>NC_136468.1:95100063-99900063 GCF_902686455.1 Sciurus vulgaris
GCAAGGTTGGTTCAACATCCAGAAGTCAATAAATGTAATTCACCATATCAACAGACTTAAAGTCAAGAATCACATGATTATTTCAATAGATGCAGAAAAGCATTTGATAAAATACAGCACCCTTTCATGCTTAAAACTCTAGCAAAAAACAGGGATAGTAGGAACTTTCTTCAACATTGTAGAGGCTATCTATGCTAAGTCTATGGCCAATATCATTCTAAATGGAGAAAAACTGAAAGCATTCCCCCTAAAAACTGGAACAAGGCAGGGATGCCCTCTTTCACCACTTCTATTCAACATCATCCTTGAAATTCTAGCCAGAGCAATTCAACAGACCAAAGAAATTAAAGGGATACGAATAGGAAAAGAAGAACTCAAAGTATCCCTATTTGCCAATGGCATGATTCTATATTTAGAGAAGCCGAAAAATTCCACCAGAAAACTTCTATAACTTATAAATGAATTCAGTAAAGTAGCAGGATATAAAATCAATGCTCATAAATCTAATGCATTTTTATTCATAAGTGATGAATCCTCTGAAAGAGAAATTAGGAAAACTACCCCATTCATAATAGCCTCAAAAAAAAAAAAAAAAAAAACTTGGGAATCAATCTAACAAAAGAGGTGAAAGACCTCTACAATGAGAACTACAGAACACTAAAGAAAGAAATTTAAGAAAAACTTAGAAGATGGAAAGATCTCCCATGTTCTTGGATAGGAAGAATTAATATTGTCAAAATGGCCATACTACCTAAAGTGCTATACAAATTCAATGCAATTCCAATTAAAATCCCAATGATGTACCCTCATAGAAATAGAGCAAGCAATCATGAAATTCATTTAGAAAAATAAGAGACCCAGAATAGCTAAAGCAATCCTTAGCAGGAAGAATGAAGCAGGGTTATCATAATACCGGAACTCCAACTATACTACAGAGCAATAGTAACAAAAATGGCATGGTATTGGTACCAAAATAGACAGGTAGATCAATGGTACAGAATAGAGGACACAGAGACAAACACAAATAAATACAGTTTTCTCATACAAGACAAAGGTGCCAAAAACATACAATGGAGAAAGATAGCCTCTTCAACAAATGGTGTTGGGAAAACTGGAAATCCATATGCAGCAGAATGAAACTAAACCCTATCTCTCACCCTGCACAAAAAATCAACTCACAATGGATCAAAGACCTCGAAATTAGACCAGAGACCCTGCATTTTATAGAAGAAAAAGTAGGTCCAAATCTTCAAGATGTTGGCGTAGGATCAGGCTTCCTTAATATGACTCCCAAAGCACAAGAAATAAAAGCAGGAATCAATAATTGGCATAGATTCAAACTAAAAAGCTTTTGCTCAGCAAAGGAAACTACCAGCAATGTGAAGAGAGAGCCTACAGAGTGGGAGAAAATCTTTGCCACACATACTTCAGGTAGAGCACTAATCTCCAGAATCTATAAAGAACTCAAAAAACTTTACACCAAAAATACAAATACCCTAATCAACAAATGGCCTAAGAAAATGAGCAGACACTTCACAGAAGAAGATCTACAAACAATCAACAGAAATATGAAAAAATGTTCAACATCTCTAGTAATAAGAAAAATGCAGATCTAAACTACCCTAAGATTTCATCTCACCCCAATTAGAATGGTGACTATCAAGAATACAAGCAACAATAGGTGTTGGAGAGGATGAGGGGAAAAAGGTGCACTCATACGTTGCTGGTGGGGTTGCAAATTAGTGCAGCCACTCTGAAAAGCAGTGTGGAGATTCCTTAGAAAACTTGGAATAAAATCACCATTTGACCCAGCTATCCCCCTCCTTGGCCTATACCCAAAAGACTTAAAATCAGCATACTAGAGTGATGTAGCCACTTCAGTGTACCTAGTTGCTCAATTCACAATAGCTAGATTGTGGAACCAACCTAGATGTCCTTTAATTGATGAATGGATAAAGAAACTGTGGTATATATATTCAATGGAATATTACTCAGCCATAAAGAATGATAAAATTATGGCATTTGCAGGCAAATGGATGAAGTTTGAGAATATCATGCTAAGTGAAATAAGTCCATCCCCAAAAAAACCAAAGGATGAATGATCTCTCTGACAAGTGGATGATGATACATAATGAGGGATAGGAGGGAGGCAAAAATGGAGGAAAGATGGATTGTGTACAGGAAAGAGGGGTGGGAGGGGTGGGGGGGAGAGAATAACAACAGATTGAGACAAATATCATTACCCTATGTACATGTATGATTACACAAATGGTATTACTCTTTTTCATGTAGAACCAGAGAAGTACATTTTACCCATTTATTTACAATGAATCAAAATAAATAAATTTAAAAAATAATATCCAAAACAGATTTTGATAATAGTGGAAACTTCTTCCACTCCCATACTGAAAATGCTAATATCTTTGAGGAAAAAGCAGATCGTTTATTCAAGTTTATGCCAAATACTAGGTTGGTTTTTTTTTTTTTTTAATTTAATGCTTAGGAGTGTAATATAAGATGGCAGGTTTTATGCAGAATGCATTTGTAGTTTGATTCTCTGCACAAACAAAAACACATGTGAAACAATGTGTATATTTTTTCTATCATGAGAAAAACAGTATTCCATGTAGAGTATTAAAATAGGTTAAATAATAAATATTTTTAGATAAAAATTTTTATTACATGAAAATAAGGTATTTATATGCTGTAAGACAACGGAAATATGCAGTTACTATTTATTATATATATCAGGCACTGCTGATATATATATACTTTAAAACCTCCCATTCATCCAGCAAGCCAGCCTACCAACCCAAGGGGACAGGAGCAAAAGACAGGTGATTATCAAAGAAAAAAAATTAGTAGATAGAACTTCCCTATCAATCAGTTGCTAACACCAGTGGGGGAGGGAAGGATCACATTTTCCAACACACATAATCACCCCCTGAGTGACTCTTTTCCTGCCTTTTGGTTCACATAGGCATGAGGAGAAAGGAAACCTAAAATCTATAATGGGGCAAGACATGTACCCAATCCACATGTACCAGCTCTGACTCCCCGCCTCTCTGGAGAGGACTCTCCCTCTTCTGTCACTTAAATAAAATTTAGTTTTTACTCTTGCCTCTGCATTTCTCAGGTGTTCAGTCTTCAACACATGAGGAATTAGAACATGATCCTGATTTTTAAGACAGGTATCAGGAGGGAGCTCAGCCTGGATTGTTACTGAGGTAAGCTCCTTTGCACCTCACTTCTTTCTGAATGCATCTCTGTCTTTCCCCCCCGCCCCCTTTCTGGAGGACAATAACAGGCACCAATCACCTAATTAAATACAGTTAGTGCAAGCTGCCATTCTACAAGACTCAGGTGGAAGGATTTACCCCCTAGTTGGTTCCTAATCACCTTTCCTGTAGGTCAGGCATGTTTGGCTCTGACAAAGCCATTTCTCACTGTCCTATCCAGGTTCAGAGTGTGTCTGGTGTCAGTAGATAGCATCCCTAATCCCAGTTTGCCTTGAGATGCCTGAAGAAATTAGCCAAATTTTGAAACAACTGTGAGATTCTGGCTGGGGCAACTTGCTGGTAAATCTCAAAGGTTTCTTTCCCAATGCCCTCTCCCAGCAGCCCTAATGGGAGGGTGATTGGACTATCAAGCAGTGCTATGAGAATGACCCAGTGACATACACCTCCATATAAGCTGAAATGCATTCTCCCACACTCAGTCCCCCCAATTACTTTCCTCCTCTTTCCTATCAGACTCTATTCCATTAGACTCTAGCTGTTCAGACTCTAGCCATTGAGAGAGGGACATTTTATGTGGCATGGTTCATAAGGAAATGCTTAGGTTCCCTTTGTTCACATATTAGGCCCACACAAGTCTGTAGGGGTTCTGCCCATTGCTGTTTCTGTGCTCTGTGAGTTTCTTCGGCTGCAAAAAGGGAGACAATTTCAACCTCTCCTCTGAGAAAAGGAAATAAAGCATCTCCTCCTTATCCTCTGGAGATTCCTTTAGCCCATGGGGCAGAGGAATATACCCCACTGGAGGTATTTTCCCCCCGAGGGGTCACCACATTTGGAAATTTAATGGTGGCAGAAGGAGATCAGTCATGCCACTGAGTCTGATTCTGCCAGGGTCTTTGTATCATGGCAAACAGAGACACTTGTTTATTCTCGCTGGTGAGGAAACAATAAATCTAGGAGACAGGTTAGCTGGCCATCAGAAGCTCATCTAGGGAGACATTCCTAATAAAATGGACTCAGATGGGAGTTGTGTTCTCAAAAGTTATGCCTGGTTCGCCAGTAGCCTGCTTACTGAAAAATTAGGATATTTGACACACAGCTCAAAACTGCACCTCATTTTCATCTGCTGCCAGGCTTGAAAAGTGGCCTAATCACAGATGGAAAAAGGAAATGTCTTATAATTTTCTGCATCCAAACCTGGCCTTATTACCAACTAGAGGAATGGAAAATGGTCTCCTGTGGTAACATAAACTATAGCATCACACCTTAAGAGACTGATTTTACAAAAGAAAAAATGGTTAAAATACCTTCTGTATGAGGTTTTGCCTCTCAATTCAAAGCAGTAGCTTACCTTACTTGTTAGCCTTGTTAAAAAAAAGGTGTCCCTTTTAAATTCAAGCCACTTAGGGACTTAAATGGCTGGCTAGCTTATCTGTACTTGCACTCTGCCACCTGCTTTCTTAATAAGTTCCTCCCTAAACACTACAGCACAGGGAGGAAGACTAGAATGATCTCATATATACAAGTCTCCTTTACCTTAAGAATCTTTACCGGAGGGTTTCAGAACTTTCTCATTCTTTAAATATCTGGACTGACTGTAATCTGACCCAAAAGTGCACTCTGATCTGATAAAGATGTTCTGTATGTTCATTTACTAGAATAATTATGGCAGTGTCATGGTTTTTAGAACTCTTCTTTGTTTAAAATTTCTATACTTTTGAGCTCATTGATTTATGGTGAATTCACATTTGATCCTGCATGCCTAAATACATTTTCCTGATCAGTCTTATTTTATCTAACTATACAAGGTTTTTACATTCTGACTTTGTCTAGAGGATAATTTTTCAAGGGTCAGGTCTCAAAAACAGTGGAAAAATCTCCTTTCATAAAATCCTAAGCAGGACACAGACATGGTGATGCTGGAATAAATCCGATGGCCATTAAGGACATGTAGCTATCTGAACTTTTGATTTTAGTGTCCACCATGGCTGTTAGACTGTACACCTAACATTTCCAACTGAACAGCCTGCACTATTTTTAAGTCATAATTTAAAAGTCTACGTAAGCACAAGGCTCAATCCCCAGCACCACAAAAAAAAAAAAAAAAAAAAAAAGTCTGAAAGGTGCTAACTTAATTCCTCAGAGGTTAAATCTAATAAAGACTTTAATAAACATCTGTACTGTTGTCTGCTACTTGTAGAGATCTACCTACAAAAAGTTATAAGATCTCTGTTTCCTATTTTATGTATGTGTGCACATTGTGTATTGTATTGTTGGGTCTACATATGTGCTGTGTTCATATATCATGTACATGGTACCAAAATTACCATGGAGATGAGTGCTCATAAATCAAAATTTAAATGAGAAATGGACCCAAATGCCTTTTAATTCATGTGACTTTTTTAAAAAAAGTTCAATTTAAATTGGGTAAACAAATGACAGTAAAGATGTCTTTAAAATTGCTAACTCACAAGTCTATGTGAAAAGACAATTAACCAAGTGTCAGTATCGAAAAATGTTTAGAATGTGTTACCCATTCTAACTTCTAGGATTTTTCTTCCAGAGGGAGGGGATGGCTAACTACACTTGTCTGGTATCTCGGTTTCTACAGTTAAAAATGAGTAAGTCAGATTTAACCTCATGGGATTAATCATAAATGTGTTTGTTAGAGGAGACATAAGACCAATCAGCAAAGTTAAAGTGCTAAAATATCAACTGCTAATTATAAAATCAAATACTCTTGATTTCTCAAATTCCATAAAGTAATATATTTAAACATTAAGTGTGTTTTCATAAGATGATAAAAGGAAAAGTGTTTAAGAATGCTTTGTTTCTGTGTCTTCACTAAAAAACAAGGTTACTAAGAGTTAAGATTCTATCAGGAGTCATTCTACAAAGAGTACAAAAGGTTTCAGTTGGGTTTCAATTAAAGTACTATAAAAGTACTTTAGAGTTTATAAAGTATATAAACTTTAATACATATTATTAAAGTGTAGTAATTTGTCTAAATTAAGCAGTATCGTAAAGATTGTGTCAAGGTCTGATCCAAGATGGTGGACTAGAGGGAGGCTGCGTTCCTTGTCACTCTGTAACTCCAGTTTCAAGCAGAGGATATCTGTTTCTTGGTGAGGCAGTTTTTCCTGTTTATGGATTCCCTAGTGTTTACCCCATTTGTCGGCTGTGATGACCTGCAGTCTGCCAGCATACCGACGCCTTGTTTGAGTGCAGATTGCTCACTGTCAGGCGCCTATCATTCGCCATTTGCCTGCCTCTGGCCGGTCCATCGCCTGCCTTACACCTATCTATCACCCAGTGCATGAGGTTTACCTCCCGATCGTCTGACAACAGGCAGCAAACTGATCGCCGACCACCAGTGAAGCACCAGCTGCCTGCTGTTGCCTGGAAGTTCTTGGTCACAGTACTTGCAGGTTTGATTACAGTATGAGGCTGCCGTCATTTTGAGACAACAGCCAGGCCTTGTAGGACACCTGGCCGGAATGACTGAGCCCCATCTCCAGGATTCCTAAGCTCCACCGATCACTCCCTGCCTCTGGGGCCCTCACATCAACTGACTGCTCCCTGCCAACAGGATCCCCCAGATCAACTGACTGTGCCCTATCACCGGGACCCCAGACTGACTGATTGCACCCAGCCTCCAGGATCCCACAACCACACCAAACACACCTGACCTCCAGGACCCCTGCCGGACCAACCGAAACCCACCTCCAAGACATCCGGCTGACTACGTCCACCACTGAGCTGCAGCTCCCCATTTGCCAACACATTTTGAAGCCAGAGCAGCCATCTTGGATAATCCTGGAAGCCATAGCTCTGATCTTTGAGTGGGGCAAATCCCATCCTGAGACGCCTGCTGGAGGCTTGAAGCTCATTGTCAAGTACCTCTCATGCATCAGGCTACTGAACTCTGGGAGGTTTCATTGCTATAAGATTGTTATACTGTAGATTTTCTTTTTTCTCATTATTGAAAAAATTTAAGTTTTTATTTCTTTACTTTTCTTACTCTCTTTTCCTATGGTTTACCTGTTCCCTCAGAGTCTCTTTCTCCCTTTTTTCCATGCTAACATCCAATTTCTTTTCATTACACTCTCACACTTTCTATTTTCTAGAACTTCTGTGTATTCTTTTCTTATCCCATTAATAGCCACATTCTACATTCCTCTGCATCCTCTTTGTCCTCCATTAGAAACTACAGACCTTATTGCAAACCTGTTTGTTTTACCGAAGACAATATTTGAACTCATTCTGCTTACTATGACAATTTTGTTACTGTCCCCAAGGGGCTATTTGGTCTAGGATTGCATAGTGTCTGAATTGGGCACTGCTAATATTGATCTTCCTTTAAGAAAGGGTTTTGGAAACCTATAAGGCCACTATAAGCCTGTAGGGGGAAATCTGCAATATCCCAGATCTGCACTGCTAGAGGGGAAGAAACATGAACAACATGAAAAAACAAGGAAAAAAAATGAACCAAACAAATCTAGATTCTATATTAGTGTAGAAGAAATGTCAGAAAAGGACTTCAGATTATACATGATTAAGATGATTCAAGAAGCAAAGGATGAGATAAGACAGCAAATGCAGGCAATGAATGATAATACCAATAAGCTGAAAGAGCACCTGCAGGAAGCAAAAGATCATTTCAAAAAAGAGATAGAGATTCTCAAAAAAAAAAAAAAAAAAAAAAGGAAATCCTTGAAATGAAGGAAACAATAAGCCAAATAAAAACCTCAATGGAAAGCATCACCAAAAGACTAGACCACGTGGAAGACAGAACCTCAATGAAGACAAAATATTTAATCTTGAAAATAAAGTTGACCAAACATAGAAGATGGTAAGAAATCATGAACAGAATCTCCAAGAACTATGGGACATCACAAAAAGACCAAATTTAAGAATTATTGGGATTGAGGAAGGCACAGAGATACAAACCAAAGGAATGAACAACCTATTCAATGAAATAATATCAGAAAATTTCCCAAGCATGAAGAATGAAATGGAAAATCAAATACAAGAGGCTTACAGAACACCAAATGCACAAAATCGCAACAGACCCACACCAAGGCACATTATAATGAAAATACTTAACATTCAAAATAAAGATAGGATTTTGAAGGCCGCGAGAGAAAAGCATCAGATTACATATAGGGGGAGACCAATACGGACAGCAGCCAACTTCTCAACCCAGACTCTAAAAGCTAGAAGGGCCTGGAACAACATATTTCAAGCTCTGAAAGAACATGGTTGCCAACCAACAATCCTATACCCAGCAAAACTAACCTTCAGATTTGAAGATGAAATAAAATCCTTCCATGATAAACAAAGTTAAAAGAATTTATAAATAGAAAGCCTGCACTACAGAATATTCTCAACAAAATATTCCATGAGGAGGAAATGAAAAACAACAATGGAGGTCAGCAAAGGGAGGAACTACCTTAGGAAAAAACCACTCAAAGGAGAAACCAAGCCAACTAAAAAACCAAAAATAAGCCAAATGACTGGGAATACAAATCATATCCCAATAATAAACCTGAACGTTAATGGCCTAACCTCATCAATCAAAGACATAGACTGGCAGAATGGATTACGAAGAAAGACCCAACAGTATGCTGCCTGCAAGAGACTCATCTCATAGAAAAAGACATCCACAGACTAAAGGTGAAAGGATGGGAAAAAACCTACCACACACAGGGACTCAGGAAAAAAGCGGGGTTCCATCCTTATATCAGATAAAGTGGACTTCAAGCCAAAGTGAGTCAGAAGGGATAAAGAAGGACATTTCATACTGCTTAAGGGAACCATAAATCAGGAAGACATAACGATAGTAAATATTTATGCCCCAAACAATGGTGCATCCCTGTAGGTCAAACAAATCCTTCTCAATTTCAGGAATCAAATACACCACAACACAACAATTCTGGGTGACATTAACGCACCGCTGTCACCACTAGATAGATCTTCCAAACAAAAACCAAACAAAGAAACCACAGAACTCAATAACATAATCAAGAACCTAGACTTAATAGACATATACAGAATATTCCATCCACCAAAGAGCAGATTCACTTTCATCTCAGCAGTACATGGAACCTTCTACAAAATAGACCATATGTTATGCCACAAAGCAGCCTTTAGGAAATGCAAAAAAATAGAGATACTGCCTTGTGTTCTATCAGATCATAATGGACTGAGAGTAGAAATCAATGACAAAATAAAAAACAGAAATTACTCCAACACCTGGAGACTAAATAATATGCTATTGAATGAAACATGGATAACAGAAAACATCAGGGAGGAGTTAAAAATTCTTAGAGGTCAATGAGAATGACGATACAACATATCAAAATCTCTGGGACACTATGAAAGTGGTACAAAGAGGAAAATTCATTGCATGGAGCACATTCCAGAAAATGATGAAAAATCAACAACTAAATGACCTAACATTACAGCTCAAAGCCCTAGAAAAAGAAGAACAGAATAACAGCAAAAATAGTAGAAGACAGGAAATAATTAAAATCAGAGCTAAAATCAATAAAATTGAAACAAAAGAAACAATTCAAAAAATTGACAAAACAACAAGTTGGTTCTTTGAAAAAGTAAACAAAATAGACAAACCCTTAGCCACACTAACAAAGAGAAGGAGAGAGAAGATTCAAATTACTAAAATACATGATGCAAAAGGAAATATCACGACAGACACCACTGAGAAACAGAACATAATGAGAAGCTACTTTGAAAATCTGTATTCCAACAAAATAGAAACTACCGAAGACATTAACAAATTTCTAGAGACATATGCTCCTCCCAAACTGAACCAGGAGGACATACACAATTTAAACAGATCAATATCAAGAAATGAAATAGAAGAAGCCATTATAAACTTACCATCCAAGGAAAGCCCAGGACCAGACGGATTCTCAGCCGAGTTCTACAAGACCTTCAAAGAAGAATACTTCTCAAAGTATTCCAGGAAATAGAAAAAGAGGGTACCCTACTAAACTCGTTCTATGAAGCTAATACCACCCTCATACCCAAACCAGGAATAGACACATCAAGGAAAGAAAATTTTAGACCAATATCTTTGATGAATATAGATGCAAAGATCCTTAACAAAATATTGGCAAAATGTATCCAAAAGCATATTAAGAAAATCATGCACCACGATCAAGTGGGGTTCATCTCTGGAATGCAAGGATGGTTCAACATCCATAAATCAATAAATATAATCCATCATGTCAATAGACTTAAGGGTAAGAATCATATGGTTATTTCAATTGACGCAGAAAAAGCATTCAACAAAATACAACATCCCTTCATGCTCAAAACAGTAGAAAAAATAGGGATAGTAGGGACATACCTGAACATTTTAAAGGCCATTAATGCTAAGCCCATGGCCAACATCATTCTTAATGTATAAAAACTGAAAGAATTCCCTTTAAAAACGTTAACAAGACAGGGATGTTCTCTTTCACCACTTCTATTCAACATTGTCCTCGAGACCCTAGCCAGAGCAATTAGGCAGACTAAAGAAATTAAAGGGATACGAATTGGAAAAGGGGAACTTAAACTGTCACTATTTGCTGATGACATGATTCTGTATTTAGAGGAGCCAAAAAAACTCCTTCAGAAAACATCTAGACCTCATCAATGAATTCAGCAAAATAGCAGGCTATAAAATCAACACACATAAATCTAAAGCATTTTTATATGCAAGCAATGAAACAACTGAAAGGGAAATGAGGAAAACAACTCCATTTGCAATAGCCTTAAAAAAAAAAAAATACTTGGGCATCAATCTAACCAATGAGGTAAAAGATCTCTACAATGAAAACTAAAAAACATTGAAGAAAGAAATTGAGGAAGACCTTAGAAGATGGAAAGATCTCCCATGTTCTTGGATAGGCAGAATTAATATTGTCAAAATGGCCATACTACCAAAAGTGCTATGCAAATTCAATGTAATTCCAATTAAAATCCCAATGATGTACCTTACAGAAATAGAACAAGCAATCATGAAATTCATCTGGAAGAATAAGAAACCCAGAATAGCTAAAGCAATCCTTAGCAGGAAGAATGAAACAGGGGGTATCGCAATACCAGAACTTCAACTATACTACAGAGCAATAGTAAGAAAAACAGCATGGTATTGGTACCAAAATAGACAGGTAGATCAGTGGTACAGAATAGATGATACAGAGACAAACCCAAATAAATACAATTTTCTCATACTAGACAAGGGTGCCAGAAACATACAATGGAGAAAGATATCCTCTTCAACAAATGGTGCTGGGAAAGCTGGAAATCCATATGCAGCAGAATGAAACTAAACCCCTATCTCTCACCCTGCACAAAAATCAACTCACAATGGATCAAAGACCTCGAAATTAGACCAGAGATCCTGCATCTTATAGAAGAAAAAGTAGGTCCAGATCTTTAAGATGTTGGCTTAGGATCAGACTTCCTCAACTGTACTCCTATAGCACAAGAAATAAAAGCAAGAATCAACAACTGGGATAGATTCAAACTAAATAGCTTTCTCTCAGCAAAGGAAAGTATCAGCAAAGTGAAGAGAGAGCCTACAGAGTGGGAGAATATCTTTGCCACTCATACTTCAGATAGAGCATTAATTTCCAGAATATATAAATAACTCAAAAAACTCTACACGAAGTATACAAATAACGCAATCAACAAATGGGTTAAGGACATGAACAGACACTTCACAGAAGAAGATCTACAAGCAATCAACAAACATATGAAAAAATGTTCACCATCTTTAGTAATAAGAGAAATGGAACTCAAAAATACACTAAGATTCCATCTCACCCCAATTAGAATGGCGATTATCAAGAATACAAGCAATAATAGTTGTTGGAGAGTATGTGGGGAAAAAGGTAAATCATACATTGCTGGTGGGACTTTAAACTAGTGCAGCCACTCTGGAAAGCAGTGTGGAGATTCCTTAAGAAACTTGGAAAGGACTCACCGTTTGACCCAGCTATCCCACTCCTCAGCCTATACCCAAAGGACTTAAAATCAGCATACTACAGAGATACACCTACATCAATGTTCATAGCTGCTCAATTCACAATAGCCAGACTGTGGAACCAACCTAGATGTCCTTCAGTTGATGAATGGATAAAGAAACTGTGGTATACATATACAATGGAATATTACTCAGCTATAAAGAATAATAAAATTATGGCATTCACATTTCAAATGGATGAAATTGAAGACTCATGCTAAGTGAGATAAGCCAATCTCAAAAATGCAAAAGGTGCATGATCTCACTGATAAGCAGATCATGATACATAATGGGGGATGGGAGGGGGCAAGAATGGAGGAAAGAGGGATTGTATAGAGGGAAAAGAGGGGTGGGAGGGGTGGGGCGGAAGGAAAAAATAACAATGAATCAAACATCATTATCCTATGTAAATGTATGATTATGCAAATGGTATGCTGTTACTCCATGTACAAACAGAAACAACATGTATCCCATTTGTTTACAATAAAAATAAATTAAAATAAAAAAATAAAAGAATTCTAATTTAAAACTAAACAAACCAACAAACAAAAGATTGTATCAAATTGTGAATTTTAAGAGGGGTCAACATCCAGGAAAGAGATATAAGAAGGGTCTAGGTATGGAAATACATTTTATTATGAAAGGAGAATGAAAATGAAGGTTTCTGAATGAGAAATTCTTCTGCATGTTCAGGTATAAAGTTGTAGAATGTCTAAGTAAGTTGAAGAAGGTTGGTGGAGAGTAAACCTCAAAAAAGTTTGTAACTAAGTTGACTATAATTTGAGTATGTTTTCACCAGTAATCTTGATCTTAAATGAAATCTTTAATCTTTTCAACATTGAGTATGATGGTTACCTTGTGTCCCTGAGATCTAAGGTCTTTATTATGTTGTTACCTAATTCTATACCTAATTTTTGATACTTTTTAAAATAGTGTTAAATTTTGTCAAATGCTTTTACTATACCTATTGAAATTATCATGTATTTTCTTGTTTATTCTGGTCCTGTGGTATATAAAACTGAATAATTTTCATGTATTTCCTTGAATCACAGGAATAGAAAGTCTCTCCTCAAAGAAAAACCCAGGACCTGATTGCTTCACTGATTCTAACAAATATTTACAAATTCAATCATCTTCCTTATTGGCCTGATCCAATATTCTATTTCTGCATGATTCAGTCTTGACAGATAGCATGTTTTTAGGAATTTGTCATTTACTTGGAGGTCATCCAATGTTTTGTATTATAATTTTTCATGGTAGTTTTGTGATATAGTTGTAGTGCATACCCTTTCACTTCTGATTTTATTTGAATCCTGTTTTTTTCTTAGTCCAGAAAAGAATAAGAAAATTTTACCTTTCCAAATCAATTCTTGGTTTTGTTCATCTTTTCTATTGTATTTCTAGTTCCAATTTATTTCTTCTCTGATCTCTATTATTTTCTTCTTTCTAGAGTTGTTTGGGCTTAGGTTTTTTTTTTTTCCTAGTTTCTGTTAGTGTAAAGATAAATCATTTATTTAAGGTCAATTTCCTTGTGATGTAGGCATTTATTACTGTATTTGTTATTAACTTCCTTCTTAGAACTACTTTTAGCCTCATCTCATAAGTTTTGATATGTTGTGTTTCCATTCTTGTTTGCTGGAATATATTTTTTTAATTTCCCTCAATTTATCTCCTTGATCTTTAGTTGTTCAGTACATGTTGTTAATTTCTATAGATTTTTTTATTTTTCTAAAATTACTCCTGTTATTTTTTTCATACAATATTGTCAGAAACAGATATCAAGTATGATGTCAATCTCTTAAGACTTCTCCATGGCCTAACACATGACCTGTCCTGAAGAACATTCCATTTATGTATAAAAAGAGTGGGTATTCTTCTGGTGCTGGATGGAATGATCTATATATCTTTGTTGGAACCATTTGGTTTTAAGTGCGGTTCAAATCACATGTTTCCTTATTGATTTTCTGTATGGAAGAGCTGTGGTTGAATGTGGATATAAAACAGTCTTTGTCACTGATTTTTCTTCTGCAGTGACCCATATGTTGAGGCAACATCTATGTTAACTTTGTCCTTTTTCTATACATTGATTTTTTTTTTCTTCTCCTCGTTATAGTATATTTTTCCCGCCCTTTCACATGTCTAATAAATTTTATTTTGATGGTAAACTGTGTCGTTACTACATGACTGAAAGTTTGGCTTTTGCTGTCTTTCATTCTATCAAGGATTAGTTTTAGGCTGCATTATGCTAAATTTGGAATAGACTTTCCTATGCAGTTTAGTTGGACTTCCTCTTAAGAGTAATATTTTTGTTTCTTAACTTAATGCCTATGTGTTCAATAAAGTGTCATGACTTTATCTGTCTTCCTTCTCTTTTTCTCCTTCTTCTTGTTCCTGAACACAGAGGTCTTCAACTACTCTACCACCAAGTTACATCCCCCAGTCATTTTTATTACTTCTTTCATTTTGACACAGGTTCTCACTAAGTTGCTCTGGCTGGCCTCAAACTTGTGATTCTCCTGCCTCAGGCTCCTACATCAGGGAGATTGCAAACATGTGCCACCACACTCAGCTCTCTTTAGTATACTGTCATAAAACCTTTAGTTAACTCAGTCCCTGAACTCCTGTATCTGTTTCCTTTGTCAAACAAACTTGCTGTAATCTGGGTCCCACTTTTTACTGCAAGGAAACAGATACTCTTATATGTTCTGGTAAAAGTACAGGTTATTAAAAATCTCTTACTGAGTGCAATTTTATAACATCAATTGAATTTATGAAGATAAATATTCTTTAATGCTACAATTCTACTCACAGGACTGCGACTCAGATATTAAAAGCTATATGTGTATATATGTGTATAAGGTTAAGCTTTGTATCACTGTTTGAAATGACAAATGACAGGAAACAACTCAAATTCTCCTTATAGTATTCTTAAAATTACTGTATCTTCATATATTAGCACCCCATTCAGTTTTATAAGAGAAATAAGACTCTATGTACTAACAAGGAAAAGATATCCAAGACTAATTTCATGAATAAAAGTGTGATGAAATACAAAGCATGTAGTATGTGTAAAGAAGGAAGGAAAATTAAGGATTTTCATCTCAAATAAGTGTACATACAGAGTAAAACTGAAAGTGAAAACTATGTCAGAAGCATCTCTACATATAATTGCCATCTGTGTGTATATGTGTGCACTCCTATATAGTTGTAAATATTGTGTATATCTATATTAAGTAATGTTTATGAATTATTGACAATATTTAGAATTCCTTTCATAATTATTGCTCCTTCCTGATTTTCTACTTCTAAAACAAATGTCAGTAATTTGTTTTCAAAAAATAGCATGATTCTAATCCAGATTTTCAAATTTTCTATATGGATTTCTTTTCAATAGATTTTTGTTGACTCTTTACATTTCTGTGCTTGATAACATATCTATTCCCTTTTTATGTATATGATAGTGTTTGCTATTTTATCTTCTTTTATCTTAATCATCAGTAAGCATTCTTAAAGATATTTATAGCAATAATTTCAATAATGCAACTGCTGTATGTATTTACCAATTTTAGTCTCTTTCTATATCTGTTATTAATATCTACTACATCATTTACTATTTGCTTTCTCTTCCCTCAAGCTTAGTTTTTAGTTTTAAGTTTCCAGAGTTTAAAAACTTGGTTCATTTATTAAAATTTAAAATTATAACTCTTATCATAATCATAAAGTACTAATTATTTTGATGCTATTTTGTTATATATTGTATCTCCATTCATTTATAAGAGCAACTTCACATTTTTCAGATGATTAAAATATTGCTCTAATTGCATGTAGTCAGATGAAACCTGTACAAACCTGTACACTTTTTATAGTGAAGAAATTACTCATGTTCTCTTTGTGACTCATGAAAAGATTAATAGGATTCATTTTCTGCTTATAAGATGCAATATTTGATATGAGTGCACTAAATAGAGCCTTGTAATTATAAATTTATTTGATAACTTTGCTTAAAATTTCCTACTGGAGACTGTGGAACCAACCTAGATGTCCTTCAATTGATGAATGGATAAAGAAACTGTGAGATATATATATATATATATATATATATATATATATATGAATATTACTCAGCCATAAAGAATGATAAAATTATGGCATTTGCATTTCAAATGGATGAAATTGGAGAATATCATATTAAGTGAGATAAGCCAATCTCAAAAATCCAAAAGACGAATGATCTCACTGATAAGCAGATGATGACACATAATGGGGGCTGGGAGGGGGGCAAGAATGGAGGAAGGAGGAACTGTATAGAGGGAAAAGAGGGGTGGGAGGGGTGAGGGAAGGGAAAAATAACAGAATGAATCAAACATCATTACCCTATGTAAATGTATGATTACGCAAATGGTATGCTGTTACTCCATGTACAAACAGAAACAACATGTATCCCATTTGTTTACAATAAAAATAAATTTTAAAAAAATTTCCTACTGGAGTTTTCAATGCCTAGAAAATGCCTTTCAAATGTTCCCTTCCTAATTGTGATATTATTGATATTATTGATTTCTTTTTATTGAGACAAATTGAAGATTTTTTGCTGTATTCTCTGTTAGATGAAAGCACCTGTTTGTGCAGGAATTTAATCTTGGTGAAAACAAGCAGTATCTCAAGATGGAGGCAGATGGTTAGACACATCAATAATTGGGAACAGTTCTTTGATTAGGATCATATTCTCTCCAGTTCCTATTTTTAACCTAACCGTTTTTATCACACAGCTATACCTTTGTCAAAAATATTTCCATATCCTAATATGTAATTAACTTATTTCAAATAATTACAATAAAATATAAGTTCAAGTCTAATGAGAACCTTAAAATTGGAGTTTTTAAGAATTTATGTATTTGTATTAATGACCAATTTTTTAACTAAAAATTTTAGGAAAAATGGATGCTCAGAAAGGAGAGTAATGGACTAAAATACATTACAAAGAGCACTTGCCATTTCAAAGCAATCAAAAATTTGTTTTGCTATGGATATCGGAGGAAGGACAGATGGTTTATTCCACTCCTTTCAACTATGCCACAACTTACAGTGCATTTTCTTTGAGAATTACAAGCATAAATACAATCAATTTTATCTTTCTCCATTATATGTTTCCTTTTTCAAGAAAGTGAACTTCAGTGGAAGCGATACAGGAAAAGCCAATTATATTATAGGTCCTTTAAAAAAATCAAGTTAATGGAGAAAATACATGGCTCCTGACATATTTGCAAGCTGTGTAGGTACTGGTTTGTAGAAATGCATTTTATATGTGCTGTCAGGAATACTGCAGCTCTTTTTGAAATGGTTTCTTCAATGAAAAAAACCATGCAGTAAAGGACTCCCCTTCTTAAAATGATAAGATGTTAGATGTAGTAGGCATATTAGACATCATCTGAAATCTATTGGGTTCTTCTCAAGAAAGAGATGGCATCTCTAAAATAGGATAATTCCAGGACAGTCTTTAAAAGGTTCTAGTTACAAAGCCATTAGAAGCATGCGGGGAAATGATGAATGGTAATGAAGTACCTGGGATTAATAATATTGAGATACAGTTATCATGGAAGCAACTGCTTACATGGAGAGGGAGTCTTACACAGTGCACCAATTCAACAGGGGTACTCAACTGAAGAACATGGCCAACCGTCATACAAAGATCTAAGGAAATGCACAACTTCAATCTCCTCCTTTCTCCAATCTTCCACTATTTCCCACAGGTCAAAACCAACTGGGAATGAGAAAGTTGAGGACCCTATAGACAATGTTTATACAGATCAACCTCTTAGGATAAAGAACATGGTATACAAGGGTAAAGGTGTATCTAGAGGGAACTATAAAATTTCCCACATATAACCCAGTGTGGGACCCAGTCTAAAGTTTTAGATGGAGCCTAAAGTTTGAGTTGAAAACATGAACTCACTAGTATAGGTTCACCAGCAAATCAGAATCAAAACTAAAACCAGAGACATATTCCCAGTCTAGTCCCCATTGCATAGAAGTCTTCTGTGTCCCCCTCAAAATATCTTGCTTTAGGGGATCTATCTTTTTGGAAGGAATCTGATGAGACTCCTTGTTTAAAATGGCAAAGTAACTACAAGCAGTCTTTTCTCTCCTTGTTCTGGATCATTTGCTATGTTGTAAATCACTTAAAAGAATGATGTCATGGAACAGCATTCACTTTATTATGGTTCATGAGTTTCATGAGTCAGAATTTTAGATGGAAGGAGTATGGATGATTTCTTTAGCTCCTCAGTGCTAACAGAAAGTCCTGAGTGGCTAGAAGTGGCTGGCGGCTGGTATCATCCAAAGGCTTCCTCATTCACAGATCAGCTACTGTTGTGGGGTCCAGTTAATGACTCATAGTGAGACCACCAGAAACTAAAGTAGGAGAAAAGTTTATTTGGGGGAAAGAGAAAAAAAGAAAACAGACCGATGCATCAGGACCACCACTCCAAGTGGGACAGTAGTAGTGAGTTCAGCAAGCTGGTTTTTAAAGTGAAAACCATAAAAAATCCTGGCAGGCTTACAATAGTGACCTTTTTCCTCCCCCCTCCCCCTTTTTTCCAAGGAATGCTAGCAGCCAGCTCCAGCTTATCTATTTCAGGCTGCACCTGGTGGGTTAGCAGGGCAAGTTAGGCATGGGGAGCCAGCCTACTCATATCTGAAACCAGCAGCTTCCGAAAGGATGGGTTGCTTCACAGAAATGGTCACAATGTCCTTAACTCATGACCATATTATTTTATCTCTGGTACTGTCCTTGTATTTACCACAGTCAGCACAACTCAATGATTTTATTTGAACCCATTTTGGTTTGGTCAATCTTAACTAGATATATTTGTTTTACATCAGAGGGTCTCAACCTTTTTCTTTTTATAAGGAGTCTCTACACTTTTACACTACCTATACTGAAATGACTTGGAGACTAAGTTGAATTGCGCATATACTCGTCCTTTCCCTAAGAGCTTGGGCTTCTCAGCATATGATGAATGGAGCCTGAGAGGAGAATATTGAGAAGGGGCACTCATGAGTGAGCCCTCCAAAGAAAAAAGAAATTATTCTAGCTTTTAGTAAATTGTTCTTGAAAGTTACACCATGTCTCCTTTGCTAAATTCTCTTGGATCCCAGTGAGTTGCTAATTCTAGCCCATCTTCAAGAAGAGGAAAATTGGATGCCATTTCTTGTTGGGGGAAGGACAGGTTCAATTGTAGAAGACCACTTCGGTTAAAAGATGCTATTGCAGCCCTATAGGAAAATGCAGTTTGCCAGATCCTTCAAAGACCATAGTTAAATAAAAGCAAAGAAATTTAAATGAGTGAATTGATATTGAATAAAGAAAGTGAATTGGGATCTATCAGGTGAAAAAAACTCAACAAATATTTGAAAAAAAGAAACTGATTTGAAGAGGGATACCTAATGAGGTATAGTAGGTAAAGCAAAATCTAGAATACACATAGAAGACCTTGTCTCTAGAAGTGCAGAGAAGCTCTGGATTCAGAAAAACAGATGTGAGAGAAGGAGAGAGGGAAGAAAAAAAAAGTATTAACTTTCTGTATATGTGCCAGACAATAATCCTCTCAGACTCCGTAGCAAAATTCATGTGAATGTATCATTCGTCTGATTAAAAAAAGAACTGGATTTGCTTCAGAAAATTTAACAGTTATGGAACAAAGACACTAAAACCCTCGCATTTAGCTACTGAGTTGATTTGAATAGGCCAGTATAAATATGACGACAAAACAAAACAACAACATAATAACAAAATTGAATATCAATATCCCCAGGGAAGAGAGATACCAAAAGTCTTTAGCAAAAGACTTTATAATTCATATATACATGTATATATGTATTAGAAATATATATAATATGTAAGCATATATGCATTTAATATAAATGTACATACATACACATGTGTAATATAGAAAATGTACATATTTTACCAGGAAAGCAATATTAATTAAATATTTTAAAAATAAGTGAAAATAATTTATATAATTTAGATTATAAAAGGAAATATCTCAATACATATAGAAAAAAACAATTGACAATACTTAACATCCTTCATACAAAAAAACTTCAACAAACTAGTAATAGTAAAAAACTTTTTCACTTTAAAGATTAGAAAGGTGGCGAGTACATCTGTTTTCATCAATTCTGTACAAGATTGTGCTTGAAATCCTACCACAATAAATCTCTGGAAATCAAAGCCTTCTATGAAGAATCCCTACAAACATTTAACCAAGAAGTAATACCAACTCTACAGAAATGGTACCATAAAAATAGGAGAAGATACCTCACTCTGTGAAGCCATCTTTATTCTATATCAAAACCAGACAAACACAAAGAGAAAACTAAAGGCCTACATCCCTCATAAACATAGATGCATACAAAGTTATTAAATAATTAGCAACTTCAACCTACATGGAATACATCATGACCTACTCACTTTTATCAAAGCATTGCAAGGTTAATTTAGCTTACAACAAAATGAAAAAAACATAAATGCATATGAAAACAATTATTCTAAGTTAAACATGACTGAAAGTTTTTGTGTTTTATTATTCTATTTATATAAAATTCTAGGATTTGCAAATGAATTTGTAATATAGAAAAAAATAGGTCACTGGATTCCTGATGAATAGCAGCATTACATAGGTATGACAAGGAAGGATGGATTCCAGAGGGCACAAAGAAACTTTTAGGGTAATAGATGCAAAACCTAAATTGCAGTGATAGGTTCATGGTGCACTTTTATACTAAAACTTATAAAACCTTATCACAGCATGTGCTTTAAACACATATAGTATGTTATGACAATTTTACCTCTATAATCTTTTTTAAAAACACAGCTATGTAGGCAATGATATGCAAATGGAAAATATTCCACATACACACATCTGGCAAATGATTTTAAGCCGGAATATATTAAGTTTAAAGACATCTTATACATCTATATAAAAATTAGAAGTGTTTTTAAATTGGCAAAACATTTAGGCAGATATTTCACAAGTCAAGATATATAAATGGCCAAAAAGCACATGGGAAAGATGTTCAAATTTTCATCAACATGGAAATGCAAATTTAAACCACAACAGATATGACCACATACCCACCACAATAGCTACAATAAAAATGACAAAAATCTAATATTAATACTAGGAATCTCACATATTACTGTGCATATGGGGAGTGAAAATGATAATTATTTTATAAAACCATGTGGAACTTTCTAATGAAGTTAATCCCATATCTACCTTATGACAACAATTTTGTCTTAGGCATTTACTTAAAAGGAATATAAATATTTGTTCATAAAAATCATTTTCATAATAGACATATTCATAATAATTTTATTCACAATACCCTAGAACTAAAAATAATTAAAATGTTTATTAACAGGAGATTGAATAAATTGTTATATACTCATATAATGAAAGGTTACTCACAAAGAATTAGGAATATATTACTGAAACAATTCATGAATTAATCTATAAAACATCCTGAGCAAAAGAAGTTAGACAGAAGAGCACATACTAAGATTTCACTAATATGAGAGATTCTAGGAAAGACAGAACTCACCTATGGTGTTAGAAATAAGAAAGTTGGCCATGTCTAATGACAGTGGGACATGAATTGTCCCAACAGATTTCAGGGGTGGTGGACATTCATGTTCTACATCTTGTTTGGGGTGGTAATGCATGAGTATACTCAATTGTTAAAACCCACCAAATGGTACCTCAAGAATCTATGTTTCACTGCACGTAAATTAGACCTTGATTAAATGATAATAGAAAAACAGTGACTTAAATCCCTCATAAGAAGTATATCTTTAGACTATGGATTTAGAAAAAATGGTCACTGAGAACCTAACCCAGCCAAACTCTCATTCCAAAAAATAAAGGCTCTTTCAGACATGAAGTGACTCAGAAACATTTTCTTCTCCATTATCATATTGGGGAGTTGATGGAGAATATGTTCAACAAAACAAGAAAATTATAAGGAAAGAGGAAAACATGTAGTATCTAAAAAATAACATGAAATATGAGAGAATAAAAAAGAATTCTTGAATTAACTGTTTTATACAAGCACTACCTAAAGAGTTAATAAATGTTATTTTGAATGAGAAAAGTAGGCAACCAATCTTTTATAAGATTTAGAGAACACAGCCCCTATGAGCCCAAATAAAGAAATCCAGAATGCAGACACTGGGGTAGAAAAAGACTGCTGGGGTGTATGGATTCACTTAAAATACATTGTGAATAGTAAACAATAATGGTAAATTTGAATATCATTTTAATTAAGTTTTCCCCATAATTTTAGAAAGATCATCTAGAATTTAATAGTTGTTTGGTTGTAAAACTGAAACTGAAATTCAGCAAATACTTGATTTTCAAGTCAACTTAATTTCCTGCTGTTTAATTCATGAAAAGATAAATTTCATACCTTCTTACAAAATATTATTTTATGTGAAGCATCATCCTGTTGCTATGAAAATCATTCCTCAGTCTATTTACCTAACCTTCCATCCTTCCTTATGTATATATGCATAGAGAGCTGCCTAGAATCAAGCTTATTTAATAATATTCATTATATTTCTCAGCAGTGTGGTTTGGGTGACTTTTTAACTCTCATCTTTATATAACTTTTATAATGATTGAATTTTTACAATGAGAATGTATCATTTCCATAAAGATGATAAAGAAGAAAGCTTTCTCACCATATATTGAGACATATACAAAAGCCTGAGCCTACAGTGGGTGCTGCTCTTTTAGCAGGAAAAATTCAGAAGGCAATTAGAAGCAGGAAGTTGACTGCTCATTGTTTATATTGCTATCCTGCAAAGACTGGAGGCCTCTCCTCTCTTTTATTCCCACCACTTTTCCCTGGAGGAAACTGTCATGACCAAAAAACACCACAACCAACTGTTTCTGTTGCAAGAAACAGTGCTTGGTTGTTTCACTCTAGGTCACAAGAGAGTGTTGTGGTTTGGACCTGGAATGTCCCCAAGACTAATGTGTTGAAGGCTTGGTTTGCAATGCAAAAATACTCAGTTTTTAGGAGGTGTGATTGGAATAATGAGGGACTTGAACTCACACTGGATTAATCCACTGACAGTTGAATGGACTACTTGGACACAGTGAAAACTGTAGGTGGTAGGTCATGGTTGTAGGAAGTAGGGGAATGTCGTTGGGGATTATATATTGTCCCTGGCCACTTTTTCTGTTTCCCAGCTTCTATGAGCTGAACAGCTTTTTTCCCCATGCCCTTCTGAAGTAGGTCAGAAGAGGCTGGAATTTTTAGGAAGCAGGTTTATTGACCGCCATCGGTCTAAAAGAGGACTATCACCTAAAGTCCTTGGACAAAAACTTTGGAAATTCTTTGAACTTTATACCTAGTGTGGGGAGCGGGTTGGAGGTTCACATGACAAAAGCTTTTTGTTCCATCCTGTAGACCAGACAGGTTTTTACAAGTTTTTTTTTTTTTTTTCCTGCAAACCTGGCATTTACAGAAAGAGGAAACTATCAACCACAATAAACCCTGCAGATTTTGCTGATGGCCAATATCATGTGTAAAAAAGGTGGCAAGAAGAGGAACTTATGTGTTACAAATATGGTGGGGTATTCTGCTTAATTATAGTATGGGTCCTCTGGGTGGGGGTCTCTGGCCTACTTCATTTCTACCACATTTCTGCCATGGAGTCAAAAGACCACAGACTCAAACCTCTGAAATCATGAGCAAAATGAATCTTTCCTCTTATAAGTTGTTTTTCTCAAGTATTTTCACAGTGATGAAAAGCTGACAAATACACAGATATACAGGGTAAGCTGTTTGGAGAACATACACAAGGATTTCTGTCAGTTATTGACCTAACAGGCAGTAAATGAAAATAAGTATAATGTTTTAAATGACCGCGTTGGAAAGCTGAGACCAGGAAAGGATGGAAGAAATTCAAACAAGGATAGAAAATGATGTTATGAATATTATATGCTCATCCATTCAATATATTTAACTAGTTTTATTAAAAACATGACTCTGTATCTGCTATTAGTTATAGAGTATAAATAGGATAGACTTGTTTCTTCCCTGCTTGGCACTTCACCTAGTAAGAATAAGATAAACTAATCCAGCACTTAAAAACTGTGGTCAGTACTTAAGAAAACAAGCAGTAACTGTGATTTTTTAAAAATATATTAACAGGGTATATATCTCCAGTAATGGGATTGATGAAACATATAGTAGTTTAGTAGTTTGTGCTTTTTGCTGTTGTTGAGACTCCACACTGTCATAGAATTGTATTACTTATACTTCCACCAGTAGTGTAAGAGAGTTCCCTTTTCTCCTCTACGTATCAGCATTTGTCATTTTTATCTTTTTGATAATAGCCATTTTAGCTGGGGTGAGGCAATACCTCATTGTGGTTTTGATTTGCATCTCCTTGATGGGAATTTGAATGTCAAAGAGAACTTGGACTTCATGTTTATTGCAACATTTTTCACAATAAGCAGGATACAGAATCAACATAAATGCTCATCAAAGGATGAATGGATAAAGAACGTGTGGTACTTAAACATAATGAATATTATACAGCCATACAAGGATGAACTTCTGTCATTTAAATAACATGCATGGACTTGGAGGTCATTATGTTATGTGAAATAAATCAGACATACTCGCTTATACACAAAATCTGAATGAACTGATCTCATAAAAGTTGAGAGTAGAAGAGTGGTTCCCAAAGATTGTGGAAAAGAGAATTGAGGAGAATGAGAAGAGGCAGGTCGATGGGTAAAATATTACAGTAAGAGAGTAGAAGGATGAATATAATTAGCAACAAAATATATCTCCAATAGCTAGAAAAGAGAACTTTGAATATATTCACCATAAAAAGTGATAAAAGTTTAGATATGCCACTTATGGGATTTTGATCATGATCCAATATATCCTAAGTCAAAGCATCATATCTCATAAATATGTACAATTATTATGGGTTGATAAAAAATTAAAAATTAACAGTGTGATCAGAGAGGATCTGTCTGGGTTATTAGAGATGAGAACTACAGAGCAAGAAGTGAGACATGCAAGAAGAAAGCAGTCCAGAGATTTCCTTGCAGAAAGTGCAGAGACTCCAGGTTGGGGAGGGGTTTCATCTTCGGGGACCTAAGATGGGGCCAGTATAGCTGGATGGTTATGAGGAAAAGAGCAAATGACCCCAAATAAATGGGTAAAAACAACCTAGATCAGTGGTAGCACTCAACTTTTGAGGTGCCAAGTCTTCAGAGACAGGTTCTTTCTTCAAAGCTATGGTAGAGGACATTTTCTCAGAGGTTGTAAGGCTAGGTTGCATGGTGTCCCTGGCTCCTCCAAAATGGGTTCACCAGAACCTGTGAATGTGGCTTTATTTGGAAAAAGTATTTCCACAGATAGAATTAAGTTAAGGGTCACAAGATGAGATTATCCTAAACTAGTGCAGGGCCCCACATTAAGGTGAAGGAGAGAAAGTCCCATGAAGATGAAAGCAGGTAGGCACCTCTGCTGCCACAGGCCAAGGGATGCCTTCAGCCTACAGAAGTTGGAGGAGGCAAGGAAGGGTTCACCCCTGTAGCCTTCAGAGGGTTTGTTACCTTGATGACACCTTGAGTTCGGACTTCTGGAATCTGAAACTGGGAAAGAATAAATTTTGGTTATTTGAAACCACACAATTTGTGGAGATTGGTTATGGAAACAATTGCAGTTGCCAAGTTCCCATCTGTTTTCCTTTCTCAAATTCTTTCTCCCTCAGAAGAACCTGGAAGCAGTAGGTGATAAGATGGAAAGAGAAGGACGATAAACCTCCCTAGAAACAGGAGGTTAGGAGGTTTGGCTGAAACCAAACAACCCAAGCGTTGCCCTCTGGGGGGTTTATAAAACCCTCTTGTGCTGTGTTTGCCAAAGAGATATGGTAGTCTCTGCCTCTTTAGATGCTTTGCTTTTTTGGTTTTTTTGGGGGGCGTTTTCTGGTGGTGCCTAGGATTGTACCCAGGGACACTTAACCATTGAGCCCACATCCCCAGCCCTCTTTAATATTTGATTTAGAGACAGGGTCTTGCTGAGTTGCTTAGGGCCTCGCCACTAAGTTGCTGAGGCTGGCTTTGAACTCGTGATCCTCCTGTCTCTGCCTCCCATGCCACTGGAAATACAGGTGTGTGCCACTGTGTTCAGCTGATGCTTTGCTTTTTAAAAAAAATTTTTTTTTTTAAATGCCCTGTGATCCTGTTATTCTCTTTCAGCTGTCATTTAAACAACTTATATTAAATCTCTCAGGAAACTGGTTTTGGCTTTCATATATTTATATGTATTTTTAATACATCTTCCCATGTCCTGCAAGATGTTCTCCATATAGACTTCTGGATGTATCTCCAGAGGAAGGATTTCAACTTCAAGATTTAGAGTACAGATTCAATTCAAGTCCTCTGTAGTGGCACTACCTCCTCCAAAGGAACAGAAATCAGGTTTAATGGAGCCATGGACCATTCTCCTTGAAATCTTCTTGTTCTTACTGACTGGCTTGCAGGAGCTCTGTGCTCCTCAGGGACTCCCTCAGAGACTGCTTCCCTCTGAAGAGACATGAAAGGGGCCTCATGGCACATCTCAGCTACAGGGAAGTTGCAACAAGTCATTCAGGGCACAACTGCCTCTGCAGGATACAGTGAAGGGCTGGCAGGTTATAAAGCCCCCTCCTCCAGTAGTGGTGAAATAGGTTCAGTCTCCCCATTAAGACTGTCTGCCTGCCTGGCTTTAGGAAGTCTCACCCAGAATAGGACTGCAAACAGACTTAAAATTGGAGTGAAAGAATAAAAGCAGTAAATTAGGCCAACAAACAGCACAACATCAGAGGCTGCAGCCTAGATTATGAAGCCAGGATGCCAAAGGGGTGGCAATGAGAGTGAGAAAAATGGAGCACATGCGGCAGAAAAGGTCTCACAGCCAGAACACAGAGGAAATTGTTGCCCATAACTGAGTTAGTGCCAAACCCTGTGTCAGGGTAGTAAGCCAGCTGGATCCCAGGCCAGAGCAGAAGGTAAGAAAAGCCGAGAGTCCTCATCTGCTTTTTACCAGGGCTGCTATTATATGTACCAAAGGGCAGGGGCCTGCTCACCCGCCTTTCTTCACATCACACCTTCCTACTAGAACAACAGTTACACTTTAAATAACACAGATGCTTTAAGAAAATACAATAAAATGTCAGCTCACCCAATTGTCCTCAGAAACTTTTGGACCAGTCTAAAGTTGGAAACACAGAACACAAGATCACAGAATAGTCTCAAATTGCTTACTTTTCTTTCACTTCTTAGGAAATTCCCAAACATGGCTGCTCATCAAAATTAGCTGGGAAGATGTCTTAAATTGCACGTGCCCAAACTGCACCTCTACCTGAGTTCTTGAGAATAAGGTTTATTAAAATTAAATATTTTTAACTGGTGCATAATAATTATACATAATAATGGGATTCATTGTGACATACTCATACTTGTACTTGATATAATTTTGTTAGTCTCATTTTCCAATACATAATTGAACAAAACTGAATAGGTTGTAGAAGAAACCTGGGGATAAATTTTAAGAAGTCTTATAATCAAATAAGAATAGTAATAACATATGCTAGAATCTCTGGGACACTATAAAGGCAGTTTTAAGAGGACAGTTTATGGCTATGAATGCCTACAATAAAAAAAAAAATCAGAAAGATCCAAAATAAGTTATCAAACAATGCATCTCAAGTTCTTGGTAAAACAAAATAAAACCAATCCCAAAACTAGTAGAAAGAAAAGAAATAATAAAGCTCAGAACAGAAATTAATGAAATAGAGATGAAAAAATACAAAGGATCAATGAAATGAAGAACTGTGTTTTAGTCAACTTTTTCACTATTGTGACTAGAAGATATGACCAGAACAACTTAACAGGAAGAAAAGTTTATTTGGGAGCTCATGGTTTCAGAGGTCCCAGTAGGCTCTATTCCTTGGGGATCAAGGTGAGACAGAACATCATGGCAGAAGAATGTGGTGGAGGGAGTAGTTTATATGATGAACAGGCAGAAGAGAGAGACTCCATTTACCAGATACAAAATATATAACCCAAAGGTGCACCCCAATTACCCACTTCTTCCAGCCACACCCTACCTGCCATCTGTTACCACTCAGATAATGCCACCAGGGGATCTATTCACTAACTAGATTCAGGCTCTCATAACTGGATCATTTCTCCTCTAAACCTTCTTGCATTATCTCACACAAGTTCTTGTGGGGTACACCTCACATCCAAACCATAACAAACTGGCTTTTTGCAAATATAAACAAGATCAATAAATCCTTAGCCAAACTATCCAAAAGAAAGAAGATGCAAATTATTAAAATTAAGAGATCAAAAAGGAGATATTATAATAAACATCACTGAAATCCAGGTTACCATTAGGGTCTATTTTGAAAACTTATATTTCAAAATATTGGAAAATATATAAGAAATGGATAAATGTCTGAATACATATGACCTAACAAATTTGAACCAAGATGATATGGAAAACCTAAACAGACTAATAACAAACAAGGAGATTGAAGCAATAATAAAAAGTCTTACAAAAAATTAAAACCCAGGACCAGACAGAATTCTACCAGACATTTAAAGAACTAGTGCAGTGCTCCTGAATTATTCAATAAAATAGAATGGGGAGCAGGGACACTCCCAAACTCATTCTCTGAAGCCAGTATCACCTTAATTCCAAAACCAGATTAGGACAGTTCAGGGAAAGAAAACTATTGACCAATATCCTTGCAAAAATCCTTAATAAAATATTATTAAGCAAATAATTAGCAAATCAAATCCAATAACACAGTAAAAAGGTTATACAGTATGATCACATTGGTTTCATTCCAGGAATACAAGGATGGTTCAACATACACAAATTATAAAAGTAATACTTTAGAAAAATAGAAATAAGGACAAGAAAACAGGGTGATTTCAACAGATGCATAAAAAAGCCTTTGACAAAATTCAGCACCCATTTGTGACCATACCTCTGAAGAAATTAGGATTAGAAAGAATTTACTTCAATACCAAAAAGCTATTTATGATAAACCCAAAGTCAACATCATACAGAATGGGAAAAAATTAAAGCATTTCCTCTAGAAATACACATTTTTACAAATATTCTGAAGGTACTCTGAAATAGCTAGTTCAGTAGAGACCTGATATTGGAAACTTCTGCCCCTGGTGGCAGAGCTTAGTGAGAGAAATGCTATCTCATGTTTTCAAACTCATCCCCTGGCCCAGTGCATGGGACATGGGAAACACTGCAAATTCTTTTGGGCCTAAACTGAATTAATAAAGACACATCTGAAGTTTGGCATGAGGTTGTGGGGATACCATCAAAAACAATCACACAATCTAGGAATGTTTAAATTGCTTGTCAAAAAATCAGTAGGAGATTGGCAGATGCACACAGGGTAGAAAAGAAGGAACTGCCCAAACAAGAAGTATTTCCAAAGGGATATGGGAAAATGGAGAACAGGGGCTGAGGGTGGGCTAGAGGGAGGTACGCAGCATTCTGCCCCTCCTGTGACAAGCAATGGTTTTCCCCAGCTAGCACAATTTCAGTGATTGGTCCTGATTGTGTGGCAAGAAATAGGTCTTTATTTTCAGGTTGTCAGTGCTAATGTTCCATTATCTTTGAGTTTAAGATTGAAAGAGAAACATTTTGGGGGTGTTTCCTTGTTGATAAATATAGCCAAGAAAATATTTGAAGATTTATCTCTATTTAGAAGCAATTTTTTTGAAGGAAAGAAAATTCCCAGCAGAGTTTTGACTCATGTCCTGATTTGAGAGCTTCCGTGTGGCTGGAGTGAGTGTTCCAGTGAAATCCCCTGGACAGCTAAACGTGCAGGTCTCCCAGAGTTAGAACAGCACTTACCAGACTCTTTTAGAGAATGACATGTTTCTCTTTAAAAAGGAAGCTTCTAACAATTGCCTAATATAAAATGGGGCAGTAGGATCAGCTGAAATATTATTTGATGGTAGGTATGAAATGACAAGATAGGCTAGAACTTCTCTGAAAATGTAAGTATGAAAAAGAATCATATTTTCAAAGCATCCATATTTTCAAATATGAAAAATGCTTCCATATTTTCAAAGCATCTAGCATGTCCCTCCAAAAGAGTAATAATCACAACAACTGAAACTGCTTGTTTATCTACTTGTCTGATATGTATCAAGTTCTTATTAACTTTTTTTTTATCAATAATGTCACAATAAGTACATGATTGTGTGCCAACTTTGCTTCTAAAACTGACACTATCACATTCAGCATAGAAGAATAGCTGTCTGCAGGTTCCTTTTTGAAGTGGCTTTCCAAACAGGAATGACATTTCCTAAGATCCTTTCCTCTAGGTATGACCTTATGAATGGTCATCAAGAAGAGAAAGTGGAAATCATATACACCTCCTCTGGGCCCTTTTTTAGCTTTCTGCCAGCAGCATGCAAATAATGATAAGGTCCTAGGGGTTCTCTGAATCCCGGGAAGAACTGCCCTATGAAAACATCACCTTCAGACCATTATGTAAAAGAGTCATAAACCCAACAGAAGCATGCATCATAGGCTCAGTCTGGCAAATAGTATTCATTCATATGCTAAACAGGGGGCCATCTCCATGGGCCTGCACCCTGCTGGAATTCTAACCAGTACTTCCCTAAGTCAACATTAATTTGTCCCAGCTGCAAGGTTAAAACCATGGGAAGAAGTTTGAATTTCACCCAAGAGCACAGAAAACCATTAAAATGTTTTAAGTAGGAAATAACACGATGGGTCTCCCATTTAAGAATGGCCAGTAGTACAAGTCTGAGAGCAAAGTAGGTTGAACACTGTTATAGGAATCCAAGGCCCTAGCAGTGTAGACAGTGTTGCATGTGTTCAACACATTTCTAGAAGGGAAAAGTAGGAAGGACACTAAAGAGTGAGACATGTAAACTGTTAAGAGATGTTTGGAGACAGAAGCCTGCTAAGGAGATTCAGAAAACCTCCAGCGAAGCAAGATGAAACCACAAGGATGTTTTACAGAGGAAGAGAGGAGAGAAGTGAGACTACGAGGAGTGCAGTTGTAAAGGAATCAGAGTCCAAGGGCAAATAAACAAAGTATGAGAAGATGCCTCTGAGACGCAGATGAGACCATGTCTCCTTCATAGTGGGAGCAGCGTGGGGATGGCTAGCCCACATTCCCACAGGCTGAGGAATGGATATAGCCTGAGAATGTGGAGACAGAATATTCAGAAAACTTCCAGGAGAGTTGGTTGTGAAAGGAGAAGAAATGGTAGAATAGGCAGAAGGAAACATAGGCTAAAGGAGTTTATTTTTATTTGTTATTGTTATGAAATACAGGAGATTGTGCAAATATCACTGGGAAGGAAACAGAAAGGAGAGAGAAAAAGCAAGAGAGCAGGTCCCTAAGAAAAGAGTTGTGGGGGGCAGGAGATGCAAAGGAGGCTGAGTAATTAGCTGTTGGCAGGATGAGAGACTTCTTTTATGGTAAAAATGAGAAGCAAAAAAGAGGGAGACCAAACAAAAGTAATTTATGTTTGGCAGATTAAATATGAATGGGTAATGGGAGGAAGAAAATTTATGTTGTCTTTAGAAAAGGAAAGAGAAAACATCTATTCAGCCCATTAGTTTCTATTAGTTGAAAGGAAAGCAAAATTGCCCTACATCAGGGTGACTTAGAGGAGATGTACGCATGAAAATCTAGGAAGGATCCAGGGTAAAATTTCAAGACATCTCTTGACTATAAAACCTACTGGTTCAAAACATGGACTTTGGAAGCAGGGAAACAAGAGTGTGTCTCTCAGTTTCATTATGTAATAGTTGTATGATCTTGAATAATCCCCATGACCACTCTAAGACACCAGTTTCTAGTGTACCCAGTGAAACTTTACTCACAAAACAATGGCTATTGGGGTAGCACATCATCTTCAAAATGCTTTTGGCATAATAATTATCTGGCAAAGGAGTTCATGGAACAACACATGATACTGTTTAGGGAACAGGTACAGACAAGCAGGGATTACACGTAGTGATAATGAGACAAATGGGAGAGTGTCCCACAATATTTAGGAAATGAGCAGAGATTTAAACAAAGGAAGCTGATGGCTATGAATGACAGACAGGAGTAACTGATATTCCAGAATAAAGGATGAGATCAAGAGTAACAGAACCTCTAATCAGGTGTCCACAGACATCGCTTGCTCTCTTTATCAATGTTACCATACACGCACATGTTTGTAGCCCCCCAGTTTTACTATACAAAGCAGGACATTTTCCCACATCTACAGTGTGAGAGATGGTTGCTCTCCATTCAGAGGCAGGAGACACAAAGTTTTGCTCATGCATTTGTTTTCAATTTTTAGGGTTACATTACAACTTTATTTTTACAATATTTTAATTTGTAAAATCAGCTCCCATATACATGTCAGTCATTATTTTATAATTTATATAGATCAAAACATAAATAAGTAAATAAATAAAGTCTGGCAAAATGTCCAGCACCAATGTCACTATTTCCAAAATCCCTACCACTTCAGGAATTTTTGAAAATGTAATTTTGTGACAGAATTTATAATTACCCACAGTGCATACTTATCAACACTCATTATTGATATTAACAGCCTGAAGTGGAATTCTCTATTCATAGAAACAAAGCAGTCCTTTCATTAATGTTAAGGATAAAAATGTGAATGTGCTATGCCTTAACTAAAACCCTGGAGCCAATTACACTTTCATGCAGAGGCTAATTATATCAAACACTCTACTGACCTGCAGTCACAGGTACATAAATGACAGAGCTCCCTGCAATGCGCACATAATCAATGACAAGAGATCCACTGCAGAATTCACCCTTGTCATTTTCCACATCACACAGACATAGAAAACCTCAAGTTTCCACTTTTGAGGGGATAATAAGAAATCAAGTCTTTTCCTCTAACCCCACCTCCAGGTTGAGACATCAGACAACACAGAGAGATGGAGAAACCAAGAATTCGATTACTAATAAAAAACTGACAAGGGAATGCGGCTTAGAGCCGGTGACAAAAGGGCATCTTAATTCATCAACACCACTCTCAAAACACAAATTACACTTACCACTTGGTCACTGATAGAGCTAAACGACCTCAAGATTCCCCAACACAAGCAAATGTCTTGCACGAAGCACAGGAAGATAGATGCTGTGTTCTAGGTAAAAGAGAGACACATGGGGTGCCTCAATGCTCTTTTTAGTAGAGTAGACTGGACAGCTCGCAGAAGGATGCAGAAATTATTAGTCCTGCCATACGATAGCCCCAGAGAAGGCACAAGTTTCTTCTCCCATATTCTTCTAGTTTCATTTAGTCCAGTCCAGATTCAAGTGGGTGAGGGAATAGACAGCTGCACCCAATGGAGGGTGTAGACAGGGAAGTAATTTGCTGTAGTCAAGTCATCACATGCTCTAAGGGATCTGAGGACTATCACAATTACCTCTGTGTACAAATTTCCAGTCCACCTACATGTCCTACAAGTTTCCATTAAGCAATGTTGCTCTCTCTGGGCACAGGGCATAGAATAAAGTGCTCTAGCATGCAGAGGATTAATAAAATTCTCCGCTTCTCTGGATTCTTGCTGCTCTTCAAGTTAGGTAATGATATATGACACCTGTTATGCTCTGGTCATTCAATGAAAAATGAGCCTCATAAGCCTGAAGATTATATTTGTATCAAAAGCCTCATATTCTTAATGCTTAAAATAACCTCTTCAGTTTGAACAACTGTGTAAAAATAACCCTAATATGTGTTATAGTTTCTATACACCTACACTGAAAAAGTGTTTTCTCAGATATTATCCCATTCGACTTGTAGCATTCCTATACGAAGCAGACATTCAAAAAGTCTGGGGCTTGGAATGAAAACTTAGATTTTCTCCCTTTAAAATAAAATGATTTGTTTGATGATAAAAATAATAAATGCTCTTATAGAAAATCTACAGAAACAAAAAGCTTTAGAACTATAAAAGAAACTCAAAGCACACCTCAGAGATAAGCATTATTACCCTTGTGATTTATCTTCCAATATACTCCTATGTGTTTCTTCTAAGTTTCAGCAATAAAAAGCTCTTAAAAGCTTCCAATGTAACATGGTTTTCGTTTGTAATTACACCCTAAAACAACTACATACAGCTTTAGTTCCCTGTCATTAAATACTCTTCAGAAAAATTAATAAATAATAATTTTTTAAAATTATTAAAATAAATAATAATTTTAATCTGACCACATGAATGGATACATTATAAAATTTTTTGAAAGGTTCAGAGATGTACTAAAAAGCTAATTTAAGAATTCTCTGTATGGCCACCCATAGCCAAGACTTGCTGCCATTCTGATATATTTCCTTCTAGAAATAGTTCACCTAACAGAGTTTAAGGAATTGAAACTGGCATAAGTCTCTCTCCCCATATAAACTCATATACATCACATATGTACAAACTCAAAACACCCTCTCTCTCACTCACTCTGTGTATATATATATATAAAATCTATATGTATATAAATATATATATAATATTTACAAAGTTATCAGTGTATACTGTTTTGCGATCTTCACTTTTATTGAACAACATATGATAAATATTTTCCCATGTTTGCCTTCTGCAATACTATCCCATCCAAGATGTTATTATAACAAGTTCTAAACATTCAAATAAGTATAGAGAATTGTATATCAGTCACCTAGATTCTGTAATTATTGATGCCATTCTCATTATTGTGTGTCTTTGCTGGACTCTGGCACTCCGAGCCCTCATTGCAAAGGGGAGGGTGTGCAGTATACATTTTTGCAGAAAGCGAACAACCTCAGACAGTCCAAGGCATCTCTGTTAGTGTCAGAGCTAGACAAAGGGACATAATAGCACACTGACTTTCTTAAAACAGTGGCGGCAGGGGAAGGGTGTTTTGGTTTCAATACCCGTCAGTATGAGGAGGTCAGCTCCACAACCTGCTAAAATTCATCGCACTGCAAAGACACTGTTTTTGTTCTTGAAAATAGTTGAGATTGAACTTTTTGCCTTTATACTGCATAAATACCCCTTCTGTTTTATAATGCAGTGATCCATCAGGGATCAGACTAGGATCCACAAGAACAGAACAGACATATCAAATTAACACATATCATGAAAACATCACCATTTTGGGAAAACCCCTGCCCTCAAATTCCCTCCAAACATGTCACTCTCCCTATGGTCTAAGTGGTACATAGACCTCTGCAAAGATATAGCAATAAAGAACTGAGCTGGCTAAAAAGGGGTTAATTCCCACCAAATGAAACTAAGGGACTCCATATAAAAAGAGCTCTGCTTTCCACCAGACAGGGAGATTCTACTTATCTCCACTAAGCAATAACACATTTTTAATCTCTCTTCATCTCAACTCTACTTTCTTAATTGAAGGTAGGGTGAATAGAAAAAGAGCTTCAAGCTTCTCCTCAAGAAGAATGTTATAATCATGAACAATTGAAACTCCACCTTAAACAATGCTGTCCCCAATATTATCTCATTTGAGTCTCAACACAACTTTGTGAGATAATGGCAAATATCCCTCATTCCCATGTTTGAGAGCAGAATTCAGAGGTTCAGGCAAGTATTAAAACCTATGCCTCATGACCCCTAATTCATTCTTCCTTCCACTGCAGAACTCTTTCATCTCCTTGATAGCAAAGAGAAACCAGGTGAAGATAAAAAGCTGAACAAAATAACAGGCAAAACAACCTCCTCAAGAAACTACTTATTTGAGGACATTCCTCATTCCACAATATGGCATCTATAAAAAGTGTGCCGCCTTCATGGAATTTAAAAAGTTCAATCTTCCTCCTTTCCTTGTGTGACTCCCTGCAAATTGAAAACTATCCTGACAGATGATTGAAGGGAGCAGCGTGCTTACATCAAGGTCCCTTAACTCTCATTCTGCTAAAATGAAAATATGAGGAAACTGCTCACCTGAGAAAGTCGACAGGAAGTAATGGGGCGAGGTCCGTTCATCAGCACAGCACTGTTTACCCCAGTCAGCTCCTGGCTCTCTGAGGAAAACCTTCTCAGTTTTTGGGCTACCAAAGCACCTCAACAATTTTCAGCAATAAAAATGAAAAATAACTGCACGGGAGTGAAGTCAACACATTCCGTGCAACTAATATGAGGGGGTAATTTTCCCCTCTCACAAAGTACTCTGATGAAAGGAAAGGACTAAATCATGACATTTCCAAAGAGCTGTCCTCTCTTACACAAGTCAGCTTCCCTGAATTCCTGTTTGGACTCAGAAGAGTCTCCTTTCACCAGTGTACCTCACATGTAGAGTTACATGGAGAAGCTTTTCTGTAAGAAATGGGGATATAACCTTGTTTGGCTCAGATAATTTTTATACTCATTTATTTTTCCCATATTTTTATTGGTGCATTCTAGTTGTACGTAATGGTAGGATTTGTTGTTACATATTCATTCTTGCACGCAATGTAACAATATAATTCCGTCTATATAATTGCCCAGTATTTCTCTTTTCCCCCTCTGGTCCCTTTCCTCTATTCTACAGATCTCCCTTCAAATTTCAAGAGATCCCTCCCATCTCCATCTTTTTCTTTTTCCTCTTTTCTCTCACATATGAGAGAAAACATGCAATCTTAACTTTCTGGTTTATTTCATTGAACATATTTTCAAGTCCCATCCATTTTCCTGCAAATGACATTTCATTCTTCTTTGCAGTTGAATAAAACTCTTTTGTGTATATATACCACATTTTCTTTATCTAGTCATCCACTGATGGACACCTTGGTGGTTCCTTATTTTGGCTATTGTGAACTGCTATAAACATAGACAAGCATGTATCACTATAGTATAATGACTTTAATTCTTGAGACTCAATAATGAGGACTGGTATAGCTGAATCATATAGTGATTCCATGCCTAGTCTGTCAAGGATCCTTCATACTGATTTCCATAGCAGTTTTACTAATTTATAATCCCACTGACAGTGCAAAACTGTTCCTTTTCCTCCACATCCTCCTCAGCATTTATTATTGTTTGTATTCTTGATAGTTGCAATTCTGAGGCTGGAGTAAGATAAAATGTCAGTTTAGTTTTGATTTGTATTCCTGTAATTGAAAATGGTGTTGGACATTTTTTCATATATTTGGTGGACATTTTTATTTCTTCTTTTGTGGCTCAGATACATTTTAACTCAGTTGCCTTTAACTAATAATATGTCTATTTTCCCTACAGTGGTGGGCCATCTTATTTTGCATATTTAATTGGCTCTTGAAAGATTAAACACTCACACCTGAGACTCTGGCTCTCACAGATTATTTCTCCCAGAAGTTAAAAGTACAGAGGTGAATAGAAAGGAAGAAATTCTGAAAAAGCAGCCCTTCGCCCTAATGAAGCAAATACGGAAAAGCAGGACTCGGCAGATTTTTCAAAAATCTCACCCTAATATATTTAGATTCAAAATTTATTTCCCCTGATCTTAATTAAGCAAACCCTTGAGACTCTTGGGCATGTCTAATCATTCAAGGATAAAATTCCAGGAATTCACCAGTCTCACCCATAGGACAGTCTGAAGCAAACCAACTAAGCAATCCTTGTTATGATTTTCCTCAGAGACCAAATATGAGCACCTACCAAATTTTCTGCTTTGTTGAATTCTAGAATTCTTTCTAAATGTACAGCATTAGGCCCCTTCTATGCTTTAATTCCAAGTCAACATGGAAAATCATAACAAAATATAGTAATATTTTGTGGGGTGATTAGGCCACCTACCACCTGTGGTCCCAGGGTCATATTTCCTCATCTGTAAAAGGAGCCTATGTTAAATATGCCCTGATTCATTTATTGTGCTTCCTTTCTGGTTTCTGCCACCTCTAGTCTTCTCTTCTCATGCTGCTGTCTACATCTGTATTTTAATAACAGCCTGTGGTGCTGACATTAAGTGATTTTTCAGTTAGTCCTAGTGAATCACACACAGAGTGGGAGAAAAAATCTAGAGATTACCTAGTCACAACTCTTCCTTGTTTTTTTTTGGGGGGGGTGGGGGGAGAGTAGAGGGGTTGTTAATTACAAAAATCCTAAGCCTCAGTAAGTCAAGTAATGTTCCAGGTGTCACTGCTTGTTCTTGAGAGAAACTCTGTGACCATCTCTGACTCAACATTGCACCCTTTACTCCCACACCACTAGTTCAAAATATTATTAACCACTGGACTCTCTGCTGTTGAAATATGAGAAATGTAATATATTAAGGAAATTAAATTAAATTGAAAACAGAGAAGTCTGTCAACCTATCTGTTGGAACCTTCCCTTCACACTCTTCTCTGAGGAACCATCGTGGGACCTCAGCAAGGGCCATGAGGATAGTCAAGCACTGGAAAGGCAACAGCATGAAACAACCAAAAGTGAAGCCTGAGCCAAGTGTGGTGGTACCCGTAATCCCAGTGGATCAGCAGGCTGAACCAAGAGGATTACAAGTTCAAAACCAGCTTTAACAATTTAGTGAGGCCCTAAGCAACTGTGAGACCCTGTCTCAAAATAAAAAATAGAAATAGTTGGGGGTGTGGATCAGGGATTAAGAACCCCTGGGTTCAATCCCTGATACCAAAACAGAAAAGAAAGAGAATGAGGGAGAAAGGAAGGGGGCAAAGAAGGAGGCATTAGGGAAATGGACTTGAGTACTCATTTCTCCAAAAGATGATTACAAAAGGCCCATAAGCACATGAAAAATATACTCAACATCAATAATGATTCAGGAAATGCAAATAAAAACTACAATGAGTTGCCACCTTATGCCCATTTGGATGGCTATAATTCAAACAAACACACCAGAAAATAACACGCATTGGTGAGAATGTAAAGAAACTGGACTTTTGTGCACAGCTGGTTAGTGCAGAGGCAAAAGGGTACAGTTGCTGCGGAAAACATTATGGCTGTTTCCCCAAAATTAAAAATAGAATTGTCATAGACCCAGCAATTCTGGGTCTATGTATGTATAGTCTGGGTCAATTATGTATATACCCAAAAGAATTTAGAAAAGGTCTTGAGGAATATCTGTACACCCATGGCCATAACAGCATTATCACAATAGCTAATACATGGAAGCAACCAAGGAATAAACAAAATATGATATGCATAAATAATAGAATATTATTCAGTCTTTAAAAGGAAGAAAATTCTGGCATTTTATAAAATGGATGAACTTTTAGGACATTATGCTAAATAAAATAAACCAGATATAAAGCAACAAATACTGTATGGTACCATTTTTATGAGGTACTTAGAATAGACAAAATCATAAAGGCAGAAAGGTGACTGCCAGGGGCTGAGGGGAGGTGAAATGGGGGTAAGGGTTCTTCTTTATGAGTGCAGAGGCTCAGTTTTCCAAGAAAAGAAGGGTTATGGAGATGAATGATGGAGATAGCTCACAACATTATAAGTATGTTTACTACCACTGGACTATACATTTAAATCTGATTAAGATAAGCTTTATGTTATGTGTATTTTGCCGTAATAAAAGCATTTTTTAATTGCTCACTCACTACTGGAAGACTATCCCAGTGCACACTGTCTGGTTATCAAAGCTGCCTTGAGGTATTCACCAAGCACATCCCATAGACTAGCGCGCTTTACCATATTAGCAAGGTGAAAAAAAAGTTAGCCATTAAGCATCACATCACCTGGAAAGATCTAGAAGTTGGAATTTATAACACTGCCTGATGGGGCAGTCATGTCTAATCACTGATAAATTGCAGTGTCAACTTCTTTTGAAAGAAACTACAGAAAAATATACAGTTAATGTCTTTGACTTAGCAAAATAAACTTCAACTAAAGAGAATAAACTCCGTAAGATAAATAACAACTTTGCCAAAGTTTTACACAGTGGGAAAGCAGAAGTATCAGTAACCCAGAGAAATCAAAGGCATCTCAAAAAATTTTTTAAAAAATTAAAGCTGAAAGGGGAGGATGATGGCAATTACTAAAATGGCAACTGAAAAAATTCTTGTTATCAAAGTCAATTAAAGAAACAGTTAATACACATACACACACACACACACAAATACCAAGACATCTATCACTTGACAGATGCAAGGAATTAAGAAGCTGAATCAATATTATTTTCATTCACATCAAAATTCTCCTTTCTCTTAGGAGGGAAGGGACAGAGAGGAAGGAAACAGAACGTTTGAAAAATGACAAACGAATGGGTTTGAAAAGCAAAATGCTTTCTACTTTTGTGTTTCCTGGTTCCTGCCCTGGGATGTCCACCTACCTCTGAACCCTAAAGATAGACTCAATGGGCATGTCCAACTTTCCTCTTTGCTGGTTTGTGTCTCTCCAAAATTCATGTTTTGGAGCCTAATCTCTGATGTGATAATATTAAGATGTGAGACCTTTTGAGCAATGATGAAGTCATGAGGACTCCACTGTCCTGACCAGTTTGATACTCCTTTTTTAAAAATATTTTTAACCTAAGTAATTATTTTATTTCCTTGGCCTGACATCAGTAATTTCATTATATAAGAACTTGTAGCTGAAAGAAGAGACACACAGATTTCCCCCAACAGGAAGAATCCTTATCATCAGCAGAGATGAACTGAAATGTCATGTCTGAGTGCAATTCCTGCTCCCCATCCCCAACCCACAGAACCCCTAAATAAAAAAAATTTTAAAAAATCAGTGAAATCCCCATGAATTACTAAACCATCCCTTTGGAACTTTTCTAATTAGCAACTGCAGCCAATGAAAACTGAAGGAGAGAAACAGCTGGTCAGCACAGAGCATTCCTGTGCCTCTGAGACTCAAGGGGAAGCAGCAGGGGAGCAAGAATTTTGAATGAGTAGGGGGGTGAAGATGATCTGTCTTTCCTCTATCTGCCCCCTCTATAGGGAAGACACTTCTGTCCCAATACATGGAAAATGCTAATGAAATGCTAAAGGACTGGCTTTAGTTTGTAACTAGAAATGCCTGAGGCTCATGAAATTCCAAGATAGGTGTAGGATAAGCGGTACCAGAGAAAGAACAGTTCAGTTAGAGATACTTGATACTCATTCAATTCCAGTTTAAAGCCATCAAAGCTATTTCATAATCAGAACCACCTTCATGCCTGCCCTGTATTTTCCAAAGGTAAGAGAGCTCCATGTAAATGTCTGTGTGGATGTCTGTTGCCACCACCAGGGTGATGCGGGGATATTTGTGTGAGACTAGGATGAGAAAGTGGGGCGCAAGCAGAAAGACAGGGGCTATCAGGGCTACAAAGCTTTCATCACAGTGGATGTCTTTGGGTCCCCAGGTATGGTCCACTACCACAAGTCCTAAAGCATTCACATTTCCTTTTCCCTACTTGTCTTGTGTAAATGTCAAAAAATTGAAATTTCTGCCCAAAGAGATGGGCGCTTTTGCTGGACTGCATTCATCTTGGGCTTTAACCTGCCCACCTCCTGAACCTCCTATGAGACTGCACGAAAATTAATTCTCAGCAACTGCTGTTAAATTATGTCATCCCCATTCCTCTATTAATGTCAATTCAACAGCCAGGCACTTGGGCTTTTGGAACCTTCCCCACAATGGCAGGGATTCTGTCAGGATATTTCTTCGGGATTTTTTCTCCTGTCTTTTGCTGATCCTCAAAGGGTTGGTCCTCCTGACACTGGAACTTCACGGTGGACTGCAGGATTTCTAAGACCCCAGACCAGGCCTGCCTCCCTGCTGGAGATTGCATCTGTCGCTTCTTGCTACCTCCGCCAAGGTCAATGTTATCGGAATCGGTCATCTCCCGTCGCAACACCATCAGACCCAGCGTTTGTTAAGGGATCCCCTTCCAGTTTGCTACTCTTATAAAAGCGGTTTGATCATGCTAAGTGAAGTAAGGCAATCCCAAAAAACCAAAGGCCGAATGATTTCTCTGATAAGTGGATGATGATGCATAAGGGGTTGGGGGAAGGCAAGAATGGAGGAAGGATGGATTGTACAGAGGAAAATGAGGGGTGGGAAGGGGGTGAGGGGAAGGAAAGACAATAGAATGAGACAAACATCATTACCCAATGTACATGTGTGATTATCCAAATGGTGTGACTATCCTTCATGTACAACCAGAAAAACGAAGGTTGTACCCCATTTGTGTAAACTGAATCAAAATAATAAAAATAATTAAGAAAGTAAAAGAGATTTGAGGGAACAGTCTAGGTCTTGTTGCAACAAAGTGCCATAGTGGAAACCAGACCAAACCTTCATCAGACACCAAATCTGCTGCCCCTTTGATCGTGGACTTCCAGTCCTCCGGAACGGAGAGAAGTAAATTTCCCTTGTTTGTAAATTACCCAGTGGAAGGTATGTTGTTAAAACTTCAAGAACAGACTGAGACTTCCAGCTCAGTTTATGATGCAGAGTACAAAATCATGAAAATGCATTTGGGAGTCAGCGTTTCAGACCCCGTCAGATTAGGTCACTCCTGGAGGCTTGGCTTACTCATTTGTTTTATGTCATGTGGTATCTGTCCACTCACTTTGTTGTTAAATACTTAAGTTTACTGATTTTTTTTTTAATAATTCTGAGTTACAAGGATGTTTATAGGCATAGCTCTAATATTTTTTACACCCTACAAAATATTAGAGAGGAATATTAGAGAGGAAGCTTTATATTGAGAATCAAGGGATAGGTTTCTAATCCTGGGAGCTAATAAATCATGTTCTGAATGACATTGTATGTTTATGCATCTTTATACAAAATCACACATGCAGGAGAGAGTTGAATAGTCTTTATCTCCACATAATTTGTTTCATTATTCTTGTGAGTATAAAAAGTTGAGAGATGTAAAATAGATACCACACCAAACTTACTGTGTCATTAAAAATATATTTTTTATTTAATGAACACATATACAACTCTAACTATATATAAAAACTATTTTAAAACTTTTTAAATGTTAACTTACTTAACATTCAGTTCTATAAGGTCAAGTATTCCTTTTAACATACGAGCAAACAGACAGAGGTCAAGTAATTTTCTCAAAGTCACACATTCGATTAGTAAATGGTAGGGTTAAAATTTAAAGTAAGACACCTTACTCCAAAGATTCTGTTCTTCCCTGCTACACTATGCTGCATCATTGAACATAAACTATTACTTTAAAGTTTCTTGACATTGTATAAACTGAAAAGTGAAATCGCCAGTGTCAAATAATGTACTGGGGGTTTTTGGGAGCCAACAAGCAAAAGTAAGAATGATTTTCCTAATCTCCTCTTGACTGCTGGAATTGTGTAAGTACTTAATCCTCTTCATGCTGAGTATTAATCTTTAGCAAGTGGGTGTCTCCTGAAAATTCTGAGGGATAAACTAAAGTGGGTTTTACAGGCAAAAGCTATATTTTAATTGCACTCTGGATTAGCCAAAGAATGAGTAGTTTGGGGCTACAGTAGAGTCCCCTCCCCAAAAGCTTCCCTTCCCTTAGGCTTTCTCCAGCTTTTCTGAGACTGAGCAGAAGTTACACTCAAAACTATGAACATAAGGTTGCAATGGCTATTATTTAGAGGTGGCCCCTTTCATGGGACTATGGAAGAGACTTAAGTAGCTGAATCAGAGTTCTAAAATCTACAAGGTCTGTCTGTTTTCTTTGCAATTCTTAGAACTGTCTTTCCATGTCACGTTTGCAGGATTTCACTTTATCAAAGTAAAATATAATAAGGCAAAAATCCCTTAACTGAAGTAAAGAGGGAATATCTCCTTGATGAGGGAAGCTCCATCTTTGATATCTTAGTTACATGGATCTTTGCAACAGGATGGGTTCAGGAACAATGCTGTTGCAGCTTCAGCAGAAGACTAAAGTCATTCAATGTCTTTTCTTTCTACTATTTTTTTTTTTTTTTTTTTTTTTTGTTCCAGGGATTGAACCCAGGGTGCTTCACTACTGAGCCACATCCCCAGCCCTTTTTATTTTTTATTTTGAAATAGAGTCTTGCTAAGTTGCTGAGGCTGGCTCTGAATTTGCTATCCTCCTGCCTCAGTTTCCTAAGCCTATTGCACCACTATGACTGGCTCAGTTTCTTTGAATAGGAGAATTTTAGTTTATCAAATGAGCCAATTCTGGTTACTTTTTGAAAGAATATGCATAACCATGCTTTCTATGCTTTCCTTTAGGTTATTTGGGAGAAAACAAGCCATGTACATCTCCATTGATGGAAAAGACAGCCATGCAATTTGGGACAACTAGTCCCTTTTAAACTCCAAACAAACAAAGCATCCCTTCTTTCTTCAGAACTAAGGGCAGCCCAGACCCAGAAAAACTTAACATAGAGCTATAAACTGGGGTCAGCTTCTATTGGATATTGGGAGAGAGACAAAGGAGAGTTGCTAGGACTACTGTTATCCAATGGGAAGAAGTGGAATATTCAAAGAAAGGAGGTAAGAAAGGAGATATGAAGTACAGAAGACTGTAGAGATGGAGATATTTTGTCGAAAGAGAAAATATCCCATATGGGACATCATCCAAAGGCCTAATGAGTCACTGTTGTCTGTGATTTCTCTCCCAATCTCTCACTGTTTATTGAAGGGTCTGAATTAACTGGATGAAGTCACAATTTCCAGTTCCTGTATTCCATACTGGTTTGGGATACTTATTTCTACCTTTTAATATGAAAAGTGGTTTGAAGATACTTGTGTAAAAAAGTGGAGTGCTGGTAAGACATTTAAAAAAGAAGGTCCTAACATAGCATTTGCCAATTCTCTTGGTATAAATCTTCATTATTGCTGATTTCAAGATACCAAGGTGATATCACTCACTGCATACCACACCCTTGGTTATTTCTTCAGATCAGCAGCCTATGTCTGTGTGTACTGAACCTAAATGTCTATAATACAGCAGATCGTACAAACTTGAGAAAATATGAGCTAGTTTCCTTGACCTTTTTCATTCCCCAGAAGTTATGAAGGGGATGAATGTAATTCAGGTAATGGTCATTGAAATATAAGGCGATTATGTTTCTACTTAGTGTAAGAGTACTTCCTATGTTCACACAGGCCAAGTAGTTTTCTAACCCACCCAGGTGTTGAGATCTACCCAACCTGAAAAATGAGCCCAAGAGTAAGCAAAATACTACGTTATTACTGGAAATGGGTATGAAGGCAGGGTTAGAGAATAGAGCTTATATTTATGATCAAGGAGCTTCCAAATAGGAAACTCCCAGGAAGTAAAGGACAAAGAGAGAATTGTCACTTTGAAAATGGGAAGCATGAAGTGGGTAACTGAGTGTCCACACTCTGTAGACAGAATGGGTCCCAGGGGAGTTTAAAGGGAGGAGATGCTGGGAGTGTGTGAGTTAAGACCAGGCACCTATTCTGATATAAGCAGTATTAAAACCAGAGCAGGATTCCTGAAACTTCCTGTGGATTCTTGGTCCTACTAAGGGGTGATAATTACAAAGCCAAAGAGCAGAAGGAAGTGTTACTTCAAAGAGGATCTTTGCCCAAGAGAGAAGGAAGAGGGAGAAATTGATTCCCCTATATAACTTGTCCATCAGAGAAGTCATTCTGGAGGCCATACATGCCAAAGGCTGTCTCTCCAGGTGAAGGGGGAGAAAAATATCAGCCCCACTCCCCTACCATGCCTCACCTATTTTTGTCTCAGTCTATGGAGCTTAATCATTAAAATTCTGGTCTTGGGGGCGTCTGGCTGGTCCCTGAGGGGAGAAGATCAGCACAGGCCTAGAGGGAAGGCCTCTCCCATTTTCCACCCCCGCAAGCATGAACCTCTGCTTCTTTGTGAATCTCATGAGACTGCTGAGAGGCAATATATAATTTGTCTCCATAAAGTTCAGAAATTATTCATACCAATTAATTAATTAGGACAATCCCATAGCTATTTGGTTTCCAAGGCTGAAAATTTGCACTATATTTTATTTCCCATTTCAAATTATGTCCAGCCAGCATTTCAGAGGTGCTGTAATAAAAACAAATTAATAAAATGTCAACCACATAGATACACCCAAAATTTGATTATTAAAACTTCTCCCTTAATTCAATTCCCAAGATAAATTATAGTTCAAAGATTAATATCCTTGCTTGTTAAAGTCCATGATTTATACCTTCTAAATTCATATTCCGCTCATCTCCAGTAAAGGGGTTATTGTGGAGTCTGCAACTTCACCTGTAATGACCTCCTACAGAGCTCTGTGGAATTGTGTTGGAGAAGCCACCAGCACAGTTGGCCTCCCTCCCTCTCGTAGAGTAGCCTCATGGAGTGTGCCAACTAAGGCCTATGGATCTTTGCCCTAAATCCCCACACCGCCTCGCCATATGCTTTTTCATGTTTTATGTCTTTCCTGCCCCTTCTTAGCTTCCAATTCTCTCCTTTATTAAACAAAAACAAACATAGATTTGGGATAGAGTTGAAATGCATAAATGTGTAATTGTTTTATCTTCTGCTTTGAGATAGTTACTGACTTCGATGGATGCTCCCAATTATTCAGAAGGAACTCACAAAATAGACTTTTTATAGACTGTTTTATCTGTTAGTAAGTATAAAACCCAAAAGATTCTCTTTCTTGGCTGTTGGAAAAGCACAGAGCTCTATGATTCATCTCTCTGCCAGGGTGGACTGATGTCACCTACCAAGAATCGCCTCCTCTAGCCTTCTGAGTATTTCTAAGCATTAAATATGTTAGGACCAAAAAAAGTGGGGGGAGGTGCATTTTCAAACTGCGCTTCATGAAGAGAACTTTGGTAACATTGTCCTCAGGGACTATAGCACAGAATGAGACCCATTTGGTTTTAAAACATTGCTTCACTGAGAAGGAAAGTAGTTTTACTTACCCAAAAATATAATTATCAATTTTTATGCTTCTCTAATCATTGCAACTAACCTTGACAAATAACTTCTGACATTTAAAATGAACCTTTCAAATCTCTCTTCTCATTAAAATAAAAAAAATGATTTTGGAAATACCTATCCCTCCTGGCCCTATTTCAAGAAGACTCACTTTTTAAATAATTGCTTTTACTATAAAAGTAGAGCATGAATATTAAAGAAAATTTGGAAACCCAGAAAAATATACATCCAACCCTAACCCAGGAAAAAACATTGTTAACATTCTAATGTTTTCATTTGTGAATTTTTCTGTTTTTCTGCCTATAAAGTATTCCTTGGATTGAAAATAGGTCAATTATCCATATTAAGCTAATCACAATATAATTCTAAATTGCAATTCCTTACTAGAATCCAATTCTAACATAAATCCCCATGGATTTCTTTTAGAACTTGATGAATTCACTCTAAGTTCAACTTAAAGCTTAACTGGATGAGACTATGTGAGAAAAAAATGTTGAAGCATCTAAGAAAGTAGTCTTCTAAAATACTTGAAATTAAAAATGCATGTGCTCTTTGATCTAACAATCCAGTATGGGAAACTTTCCATACAGTGCAGCACTTGTTTGCAAAGATGCATGTCAAAGGGTGTTCCAGAGGGTTTTGTGTCGGTTTGTTGTCCAGATGCAGGTGCACAGAGTAGAATTCATCAGACTGCTCAGTTCTACAGTGTTTTTTGCTTAACTGCCATCATCCATGAATGGAAAGGCCACCTCTTCCTTGGTTTTGCTGAGGATGAATTCTTCTTCTCTGCTGGTGTTCTGCTCTTTTTTGACTCCTAATCCTCATTCCCTTTTTCTTCCTTGCCCACCAATCATGCACCGCATTATAAATATCCATTCTTTTAGGAATATCATCCAAATTGCCTTAAATTCCTTTTTATCTTAAACACTGCAACAATGAGCATCCCCATAAACTTTCCTCTAAGGCCCTCTGTAAAAATCTAACTAGGACATAGGATAATACAAATATAAATGTATGTATTCTTTTTTCACAAAGTTCTTTGAATTGTTTTCTATATTTTTGGTACCATTGTTTACTCCCATCTAATGACCCATGAGGTTAAATTCCTCTCTTTCTCAGCAATACTTGTTATTCATTTTTGTCCATGTAATGGGGATAATGTAGTGGTTCACAAAGGTCACAATTCATATACATTTCAGTGTAACTTCACAGTTATGGCTATTTGATTTTTCACTTTTAAGATTTGGTCCACTTTTTCTTCTTGGTGTCCTGACCTTTTCCTAATTAGTTAGAAGAAATCCCTTAAACGTTATAGATTTCAATCTCTTGTCAGTCTGAGATTGGACATATATCTTCCTCTAGTCCATTTTCTGCTTATTAATGTTGTCTACAGTGTTTTTGCTTAATAGAAATCTCAGTTATGATGTAATCAAGTCATAATTTTTTACATTGTGATTTTTATTTTTTGAGGTTTTTTTGAGGAATATCCATGTGACCTAAAGTCATAAAGGTAACCTCTTACACTTTTTCTATTGTCTTGTTTTTGACAGTTAGTACTTATAATCCACTAGAATCCATCTTCATATTTTGCATGATACATACTTCTCTATACAGTGAACGCCTATTAATAATCTGTGTTCTTCCCCATTTGTGTGGCATTATCTTACATTAAGTCCCGTAGTTTTTTTCTTATTAAATGCTATTCCATTTATTTATTTATTTATTTTTATTGTAAACAAATGGGATACATGTTGTTTCTGTTTGTACATAGAGTAAAAGCATACCATTTGCATAATCATACATTTATATAGGGTAATGATGTTTGATTCATTCCGTTATTTTTTCCTCCCCTCCACCCCTCCCATGTCTCTTTTCCCTCTATACAGTCCCTCCTTCCTCCATTCTTGCCCCACTCCCACCCCCCATTATGTGTCATCATCCGCTTATCAGTGAGATCATTCGTCTTTTGGATTTTTGAGATTGGCTTATCTCACGTAACATGATATTCTCCAATTTCATCCATTTGCCTGCAAATGCCATAATTTTTGTAATATTCCATTGTGTATGTATGTGTATATATATATATATATATATATATATATATATATATATACACCACAGTTTCTTTATCCACTCATCAATTGAAGGACATCTAGGCTGGTTCCACCCTCTGGCGATTGTGAATTGAGCAGCTATGAACATTGAGGTGGCTGTATCTCTGTAGTATGCTGATTTTAAGTTCTTTGGGTATAGGCCAAGGAGTGGGATAGCTGGATCAAATGGTAGGTCCATTCCAAGCTTTCTAAGGAATCTCCACACTGCTTTCCAGAGTGGCTGCACTAATTTGCAGCCCCACCAGCAATGTATGAGTGTACCTTTTTCCCCACATCCTCACCAACACCTATTGTTGCTTGTATTCTTGATAATCGCCATTCTAATTGGAATGAGATGGAATCTTAGTGTAGTTTTGAGTTGCATTTCTCTTATTACTAAAGATGGTGAACATTTTTTCATATTTTGTTGATTGCTTGTAGATCTTCTTCTGTGAAATGTCTGTTCATATCCTTAGCCCATTTGTTGATTAGGTTATTTGTATTCTTGGTGTAGAGATTTTTGAGTTCTTTATATATTTTGGAAATTAATGCTCTATCTGAAGTATGAGTGGCAAAGATAGTCTCCCACTCTGTAGGCTCTCTCTTCCCATTGCTGATAGTTTCCTTTGCTGAGAGAAAGCTATTTAGTTTGAATCTATCCCAGTTATTGATTCTTGCTTTTATTTCTTGTGCTTTGGGAATCATGTTAAGGAAGTTTGATCCTAAGCCAACAAGGTGAAGATTTGGACCTACTTTTTCTTCTATAAGATGCAGGGTCTCTGGTCTGATTTCAAGGTCCTTGATCCATTGTGAGATGATTTTTGTGCAGAGTGAGAGATAGGGGTTTATTTTCATTCTGTTGCATATGGATTTCCAGTTTTCCCAGCACCATTTGTTGAAGAAGCTATCTTTTCTCCATTGCATGTTTTTGGCCCCTTTGTCTAGTATTAGAAAATTGCATTTATTTGGGTTTGTGTCTGTGTCCTCTATTCTGTACCATTGATCTACCTGTCTATTTTGGTGCCAATACCATGCTGTTTTGTTACTGTTGCTTTGTAGTATAGTTGAAGTTCTGGTATTGCAATTCCCCCTCTTTCATTCTTCCTGCTAAGGATTGCTTTCGCTATTCTGGGTTTCTTATTCTTCCAGATGAATTTCATGATTGCTTGCTCTGTTTCTGTAAGGTACATCATTGGGATTTTAATTGGAGTTGCATTGAATCTGTATAGCACTTTTGGTAGTATGGCCATTTTGTAAGTCCCCTAGTTTTAAAAGTTGACCCGACTGGCATATGTAGAACCTTGCAACCAACAATGACAGACTCTTCCTTCTTTTCAAGTATACATAGTACATTAAGCAAAAATGAACACATTCTGATAATAACCAAATGTCACAAAAACATTTACACAATTGACTTTATCCACTGTAGTTCTTTGATCATAATAGACTCAAATTAAAATTTTAAATATGAAAATATAAATAGAAGTTAAACAATATACTTCTTAATAAATCTATGTCTTATATGCTATCATACTAGAGATAAGAAAATATAGAACTGAATTATAATAAAGAGATGGCATACAAATATGTGGAGAATGCAGAACATTGATACCATAAATATATATGTAAACTTATGTATATTATTTTTATATGAAAGGCTGAAAATCAATAACCTAAGCTTCCATCTCAAAATTTTATCATATAAGCTTCCATGTCAATGAACTAAAAGAAACAATAAAATAAAAACAGAAAATCAAAGCTAAGGAGAATAGAGGAAATGAGTAAGAGAAGAAATTATGAAATGTAAAACAAGAATACAATATGGAAAAACAAGTCTAACCCTAGTTTAAAATTTATTAATCATAAAATTTAAATACACTATGATTAATAAATTTTACGTTTGAAAAGTTCTTAGAAAATCTAATCATGAAAAATGTGAAGAATACAAATGACCAATATTAAGAATGTAAAATGGGATATTACTACAGATTCTATATACATGAGGCAAATAAATAACTTTGCAGCAACAAATATACTTCATAATATATTAACAGTTTAACATTTTAAAATCACAAAATACACAGAAATAGAAATTTTCAAAGTAAAAATAGAAATTACAAAATGTAATTCATTTTGAATCATGTTTCCACAAAAAAAGTAAGCATGACTGTACTACTGTTCTTCCAAATATGTTGAAAATAAGATCACACAAATCACACAAATCTTATTCAGGCTTCCAGATGATAAACATGGAAAAATTTGAAGTATCTGTTATAAGACCTTTTAAAACTTTGATTTTAAAACTTTTTAAAAGGATAGTATTAGAAAAAATATGATCTCTTTCATCAGTATACATGCAAAAATTATCAGCAAAATATTATTGCTTAGCACTGATTTATATTGTATTTACATAGATTATGACCAAATGAGATTTATTCCAGAAATGTCATTTGGTTTGATATTTGAGAATCTAGGTAATTCTACACATTAACAGAATTTTTAAAAATTATATAGTCATTTCAATGAATGCAGTAAGAATATTTGTTGAAACGTAACATCCAATTATGATGTCAAAGCAAATAGAAATTGAAGATAAATTCCTTAATTTAATCAAGATTATCAGCCAAAACATGTAAAATATTACACATAATCATGAAATATTGATAATTTTGCCTTGAAGTTGGGCAAAGAGAGAAGACTATCAATCTTATAGTTAACATTGTACAGTACTTCCTACCTAGGTCACAAAGATGAACAAAGAAAAGGACATGAGAAATGGCACCAGTGTTGTTCTCCTGCTAGAAATCAGTGGATACATGCACCTTCTATTGTGGGGTGTTCATCAACAACTCTGCCCTTTCCCCAGTGTTTCAACACTTTGGGAAGTTTTCTAGGAGGGATAAACACATTACATTACCAACATCTCGTAATTTAGAATAAGGGTAGGATTTTGAGTATTTACAGTAATTAGCTTCAACGTGTCTGCAGCCACTTGACCAGGAGTGAACATTTGATCATTCCCTTTCATGATAAAGTTCTAGAGGAAGGCAAAAAGAGACCTCAGCATCCCCTACAGTGGAAGATAAAGAAGGGAAGTTTCACCTTCAGTAGAGAAGTTGTTCCCTGGAAAATAATTCTTGGGTATACTCAAGTAGCCCTGATAATGGACAGGATTTATTTAACTTAGAGAACAGAACAAGTGAACTTGAACCACTGCACTGGTAGTTTGTTTTTCAGTCTCTCTTATGTTTACTCTTCATACCTCAACTTAGGGTTGCAATTTTGAGATTCCTGTGTTTGAGAGAGCTATGCAGTCATTCTTCTAGAATTTCTATTATTTCCTACAAAACAGTTCTTTCTTAGTCTTCTTTTTTTTTTTTTTTTTAATTGTAGTACTAAGAATTGAACCCAGAGGTGCTCTAATACTGAGCTACATCCCCAGCATTTTTTTTTTTAATTTTAGTTTTGAGAAGGTCCTTGCTAAGCTGCCCAGGTATTTGGAACTTGTGCTCCTCCTGCCTCACTCTTCCAAGTAGCTGGGTTGACAGGTGTGTGCTACTGCATCCAACCCTATGAAATAGTTCTTGAATAGGCTGAAATCCCTCGGGATTTAGAAATGTGCAAAATACCACATTATTCACTTTCCTTTATGTGTTTGAATAGTCTAGGTAGTCAGAGTGGAAAAAAATAAATATTTTCATTATTTTTGCAGTGGGAAAATAAATATTTCAGTGCCCAAGTTTACGGAAAATTTTAATTTGGTAAAAAGAATTCTATTCACGTACCTCCTCATAGAGGAAAAGAAAGATTTTCAATGAAACCTTAAAAAAATCATTCTCTATTCTCATTAAGAGAAAATGCAAAAATCCATTAGGAATTTATGCTCCTCTTTATATGAAATGTTACTGCAGACAATACTGTATTAACAAAGCTTCTTATAAAAGAGAACTGAAAATTATCCTAATAAATATTCAGTTAGCAAAATACCCCAATCGTCAGATCCATATTTCCTTTATTTACTTGCAGTACAAACTGAAACAGTAGCTGAATGAAAGTGTAGATCAAAATGAATTGTTTTGAAAGATTGTAGGGACACTTTCTATCACAGAGGTCACAATTCATAAAATGAACATGATCAAAACATGTTTTCTGCACTCGGTCTGACAATTTATCTTATGTCCTTATCTTGAGAATAGAGTTTTTAAAAAATAAACCAGATTTTTAATGGTTGGCTCTGTCCTTGTTTTTGTTCTGGCCAATATTTTTTATTAATGACTGCAATGTGGATCGCATTGGTATGTGAAGCTGATAATCTTAGCCAAATGTGTGGAGAGGATAAAGTTGGCTGCCCTAGTAGGAGCAATACAAATTAATATATCAGAGAGTGAAACCAGGGTCCAAAATGGACTGTTGCATTGGATAGGAGCCTTTGCCTAACCACCTTCCATGTGCTTATTGGTTTGCAATTTCAGCGGAAATCGGCAATGCTTTGTGATTTCTAAGACAGTTGATGTAAATCTTAGACTAACATGACATTGAGGAAAAGTAAAATCATAGTCCCAATGTGTATTGAGTCCATCAGAGTTTAGCTACATGACACAGTCCAGTTCTGGATCAAACTCAGAAAGGAGGGAGCCAGAAGAATTGGAACAAGTTCAGAAGAGGACAACTGAGATAGTTAGGCCTCAAAGTACAGACACATAGAGACTGGTTGAAGAGACATACAAGACCTATAGAAGGCATGATAGATGTTCTCACATCCTTGAAGTGCTGCCATGCAGTGACAGGGCAAGACTGACTGCCATTGCAGAGAAAGGCTGGCTGTACATCAGGGAACAGTTGTGAAAGAATAGTCTTCCTAAGTGACTGCCTCATCATCAAGGCCTTCGAATAGACAAGCATATGTTAGGGATGTTTTGGGGATGCTCGAGTTAGAAATAACCGGGCCAAGCTGGGTGCAGTAGCACACACCTGTAATCTCAGAGGCATGGGAGATAGAGGCAGGGGGATCACAAGTTCAAAGCCAGCCTCAGCAACTTAGCGAGACCCTGTCCAAAAATTTAAAAAATTTTAAAAAGGGGTTGGTGATATGGCTCAGTGATTAAGCACTCCAGGTTCAATCCCCAGTACCAAAAAAATCATAGTGGGTCAGATTGTCTGAACAGCCTCTGCAATGACCTCCACACCAAATTTCTACAAGGCTGTGTAAATCAGGTTTCCCTATGAGGTCTACTCCCCATTACTCTGCCATTCCTTTTTCTGTATATTGCCTCCTTCAGTGACCCCAGACAGAGCCCTTCCTCCTCCTCCTCCTCCTCCTCTTCATTTTCTTCTTCTTTCCTTCCTTCCTTTTTCTTTTCTTTTCTTTTCTTTTCTTTTCTTTTCTTTTTTTTCCCCTTATAGTACCATTCTGCCTTGCACTATACTATATTTCTCTTTTTCTTTTGTCTTCCTTCCTCATCTGACTGTGAATTCTCACATCTTTGGGACAAGCTTTGGCTTCCTGTCAATTACATGCCCTTTACCCAATGGCTTCTTGTCAGATGAGTTCATGCTTCTTTGTAAATAATTATATAGGCAACCCTAAGAAAATGAAAGACTCTGTTGTAGTAAAAAAGAGTTGGTGAGAAATGTCAAATACTTGGTATGCAAAAATTAAGGGAATAAGCCAAATCTTCAATGTTCCATTATATAACCAAATGACATTGTCCTTATGCAACAATTTCTTCTGAACTTGAAAATATCCTTTACACATTAAGGAAACTAATGCCAACCAGAACACTGCTTAGGTTGAAAAAATCAGAAATCGGGAAATCAGAAAAACGGGATAGGAATTTGTTAGAGTCTTGCTGGGTCCTCTAAATTCTCATTATACCAAGTTTGATATACTGGGCACCAGCCCAAAGCCAGAAACTGTCAGTTTTCCAGAATCATTAAATAGAAAATCCTATCTAGACATTCCATGCATATGCAGCCTCTTCTTGGGAATTCTGCTTAGGTGTACCTGAAACCCAGAGTTAACCTGCAAATTTTTGATCTCTGTTCTGCAGGGAGAAATTATGAATGGTCCAGACTCTTCCAGTGTTAGGCAAGCTGAGCCTGCAGATACAGCCCAAGGAGCTGCCAATCTTGCTTCTCACAGTTACCATGTTGGGGCAAGGCAAAAATGCACATACTAAGACAGATTTCTGAGAGCAATATATTTGAGACTATCGAAAGGAAACTTATTAGGAAAGGTCATTGAAGTGGCAGAACTAGCATGTACTTTGATGTCATTAATTAAAATTAACTTTAATTTTTAAATAATTTACCTGTGTCACCATTTACCCATGCACTTGCAGTTTTAAAAAATGAGTTGCATTTGCCACCTGTGGAGCTCAGTCAAGATAGGATATGTAGAGGATGGTTGCAATTCCAATTATATTAGTTGTCAGGTTAGCTTTCTCTCCCACTCAAAAGTTCAAGTACTAACAATAGAGTGATCTTTGATCTATGTTATAATCTCTCATTGCTAATGAATTACAATATTTGCATGCTTCAATAGTTGAGTACCGGTAATCCCCTTCTAAGTTTATCACAGCACTCCACTGTGTCTACACTAGGTGCAGGGTTGCAGGGGTTCTGGAATCTGAAACTCTAAAATCCTCTAAAAAAAGTTTTCTCTAGTTATGGAAGTATCCTCACATCCAAAGCCCCTCCTCATTTATGCCATCTGTTCTCAACATCAAAGGCCAAGATTTAATCCAAGAATATGTGAGGGAATAATGAACAGGAACTCAGTGGAGAGGCATCCCAAGAGCAGAAAAACTGAGGATCTCTCCTCCTCTTCTTTCTCTTTCTTTTCTGCTTCTCCTTCTTCTCCTCCTTTTCCTCCTCTCTTTCTCTTACTCCTCCTCCTCCTCACTCTCCTCCTCCTTCTTCTCTCTATTCCTCCCTCTCTCTCCTGTCTCAAGGAAAGAGAGAAAGCTTAATTAGCTGCATGAGATTCTTACAGAGAAATTCAATCAATGAAAAAAAAGACAATTTTCTTCCCCACAAAGATCACTGAATACTGAAGGACTAGGTTGTTATTTACACACAGTATCTAACCTAAGATACAACCCCTCAAAATTGGGTGATTGCATCTCCCTGGATCACTTGTTTATTTTTCAGTACTAAAAGCAAAGGTTTTGACAAGTGATCAGCAAGGTTCATGTTATGGCCATGCTTTCTGCCCTATCTATAGCCTAAAGCCTCAGTTTTCTCATCTATGAGGTAATAGTTTTATTTCAAAGGATTTTTTTAAAATAGATAATGTATAGAAAGTGATTATCAATAAGCACTCACCTCAGAGCAGTTAATAAATAATAACTATTAACAAAAGTAGTACTGATAAAAAACCATGTAGACTCTGAAGTCAAAATTGTCTGGGTAAAAAAATCTTGGCTTTTGTTCTTTATGTGACATTGAGGAAGTTACTTGCCTTTGCATGCCTCAGTTTCCACATCTGTAAAATGGAGATAAAAATGGTACCTACCTCTCAAGGTTCCTATGAATAGTAAATGGTATAATCACAAATGCTTATAATATGGCCTTTATAAATATCATGTTAGTTGTTACTAGCCAGTTGATGCATGCAATAAAGAAAAAAAACTTTAGACAAACTAAATTTAACAGAGCATAATTGAATAAAGAACAATTTGCAAATCAGGTCGGCTCCAGAACCAAAATAGTTTCAGAAAGACTCAAAGCTGCCACCTGACTGGATAACATTTATAGATAGAAAAAGGGAAGTGATGTATAGAACATGTAATTCAGATAAAGAGCTAGATTTGTTAAAGCATGGTGTATGCCTTAACTGAACCTGATTCAAACAGTTGACTGTGATTGATTGAGATTTGGCTGCTGTGACTGACAGAGGAGCAATTATATGTTGCAAAGGTGAATCCCCAAATTAGGTTCTCAGTTTGCTTTTGTATTGAGGTAGGATGCAGTTTGCTATGAGAGGCCTGGAGTATGTGAGTACAGAGGCTTTCTTAGGCCAAAGTTAGTTTGGTTTTAAGAATCATTTCAATCCAGCCTCCCCCAGATGTAGAAAGAATTCACACTAGTTGTTCCCGTTCACAATGACTTAGAGTTGTTTTGTACAATGAAGATCAGCTGTTTTGGCCCCTCCTGTCCATGGGCATCTTAGTAGGCTTTACCACCAGCAATGACGACACATTCTTGAGCCGTAACAAATGTGAACTTCTCTCCACTTACACATGTCTGGGAAATTCTGAACAATTCATGCATCCAGGACACTGCTCACAGAGCCCCCTCTATGAGCCATGACTTTCCTTGCCTCTTCTTATTTACTTGGAAAATGCTTACTCAAGACTCACCTTTGAAAGTTACCTCTTTCGAGATTCCACACCTCCTTTAGGGGATACATAACTATTGCAGGATTTATCGTGTGTCAATCTGTTTGTTAGGTGTTGTCTCTCCAGCTACATGGTGAATTCCTTAAATGTAGTGATGTTTCATTCATCACTGTTTCCCCAGGGCTCACTCATGGTTGGCACAAAGTACGGTTCAATAAATCTGTTCATCTAAAGTAAAGAAAGTAAATTCATGCAACATTTCAGCATATCATATTCTCATCAGCATTTAAGTTCCATCCTCACTAGTCTGAATGGTCCTTCAAGATAAGAATGGTGGTGTTGCCTTTTAAAAACATCTGAAGCACCAGGATAGCCAAATATATAATAGGTGACAATCATTTGTGGAATAAATAAAAGGATTGGTTTTCAAACTGTTTTCTTTTGAACATAAGCTTTTTATTAGCATCAAAAGTAAACAGTGTTTTTGTATCAGATAAGTAGTATAACTTAATTAAAATGGGTAGAATCTTGCAAGTGGAATGTTTAGCTGCCACAGTAAATCAGCTGTGTCTAGAGACTCTGATCCTTGTTCTTCAGGAAAATTGTGGCAGTGGATTACCCACCTAGCTTTTTAAATATGCATTCTCAGGCTCTATCTCAATCTATTGAATCAGTCTCTAAAACTGAGCTTAAATAGCTATTTTGTTTCATTTCTCCAAATATCTCCAAGATCAATGTGAAAGTAGGATTAAGAACCTACCTGGCCTTACAAATTCATATCCCTGTAATATTTAACATTTTTAAAATTTCTGTAAGCTCCAATACCTCATAAAATGAAGATAATTATTATGTCTGCCTCCTAAGGTTGAATAATAATTAAATGAAATAATCCCACAAGAAGTGTTGAACATAGTACCTAAAATACTGAAAGCCTTGTTATTATCATTTAATTAGCAACATCATTTTTATTATTGGCATGTAGACCATACCACCACCTGTGAGTCACTGCCATACCTTGGCCAAATATCCTAACTACAGGTTCTTGTCTCTGTATTTAAATACTTGAAACTGGATCAATTTGCTACTTCTAAGTTTACTTGTCAGGTAAGAGAATAGCAAATTATAAAATTCCAACTATCCTTCCTTCTATCAATCTGTAATATCCAGGCTCAAATTTCTCCCCAGGTAAGTTAAATTATCTGAGCCTCATTTAGGCTTGAGGTCATTGCTTTCAGAGGAAAGAAAAATTACTGCACGATAAAACTTCCTATATATTATTTCTCCAAAAGTGTGAAAATATGTGTGTTAGATTTGTATCTCTGTGACCAAAATACCTGACAAGAACAACTTAGAGGAGGAAAAGTTTACTTTGGATTCAGTTTCACAGATTCAGTCTATTGTCAACTGGCTCAATCACTTTGGCCCTGAGCTGAAGCAGCACATCATGGTGGAATGGTGTGGTGGAGGAAAACTGCTCAGCTCCTGGCATCCAGGGAGCAGGGAGAGAAAGTAAGGGAGGATCCAGGGACAAAATATATTCTCCAAGGTCATGCCACCAGTGATCTACATCCTCCAATCATGGCCCCACCAGCCTACACTTAACACCCAATAAAACATTCAAATTACTAATCCATCAAATGGTATAATCCACTGATTGGATTACATCTTTCATGATCTGATCATTTTACCTCTAAATATTTCTGCATTGCATTTCTGCTTTGGGGGAACATCTCATATCCAAACCATAACAGTGTGCCTGGAAAAAACCCACTGTGTAGGAAGTTGTTTTGAATGATAATTTGGACTTAGTCATTCATTTCCTGCTTCTAAATGTCCTCTGTATTCTAGTAGACCTCTGCAGCTTCCATTTCCATGGCACTGGAAGAGAACTAATTGAGTATATTTTATGCGAATCTTAGGACACACAAACTCTGTAAGACAAGTTCAAAAAACAATTTACACATTAGTATTGGGGAAAACAGGTATTTACAAGGAAAATAAATACTTAAGGTAGGAAAAAGAAGAAAACCAAAGAATTCCTGGGCTGTTTTCTTCAAGGATGCTCATTTTTCCCAACATAAAAATCTATTTTTCTTATAAATATTTACCTGTTTCCCTATAACTAATAAATAAATTGGGTTTTGAACTTATCTCAGGAATATAAGAATCTGTGGACTGAGTACAGAGGTGGGAGTAAAACAGAAACAACATTCTGGAGTTGGAAAAATGTAAACAGAATGTCAGCAGAGTGTCTCCCTACCTCATCTCCCCAATGACACCAAGAGGGAGTACTATCACCCAGTGGTATAGATGAGGACATGGAGGTACACAAAGGTGAGACTTCACCAACCCATACAACCACTGGGTGGCAGAACCACATGAGACTCAACGCATGGGTTGTTTCATTTCATGGTTCGTCTCCTTCTATTACCATATTTTGTGTAGCAGAGAGAAGCAGCCCATAGCCATCAAAACCATTTTAACTAAAACAGAATATTGCAATTCATGTGTAAGAAAAGCTCCAGAAACTATTTGCAAGGCTCTGAGGGAAGTGTTTGCTATGTGAGATGTGACCCTGAGCTGCCTGAAGAGATGCATAGTTGGGACAGAAGAGGTTTTTCTTCATTTGGAGGTCATGAATAAAATGGTTTGGGACTTTGGAGGAGAAATAAATTGGTTATGAGGTAGGAATGATTTTTTCAAGTTTTAATTTTTGTAAGATTCTTTTAAAAAAATATTATGAAAAAAGAAAGGTAATTCTCAGGTCTGCTTTGTGATATTTCTTATATTTTGTCAAATGAGGAAGACTAACTTTTCACTCTTCCTTTCTATCATAAGATGAATAAAGCTCTATAAAAATGTTCTGGTTAACACATATTAATTGTATATAACTAATAGGGTTCAACATGGTATTTCAAAACCCATACTGTGCCAATTAAATTCAACCTTTCTGTGTCCACCTCTTCTCTTCCCTACCTCTAGTAGTCACTAGTCTACATTCAAGTCAGCTTTTTAAATAGAAATTCCACATCTGAGAGAGAACGTGTGGGACTTGTCTTTCCATGTCTGGCTTATTTCACTTAAGATATTGTTCTCCAATTCCATCCATTTTGCTCCAAATCATGGAGTTTACTTCTTATTGCATATCTTACCTATTGCGAATGGTGATGCAATACACATGGACATATAGGTTCTTCTTTGGTGTACTAATTTCATTTCCTTTGGATACATACCCAGAAGTGGGGTAGCCGGATCATATGGTAGATCTATTTTTAGCTTTTTAAGGAAGCTCCATACTGTTCTCCATACTGGTTGTGCTTATTTATTTTCTCACCAGAATGTATAAGATTTCTTTGTTCCTACATTTTCACCAACATTTGTTATTTTTTGTTTTTTTGGATAAAGGTTATTCTAACTGGGATAAGATGGTATCTTGTTATAGTTTTGATTGCATTTCCTTAATGGCTATGATTTTGAGCACCTTTCTTTATACTTGTATTTATTCTTTTGAGAAGTATCTCTTTGGAACATTTGATAATTTTAATTGGATCACTTGTTTTTAAGTTTTTCAAGTTTCTTATACATTTTGGATATTAATTCTTTGTTAGAGGAATAGTTGGCAAATGTTTTCTCCATTCTCTAGGTTGTTTCTTCATTCTGTTGATTGCTTTTTTGCTATACAGAAGCTTTTTAGTTTGATGTAATCCCATTTGTCTATTTTTGCTTTTGTTCTTGTGCTTTCATACTCATAGCCAAAAAAAAGTATTTCCTGTACCAGTATTTCAGTGTTCTCCCTACATTTTCCTCTAGTAGTTTCATAGTTTCAGGTCTTATGTTTAGGTCTTTGACTCATTTTATGTTCATTTTTGTGCAAGGTGAGAAGTAAAGGTCAAGGTTTAATATTCTACATCTGAATATCTAGTTTTCTCAGCACCATTGATTAAGAAGACTGTCCTTTCTACAATATGTTTTTGACACCTTTATCAAGAACACTTGGCTGAGGCTGGGGCTGTAGCATTCAGTGCTGGAGTGCTTGCCTAGCAATATGTGAGGCACTGAGTTTGATCCTCAGCACCACATAAAAATAAATAACTAAAATAAAGGTAACCATCTACAACTAAAAAAATATTTTAAAAAGAACGCTTGGCTGTAGTTGCATTGCTTATTCCTGGAATCTTTATTCTGTTGCATCAGTCTGTGTGTTTGTTTTTAATGCCAGGATTATGCTCTTGGGTTATCATTGCTTTGTTTAGTGTTGTTTGTGCTTCTATATAAATGTTAGGATTGCTTAGACAAATAAAGGTTTTTTTCAAAATATTTGATACTTTCCTATCCATTCCTTAGAATCTTACCATGTGTTAATAGGAAAACCTCCCTTAGAAAGCTCAATGGCTCCCTCTCTTCACAAAGGCCCAGTGAGGAGAAGGGTATTAAAAGGATGATATTCAGGGAGATCTGTACCCAGAAAGACAGGTTTGAGTCATTATTCATAGACTTACTGTGATATCCTCTGAATTATCTCTGTTCTTTGGTCTTTTTAAACTGACTTATGTCTCACAGAATTCTTGTGGGAAAAAAAGAAAAAAGGGAACACAAGGATAAATGAATCTCTCTGCAAAATTTTACTAGTTTTAAGTGATGACTTTGTACCCAGCGCTAAGCTTACGACTTCACATACATTGTCTCATTTAATCCTTAAGACAAGTGTTATTATCCCTTTCATAAGAAAGAGGCACTGGAGCCTAGAGAGGTCAGCTAGGTTGCCCAGGGCCTTGCAAATACTAGAAGTGGAGCCCCATTTCCCAGACATTTAGCCCGTGTGTTTGCTCAGGGTAAAAATTTTAAAGTCAAGATGCTTAAATTCAAAATCTCCCTCACTGGCCAGAATCTGCAATATGGTAAGTTTTTTAACTTCTTGGTGTCCCAGTGTCTTATCTCCAAGCTGGAGGTGAGTAATAGAGATAGGACTTAAAGCACAGTGCTCTCAGGAGGATGAAGTGAGTTCACATATTTCAGGTACTTAGATCTGAGATTCCCATCCAGTGTGGCAATGTGCCCCAAGGCACTACAGCTAACTCACAGAAAGTTGTGAGACATCTAAAATTTTCTAGAGAAAATGTGCTGATACCTGACATTTGTCAATCCTTGAGTGAACTACTAAATTTTACATTAGAGCACTGATTTTTTTTTTTTTTTTTTTTGTTCTATCTTCACTAAGCTACTAAGCTAGGTTTTTAGCTATTGCTGTGACCAAAGACAAGTACTACCCAAAAGTCACTATGGAGCAAAACGTAAGAGTGGTGGTGCCCAATGTGACTCTAAAAGCTCTAGAAGTTCTACCATACCCCACAGGCATACACCCCATAGTAAATATTGTATTACTAATAATGAAAAGAAATATTATTTTTCTTTCAATTTTTATGTATATTCAAAAAGCTACTAAGTTATCAGAACATCAGTACTACACACCAAGTAATTAAGGTGTCACTAGTTGATAAATGGGTATTATGGGTGGGCTTTGTGTGTGTGTGTGTGTGTGTGGCCTAGATATGCCATAAAAAATACTGTCACTATAAGATGCAGTGAAATGAGAACGTTTCAGACTTCAATTTTGGAACCATTCTTAGTTGCAGAGTCATTCTGTATTTGTTAGCCATTATTATCAACCTTCAATTTGTACGTAAACTTCTATTAAGTTCTACCAATTCCACAGGATTAATTTAGCTGATGTTTGTATATGCAAACTGCCTAAATGGGTTTAAAAAAAGGAGGACTAAAGTTTACAACAAAAACTGGCTTGTGACTTGTTATGGTCACTCAGATAGCCCTGTGGGGCACCTGAACTTCCAGAAAGAGAGTGCACCTGTTTCTATGAGATTTCCAGTTCCTCAGAAAAAAATAACAGTAAACAAGAAACAATTCATTATGATAGTCTATGTTCTCCTTCTTGACCCCATAAGAGAATCCAATCTCTTCCTTTTTCCCTTCCTTCTATCATTAATTCATATGAAAAGATATTATTTAATGATTTTAATGAGAAAGTCACTCTGCTGATTCAGATGATAAGCAGCTGGAATTTATTTTCTTCTCCGACTAACTGGGAAGTCTCAAAATAAGATCCTGGCATGTCATTCTAGGATTCAACTCCCCATCTGCTACCTTTACCTCTGGAAGATTCCATGGCGATAGGCACTTTCTGCTGCTTTTCAGATCATGACAGATTCCTCTGAGAACTGACCTGGGCAGGGGCCAAAATTGTTTAGTCAGAGGGCTTGAGGCTTGTTTCTGTTATTATCAAGAAGAGAGAGAGAGAGAGAGAGAGAGAGAGAGAGAGAGAGAGAGAGAGAGAGAGGATGAATATATCTCAATTTGGTGCTACTGAAGGCAGAGCCTTTTTGCAAACTAAAGAAACTGCTTTGAGGAGTTTGTGTTCAGTGATTTGCTTGTTTGTATTATTTCCTATTTTTCTCCTTAAAATATTTATGGTATTGATTTACCTTTAATATTTTTGTAGGACCCCCAGGACCACCTTAAGGACATGCTTTATATCATCTGCAAGTAATTCTGCTATTTCAGCTAAGTAAGGGATTCCACAAAAGGTACTCTAAGAAGAAGACCTTCAAACATCTGTTTCAAGTCTCTAACCTTCTGCATCCATCCTTCAGCCCCTTACTAGGTACCTTTTAAAGGCCATGCCCTGACACACATTGTCTGCTCATACACACAGGGCTGACCTATCTTAACCTATTCCTTGAACCCTCTTACCCCCACTTGCCTCCTTATGACCTCATAGCCCACTTCCTTACTTCTGATTCTGTTTCACTAACTGGTACTGTTCCTTCCTACCTATGAATGTGTTTCCTGTCATCCCTCAAAGATCCATCCCAGTAATACTTTGCAGACCACATTAGATTAAGCTCTTCTTCGATTTTGAGTCAATCCCCACAGCATTATTTATTATCTCTATTATTAGCATAACCTCTTTTTTATTAGTCCCACCATTGCAACCTTATTTTCTGGTTAATAATATGGGGATAAGTGTATCTATTTTCCAGAATTGTTGCAAGAATTAAATGACATGCTGGATGTAAAGCTCTGAGCCCAATAGACACACTGTTAATGCAACCCTTATTATTATAAGCCAGTGAGAATAAGGGAAAACTTAGAGCCTGGGGTGGTCAGAAAGGCCTCCAAAGTTGTTCTGCTCTTTCCCCTGGATCCTGTGACTATGATATGATTTGCGGCAGAAGGGATTTTTCAGGTATAATTAATGTTATAGACCTTAAAATAGGGAGATAGTCTGAATTCTCAGATGGGCCCAGTCCAATCACATGAACCCTTAAAAGCAGAGAGAATCTTCTAGCTGGAGTCTGGAGCTGCAGAAGAAAGGGAAGTAAGAGAGATCTGAAGGTGAAAGGGATTCAATATGCCACCACTGGTAGGGCCACAGGGGAAGTATGAGAAGGAGTATGGACAGCCTGTAGGAACAAAACTATACCCCAGATGACAGCCAGTAAGGGACTGGGAACCTTAGTTCTTCCATGGCAAGGAGCTGATTCAACTAACAACAGCCTGAACTTAGAGCCACCACCAGATCCTCCAGACAGGGATGCAGTCCACCAGATTCAGCCTTGTGCACTAAAAGAAAAGACCCTACTGAGCCATTCTGTGCCAAATCACTGACCCACACAACTTTGAGATAATGCATTGATGTTGGTTTAAGCTGCTAAATTTATGGTAATTTGTTACCATAGCAATAACAAACCAGTACAGAACCTGTATCCTGTCTGTATAGGAAAATAACTTTCAAGAAAATGCAGAATCCAAGCCACATCAAGTGTTGCCTCTCAGAAGTGGTGGTAGGAAAAGGCACCACGACAGTACAGCCATCAAAGGAAATAATCAGTGACAATGACCCAGGTTCAAAGGGCTAAGGGACTCAGAAGATGACCCACCTTTAACAGTGCTAATGGCTACAGTCAGAACTGCGAGACCTACCACCAGGGATGAAGCACAGAGAAGTTGGGGGAGGCAGCATGCCTCAGTCAAAGGCCAGTGCTTTGTGTGCATCCAGGGAAGCATGTTGCTGCTAAGCACACTAAGATCAATTTAGCATAGAATAATATGCCAAGTCCATAGTGATACGGTAGTCTTCCTTCATCCAAGACCCCCAGAGAAGGCTTGAAATACAGATAGGGCTGAACCTATATGTATATGTTTCATCCCATACAAACATACCTATGATAAAATTTAATTTGTAAATTAGGCATAGTAAGAGATTACTCATAACTATTAATAACAACAATTATAGAAAATATATCATAATAAAAGTTATATGAATGTGGTCCCTCTAAACATCTCTTACCTTTTCACTTAAAGAAAGTTCTTTATAGCTTCTCTTCAGCATATCTAAATTGCCACTTGAAAGAATCTCTAGTATCACTACTTTTGGGCTTTTAGGCTATTATTAAGTAAAATAAGGCTGACTTGAACATAAGCACTGCGATTCCATAACAGTAGAACTGATAACCAAGACATCACTGAGTAACCTACAGGTGGGTAATTTATACAGGATGGATACACTCAACAAAGGGATGACTCATGTCCAGGCAGGACAGAGGAGGATGAAGTGATATTTTATCACACAATTTGGAAGACAATGAAATTTAAAACTTATGAATTACTTATCTCTGAAATTTTACATTTAATACCTTCAGACCACTGTTAATGGCAATCATATCAAGTGAAACTGCAAATAAGGTTCTAACTATATGGACAAAAAGATAAGTTTGAGCTGGGCGTGTTGGCACACACCTGTGATCCCAGAAACTCGGGAGGCTTAAGCAGGTGGATCATGAGTTCAAAACCAGCCTCAGCAAAAGCTGGGCACTAAGCAACTCAGTGAGACCCTGTCTCTAAATAAAATACAAAATAGGACTGGGAATGTGGCTCAGTGGTCAAGTGCCCCTAAGCTCAATCCCTGGTACCCTCGCCCCTGTAAAATAAAAGATATTATTTTTAAAAAAAATTTTTTTCTCCCACACAGATTTGGGGGAATATTTCATTTATCACTTTTAAATAAGTGAACTTCCCGCTGCCCAGTCCTTGATTAAAGGAATAAAACACAAGTTACCCTCTAGGAGAACTGGGAAATTTTAATACATTCAGATCTTTCAACATTAAAACCCATTGGTCTCCCACAAAGTTTACTGTTTAAACTTCACCCTGGAATCTAATGTGTGGCATAGCCACCTCCTGCTCTCTCCAAACCTATACCTCTGCTCACCGTGCAAGGGCATCAAAAATGTAATAGTCTTATTTTATTTTATAGTAAGCAATATTAGCAGTACCTGTTAGAAAAAAAATAAAGACCTCCATTATTTGATCTCTGTCAATCATGATTCTGAAGATGGGGAGATGGCAGAACATGGTTTACTTTCTTTTGTATATTGCTTTCAGTCTCTGATATTCTTTCACCCTTGTCAACTCACTCCCAATCATCACTCAGAATTTAACGCAAAGCATTTCCTCTTGACAGCCTTTCCTTACTACACCCCCATTCATTCATTCCACAGACAGTGCAAGCCTTCTTCAAAATAACCCAAGTATTAGAGATGCAGAAGTGAATAAAAATGAAACATTGTCTATCTTCATGAAGTTTACAGTCTAGCGGATATGAATCAAACACTAACCAAATAATTTACATACAGTTACAGGCTGGGATAAAGCTGCTTTGCCAAGTGATGTATCAGTAGGGTAATAAAGAAATTATTCTGTGCCCTCTTTCCTATAGCTGACTTTTAAAGAAAAAAGTATAATTTTCCCTCTTCCCCATCATAGAAAGAGATCCAGACTTTGTGTACAGTTGTTTAGGGATCTCTGCCCTTGAAGTGGCGCTGCCAAGAGCAGAGTAGGACTTGTTCTCCATTCAGAAAAGTCTAGAATAACCCTGTATGAGAGAAGTACAAAATGAGTTAAATTGTTTTCTTAAAATCCCTAATAGTTACATTAAACAAGTTCGATTAATTTTGGTAACTCATTTTACTTAACCCAATATCCAAACTACTATTTTTACATATGTTATGGTTTGGATCTGGAATGTCCCCCAAAGCTCATGTGTTGGAAGCATAATCCTCAATGAAGCAAGGTTCAAAGGTGGGGCTGTTAGGCAATGATTTGATCATGAGGACTCTGACCTTGTCAGTGGATTAATTCATTTGATGGATTAAACCATTGGTAGCTGAATGGACTACTAGGAGGTAGGAGTTAGTTGGAGGAAGCAGTTCTCAGGGGTGTGCCCTGCAAAGGTTTTTCTTCTTCCAGATCTTCCCTTCTCCCTGAGCATCTTTCTTCCACCACACATTTCCCTGTGATGTTCGGTCTGACCTTAGATCCAGAGCAATGGAGTCAGCTGCTTATGCACTGAGATCTCTAAAAACATGAGCCAAAGTAAACTTCTCACCCTGTAAGTTGTTCTCATTGGGTATTTTGGTCATAGCAATGACCAAAACAACACATAATTAATATGAAATTATGAATGAGGTATTTTACATTATATTTTTCTTTTCATTTTTTTATTAACAAATAAAAACAAATGGGATACATATTGTTTCTCTGTTTGTACATGGAGTTAAGGCATACCATTTGTGTAATCATAAATTTACATAGGGTAATGTTGTTTGATTCATTCTGTTATTTTTTCCCTTCCCCCACCCCTCCCACCCCTCTTTTCCCTCTAGACACTCCTTCCTTCCTCCATTCTTGCCCCCCTCCCTAACTCTAACCCTAACACTAACCCCTCCCACCCCCAATTATGTATCATTATCCACTTATCAGCCAGATCATTTGTCCTTTGGTTTTTTGAGATTGGCTTATCTCACGTAACATGATATTCTCCAATTTCATCCATTTGCCTGCAAATGCCATAATTTTATCATTCTTTATGGCTGAGTAATATTCCATTGTATATATATACCACAGTTTCTTTATCCATTCATCAATTGAAGGGCATCTAGATTGGTTCCACAATCTGGCTATTGTGAATTGAGCAGCTATGAACATTGATGTGGCTGTATCTCTGTAGTATGCTGATTTTAAGTCCTTTGGGTATAGGCCAAGTAGTGGGATAGGTGGGTCAAATGGTGATTCCATTCCAAGTTTTCTAAGGAATCTCCACACTGCTTTCTAGAGTGGCTGCACTAATTTACAGCCCCAGTATTTGAGAAATGAATGAGGCACAGTCCCTACTTCAAGGACCTCAGAAACAAAGGGGACCGTCCCTTCAAATTGATACTGAGTCATCGTGATGTGTTGATTGAAACACAAACAAAATAATTGTGGGATACTGTGAAGATTCAGCCTGGGGATATTGAGGAAGTTTTTACTACCAGATTTCTTCTCCTGACTGCCCTCTCCTCATCCCTCAAGCCTCCAGGTACATATAATTTCCTCAAAGTGATATTCCCTAACACCTAATCTCCATTAAGCTCCATTCTTTCTCAAGGGAGCATGAACTTTTCCTGTTTGTTTAACAGGGATAAATTTCTCTACCACACTCAGAGTGTAAGAAATTTTAAATCTCTTTTATTTTCTAAGGAAAATAAAATACTATAATTCCATGGAGGGGCATGTTTCCAAATACTGGTTCCCTGCATAAAACTTTATTGACTAAATGGATGAAGGATATATATGGAAGGGAGAATTATTCCTGTTGAACAACAAAGAGAGAGTCCAGAGAATAAAACAAAAATTGCAATGTCCTAGTAGTCAAATGCAGAGTATTTGAAAGTCAGTGTTGTCAATGGAAAATAATTGGGAAATATTTCATAAACCTACATATGATCTTTTGACTGAGAAATTCCACTTCTATGACTACTGTGAAAATAAACTTCCAAAAATCTGAAAAAGCATATGCATTTTGTTGTGAATTTTGGCATTTTCTGAATAGTAAAATTTCATCCATTAAGGACTATAGTACACCCACACAATGTACTTAGTAGATGTACTAGGGCACATCTATTAAGGAAAAGGACAATCTCTGAACTGACACAGGTAGTTTCTAGGATACACTTTTAAGTGGAAAAAATGCAGAATAGTGTATATTGACACTATCTTTTGTGTAAAAACAAAAGAGAATTAGTATATTCATGTTTTGGGGAAAAAATTAAATTTACATGTTTATATGTGCTGAATGAAACAGAAATAATGAACCAGAAACATAAAAAATTGTTACTTTTAGTAACCCAATAATACCTTTTCTTATAGTTCTAATCTTCAAACCATATGAATGTTTAGCATGTATTAAAAATAAAATTAAATCAAAAGAAAAAAGCAAATTATGAAACTGAATGCAAGAACAAATGAACTTAACTATATATATGATTAATAACATATATAACTATATATATGATTAATAACAAAAACAGTCCATGAACATAATTAATTCTAGTAGCTATTGATTAAGAACTCTGACAGTACAGCTTTAGTATGATAAATGGTATTGTAGTTTGAATGCTGAATATCCCACAAAGGTCCATGTGTAAAAGTTTGGTCCCCAGGCTGGTGATACTGAAAAACAGTGTAACCATTGGGTAGTAGGGCCTTATAGAAATCCCTTAGGTCATTGGGGGGTGTACTCAAATGGTATTTAGGGAATTTGGTTTCTTCATTTTCCCTTTTTGCCTCCTGGATGATGAGATGAGTGGATTGCTTTGTCCTACACTCTTGTCATAATGTGATGCCTTACCACAGACCCCTAGCAACAGGATCAATTAATCATGGGCTGAAACTTTCAAAACTATGAGCCAAAATAAAACTTTTCACTTTATAAGTTATTTATCTCAGGTATTTAATCATAGTAATAGAAAATTGGCTAACACAAGTATTCTAAGAACAAAATGAACTGCTAAGAAAGTTTAAATTTCACTCAGCTTAGTTTTTACTCAGATAATCAAGCTAAACTCAGGTGGATCATTATTAATTAAAGTGGTGGTATAATTTTGAAATGATTGTATGTATATTATAGATTAAAGAAAACAAGCAAATATATTAATGTTGTCAGGGAACTAGATTTCAATGTAAAAGAATAACATACAAAATTTTTAAATAAAACTTTGTCATGGAAATGTAAGTTGGCACTTATAATTATTCTTTTTCTATTTCTGACATCAACAGGACCTAGAAGTAATGACACCCTATCTATATTGATACCGCTTGCCCCAACCCCAAAATAAAAAGGGACAGATATAAAAAGAAAAAAAAAAAAATACAATCTCTACTATATAGAACACTATTGGGTAATAAATGAAAAAGGGATGTTAGAATTATGAAATCTCTATTTTCAACCCTCAATGTAATGACTGAATAAGATAAGTTTCATCAGTGGTTGCTAAAAAAAAAAAAAAAGAAAAGAGGGAGGGGCATGATGATCATACCATGTCAAAGAATCACATGACTGCTTTTCTTCTAATTCAAAATGGTGAAATTTACCATTACAATAGAGAGATCTGATGGTCAACATCTAAAAATAGTTATAATTAGTATAATTATAATATTACAACAAGCTGATATTATGGGGGCCTTGATATAATTCACTGTAATATATTTAACATCAGCCATGAGGTAGCCTTATCTACATTATTCAACCCAGTCTAATCAAGCTTCTAGATCTAATTTCCAATTTAAAGGAAATAGAGTGATAGAGGAATAGATAACACCACAAGGAAACAATGAGACAAATTCACAACTCAGATCACTCTACAAGGTTACTGAATTGGATTCATCAAATCATGACAATGTCATAGGAGAAAAAGTATGGAAACTTTAGATTTAAAAAATATTTCTAGCCCCAACAATAATATTTACTAGTATTAGATGGTAGCTTCTGCCTGAAATCTACATCATTGACTCTGGCATAAGTAGAGTAAAAGGAGCTAAAAAGTGGAGAGGTCAAAGTCAAAGTCAAATCCATGAGTGATCGTGGATTTATACTGTGAAATGGTGTGTCTTAGCAATTGTTCCAGTGTGCTCCCAGTAACACTTAGGAAAGGAGTAAACAGCCAGCCCACAAAAATATCTGCCTACATCTATACACATGGGAAGAGATCCAAGCAGGGACAGCTCTGTAGCCTGCAAATGCCTCCTACTATAACACTTCCCTACACTTCACAGGAAAAATCTGGCCCCTTTCCTCACAGCCAAAGACAGACATAGCATGACTATTGCCTTTCCCTTTGTCTAGAACAACATGATTGAGCAAACATCTAAAAACAGCTGACTGTATTCATCCCAGTCCCTAACACATGAACAAAATAGACATACTATCTCCTCACAAGAATGAATAAGTAAAGAAAAAGCTACAAATCTTTGAAAACATTCAATAGTTCTCAACAAAGGGACCATTCTGAGAAAACAATACATGCTTTCCACAAAAAAAGAAAGTCCAGGAAAAAATACATTAAACAATTTCAGTTTAAAAATTTCAAAGATATTTAAGAGAAACTTCTATCTATAAGCAGTTAACAATCTGGGGTAAAGAACAATCAGCCATGTATGATTTACATAAATATGTTGAAAATATAATACAGGCTATGGATGGTGAAATATCTTTTTAAACAAGAATTTGTTAATTGGATGAAAGAAATAAGGTATTTTTCCCAGAACAAGGGGAGAAATCATAATGAATATGGTAAATATATCCAAAAGAGACATAGTTTGGGAGGGAATTTTATGATGTTGGCAAGTAGGATGCAATCTCTTCCCCCATGTAGACACAATATACTGGCAGGATCTATGTGATGTAAATGTGTTGAACTATGGAGTCTTTTGAAGTCTTGCAACTTCCAGGGAAAGACTGGGACTGTGAAGTATCGTTAGTTTTTATCAATTCAACTCTTTAAATAGTAGCAACTAGACATTCTCCATCCTAGGACCCATAGCAGGCAGTTGAGCAAATGTTCTTGGAGCAGTTTGCATAAAAACTTGCAGAAGCCAGGTGGGAAGTAAAGACTCTGTCCTCTAAATACCAGGATTCTGTGTTGTGATTGCAGATTGCCTCTTCTGATCACAGAGATATAGTGCAAACTGTGGATGGTCATTTTAATTGCATCTCCCCCATTATTACAAACTTTCTCCCACTTCTATGTAAAGTGATTTCCAGAGGAATTAAAGATTCAATATCTCTCCACTTTTTTCCCCCTCCCTTTTTCTCCCTCCCATTTTCTCTTTTGCCCATCCTGGAAGCCAGACATTAAATATTAAGATATTTTAAAACATGTGCATGTGTGGGAAAAATTATAAAATGATCATGTATGCCCAGGAAAAGCCCAGAAAGAACCTGAGACGAACTTAAGTTAGCTAATCCCTGGCACAGAGATGGCCTACAACAGTCAAAAATTAAAATAACAATAAACAAAAGCAATAATGAAATACAACAAACAATGCATAAGAGGGAGAATATGATTTCTGGAATTAACCAGTTACTAGAGTTAACCAAAAAGCAAAGTATACAAAGATACACAAAATCAAATTCGGAAAACTCATGGGGAAAATAAATCAACAGTGAAGACTACTGCAAAAGACCTCATGGCATACTGATTAGACAAAAACTTTAACTGTCTTAATGAAGTGAAAAGAACTAAAGGAAGATGTAAAGAAAGTCAAGAAAATAATCAATGTGTGATCAGATGAAAATGTTAATAAGGAGTTACAAAGCTTAAGAAGGATTCCAAAATTCTGGAACTGAAAGGTACAGAAAATGAAATTTTAAAAATATCAAATCCCTGAGTGCTTCAAAGTCCAAAGAAAGAACTGGCAAATTTGAAGATAGGACAAAGTAAATCAATAAGTTTGGGGAAGAGATAGAGGAATGATTAAAGAAAAATGAACAAAAGCCTAAGTTACCTCAAAGACATCATTGAGAGGACCAACATACACAAGGTGGAAGTCTCGGAAAAAGAGAAAAAGAAAGGCATCAATAAAAGTAAATACAATGGCAATGATAAGAGTCACAATTTTTTTTTTTTTTTTTTTTTTTTTTGTTAAGACAGATTTATTTCACTGGAAGAGCATGTAATAATACAGACACAGTTCCTTTTTCTGAATATAAAAGTAGAATAACCTTTACAAAGATTGGGCAGTTTTCCTAGAGAACTTTGAAGCTCATTAAAAGTTTTGAGAGTTGCAGATGTGTAACAAGCAATACCAATAATACAAGAGTAAAAGAAAAGTGGCAGTCAGTAGCATTTAGCAGTTAGTCATAGATGACTCATGCAGACCCATGGGTTGTAAGTTATCTGTGTTCTTGAAATTTACACCTTTATATCTTTTGAAAAGAAACCACAATTCGTTAAAAAAAAAATCTAATGTGTATGTACTTCATAGAACTAGAACAACTAAGTTAAACATCAAAACTCTTAAAGGTGGGGGGTGGTTTTATAAAGGTGAAGAATATTTTTTTAATGTTATTGAAGTTAAACTTACCTAAATTCAAAATAAAATCTGGTAACTGTAGAATGTTAAATGTAATCTCCATAGTAACCACTAACAAAAATAGACTCTAAATAAAAGAGAATGTGAATGGAATTTAAACATTGAACTACAAAAATATCAACTAACCACAAAAGGCAGTAATATAGAAAATGAAGGAAAATATCTACAGATCATAGAGAAATCAAATAGCAAAATGAGAGCAGTCCTTTCATTACTTTAAATATTAGGGGATTAAATTCCCTGGCCAAAAGACAAAAATAGCAGAATAGATGAAAATACATGATGCAACTGTATGCACTCTGAATGAGACTAACTTTACATATAAAGAAACAAATAGGTTAAAATTGAAAGAATTGAAAATAATATATCAAGCAAATAATAACCAAAAGAGAAGAGAGGTAGCTGTAATAATATGACAAAATAGATTTTAATTTAAAAATATTTGAAGAGACAAACGGGGCAATGTATAGTAATAAAAGACCAAATAATGGATGAAAATATAACAATTTTAAACATTTATACACCTCATAGCAGATTATCAAAGTATATGAATCAAAAACCATACTCTCAATAGTAGGCAAAATAAGTAAGATAAGTCAGAGGATAAGAAATAGAAGACATAAACACAATAAACCAACTATACCTAACTGACATACACTTAACACTATCCCCAAACTAAAACATACCTTCTTTCAAGTGCACATGGGACATTTCACAGGACATACTATGTGTTAGTTCATAAACTAAAATGTCAATAAATTCAAAAATATAAGTATCATACAAAGTACCTCCTCCAAACACATCAGGATGAAGTTAGAAATTATTAATAGTAGTACAACTGGAAAATTCACAAATGGATATTAAGAAGCAACACACTTAAGCCACTATGGGTCAAAGAAGAAGTCACAGAGGAAATCAAAAAATACTTAGAAATGATTGGAAATGAAAAGACAATGTATCAAAATGTATGGGACAACAAAAAACAGCACCAAAGGGGAAATTTATGCCAAATCAATCATGGAAAAGAAGAACAAAGTTGGAGAATTCATACTTCCTGATATCAAAACTTACTACACTCCTAAAATAATAAAAAATAGTGCAACATTGGCATAAAGACAGATGAACAGGCAATCCACAGAAGGGGAGAAAATATTCAGAAATCATATATTGTTAAGATATTGATATTTAGAAAATATAGAGAACTCCTAAAACACAACAACAACAAATTGAATTCAAAACTGGACAAAAGACTTGAATAGACATATCTTCAAAGAAGATATTCAAATGGGGGATAAGCACATGGAAAGAAGCCAAATACCATTAGTCATTAGGGAAGTATAAATCAAAATCCCAATGAGATACCAACCTCATACTCATCAGAATATCTACTACTAAACAACAAAACAAAATAGAAAGTAGCAAACATTGGTGAGGATGTAAAGAAATTGGAACTCTTGTACACTATTGGTGGAAACATAAAGGACACAGTTGCTGTGGAAAACAATGGAAATTCCTCACAAAATGAAAACTGAAATTACCATGTGATCCAGCAATCCCACTTCTGTATATATGCCCAAAGGAACAGAAAGCAGGCCTTGACAAGATATTTGTACAACCATGTTCAGAGTATCATTGTTCACATAGCTGAAGTATGGAAGAAACTCACAGATGAAAGGATGATAGGATGAACAAAACACAATACATATGTATACAATAAAATACTTTTCAGTCTTTTAAGAAAGCCAGGAATTCTGAAATATTCTACAGCAGGGATGAACCTTGAGAACCTTATGCTAAGTGGAAGGGGCCAAAGACAGACAAATACTGCATGATGATTCCACTTATATGAGGTAGGTAGAGTAGTCAAAAATCGCAAAGACAGGAAGCACAGTGGTGATTTCCAGGGACAAAGGGGGCCAGAAATGGGGACTTCTTCTTTTGGGAGGGAAAGGGGTTCTTCTTTAATGGTTACAAAATTTCCGTTTTCCAAGATGAGGAGAGTAATGGAAAAAGATGGCGGGGATAGTTGCACAACATTATGGACATTAATATCAAGAGACACTTAAAAATGACTACAATGGTAAATTTTACTTTGCATGTATTCTTAACCCAATAAAAACGGAAATGAGACACTGATAGAAGGGCCAGATTCCATTCATCTAAAATAATAATTGAGGAAGGAACATATAAAGGAGAAAGAAGTAAAGCAATAGTCAAAGAAATTGAAGAAAATTCTTGTGGTGTAGAGAAACCTTCATCATCAGAGGAAAAAGACTTATTGAGTACCCAACAAAATGATGTAGAGACCGACTAGCCAACCAATGAAAATCCTATTTGCAAGGGATCCTGGGAAATCTGATTTGCAAGGTCACCTTTAGAGTCAACGGGTAGAGAGCAGGGGAAGGGCAGGGAATGAATCACAGAGTAAATAGACAAACTGGCACAATACTGTGTAAGTTTTATTCCCTGAATAAAAACATAGTTCAGTATTAGGAAATATATCAATGTGTCATATACATGGGTCAAAGTATAAAAACTATAAGAAATGATGCTGAAATGACACTTGTAAAATAGCAATGAGAAGATAAAAACAATCATACTTCCATTAGATATTAGTCAGTTTGATGTGCATGAAAAGTAATAAAAATCATTTGCTGTATAATTGAATTATTCAACATTATTCTAAGTATTTTGGCAAAAAGATCTTTGCCTTTACCAAAAAGTAAGAAGAAAGGAAAGAGTAAGCATAATGAAGATCTATAAATAATAGAAGAGACAAAATTACTATTATATTCATCTGCTGTAATTTTATGCCTAAAAAACTTCCAACAACCCAACTAAGTAACTTTTAGAATTGATACATGAATCCAGTGTAAGAAGCAGTACACAAAATTAATATACTAATGACCTCTGAACAAAATCTAATTTATTATATCTAAAATATTAAATACCAAGGAATAAATTTAACAGAAACATAATGTAAAATATTCTTCTTGAAATATCAACTCAAAAACCTAACTATATGGGAGAAACAAGATGTTCTTGGATAGAAGGTCTCCATGTGTTATGGACAGTATGTCAGTGTCCCTTCTAAATTCCAATGTCAGAGACTTAACCCTCAGGAGTAAGGAAGTAATTAAGGTTAAACCAGGTTGTACAGTAGAGCCCTGATTCAATAGAATCAGTGCCCTTATAAGAAGAAATACCATGGAGCTCAATCTGTCGCTGTCTCTGTCTCTGTCTCTCTGTCTCTTTCTTCCTTCCTCCCTCTTTCCTCCCCTTCCTCCCTCCCTCCATGAGCATGTACTGAAGAAAAGTCACTTGAGGACTGTGCCATCCTTAAAAGAAACTAACCCTGAATATCCCTATCTGTTCTGAAATACCTAGCCAAGTCAAGGGAAAAATTAGAGCAAGTCTGGGCTGGAATGTAGTAATGCTTATTATCTTGAAGGACACAGATCTTCTCTCTTGTACACTGAGAGCAAGAACAAACTAATGTTTGTAGCATGCTGCTTTTATGTATTCTCCAGGACAGTTGCTCCTTGAATTCTGGTCATACAAGCAAACTAATGTTGATGATGACAGTGTTTCTGCAGCCTAACATATAAAACCCCTCTCTCAGTGGCAGCTGGGGCAGAACTGAGGACACCATGGAAAGGATACATGTCACTCATCCAGTTGGCTACCACTGAACAAAATACCATGAAGGATGGAGAGGCTATTGTCCAGCCTATTTCCAATGCACCTTCGCTGTATTTTTGGCACAGCTGGGCAGTGGTTGTGACAAGGATATAGAAAGAAAGTGGCCATATGTAAGGCAGAAGAGAGCCCTAACTGAAAGCCAAATTTTCCCACACCTTGATCACGAATTTCCATCCTCCAGAACTGGGAAGAGATAAATGTTGCTTATCTGGGTACAGTAGCACACAACTGTAACCCATGCAGTTTGGGAAACTGAGGCAGGAGGATTTCAAGTTCAAAAACCCAGCCTCAGCAACTTAGAAAGACCTTGTCTCAAAATTTAAAAAAAGTGGGGGAACTAGGTCCAATCCCTGGTATCAATCTATCAATCAAAGTTTAAACCACCTACACAGTCTGTGTCACTTCATCATAACAGCCTAAACAAACTAATACATCATACAATAATGCTGTTTATTGTTCTCTAATTAGCCTATAAATTACAGTTATTTCAACCAAGATGTCAATGAATTGTTTTTGGAAACAATTTTGGGGGATAAATTCTCAAATAAATCTGGAAAAGAAAAAAAAAAAAAAAAAACCCATGTTACTCTAATACTAACACTGCCCAAATCACAGTTACATTAGAAGAAAGGCTGGCACATCATACTCAGAATCTTAGTTATTATCATCACCATCTTCACTTCTATTTAAGTACTCATAGAATGTTAGTTATTGTCATCGTCATCCATTTCTCACTTTTGGTAGGCATATCAAATGTTCTAACCTTACTGAGGGAAGTCGGAGAAAATTTGGTTTAAAAAAAGAGGGCAAGGATGTGCCTAATGTCAGGGTAATTTCATCTTTAGGAAACTACCATTAGGATATATTAAGGCTAAAGGCTAAAGACATTTACTGTAAATTGTTTATAATGGCATGAAATGGAAATAGTCTAAGAATTGGATAATGAAGCAATATTAAATATCTATAAAATGAAAAATGTTTTAACCATGCAGCCATTGTCAGTGCATCAGGGTCACAGAAGAATGAGAAGCTGAATGGAATGATGGGACCATACAAGTTGAGCAACACAAGATGCTGCTGACACTCTGAACCTGGACTAGGGAGGGAGGAGGTGGTGGTACTGGAATCAGAAGGTGAACGTTCCTGTGGAGGTTCGAGTCCCATTAGGAGGCTGAGCAAAGTCTTAGTGCAACAGGGAACCACAGAGGAAAGGGTTGTCCCAATGTTGCTGAAGTCAGTGGAGAGACTCAGTTGCTGTCAATCTTAACATCTAAAGCTGAGAGAAAGGTGGAGAAATATCCTTCCTTATTCTTTCCAGTCTTCCACCAATTCCTCCCATTAGTGAGTCTACTAGGAAATTAAAGGCAAGGAAGTCCAGGAAATGTAATTCTCTGCAATTCAGAAGACAGCAAAAAATGTGGGGAATGGGAGGAGACAGGCAATAAACTGACATACTTCATGTAGAACTTATTGATGAGGAAAATATGTTCATGATATATTTTAAGGAAGGAAACAGGTTATGTACATATATATTGTCTACATAGACACATACCTACCTACATACATACACAAACACATAGAAAAATGTGTAGAGAATATAAACCAAAATATTAATGTTAACATTGGATAATAGCATTGTTGGTTTTGCTGTATAATGTAGTTTTTCTAAAATAAATATATAGCATCAATAACTTAAAACAGTAAAGGGATACTTATGTTTCTGTGTTTAAGAAACAGGTTAAGTACATTGCTGGTTCCTTGAATGTAGGATATGAAGATGAGTTATCTTTATCATAGTCAGAGCCTTTATTTTAGGGAAAAGAGAATTTAAATTTATCTACCAATATGAAACACATAACTATATTCATTGGTGTGAACCATGAAACAAAATGCTCATTTTACTTTTACTTCTGTTTGTCCTTTCCTAACTCCTTGCATAATTGAAATAAAAAGGTGTATTATTTCTGCTTCATTTTAACTCTTTCAATAATGTATTATGATCACGTCCTCTAACAGTTCCCTTCTGTTATTATCATGTTCACTCTTATAATTCAGTTAGCTCTATTTTTTGGTTTCCATTATTCAATACCATTTATTTAATAACAAGTTTTCTCCATCCTTTTACTTTAAATTTTGCATCTTTCCCCCTTGAAACATTATTTAGAGTATTTGAGTGGTATTTAGAGGGCAGATCTTGTTTGGGAGCAATGGGTCAGATGACACCTTGAAAGTGTCAACTAGAAAACCCTGTTTCCCATCATTATCCTTCCTCTCAACTTGGTTTGTTCTGTAGCTGGTCGGGACACAGAGATGACACCAATTATTTTTCACAGGGAGAACTGACTATGAACAATAGCTCAACAGGTATTGCAGAACTTAAAACGGAAGCACAGGACACTGAGGTTGAAAATATAGGAAATTACAACTATCTGTAGGGTTAGGAGGAGAAGGAACTGGGATGATTAAAATTTAGGCAGTTAAGATGGGGTCCTGAGGCACTGGGATGGAGACCTCTGAGCAGAGGACACTCCTTACCTGATTCTGCCTATGAGATGCTATAGCTTCAGGGCTTCCAGGAGGCAGCCTGTGAGATTGCACTCAGGCCTCTGAATAGGGAATCCTGGCCAGCCTTGACAGTGCTACTATGCCTAAGAGGACATCTTGGGGCTGGTTCTAAAGGCAAACTGGATAGCTACTGCTACAAAACTTACTGCCATTGTCAGGGTGAACAACCAATGTCGTGGTATGGCTAAGGTGAAAAAGAAGCACATGTGAAAACAGGTAAGACCTTTCTCTTCTGGAAGACAGTTGGGTCCTCTCTTGTAAGCAGAGTCTATAAGGAGTCACTGACCAAATAAAAACTGTTGGATGATTCCTAGCCCTGACATCAAAAACTGAATATAAGAGGCTGGTTTGAAATTGAGATGTATTAGCCAGAGTCCCCTGCCACACAAAACTGTCAAGAATGTTTGAAATTACTAAAACTCTATGCTCACATCTGAGAGTGAGAAGGACTGGGAACCAAAGAAGAAAATAGACTTGGAATAAAAATTGTGGGTTCTTATACTAATTAAGATAGCGGGGCAGAGAATCACCATCCCCCAACTAAACCAGTGCTGAAGAGATACAAGCTAGAGACCCTCACTCTATTATCAAATCCATTTAGCTTACTAACTATGCAGCAGTTAACTCCTGCTCCTGGTAATTTTTATCTCATTTCCTGTTGTTCATCCCAATTGAAGCAAATAACCAGTTTGAATTTCTGAAGTTTGACCTTGAGAACTCTTTTTTAGGTACAAAGTATGTGTGTTTTATATGTTCATCTGCTGGTCTTTTAAATGATAATCCCCTCCAACAATAAGTGGCCTGCAGTCACACAGGTTTGTATCACCCAGTCCCATAAGACCTGTATTGGCCTTGGAGAGCCCTCTCCATCCATCAGCTCAACCATTCCCAACTCACTCAACAAGGGCTTATTTAGAACCTTCTGCCTTGAATATTATTCTAAATGCTAGAAACATAGCAGTGAACAAAACAGTCTCTACTCTGATGGAGTATGCATTCCAGTGGGAGGAGAGGAGTTGCAGCCAGGAGCAGACAATGCGCAAGCTAATACATCACAAAAGGTCATGGAATAATGAGTCCTGTAGAGAATAACAGAACAGTGTGAGAAGAGAGTGACAGGGTGGAGGGATGAGAAAGTGACTAGGGAAAGATTCTGAAAAGTGACACTTGATAAAACATAAGAATGGCATGAGTCCCAAGAACAACTAAGAGGAAAGCAGTTTCAGGTCAAGGGAATAGAAAGTAAAGAGATTCTGAAGCAAGAGCATGTCTGTCACGTTGGACAAAAAATCACCAACACTGGAGAGAAACCAGTTTGGGGGCCACATAGAAGGTGATATCAGAGAACCAGCAGATCGCATTGGGCCATCTAAACCTTAGTTAGAACGTACTCAAAGTGAAATGAGAAGCTACACAGGGAGGATGAGCAGAGGGAGAGAAAAATTGATTTAAATTTCTAAAAAAAGTCATCCTAGCTACTGTGTGGGTAATTAATTCATAGACTCTAAGAGCAAATCAATTAGAAGAGACATCATCATATCACTAAGAAATAAGAAACACTCTTAATTAAACCACAGAATCTTTCTTGTGACTCAGGAATCTTTATGCTAGTTTAAAAAGTTCTTGTATTTGTTCAGACATAGAAGTTAGTATTTATTATTCTTATGTACATATGAAAGAAAAACATATATTCCTAAGTCTTCTCCATATCAAGAGTCCAGCTTTTCCAAAATATTTTTTGATTCAAAGTCATCAAGGAATCCATGCTATTCATTCATTCTTCATTCAACAAATACAACCAGGACCCATTATGTGGTGAAAATATGACAGATTGTATCTCATCTCACTAAAAGAGAAGAGGAGAAACAGAGACGAGAAAGCAGCAATTCTGCAATCTGTCATCTCAGGGCCTTATTCATTATGTGACTTTAATGTCAGACAAAATTGGCTTGAATCCTGACTCTCTATTTACCATTTATGTGTCTTTGAATGCATTATTTAATCTCTCTGATCATTGATTTCCTCCTAATAATATCGACCTCCTAGAGTTGTTTGGATTAAAATAAAGCACTATATATAGATTTTAGCAGAATAATAATTAACTCTGATTGTAATATTTGTGGTTATTGCACAAATATATGTTTTTGTATTTTAACATATCTGATATAGTTTGCAAATGAATTCACTTACCCTGACTTTTCTTGAGCATAGCTGTAGGGGTTAATTTCTTTCTTTCAGTAACCCTTCAGTGGTGGAAGTGGAGGGTCTTTTAGATAGGCTACACATGTGTAAAATTATAATAACATGACAAATTAGTCTTCTCATAATTACTCATTTAGTTAACATCCTTCTTTTCCCTTTCTCCTACCTCATAAGATTCAGAAAGTAGCAATTTCTTCCTCTTGTGTAAGAATTGTTATTATTATTTACCATTTTTCTATTTGGCAGCAGTAAAATTTGAAGGATTGAAAGCAAAGTGATTGGAACACCAACTCAAGGGCACTGAAGGACATTGCCAATCATTGCAAACATCTGAACAGTCTGCAGGAAGTATTGAGCTAGCTCCATCCAGAAGCCCTGTTGTTGACGCATCTCTCCTATTGAGTCACTATAATTAACAGTTCTCTGTCAATCATGGAATTTCATGTCAAAGGCCCCTCAGCCCTGAAGCCAGGGAGGCAGTGATGCTCATAGTAACACAAATGATGACCTTGTTACTACAATCTTCATACAATCAGAACTGAAATTCCCTGTGTCTAGGTTTTCCTCCTGCCCATATATTTAAAGTTCTGATTAGACCCAGTTGTCATTTCTTATGTGGTCAAATAAAATACAGCTGCAATGGTTTCAGTCTTTTAAATCTTTAAATGATGAATTGTTTGTACACTGAAGTTTTCTTGGCAAAAGCTTCTTTGAAGGAAAGTGGATAATCTATCTCTAAAACACAGTTACATTCGCTTTCTCTTCTACATTCTAGACCACATTAGACCTCATTTGCCATCTGTCTCATTTGTGTGAATCCCCCCTCAAAAAATGGATTTATGAGTTAGAAAATAATATACCATTTTATATGTATCTTCTATTACTATGTTAGCATCATGACTATATGACTGGCAATATTTCATGTGATAGGGCCATTTTGCTTCCTGCCCAAACTGTTTCAGAGCTTGAAGGATGCTAAATACCAGAAAATACAGTTTCAACATAAACAGGGCTCTGTGTAACAATATGCTTATAAAAGTATAAACCACCTCTCCATTTCCTGAATATTTTAAAATAGAGGCTAAATACATGTTTACTATTTGACTTACTTTCTTCCAAACCATATTTTAATTCTAACAGGCAACTTGAGGCCACATGAATCTAGAGGATGGTCACAAATGGTTAATGATTCAAGTCCTATTACAAGAAAATCATGAGATTAATTCATTCTTACCCAGGCAACATATGGTCTTTAACTACAACAGATACAGGAATGTTTTCTGTGTTTATAAATTTCTAATTTCTCAAAATGTTCCAAGCAGCTCAAATTAATCTTCAGCATGTGTTGCTTCTTAAGACACATTCCATTTTATGTTACTTCCACAAGATAAAGTTTTTATTTTTTCACTTGAAGTTTTAACGCATGTGGATAATCAGATGTCAGCTGTGGAGAGAAACTCATTTCACCCAAATTATGGGCAAATGACATTCTAACTCCATGGTATCTATTTCTTTCAAAAGTCTCCCCTGTCCGCTGTCCACATAATTCCTTTCTTGACCTGATCTATGTCATACTGTATTTACCCATATTTCAACTTCAAAAAGAAAACTATGGAACCACAGTGGGATATGGTTGGCCCAAGTTTCACACACGATTTCCACATTCCCTTGAGGTACTCCAATCTGCTGCCTGATGTGTTGAGGATGATGGTGGTGATGACAATGAAATCTTATACTACTTTTAATCAAATCATTCAATTGTCTTGTGCTTTGATACTTTCCTAGAAATTTCACGTTAATTATTACATTTAATTCTCACATAAACACTGGAACAAGAAGGGCAGAAATGTTACATCTATTTTCATAAACAGTATAAGAGATTAAATCACTTCAGAAACTTGCAGTTATTAAGAATTGGTGCTCATATAGTGCCCAGACTTCCTAACCTCCAGCACATAATGTTTTCAATGATGTTCTCAAAATAATCTGATATTGTATATATCTCCATTGGAATTATTTTCATCCCTCACTAATTAGGTAAATGTGATTTTACATAAAACTCTTTAAACTTTACTTAAGCTTTAGTTTCCTTATTAGCAAAATGGACATTATAAATAACATACAAGATACAAGGCACAATTCTTGTGTGCCCTAAAGTTTAAAATAGTTGTTATGAAGATTCTCCTATGTGCATTTCCAATGTTCCATAAATGCAAGGTTTTTCCTTTCTGCCTGAATGACATCAGGTCTCATTGCAAATGAGACTGTTGCTAAATGAAAGAGGATTGATGGAATAAAAAGTACTTACAATTAAATGGAATAATAATAATATTTATTGTGCACTTATGAACTGCTTAAAGTATTTAATATATAAAGCTAGGTACTATTGTTAACTCTTTTATACACTAAGAAACTGAGATACAAATGGATTAAGAAACTTCCCAATAGCACACAAGAAAAAATGACTTCTAGACTTGAGCTAGTTAGTCTGGTTCCAGAGTACTCCAACTATATGTCAATTCCACTACCTGATAGAACCAGCATGCACTAGGCTTATAGCAATGAGTCTTCTATGTAAGTGACAGGAGATTGGGCTTCATAATTTTTTTTTCAGTGATTGTACCTAAACATTGTTATTTTCAGTGTGACAATATGGAGCACGATGTTCTGATTTGATAGCAATGCATTGTATATAAGAGGAGATGAAAGACTAGCAGTTCAGATAAATTGGTATTACCAAGAATTGACTGAGAAGCTTTTAATTATGAGAAAGTTATAAAAGTGGCAGTTGAAATCATTTCCATGAACTGAGGGCTTTGAAGGACTTTTATTCTGGAAATGTCAGTGGGCCTGACATCATCCCAGTCATGATATAAACTGCCCTTCTCTGACTTTAACCAGGACTATGGTAACCCATCACAGACTTCCCTGGATACACCATAAGACACCAATAACTGATTTGCCACTTATCCACTACAAATTGTGGCAACAATTTGATCACCTACTTACATGATCCAATGAACATGTTTCCAAAGACCATTTTAATTATATCTCCTGTAGTCTCTATTCAAACTTTATACTCTCTCGTTAAAGGAGTTAACATCTGCCTCAAGAGTTGGTGGCACTGAATCTTGGGGTAAGAAAATAGGATGAGCCTGGGATGATTTGTTGTAAGAAAGGGTGATCTTTGTGGAATTTTGGAGATAGTATTGGTACAGCTAATAAGATGGAATTGAGAATGAGGGCTCACACAACAGAGCATTCAAATAGTAGAAAGGTGTTTGATTATTATGACCCATTAGAATAACTTATAAGCAAGCCTTGAATCCATGTTAAACCTTAAAAATAAAACTCAACTGAACAATGCTGATAATACTATATAAGTTGGAATTGAATCAAATGTGAGGCTTTAGTTTTATTTACAGGGAGAGGATATTCATTTATCAAACAAGTGAGAGAGTCCTATACTGGAGTTTGGCCAACATTCATCCAGGTTACATATGACAAATTGCTTCCTCCTCTGTGTAGGCTTTTAAATCCTCTTTGGCACTCCTTCCACAGAGAGATGAAGGTCTGATTGCTTTAACCAGTAGAAGATGAAATGTATGGAAGAACCAATGCTATGTAATTTCAAAGGCTAGGTCATAAAAGGTCATATAGCTATGCCTGTTTATTAAAATACTTGCTTTTGTATCCCTGATCCACTATATTCACTACATAAGATGCTCAGTTACCCTGGGGCTGCCATACTATGAGGAAGCAGACTATAAGCAGGCACTCTTGTCAACAGTTTCAGCTGAGCTCAGAATTCACATCCTTCCTGCTCACATACCAGATGCATGAGTGAAAAATACTCTAAAATATGTCAACCATTGTCACTTCAGACACTTGAGGTTTTCATTTCTCATACAGAGGTCCCAGACATAATGGAGTAGTAACAAACCATTCCTGCTTGCACTCCAATTTCATGATCCACAGGATTTGTATGAACAATAAAATGGTTGTTGGTTTATGGTACTAGATTTTGGAGTATTTTGCTACACAATAGACAATCAGAACATCTTTTTGGTTAGAGCAAATTATATGATTAAAGTCTCAGGTACTTATGAAATATTAGTCCATATTGTTATGCTTTAGATGGTGCTTAGTGTTTGGTATGTATAACACATCCCAAAGGAAGAAAAATCAACTAGAGTAAAATGATAATAGCTCAAGAAATTTCTACTACACAAAATTGAGCTTGAGTCACAGACAACTATGCATAAATATAACACAGAAATTCCCTCCTTAAGAATGGTCCTAGCTAAAGTTCCCAAGAAAATACCTGAGTGCACTGATTCCCAAACATTGGTATCAGAACCTAGGGAAAACTTGCACTTGGGGAAAATGCAGAGCCCAGGCCCTTACCTATGCAGTGAAACAGAACTCCTCCATCCTTTATTAACCTCCAGGTGATTCTGAAATGTTAAAATCTGAGAAACACTGATATAGTGTTTGGGAAAGTTTTAGAGAAAAGATTGATATGTAGATAAGCTGACAGCATTTCCTGACCCTCTGGCTACTGGGATAGAGGAAAAATTTGAGGAGTGGTTAAACTGGAAGGAAAAGCAAGTGTCCTTTTTCTTAATTGTTTCTTAATTGCAGTGCTTTGTCCTACTGACTTGAGGGATCACCCTATACCCATGCACACATTATGGAACTGAGGTTATGTTGGCATGCAGTTACACCTCAAGAGAGACTGGACCAATTTACTTCCCAACCAAAGGTGTAAGGACATGCTGCTAATCCTCAACATACAGAAAACTTGCATGTGCTATTCCTTTGTTTAACCCAGGGCTTCTCAACTGAGGCTACACATTATAATCTTCAAGGATATCTTTTAAATATTCCTCTTTGCCCAAACTATAATCTAGACTACAGAAAAATCAGGAGGTGGGACACAGGCATCTGTGGATTATGAGGGTCTCTGAGTGACTCAAGGTCTAATAAGACTTGCAGCTTTTCCTCCTGTGCTCCGGAGCCCCAGGTTTCTGTGCGACACAGGGAAGGAGAGACTCCGAGGGAGAACACGGGGAGAGTGAAGAGCAGGAAATGGAACCATTGACATTCATGGATGTGGCCATTGATTTCTCTCAAGAGGAATGGGAATACCTGGACCCAGCTCAGCAGAAATTATACAGAGATGTGATGTTGGAGAACTACAGAAACCTGGTCTTTCTGGTGATGTATTCTCATCAAACCCAAGAATTTTCATCAGAGCTGGGAATAAAATGTTCATTCCATCAGGTGATAAAGGGAAAGTATGGAAACTGTGGCATTGAGAATGTATTCTAAAAGAAAGAGTAGAGATGTGTGCAGGAGAGCAATGTTCAGGACGATTGTCATGGTGAATATAATAGTTGTGAGATAGCTACAAAATAAAGGTTTGTTTTTTTATCACAAATCGATATCAAGAATATATGAAGTCTCAGAAAACACCTCAATTTTGCTAATCAGTTTTGAGGAAGGTTTTGAGTGTCTTGAAAATTTATCGCCATTGAATTTTTGATTACATAACCTTGTGAAATGACGAGGATGTGGGGAAAATTGTACACTTATACATTGCCGGTGGGGTTGCAAATTAGTACAGCCACTCTGGAAAGCAGTGTGGAGATTCCCTAGAAAACTTGGAATGGAACCACCATTTGACTCAGCTATCCAACTCCTTGGCCTATACCCAAAGGACTTAAAATCAGCATATTAATAGAGATGCAGCCACATCAATGTTCATAGCTGCTAAATTCACAATAGCCAGATTGTGGAACCAACCTAGATGTCCTTCAATTGATGAATGGATAAAGAAACTGTGGTATATATATACAATGGAATATTACTCAGCCATAAAGAATGATAAAATTATGGCATTTGCAGGCAAATGGATGAAATTGGAGAATATCATGCTAAGTGAGATAAGCCAATCTCAAAAATCCAAAGGACAAATGATCTCCCTGAACAGTGGATGATGACACATAGTGGGGGGTGGGAAAGACATAAGAATGGAGGAAAGAGGTACTTTATAGAAGGAAAAGAGGGTTGAGAGGGGTGGGGGGAAGGGAAAAAATTATGGAATGAATCAAACACTATTATCCTGTATAAAAGTATGACTACACAAATGGTATGCTTTTACTTCATGCAGAGAAACAGTATGTATCCCATTTGTGTACAACAAAAATAAATTTAAAAAAATAAATAAAAATAAAAAAATTAAGTGAAATAAAATTTGGAAAATATGAAATAAAATCTATTGCATGCTTCAGTTCATAACAATGAACATTTGAAATGTAGAATTTGTTTAAATTTTTACTCAAATATTTTTGTAGACAATAGATTTAGTAATATAAATCTATATTACTGAATATAAAATAAATTACTAAATATGATCAGTTTTTCTTAACATAATGAAGCATTAGTTGTTCTACATTCAACAAACAGTCCTTCCTTGTGTCCAAATGTAACATTTTAATGAATGTAGGAAGATCTGTTCTTATACCATATTACTTGGTAAACAATCAGATAGAGCTATTTGGTGATAATTCTACATTTATCATAAAACTTTAAAGTCCTTTTAGCCAGGTCAGTACCCTAAATAAATATGAGTACTTTTTTTTGGTGAAAAATATAAGAAATGCAGTGAAACTCACAAATATTTAATATTTTTTTAAATTCTAGAAAATATCATTGTGATCATTTTACAAAGAAGCTTTACAAAGGCAACAAATGCAAACAAGTATCTCATCAGTGCTCAAAATTTATCATTCCAAGCATCCATATTCAAGGAAAGGATTGCAAATATCAACAATGTGGAAGAACTTTAAATAAAATCACAAGAATTAATCAGTGCAAGAAAATTCATGTGGGAAAAATGCCATACAGATTTAAGAAATGTGTTCAAGCATTTAAGGAATTCTCAACCCTTTATCACAGTAGTGATAAACCCTAGAGATGTAAAGATTGTGGTAAAGATTTTAATCAAAGGTCATGCCTTAGTCAACACAAGAAGAATCATGCTGGAGAGAAGTCCTATAATTGTAAAGAATGTGGAAACGCATTTATTTCCTCAAAACTTACTTGGCATCAGAGGACTCATAGTGATGAGAGACCATACAAATGTATAGAATGTGAAAAAGATTTTAAATACACCGCAGGCCTTACTCAACACCAGAGGATTCATACTGGAGAGAAGCCCTACAAATGTACAGAATGTGGGAAAGCATTTACACGAATCTCAATCTTCACTAAACACCAGAGTGTTCATAGTGATGAGAGACCATATGAATGTAAGGAATGTGGCAAAGGCTTTAAGTATAATGGAGCCCTTATTCGACACCAGAATATTCATACTGGAGAGAAACTGTACAAATATACAGAATGTGGGAAAGCATTTATTGACTTTTCAGACTTGATTCAACACTACAGGATTCATATAGATGAGAGACCATATGACTGTAAGGAATGTGGCAAAGGTTTTAAGTATAGTGCAACCCTTATTAGACACCAGAGGATTCATAGGGATGAGAGACCATACAAATTTAATGAATGAGGCAAACATTTTTAATTCATCTCAACTATTACTCAACAGCAGACTATTCATACTGGAGGGAAGCCATATAAATGCAAATAATGTGGAAAAGCATTTATTCAGAGCTCACATCTTATTCAACACCACAGGATTCTTAATGATGAATGTAAAGAGTGTTGCAAAGGCTTTAAGGACTGTCCAACCCTTATTAAACATCACAAGGTTTATAGTGATGAGAGATCATACAAATGTATGGACCATAGCAAAGATTTTCAACGCAAACCTTTCTTACTGCCAGAGAATTCATATTAGAGAATATTCCTATGATTGTAAAGAATGAGGCAAAGCTCTTAATAGGAGTTCATTTTTGGTTTTTAACTTGACTTGGTTTCCCCTTTGATTGACTTTTTCTGTAGTGTAGTTTCTCCCTCTGCTAACTCATTGTTTTTCATTTCCTCCTGGTGGAATATTTTTCTTAGAATGTTCGGTAGTTCATGCTTTCAATTTGTAAATTCTTTTAACTTTCGTTTATCATGGAAAGATTTTATTTCATCATCAAAAAAAAAGTCTAATAAATGTGGAAAACCACCATCTTTAACTCAAATTCTCATAAATGAGGTTGATTCTTCCTGGATTAACAGAGCATCAAGAGTACCCTTTCTTTGGGAATACTCTCATAACTTGATACCAGATGAAGTAGTTTATGAAAATGTTTACAAAGCAGAGGAGAAAAGGTGCACAAAGAATAGTTTCAAGTATCCTCTTCTCTATATTCCTGCCCACTTCCTAAAAACCTAAAGAAAACATTGTTCATGTTCTGTGGGTAAAGTAGGAATCAACATGCAAAAATATTAGATATTTTTAAAAAATAAAAAAATTTTTTTTAAATTTTCTCATTAACAAGAACAAATGCCAGGTAACAATGCACAGCAACTCTACTGCACATGCATATCAGCTTCCTTGACCATCACAAAAATGTTGAGCAGTGCACACTGTCATTATTCCCATTTTTCAGATTGTTCTCTAAGGTAAAGATAACTGGATATCATCAGTTGTCCTAGAATAGGATAATACTGGTTTACTTCTCTTACAGATCATTACATGCATGTAAATTACTTAAATGACTCATTACATTCTCAAAGATTCAGAGTGTGAATGGTAAGTTATATGATCCCCCTACTTTGCGCCTAAGAATTACATTTAGTAAGTTGTCTTATTTCCAGTGTTAATAAATTAACAATGTAAAATTTAGTAAAATAATTTGAAGATACAGATATGTATGTTAACAGGACAAAAACTCATATCTTCCATATTACAGAAAAAAAGAACTAAAGAAAACCTTTAAAACATAAAGAAATAATGTAAAGATAACATAAAAACTAAAGAAAACATTTAAATAATAGCAAGTTACAGAATACAAAGGTATGAATTGGGAAATATATACAGACCAAACAAAGGATATTTAAAAATAAATATAAATGATTAAAGAATTTTCTTATTAAAAGAAAGAGCTCCTCAAATGAGACAAATAAAGAAACCCAAAACCTATTTAGAAGATCTAATGTCAATGACAAAGAAAGCTATAAAATAAGGATGAGAAAAGATACACAAAGAATATTGGTGGGAAAAAAAGAAAGCCCTCCATGTCAGAGACTACTATCTGCCAATCCATGGTTAACTCATGTACCTAAAGAAGCCTGATTTTATGGGGCATCACAATATTTCCAGTCTCTCTTACAAATAGAAAAGGCCATATCACTAAGTTCTGGTCAATAAAATATAAGCAGAATTTATGGATGGAGGCTTCCGGGAAAGCTGTGTTAGAAAGAGCTGAGAACCCTTTTGCCTTCCCCACTTTCTTCTTTCATTGACTGGCATGTTAACCTAGTGGAGCTGGGTTTTCCATCTTTCAAACATATGGCGAACTTAAAGAGGAAAGAATTCATCAAGCCTGCCAGAGTGAGAAGCTACAAGAAGCCTGGACCACGGATGATGTAATGGAACGTCTTCATCCTCCGGCCTGCCATACCTTGACTCCGTGCTGTTTGAAAGGGAAGGAAAAAGGAAAAACTATCCTGTTGAAACTGTTTTTCAGTCTTCTGTTATGTGCACCTAAAAATAATTCTTAACCATTTCATAATATAAAACAAGTCAAAACCAAAGGTGAAAAAAATATTGGCTATGACAGAGAATTGGTTTGCAGATTGATATATCATAACATGAATATGTACATCATTAATCTTTCCAGGACAATAATACAACATTAAAATGTATGAGTGAAACTTAAAGGAAATACAAGGAGAAACTATTAGAGAGTCTCAGTACTAATGGGAAATATAAACTTCGTTTAGTCTTCAACAAATTAACTAGACAAAAACCAATAGGTGAAGAAATGATGGTATAAAGAATATAATCAAATGGATAAACAATATGTACATGAAAGTGTTTGTGTGCATGTCTTGCTGTGTACAATTATCTTGTGAATAAAATTCCAAGGACTTTGAAAAAATTATATGTAAATAAGATATTTCAAAATATACATCCTGTTTCAAAATAAAATTCAAGAAATAAATAGAAACATGGATTTAAATTAAATGTAACCCAAAATGTAGTTTAAGAAATAAGTATAAACAATTAAATTAAATGTAAATGAACACTTGAAGGCATTAACAAGTAATTATTTCTTCAAAGAGGAAATCAAACACATATATATTGTAGGACATAATGAACATAAGGATATTACATATCAGAAGCTTCAGGACACAGTTTAAAAACTAGTTAGAGGAAAATTCATTGCCTTAAATACTTTAGTAACAAACACAAAAGAATGAAAATAAATGTTGAGTATCTAACCCAAGGATTCTGAATAAAAAACCAGCAAAATTAAGATCAAAGAAGAAGACTAGATGGAGAAAAAACAGTAGCAGCGATTCTATCTCAAGAAAATAGTTTGAAGAAATAAGCATACAAGTGCTCAAAGATGTCTGTTCATTGCTTTCTGAAAAATCAGAAACAACTAAAATCTCAGCTATTAAGGGGGTAACTGAATAAATTATAGAACATTGCATATTTGGATAACAGAGAGACACTAAAACAACCACTGTTATTTCCTGATACGAAAATCTACACTATGAAATTAAAAAGGAGAGAGTATAAAGAATGATCTCACTTGGGTGCTGAGGATTGGGTCAGCAGTTAATAGAACATGTGTCTTTGCATCTTCAGGTATTTATTGAGAATAGGCACATTTTACTGTTATAATTAGAAAAATCCAAGCTAAAGACATGATCTGCTAAATCATATTTCTTCCAATGTCCTCTTTCAAGTAGAAGACTACATTCTATTTATTCAGGGAATGTATCTCTTAATCATTGTAACGTGTATAACCTCTGCTACTGTTCAGAGTAAGTAATTACCAGAGGTAACATTCAACTTATCTGTTCTTTGAGATTCAAAGAATTTCTCCCTGTCTTCAAAGCAATTTTCTCTCTAATGCCAAGCATAGATTTTTATTTCATATTGATGATTTAGAATCCTCACCAGCACATCAGAAAGCCAGGGATGGGAGAGGGGAAAGTTCACTAGTGTGAAGAGTCAGTGATTGTTTCCAATCCCGTTACTGTACTTGAAAAGCTCTTCTTTGCCAAGAGCTCCCTGTATCTTTAAAACGGGGAGATGTGCACTCACTTTGAGGGACTATTCAGGAAATTAAGTATCATGACATCCACTAAGCACCCAGCACAGTAGTTAGATGAAATTTCCCTTTTTTCCTCCTCCATGTCCTTCCCTAAGCTCCTCTGTAACTAAAGCTCCTCAACCAATCCACTTTTGCATGACTTCTACAAGAAGCACTTATATAGTAGTGTCCAAATGCAGCAACTGTGTGTGGTCTTTTGCACCTGGTGCTGACACCAGACTATTTCAAGCTTTAAGTTATCAACTCATTCCTTTGAGGAAAAAGTCATGAGGACTGAGGTGTCTATTCACACCTTAACCCTGGGAAATTTACTCTCTGCAGGTAATGGCATGTTCTCGTATCAAAGGATCAAAATCCCGCTGGCTAAAATGACTTTCCTTTGTCCCACAATTCACACTTAACTAGCCCCTCTTTATCCAGATGGCAAGGTCGAGTACTTCATCCAAAGAAACTAAACACACAAAACCTCAAATTTAAAACTCGGATCTCTGCTTCCTGTGAGCTCAGAATATTAATTCTATGCACTACTCACAGATGAATCACCTTCTACCTTTGTCACCTAGTGAGTCTGTGTTATTTTACTCTCCTTCTGTTATTCGAAATGTTTATTTTCTTCAACTAAACCATGAATTTGCCCATGTCAAGGATCCTCTAGCAGCAAATGGACCCAACATATTCCTCATGTATTGATGCTTTGTACATTTTTTTATGATTCAATTTTTAGCCAATAACATGTCATAATTTAATATAATTTGTGTTTTTAAACGTTTTGAAAATTTCAAAAAACAACTTGAGATTTTGGACAGAAGACACTTTATTCAAAAGGATTACTGTAAGAGCAGAGAAATTGACCTTTACAGTAAGGGGAGAGGGACTGTTGCTTAGGGAGAACTCCTACCATGAGATCTCAAGCATCCCAGAGGTTAGGCAAAATTAATATTTTTCTTTCATAGGGAGGAGTAAACAAGGCTAGAAGAGCCCAGTGTGGAAACACGGCAGGAGACTGGAGGGGTATAGTCTGACAGTAGAGAGAGTGTTTCACTCTGTGGTCCTGCTGCCTGTCCCAGTGAGGGGGTTGGGTGCTGACTCAGGCTCCTGGAGAACCAAAGCTCATCCTGCAGAAGAACAGAATGGTAATGCGAGTTTGTTTACTCAGCATGGTACTCTGATTGATGGTGGAAAAAAAAATTTAGCTAACTCTTTAAAAGGCATAGAAATGGAATTTTGAGGCTGCGTCCAAACTCCTTATAGGTGTTTCTGACCCACAAAGGAACACTGTGGGTCTGATCTAAGCCACATGGGGAATGGTGGTTTGTTGCTGTAAACTGTTTCTGCAACACAAAGGGCTAGGGGCATTTTATAATCTCTCTTGTCCAGGACCACAGATACCTGGCAGCTTTTGTAAGAGGTCAAAGGACATAGAAAGGAGGGCATCTCCCTCAGAATTTGGAGATTAAATGAAGAGTTGAGAAAAAAATTACACATTAAAAAAATAATGATTAAGGAGAAGGAAAGAAAGAAGAGAATTAGCATTAACAGGTAAAAATTATCTCATTTAATTCTCAAACACTCATGATTCAGGCATCATGGTCTTTCAGTTAATAGAGGAGGAAAAAGAGAGAGTTGGGGGTGTTAAATAAATCATTCACAGTTTTACAGTCAGAAAGTACAAAGCCAACTTTGGATCCAAATCATGTTGACGGCCAGATCACAGTTAGTACATCAAAGTACCAATATTTCAACTAACGAAGACATTGTTTAGACAGTGAGGAAATACCTGGGAGCTTCGGAACTTTCTATCTAATTTACAGGGGATGAATAAAAAAACTTGAACTTTGAGTCTGCAGTGAGGCAGAGTGGCAATCCCTACTGAGATAGATTTCAGTAACCATTCCAAACACATACATAAGAAATCAGTTTAAAAGTTTTGCTTACAAGTTTTATTCCAAAGCTTACAAACTTTTTCCCTTTACCAGTGTAGGAAAACAATACCTTATGTTGAAGGACATAAATATTGTAGCCAAGACTCCCATAAAAAAAAATGCATGAGGCACAACGCTGAGGGAGATTCATGAAACCTTGAACATCTCTTTTCCAAATGTCTCCATCGGTCTGTTAGCTAAAGCTGAAATGCCTCTCTCAGGGGCAAAGATTTTCATTCTAGGAAGATCAAGACTTAAAAAGTAAATGCTCCTGGTGCGTATTCATGGCTGACAGGAGACTGATTTTGAGCAAAAGTTTTCCTAGTGGAAACAAAGAGAGCCAATAACCCAGGAAAGGTGACCTTCATCTAGAAAAGAAAGAGACTAGATATCAGGTTCTCTCAACACCATTTGTGAATAAAGAAAAGAAGAAAAACTAAAAGGCTGAGAGTGAAGGGTAAAGAATATAGGAAGAACTCAAAACCAAACCAACAAAATCCTGTTCCCTAACAATGATCAAAATATGTAATGTTTCAAATATGAATCTCTGTACTTTTTTCTCTTAGCACTTAAAAAATTCCATTACTTGTAGGTAAAGTTCATGGCCCATCAAACCTGAAGCACTAGGTCCCATTTACTCACTGCTTTGGAGGAAAATGTGAAGATCATTTGTGAACCAAAGGCAGAAGTCTTGTGGAAACTGAGTCAGCTCCCTGATGTTCCTGGGCTGACCTCTGGTAATGGTTCTTACATACAATAACCATACTTATTGCCCATTATCTATGCCTGTGATTTTGGAAAAACCTCACATTAGACCCACTCTGGCACTGAGAGGTCAGCGGGGGCAGAGTCAGATGATGATTCTGTGTGATCCCCGATACTGGCCAGAATGGACAACTGTTTCAGCTGAAGCTTTTTGGTTCCGCTCCCTCCTGCAGGACACATGCCTACTGCAAAGGTCTCTATAGCTACTAGAAATTGGAAGTGACCAAGATGATGAGGCAAGAGGGCTGGACTATGGAGATGCCTTTCTCCAAACTAAATGCTTGACTGATAGCACAGGAAAAAGGCTGAGTGGAAGAGAACTGAACATGCACTGGGGACAAGGTAGACTAAAAGAAAAGAAAGAAACTCTCGAGCTACTATCTCTTTACCAAAGTCTTAAAGCCTGTGTGTGTCTCAGAAACATTAAAAGGAAATGTACTTCATAAAGCAATTGCATAGCAGTTCATGCCATTTCTCTTTTGGAGTCTCCAAGCCTGGTTAAGTCCTTTGAGAAGCCTTGGTCCCAGATCTGTTGCATTCTCAGGCACAAGTATTCAACTAAGAACCCACCCTGCTGAGGTCAGAAAGGCAAAAAAAAAAAAAAACAAAACAAACAAACAAAAAAAAAAAAACAAGAAAGAAAAGAAAAAAATTAGTAAGTACCCCCAAGGGCAGAAAAAAAATCTAAGGGGTTTACTTGGAGCTTTGTAGCCTATACTCCCTTCCTGTCTTGAATATTCTTCTTTCAGGCTCAGGTTGTATATTTTTTAATTAAGACAATGCTTAGTCCTAGAAATGTGATCTAAGTTGGGGTGTCTAAATGTCTCTGAACTAAAAGTCAACTAGGCTATCCTGTTGCTGAGAAAAACAGCAGAAAATCTGCTGGTCCAAAAATAAAGAATGGAAATATTTATGTCTGCTCCTTTGAGACTATGGGTGCCCACTGGTTAAAACTGGATTTTGAGAAAGCAGAGCCCACGAATGAGGTCAGGCTTGCTGTGGGTCCCTGGAGTGTGAGAAGCAGCCCACAGGGCTGAGGGCCAGGCAGGGCCAGATAACTAGAGAAGCAGTCCTTGGGTGAAGACAGTAAGGCTGACATCAAAATGCAGCAGGAACAGGGACCTAAGAATTGCCATCCTCCTAGGACAGGATTCTCTTTCATTGGTACACATTAGAAAAAATCTGGGGAGTGTTAAAAAATCCCAAAGCCCAGGTTTTACCCCAGAATAATCTCTTTAGAATCTTTGGGAGGGGAACCCAAGCATTAGTATTTTTTCAAGCACCCAGGTTATTCCAATGTGCAATGAGGATTGAGAATCCCTAGAGAGCTTTGAAAGGGTTTCTGCATCCATAGATAACATAGAGATGTGCTACTCGCTTTATTGCAACCTTTCAGTATGCCATTTACTAAGGCCTTTGTTGGAGGGTACATTGGCAAGATGGGGAATACTGGGCTTCTTCTCCTGGTAGTCATCAGAGACTGGAGCTCTCTAACCAGTGTGGAATCACTATGAGGGGTCACTGTTAGGCCCTGCCTTGAGCTGGTGCCCCCAGCACTGTTGTCTACTCAAGATTCTCAACTGCAACATCAGAACATGCTGGAGTTTGTAATTGTTGTTAGCAATAGATGCCTAGTAATAAAGTGAGAATTCTGACATTCTTCTGTGATTTGACTTTTTTTTATTTTAAATTAGAGAAGTTTCAAAGTAGCCTGTATAACACCACTGCACTCATACATCTGCACTCTGGCTCATTCATCCAACAATTTTCTATTTGACATCTACTATGTGTGTGCCAAGCACTTTGCAAGAAGCTAAAGATATAGTCCACACAATGGTTGTGGCCTCTGCCTTTATGGAGCTGATTGTCTATCAGAGAGCAAAAGCTTTTTAAAAAATTATTAAATTTAAGATGATCATTATGATGACCAAAGGCTACAAAAGGGACAGCAAGCAACGGGCTCTTGATAGAGATTCCAGAAGCCCTTTCTTGTCATGAGGACTGTTTCAACCCATGGTGGAAAGAGAAAGGCAAGTGGGCAAGTACAAAAGAGGCAAAAAACAAAACAAAACAAAACAAACAAACAAAAAACAAAACAACAAAACACCAGGGGTGGACTCACTCCATGTCAATCTGCTATCACAACTATTAGTGCAGTCCAGAAAGAGTGAGAGTTCACTCTCACAAGATGGCATGAACCCATTCATGAGAGTGGAGTTCCTACAGCCCAAACATCTCCCACTAGGCCCCACCTCTTCACTCTGCCATGCTGGGACCAGTACACAAACCAAGAATTCATGTCTTTCTCACATAAAAAAAGCGCTTATTCCATCCTATAGGCCCAAGAGTTTTAACTTGTTGAGCACTCTGAAGTCCAGCTATGAGTCTGTGAAATCCAAACAAGTTATCTACTTTTCATGAAAGAATACACACCATTTATGTATGATCTATCAAAATGTATAAGTGCATTCTACTATCATGTACAACTAATTAGAACATAAAAATAAAAATAATTAAATAAAAAAATGCATTGATGAGACAGGCACAGGATAGAGGCTCCCAGTCCAGAAGGGAGAAGTTGGCCAAAAGAAGGTGTAATGGACCTCAAAAGAGACCCAAACCCAAGTAGACAGACATTAATTCTTAAAGATAGATGGCAGTATTTCACCCCGCATGCCACCTCTTGAACACACTGGGGTGTCCGACCTTGGGTACTCTGGCCCCCACAGCTTTGCTGGTCTCAGCTCATATGGCAGCTCTCTGAGGTTCAGTCTCAGGCATTCACACTACAGGGGAGGGAATGGTTCAGGCCCTGGCATTTCACACTACAGGTAGCTTGACAGTTCTGCAGGTCCAGCAATGACCCTACTCCCATAGCTCCAAGAACCATTTGCCCTAACAAAGACTCCAAAAATGTTGTATACTCTTCCCCAAATACTTCAGCATTTATATAATTAAATAAGCACATACTGATATTTGTTTAAGTTTTCATTTTCGTTCTTCAGGTTTAAATTATGTACAAAAATATACACAAACCTTAATTACATCTTTTGATAGATTTTGACAGATGCATTACAACTGAGTGTCTCAGACTCCTATCAAGAAGCAGAACATAACCCACATCACAGAGTTCCTTCTTGCCACTTCCAGCAATCTCCATAAGCAGCCCTATTAGCCCAGAGATACAACCACTGCTCTTAAAATTTCCAACATAGATTACTTTCAGTTATTGTCTTAATTAATAATTAAAATAAGTTAATATTTATTTTTAATGATATTTCTTTTCATTCAGCATAATGGTTTTGAAATGAGCCATGCTAGTGTATGTATCGTCACTTTGTTCCTGTTTGTTACTGAGAAGTGTTCCTTGTATGAATAGGTGCTGATTTATTTACTCTTTTTCCCAGGGATGAACAACCAGAGTCTTTCCAGCTTTTTGCAGTCACAAATAAAACTGTGATTAACATTCTTTTGCAAGTCTTTTTGTGAATAAAGGACACACCTGCAAATAGAAGTATTGCACCACAGGGTGTGTGTTTTGTTTTCTAGAAAAAGCTAGAACTTTCCCCATGAGGGTTGTACAGTTTTGGAGGATCATTTGCTTGTTTTCCTTCTACCAGAATTGTATGAGGGTTTCGTCTGCTCCAAATCCTTTACAGTCTTTGGTTCTGTTAGTCTTTTGAAATTAAATAATTTTTGTGGGTGAGTAGTCGCATCTCCTTGCACATTTCTCTGATCATTCATCACATGAGCATTTTTTTCCTGTATTTATGGGGCATCCACATATCATCCTTAGGTATCTGTATTAATATTTTCTCTGATTTAATTTTTTGGTTTTTAAAATTTTGTATTCATATAACTTTGATACAGAACCTTTATCAGATATGTATTATAAGTATTCTCTCCTAATCTTGTCTATATACTTTAAAATCTTTTCTTTTTCCAAAGAAGACACTTCAATCAAATTTGTTGAGCATAACATTTTAATTTTACTTAAGTCTAGTTTATTGGTTTCTGTATCCTCAGAAACTTTTGCCTAATCAAAATTGTGAAAAATAATCTTCCTGTGATTTCTTCTAAAGAGTGGAGAGGTTTTATTCTATGATCCATCTCAAAATAACTTGGGAGATAAAGGCCTAGTTTCATTTCCTTTCCATACAGATATCCAGTTGTTTGCTCCCATTGAAAAGAGTTTCCATCTCCCATTGGGTTGTTTGGGCCCCTCTGTCACACATCAGATGCCTGTATCAGTGGGCTTTATTTCTGCATACTTAGAATGTTTTGTTCTGATAATCTATTCATCAGTCCTTAGGCCATTATCAAACTGTCTTGAATTCTGTAGTTTTATAGAAAGTCTTGAAGTCAGGTAGGGTAAGTGTCAAAACCTTGTTTTTTATTTCTAAATTCCTGTAGATGCAATGCATTTCTATATATATTTTTATATCATCTTGTCAATTTCTACCGAAAATCTTGATTTGATTAGGACTGGAATTTCATTGAATCTATGCATCAATTTGAGGAGAATTGACATCCTAACAACACTAAGTCCCCCAAGCCCAGAGCTGTTCTACCTCTCTGTTTTCTCATGTCTTCATTCATTTCTCTCAGCAATGTTTTATGGAGAAATTTCACCTCTTTTGTTAAATATATGCCTAACATTTTTAAATTCTTAAATTTAAACTACCTATAAATTATAAATGAAATTCTTTTATAAATTTTATTTTCCAATCCCTCCCAATTATTTTTAAGTCTCCCAGTGGGACTCATTATATAGATGTTCACACATTTTCTCTTGTGCATATTCCTTAACCATTTTTCTCTCCTTCTTTTCATGATTTTTATCACCTTTAACGTCTTCTGAGAGGGTTCCACCTGCCTTTTAGCTCATCAATTATTTTTCTGCCATTCAAAACATTTATTTAGCTCTTTTTCCCAGTTATTTATTTTTATAAATAAATCCATTTCTTTCCAGTGGGTATTCCTTGATTTTATGGCTCCACTCTAACCTGATCTTTTTCAAAAGCTCCCTGCCTCACGTATAAACGCCTGAGTGGGGTGGCATGGAGGGTGGATTTTAAAGTGGCCTCCATGATACCTGAACCTGGAACTCATACCTTTGTGTAATCCCCCTCTCCAGAATATGGGCAGATTCTGTGACTTCTTTCCTTTTTTCCTTAAATGCTATAATGATTTATTTTTATTAATACCTGAAAAAGTTGTAATCATGTGCCTGAGTAGCATCTCACCTCTTAAAGTGATCCAATAGCCTCTGCTCCCTTGCCATCCTGACCCACTGTACCATGCAGCAACTGAAACCTCTTGCATATACTGATGGAAATAAATCAACTATGCATTACTCACTGGATGACAGGATCTGGTGCCAATCACAGATGGGACCCAAATCCAGAGCAGAATGCTAGCAGATGCTGATTTGGGAAGTGTCACTGTCATACAAGGCTGAGTGGACACATAACCCTTTCTCCATGAGAAATATGTATGTTGTCAAGAAAAAAATAACTATTTCAATGGTTTATTTGAAAGAACGAGATGTTCTTTCACACTTCTTAGAATCTGGATTAAGGGATAAATGCATCAAATCAATGGAAATAATAAATTTCATGATTTTTCTGCCAGAATACTGTGATGAATGACTTTGAAGCCCGGTTTCCTCATAAGTGGCTTTTAACCAGTGATAAAATTAATTTTTTGTTTGATAGAAGCAGGGCAACGGTATTATTTTCATTGATATTTGTATTATATATATTGCAGAACAGCACAGAGCTGAGAGGCAGAGTTTGAGTTTAATAATAAAATGTGCTGCAGATGCCGCTGACATGGCCGGGAGATCTCTCAGGGTGCAACTTCCCCGACACTGCTGCCCCAATGCCTGGAGGTCTTTCCTACAGGCACAGCTTCCTACAGTGCTGCTGCCACTAATGCCACTGCCCCTGCCTGAAGGTCACCTGGAGGTCATCTCTCTGGGTGCTGCTGTGTCTGCAGCCACAGCTGCTACCCCAGCTGCCTACTCTAACACCCCCCCCCCATCTACTCTAATGCTACCGACCCACTGCAGCTGCTGCTGACCCACTGCCTGCTACCGCAGACCCTGCCACTGCCACTTCCACCACCACTCAGAGGTTTGCTGCCAGGGAGACTACAGGTATGGTTGAATGTGGCCTCATCCATCTTGGCATGGCCAGGGCCTGGGGGATTGGGGTCCCAGTAGGTTTGCTGCCACCACCATCTTGGGATGCAGCTGCCTCTCTCTGGGGATGCCCACCAGGACCTGAAGGTTCAGTGTCAGGGTGCCTAGTGTCAGACTTGGGGTCTTCCTCCTGGGAATGCTGGTGGCCACCAAATAGTTGCTGTTTCTCAGGATTGTTCATCCCTGGTGGTCTCTCTCCAAATTCCAGTGGCATTGAAATCTTGGGAATGCGACATGGCTGACCCAGGATATCTGAGCTCCAGATCAGCGTGATAGTGACTGGGTCTGCCAGAGCTAGTCTGGGCCAGACAATCCCGTGAAAAGTCAGAGACAGGGCTGAGAGACTTTTCTAATAGAGACAGTTGTTCAATTTTCCATTGAGATTTATTTTGCTGTTTTCTCCTTTAACATCTCTCCACCATATTTGGAGCAAGGTATTTTTCATGCATTAGTTTGTTGAGGATGGTGATGTGTGCATGGTGTTTTACAGTTCTGTTATATAGTCCTATATTTTTAATTTTTTTTCTCTTTACATGTATTCTTCCTCTCATTTGTCTGTTTTCCTGGATTCTCTTTCTACCTTCTCTCCACATAACAGCCAATCTCTGTTGGTTCGTCTTCCACTCTTCCTATGGATTTTTACTTCTAGCTTCTCTCTTCCTCCCCCATGAACATCAAGTCCTACACTATTTCTGTCCTCTCTTTTTCCACCATTTGAAATTGTAAACCCCTTTTAGCAAGTTCTCTGTTTATATTGTAGACAGTGATTGAACTCATCATTTCTGCTTATAGCGAGAAAGCAGTAGATGCCTTAGAGGGAGCTTTTAGATTTAAGGCTACATATTGTTTACACAGGATCCTATTGATATTGGTCTCCCTCTTAAAGATAGGTACTGGAAACTTTCAGGGAAAATATAAGTGTATAGGGAAAAACACGTACTGACTCAAATCCTTATAACTAGATGGGAAAACACACAAGCAACATGAAAAAGCAAGGGAACAAAGTGCCCCAAACAAATCAAGATGTCCCAATAAGAATCCACTGACAACACAGTAGAAGAAGTGTCTAAATGCACATAGTTAATCTGATCTGTGAAGTAAAGGATGGATAAAGAGTGAAATCAAAGAGAAAATACAGAAAGCAAAAGATCACATCAAGAAAGAGAGATTCTGAAAAAAAAAAAAGCAGAAATACTCAAAATGAAGAAATCAGTAAAACAAATTATAAATTCAATGGAAAGTATCACCAACAGACTAGACCATTTGGAAGACAGAACCTCAGGCAATGAATCAAAATATATATGATTAAAAATAAAGTTGAACATGCAGAGAAGATGGTAAGAATCCATGAGCAGAACTTCGAGATTTATGAGATAAATAGAAAAGACCAAATTTAAGAGTTATCAGAATAGATGAGGGAACAGAGGTACAAACCAAAGGAATGCACAATCTTTGCAATGATATAACATCAGAAAAATTTCCCAAACCTAAGAAATGGACAAACAAATACAAAAGGCTTACAGGACTCCAAATGTACACAATTACAGCAGACCCACACCAAGACACATAATAATGAGAATGAATAATATACAGAATAAGGATATAATTTTAAAGGCCATTAGAGAACAAAAGCAAATTATGTATAATATTAGGTAATCAGCTTGAATCTCAGCTGAGTTTTCAACCCAGGTGCCCAAAGCTAGGTCATGGAACAACATATTTTAAGCTCTGAAAGAAAATGGATGCCAACCAATAATTTTATATCCAGCAAAATTAAGTTTCAGATTTGAAGATGAAACAAAAACCTTCCATGGTAAACAAAAGATAAAAGAATTCACAATTAGAAAACCTGTGCTACAGAACATTCTCAACAAAATATTCCACGGGGATGAAGTGAAAAAAAGAAGTGAAAACCAGCAAAGGGAGGAACTATGTTAAAGGAATAGTCAATCAAGGGAGAAACTAAATCAAATTCAAGACCAGAAATGAACCAAAATGACCGGGAATACAAATCATATCTCAATAATACCCTTGAATGTAAATGACCTAAACTCATCAATCAAAAGACATAGATTGGCAGATTGGATTGAAGAAACAAGACCCCAAAATATGCTGTCTCCAAGAGACTCACTATATAGGCAAAGACATCCAGAGACTGAAGGTGAAAGGATGGGAAGAAAAAATATTACTCACATGGATTACATAAACCAGTAGGGGTTTCCATTCTCATATCAGATAAAAAGAACTTCAAACTGAAGGTAACCAGAAGGGACAAAGAAGAACATTTCATACCACTGAAGGGAGTCATCAAGACACAATGATTGTAAATATTTGTGCCCCAAACAATGGAGCATCTATGTACATCAAACAAACCCTTTTCAATTTCAAGAATCAAATAGACCATTGCACAATAATACAGGGTGACTTTAACACACCTTTCTCACAACTGGACAGATTTTCCAAACAAAAACTAAATAAATAAACTATAGAACCAAATGATACAATCAATAATTTAGATTTAACAGATATATATAGAATATTTCGTCCATCAATGAGAAAAAGCACGTTTTTTTTCTCAGCAGCACATGAATCCTTCTCTAAAATAGACCATATCTTATGCCACAAAGCAACTCTTAGTAAATAAAAAAAAAAAATGGAGATAATACCCTGCATTCTATCAGAATTAGAAATTGAGGATGAAATTTAAAAATACTTAGAGGTAAATGAGAATACTGGTACAATATACCAAAATATCTGGAACACTATGAAGGCATTACTAAGAGGAAAGTTTATTGCACTGAGCTCATTTATTAAAAGAATAAAAAGTCAACAAATAAATGACCTAACATTATATCTCAAAGTCCTAGAAAAAGAAGAACAAATCAATGTCAAAACAGTAGAAGATAGGAAATAATTAAAATCAGAACTGAAATCAATGAAATTGAAACAAAAGAAACAATTGAAAATATGACAAACAAAAAGTTGATTCTATGAAAAAATAAATAAAATTGATAAACCCCTAGCCACACTAATGAAGAGAAAAAGAGAGAAAACCCAAATTACTAAAATATGTGATGAAAAAGGAAATATCACAACAGACACAACTGAAATACAGAAGATAATTAGAAACTATTTTGAAAATTTATATTCCAATAAATTAGAAAATATTGAAGAAACAATGACAAATTTCTAGAGACATATGACCTACATACACTGAATCAAGAGGTCATATACAACTTAAATAGAACAATTTCAAGTAATGAAATAATAATGCCATCAAAAACCTACCAATTAAGAAAAGTCAAGGACCAGATGGATTCTCATCCAAGTTCTACAAGACCCTCAAAGAAGAATTAACACCAATACTCCTCAAAATATTCCATTACATAGAAAAGGAGGGAACCCTTCCAAACTCATTCTATGAGGCTAATATCATTCTGATACCAAAACCAGACAAAGATACATCAAGGAAAGAAAACTTCAGAACAATATCCCTGATGAACAGAGATGCAACAATTCTCAATAAAATTCTGGCAAATTGCATACAAAAACATATTTTAAAGATAGTGCATCACCATCAAGTGGGGTTCATCCCAGCAATGCAGGATTAGTTCACCATATGAAAATCAATATAAGCAAAATAAGCCAAACCTAAAAACAAAAGACTGAATGTTTTCTCTGATATGCGGATGCTAATTCACAACAAGGGGGGGTGGATAGGGAAGAACAGAGTTACTTTATATTAGGTAGAGGGGAGAGAAGGAAGGGGAGGGGGTATAGAGGTAGGAAGGATAGTAGAGTGAAACAGACATTATTACCTCATGTATGTGTATAACTGCATAACCGATGTGATCCTACAATATGTACAATCAGAAAAATGAGAAATTCCACTCCATTTATGTATGATCTATCAAAATGTATAAATGCATTCTACTGTCATGTACAATTAATTAGAACAAATAAAATTTTTTTTTATAAAAACAAGACTCATGATCATTTCAATAGATGCAGATAAAGCACCCCTTCATGTTCAAAACATTAGAAAAACTAATGTAGGAACTAATGTAGAAAACTAATTAGTAGGAACATACCTCAACATCATAAAAGCCATATAAGATAAACCCAAAGCCAACATAATTCTAAATGGAGAAAAATTAAAACATTCCCTCTAAAAATTGGAACAAGACAAAGATTCCTTCTTTTACCACTTTTATTCAACATCCTTGAAACTCTAGCCAGAGCAAGTAGACAGAAGAAAAAAATTAAAGGAATATAAGTAGGTAAAAAAGAACTCAAATTATCACTATTTGCTGACCACATGATTCTGTATTTAGAAGATCAAAAAAGTCCACCAAAAAACTTCTAGAACTAATAAATTAATTCAGCAAAGTAGCAGGAGATAAAATCAATACCCATAAATCAAACAGGTTTGTATACATCAGTAATGAATCCACAGAGAGAGAAAGTGAGAAAACTACCCTATTCCAGTAACCTCAAAAAAGTAAAATACTTGGGAATCAATCTAATAAAAGAGGTGAAAGACCTCTACAATTAAAACTACAGAACACTAAAGATATTGAAGAAGTCCTTAGAAGACAGAAAGACCTCCTATACTCCTGGATAGGCAGAATTAGCAGAATTAATATTGTCAAAATGGTCATACTACCAGAAGCATTCTACAAATTAAATGTAATTCATACTAAAACCCTAATGACATTCTTCATAGAACTAGAAAAAGCAATCATGAAATTCATCTGAAAAAATAAGAGACCCAGAATAGCCAAAGCAATCCTTAGCAAGAAAAGTGAAGCAGGAGACATCATAATATCAGACCTCAAACGATACTACAGAGCTATAGTAATAAAAACAGCTTGGTATTTGTGCCAAACAAGGGAACAGAATAGAAGACACAGAGACATACCCACATAAATATAGTTATCTCATACTAGACAAAGGTGCCAAAAAAATTCACTGGAGAAAAGATAGTTTATTCAACAAATTGTGCTGGAAAGAATGGAAAGCCACATGTAACAAAATGAAATTAAACCCTTTATCTCTCACACTGCGTGAAATTCAACTCACTGTGGATCAAAGACTTAGGCATTAGAACAGAGACCCTGTGACTACTAGAAGAAAAAGTAGGCACAAATCTATACCAGGTTGACCTAGGATCTGACTTTCTTACCAGGACCCCTAAAGTTCGAGAATAAAATCAAGACTCAATAAATGGAATGGAATCAAACTAAAAAGCTTCTTTTCAGCAAAAGAAACAATCAGTAATGTGATGAATGAGACTATAGATTGGGAGAAAATCTTTACCACATGCACCTCAGATAAAGCATTAATCACTAGGATATACAAAGAACCCAAAAAACTTAACACCAATAAAAACAAATAACCAAATCACTAAATGGGCTAAGGAACTGAACTTCACAGAGGAAGAAACACAATCAATCAATAAATATATGAAAAATGTTCAACATCTCTAGTAATTGGAGAAATGCAAATCAAAACTACTTTAAGATTTCATCTCACTCCAATTAGAATGGCAATTATCAAGAATACAAGTAACAATAAATGTTGGCAAGAATGTGGGGAAAAATGTACACTCATACATTGCTGGTGGGAATGCAAATTAGTGCAACCATTATGGAAAGTAGTATGGAGATTCCTCAGAAAACTTGGAATGGAATCACCATTTGACCCAGTTATTCCACTCCTCAGTTTATACACAAAGGACTTAAAATCAGCATACTACAGTGACGCAGCCACATCAATGTTTATAGCAGCTCTCACAATAGCTAAACTATGGAACCAACCTAGGTACCTTCAACAGATGAATGGATTAAAAAAATGTGGTATATACATACGATGGAATATTACTCAGGTTTAAAGAAGAATGAAATTATGGCATTTGCTGGTAAATGGATAGAGTTGAGAATATCATGCTAAGTGAATTAAGCCAAACCCAGAAAACTAAAGGCCAAATGTTTTCTTTGATATGTGGATGCTAATTCACAACAGCCAAGGGGAGCTTGGGAAGAATAGAGTTACTTTAGGTAGAGAGAATGAAGGGAGGGATAGGAGTATGGGAGCAGGAAGGAGAGTAGAATGAAACAGACATTATCACCTCATGTACATATATGACTGCATGACCTATGTGATCCTACAATGTATACAATCAGAAAATTGAGAAATTATTCTCCATTTATGTATGATTCATTAAAATGTATAAATGCATTCTACTGCCATGAATAACTAATTAGAACAAGAAAATGATAAAGAATTATGTTTCCCTTCCAAAAAAGAAAGAATAAAATGTGCTGGGAGCTTGTACAAAGTTAAAAAAGGTGCCAAAACTTTCTGAGCCTCAGTTTCCTCACCTGGGAATTGGGACTGTTTTCCTATTCTCCAGCAGCTCCTAAGTAAACCTATAATTAACCTCCTTGCTGCCTCAACTTCCTTATCTGTGAAAAAGATTACCAGTGATTTCAGGCAGCAACAGCCAGTGTCACTGTGCTGTAAAACTGAACTTGTGTCACAGGTAGTCTGGATGCCTACTTTCTCCTGTAAGTGGCCAAACTGGCTCATTTTAGTTGATGAAATCAGAGGACAGCAGACTAAATGGAAGGTTCCTTGGATATCAAATCAATTCCCACAAACAGTTGAGAAAACAGAGCTCCCTGGATTTGGAGTAGGCAGGATGTTCTGGAAAGATCCAGAGGTATGCAGATAGGAGAGGGAACTAATCAGAGAAGGTAGGAAGTGATGAGGAAAACACGCCAGACCCACCCAGATTTGAGGCAAAAGTGAGTTGCACATAGTGCCCCTGGCTGCAGCCAAATCCAGCAACCCAGCAAACTCCCCGTTCTCAGCCCCACCCTTGGCAAACTCCTTCCAAATGGTTCCATGTGAGGTGACTTGGGACTGGAGTAAGCAGTCAGAGGTGCTTTGGATGGCAGCAAGATGCATATATATGGTTTTATTCAATAGAATGAGGAAAAGAACATATACAATTAAATGTAAGAGATTGCTTCAGAATAGTGCACTCATCTTGCTAGAGTCTCCTACCCCTCTGCTGGCTTCAAAGATATGAACCATGAGGAAATGAATTATGCCAATAGCTTGAAGAAACCTAACAATGGGTCCTTCCCCCATGGAGCTTCTAATGAGACCCTAATCCTGGCCAAACACTGATTTCAGCCTGATATGGATGGGACAAGAAGAAATATTCAGAGGCCAGGCTGCCTATCTGTGCAGGTTGAACTCAGTCCACGCTCACCCCCTGCCACTGTTGCTGCTGCTATTTTTCTGCTCTTTTATAACCACAAGCCAAGCAGTGATCCACCTGGACGGTGTGTGCAGAAAGAAACAGCTGAACTAGAAAGTTCTTTCCCAGCTTATCTCTCATCCATGGTCCGTGGCCTTTGCCTACTCTAGGTTGCCATTTCTACATCCTGCTCCAACCTTTATCGAACAATGACCTAACCAACCTCTGATCCCCTGAAGGATTTTCCCACAGCTTGTTTTATAAGCTTGCAAAGCATCTACACAGAAAAGGCAGTAACCTTAAGTGCACATAGCTCAATGCATGTTCACAAATGCAACACTCTCACGTAAGCACCCCAGTCATAGAGTGTGCATATCTTCAGCTTTAGATAATACTGCCAAGCAGTTTTCCAAAGTGCTTTTATCAATTTACATCCCTGCCAAAGTGTTTGACAGCTCTTCTTCCTCCTCCACATCCTTACCAACCAGAGTGTTTCCCGTCTTTATCACTTAAGCCCTTTTAGCAGCTCTACGGTTTAGCCAAAGTTCTGTATTTCATCAATGTTCTACTCACTTGTGTGCAATATCTCGGGAGCAGTTCAGCCATGTGTATCAGGCAGGGTTCTCTAGAGAAGCACAGCAAATAGGTTGGAGACCCAGAAGAGCTATTTTTCAGTTGAACTTCAAAGGCAAAAAAAGACCAATGTCCTAGGTCAAGGCAGTGGGTGAGAGTCATTCACATGGAGGAGGACACTGCTTCACTCAATTTAGCAATGTAAATGTTAACGTCATCCAAAAGCACCCTCACAGACACACTAGAATAATATTTGACCAACTCTCTGTCTGTCCTGTAACTTAGTCAAACTGACACATAAAATCAACCTTACACCATGTTCATTTGTCACCTGGTCTACAAATATTCTTTCTTGTATAGTATTCCATTGTGTGCACACACACAGTTATAGTTTGCATAAATGATAACAAATATATTTATTATTGTGCTTAATATTGTGTTCGTGAGTTTCATCTATAAGGTTATTTTTGGCTCTAAAACTTTCATTTTTCATTGCTGTACAGCATTTCATTGTGTGACTACATGGTAATTTATTCACCCAGTTGAGAGGCATGTGGCCAGTTTCCTCTTTAGGATGTCTCATTGATTTTGTCACCATGAATGTTTAGGTTGCTTCTGTTTCTACACAATGTTGCAAAGGCCTCTTTTGCATGTCTCCTTGTATTTATTTATGAATGTTTTTACTGAGAAGCCTTGGATCCAGCAATGATCTGGACCAGGATTGGAGAGAAAATGATACAACCCAAAAGGTCTTTCTCCACTTATCTGTTGTCCATGGCAGCTGCCATTTTCTCTGTCCACCTGTCCACACCTAACTATTTTCTGTTCTTTCTTAAAAGTTTCCCACAAATATTTTTTTAAATAAAACACATGAACAGAAAAGTGCACACACTTTAATGGTGTAGTCCAACAAATTTCCCCAAATTGAACACATGTAAGTAACCCAGATAGAAATGGAAAAATTACCAGCATCAAGAAATGGAATGATGTATCTGAGGGTCTGTAATTGCAACTCTGCTAAACACTGCCGAATTGCTCTTCAAAGTCACCCTGCCACCTAACTCACATCAGAAGTAAAAATGTATACCCTTTTTCCTCAATCTTCTCAACACTTGGTGTGGGTAGTCAGACCTTAATTTTTATTATGCTCATAGAAAAAAATTCTTATTAAGTTGCTTTTCCCTAACTGTTAATATGGTTGAGCATTTTTCTGTGTTCATCAGTTGGAATATTTGCCAGTTGGAATTATTTGCTGTTGGGTTATTATTTTGTTTTGACCCTTTCCTAAAAACTGACAACTTCTACAGTTTTCTGGATAGCCCCCTTCTTATGGCTGCCCCTTTATTCTAGATCTAGTATTTTCCTGTCTGTAGTGTACTGTCCTCTTCTTGTTGGGAGAGGGGGATAGATTACATAAAGTTTTCCTAGGAGATTTCATTGGATCATTGTCTTTTTTTAATAGTCATTAAATCTGCTACCTTCTATGCCAAGTGCCACAAACCACTGCCGGCCTAGTTGGCTCAGAGAGTTTTCAGTATAGGTGCTTTGGTATTATGCTTTATTGTCATAGGAGCTGCTTAGTTCCTCTGATTTATACCTGGCCTCATGCTAACCTCATGTTAACCTCATGCCTTGGTAAAGCATTTGGGATTTGATGCAAACTCATCTATGTTACAGTAAATCACCACTGCCTAGGAATTTCAGAAGAGAAGGGTTAACAGTTCATTTCCATCACTGGTTGTGGGATGTTGGGCAAGTCACTTCATCTCCTGGAGCCAGCCTCTCCTAGTGTAAAAGGAAAACATAAAGTTACCTTCCCCACCTACCTCCCAGAGTTGTTGTGGAAACCCAAAGGTGAAATCAAGGCACATGTCAATATGCTTTGTAAGTTTGTTTGTGAAGCTGGAGCAGCTATTATTCTTTCCTATCCCTCTTCATAGTGCCTAGGATGCTACAATGACCTCCTTTCCACCCTCATCCTGAGTACTGGTCCCATGCAGGAGCTAAGGTGAGCCTGCAGCAGGTGGCACCAGGTCCCCTCTGGTCACATCAATGAGGGATCATGGATTATTAACACACACTAACGCCCACCACTTTTCTGAGAACTGCCCTTTGAAAACCTAAGCAGAACCACGGGTGTGAAACACAAATGTGCTATTTGCCTTTATCTATTGAAATAATATGCATGCTACTAAGTAAATGGCTAGGTGAAGATTGTAAGTCAGAAAGCATCCTTAACAGAAGCAAATGTATAATTATGATTGATTTCAGAAGTGCAAACCTGACCTGAGTTAATCGACCTGCAGATTCCTGAATTACTAAAGCTGGAACAGAATGGGGGTCCATTGTATAAGTTAGGAAAAGCACAGCTGAGCAGGAAGGCCCATCCATGGAGCCATGTTCATGGCTATGGGAGGCTCCCACCTCCCCTCAGGGTGAGGCCCTGGCCCTGTGTGGGACTGTGGGGTGATGAGGGCTGTGCAGGCTACTAGACTGTAACTGCCGAGGAGAGAGCAGCACGTGGATCCTCCCTGTCGTCAGGCAGAGCTCTTCAGTGAGGTGGGCTCAGGGAGGGCTCTGTGCCTCTGCTCAGCCGAGCTCCAGCCAAAAGCCTGGGAAAGCAGAGAAAGTGCCAGGTTGCAGCTGCTGCCCAAGCTCTCAGGAGGTGAATAGGGACAGCAAGGCTCAACCCCTCCTGAGCCATGCCAGCCAACCTCACAGAGGGCAGTTCCAATTCCATCCAGACTGTGCCAACAACATTGGATTCTTCCCCAGTGGCTTGCACTGAAACGGTGACTTTCACTGAAGTGGCCGAGGGAGAGGAGTGGGGCTCCTTCTACTCCTCCTTTAAGGTAAGTGTCCTGGATTCCAAGCAGAATGTTGACTTAAAATTATGGGACAGGTGGAACTTAAGAGGGCAGTGAAAGTATCAGCCAGTACTGTGAAGGCCACTGTTTTTTTTCTTTACTAAAAAGAGTAAAATAAATGATAGGCTTAAACAATGATTTTTTTTCATAGTGTACCAAGATCTGAACTACAGATTTTTTTTTAAATGTATACCTGTGTATTTTCTTCTGCTGATGAAAACCTGTGAATCGTAGGTAACATTTGTAAGTGGGAGATTCTTTTGCTTTCCTGTTTTCATTAGGTGAAAGCACTTTTAGTTAATTCTATGGAGTGCTTGAGATGTCTGCTTCTAGTAGAAATAGTGAATTTACCAAAAATAGACATTTCTAGTGTACTTGTACTCACTGTTGGCGTTATGAGTCTTTTTGCTAGGAACATCAGAGGTGCAGAAAGCCTACATTCCCTAGGGCAAAAATGGGTGCCACAAGAAAGAGTGACACAGGCAGGATTGCACAGCATTTGTTGATCTCTTTGAACTTCTGTGAGAAATAGATTCTTGGACTCTAGTTGGTGGTGTCGTGTGTGCAACAAGTTGCAACGCAGGCAGAGTTTGATGAGTCTCACCTTCAGAGTATTCAAGGCTCACTTTGAGGAAAAGATCCTCATTAAGATAATACTGTTCTCTTTTGCAAAACTATCTTGTGGATAGGGAAAAATCAGGTCCCTAGAAGACAAGTTTCCTTCCTCTTGTGTCAGAATTCTGGCTTGAGGATTATTTCACGTGCTGTCTGCCTAACAGTATGTTTAGTCCTTGCAGTAACTCACAGGTCTCAAACTGCTCCTTTGTACTAAAAAGAAAAGTGTTTCAAGGAAAAATTCTTATTGTTACTTTGTTGTTGATAGTGTTGGTTTTAATCCTCTGGGTGTTCTTGAAATGATCTGGCTTTTACACAAAGAGGAAGAATTACTATAATGTCTTTCTCTCTACTAGAATTTCACTTTTTTTGTGAATACGCAGAATAAAACTTTCAGTGGGGAACTGTCCAAGGAGTCAGCCTCCCACTCAAGGGAAGAGAGACCCTGCAGCAGAGCAGATCCTGAACAAATCACTTAAGTTGGCTGCAGGGGACCCGGTCCCATGGAATCACCTCCAAATGCATTCACGTGCACAGCCTAGCTGCTCAGCTCCCACAGCACAGAATGTCAAATTGGAGTTTGTTACTACTTACTGTTGACTGAATAATCCCTTTTATGAAATCAGCCTGCACACACAGAGATTCTACCTTGGCAGGCTCTGTGCACCCAGAAAGCTCCCGACTCTACTAGTGACACTGTCTTCGAAGCCTTTGATATTTATAGAACATGACAACAAACAGAATGAAAAGACTGGCCTTTGTAAAAAGGATAATAATCAGCAATAAGGCAGTTGTTCTGAAACTCGGGCAGTAATCACTCTCAGTGGAAAGCTCATTTAGTATTTTTTAATGCAGCACCTGAGAGGATGTTTTGAATATAGAAATAAACCCCGCTCCCTCTCCTCTGGTGTCTGTACTCTGTCCCAGCATCACCTTCTCCAGGCACTAAAGAGAATCGCATCTCCTGTATTTCATTCCTGATAATGTGTCTGTGGCAAAAACAGTTAAAGAGAGAAGCAGAGAGAGGAATTATGACTGGGCAGGAGTTTGACTGTTCTGCCTCCTTTTTGAGAGATGTATTCATCCACTAGAACACCAAGTTTTAGGGACACACAAATCGATGGTGCGTTTGTGGAAGCCTAGCTTAAATATCTTAGTGTTAACTTTTGGCTGTGTCTGAGCACAAGCAATTTAGATGCGCTCTTGACACAGAAATCATTCTGGTGCACACTCCTGATTACTGTGATTCCTTTTGTCCTACAGACTTGTAAAGAATGTCAAAACTGTGCCCCCTTACTGTCTCCCAAATGTGTCACTTTAATTCCCATCACCTTCAAATCAGTGAAAATAGCCTAAAAATAGAAATGGCGACAGCAGTGAAAGTAGCAGAAATAATAGCTACAGGAGTGATGCATTTCATTTGCTATGGATTTTCTTGGTGCCCAGAATCTTGCTGTCTGGCCTCTGTGAAGTATCTCAACTAATTCTCATAAACAATTGTGTGTCTTTCCATTGGACTTACCTTTCATTTTATGTTAATTCTATCCCTTCTTTAAGACTCAGTGAGGGCTGCTTCCTCCATGAAGCCCTCCTTGACTCATCCCAGCAAGTCACAGACTGCATCTCTCTCCTTGTCACTTAATGCAACTGTCTTAAATTGCTGTTACCATGCCAGCTGAGTGGATGTGTTAAAGTCACTGAGCACCATGAGTGAACAGAATACCTTGCATTGATTTCATATTCTTTCTGGGATCCAGACCATGATAGACATATTCAGTAAATATGTACTGCATAAGAAAAGTGCAGTATTCTTTTTTCTGTCCACTGCCAACGTTTTGCCAGTATAGGCAACAGAAAGCTTGCATTCTGCAAGATAGAAGTTGGGGGAGATTTGTGGTCCTGCCTGGTGTCTACCTGCTGTACTTACTGAGGTCTCTCTCTCTCTACAAGCACGTTCAGCTCAGTCCTACCTCCACTTCGAAGTCAGTGGGACCTGGAGGTTATGGATCCCAGTGGGTGGATTACTGAATTCACTGTGGCACTGCAGGCTGGCTCCAGTACCCAGTACAGCCCTGGGAAGTCCCTGCCCACCACAACACAGCCCTATCTAGTCTCCAGCAGCTTTGCTCTCCACAACCCCAGGTTCCATCATAGCTTCTACCTAGTACTCTAGTTCTTCCTCTCTCATCTTAAAGTTCTCTTGGTGGGAGATAAGATATCCCTGTCTATATGTCTCAAGCCCATGCTTCATAGGCCTAGAACCTTCTCCTTCCTCCCATCTCCACCCCAAATTCTAGTTTCTGCTCCTGCTGCTGTGTGCCACTGTGCCATCCAAAGCATTTTGGGTTCCTAAGAGATCAGAAAGGAGGTTGAGGTGCGTTTACACCTCTGTCCTCTCCAATGGCATTGTGTGACTCAGCTCTTGTAACTGTGGGTTCACAGTCACAGGGTTCTCAACCAAAGCACTGGTTTCCTGCACAGTGGGTGATTTCTTCTACCTTCAAGTCCTATCCATTTTACCTCCTCATTTCCTAGGTATCAGCATTAAGGAATTATTATATACTACCAGAGGTTTTCAAGGAGGATGGGACCCAGCTCATCCAAAAGTACATGAGGCTGTCCAAATCAAAGACAAAGATGAAACTCTTACATAAAAATCTTTAATTTTGCTATTGAATTTGCTAGCAATATTTTATGAATCTCTGATTCATAGTGATGAGAAACCCAATTAAAAGTAACTGGGTGCGAGACCTGCCTGAATTTGTAAATTATCTAAATTGTAAAATAATGCAAATGAAACTCAGTCTTATCATTTCTAGGTGAAGAGAGAAACATGAACCAAGACTGCTAAATACTACCTAATGATGATCTTTCATTGAACTTCCTTCAGTGGGTAGTTACAAATAATACGCAATTAGTCTAACTATTGTTTATATGTAAATGGTTGCTTCTAAGTGCATAGGGGTGATTGGACACAGTTTGTTCCAGTGTTTATACACCCTCCCTGCTGTGCTGTCTTACTGTTAATTTTTGTAACACACCCTTCCTCCATTAATATAACAAAAGCAAATTTCAGCTCAACTATATCCCAATTATCTCACACTATGCTTGAGCAAAAGCTCAATTTAAGAAGCTTTAGTATAGAATGTTTGTTTCCATTACATTGAGGTTGACAACTCATTTCTAAGACCTCGTTCTACCTACTGTGTACCAGCATTGTTGCCTTCTGTGACTGTCACTTTGACTCCTCTTTGCCCTCCTGCCTGCTTCCCTGAACCCCACTCTTCACTCATCTCACCTCTCCAAGGCTTGCTGGTCTCCCCTCCTGCCATGGAACCCAGGAGAGTCTGTGATGTCTTTTCCGGAATTCAGGAGCCCTAACTTCTTGAACTTCTAATATATTCCCCATAGTTTACATTTGTTTCATGCACTTTTTATTCCTTTTCCAGTTGGTTTTACTCATTATGTTTGCTTGAGTTTCTACAGTTGAGTACTGTGCTATTCCTAAAGGAATTCCTACTAGTTTTTCTCAAATGATTATTAAGCCAGGGGCAGTGATGCAAGCCTGTAATCCCAGTGGCTCAGGAGGCTGAGGCAGGAGGATCGTGAGTTCAGAACCAGCCTCAGCAAAAATGAGGCACTAAGCAACTCAGTGAGACCCTGTCTCTAAATAAAATATGAAATAGAGCTGGGATGTGGCTCTGAGTTCAATTCCCAGTACCTCCTCCCTCCACAAAAAAAAAACAAAAAAAAACTAATGATTATTAAAGATCTGATTCCTTCCTGCTTATTTCAGCTATGCAGACCTAGCACTCCACTCTTCAATCATCCACCCTGGGTGAGCTCTACTATGCAGTGTGTCTAACTTCACTCCAATGACAGAAAAGCACAGATGTTACTGATGGGCTGGACAAGGATGGCTTACAATTCCCCAAAACTATTTGTATGGGTGTATGAAAAAGGAAAGCTTCCTCGACTGAGTTTGTCTGTGTATTCCTAATGTGTAGGATGGATGAATGGTGTAGAAACACAATCTTAGTTAATTCAGAGTAAACTAAATCATTTTCCAGCCTACAAAGGTTTTTCACATTCTCTGGATTACAGAATGTGTGTAAATGGAAGGGCAGTGGTTCCAGGGTAAATTCCTGTCTGTGGTGGAGGTGGGACATGTTGTCTCTATTTGGGTAAGTTTGGCATCAGCTGAAATGAAAGTCATGTATCTCCCTCAGAAGTGGTTATCTTTGTTCTGGACCCATGTCTGGGACCCTTTGTGGCCCACATCAATTTCACATTGCTTTCTGGGATAGTGTCCTTTTTTTCAAAATTACCTCAGGCCAAGGGTCCTTCAATCTCCCTTTCTCCCTCTCACTCCTGGCTAAATGTCCACATCCTTGTTGGAAATGGAAAGTTAGACAGTTCTCTGGTCAGCTCTGGGCTTCAGAAAAAAGGTAGCTCCCCACATACAACCCTTCACTGTTCTATTCACACATCATCATGGCTGGTGCCATCTTGGGGTCATTCTCTGGTTTCTACACAGTAAATGAACCTCAGCCTTCTTCTCATCCTGTGCTCCCCAAACTTAGCAGGCACCCTCTCTTCCTTTGTCTTCTTGTGCTCACCTTTGGATATGCCCTCTCATTAGTGTTCAGGTTTCCCCATCTCTCCTGGATCCTACAATACTTTTGTGTCATTGACCCCTTCTCCATCCCCCTCAGCCTCCTTTTTCCATCTGTGTCCCTCCAGGGTTACTCTTCCAGGCTCTGTTCTCTGAATGCTCACAAGACACATCCTCTCATGATAGAAAATGCCACTTCCCTTTAAGGTCCTTATGAAATTTTCCATGATGTACTTGAAAGTTCAATTCTTACTTATTTCTCTCTGCCTGCATTGATGTAGTAAAGGGTCTACCTCGAGGGCAGTGCGTAGAGCCCTTGGGCTGGAGAAGGTTTTATGGAGGAATTTGGAAGAAGCATCCATTCATGCTTCACCCTGTCATCCTCAAAATAAATCCCTGTCCATACAGTGGGCAAGAATTTTTAAGCTATGCACTCAAGTAGATAAGAAATGTCACTTTGTTTTTCTTTAGCTAAACTTAGTTTCTTTCTGAGCTTCTTAATCTACCTGATTACAGAAAGAAGTAACTTAGTCATTATCAGGTAAATTCAGGTTCTTGAATTTTATCATCATTTCTGTGAGACTCTGGAGCTCAGAGCACAGGTCCTTGAGCGAGACTACTGGAATGGTGGATTCATTCACCTACTGGAGACCACTACCTAGCTGTGTGACTTTGAGCAGCTCTCTGCTCCTTGTGCCTTGGTTTCCTCATCCAACTACTAAACTCGTAATCAAATGTCTTTCAAGTTACATGACAAAATGCTTGTAATGCCTTTAAGAGTAGCAAGTGGCCTGGAGTGTGGTTTAATATTAGCTATCATATTCCCAGGAAATAGTCCTTTTTTTTGCTTTTTTCTCAAGACTACTTACGGAGACATGAGTAACTTCGATAATAAGAAAGAAGCTTTTGGAAATGCTGGGAGACATCACTGCAGGTCAAAACACTTGAGGACAGTTTTATAATGCATTTGATCCTCAGACAATGATGGTAAATTAAGCTGTTCTCTCTCTTTTCTTTTCCTTTTTAATTAGACCAACAAAACCATAGAATAAGATCTAGATATTTAGGGAAGATTCCATTTCTTAGTTTATAATCCTGATATTACGTCTAACTTTTATCTAGGCAAGTTAATGGCCCACTACATGAAGGGCTATTTGCAAAGATGGAAAATTATGTCCTAGCCAGAGAAAGAAAGGATGGGCTTCTGCAGTGGTTATAAGATTTTTCCAGGCCACAAGACAGCAAAATCACCCAAGGTCATGATGAAGCTATAAAGAATAATCAAGGATCTGTTTTCCCACTTAGGCAATATTGATGGCTGCCTAAAAATAATGGAGCCCTAATTCTTGTCAGTACTGTACAGTGTGAGTTCATGGTATTGTATTTGAACCTCCCACCATCAGCTGTGTGTATGTGGGGGTTAAGTAGCATTTTTAAACTAAATATGAAAATAAAGACTGTGAGAAGTCAAAATTGTGAAGGAGTGAATGCCCTAAAAATAAAATAAAATAAGTAATATGAAAAAAGAAAAGAAAAAAATAAGTTTCTAAGCTGATTTTAGGATAGATTATACTGCGAAACAGTCATATAAACCTTGAATCTCTTCAATTTAACACACCAGAAGGTTTATTTTTCTCTCATATCACAGTTTGCAAGCAGGCCAACTTGCCTCCTAGAATAAGTGGCTTCCAGGTGAGATGACCAACCTTCTCTTGTTGGCTGTGGCTTCAAATGACACATGATTTTGACTTGATTCCATTGGTAAGGAGTGGCTACTGATGAGCACAGGAAATGTCCCCAGTGCGGGAGACAAAAGGCACTGCTTTACAGCTTTGCTTCTGCAGGATGAAACACCAAATCTTCCACCTGGCCTCCTGGCCTTTTGCATTTGATCCACTATCTTCTTCTCTTCTCACACCATATGCCACTTTGCACTGAATGGCTCACCATAGCCCAGGGAAAAGATGTTCTGTTACCTTTATTCACAAGCCATTCTCACACCTCATTCTTCAGATACCACTCTAGACTCAGTGAGCCCTCCCTCTGTGAAGCCTTCGGCTTCAATTAGTATTCAGCATCATCAATATTCTTGTGCTCCCAAAGCACTTAGAACCTCTGTGCAAAATGATTCATCTCTGGCTTCGCATGTTAACCTATGTGCACACACGTCAATATATGCATACACTGGATGTCAGTCAATTAGGAACATCTCTAGGACCCACTGTTCCTATTTTAGTGCCTAACATAAAACACATGAATCACCAATAAATATTTTGTTGAATGAAAAAATATCTCAGAAACAATCTGTACAGAAAGATGATGATGATGATGATGATGATATTATGATTATTTTGGCACTGGAGATTAAACCCAGGGGTACTTAACTACTGAGCCACATCCCCAGACCTTTTATTTTTTATTTGGAGATGGGGGTCTTGCTAATCCTAAGTTGTTTAGTGCCTCTTGCCTCACTAAGTTTCTAAGGCTGGCTTTGAACTTGCCTCTTGCTTCAGCCTCCTGAGACTCGGGTTACAGGCGTGTGCCACTGCACCCAGCAACAAGATTATTTTAAGTCTCAGTAAGTTTGTGTGAATGGAATGGGTGATGGGGGTCTTAATTCTTATTCACCAGTTGTTTGGTTTGAATTTTAAAAGTGCCAAGATCTGGGAGGATTCCTGACACCACAGCAAGTTATCTTGGGAGGGATGTATAGATAAGACTTTTAGATCTGCATATGCAACATCCAAGGTCCCTCTATTCCCCTTCCCATGCTGCCAGGTTCTTCTTCCCAGGCCTTGAGACCATCTACCTCTGACACCATGCAGGTATTGAGCTAGGGTACAATATTAACCTTCAAAGCTTCACTCTCCATTTTTGTGTTATTATACATGATTATAAAAGCATGGCCATAGAGAGCTTCTGCAGGGTACACAGGGCAGAAAGACCATCTGTAGATATAAGGATCTGTTTCATTGGGGCGAATTCTCAGGCACTAACACCTAAATCCTGCCAGCTGCCTCTGAACAGTTCAAGCAGATGTGCTATCCCATGAACAGAAGGCTGGCTATAGCTGCTTTCTCTGGATTGGACCCACAGTAGGTGCTAGGAAACCAGAGGATTGATCACTATCTTAAGGAGCTGGTAAACCAATGCAGGAATTCAATAAATATTATTAAAATGATTTTCAGATTTTAAAATTCCTAATACCTAGGGAGAAACACAAATATTTCTCGCTCTTATTTAATTCAATTAAAAAATTGTATCTCAAAATAAGTCCAGGCATAGTAATGAAGAATACACTCTTTCAACTATGTTTTTCCCTTTCCATTATCACAAGTACCCCTTAACCCTACTAAGTTGAGAAACACTGATTGGTTTGACAATTAAGTTAGGCACTGAGGTTCTGAAATGAACAAAACAAATCCATTGCCCTTGGGTACCTAACAGGAGAAGCAAACTTGCTGTCAATAGTTGCTTAAGGTATCCATATAAAGGGAAAAATGTCATCAATTCAATAAAAGGGGAGAGATTCGGAAGTAGAACTCAGGAGGTCTCAATAAATGGCAAAGAATTTGTAAAAAAATAAGTATCTCTGCACAAAAGACAAGCAGATGGAAGTTGAGGGTTTAGTTGGAAGAGTTAGAGAGCTAAAAAGAACCTAGTGGACCATCAGACTAAATAATATTTTTTTTTTTCTTCTGGGCAAGAGGAAATCTTTGAAGTTTTATTAGCAGAAAAAAAGTTAACAGTTCAAAACCGTAATTTCAGAGAGATAAATCAGGATTAATCTGAATTGTAGGGAGGGGACACTGGAGAAGGAAGGTCGATTAGGATGATTCAGTGTGAGGCACTGGGAGCTCAATCAGGCAAGGACTGTCTGAGCCTGGGAAGGGAGAAGCAACGGGAGGTCACAACAGGTCACATGCAGGGTTTGGGGGTCTTAGGAGGTTGGGAGAAGCAGAGGAAGAAAATGAGGTGGAGGTTAAAATTGGTAAGCTGATTCTAAAGTTTATATGAAAAGAAAAAGAAAATCGAAAGCCATAATAATTCTGAAAAAGAATAAAGTTGGAGAAGCTGCTTGACCTGGTTTACAGGCTTAATAGAAAGCTACAGTGTGATATTAAAGATAAGCATTCAGATCAATGGAACAGAAATAGGCCCACGCACATATATATATTGATTTTTGACAAAGGTAAAAAGGAAATTCAGCTAAGAAAAAGAAATGATGCTGTACTGATGTACAGCTGTATGTAAAAAGTAAAGCTCACTCCACATCATACACCCCAGAAAAATTAATTCCAAGTGGATTATAAACCTACCTGTAAAACCTAGTATAAAATATTTAGAAGATATAGCACAAATTCTTTGTAACCTTGAATTAGGAAAATTTTCTTATATCCAACAGTAAAAGCACAATCCATAAAGGAAAATTTTAATAAATTGAACTTCATTAATGTTAAGAACTTTTGTTGTATGAAAGATTCTATTAAGAAAATAAAAGGGCAAGCCCCATACCTGAAACTTTCTCGAGATTTAGAGAAACTATTAATAAATCATATATCTGACATATGATTTATAGCAAGAACACATAGAAAACATTTAATAAAAAGAAGAAAACAAACTAGTCAATTAAAAAGAATATCAAAAGATTTGTTGGAAGGTATACTTAGATGGCAAATAAGCACATGAAAGAGATTTAACATTTGTCATTAGGGAAATGCAAGATAAAACCAAATTGAAACAGCACTAGACATTTATTACAATGGCTGAAATTAAAATATACTGACCATATTAAGTACAGGCAAGATTGTAGAGCAATTAGAACCAGCATACATTGCTGATGGCAAGGCGACACGGTAAAGATATTTTGGCAAAATTCTTTCCACTTTCTTATAGTTAAATGTATATACAATGCAGATATCATATTTCTAGGTATTTGCCCAGGGAAAATGAAACATATCTATACAAAATATTTTATGTGGATACTTACAATGGCTTCATGTAAAATTACTAAACACTAAGGGAAAAATACCAAACATCCCTGGGATGGGAAATGAATAAATGGTGGCATATTCATGCAATGGAATATTATAAAGCAATGAAAAATAAACTTACAAATACACCCAACATGGATGAATTTCAAATGTGTTAAAATGAGACAGCCTTCAAGTGTTTCTTTCTCTAATGATTTCATTTATATGATGTTCTTGAAAAGGCAAAACTCCAGCAATAGAAAACAACTCAGTGGTTGCCAGGGGCTGGGGAAGTGGAAAGACATTAGGCACAAAAGGGCATATGGAAATTTTCTTGGATGATGGAGTTATTCTTTATTTTGATTAATGTTTGCATATTTTGGAAATATAGAACTGGGTTGGGCACTGTGGTGCATGCCTGTAATTCCAAGATTCACTGGGCTGAGGCAGGAGGATCATTAGTTTGAGACAAGCCTGGGCAACTTAGGGAGAACCTGTTTCAAAAAATAAAAAGGGTTGGGAATATAGCTCGGTTGTGGAGTGCTTGCCTAACATGTTCAATCTCCAACACCCCTCCCCCCAAAAATACATATACATATACATATATGTAAACTGCATTAAGAGTGAATTTTCCTCTGAATAAATTGTACTTTAAAATTGATACATATTTATATCATGAGTTTAATATTCAGCAAAGTGTGTTTCATTCAAAGTCATAAATTCTAAGTGACAGCATAGTAGAAGTATAGCTCAAGCCCCAGGAGGACTTGGAAGGGGATGTAGAAACTGATGGAACAGAATTAATGATGAATAAACTGAAAGCAGCAAGTGATTCAAAATGGACAGAGTGACAAAGGTCTCACTTCACTTGGGCATTGGTCACCACCTCAAAGATCTTCGATCCACCAAATAGCAACATGCCCATCATCACTCTCTGTCGCCCAGGCTGGTTTACTTTTCCTTTTAACACTTGCATGGCATCATATTATATATTTGTATATGCATTCTCTATCTCATAGTTTTTGGAAACCATGCTCCTTGGACCTTCACCTAACTTCTCTGCTATGTGCCCAGTCTGAACAACTGCATGTACCTGGTGCAAAGTGCAGCCTCACAGAGCCTTGAAGAGTAAACAGATCTTCTCTTTGATTTGGCATTGTTCTGGGCATGAACTGACCAAGGATTCAGGGACTCAGTCTGAGACCATTTCCATGAATCCTCTTTATCTTAATTTACAAGTAGACATCAATCTGTAGTCATCTACCTTGAGTAATATATATATAGTCATTACCTATATTTAGTGCTGGTGAAGAACTATGACATTGCTGCCAAATTTTGGAATACATCAACAGGGATTCTGGGAGGAGGCACTGGATAAGTCTGGAGGAGGAAATGGAACAAGGAACAGACTGATATAACCTGTTTGGTTGACCCAGCGGTTAGCCTTACTTTTCCAACTAAATACTCACCGTCCCAGTTTCCTTTGTGATTGAAAGTAACTTTACTGGAGGTCTCTGAGATTTCTGACAAGTCTTTCCTTTGCTGATAAAGAAAAAAGACATGGCTGGCATTTTTACCTTCCCCCTTTCTCCTGCCTTGAATGCAGTGCACAGAGCTACAGCAGCCTTTCTGTGACCACAAGAGAAAAGCCAGAGCAGACTCAGTGATGGACCCCAACAGCAACCTGCCTTCTGAGTTCTGAGAAAAATGAAAACTTGTTGAAAATACTAAGTGGACTTTCTCTCATTCTGAGCTGAACACTTTCCTAACTGATACTAATGCCAGGTGCAACAGAGATTTTGAGTACTGAAGCCAAGGAACCAGAGAGTCAGATAAACATTTCAGTTATTTCACATACATTTGGAGAATGCAGAGGCTGGATCTGCCCATTTTTTCCCATCCTGCTATTATCTACAAAAGGATTGAATAGAAACTTAACAATATGGATTCAGCCTAGGTTATATGCTTCTGAATAACCAAGAGTATTTCCCTCTCCAAAAACAGCCTTAAAATTTTCAGATGATTCTCCTCATTCCAGATAACAGTGTCATTCAGTCAGGTAATTTACGAAAAAAAAAATACTTAAAGCTCTTTAAAATTGTTAAGTCCAAAAGTGACGCAAAGCATCAGCCCACTATTGCAATGAGAGTTCTTTTTTTGTTGGTTTACTTGTTTTTATTCTCCTCCCCAAAACACTAAGTTGAGAACGACCAAGAAAAATGTGACCTGAGACATGGCCTCTGGGCCCGCCTCCAGGTTTCTATTGTGGGACTCTTGGCAGATCATAGGACTGCTCTGCCCTGGAGGCTCTGCAGTGAGTGCAGAAGGATGGGGACTTTCCTGCCTGTATGGTGAAGTGGGATGAGCCATGTCTCTTGCATGACATACAGTTTTAGGGGACATGGGAGGGGTGGTCTCAGAGGAGCCGCCCTCACTGAGATCTTATGAGAATCCTCCAAGCCTGGTGTGGGCAGTAGGTCAGAGGGCTGACATCCTTCCCCTCAAAGACCAATCTCCCAGACTCTCCATCTGACCAGATACTCCACGTACCCAAATTATTCACCCATCACTAAAGGCTAATAAAGCAGAAACTTCCTTACTCTTTGGGGGAGTTCTGGGGCAAGAGATAATAAAGAGGGTTGCTGGGGTGTGGCTCAAAGGTGAGCACTTACCTTGCATGCAGGAGGCCCTTGGTTCACCCCAGCACCACAAAAATAAAAGATTATGTGTGTTTTTTTAAAAGGTCACTCAGGATCTAAAGCCTTCTGAGTTTCTTGAAGAAACTAGAACTCCTCTGGTGGGCTGCAGTCCTGATTCAAACAGGCCTCTGAACCAGGCAAGAGATTTCCTGACAGCACAGAGAATTCTTTTCACATACAGATATTGAACCAAAGTATCATAACTTAGTACAAAATGAAAAGGACTACCATGCATGCTCAAATGAGGGTTTTGTTCTTTATCCATTATTGAAGACTATAATCCTTGACAACACATAGAAATTCATGCAAAAAGAAGATACTCTTTGGGCTAAGAATAAATTCGACTCCCTTTCCCATGCATTTAGTGACTTTTGAGAAATTTTGACCTAGATTGGGATAAAAATGCAAAGGGATAATCAAGAACACTGAAACTATTAGCCAAAAATAAAACTTAAAATATAATTTATCAGATGCTAATTCTGCCAAGCACTTAATCTTTCCCATTGATTATTTAACTTACTCCTTCATTAATCATGTTAAGCTAAATTATGCTGAGGTAACAAATAACTGAATATTCTCCATGAGTTCAAGCCATCAAGTTTTGCTGTTTATTTTCCATCAAGTCAAATGTTCATCACAGGTTAATAAGTGGCCTCTGCTTGTAGTCTCCAAGAGACCCAGGAGGATGGAAGCTCCATCTTAACACAGGCTGCTAGAATACCAGAGTCAGGAGACAGAGAGACAGAGAGAGAGAGAGAGTGGGAGAACACCCTGACCCTCACATCTACTTCTGCTCTTCCATACGTCAACAACCCTTGGTTGATTTTAGCTGCCTGAGTTTTGAGTCTCCTGGACAGACTGGTTTGAACCTGGAATGTTTCCCAAAGGCTCATGAGTTGAAGGCTTTGTCCCAGTGCAGCAATGTTCAAAGTGGGGTTTGGAGAAATGAGTAGATCATGAGGGTTTTGATCTCATCAATGGATTAATTCATTGATGGATTAATAATCTGATGGCATTACTTGGAGGTGTATATACCCTAGAAAGGTATGTTCTGTCCCTGGTTTCTTTCTCCTCATCTCTGCTTCCTGGCTGCGTGAGGTGAGCACCTATGCTCTGCTATACCCTCCATCATGATGTCCTTCTTGCCTCACTGCAGGCTGAGAAGCAAAGAAGCCAGCTGACCATGAACTGAAACCTCTAAGACCCTGAACCAAATAAATCTTTCCTTCTCCAAGTTAATTTTTTCAGGTATTTTGTCGCAGCAATGACAATCTAACACAACAGGAAATAGGAAGGTCTGAGCTGAGTGGGTCCTTGGAGAGAAGGTGCCTTAGACATTTTTACCGGTATATTAGTAATAAACAGGAAACAAACTCCCACAGGCCTAGATTTTTTAATTATGTGAATCATCAGGCAAAATAGTTTTGATATTTTTATTACATAGTAGTTAGAGTCAGCCCTCTATATACATGGATTCTACATCCTTGGGTTCTACAAAATGAACATGAAAAAATAAATTTAAAAAATGTCTATACTAAACATGTAAATTAACTTTTTTCCTGTCATTATTCCCTAAGCAATACAGTATGACAATTTTTGCATAACATTTACATTGTATTAGGTATTATAAGTAATCTAGAGATGACTTAAAGCAAACGGGAGGATGAAGGATGGGGGAGGTATATGCAAATACTGTACCATTTTTATAAGAAACTTGGTATGGGGGAGGATCCAGTACAGAGATGACTGTACTTTTGTTTCTACCAAATTATAGAAATTTGGACCTAATTTACCCAAATGTTAGTTGTTTTATTTATTTATTTATTTATTTTTATTTTAAGAGTCTCAAGTTTAAATAACAACATAAATATTAATTCCAATTCTTGGTACATCAGATACTTTATTTGTTTATTCTGCAAATATTAATTACTCTATAGAATTGAAAACTAGTGGGGTTTCAGATGATTTGTACCAGCTGTGCTCTGGTGTGTAATGGGAATTCAAATGGAGCCTCAGAATATAGTTGTCTCAGTTTCCAATACACCCTATTTGTGAAGTCAAAGTTCTCATGTGATTAAAAAAAAATCAAAAAAAGAGATTCACATTTAAGGTTAATGTAGAACATTTCTGGCATTTCTGTTTGGTGAAGTCATGGATTCACTAGTAACCAGAAAGCTGGGTCAGACCATACTGCTAATGCACTTCCACACTTCAAAGCCCTGACTGTCAGGAGAACCATTAGGCAGTGGGAAATCACTAAAAAAGCGTGAACTGAGAATACATATGACCGGTGGTGCTGATGATCAAACGCTCCGGACCAATGAGTAATCCTTCCTTATCAGAGGAGAAATGGCTAATGCATCATTCAAAATGTCCTGGATGCTAACCTAGGAAATACATAGTAGACAATAATCCAGAGTCTACTAAATTGCTTTCTTAACTGGTCCCTATCTAAAGGAACAAATGTTGTATTCTGTCACCTATGATGACAGTGACATCATTTTCCCAAGGAAGGGAAAAGGGAGCTCAGGCAATCAAGGTAATTGACGATCCCAGAAGAAAAAGAATCTTTTGGTAGCATGTTCTTCTAACTTAGGACAATGACCCAGGGTGGACCTTTCTCCATTTCTGCAAGAGCTGGTTTTCAGGACCCAGTTCCATTTTCTCATTATAAGCCTTTCTCACTTTGTGACTGCTCCCAGCAGTCACCTGTGGTTTTCACCCTGTCTTCACTCATGTTTCCTGACATATGCTTCTTCACTTGGCTACTTCTACTAGGTTTTTCAGATTCAGCTCACATATTAATTTCTTTAGGATGTATTTCCTGGCTATCTTTGAATAGCTCCTCTTCAATTTCTACTACATATCCCTAATCTGGGATTCTACAACATCTCCATCAAGAAAGTTGCCACTGAAAATTTTTGTATACATACCTGCTTTTACCGTCAGGCTATGAGCTCTGGTCTTAGCCAAATATGTAGAACTTTGCTAGTAATCTCAAAAAAAAATGTTTATCAAACTTTATACAGAGTAGAAACTAATAGAATCACATCCACAGATCCATGATTTCTAAGTTTCTCACTTCTGGCCCATTTTGACCTCAGGGCAAAGGCCTCCCCCTCTTCCACACTACATGAGCGTTCATTGATGACTCTCAGTCCACAACTACTTGTGATGGTCATAGTCCCATCTTTACTTCCCATCCCATGGAGTTCTCTATTCTTCATGAAAGAGGCCTCTTTGGCACACTTGTCCTGCCAGCCTCTAGACAAGTCCAGAAATTGCAAAGGAACAACTTCCGTCCCTGTTCTAGATCCCTGTGAAAGTCACATGAAATGCCTCCCAAAGTTTAAAAAACAAAAACTTGAGTTAACACATTTATATGTAGCTTTACAATGTCTTATTATTTTTTGTTCTCATAGCCAAGTATGAGGTAAAAAGACTGCCATGGGTAATCCAAGGTAGCACCCCCATTGCTCTAGGTGAAACAGCTAGAATAGATGAATACAGAAACATGATTGTATGACAATATTTCAACTGTATTTGCAAAAGTGTCTTCCAGCTGGGTTGCTAAAAGGAAACCAGATTTCTCTTTCTAAGGAAAAGACAGATTTTCCAAAAAGGCACCATCAGGAGATGACTATTAGGAGGAAGGAAGGTGGGCCCTTCTGAGCAAGCCCAGTCCTACTTACTGAATTTTACTGTTTTCCTGGGGGTTTTCTGTTTTTTTTTTTTTTTTTTTTTTTTGCTTGTTTTGTGGTTTTTTTGTTTTGTTTTGTTTTAAACCTCATTCAGTGCTTCTGAAAAAAAAAAAAAAAAACAGGTCAGGGGAGAGAGAAGTTGGAACAAATTTCTGAGTGAGAAGTTCATGGTTGTTCAGTACTTGCCCAGGAGCTTCTGGATCCCCATAATGTGAATCTAATTCAAGGTGTTGCTATCTCTTTCTACCTGTGTTACTGTAAATTGCGTGCTCATATATATGTGCATCCCTGGGTTACACTGAGACTCATCCTCAGTGGAATTAGAGATTTCAGATCTTTGTTTCTGATATTCCCAACCCACCTAAGCAAATTAATGAGGCTTTGATCAGGCCTCAGGGATCAGGCTTTGTGAATGCCACAAGCCAAAGAAGTCTCAATAACAGGACAGTTGAGTTTCTTTGTCCCATTCCCTGAAAACTGAAGCTGAATCATTGGACCTTTTCTCTAAGACTTCATTTCCTGTCTTGGAAAGTAACAGATATTTGCTTCTTCCTGTGTTTGAGATATTCATCTTCAACATCACACAAATAACAGCATTCATAAAACAAACTGTGAAAATGTGAGGGGTAAGAAAGCTCTGTGACCCTGGGATGGATGATGTAGCTGTATCTTTTATGACATTTATGATTACTCTTGTGTGAAAGCCTCATATTGCTCTGGTGTCGAAAATACATAATTGGCATTGTGCTTAAACTCAGTCCTAGGAGATACAGTTGTGAATCTAACCCAGAAATCCAGCTCAGATTTTGGATCAGAAGGAAAATGAAAATTTGTTCCACACATAAACTTGAAAGTACAGTAAATGAGGCAACTTCACAATCCCTGACTCGAAATGTGGACAGAAATCCACTGTGGAGATCAGGGCATGGCCTTTTCAGTCAGGCAAAGCTGTGTTCAAATCCCAGCTGCACCACTTATGAGCCAGGTAGCAAGTAAGTAACTTCTGTGAGCTTCATTTCCTTTCCTGTGAGATTGAGGGCAGTGATACCTTATCAATCAGGTTCTAAGTAAGCTGTATGGAAAGCTTCTCAAAGGAGGCTTGGCCCATGCCAGTCAATCAACAGTTATTGCCACCTAATATACATTACCAACTAAGTAAGTGTGGTGCTGGATTAATGTGATCCACTCAAATAATTTGATTTCCATCTACTCCATAGTTGTTAAAGATATTTTAGGCTTTTTGTCTAGCAGGTTTCTAGGACCTCACTGAAAAAGGATCATTATTCAGTATAGGGTGGAGGGTCATCCAATGATTAATCCTTGGATCTGCTTAAATCATGTCTTCCACTCCCGATAAGCCTGGCATATCCAGATTCAACCAGAGTAACTAAGTGTCCCATACTTCTTGAGATAATTTTCATTTCAAATGACCTTTTCTGCAATTCTTATAAGTAGTTTTATCCTTGTCATCAACCATCTAACAGCTGTTTATCAAACACCTTCCATGGACAAGACAGATGCCAAGCTTGTAGACTTTGCCCATACTAACGGTCATCCTTCTGGTTCTGGAAGCACCAAATCCCAGGTATCAGTCCTGCGGCAGCACAAGCCTTATCAAGGGAACCTTGCACTTTATCTCTATAAACCCCAGCTTGCAATTCTCTGAGTCTGCGGAGAACTGATGTCATTGTGTGAATTAATTAACTTGAGGTTGAAAGGCAATCAGTTATGAGTCAGTAACCATGTAGCTGGTTGAGAATTCTTTAGTTGTTGAAAAATTCAAAATTCAACTGTTCTTTCAACCCAATATTAAAGCATTTGACTGTAATTTTGTTTCACATAACCACTAGGGGGCATTTAGTCCCCAACTATGTTTTGCCATAGAGTTAAGAATGGTGTTGGGACATGGTTGTATAGGGTGGGAGGGTCATAGGTGGAGTTCCCATTAGGCTCAGATGACAGTGCAATAGACAAATACTGAAAATAGGATGAACAGGGAGAATTTAAGCATTATTATGAAAAGATAGTTGGTTATTGGTCACTCCTCAAACTTATCCATAATCCATAAAACTAAGAAAGGAAATAACCCTTTATTAATAGCAGTATTGGGAATTGAACCCAGGGCTTTGCATATGCTAGACAAGCACTGTACCTCTGAGCTATGTCTCCAGCCCTGATTAACCCATTTTTATTGCACATCTGCTATGCATCACACTGAGCTCAGCAGCTTCATTTTTATCATCTTATCTATCCATCACAACTATCCTGAGAGGAGTTTTATTTTTATCTTCATTTAATAAATGAAAAAGCAGAGATGAAAGGGACTATAGTGCTATGTCACACTTGTGGCATGTACCCAAGACTGAGGAGAGTCAAGCTCAACCACACCTCTCAAGGTGTGGGGCCCCTGCTCCTCTGAACTTGGTGGTTCCTCAATCCTATTACCATCACTCCCCAAATCCTACCATTACTACAGAATTTGTGTGTGTGTGTGTGTGTGTGTGTGTGTGTGTGTGTGTGTGTGTGCATTAGAATACCATGAATAAATGAGCAGTCAGCTAAGTGCATAATGGTCCTTGTATATTTGATGCAGCAGGATTTAAACTTGAGTAAGTGTAACTTACACATGCTACATGTTTTATTCTTCCTTGTAGCACCAATACCTAGGCTTGTATTTGGCACATAGAAGACAAATAATAGATAATACATGAAATAATAAGCAAATAAGAAAACATAGCTTTTAGGAAGATTCCAGAAAGAAACAGTAGGGTACTTTCTCCATCTGGAATATTCCTGAAGCTAGTGACATAATCTGAGACCAACTTCCAACAGAATGCTTAAGGGTGAGGGTGGAGATCTGTCGTCACAAGATTTGCCTAGCCTGTCCCAAAACATCAGTCAATCTCAAGAAGAGACCTCAATTTGTTCATAGAGCTACTTGAACCTACCAACTCAAAGCATACTTACTTAAAGCTCCTAAGATAAAGGCTCCACTCCAAGTCAGTCCTGACCTTTCAGCCCTCCTGAGGGCTGACATCCAATTCACAGACATACAAACTAGGGTAGTTTAATCCTCAGTACTTACCACTAGGTGTTCCCTGTGGAGCAGATCTGAAGCCTGCTTTGGAGACACTTAACACCTTATTTGGGATTGTGTTGTACAAAGATGAAGAAAACAGCCTTTCTCAGCAATTCTTTTAGATAAAAACTTGATTTGGGGAAATCTGAGCTTTGGTGATGGTACCATATGTGCTGACTTGTCATGTGAAAAACCAACTGTCTACCCACTTCAGTATTGGTTTTCTGGAAACATGATCTAATTATACTTGCCCAGACAATAGTGATACAAAGAAAGGAGAACAGGAAGGTGAGATACAGTGCAAAATAAGCCCTTATTCTCTTGCTTAATCTTTTTTTCCATTTTCATCCTAAAGCCCATCACGATGTAATTGTAGTTGAAACACTTTCTGTATCAGAAGTAGACAATATGAAAGATTGGCACCCACCTGCTGGAAAACTGGAAGAAATTCTATAATGTGTAGAGTATGTAAGAGGTTCTGAGGGTAGGAAAGATGATTTCATGCTCTACACATGAGAGCAGGGTCTCCCTGGGGAATCAGTAGGGGAGAGGTTGGCCCCAGGGATTCCACTAAGCAAAGTTCAGCAGCTGAGGTTGTGGCAGTCTCCAGCAAACAGATTTCTGTTCGCCAGATGCTGCAGATGTTACAGAGTGGGGTTGTGGCCAGTGCCTTCTCAGAACTGACAGGACGTGGACAGCTGGCCAGTAAAACTTGGGCAGGACCATGGGTGGTACTGGTGAAGACAGAATCTCCACAAGGAAAACAGCCCCCGGTCTTCCACCTCCTTGACACCTCCCCACTGCCCACTTCTTTGGCTGCTTCTAGGCATTGTTCTCCCCTGACCCACCATGCACAGCTGGGTGTCTCACCTGGCAAGAAAACATCATAGGCATCTAACTTTTCACTTCCTTCTTTGTCTAAGTCTAAGAATTCAACAGAGACCAAAGCTGTACCAGATAAGTATAAGAATATATCACCCCTCCCCATACCACCCAGGCTGAGAAAAATTGCTGGACATGAAATAGTGTTCCATAATTTGCAAAAAAAGAAATTGCTTAAGGCATCAATGTGTTTCTCCCTATGAAACTGATTTCCTGAAGAAATGGGAAGAGACTCTTAGACAATGTCTCATTTGTGTTCTCAGCAGGGCTTGAAACCACATTGCAATAAGAAAAGGGGCATACTTAAGTTTAGAAAATATTGTTTTAACATGAAAACACCATTAGTTCAAGGAATTGAGAATGAACAGATGACTTGGTTGTTAAGATGTGAGAATACTCAAGAAATTCTTATAAAATTCACAGTAAACTTAGAAACGCTAAATCTGATGACAGACACAGAGAGGAGATGTGCAGGAAAATCCCATGAGATCCATACAATAAGAACTCCAGTTGCAAGAAAATATCAGAGAAGAAGCAAGAATGGAAACAATAATAGAAGAGAATTTACCTGACTTTAAAAATTGAGTCTTATAATACAGAAAGGTCAAGAAGAATCGCAATAAAAGACCTAACCTAAATCATCTAAATTTTAAGAATATTAAAAGGAAAAAATCCATCAAATACCTAAATAGAAAATTACTTTCTGTATAGAAAATAAATGTGTCTCCTCTACAACTCAACATTAGAAACCATGCTGATTTTTTTTACATTCACATTCATAATACAAATCTACAGAGCTGTGAGAGGAAAATATTGTTTCAAAATATTAAAAGCTGTGAAGGTACAACAGATTTTTTCTCTGTACCATGTGAAGATTCAGAACTTCTTCTATACCTCCTTTAAAATTAAAATTGAATATTCTACTTCAGTCAGGAATAAAACAAAAACTTGAGCACAGAGGACATAATATAACTAATAGCAATAATTCTTGGTGAGATTTTTATGAAACTTTAATGCAAAATGATTCCTAGAAATAAATACGTTAAAATTTAATCACCTGAATTTTTAAATTACAGATTATTTCAATAGAATCTGGGAGGTTTGGGAGAGAATAAAAGATAATTTACCCCCTAGAGTGAAACAGACATTATTACCTAATGTAAATATATGACTGCATGACTGATGTGATATTACAATATGTATAATCAGAAAAATGAGACATTACACTCCTGTTATTTATGATCTATGTGTATAAATGCATTTTACTGTAAAGTACAATAAATTAGAACAAATAAAAAATCAATTAAAAAAATAAAAATAAATGAATGATATTTTTCTCATATTTTCTGGCCATCACATCTAAGAAAACTGTAGAGTTTTGTTTCTTTTTACCTTTATTCTGTGCACATACTAAAGTCATTATTTCTTTTTTCATTTTATTTAATTTTATTATTTTTAAAAATTTAGTTATCTTGATTCATCGTACACAAATGGAGTACAACTTTTTTCTCTGGTTGTACATAAAGTAGAGTAGCACTATTTGTGTAATCATACATGTTTGTAAGTTAATGATGTTTGTCTCATTCTGTTACTTTTCCTTCCCCCACCCCTCTTTTTCCTCTATACAATCCATCTTTCTTCCATTATTGCCTCCTTCTCACTCCCCATTATGTATCATCATCCACTTATAGGAGAGATTATTCAGACTTTGGTTTTTTGGGATTGGCTTATCTCACTTGGCATGATATATTCCAACTACATCCATTTACCTGCAAATGCCATAATTTTATTCTTCTTTATGGCTGAGTAATTTTCCATTGTGAATACATACCACAATTTCTTTATCCATTCATCAGTCGAAGGGCATCTCGGTTGGTTCCACAATCTAGCTATTGTGAATTGAGCAGCTATGAACATTGAAGTGGCTGCATCACTGTGGTATGCTGATTTTAAGTCCCTTGGGTATTGGCCAAAGAGTGGGATAGCTGGGTCAAATGGTGGTTCCATTCCAAGTTTTCTAAGGAATCTCCACACTGCTTTCCAGAGTGGCTGCCCTAATCTGCAACCCCACTACCAATGTATGAGTGTACCTTTTGCCCCAAGTCCTTATAAACACCTATTGTTGCTTGTATTCTTGATAATCACCATTCTAATTGGGTTGAGATTAAATCTTAAGGTAGTTTTGATCTGCATTTTTCTTATTGCTAGAGATGTTGAACATTTTCATATATCTGTTGATTGCTTGTAGATCATCTTCTGTGAAGTGTCTGCTCATTTCCTTATCCCATTTGTTGATTGGGTTATTTGTGTTCTTCGTGTAAAGTTTTTTGAGTTCTTTATAGATTCTGGAGATTAGTGCTGTATCTGAAGTGTGTGTGGCAAAGATTTTCTCCCACTCCATAGGCTCTCTCATCACATTGTTGATTGTTTCCTTTGCTGAGAAAAAGCTTTTTAGTTTGAATCTATTCCAATTATTGATTCCTGCTTTTACTTCTTGTGCTTTGGGAGTCATGTTAAGGAAGTCTGATCCTATGCCGACATGATGAAGATTTGGACCTACTTTTTCTTCTGTAAGATGCAGGGTCTCTGGTCTGATTCCGAGGTCCTTGATCCATTTTGAGTTGATTTTTGTGCAGGGTGAGAGATAAGGGTTTAATTTCATTCTGCTGCATATGGATTTCCAGTTTTCCTAGCACCATTTGTTGAAGAGGCTATCTTTTCTCCATTGTGTGTTTTTGGCACCTTTGTCTAGTATGAGGAAACTGTATTTATGTGGGTTTGTCTCTGTGTCCTCTATTCTGTACCATTGATCTACCTGTCTATTTTGGTTTGTTACTATTGCTCTGTAGTAAAGTTCAAGGTCTGGTATTATGATACCCCATGCTTCACTCTTCTTGCTAAGGATTGCTTTAGCTATTCTGGGTCTCTTATTTTTCCAAATGAATTTCATGATAGCTTGCTCTATTTCCATGAGGTACTTCATTGAAATTCTAATTGGAATTGCATTGAATTTGTATAGCACTTTTGGTAGTATGGTCATTTTGACAATGTTAATTCTGCCCAAAAAAGAACATGGGAGATCTTTCAATCATCTAAGGTTTTCTTCAATTTCTTTCTTTAGTGTTCTGTAGTTCTCATTATAGAGGGCTTTCGCCTCTTTTGTTAGATTGATTCCGAATTATTTTTTTTTTTTTTTTGAGGCTATTGTGAATGGGGTAGTTTTCCTAATTTCTCTTTCAGAGGATTCATCACTTAAGAATAAAAATGCATTAGATTTATGAGCATTGATTTTATATCCTATTACTTTACTGAATTCATTTATGAGTTATAGAAGTTTTCTGGTGGAAATTTTTGGCTCCTCTAAATATAGAATCATGTCATTGGCAAATAGTGACCGCTTGAGTTCTTCTTTTCCTACTTGTATTCCTTTAATTTCTTTGGTCTGTTGAATTGCTCTGGCTAGTGTTTCAAGGACAATGTTGAATAGAAGTGGTGAAGGAGGGCATCCTTGCCTTGTTCCAGTTTTTAGGATAGATGCTTTCCGTTTTTCTCCATTTAGAATGATGTTGGCAGTGAGCTTAGCATACATAGCCTCTACAGTGTTGAGGGATGTTCTTACTATCCCTATTTTCTCTAGTGTTTTGAGCATGAAGGGGTGCTGTATTTTATCAAATGCTTTCTCTGCATCTATTGAAATAAGCACGTGATTCTTAACTTTAAGTCTGTTGATATGGTGAATTACATTTATTGATTTCTGGATGTTGAACCAACCTTGCATCCCTGGAATGAAACCCACTTGATCATGGTACACTATCTTTTTAATATGTTTTTGTATGCGATTGGCTAAAATTTTGTTCAGAATTTTTGCATGTATGTTCATTAGGGATATTGGTCTTAAATTTTCTTTCCTTGATGTGTCTTTGTCTGATGTTGGCATGAGGGTGATAATTAGCTTCATAGAATGAGTTTGGGAGGGTCCCCTCCTCTTCTATTTCATGGAATACTTTGAGGAGTATTGAAATGAGCTCTTCTTTGAAGGTCTTGTAGAACTCAGTTGAGAATCCATCTGGTCCTGGATGTTTCTTTGTTGGTAGGCTTTTGATGACCTCTTCTATTTCATTGCTTGAAATTGATTTATTTAAATTGTGTATGACCTCATGATTCAGTTTGGGTGGATCATATGTCTCTAGAAACCTGTTGATGTCATCAAGATTTTCTATTTTGTTGGAGTATAGATTTTCAAAATAGCTTCTAATTATGTTTTATATTTCAATAGTGTCTGTTGTGATATTTCCTTTTTCATCCCAAATTTTAGTAATTTGAGTTTTCTCTCTTCTTCTCTGTGTTAGTGTGGCTAAGGGTTTATCAATTTTGCTTATTTTTTCAAAGGATCATCTTTTTATTTTGTCAATTTTTTTATTGTTTCTTTTTTTCAATTTCATTGATTTCAGCTCTGATTTTAACTATTTCCTGTCTTCTACTATTTTGGAGTTGGTCTGTTCGTCTTTTTCTAGGCTTTGAGCTGTAATTTTATGTCATTTATTTGTTGACTTTTCCTTCTTTTATTTGAATGTGCTCCATGCAATGAAATTTCCTCTTAGTACTGCCTTCATAGTGTCCCAAAGATTTTGATATGTTGTATCTTTGTTCTCATTTACCCCTAAGAATTTTTTTTTATTTCCTCCCTGATGTCTTATGTTATTCATGCATCATTCAATAGTGTATTATTTAGTCCCAGTTGTTGGAGTAGTTTCTGTTTTTTATTTTGTCATTGATTTCTAATTTCATTTCATTATAATCTGATGGAATACAAGGTAGTCTATCCTTTTGTATTTGCTAAAAGTAGCTTTGTGGCATAACATATGATCTATTTTGGAGAAGGATCCATGTTCTGATGAGAAGAAAGTGTATTTGCTGATTTATGGATGGAATATTCTATATATGTCTGTTAAGTCTAAATTATCAAATGTGTTATTGAGATCTATGGTTTGTTTGTTCAATTTTTGTTTGGAAGATCTGTTCAGTGGTGAGAGAGGTGTGTTAAAGTCACCTAGTATTATTATGTTGTGATCTATTTGTTTCCTGGAATTGAGAAGAATTTGTTTGGCATACATGGATGAGCCATTGTTTGGGGTATAAATATTTATGATTATTATATCTTGCTGATTTATGTTTCCTTTAAGCAGTATGAAATGTCCTTCTTTATCCCTTCTAATTTTGACTTGAAGGCTACTTTATCTGATATGAGGATGGATACTCCTGCTTTTTTACTGCATTCATGTACATGTTTTGTTTTTTCTCATCCTTTCACCTTTAGTCTGTGGGTATATTTTTTATATGAGATGAGTCTTTTGAAGGCAGTATATTTTTGGATCTTTCTTTTTAATCCAATCTTCCAGTCTATGTCTTTTGATTGATGAGTTCAGGCCATTGACATTCAGGGTTATTATTGATATATGATTTGTATTCCCAGTCATTTTGGCTTATTTTGGTTTTTAACTTGACTTGGTTTCTCCTTCATTTGGCTATTCCTTTAGGGTAGTTTCTCCCTATGCTGACTTACATTGTTGTTTTTCATTTCTTCCTCATGGAATATTTTGCTGAGAATGTTCTGTAGTGCCAGCTGTTTTTTTGTAAATTCTTTTAGTTTTTGTTTATCATGGAAGGATTTTATTTCATTGTCAAATCTGAATGTAAGTTTTGCTGGGTATAAGATTCTTGGTTGGCATCCATTTTCTTTCACAGCTTGAAATATGTTGTTCCAGACCCTTCTAGCTTTTAGGATCTGTGTTGATAAATCTGCTGATATCCATATTGGTTTTCCCCTGGATGTAATCTGATTTTTTTTCTCTTGCAGCCTTTAAAATTCTATCTTTATTTTGTAAGTTAGATATTTTTATTATAATGTGCCTTTGTGGATCTGTTGTAATTTTGCACATTTGGTGTTCTGTAAGACTCTTATATTCTGTAAGACTCCTATATTTTCCATTTCATTTTTCAGATTTGGGAAATTCTGATATTATTTCATTGAATAGATTGTTCATTTCTTGGTTTGTTTCTCTGAGCCTTCCTCAATCCCAATAAGTCTTAAATTTGGTCTTTTTATGATATCCCATAATTCTTGGAGGTTCTGTCCATGATTCATTACCATCTTCTATGTTTGGTCAACATTGTTTTCAAGATTAAATATTTTATCTTCAATGTCTGAGGTTCTGTCTTCCAAGTGATCTAGCCTATTTGTTATGCTTTCAATGGAGTTTTTAATTTGGTTTATTGTTTCCTTCATTTCAAGGATTTCTATCTTTTTATTGAAATGATCTTTTGCTTCCTGCATTTCTCTTTTAACTATTGATTGGTGTGATCATTCAATGCCCACATTTGCTCTCTTATCTCATTGTTTGTTTCTGTGATCACTTTAATTAGGTACATTCTGAACTCCCTTTCTGACATTTCTTCTGCCATGCTGTCATTGGATTTTATTGATGTCACGTCTAGGTTTGATTGGGACACTTTCTTCCCTTATTTTCTCATATTGTTCTTGTATCTTCCCCTCTAGGAGTGCAAATCTGAGGTATTGCCATTTCCCCACTGTAGACTTATAGTGTCCCTGCAGGTTTCCAATACCTCACCTTGAAGTGAGAGTTCATATTAGCAGCACACCATACAAACAAAAAAAAAAGTTGCTTTCTTAACTCAAATAGTCCCTTTTAATATATTAACCATATTGTATTAATAAATAGAGATTATGAGTTCAATTATTATCTACAGCTTAGCCAATAGGTTTGGAATAAGGACCACGGTTTCTAATGGTGGACAAAGAGGATGGGGAGGGGTGTGTAGGATATAATGTTAATAAGAAAAAAATTGCGTCTATAGAGGTACTATGTCATAGGAGTAGTGAAAGTGGAATTAAAAGAAATTGGTAGTTAGTATGTGAAAAGGGAGAAAGAGTCTCCAAGGAGACAGATAGATAAGGGGAAAATAGAGAGGATGAGAAAAATACAAATAAAATTAGGAATAATAGGAATAATTGTAATATCACTACTAATATAAAAAAAAAAAAAACACAATAAAACTATACAGTACTGTTCAAACCTCCTAGTTTTCAGTAGCCTGATGCCTGGGAGGAACTTGATAATGCAATGACCCAAGAAGGGTGCTGCCCCTCTAGGGACATTGACCTCCAGGTGGGATATAATCCCTGCTAGTGGGCAGAGGTGCCTTCCAGTGTTGACAGGTGGTCAACCACAGCATGGGCACTAGACTGTTGGCTGGGCTGGGCTGGGCTGGGCTGGGCTGGGCTGGGCTGGGCTGGGCCTGGTTCTCTGGGCGGGAACTCTCAGGTGCAGAAGTCTCACAGGGCTGCACTGGGGTGGGCCTTGCCTCTCCAGCGCGGAAGTCTTACCCCATGACACTGGGTTGGGTTTGGGTTTCAGGGCTGGGCCTAAAGTCATTACTTCTAATGGGTTCTGGTTGAATCTGTAGCATTTTCCTGTTAGATAATTACATAATCTGCAAACAATGATCATTTTGCTTTTCTTAACTCTCTTGTTTTTTCTTATTACTCTGACTGGAATATTAAACATTCTTTTATTAATTGTAATGATACAGTGAGAATCTTTATCATTGTATTTTGTCTATAGCATTGCCACTCTGAAATCATAAGTGCTCTCAGTTTAAGAGTCTTTTATCATCTTACAGAAGAAATAAATGTTGAAGTTTGAAAAAAAGATGATTTACAATTTGCTGGGTTAAACCTATATATATGAAAGTTAGTTACCTGGTAGAAAACTGTAATAGTATAAACAAAAGATGTCATTTATAAATATTTAAACATACCTAGGAATAAAAGATATGAGGACTGAAAATTTACCCCAAACCAATTTTAAAAACATTTTGGCATTATTTAGCTGAGTTGAAAATGATTCTCCATGTCCTAGCATTTGCATACATGCTAGAGCTATACACTGGTAGCATTTTTTCTAATAGCTCCAAATAAGAAACCACTCAAATTTCTATCAAGTACAGGTAATAAATAGAATGGAGTATGGTCATACAATGGAATGCTATATAGTAATAAAAATGGAAATCCTACAACTCTATCCAACAAAATGGATGACTCATATAATCATGAACCAAACAAGCAAGGTGCTGTAGTTTGGATGTGGTTTGAGTGTGGTTGCCAAAGGTTCATATGCTATAAGTTTGGTCTCCAATGTGGTGATGTTGATTGAGGTAGTGGAACTTAAAAGATGTGGAACCTAGTGGAAGGTAATTGGGTCATGATAAATCCACCTTTGAAAGGGATTAATACTGATCTCTCAAATCAAATTAGTCCCTGAGAGAGTGTGCTCTTATAAAAACAGTCTGGCCCCTGAATCCCTCTTGCTTCCTGTCTCATCACATGACATCTCTTGCATGTGCTCTACCATCACACCATCTGCCATATTGTAATGTAGCCAAAAGAGCCTCACCAGAGCCAAGTAAATGCAGACAACATGCTCCCCCCAACTCCAAAACTGTGAGCTAAATAAACTTCTTTGTACATTACTCAGGATCAGGAAATTTGATATAGAAACAAAAATGGACTAAGACTGAAGACCCAAAGAATATATGTGACACCAAACTCATAAAGTTGGAAATCAGGCAGTACTCTTTATGGATGGATACATATAACAGTAAAAGTTAGACAAATGAAAACCAGATTAGAGGTTAACTTTAGGAAGCATAGGATGAAGTTATGATAAGGGGCTCACAAAGGGATTTTTGATGTTGGCAAAGGGTTGCTTTATGATTTTGATAGTAATTCCATGAGAGTTCATTATATTACCTATCATGTGTTATATCTATCTGTAATCATCTATATTATATCTATTTATATAATATATAATGTCTGTAATATATAAGATGACTATGTAGTAAACAATTATTTCTTATTGTTATCTATGTAGTAGATGTAATATAGATACTATCTATATATTACATAAGATAGTTACCTAGTAATATATATGATATATATTATATAGATAGATGATAATAATAAATAAAAACTCATATGCACTTTTTATGTGGTATATTTTGCAAGAAAATTTCCACAAAACAAAATGTATTTGCAAACTGATAAAATAATCAACATTTATATTACAAAGAGGTTATATACTTTATATGATAACGAATCTTATAAATTCATTTAAAAGAATAAGAAAACTAGTTGTTTCCAAGTATATAATTTACAAAATAATAAAAATTGGTCAGCAAAAAGATAATGAAATGTTAATAGTAATTTATATTAATAAAATACTATAAATGTTTGTCACTGAACTGGAAAAATTAACAGAAAAATAGTTCCCTATCGTGAAAGTATTTTGAAATACTCATTTTCATGTACTGGCATCGTGGGTAAGAGCTGATTCAGACATATCTTGAACAAAATATGTATACAAGATTATTGAACATCATTGATTTCTTTAATCTTTCAAATCTAGGAATTTTTTTTCTCAGGAATTAAGCTGAGAGCTGGAGATGTAGCTCAGTTGGTAGAGTGCTTGCCTCAACAGCATAAGGCCCTGGGTTCAATCCCCAGCACCGTTTAAAAAAAATAGGAATTAAGCTTATATAATGGATTACATCACAGTTTAATAACTTATAATCTATCCAAATACTGAGAAATAGGCAGCGATTAGTGATCAGGTGAAGATACATGTCACAAGAGTCCAAATGCCGGAGTCAAGCAAACCTGCTTCAATGGATCTCTTTTGAGCCTGGGTGAACTTTTCAGCTTCAGTCGCCTCAGGCATAAACCTGAAGCTAACAAAACACACTTATTTCACTTCTAGGAGGATTAAATAAAGGGATATATGTCAAAAGCTAGGAAGTTCTTGGTTTGGTGTGTTGTGATAAAAGATAAAAGTGAGTTGCAGAACAAAATCTTGCAAAAGACCCCAATTTGTGGGCATAGGAGCAAGGGGCAGGATCTACAGGTGCTGAAAGATATACCCCAAACCATAAATAGGAATTTTTAGTTCCTTCTTTTTCTATATCTTATAATTTTGTAATGGCACATATTCTGGGTGTTTTTTATTATTATGAGAAAAATCCTTTGCAAGATGCCTGCACTAGCTTTCCCAAATCCAAATGTCACAGCAAGCATGACACCCTTCTTTGACATTCCCAGCTCCCAGCCCACTGTCTCATCCCTGGGTACTGTCCCTTAGCTCCTTTGTGTTGATGCTTCAGTAGACCAGCTGCATAGACCTAAACTCTTGATTTTCTCTTTCATTTTGCAAAACTGACCCTTGGGCCCCTTTCATCTCTTACAGATTCAAGTTTTGCCCAGACATCTTCCTCAGTCCAAGTCCCCAGAATGAGAAAGTCAGGTCTCAATCTTTCTTTTGTCAGGATGGGAAGGTCAATCATTCTTTCCAGTTCCCAATCCACAAGGGACAGTCCTAGCCTTCAGGGTCATAACAGACTGATGCACAGTTGCACTCTCCCAGGTATTGGCACAGAAGTGAGGACGGTGCCTCATCCTCCTACAGTATTTTAGGCCTGTTCAACTGCTGTTCACCTTGACCTCAACTAACCTTTCACCCTGTATCATCAAACATGTTTCAACTTCATGCAACTGCAAGGAAGGTGGAGGAGTACAGAGCCTTGTGGATTCATTTTTTTTTTTCCTTATGAGTGAAGAATGGCAATGTAGGTGATCATACCTCTTCTCTAATCAGCTGGAATGTGCTCAAACACTTCTTGGGGTTTTCAGCAGGGCCTAAGACATGTGTGGTATTACCATATAAGGAGCTAGCTATCCTGAGACTGAGAGAGGTAATAGTGGTGGACATTGGTGACCCACTAGAGCCATGAACCTCCTCTCTTTCTTCTAGAGTTGAGATGCTTATTTCAAAGGTCAGTGAGTGCAGTTGTTGAGGCATCTCTAGGATTCTCATATCATATGATGAAATCTAATGCCCTAAATCTTTTAAAGTTGAAAGAGAATAACTTCATGGGCAGGGACTGCTGTAGACTGGGGTAAAGTATTTGAAGCCCATCCATGGGTACACAAAAAAAACAGGGTGACTATATAATTTACCTTCCAAACCAAGGCACTTTGGGGGAGTGAAAGTTCAATTGAAATAATTACTTTGGGATAAGACAGTAAAACTGGGGTAATCCTAGGGAAACCAGGTTACACCATTACCCTAGCCATGGACCATACTTTGAGAAACATGTTCCACAAGTTTCCTACATGCACAGCTCCTCCTAGCCATGCTCATCGTACACAGACAAATGTTTCTGAGAGATTGGAGCTTCTCCAGAGAAACAAGAATGTTAAGAAGTGATGGGGAATGGAGGGAAATAAAGAAGAGCTTGTCCCAGGAGAACTGGCCCAAAACTGTGTCATAGCACTGCCTGGGCTGGTTCAGCACTACAGCCTGTTCACAGACTGACCAAGAGTTTTTGGTGGTCCTCTGTTAGACCTTTCCTGCTACATCACCTGCTCCATGGACCACTTCAGCTTTTCTTGCATTATAGATACACCCAGGACACTGTCATGTCCCTTGATGGAACACAACAGGGCTATATCAGGGATGTGGGTACATTATCTGCCACCCAGGCCCTCAACAATAAGATCTGTCTGCATCATAGACGTAGAATCAGTGAGACTTTCTACCAATGGGAACTTTCAACCATCTGCTTTGTCCTACTAGTCTCTGAGTTACTGTATAATTTTTTAAAAGGCCAGTCATCCAAGTAAAGTGGCTTGCTTATATCCCACTATTTGAATGGGATATGCAGGTAAGATACATCAAAATCCTCTCTTGCTCTCTCCACTTCTGACAGAACAGTTGTCCAGTCATCTCAAAAGGGAGAATTCTTTAACAAAAATGCATTTCCTCATTGCATCCAGGACAGCCCTTTTCATAATAATTATTTTCCATTCCTGATGCTATCTCAATAACCATGTGAAGACTGCTGGAGAAAATGAATCATTCTGAAGAAGATAATCCATCTGCTGAATCAAGGACCAGAGAGCAAGTATGTAGCTTGGGCCCATGCAAAGTAGCTGCCCTTTGCATGGGAAATGACATAAGCATCTAAGGCATCTGCCACCTGTGTCCTCCAAAGAAACACAGATCTTCAACCCTGTGGTCCTTCCACTCCTGTTCTGAATCCCATTCCCCACCACGCCACAGTGCCTTCCTCCCTAACTTCCATAATTCTGTACTTTCAAGGATCTGATATACATTTGAGCCTCAGGAATCCATCTGAAAACCCAGGATGGAGAGCCAAAATATCAGCTTGTTAAATGAGCTACTCCTGGAGATGCTCTTTAGCTTCAGTCTGGAATTCTGGCAAGGACAGGGATTGGAGGAATAATTTCAAGAATGTTTCTTGATCTCTAGAAGCTGGAAGGGAAAGTTTAGGTTTCCACATGGCATCCCAAGGGAATCCCAGTTCTTCTGTTTTCAGAAGCAATTGTGGGTTGAGAGAATCAAACAAACACCCTTCTTTCCCTCAATCTATAAGTCAAGTAATAATAGGCATTAATTACACCTATAAAAGATCATTACCACAACATTTCAGAGTAGGGTTTGACCGAGTAGTTGGGCACTCACAGCCTAACCAGTTGACACATAAAATTCAACATTCACAGGGAATTCTTCCAGCTCTTCTTATCTTCTCCTCCAAACAGGAGAAGCTCTTGACTTAAGTCTCAGATCTGTGCATTCTTACAAGGACCCTGCCCCAGGTCTTTTGGGCTGATGTTTCTGTTGGGCCATTTGGCTTTTGAGTTCAGGTTCTCTGGCATCCCCGTGGTCACATACTCTTTCCAAGAGCTTGTTCTGAAACCTGAGTCTATCATATTCTGTGCCCTGGCCTCTGTTTAGCCTGGGCATGATAACACAGACAACAAGATCCATTTGAAGAATCATGGGAGGCCTTTTATGAAGGATTGGCATTATAAATGAGAGGCATTCTTGCTTTTTATTCTTGTTTTACTAATTACACATTTTTCAGAAGAAATTTAATATTACTGTCTTATGAAATTCTGCCAAAGGATAAAAGAGAAAAGATAACCCATAATCATACTATCCTAAAATAAACACTCTTAACGTTTTAGTATACTTCAGCCTTTTTCCTATGTGTATAATTTTGCAGAGTTGTAATCATACCCAATATACAATTTTATCATGTTTTCCCACTTACCATTATACTATATTTTTAATCTAGCTATATAGACTTCAAGGCTGTCACTGTTAATAGCTACACAAAAGTTCACTGAATTGAAGTGCTTGATTCACTTAACTATCCTGTTATCTTTACACAATTTCTACAGTCTTTGTGATTGCAGTGTTCTTTTTTTATACTTTGAACTCTTATATGAATTTAAAATTACTTGGCCAAAGAATAAAACTTGTTGTTTGTTTTTGGTCTCTTGATATATACTTATAAAAAGATTTTCTTAAGGTGCATTAATTTACTGTGCTGCTGATGTAAATGTGGACCATGTTGTCATAATACTCTTGAGAAGTCAAACTTCCACAGGTGGGATAAGGGACCAGGAGGAACACATCAAGCACCAATGCCTGGGCCATACATTCAGAAAAGTACACTGTTGCATACAGTACAGCTGTTTTGTGTTTCTTTGCTCCTTACAGACTGAGCAGTTAATAACCCTGTGGGTCCTCTTTGTATTCATCATTGTTGGAAATGCAGTTGTGCTGTTCTCCACATGGAGGAGGAAGAGGAAATCCAGAATGACCTTCTTTGTGACTCAGTTGGCCATCACAGGTAAGCAATTATTTAAATGGGAGAGGAAGAAGCTGTGTGCACAATCCCTATGGTTCCTGCATTCTGTAATTCTACTAATGGAAATGAATCCTAGCAGTCAAAAGGCCTCAGTTAGCTCAGGAGCAATTTCTATAAGGATATAAAACTGATGTTTGAATATTTCCTTTAACAAATTTAATACATTTATATGTCTGTGGATATTCTATTATAAAAATAAATTCTTATATTGCAGACTTGGAAATACCATTGTTAGTATCACAAACGGTTCTGCAGGGTTTCCCCATACACAGCAGCCTCCCTGGTTCACTAAGATGATATCACCATAACAACCCATATTGGGAACTTAAGGAATACATCCTAAAAAATGGACCAGAAGGATCTCTATTACATAATAAAATGAGAAGTGTCAAGTACCTTGCAGATTAAATCCTGAGGTATTGCTTTCAAAATACAAGTGAGGGTGTAGCATCACTGTTGGAGGAGTACGAGGAAGCAAGCTAATATCCAGGATCTGGATGTTTATGTGAGAGCTTTGGGAATGACCAACTTGGTAGAAATGTGAGCGCAGCACATCTGGAAGGAAGGGGAACAGTGAAATATCATCAATAAAGGTGATTTATGAAAGGAAGACCCACACAGGAATGTGTGGAGGCCAGATTGGTAGAGTTCATGTTGAAAAACAAAAGGAAAAATACAACTAGGGAAGGGTAGCATGGGCCAGAGAAGAGAGTGGGCAAATGGTACTCACAGAGGGTCCAGGCTAAGCCAGGCTGGAGTCTTGAACTCTGAGAGCAAGATGGCTGCCATATTACTTTGATTTGGGCCAGATTATAGGGAAAATGCAAACGAAGTTTTAAAAATCTTAAGTGTTAACAAGGAATGATGGTATATGACTGTCAAAAATTGCTATTTAGTACATTTCAACATGTGCCATCATCTCAGTTGCAGTAATGGCAGTGGAGTTCTTAGGAATTTATCCTCGAGCCAAATATGAAAAATATGACACTAACCTACAGAAGAACCTTAGTTAGGCACCTCATTTACAAACTGGGGTCTCCTTTTCTTTCTCTACATCTTGTAGCAAGCCTGTGAAGAATGTCTACATAAGATGAGCTACTGAGCTACTTGAGCTATGAAAAACAAAGACACCACTAAAAAGTATAGAGATGAGATGGGGATGTGGCTCAGTGGTTAAGTGTCCCCAAGATCAAATCCCAGTACCAAAACAAACAAACAAAAAAGTATACGGGATGTAAAAAGAACATAGGGTAAGAAGGCAGGACATGTGATGGAGGAAAGCTCCTTCAGTCTTTTCTACACACAGGAGTCCCATTCTTCACTCTCACAGCTGGAGATGTAGAGAGTGGTAATCATCATCCAGCAAATCCTGGGGTGCAAAATCCCTGATCGAGAGCATCACAACTTGCTTTCACTGTATTTCTCTGATTACAGTGCCATAACCCACATTCTCTAAAGCTATGTATTCTCTAAGAGTGTAAAAACCTAGAGGTGGCAAGGATATCAACTTGGAATTTAAAGTTTTGCCAAAAATAACAGATAAATCATTGATATCACCATTATTACCAAAGATAAAAGATGTCTGTTCTAATTCATAATCTGATCAATCCAGTATTAATTTCTCATGGATATTCTAGAAAGACTGTTAATACTTTCTGGAAAAATTCAAGATGTCAGGTGAGGAGCAATTCAAGTGAAGAATAATTCTCAAAGAAGACAACATTGCTAAAGATCTAAGATGAAGGATCCAGAGGGTCTAAGATTAAATTTCTTAGATAAGATATGAAAATGCCATCCATATCCATCTCTCCATGATTTCTGGAGTATGTTTGTCAAAGTTACTTAGGTATCAACTCAGAGACCCCATTCTTTAAGATTTATATAAATTTGATTTGAGTCCCCTCCCTAAGTCAATGTCATCCTCAAAGTTCCTGCAAATATTCTGTACCCTGTGTTTATGTATTTGTGTATCACTTTTGGTTCATGCTTCCTACTTCTACTCAACTCTTACTATCTCATCTCACCAGCATCTTATCTTCCCTACCTTGGGTTTGTTGCTGCTGTTCCATGCTGTCCCTATCAAGGCAGTCGGCCCCTTTATCCTTTATTTTTTAAAATCATCCACAGAAATAGGATTTACTATGCTTAAAAGGCTTTACTGAACATTTCCAGCAATATAAGAATGTTATATCAATGAAAAGTAAATTATCTCAGAATATTTTGTGTTTCTAAAACTTTAAGCTGCCACTAGACATTTCACAATGTCACCTTGTTCTAGCCTGTGTTTTATCTTCACTTTTTTCTTCACCTCTAAATGTCTATTATTGAATGACAAGGAGCTTTGATATTTCTCATTTTTTTTGCATGTTTTGTTTTTATTCCTACCAAACCATGACATTTGGGACCTTGTATTTTCCAAAAAACAAATAGCAGCTTTTTACACTAAAGAAGCCACTTCCAAAAAAAGAACCTCAGAAACAGTTACAATGATAAACAGACAAGCATACACACACATTTATATTTATATTTGTAAAAAAACTGGTTTGAATTGTAGAAAACTGCATGATATGTAGTGTTTGCTCAATAACAATGTTATGCAGTCAGCTTTCAAACATTTTGAGGTAGTTTATTTAAGACAAATACTCCTACCAACAATAATTAGAAAATCTGAACAAAATTTTAAAAATTGTTAGAGGGTATCATATAACTACCAAAATAGCTAAGACTTGAAAGGTCAAGATACCATAAAACAGGCAGCTTTTGTTAACACCAGTATCTCTGATGGGGCTACTGACATGCTACACCCTATAAGAGTGCCCTCACAAAGACTGAAATGAAGCTCAAACCCAAAATGGAGTCAGAGTCTATGTGACTGGACATGTACCTAAGCTATCTTTCAGGACAAAAGTGAATCTATATTAGATAGATAATAATAACATTATCAAAAATATTAAATTAACTATAATTTTTCATTGATAATGTTTAGCATTTCATAAAAGTAATCAGGAATGCAAAAAGGCAAGAATTGACCTAAGAAAAGGAGAAAAATAGACAAGAAAAATGGTGGCACAAGAGATAGAGTCATTGGAATTAACAGTTAAAAAATTTATAAATATTGCTAATTTGTTCAAGAAATTGGAAGACTGAAATTCATAGAAAGAAATAGAACAGGAAATTTAGAAACTGAAAATTTTAACATCACTGAAGCTAGGCATACGATAGTACAGTGAAGCAGCAATTTAAACACAGGTGAAGAAGAAATTATTGAGCTGGAGAATAGGTCAGAAGGAAGTAATCAGATTGAAGCATGGAAAGATGAAGGATTTTAACTTCATTTAACAAAAAGAAAAAGGCATATGGACACAGTGAAAAAAAATCCTCAGAAAGAGAAAAATCAGAATGGACAGAGACAATATTTGAAGGTACCATGGCAAATCACTTGCCCCAAATCTTAAAAGACATCAAACCATGGGTTCATAAAGTCTCATAAAGGGACACAGAATTTTTTTTAAAAAAATCAAACAAAGAGAATTTAGAATATTGGAAAATTATGAGATTAACTAAAACCTCCAAAATTTTGAATTTGAATAAAAAGTAGTAACTGAATTCATTTATGGCATGTTTTATTTGTAAAAGGTGTGCTCATATTTTAAGGATACATTCTAAACTACATATAGATAAAATAATAATATGTCTTCTATTTACTTCAAAATAATTTGACGCCAGTGGTGGGTAAATGATACAGATTTTCAAAACTGAAAATTGTTGGAGCTTTATAGTGAGCACATGGATTCTTATACTATTTTCCTTACTTTTCATACACTTGAAACTTTCATAGCAAAATTTAAAACAAAAAGAAAAATGTATGTTTTTTAAAAGAAAAAAACATACATGACGAAAATGAACAAAAAAGAGATTTAGGGAGTTAAAGACTTTAAAGTCCTTGAATTGTCTGTATGTGGTAATAGTACTAATTTATATTAGATTTTAATGTCAAGAAGATATGTTGAATCTTCAGGGTAATCCACCCATTATGAAAAATGATTTCCTGCTCAAAAGATATACATCATGGAATATTTAAAATATGCAAAATTTTTATATAAGATATAATTGTCATATATTATTAATCTAAAGGAAGTTAAAGGAGAGCAAAGTGTTAAAATTATTAGGACAGACAGAACCAGTAGGTTATAACATTTAGTGACAAATATATTGGTAATTGCTTTAGTTGTTGTTTTCGTCAACTTTTTGCTGCTGTGGCTAAATAATCTGACCAGCACAATTATAGAGGAGGAAAGGTTTATGTCAGTGCTCATGGTTTCAGAGGTCTTTGTCCATAGAAGGCCGGCTCCATTCCTAGGGGCTCAAGGTGAGGCAGAGCATCAGGGTGGAAGAGCATAGCAGAGAGAAGTAGCTTGCATCATCAGGAAGGAGGGAGAGAGAGAGAGAGAGAGAGAGAGAGAGAGAGAGAGAGAGAGAGAGTCTCCACTCTCCAGATACAAAAGATATACCCAAAGCCAAGCCCCAATTCCACTCTCCTCCAGCCACACCCTACCACTTCAATTAATCCCATCTGGTATTAATTCACTGATTGGATTAAGACTCTTAATAACCCGATCATTTCTCCTCTGAACCTTCCTGCATTGTCTCACATGTGAGATTTTGGGGAACACCTCACATCAAAACCATAACATTCCACCCCGGCCCCCAAAAACTCACACTCATCTGACAATGCAAAATATATTGAGTCCATTTTCAAGAGTCCCTATAGTCTCAATAGTTCCAAGATTACTCAAAGTTCAAATCCACAGTCTTCTCTGAGGCTCAGGCAATCTCAGGTTGCGAGCTCCTATAAAATTAAAAGCAATTTACAAATATCCAACATATAAAAGTACTGAGTAAACATTTCTATTTATAAAAATAGGGGCATAGAAACAAGGGATAGGACCAAAGCAAGATGAAAATCCAGCTGGTCAAGAAGTCCTGTAACTCCATGTCTGGCACCTGGGGCACATGGCATCATGATATTCTCTCTCTCTCTCTCTCTCTCTCTCTCTCTCTCTCTCTCTCTCTCTGCTTCCTGATGATGCAAGCTACTTCCCTCTGCTATGCTCTTCTGCCATGATGCTCTGCCTCACCTTGAGCTCCTAGGAAAGGAGCCGGCCTCCTATGAACTCCTATGACCTCTGAAACCGTGAGCCCTCAAATAAACCTTTCCTGCTCTATATTTGTGTTGGTCAGATCATTTAGTCACATCAGCAAAAAACTAAAACACTTGTATATGGACTAAATATGTCCATTAAAACAATAAGATTATTGTACTGGATTTAAAAGCTTAATCAATTCATAAAAGATGTATATATTAAATGCGATATGCAGAGAGGTTAAAATAAAAAGGAAAGCAAGATGATAGTGTCTTAGTCAACTTTCTACTACTGTGACAAAATATCTGAGATAATCAATTTATAAGAATGAAACATTTATTTGGTTCATGGTTTCAGAGATTGCAGTTCATAGTTGTTGGGTCCAAGTGCCTTTGAGTCTATGGAAAGGCAGGGCATCATGGCAAGAATACATGGCAAAGGAAAATACTCAACTCATGGCAGCTAGGAAACAAAGAGAGAAAGAAGGGTCCAGGGTTCCATTATCCCCTCAAAGAGATTACCTAACTTCTTTCCACTAGACCTCACCTCACAAAGGGACCACTTGCTGATAGCACCACAGGCTGGGCAACAATCCTTCAATAAATACATGGGGTTGGGAGGAGGGAGCATTCAAGATTCAAACTACAGAAGATAGTAAAGTGAAATGAAATGCTACATGGTTAGAGGTGCCTCAGGAAGTTCCCACTGAGCAAGACCATGGGCACCTTTGAGCCGCCAGAACCATAGAGAAACACCAGCCAGGGAGAGTGTCAGGCACAAGACTCCACTATACAGATCTCCAACCCATGGGAGCAGGGCTGCCTGAGACTTTGGGGGTCCAAACCCCCCACCCTGCCAGTGTGTCCAGGAGGCAGTATATGAAGTGAAGTAATTTGGGATTTTGGATTTATTCAGGTCCTGTTATTTCCTTTTTATTGCTATTTCTTCCCTTTGGAATAGGACTTCCTCATCATGTATTTTGCAAAACACACAACTTAGTTTGGTTTCATAGGCTCACAGCTAGGGAGAACTTACTCAGGATGAATTGTGCCTTGAATTTCACCCATTGATGCTGGAACGAGTTGATGCTGGACTTTGGGGATTATTGGAATGAAATGAATATATTTTGCATGTAAGAGGGACAATCAATTTGGTGAGACTGGAGGAATACATCATTTGAATATGTCCCCCAAAGATCATGTGTTGAAATCCTCAGTGAAATAGCTTTGAGAGGTGTGACCTTTCAGAAATGATTATGTCAAGAGTGAAAAATCCTCACAAATGGATTAATTCTATTATTGTGGGAGTAGATTTCTTACAAAAGGAGAAGCTGGGTTCCTTTTCACTCTCTCTCACCCATGTGATACCTACCACCATGTTATGCATGTTATGAAGCAACAAGAAGGCCCTCACCAAAGGTCCTCACCTTAATCTTAGACTTGCCAGTCTCTGGTAGAGTCAGGAAATAAATTTCTATTCATTATAATTTATCTAATCTCTGATATTCTATAGTATGAACACAAAACAGATTAAGATAATAAAACAAGGGGAAAAAAACTAAAAGAAAATCAATATAACTGTTTACCTGTATCAGAAATTCAAATCTTCATGGTGTTTTCTTAGGATCACTTGTAACCTTAACTTTGTCTTAGTATTTGTTTGGGGGAAGCACAAATGAAGACAGTAAACTTCTAATGTCATTAAGGTTCTATTTATTGACCAAGCTTGAAGTTGCATGGGTGTGTTCCCCTTGGAGTAATTTATCCAACTATACACTTATAATAGTGTGCACTTTTCTTTATGTAGTCTATTTACAAAAAGCACATTACACCAATATAGAGTAAGGGTTGCAATCTCAAATGCCTTCAAGCCAGGAGTCAAGTCAGTAATGTAAATGTGTGAGTCAGGGGAAAAAGACAAGCAAAATGGAAACTGAGCTGACTGAAGAATGAACACCCTGCCTAAGGCATTCAAACTCAACTTTTGTCAAAGGCTGTACTGATCAAGGAAATCATACATGCTGGTCAGATTTGGCTTAAGGGTTACTTGTTTATAACCACTAATATATAACATTAAAAAGTAAAAATTTGAAAAGCTTGTGCCATTATAAAATTCTAACAAACTCCTAAAGTATTAATTCTACCTGAAATCTTTGAGGTGAAATATTAATCTTTTGGGATGGGTCTTGGGGGAGTAAGGGCAAAGAGATGGGGAGCTTAACATTTCCAGTGGTTTAGACTAATCACATGTGTGAAGAAGTTTTAAAATCCATTCTCTGCATTGAAGATGTTATGTGAGGACTTTATTCTCCAAGTTTTTTGCTGTAATTTTTATTTAAAAATCTGAACCATAAGGGCCATGATATAGCTCAGCAGCAGAGTGCTTGCCCAACACACATGTGACCCTGAGTTTGATCCCTAGCACTACAAGAAAAGAAAAGAAAAGAGAGAAGAAAAGGAATCTGAGCCATTGTATGCCTCATGACTGTAACAGTGGGAATGAAAATAAAAAGGAAATTTTCCTAATGAGTCCAACATACATGACCTAAGGTCTTCATGATTATCAGATGACCAGCTAGACTAAAAAGTCAAGATCAGCATATACTTAAATCTGCTTATCACTGGAATTTCTTCAGAAGACTACATATTGGGTTTCTCTACATAAAAAGGCAAAATAAAGTGACAGGATACTTACTCTATAAGGATGATGTTAAAGCAAAACCTACTGGCTTAAGGTCAGTAGGATGAGTTGTTCTCAGGTAAAGATGCTCCTGAGATTAAAGAGGGCAGTATAGGTGCCCGGAACTCACCCACTTATTCATGAGATAAAATAAAAACACCTGGAGATCAGCTGCTTATTGAGGTAGGTGACTGTGAGAGAACACTGGAGTTCAATAGTGGACAGAGGGAGACTTGTAAAAGGCCAAAAACATTGTGCAGTGAAATGGAGGGTGAAATGGAGCACTCCACACCAAACACCTGGCATCACAGCAGAAGACATGGGTAGAAGTGAGAGAGCGGGAGCCCCAATAAGTACCAGTAACATAGGAATCAGCACCTTGCAAAATACACTCTAAAAGACAACATACTTAGAAACTGCACAGAAAAGTGGATCTGGAGATGGTCTATGAACTTGACAATATTTTCACATGGTACTGGAAGAAATAGCCATCTTGAGTAGGTATTGTCTGAGTTTACTGTTCTTGGAGTCAAAGTCCCCTGCATTTTCATGTCTCCAGGTCCTTGAGGCAATATTACTATACTACTAGTTCAGTGGGCAATAGCCTTGAGAGTAAGTTTGACTCACAGGTAGAGCCCCCAACACAAACCCACTGAGATTTCTATGCAGGGGAGGGGAACCGGACTTGAGTACATAAGGGAACAAAGGAAACTTCCCCTGCAAGCACCAGCACTCTGGAAAAACAGCTGCAGGAGTACAGGGTAATGACCAGTCAGAGCTGATTTCAGGGAGAGGTAAGTCTATGAAAACCAAAATTATTGGCCATGGAATGTACCGCCTACCACGACACTTCCACAGGCACACATTGAATCCAGAGTTCCTCCCTGCACCTGAAATGTGTAGCACAAAATGGTACCAAGTCTGCAATGCTAATGTCTGCCCTGCTCTAGGAGTAGGCAGCTCAAATAACTCTGGAAACAATCTTTGCCTAGGGACCGCTGAGTTCTGCCCTAGTTCATTTTGGCAATCAGGACATCTGAGAGATATTTCAATTGGTTCTGACCACAAAAGGCTCCCCCTGGTTACCTGATGAGCACAACAAAGGAAAATGTTGAGGGTGAATGGTTCCCAGTCTTTGCTATATCCAAGGTGCACAACCTAGGAAGACACAGAAAGAAGCTCTGATGGGCGTAGGCTGCAAACGTCCACATTTGCCTGCACAATTAAGCACTTCAGCAGAGAAGAAATGGTGACTCTTTATTAATCCTATTTGCTATTTCTTTTTTTATTAGTACATAATTTTTCTCTCTTCTTTTAATATTTAATTTTTCTTTTCCCTTATTTTTTCTTTTATATTTATTCAATTTTTACTTTTCTCCCATTTCCTCCTTTTTTTTTTCCTTTTGGAATTTAAAAATTGATCTTTTTTTGATTGATTTTTTTTCCTTTTATATTTTTAAATTTGTAAATTAATTTTATTTTTTTCTATATTTTTAAAAACATTTTAGTTAATTCTGTACCACTTTTGACCCTTTCTTCTCTGTTGTTGGTGGTGTTGTGGTTTTGTTTTTTTTGTTTTTCCATCAGAAATTGAACTCAGGGGCACCCAACCACTGACATCCCCAGCCCTATTTTGTATTTTATTTAGAGACAGGGTCTCACTGAGTTGCTTAGTGTCTCACTTTTGCTGAGCCTGGCTTTGAACTCATGATCCTCCTGCCTTATCCTGTCTGAGATACACTCCTATCCTAGTTCAGAGAAGCTGAATGCTACTCCAGACATGACCTAACTCTGCTTGAGCCTTGGCAAATAGTGCAATTTAAAGAATAGTGGAGATAAAAGCCCTCAGCCATCAGCCAGACATGACTGGCTAAAGGGATCCTAAAGTTCTGCCCCTGAGCCTTTAATTCCATATTAACAACAGGCAGAAATAATACAACAGTCCTGCATACTCCATCTATGAGGGGCCTCAGTATAGGTTGCTCCCATATCAGATCATGCATTATAGACAAAACTGAAAGGATATCCACAAAGGGTGTACCCCATATATCCTGCTGACTACAACACACCTATCTGAACTAGCAGGGGACCCCACTTTTGTGACAGCTACAGAGAAAGTAGGTCCCTCAAGCTCTGACACAGTATGCATTGTGTCAGAGGCCACAGAGAAACTAGTCTAAAGTTCAATTGGAATCAACCTCAGCACTACACAACAACCCATTAGCTCAGAGCACATTATTAAAAGAAGGCTGCTTATGAAGAAGGCCCCAAAAGTGGAAGAGATAGCAATTTCAACAGACACATAAATCTCAACATAGAAACATAAGAAATATGAAAATATAAATCAACATGATACTTCCTAAAGTCCATAACTCTAGTAACTGATTCCAAAGATACGTAAGTGGATGAAATATCTGACAGAACTCAAAAGAATGATTTTTAAAACTTCAATAAATTCCAAGAACATACAAATAAACAGCTGAGTGAAATAAGGAAGACACTGCAGGAAATGAATGAGCAATTCATTAAAGCGATAGAGATTTTGGAAAAGAACCAAACAGAATTATTGGAAATTAAAAGCTTAATAAGCCAGATAAAAACTCAATCAAAATTCTCACCAATAGACTAGACCAAGCAGAAGAAATCTGTCAAGTCTTGAAGACAAGGATGAGCAATGATCATAGTCAAACATTAAAAAAAATATTAAAGAATGAACAGAACATGCAAGATAACTGGGACACCATTGAAAGAACAACTGTATGCATAATTGGGAGTTATAGGGTAAGTAAAAACAGAAAACTTCTTCAGCAAAATAACAGCAGAAAAAATTCTCAAATGTTGGAAAAGACATGAGCATACAGGTATAGGAGGCATTTGGAACCCCAAATAGACATGACTAGAACGGAACCTCTCCTTGATATATTATAGCAAAATGATCAGAAGTACAGAACAAAGAAAGAATATTAAAAACTTCAAAAGAGTAATGCCAAGTAACATTTAAAGATAAACCCTTTAGAATAACAGCTTATTTCTTAGAGAAAATATTAAAGGACAGGAGAGAATGGAATGGTGTATTTGGTGTCTTAAAGAAAATAACTTCCAACCTAGATTACTTGACACAGCAAAGATGCCCTTCAAAATACATGGAGAAATAAAGATCTTCCATAGTAAGAATAAACTAAGAGATTCATAACCATTTAACCAGCATTACAGAAGCTACTTAAAGGACTTCTATACCCAGAAGAGGATGGAAGATAAACACAATCATGAGCTGGAGAAAATAATTTGAACAGCTCATGATTATATTTATCTTTTCCAGTTTATGCCACAGAAAGAGAAAAAGAAAAAAAGCATTAACCTTTCATTTTCATAGTTCGCTTTGTTAATGATGACAACTGGCCTTCAGAATTTACACATTGGTTTATTTTGAATTTCCTATCATTTTGTTATTTATGTTACTGCTGGTGGAGGTGTTTTTTGGTTATTATTAACATTATTATAATTTTATAAAGTTCTGAAACATCCCGAAGTATTTTTCAAATAAAATGTATATCCTTGAATTAAAAAAAAAAAACAATCATGAAAGTACTTAAGAAAATAAATGTCACTATAAGTATACATAAACAAATGGGAATTAGTAAAGACTCAAAGAGTATTTATACAGAAAACCATCAAACATCTAAGGTGAATAACAGGCCAATGTTCAAAACAACTAGAAGGAAAACAACAAAATGATAGGAATAAGTACATAACTTCCAGTCATACCATTAAATATAAGTAGCCTTAATCCTTTACTGGCTGGTTAAATTAAAAAATAAGACTCAATAATATGTAAGAAACTTACTACATTGACTGAGACATACACAGACAGACTAAGAAAGGATGAAAAATGATATTCCAAGGAAATGAAATACAAAAGCAAGTAGGAACAGCTATGCTCTACTCATATCTGACAAAACAGACCTTAAGCTAAAATCAGTTACAAGAGACCAAGAAATTTACTACATATTAATGAAGGGAACAATTCATCAAGCCTCTTATAATGATTAGACATTCATTTGTTCCAAAAGTTGGAGCCCCCCCCAATTTTATAAAACAAAAACTACTGGACATTCTTTTAGGAGAAATAGGCTGCAATGCAATAATAGTGGGTAACTTCAATAGACAGATCATCCACACAAAAAAAATCAACAAAGAAATAAGAGAATTAAATTACAATATAGATTAAATGAACTTAACCAAGAACTGCAAACTATTGCATCCAATGGTTTCAGAAGACACATTCTTTTCATCTGCACATGGACTGTTTCCCAAAATGTATCATATGTTAGGCTCTAAAGCAAGTCTTAAATTCAAAACAATTACAATAATTTCTTGCATCTTATTGCAATGGAATGAAACTAGAAATCAACAGCAACAGAAACTTTAGGAATTATAAAAACACAAGAAGATTGAACAACACATTTTCCAACAAACAGTGAGTCATTGAATATCAAGAGGAAAATTTTAAATTCCTAGATTAAAATGAAAATGGAAGCACAATATACCCAAATCTGTAGGATACAGAAAAAGTAATACTAAAAGGGAAGCTCATACCTATAAGTTCCTACATTTAAAAAAGGAGAACTCAAATAAATAAATGTACGTCTCAATGTCTTAGAAAAACAAGAACTAAAACCAAAATCAGCAGAAGAAAAGAAATAATAAAAAGTGGACATAAATGAAGACTAAAATTAACAATGCAAAGGATCAATGAAAGAAATAGTTGGTTTTTGGAAAGATAAACAAAATTATCAAACCCTTAACTAAACTAACCAAAAGAGAAAGAAGACCAAAAAATAGATAAATTAGGAATGAAAAGGGAGATATTATAACAGATAACACTGAAATTGATGGGAACATTAGGGAATATTTGGAAATACTAAATGCCAAAAAATAGGAAAATCTAGAATGAAGAGACAAATTTCTAAACATAAGTACTTACCAAAAGTGAATAAAAAAGATACAAAAAAACTACATCAATCAATGATATGCAATGATAAAGCAATACTAGAAACCTCCAAATAAGAAAAGTGCAGGACCAGATAGATTCACTACCAAATTTTACCGGAATTTTAAAGAAGAAATAATACCAATGCTCTTTGAACTATTTTCTGTATAAAAAGGAACAGAACCCTTCTAAACTCTTTCTACAAAGGCAATATTACCTTTTACCAAAATCTGATAAGGGTACAACAAAAAAACTGTAGCCAATTTCCTTGGTAATATAAATTATAAAATCATCAATAAAATAATTGCAAATTTCATTCAAGAGCACTTTTAATATTATCACTTTGGTTTTACCCATGGTTGCAAGAACGATTCAACATATGCAAATTAGTAAATGTGATACAGCACATAACTAAAAATCAAGAATAAAAATCATATATTCATCATCTCAATAGATGCAGAAAAAGTCTTTAATAAATTTTGGCATTGCTTCATAAGAAAATTCCTGAATGGATTAGGTACAGATGGATCATACATCAACATTATAAAAGCTATATACAACAAACTCATTGTCAACATCACACTAAATGAGGTAAAACTCAAACATGTCCTCTAAAGTCAGAAATGAGACAAGGGTGTCCACTTTTACCACTTTTATTCAATATACTTGAAATTTTAGCCAGAGAAATTAGGCAAGAGAAAGAAATTAAAGAAATATAACTGGGAAAGGACAAAGTCAAATTATCCCTGTTTACAGAAAATAAGATTCTATATTAGAAAACCCTGAGGATTCCATCAAAAAACCCTGAGTTGATAACAAATTAAGCAAAGTAACAGGATACAAAATCAATACACAAAAATAAGTAGCTTTCCTATGCACCAATAATGAACTCACTGAGATATCAGGAAAGCAGTACCATTCACTATCACCTAAAAAATATACCTCAACGAAAAGGGTGAAGACCTCTGTGTTAATCAGTTTTTTTGTGACTGTAACTGAAATACCTAGCAAAAATAACTTAGTGGAGGGAAGATTTATTTTAATTCATGGTTTCAGAGGATTCAGTCCATTGTCAGCTGGCTCCAAGACAGAAACATCATGGCAGAAGGGTGTGAAAGAGGAAAGCTGCTCAGCAAATGGCAGCTCCTAAGCAGAGAGAGGAAGGGGCTAGGGGGAAGTTAAACCCTTACAGACGCACCCACCAAGTGGCCTGTTTCATCCAATGACTTGTCAACTCCATATAGTCCTTTGTCATCAATGGATTAACTTAAAGATTAGATCACAGCCCTCATGATCCAATCACTTACCTAAAACCCAACCTCTGAATATTGCAACACATGGGATTTGGGGGGATATTCTAGAGCCAAGCCATAATAAACTCTACAATGAAAATTAGCAAAATGCTGAAGAAAGAAATTGAAGGAGATACTAAAAGGAAGAAAAAAAAATGGAAAGACCTCCCATGTTCATGAATTGGGAAAACTAAAATTGCTTAAATGGTCATACTACCAAAAGTGATATTCAGAATATATATCCTAAAATTCATATGGATGCACCAAAGACCCTTAATAGCCAAAATAATCCTGAGAAAAAAGAAAAATGCTGGAGGCATCACAATACAACATTCTGAAGTATACTACTATATCATAGTGACAAAACCAGCATGGTATTCACATGAAAACAGACACATAGACTATAATAGAATAGAAGACCCAGGGATATACCCATGCATCTATACCATCTATACCCACTGGTTGTTTTTTTTTTTTTCTTTTTTTTTTTTTTTTTTTTTCGGTATTCGGGATTGAACTTAGGGGTACTTGATCATTGAACCCATACCCCAAGCCCTATTTTGTATATTATTTAGAGACAGGGTCTCACTGAGTTACTTAGCACCTTGCTTTTGCTGAGACTGGCTTTGAATCAGCGATCCTCTGGCTTCAGCTTCCGGAGGAGCTGGGATTACAGGCATGTGCCACAGCATCCTGCCTACCCATTGATTTTTGACAGATGTGCCAAACACATAGGAAGAAAAACATCTTCTTCAACAAATGGTGCTGGGAATACTGGATATCTACATGTGGAAGGTTGAAACTAGACATCCCTTTCTTACCCTGTACAAAATTCAACTCAAAGTGGGATCAAAGAACTCAATGTAGCAACTGAAACTTTGAAAGTGCTAGAAGAAAACATATGGTAAACACTTTGAGATAGTGACACAAGCAACAGTTACCTACATAGGACTCAACAGCTCTGGAAACAAAAGCAAGGATTAATGAATGGGATGACATCAAAGTTAAAAACTTCTGCACAGCAAGGGAAACACTGAACAGAGTGAAGAGATAATCTACAGAATGGTACAAAATCTTTGCCAGTTATTCATTTGACAGAAGATGAACAATCAGAATACACAGGACACTCAAAAAAAAAAAAATTAACCAAAGAACAAGTAACCAATCAAAAACTAGGCAAAATATCTGAACAGATGCTTCTCAAAAGAAGTATAAATGACCAATAAATATATATAAATGCTCAATTGCCTTATCCATCAGGGAAATGCAAATCAAAACTACCTAGAATTGACATTCTACCTCATTATCAGCAGTAGCAACAGTAGCAGCACAACAAATTCTGCCAAGGATGTGGAGAAAAGGAATCCTTATACACTCTTGGTTGAAATGTAAATTAGTACAGCCACTGTGGAAAGCAGAATGGAAGTTCCTTAAAACACTAAAAGCAGAACTACCATATGACCCAGCTATACCACTCTTAGACACACACATCTAAAGGGAAAAAATTAGCATACTAGGGAAATACTTGTGTCCACATTTATTGTTGCACTGTTAACAATAGCCAAGATATGGACTCAGCCTAAGTGCCCATCAAGAGCTGAATGGATAAAGAAAATATGGAATATGCATAATGGAGTATTACTTGCTTATAAAGAATAAAATCACTTAGTTTGTAGGAAAATGGATAGAACTGTTTGACATCATGATAAACAAAATAAGCCAGACACACTTAGAGAAGTATTGTATGTTCTCATTTCTAGGTAGAAACTAATAGTAATAATAACATAATAATAACCTGAAAGTAGAGAGTAGAGGAGAGACTATAAAGGAAGGAGAAGAGGAACTTGGGAAGGGAGGGTGAAAGGGAAGAAAAAGAGAGGGTAGAAAGAAGGGTGGACATTATCAAAGAACAATATATGCATGGTTGCAAATGTCACAGTGAAACCCACCAATTATGGAATTAATATTTATAAAGAAGTATAATTTTTAAAATCTTTTTGAAAAGATGTTGCTACTATTATTATTATGTCCCTGCAAAGTTAATATACTCACCTAAATATAGCTGATATCTTCTAGATGATTTATTCTTATCAAGGGGGAGAGAGTATAATAGTCTGAGGAGTTTATACAATAAAATAACATAGATTGTGTGATTTAAGCAACAGAAATTTATTTATCAAAATTTTAAAGGCTGGAAGTGCAACTTAGGGTCATATTCAGATAAGGGCTCTCTTCCTGGCACCTTCTTGTGCCCTCTATGACCTTTCCTCAATACCAGTACATGGAGAGATAAGCAATGAATTCTCTAGTGCCTCTTTTTTATGGATAGATTCCTATTCTTTTGACTTCATTTAACCTTAATTTCTTCTGTAATAATCCTATATTTAAATACAGTCACATTGGGGGTTAGGGCTTCAGCATATGAAGTTGTGTTGGTGGGACTCAAACTGTCCATAAGAGTGGAAATAGCTAGGTGCCTCAGAGGATTGCAAATGACTCAGATTGCTGGCGCAGAGCTTGAGGGGACAGAGGTCCTAGAGGAAATGTAGTAGTAGCAAGAGCTGAGGCATGGTGATACATCAGAACTCCATATGCCTTGCTAAGAAGTTCAGACTTTACTTTGAACACATTCTCTGATTACCCTTAGGCAGGGCGTTATCACCTTCTATGTTGGTAGCTGTAAAAGTCACCTAAAGTATAGAAAGTGAGAAACTTATTAAATCCATGACCAGGCTTTACTGGAAACACAAGACCACAGTAAGCCAGGAAATCAACCTTATTGTCAAGAGAGCAATACAAATGTTGGACCACAGAGACCATAGCTTAAGAATGTAATGGAAGTAGTGGAAGGCCAAGGGATGAAGGTCTCCACAGTCATAAGATGGGTGTAGTGAGAGCACTTGTACAATAGAGCCACAAGGAATAAGGATGAGCTCAGGAAGAAAGATATTCTCAGATGAACATTGCAAAGATGGTGTACTAGGTAGCCGTTGTACTGGGTAGCTGAAGTAGGGTGCAGGGAAAGTCATTAACAAGCAAGGCCACAGTAATGGAAGTTAAACTTTATGAAGTGCCTACTATGAACCAGGCGCTGTGATAAATATTTTATATAGATTATCTCATTTAATCCTAACAATATTCCCATGTCTAACACTGCCATAGTCCTCTTTTTACAGTCAATGAAATGAAGGCTCAAAGAGAACTTGTCCTAAGTCATGCAGGAAATGGTGGACCAGAGATTCAAACCCAGGAAGCCTTTCCTCCAGTCCTGAATTTTCCATCAATGTAGGATGCATCTCCCCAAGGGGTCTAGGTGTGAGGTGGGTGGTCCATAAGTACACTGAACCACTGTGGGGTAATGGAAATCTGGTTAGATGTTTCAAAACTAAGGACCTGGTGCCAATCTATTTAATAAATGATGAATGTGAGCAAGCCAGGGCATAAGAAAACTAGGGGCAGAAGCAGAGAAGAGCTAAATATAGTACAGACTTCAAAGAACACTTGGAAGTGCCATGATTCAATAAAAGTATCTGTAGTTGAGCAGTTGGCTAAATTTCCAACCCACAGGGGGTGCCTGGGTTGCTTAGTAATGGGCAATGGCAAATAGGGCAGAACACCAGGATGTTTCCTGCCCTACTAGTGAGGTTTCCCAAACCTGTTCTCCTTTGCTGAAATGCCCGACACTGGGGAGCACTTCTTTGAAGACATTGAGTAAAATATTCATCTTGTACTTGGTTTTGTTCACCATTACCTCCTAGTGACAAGGAATTTCTGAAAGCCCTTAAAAGAGTTGGGTCATTTGGGTGTATGCTGAGGAGTGGGATATCTGGGTCAGCATATTATAGTGACACAACCACATCAATAGTCATAGCAGCTCAATTCACAATTGCTAAGCTATGGAAGCAACCTAGCTGCCCTTCAACAGTTAAGTGGATAAAGAAAATGTGGTATAAATACACAATGGAATATTATCCCACCATAAGGAAGAATGAAATTATGGCCTTTGCCAGTAAATGGATGGAACTGGAGACTATCATACCAAGTGAAATAAGCCAATCCCCCAAAACCAAAGACCATAAGGACATTCCCTCTGGTATGCAAATGCTGACTCAAAATAGGTTGGGGAAGTGGATGTTCACCAGACCGGGCAAGGGGGAGTGAGGGAAGGGAGGCGGGATGGGAATAGGAAATATATAACTTTCCTATATTCAAATGTGAATACACAACCAGTGTAACTCCGCATCATGTACAACCACAAGAATGGGAAGTTATACTCCATGTATGCTTGTTATATCAAAATATAATCTACTGTCATATACAACTAAAAACAACTACAAATAATAATAATAAAGAGATGGATCATGTGGAGAGTAGATAGCAAGTGGGGGTAGGGTTCCACTCATTAACATGTTGCCACCAGGTTCCCAATTCTGCTAAGTCTAACCAGGTTTCCATTATTCCATGTGCCTGCAGATCACCTATCCTCTTGGGGAGGTGAATCCCGAGCACCCCGGATGGAAAGAAAGCCTGCTTAGGTTTGATTCTCTGGCCCATCCTCCACTGTGTGCCCTAGACATAGGGGATGGGGAAGTGGGAAGTGTCGATGTCACTGAAGACAAGTTCCAACAAAATGTCCTACTTCAAATCCTTTGGGGGAGGCAGTAGGGTTTGCAGAAAGGCAAATAAAACTTCAGTTTTCCAAATTTTGGAAAGGTTCAGATTTGATAACTTTTTAAGTTTTCCATTTTAATTCATACTTTAATTGTATGTGCTATCTTTTCAGAGTATTTATCCCTCTATAAACTATTCTACTAAGCCATTCTTAAACACACACAAAAATTTCCACAAATGTCTCCTTTGATGAGTATTTGCTTGTCCAGTATTTTAGGTTATTCATGATTGGTTTGAGTTATGACAATTCTACTTTCTGTCTCTGTAGTCTTGGAGAAATGACAATTTCTCTAAATGTTTTCCAACCCAAGAAGGGGGAACACCTCTTAGGGTTGTTTTGAGCATTAAATGAGATAACACAAAAAGCATGTAATAGAGTAAGAGGCACATTATTGTTCTATAAATACTAGCTGTGAATGTTCACTGTAAAAATAATTAATTTGCAGAAGAGTAAAAGTTTCTCCAAAATGCCTGAATTTCATCGCATTCCTCCTCACTTATTTTCTTATTTATTTATGATAATGAACTTTGTTCAGGTAAGTCTTAGGCTCTCACATATTGCTTTAAAGGATGACCTCCATATAACATATTATTGAAGGAGTTCAGGATGTGCTACTTCAAAACATCCAGCTTTGGGATATTGAATATTTTGAGGTAAAGGCACTTGGAAATCAGCAAATGCAGGAGAGGCTTCCTTTTGAACTCTGCCTAAAGAACTCCTTCAAAAAGAACTCTCCCCAAGAGTTTCATTAACCACAGGGGATTGGCTCTTCTCAGGAGAGGAGAATGAAACTTGCCATCACACCCAGGCAAACGGTCTCAAGCCATCATCTCTCCCACCTGTTCTTCTAAGAGTCCACTGATCTTTCCTGAGAATCACTTTCTGTCCCTTACCTGTCCTGCATCACCTCTCCCCATTAAGTATAAGAGCTCTCAAATCTCACTGCTTTTTCAGTAATTGAGTAGTCACTTTTGTTCTTGTGATGCCCATATGTACCTAATTATGAAAAAATGTCAAATTCATATACTTTTTCTCCTATTAATCTGCCCATTTCATAAATGCAGCTATTTAACCTAGGAGGGAAAGTCTTTCCTCATATTCTTGAATCATCAGATTCACAGACATCAGCAGCAGCAGAGTATCTGGAAAACTAATTTCAGGAGGATTATACTTTCTGAGGAAGAAAAAATAAGTGCTACCAGGCAATTGTCAGGTAAGGCAATACTAATGTTCTTCATTAAATATAATGTTTTCCATCATGACCCACATCTTGAAAACAACTTCTTACTAACAGACCAGTAGTTTTGAGTGATCCTTTAAAGAACATTTTTTATTTCTATTTTGTCTTTTATTCACTTAGTTGGTGAATCAGCTGGAGTTAGATTCAGCACACATACATAAAATCCAGATAATTATGGCTTAAGTTCATGTGGATTTATATTTTTATCTTATGTAAAGAAGTCAAGAACTAGGTAATTCAGAGCTCATATTATGTTTTCTTATTACTGAGGATGCAGGCTCCTTTCTGTTTCTACTTCTTTAGAGGACTTTCGTCCTCAAGCTCAGCTCATGGTATTGATGACTCTTGGTTCAAGATGGCTGTTAGGATTCCTGCCATCATGCCTACATTTTAGTCAGCAGCCAGGGAAAGGGAAAGAAGGACAGAGGGGTTCATGACAACTATCTGCTTTTGCTTTCCTCTTAACTAGCATTCCTGGAAATGCCACCCATTATATTTTCCTTGAATCTCATTTGCCATCTCTAACCAAATTAAAAACTGGGAAGTTTTTTTTTTTTTTTTTTCACCTGAGCAGTTGGCCAGAAGAAAATCAAGTTTCCTTTCTGAGGAAGAAGGAGAGAAAAGATGTTAAGTAGGAGTTTCTGGCCATAACTTATCTTTTATATGTTTTTGTTCTTTTTAGTTATATATAACTATAGAGAGTCTATTTTTACATATTTATACAAACAGGTAGTATATTTTATTCTCATTCATGTCCCAGTCTTGTGGATGTACACAATGTTGAGATTCACTGTGGTATATTAATGTGTGTATACACAGGAAAGTTAGGTCAGATTCATTCCACTGTCTTTCTTATTCCTATCTCTCTTCCCTTTCCTTCACTCCCCTTTATCTATTCCACTGAACTTCTCTTCTTCCCCCACCCCTTTTGTTGTGTGTTAGCATCCACATATCAGAGAGAGCATTTGACCTTTGTTTTTGGGGGATTGGCTTATTTCACTTAGCATTAAAAAATTAGGAAATTCAGATTACAAATCTCTATTCATTTTCTCATTTCCCTGCTTGGAGGATGCTTTTCCCCAGATGTCATTCCATAGGAAAAACAAAACATTTCCCTCTGCTCTCACAGCATAATCAACACAGAAGCGTTCTATGATCTTAAAAGGTGTGGGGGTTTCTCCCCATCAGCAGGTGGATAAGCTATTCTGCAGGAGACACCCACTGGGTGTCCTATGTTCCAGTTAAGTTCTGACACTATTGAGCTGAAGATAGAGTCAAATTTGACAAGTTGAGGGCTTAGTACTCAAGACTGACTTCAGACCCCTTAAGCTGCCAGTTGTAATCCCCAAATCGTTTTCACTGTGCTTTCTGACCAGTGAACTGTAAGCTGGACTTCTCACAACCCTCTTCTTGAGTTCAATTAATTTGTTTGAGCAGCTGACAGAACTTGGAGAAACATTCCAATGTACTGGTTTATGATAAGGAATATTTTAAGGATACAAATACCGTGCACAGGCAAGGTATGAGGAAGGGGGAGCTGAGTACCCAGGCCTCTCCAGTGTGCCATTTTCAGTTGTCCAGGCTCTCTGGACCCTGTTCTTACAGAGGCATGATTGATTAAATCTTTGGACCTTGGTAATCAACTCAACCTCCAGTGCTTCTCCCTTTCCCAGAGGTTGTGGATGGAGATGAAAGTGCCAACCCTCAAAATTGTGTTGGTCTTTCTGGTGATCAGCTTCCATCCTGAGGCTACCTAGGTGCCATCAGCCATCAGTCAATTCATCATGATACAGAAAGACTCTTACAACTTGGAAGAGTGAAAGAATATTAGAAGTCACATGCCAAGGAAGCAGGTCAAAAACCAAATCTATGACAACCAGGCTCTCCTCTGCTATCTTGGCAGGTAGCACTTTGTATATTCTCCAAATAATATATGGAGAATATATAACCATTGACTCATTGGATAATTGTCCCATTATGTAAAACATTCCTATATTACTAGCTGTCTATGTGTTTTCCCTCAGTTTTAGGCTATCAGCAATTCTTCAATGATTATTTTCAAAATCAAATCTTTGCGAGTATTCTTTATTATTTATTTGGGGCAAGTTTACAGAAATGAACTTACAGCATCAAAGAAAAATACTTGTCTGACTTCCATATTGGCTGATGTCCATCTAGGTCACCTAGGTTGAAAAGAATTCACTAGGAATCTTCACTGTAGGGTTTAACTTGAGATTGGAAGAAAAAACAGAAGACGAAGCTGCTATTTTGGCACATTCTGCAATTTTTAGCACATCCATTCTAACAATTTTCTGGATGAATTTAATGACTGTTTATATTTTATGAGCTAAAGTGCCAATTAAAATTTATTAGTCATTTATCATCTTCAAGACTTACTTGTCTGTTTTATTCAAATGCAATAAAGAAGAGAAGCTAATGAGAGTAACTCTCATTGAGTGTTCAACAAAGGAATAAAGGAAAACATTTTTTTGGCATGAATTCAAATAATTTCCTTTTTCTGGTAGTGCCAATCCTTCTCATATTGGAAAAGAAAATTAACTCGAGAGCAATTTATTAGCGAACCTAGGGATTCTCTATCCTAGCAACCCTCTATAAATTACCTGAGAGCAGAGAAAATTGATAGGTTCAGAAAGAGAAGTGAGGCCAAGAGTGTTGAGGTGTCCAAGGACCCTGTGGAGTTCACTGTCACTTCCCTGTGGGGACCATTTATTTTGTTCTGAACTTTCGAGTTGTTCAATTCATTTATTTTATTTCTTATTAATTACTAAAACATTACAGACTATAAAATTTCTGATTTCATATGTTTTTATATGATTTCATATGTTTTATTGCTTTCATTTAAAAAATATTTTAGTATTGAACTACTTCCTATTTTACATCATAACAATTTAGTATTTTTAGTAGTTGTTTTTAAGATTCTTAGGTGACTTACTCTTTAACATTCTGCAATCCACATTTAATTTTATTGCCCAGAAGTCCAAGAATATTTTTGAAAGTATTCCTGCTCTTTTGAATTTACCAGAAGTCACTTTGAGGTAATACATAATCATTATCTCAAAAAAATTAGGTATATTAAAAATTATGATACAAATTATATTTTGGAAATAAACAAAGGCCATCAAATGAGAACCAGCAATAGCTATTTATTCACAGTTTGCTGTAGTAAAAGAATGAGCCACCATCACCTATGTTGGCAGAGACACAAAGACAGGCCGAGGAGCTGGAGAACTTTACAGTGGGAAAAAGGGGAAGATTTCAGGTGTATCCTCCTTGGAGGATGATACAGGGGATGGGGCCTAGGGAGGCTAACCAGAGGCACTCTATGTGATTGGTTAGGAGTGCTTACTTTATCTGCCTTTCTCCTGCTGGTCCCAAGTTGGAATAATAGGAAAAAATTAGGGAAACTGTCACTTATTAATCAAGCTCTGGATGTTTTGGGCTGTTTGCTTCAGTGGTATTTTTGGCTTCCTTAAAGTGTTTCTATAGATAGTAGGTTGGCTTGCTGGGCTGGTTTCTATAGATAGTAAGTTGGCTTGCTGGGCTGGTGACTGCGGTTTGTGGATCAGAGTTCTACTTTTATGTATAGTCTGGCCGTTGTCCTTAAGTATGCTCAGTCTCCAGTGAATTCTTTGCACTTAAATTTTTTAATTTGCCCTTATTATGGTTTCCAAATTGTTTCTGCTTTAATGTATTCTTGTCCATTTAATATGCCATGGATGAATAAGTGTTGTTAAAAACTTTTATGCTTTCATCTCCTGATATTTTTAACAAAATTTGTTCAATAATTTTTATTTTGTTAGTAAAGGCTTCTGAATAGCCTGTATTTAATAATGTGGGTTGTTTTTATGCTTAACCTCTCTCTCTCTCTCTCTCTCTCTCTCTCTCTCTCTCTCTCTCTCTCTCTCTCACACACACACACACACACACACACACACATACACACACCATATATGGGCATACTCTTTTATTTAATTTTACTTTAAATTTTGCTTCTGTCATTAAGTTCATTTATAAACTTTTTTGTTTGTTTATTTCTTTTTGCAAGACCCACCTTTCAGGATGGGCTTCTCAAACACCTGGGTGTCACAAACACCTAACATATCAGGAAAAGACTTTGTTTTTCCTTCAAATAATTATAAAATAGATGGATATAGAAATTCAAATTTTCATAGATGTTGTTCTGTTGACCTTTGGCACTTTGTATTACAAACAACAAGTCTAAAATAAACCTAGAGTTTCTTCCTTTCTTGGTTATCAGGATTTTGTCTTTTGTTACTGAATTTTTTTTTTCTTTGAGCTATTACACTTTTACCTGGGTGTATTTATTTATTGGTGTGATATATCAGATATATAGGTTTTTCTAACTGTCAAGTAAGCTCTTTTGATCTGCAGATTAAAGTGATTTATTAGATCATTTTATTTATTTCTTGAATATTTGTTATCTTACCTTCATTCTGTTCTTATCTTTCAAAACACTATCTATGTTAGCAATTATAATTTCTCTTTCATCATCAAAATATCTTTGTCCTGATTCTCTACTTTAGAAAAATTATTTAAACTTATTTAGTAATGGATTGATTTATTTCCATTATTAACAGACTTAACTCTTCATTTTATTGCTTTTCATATTTTCTTTTTAATTGAAAAATAATAATTGTGTATGTGTATGGGTACAGTGTGATGTTTTGGTAAATGTTCATGATGTGTGAGATTAAATCAGATTACATAATAAATCCATCACCATACATGATTGTTGTTTTTGTAGTAAAAAAAAACATTTAAAATATAACCTTTAAGCAATTTTGAAAGATTCAGTGCATTATTAGTTAGTCATCATTCATTGCAACAGATCAATAAATCATACTCCTTTTATCTCCAATGAGTTCAGTTTTTTAGATTCTGCATGTGATATAATGAAGTATTTGTCTTTCTGTGCCTAACTTGTTTTATTTAGTTAGCATAATACCCTCCAAGTTCACCCATGTTTTCATAAATGACAAGGCAGGCTCATACTTTATTGTGTATATGTGCCATATTTTTATTTACTTATCTGATGGTGGACACCTAAGTTGCTATTGGTCCTGCAGCAGACCTTGACATCATGACATAGTGCTGGTTTTTCAGGAATGTAAAGTACTGGAGTTAAAGATTCATGGAGGCTCCCACCTCGAAGGTCAGACAGTTTTCAGAGTCAGAATTCCTACAGTGAATTCTCTTCCTTCCTCCTCCTCTCCTCCCCCCCCCCCCCCCCCCACACCTCTCTCCTTCATGGCTGCCATGGAGCTGAGCAACTGTCCTTCACTATGTCTTCCCACCATGATTTTTTTCATTGGAGCCAGCTGACCATGGACTGAAACCTTTGAAACCAGGAGCCAAAATAAATCTTTTCTCCCCTTAGTTTTCTTGTAGGTACTTTGGTCACAGTAATGAGAAGCTAACATGCTATTTTTAATTTTCTGAGGAATTTCCATATTATTTTTCACAATAACTGTGTTAATTCACATTCCCACCAACAAGTCACAAGCATGTCTATTTTTATGTAGGCATTTTATCAGGTGCAATCTTTCCACAATTTTGCTGACATTTATCTTTTGTCAGGCTGGAGATATAGCTCAGTTGGTAGAATACTTGCCTAGCATGCACAGGCCCTGGGTTCAATCCCCAGCACCACAAAACAAAACAAAACAAAACAAACATTTATCTTTTGTCTTTTTGGTCATAGCCATATTAGCAGATGTAATGGAAAATTTCATTATAATTTTAATTTGCAATTCCTTCATGATTAGTGATTATGAGCATTTTTAATATGTATGTTGGTTACTTGTATGTCTTTTTTTGAGAAATATATATTTAGGTTCTTTGACCCTTCTTTATTTTTTCAATAGCTTATCTATTTTCTTGCTATTAAGTTATTTGAATGTCATATATATTGAATATTAACCCTTTACCAAAGGTATAGTCTGCAAATATTTTTCTCCTAAACCATGGCTTCTCTCTTTAGTGTTTTATTTGCTGCACAGAATCTTTTTTGATTTGATTCCATTTATTTATTTGTGTTTTTTGTTGCCTGTATTTGGAACTCAGATCCAAGAAATTTTTCCTTATACCAATATCATGGAGAATTTCCCCTATATTCTCTTCTAGTGGTGATAAATTATTAGGTTTTATGTTTAAGTCTTAAATTCATTTCAAGTTGATTTTTGTATATGATGTGAATTAAGTGTCCAAACACTTTCTTTTGCCTGTGGATATTAAATAACATTAGTTATTGAAGAAACTGTCTTTTCTACTTTGGCTAAAAATCACTTGATGAAAAATGCATGGATTTATTTTATTTGAGGGCTCTGAATTTTATGAAGACCTTTTGTTAGGTGCACTGATGGGTGTGGCTTCCTCCAGGTCTCTGGAAGGCTTCCACTGGTTGACTACATGGGTCTCTGGGCAAGCTGTACTGTCCCAGTCCATAGTTAAGGTGGGCCTGAGGTCAGAGATAGGCTTATCTCCCAGTAAGTTCCTGGATGAGTGGGCCTTTTCTCAGACTGAAATTGAGAAGGAGAAGGAATGTACTCAATTTATAGGTTCATTTCAAGATAAACAGTGGGATAGAGGTCAGGATATCAGCCTACAAAGACACTGACTGATGTTTCACCTCCAACTCCAGTTCCACTCTCCTAATCTCATTCCACACATGGAGGGCTCAAGACCAAGATCCAGGGTCATTTGAGAATGCACTGAGGGACTGAGGTTGTCTTGTCTGCCATAGGGACTCAGATGTATGCATGTCTCTGTGAGACCCCAAGTAAACAGAACTGCTTTCATACCACCTCTGGAAGAGGCTGAAACTAAGTCTCAGGTTTAATTCATAGTCTTCTATGGACTGATGTCAGCAGCCTGGTCCTATGGCACTGCAGACAAGACTCCCAGCAGTTCTCTGTGTGGGTAGATAGAGTACAACTTCACTCTCTGCTGGAGCTGAAACTTGAGCCTCTTTAGAAACTTCTATGGGTCAGAGGCTGGTAAGCTTCTCTGAGTGTGTTTCCCAGGAGTTCCCTGTACAGGTGAGATAACTCTGGGACTACAGCAGAGATGGAGTGGGGCCAAGAAAGAGCTTCTTCAGGATCCACTGTGTGGTAGAAGCCTATAATCCCATTCACTTGGCACAGGTGGACATGCCTCTCAGCAGTTTCTTGTGTTATCAGGATTGCTCCCAGGTTATACTTGAGAGGGACTGAAATCAAGCTTTGAGGCCCCTTCAGGATTTGCTATGGGGTGGAGGTCTGCACACCTGTCCCATGGGAACAAATGGAAGAGTCTCACTCCGGGTCCTTGTGTGAGCAGAATAAGCAGGTGCCATAGCTGAGCTGGACTACAGATTAGTTGCAGGATAACTTCTGATCCTACTGCTGAGACTGATGTTGACCTGTCTACCTAGGCTCTTGTGTGTGTGATGCCTTCAGGGCCCTCTTTTTTTTTAAATTACATTTAAATTTTTTTAAATTTAATTTTGCAGATGATTTTGGTAGCAGTCTCAAAGCTTAACAGGGATGCAGCCAAGGCTTTGGGGAATGGGAACATTTCTGAGTCTGGACTTGGGAGCGCAACCACTGGGTCTGTCATCTGGGTGTGGGTCTGACTATCCACATGACTCTCTGAAGTCTTGGGCTCCATCGATTTTTACAGTCTGAACCCCAAGACTCCCACAAGCAGATTTTTGTCTATAGATGGGTGTGAAATTCTTGAGTTTATAGTGGGAAATAAGCAGGTGACTCCCTATTCTGCTGTCTTATTAATGTTGCCCCTACTTTTAATTGTGTCTTAAGTATCTTAAAATTTGCTCTGCCTGTGATAATTTTCAAAGCACTCATTCTTTGCATTATCTAGTGCCTTTTAATTTCTCTAAACTTCTCAGTATTTCCCTTTTCACAACTTATTTAATGTCTTATTATCTTGTCTTTCATCTTTATTCCATAATGTCAAAGTGTTCTCCCAAATGGAAGAACACAAAACAGACATTGCCTAAAACTTGTGTTTCCTGAAGTTTTTTGAGACCCATATTCTTTTTCTGAGATGTTTGTTTTCTTTTATACATACTTAATCCTAGGAAACCTTTACCATATGACTCACTCATTCTACCAAAAGTTGTTTAATTAGCTAACATCTGAATAAATGCAGGCCCTTTATTTAGATTATTTTTACAATATCTGCAGTACCATCATCATTTTCTACATAGAGAAGCGATGATCTATGTTCATAAAGAAAATCAGTTTCTCTCAAGCAGGACAAAAAAGGATTGTCCTTTCTCTGGGAATAATTTAACTAAAAGGAACAAATTTTTCTCCCAGTAAAGCTTTTTCTCCTTTAGAAAAGTTGTGTTTCCTTTTGTTCCCTGCCTTTGCTCCAGCATTGGCACACTGCATGACCCGGGAAAGGTACTTCCCCTTGTTAAGCCTTCATGCTGTCATCTCTAAAACGAAGGGGTTCACTGCATGATCTTCAGGAGACCAGAAGACATCTAGTTCTAATGGTCCCATGCTTCTAATTAGGACTTTCCAATTGTAAAAGTTGAGGGGAAGTTTCGCATGTTTCAAGGTCTGCTAATTTAACAACTTCTGTTGTAATGAGTGCCAGTCACCTTTATGAATTAGCTTTGTCACTCAGTACTAGAGTGTTCTGGCTTCTGGCCCAGGAATGTGGCTAATGGAACGTGATAATACTGACTTTGTTTTCCAGTCACTCTGCTTCTTCACTCCTCTTCCCAGGTTAACATACAAGTCTCTTCTTCATTTATTTATTCCTTCCTCACTTTATTCATTCAACAAATATCACAAGGCATTTACTGTGATGCAGCATGATTTTAGGTGCTAAAGATGCTATAGTTATTTAGTTATAAGTTATGCTCAAACAATAAAGCAAGGGAATAACTGTGCTTTTGTCATAGAAAATTCATGATTAAGTGGACCTTAGGTTTGATTTGATTTAGCAATTCAGCCATGGTAAAAGGCAGAGGGGAAGCTCGTCCTAAGCCTTGCTCCCTATCCTGGTTATAGACACTAGGGCTGCTGTAATAAATTACACAAACTGAGTAGTTTAAACAACAGAAATTTATTTTCTCACAGTTTTAGAGACTAAAAATCTGATATCAAGTTGTTGGTAGAGTTAGTTTCAATCCGAGGCCTCTCTCCTTGGCTTGTAGGTGTTTGTTTTCTCCCTGTTTTTCATGGTCTTCCCTCTGTGCATGTCTGTATCCTCCATCTTCTTATAAGAGCACCAGACCATTGGATGTAGGTTGACCACTATGAGCTCATTTTACCTTAAAGGTCTGATCTCCAAATAAGTCATGTTCTGAGTATCAAAGCTTAGGACTTCAACACATGAATTTTAGAGGGGCACAATTCAACCCCTAGTAGATGCTTGCTAATAATTCCTGGAGAAATCCTGTCTCATACACCAGGAAAGATTATGACTGCTAAAAGTTTTCATAGAAGTGTAAAAAGGAACCCTTCCCAGCACTGCTTGGCAAAACTTCTACATGCCTCACTGCCCTCTCGAGTTACATTCTGATAATTGAAACAATATGTGAAAAGAAGACTTACAGTTACACAATGAGCTGAAGTCAAATATCCCCTGCTCCTAGAGATGTATCTTTCCTTACAACAGGTAAAATAAATATTTGAAATAAAAGCTAAGTTGCTTAACAAAAGAAGGAAAAAAATTGATGTTGGGAAGGTAAAACAGTTCATCCCTAACATTTGGGACCTTATAGTTAAGGCTTCAGCAGGGAAAAATGTGCTTCTTCCCAGAGTTAGAAACCTCTTGAATATTGTTGAAGATTAAAAACATTCTGACACTATACAAGAAAAGTTGCATTCATTGAGTTTTAAATTTAGCCTATCCCAATCAACTCAGGGCAACTTACACTGATAAAATAAACTACAGTTGTATTCTTTCCCTGGTATTCTTACAAGAAGGTGAGCGATGAGCACCAACTTTCAGGATGTTTGTAAGTATCTGCTTTCATCCTGACATCAACCTTGTGAGGTAATTATTCTCAATTTCTAGATGAGGTTCATGAGGCTCAGAGAGGGCAAGTGGGCTGCCACAAGCTTCCCAACTGGCACCCTGCCATCTTGTCTCTTCAATCTTGGGGACATGAGGAAGCAAGAGTGCAAGTGGTTATTTTCCCCTGAAGAGGTCTGAGAGCCACCAAGCAGCTGTTCAAGACACCTGTGAGAGCTGAGTGGTTTCCTCACGTCTCCAGGAGTTCTTAGGGTCACACTCTTAGGGTCCTCAGAAGTAAAATAACAAAATGCAAGTACCTCAACTTCATTCTGCACAACTCGGTCCTTGGCTCAGCAATTAGCAACTCTGTTCTGGTGAGTGACTGCAACTGCAGATGCTCAAGAATTATTGTCTGGTTCTAATTTTAATAATGAAGAGAGCATTTACAAATTCCATTCACTTTCAATTCAGTTCTTATTGGCTTACTGTTTCTTGGGCAATAAATGTGTGGCCATAGTTGTAGAGAAAAAGGCTGGACATGGTCTATGATCAACGTTTTCCTCCATACAAATCTCACTGTGTCTTTCTTAATTCCCTAGGTTGTTGTACAATTTGGCCATTGTTTCAAACTTTCTGGCATCAACACTTGTGTTTAAAATGTATTTGTGTAACATACTTTTTAGGCCAAGCCAATTCAGATTTATATACTCAACTATTTATCTAATATGTCTAAAAATCTCCTTTAAGCACATCTCAGTTGACACAAACGACTACATCTGTTCAGCAGCAGATGAAGCCATTCTAGACACCCCTCTTTCTCTCACACTGCATATCCAATCTACCAGAAGCTTATCTGATTTAAATAATATGAGATATATATCATAGTCAACCACTTCCTGTCATGTTATTGCTTTCACTATGGTGAGCTATTTCATATCTTCCTTGGAAGAATTCAATATCCTACTGTAGGTCTTCCTTCTTCTATATTTGCCTTTTTATAGTATGTGCCAAGGGTAGAAAATCATGGCCCATAAGCCACATCTAGTCAGCTGCCTGTTGTGCAAATGAAGTTTTATTGGAACACAGCCAAATTAATTTTACCATACCACAATTTACTTTTTTATGAAGCTTATTGTTGAGCGTTTGTCTGTTGAGGATTTGTTTACGTATTGTCTATGACTCTTTTTGTGCCAACATGGAAGAGTTGAATAGATATAGCACAAACTATATGGTCCACAAAGCCTTGAATACCACTATCCAATACTAAGGAAAAAGTTTGCTGACCCAGACCAATGTTACTATAGCAACCTGAAAAGTGCTTTTAAAATGAAAGTCAGATCAATTCACGCCTCTGCTCAAATCCCTCCCATGACTCTCCATTCAAGAATAAAATCCCAAAGGCTACATGATCTGGATTTTCCTTCACCTCTAACTTCCTCTCTTGTTGCTTTCCCCTCCAGTCCAAGGGATCCCTTGCTGCTCCTTCCAATACGCCAGACATATTCCTACTTCAGGGCCTTTGCATGTACTCTCCCTTCTACCTGAATAACTCTTTCTTCCAGATAATCTGCATGGATCACTCCCTCATATCTTTCAAATCTTTGTCCAAATATCAGTTTCTTAAGGGTCTTTCCCAAACCAGCCTAATTAGTAAAGCCTACAAGCCCCAAATTCCAGCATTACCAACTTCCTTTCCCTTCTGTATTTATCTTTTTTCTTTATAGTAATTGCCAAATACTATCATGCTCTAATTTACTTATTTATGAAACTTAGTGTTGATTTCTTGTTCATCCTCCTAAGAATATAATACAGGAATCTTTGATTTGTTCTTTAAGAACTTGAAACAGTAATTCTTCAACAAATATTTGTTGAAGAAATGAGTAAACAAAGGAGTAAATGAAAAATGAATATAAATGTATTCTTGGATCCTCTCCACAAAGCATTATGGGACAATATAAAAATAGGAAGTGATGTCATGTTAAATCAAGAAATTATTACCTACATTGTTAAGGAATTCAGGAAAAGCACTATGGAATATAATTGGTTCTAAAATGACTAGTATAACTAAATGTATAAAGCAGATCCGAGAAAAAAGAATGAAATAAAACAAGTTATTTGGGAAGGCTCCATGGAACAACCTGAACCACTTGCAGAAAAATGGAGAGAATGAAACAAACCAGAAGGGGATGGAGAGGATTGCACAGTACTCCAGAGGAAGGCAGGGTATAAGCAATGGAATGCCAGGAAGAACAGTCTAGCAGCTGGAAGCCACAAGATTACTGCTCCGGTTTGAAGTTTTGGTCTTTCTCTATCAAATGGTGAATCAACAGGACATTGAGGAGCTTGATCTAATTCTTTGGGAAGGTCTGTGCAAGGAAGGCAAATTCCCTGTGCTGTGTATAGTCCCATGGAAGGAGCATGATCCCTCCTGGAGTACACCTAGCAAGTTAGTGCTGGAGGAGAGCAGATGAGGGGGATGGCTTTTGTACATAAGGGGACCTGTTATATCTTATATGCATATATGGATTTTATATACAGAAACCTATAGATATAGGTGTCAGTATAGATAAATAATATCAAAGGGACCAAGAGCCTGCATTTTTTTAGTAAAAAGAAAAAAATTATGGAATTAATGGTCTACTGGTCAAGAGAAAGGAGCACTAACTTGGGTCAGTGGTATTTTGTCCTTCAAGTCAGTGATAAGTCATCAAGCCTCACGATGATTAGACATTCTAATCTACTAAAATTCAACAAACTTAGGCTAAATGCCAGAGTTCAAGTGGAACAAATAAGACTGCAGTCCTACCATGGGGAGCATGAGTCCAGAGGGGTTGGCAGAGATTAAATGGAATAAGAGGATATGAGGGGCTCCAGGAGCAGCCTCCTCTTCTTGCTCTGATACTATGATCATGAAGCAAACTTCTGATGGCTGCTTCAGTCTCTTAGACTGTTAACAGGAACCTATGTGGATGTGGGGGAGAGAGGGTGGGCAGGAGACCCAGACTGGAAACTCAGTTGCTGGACCTGCCATGATGAGGACTAGCCCTAGGACTTGGCAAGTTAACATGGGAAAGCCACCCTGCAGGTGTCGTATAGGCCTTCTTTGGAACATGGGGACATCTTCCTTATTGTTACAAATAGTCCCTTCAGGAAAGACATTTTCTTTGGGTTTTTTTTTTTTTTACCTTTGCCTATTTTTGTTTTTCTCACTTTTTCCTATTTTTTCTTTTCTCTAAGTCTTCCCAATAAAAAACTGGTCTTGATTTATCTTGGATTTGTTTTGTCAGATTGCTGTTAATTCTACATCTCTACCTCTCTCTAGACTCTCCTTTGCATCACAGGAGAGAAGCTTGTTTCCCAGAACTATTTTTCCCATCTCTTTCCTGGTCAGGTTCTGTTCCCCATGGGTACACACAGAAGGTTTGGAAGACAGATGAGGAGAAGCCACGATTCTCCAGTGACAGGACTGACAGAACACGGGCAGATGGCAAACAAAGTTATTAGCACTTTCTTAGCTAACTCCTGCAAATCAGCTGATTTCCTGGTGCCTCCAAAGTTCTCGATTTTTGCAGACTCAAGGGTGAGTTCTGGCAAACCAGTTTTATATGCTGGGAGCAGATGAGGCCATGACAACAGCTTTGTAGCCATTCAGACACTTTGTCTTTATGATCTCAAACCATAGTTCCCCCAACTGTCCCTTCCGAAGCCCTCTTCCCTCTCTAACTCCATGTATCCAAAATTCTTCCTGCTTAGACTGCCTGGAAAGCTACCTTCTGAGCAAACCAGATATGTTCAGTAAGTTTATAGAGGAAGGATTCTTTTGACCCTCATCTCAGGCTCCTTATACTGATTCTGTGGTGTCCTTCCTTCAGGGGAGATAGAGAAAGGAGAGAAAGAAAGGAAGGAAATTGCCCAAATTGTCTATTTCTAGATTCTACTGTTAGTGACTAAATTGCCTTTTGTACTTCCTGGGTTAGATTTCAGAGTCCATGAATGATCAGAAGTTTGAAAAGAGGTGACTTGGTCAATAAGAAAACGTTTTGGTCTTATAGGGGGTAACTGAGATGGTGCCTTTGCTCTGAGGCCTCGAGCACCTGGGAAATACTAGCTTGGGGTGTACTGCACAAAAGGCAGCCTGCTGCACACAGCAAGGAAGGAGGGTATTCACAAGAAATAGTCTTTCACTGGGAGGCTTCTATATAATAGGGAGAATAAATCACAGTTGTAAATTGAAATGGCACATGACAAGAAAAAAAGGTCCAAAAGAAAAAAATCCATAAAAGCAAGTGCTAAGAGGGTTTCACAAGTGAAATTATGTTCTGGTAAGAGAATTCAGAAAGGCCTTTCTGGAAGAGATAGATCTTAAATAATGGGCAGGTTTTCCAAAGAGAGAGTTTGGGGAGGTCATTCTGGCCTAGAAAGCAGGATGCCAAAATGTCCCTGGTGTTTTCAGACAATGAGATGCAGGTTGGAGGACAGGGGCTGAAGAGAAGTAGGTTCATAAATACAGTCATCTATCACTTCACAATGGGGTGTGTTCTGAGAGATGCATCCATAGGCAATCTCATTCCGGCATCATAGCATGTGCTCGCGCAAATCTAGATGGTCAGATCAATCCCTCCCCATGGCGTCTCTTTAGTGGGGGTACCAGGGATTGAACTCAGGGGCACTCAATCACTGAGCCACATCCCCAGCCCTATTTTATATTTTATCTACAGGCAGGGACTCATTGAGTTGCTTAGCGCCTTGCTTTTGCTGAGGCTGGCTTTGAACTCGCGGTTACAGGTGTACGCCACTGCACCCGGCTTCCCCGTGGCCTCTTGATGCAACCAGGAGACATGGCAAATGAGATGCATGAGGTCACTGCAGGCAGAATATGGCATACTATTTTAAGTAAAGCCTTCTTAATTTTCCTTTGTAAACAGGAGTAGTACTCTAAAATAACATTAAATATTGTGATAAATGCATAAACCAGGAACATGGTCACTTAGTCTCAGGGTTAAGGATTATAGAGGGTACAAAACTGAACATGCTTTTATATGACTGGCAGCACAAACGGCACTACAAATACCTTAGTAAGGTGTTGTCTATGTGCAGTGCTGAGACTGCTGTGACATCACTGGGCCATGGGAATTTTTCAGCTCCATTATAATCTTTCAACTCCATTATAATGATGACTATCATATGTGTGGTCCATCATTGACTGAAATGTCATCATACAGTGCCCAAGTGAATGAGCACTAGAGAACTTTTTAGGATCAGAGGATGGTGGTTCCAAATCATCCTGCCAATCTAGACAAAGCAATAGTAGTCAAAACACACACACACACACACACACACACACACACACATCTCAGCCTCACATCAAAAATTTAATTGAACTAGAATATACTAAGACATTCATATTTCCTCAGTGCTCCCCAGAGCTGCTCAGGTTAATAAACAATGGGCAGATGCACAGCACAGGGTCAGAATTTTTTTTGTTCCTTGGCATTGTCTCAGAGAGCTAAGCCTTGGGCTCAGGCTTCTTGGAGGAAGGCCCTTCCCATTATTCCATAGCTGCCTGGAAGTGATGGAAAAGAGATTCTACAGCAGCATTTCTTAGCTAACTACAAATTCTAATCACAGGAGAAGCTCTGCAAAAGAATAAGGTCCAGACTAATGAACTCAGAATCTCTGACTTTGGAGACCAAGCATCAGTATTTCCCCATTAATTATTCCCAAAACATCCACATGATCTGCCCACTCTTCTCCATAGTAATGGGTTTGTATTTCCCTATGCTATTTCTGTTTTCACAATGTACCTGGTATTAGAGCTGCTTGTTCACATCCTCACTGTCAGAGATTTCTTTGGTTTCTGGGTATTCTCTTTCCCCTCACCCTCAGAACACAGCAGTCTAAAACATGGCAAATACTTTAGTGACCTTGACTTAATTGTCAGAGACCAAAGACACCCAAATGATACTCTGACTTCTCCACTTTTCTTTGCCAATTCTCATGCTTCCTTCATTGTTATGTTCTTATCTTTTCTTCACACTGTAACCAAAGTGAACTTTTCAAAATTCTTATCCATTCAATTTTCAAAGCTGGGTGGTAGGTAGATTGATATATATAAATAAAGATAGATTTCAATAATTACCTATATAATTAGGTTACCATTAGTTATAATATTTCATTTATTTTGTGTATGGGTGAAGACATAGATAACTCATAAAGTTCCCTGGTGATTGAAAAATGAACCCAAATCTAAGAACTATGACACCAGGTGCAGGTTGAGGCCAGACCCATCCTCCAAGACCTGGAAACAGGATTTAGAATGCAATAAAATTGGACACCAGATCATTACTGAAACCTTTGAGTGGAGAAATAATCTAACAGAGATGTGTTTAAGCTCACAAGCCAAAATAACACTTGTGAATTTAAGAACAAGACTTAATTACTTCTGAGAAAAGTTATGTATTCATTTCTCAATGGGCTTATGTAATCATCTCAGTTCTGTCTCCAGTTTCCTTCCTTTCATAATTATTTTTTCTCCATTTACTTGCCCTGATATCCTTATAGTCATTTGGGTATCTGTCAAAAGGCTACATTTCAGTATATTAATTCTCTTGGTGAGTGGTAGAGTTTGGATTCCATCTGCTAATCTTATTAAGATCCAAGTGGAAAAAAAAAAAAAAAGAAATCTCTGCATTATCTAAGTGATCCATTTGAGCTGCCCAACCCCATTAGCTATTGTCTACTGGAGATAGATGATGAGTGGCGTGATCTTAAGAACACAGTCCTTGGTGATTACTGTAAATGATTGCAGACAGGGCAGGGAGACTACCTCCCTGATCAAGAGCCATGGTTGCTGGTTCCCTACAGTCAACAGAATTTCAATTGTGAAATCCAGCCTGGTGGAAAAATTGAATACAACTTTTGATTTAATAATTTAGAAACCAAGCACATAAGCTCACTTTCCTGAATGCACTTGCATCTCTTAAATGTGTCAGCATAGCCATGGTTTTGCCAGCATGGCCCCGTAGTGTAGGGGGGAATAGATGGAGAATTCAAGTTAATATGTCAGACAGATCAGTCTAGGGCAGTCCTCTTTTGTAGCCGATCCTCAATCCCACTCCAAATTAGAAATTCTTGGAAAAATATTTTTAAAATAATAATTTAATTCATCAACACAATATGAAATCTCTGTGCATCAGAAATGGAGAACAAATCTTTAGGTGGGGAAGCTATGAGATTCGAAGCAGAACATAGTAAAGGTAAAGAGGCAATATTTAGCAGTGAGCATGTTCACTCCTCTGTGATAAAGTTAAGCTCCAGCTCAAGAGTTCAGAACTGACCTCCCCAAACAAGCCTGGAGCTAGCAAAGCCCTGCACAGTCTATGACTGGGAGATGGAAAAACACCCCACTGGCCAGAAAGTCAGCCATCTATCCCAGGCCTTGTCCCAGGTGACTTCAGAAACAGGAACCTCAAGAAAAAGCATCACAAACCCACAGTGCAGCACATGGACACCACATACCAGGCAAAGGCATGGCCAGAAGCATTCACTGAATGTGCCCAGGAAACATCACTCACATCGACAAGTTCCCTTATTCTGGTCATCAATTGCTATGTAATAAGTCATCGTAAATGCCCATGGCTTAGAACATCTGTTTACTGCCTCTTGTGTTTTGGGAGGCTATGAATTTAAAGAATTTAAATGGGACACAGCAAAGCAGCACATCTATGCTCCATGATGTCTGGGACTCAGCTGGGAGTGCCTAAATAGCATGACAGGCTTGTTGGAGCTGGCTGTTCTCTGGGAGCTAGCAAGGACTGCCAGGCAAATACTTCAGTCCTTCTTCACTTGGGTCTCCCCAGAGCTTCCTCTATGGGTGGCACATGGGATCCAAGAGCCCCCACATAAAAGATGTAAACATTCCTACGACTCAGGCTTATGAAATTAAAAATGTCACTTCGACCACATTCCATTGGTCAAATAATTCCCCATAAATAGCCAGGACTCAAAAGGAAGAGACCACACTAAGGTATATAAATAACATGAAACATGGCTTACTGGGGGACCATCTTGGAGATTAACAATTTTATTGTTGGAATCATGCAGTATGCCAGTATTTGATTGTGGTTGCAGAAATTCTGGTATAAGACTTAAATAAAAACATGAATTAAGAATAAGTCAAATCAATGGCTCCTTCAGAATGACCATAAAACTGCTTCACAGAGGGACCTCCATACCTTAGAGCAGCAAAAGACTCTCTTAGTGTTCTCAAAGGTCTCCCAGAAGATGAATTTGAGGAGAAGGAAGATGCTCTCTATCAGAGCTGGTCTGTGAGCCCCAGGAAGAGTCTACCATAAGGCTCACCAGATAGGATTTACAAGGTTACCCATCTCAGTGGATCCTGACCAGCCTCAGGGGTAAAACACAATCAGTCAGGTATAACTGGGTAGGCAGCTGCCCCATAATTTTCACTATGTATCAAGGAGGGTCAAAGAGACCAGGAGCCAAGTGAATGATTTGCTGTTATTTGGAAAGACAGAAGACCACTCATACAACTTTAAGAAATTGAACCAGGATCACAAACCTCCCATCTCAGCCCAGCAGCAGCAATCTCTGTAAAGAAGCACCTCCCCAGGCTAGTTCAATTCACAGGGAAGATGTGTGTTCAAATTAACACAAATGACAAGTGCCATTGTGCTCCCTCTTCCCAGAGGAAGATTAATTGAGGACACCTGATGTGAGAAAGAGCGTAAAGGAGCCTGGCTGTCAGAGCAGGCATTCTGCATTGTGGCAGGTCCTCCTCCATCTGTCTGGCACTTCAGAATAGAGCAGAGATATGATGAACTCATAATTTGGTCTGCTTGAAAGGTAGCAAGGAAAGAATACCTAGTTTAGTAAGATCAGGATTCTCAAGCATATAAAGGCAATGCTATCTCTACCAGCATTGCTCTTGAAATAAGCAGATGAAAATGTGCTTCCAGAAAGTTCTTCTCCCAAAGAAACCTTCTGGGCAGTTGATCAGGTCCAAATGGATTATAAAATAGCCCAAGCATGAAAACATTCAAGCATAACGGACAACACTCACAACCTCTAACCTTATTTTAAACTTGGCAATAGTACTGCCAAATATTCACAATATTCCACTTCCCATTCTTTCTTTCTGGATGAGGTCATGTGATGTGTTCAGGCTAGTGAAATGTGTGAGTCCATGAAAAACCCGTATAGAATTGTCCTGTCTCTCTTCTTACACTAATGAGAGTAGACCCCATCTGTGGAGATGACAGCGTCTTTCTATCAAAGCAGCCTGGACCACTAAGCACTGTATTTGAAGCTTATTTGCTACTGCAGACACCGTAAACTTCACTTATTCTGTCATTCCAAGGATGTGGTGGGTTTATATTTGTAGCCAGGGACACCTATGGGCTCCCATATGACAGGGATGTCCATAGGAGTTAGCACTTGGATGTGAAAGCTCTATGTTTACCTGAGGGATTTTAGCATAAAAATCCCTGGAGGTCTGATGAGTGGATAGCACCCAGAGGGGACTTCCAGGATGTGGTAGAAATTGTGCATGGGATTGAACTGATCAGAACTTCAATTCCCACTCAGTACAAAACATTTGAGATGAAAAATGTACTGGAAATTCTACCAATGGAGAGTTTTGTTTATTGGACCATGAAGACCTTTAACAAAGGTCCTGCTGCTTCTGCCTATGCTGGTGCATCAGCATAGGAGGAAACAGACATAATCATCATGACATTCATATGAAATGATGGTAAATAGCACACCCCTCCAGGCTCTGTACCTGGTGCCATGGACAAAACAGTATTTTCAGGAAACTGCTATCTCTCTGCTTCAACTCTTATCTAAGAAAAACAAGAAAACATACATATTGGGAGCAGATTCCAGAGGTAGGTTTTTTTGGTACTATTCCTGTCCCTCCTGGTTTCTATTAAGAGATCTTACAAGTTAATTACTTGACTTCTTTCTGCTTCAACTATCTCATCTGCCTAATGCAGATAAAAGCAGTTCCTGGGCTGGGGATGCAGCTTAGGGGCAGAGCTCTGGCCTGGCATGCATGAGGCCCTCAGCTCCATCCCCACCAGCACAGAGGATATTTAAAAAAATAAGCAGTTCCTTATTCATGAGTTAACATAAGAACTATACTGAATCATGAAGAAAAGTACTTAGTACTATGTCCAGGATACTTTCAAGTACAGGCCAGGAATTCCCACCTCTGTCTTTGCTTCTTCCCTCTCTCTGCAGACCTAAGACAAGCCGTTTCTTCCCTATCAACTCCTGCTCTGAAATCCCTTGGGTACCCATTCTGAGATGGAAGCATTGCAGAATAAGGACCCTATTTCTATTCTCTGTCTCTGGATGTCCTGAGTCTCTGACTTGCCACCACTCTAGTCTGCTCTGCACCAGCAGGGACATTGGGAACATATTACCTAAGGTCCCACAACTGCTCCTTTGCTAGTAAGGTTTCTTCTAGGAGTAAGGAAGCCAGATGACCCCTCTTTGGTATGCTTTAGTGACCAGAAAGTCCCCACTTCCCAGAATATTTTATCTCCCACTTGTTTTCTAAATGTCTAAAGTTCTAGTAGACAGGACACATTCATTTGGCTAAAATGCAAAATTTCCAGGGAGGGGAAATACAGCAAGTCTTATCGGTCATCAATACCTTGGTGTAGATTAATATCCCAGATTCCTTTCCTGAAAACAGATTAGGTGAGAGGTAGATGTAAGAAAAGATGAAGAACTTGGGCATTTAAGAGTCAGCTGAGAAGTCAAAGGATCCAGATGAGTCCTGAGTGCCCCAGAGACAGTTGCTTACATGACAGAGTTTCACTTACTCCTGCTTCCACCCAGTCATTGCCCCAAATGAGGGAAACAAACAAACAAACACCCAAAGACTCAGTAGGGCCCTGGGAGTCTCACAGAGAAGAGCTGAGTTTCTAAAGCCTGAGGCTGTGGGGGATATTCTGTGACTTAATGTGGGCTGTCTGCATACAGGAAATAATCAGTGAGCACATGCAGAAAGCAGGAGCTCTGGCACCAAAGTCATTTTCATTAGGACATATTCTGCTCTGCACAGGAAATTTTAAGCACCGTCAAAACTGTCAGATGCCTGCCTTCCCATTCATTAAAAAGACCCAGGATCCCCTGACCCAATAAAACTGCCACCATGGCCCCGTGGGGAGTGTAAGCACAGAAATAAACACTAAAGACAATAAAATCTAGTGAAGAATCTTATCCTGGCAACATATTTCAGGGCAATACTTTTTTACTTTACACACTTAAAAATAATACCAAAGACCCGGAGGAGTTTTGAATTAGGTGGGTTAGATGATATCTACAGATATTTACCATTTTAGAAATTAAAATTGAGAAATTAAAAACATTTATTTATCAAGTCATTTTGAATAAGAGAATGTTAACACACACAACATACTTTATGAAAAATAACTATATTAAAAATAAAAGTACCTGCATGACCAATCGCTTACTTCAGAGCCTATTTCTGTATCTGCCAGTTGTAATATGACTTTCCATGTGACATGTACACTTGAGGGAGGACGAGAGTGAAAAAGGAAAACAACAGCTTAAGAATGCTGTGAAAATAGTTTTGACTTTGCAGACCCTCTGGATGGATCTCAGGATCCCCAGGAGGCCCTGTCCCACCTGAAGACCTCTGTGTTAGTGGATGGTTTTTGGTGATTGGGCTGCTCTGAAACCATGCATTCCTTGGCTCCTGAGCACCACATGCAAGGGCCAGACGGTAAGGTCAAAAGTGGCTTCTCCATGAGTAAGGACTTGCCTGGATTTAAGATCAAGGCGTCTTGGAGTCTGTATGCTAATTAGATTAGTTATTAGGATAATTGCTGGACTCTCTGTTGAAACTCTGTATTTGTGATTCCACAAGAAAAGCAACTGTGGCCTGAGGAACACAGATTGAAAAGCACCTGCTATTTTCACCTGAGAGCTATACAGATGTGGGGAAAATCATGGCATTCTTGCTGGATTTCCTTATTCATAAAATAGAGATAAGGTCCAAGCACTTTATAGATATGGCCTCACTTAAGTCACAGACATGCAAGACTCAGGAGATATACGTACCTTGTTTTACAAATGAGAAATCAGGTGCTCAACAAAGTACTCAGTACACACAAAGTGACAGAGTTCTGTGAATGCAGGTTTGTGTGACCTTGAAATCCATGCATTTTCCAACCCTACTGACTTGGTGAGGTGTCCACAGTCCAGAGGGGAAAGACAGACAGGCGGAGGATGAAGTTGGTTCTGGAAGTTTACACAGAGCCAACAGTCTGTGGTAACTACATGTTATAGTTTGAATATGGTGTACCCCCTAAGGTTCATGTGATTAAACCTTGGTCCCCAAAGGAATGGTACTGAGAGGCGATGGGACCTTTCAGAGGTGGTGCCTTGTGGTAGGTGATTGGGTTATGATCATCCTCATGAGGAGACTAATCCTGGTCTCTCCAAGTGGCTAGATCTCACTGCCTTAAATTAGTTTCCATAACAGCAGGTTGTTAAAGAACAGGTCTGACCCTTCCCTAGATTCTTTCTTCCTCTCTTGCCATGTGACCTGCTCTCCACACACTGTTCACTGCTTTTGCACATGCTCCTGCCATCTTGTGACACAGTGTGAATAGATGTGGTCACAAGATCCTGCCTCCAGCACAGGTAGTCAAAATAAATCTCTTTTCTATACAAACTACCCAGGCCCTGGTATTCTGTTATAGTAACACAATGTGGACTAAGACACTATGCTAAGAGTATAAGAACACTCAATACCTAATAAATACATGTGGGAGGTTTAAAGAAGTGAAAATAGAATGATGATCTGACTAGTTGCCAGAGGAGCCTGAGTGAGGGTCCATGTCCCCAGAGTACATACCTGTGGATGTATATATGTATGCTTATATATATGTACTTTATATGGGAGGGAGGAGTGAGACGCTTCTTCCTCTCTTTTTCATTTGGATGCTAATGTCTGGCATAATTTGTTTCCAAGCATTTTTCTCTCTTATGACTTAGTTAGGAGAATGGAGGCAGAGGGTTAGCATGCTGATCATTCAGAGCACTGGCGAAGCAGCAGATGACCTAGAAAAAAATTTTTCCTAAAAACACACACACACACACACACACACACACACACACACACACAAATAAAAAACAACATAACATGCTGTCTCTGGATAATAATGACATCCTATCTCTAGGCACTGTTGAGGACTTTCAGAAATATCATGGGATGTTAAAAAAAAAAAAAAAAGGGATTTTTCATACAGCTGCATCTTACTAAATAAATATATATTTCAAACCTGTTCCTTTTAATGAGGATTCAAAATGTATTCTCATATGGCTGCCAGAGTCTGTCCCTAAATCTCAGGCAGATTGTTTTCATTCTCTTATGCAAAAAATGTAGATGGACTTCCAGTTCAAGATCATGCCTGGCTAACAGCCTGCAACACAACCTGTCCCATTTTCTCACTTTAAAAATGTGAGAAAAAAATGAAAACTCTCATTACTATGAACAACCACCAGTGATAGACAATCTAATGTCAGAATCAGAGAGGAATTGGCACTAATTATAAAGCAGATGGAGCTGCATTTAGAAACACCAAGCCAAGGAGCCCTCTGTGCCACACCTAGATTAGATTCGCAAAACTCAGACAGCCAGACAAAGACAAGGCAGAGGGACAAGCCCTCTGTGCTGGGATCTGACCCACCTGACCGGAGGATGCTAAGCCTCAGCTGCTTCTGGGCTGTATGGGAAGCAGTGTATGTACTCAGAACCATACTCCACTTTCTAGAAAGGAATACAAGTCCCAGGGGGAGAATGGACAGGCTGTAGGGGTAGATTCAGCACATAAAATGATGTTCCCACAAATAAAGAGCTAGCTACCTTAAGTTCTCTGATATCAGTGCTGTGTTGGAAGGCATGTGGTGTGTGTGTATGTGTGTGTACCTAACTACAATAATTCAGTGTCCTAATAAATCAGGCAACTGAGGGAGAGAAAAACTTCCCTTGGATAAAGACCCTTCAGAAACATGGAAGTGGCCTGGTGCCATGCACACAGTCCTGCCTCCAGATGCACAACAGAAAGGAAATGATTTGTTCAGTATACAATGAGCAGAGCAGGAACAAAAGTAATTAATTTGCCCTATCTGCTTCTCATCATCAAATCTGAAAAGAAATCTGGTTATTTTTGACAAAAAAATTAAAGAAGCCATAAACGACTTGTAACTACAAAAGTGAACTTTACATCAAGAAAATGGAAACAACATCTGGAAGCCTCTGAAGAAAAGGAAATCTCTGAAAACAATATATACTAGAAAAAGATATTTCAAGGAAATGTTTTCACGTGATCTGAAGATGGGAGAAGACATAAATGGGAAGGGTGTCATCAGCAAAAGAGCAGGAAGGGTAAAAGGTAAAGACATGAAAGGCAAGGATGAGGGAGAGGAGGGGCTGCTACAACCACACTTGAGGCAGCAGCGACCAGAGAGGCAGAAATCCAATTAATTGCTGCAAAGACTGGTCTGAGACAACTTTCAGAATGCCAGGTAAAAGAATAAGGAAAAGGAAATTTTGTCAGAGGAGACAGGAATAGAAGACAGCATTCTTCTCCTGGAAGAGAAAAAAAGATTCCATGAAAGAGATATGGAATCAAACCTCCAAAAGAAGGAACCCTTCCTGAGCTCAATAAAATTGGGGAAAGGCTTGGGTGAGCAAGTCTAAGGGCTCACCATTTGGAAGCACAGTAACAGCACGATTCCACCCACCACGTCTATCTTCACAGCTTGCCAAGGCATTTTTACTCATTTCATTCCAAATGTACACCAGGCACTGCAATTTTCAAGGTTAAAGAAAAAGTCCCAGAAGTTTTAGGTAGAACAAAATTGTTTACTTACGACACTACAGTGATTTTAGATTTCTTTGAAAAACCAAGTACAGACCATCATAGAAAGATAACTATGGTTTTAAAAGGTATAATGTATGCTGGGTGCAGTGGCACACACCTGTAATTCCAGCGGCTCCGGAAGTTGAGACAGGAAGATAGGGAGTTCAAAGCCAGCCTCAGCATCTTAGTGAAGGCCTAAAGCAATTCAGCAAGACTCTGTCTCTAAATAAAATATAAAAAAGTGGCTTAGTAATTATGTACCCCCTGGATTCAATCCCTGGTACCAAAAAAAAAAAAAAAAAAGAAAAGAAAAAAGTATAGTGTGTGGCCCAGGGATTTTTTTTTTTTTTATGTTACCTTTGAGCATGAAGGCAAGCAGATAACATATGCACATATCTGGGGCTTAAAATCCATGACATTAATATCAAATGCTTAAAAAAATACTTAAAGCTACCCAACATCCAATGGAGAGTTGGAGCAGAATTAAAGGCCTAAGATCAAAGAAATCATGGTATAGAAGTGTTGAAACTATTGAAATGCAGATAAGTTTAAAAACTTGTTACATGTAGTTACATACTGAAAATATATATCAAATATGATACTAGAAAAGGAACATGCATTATTCTACCATACCCTCCATGTATCAATTCTATTAGTTGACTTTCTCAAGTAATTTTTAAGAATGGGTATAAAGTTTTCTAAACAAGAATACAATTTGTAACATTAGTTACAAAGTGAAAAAAAAACTAAAATAAGAATAAAACAATACAGGTTGCTTAAATAAAAATAATTTTATCCATAATGAAATTATATAGAGCAATGTAGACAAAATTCAAGTACAGGGTAACAAGCTGTTATATGTCACATAAAAAGAGCAAGTTAAAATCCAATACACATAATTCTACTTTGGAAAAATATGTATATGTATATGTCAATAGAAAATAAAGGCGGGCAATCCAAGATGGTGGACTAGAGGGTGACTGCATCTCCAGTCGCTCCAGAACCCAGGATTCAAGAAGGGGAGGCATTGAGAGACTCGGACTAAAATAGAGCCTCAGGGTGAGTCTCCTCCACCCAATGAAGTGCTGACCGGGCGGCAGGCCTGGATTCGGGTGGCTTATTAGAGTAAGGCAGAGCAGCTACAGTCTTCCCTAGGCAGCCCAGCACACTCCAGCAGTAGGCTCCTCCCACAGGGCCAGATTCTCCAGCATCTTGGAGCAGGCCCCCCAGTGAGAGCCTTTCTGCACAGAACCAAGCTTCAAGTCCCTGAACCAGGGTGGTGAGTTCCTGCCCACAGGTTGCTTCAGGGACCAGGACAGGGCACCCAGGGACTTCCCCAAGCAGCCTGCAGCCCGGCCCCCTCCGGAGGGAAGCGCCTTTCCAGGCTAGCTTCTCGGAGCAGACTGCCCAGTGAGAGCCTTTCCACACAGAGCCAGCCACAAGTCCCCAAGCCAGCGGTGACCTCCAGCCCGCAAGCAGTCTCTGGGACCAGGGCAAGGCAGCCAGAGACTTCTCCAGGTGGACCTGCCCCCCAACCTCCCCGGCCGCAGGCTTTTTCCACGGGGCAATCCAAGATAGAGGACTAGAGGGTAATTACATCTCCAGTCTCTCCAGAACCCAGGATTCAAGAAGGGGAGGCATTGAGAGACTCGGACTAAAATAGAGCCTCAGGGTGAGTCTCCCCATCCGGTGAAGCGCTGCCGGGTGGCAGGCCCGGATTTGGGTGGCTTATTAGAGTAGGGCAGGGCAGCTAGAGTCTTCCCCAGGTGGCCCTGCACACTCAGGCAATGGGCTCCTCCCACAGAGCCAGATTCTCCAGAATCTCGGAGCAGGTCCCCCAGTGAGAGCCTTTCTGCACAGAACCAAGCTTCAAGTCCCTGAACCAGGGCGGCGAGTTCCTACCCACAGGTTGCTTCAGGGACCAGGACAGGGCACCCAGGGACTTCCCCAAGCAGCCCACAGCCGGGCCCCCTCTGGCGGGAAGCACCTTTCCAGGCTAGCTTCTTGGAGCAGACCACCCAGTGAGAGCCTTTCCACACAGAGCCAGCTCCAAGTCCTGGAACCAGTAGAGGACTAGGGGCAGCTTTCGTTGGAAGCACTGCATTATCAAGTTACTCCAAGACTTCAGGCTACTGAAGGCAGGAAGGTGATACACTGGAAATCTACAGGGACAATATAAGCCAATAGAAGAATTCTGCAATATCACAAAGTCCCACTGACATCTGACCAATATAAGAAAACAAGGGAAGAAAATGTCCCAAACAAACCTAGATACTATATCAATAAAACCCATTGACAGCACAGCAGAAGAAATGTCAGAAAGGGAGTTCAGAATGTACATAGTTAAAACAATCAGGGAAGCAGACGAGGATATGAAAGAGCAAATGCAGACATTAAATGATCGCACCAATCAACAGTTAAAGGAGCAAATACAGGAAGCAAGAGATCATTTCAATAAAGAGTTAGAGATATTGAAAAAAAACCAAACAGAAATCCTTGAAATGAAGGAAACAATAAACCAAGTTAAAAACTCCATAGAAAGCATAACCAATAGGATAGAACACCTGGAAGACAGAACCTCAGATACTGAAGACAAAATATTTAATCTTGAAAACAAAGTTGACCAAACAGAAAAGATGGTAAGAAATCATGAACAGAATCTACAAGACTTATGGGATATCATGAAAAGGCCAAATTTAAGAATTATTGGGATTGAGGAAGGCTTAGAGAAACAAACCAAAGGAATGAACAATCTATTCAATGAAATAATATCAGAAAATTTCCCAAATATGAAAAATGAAATGGAAATCCAAGTACAAGAGGCTTATAGGACTCCAAATATGCAAAATTACAACAGACCCACACCAAGGCACGTTATCATGAAAATACCTAACATACAAAATAAAGACAGAATTTTAAAGGCCCGAGAGAAGAGAATCAAATTACATTCAGGGGGAAACCAATAAGAATATCAGCAGATTTTTCAATCCAGACCCTAAAAGCAGGAAGGGCCTGGAACAACATTTACCAAGCCCTGAAAGAAAACGGATGCCAATCAAGAATCTTATACCCAGCAAAACTTACTTTCATATTTGACGATGAAATAAGATCCTTCCATGATAAACAAAAGCTAAAGGAATTTACTAAAAGAAAGCTGGCATTACAGAACATTCTCAGCAAAATATCCCATGAGGAAGAGATGAAAAACAACGATGCAAATCAGCAACGGGAGGAACTAGCCTAAAGGAATAGCCAAATAAAGGGGAAACCAAATCATGTCAAAAAACAAAAATGAGTCAAATGACTGGGAATACAAATCATATCACAATAATAACCCTGAATGTTAATGGCCTGAATTCATCAATCAAAAGACACAGACTGGCAGAGTGGATTAAAAAGAAAAATCCAACAATTTGCTGCCTGCAAGAGACTCATCTCATAGAAAGAGATACCCATAGACTAAAGGTGAAAGGATGGGAAAAAACATACCATGCACACGGACACAGCAAAAAAGCTGGAGTATCCATCCTCATTTCAGATAATGTGGACTTCAAGCCAAAACTAGTCAGAAGGGATAAAGAAGGACATTACATACTGCTTAAGGGAAGCATAAATCAGCAAGACATAACAATCATAAACATCTATGCCCTGAACATTGGCTCATCCATGTACGTCAAACAAATCCTTCTCAATTCCAGAAATCAAATAGACCACGACACGATAATACTAGGCAATTTTAACACACCTCTCTCACCACTGGATAGATCATCCAAACAAAAATTGAATAAAGAAACCATAGATCTCAATAACATAATCAACAATTTAGACTTAACCAACTTATATAGAATATACCATCCAACAAAGAATGCATACACTTTCTTCTCAGCAGCTCATGGATCCTTCTCTAAATTAGACCATGTCTTATGCCACAAAGCTACTGTTAGCAAATACAAGAAGATAGAAATACTACCTTGTACTCTATCAGAACATAATGGATTGAAATTAGGAATAAATGACAGAATAAAAAACAGAAACTTCTCCAATACCTGGAGATTAAATAGTACACTATTATATGATGAATGGATAACAGAAGACATCAGGAGGGAAATAAGAAAATTTTTAGAGGTAAACGAGAACAAAGACACATCATATCAAAATCTCTGGGACACTATGAAAGCAGTACTTAGAGGAAGATTTATTTCATGGGGTGTATTCAACAAAAGAAGTAGAAATAAACAAATAAACGACTTAACACTACAGCTCAGAGCCCTAGAAAAAGAAGAGCAGACCAACACCAAAAGTAGTAGAAGACAGGAAATAGTTAAAATCAGAGCCGAAATCAATGAAATTGAAACAAAAGAAACAATCAGAAAAATTAACAAAATAAATAGTTGTTATTTTGAAAAAATAAACAAAATTGATAAACCCTTAGCCACACTAACAAAGAGAAAGAGGGAGAAAACTCAAACTACTAAAATTTGGGATGAACAAGGAAATATCACAACAGACACGAGTGAAATACAAAACTTAATTAGAAGCTATTTTGAAAATCTATGCTCCAACAAAACAGAAAACCTCAAAGACATCAACAAGTTTCTAGAGACATATGAATTACCTAAACTGAAGGAGGAGGACATACACAAATAAAACAATTTCAAGCAATGAAATAGAAGAGGTCATCAAAAGCCTACCAACAAAGAAAAGTCCGGGACCAGATGGGTTCTCAGCCGAGTTTTACAAAACCTTTAAAGAAGAGCTCATTCCAATACTTCTCAAAGTATTCCATAAAATAGAAGAGGAGGGAACCCTCCCAAACTCATTCTATGAAGCTAATATCACCCTGATACCTAAACCAGACAGAGACACATCAAGAAAAGAATATTTCAGACCAATATCCTTAATAAACATCGATGCAAAAATTCTCAACAAATTTTAGCAAATCGCATACAAAAATATATTAAAAAGATAGTGCACCACGATCAAGTGGGTTTTATCCCAGGGATGCAAGGTTGGTTCAACATCAGGAAATCAATAAATGTCATTCACCATATCAACAGACTAAAAGTTAAGAATCACATGATTATTTCAATAGATGCAGAAAAAGCATTCGATAAAATACAGCATCCCTTCATGATCAAAATACTAGAGAAAATTGGGGTAGTGGGAACATTCCTTAACATTGAAGGGCCATCTACGCTAAGCCCATGGCCAATATCATTCTAAATGGTGAAAAACTGAAAGCATTCCCCCTAAAAACTGGAACAAGACAGGGATGCCCTCTTTCACTACTTCTATTCAATATCTTTCTTGAGACTCTAGCCACAGCAATTAGACAAACCAAAGAAATTAAAGGAATACGAATTGGGAAAGAGGAACTCAAACTATCCCTGTTCGCTGATGACATGATTATATATTTAGAGGAACCTGGAAATTCCACCAGAAAACTCTTAGAACTCATAAGTGAATTCAGTAAAGTAGCAGGTTACAAGATCAATGCTCATAAATCCAATGCATTTTATACATAAGTGATGAATCTTCAGAAAGAGAAATTAGGAAAACTACCCCATTCACAATAGCATCGAAAAAAATAAAATACTTGGGAATCAATCTCACAAAAGAGGTGAAAGACCTCTACAATGAGATCTACAGAACACTAAAGAAAGAAATTAAAGAAAACCTTAGAAGATGGAAAGATCTCCCATGTTCTTGGATAGGAAGAATTAATATTGTCAAAATGGCCATACTACCAAAAGTGCTATACAGATTCAGTGAAATTCCAATTAAAATCCCAATGACTTACCTTACAGAAATAGAGCAAGCAATTATGAAATTCATCTGGAAGAATAAGAAACCCAGAATAGCTAAAGCAATCCTCAGTAGAAAGAGCAAAGCAGGGGGTATCACAATACCAGATCTTCAACTCTATTACAAAGCAATAGTAACAAAATAACAGAATGAATCAAACAACATTACTGTATGTAAATTTATGATTACACAAATGGTATGCCTTTACGCCATGTACAAACAGAGAAACAACATGTATCCCATTTGTTTACAATAAAAAAAAAAAAGAAAAACAAAAACAAAAACGGCATGGTATTGGTACCAAAATAGACAGGTAGATCAATGGTACAGAATACAGGACATGGACACAAACCCAAATAAATACAATTTTCTCATACTAGGCAAAGGTGCCAAAAATATGCAATGGAGAAAAGATAGCCTCTTCAACAAATGGTGCTGGGAAAACTGGAAATCCATATGCAACAGAATGAAACTAAATACCCTATCTCTCACCCTGCACAAAACTCAACTCAAAATGGATGAAAGATCTCAGAATCAGACCAGAGACCCTGCATCTTATAGAAGAAAAAGTAGGTCCAAACCTTCAACTCCTTGGCTTAGGTTCAGATTTCCTTAACAGGACTCCCATAGCAGAAGAAATAAAATCTAGAATCAACCACTGGGCTAGATTCAAACTAAAAAGCTTTCTCTCAGCAAAGGAAACTATCAGTAATGTGAAGAGAGAGCCTACAGAGTGGGAGAATATCTTTGCCACTCATACTTCAGATAGAGCGCTAATATCCCGAATCTATAAAGAACTCAAAAAACTCTACACCAAGAATACAAATAATCCAATCAACAAATGGGCTAAGGAAATGAACAGACACTTCACAGAAGAAGATGTACAAGCAATCAACAGATATATGAAAAATGTTCAACATCTCTAGTAATAAGAGAAATGCAAATCAAAACTACCCTAGGATTTCATCTCACCCCAATTAAAATGGCGATTATCAAGAACACAAGCAACAATAGGTGTTGGCGAGGATGTGGGGAAAAAGGTACACTCATACATTGCTGGTGGGGTTGCAAATTAGTGCAGCCACTCTGGAAAGCAGTATGGAGATTCCTCAGAAAGCTTGGAATGGAACCACCATTTGACCCAGCCACCCCACTCCTTGGCCTATACCCAAAGGACTTAAAATCAGCATACTACAGAGATACAGCCACATCAACGTTCATAGCTGCTCAATTCACCATAGCCAGATTGTGGAACCAACCTAGATGCCCTTCAGTTGATGAATGGATAAAGAAACTGTGGCATATATATACAATGGAATATTACTCCGCCATGAAGAATGATAAAATCATGGCATTTGCAGGCAAATGGATGAAATTGGAGGATATCATGCTAAGTGAGATAAGCCAATCTCAAAAACCTAAAGGATGAATGATCTCGCTGATAAGTGGATGAGGACATATAAGGGTAGGGTAGAAGGGGTTAGCGTTAGGGTTAGGGTTAGGTTTAGGGTTAGGGATTAGGAGGGTGGTAAGAATGGAGGAAGGAAGGACTGTATAGAGGGAAAAGCAGCGGGGAGAGGTGGGAGAGAAGGGAAAAAAATAACAGAATGACTCAAACAACATTACCCTATGTAAATTTATGATTTTTAATTAAAATAAATAAATTTAAAAAAAAGAAAATAAAGGCTAGAACTCTGCAGTTAAATGTTAAACGTTGTTATAACTGAATGAAAAGATTTTTCTCACTCATTACTCTGTTTTATGCTGCTTTGTCTCAGGCTTATTTGGATTTTCTGTTTTTCCTGCAAGTTACTTATAAAAGATTTAAACAAGAATATGGTATGTTTACAGACAGAATTGTGAGGGGCACTATGAGGTAATTGATAGAGATCAGGTGGGAGATGATTATGGAGGAAAGCCAAACAAGGGCAGTGGAAAAAAGCAGAAGTGGACAGATTCCAATGATTCTAAAGAGGGTGCACTGGTGGGGTTGGAGATGGGTAGGCACCGGAGCCCGGTTGCAGATAATTACCATACAGTGTGCCAGCCTGCGTCAATGCAGATGAAAGTGCCTCGGCTGCTCCCAGGTCCATCTGGGAGAAGTTGGCAAGTCTCAGAAGAAATCATGTTTCCTTTGCATTTTAAAGGATAAAGAAGAATCAACTGGACAGAGAAGAGAAAAAAGCCCATTCCATCAAAAGTGTGGTGGAAGAATCCCACCGTTTAACTTCTCTCATTCTTGTCTTTCCCAGCCCATTTGCAAACACACTCACCAAGTTTGAATTAACATTTTGAAAGGAAGAGGAAAGCACTGTTCCTTCTGGAACCAGGGAGCACATTCAATCAGAGCCTAGATAGCAATCCCCAGACAGTGCTGCCAAGACAAAAGAGCTTTGCAGAAAGGGCCTACCTCTGCTGAGCACTTCATTTACTCCTGCATGGAGAGCTCCTGGGAATCAGGCATCAGTCACACATAGTGCAGTTATGATTTCTAGGGAAATTTCATTTGACACCAGTGACGTCCCATTGCCTAGTCGTAATCACTATGACCTTCTTTGGGACTGAGGTGTCCTTTCCCTAAGGACCTGCTCCAATATGCGATCCAGCAGATTGGAGCTCCTGTCAGAATATAAAGTTGTCATACTGACAGGCTCTCCCTGAGTACCCCAAGTGTCTAAGGATTTCAATAAACCATTCATTTATGTGCAGGATGAAGTAGAAATCTCCAAAATAGCAAAATAAATAAATAAATAAAGGTTATCTATAATTATTTAGCAGACATTTGAAGTAGGAATAGGTCATTAGGATTTCTGTTTCAAATCATAACAGAAAATTTTTATCAGAAGATTTCTTTTACACATAATTATTCAGCATTTTTACCAGTCATAATTTATAACAATAAAAATGGAAATAATCATAATAAAACAAGGTGAACATTTGCTAGTGGTTATCAGTCCCCTGTTATAAACATCTCTATAACAACCATATAAAGCAGGTAAATCAATTTCTACAGGTGTCAGAAAAAAATTTATCTACTTGATTGAACAGAAATTGATCTACCACTCACACTGAGGTGTTAGACTTGTATTTTTAAAACCATGTTGCTATCAAGAAAGGCCATCATCTCTGTGGCTTCACTTTGACCTTTGCTCTCAAAGTCACCAAACCTGAATTGCTGTCAGATTTCTCCCAAAGTATAATTGGTGTTGACTTATTATTTTATCACCTCTATAACTACATTTTGAAAATGGCATAGCTAGCATAAAGGGAAACTTCTAGTCACTATGGCCATACTGCCACAGAAAGAGATTCAGAAAATAAACCTGAAAACTCTAGAGAGGAATGCACATTATGTAAGTTTTCCCCTAGAGTTGGCAGCCTTTGTTCAGAGTTGCTTATGAGCTCATTCAGTTCTACCCATAGGCCCACACAACTCTACTTCCCGACATCTGTTCTCTCCTTCCAGGATTTGGAAGGTTTCTTTCTTCTGTGTGAAACGTTTGTGGAGATAAGGTTCAGAAAGGGAGAGAATGTAGACAGTGGGATTCAAAGGGCCTGGGTTGGAACTCAGGAAGTTTAATTTTTTTTTAACTACTCCCCCCTCAAAGTTATTCTTGCTCAGGTAGTTTAGAACAATGCTTTGAGAATCTCTGGAGTAGAGGATGTGGTGGGATGCCCATAGTGTTTAGTCATAAAACCTGGGGTCAAACTTCCCCTCTATGTCTAGCCAAGTGGGTGAACTTGAAAAGTTTTTAACTGTGTAAGCCTCCATTTCTCTGTTTTTTAAGTGGAGGTGACAATGTATGAAAATCAAGTGATATAATGTCTATGTGGAAGTGCTTAGCTCAGTGTCTGGATTATAGTAGACAAGCAAAAAGAGGAGTGGTTATTATTACAATCATGTTACAAGAAACATACAAAACATATGGTGCCATAATATGCATGTAAGCCCTCATTTTATTGGACAGAATTAATTAACTAGAAATCCCCACACGTCTGTTGCTGTTAGATTAGAAGAAGGAAATGTCTAATGGTAGTAGACAGCAAGTGTTACCAAGCTCCTCAAGTGGATATAATTTTCCTACTTGGGAAAGGAACAAAAAAATGGTAGATCCTTCTTATACCCTTCTCAGTGCAAACTAAACACCAGGCTCTCACAGTCATAGGAGCTTAAAGCTACAACTTCCATAGCCACTCTTGACATCACCACATTCCAAGAAGAAATACTCATAAGATTAAAACTTAGTAACTAAGACACTGCAGTCAAAGAATATATGATACTTATAACATTTATGGAGAATATTCCATGTCCCATCAACTACACCAAACCCTCTACTGGGATTAGATCATTCTATCCTGACAATCACCAGAGGTGATAAGTGTTGGTTTTATCCCCATCGAGGTACCGAAAGACAGAGAAATTAAGTAATTTCCCCACATAGTACACCTCATACCCAGGCCAACAGAATCCAGAGCCTGAACTCTTAATCACAACCATTGTATTCAAGAGTACAGCAGGGTCCCCAGAATGTGTAAATATGCGTGGAAAGATGGTTTTCTGCTCCATAGCAGCTTTTATCCCCAGCTTGTTAGTCAAAATCAGGAAAAATGACTATGATATTTTCCAGTAAATGGATAGATTTGGAGACTATCATGCTAAGTGAAATAAACCAATCCCAAAAATGCAAAGGTTAAATGTTTCCTCTGATATGTGGAAGCTAACCCAAAATGGGTGGGGGGATAGTAGTTCAGATGGATTAGACAAAGTGGAATGAAGGGAAGGGAGGAAAGATGGGAAAAGGGAAGACAGTGGAATGAATCTGACATAACTTTCCTATATACATTTATGAATATACTACAGTGAGTCTCATCGTCATGTACATACACATAAATATTTTTTATAAAACTATGGATAAATGGCAGAAAGGTCAATACAGGGAAGGGAGCAGAAGGTGGAAAAAGAGAAGGAGAAGGAGAGGTATTGAGGTCTGAATTAGACCAAGATACATTCCATGCTTGTATATTTATGTTAATATGGATTTTACTGTCATGTATAACTATAAAGAACCAATAAAAATTTTAAATAAAATTAAAGAAGACAAGCTGCTCAACTGGGAGAAAATATTTGTGAAAGTACATATCTGATAAAATGCTATTAACCAAGATATGCACAGAACTCTTAAATTCCAACAGTAAGAAAAGGAATAACCTGATTTAAAAATGGGCAAGAGTCTTCTCAGCAAAGGAAATAATCAATTACATCAATAGAGAGCCTACAGTATTGGAGAAAATCTTTACCACATGCACATCTGATAGAGCATTAATCTCCAGGATACACAAAGAACTCAAAAACTTAACACCAAAAAAAAAAAAAAAAAAAAATCAACAAATGGGAAAAGGAACTGAACAGGCACTTCACAGAAGAAGAAAAATATAATCGGTCAACAAATATATGAAAAAATGTTCAACATCTCTAGCAAATAGAGAAATGCAAATGAAAACTATACTGAGATTTCATCTCACTCCAGTCAGAATGGCAATATGAACAATATGAACAATAAATGTTGGTGAAGGATAAGGGAATAATGTTGGTGAGGATGAGGGAAAAAGGTACGCTGATACATTGCAGGTGAGACTGCAAATTGGTGCAATCACTATGGAAAGCAGTATACCCTATGTACATATGTAACTATATTACTTGTGGTATTCTACATCATGTATAGCCAGAAAATGAGAAATTATATTCCATTATATATGATTATCAAAGTGCATTCTACTGTCATGTATAACTAATTAAAACAAATTAAAAATTAGAAAGAAAACTTGGAATGGAACCACCATTTGACCTAGCTATCCCACTTCTCAGTTTATACCAAAAGAATTTAATATCAACATATTACAGTAATGCTGCCACATCAATGTTTATAGCAGCTCAATTTACAATAGCTAAACTATGGAACTGATCTAGGTGCCCTTCAACAGATGAATGGGTTAAAAAATGTGATATATGATGGAATATTACTCAGCCTTAAAGAAGAATGAAATTATGGCATTTGCTGGTAAATAGATGGAATTGGAGAATATCATGCTTAGTAAAATAAGCCAATCCCCCCAAGCTAAAAGCTGAATGTGTTCTCTGATATGTGGATGCTAACTCACAATGGGGTGGGGGGAGCTAGGGAAGAATAGAGTTACTTTAGATTAGGTAGAGGGAAGTGAAGTGAGGGGAGGACTATGGGGATAGAAAGCATAATAGAATTAAGCAGACACTATTACCCCATTTACCTATATAACTATATGACCAATGGTATTCTACAACATGTATAACCAGAAGAATGAGAAATTATACTCCATTTTATATGATGTTTCAAAGTGCATTCTACTGTCAAGTATAACTAATTAGAATAAATTTTTAAAAATTTAAAGTTCTGACAAAAAAATAGTCAAAAGACTCATATACCTCACCAATGAAGAAGGCAAATGAAATTATGAAAAGATTCTCCACATCCTATGTCATCGAAGAAATGTAAATTAAGCCAGCAATGAGATATCCCTACACACCTCTAAGAATGGCCAAAATCCAGAGAGCTGACAGCACCAAAGGCTGGTGAGGATGCAGGGCAACAGATTTTCTTACTCATTTGCTGGTGAGAATGCAAAATGGAACACAGTCACTTTAGAAGACAGTTTGGCAGTTTCTTACAAAACTAAACATACTCTTACCATATGGTCCAGCAATCACCCTCATTGGTATTTATCCAGTTGAATTGAAAACTTGTCTCCACACAAAAACCTGAGCACAGATGCTTATAACAGTTTTTATTCATAATAGTCAAGAGTTGGGAGCAACCACAACGTCCTTCAGTAGGTGAATCAAGAAATCAACTGTGGTACATATAGACAATGGAATACTACTCGACACTAAAAAGAAATGAGCTATAAAGCCATAAAAATACACAGAGGAAACTTAAATGCATATCATTAAGTGGAAGAAGCCAATGTGAAAAGCTACATCTTGTTTGATTCCAACTATATAACATTCTAGTAAAGGCAAATCTATGGAGACAATAAGATCATTGGTTACCAGGTTTTAAGAGAGGGGAATAAATAGGCACAGCATTGGGGATTTTAAGGTTAGTGAACTGTTCTATATGACCCAACAGTGTTGGATATATGTCAATAGATGCTTATAAAACCAGTAGAATGCACAATATCAAGTATAAAAACCCTCTTGTCAACAATGAACTTTGGGTGATAATGATGTGTCAATGTGGATTCATCATTTGTAGCACAAGTACCACTCTGTGAGGGATGTGGACAGACCTGGAGGCTGTGCATGTGTGGGGCAGAAGGTATGCAGAGACTCTTCGTGCTTCTTACTCAAATTTGGTATAATCCTAAAGCTTCTCTAAAAGATAGGATCTATTCTTTTTTAAAAAGAAAGCCTACCCCCCTCCACAGATGAACATCAGACACCGTGCCCACCCATCCCCCACCCCCACACCGTGCTGACTCGGGGGCCCTCACTGGTGCTCCCCGTCTTTGGAGGTTGGTGCAGGCATTTTGAATTATTCCTGAAGGCATGGCCACCATCATTGGAAGGGCAGCTCCCTTCCTGAGACACCTACAGGAGACTGGAGGCCCTTCAACAGGTAACTCTATTACTCACTTACATCCTACACCCTTCCCCATACTCCTTGTTCACCACTAGAAATACTGTAAACAGAATCAAACTCATCTGGTTTATCACAATAATGTTAAAGTCTTTATAGGGGCTATCTGGTTCAGGGCTGCATTTTCTTTGTATTGGGTGCTGCTAATATTGATCTCCCCTTCAAAGGAGAGGTACTGGAAAACTGCAGGGTTACAATGAGCCTGCAGGGGGAAACTTCAGTACCTCAGATCTTCACTGCTAGAGGGGAATATATAGAAACAATATGAAAAAACAGGGGAAGAAAGTGTCCCTAACAAACCAAGATGCTCTTTTGATAGAATCCCATGACAGCAAGGCAGTAGAAATGACAGAAAAAGAGTTTAGAATCTGCAATTAAAATGATCCATGAAGCAAAAGATGAAATAAGAGGGCAAATGCAGGCAATGCATGATTACTCCAATAAACAGTTAAAAAAGCAAATGCAGGAAGCAAAAGAACACTTCAATAAAGAGATAGAGATCCTGAAAAAAAAAAAACAGAAATACTTGAAATGAAAGAAACAATACACCAATTGAAAACTCAGTAGAAGGCATCACCAACAGAATAGATTTTGTGGAAGACAGAATCTCAGACAATGAAGACAAAATATTTAATCTTGAAAATAAAGTTGAACAAATAGAGAAGATGTTAAGAAATCATGAATGGAACCTCTGAGAATTATGGAATATTATGAAATACCAAAATTAAGAATTATTGAGATTGAGGAAGGCACAGAGATAACAAATAAAAGGAATGAGCAAACTGTTCAATGAAATAATATCAGAAAATTTCCCAAACCTGAAAACTGAAATTGAAAATCAAATACAAGAGGCTTACAGAATACCAGGTGCACAAAATTACAACAGATTCACACCAAGGCACATTATAATGAAAATACCTCACATACGAAATGAAGATAGGATTTTAAAGGCTACTAGAGAAAAGTATCAGATTACTTATAAGGGGAAACCAATATGGATATCTGCAGATTTCTCAGCCCAGACTCTAAAAGCAAGAAGGGCCTGGAACAATATATTTCAATCTCTGAAAGAACATGGATGTCAACCAAGAATCCTATACCTAGCAAAACTAACCTTCAGATTTGATGATGAATTAAAATCTTTCTATGATAAACAAAAGTTAAAAGAATTTACAAATAGAAATCCTGCACTATAGAACATTCTCAGCAAAATATTTCATGAGGAGGAAGTGAAAAACAACAAAACAAGTCAGCAATGGGAGGAACTACCCTAAAGGAAAAGTCAATCAAAGGAGAAACCAAGTCAAGTTAAAAGCCAAAAGTAAACCAAAATGACCAGGAATACACATAATATCACAATAATAACCCTCAATGTTAATGGCCTAAACTCATTAATCAAAAAACATAGACTGGCTCATTGGATTAAAAAGAAAGACTCAACAATATGCTGCCTTCAAGAGACTCATCTCATAGAAAAAGACATCCACAGACTAAAGGTTAAGGATGGGGAAAAACATACCATACACATGGACTCAGTAAAAAAGCAGGGGTCTCCATCCTAATATCAGATAAAGTGGACTTCAAACCTAAGTTCACAGAAAGGATAAAGAAGGACATTTCATACTGCTTAAGGGAAGCATAAAACAGCAAGACATAACAATTTTAAATATTTATCTCCCAAACAATGGAGCAACTATGTACATCAAACAAACCCTCTCAATTTTAAGAATCAAATAGACCAAAACACAGTATTAGTGATGGATTTTAACACATCATGTGCACCACTGGATAGATCCTGCAAACAAAAGCTGAACCAAGAAACTATAGAACTAAATAATACAATCAATGATATAGACTTAATGGACATTTACAGAGTATTTCATCCATCACTGAGCGAATATACTTTCATCTCAGTAGCTCATGGATCCTTCTCCAAAATAGACTATATGCTATGCCACAAAGAAGTCATTAGTAAATACAAAAAAATAGAGATACTACCTTGTATCCTATCAGACCATAATGGAATGAAATTAGAAATCAATGATAAAATAACAAACAAAAACTACTCCTACACCTGGAGACTAAATAATATGCTATTGAATGATGCAATGATAACAGAAGACATCAAGGAAGAAATAAAAAAATTCTTAGAGGTAAATGAAAACAATGACACAACATATCAAAATCTCTGGGATACTCTGAAAGCAGTACTAAGAGGAAAGTTCATTGCATTGAGCTCATGCATTAAAAAATAAAAAGTCAACAACTAAATGACCTAACATTAACATCTCAAAGCCCTAGAAAAAGAAGAACAGATCAACACCAAAAATAGTAGAAGATAGGAAATAATTAAAATCAGAGCTGAAATCAGTGAAATTGAAACAAAAGAAACAATTTAAAAAATTGACAAAAAACAAAGTTGGTTCCTTGAAAAACTAAACAAAATTGATAAACTCTTAGCCACACTAACGAAAAGGAGAGAGAAAACTCAAATTACTAGAATTCATGATGAAAAAGGAAAGATCACAACAGACACCACTGAAATACATAACATAATTAGAAGCTACTTTGAAAATCTATACTCCAACAAGAGAGAAAATATTGAAGACATTCACAAATTTTTAGAGACATATGATCCTCCTAAACTGAATCAGGAAGACGTGCACGATATAAACAGATCAATTTGAAGCACCAAAATAGAAGAAGCCATCAAAAGCCTACCAACCAAGAAAAGCCCAGGACCAGATGGATTCTCAGTCAAATTCTACAAGACCTTTAAAGAAGAACTAATATCAATACTCCTCAAAGTATTCCAGGAAACAGAAAAGGAGGAAACCCTTCCAAAATCATTCAATGAAGCTAGTATCACCCTCATACCCAAACCAGACAAAGACACATCAAGGAAAGAAAAATTTAGACCAATATCCCTGATGAACATAGGTGCAAAAATCCTTAACAAAATACTGGCAAATCACATACAAAAATATATTAAAAAGATAGTGCACCATGATCAAAAGTGGGGTTTATCCCAGGGATGAAAAGTTGGTTCAACATCCAGAAATCAATAAATGTAAAAATGTAATTCATCACATCAATAGGCTTAAAGTTAAGAATCACATGATTATTTCAATAGATTCTGAGAAAATGTTTGATAAAATATAGCACCCCTTTGTGCTTAAAACACTAGAAAAAATAGGAATAGTAGGAACATACCTCAAATTGCCAAAACAATCCTGAGCAGGAAAAGTGAAACAGGAGGTATCAAAATACCAGACCTTAAACTATACTACAGAGCAGTAGTAACAAAAATGGCATGGTATTGGCATCAAAATAGACAGGCAGACCAATGGTATAAAATAGAAGACACTGAGACAAACCCACATAAATATAGTCACCTCATACTAGATAAAGGAGTCAAAAACATACAATGGAGAAAAGATAGCCTCTTCAACAAATGGTGCTGGCAAAACTGGAAATCCATAGGTATTAAAATGAAATTAAACTTCTATCTCTCACCCTGCACAAAACTCAACTCAAAATGGATCAAGGAATAAGGAATTAGACCAGAGACCCTGCACCAAATAGAAGACAAAGTAGGCCCAAATCTTCATCATGTTGGCTTAGGATCAGACTTCCTTAACAAGACTCCCAAAGCACAAGAAATTAAAGCACGAATCAATAAATGGGATGGACTCAAACTAAATAGCTTTTTCTCAGCAAAAGACACAATCAATAATGTGAAAAGAGAGCCTACAGAGTGGGAGAAAATCTTTTCCACATGCACTTCAGATAGAGTACTTATCTCCAAAATTTATAAAGAACTTACAATATCTTACATGAAAAATACAAAGAACCTAATCAATAAATGGGGCAAGGAACTAGACACTTTGCAGAGGACATAAGGTGATTAATAAATATATGAAAAAGTGTTCGACATCTGTAGTTATTAGAGAAATGCAAATTAAAACAACTCTAAGATTTCATCTTATTCCAATTAGAATGGCTATTATCAAGAACACAAACAATAATAGATGTTGGTGTGGATGTGGGGAAAAAGGCACACTTTTACATTACTAGTGGAGTTGCAAATTGTTGCAGCCACTCTGGAAAGCAGTGTGGAGAATCCTCAGAAAACTTGGAATAGACCCACCTTTTGACCCGGTTATTCCACTCCTCGGTTTATATCCAAAGGACTTAAAATTAGCATACTACAATAACGCAGTCACAGTAATGTTTAGAGCAGCTCAACTCACAATATCTAGATTGTGGAACCAACCTAAATACTCTTCAACAGATGAATGGATAAAGAAACTGTGGTATATATACACAATGGAATGTTGTTCAGCCATAAAGTATAAAATTATGGCATTTGCAGGTGAGTGGATGGAGTTGGAGAATATTATGTTAAGTGAAATAAGCCAATTCCAAAAAACCAAAGACCTAATGATTTCTCTGATAAGTGGAGAACGATATATAATGGGGTGGGGAGGTTGGGAGTGAGAGAAGAATAGAGGAACTTTAGATTAAGAAGAAGGAAATGAGAGAGAGGGGGGTATGAAAATGGTGGAGTGAGACAGACATCATTACCCTATGTACATGTATGATTACATGAATGGTATGAATCTACATCATGCACAACCATAGAAATGAAATAATATACCACATTTGTGTACAATTAATCAAAATGCAGTCTGTAAAAAGTAAAAAAAAAATAAGTAAATAGCAAAAAATAAAAGAAATCACATTAGGCAATTATATCTTTAAAAAGTTAGAGAAAAAAGAAAATAGAGGCTGATTTTCAAACATGGTACAGTCTTTTATGATTCATTTATAAACAGTGATCTTCAGGAAGGCAAGAACCATGTTTATTTTATTCACTCTTCTTAAATTTTTTTCTCAAAGAATGTAAATTCAAATAAAATTGCAAAAAGTAATACAGAGGACCTCTGTACATTTTGTCCAGTTTTCCCTAGTGTTTTTGTTTTTAGATATACATGACAGTAAAGTGTGTTTTGACATATTTTACTTACATGGAGTGCAACCCATTACAATTTTGATTCCAATCTTGTTGAACATGTGTAGAGTTACACTAGTCATGTATTCATATATGAGCATAGGAAAGTTAATATGTGATTCATTCCACTGTCTTTCCTATTCCCAATCCCCTGCCTTCCCTTCATTCCACTTCATCTAATTCAATGAACTTCCTCACTTCCCTCCCTACCCTCCCTTGTTATGGGCTCACATTCGAATATCACAGAGAACATTTTGTCTTTGGTTTTCTGGAACTGGCTTATTTCACTTAGCATGATATACTCCAGTTCCATCCGTTTACCAGAAAATGCCATAATTTCATTCTTCTTTATGGTAGAATAATATTTCAGTGTATATATATATACCACATTTTCTTTATCCATTCATCTGTTGAAGGGTACCTAGGTTGGCTCCGTAACTTAGTTATTGTGAATTGAGCTGTTATGAACATCAGTGTGGCTGCATCACTAAAGCATGCTGATTTTATGTCCCTTACGTGCCGGGGAGTGGGAAAACTGGGTCAAATGGTGGTTCCATTCCAAGTTTTCTGAGGAATCTCCATATTGCTTTCCATAATGGTTGCATCAATTTGCATTCCCACCAGCAATGTATGAGTGAATCTTTTTTCCCATATCCTCACCAACATGTATTGTTACATGTATTCTTGATAACTGCCATTCTGACTGGAGTGAGATGGAATCTCAGTGTAACTTTTTGTACCATGTTTTGCATAACTCTAATTCAATACATAAATCAGGAGACTGGACCCAAGTACAGTGTGTGTGCACTCGTCGATGCCATTTTGGTCCCTGTGTGTTTGTGTAACTACTCCACAATATTTTGTTCACTGTGTCATCCAGTGTTGGCAAGATACTCAATAACACTGTTGAATGATTCAGTGATCAAAAGAATAAGCCCATGGCTGAGTGGAGTAGTAGACATAAGTAACTGGCATGTAGTTCTGATTTGAGTATGGGCTCAATTTAACTCATATAAAAGTTTTAAACTGAGAGTTGTGTGTAGATGCCTGGATTGGGAGTGCCCACTGCACTTAAATTTAGCTAATTGAGCCTGTATGGGTTTAATTGGGATCCCCAAGGCATTCTTATTGAAATACTGCAACATGAAAATAGGAAAAAGACAGAAAGCATAACCCAGATGATAGAAAAGAGTACCATGCTATCTATATGGCAAAACAAACTTGGAGGCTTTCTTGCCAGAATCAGAGCTAGTAACATTGCAAACCACCCTGAAAAGGTGTTTTTGTTTGAAAGAAAAACAAAAACATGCCTTTATATTAAGTGGAAGGGACTGAGTTCACAAGCAAGAAAACAAAGCTCTGGAGGTAAAAAGTGCTGCTGGTGTCAGTTATGGAAATTCACCAGACTCTGCCATTCAAGAGCATTGTCCTCCAGTGGGTGAGGGAGGCTGGGCTGGAGACAGGTTGGGCTGATCTGGTAGCATGGGACTTGGGTGCATGCAGCAGAGTCAGATCCAAACCTGGGCAGTGATGCTCTCCAGAGAGGTATGGCAGGTTATTATTATTATTAATTGCTGTTGTTGTTTTAATTAGATCTCAGCCCTGACAAACCCCAAAAGTCTTAGTCTCTAAGCACATCTGAACTTTGATTTGGTCTGCTTAGTTAAGATTTTACAGAAACCATTTAAGCATTTGTATAGAAGTGACATCATCCCTGAAAGAAATTATCTCAGTTACAAGTCTGGTATTACAAAAGACCCTCAAGAAAAACCCCTCTGCTGGACTTGAGACCCCTGATAACTTCACACATGGGCTTTCTTTTCAGAAGTATCCAATGGACAAGAAGACTGTGAGGATAACCCTCCATCTCTGTGTGCTTTTCCCTAGATAAGCTGTAAACAGAAACTGAGGAAATTTAATGTCTCATTATAGTTCCCTTTGTTTAGAAAACATTTCTGCATATGTTTTATATTTCCATTAAAGAGAAGCGAGTATCTTGTTCTGCAGATTCCCAAGAAAATAACAGAAGTTAGGTCAGAATTTACAGTGTGCCCACAGTTGCTGACCTTTGGACACTAGCAAGGGAGTCCAAACCCTCTCACCTACCCTTTGCTAGAACCACTAACCATTTCCTGCCTCAGAGTAAAACCCTTCAAAGTCTCTCTCAGGAAACCTTTCCAACCCAAGATCCAGGCCTGCACAGGCCTGACCCACTGTTGTTGCAGAGCATGGTGATATCTGGAGACTGCTTAGTCTTATACTTTAGAGGGAATGAAGATAAGGGAAACCCCTTGATCAGTCTGTTTGCCTCTTTGTGTCCTGAAATTCCTATCTCCTTGTGAATAAAAATTTGAAGAGGAGTTGTAGTTCTGAATTTGCAAGATTTAAAGATCATGAAAAATTGACTACCCTATAGAAAGATAGGAAAAATAGAAAGATCAATTAACACATGCAGAGTCTGTATTCAGAAGGAATCTGAGGAATTTAGCTAATGCAATTCAGTAAGAACACAACATAAAAAACATAAATGAAAAAAATGAGTGAAATTATCATTTTGCAAATCATGTTACTATGTAAGAAGAAAATACAAGATTGTTTTTGAGAAACCACTGGGCCTAAAAAGAAATTCAATTAAAGAAGCTGATTATAAAATGAACAAATAGAAAAAGCAATTAGCTATTCTATATAGTAGCTATAACCAATTCAAAAATATAATAAAAAACAGAAGATTGACTTTTCAGTAGCAATCAATGCAAAATGCATATGAATAAATTTTGAGGTAATTGTGGTTACATATGAAAAATATTGCAAGTTTACTGAGTGACATTTTTAAAATTTAATATTGAAAATCTATTCAGTGTTTCTGGTAAAAGACCAGAATTAAAGGCCAGAAACAAATCAAATATACACAAGAATTTAGAATGTAAGAAAAGTGCATTTGAAATGAGTAGAGTCAAAAGACTGTTGAGTAAATAGTTGCTGTCCCTGTGCTGCCACAGATTGGCATTCCTACTTTTCTGAACATACTTAACCCTGTATTGACTGAAGCCCTCTGAACCTGTTCCCTCTGACCTGAACAATCTTTTCCCAAAGCCTATTCCTTGTCTGTTCAATATTCCTCCAAAGAGTATCAGCAGCTTGAAGTCCTAATAGCTCTGGAGCTTATTTTCTCTATGCCTACCAGATGTTGGACACAATTTCTCAGAGTATGCAAAGTAGGGAGACTCCAAATAGTTAAAAATCCTTATATAGGATATGATCAAAACAATTGGGTATACAAAACTTTGAGCATGGTGCTAGCAGACGTTTGAACTAACAGATCTCAGTCTGCCATGAAGAGGAAAATAACCTAGGAGCCATACACAGAGGCCATCTTTGGCTCATCTATATACCACATCCCCACCCCTGTTCTCTAGCTTCTCACTCCACTTCATATTTGGATATAGCACCTGACATTAAAATCCATATGTATTTGGTTGGTGTTTATTCTCTGCTTTCCTCATTAGAATGTTAACTCTATGGAACCATCTTTATTTATTTTGTTTTCCCAGTGCCAAAAGAAATTGAATACCTGAAGAGAATGGGAACCTAAAAAACACTTGCTGAATGAAGAAAGATAGGAAAAGATTGAGAAAGGAAATATATAAAAATAGGTCAAAGATCCCAGTACCACCATGACATTATTTTCAGAAAACAAAGTATTTAATTACAGTAGGAAAGGACTTTTCTAAGTGTGACACCAAGGTAGAAATCATTGAGAAAGACTAGTAGAGCAAACCACGATTTTTTAAATTATGAAACTTAAGTTATAAAGTTAAAAAGCTTTAAATAAAAATAGGATTGTAAACAAAATATTTATAACAGAAATAGTATTTACCTTATCAATAAAGAGTTAATATCCTCACCAATTAAGGACTTCCTACACATCAATAAATAGAAGATAAATACTTAATAGAAAAACACATATATATGAACAGGTAAGAGCCAAAAGGAAATACTTTCAGTGTTCAATTTTGCCACAAACCAAATAAATGCAAACAAAAATAACAATGAGCTGTCATGTTTTTCCAATAAAAAAAGAAAGTAGTTTTCAGGACATTGGTAGTACATTAGGCCATTTTTATTCTATTTAATCTGAAGTAGTATCAACAAAATATTTAGAAAGTATTCATCCCTGGACTATATTTTGCTTTTTGGAACTTTCTACTCACTCACAATCGGTATCGCATGGGAAAAATGTAATTCTACACAAAAAATAAATAGTATGGTAAACCTCCAGCTCCCAAAGTATGTCTATCCTGGAAAATACTGCCCCAGCACTGAAAACTACCTAGAGTGTGGCAGCTTTCAGTAGCACAGATGTGGGCAAGATTTTTCTCTGCTTTGGATCAGGGCTGGTAAAAGAGGGCTAATGGTACACAGAGAGATCTTAAAGGACAAGTAGAGATTTTCCAGATGACCAATGAAGGAAGGGACAGGGTATGCAAAAGAAGAGGACCACAACGCAGCATGGGTCAGTGTAGTGTCTTAGTAAAAACAAGACATTCTTAGAATTCGCAGTGTCCAGAATCCACAACTAATACTGAAATCTATCATGTAATGGAATCTGGGTTAAAGTTTACCTCACTGGTTATGGATTCAAGACAGGGTTTTAAATGAGGGAAAGCAAGAGTTCGCAAGAATATCAAGAGAATATTCCTCTGATCTCTCACTCCGGGAAGACTGGAGAGGCCATGAATGTTCCAGGAGAGGGCTCCAGGCCCGTTTCTTACTTATCAAGCAATTGTTTCTCTTTCTCAGCTATCAAGAAATAGAACAATTATATTAGTCATGGTGTTGGCAGGAAATAGACCACTGGGGTACCAGGTGGTATGTTTTAGATACAGTGGTTTACACAGTTGTTCAGGAAAACCAGCTGCCAGCCTGAGGTCAGGGACAGTTGAGTGTAGGTGCAGCCCCTTCCTGACATGAGGAAAACCCATTGCCACCTTTACTCATCATCCAGGCAACTCAGAGATAATTCCCTGGGTTGCTTTTGGACTATTTGCTTGCCATACCAGATATCCATGACATTTTATCAATTTTAATTTTACTGAGGCTGGATTTGTGAGACCAGCTGATCACTCAACTAGATTTTCTTTTGTGAACTTATCAGTACATGCACATGCACGAGGCTGTTACATAATGAGACTGTTATTTTGTGAAAAGAAGTCATAGAATGATGCTTATTGATAATGCAAGTGGTAGCTATAAAGAGAAAAATCAATAGTTCTTGGATAGAATAAACAACGTCTGGGTAAATGAAAAGGGAGAAAACTACTAACTTGTCTCAAAGTTTGAATGGGAATAAGTTTAGCATTTAGAAAGAAATAAAGGTGATTTATTAAATTGTTTTAATGATTCACTGAAGCAAATCAAAATTTGTTCCTTAATTTCGAGATAAGATAATTGAATAATGTGGTCATTAACTTTCAATGTTAACAGGTATCTGGCTCTTTACAGAGACCTATGCAGAGCAACAGTAACATCAAAGCTTTGAAACAGCACACACTTCAAAATAAAAAGTTTGAAATTTTAGGAAATCATTTTCTTGGCAGATTTTAGATAATAGGCTTTTGTGAAGAGAGGTCTTCATAATCACACCTCTATACAAATGTGGACTCTATAGGAATAATTAACATCATTCATCACTCTTGATCGGTGTTACTATGGAGATGTGAATGCAATATTGTGTGGAGGTTATTTTCATGACAAAATATACTGTAATTGCTATCTAAATTATATTACTACTGCATTTATAGAATCATCATGGAAGTCACAATTTTTTTCAGTTATAATTTATTGCATTGTATGGAAAGAAATTATATGACATTTCAGAGAATGGAGTTTGACAACTGTCTTGGGATATTTCCTTTATGAATACCAAATACTACATTGGTACGGTTATCAGAAAACCTAGGAGGGAAAAAAGAACAGAAGATAGCATTGAGGAAATGGGAATGAAGCAGCACAAGTGGTCGTCTTTCAAGCCATTCTTAGGGGTTAGAGTCACAAAAGAATCACAATTATGGGACTTACAGAATCACGCTGGTTTTCTACAAATATTCCCTTGGAAATGGTCTGGAGGAAAAACTGGAAAAGAACTAGAGTGGAGGAGGCAAGGTGACAACTTGGAATACTGGTTTAATGGTTTGAAAGGATGATCAGGCTCTAAAGCTAACCTCACATCCAGTCATCTTCAGTCCTGGTTTGAGATTACATGCAATGGGAGCATTTTGAACTATAAGTGCCTGACCATTCTTCCAGATTAGTTACAGTAGAATCCTTGGAGATGATACCTGGGCATCAATATTGCATAAATATTCTTTTTATAGTTCCCCAGATGATTCTGATAAGAATTGAGACTGCTACTTGAATCAAACAATGCCTATAAGTGTGGATATATTTTTAAAGTATTTAGTAAGCAGAACTTCATGATGACTGACTGATGGAAATGGAGGGACAGTAAGGGTCTTATGCTAAGTTTAAGACAACCTGGAGAATGAGGTAGAAATAATTAAGATTCTAAACTATGGAGACTTTTCTCTGAGCTGAACATGTTTCAGGATTTGAATTTACTCCAAATTATAGTCTCTTTAGAATCTAATGTGCCCTATGAGCCTACAGGCTTGAACTAGCAATCAACAATGAAAAATCTCTATTTTGGGGAAAATAATTATTTATAATTGTTGGGAGAATTATAGTTTTTCTAAAATCACAAGAGAAAAATGACTTGACTCCAGGAGCCTATTTCTTAAGGGAGCTGGGGATGTCTAAATAGCAACATCCCATGATGTGGATTTTGCTCCTATGTGAGACTAGGGTGATTAATTCTTTAATACCAAGGGGTATCAAGTCTTCTCGGAGAACAGTGTTTCCCATAAAGGGGTCTAAATAATCATGCAGTTTCATATTAGTTGTTAGATTTCAGTCCTCTTAAAAAGCCATGTCCACCTCAGGTGTGTTCTCTGTCACATACCTGCCAGCCCTATCATTTTTTTCCTTGTTAGTTCTCTCCCCATTGATTGACAGCATTTTTTCTGAGATATTTTTGTCAGGCAGGATCTCTCCTAAGGGACTCTGGCAGTACTAGGCCTACATTATCCCTAGAGCTAGTTACCAGTCACTAGGACCATTGGATGGATTGCTCTGATTACCTAGGTCTAGACCATGAATCCACCCTAGATGCAAAGAATGTAGTCAGTACCACCCAAATCATGTGAATTAAGACCTGTGCGAGATGAGGATATTTGAGATATTGTATTCAGGAGAAGAAATGTGTAGAGTAGGCAAAAACTCCTCAGGGAGTTTCCCAATTTTCCATTCGTCTTGATCTCAAGGTCAGAATCTAGGAATGTTTCATAGATGACTATGTTCCTTCCCTGTTCTCCATGCACAGGTATGTGCAGAGGTAGAGATGGGCAGTTTCATGGGGAAGCCCTGGTAGTGACAGAAAAATTACTATGGTGGAGGTCAAACCTAAAATGAAGGCCAACCTGCACCATTTCTGGCAGGACCATCCCTTATATTTCTTATCACAGAGTTCCATTTATTTCCTCTATTTTTCTGACTTTTATAAATAAATAAATAAATGTATTTAAAGAAATACATTTCATAAATAAATAAATATGTGTCTGGGACCACAACCATTACCAAATATCCCATGAAGCCCTCCTCCTCTCCTCTAGGGAGCAAATTTTTGTAATATCAGAGCTAAAAAAAAAACTAAAAACTGTCTGCTCGAGATCCAGAGAAAACAAAATGGAGCTTGTGAAAGTAGCACTTAATGACTTAATTTACAAAAGCCTGAAACAGAGTTTTAAAATGTTCATTTCTTTGAAATAGTATTTCAATTCTTTAATAGTCCAATCTGAGGAAGTCATCTAAAACTGCTGATTAAGCTGTTAGCAGAGATTTTCATCACAGGGCTATTTATAACAGCAGAAAAATATAAACAACTTAAATGCCCAACATTGAAAGAACAGTTAAATAACATTTGCAAACCTACTCAAAGAATATTATGTACCATTAAGAATAACATTAATCATAAATTTGTGATAAAAAAGAAAACATCTCATTGTAAATGAAAAGAATGATGAGGAAAAGTATAGGTACTATGAACTCCTGGTATATAAAAAGTAAAACTTTACATTAAAAAAAAAAAGGATGGAAAGGATCACTCCAGAATGTAAATTAATGATGATTTTTGGTGATGATAAAACATTTGATTTTCCTCTTCCAGCTTTCTTCATTTCTCTAATTTCCATATTTGGGGTAAGTATAATCAATGTTCAGTTCTCAATTCATCTCCACTAACCTGTCAGCAGAATCACTACCTCCTTTCCAAAAAATTTCTTAACTATCCTTCCAGAACAACATACTCTCCTGTCCTTTTTTCTACCCTATTGATTCCTCCTTTCTTATCTCTATCCCTTCTTCCTCATCTTCTCCCTGGCCTCTTGATGTTGGATGTCTAAGAGTTTTATCTCTTCTCCAGCCACACCCACTTCTTTAGTGATTCCACACAGCAGCATGACTTCAAATGTCATCCGGTGTCAGTGACTGTCATTCACATCTTAAGACTAGATCGCTCTCCTAAACTCTAAACTTGAATATGCAACCCTACTAGGTGTCTCCATGAAAAGACATCTTACATAATTTACATGCAAAACTGATTCCTGATCTTCCCTCAAATCTACTCCATCTGGGTCCTTTCCCATCTAATTCAGTCTAGGTTCTTTCAAGAAAGCAGAATCATTCTAATTATTATGTGAATAAAAAGAATTTAGTAGATAAATTGGTGCTTCCCCAAGTGTGGGCGCAGGTAGAAGAGTGAAGATCAAGAATACTGAAGTCAGTAGATTAGGGAAAGACTCAAAGGTTGATGGTCCTTAACAGTTCCCCAGGGAACTACAGTAATTCTCAAGCTCTCTAGGAAAGATTCCACCAATTTTGTCTCAGCTGCAGCAAAGTAGCCTCATTCAGAAGCCTGAGATGCTGCTGCTGTGAACCTTGCAGCTGCCCATGCATCTGCCCTCCACAGCTTACTGACAATAATGGTCTCTCCTCACTTTCTCATTCCAAATCTCATGTTGAGTCCTCTCATTGGAAAAACATCCACATGCAAATGGATGGTCATGCAATGTGGTTCCTGGATTTTCCTCGTCCATGTACAGAAATCCACTAGAAATGGATGGAGGGATGTATAGTTGGGAACTGCCGATCCAGTATAGCATTGCAATAGATGGCAGCCCATTCTTCTAGTTTCTCTGGCCAGAAAAACTTAGAGGTATGTTTGACTCTTCTGTTCCTTTCACTATTTCCAATATATCAAGAAATCTAGTTGTCACAACTTTCAAACATACCCAGTACTGACAACTATCACTATCATGCTAATCCCAGCTGTAACTTCATGAAGTCTTATTCTGGTCTCTTACTTGCATCTCTTCTCCTACCCTTGCTACCCTCATTATCAGACATTTCTCAGCAAGTCATCCAGAGGGGCTCTGGATACATAAGTCAGACCATGCCATTCGTCGGCCTAAGAACTTGCAATGGCTACTCATTTCACTCAGTGTCAAAAATCTTACAATATTCTATAAGGCTCTACATAATCTTCCCTTACCCAATTCCTCTCTGATATCTTCTACTACAGTTCCTTTTGGTGTAAGTTATATAAATAATGTTAGGTAACAAATTAACCTTAGAGGAGTTTTAAATGAAAAATACCTATTTTTGCCCACAACTGGCAGTTCAGCTGAGGATTGGCTAGTCTAAGCCAGGACCGTGCCAGGCCTCAGGTTATCACCCAAATGTGCTCCATTTTGCTTGCAGGAGAATAACATGAAGTACATTCTTCTCATGATAATGGAAGAAATGCAAGAGAAAAAGCAGACCACAGCCATATTTAAAGCATTGCTTGCATCATGTCATGTTTAGTTAGCCAAAGTCACATGGTCACACCCAATATCAACGTGGCAGGAAAATAAATGCTACCTAAAATCATGTAAGTACAACCTCAGGGATGCATAAAGAATTGGGAGCTATAAGGCAGCACTTTTATCTACTTATAAACTATGTAATTTTTACATTTGCCATGAATTTTGTTTGTGGCCTGTCTTCCTCCTTGAGAATGGAGATCTTCATTTGTAACAGGGACTTGAAACACTGCTTGCACAGAGTAAGAGCTCAGTAAATACTCATGAAATGAACAAATGAAGGAACATCCAAAGAACACTGACCTTCACTTAACCTTGATTTTAAAGATCCAAAGAAGGCTATTTCACCAGAATTTAGGCTCCCTCATGACAAGCCTTTGCCAGAACTTTAAGCCAAGCAAGAATTGACACTGAAAGTATTGTTTTGATTGCTGTAGCTTTGTAATACATACCGAAGTCAAAATGTATGTCTTTCCATCTAGTGTTTCTCTTTCAGGATTATTACTTGGGGTCCTTCACGATTTTTTTATTGGTTCATTTTCATTTTATGGAATAGTGGATTTAATTGGGGCATATTCATACATGTGCATAAAACATAATTTGAAGGCTCAACTTTTCCACGTCTTAAGAAAATGGCAATTTGAATTTTTGACAGGGTTAGCATTTAATCTGTAAATCAATTCAGGTAGTATTATTTTATTAATAATATTGAATCTTCCAATCTGTAAGTGTGGAATGGTATTCCATTTACTTAGGTCTTTATTAAGTTTTATCAACAATGTTTTACAATTTTCAGAATAAAAGTCTTACAATTCTTTGATTAAATTTATTTTCAGGTATTTTTATGTTAATGTAAGAAGAATTATTCTCTTAGTTTTACATCTGGGTTATTCATTGCTAGCATTTAGAAATATAGGTTTTTATCTTGTGTCCTGTAATTTGCCAAACTTGTTTATTAGTGCTGATAGATTATTGTAGATTATTTAGAATTTTTGACACATGAGGTATTATGTGTGAATAGATAATTTGCTTCCTCTTTTCCAATTTAGGTTTATTTATTTATTTGCCTTATTGTTCTTATCAAGAACTCCAGTACAATGCTGAAAGCAGGTATCCTTATTTTTTTGCATAATATTAGGAGAAAACTTTCAGTCTTTCATCATTGAATGTAATAGTAGGTGTAGATTTTTCAAAAATGCTCCTTTACATGTTAAGAAAGTGTCATTTCTAGTCCTAGTTCATTGCATGATTTTTATTATGAGAAAGCATTGGATTTTTGTCAGAGTTTTCTGTATCACTTAAGATAACCACGTGAGTTGTTTTCCCCCCTTCATTTCATTTATATCATGTATCACATTGACTGATTTAAAGTAATTGCTAATAAGGAAAGATTTGTTTCTGCCACAGTATTTGTTTTCTCTACATTTATAATTTTTTGTTTTGTAATACTTTTATGACTGTCTCCTTTTGTAACTAATTGATTTTTTTTCTAGTGTATGTTTTTTATTTCCTTTTCATTTCTTCTTCTGTTTTTAAGGTTTTGTCTTTCTTTCTTAGTGGTCACCCTGTGGATTGAAGATGGCATGTTAACATAAAAATCAAACTTGAATTAAGATGAATTTCGTTTAATAACAAAAACTCTACTCCTTTACAGCTCTGACCCCTTTTATGTTGTTATTGTCACAAGTTACATTACTCTACATTGTCCTTTAACACATACAAATTATTTTATGAGTTTGCTTTTAAATCATATAGGACAAAAGGAATTACAAATAAAATATGCAACAATATTCGGGCTTCATATTTATGCATATGGCTAAGATGACTGTTCTTTTTTCCTTCATATGGCTTTGAGTTACTTTCTAGGGCCTTTCATGCCAGACTGAAGGATTCTTCTTAAGTATTTCTTCTAGGGCAGAGCGACTGGTGAGGTTTTCCTCCAGTTGTCATTTCTGGAAATATCTTAATTCTCCTCATTTTTGTTTTTTGTTTTTGTTTTTGTTTTGTTTTTGGTACTGGGGATTGAACCCAGGGGTACTTAACCACTGAGCCACATCCCCAGCCATTTTTTATATTTTATTTAGAGACAGGGTCTCTCTGAGTTGCTTAGGGCCTAAGTTGCTGAGGCTGGCCTTGAAATCATGATCCTCCTGCCTCAGCCTCCCAAGCCATTGGATTTACTTGTGTTAGCCACCATATCTAGCCTCTCCTTCATTTTAGAAGATGACATTACTGGATATAGAATTCTTAAGTGGCAGAACATTTTTTTCAGTACTTTAAATATGTCATTCCCCCACCTTCTGTCCATCAGGGTTTCTGAAGAGAAAGCTGTTAATCTCATGGAGTTTCCCTTGTACATGAAATAGTCTTTCTGATTGCTTTTAAGATTCTTTGTCTTCTAAAACTTTACCTCTAATGTGTCTTGGAATTAATTAATAGAATTACACATTCTCTTAGGTTATCCTTGTTTTTGAAATTTATTAGGCTTCTTCACCTGTGTAGAATCATGTTTTTCATCAGATTTGGGAAGAGTTGGGCCATTTTTCCCTCAGCTATTCTTTCCACACTTTCATGTCTCTTTTGCTCCCTCTGAGATGCCCACAGGTGAAAACCTAGGGTGCTCTCAGGCCTTTTCTGAGATTTCACCCATCCCGAGCCCTCATGTGAACTTCTGAATCCATCTGTAGACAGTGATGCTTTGAAAAATCATTATTTTCCCACTTATCTTCTTTCCAAACCTCGTCCTTCCCAGATTTTTTGATTTATCGTTTTGTCCTGTAGTTTTTGCTCAGACTGCTGTGTAAAGTACGTTTGCCAGTAAATATTTTTTGGAATGTGCAGCTCAGAGTTCTCCCTGCCCTGGGAACACTCCAAGTCAGGTGAAACAAAGGTAGCTTCATACCACTGCTTTAGGTAATTTCCATGCACAGGTCAAAACATGCAACCACAGATTTTTGAGAAAAAGGTCCATATCTCCCCCTGTGGCACTAGTAACCTCTACCAGTAGTGCAGTGTCTTCATGGGCACCAGTGACCTGGGGAAAGAATGTGGCAACAGAGCAATTTAAAATGCCATAACATTCACTTTCCACATTACAGCAGCTTCTTTCTTCCTTCACTTTCCCTGGTTGGTCTAAGTTTTTTGTTTGTTTGCTGAATTTCAGAAATCTGTGATTTTGTTCTGCTAGTTTTTTGTTTGCTGTTCGTTTGTTTGTTTGTTTGTTTGTTTTAACCAGCCCATTAGTTACTGAAGGAATGGAGTTTCCTACTTTGCCATTTTTGGTAACATCGCTTTCAACTTTTTGAACTTCTTAAGTACATAGATAATTTATTTTCCTACTCTTCTAATATAAGTATTTGAGGACCATAGCATTTCTCAAGGATTGGTCACCTAGAAGTTCTGATGAATTATTTTCATTACCATCTGATTATTTTAGAGTCTCTAATTTCTATTATAATCTCTTTTTAACAAATTGTTACTTAGAAGTATGAAGTTTTTTTGTTTTGTTTTTGTTTTTTTAATTTACAGAAGTACTAGGTTTATCCAGGCATCATGGTACACTCCTAGAATCTGAGCAGCTGGGGAGGCTGAGTCAGGAGTATCACAAGTTCAAGGCCAGTCTCAGAAACTTTGTGAGGACCTAAGCAACCTAGTGAGACCCTGTCTCAAAATTAAATATGAAAAGGGCTGGAGATGTGGCTCACTGAATAAGCACCTCTGGGTTCAATTCCTGTACCAAAAGAAAAAAAGGGGGTGGGGCTAGGCTCATTTAGTTAAATTTTTGGTTATTTTTTTCTAGCTTAATTGCTAAGATTTTCTGAAATTGGATGAAACTTGACATATTTATTTCATATGCCCTCAAAAAGATGTGTTCTTTACCAGGCCCAGTGGCCCACACCTGTAATCCTAATGGCTCAGGATACTGAGACAGAAGGATCACAAGTTCAAAGCCAGTCTCAGTAATTGCAGGGTGCTAAGCAACTCGGTGAAACCTGTCTCTAAATAAAATACAAAATAGGGCTAGGGATGTGGCTCAGTGGTTGAGTGCCTCTGGGTTCGATCCCTGGTATGCCCCCCACATACCCGCCACACAAAAGATTGTTCTCCAGATTGGAGAAATATTGTTTAGTTTATTTACATTAAGTCAAATTTGTTTGACTCAAATCTCCTCTAACTTTACTGATTTTTTAATCTACTCGATCTATAAATGAGATTTTGCTAAGATCTGCAGTTATAGTGTTGAATTTGTGTACTTCTCCCTGTAGTTCTATCAATTTTTTATTTTATTTACTCTAATAGGCATAGAATTGCTGCATCTTCCTGGTGAAATGCACTTTTAATCAATATACAGTAATACTTTTATCTCTGGTAATGCTTTTAGCTTTAAAGATTTTATCTAGTATTGATGTAGCTACAGAATTTTTCTTTTAGTTAATATTTACCTGAATATATTTTTTAAACTTTAACATTTTGTAATGTTATGTTTTAGGTGCTTCACTTTTCTTCTTTTCTGAAAGTAAGTTTCTACATGCCTAGCCCAGTGTCCAGTTGTCCACCTTCTACCAGGTTGACAGTAGGCCTAAGGATGGAAGGTTCAAAAAGAGCAAAAGAGAACAGAAGGAACCCTGATGCTTGGTGATCCTCCTGGCACCTGACCAAGGTTAAATAAATGTTCATTGAACTGTCAAAGTGAATTTTAATGTCCATAACTTCTTCATAGAATTAGTGTCAGATTCCAGTGAAGTCTCCCTATGTCTCCTTTGTATTTGAAACTCAAGGTGTTCCACTGGAAAGTTCAATCCCCAAGACCTTCTGCTCATGATGAATACCTAGTGCAATTCCAAACAACATCCATCATGTCTTTAAAATCATTTTCTCATCCTGAAGTTGTAATGTGGTCTGAAAATCGCACTAGATATTTAAAACCAGAACTCAATCAGGTTTATTTTATCTGAGTATTGCTGTCCTTCATTGCTATAGAAAATTCATAGTCACTGCCTCCAGGCCTCTTTCCCTTTCTCTTTATTATCTCCTTTTGGAATTCCAGTGAGATTTTTGTTGGACTTTCTCATTTTATTCACTGTATCCTCTTAACTTCTCTGTGATCTACCTCTTGGTCTTTATTGCCTTTGGGCAATTTCTTCTGACCAATCTTCAACTTCACTAATTTTCCTTTTGTCTGTTTCCAATCTTCTAGTTAGCATCTTCTTTGAAATTCTGGCTTTAATTACTACATAATTTTTCATTTCTAAAAGTTCTATTTGCCCTTGTTTAAGTACAGCTGGCCAATGAGAGACTCTTTTTAATCTCAGTCAAATAATAATCACCTGTTTAATTTATTTTCATATATTTCTAAATAGTATGTGATATTGTATATCTGGTATTTTTGATGTATAGAATTTTTACGTATCTGATTTCTGTGTATATGAAGATGTTTGTTTGTTCAGAGAAATTTTTCCAAAGCAACAGTATACTTATAAGAAATTAAAAATAAACAAGGAAAATAAAGCTCTTTGTATTATTATAAAAATAGTTTTGACCTGATAGAGGGTCTCAGTAACCCTCAGATGTTCTCCAACTACATTATGAGAATCACTTCTTTAAACCATCCACTGATGCAATAAATTATTTCTCCCTGCGCATCTAGAATTGCACTGCCTAGGTGCCAATCTTGGGAAAATGAAAGCTCGAATCATTCTCCACCAGGTTAAATTTTCTCCCAAATTCTGATTGAGAAATACAGCAAGTAATTTTTAAATCCAATATAGCTATATAATGTTTTTGCTTCTTAACCAATATACTTCTCTCTCCCTGGTCCCTTCTACTCAGTATTTCTATCACTATGCAATCCTTCCTTTGGACATCTGCATCGTGAGGCTTTTACTGCCACAATGCACATTAATTAAGGGAACATGAAAAACAAAATAGTCCACTTCTCAGTTTTTAAATTTCAAATGATTTGGAAGAAAAGATGAATAGTCAGACTACCCAAGTGGAAAAGGGAGAGGAGCATGCAGGCAGGAGATGAGCTTACTTATGAGAGTATTGGAGAGAAAGAGATCCTGAGCCCAGCACTGCCCCAGGGCAGACACTGAGGGGGCTCTGGGAGATGGAGTGGGAGCTACAGGTCAGAGAATTCAAGAGCCAAGGGGCTTTTCATCAAGATGGCTCTGAAAGAAAAGAAAAAATCTACTGCACATCCCAAAGCCAAAATGGAGGTCAAGAAGGCAGTGCTGAAAGGTAACCACAGCCACACACACAAAAGACCCCTACATCACTGACCCTCTGGTAGCCTGAGACACTTGGCTCCAGAGGCAGCCAGATGTTCTCAGAAGAGCACCTCCAGGAGAATAAGCTTGACCACCATGCCACCAATTTCCCCTGAACACGGAATCTTCCATAAAGAAGATAGAAGGAAAAAACACTTGCATTCAATGCAGATGTCAAGGCCAACAGGCACCAGAACAAACAGGTTGTGAAGAAACCTGTGACATTAATGTGGCCAAGGTCAACAACCTGCTCAGGGCTGATGGGGAGAAGGCAGAGTAGATGTGACTGTCTCCTGATTATAATGTTCTAGATGTTGCTAACAGATTGGGATCATCTAATCTAAATCCAGTTACCAAATTCTAAGTATACATTTTGCTGTTGTTGTTATTTTAAAAAGAGCAAAGGGATCCTTAAGCCCTTCTGCCCATTTTCTCAGGAGACAGTCCAGGAAGCACATGAGGTACTGGGTGCTTTCTCCATTCTTCATGAAAAGTGAGATGAGATGACTGTGTGTGTGAGTATAGAAGGAGCCAGAAAGCCACACACAGGGTGTCTGCAACCTGCAGCCTGGTACAGGATCAGGGGAATGTACTCTGAACAGAAAGGCTGTGACCAGAAGAGGCCCTGAGTCGGAAAGAGGTAGACACCACTGTGATCTGCCGCCAGTAAAATGTAAGGTGAGATGGGAGACATCTCAGTGAAAGGGCTGGTAGCAAAGCTTAGATACTCACACACATACACACAACTTGAAACTGGGTGAGCCTTCTGGAACTTAAAGACTACAAAGATGGGGAAAATAAACACTGAATTGACTACAATTAAGATTTTGATCTTCAGCAGAGTAGAAGTTCATACTAGTAATTAATTTAAGTTTTAGAAAATGAAGAACATTTTTCTTGTACAATTACAATAGTGTCATGAATGCTTAGATTCCAGGATCACTGAGCTGGGGTTACAGGGGCAAAGAGGTAAAGAAGGAGATGAAAGGTAGGAATCTGGGTACCGCTGATGAGCCACCTTCTTTCTCTCAGGACCACGTCCCACATGAGGCCCTTTGTGGCTCCCAGCATGTATACTGCCTGGTTCAGCACAAGACTCTCAGCCAGGGAATATAATTGATGTGCACACAGCTGAGCCCTTGCCAGCTCATGGAGGAAGGCCTCTAATTCAGGGAGAAAGGAGCTGGGCCTCTGCCAGTCATGGCACCTTTGGTGCTTTCATATAGGCATTAGTCAGACCCTGATTTTGGTCTGACAAACCAGAAAAAATAAAACTGTCAGAATCAAGGCATACTCTTTACCGGGACAGTTAGCCTGGTAATGGTGAGGAATGTTAGTGCTCTAGGCATTTGCATAATATCTATTGATCAAACTTCCTCCAAGCTGCTATTCTTCATATCAGCTTCTGGCTATGAGGAAGGACTATTTCGGGCCTCCATATTGCAGCTTTTTCATGCTCAGATGTGGCTATAATCCCCAACATAACTTGAGAATGGAGCAGGAAGTCCCCAGGTGACCAAATATAAGATGACCTCAGGCAGGGCAAGAGCATGAGACTGAGATTTGAGGAAACTGCATTTTATTCTCACCTTGCTGTGTGACCTTTGGAAAGCTGCCATTCCATTCTGTTCCTCTCAGTATTGCACATGACCTGGAATCTCTACATTACTGTCATTCTGGGGTCAAAGGCTGCTGCTGCCTCCATTAACATGAAAATGCAATTGGGAGAATAATTGACCTTAGTCACTAGCTCTGGAGAATCAGTTCATCAGTTAGATTTACGTACACCTGAGAGCTCTTTCTATTCAGGTGAGTAGTAATGGGAAAGCCAGTGGTGGCAGCCTTGATGGAGTATAGGGAAGCTCCTTCTTGGGGGTGAGGTGGATGACACAGAAGAGAAGTCAAATGAGTCATTCCAGAATCCCTGACTCAGAGATCTGGAAGGCACAGCAGAGGTCATCACATCTACCCCGTCCCAGTGCTGAATCCCTGAGAAATGCACTGAGCATCTTTGCTGGGTGTTCACCTCCTCTTAGGGCAATATCCCTGGAAGCAGCCCCATATTAGTCTGAAGGCTAACACTTCACCCAAGTCACAGCACTTGAGAGTATGGATGACAGACATCCTGTCCCATATCTTTTATTCTGCCAGATTAATAATGACTGGTCTTTTCTCTATAAGGTGTGTAACCCAAGTGTAGTTTAGGCTCCTTGTGATCAGTCTCAGCCTGAGGTTGTAACCCAAAGAAACCCCCAACTTCAGTCTTAATTCCTGGGGATGAGAAAATGACACACAGAGGGAACAAAAAAGTCTTAAAATTTTTTTTCTGCTTATCTATCTATCTCCTGCCAAGTCTTCCTCAGCTTCTCAGAATCTCTTAATTCCCTATCCCCTAGGTGCCCTCTTTCCAAAAATAACTTTCTAAAATTTCCAAGGTAAAGGGAAGTGGGCAGAAAGAAATGGGAAGAAAAAGAAAAGAAAGCTTACATTATTGGGAGCCTATTATGTCCCCAAAACTCATTTAATCTTGATGAAGTAAGTATACCTACCTCAATTTTATAAGGTAGCAATGAAGATCCAAGGTGTATAAGTAAGTTGTTCAAAGTCACAGACCAATTAAGTTACAAACAGTGCATTCACACAGTGATTATATCACAGGCCAGGTCCAGTTACACTCAGAATAATTCACATCCTCCTGAGAGACAAGTCTTTGTGACCTGGGATTAGGGTGTTGAAGAGGGCAGAAACCACAGAGGAAATAAGTGGCTAACCATAATTTGGCCTTGACTGTAATAATTGCTACAATTAAAGTTCAGTTTCATATCTTTAGACAGTTTCCTTTCTATTCCAAGTCTGGTGGTATAGTCTGATTCTAGGAATCTGTTGAATATTTAAAATTCAGGCTTTCAATTAAATCTTTAAGAAACTTACTGTGTTTGCTCCATAATCTTTTATTTCTATCTAATTTGAGTGCTCAGAAATTGATTAGGTGTTTGGGCCAGGGGATATTGGAAAGCCTAGGTTAGGAATCTTATCCATGACTCTCTTACAATCTAAACTTAAAAGTCGATGAATTCGATTTCACCTCAATAGTAAGTAATTGAGGATCATGGTCCGTAATTACATGCCTTTGCCCACACCGCTTTACACATTCCTATCTGGATGCTCTTCTTTCACTTCATGTCTGGGAAAGTCACAAGACTCCAGGGGCATTCAGTGAAGCCTGCCTTGTCCCCTGGGTCCCTCCCCTAGCAGATTTGCTCAGTCGTCCCTCCCACAGATAGGTATCACATAATCATGCATTTAATTATCTTTCATGTCACCCTTTGAGACTAGAATGTGAGCAAGCAGAAGACAGAAATGGAGTTTTCTTCCTTGTATTCCTAGTATTGTATGCCAAGTAGCCAGCAAGCAATAGCAATTGTTTGATGAATATTTATGGAAAAGCTAAATGAGAAAGTCACCAATGAGAAAGGTAAGGAGGAATTAAAGGACAGAAACACAAGGATATCTTCAGGTGTTCCATGGTGGGCTTGGTCTCAAATATCCTGTCCTATTGTCAAAGGAGTCACAGCTTCAAGGTGAGGAAAAATGGTTTCATAGGGAAAATGAATGTTATCTTTGAATCACAAACCCCAAGTAAGAGCTCATTAATAACAGAGGGCTTTGGATTGGGGACCAGGCTGCCAAAGGGATATCTGGAGTTTAAACCCAAAGATTGCATGGGCTGACTTCATCTGGGTTCAAATCCAACACTAAGAAGAAATCTTCGACATTTTGAAGGCCCTAAATTCACTTTGACAGTTCTGTGAACATTTGATGAAATCTTCCCAGATCCAAAAGGGTCACACAGCACCAGGGCTCCTTCCCATCACCTCTGCTCTCCCAGGCCTTCTCATGGGGTCTCCAGCCATCTTTGTGGCAGGTGTTTGGCTGGACATAGGGATAGGCATATCGAAACTCACTCTTGGGAAATAAGATGTAAACAAACACACCTTGGACACACATTCTTATACATCAGTACCTATCTCTAAATATCCTGCTTCTTGATGTCACATCCTGTTTGATGGTAACAGTCCTTGCTTCTGAGGAACAGACTGAGTAACTGAAAGTCACAAGTAGAAGAAGGGCACCTTTCTCATTTTTAGTTTTTATTATTTTATTGAGGTCTGAAATCGAATGCCGTACACCCTACAAGTATCAGGGATGGCTGTTCACAAATGGAATGTTGCAGCTGTCCCCAACCCCCTGCCACCCATCTCCAAGTCATACCCTTCTCTTACCCCAAAAGTTAACTCTGAGGCACAGACAAGCTTCACTCATTCTGTGCTTTACCTAAAAAGAACGTCCTGGCATGTGTACTTTTCTGATCTAACTTCTTTTACTCAGTACTGTGCTCATGAGATTCTTCCACATTGTTGCATATAATTATAGGCTATTTATTCTTCTTATTGAACTGTGTTGCACTGCGTGAATATATCACAATTGATTTCTCCATTTTACTAGCAAAGGGTATTTGGATCATTTTTTAGTTCAGGGCTTTTATGAACAGTGCTGACTTGAATTCACTGAGCACATTCCTGCACACACTGCTCTGTGAGATGCTTGTTTTTATAATTTGTACTACCTGAATTTTGTATGATATGCATGAATTCCTCCTTAAAATTTTTAAAAAATATCATCCATAACTTTTCAACTAGGATCAGAAACTTAGCTCCTTTCCTGCTGACAAGTAGACAGAAAAAATAATAATTCAGTATTAGCTAACATTTACTGAATGTTGCTCTTTAGAGGAAGAAAAAAAAACCTTTTCACATATTTTTCCATTTAATCCTCTAAATTACCTAGAGTTATAGGTATACTCATTACTCCCCTTTTAGACCTGTGGGAATTGAAACTGAGGAGGCTTCGAGTCACAATACAGAGGCAGGTCCCTGACTCTAGGGCTTTTGTGTTCAAACTCCAGCCATGCAGCCTTGTATGAGAGAAGGCTGGGGGTGCCAGGAGCCAGTCAGACATGGGAAGGAGGAGCTGAAATCACAGCAGATCAGCCCAGCCCAACACCAGAGATTGTTTTTCCCCGCTTCATGTCCTAATTAATCAAATCCTCTTGAACATGAAAGAGTGAGATTGGATTTTTGATAAGATGAATGAAAGAACTCTGTTCCCATCTGGCACCCACAAAACTCTCCTATTCAAGCCAGCAGGGAAGATTTCACTGCAACCTGTGCAGCAATTTAATAATCACCTAAGAATACTGGAAGATTTGGCAATGTCATGGCCAATCTGGATCCACTGGCACCTTAGAGTAATGGAAAGAGCAGGGGTCAAAGGGCTAGAGCAAAGGGAGGCCAACTCTTTAGGTAAAGGGGTAGGTATTAAACGCTTTAGGCTTTAGAGGCATATGATCTCTGTCTGAACTCTCCAGTTCTGCAGGAAAGCAGCCATGGGCAATATGTAAATGAATGAGTGTGGATGTGTTTCAATAACACTTTATTTGTGGACACTGAAATTGGAATTTCTTACCATTTTCATGTACCCAGAAATGTATTCCTCCTTTTGATTTTTTTTCCAGGCATACACTTAGAAGTCATTTTGAGTTTGAAAGCTGTGCAAAAAGGGATAGAATGCCGCATCTACTTCCTACCACTCCGACACTTGACACGGTTCTGTTGCAGCAGAGAACTCAACATTTGACATGGTTCTGTTGAAAGATCATCCTCCCTCTTGGGGACCATAGGCGTGGCATATCTCCATGTGTAGTTGCTTTTTAATATTAATAATCAATATATCATTAGAAACTTATTGGAAAAACATTGGGAAGGTTTTACTATATTGGAACACAAAAGAGTACACAATAAAAATTTAGTAATAACACATAGATAAAATATATGAAAATAAACAATCGTAGCTATGCTCAAGTTAAAGGGAGCCTATGATTACTTTAGTATAATAATTTCTAAATATGGATGGATAAAGAGGCATTCCTCTGAGCTTGGATGCAGTGTGTAGCCTTTGTTGCTCTCCTAGTTTTAGTAATGATTCTAGAGATACTTTACATAATAAAAATATTTAGGTTAGTCATAAATATAATTTGTGTTTTTTTTCCTGTTTAGTCTAATTCTTTAAGAATCAAAATAAGATTGTAGTCCACCATTAAATGAAATAGAATAGACTAAATATTAACTATAAGTTGATTTCTTTGCCCTTTGTTAATAATAGTAAAAGCTTTTCACTGTTAAACACTGGAGTTCATGGTGGGGGTGGTTTCTCAGAAAATCTAGTGACTTGTTTGTTCTGGAGGTTGAAGGTTGGCAGATCATGGTGCCCTCAGTTTGACTGGGGGATGGGGTTGTTTTGGTCTGACTGGGAAATAAGGTTGTTTTGGTCTGGGTTGTCACACAGAGGGAACACGTACTTTGAGAAGAAGCATAGATTGTACTTTTGAAGGTTTTTTTTTTTTTTTTTAAACTAACCGTAAAATGATATAATCATTACTAAAGAAAAATGTATAAAAAGGCTGGCAGAAAAATAGAGATTCAGCCTCAGAACACTTGGTGTCTCTGTCTGACATTTCTCCACCGTGCCAACACTTCCCATCCACCTAGGACCCCCGATCGCTGCTAGGGCTGGACCCCAGCAGCAGAATCCAGAAATTAGGTTTGAATCTTAGCTATGCCATTTGTGATTTCCGAGCCTTTCAAGATATTTACTAAAATCTCCAAGATTCACTTCCCTCCTGTGGAAATGAGCAAAGCAGGTACTATGCATGTAGGGCTTCCCTTGAGGCTGGCATAGAGCTATGTGCTTAATTTAATCCTCATAATGATGGCAAAAGAGTAAGGGACTGGGGATGGAGCTCAGTGGCAGAGCTCATGCTTAGCATATGTGAGGCCTTGGGTTTAATTCCCAGTACTAAAAAAAAAAAAAAAGAAGAAGAAAGAAAGAAAGAAATAATAAGAGGCTGCAAATTACAGGATTGCTTTCTTTGGGTGGTTGCAGATTAGAGTGATTAGAGAAATGTGCAAATGTGCCTTGCCTGATCTTTGCTGTTCATTGAGGTTGACACTTTCTCTCATAGGTAGAAGTTTTTATGTTGGATCAAGGGTGCCCCTGCTTCTTCTAACATTCTGTGACTTTTTAAATACCTGAAGTTGTACTGCATTTAGAGTGAATCATTATCTAACTATATTGCTCTATTCAATTAGAATTACATCGAACTTCAATTTACACTTCAACTTCACTGAGCTGCAAATTGAATGCACACTTCGAATGGCCATTACTTCTATTTATGTGCACAGTAGGCAGTTTGGCTCAGACATGCTCATTCTAAACACTGCATTAAATAAGATACATTAAATGCCTAGCACAAAGCCTGGCACACAGGTATCAGCCCGTATTTGCTCCTTCCTTCTTTAGTAACAAGGATCAGACAAAAAGAGCTATTTTTGGAGAAAGGTGAGTATTACCTAGAAAGATGAGATCTTATAAGACACACTGGAACAAATGAGTCTTTTCAAGGAAATCAATTTAGAGTGTGCTGGGTATAACTTCCAACTCCGAAACCTGCCTGTTCTCTTGCTCTCAGAATGATTCCCCAGTTTTTGTCCTAAGCATCCACTAGGCTAGACGTTGCTTCCCCTCTCCATCTGCTAACTAGCAACCCAGCTGCGGCCCAAGTCCCTCAGCATTCCTCTGGCCCTGAGATTTGTTTCTGCTAGTCTTTCTGCACATTTGCTTGTTACCTTCTGATATCTCCTCTGAGCTCCATTCCCCACTCCACACAGACAACTCACTCATGTCCACCCCACATGTGGTGCAGCAGCTCAGACTCTTTTAGACAACTCTTACCTGGGCACTTCATTTTGCTTTATGAGAACAAACCGGAAAAATAAGTTTCACGGCTCAGAGCTCCTTGAGAGGCAGAACAGCAGAGCTATGAAGAGAACCCTCCTGACTGGTTTTGAATTTCAGATCCTTTATGTACTGAGAGCTGGGTGAGTTATTTAGCCTGTCTATGCCTCAGTTTCTTCATCTGCAAAATGGGGTATAACAATAGTGTTTATCTCATAATATTGTGTAAATATTACATGAACTCTCCTAAATCAGGTGCCTAAAGCAATGCTCAGCATGTAGTAAGCACAGTGTGTTTTAGTTTCTGAGGTTTATTGCTTTATTTACTTTTAATATCTTCTGTATTTCTGGATCCTCAACATCCCCACCATCAGAGTATGAAATTGCAGTATGATGTGGGAACAAATAACAGCTCACATGTCAAATCTCTCTCCAAGCAAATAATTAACACATACATTGCACAGCTTGCCAGGAAGAAATATACTTCTGAATGAGAAGAAATTTACCAAACAATTCTCAAACTCACTTGCTAATATAACAACACCTTTTTCTCAGCATGTTGTTTCCAATTCTGTGCAGATTTCACACCATTGCATCCTGCCAGCTCTGCCCCTATGGATTGAAAAAGCATATCACGTGTCCTTACAACCAGGACATTTTTTATTGTTTTGATATAATTTTAGGATTATAGGAAGTCAAGAAGAGTACAAATTATTCCCAAGTATCCTGTACTCATATTCCCCAAATATTAATATTTTCCCCATTTGCATTATCAGTTCCTCTATCTACCTATCTAAACATCCATCCATGCAACCATCAATTCATCCATTTGAATATATTCTACTGTTTCTACAAATCTACAGACTTGCTTTAAATTTCACCAATGTCCCAAGAACACACTTTATAGCACAAGAAAATCCTGACTCATGCATTGTATTTAGTTCTTATGTATCTGGAGTCTTCTTTAATTTGGAACCATTCCTCAGTCTGTCTTCGTGTTTCCTGACATTATGTTTTCAAAGAGTGCAGCCTAGATATTTTGTGAACTGTCCCCCAGTTTAGGTTTGCATTATGTCTACTCCTGTTTAGATTCAGGTCTGTACTTTTGAGAGATACACTGTGGAAATGAGGCCGTGTTCCTCTGAGTATACGATATCAGCAGGCACAGGATATTCAATTTGTCTTAGTATAGTATAGGTGATGCTATTGTCAGATTTCTCCACTGTAAAGGTGCTATTTTTTCTTTTTCCAATGAATGGTATTCTAAAACTGCATAATTGTCCTATAATTTCTCAAACTTTCATTCACAACTCTTAGCATCCAGTGTAGATTCTTATTCGAATTGATGCTGTAAAGTTTCCTAAATGTGAATTTCTAATAGTATCATTTCTTCTACAATTATTAGTTGGCTATACTGTGTAAGAAAGAACTTTCCCTTATCCTCCATTTATTTATTTGTGTCAATATGGGTAAATGGATTCTTATCTTATTCAATAAGTTATAATTTGTTACTATCATTATTTTGATTCTCGGATTGCCAATTGACCTGAAAGGGCCTACAGTTTGGTTCCTGTTCCTATGGAAATGTTCTCACCATTCTTTGGGCACTTTCTTTACAGTGCAACACAATGTTTCAAGCTTATCTTGTACTTTTCCCAACGCTAGCCCTCGAATCAGCCATTACCCCAGAGCCTTGTAGATTGAGACGTATTTGAGCAAAAGGGCCACAGGTCTAATCATGACTGATAGGGTCAATTCTAGAGATGCCAGGTCATATTCTCAATTGACCTCTCGATGTATTTCTACACTTCAGTAACTCTTAACTTTAGGCAGTCCTTTTACATGGGCATTTGAAGTTATCGCAAAGATGGGGGAGTAGGGCATTTCTGGTCATTAGAAAGCATAGTTAGGAATTCCACATTTCCCACAATGCACAAGACAATCTAGCTTAACAAAGAATTGACCCACAAATCGCATCCCTATTAACAAACAGGGGCCTAATCCCTGAAGCTCTCATCACAACAAGGCTCTCTTATGTTCTCTTTTCTCAAGGAGTGGTTTGATTCTTTCCCCACTGCCACTCCAGTTAAGCACCACTGTTTTCTTAGTGAATGCCAAATATATTAGATAAACTAGAGTGATTATGATTAATAAAACAGTCTTTATTATAGGTGTAGTTTTCTTTTTAATTTATTATTTTCCCCACATTTGTAGGTCTAGTTTAAACAAAGCCTCTGCCTCTTATTTATCTTTTTTTTTCAGGAAAAAAAAAAAAAACTTCTTTTGCAAGTTGGCTAAGAGCCCAGGACTTATGATGAGACATACCCTGCCATCCTCAGTTTGTGCAGCAATCTGGCTAATATCAGCCCTATTCACTGTGTCAATACCGATAACAAGTACCCGAGGTTTATATGCCAAGCATTACTAAGCACTTTACATGCATTATCTCATTTAAACTTTGCAATAACCCTATACCTCGAGTACTCATATCATCCGATTACATAAAGAACCTAGGATACAGTGAAGCTGGTCACACCTTTAGGACTGCACAATGCCCCTGTGGTAGCACCAGCATTCAAACACCCCAGTCAAGCTCCAATACCTATGCTGCATGCACTGCCTATTAAGAATACACTTAATAAAAAGAAAAATACAAAGTATGATAGGAAGGTTATAAAAAATATTATACTACAACCACAGAGAAAAAAGAACCACATTTAGGCTTTCAGGGACTACAAAGTTACAACAGCTGGGCCATATATCATTCTGTACTTCTTAGTAGCCCAAACTAAGGTCAAAATTAATCAGATATGATTTTGCAGTAGCTTTGAGGGAAATGCACAGCAGGAAGTTCCTGATCAAGAAAATTGATCAATGGAATTTTATATAGAGAATTTTAATGCAGCATTAAAATGTGCTTAAGCAATATTTCTACAATGAGTGAATTTGTGATTCTTACAAATCTTCATGGGAACCAAAATCACGATGCTCAAGCACAGGTGTTCAAGCTTCATGGCAGATAGTTGCTGAGCACAGCAATCATTGTGACAAACTGCTTCTAGCATCCTGATAGCATTCTGAGTGACTTTATCTTTGAACAAATAGAGGATTTGTTAAGCTCCTATCTTATGCAATAAAAGCAGCCCAAAAGACCAGCCCTACAGTGATTATGGGCCCCTTCTTGCCTTGTCTTGTGCTGCCTTTGGGTTTATCTTCAAACAGATGCTGAAATAGAATCCAGCATACAAAAGTTTTTTTGGAGAAGTAATGTTTTAGTCAGCTTTTTCACTGCTGGGACTAACGGACCTGACCAGAACAACTGTAGAGGAGGAAGTTTATTTGGGGGCTCACAATTTCAGAGGTCTCGATCCACATACAGCTGACTCCATTCCTCAGTGCTCAAGGTGAGGCTGAATGTCATAGGGGAAGAGTGTGGTGGAGGGAAGCAGCTCACACGATGATTAGAAAGCAGAGAGAGAGGTCTCTCCTTGCCAAATACAAATATATACTCCAAAGTCATGCCCCCAATTACCACTCGATTCCATCAGGGATTAATCCACTAATTAGTTTAAAGTTATCACAACCCAATCATTTCCCCTCTGACTCTGCTCGAATTGTCTCACACGTGAACTTTTGGGGATCACCTCACATCCAAACCATAACAAGTAACACCTGTGAAAGGAAAAATGAAAGGAGTAGGATTTGGCGGGAAAGACACATCAGCGCATGATGTCAACCTGACAGTCTCTACCAAGTCATTAAAGTGTTCTATTGGGTGAAAAAGACTAGAGCTTTGTACCCACAGTTCATTTGGTTATTGGCAGAGGTTGTACTATGAATAGCATCATCTCAAGTAGAAATCTGAGGCAATCACCAAGAAATCTAACAGCTGGAGGATGCCAGCAAACCCCACTCCTCACAGTTGAACAGAGTTCTTTCTTAAAGTGAAGCCTGGGCAGCATATCTGTTTGTCTGCCTCACCTCCTTATGCACAAACTTGTACCTGGATGAAGCCGGGTGACATGAAAGCAAATATTTCTCGTTAGCATCTGCCACTGCCATCCCAACCTGCTATAACTCAGATGGCCTTTGGCAAGAACTGCAAAGGGAAAATGTCATTCGAAGAACTGGCCTCTTCTTCTCTTGAGTTTCTAAACATCCCAGACAATTTATGTGAATTTCTCTTACTAACAAAACAAAAATCTCTGTAAAAGAGAAAACAAGTTGTCCATTTCTTTTATTTACTCTCTCAATCAGTTAGCTCCCTGTTGCACAATGATTACACATAACTGTGCCTCAAGCTATTTCCCCTCAAAGTGGAGTAAAGAGGAGTAATAGTGGTGGGTCAATGTCTTGTTTTCCCTTATGTTAAGGGAAAATTTGTTCTTGCCTGAACTTGTTCTCCTATGAGCACAAGAATTTGCCAGCATCCAGCAATGCCCAACAACCCCTGGCAGACCACTCAGCCTCACTTAATGAGATTCTTGAGTTTTGCACATAACAGATGCAAAGAGGAAAACTCTGAAGAAGATTTTATGTTTTTTTCTTTTTCAATTAAATATACAAGTTTTATTCAGTGTGGGGAGACTAGAGGGAGACACTGGTGGCATTTGCTACTTGGTAAGATATTTGAAAACCTCAAGAACAAAGCTTTCTGTGAAGAGACTTCTCTAATGAGAATGGATGTGAAGATTTCTTACCTAATTGAGCAGTAATGACTGAGGTGCGGGCCACTTCCCTGGGATTAATAAAGAGCCAGGGAGTTGACAGTTTAGGCCATTAAACTCAGCTGGTATTTAATCTTGGTGAAGGGCACAGTGCCAGAATCATATTAACAGTGTAAAATAAGCCCAAAACAGAAACACAGAATTTACTCTTTTGAGAAATAATTTTAATTGGCAGTTAAATACCTGACATGAGGTTGGGCAGTCTCATTCCATTTAGTGTCCTCAAGTATTTGACTGTTAAACAAGAAAAGTGAGAGGGACAGGGACAAATAACATTATCAAAAGTAGTTCCATGTGCAAGCATAAGTAAATAGTAAATAAGTTATTATCAACCCCCACCCCCACCCCCACTGTGAAAGCAACACTAAAGATGTTGAGTTAATATGGAAGCATTGCTTATTATGGGGACAACACACTGATATCCACCCCTGCAGTGTGCCCTCAAGAAAACCAGAACACCCCTCATTCATAACACCACAGTTGGAGCTACAAGGCTCAAAAGATTTATATCAACAGAAATGCCAATATCCTAATAACAATTGGGTTTGTAATTAATATTCCCCTTATTCGTTCTGACAATTGCTCATATACTACTCACCTGTCAAGAAAAAGTTACTTAGTTTGCTAAAGCGTTCCTTATTCCGGTCTCTGCTGTGTATGGGAAAGCCCAAAGTGCAAGGCGAGCAAGCAGAAATCTAGGAAATGACAACTCAACTTGCTCTCCAACAAGGTGCTTTGCATTTTTAAGGAGTTTGCCAATGTGTTTGGTTGGCCAACATTTCCTCCTTTATTACCAAGTGATGATTATCTCGCCAAGAACTATGAAAAAGTTCAAGACTATGAACATGAGTCAGGTGAAGCCACTGACAATTAGGCAATTGCCAACTAGCAGAGATCTTAGCATCCAGGGACATTTTTCACAAAGCTGCTTGGAGATCAAAATTTCCACTTGTGCTCCCTCCTCCTCGCATCTGGATTCCATAATCCTTATCTTAATCTACAGAGAAGCAAATGGTTGCTATGGCTTCATCTGCTCTCTGAAATCACCTATGCAGCAGTCAGCCAATCGAACAATAGCAATAATGTATTATTTCAGTTAGTGGAAAGCTACCAACCTACTTCTATGTAATATCACAATTTTAGGGACTGGAGATGTGGAGCTAAGTAAAAAGTGATCTCTGCTTTTCTATAGGATAGTCAGATAATAGATGTATAAGGGAAGTTAATGCATGAATATGTTATAGGTATATAAAGGAAGGGTGGGAGCGGGCACAGAGGAGGCAATACCTAAACCAATCTCAGTAGTTCAAAAAAGTGTCATAAAGGAAGTAACCTTGAACCTTGAGTGCCATGATCTGCCTGGTTGAACCCTAATGACCAGTGAGGGGTGATGGAGGATTAGGAAAGACATACAAGAGCTGGAGCTCTAGCTCAGTGGTAGAGCACTTGCCTAGCATGTGTGAGGCACTGGGTTTGATCCTCAGCACTGTATATAAATAAGTAAAACAAAGGTCCACCAACAACTAAAAAAATATTTTAAAAAAAAGACACATAAACATTTACAAATAGAAACCTCTGATGGAGGAACAGTGACCCTGAGCTAGCATAGTACATTTATTATATAGGTTTTATTATCAAAAGGTTATTTGTGGCAAAGTTTCTGAAGAGCAAGCAGGCTTGAAGGTCACAGCACTCGCAAGATATTTTGGTTACCTTGATATGCTCAGAATTCTCTATTCCTTGATCTCACTGATAAGCGGATGATGACACTTAATGGGGGGTGGGAGGGGGACAAGAATGGAGGAAGGAGGGACTGTATAGAGGGAAAAGAGGTGGGAGGGGTGGGGGGAAGGAAAAAAATAACGGAATGAATCAAACATCATTACTCTATGTAAATATATGAATATGCAAGTGGTATACTTTTACTCCATGTACAAACTGAAACAACATGTATCCCATTTGTTTACAATAAAAATAAATTTAAAAAAAAAAAAAACAATTCTCTATTCCTGGCAGCTGGTGTCTGAACTCAAGCTCAAGACAGTTATTGTTCCATACCTTTGCAAAGAACTTCCTCAGGGCATTACCATAACTCCTGGGCAATCTCATCCTGCACATTTGCACAGAAAGTTCCCAGGGCAAAGCACAGCCTCAGCTCCAAGGCAGTCAAAGACCATGGTCCAAGTCACTGCTCTCCACACTTGAGGAAATAGGAGATATTCTTCACATAGATGTACATAAAGAGCTTTCCAACCAGCATAAAGGAAAAGGGGATGCAGAGTGAAGAGCTAAAGACCAGCAGGGGAAATAAGTGATTCCGAGGAGACTCCAACTCTGCTCCATTTTCTCAACTGCCTCACCAAAGTAATCAACACTCTCCATCTTTCAGCAAAACTCCAACTAATTGAATATCTTGACTAGCAGGACAGTCCCTAATGAGCCTGTCCATCTCTGCTCCCACTTTTGCACCATGTGAGGTATTTACTCCCAAACCAATTTATGCTGGTTATACTTATTATTAGAATGGTACAATTTAACTAACATTAAAGAGTTGTTTCTCTGAAAATTAAGATAAATACCTTGGAAAGATGACATATTCTTCCAGTGAGTCTCTAAAAACCTGCACTAGAATTAAGCTCAGGATGCAACTATACGAAATGAAGGAGGATTATAAAAATCCCTGCAAGAAGATTCTGCCTCAAATTGTTTCTCTGGTGTCTCAACTTTTCACTCTAATTTAAAGAAATCCAATGAATGGATAAAGAAACTGTGGTATGTATATTCAACGGAGTTATACTCAGCTATGAAGAATGAGACTGTCATGTGCAGGAAAATAGATGGAACTTGAGAGCATTATGTTAAGAAAAATAAGTCAAACTCAGAAAGTGAAGGGTCATATGTTTTCTCTCTTATATAGAAGCAATAGAGAAAAAATGGGGGCTTATGAAAATAGAAAATGCTGATTATTCCTTTCTCACAATTCTTCATATTCCCCTAACTAATCTAAATGGTAATTCCAGTGTTGGACTTACCAAACTGATCTTTACCACAATAACTAAAGAAACCTAAAATATATGTTTGAAGACAAATAATGTTCAGTATTTTTTCTTTTTTTTTTTTTTTTTTTCTTTTGGTGCTAGGGATTGAACCCAGGGGCACTTTACCACTGAACCACATCCCAGCCCTTTTTATTTTTTGTTTTGAGACAGGGTCTTGCTAAGTTGTTCAGGGCCTCACTAAATTGTGGAAGCTGACTTTGAACTTGCAGTCCTCTACCTCAGCTTCTCAAGTCACTGGGATTGCAGAGCAGATGTGCACCACCAGGTCTGGCAATGTTCAGTATTCCTCTTGGTATAAGGGGGAAACCTGCAAGATCCTTTTATCGTCATGTGAGAGCCTAAAATATCTGGAATCTTGTCTCTTCTGTTCCATTTCTTGTCACTTCCTAGCTCCTATCTAAGGTCTTTGCAATGCCAAACTGCTGTCATTGTGTATACACAGCCAGGTAGTTTTTCAACCCACTTATCTGACCTCCATAACTTTGTTCATGCCCTTATCTGTGCCTAGAATCAATGTCCTTCACCTCCTTTGTCCCTGGCCAATCCTTACTGAGCCCTCAGCACTTAGCTTAGCTGTGCCTCATTCAGGACTGCTCCCCACTGCACCCATATTTGTGCTCCAAGCAGGAAACCACATTCATGTTTACCCAAAACTCTTGAAGAAGCAATAAAGTCTTCCGAGAGTCTGTTTTGGTTTTTCTGAGTATTATAGTTTCCTAGACTCTTTAGCAGAATGAATTTTAAAAACCAGGAGCAATACATGGAAGTAATTAAGGCTTTAAAGTGTACCCTTTGTTCCCAAGGTCCTGTTAATTATCATTTAGGAGCAGCTTATTTGCAATGTACTCAATTACATAGGTAACTAAATAGCTTTTTACTGATCAGATCTAGCATCATTTGCTTAATAGCAATTAACAAATGCTGCGACATAGTACCGTGGATAGTCTACTCCCAGAAATAAGCTTATTTAAGATTAAGCTCCAGGGGAAAAATAGATTTTACTAAAATATACTGTAATTGTCCATAAAACTACTTAGATTTATAGAAACATCAGTTAATTTTCCCATTATTTTTTTAAAGTAAGAAATAACTAAACAAAAAGAAAATATCCAACTGACTCCAATGTCCATTTCCTTCATTTATCCAGTTCATTCTTGCCAGGAAAATCCTCATGACATTCCTACTTGATCCATCACAACCCACAACTCTCAGGACCCTGCTCAAGTTTGTTCAGTAAGAACTTTTCTTTACAACCCAGAACAGTCATGGGAGTTTTCTTCTCCAAGCTTCTCATATTTTTGTCATCATTCCCATGTATTTGTCAAGGTTTCTTATGGTTATTGCCTGCAGAGAAGCAAAAAGGCAGAGACAGATATATAGACATAAGACTGGGAGGACCACATACCCTTTTATGGGAGACCATACCATGTGAATGGTCAAGGAAAGCTCCTAAAGAAAGGGGCAAAGCTAGATATTGAAAGATAAATAAGAAGTCAATAAGCTGATGAATGGAGGAAGGTCATCCCAAGCAGGAGGCATGCAAACCTGGATGCACAGATGTGTGATCAATAGGGTGTTTGATATTAAAATGCCAGCTAAGGACTTGACAAGAGGTAGTCATCTGTTTTGTGCTGCAAACAGAATATCAAAGCCTGGGTAATTTACAAACAGAAATCTATTAGCATGCATTTCAGAAGGCTGGAAACTCTAGGGCCAAGGCTGTAACAGGTTTGGTGTCTGGCAAAGCCAGATCTCTTCTTCCAAGACAATGCTTTACAACTGCCTGGAATCTCACATGGCAGGTGGAAAGGCAAGGGCCCACGAGAGCAAACCCAGCACTGCTGCATTGGGATTTACGTTTCTAACACATTGATCCTGGGGACACATTCAGACCATAGAAGTGAGCAAGGCTGGGTCATGGAAGACTGTGATGCTTTAACCTGAGAATTTCAGTCTTCATGCTGTTAGTAATAAAGATCCAGAAACAAGAACCTCTCTAATTCTTTGAAAGAATATAAGCAATTTCAATGGGTAAACAGAAGAGGCTGAAATATAAATAAGGGCATCTTGAGTAGGGAATAGTGAAAAAGGAAAATGGGGACTCATGTCAGTACAGTAGAGATTAAAAGAGACACAATTAGTATTTTAAAAGAAAATGGAAAGGCACAGTCAGTGTGATGGTGAAGACCATGAATGTGTACATCCAAGAGTCTGGGTTAAAAGTCTGGCTTCACCTCTGACTTGCTACGAAATCATAAGAAAGTGTTCTTACCTCTCTTAGTTTACTGATCTGTAAAATGGGGACATTATCTCATAGATTTTTTTTTTAGATTAAATAAATCAATGCTCTACACACTTAGAACCTTACCAATTATATAATAATTGCTTATTAACATCCCTTACAGTTAGGTTCAACATTGTTCAAAAGGTCTAAAAGAATAGTACTTTTCTTTCAAATCATGAAGTCTAAATATAGTTACATCAGATGTCATCATTGAGGAAATAGGTACATGAAACCTCTCTGGATTACTTTGAGACTTCCTGTAAGTCATTATTCAAAATAAAAGTTGGTTGTGTTTTGTTTTGTTTTGTTTTTAAAAAACTGGGGACTTTTGAACTACAGTGACGATTCAATGTGTTTTTGAATAACTAGTCTGTGCTCTACACTGCTGAAGATGCTGGGTTCCCATCTGTAATGGCATTAATAAAACTCATTTTCTAATAGTCACAAAAATAATTAACCAAGTGACAGTGTAATTTTCAGTTTTTGTTATTTCTCTTTAGCAGAAACATGGGAATAAAAATAACTCATTGGAAATGGAATTAAGGTTATCTTACCTTTGCACCCAAAGCTGCCCTTACTTTGTTCAGCTGTTCAATTTTCTGACAGCCTCAACCCAGTCAAACGCATTCTCTAATTCTGAGTAGAGTTTTTCCCAATCCTTTGTCTGAATAGAACTGCACAGAAATCATAAGCCCTGTCCCATACAGCCTAACACTGCTCAATGGAACACTGCTCATGTCCCATTCCATTGAGACATGAATGGAATTTGGAGCTGAACATCTTATTAGAGGGTACAGTCCATTCTGTCTAGTTGAGCACGGGATAGACACTGACTTTTCTTTGTGAAAACTGAAGCCAGGATGTATGTCTTCACGACAAAAAAGAAGAGCTAATTTCAGTCCCCATTCACCCGCCATTGCAGGAAGGGCAGGGCACCCTAAAATATAAATCATCTGCACAAGCCTACACTGCGGCCCTACTGCAGTCAATCATAACCTGACAGTTATGAGTAGATTTACTGTATTCTATCCATACTCCTCCCTTCCTTCATTGTATAAACATCTCTGTTGACTTCCATTTGCTAATGACAGCCAATTACTTTTGCCACAATAGTGACTCCTCACTTACCTGCTAGTTCCTGAACACAAGGAACCAAAAATGCCCTGGTGGCAGTCATTGCCTTTAGTTCAATGGAACTATTACTATCTCTCTGTGCAGGAGTAGACCAACTTTAAGGACCAGGAACTCCAACCTACAGAACACAAGAGATATACATGAGGAAGCACAATGCCTCCAGTGGGTCACTGGGAGTGATGTTAACTGAGTCCATGCCTTCCTCTATTCTCTCTCAGACCTATATACACCCCATTCTTTCAGAACATTTCCATTAAGCTGGCACTTCACCTGTTCCTTCAGTAGTACATTCCAGGGCTGTAGGAGGACAGCTGATTCTAGGTGGTATAATATGTGAAACAAACTGTGTTTTTTGATCATGAGCCTCATCCTATACTTCCTTCACTATGAAGTGAGTTCCCTGATCAGATATGTTGTGGGAATTTCCATTCCTGTTAAGAAAACAGAAAAGTCCCAAGACAGTAGTAAATGGTGTTGATTATAGATCAGAAGATAGGAAAACCAAGTTCATACCCTGAACAAGTACATCAGTGGAAGGATGGATGGAAGCCTTTGCAAAAAGAGCCCAATGTCAACTTAGTACAAAGTAACCAGTTGATCTCCTCAAGTAGTTCCCTTATTGGGGACTCAGAGCTGGCCTTTATTGTTGAAAAGTCAGATTCAAAGATATAAGTAGCTAGATTAACCATGAGAGAGGTAGACCATCATATTAGCTAATAACTCTGCACCATGGCCATCCCATTCATGTGCCCATCATGCCATCATGAGTGACCATTGGCAAAACCTGAATCACATCAACTGGACAAGACATTTTGTCATTTTTCCCCATGCAAATTAGAAGCCCAATGCACTGCCTGCAGCTCTCCCAAATGGGAAGATCTTCCTTCTCTGCCTTCAAAACTACTCTGAATGCAATGCCTCTATATTTGCTTTGCAGCAGCATAGTGATAAACCTTTGTCTTCAGCTTAAATATCATAAATATGAGTAAAGCAGGGCCACTGTGAAATCCTGGTGGAAGGCATGGGCATCTGAGCTACTTGTTCATGCAGCCTACTTATGGCAATATGGCTCAGTATGGGCTTGATCTAAGATGTACTATTCCCATGCTTTAGATATGAGGTGTCCCCAAAAAGTCATGTGTGAGGCAATACAACGACATTTAGAAGTGAAATGATTGGGTTATGACAACCTGAACCTAATGTGTGCATTTGAAAGAATGGACATTTTTTTAAGCTGTCTGTTTTATCTCAACTCCCTAAGGTTTCCCTCCCAGTAATGGGAACAAAGCCCTTAAAGCTGTTCTCTGTTCCCAAACAGAGAGTAAAAGAGTAAATTGAGCCTGATAGCCAGATAGTGCTCAAACAGTAGGATTACCAGAAACTATTGACCAGAATCTACAGCCTGTTGTAAAACATTGTGAAACATGTTGTCAGCAAACCCAGACCCCCTTTGAAATTTCCTGGCAGCTTTGTTCCCCCTTTTCCCCCTTTCATGTGTGACCCCTCCCGATGTGTGGTTTCTGCCTTTATAAACCTACAAGATTTTCTGCTAGGGACTCGACTCCTTGAGTTGGGTCCCAGCGCGCTGGAATAAACACCTCTTGCGGTTTGCATCAAGTGACGCCTCCTGCGGTTGATTGGGGTTGCCGTCCATCCATGGGACAGAGTTGGGGTTTCCTTTTTGGGGGCCTTACATTTGGGGGCTCGTCCGGGATAAGATGGCCCCCCCTCATCCGCGGAGTCGACCTTGGAGGTAAGAAGGGGTACCCCGAAGTTGTCTTTGTCTTGTGTTTTGTTAGTTGGTCTGGTTCTGTGAGCGCTCTTTCGGTTTCGGTGGCAGCCGTTCGGTGACTCGTGAGAGTGGCCGAACAGTGGCCGGCAGACGTGCCTGGGGGGCCACAGGTTGCAGCCCTGGGGGACGCCCTAAGGGTGGAAGGAGAGCCAGGGACGCCTGGTAGTCTCCGTCGGTAAGGGCGCTGATGGGGTTCAATTGGTGGATCAGAGATTGGCGCCCGTCTGTATCTGGTTCTGTTGTGTGTTTGTGGCGGACAAGGTGGAGGAAGGGTTGGAACAACTGGGGGGTTCACGGCCCGGGCTACTCTCGGGTGGACCCCAAAGGTTCCTTCTCTGGACTCCCCCTCCTGGCAGCCCTGAAGGGTAACTTAGCAAAGTAGCTTCAGTCTCAAAAGCAATGAAAAATAAGGTCTCATAATTTTAACATCCAACCTGTCCGGATGAGATGGCTAAAATGCCTTAGACACAGAGTTTCTGTTAAAACCTGTTAGATCCTTCCAGATCTCAGTCCAGGCTTACACTGAAATATAAATAAAAGAAGCCTAAAGGCTCAGTAGGAGACCAGTCTCAAACCCAGGGAAAGAAAAGGTAAAAAGAGTCTTTAAAACTCCAGCAAAGTAAATGCTATATTTTTAATTATATGTTTTTTTTGAGCTCATGATTTTTTTTTTTTGATCAGTTCTATTTTTTTATTCAACTAGAGTTTTTGAACATCTGTTAAACTGCAATGGAGATTCACCTATAAAGTTACAAGGGCTTGATTTTGTGTTATTTGTATGTTGTGCTGTCTGATGTCATGTTTTGTCTGTATCAAAACTGAGCGCTCCTAAAATTAAAATTTAAAAATGGATCCAGATACTTTTAATTCACGTGATTTAAAAAAGGTTCAAATTGGGTAAACTAATAAGAGTAAAATGTCTTTGAAAATAACTTGCAAGTCTCTAGGCGGTTAAGCTAATAAAATATTGATGTTAATAAAATGTCTAATATCAATTGTTTCTAGGACTTTTCTTCAACAGGGAAGAGACAGCAAATACTGTTCAGGACACTTGTCTGATATCTTGTTTTTTTTACAGAATAAGTGAATTAGAGTTAACATGTATGGGATTACTCTAATGTGTTTGTAGAGACATCTGATTAATTTACAAAGTTAAAATGCTAATCGTCAAATAACATCGAGTACTTTTAACTCCTTAAATTCCATGGGGTATCATACTTAAACATTATTGGTGTTTTCATGGGTTGGTAAATAAAAGGGTTTAAACTTGCTTTGTGTCATCACTAAACTAAAAACAAGGTTACTAAGAGTTATGTCCTAACAAGTGCAATTCTATATACAAAGGGTCCCAAAAGTTTCAACTGTGTTTCAATTAGAGTACTATAAACAACAGAATATTTAATCTTATTAAAATAGAGTAATTTATCTAAATTCAGAAATTTCATAAGAGTTGTTTCAGAATGTGAACAAAAAGGGGACAACGAATAGGAAAGAGAAAATAAAAGGTTCTGGGTATGGAAATATATTTAGTAAAAGGAAAAAGGAAATGTTTCTGGGTAAGAAAGTGCTTGTGTGATGAAATACATGAGGGTCTAAGTAAGTGCTAAGAAAGCCTGTGTAAGTAAAGGGCAAGTTTCAACAAGTTTGTGTGTAACTAAGTTGGTTATATGTATGTGAGACAGCTAAAACTATTGAAGGTTTTTCCTAAGGTGAAATACTAACGTTCTGATATAAACCAAAGTTTAATCTATATGGTAGAATGACATGGTAAAATGACAAGGATTTGAAACACTAATTTACTCTTAACTTTGTGTCTATTAAGTTTATTCTTCAGAACAATTAGTCTTAAAAATTGGGGTGTATACAATTATGGTTAAACAACTATTATAGAGTATTGTACTTTGTTACAGAGTATACATTTCTCTTTAAAAACTCAATTTGGTAAGATAAAAGTGTCAAGGTATTTGTGAAATGGTCACTAGTTGTATATTAAATGTGTTCATATTTTTCAGGACCACAAGTTTTTAAAGCAAGGAATTTATTAAGCTCTGCTATCCTCCAGATTAAACTTGTCTGTAATGGTAATCTTAAACTTATAAAGAGTAAATTTTATTGGGGATTTATTTCTATTATTTAATGTTCTATTATAGGACCTGCTATCAATAGGGTATGTGTAAAATTTGTTACTTTTTACACTGAGATAAAGAATTTCAAATGTAAATGTATTTCTAAACATTAGAGTCTGATTTGTTTAAAGGTTAATATTGTGAAATATGAAAGAAACATGAAACCATTTTGCCACTTAATCACACAAAAGGAAAGTTAAAAGCTCTCTCAGCCTTTCTTTGATTCATGTTTTAGATACTATGTTAAATTGTGTTAATTATAAAGTTTATATAGACTCAGGAAACAGTATATGTAAACTACTTAATGGTATTTAAGGAAAAGAAGCAAAGATCAACATCAGAATTAGAACACTTAAGATCTGTAAAGAGCCACACCTTACCTGAGATAAGGCTCTGCCTCCCACCTCACTGTGTGTAGAATAGCTCCAAAATAAGCCAGACTTCAGCTTATTTAAAGTTATAGTCAAAAGATTGGTTCTTGTTGTAAAAGTACTGTGATCTCAAATAGGGGATAGAATGTAGTTCTCAATCAAAATTCAAGATAGCTATTATACAAGCTGAATATATTTTTACTCTTGCTAATTTCATTTTGTAAAACTGTTACCTGTTAATGTTTTGCAGAAGTAGCTGCTCCAAGAACAAACAACCTAGGTAACTTGTGATAATAAGCCATCACCTATAGAATAGATAGTGGTAACTTCCAGTACTAATGCAGACTCCAGTTAGATAAAAGGGTAAATAACTGTAAAGTTATGGACATTAAAGTTAAAGCCCATTACTCTTAATTTATGACTGGTGAGACTGGCTTGCTGGATAATTAAGATCCAACTTAGAAATTGGAGTTAAATACAGAGGTCAAGAAAAGTCCATATTTGGGTCTTGCCCTCAACGTTAGCCTGAACCCAGGGAGTAAGAGAACTTCTCTAAGGAGCGTTGCAACTCTGGGTCACACAACCTCCTGATCAAGGAGATTGTTGAGACTAGAGGATGAAAAATTATCCAGTGCATCTGCTGCAGAGGAGGGTCATGGAAAAGGGGAAACATCCCTTGATGTTTCTAAAGGAAGTCACCTCATCAAGAGACCCTGCCTAATCAAAGTCACTGGTGGAGCTAAGGAGCCGCTCTTAAGTTCTGTACGAGTGACCCCTGTGGGAACTCAGCTGACTCTTTAACAAGACAGGAACCAGGTCAATTTCACCAGCTTGATCTTAGATACCCAGCAAAACAGTTAAAACCAAAATATAGCCATTCTTGGGCATTTAAAGGAAATAATAATTAAATGTAACTTAAGATGTACACTTGTATTAGCCCACTAGAATAAAGGCTGGAAGCTACAAATGAAAGAAAGATTCTTCAGCAAATGTGCCTGATAACTATCAAGAGAAACTGCCAGAGTCAGAAGTTTTTAGTCAGTTTAAGACCTTCCTAAGCTACACAGGTAGACTTAATCTATGTTTGCCAGTATGATTATCTATTCCTAAGTAACAGAAGTATAGAGATCTCTAGTAAACACAGGTTATACCAATAAAGGGATATTTTACAAAATCAGATGACATTAAGTAGCTTAACTATATTTTCTGGGGCCATCTATGACAATGTTAAAGTCCCCAAATAAAGGCCTTGTTCTCTCCAGCCTTTGCTAGGCCTAGTTATGGGAACAATTTCTCAGTTCTTCCACCTCCTGGTGAGAGATTAACTTCTGTCATTTTCATGATACTCAGTGGCATGTTTCAGATGCTGCAACATTTACTTTGTGCTAATCTCATTTCAGTACTCATGTCTTTTTGTTCTTCTATCATAGAAGCAGCTGCCCCCAGATGACTTTACAAACTGCTCTTCCCCAACCAGGCTTCTTCCTGGGACCCCTTGATTGACCCGATTTTTAGAAAAGGAACTCCAAGCTGCTTGCCCCACGCCACCCACTTCCAGCTCGAAGAAGCTAGAGCGGTCATCGACCTCCTTCCCCAGCAGCATGGAGTTCCTGAGATTAGAGGGGGGAATGAAGCCAGAATTGGGAACAGGTAGTTAGTGTAGAAATAGGGGATCAGGTCAAATTGAGGAAATGGCCATAAAATCATCTGCCTCTGGAAGTTGGAGACTGCCCCTGGAAGAATGGAATGTCAAGGATCTCCGGAGCCCATTGATTACCAAATTTACCTGCCTTTATCAAGGACTGTTTATCAAGGACTGCAAACAAGGGGCTGCTAATTGGTGGCCCGCCCCCTGAGCTCTTGCCTGCCTGAAATCACCTAGTCACCTTCATCAGGGAAAGAGTAAATGCTGTATAGGTACTAATGCTTAGGCAACAATACCAGTCCCTCCGCCAAGGAAATAGCTTTGGAGAAGAGTATATAGAGACAGAAGTTCCATGATTAGAACTTACCAGAAAAGAAAATGGGGAAATGAAAGAATGGACATTTTTTTAAGCTGTCTGTTTTATCTCAACTCCCTAAGGTTTCCCTCCCAGTAATGGGAACAAAGCCCTTAAAGCTGTTCTCTGTTCCCAAACAGAGAGTAAAAGAGTAAATTGAGCCTGATAGCCAGATAGTGCTCAAACAGTAGGATTACCAGAAACTATTGACCAGAATCTACAGCCTGTTGTAAAACATTGTGAAACATGTTGTCAGCAAACCCAGACCCCCTTTGAAATTTCCTGGCAGCTTTGTTCCCCCTTTTCCCCCTTTCATGTGTGACCCCTCCCGATGTGTGGTTTCTGCCTTTATAAACCTACAAGATTTTCTGCTAGGGACTCGACTCCTCGAGTTGGGTCCCAGCGCGCTGGAATAAACACCTCTTGCGGTTTGCATCAAGTGACGCCTCCTGCGGTTGATTGGGGTTGCCGTCCATCCATGGGACAGAGTTGGGGTTTCCTTTTTGGGGGCCTTACACATTAATTCACTTGAATGGATTAACTGGGTGATAATCATAGGCAGGCAGTGTGGCTGGAGGAGGCATGTCACTGAGAGAGTGCCTTTGGGGCTTACATTTTGTTTTTGTGGAGTGAGTAATCAATCTCTGCTTTCAGGTGCCATGTGTCCTGAGCTGTTTTCCTCCACCAAACCCCTCCACCATGATGTTCTGCCTCACCTTGGGCCCTGAGAAAGGGTCAGCCATCTGTGGACTGAGACCTCTGAAACCATGAGCACCAAATAAACTTTTCCTCCTCTAAATTGTTCTATTTGAGTCCTTTGGTCACAGTGATGAAAAATCTAACTAAAATACCCATCTTCTAATGGATGGTGTTGAATCCATACATCTGACCTGACAAATTAGTATATCTAACAAAATCTAGCTCATAATGATCAGTTTCAGTTCCAAATACATTTGGTGCCCTAATATCAAGCATTTAATCTCTACTAAAGCTCAGAAATACTTCAGGAATTTTTTTTTAATATATTAATTTTAGACAACAATTGACCTGGCCTTGTCCAGAGGTCATTTTGATTCTCCCACTTAGATGTCCATCAACTCCAAACTATACCTTTCTCCATGGACATCTCCAACACACTGTAGATTCTGCCATATTATTTGTCTCAAGTAGTAGGATTATTTTACTGCTGTCCACACAAGCTATGAAGCCCTTTCCTGCTCTAGGCCCACTCAAAGCTGTCAGACTTCCATGCCATCCAGTAAATGGTTCAAAGTAAAATTCCTAGATGTGCAATACATTGCCTCCCAAAACAGATACCTTATTGATGTCTTGCTTCCTTATTTAAGGTAAGAAACATAAGACACAATAATTTATTTGTTACTTGGGAATGGAATGGTGAATTTTCTCACAGTCCCTCACTACTGGGCCACTAAAAACTTTACTGATGTGACATGTTCCTGAATTCTCAGAATTTATCTTTCAACTTGAGTGTATATTTCTTATCAAAGACTCTACTTTACTAGACATCTCTTTCTTGTTCTTCACAGTTATGTCATCAATATAAATGTGTCAAAATGATATTTTGCAGAATTTTCAGATGGTCCAGGTCTCTTCAGACCCTATTATGACAGATCTTAAGAGAGTTAACATAGCCTTGGGCAAAATAGTAAATGAATATCACTATCTATTCCACAATAATGAAAACTCTTTCTGATCCTCTTTTCTAATCAAATTAGAAAAGAACACTCTTCTAAATCAATTCCTATGTACTATGTACCTGAAACCATAATAATCTATTCTAGTAAAGGTAACACATCTGTTACCACAGGCACAATCAGGACTACTATTTGTTTGCGTTTGTGTCCATCTATAGTTACTCTTCTGGATCCACCTAGTTTTCTGCAAGGACCAAACAGGGGACTTTACCTTGGTCTTCCTGATGGAAGAACCAATATGGGTTACTTGAACTTCTAAGTATATCTATTCCAATTAAGCCTTTAAGAACTGGAGGAATGACTAATGAGAAGGGCTGAAGACATAGTGAACCATGCTATTGTAGCCAGGATTTCATTTATTACCTGGTCCATAACATTCTACTCTAACAATGGGGCCATAATAACACTCAGATCTCTGGGTTTCATGTTAACTCAGATAGTGTGTCTAACAGTCTTCTAAATATCTGTGTATTCCTCTTTCCTTAGTGTATAGTTACCCAAACAAATGCTCATGAGGCCTTTTTGGAAGGACTAGGGGAATCATTACAATTTGTACCAGAGTATTGCAAGGTCTGGATCTGTAACCACTTCTCCTACTGCCCACCCTGGCCTGTGATAGAAGCACCACTGAACTAGTTGGCAAAACTGGTGTTCCTCTCACCACTCTGGTAGCCCTAATGAATGGTATATGTGTCTTCTGAAGCCCTCCCATGGAAAAGATTACTTTGGGAATCTTCTAGTTTCACAGAGTGTATCCATGTCCATTTCCTTCAACTATTTTATTCTTTACTATCTATGGGAGCAACTTCAGAATTACCATTTGTTTAGGAGGGACCATCACTTTCTCCAGGGTTCTAAGAGCTATCCTAGAAATAAATTTGCCCTGCATCTGGAGTCCTTGTAAGGTTGTCATATCCCATGTCTGAAAAAGTCAATGAATTCTTGCTTCTACAGTCTTTTGTTCCAGTTCTAACCGTCAGTCAGTAGGTAATCCCTGAAGCTCTGGTTTGTAAAAGATTCAGGATCACATAGCCTATTAGTGGCATCTGTCATGGAGGGATGAGAGGGACTTTTTAGACCGCTATCATAGTTTGCCATTTCTTTTGTAGACATCTGTACAACTTGTATAGTCTATAACTACAGGATTGAGTGCAGAGCAGCGGCCCACAGAATAACAAAATCCTTGGCCTCTGCCTCAGTTCCCTATAGTCTAACCAAGCAATTTAATTAAATTGATAGATCATGCACTTCAATTTTTCCAAGTACAGATGTCAAAAGGAAGATAAAGCAGAGGAATTGAGGGTAGGGAGATAAAAGGTCTAAGTTGTAAAATAAAGAGCATAAGAAGGGGAGGGTTAGTGGGGGTGGCTCCAAATGGTAAACATATTGCTTTTCTCGATTTTATCTTCTGATTCTCACACAGTGTTTGCTTGGAACAGGACCAGATCCCCTCAAAATTCTTCTGCGATTTAAAAGATCAACTCTATGATTAGTTTGATTCGGCTTCAGTCATTGCTGAAATCCTTCCTAGGTGGTTACATCTGAGTTGTAACAAACTCAAATAATAAAAGTCAAGGGCCTCCTATTTGCCTTAATTTTTGTCAGTGGACATCTGACAAACCAAGAGAAAAAAATATCCCCAGGAATCCATTTCTACTGCAGCATAGCCACAAATATAAGGAAGACTGAAATTAATCACTGTGTTTTTGTTAGACTCTTTCACAGGACTGGTCAACATCTTGACAGATATTATTTGGAGATTCACTGGAGACTTCCTGGCACCTGACCTTGTCTGCCGAGTGGTCCGCTATTTGCAGGTATGTAGCACCTTCCAGATGTGATGGGATGAACTAACACCAAAGTTAACATGTGGATTTTTCCTAAGGAAAATAACATAAAGTTTTGTATGCCTATGCAACAAACTACTCACTTCCTCTTAGGTGAAAGGATAACAAAATTTCTGAAATCTTAAAATTATTTTCCAGTAATGCATTTCTACTCTGATCCCAGTACTTCAGGTCTATATTATTGCAGTTCTGTAGCTATATAATGCATTTCTGGAACCCCATAGTAGATACCACATTTTTGTGTAATTGTTCAAGATCTTTGTATCAGTATTCATAAAATAAATTGTGATTTTTATTTGTTTCATCATTTTTATCTTAGTAATAGAGTTATTCCATTATTCAGAAAACAAATGGAGGGTAGTTCCAATTTTAATCTTTTTTTTTTTTTTTTTTTTGCTCTAAATATAACTTTGAAAGCATGGTAGGTATAAAATCCCTAAAATTATATGAGATTGGTGCTTTCTCTGGAGTAATTTTTTAAAAATACTTCAATTTCTTCTTAAGGATTTGTACCTCCTTGTAGATAAATGTGCTTCCACTGCTTACTGTCTTAGCAATCAACTGCTGAGACACAATTATGGCAAAATTTAGTGGCTTAAAACTATAAATATTTCTTTCCTCACAGTTTCTATTAGCCAAGAATTCAAGAACAGTGTGATTGGGCAAGTCTGGATAAATGACTTGTCATCTGGTTCAGCCAGATGTTTCATGGGCCTACAATCATTAGAAGGTTTGACTGGGGCTGGACACTTCATTTGCAAGGTGGTCACTCAAACAGCTGGCAAGTTAATGCTTGCTCTTGGTAGAACATTCAACTTCTCTCCACACAGACCTCTCCAGAGGTATTTATTCTTAAGGGTCCTCACGACACAGCAACTGGCTTTTCCAAGATCAAGGTGGAAGTGGCCATTTATTTTATGAACTAGTCTCTAAAGTCACAACACCATCCCCGCTACACTGTTCTCTTGGTCATACAAGTCAGTTCTGAATCAGTATGGGGAAGAAGAGGATCACAAGAGAGACCAAAACCAGGAAGTGAGAATTACTGGGGACGTGTTAGAGGCTGGCAACCACTCCTACATTTTTGAAGAGCATATTATAAACCATTTTTTTTTTCCTATTGACACTTAAAAATGTCCTCTTTACTCAGAAATATTCATGTCAATAACATTTCTTCTAACTATATTTACAATGACCATTAAAATAATACTATATATAAAATATAACTTGGTGGCATAACAAAACATAGCAAAGAAATTCTGAATAATTCTCTCCTCACCAAGGCAACAAGAAAACTGACAAAAATTGTGAGAATAAAATCTTTAAGAACTCTGGAAATTAACCAAAAGCTTGCAGCAACCAAGGGAGCATTTATTCAAGAAAATGACTGAGTCTTAGAAGGAAAATTTAGCTTTGTGGTATATTAGCTTGCATTATTCTCATCCCACAGTATCTAGCTCTGCTGTAGCCTTGAAAATTAACAGTCCTCATTCACAGCAAAAACAGTCTGGCAGCCACTAGAGAGAGCAGAACATGGCCAAAGTTCTTTCAAGGCTTCATTCTTAAAAATCTGCCAATATGTAATATTCCTGAAGATCCCTGAAAGAACTCACTGACAAGGCTATCTATATTTTACTTTATTTGCCAACTGTGAAACCCTTTTCCCTCTGAGAGTTAGAAAAAACAAATACATGCAATCAATTAGCTTCACAGATGCATGAATTATTGGGTAGCTATTGAGGAAAGCAATAGTCTAATCAAATCTTAAAATCATAAGCTGGATAATGAGCTATCCATGGGGGTTTTGAAAATATCTGACATATTCCTGAGATTCTAAAAGACCAAATACATGCCAGTGATGATGTCAGTATTCTCAAAGAAACAGAGAAGGTCCTAAGTTTTTACCTGTGGTTGACCTTCAGGCATTTGATGAAATTCAACATCATTTCATGTAAAAAATGTGCAACAAATTAGCTATAGAAGGAAAATACCTAAACACAATAAAGGCCATGCATGATGAGGTCATGGCAAACATTATACTATAGTATAGTATATAGTAATAGTTTAAATGCTTTCTTTCTATGATTAGGAATAGATGAGGATGTCTCCTCCTACCACTCCTATTCAACATAGTACTAGAATCCTAGCAATTAAGCAACAGAAAGAAAGAAAAGTCTTCCAAATCAGAAATAAAGAAGTAAAATTGACTCTGTTTGCAGATAATATGATCTTATATGTAGAAAACTCTAAAGGCTCCACCAAAAAAAATTAAGATTAAAATTAATGAACAAGTTTAATAAAGTTGAAGGATACAAAAATCAATTTGCAAAAATCAGCAGCATATACTATTAGTATACACTAGTGAATATTATTGTCTATGCATAGCAACAAGCTATTGATAAAAGAAATCAAGAAAATAATTGCTACAAAATGCATAATAAAATGCTGAGGAATAAATTTAACCAAAGAGGTAAAAGATCTGTACACTGAAATTTATAAAACATTGATTAAGGAAGTAGGAAAAAATACCAAATGAATGGAATGATATATCATGTTCCTGTATTAGAATAATTTATATTGGTAAAATGGTCTATACTACCCAAAGTGTCTGCAGATTCAGTGTAACTCCCATCAAAATTCCAACAATATTTTTCACAAAAGTGGAAAAATATATAGGGAACCACAAAAGCTCCAAATAGTTAAATCAGGCTTGAGTAAGAAGTAAAAAGCTGGAGACATCACACTGTCTTTCAAAATACAGTACAAAGTTATAATAATCAAAACAGCATGACATTTGCATAAAAACCAACATATAGAACAAAGAAACAGGATAGAGATTCCAGAAATAAATACATATATTTATGGTTAATTCATTTTTACTAAGTCACCCGGAACATAGAACAAAGGATATTTTCTTCAGTGAATCTTCCTGGGAAAACTGGATATTCATATGCAGAAAAGTGAAGTTAGGCTCTTACTGCACACCATGATTGAAAATCAACTCAAAACAAATTGGGGACTGAAACATAAAACCTAAAATTATAAAACCTCTGGAAGAAAACATAACAGAAAATCTCCATAACATTTGTTAGTTATGGATTATTTGAATATGGTCCTAAAAGCACAAGTAACAAAAGCAAAAGTAGATACACAGGATCACATCAATCTAAACATCTTCTGCACAGCAAAGGAAACAACCAACAGAATGAATAAACAACCTACATATTTGGAGAATATATTTGCAAACTATACATCTGATAAAGGTTTTATTACTGCAAGCAACTCAATATTGTGAGCTATAGTTTGGATATGGTTCAATTTTGTCCTCCAAGGGTTAATGTGAATGTATTTCAGGGTGGCAGTATAGGAAATGGTAGAAACTTCAAGATGTGGGCCTAGCAGGAGATATTGGGTTCTTAATACTGTGCTCTTGGAAGTAGACCTCTTGTAAACCCCTAGTTCTCATGAGAGGGTTATCATAATAGAAACAAGCCTGGACCCACCTAGTCTTGAATGAGAATTCTTCTCATTCAAGATGTGATTCTTCCTCCACAAATGCTCGACCATCTTCCATCTGCACCATGCTATTTGGATTTTGAATCTCCAAAAGTATGAACTAAATAAACCTCCTTTCTTATAAAGTTAGTCTGTGCCAAATGTTTTATTATAGCCATTGAAAGCTAATACAATAAGGGAGAAAAAATGCTAATTAAATAACAGGCAAATGACTTAAGTACTCACTTCTCCAAAGAAGACATATAGATGGCAAACAGAATATGAAAGATGTGGAGAAAAGGAACCCTTGGAGAATATTGGTAGGCATGTACAATTGTGAAGCCACTATGAAAAACAGTATAGAGGAGCCTTTAAAAATTATACTTAGAACTACAATATGATCCAGCATTTCCACTTCTGAGTATATATTCAAAGGATATGAAACTAGTTATGTCAAAGCGATGCCCAGAATCTCATGAATCTCATGTTCATTTCAGCATTTTTCAAAATACCTAGGACATGGAATCAATAAGTGCCCATTGATCAATGAACAGATAAAGAAATGTGACATATATACACAATGAAGTACTATTCAGCCTTAAAAAAGAGGAAAGTCCTACTATCTGCCACAATATGGGTGAACTGAAGGATATTAGGTTAAGTAAAATAAGCAAGGCACAGCAAGACAAAGAATATGTGATCTCCCTTAAGTTCAGAATAAAAAAAAAAAATCAAACGTGGAAACAGAGAATAAACTGTGATAATGATTTTTGTATGTGACACCAAATGCTCAGGCAATAAAATCAAAGTAGACAAGCAGGTCAAACTAAAAGATTTTGTGCATCAAAGTTAGCAAAGGACAAAGTGAAAAGGCAATCAAAAACATCAGTAAACCCTGTGTATTACAAAGAATTAATACTCCCAATATATTGGAAACTTCTACAACTCAAAAATGAAAAAACAATCAATTAAAATGAGCAAAAGGGTTGAATAAATACCTCGCCAAAGAAGGCATATAAATGGCCAACAGGCATATGAAAAGATGATCAACATTACTAATCATCAGGATAATGCAAATTAAAACCACAATGAGATATTACTGCATACTTGTTATGAATAGTATAAAAAAGACAAAAATTAACAGGTCTTAGCAAGGAGGTGAAGGGAAAAAATGATGTTTGTAACCACTGTTGGTAGAAACATAAAATGGTGTAGGCACTTTGGAAAACAGTATGGAGGTTCCTCAAATTTTTGAAAATAGAATTGGACCAATTCTACTTCTGGCTGTATATCCAAAAGAATTAATTTCAGTACTGCTGAAGAGATACCTGCACCTTAAGTTGTTCATAGCATTATGTACAATTATCACAGATGAAAGGATAAAGAAAATTTGGTATATACATAGAAAGAAATATTGTTCAGCTTAAATAAAAAGGACATCCTGCTATTTGTAACAATACAGATGAATCTGGAGGATCTTGTGCTAAGTGAAATAAGCCTGTGAAAGAATGACAAATAATTCATGATTTCACTGATATAAAGACCTAAAATAGCCAAACTCATAGAAGTAGAGAACAGAATGATATTGACAGAGGAGTTCCAAGACAAAGGGGAAACTGTTGCTCAAAGGTATGAAGTTTCAGTTATGGAATATGAATAATTTCTAGCTTGTGTTCAAATGCATCAAATCATATAAATTAAACATACAGCTTTTAAAATAGAAATTATACTTTAATAAATCTGTTGACATAAATAAATGCATAGATCTGTAAATAACTGAATGTGTACACACAGTTGGTCCTTTGCACCTAAGGTTTTCACATACACAGATTCAACCAATCATGGATAAAAATATTTTGTTTAAAAAATTCCACCTGTACTGAATATATACAGATTTTTCTTGCCATCATTCTCTTAAACAATACAGTATAATAATTCTTCCATAGCACTTACATTGTATGAAGTATTATTAATAATTTAGAAATCACTAAAGCTGTGAGAGAATCAATGTAGGTTATATTGCAAATACTAGACCATTTAATATAAGGAACATTTAATACAAGGAATATCCAAGGATTTTAATATCTGTGGAAGGGTTCTAAAGCTAATCGCCTGTGGGTAATGAGGGATAACTATACATAAACACATGAATTTTAATTTGGAAAACAATAAAATTAGGCATCAAAACAAACCTCATAATATTAAAAGGAGTATTTTGAGCAACAACTTTATATTCACAAATTTGATAATGTAGATAAGATAGACCAATTTCTAAAATTCAACCTACCAAAACTCACATAAGAAGTATTGGACAATATGAATAGTTTTATATTTCTTAAAGAAACTAATTATTGAATAAATAATTAATGGACTTCCAAACAGAAGGCACCAGATACAGAAAGGTTCACTGTTATATTCTATTAAACAATTAGTTAAGAAATTGTATCAATTGTTAGCCTTTCCAGAAGACAGAAACAGAGGCAGTACCTTCTAAATCATTCTATAAGGCAAGATTCATGCTAATACCCAAACCAGACAAAGATATTGCAAAAAAGAAAATTACAGATCAATAACTCTTATAAACATAGATCAAAAATACTCAACAAATATTAGCAAATCAAATCCAGGAGTGTACAAAAATAATTATATGCCACAACCAACTGGGTTTATCTCCAAGCATGTAAGTCTGGTTCTACACTAAAAAATCAATTAACATAATTCATTACACCTACAGGTTAAATAAAAATCACAGATTATATCAATAGATTAGGAGAAGCATTTAGGCATTTAACAAAACAGTACACATTCACAATTAAAAAAAAAAACTTAGCAAACAAAGAATAGGGAGGAACTTCCTCAACTTGATAAATAATATTTATGAAAAGAGAGGAAAAAAAACTATCAGCTGTTTTAGTCAGTTTTTTTTATTACTGCCACCAAACTACTTGCCAAAAACAATTTTAGAGGAGAAAAAGTTTATTTAATGCACCTAGTGTCAGAGATCTCAGTCCATAAATAGCTGACTCCATTCCTCAGAGCCCGAGCTAAGGCAGAACATCATAGCAGAAGGGTATGGTGGAAGAAAGTGGCTCAGGATATCACACCAAGAAGCAAAGAGAGAGAGTTCCTCTCTGGGAACAAAATATATACCCCAAAAGTCAGTGACCCACAACCCAATGGCCCACCTCCTCCAGCCACATCCTATATGCCTAATCAGCACTCTGTTTAGGGGATTAATATACTGAGTAGATTAAGACTCCCGTTATCCAATCATTTCACCTCTAAGCTTTCTTGCATTGTCTCATGCATGAGCTTTTGGGGGACACCTCATATCTAAACCATAAACACTAATATAGTAGGTAATGGTGAGAAACTAGAAGCTTTCTTAAGACCAAGAACAGTGCAAGAATTTCCCCTTCTCACACTCCTTTTCAACATTTACAGAGAGTACAAAATAATGTGATAATATGAAAGAAAGAGAAAGTGATTTAGTCAGTTTCTTCACTGCTGAGACTGAAAGACCCAAACAGAATAACTGTAGAGGAGGAAGAGTTTAGTAGAGAGCTCAAGATTTCAGAGGTCTAAGTCAAAAGAAGGCCAGCTTCAATCCCCAGGCTCCTGTGAGGCAGAACAACATGGCAGAAGAGTGCAGCAGAAGGAAGCAGCTCGCATGATGATGAGGAATCAGAGAGAGTCTCCACTCTCCAGATACAAAATATATACCCCATAGCCACACCCACAATAAACCACTTCCTCCAGCCACACCCCATCTGCCTCCATTTACCACTCAGTTAATCCCGGTTAAGGCTATAACCCAATCATTTATCCTTCAAAGCTTCTTGCATTGTCTCACATGTGAGCTTCTGGGGGACACCTCACATCCAACCCATAAAAGAAAGAAAAGGCACAATGGGAAGAAAGAAACTGTCTTTGTTCACAGATTAAATGATTATATAGAAAAATTTAAATGATTAACAAAAAAACTCCTAGAACTAATAAGAAATCATAGCAAAATTGAAGAATATAAGATTAATATATGAAAGACAAATGCCCTCCTGCAGACCAGCAATGAGTAAGTGAAATTTGAAATCAGATACAAACTATAACCTTCACTAGTACCCCCAAAAATGAATTACATAAAATCTAACAAAATATGTAATAGATATATATGAGGAAAACGATGAACTTTGAGTGAAAGTCTTCATAAAAAATCTAAATAAATGGAGAGTTGTTCTGTGTCTATATAGGAATATTCGATAGTGTCAAAATATCAGGTCTTTCCAACTTAAGCTATATATTCAGCTCAATCCCAACCAAACTCTCCACAAATTCTTATGGATATTGACTGTTTCTAAAGTTTATACGGAGATGCAAAAGACCCAGAATAGCCAACACAATACTGGAGGAAATGAGCAAAGTTAGAAGAGAGACACTACCCAGCTTTATTAGAAAGCTGCAGTAATTAGGATAGTTTGGTACCGATCAAAGAACAGACAAACAGATCAATGGGACAGAATAGAAAGCCCAGAAATAAGGCCCACATTATTATAGTCAAGTAATATTTTATGAAAGAGCAAAGGTGATACAATGGAGGAATGATCATCTTTTTAACAAAAGGTATTGGAAGGAGAAGATATTCATATGCAAAATAATAGATCTATATATATTGTATCATCACCAATAAGAATCATTGGCATAAATGTAAATGTAAAACTATAAAACTCATAGAAGATAGCATAGAAGAAAACCTTGATGACCTTAAGTATATGATAATTTCATAGTTAAGACACCAAAGCCATGACCCATGAAAGAAAGAATAAGTAAACTAGACTTCATTAAAACTAAAATTTCTGCCCTGTAAAAAAACACTTTCAGGAAATGAGAAAACAAAACACAGACCGGTATAAAAATATTTGCAAAAGCCATGTCTGATAAAGGACTATGGTTCAAAATATACAACAAACTTTTTAACTCAATAAGAAAACAAACAATCTCACTTTAAAAAGGTGAAAAAACAACTCACCAAAGAAGATGGCAAATAAGTTTATGAGAAGATGTTCAACATCATGTCATCAGGGAATTTTAAATTGAAGCAACAATGAGATACAACTGTACACTTACAAGAATGACCAAAATCTAAAAACATAAATAACACCAAATGTTATTAAGAATGTGGAACAACAAGAACTTTTCCTCATTACTCATAGGGATACTAAATGGTACAGCAATTTTGGAAGACATGTCAGCAGTTTATTCTAAAACTTTTACTATTACCATATAATCTTGCAAGTATGCTTCTTGCTGTTTGCCCAAATGAGTTGAAAATGTATGTCCACACAGATACCTGCATATAAATGTGTATAGTAGCTTTATTCATACTTGTCAAAACTCAGAAGCAATCAAGACGTCCCTCAGCAAATGAAGAAATAAGCTGTAGCCTAGTCACACAATGAATACTCGGAATGAAATTATAATGTGGACACATGGCACGATATGTTTGTCAAAATCCCTACGATGTATAACAGCAAGAGTGAATCCTTATGTAAACTATGGACTTTGGAGGATAATGTTGTGTCAAATAGGTTTGTCAGTTATAACAAATATACCATTCTTGGGTGGGAATTTGATAGTGAGGAATGCTCTCTGTATGGTGTGGCAGGGAGTTTATGGGAGACCTCTTTTACTTCTGCTCATTTTTTCTGTTAATCTAAAAATACTCTGCAAATTAAGTTTATTTTTAAAGAATAGAAAATTCAAGAACTGTTGAACTATTGTGCAATGTGGAGTATACACACAATTGAAACACCAAAATATGAAAGAAATGAGCAGGAAAAGAATTTACAATATTAATAATAAGTGTGAATTTTCCAAAATTAATGGCAGACACAAAACCACAAATTCAGGAATTTCTGAGAATATCACAGGTAAATACTAAGTACACATACCACTTCTCATAGTATATTCAAATCACAGAAAATTAAAGTCAAAGAAAAAATCCTGAGAGATGATGAGAGGAGGGATACCTTACCTATTAAGCAATATTAATAAGAATTTCTAGGGTTTGGGAATAGAGCAACTGTATAGCATTTAAGAAGCTGTGGGTTCAGTACTCAATGCCAAAAAATAAAAATTGAATAAAAAATAGAAAAGCACTCAGAAAAACAAAAATTGAGGAAATTTGTCATGCATAAACTTGCCTTATAAGAAATGTTCAAAGAAATTCTTCAGAAAAATCAGGAGATAATAAAATTATAAGCTTGAATCCATTTAAAGAAAGGAAAAGTATCAGAGAAGGAATAAATGAAAGTGAAATAGTGAAATACCATCCCTCCCTTCCTCCCTTCCTTCCTTCCTTCCTTCCTTCCTTCCTTCCTTCCTTCCTTCCTTCCTTCCTTCCTTCCTTCCTTCCTTTCTTTCTTTCTTTCTTTCTTTCTTTCTTTCTTTCTTTCTTTCTTTAAACCAGGGATTGAACTCAGGGTCATTCAACCACTGAGCCACCTCTGCAGCCCTATTTTGTATTTTATTTAGAGATTGGGTCTCACTGAACGGCTTAGCACCTCGCTTCTCCTGAGGTTGGCTTTAAATTCACGATCCTCCAGCCTCAGCCTCCAGAGCCACTGGGATTACAGGTGTGTGCCACTTAACAGAGCTTATTTTGCTTATTCTACATTGATCTGAGATAATATCTCAATGTAATATTAATAATAATGAATTTTTAACCATACGTACAGATAAGTGAATTGAATGACAGCAATGTTAAAAGGGATGAAAGGAGATATGGTTGAATTAAACCATCAGTTGAAGTGAAATTAACTATTAATCAAGTTGATTTAAATGACATTTATAGAATATTTCATCCAACAATCACAGAACACATGTTCTTATCAACTCACATAGGACATTCACCAAGATAAAATACATACTAGGCATAAAACATACCTTAACAATGTAAAAAAAACGAAAATCACAAACTATGCTCTCAGACCACGTATAGTAGAACTGAAAGTCAGTAACAGTTGAAAGAATAGACAAACTAACAAATATAAAATATATATATATAGTGGACTCTATAGGCAAAAGTAGCAAGACTGACGAATACATGGGTAGTATGCAAAGTCAAATGTTTTCAGCAATGAAAAAATCAAATTTGAAATTAAAAACAAATACCATTTGTATGAGCACCAAAAGTAATTAAAACTTAGTTGAAACACAGACCTCCCACCTTTCAGCAAAAAAAGCTCAATATAGATAAAAATATAATACATCATACTAAAAATCTACTGGAAGATAATAGAAGGAGATCCAGGGGATCTTGGGTTTGTCCATGAGTTTTTAGATACAATACCAAGAGCATAATCCACTAGAGAAAAAAATTAAAATATTAGGCTTTATGAAAATTAAAAACTGCTATTTAAAAGAAATTGTTTACGTGAATGAAAAATCAATCCACAGAATGGGAGAAAATATTTGCAGAGCACATATTTCATAAAAGACTTTTATCCAAAATATAAAAAGAACTCTTATACACAACAAGGACACAAACCGCCCACTTTGAAAATGGGTGAAATATTTGAACAGACACCTCACTAAAGAAGATGGCAGCTGAACATGATAGTACATGCCTGTAACCCCAGTGACTCATAAGGCCGAGGTAGGAAAATCCCAAGTTCAAGACCAGCCTCAGCAAATTTAGAGGCTCTAAGCAACTTAGCAAGACCCTATCTCAAAATGAAACTAAAAAAAAAAAAAAAAAAAAAGTCTTGGATGTGGCTCAGTGGTTAAGTGTCCCTGGATTCAATTCCCAGTATTAAAAAAAATAAAATAAAAATAAAGAAGATGAGAAACACATATTCGAAAAGAAGCTCAACATCATATGTCAATAGAGAATTGCAAGGTAAAACAATGAGATACAAATACACACCTATTAGACAATGGCTAAAAAACTTTTTTAAAGAATCTAACAGTACCAAATGCTGAAGAGAATGTATATCAATAGGAACTCTCATTTATTCCTAGTGGGATTTCAAAATGGAACAGTCATTTTGGAAGATAATTGCCAGTTTCTTACAAAGCTAAACATATTCTTATGATACAATCCAGCAACTGTGATCCTAGGTATCGTGAAATTGAGTTGACAATTTATGTCCACACAAAAATTTTCACAGGAATGTATATAGAAGTTTTATTCATCCAGGCACAGTGGTCACACTTGTAATCCCAGTGGCTCAGGAGTCTGAAGCAGGAGGATCATGAGTTCAAAGCCAGTCTCAGCAACTTAGCAAGATGCTAAGCAATTCAGTGAGACCCCAATTCTAAATAAAAAATATAAAAAAGGGTAGAGGATGTGGCTCAGTGGTTAAGTGCCTCTCAGCCTCTGAGTTCAACTGTGGTACCAAAAAAGAAAAAAAAAAAAAAAAAAAGTTTCATTCATGGTCACCAAAACCTGTAAGAAACCAAGATATCCCTCAAAATCTGAATGGATGATAAATATGAGATGACTCCCAAAAGTTCATGTTAGACAAAACAGGAATGGTTAAAGTTAAAATGATTTTACTGTGAGAGTTATAACCTAATCAGTGGATTCATCCATTTGATGAATTCATAATTTAAATGGACTAACTGGGTGACACATGGCTACAGGAAGAAGGCCACTCAGGGCCTGCCATTGAGGATTATATCTTGTCCCTCTGGCTCCTCCCTCTCTGCTTCTTCTACCTCAACTCCACCCAGAACAATGGAGTCTGCTGACCATGGATGGAAATTCTGAACTGTGAACCCAAAGTAAACTTGTCCTACTCTTAGTTCTTCTTCTCAGGTACTTTGGTTACGTTGATGAAAAGCTGACTAACAGAAATTGATACCAAGTAATGGGGTTGTCGCTTTAACTAAACTAACCTTATGGTCCAGAAGCCCTTGGACCTGGAAGGAATTTAGAAAAGTTTGGATATGCAGGATAGAAAAAGTTAGAATGTTGTAAGCAAAGCTTAATAGACAATTCTGGTGAGATCTCAGAAGACCAGAATGCTTATAGAAATGCAAACAGTAAATACTGTGCTCATGAGGTTTCAGAAGTAACAGAAACTCCATTGGAAATTGGTTTAGAGACCCTTCATGTTACATTATGGGTAAAGAAGTTGTCTACATTTTGTCCATGTTCTGAGACTTTCTGTGATGCTGAATTTAAGGGAAGGGAGGAGGGATGGGAATAGGAAAGAGCAGAATAAATTGGACATAACTTTCCTATGTTCATATATGAACACACAACCAGTGAAACTCCACATTATGTATAACCACAAGAATGGAATCCTAATTAAAATAAGATATACTCCATGTATGTACAATATGTCAATATACTCTACCGTCATATATAACTAAAAAGAAATTTAAAAAATAAAGATGATGTGCTGGCAGAGGAAATTTCAAGGCAGCACAGCATTCAGGTGGTGGCATGAGTGTTGCTGGGAACTTTTATGCAGATACTGTGAGGCTTGGAAGCAAAATAAGAGAGGAAAGTTTGGGAAAAACTTGCAGTTTGGCCAGAGAAGAAGCACATGTAATGTTGGGGTCAAAGGATTTGCTAGGGTTTGCTGTAAAGTAATAGCAAGTATTTCACACAGAGACAATGAAACAATGCCTTGGAAAAATTTCAGGAATCATCATTGCAGACTCAAGGGTGTAGAAGAGATAACTCACTTAAGAGACATTGGAAGTATACTGCTCACACAGAGGGAAGAAGTAAAAAATGTTTCTTCAGGATTTGTTTCACCATGTTCAGTCACCCAGGCACTCCTGTTCAAGGAGGCCCAACTACTGTTCAAGCTGGCAGCAGATCTTGGCCTCATCAATGTGGTGATGATTCTGCAGGAGGTGAGGATGCTGAAGTTAAGTGCTCATGGAGGCTTCCACCAAGAAAGGAAGGCCTGAGATGCCAGCCCCTGAGAAGTCGATGCATGAAGCTATGAAGAGGAGGCTTGGGCTTCAGTGGATGTCCCTGGGATTAAAAGAAGCCAGTAAGGTAAAAAGTCTTCCAAGGAAATCTGCTGGTTTTGAACAGAGCCAGCCTAAGAGAGAGGCCACGTGGGCTAAAACAAGCACAGACAAATGCACGGGCTGCACAAGTGCTTTGGAGATCACATTTTGCTGCCTATGTCCCAGAGACAAAGCTACAGAAAATGTTTGCCTGGCCGGGCTTCAGTCTTGGGGTTCCATCCTCTTCTCTTTTTACCTTTTTCATCCTTCTTTTTTTACCCTTATTTCTCCCTTTTGGAATGGAAATGTTCACCCTGTACCATTATATATTGGACGTATATAATTTGATTTTTATAGAGGCTCACAACCAAGAGTTTGCCTTAAGTATCAGAGGAGAGATTTTGAACTTGGACTTTTGAGAAATGTTGGAACTGTTAAGACGATGGGAATTGTTGGAGATGGACTAAGTGTATTTTGCACAGTGAGATGGATATAAGCTTTGGGGGATCAGAGATGTCCCTCAAGTCTCAGATTTGACAGTGCAGAAATGGTCATAGATAAAATGATTGTATTATGAAAGCAGTAACCTAATCAGTGTATTAATTCATTAGAAAAGACTAACTGAGTGGTAACTGCAGGTAGGTGAGGCATGGTTGGAGGAAGTAGGTCACTAGGGCCATGTCTTAGGAATTATATATCTGGTCCCTGGCTTCTCACATTGTCTCTCAGTTTCCTGGCCACCACAACTAAGCAGCTTTCCTCCATTGTGCCCTACCACCATGATGTTCTGCCTCACCTCGGACCCAAAGCAATGGAACCAGACAACCATGAACTGAATGAAGCCTTCAAAAAACATGAGCCAAAATGAACTTTTCCTCCTCTAAAATATTTGGTCATATCAATGAAAAGCTAATTAACACAGATAAGCAAACTGGTACATCCATACAATAAAGTATCAGTCAGTGATAAAACAAAATGATCTACAACATGTACAATTAGAAAAGTGAGAAATTATACTCTATTTATGTATGATATATCAAAACGCATAAATGTATTCTACTGTCATGTATGACTAGAACAAATTTAAAAAAATAAAAAATAAATTAAAAAATGAACTCTCAAGCCATGAAAACACATAAAGCAATCCTAAATATACATTGCTAAAAAGACAACACAAAAAGGTTATATAGTGTGGACTTCCAACCATGCTACTTCTCAAAAAGACAAAACTACAGGACAGTTAAAAAAATTAGTGGTGATCAGGGATTTGGAGTGGGGAGGGATGAAAGACAGGGAAATTTTACATCTCTGAAACTCTTTGGTAAAATACTATAATGGCAAACACATGGCATTACAAACTGTCAAGCTGCATGGAATTGTACAACATGAGAATGAACCTTAATAAAAACCATGGAGTTTAGTTAATAATAATATGTCAATATTGATTCATCAGTTTACACAAATGGACCATACTTATGCATGACACAAATAATAGGTGAAAGTGTGTAGGTAGGAGATGGTGAATTAGGAATTCTATGTACTAGATGCAGTGTTTTTGTAAATATAAAATTTTTCTAGAAATTATTTCTTAAGTCAGTTCAGAAATCCTCCTTTTTATGAATCCAATCTGGCATTTTTCTAAGTAAAATTTCTCTGTTTCCAGCATTTAAATCTCACTTCTCTGTGCAAGATTTTCTTTAGTTTCATATTTCCTAGGTCATTTCTGTCAGAATTAAGGGGTGGGGTAGTGAGAATTCAGACATATGTCCTCAAGCTGCCATCTGTTCTCCGAATGGTATCCCATATGTTGTTGATATGTAGAGTTTTCATTGTTGACATTTATGAATTGACTATAATTGTACTTTGATTTCCTTCTTGACTTGAGTTAATTATGAGGATGTTTAAATTTCCAAGTGGTATTTTAAAAAAAAATCATGTTACTAATTGCAGCTTCATTGCTTGTTTTTAAAAATATGTGAATTGCATAAGTTCTACTTTTTGGAATCTATTGAGTGGTTTTCTTTCTTGGTAGTTTGGGATATAACCAATTGTTGAAATGTTGTCTAGATATTTTACAATAATGTGTTTCATTCTTATATTATAAAGTATAACTTTTCCTGTTCATTTATGATGTATTTTTCCTCTGTAGGACTATTAGTTTTATTACATGTAAATAAGTGTTACATAACTTGTTACATTTAAGTTTATGAATATTCTATTACCATTATATATTGTATATTTTTTAATATAAATAATCCCTATATCATATGTAATATCATTTGCTTTGAATCTAATTTGCATTATACGAGTATTGTAATGAAAGTCTTCTTTTAGTATTAAATTTCTTGTAATACTTTTGACCATTTCTTTGTTTTTAAACTTTGATATCATTTGGTTTTAGTGGTTTCTCTTCCAAACAGTATATAGTTGGATCTTAGGGAATGTTTTCTTTTAAGATGGTCTGTTTTAGGAAAAAGCTTAAGTCAATCATATTAATTGTGAGAAACAGTATTTATCATTATTTCACGCTCTTCAAAAATCCCAATGATGTACCTTACAGAAATAGAGCAAGCAATTATGAAATTCATCTGGAAGAATAAGAAACCCAGAATAGCTAAAACAATCCTCAGTAGAAAGAGCGAAGCAGGGGGCACCGCAATACCAGATCTTCAACTCTATTACAAAGCAATAGTAACAAAAACGGCATGGCATTGGTACCAAAATAGACAGGTAGATCAATGGTACAGAATAGGGGACACGAACATAAACCCAAATAAATACAATTTTCTCATACTAGACAAAGGTGCCAAAAATATGCAATGGAGAAAAGATAGCCTCTTAAACAAATGGTGCTGGGAAAACTGGAAAACCATATGCAACAGAATGAAATTAAACCCCTATCTCTCACCCTGCACGAAACTCAACTCACAATGGATCAAGGAGCTCGGAATCAGACCAGAGACCCTGCATCTTATAGAAGAAAAAGTAGGTCCAAACCTTCAACTTGTTGGCTTAGGAGCAGACTTCCTTAACAGGACTCCCACAGCACAAGAAATAAAAGCAAGAATCAACAACTGGGATAGATTCAAACTGAAAAGCTTTCTCTCACCAAAGGAAACTATCAGAATGTGAAGAGAGAGCCTACAGAGTGGGAGAATATCTTTGCCACTCACACTTCAGATAGAGCGCTAATATCCCAAATCTATAAAGAACTCAAAAAACTCTACACCAAGAACACAAATAATCCAATCAACAAATGGGCTAAGGAAATGAAGAGACACTTCACAGAAGAAGATGTACAAGCAATCAACAGATATATGAAAAAATGTCCAACATCTCTAGTAATAAGAGAAATGCAAATCAAAACTACCCTAAGATTGCATCTCACCCCAATTAGAATGGCAATTATCAAGAACATAAGCAACAATAGGTGTTGGCGAGGATGTGGGGAAAAAGGTACACTCATACATTGCTAGTGGGGTTGCAAATTAGTGCAGCCACTCTGGAAAGCAGTATGGAGATTCCTCAGAAAGCTTGGAATGGAACCACCATTTGACCCAGTTATCCCACTCCTTGGCCTATACCCAAAGGACTTAAAATCAGCATACTACAGAGATACAGCCACATCAACGTTCATAGCTGCTCAATTCACCATAGCCAGATTGTGGAACCAACCTAGATGCCCTTCAGTTGATGAATGGATAAAGAAACTGTGGCATATATATACAATGGAATATTACTCTGCCATGAAGAATGATAAAATTATGACATTTGCAGGCAAATGGATGAAATTGGAGGATATCATGCTAAGTGAGATAAGCCAATCTCAAAAACCTAAAGAATGAATGATCTCGCTGATAAGCGGATGAGGACATATAAGAGGGGGTAGGAGGGGTTAGCATTAGGGTTAGGGTTAGGTTTAGGGTTAGGGATAAGGAGGGTGGTAAGAATGGAGGAAGGAAGGACTGTATAGAGGGAAAAGAGGGATGGGAGGGGTGGGGGGGAAGGGAAAAAAATAACAGAATGAATCAAACAACATTGCCCTATGTAAATTTATAATTTTTAATTAAAATAAAATTAAAAAAATTTTAAAAAAGATTTTCCTGCTCCTTATTTGTTTTTACTTGGTTATTAATTATGGCTGACTGAAACTGTACCCCCCCCAGATTATCTACATTCAAATCTCTGAAACCTATGCAATTCAAAAGGGACTTTCCATGATGATTAAATTAGAAATCGTTTTTTTTTTTTATTGTAAACAAATGGGATACATGTTGTTTCTCTGTTTGTACATGGCGTAAAGGCATACCATTTGTGTAATCATAAATTTACATAAAGCAATGTTGTTTGATTCATTCTGTTATTTTTTCCCTTCCCCCCACCCCTCCCACCCCTCTTTACCCTCTATACAGTACTTCCTTCCTCCATACTTGCCCCCCTCCCTAACCCTAAATCTAACCCTAACACTAACCCTTCCCTCCCCCCCATTATGTGTCATCCTCCACTTATTAGCAATATCATTCGTCCTTTGGCTTTTTGAGATTGGCTTATCTCACTTAGCATGATATTCTCCAATTTCATCCATTTGCCTGCAAATGCCATAATTTTATCATTCTTTATGGCTGAGTAATATTCCATTGTATATATATACCACAGTTTCTTTATCCATTCATCAACTGAAGGGCATCTAGGTTGGTTCCACAGTCTGGCTATTGTGAATTGAGCAGCTATGAACATTGATGTGGCTGTATCTCTGTAGTATGCTGATTTTAAGTCCTTTGGGTATAGGCCAAGGAGTGGGAGAGCTGGGTCAAATGGTGGTTCCATTCCAAGTTTTCTAAGGAATCTCCACACTGCTTTCCAGAGTGGCTGCACTAATTTGCAGCCCCACCAGCAATGTATGAGTGTACCTTTCTCCCCACATCCTCGCCAACACCTGTTGTTGCTCGTATTCTTGATAATCGCCATTCTAATTGGGGTGAGATGGAATCTTAGGGTGGTTTTGATTTGCATTTCTCTTATTACTAGAGATGTTGAACATTTTTCCATATGTTTGTTGATTGCTTGTAGATCTTCTTCTGTGAAGTGTCTATTCATTTCCTTAGCCCATTTGTCAACTGGATTATTTGATTTCTTGGAGTAGAGTTTTTTGAGTTCTTTATAGATTCTGGCGATTAGTGCTCTATCTGAAGTATGATTGGCAAAGATATTTTCCCACTCTGTAGGCTCTTTCTTCGCATTGCTGATAGTTTCCTTTGCTGAGAGAAAGCTTTTTAGTTTGAATCTATCCCAGTGGTTGATTCTAGCTTTTATTTCTTGTGCTATGGGAGTCCTGTTAAGGAAGTCTGATCCTAGACCAACAAGGTGAAGATTTGGACCTACTTTTTCTTCTATAAGATGCAGGGTCTCTGGTCTGATTTCGAGGTCCTTAATCCATTTTGAGTTTAGTTTCGTGCGTGGTGAGAGATATGGGTTTAGTTTCATTCTGTTGCATATGGATTTCCAATTCTCCCAGCACCATTTGTTGAAGAGGCTATCTTTTCTCCATTGCATATTTTTGGCCCCTTTGTCTAGTATGAGAAAATTGTATTTATTTGGGTTTGTGTCCGTGTCCTCTATTCTGTACCATTGATCTACCTTTCTATTTTGGTACCAATACCATGCCGTTTTTGTTACTATTGCTTTGTAGTAGAGTTGAAGATCTGGTATTGCAATACCCCCTGTTTCACTCTTCCTGCTAAGGATTGCTTTAGCTATTCTGGGTTTCTTATTCTTCCAGATGAATTTCATAATTGCTTGCTCTATTTCTGTAAGGTACGTCATTGGGATTTTAATTGGAATTGCAGTGAATCTGTATAGCACTTTAGGTAGTATGGCCATTTTGACAATATTAATTCTTCCTATCCAAGAACATGGAAGATCTTTCCATCTTCTAAGGTGTTCTTTAATTTCTTTCTTTAGTGTTGTATAGTTCTCATTGTAGAGGTTTTTCACCTCTTTTGTGAGATTGATTCCCAAGTATTTTATTTTTTTTTCGAGGCTATTGTGAATGGAGTAGTTTTCCTAATTTCTCTTTCTGAAGATTCATCACTTATGTATAAAAATGCGTTCGATTTATGGGCATTGATCTTGTAACCTGCTACTTTACTGAAATCACTTATGAGTTCTAAGAGTTTTCTGGTGGAATTTCCAGGTTCCTCTAAATATATAATCATGTCATCAGCGAACAGGGATAGTTTGAGTTCTTCTTTTCCAATTCTTATCCCTTTAATTTCTTTGGTTTGTCTAATTGCTCTGGCCAGAGTCTCAAGAACGATGTTGAATAGAAGTGGTGACAGAGGGCATCCCTGCCTTGTTCCAGTTTTTAGGGGGAATGCTTTCAGTTTTTCACCATTTAGAATGATATTAGCCATGGGCTTAGCATAAATGGCCTTTACAATGTTAAGGAATGTTCCCACTATCCCTATTTTTTCTAGTGTTTTGAGCATGAAGGGGTGCTGTATTTTATCAAATGCTTTTTCTGCATCTATTGAAATAATCATGTGATTCTTGACTTTAAGTCTATTAATATGATGAATTACGTTTATTGATTTCCTGATGTTGAACCAACCTTGCATCCCTTGGATGAAACCCACTTGATCATGGTGCACTATCTTTTTAATATGTTTTTGTATGCGATTTGCTAAAATTTTGTTGAGAATTTTTGCGTCGATGTTCATTAAGGATATTGGTCTGAAATTTTCTTTCCTTGATGAGTCTCTGTCTGGTTTAGGTATCAGTGTGATATTGGCTTCATAGAATGAGTTTGGGAGGGTTCCCTCCTCTTCTATTTTATGGAATACTTTGAGAAGTATTGGAATGAGCTCTTCTTTAAAGGTTTTGTAGAACTCGGCTGAGAACCCATCTGGTCCCGGACTTTTCTTTGTTGGTAGGCTTTTGATGACTTCTTCTATTTCAGTACTTGAAATTGGTCTATTTAAATTGTGTATGTCCTTCTCGTTCAGTTTAGGCAATTCATATGTCTCTAGAAACCTGCTGATGTCTTCGAAATTTCTATTTTGTTGGAGTATAGATTTTCAAAATAGCTTCTAATTATGTTTTGTATTTCAATCCTGTCTGTTGTGATATTTCCTTGTTCATTCCGAATTTTAGTGATTTGGGTTTTCTCTCGTCTTCTCTTTGTTAGTGTGGCTAAAGGTTTATCAATTTTGTTTATTTTTTCGAAGAACCAACTATTTATTTTGTCAATTTTTTGTATTGTTTCTTTTGTTTCAATTTCATTGATTTCAGCTCTGAGTTTAACTATTTCCTGTCTTCTACTACTTTTGGTGCTGTTCTGTTCTTCTTTTTCTAGGGCTTTGAGCTGTAGTGTTAGGTCGTTATTTGTTGAGTTTTACTTCTTTTAAATTAGAAATCTTGAAGTGGGAAGGTTATCCTGGATTAGTTTAGGAAGTCCTAAGTGCAGTCATAACAGGGAGGCAGAGGAAGATTTGACACATAGAAGAGAAGGTGCTGTAATCACAGAGACAGAGATCAGAGTGGTGTGTCCACAAGCAAAGGAGTGCCAGCAGTTAGCGGAAGCTGAAAGATGCAAGGGATGGATTTTCCCCCATGATCTGCAAGGACTAGAGCACTTCAAAGACTTTGATTTTGATTCAACAGAACTGATTTTGGACTTCCAGTCTGCAGAACTGTTGAGAGAAAATATTTATGTTGTTTAAAGTCAATAAGCTTGTGGGAATTTGTTAGAGCAGCCATAGGAAACATATACATTAATTTTCTCCACTTTTATTTTACTCCATCATAGCTTATATCTAATTTTTAGATTTAATGTATTTCTGTCAAAATATAGGCAAAAGAGATAGCTAAAATGTCTAAATGAAAATGTAACATAATTTCTTTTCTGTTACTCTCTTCAACTCCCAGATTTTTCTCTGAAATTTTTCATAACTACATTTATAAATTATTTTGTAAAAATATAAATTATTTTATATTTTCCTAACATCTTTACTTACCATAGTTATTACTATTTTATCCCCTTTCCTTTTCTGGAATTTTTAATTTTGAAATAATTCTCAGCCAACTCAAATATTTCCTCAAGGAGAATTTTCAGGAAGAGTATGTGGTGTTAAATTTCCTCCCTTCTGATGTATGTAAAAAAAAAAAAGAGAGAGAGAAAAGAAAAGAAAGGGGAAAAAAATGTACTGCGCCTTGGCACAGAAGTGATATTTACAAAATTCTTGGATCAAAATTTTTCTTTCAAAACTCTGAACATGTTGTTATAGTGTTCTCTGGCATTTATTTTTGTGGTGAAGAAGCATGATAATTTGAGATGCATTTTTTTAGATAACCTTTAATTTTTTTACCCTGCCTAGATGTTTGAAGATATTTCATCTCTTAAGTTAAATATCTTTTTGATAATGTCTCAAAGTTGGTCTCTTTTTGCTAACATTTTCTGTTGTTTTGCTCTGTGCACATTCCCCATTCCCCACTTTGGTGATCCTTCCTCTTGCTTCAGATGCTGACTCAAGACAGCTGCAGATGTTCAAGGTTCTTTTGACCTTACCATGACCTTTGATCCCATTGTGTGCTCTCTTTCTCACCTTTGTCCAATGCCACCTCCTCAGCTGTGTGTGGTTAGCCTCAATAATATTGAATTCATGTATAAAACATAGAAACCTCATTTTTCTCTAAGGACACAAATGTCTGATTTTTCCCTTCCGCTTAGCCATCCATTTTCTCTTTCTCCATTTGTCTCCTTTACACAAGAGTAGAATTCCTTTTTATGTCTCTCAGGGGAGCCTTCAATCTCCGAACATTCCCCACTTTCCTCTCCCTGTGGCACCTTCCACAACTTAAGTGCTGAGATGCATTTGTAGTAGTGTTACCAACATTACGAAAAATGGCAGTGTACAGATGGTCCCCAAGTTCTGATGATTCAGTTTATAATTTTTAGACTTTATAATGGTGCAAAGTATACTCGTGCAACCATTCTATTTTTTACTTTCAGCAGAGTATTCAATAAATTACATGAGGTAGTCAACACTTCATTATAAAATAGATTTCATGTTTGATTATCTTGCCCAAATACAGGCTAATAACGTAAGTCTTCTGAGCATAATTAAGGCAGACTAGGCTAAGCCATAATGTTTGGTAGGTTAAGTCTATTAAATGCATTACCAACTTAATGTATTTTTTACTTCCAATGGGTTTATTGGGGTGCAAACCCATCATAACTTGAGGAGCAACTACAGTTGGTTGTCTGAGTCAGAAAAAGAACAAAAAAAGTACAAGTTCAGAACAAAGGTAAATACCAAGAAGACAGTCAGACACTCACCTTTAGACTTTAGTCTTCAAGTTACTCTTCTGTCCCCTCTAGATTTGAACCTAAGTTTGCAAAGCTGGACTCTTGGTAGAAATGAAGTTTCAAGTTAGCTGAAAATTTTCCACCATGATCATCTTTTCAGAGATATTTCATTTCATTACATTTTAAATATGTCACTTTCAGAAAAGATATTAATTTCTTATATCCCAATTTCTCCTTCTGCAGAGTATGCAAATAAAACTACACAAGATAATTAAAAGGTGAGAGTAAGGTTAATAAAAAAAGGGAGTGTGGAGGAGGGAGAGAAGACTCAGAAACTGACCCTAGCGAACAGCTCTGCTGGAGAGGTGGATGAAGGAGGGGCGCTCTGTGATGGTGCTGGTGCTGCTGATGATAAATGATTCTGAACAGCACATGGGCCTACTGAAACCGGAACCCTTCTATCATCTATCAACTATTCACACTGATAAAAGGCAAATGAACCTTTGTTTCTAATTATTCTGGAATGTCAATTGTGGCAGAGAAAATTAATTTAGCTTTAAAAGTCAATTACAAATAAATGTACCATGCAAATGTCAAGAGGGACTGATCCTGTAATGTGGAATTTCCAAGAAGCCAGTTGAATGAGTGAGTGGGAGCTGGAAGCATCCTCACCCATCACCAGGAACAATGCAAATTCCAGCATCAAGAACTGCAACTTGCTCCCCAGCAGGGAAAAACAGTCATGGCCACCCTCCCACCAACCAACCCTATCCCGGGTTTCTAAGTAGCAAAAAACACAATTCTTTCCATTACATGTTTTCCTCACCTTTATGAAGTCATATAACTCCTCTCATTTCTGTCTTCAGGTTGTACTGCTTTATGCCTCTACCTATGTCCTGGTGTCCCTCAGCATAGACAGATACCATGCAATCGTCTACCCCATGAAGTTTCTGCAAGGAGGTGAGCAAGCATTCCTTCATGAGACATCATCCTTGAAGGAGGGTGGGACTGTTTCCATTAATAGTTTATTCTTAACAACAGTTCTCTTATTTCCCCCTTCTTTTCCTCCTCTTCTCTTTGTTCTCCCACACCTCTTTCCCCACTTCATGGATCGTGTTGTCCAAAAGGGTATAGAAGAGAAAGCTTAGGTACCTGGGAAAATGCTTACTCTTCCCAGGGATGGCTAAGGAAGGTGGTTGCCTGGACCCACCCTTTGACCATTGGTTGTGACCATTCACCTTGACTCTGTTTTCATCTAGTTCCTTTTGAGCCCTAGTGACAAGTGTATCTATGCAAAAAAGTGAACACTTCAGCTTGCATACTTTCTGGAAACTAAGACTTCATGATTCTTACCCCAAACTATAGAAAAAAGTTGAAAAAGTTTTTTTTTCATTGATTATCATACTGAAAACAAAGGAAATCCTCCCAGAAATAGTGATAGATCCCTGAAAGAAAGAAGCTGATGGGTCAGCCCACAGTACCCCTAGATGATGCTTGCAGTAGCATGTCAGAGTAGTCAGAGTAATTCTAGGACATATTCTGTCTACGTGCCCAGAGCAAAAGAGAACCCAGGCAACAGAGAGAGGGACTTCTGAAGCACAATACGGAGGGTTAAGCACATTTCCGGCTGCCTTTCCTCACCCCAGACAGGTAGCAGATATGGAGGCCTCTGCTTTCAAGTAAGTGAGCTAAGTGAGGATACTGAGTTTAATGCGACAGAGTGGGGCTCTGGAAAACCCTGGCGAGATGCTGAGTACCTACCTGGTCATGGGATGAACTGACCACTACTCCAACCACAGGCAGAGCCCACCCTCTTCCATAAGCAGTGTTTAACCACCTTCCCACAAGCTGACTGTGAAAACTGATAAAATGAATAACACAACAAAAAATCTTGTCTGCAAAGATGAGAAGCAATCAAATATTATTAAGGAAAAGTGACAAAAGTCAAACTGTGCAAAATAGACAATACATTTAAAATACCATTCCACAGAACTTACTCCTAAGGAAAACAAAGTTAATAGAGTAAGTAGAACTTTAGAATAAAGTGTAATGAATGTCACCAGAGAGTTGCAAGAAGGTATGGAGATGTGATAATTTCATTTACCATTGACAGGGATATAAACTGACAGATACCTTGAATAGTAAATGTATTTTTTACTGCTTTTTACCAAAGTGATAGCTTCCTTAGTCAGAAACTCCAGACAAGCTGACAATTGTAAAGCTCTTTAGCAAAAATAAATATAAAAATAATTAGGAAAATATCAGTAATAGTGAAGAGATAGATGTAGCACCAGATATTAAAACACAAATCAAACTTTGATCATTAGAACAATAAGATACTGGAACCAGAATAGTATATATAAAGCATATGAACTTTCAAATTAGCTTGGAAAGGATGAGTTAGTATATAGAGTTGGAATAGCTCTCTACATACTTTTAAAAATATTAAATTACCACATGTCACAGCTAATTACAAATAAGGTTCCCATTGGATTGAAAAAGGTAACTTTTTAAACATAAATATACTAAAAGAATATAAAAATAAATCTTAGCCAGGGAAATTTCCCTATAGGTATCATACCAAATGCAGAAACAATAAGGAAAACAAAGAGAGTTTGTCACTATTTCAAAATTATTAAACAATTTATACAAATAATAAACCTCATAAATTAAAAGCAAAAGGACAAATGGAAAATATTTGAACTTATCAGGAAAAGAACTAACTTCTTATAAAGAACTTTGACAAAATCAGTTATGATGGTACATGCCTATAATCCCATCAACTCGAGGAGGCTGAGGTAGGAGGATTGTAAGTCCGAAGCCATCCTGGGCAACTTAGTGTGACCTTGTCTCAAAATAAAAAAATAAATAAAGAGGCCTGGGGATGTTGCTCAATGGTAAAGCATTCCTTGGTTAGATCCCCAGTACTGGGGCAGGAGAAAAGAACTTTGGCAAAGAAATAAAAGCATACCAATTGAAAAACAAAATGAGCAAAGGACATAAACAGATAAAGAAGCAAACACAAATAATTAGAAGCTATATCTAAAAATACTCATTTTGACTAATAGCTAAAGAATTGCAAGATTAAAAACTTAAACAGAAAGTTTACTGACCAGATAACAAGAGTAGATTAAGAATCCTCTCGGTGTTGGAGGAACACAGGGAAGTGGGAACCCACACTTCTGGTAGGAGCTATACATTGTAGACAGCAGGTGTTATCATCCCATTTTACACACACGGAGGCTGAGGCAGCAGGAGGTTCTGAGAGGTTCAAGTGACTCTCTCACAGACATCCTTTTCTACAATAGGCTCCAAGTGTGTTCCTGAGGATGTTCCCAGGTGCTCATGCATCTTTTTCTTTTCTCTGAGCAGAAAAGCAAGCCAAGGTTCTCATTGGGGTTGCCTGGAGCCTCTCCTTCCTGTTCTCCATTCCCACCCTGATCATATTCGGGAAAAGGACCCTCTCCAATGGTGAAGTGCAGTGCTGGGCCCTGTGGCCTGATGACTCATACTGGACCCCATACATGACCATTGTGGCCTTCCTGGTGTACTTCATCCCTCTGACAATCATCAGGTAAGCTGCCAGCAGACCAGACCCACATGGGGGCTTTCCTGCTTTGCCAGCTGCTGCTCTGCTCCCCTTCTGGTAATTCATTGTTCCTGAGGAAATGTCCAGGTCCTAAGATTTAAGCTAAAGCTACCATGGGCTAAGCCAACTCTTCCCAAGGAGAGTCAAGAGAGGAGAACTAACATTTACTGAGAATGTATTGTAGGGTAGGTATTGTGCCAAAAGGCTAACAATTACCCCATTCACAGTACAATCCTGTGAAATAAGCACCAATGTCTTCATTTTATGAATGATAAAAACCCAAATCAATGAGGTTAAGTAGCTTACCCAACACCACACAGGACTGAAATCCAGATTCAATTGAATATCCTATCATGAAGCCTTCCAAATACACGATGTGAAACTAGCTTCATGCACTTACAAATGGAAAGATAGACATACCTGAAACAAACTGAAGGAGACACTTGGTACACACTAATATACTTTAATATAAAGTACGTGTGCAATGTCTGGGGTCAGGTAATGGCAAGGGATATTTCTCAGAAGCCAACATTGAAGGAAGGAAGGATTCAGGTAGGAGAAGGAAAAGTAGGGAGGAAGCAGGCTCCCTGGTGACCAGAGATCAGAGTGAGTGGGGCACTGAGTAGACAGGCAGGCAGTTCCAGTGAGATAGAAGTTGGTAAAGGCCTTCTTTCAGTGGCTGGGGGAAGGTTCCTTGTGAGGGGCCTGGGCAACTGAGCTACAGGATGTGTACTTGGCCCTGCAGCCAATGGTGAGTCACAGATGGTCTTTCTGGAGCGATGACCACAGCACCCTGTTAATGGCAGGGTCTTGCTGAATGAAACAGTGGTCCCACATGTGTGGATAGGGTGAAGGACTGCAGGGAGAGAAATTCCATGTTAGCTGTGTACGCGGGCCACTTTTTGGGTGCCCCCATACCTACCAAGATGTGTCACATAATGAGTCCTAGACAAAGGAAAATCAGCCTTTGATTTTTGGTAGTATAAATAGTGTGATAAAATTCCTCATAATTAAAATTATACATGAATCTGATTATTTTCTCAGAACTCATTTTAGTAGAGTTTCTAGATCAAAGATGATACTCATTTTAAGACTTCTGATGCATATTCACCAACTACCCTCAGAAAAGGTGTGCTCCAGCCAACAGCATTGGTTTCCCTTCCCCAGTCCAATGCAAAAGAGCTTCTTTATTAAATCTTTCCCAAACTGCAAGGGTAAGAAAATATGCCTCATTGTTTTAATATAAATTTATTTCATTACCAAGCTGTTTGAATATTTTTCAAGTGTCTCCTAACATTGTAGGAATCACCTTTTTTGTGTTCTTCATTGTTTATCTTTGGTCTCCTAAAATACTAAATCTGGAAGAAACACTATTCATCACACACCCAACCCCTGGATTTTTGATAAGAGTAAACTAAGAACTAAAAGAAGCAAAGACACTTTCTTCCCTTCAGAGGTGGAGCTGGGCAGGAACAGAATGACCCCCAACAGTCAGATTTTAGCATCACTGAGTCTGGATGTTATCCAATCATCACTGCTGAATCGACAAATTAACATCCACATTTAATTTCAACTTACTGCCCTCCTTTTGCCAAGCTGAAGGTGGGAGGATGCTTGAAGGGAAAATGAAGCTTATTTAGACACCAATCAAAGCTAAGTCTTAGCAACAACCTTAGAAGGGGCTGAGGGAAGAGGAGAGAGCAAGAAAGCAGCTTGTGCAATCAAAGGCAACCAAGGCATTGATTTCCGTGGCAGCGCTGTCCTGGCTTCATTCCTGATTGATTTCCACTCTGCTCTGGGCACAGCCCAGACTCCACTGGGCAGATGCAGCAGCATGTGAGATGACCCTCACAACCCACAAGGACAGGTATCTGGCCGCATCTCACATCTTTCACTGTCTGAGATTTCTTCCCATATTAATTCAGGCTGTTTTTTTTTTTTTTTTTTTTAAACACAAGGACTTCTCAAACTTGCCTTAAGCCTAACTTGTCCTTTTTTTTTTTTTTTCTTTAAATGTCCTTGAAAAGGCAAAATATAATTTGTTTGCTGATTAAAGAAAATGATTTCAAAAGCGAGTTTCACCTAGCTCTCATCAAATAAGGCCTCCTTCAGGCCTGCTCCTTGCTCCTTGCTTCCAGTCTGACAGAACGATGAAAACTAGTCATTGACCTCCCTTGTCCTTGAGTTTCACAGAAGCAGTTCATGCCTCACAAGAAGACTGCTGCTCATCCTTTAGCTCCACTCTTCCCTAATCAGAGAACATGGTAGCTCCTCTCTCTGGGGTAGAAGGCATCTTCCACCTCTTGAACCAGGCCAGGCCCAGGTGGAGATCTGGGAAGAATTTGTTTTCCAGCTGGTTCTTGATATTTTTACCAGCAGCCAAGCCAGGGAACCTGCCTGGAGTCCTGCCTCCGCCCAATCCCTCTCTGCAGGCCAGATTCATTCACCTGCTCTCACGGAGTTTGGCCAAGACTGAGGAGAAACAGCTAGTGTGTCTCTTTGCAAATTCTGTAGAAGTGATTAAAATTCAAAGAAACAAAAACCAGGGAATATATATATAGGTAGATTTAGCTAACCAGAGAACATGTCACAATTTCTTTTTCAACCCTTGCTGGCACTGCCTGGGCTTTGCGGGCAGCTTCTCAACTTCCATTGACATGGAGAAAATAAACAGGAAGTTGGGGGAAAGTACTTCTAATTTCAAAGGGACTCTGTTACAGTAGAGTCTATTTCTCAGACCTAAGATTCAACTCTTCTCTCCCCTTCCTTCTCTCTCTCTCTCTCTCTCTCTCTCTCTCTCTCTCTCTCTCTCTCTCTCTCTCTCTCTCTCTCTCTCTCTCTCTCTTTTTCTCTCTCTCTCCCTCTCTGGTCCCCCGCCCTTTTCTTCCACCATCCCTGCTTTTCACTTCCCCACCACACTAACTTGATTCAGTTTCTTGTACCTCTTTTAAGGGAAGGTTAAATAACTCCTAATGCCAAGCCCAAGTATAGAAAAGGATCAGTTCAAAGTTCTCTCTAACTTTGTAAACCACTTCACTGTTCTCAGAAGTGCTGTATATGTTGTGTATGTTCTTATGAAATCAATAGGCAAAAAAACCTTTGTTGTTTTAATTGGCATTTCTTTCATCACAAAAGAGGTTGAACATACTTTATATATTTATTGTCATTTTTAAAACAAAATATATATTCAAATTCTTTTACCCATTTTTTGTTGGAATGCTTTCATTTGCTGTATTCTTAATCTTTGAGATATTCTTCAGGCATTAACCTTTTTTGTTTTTAATATGTTGTGAATAGCTTGTCATTTTCTCCTTCATATTGGATATGGTTTTATTTTGTTTTTAGTTAATAATGATTGACATCAGAAAAAGAAAGTAAAAATAGCTGAATTACTGACTTTTCTGCCATGAATAGCACAAGGTTTTACTTACTGAAGATTTACATTCATTTAATATTGGCTAGCAGAAGATGACTGATCCTTTTCGAGGACTCCCTGGCTGTTCCAGGGTAAGCTGCTGATGCCCACTGCTTGTCCCCACTGCTCCAGCCTTAATAAACCATTTGCTGCTCCATGAACGCACACTCCTCGCACCGTGTGCCTTCATGTACCTCATTCTTCATGCCTGAGCACCCTTCCACACTCACTGTATCTTGCTTTTACCAAACAAGTTCACATCCTTCACGTCTCATTTCCATTAACAAACTCCATGGTGGAGCTGTCCCTGCCGACCCTAGGCCAGAGGGCACCTCACGTCTTCACTTCCCTAACATCACTTTGCTCATATTATTTTTAGGACTCAGCGGTAGTGCGATCTCCTGATCATGTGGCTACATCTTGTGAGGGCAAGGACTGCTGCCTCTTAATTTCTGAATTCCAATCTGGCACACAGTGGGCACTTGGTACCCTTGGTCAACGTTGGATTGAGTCAACAATGCAGACTGCATGATAAACTGCCCCAGTCACACAACAGATTTTTCATGGCTCTCTCTGTTTCTGTCTCTGCCCACCCCACCCCACCCCACCACACACACACTTAATTCAGAAATGATTACACAGTGCCTAGATCAGTTTTTGGTATACCGTATCTCCTCCATAAGTACACATGAAAGGAAGGGAGGAAGGAAGGCAGGGAGGAAGAAATGAGAAAAAGGGAGGCATTGTACTGTTTGTGACAAATTCTGCCAAGAGCTGTGCATGAATAAAGATGTTGCTGTTCCATCGTCAACTTAATCAGGCTCCCAGGACTTGAAGTCATAGTGACTGACAGCAAAAGCAATACATTGCTTTTCTGGTCAAAACAACTCCTGTGGTTTTAAAATTCATTTGACAGAACTGTCTAATTGTTGCAGGGGAGGTTATTAGCCCTGGTGTAATTGCTTTACACTAGCTGTGCTTATTTTCTCCCTATTTAATTGATTTCTCATCCTCGTATTATTCTTATCTCTGAGATAAAGGTATAGGCAGAGAAGATAGATGACCAAAAATTACAAAGGAATAAGTGGAAAAATGCATTTTAGTCATGGAGCACTGATTTGTGATATGTGAGAAAAATACATTTATTTTGCTTGGAGAATAGGGATCAGTCTGTGGGAAAGTCCCAGGCTGGTTGGTCCCCTGTGGAGCACAAAGCCCTGGTGAGTGAAAGGTCCCCAAGGGCTTGGGCAGCACTGCCCAGGGCCTCGAGGTCCAAGGACAAGGAGAATAACATGGGATTGAGTCAACATATCATATCAGGAAAGTAATGACATCCTATATATTTTGTTACCGAAGAGGTGGCAAAATGTTGGTATATCTTTAGAAAAAACCTTTCTTACTAGTTTGCCACATTCTAGTGAGGGTGTTTGAACTTCCCCCATCTATTCCACTTCCATTCCTGATTATTCATGGCAAACCCTCCCCTGAACATGTGATTGGTTCAGGAATGACTATATGATCCAATTCTGACCAATAAGGTGCAAGAGAGGGCCCTTTGGAAATTTTTGGGGAAAGATTTCTCCATTCTCAAGAAAGAAGCCCAGGAAAGGGGCTCCTCTTCTTCCTCCATTGCTGGGCTGTGCTACACTGCCAGCTGGAACTTCAGCAGTTTGACAAGAAGTTACATTGAAAAGAGAAGAGGGGAAGGTATGAAAGAAATGCAAGTTTTTTAAGTTTAGCAAGCTATGTCTTGAAGTTGCAATTATGAGAGATAATAAATAGTCAAACTGCAGAAGTCAATTTGAATTGGGAGTTTTCCGTAACTTTGTACCAAAAGCATCCTCACTGATACCCAACTGTTCATACCTGCTAGTACTAGACATCAGTGAATTCATCTGATCTACTGTAGACTGTAAAGTGACTTTTACTCCTGGTAACTTTAAGAAATCTCAGTTAACTCCATGGTACCAAATGAGTTATTTGGGGCATCCCTTTTTCTGTCCTGGAAGCTCATCAGACTGCATGCTAATGAACTACATATATTAGGACTTTAATTTTTTCTTAGTTCCTCAAGTAACAAGTTGTTTCATCTTTCCACCCAAAGATTAATTCTGCCTTCATACTGCCCCAAGCCCAACTGCATCCAGGTGTATTTGTGAACTCTTGACCCTCCATGTGTCTTTCCATTTATTCATGGTTTCTAGATTTCCCTGTTTCTCACCCACTCTGTGTCAAACATTGAGCCAGGCAAGGGGAATACAGCAGTGGTAAGACATACATGGCTTCCAGAATCTTCTCTAATCACAGAAAGACAGCCAGTTGGGACAGGGGGGAGTTACATCATATGGTGATGTGCATAAGAGTCTGGTAAAGTAGAGAGCCCTAGGGGACCCAGAGTAGGAGGTGATAACCTGGTCCAGAGGCCAAGCAAGTGGTCTAGGAATAAGTAACTAAAACCATATATGGCATATGTATCCCAAATAAACTCCAAAAGGAAACCCATGTCCCACCTTTGCTGTGACACAGTGTCATATGCTGGATAACAACCTGTGAAGTCAGAGGACCCTGGCTATGGTCTAGCCTATCTTCTAGTTGTGTAGACTCAGCCAAGTCACTAAATCTCTCAAAGCTAAAGACTTCTCACCTAGAAATTGGTAATATTGCTAGCACTGTCCTTATAAAGTTGTTGGAGAGATTAAATCTTATAACCTCCATAAAGAATTTGGCCTAATTATTTCTTCACTGCTATGGTGAGCAAATGACCATTATTTTCATAATTACCATCATGTCAGAGCTTTGCTGGAAAACAGACCTCAATGGAAATCATATTTCTGACACTTCTGACATGGTTTGGAATGGTATGGGAATGTTCCCCAAAGTCTCATGTGTCCAGAGGTAGGGCTTTTAGAAAACTATTGGATCTTGAAGGCTCGGACCTCAGCATTGGATTAATCCATTGATAGCTGCATGGACTACTAGGCGGTGAGACCTAGTTGGAGGAAGCAGGAAGTGAGCCCTGGAAAAGTGTATCTTATATCTGGCCCCTTTTCCTTTCATATTCTCTCTCTCCCTCTCTATCTCCCCCTCTCTCTCTCTCTCTCCCTCTCTCCTTCCAGCTGCTATAAGTTGAGCAGCTTTCTTTAGCCCCACCCTACCACCATGATGTTCTGACTCACCTTGGGCCCACAGCAATGGAGCAGGCAACCATGGACTGAATCCTCTGAAAGCATGAGTTAAAATAAATCCTCCTTCCTCAAAATTGTTCATGCCAGGTATTGTGCTTACAGCAACATAAAGCCAACTAACACAACTATCTATTTGTGAGACCCCAGTTTTGTCATCCACTAACACAACTATCTGTGAGACCCCAGTTTTGTCATCCATGAAGGGGAGACAAGGCCCTTCTTCCCAGAGTTCATATATGACATCTCAAAATAAAAATTTGTCTGAAACAGAAAACACAATTAATATGCATTAAGCATTTACCATATGGTGCCCAGCACCATGTTAACAGATGGAGTTAATGAGACAAGGTTGTCAAGTGCTTTATAGAAGAGCAGGCACACAGCAGGACTCAACACTCACTACTCACCCCCTGACCATGCCCCGCAGAGTGCTGGGGCAAGAGGTGAAACACACAGCTCTCGCTCCCATTTCAGTATTCCTGAGCCAAATGATGTGGTTTCTTCTGGGGCATAAGTTCTTCTTCTTAGTATCAGGTCACTCTACTTTGGTCTCTTCATAAAGGGATGGAATAAAATCCAAGGACAAGTCAATAGCAGTCCCATAATTGTCACCTTCTTTTACCAGTCTAGTGGAATAGCTTCCTGTCCATTCCTTATCCCTTTTTAACCTGTGCTCCATACCATATCCAGAGCCACCAGTTTGTGTGGACAGTTGCTCAGCATACAACAGTATGAAATGAAAAATACAAGTGTCCCTCACTACTGCCTGTTAGACATTGCTTTTGTAGACTATTCCAGGACTATTTGCTTCCTATACAAATACATACATAAATATTTTTTTCTTATTTTATACACAAATGAAAACAAATTATACATAATGAACAATGTCTGACAGCGGGAAAAATAAGCTAATCATTTCACTTTCCTCCTTAAAGTCCTTCAGTAGGTTTTTATTGTCTCAGAATTATTTCATACTTTTAACTCAGCAGTGTGCAGTGGTGCACACCTGCAATCCCAGCAGCTCAGGAGGCTGAGGCAGGAGAATCATAACTTCAAAGCCAGCCTCAGCAACTTAGCAAGGCCCTAAGCAACTTAGTGAAACCCTGTTACAAAATAAAATATTAAAAGAGTTGGGAGTGTGGCTCAGTGGTTAAATACCCCTGGGTTCAATCTCTGGTACCAAAAAAAAAAAAACAAACTTTGACCCAGTTCACAAGGTCATGAATGATCTGCTTCCCTAATCTCCAAATTCCAGCCACACTGGTCTTCAAGTGCACCACACTCTCTTCTGCCTCAGAACCTTTGCACATGCAGCTCCCTCTACCTGAGGTCACCCTCTTCTTCATTTGGAAAATATTTTTATCTTTCAGGTCTCAGCTGAAAGTTCACTTTCTCTGGTAAAGCTTCCTCAACTCCCAGAACAAGTCAGGGCCCCTGTTATACCATTGTACCACTGGCATTTTATCTTTCTAGCATTTTATTCTTGTAATAAGACAGTGCTTATGACATTATTTTATTATTTTTTATCTCTCCAAATAAGATGTGGGTATCCAGGGCACCAGCACATTTTCTGTTTTACCATCCATGGTTTCCATGGTGTTTCAACTACTGCCTGGGATGAACAGGTGTTCAAAATGAATATTAGGAAACTAATATTTATGAAGAAAAGAAATAAAGTAAGGCACCAGCTCATAGAAGAGTAAAAGTGGTCTTTTTGTCAAGTGTTGGGTACAAGTACAGAGCACAGGGGCATGTGGCTTCTAACAAGATCTCCAGAGCACAACTGGACACCACTGTCAGGCCCCAAATGTGAGGGTCAGGAAAGCTGGTTGGCTTAGGTCCTCTCTGACTCTGAAGGTCTATGGCTCTAGGACTGTGATGGGTACCCAACAAGTCCAGACCCTGTGCTAAGTCCTGAGGAGTTCATGAAGGAAGCACTTGTGATCTCAGTGGAGCAATGTCCATTGTGTCCTGTGGGAGAGCAAAGTATTTGTTCTGTTTCCCAGATGCTTACCATACATGATGCAGAAGACTAGCTTCCAGAAAAGCTAAGCCTATTGACAAAGTGAAGATAGACCAAAGACATGGAAGAAGTTGTAATGAAGATGCTTTTTCTTAGCTGTGTTCTGAGAATGGGCTATTTCCAAAACGACTAATCTTTAATGTCTGACTGCCCTAGACAAGACTCCATGTAGCCAATGTTCTCCCAGCATGGAGGGTCCAAGGAAGGGGAAGCTGAAGGGACAATCCACAGAACTTGCTGATTAGTTAAATCAAGGAATATAAAAGAAGAAGACAAACATTATGCAGATGTCTCTGTGATGCATGGCTGCTATGTTCTAAGAAATAGCTTGGTTTGAGCATTAACCAAAAGGGACAGCCTAGGAACCAGGTGTTTGCCCATCTAACAGTGAAGCTGGCCTTGTATTTCCACTCATCCGATTGGTCCTAAGTAGAAAAAGAAAAATCCCTAACTCATAAGACCTTTTTGAACTTTTCTATTGGGCTTATGGTTGATGGTCATTAAATATTTGAATTAGTATTCAATTAAACACTAGGGTTCTAATTGTCAGACACCATTAACATTTCATGGTGATTGTAATCTTACCTCATGTTTCATTTACCTGGGATATTCTAACATTCGACTTAGGTTGAAGAATAGACTCACTTAAAACTTTTTTCCCATTTTCTTCTGTAATGAAGGCACATAAATTCCAGAAAAGTCCCTGGGAAGGAATATGAGAAGGAGTAGGATGCTCCAAGGGGCCCCTGAGCTTTCCTGGAGCACTCAGAGGAGCTTGCTGAGCAAGACTGGAAGAGGCAGGAAGGGATGGTGAGCTCTAACAGGCATTACACAGTCATTAATTAAGCTATAGTCTAAAGATCATTAAAAGCAATTAGTGCTTTGTCAGTTACTGCAAACTGGAGTTCTGATTTTTTTTTTAAACTAGTGATTCTCAAGAGGAAAGATTAGGCAGTTATAAAACAGAGCAGTGCTTTATCCCGAGGTTTTTAGTTGAGGTGCTTAAATAAACTTGAAATGTCAAATAACATTAAAAAGTATCTAAGGTTTTATATTTAACAAAGGAGATGTAGAATGCAAAATTTGCCGATGTGTGTAAATCATTAATACTCTGTTAGACCCAGTTTATGTCATTCAAGAGTGTGGATGATGTAATGTGAAAAACAGACCAAAAAAAAAAAAAAAAAACCAGAAAGAAATTATGTTTTCAAGTCTCTACTGATTTTCAGGCAATGAAGAAGTACTGGGCCCTTTAAATACTACCACATTTAAGACTCAAAAAACTCTTTTTTTTTAATAATCATATATAGTGAAATATCTAAATAAATATAAATATATATAAACATATATATAAACCCCTCAGAATTTGTATTATTAACCCCATTTTACAGATTCTCAACTGAAGCTTAGTGTCTTAATTATCTATTGCTGTGGAACAAATTATCACAAACTTAGTGACTTAAAAATAATGCCTCTGTTACCTGCAGTTTCTGTGAGTAAAGGGTCTGACAGGGTCCCTGCTCAGGCAAGGCTGTCATCAGGTGCTAACTACGACCCGGGAAGGGGTGTCATCAGAGGCTCAGTTGGAGAAGGCCCTTTTCCAAGTTCCCTCAGGGTTTTAGCAGAATTAATCTCACTGGGGCTGCAGGATTCACAGCAGCTTGTTTCTTTAAAGCCAGCAACAGAGACAGACACCAGCAAGACAGGTGCTTTGCTCTATGTAATCACATGGGCCACACTGGGTTGATCAGAAGCAAGTCACAGGTCCTGTCCACATTCAGAGGAGAGGGTCATTCAAAGGCATCAAAACTGAAGGCAGGGACACAGAGGCTACCTAAACTGCTCATAGTCAAGGTCACACAGCCAGTACGTGGTAGGGGAAACCCAGGTCTTTCTGACAGCTAAGCTGATGTTTGGATTCTCAACACAGCTCTACTTCTAAGCACCTGGATTGTTTGACTTCCCCAGGTCCTGGCCTCCTCACTTAAAAATGCAAGCAGCTCTATCTCATTGACCTTTGAGGTTCTCCCAGTTTCAGCAAGTATAGGTAGCAGGTGTGGTTGAGACCCCATTCTCAGGGAAGTGGTAGTGGTCTCCCTGTGTGTCCTCACAGAAGGAAACATCAGGCATTTTAATCTTCCCTCTGGTCCTTTCTGCAGCATCATCTATGGCATTGTGATCCGAACTATTTGGATTAAAAGCAAAGCCCAGGAGATGGTGGTTTCTAACTGCTCGGGTAAGTAGTGGTATCACCCAATTCATGGCTAATTTTGTTCCTGCAGAGGTTTTTCTCTGGCAAGCATGAGCTGAGGTTTCCTGCACAGTTTTATACAAGCCTGCACAATTATATCAGGACTCAGCTCACAAATCAGACCCACCCAAAGCTGTCTCTAGCAGGCTCTGTCTTCCCCACCTGGCACCCTAAAAACTGGGAGAAGGAAGGAGGCAAACTGTACCAGCAAAGTTCATCCAAGCAGTCATTGGGCCAAGATGGACAGTCTCCCCAGACTCCGGCCAGGCAGGAAGCACCCTGGAGGATGCAGAAAAGAGAGACCATTTGAGAACACCATTCATTCAGCAAACATGAGGCTGGGCCTTCCTGTTGAATTTAGAGATGGGTAAATCTGCCATCTGTCCACAAAACAACCCTGGGCTACATGCCAGCTAAGGAATGGTCCACATGTTTTCTTTACTGCCCCAACACACCAACTTGAACTAGCCTGCACCTGAGATGGCCCGCTAGGACCCTTCCCAAATTCATTTCAGTGAACCTGGATAAGCAGAACCTCCTAAGCAACAGAGACCTAGAGACTGGCTTTGCTTCCCAAGCAAGATTCTTGGGCCTGACTCAGGTCACCTTGGAGAAAGCACAGCAAATGGATAGGCCAGAAAGAGGAAAAAGAACTGGTATTTTGTTTGTTATAATGTGATAGTTTTGTACGGTGAGACTGGCTCTGCTTAGGTTCCATGCCTCCTCCCATTTCTTGTGTGTATGCACACACACACGTACACATGCACAACCCACAAGGTCACATACACAAAACATATGCAAATACACAAACCTTCGCACACTTAGGCTTACTTATATGTACTTACTTATGTACACACATACATACATAGTCATACGCACTCAGACATGAGCAGCAAGCTACAAAACAAATATCTGCAATAAATAAGAAGAGCTGATTTCTATTCCACATACGCCCCTAAAAGCTGTGCCACCTCGCCAAGTCATGTAACCTCTCTGAGCTTCAAGATATTAAAATAAGGGGGTCAACTTGGTCCCCTCTAAGTCCTCTTCTTTTCAGACTTGGAGTTAACAACACACCTGTATTGGACCAAGACTGAGCTTATCACATTCCCCTGGAAGCCCCTTCTTCCCATATGATGTGAGCCAGCCAAGAGGATTCACAAGAGTCACTGGACACTGGCAATCTCTGTCTCTTTCCCTAGGAGAATGAGTACAGATGTGTAGGTCTTCATGTTCTCATCTGAATTCAGTTCAGTTCTGCAGTGCTCTGCATCCAGGAATGGTGCAGAGGGCTAGGAATGACAAATAAGTCCATAGCACGGTTCCTGACTGTATGCAGATGGCAGTCTAGGGTCTGGTGTCTCAGCAACACAGACACACAGGACAGAGGGGCAGGCAGAGCAGCTGCTGTTAGCCACTTCACTAGGTCCTTCCCATGTGTTATCTCATTATCCCCTAAAAACCACCTGAGGTGGTATTATTGATTGTCTTTTCCAGATAAAAGACTTAAGGGTTCAGCAATTCACTTGTTTCTATGGGTAGCATGTGACATGACCAGGAGGCGGATGTACATGATTGACTAGAGAGCCCTTTCTCCCCTAAATCAGGCTAGGATGCCTCCCAGGAGGAAGCACATCATAGACAGAAGGGGTGGGTGACTCAAAGAAGAGCTAAAGAAAAGCAAAAGAAAGAAGAAGAAAAAAAAAAACCTTCTCTTGATTAAAAATCCAAGCTCAAGGTCTTTGGCGCTACCTCCCCTCCGTGGCCCTCCCTCCAGTCACCTTCAGAGCACCACCCTGTCTCATCTCCTGAAGTTTTTGTTTTCATACATTTTAAATCTCATGACTGGTCATGTTTAGGGCCCAATTTTGCTGAGACAGCTAGGTCCTCCTGTACTTTCAGATAATTGGATTCGGTTAAGCCCCTGTCCTGTGATTTCTACCAATCCCAGCAGGATGGCCTGCTCCTCCCTGCCTGCCCGGCTGAGCACACACCCTCACTGGTTCCCCTTCTCCAGCTCTCTGCTCCCTCCACTACTGCTCCATCAAGCTGTGGAGTCCACCTCTTTTTCCATGAGTTCACAGTTCACAAGAGTGAATAGGATTGATGCTTCTGGAGGTTTGGGGTCACAGAAGGTCTCCACATGCCACCAGCTACCCGCCTTCCCTTTGTTGGTAGTCCTCCCTTCACTGTGGTTGAAGTCCTGTCTCTCTCCAGAGTCCCCCATAATTCCCTTCTACTACATCTTCCAGGCCCTGCACTGGTAGACTCCCTCTGACCTTCAGTACTGAAGGTTAGAGATTTCTTTCCATTGAAATACAGTATGACATTGCCCTCCTTGGAGGGGGGAATGCTACAGTTTTTATTCTTTAACATAATTGTGCATCTCCATTGCACCTATTTTTAGTTGTCTCTATCCTTTATGAACATTAGTGACCTCCTTCTGGAATGAGACCAGCTGGTATTCTCAAAAGATCATATGTTTTCTGTGTCTTATTCACAAATGGAACTCACTTGATTTGCTATCTGTCCTAAGAGCCAGCCAGTGCTGGAGTTGGCCATTAAGCAGGAACTCCAGCAGTGCTGGCATGCCAGGATTATTGCTCATCAACAAGAGGACATTAGCAATGATTAGTGTGAACAGAAGCTCACTTTGTAAACACTGGCTGCAAAATTCAAGCCATCCTTAGTATAGAAACCATTCTTCCTCCTAACAAATGTCTATTTTCTCCCACTCAAAAGCAGACTGAAAGAAAAAGCAAAACTGTTTTATAAATGATCTCAAGACTTTCCCACAAACAAATGTAAAGGGTGATAAGTGGATCAATTTCCCAACCTTACACATTGTCTTTCACAAATGAGCATGTTCTTAATGTCCATCTGATCCTCTAAATCCATGGAGGCAGGAGACTGGGAAGGCTCACCCAAGGAGTAGATCAAGTGTAACATATCTGCATGGAAGTGGGTCTCGTCATAATGGCTTGTCAAATGTGATGTGACCCATGCACTATCCAAAGTGCATGTTTCAGATTAAATGAGGCAGAATGGGGTGGAGAAAAAAAAGGCATGGATTAGGAAATGGGTTAGAGTCCTGTCACTATCTAGCTTAACACATTTAAGATAAAACCCTTAACTGCTCTCGGTATTAGCTTCTTCAGCAGTAACTGTGGATAAAATGACTTCTCTACACATAAACTACATTCAAGAAAAGCATAAAGATACAAATAAATATTATAACATTTTCTGGATAGTAAGATTCAGTATCACAAAGACACTAACTCTGCCCAACTGATCTATGATATAATACTGTTCCAATCAAAAGTGGATTGCACCAGTGTATTGAGATTGATAAACTGCTTTTAAAATATACATTGAAAAGCCAAAAGCCAAGAATAGTCAAGATATTCCTGGAGAAGTAGAACAATGTAGAAGAGGTTTGCTGTACCAGATATTAAGATTTATTACAAAGCCAGGGTGGTTAATAGAGTGTGGTATTGGCACAATACAATAGACAAATAGATAATAAAACAACCCAAATGGACCTGTACATATATGAGAACGTGATAGATGTCAGAAGATCATAGGAAAAGAAATGAAACTGAATCTTTACCTCTGTCCATATGTATAAACAAATTCCAGGGGAATTAGAGACTTAAATGTGAAATCTTAGACTTTTAAAACAAAAACAGATGAAATCCTTGTGACATTAAGGAAAGAAGATTTTCTTAAATAAGATACATGATGCATTGAATTATAAAAGGAAAATGCATAAATTTGGCTCCATTAACATATAAACTATAAATTCACAAACTGGGTGAAGCTATTTACAACACATATACCTGGAAAAAGATTAGTGTACAGAATATATGTAGAACTACTAAAAATCAATTAAGAACATTCTTTCAGTGTCAACTTTAAAAATCAGAACAAAGGGAAACAGGAATGGCCAAAAATAAGATTCAACACTTCATCCATAATCAGGAAAGTACATGTTTAAATCTGAATTCGATATAATTTTCCACCACAAAATTAGTAAAATTGTAAAAATCCCAGTTCTAAGTATTAGCAAAGATATGACTCTCAAGGTTTATGGTTTCCTTGGCAATATAATTCTTCAAAAATAGTAGAATTCTGATCTATTTACTTTCTGATCTTACATTCTAGAAACCATACGCAAAAGGCTGTTCTTAATAAAATTCTCAGATCTAATTTTTTTCTGTGCTTCTTCAATTAGTCCCTATCAGTCAACTTGATGGAAACTAGCTGGAAGTCATCTGAAGCAACAGATGGGAGCCACATCCCTAGTCTAATCTTTGCCTCAAGGATACATCTTAAGGGATATTTTCTAATTAAAACCTCTCAATGTTATAGCTTAATTTGGAAACCAGGGCCAGGTTCATTGGCTAGGACCTGTGCACTTAAGACAGGCTCATGTTTTGTTTCATGTTCTGCTTCCATTTTCATTTTGCCCTGAGCCACACAAGGTCCTGTAGCCAGGACCTTTCAAGACTAGAAGCAGTTGGCATTTACCACTGGGCAAGATCCCAAATTGGGGGGCTTTCTCTAACTCCTTTTTATTTTCACCCATAAACCAACCAGCTCTTGTCTGAGCTCATTTTTTTTTCCCAGTTACTTGCTAAACACAGCTGGTAACGATCAATACATACTATTAAAATTCACTTTACCAACCTCACCCCCTGGGATCCAAGCTCAGTAGGAGCAGTCTGCCTTCCCAGACATCATATGTGGCACTTCCAACAAATGGATTGCTGGAGTCCCAGCTTCCAGTCTCAGCGTCCTTGCCACCTGCTGCCTGCCCACATAGCCTGCACCACATGTTAGACTTTTATTAAGACAACATTGCATGTAAGGCACCAGTTTCTGTTTCAGTAAGGAATACACAAGCAGCTGTATGAACTCCAAAGTACCAGTATCCTTAACAAAACGGAAGTTTATCTCTTGCTCAATTAAATTCTAATTGGCAGTAAAGGCCAAAGGGAGGGGCATTTGTTCCATACAGTCAAAAATTCAAGTAGGTGGAAGTTCTGCTACATTTAACAAAGGGCTACTCAGGTATCCCTCAGCACCTGCATGCAGAAGGCAGGGGTGGGGTGAAAAGTGAAGTGTTCTTTGTGGTTTATCAGAGGTCTGGGGAAGGGAGACATCAATTCTTCCTCTAGCTCCCTTAAGCAGAACTTAGCCACATGACTACACCCTGCCAAGAGGGCAGCTGGGGAACATAGTGTAGGTGCTTGTCCAGGAGAAGGAAAGGGTTTGGTGGGCAGCTCACTCATCTCTGCATAATTACAGTTCTGTCAGTGTTCCTGGTTTTGCCTGAGCTAAAAACTGAGGTATGGACATGGCTAAACTGGTGAGTCAGGAGATACCATCTCAGATATGACTGTGATCTGCAGTTGGCACTGTGCTTAAAATCTCTTTTTGGAAAAAGAACTCAAAAGGATTTCAACCTGAAGGTTCAAACATATGAAGACATGTCCAGCTAATAGGCAGAAAGGCAGCAGTTGGTGGGGGAGAAAGAAAGGAGAATAAGTCTCCTGAGGGCCTTAAGATCAAAGGAAGATATAAGTTCCGGGTCACCCAAGACTGCTCCAACCTAGTCATTCCAGCCTCTTGTCGATAGCTCTGGAAGACAATGCTGAGTGTGAAGCTAAGGAAGCAGAAAGCCCTGGAAACGTAGGTGACTACCACAGGCTCCCATGGACTCAGAACACAGATGAGTGAAGACATGTCCTTGTTTCCTGGCAGAAGCACTTTGAGAGCAGGTTTCCCAGGAAAGTGCAGTGATGCTGAATAATCCACAGCCCAGGATCAGAGCTGAGGCCAAGAGAAGTAGAGCAGAGAACAAAGTAACTGCCCACTGGCACAAACTCTAATGAAGAGAACTTGCAGGGGTGGCTTAGAAGTGACTGTGGCAAGCACATGGCACCCAGCACCAGCCCCTCCAGAGGGGAGGGCTAACCAAGGGAAGGTCCGAGTGGAGTGGCACTGGGCTGCCCAGGGCAACAGCAGGACCATGGAATGCATGATTCAGATAAGGTCACTGCAGAGGCACAGGTGGTGGCCCAGAGAAGATCCGGGAACCCTTAGAGACCCCACTTTGGGTTTACCAGAGAAATCACAAAGTCAAAAGAATTCTGGGGGAAAAATGCCCAGTCCCCTACAGCTAAGCAGAGGAGGTCAAATGCACAAAAAGTATTTACCTATTGAGTTCTGGGGGCATTCAGGTTTATATTTGGAAATAAAAAGGTCACTAATAATTAAAAATGACTTCTTAAGTTTCAAAAACTTTAGTAATCTGGAAAAATTGCTAAAAAAGTGTATTTAATTTTTTAAATTAACCTGAAATATGCAGTTTCCAACATAGGAAACATTCTTATTTTAAAATATTGCCAGTAAGGCTTCCTTGTTTCTAAACAAATCACCTGCACTTACTATAGGCCTACAGATGGACCTCCCCACCTGGCAGGAATGAATTTTTACCTGCTCTGAAATCCAAAGGGACCAATCACTCCAGCTTCAGGTGCTCAGCCCACATGAAGAATGGGCTCCCAGCCACTCAGTTAGGGGCCTGAAGCCTGGAAAATGTTCAGAGTTGGCACTGGCCATTTGGAGACTACATTTTGGGCATGGACCCCATTGGGGATTCACCCTGGAACTAAAACAGTTTAAATCAGTGTGCTTCTTCTAGTCTCAAATCTAGTGGGCCCACTGCCTCCAGTCTGCTCAAGCCATTAATGCACAGTGACAGCTGAATTTCACTGCTCTTCACTCCAACTCAGCAGCAAAGCCTGAGTAGAAATAATCCTTTTATCTCCCAATAAAGAAGAATTACCAGCATTTTGTAGCTCAGCTCTCTTTGAAGAGCATCTTTGGAAGCTGGGGCTTTGCATTTCCTGGAGTGGTCAGATTAAAGACACTTTTCACTGATCTCATTGGCAGATGGGAGGGCAAGGTAGTTGATTATATTGTCACCTAGTAGCCTTGTGGAAAGTATTTCGAGTTTCCATTTTAAACAGATTTCAGAGCACAAATGTCATTTTCAAAAATTTTTTGGAATGACCAACTATGTGTTCAGAGCCATACTGTTTAGAGCCCAACTGTTACCTAGAACCAGCAAGGGGAGTCATTTTGAAAAGATATAATTTGACCTGCTACTATCTTTCCTTGCCCCCCTGATAATTTTCTGCTGTCTATAGATAACATTATTGCATAAGGTAGTAATATCTCATGTTTTCTTCCATAAAGAGAGCTCATAGCCTCCTAAAATGCGGTTAAAACTCCATTCATCCCAACTGCTAGGGTAACTGACATCCAAGCATGAAAGTTGGCACCCTGAATATATTATTTTTACTATAATTCTCAAAGTAACTCTGTGAAGTTAGTGTTTTATGCTTCATTTTTCAAATGGGGAAGTTGAGGCTAGGAACCTTAGGCTATTTCCTAAGCATTCACAGCTAGTCATTGGAGGAGCTGGAGCATATATTCAGGTATGATCCTAAAGCCTGTGTCACTCCCAAGATCCTATCTGGAAATCAAGGTTCTCACCCTTAGCACCTTCAGTTATTTGGACTGTGTAATTCTTTGTTGGAGAAGGGGTGGCTGTCCTGCATATTGAAGGTTGACTAATAGCATTCCTGGCCTCTACCCACTAGATACACACACACACACGCACACACACACACACACACACACACACACACACACACACACACACACAGTTGTGCCAACCAAAAATGGGTCCAGGTATTGCTCAAGTCCTCTGGAAGACAAAATCACACCCAGTTCAGAACAACTGCTGCAAATATTTGTGAAGCATTTGCTCCCTTACAATGCTTAGGTTCTATGGTTTCAGGAAATGCATAGAATAATTTAAGGACCTTAACAGTATTTAAGAGTAGCCTTGCAGGATAACCCTGCCTGAAGAAATAATAATCAAGCCAGGTGCGGAGACTCATGCCTGTGATCCCAGCAAGCAGCTCAGAAGTCTGAGGCAGGAGAATGGAGAATTCAAAACCAACTTCAGCAACTAAGGCACTAAGCAACTCAGTGAGACCCTGCCTGTCTCTAAATAAAATACAATATAGGGCTGGGGATGTGGTTCAGTGCCTCTGAGTTCAACCCCCAGTACAAAAAAAAAAAAAAAAGAAAAGAAAAGAAAAAAGAAAGAATCAATTATAATTAGCATTTTAGTTCTTCATACCTAAAAAGTCCAGTTTCTATTATTATTTGTAATAGTGTATCCTCTTCAATAAAGAAATATTCACATTACAAAAATGTTTGAAAGCTGCTGCCTCAGGAATTCAGAACAGGCTCCTTACAAAGACATTCAAGGTCTTCCCAGCTCAGTTCTTCTCTGCACCCTCAAACCCTATGCATTTGCAGGCTACATCCAAACAAGATGACTCACCATGGTCCAAACACATCCTCCACTTTTCTTGTTTCATGTCTCAGCTGAGAATGCTCCCTCTGCTTTTCATCTCTCTCCCAATGCTGTGCCTGCACCTCCATCTTTGCCTGTGGAATCCATCTCAGGTCATTCAAAATTGACTTGATGCTCTCTTCATTTCCCATGTAACCTCCCTGGCATAGCTATGGGGGGATGGCTCTCTCCTCTGTTCATGGCTGGTGCCTTCTCTCCTCTCATTCAACTTTGAGGCAAGTATGTGATCTTTCCTGCTGGATTGAAAGTTGCTAAAGAACTAGAACTCTGTTTTGGTCTTCTATTCAGTCCATATCTCTTAGCATATATGATATGCTTATTGGATTAAGTGGAGTTGGATTAATCTGTATTGAATGAATGAAGTTAAGTAAACTTTGGAAAGAGTTTCTATGGGGATTCAAACATGAAACATCTCAAACATGAAATCTGAACAATGTAGTGAGGACAACAGAGCACTGAAGTTGGCCTCTTTAGTAAACAACAGCCTTGCCCCATTTGGTTTAGATGCTGACTGAACATCTGAACTGGGCCGTTGCTAGGGTTGAACCCATTGCAGCCAACTCAATGGCACCCAGTTGAGTTGTGTAGGGAGGGAGGCTGACCTCTTTTTCCTGCTTCCCACACTGAAGTATGTCCTGGGGCAAGTCTGTGTCCATTCAGTGAAAGTAGAACATTTCCAAATTTTTAAAAAGGTGCCATATGAACTAGTGAAGTTCTAACTGGAAAAACTCTTTCACAGAGGTAAAGGACCCAGGGCCAACATTTAACCCCCAAATTTACCATCTCTCCCCTCTTTATTGCACTGAATTCTGTCCATGATAATCAACCTTTGTTTTATCCCTGTTTTGTCTATGAGAGGTTATTATTGATTCATTAGACAAACATTAAGTAATCATTTCATATGATTGTAGGCTATAGGAATGGAGAAAACAAAGCCCCTGTCCTCTTCTACCTTATATTCTAGAGGATTCTTATTTTACCCCTTCCCCAAGTGTTTTACATTCACATGGCAACCCACATATGATTAAAGTTATATCCAAGCTCAGATGTATGCTGATTGTTTTTTAGCTTTTTTGGGGGAACTTTTGAGCTTGAATTTTGTTGAGTAAAGTTTCTGAGTTAGATGAATGAGTTGGTCTGGGACAGCCATTGTAGCAAATGACTTTTGCCCAGGTTGTTGAAGCAAACATGCAAGGGTCTCAGCATAGGGTGGAGCTCAGAAAACAGCCCTGCACAGAGAAGGGCTCAGCCCCTTTGGTCATGTGGTCTAATTCCAGCTGCAGCTGGTTCAGACCATCTGACCACATCTGCATCCCACAGCATTTTCATATTGTATTAAGTTGCAAACTGAGTAGTTTCCAACAACCATCCTTGAACCATTTTTACTCTGAAAATATCTGAGGAGAGCCTTCTTGTCATAGGCAAGAAGGATGTAAGTGGTCCCATCCATTGAAAGCTGCAGATCTAACCTTCAAAGTTTCTGTTGGTAGAAACTGAAATTGCCCCATCTTGAGCACTCCAGTTTACCAGTCCTCCATTGTATCTACAGATGGGAAACTGTGCACCAGCTACAACAGAGGGCTCATCTCAAAGGCAAAAATCAAGGCCATCAAGTACAGCATTGTCATCATTCTTGGTAAGCAATGTCCCTCCTTGGGTTGCAGAACTGTATAAACATTTGAAAACCAAACTAGTAGCAGGAAGCCCATACTAGGAAAGAATCTGTGTACAGCACTTCTATCTTTGTCTGCTTGGAAAGTAATGTGTGAGACTTATCAGTCCATCTGGGTTTCTTCAAGGGCCAACATTTTGTTCCTAATTCTTCTCCTTATGAATAAGGTCTCCCACTAAAGCCCTGAGTTGGATAACTTGGGAGTAAATCTGATTAGGACCTAATTAGCTGAAGTTTATGCTGAGATCACCCTGTTAACACAGGTGCTTCCTTTAAGATACACTGTACCCCAGGGCTGAAAACAGCAAAGGTAAGACAGAAGTGCATTCCATTTCTTCTGAATAGTTAACTTCCTGGTCACTGCTAATACTTTCCTTATGGCCATTTTTTCTGCCCTTGCCCCGTGTTGTCTTTTGCCCTTTCCTTTCTCTCTACTCTAAACATTCATGAAGTCACCTTACACTGTTCCTGTCTGAAATGTTCAGATGCATGACTTACTTCCCCACCTTGTTTTGTTCCCTAACAATGACATTTCCTTTAGCCTCCTTGGCAGGTCTTTTAAAATAACCCTCCTCTAGTCTTACCCTAACTTGTTTTTCTTCCTAGTTCCCACTTCTTCATGGTTCCGATTTCTACCTATACACACATACACAGAATCTACTTACTATCTATCTATCTCCATTGCTGGAGCAATAAATCCATGAGGACAATGACCTGCTTTTGTGTTACTTACATTATCATTATCAGCAAGCTGAAAATAGGGTACCACACACACTACTCAATTAATATGTGTTAAATGAGCAAATGAATCAAGATACACAAGAAGGAAAGGGATTTGTGCTATCTCCTTTTCATTTAACTGAAATATCCTCCTCTCTTGGCTCCTCTGGCAGCTCTTAGAAGCTCCAGGAAAGCATTAGCTGCATGTCAAATCACCAGAGCAGCCTGTCTCCCCTTTCTAAAATGCAACTACAAAATGCCAAACAGACCACAAGCAGTGTGACTCAGCCAGCAGAATATAGGCACAAGACAACACCCCAGGCAGAACTGGGGAGAAAGTGCATACCACTCACCAGGGTTCTGAGAAGCCTTTCTAAGAGACTTCAAAAGTTCATCAAAGGCTCCCCTTGCCTTCCCAAACAGAATCAGATGCACATTCCTTGGATGTTGAGTTGGAAATGCATGCTAATACATGCATTCCAGAGCCACATAAGTCTTTTTAATCAGGAACCATATTCCTAATCTCTCCAGGATCCTTACAGTCTGCCCACAAGAGGGTCAGTGAGTATTGACAGATCAAAATGGCCCTTTCTATAACAAACACTTTGTAATGCCCCTTTACCACCCTAAAATGACATGCATGATACTTTCCACCTTGCATAATTTTAAAAAATAGGTGTGCTACTTACAACAATTATCTAAAGTGAGAGTAGAAAGAAAATAATTTATAATAAAACACCACCAATTTTGACATGTAACGATGTGGCCACAGCTCCATGAGAAGAATAATGAAGGAATCAGGTGCTTACACCTGGACATAGTAACAGCTACAAATATAAACCAGTACAGGTGTGTTTTCATGGAAGCATAAAGCATGTAAGTAGAATTGCTGTCAGTGACTTGATTTTCTAAGCAGGCAAATAAATCCTGGTAAAGTTCCAAATTAATCTTTTCTCCACTTACAAGGAAGTTGCATTTCTGAAAATTTCACTTTTTATTAAAAATATCTATGTACATATGTGAGAGCTGGGTTTCTAGACTGGGTTAATAATTATAAACCACCCAATTCCAGCTGGAAATTAAAAAATGTATGGAGCATGAAACAAGATTTTGCTGGTTGGGCTGCTGCCTGTAGAAGGACAGACATCTCTGTGACAATCACACACACACACACACACACACACACACACACACACACACATACACACACACAATGCAGTATTACCCTTGATATCCCAGAAACACTTGATATCCCAGAAACACTTTTCTGGGCCAATGTTGGGGTTAACTACTCAGGGTCCATAATTCTCAGTGGTGTTTGGGTTTGAATGGCTCTCATTTAATACATTGCTATCATCATGAATTAATTCCTCATTTCAAAACCCCCAAGCAAGTTATAAAATCCCTCTTGAACAATTATGGAGGAAAATTTTCTCAGCATGCAGATGGCTGAAGAAGTCCATTTTATCCTACTCTGAGAAAAATCCTATGGGTGGGAAAGTGGGTTGGGGGAGAAGAGTGGCAAACACGTAGCAAGACAGTAGGGGAGCACACATGTGTGTTCAGTCAATCCCAGAGTATGTAGCCCTGTATTAGTCTATGCTCTCTAGAGAAATAGAAAGTGATAGATAGATAGATAGATAGATAGATAGATAGATGATAGATTTTGCTTTATTATATAATATATTTAAATTTTGAATCATCATACGCAAATGGGGTACAACTGTCGTTTCTCTGATTGTACATCAAGTAAAGTCATACCATGACCCTGCACCTAATAGAAGAAAAAGTAGGTCCAAATCTTCATCATGTTGACTTAGGACCAGACTTCCTTAACATGACTCCAAAAGCACAAGAAATAAAAGCAAAATAAAATCTATTTGGGATAGATTCAAACTAAAAGCTTTTTTGCAGCAAAGGAAACAATCAACAATGTGAAGAGAGAGCCTACAGAATGGGAGAAAATCTTTGCCACACACACTTCAGATAGATCATTAATCTCCAGAATCTATAAAGAACTCAAAAAATTTTATACCAAAAATACAAATAATAATCCAATCAATAAATGGGCTAAGGAAATGAGCAGACACTTCACAGAAGATCTACAGCAATCAGTAGATATGTGAAAAAATGTTCAACATCTCTAGTACTATATATATATATATATATAATACTACATATGCATACATATACATATAATACATGTATATATGTGTGTGTGTGTGTGTGTGTGTGTGTGTGTATATATATGTAAATGATTATGGAGACTAGGAAGTCTTAAGATCTGCAGTTGGCAAGCTAGAGACCCAGAAGTAACAATGGTCAAAGTTCTAATCCAAGTCTGAGTTCAAAAGTCTGAGAACAAAAGAATTGATAATGTAAGTTCCAGTGTGACTCTAAGCATGAAAGTAGTAGACCAGTGTCCCAGCTCAAAGACAAGCAAGCGGAGAGAGTGAATTCTTGCTCTCTCAGCCTTACTGTTCTAGTCAAGCCTTTGAGAGATCGTATGAAGCCCACCCAACCTGAGGAGGGCACTCTGCTTTTCTTAGTCCACTGATACAAATATTAATCTCTTCTGGAAACAGCCTCACAGATGCATCCAGAATAAATGTTTAGCCAACTATCCAGGCATCCAGGGTCCCAGTCAAATTGACACATAAAATCAACCTCACACTCCGGATTCCCACATCCCACTCATTTCCTTTGAAGATTTGAAGCCAAGCAGAATCAGGGTCTTCCACATACCAATTGATTGGGACAGATTAGTTGAGTGTTTTCTGGTGTTTTCATGGCATCAACATCAACACACACAACTGTTCTAAACTGTATATCCAACCCTAAAAGATCTCTAAAAGATTCCAGATGCCAAAAATCCTCCCAGTGAAACTCCTGTCAGGGTTAACCAAGAGAGACCCTTCAGCTGTGGCCTCTGTGATGCTAATGGTTCACTTCTCCCCAGCCTTCATCTGCTGTTGGAGTCCATACTTCCTCTTTGACATTTTGGACAACTTCAACCTCCTTCCAGACACCAAGGAGCGTTTTTATGCTTCTGTGATCATTCAGAACCTTCCAGCACTGAATAGTGCCATCAACCCCCTCATCTACTGTGTTTTTAGCAGCTCCATCTGCTATCCCTGCAGGTAAGTGGTGCTCCTACCTGGGTCAGACACATGGATAGTCACCACATTCTGACTCCAATGCGTGTGCTCTTCATCCCAAGGCAGGTTCCAGAATCCCCATTTCATAGATGACACACCTGAGAAATCAGACAGTTTCCACTAGTGTGACAGATTTAAAACCAGACCCAGTCATGGTCAGTACTCCTTCTTCTAAACCACTTCCTATAATAGCCACAGGAATCATGACACATTTAGAAGGACTTTTTTTTGTCCAGAGTTTCTCTATATGAAGTGCTTCAATATAATCCTATCCTGGTAACAGGAATTGGAGCATTTTTACCATTTTATAGGTAAACAAAGTAAGACTCAGATGAAATGACATTGCTGAGGTTATATGAATAATTAGTAGCAGAACTAAAATTAAATCCCTTCCACAACTATTGTTATTCTGTTGTGTTTCACCTGTTTTCCTGCACAGGCTAGGAAGAAGGTGGAAAATTAATAAGAAATAGAATAGTGGAATGGTTTAAGGTTTGGACTTAATACCAGTGACAGAAATTTACATCCTGACATTGTTTACTCAGAGCTATGTGTGATCTTGGACAAGTGTTTTAACATCTATAAACCTCAGTTTCCTTATGTGTAAAATGGGGCAAATAGCAGTATCTACCTCTTGGCCAATGGTGCCTCTGTCACTGGGCTGTGGTGCTGACCAGTGGGAAGAAGTCTGCAAGTGTTGGAGGGAAAGTCAGGGTATGACATGTTGCATATTTAACGGTTGTCTGAACTTCAATGATTCTCCATTAACTATTATCTCTTAGTATCTCTACTTTCCTTTTCATCAGGACAAATTATTTTCACTTGCTGCTTTATTCTGAATTTTTCTAGGAAGCGAAGATCACAGGACTCTAGAATGACATGCCGAGAAAGAACCGAAAGACATGAGATGCAGATTCTGTCCAAGCCAGAATTCATCTAGATCTTGGATGATTACAATTGTACTCTGAGTGTCATCAGCTCTCCTAGGTCCCCACAACCGCTTTTGCATGTGCAAGGAGTCCAAACCAATTTCTCCATCCTGCTACTCATATCACTTTGGGAATGTGCAAGATAAATGTTCTGAAGAGGGTATGTCACCTGCAATGGCAAGTATTAGCCAACACAAACTATCCATAGGAACCAGGAAAGACACCCCTTCCCCTTCCTCTCTTGCCATTCCCAAGCCTCCTTCCCTCTGGTCAGCATCTGAACCCAATGGACAGAGACGGTACTGGAGGGTCCTGGCTTGGGTGAAAAAGGAGTCAGATAAGCAGAAGGAACAAAAGGAAAGAAAAAAGGAAAGTTATCCATGAATCTTCTAATTACAATTTAAAAAGTAAATAAAAGACTTAACCAAGGCTAGACTTTGTTATCCCCCAGTTTTGGATTGGAGTTTTGGTGGTTGTGGCCAAAAAAGTTTGCCCCTGAAATGCCAAAAAAATTCATTTTCAGGCACTGGTGCTTCACATGTCCTCAGTGTGAAAACGGATGCATTGGCAGCAGCCAAACTCATACTCCCTGTTCTAGACAGCTTTTTTGCTGCTGTGACTCAAAAACTCAACCAGAACAACTGTAGAGGAGGAAAAGTTTATTTAAGGGCTCACAGTTTCAGAGGTCTCAATCCATAAACAGCCGGCTCCAATCCTCAGGGCTCCAAGGTGAGGCAGGACATCATGGCGGAAGAGTGTGGCAGAGGGAAGTATCTCATGTGGTAATCAGGTAGTAGAGAGAGAGAGACTCCACTTTCTAGATACAAATATATCCCCCAAAACCACACCCGCAATTCCCACCTCCTCCAACCACAGCCTATCACTTTAGTTACCACTCAGTTATCCCCTATCAGGCGAATACAACTACTAGCCCTCCTTAACAAGGCCAGAGGGGTGTTTTCTCCCATAGGAAAAAATTGTGCTAGAAAATCAAGGGCCCAGAGAGCTGAGACCTGGAATTCAGGGATCACTGAGGCTCTCCAAGGCCCTTCCCTCTGTATCCAGGGTTTGGGTTACTCTGAGCTCCATTGCTCACACTCAGGGACATTTCTTCCCTTGTAGCCCTCCAATCCCCTCTTCAGATGGGAGCTGAGTTCCTGTGGTTTTTCCAGGCATGACGCCTCTGTAAGCTCTTTACCGTTTTTGCATGCTGTAGCCTTTGTCTATCTAACACCTTTGCCAAGAAGCATTGGTGGGGCTTATTTTGACAGGTTTGGAGTTTGGTATTTATAAGCATAATCTAAGTGAAATATGACTAAATGTTTTTAAGTTAATTTTTTTCTTCAGATTTTTCTATAAGTAGAAATGGAATAATTAAATTTGATTATGTATACATCCCCACCCACGGCTCTGGGATGCGCATGAGAACCTTATTTTTAGCTTCACATACATTCTTGACATTAAAATCTCCTTGGCAAAATCCTCTCTTCCAGAGCTGAGATCTTTTTTTTTTTTTTTTTTTTTTGGCTGACTGCTAGTGGAGTCATTAACATGTTCAGTATAGTTCAGTATATTTTAATAACACTCCATCCCTCATTATGGTATCAACTCAAAGGCTGCATGTTTAAGGTCACGGTGGCAATTTTTTCCATAAATCCTCTTTTCAATTCCATCTGACCTTAGGGGAAGTATCCTTTTAGACAGAAATCAGACACACCATCTCTCTGAAAAATATTTTCTGAACATGAGGAGGCTGAATAATCTAGTTTTATGTCTACACGAGAGTTTGAAGGCTGCTTTTCTCTCTGTCCAATCAGCTAAACTTGAGCAACCCTGGAAGCTTTGAGTGGTTGAGAAGTGCTTTTCAACATTTCCCTTTAAATCAAGATGTGCCACAGAAGACCCACAGAATCGTTGCTAAAATAGCTGCCTGCACAGAAGCCAATTAACAGAGCAGAATCTGGCAGGTGTCCTAGACAGCAAAACAGGAGGCCCAGGTTCTCTTGACAGATGCTTTCAATCTCTGTCAAGTTCTGGTCTGCAAAGACATCACATGCCTACCTCATCCATCAGAAGATTCTTAAAGTTGAGGAGAGGGTACAGTGAGGGGCTTTTTGCTCTTATAAACTGTGAATGGGATTTGCAGATGTTGTGATGCTGTGTCTCTCTTGCCCTGAGAAGACTGGAGATCAGTAAGGTAATGGGACAGATTGCTGCATGATAAGATGCCATTAAACTGAAATTTGCCTTATATGAACGAGCTTCTATAATCTTCATTTCCATGCATTTGCTGAGCTTGGGGAAACCTGATTTAAACATTATGGCAACAGTAGTAATCATTAGTCTCATGACCTTGGGTGAATTATTTCCCACCTCTGGTCATCAATTGCCTCATCTGTAAGATGGGACCAAAACAAGGTTGGAGAAGAGGATCTTGGGGGCCCTTGCAAATCCTGGCTCTGAGATTGTAATGGCTTAAAGTCCATCTGGAGAGGGAGCTTCTGGGATTCTTTCCCCAAGGGACCAATGACTCAGTAACTCAAAGCTTAGTCATTTGCCCTTTAGATGTGTAATTTCCCTATCTATCACTAGGATCTCCAAGAAACATTTCCCAGGAAATACAGTGTTAGCTCTTAGAGAAAATTAGAAGTTTAGGATGATGGTGTCACTTTTTAAAGCTTCTGATGTCCAAGTGGAACCAAAGAAGCCAGTGGATGGTATATAAATAAAGGTGCTTACTTCCCACGCTAAGATGTCAAAGAGGGTTACATTATCTCATAGCTTCAGGGACAGGTGGAAATTTAGGATAACAAGAGTAGATGTTCTTAATATACTCAGCTACACTATAGAAAATAAGTCTCTCCACTTTCTGGAACTAAATTAAATATGAATGATAAAAGCTTCTCTTCTTTCAGGGCATATGGGAAGCATAATTTAATTGAAGTTGAATTTCATCAAGCAACATGTCCCACCCCTTTTCCCAAAGAAAATGATAATAAATTTTAATGAATTTTATTTGTGATTAATCATGAGAAAAAAGTGTTCCTTTTAAACCAGAACAATATGCAGCTTAAGCTTGCTTTTTTAAGTTTCATTCAGACAACTCTGTATACATACATACAGAAATGACCTTGCCTCCTCCTTCTGCATCCACAATGTCAGTCACAAATGCCTGGGTCTGCTGTGGAAACAGGGAAACTAAAGCATTTTAACAGGAAATAAAATGATCTGTTCTCTAAAATCCTCTTAAATAAGTTAGAGGCCTCTTAAATAAGTTAGAGACCTGCTGGCAACTACAGTTTTGTTTTGTTTTAATCATGATTTGAATATACCTCATCTGATATACAAAGCTACCAGTATTCCCTACAGCTTTTCAATTGTACTTGATTGAAAAGAGATGGCCCTAACTCTTTAGGGGCCAACATTTTTGTTTTTGGAAACATGAAAATCCTATGCCTCATTTCTCTGTAATCACATTTTAAGAATTCATTATCCACAACAGGGTTGGTCCAGTTAAGGTTTTAAAAGTGCAATTTCATCCTTATAGAATGTTCAAGTGGATAAGATCTTGTGTCATTTAGTCTCACAGTTTTCTGTTTGCTTGGAGATCCCTAAAGTGAAATCACTTAATCCAAAAACAGGCAAGAAAAGAAAGAAAGAAGACACAGAACAATTGAGACTAATGGGAAGTATACAGGAAGATGGGTTTTATCCAAGTATATCAGTAATTATAACAAATGCTAAGAGATTACGTGGCCTAGTTAATAATCCAGGATCATCAGAGCAGATTAAAAGCAAACAAAAACTATTTATTGTTCATAAAAAGAGATGCCTAAAGTACAAGGATACAGAAAGCTTAAAAATAACAGACTGGACCAGGGTAGTCTGTGGAAACAGGAACTAATAGGTGGTAAATATATATTGACGAAGACTAAATAAATTTAAAGGCAAAAAATAGTAGAGTAAAATAAGAATCCTTCATGATGATAAATGATTTATTTTACCAAGATGAAATTATAATTCTAAATTTCTGGGCATTTAAAAACATGGCCTCCAAAGTTATTCTTTAAAAAGTTGTCAGAACTATAAAATAATAGAACCAGAAAAACAGAAAAGTCTACAACATTGTGGGAAATGTTATCACACTTAATTCTATTAATCAAAGCAGACAAAAGTTAAGAAAGGCATGCTTAATTTTAACATTAATAACAGTTGGAGTACCACCCTACCATTTTTTTTTCAAGCACATATACAGTTACAAAAGTTGACCATACACTAGGCCATAAAACAAGACTGAACTCATACAGTCCAGTGTTTCTGATCACAATGCAGTTATGCTAGAAGTGAAGAGTAGAGAGAAAAATAGAAAAATTCCAGAGGTTTCGAAATTAGGAAATAAATTCTAAATAACTTTATCAAAGAAGAAAACATGGAATTCAGAAAACAACTGTACTGAAAGTTACTGGAAGTACTATATAGCAAAAAGTGTGAGATACAGATAAACAATATGTAAGGGGCAAGAAAAATATTAAAATCAATAAATAAAACATCTATCTCATGAAGTTAGAAAATTTCACAAAAGTTAACCTAAGGGAAGCAGAGGAAGAAAATAAAAAGAGCATGAGTAAAATTAATGAAATGAAAAACAGAAAGGCTCTGCAAAGACATAATTCTGTTCTTGGATAAATAATTAAATCAATAAACCTCTGGAAAAACTGGCCAAAGGGAAATAAAGAGAGAGAAGGAACAAATAAGCTGTATTTTTTGAAGGACATCACTATAGGTCTTGGAGTCAATAAAGAGATAGTAAAAGGATATTATAATTAAGCTCACGTGAAGAAAAATTGAAACTATAGATAAATGGGACAACTTACTATAATTAACTTAAAAAGAAACAAAAACTCTAGTAGCATAATAACTACAAAAGAATGTGCCTTCATTAGTGAGTTCTACCAACATTCAAGAACAAAGCAGTTCCAATTTTATATACTCTTCAGAAGAATAGAAAAATGGTGACCTTTAAGTTATTTCTGAGACTAGAAAAAACAGCACCAAAACTCTGCAAAGACAGTAAGAGGAAATAAAATCGCAAGCCAATATTGTCATGAAAATTGATGTGAAAATTCCAAATAAAATATTAGCGACCAAATCCAGCAAAATATAACAAGACTAACATATATGACAAAACTGGATTCATTCCAAAGATATAATATTGGCTTAATATTAGGAAACCATTTAACTCATTACATTAATAAATTACAAGAGAAGAACTATATATTATCCATTAAATAAATGCAGGAAAAGGGTCTAATACCAGGCATAAGGAAATATTTTTGCAAACTTAATAGAAGGAAATTAACCTCTAAATTCATGAACAAAAATTCTATAAGAAACAATATAGCTAACAGTGAAATTTTGAACGTGTTCCCTTTGAAATAAAGGAGTGAAAAAGGCCAGCATCACACTTTTAATCCACATTGTACAGAAATGCTAGCCAAAGCAGTAAAGCCAGAAAAAAATGAGATAAAATGTATGTGGATTGATAATGAATAATAAAAACTGACATTATTGACACAAATATATAGAATTAATTACTAGAATCAATCAGAAGTTTTAGTATGGTTGCAGATACAAAAATCGGTGTCATTTCCACATAAGAGCCATAAATGGAAAATTAAAAATTATAAGTTGTTATTTATAATAGACTTAAAAGATAATGTTTCTGGAAAAAGTTCATAACATATAAATCTTTATGGAGACAATAATAGTATTGAAAATATCAAAGAAAACCTAATAAAATATAGAAATATATGATGATTATTGTTGGAAAAAATGAATATCACAAAACTGATCAATTCCTCTCAAATTGACCTATAAAGACTCAGTAGGATGCCAAAGACCCAAAGATCTGTTTGTAGAACTTGGCAAAATCAATCTAAAATGTACATGGGAATGAAAAGAGATAAGAATACTTAAGGTACTTGATTACAAATAATAATAATAGTAATAGTAATACAGTTTGATAGACCACATATCAAAATTTGTCATGAAGCTATGCTAAATTAAAGTTGTGATATTTGCTCTAAAGAAGACAAATTAGCAAATTGTGTGGAAAAAGAGTAGAGAAAAAGATGCCAACATGTAGGAAAATTCAATTATTTCAGAGGTAACATTGTGGAGGAATGAGGAAATTTTGTTCTTTTTAATACATGCTACTAGGAAAATTGGGTGTTTATAAGGGAAATAAATTAAAATGAAAATCTAATGGATCGTATATAAAACTGGTTCCAGGTAGATTATAAATCTCAATGCAAAAGACAAAACAACCTTGAGGAAATAATATAAGAAAATATTTTTAAGATCACAGCGGAAGGAAAGAGCTCTTAAACAAAACACATAATCACTAATCATAAAGGAACATATTGAAATATTAAATTTGATTACTTAAAATCAGAAACTTTTGTTTATCAAGACACCATTAAAAAGATGAAAAGACAGCCTATAGAATGGGGAGTGAAATTTAAATATATGTTTAACCAGGATCTATATATAATACATAAATGCTCATGTGAAGCAGTAGGAAAGAGATAGAAGACATTTAAAAAATGGACAAGACGTTACTTCAGAAGAGAGGTTATCTAAATAGCCAAAAGCATGCAAAAAGGTGTTTAATCTCATTAAAAATCAGGGAAATGTAAAGTAAACCACATTGTGATACAAGTATGCACCCAGCAGATTAGCAAAGATTAAAAACTTGGACAATATTAAGAATGGATGAGAATGTGGAACATCGGAAAGTATCCTTTTGTGCTTGTGGGAAAATAACTAGTATAATCATTCTGGATGATTTTTTATCTTTAACTAGTAAAATTAAGGATGCATATTCCTTGAGATCTTGAAATTCCATTTTGGATGTACACCCAACAGAAGTATATAATTATGCATATCACAATGTATGTGACAGAATATTCATAACAGCATTGATTATTAGAGCCTCAGTTCAGATGAAAAACAAATGCCCGTCAACACTAGAATGAATTAATAAATTATGATAAATTTCACACAATGGAATATTTTACAGCAACAACAAAATTAAAAAACCACAGCTGCTTGCAACAACATGAAAGATCTTTGAATAATATAAAGGTAAAGGAGAAAGACCCTAAGAAATGTCATGCAATTCCATTTATATAAAAATCAACACTAGCCAAAATTATACTACTGTGTTTGGCAATGCACACATAAGTAATAAAACTCAAAAGCAAAGCCATAAAATTACTTTTCCTGAAAGTCCAGATAGAAGCACCTCTGTGGGAGGACAGAGATCAGTATTTGGGAGGCGACATGCAAGAGCAGGGCTGGCAGGGTTCTTTCTTGCTCTCAGTGGCAGATTCAGGGTGTTCACTTGATTCTGGAAGGAGTCGTGAGAAGGGAGCCAGACTGAAACAGGGAGGTGATCGATTGGGTCTCAGTTACGTGCAAAAAACAGCAGAGACAGCTGGAAGATCCTTTTCTGCATTCAGAGCCATCATCTATCATTAGCATCCAATGATAGCAGAACACTGATGCCAACATTTTTCAAAGTCTGCAGAAACAACTTGGCTCCTCCACAGAGCCCTGGGAGTCAGTTCAGCAGAAATCAATACCCATCTTCTGTTTTCTTCTTGCCTGCCAATGTGTCCTGGAGTCCTTAGACTTTTGCTCCTGGCCTTCCACTTCCATATCCATTCAAAGAGTCTCTCCTCTTGCCCCCCTTCTTTTCCCTTCCTCACCCTCAGGGTGGAGATGTAGAGAACAACTGCTAAAGTGTCACCCAGAGCACAACTGTACACAGCATCCCTGAGGAGAGGATTTTCTATGTAGATAGGGAACTGGGGGTAGCACAACCCCCAACCCTAACTAATCAAATGTAGGTTCTTTGAGCCTGCAGCAGGCAATCGGGAGAAATATGTGGAGTAAATGGCGCAACTCACACATCCTCAGAACTATCTGACAGACTTTAAGGAGACTGATTAAAGGGTCACAAACTGTATCATGACCACCCAAGGAGTTAAAAAAAAAAAAAAAGTACATATTTCTAGATCTCCAACTGCAAAGATTCTGATTCATTGGGCTTGGGAGTAAAGAATAAAAATCTATATTTAAAGCAAACAAACTAGGTCACTGACATGCAGTTGGCCCTGGTGCAGCTCTTCAATGGGATGCACCTACCAACAGCTTCCCAGGTTGTTAGAGTCCAAGTTCCTCATGGCAATTTTGCTTATATTGCTCCAATCCCATGGGTTAGTCCTTCAGACGTGTTCTCCTCAGAGTCTAACTTCAGTAGCTTTTGTAACTATCCAGGTGTCTGTTGGTAAACTCAAGACAGCTCTCATCCTTTTTCTTTATGCTTCAGATTAAATGTATTTTGTCACAAAGATAGACCTTAGTCTAAAGCAGTTCTGCATGTGTGGAGCTACCCAAAAGGGAGCCAAGTTAGGACATATGGCCATGTGCTTATGTGCTGTCTTAGAACAAGGAAAGACGCCTCTGAAGTGGTATTTTGAGAGCTAGAACACAACATGCCAATATGACACCTTATCAAAGCCCTCTGAAGCGGGTATCCTCCAAATTTTTGGCCATGAAAAGAGCAAACAAGCCTTCTATGCTTGTTTCTGTGGATTATATCCATTGATATTTATTGTACTAAAATTAAAACAAAATTTTAAACTATTTGTTTATGAATCTTTTGTAACTAATGAAAAACTCATATATTAACATAAATCTGTCTTATATGAAAAGTAGCTGCACTTTCCAAAACAAAATATTTAGTGAGAAGAGTGACATAGTTTTAACTTTTGGCAAATCTCTTGAAGTTTGGCTTAATAGAAGACAGCTGGATTTTCCTATCTTCTGTATTCAATCTGTTACAATATGTTATTTTGATGGGAACACATAAAGAAAATGAGGTCTCACACAAATATGCTGTTGGGGGGGGGGAAGGGAGTATTTTAATCTGCTCTGTACTTAATCTGTTGTGCTATCACAAGTCATCCAAGGTCTGGAAAATTCCACTCCACACGTGACAGAATGAAAATGAAAAAGGCAACTAACATCTTAGTGCTATGAAAATAATTCTGTCTTCACAGATCCCTTTAAAGGCTTTCAAAGACATGGCCTCCTCCTGGATTCTGGACCATGCTTTAAGAATAGTTTCTTTGAAGAAAAGCATTGACGCATTTGTTTTCCTCTATTCAGCCATTGCTGTACTACTGTGCTCTCAGAGGTGGGCAAGATAAGGACCCTTTGCAACTATTTGCAAATCTGGGTAAGAACTAACTTCAGCCAAAGCTGACTGAGGCTCCACTCAGTCAACAAATGCCTCAGCAGCTTCATGCCTTCTCTGCTGGGACTGACCCACAGGCCCTACTCACTCCAGCAGCTCAGGTAGTATACAGGGCTGGGGACCAAAGTTTGCTTGGATTGGAGAAGAAAAGGGTCAATATTCACCTCCAGATCAGTGGCGTTTGCTAGGGTTCTGAATGGGGACAACAAAGAACACTCCTCAGTCACATCAGTGTGGGCCTGTGGGCCTCCCCAGACCTCCAACTTCCTTTCTCCTACTGTCTCCATCACTTGCACCTGACAGGTACACCAACCTCCTTGCTGTGCCTCAAATATACTCAACAAACACACAGGAGACCTTTACACAGTTCGTCCTTCCCTGGGAATATATTTCCCCCATATAGCCTGTTCAACTTACTTCTTCAAACTTTTGCCCAAATGGCTCATTTTAAAGTGAGGCCCACTGGACTATATTGTTTAATACTGTAACTTCCAGTCCAGCAATCCTGATCCTGCAGACCGTTCTGGGTCTTTTTGTCTGTCTATTGGTTTGTTGATTGATTGTGTTTTTTTGCAGTATGGTTTATCATCTTTTACCATACTCTACAATTTACTTACTGGTTGTGTGTATTGCTTATGGCCTATCTCCCATGAGACAAGGACTTTTGTCTTTTCTGTTCACTACTATATCCCCAAGGTCAGAACAGTGCCCAGAATGGAGTAGGTTCCATTAATGTTAGTTTTAATGAATGCACAGGTAAGATTTACACATGGAGGGACAGAAGACAGCATCACCTTCTGACAAACAACTTGCTCCCAAGGGAAGGAGGAGCCTAAGCTGAGCATGCCCAGTTTATGCTCCCCAAATTCAGGACATGAGGCTAAGCCATTCTTCCTCCTCCATAAGGAAAGGACACCTCAAGAATGAAAAGAAGAACCCACCACTAGCATTCCCCCACTGTTTGCTCTCCATTCTTAAGGCTGTGGTCTGCCAGAGGTGTGGTGATTCTCAGAGAAGATCCAGAGTTTTGCCAATACCATTTTGCTTCCCTTTCATCAGAGATTCCCAAGAGCCGACCAATGCACTTGTGCCATTCATTTGCCCAAAGTTATTAACCTTTATGTGCATCTCCTTTTCATTCTTATAGCCCTCTACTAACTGTGCAACCAATTCCCAGTACTGCATCTCCTCCATCTGAAATACCTTCTGTGGCTTTTCTTTTTCTGACTGGATGCAGCTCCTTTGGGAAATCTTTCTGGGACCAAGAGTAAAGAAGTTAGAATTTATGCCCAGAGAACTTTTATGTGGGTCTGAAATTTTGATTAATTAAATCCATTACAAGGCTAGAGATCTATTCCCCATTCCATTTTTCTTCCTTAATTATGTCCTTCCACACTATCCAGTACAGCAGGGTGACCATACATCCCAGTTCATCCAAAACAGTCCAGGTTTTTACCTGGTGTTCCAGCATAATTATTAATATATCCACCTTTCTCAAACTATTCTAGTCTGGGTAATAAATTGTATGGCTACTTTAAATATAGATCATTATATGTTCTACAATGAAATTCAATGACAACATTAAGATGCTTCAGCAATAAAATGCCAATTACAAAATGTCCAAAATTTGAATATAAACCCCTTCTCATCATGAATTTTCTGGCAAAAAATTAAAGTTCAATAATGAAATTCAATGATTAAGTTAAAGTACAAAGATATTAAATTCCAATATCATATTTTCTTTCCGTTGTGATTTAAAGTTCAAAGAAAATTAAAGCTCAAAATTCCTATTTCTTATTCAACTCGCTCCAGCATTTTATGTCCTAATATTCAAGACATGTACCAAATGTTGGAATTAAGGGGTCTAAACATAGGCTCTTTTTTCCCCAGGAGATTTTTGCACATATTATAAAATAGAACAAAGTATGGGAGAGGGGAGATTAGAACAACACTCATGTTACTAACAAATGCCACTTGTGCATGCAAGCATGAAAGGCTACTTACAACAGACCTCTTGTCTGGTCTGGTCTTCCTCACCCTAGTACATACACTTCTCTTCATCAGTATCTGTATTCTACCCCACTTCTGGGCACAACTATACTATATATCTCTCAGCCTTGCTTATAATTAACTGTAAGTCATGTGATTGACCTATGTATCAAGTTATTGTGATTGGGTTTTGGCAAATGGAATGTGGAAAAAGTCATGTGCACCCTCAAGCATGGGTCATAAAAATCTTCCCATCAGTCTTTCTTTCAATCTGTAAGCTCAATGGAGAGGAGTCTGTTCCCTGAAAAAGGACAAAAATCACAAGATGGACGAACACAGGGTCTTCAAAATACCGTATGGAAAAAAGCCTATCTCTCTACCATCAACCCACATTGAACAGCACATGAGTGAGAAATAAAGATTTATTTTTGCTAAGCTGCTCAATGGGAGTTATTTGTTGTGGTGAGTCTTAGCCTGTTCTTTTTTATTTGTTTTATTTTGTCTTGTTTTTTGTTTTTTTGCAGTACTGGGGATTGAACTCAGGGCCTTACAAGTTAGGCAAGTTCTACAACTGAGCTAAATCACCAGCCCTGTTTTATATTACTGTAACAAAATGCATGAGATCAAGTACTTTTTAAAGAAAAGAGACTTTCTTAGCTTACAGTTCTGGAGGTCCAAGAACATCGTGCAACATCAGCTTTTAGTGAGGGCGAGCCTCATAGAGATGATATTCATCACATGGTGGGAGCAAGTATGAGACAGAAAGGTCACAAGGCAAGAGTGGAAGCAAAAGAGGGAGCTAAGGAAGTCAAACTTGCTTTATAACATCTGGATCTCATGGTAACCAATTCAGTCCCACAAGGGTGAAAACCTACTCCTGAGAGAAAAGCCTTAATCAATCTTAAAGTCCTAGTCACTTACTGCCTCAATACCATTACACTGAGACCAAGCTTCCAGCACATGAATTTTTGACAGACAAACCATACCCAAACCATAGCATAGCAGTTAGACTGCTACTTGATACACTCACTAAAACCTAAAAGCTCTAATCCAGGGCACATTTTCCTATGGCAGGGGGATTTTGGCCCAGGTGAGACAGAGAAGCAGATGAAAACATTTGCTCCTGTGGATAGTCCACACCAAGACAAAAAGGTTGGTCTGCACCGAGTATACTCGATATTATCTTCCCATTTCAAAACAATCAGGTTAAGCAGGATTCCCTCGGTAGGAATGAGGAAGCCTCTTCCTAGAGGCAAAAATCATCATGTCCCCATGTGAAAGGGTCTTTAAAAATCTTTCCTTTTGCTCCCCACCCAGAATCTATTTGTTTCTTTCCAAGACATAACCCCTCCTAGCTTCCTTAGCAATTGAAAAGCAGAGGGAGCTACCTTTGTTTCCTCTGACCAGCCCATGGAAACCAACCATGTAGTCTCTTTGGGCAAGGGTGAATGACTATTAAAGGAGAAATGATCCTCCTTGACCTCTTTCCTCATATGGCCTACATTGCAGTGTCCAAAAAGGCTCATTTCAGCAGACATAACAGGAAGCCCTTGGTGTGTTCTTAAAAAGGAAAAATAATGCACATCCTTAGGAATCACCAGGAAAGTTTATGCCCTTCCCTGAGTCCAAATTCCAGAGTCATCCCCTGTGGACCCATCTTCCTATCCTGCCTTCATTTGAAAGGGAGAAAGAACAGTTCAAATTCCTACAGAAACAAAAATAATTTCAGGGCAAACACAATTCAGGAGGCCTGCCATGCCCCAGTTCCATACCAAGGGACACTGTGCTGCATAGACCTTAATGCTTATACCAACATTTGACCCCATGTGGCTCAGCATCTCCTGACCAAAATAAATTAGACAAGAGGTAGACACCTGATCCATGGGTATCCGTCCATAGACTAGTGGACAAACTGTAACCAAGAGACTTAGCCAGTTAATGGGAACTGAAACCTGAGTTCATGATAGAGGATTTAAATGGGAAAGATCACAATGAAGCCTCTCAAGCCATAAGACAGCAGGACACTTGAGTAAGCAGAGAAAGTCAGCTGATGGAGAAAGAACAATGGTGAAGTCATACAGAGGAAATGCCAATGGTGAGACGGAGCAGGAGGAGGGAAATGGAGAGGGAGAGAGAAGAGAGGAACAGAGAGGGAAAACCCAGTTTGAAGGAACCCACCCGTGGCAGTATCCTGGATCCTGACTGTTGTTCAGTTCTTTCCATGTCTATCATTATAAAAACCCCCTTTTTGTTTCATCTGAATTGAGAGGGTCACTGTGCATTGTCTCACAAAAACAACTCACTTCCTCAATTACACAATCAGACTATGTAACTGCTGCTAATAAAAACCATGATCATTCAGGCTTCTTCCTCTTTCAGGCTGGAAGACCAGATGCTTTAAGCTATAAACTTTGGGAAGAAGGTGTGAACAAATAATAGTTTTGCAAGGTTCCTACTTTGGAAAAAAGTAGAATAAGATAGGTGATCCTTGTGATATTCTTTAGATTACGACTAGGTCTGCAGTTTACAGTAACAGAAAAGATGCCCACAGCAAAACCCATTCTAAAATGAAAAATCTTATGGGCCACACAAAGAAACAACAGGGATTTCTTCAAGAGCATCATGTTGCTGGTGATAAATGAGTTTAAATTTCTCTTCTGCTGAGAAGGAGAGAACTAAAGCATGTCCTCAGTATTACCTTTCCAACCAGGAAGGAGACTGGTTCTTGCCACAGTTGAGGATGTTGAGGTCTGGGCAAGACCCTTCCAAGGGAAGATGAAAGGGGCTCTAAAGTACAACAGCCCATAAACAGGGGCTGAGGATCATCAAGTTCAAGGAATGCCCCAAGAAAAGAGAAGGGAGTTGTAAGTACAGGAGGCTTTGTGAACCCAACCACCAAAGCTAAGTGAATGGGAGGGGGGATGGAAGAGGGAACTTATTTTCAAACAAAGCCTTGAAGAGGACATTAAAATGGCAGATGGAAAGATTGGGAGATGTGGATCCCCACATGAAACAGGACATCTCAGCTAATGCTTCACAAAAAGCTGGCACTTTCTGACTGCCCCTGAACTCATTTGCTTCTGTTTCAGGAAAGGGCTGAGGCTATTTGGAGCCCATAAACCAGGAGTTGGAAAAGACAGGTAATTGGCCAAATCAGCTCATCAGCCTGCAGGCCTGGGAGCAATGCCCACTTGCCAGCAATGTCAGAGGGCCCTCTGGGGAGAGACACCTCCACATCCCAGGACCCCCAAAGTCATAGCTGTGAAGTAGGGTCATCCTTCTTCCTAGAGATTTCCAGGATAGCCCCAGGAACAAAGATAATTGGCTTTCCTCTGGAAATGAGAAAAGGGACATTAATGGAACTATAACTTCTTCAACAAACAATATCTCTTAAGAAATTATAAAGCAAGTGTCAACAGTGCTCAACAGTGTCCTTGCCCACAGTGTTTTCAGCCTGAGTTTCAGAATAAATTCAAAACAGGATGGCATACAATTAGGGAGTTCACCTGTGAAAAGGAAGCCCTCTGAAACTCATAGGAAAAGCAAAATAATGACACATACCTACCTCAAGTGGAGAAAGCCCAGTCTGTTTTATTAAAAATCTCCAGTCTTTAAAATCAATAACACAAGGAGTTATATGTTGAATGATCTCAGTCTCCTCAAAAGCAAAGAAGTTAGGAAATCAAGTGAATTGAATCTAAGACCAACCTTTCAACTAGCTAAGCAGCAAAATAATCTGGCACACATAGTGGAACAGTGGAATGTTATTAATTAACCCCTGGTGACTTTCCTCTTTTCAAGAGTGAGGCATCAGCAGATGAAAGGCAGGTTTCAGAAACTCAGGGAAACCAGCCCTCGTGGTATGTTCAGAAGTGAAAGTGGTCCACTAGTAAACAGTCTACTAGAAATTGGTCCTGGGAGTGAATGGCCTGGGGCCAGCAGTCCTCAGCACCCCCACAGTGCTTCCTGAGGCCACCTGGCTTATCACTCTCTCCTGCAGTCTCACCTAAGTAGCTCTGACCCAAATGGGGAGAAAACTGAAGTAGGAAACTCCAGCATTCCTGACCAGTGAGGGTTGAGGCCTCTCAGCAAAGTGTGATCCCCAAGGTTAAGGTGAGGAATGAGATCTGGGCATTCAACTGCACTAGACTGGGCATGGCAGTGTCCATACTTGCCCAGCAGATGGGGGAGAGGGACAAATCTGTTGTGTGCATGAGAGAGAACTCACACTAATGGATACAGGTGCTGGATGCATAAGCTTAGCCCAGTAGCACATGCTTGCTCCTCAGAGGAGAGGGGCAACTCTGGCAGTGTCATGGTATTGGTCACTTGAGTCCCTCAATGCAGTTTCTATGGACTCCAGTTGAAATCTGGGGCAGGGGCAGGCAGGCTCCCTTCAAGTCTGTTAGGCAATAGGAAAGTCTTGACCTTCTCTATCCAAACATAATACAGAGGGAGAAAGGGGTGCACACATAGTGGAACAGTGGAATGTTATTAATTAACCCCTGGTGACTTTCCTCTTTGCAAGAGTGAGGCATCAGCAGATGAAAGGCAGGTTTCAGAAACTTCACAAAGACCTGAATGGGAGTGGCCCAGAACAAGAGTGGCTTCCTGTGCACTAACAAGTCTGATCAAAGAGGCACAGGCTCCATTGGAGATGAGACCAGCCCCTCCTGAGGTACTGGAAAGACAAAGCACACACAATTCACACTGCTTGCCATTGAGGGTGAAGGTTTCAAAGAAATGAGTCCCACAATACCCCCAGAGAAGAGGGCACAACTTGCCATCCTCCAAGGCAGGGCTGCCCAGTACAGTAGCAGACAAGACTGTTATTAATGGAGCATATCCTCTAAAAACCACTAGGGAGAAAGTGTCCTGCATTACCAGGTGGAAGGAAAAAAATCCACAAAGCCTGGATTAGACAATAAAACAATTCAAGTGAAAACAACAAAATGATTCAAAGGGAGAAAACAGAGGCCCAGTCATTGATAACACTTTAAAGTGATTATTCTAAAATGCAAATTCGATGACCTCAGATTCTGTTTCAAATCTTTGACTGTTCTCCAATCCCATGTGCCCTGCCTTAGCTCAGACATAATTAACTACTACTGGGATTATTGCAAGAGTCCAAACTGCCAGCCTCACCTCAAACCTCCGCATCTTATTGCATTCAGAATAATCTGTATAAATATCAAAATTCATCACAGCATTCCTCACATCTAGAAACATTCCTTGACTTCTGACACCCTGGAGGCTAAAATCTAAACACTGCATAGGTATTAAAACACCCACGACTTATTCATTCATTCAACAAATATTTATTGAGTGTCTACTCTATGCCAAACTACTGCTAAAGGTGCTAAGAATATGAAAATGAAGCAAAAACAAGTCTCTGATTTAGGGAAGTACAAAATCCTCACCCTTGTCTCTTCAGCCCCTTCTGTGCCCTATAGTCGGGGTACTGGAGCTGGCTTCTACCAGCTCATGAAGGCCAACTGTGACAATCTCTTCCCCACTCTGCATTCAGTGACATTGCTCTGTAGCTTGAAACCCATCATGATGGGAATATTTACACCATGGAAATCAGCAGACTTTGGGACTTTTTCTTTACCTTTCTTCCTTTGTGTGTGTGTGTTAGGGGTAGACAGCAGATCATTATACATTTGCCAGGACACCCATGCTTACATTTCAACAAGACTAAATTATTCATAACTCTTAAAATGCTTCAAAAGAACATGCCTCTGTGCCTTAGCCCATGCCACTCTCTGTACATGGAATCTCTTCTCAACTAACTGGTAAATACCAGTTTTCAAAACTTAGCTGAACTATTACCTCCAATGCAAAGCAGTTTCAAACCCAAGAGTAGAGATACCTCCTCTCCCTCTTACTGCCATCTATGTCCAACGCAGACCTGTGACACCTTCAGTGCTTACCTAGTCCTGTGGTTATCTCCCCAGATTTCTCTAAGCACCTAGTGTAAAGTCTGGCCCAATTCTTGGACTAATCTAAAATAAATTCCCACTAGGAAAGAAATTAAAATATCTTTTTTTTTTCAGACTTTATTTTTAGAAGGAAATCAGTTGTGAGCTGAGATGAGGTTAAACCCAATTGTGCAAATGACCCTGGAGTTTTTAATGTATGGGAATATGTAACACTGAGACTGTCTCCTCTATGCTATAATTATTCTGGACCTACATGATAACCACAATGTGGATACCTTGTGTGAATGACTGAGGCAATACATGCTGAGGAAAATGGCTGAGTCCCATGACTGAGTTAAGGGGACACAGACCCAAAAGGATATGAACAACATAATGTGCAAAGTGATCCCTAGGCTGCTCACCCAGCAGAACAAGGACCCTCGAGTCAGAAGTGATAGCCAATAACAAGCCCCAAGGAAATGTATGTAAATTTTGGAAAGGCTTTTGTTTTTCAGAATCCTTATAATAGTGCTGTTTCAGAACAAGTTAGTCTCAGGTTACAAAACTGTCCACAAGGTGCTATGAATCAGAAGAAGGAGGCAGAAAGATCCAGGATTGGACAGAGTACAAATTATTATGAACCTATTGACAGAAGTATGATCCCAGGTGGCAGCAAGTAAGGTGGATCCCTGTGATTTGGGTCAAAAGATGAGAGTTAATAAAGTGATCATGACAAAAGTGACTTCACCTAAAGCCAGAATGTACTGGATTTGTTTCAAACTAATACCTAAGAGTCAGGCACATTCCTGGCACCAGGCTCTGGTTGTAAAGCTCCACAAATCACTCTAATAGTTTTGGCTGTTTATACTCTGTTGGGAAACTATATGGGGAACTCAAGGAGGGTTACTCAGGGACAGCCATGGAAGTTACTACTCATGAAGGTTGCAGTCATGTCAGGTTGAAGCCATATGAGCACTTTGAATCCATCTTATCTGTATGCAAAAGGACAGGTTGGCCCAGTCTGACATTTTGATCAGAAAGGAATGGGTGATATGGATGGATGGTTAGATGGCTAGCTGGATGGTTGGATGGATGGATGCATGGACAGATGCGTGTTTGAAAACAGGAGTTGTGAATAGCTTGGTAGAGGAGGTAGGTGATGAGACAAATGACAAAAGAGAATTGGACCAGAGAGCAGGTGGTGCAGGCCAGGAACAGCATTCACAGTCTCAGGAATATCACAGGCAGGAGGTAGGAAGGCAGTGCTATAGAAAGCCACAGAAACAAAGCAGGTTCCTCATCTGACAACTTTCCCTGTGTGCAGCAAAGGAGACCTGTGTCCATCCCCTAACTGACAATCGATAGCTAAAGTTATAATAACTTGTGCCTGCCAGGGTCACCATGAGTTAGAGCTGGCGAGAGCTCTAACGATCCAGACTTCTTTTTATAGAGGATACTGAGGCCCAAAGGGGTGTGTGAATTTCCCAAGAGAGACAACCACAAATGAGTCCTGGCTGCCTGGCCCAGCTCAGCACTACCGGAACTTTAGGATCTTACTAAATGTTTTAACCAAGGGGAGATTCAGCGCCCCAGCCACACCCAGAAGAGTGATATTAGGGGAGGTTTAGTGCCTCTCTTGTCTCATATTTAATGTGGAAACAAAAACAAAGCCAGGATCTTCTTGTAAATATTAAATTACTTAATACTTTAAAATAAGTGATATCATATTTGAGCTCTGATTACCCCAAGATTCACCCTACCAGAAAGCTGCTTTGAAGAGAGTAGAAAGACTCCTCAGTAGAGAGCCTAAGGAAAATGCACTCTGATTAAAAAAAAAAAAAAAAAAAAAATGGAGGGGATGATTGCAGGGACATGTCATTCATGTCCCTGTGTCTGACACCTGGAATTAAACAAAGGCCAGACTAGTCTAAAATAGTGTCTCATTGAAACCTCAGTGAAATTATGGAACAATTTGTCCCATTGCTTAAAACACACTGAAAGTTAAAAGGGCTTGGTTTATAGAGCTCCCGGATGACATTTTCTGGAACCCCAGGAAAGGTAGTGGGGAGGCAAGGAGTAGGAGCAAGGTGTTTGAGCAGAACCAGACAGGAAATATTCCTGCACCAGCAACTTATCAGTGCCCTGGGTCCTGTATGGAATACCCAGTGCAGGACATGAGCAGGCTTCGTGGGCTCCATTCCCCTTTCTGGTCTCACTGCCCCTCAGCTTCCATTTTCCTCTGTTCTTCTGGCTCACACCACCTCTCCCTCTTTCAGCAATGAATGAGTTTGTCAAGGATCCTGCTCCTGGGAAATACTTCCTCTATCATTTCATTTATCTCACTTGACTCGCTGTGCCTTAATTATCGGTTTAATTGCCTGCTTCCACTGCTGACAGTTACAGGCAGGACATTCTATCTTCATCCCTGCGGTGTCCTCATTCCGAAACAATAGTAGGCACTCCTTGCATATTTATTGGATGAATGAATAGGTAAATGAACATACCAAACTCTGCTTGACAATCTGAGGCCCTAGTCCCCACAAATATGCAATTAAAGGTCAAAGTGACCACAGTGAGAAAGTCCTTGAGCCCGAGCTACTGAAAACACCATCCCTGAACCAGCAACACTGGTCTCCTTGGAAACGTGTTAGAAATGCAGAATCTCAGGCTGAATCAAGTCCTGGGTTTTAACAAGATCTCCAGGTGATCCCCATACACAGTGAAATTTGAGAAACCCTGTTCTAAGGGATAGCATCCTCCAGAGTATGGCGGCTTCCTGTGCTCCACCTGCAAGGGCCCAATTCAGAAAATGAGAGAGGGCGCTGCAAGTGCAGGCAAGTCTCTGAGGGGCTCAGATAAGGGGGCTTGGCCCTGGGGCTCCGCCACGTGTCTGCTTTACCCCCCAAATTGGCCTGTAGATCTTCAAGCAAGGCAAGGAGTCAAGCCCTTCTGCACACCCCAGCACTCACCGGGGCCCCCAGCTGCACCAAGTCATGCTTTTGGCAGCACCTGGCTGCTATTGTTAGGGGAGAATAAGGACCAGTAGGGACAGTGGCACTGCCAATGCTGAGGAAAAAAGCCAGGCTCCTATCTGCCTTCAGAATGACAGGCCCAATTCTGTTTGGGAAAGAAGTACAATGGTCCTTTATTACAGGATTTCAATGGCAAGAAGCAGCCAGTGGACCAGGAAATGATTGGGAGACAAAAGCTAAGGCATCCTGTGTGCACCAAAGCCACTTCCCACAGCTCCTGCCCCAGCCCACCACCTTCCTCAGAAATGCCACAGGCGCCTGGGACATGCAGAGGTCTCTTCATCTCTCCTCTAGGAAAGAGGGAAAGCTATAGGGCTAGGTGGGAAGGGAGGATAAAGGGGCAAAGTAGAGGTGGGACGGAAGGTGATAGTTAGGAACCATAAGCAGATCAGGGAAGGGAGGCAGAAAGCAGACCCCATTAATGTTGCACTGTGACTCTGAGGGAAGTAGAGAAGGAAAAGGGCAGGGAAATACCTCTACCCCATGCCATGGGACAGGATTTCCTGAAACCCATGTTTATCTTATCCCATCTACTGAGTACATGGTTGGGCAGTTCTCTTATCCTTTCTGAATCTCATTTTCCTGGTCTGCAAAATGCAGGTGCTGAAATTGCCTCATGGAATAAGAATTAAATTAAATGAAGTGAGGCATATGAAAATACTTAGCACAGCACTTGGCACATAAATTGTGAATTCTAGTTCAGAAACAAGTAGCAAATTTCTTTTTGTTGCCTGTCAATTAATATAATACAACCCCAGACATATTCATACTAGCCCTGAGAGAAGCTGAAAGCATGATTCCTCTCAAGATAACTGTATTCAAATGGGGACCCCAAAAGAGTCGATAGTTTCTGATCCAAAAGAAAAGATTTCACTTGGTAGAAATGATAGTGGGAGGGTAGGAAGGACTATAGACTGATATCTGCAATCATAGCCTTTGCCACGTCTCTTCCTTACACAAAATCTGTCTTAGAGTATCAAACATAATTTGAATCCCACGTTCATCAAGTTGAGCAAGACTAGGCTGGGAATGCAGGGGGCTCAATTATAGGGCCTATTCTGTTCCAGTGGTGTAAATAAAGGGGCAGAAGTAAAGGGGAGTGAATGGGAAATCAAGCCTGGAAGAGTCAGCAGTGCTGGCAACGTGCAGGGTCAATCACACTGCCAGCCACCCAGGCTGGGCCAGCCCCCAGCTCCTGGTCAGTAAGCACCAGCACCCACTATCCAGGAGCTGTGAAGGTAGAAGTTCTAAGTTGGATTCAGGAATCACAGGATGAGGCCACTAAAATGACAGTCATTCGATACCCAAAAGGATCTGGGTCCTTGTATGGACCTTGAAGCCACTAAGCATTCAAAAACCACAGTCCTCATGGGGAGGGGCAGGAAGGTGATGTTAGGCAGGCTATGGGGCGTGGATGCAGGGGCAGGGGCTGCTGGAAGGGGTGAGTGTAGCTTATAAAAGTGTAAAGACAAACTGGCTGTCCCCCAGAACCCCTGATTCCAAACCTGACACAGAGGGGTATGACCACTCCCACATCCTTGAGGCCATCTTTAAGAGGAGGCAAGGGAGGGAAAGGCCCTCTAGAGAGAACACGGAAGCCAGGCCCCAGGTGTTGGAGCTACTGTCCCTACATCATTTGAAGGTGGAAGCAGGGGAGGAGAGGATAGGATCAAAAGCACAGACCCAGAAAGACTGGACAAAACACATTGAGAGGCCAAGTGGCAGAGGGAAGACTCCTGATGAGGGCCAACCCACCAACCTAGCAGTTGACCCAAGGGAAGTCCTGGGGATAGGATAGGACACAGATGGGGAGAAAATGTTAATACTGTTAGAACCACAATACTGAAATGTCCATGGAGTCGTTAGATTGCTTGCAAAACCCCCAACAGGTGGACGTAAAACTTACATCCCAAAGGGCTATGTGTCAGGCTTTAAGCAAGCTGCTCATCAGGGTTGGATACTGTCCACATTCAGCTGGAGTGGCCAATTCAACATCCAAAATAGGCAGCAGGGTTCAGTTGTTGGCAAAAGAGTTGAAGAGGATAAAAGAAATTTAAATATTACCCACACCTTCAAAATAAAGATATTTTTGATGGTATTGGCGAAAAAAAAAAAAACTGAGGTGGGAGGTACACTGTAAGTTTTATAAGAAATTACCAAAACAGGATCACTCAGTCTTCTTTTTATGCCAACAGGAGATGTAAGACCTTGTTCATTTCAACTAGCCCCTCTTCTTTTCTAGGGTTCTCCTTTGCATGCCAACTCCAGGAGCCGACTCAGTTGTCTGCCTTCAAGAAGAGAGCCAGAAGGATGCTTGGCCAGCTGAGCCTTCCTGGGATGCTCTGAAGTGACAGCTTTCACCATGGGCTGCAAGTGGCCCTGTGCCTGGTGCCACTTCTCACTGCTTAAGATGGCACGGGGACACCAGCAGTTCCAAAAATGGGACACAGCAGGACAAGCTATATCTGAATCACCAGGGAGGCCTGTAAAAATGAAAACTTCTAAACCTAGAAACTCTGGTGCAGTAACATGCAGGAGAAAGCTCTGAAATTTACAAAACTGTTTAAACTCCCCAGGAGATTATGAAACACAGCCAAATATAGAAAGTACTGATTTACACAAGACCATACTACTAACCAACAATTAAAAACTATTAACAAAAAGTACTTACGTGCCAATACTATAAAGAGTAGACAGGGGGCGATCCAAGATGGCACACTAGAGGGTGACTGCATCTCCAGTCGCTCCAGAAACCAGGATTCAAGAAGGGGAGGCATTGAGAGACTCGGACTAAAATAGAGCCACGGGGTGAGTCTCGCCCACCGGGTGAAGCTCGGCCTGGGCGGCAGGCCCAGATAGGGGCGGCTTATCAGAGTAGGCCAGGGCAACTAGAGTCTTCCCCAGGCAGCCCTGCGCACTCTGGCGGTAGGCTCCTCCCAAACGGCTGCATCTTGGAGCAGGCCCCCCAGTGAGAGCCTTTCCAAAAAGAGCCAACTCCAAGCCCTGGAACCAGTAGTGAGCTAGGGACAGCTTTCTTCAGAAGCACTGCAATATCAAGTTACTCCAAGACTTCAGGCTACTGAAGGCTGGGAGGTGATACACTGGAAATCTACAGGGACACTATAAGCCAATAGAGGAAATCTGCAATATCTCAGAGTCCCACTGACATCTGAACAATATGAGAAAACAAGGGAAGAAAATGTCCCAAACAAACCTAGATACTATATCAATAAAACCCAATGACAGCACAGCAGAAGAAACATCAGAAAGGGAGTTCAGAATGAACATAATTAAAATACTCAGGAAAGCAGACAAGGAGATGAAAGAGCAAATGCAGGCATTGAAGGAGGAGATGAAAGAGCAAATGCAGGCATTAAATGATCGCACCAATCAATAGTTAAAGAAGCAAATACAGGAAGCAAGAGATCATTTCAATAAAGAGTTAGAGATATTGAAAAAAAACAAAACAGAAATCCTTGAAATGAAGGAAACAATAAACCAAGTTAAAAACTCCATAGAAAGCATAACCAATAGGATAGAACACCTGGAAGACAGAACCTCAGATACTGAAGACAAAATATTTAATCTTGAAAACAAAGTTGACCAAACAGAGAAGATTGTAAGAAATCATGAACAGAATCTACAAGACTTATGGGATATCATGAAAAGGCCAAATTTAAGACTTATTGGAATTTAGGAAGGCTTAGAGAAACAAACCAAAGGAATGAACAATCTATTCAATGAAATAATATCAGAAAATTTCCCAAATCTGAAGAATGAAATGGAAAACCAAGTACAAGAGGCTTATAAGGACTCCAAATATACAAAATTACAACAGACCCACACCAAGACACATTATTATGAAAATACCTAACATACAGAATAAAGACAGAATTTTAAAGGCTGTGAGAGAAAAGAATCAAATTACATTCAGGAGGAAACCAATAAGAATATCAGCAGATTTTTCAATCCAGACCCTAAAAGCTAGAAGGGCCTGGAACAACATTTACCAAGCCTGAAAGAAAACAGATGCCAACCAAGAATCTTATACCCAGCAAAACTTACTTTCATATTTGACGATGAAATAAGATCCTTCCATGATAAACAAAGGCTAAAGGAATTTACAAAAAGAAAGCTGGCATTACAGAACATTCTCAGCAAAATATTCCCTGAGGAAGAGATGAAAAACAACGATGCAAATCAGCAATGGGAGGAACTAGCCTAAAGGAATAGCCAAATAAAGGAGAAACAAAATCATGTCAAAAAACAAAAATGAGTCAAATGACTGGGAATACAAATCATATCACAATAATAACCCTGAATGTTAATGGCCTGAATTCATCAATCAAAAGACATAGACTGGCAGATTGGATTAAAAAGAAAAATCCAACAATTTGCTGCCTGCAAGAGACTCATCTCATAGAAAGAGATACCCATAGACTAAAGGTGAAAGGATGGGAAAAAACATACCATGCACATGGACACAGCAAAAAAGCTGGAGTATCCATCCTCATTTCAGATAATGTGGACTTCAAGCCAAAACTAGTCAGAAGGGATAAAGAAGAACATTACATACTGCTTAAGGGAAGCATAAACCACCAAGACATAACAATCATAAATATCTATGCCCCGAACATTGGCTCATCCATGTACGTCAAACAAATCCTTCTCAATTCCAGAAATCAAATAGACCACAACACAATAATACTAGGCGATTTTAACACACCTCTCTCACCGCTGGATAGATCGTCCAAACAAAAATTGAATAAAGAAACCATAGATCTCAATGACACAATCAACAATTTAGACTTAACCGACTTATATAGAATATACCATCCAACAAAGAACGAAAACACTTTCTTCTCAGCAGCACATGGATCCTTCTCTAAAATAGACCATGTTTTATGCCACAAAACTACAGTTAGCAAATACAAGAAGATAGAGATACTAACTTGTACTCTATCAGATCTAATAGATTGAAATTAGAAATAAATGACAATAAAAAACAGAAACTTGGAGATTAAATAATACACTATTATATGATGAATGGATAACAGAAGACATCAGGAGGGAAATAAAAAAATTCTTAGAAGTAAACGAGAACAAGGACACATCATATCAAAATCTCTGGGACACTATGAAGGCAGTACTTAGAGGAAGATTTATTTCATGGGGCACATTCAACAAAAGAAGTAGAAATCAACAAATAAATGACTTAACACTACAGCTCAAAGCCCTAGAAAAAGAAGAGCAGACCAACACCAAAAGGAGTAGAAGATAGGAAATAGTTAAAATCAGAGCCGAAATCAATGAAACTCAAACAAAAGAAACAATCAGAAAAATTAACAAAATAAATAGTTGGTTCTTTGAATAAATAAACAAAATTCATAAACCTTAGCCACACTAACAAAGAGAAAGAGGGAGAAAATTCAAATTACTAAAATTTGGGATGAACAAGGAAATATCACAACAGACACGAGTGAAATACAAAACATAAGAAGAAGCTATTTTGAAAATCTATACTTCAACAAAACAGAAAACCTGGAAGACATCAACAAGTTTCTAGAGACATATGAATTACCTAAACTGAACGAGGAAGACATACACAACTTAAATAAATCAATTTCAAGCAATGAAATAGAAGACGTCATCAAGAGCCTACCAACAAAGAAAAGTCCAGGACCAGAAGGGTTCTCAGCTGAGTTCTACAAAACCTTTAAAGAAGAGCTCACTCCAATACTCCTCAAAGTATTCCATGAAATAGAAGAGGAGGGAACCCTCCCAAACTCATTCTATGAAGCCAATATCACCTTGATACCTAAACCAGACAGAGACACATCAAGGAAAGAAAATTTTAGACCAATATCCTTAATGAACATCGACGCAAAAATTCTCAACAAAATTTTAGCAAATCGCATACAAAGATATATTAAAAAGATAGTGCACCATGATCAAGTGGGTTTTATCCCAGGAATGCAAGGTTGGTTCAACATCCGAAAATCCATAAATGTCATTCACTATATCAACAGACTAAAAGTTAAGAATCACATGATTATTTCAATAGATGCAGAAAAAGCATTCGATAAAATACAGCATCCCTTCATGCTCAAAACACTAGAGAAAATTGGGGTAGTGGGAACATTCCTTAACATTGTAAACGCCATCTATGCTAAGCCCATGACCAATATCATTCTAAATGGTGAAAAACTGAAAGCATTCCCCGTAAAAACTGGAACAAGGCAGGGATGCCCTCTTTCACCACTTCTATTCAACATCGTCCTTGAGACTCTATCCAGAGCAATTAGACAAATGAAAGAAATTAAAGGGATTCGAATTGGAAAAGAAGGACTCAAACTATCCCTGTTTGCTGATGACATGATTATATATTTAGAGGAACCTGAAAATTCCACCAGAAAACTCTTAGAACTCATAAGTGAATTCAGTAAAGTAGCAGGTTACAAGATCAATGCTCATAAATCCAATGCATTTTTATACATAAGTGATGAATCTTCAGAAAGAGAAATTAGGAAAACTACCCCATTCACAATAGCATCGAAAAAATAAAATAAAATACTTGGGAATCAATCTCACAAAAGAGGTGAAAGACCTCTACAATCAGAACTACAGAACGCTAAAGAAAGAAATTAAAGAAAACCTTAGAAGATGGAAAGATCTCCCATTCTTGGATAGGCAGAATTAATATTATCAAAATGGCCGTACTACCTAAAGTGCTATACAGATTCAGTGAAATTCCAATTAAAATCCCAATGATGTACCTTACAGAAATAGAGCAAGCAATTATGAAATTCATCTGAAAGAATAAAAAACCCAGAATAGCTAAAGCAATCCTCAGTAGAAAGAGCGAAGCAGGGGGTGTGGCAATACCAGATCTTCAACTCTACTACAAAGCAATAGTAACAAAAACAGCATGGTATTGGTACCAAAATAGAAAGGTAGATCAATGGTACAAAATAGAGGACATGGACACAAACCCAAATAAATACAATTTTCTCATACTAGACAAAGGGGCCAAAAATATGGAGAAAATGGAGAAAAGATAGCCTCTTCAACAAATGGTGCTGGGAAAACTGGAAAACCATATGCAACAGAATGAAATTAAACCCCTATCTCTCACCCTGCTCAAAACTCAACTCACAATGGATCAAGGACCTCGGAATCAGACCAGAGACCCTGCACCTTATAGAAGAAAAAGTAGGTCCAAACTTTCAACTTGTTGGTCTAGGATCAGACTTCCTTAACAGGACTCCCATAGCACAAGAAATAAAAGCAAGAATCAACCACTAGGATAGATTCAAACTAAAAAGCTTTCTCTCAGCAAAGGAAACTATCAGCAATGTGAAGAGAGAGCCTACAGAGTGGGAGAATATCTTTGCCACGCATACTTCAGATAGAGCACTAATTTCTAGAATCTATAAAGAACTCAAAAAGCTCTGCACCAAGAATACAAATAACCTTATCCACAAATGGGCTAAGGAAATGAACAGACACTTCACAGAAGAAGATGTACAAGCAATCAACAGATATATGAAAAAATGTTCAACATCTCTAGTAATAAGAGAAATGCAAATCAAAACTACCCTAGGATTTCATCTCACCCCAATCAGAATGGCGATTATCAAGAACACAAGCAACAATAGGTGTTGGTGAGGATGTGGGGAAAAAGGTACACTCATACATTGCTGGTGGGGTTGCAAATTAGTGCAGCCACTCTGGAAAGCAGTGTGGAGATTCCTTAGAAAGTTTGGAATGGAACCACCATTTGACCCAGCTATCCCACTCCTTGGCCTATACCCAAAGGACTTAAAATCAGCATACTACAGAGATACAGCCACATCAATGTTCATAGCTGCTCAATTCACCATAGCCAGATTGTGGAACCAACCTAGATGTCCTTCAGTTGATGAATGGATAAAGAAACTGTGGCATATATATACAATGGAATATTACTCTGCCATGAAGAATGATAAAATTATGGTATTTGCAGGCAAATGGATGAAATTGCAGAATATCATGCTAAGTGAGATAAGCCAGTCTCAGAAAATTAAAGGACGAATCATCCTGCTGATAAGCAGATGAGGACATATAATGGGGGGTAGGAGGGGTTAGCCTTAGGGTTAGGGTTAGGTTTAGGGTTATGGATAAGGAGGGTGGTAAGAATGGAGGAAGGAAGGACTGTATAGAGGGAAAAGAGGGGTGGGAGTGGTGGGGGGGGAGGGAAAAAATTAACAGAATGAATCAAACAACATTGCCCTATGTAAATTTATGATTACACAAATGGTATGCCTTGACTCTATGTACAAATAGAGAAACAAGATGTATCCCATTTGTTTAAATAATAAAAAAAGAGTAGACAGTGAATTTGTAAATATATACACATATACGCACTTTGTATCATATAATAAATAGTATAAACTAATTTTGTAAATGCATAACACATATATATTTGGTTGATAAGATGATAGGTTTTTCTTCTTTATGCTTTTATCAACTTCCTAAGATGACCATGTATCCCTTTTGTATTTGTATTATAATTTTTCAGAAATGCTGGAGAACAGATTATGACATTTACAACTACAGAGTGGCTTAGCTAAGATTTGGTATGTGCATTTCCTGGAAACACAATGCCTCTCAGAGAGTCAGACCGTTCCTTCTCTTCTCCTGGAGGGAGTTCACATGCGTCCACTCCAATACACTCTCTTCATCCCAATTTGTTTATTGAATGGCTGGCTCTTTAAATGAACCTTTGTTTTACTGGATTAAATAAATATATTAACCTTTTTGAATGGCATTAAGGAGGAGGTTGGAAATCTGGAGAGCTATCGGGTCAGTCATCAGGATACAGGAGGACTGAGCAGGGAAACTAAGACCATAGTAATATGGCAGTGAGGAGGGGCAGTATGGTTATGGAGGAGCTCCCAGGGCTCCCCAAGACCCCATCTGAGGTCAAAACTCAACCACTCTGGGACTGAAATAGGAGAGACAGTTTAAGTCTAGCTTGAGTACTTCCTAGTGGTATATGAACTTAAGGACCCAGCTAAATGCCTTTTTATCTCAAGCTTCTCATATGTAAACAGAAAAAGCAAACCCCCACCTCCAAATCATGGTGTTGACAGCTTGAAGGGTGTCTTAAAGGAATAGTATCGGGCACACAAAGGGCATCTATGAACACCCCTTGCCTATCATTAAGATGGGCTCAAATAGTGGGTGCTTTCCATTACTGTAACAAATAGCTGAGACAAATAATGCACAAAGAAAAAAAACTCCTAGTTTTGGAGGTTTCAGTCATGATCTGTTGGTTCCATTGCTTTGGGCCTGTAGTGAGGCAGAACGTTAAGGCAGAAGCGCATGGTGGAGCAGAATCACTCATCTCATGACTAGGATGGGAAAATGAAGAAAAGGAAGGAGATGAGGTCCCATAGTCACCTTCTAAGGCATGTCCCCAGTGACCAGACCTCCTCACACTAGGCCCCACCTCTTGAAGTTTTCACCACCTTCTAATAGCACCAAGTTGGGGACAAAGACTTTAAAAACATGGACTTTGGAGGGACATTTCAGATCTAAAGTTTAGTAGTGTTAAATTGCAGGTGGTAGTTACCACAGGCTCCTTGGGGAGAGTCTGGGAGGGGAAGGGGCTGACAAAACACAGTGGAAGGAGAAAGGCTGTATGTATCATCCTGGGTTCTGCTCAGCTGACCTGGAGCAGGCTCATGCACAGCACATGGAAATCTCTGTGAAGCTGAGAACATTTCAGAAACTCCACCTTGCAAATGCCCCTGCTCTCCTCTCTCACCACCCAGAAGGCAAGGCATGACCTCAATCTTCTCTTATCTCTGGATGAGTGTCTGACAAGTCTTTCTGGGCCAGATGACAGGCAGGTGGAGTCAAGGAGGCCTGCAAGCAACAGAACTGCACCTAGTCCTCACTTCCCCACTCAGAAGCTGGGCCAAAGACTGCATCATTCTCTGCCTCTGTTTCTTCACTTGTCTAATGAGGCTATGTAAGATCTTCTTCAGGAGACTGATGTGTCCTGGAAACACAGTGCAAAGTAGACATTCAATAAATGTTTTTCTTCTCCATCCTTAATTAGCAGAAGGGAAGTTCCTACATAATGGATTTCAGTGAAGTCTCCAGAGCACTAAATAATACCTTTTGTAACTGTATCTAAAAGGTAGAGATATTCTTTTCCATTTAAGCATGAAATTCATGAACACTTACCTATCCAACCCCTGATCTTGTAAGGACCCTTTAGCACAGGTTCCCAGGACCCAAGGCCACCACCAAGTCAGCCTCTCTCTCTCCGAGTGTTCTCTCAGGAAAGAGGTGAGGGGTTCTGATGTTGTTCTCCCCCAGCACAACCAACCTTCCTCTCACTCTCACCCAGAGCACCTGGTCCCGGGCTCCCTGTGGCACTTTCTACTGTCAGAAATGTCTCTGGGATCCTTAAACAACACAGAGTTCAAATGGTGTTATGGTTTAGATTAGATGTCCCCCAAAAGTTCACATGTGAGACAAGCCAGAAAGTTTTGAGGCAAAATGATAGAGTTATAAAAAGTTTAACCTAATCAGTGCATTAATTCCCTGGTAAGGATTAACTTGGTGATAACTCTAGGCAGATCAGATATGACTGGAAAAGGTGGGTCATTGGAGGTCTACTTTGTGAGTATATATTTTGTGAGTCAAACTTAGTCTCTGTCTGCTTTCTGGAACCATGTCTTGAGCTGCTTTGCTCTGCCATACTCTTCTTTCATGATAGTCTGCCTTACCTCGGGCCCCATAGTCGCCTGTCTATGGACTGAAACCTCTGAAACCATGAGCCCCCAAATAAACTTTTCCTCCTCTAAGTGTTCTTGTCAGGTCTTTTGGTCAGAGCTGCAAAAATACTGACCAAAACAAATGATTATGAGGTAAAAAGTTTTAAATAAATTTTAAAATTTTACTGTATTTAATGTCTATGCTTGATTCAGAAAGAAACAGACTGGAGACTAGAGTCATAAGAGTGAAAAAAAAGGGCAAAATAAAGAGCAATTTTGTGTTATGCTCTTCCACAGAGCACGTAGCATTCAAAGATGAGCATTTGAAGCCCAAGACACATGAAGTACTCTGATTAAGGCTGGAAGCTAACACGTGCCTTAGTTAGATGTTGACCCTATGTTGGTTTGACCTCAAAACTCACATTCTTTCCATTATATTCATTGATGTGGCCAATTGTGTCAACCGTTATGTGATCCAGACACTGTCCTGGGTGCTGGAGGTAAACAGCTGACCAAAGTAGAGGACGTAGTCCCTCCTCTTAGGGAACTTACAGACTAGTGGGGGAAATATATATTAAGGAATTAATTGCCACAAAAAAGTAACTAGAACTGCATGAAATGTCTTGAGGAGCACTTCTATGACACTGTGAGGCTACCTCCAAAATTCTGGGCCAGAAGCTCAGGCTAGGGCCTTTTTAGCCAACTGTGAGGCCCAGGCTGGTCACCAAACATGTTTTCTACCCACAATAATCCTCACAGGATACCATGGAGCTGAAACCCTCCTTCATAAAAGGTTCTTGCTGACCCTCGACTGCCAGTCTTCTCATCATCTAGTCAGTGGCCTTGATGGTCACACCAACAAGATTCCACCAATATCAATAGACATTGGCAGAGAGGAGCCAAAAAATTAGTTGTTGGGAACAGTTGGTAAAAATTCCTGTGATGTGAATCTCACCTGTTCTGCCTGAAGCATCTTTCCCACCACCCTGTAACAGGAGAGTGGTGGGAAGATTGGTAAAGAAGTGGGCTCTGTGTTCTGAAAGAACAGGATGTAGGATCTGAGCCTGACACTGAATATTTGAGTAAGCAACAGACCCACACTAAGCTCAGCCTTCGGGTATTTATTAGGAATGGTAACAGTAACTACTCAATCAATTTGTTGTTATGAGGATTAAGTGCTTTACAGGTATGGACTTTCCACCGTATCAGAGGGCACTTGCTATGCACTCTGCCGACTACTGTTATTCGGTGGCCTGACAGCAGGCTCAAAGCAAGGCTTATGGTAATGAAACAGGACTCAACAGTGTCTACGCAGCAGGGAGATGAAAGGACACAATAGAGCCCAGAGCACAGAGCAAGGTGGCTATGATGGCTCTGGGTGATGATGCCTGTTACCAAGAAGAGGAGGAAGTGATATGGAGCGATCTTGCAAGTTCTAAAAATATAGGATCTCTGAAACACCCAGGAGGCAGTTAAGGAACAGGCCGAGGTATTCAGAGATGACTCCTTAGACTAAACACCTTTTGTCTGATCCCAAATGGGAATCTGGCTGACCTCATAGAGACCTTCGGAATGCATCAATGATGTGATAGCACTTGGCAGAGGTTAAGATCTGAACGATGTCCCTCTGCCCCTGCTATTGGGTCTCACTAGCTCTCATATGTGTGCCCGCTTTGGAAACAGGCCTCTTCTCTCAAATGAAAACAGCAACCGTAGACACAATTAGTCCTAAAGGACAAGGTAAGTGCCTAACTTGTCTACAGAAAATGGAGTGAACGGGACAAGTATAGAGCCATGAAGAGAGGCCATAATAAGGACTGAATGCAGATAACCTTTATACTTAACACATCATAAGCTGTGGTATGGTTCCCACAGACTCCAGCACCACCAACCCTCCTCCAGAAGAAGCAGCAATACATGCCCACTATAAAGAGTTAGAACTGAAAAGGAAGAGGAGGCATTTAGGCATTTGCTTTTGCTTTTTAACTTCCTTGAGAGGCAGCATTAATCCATTCATGAGGGTGGAGTCCCCATGACCCAATCACCTTCCCCTAGGTCCCGCCTCTTAAAGGTTTTGCTACCCCAGCACCAACACCCAAGGCCAAGTTTCCAGGACATGAAACTTTGGAGGACACTTTCAAACCATATCCAAGCCTTAGCACCCAGGAAGAGACACTCTCGAGAGTGTCGTAAAGGGTCCGACTGTGCTGACATTGGAGCTGCTCTGCCAATGGTTCCAGCCTAAGGACACAACCAGGGAAGGGGAGACCATGCTGAGCTAAAAGTGAGATCAGGATCCTCAAGGCCATCTCCGAGCCACCAACTCAACTGTCCCAAGGTTCACCTTCCTCAAAAGTTTCTATCACCTGAGATAATAAAACCCTTCTTCAAAAACCAGTTTGCATTACAGGTTCAGAAAATATATATCTGAAGTCAAATATATTTTAACTGATGCAGAATACATTTTATGTTCAGAATCAAGATACATCTATAATTTCATGGAAGCAAAACTGACAGTATCTTCTACCTGGATCAAAAATATCATTTTAGCTAAAATTTTAATTCAGTTATAGCATGTATATAAAATTATGCACAAGTTCTCAGTATACAATTTGATGAATTATAACAAAGGGAGCACTCCCTTGCAAACGCCACCCAGGTAACTCTACCTTCCCACACAAAGCCCTGCTAAGTCACTATGCCATTCACATCCCTAAAGGAAAACACAGTCAAGATCATCGAAAGAAGGAAAGTTTGAGAAACTGCCATAGCCAAGAAGACCCTAAGGAAACATGGTGACTGCATTAGTGTCCTGGGGTCACCTTCCCAAACTGCCACAAACTGGGTGGCTTAAAACAGAAGAAACGTATGACCCCACAGTTCTAAAGCACAGAACTCTGAAGTGAAGCTTCTGGCAGGACCAAGCTCCCTTAGAAGTCTTTAGGGGAAGATCCTTGCTTCTTCCAACTCTGGTAGCCCCAGATAGTCCTCAGCCTGTGGCATCCACACCTAGTCGCTGACTCCATTTTCACAAAGCCACCTCTCCTGATTCTGTGTATTCACATGGCACTCTCCTCTCTAGGTGTCTGTGTCCAGATTCCCCTCTTCTCATAGGACACCAGTAATGTTAGATCCAGGGCCCTCCCTACTCCAAAGTGTGACCTTATTTTGTCTAGTCACTTTCAAAACTATCCTGTTTCCAGATAAGATCACATTCTGAAGTATTAGGATTAGGATTTCAACACACTTTGCAGGGAGTGGAAGGACACAATTCAATTCATAACAACAACTAAAGAACAGGTGAAATCCTGGGACAGAAAAGGGATATTGCACATGAATAATATGTAAGGAAATAAAAAGCATAGACTTTGGTCAACAATAATGCATCAATATTGGTTTACTAATTGTGACAAGCATACCACACTGCTGCAGGATGTTCATGGCCAGAGTAACCGGGCATGGGGCATATGGAAATGCTCTGCACTATCTTCACAATTTTTCCATAAATCTAAACTGTTCTAAAATGAAAAGGATATTTTTTAATAGAACCTTAGAATGAGAGTTTTAGGTGAGCAGAAAAGTCTCTTTCACTGATCTCAGCTCTGTTGTCAGCTCCTCGTCAGTGTCTGGTGCAAGGTATACATTTGAGACAGATCATAGATAGACACAGAAACAGGTAGATGTTATTATATATATATATATATATTATATAATATAATGTTATTATATATATATATTATATATATATAATATTTCCATAGCTATATCTTTACCTGTGTCCTTTGTATTTATAGATTTATGTAGATAACAGAAGAATACCAATCTATGTGTAGGCTCTATGCAAGACATTTTATCTCTATGAATCTTCATAGTAATTGATATTCACATTTTGCAGATGAGGAGCTTAGGATTCTGAGAGAAAACCAACTTCCTCTTGAGTACCCCACTATCAGGATCAAGTCAAAGCTTCTAACTCAAATCTGCCTGGCTCTCAAGCTTGGGCTTTTATGCCACACTCTAAGTCTTTACCACATTTGACACTGGGTTCTAGAAAGATGGAGTAACTTGCCCAAAGGGAAACCCAGGCAATGAGTTTTTAGGTTGGGACTTCAAATTTATGTAGTAAATTCAGTAAATAAAAAAACAAACAATAATAAGATAAAAAAAATAATATATTATTAATATCTTACCATGGTCAGAGAGAAGGAGAGAGAAAAGAGAAGAGAAAGAGAAGTAGGAAAACAGCTCTTGAGAATCAGTGGAATATGGACCCAAGGGTCCTGAATTTACAGGGAAACAGTTGCTCATGGAATCAAGTCCTCGGTTGCTTCTAGAACTTTTTTTCTCCCATGCTTCCCTCACTCAGAATAATGACTAAAAGAGAAAAAAAAAATTAAAAAGAACTTCTCAGAACCTGTCATCTTTTTCATATCCCCTGGCAGGAGCTGGGGCATTGAGGGTTTCATGGCATGCTTAACTGGAGGACCTGACCACAGGTGCATAGACATATATCCTGTCTTCTTTGCTTAGGAAAATTCCATGCATTCTCCTCAAAGATGGTAAGGGCGCTAATTGTTGGCTCCTGTCTCTATGACTAAACTTTACACTGGTGCAGCTATGATGCCAAGGCTGAAATGCCATTGAGGGTGCTTGTCTCCCTTTCTTGTCCAGGGCTGGCATAAAGATAGTGTGATGGCTTGAAAAATGGCCACCCGAAGCTATGAGGTTCCAATCACTAGAATTTGTAAATATCATAAGTAGAAAGGATCTTTTTAGATGTGACCATATTAAGGATATTGATATGGGGAGATTATTCTGGACTATCAAGGTGAACCCTAAATGCAATCCCAAGGGCCCTTACAGGAGCACACAGAAGATCACACACAGAGAGGGTCATGTGACCACATAGAGACTGGATGGAGTAGCCCCAAATCAAGAAATGCCAGCTCTCACTAGAAGTTGGAAGAACAGGGAACATGTATTCTCCAAAGTCTCTGGAGGGAGCTCAGTCTTGCCAACACCTTGCTTTCCATCCGGGAGTATTAATTTCAGATTTCTGGCCTCTGTGATAGAATACATTTCTGCTGCTATTGTTTAAGCCACTAATACTGAGAATATGTTATAGCAATCTGAAAAAAACCAATACAGATGGTAAAAACAGAACGCATTTCACTAATAAGTGAGCAAAACTCTCTAAAACAAACATAAGTCTCTGACTTAGAGCTATTTTTCACTGCAGAGATTAGGGACTATTGGTGACCCACGTGTCATCTGTGAAGAAAATGAAATCTGTCAATGCTCAGGGTCTCCATCCAATTACTTGATTTATCCCAGAGCAATTAACTAGTTTTTAATGATTAAGACTAAATAAGTCTCTAGACTTGCCTATAGGACTTTGTTACACACACACACACACCCCACACACATGCATGAACAAGTGAGCACACACACACACACACACAAATTGGGTCATAATTGCAAAGAAATAATGAGAAAAATAGGGAAAACTCAAGATCTAGGGGAAAATATGATTAAAAGAAGATTAACCCTGAAGAAAAAAATTAATGAAAAGTATAGACCTTCCCCCCAGAGCCAACAGACTATCTAATAGGTAACCTTCAAAATAGGCCCTCAAAAATGAAGGAAGGAAGGAAGGAAGGAAGGAAGGAAGGAAGGAAGGAAGGAAGGAAGGAAGGAAGGAAGGAAGGAAGGAAGGAAGGAAGGAAGGAAGGAAAGGAGGGAGGAAGGAAGGAAGGAGAAAAGAAAGATTGGACAGAGAGAGAGAGAGAGAGAGAGAAAGAGAGAGGAGAGAAAAGAGAAAAGGAGGAAAGGAAAGAAAAGAAAAGAAAGAAAGAGAAAGAAAAGAAAAGAAAGAAAAAGAAAAGAGAGAGGGAAAAAAAGGAAAAGAACTGACTTCAAGCTTCCCAGGAGCCAGGGCAAAAGGTGAGCTGGATCAGTTATATAATTCTTATTACTGCAAGGATAAAACATATTGTTTCCTTAGAGAAAAGCCTCATATTTTCTTACATTAATTTTAAATGTCACTTCTCATTCTTTACTTAGGAGATGTGAGGAAATGCAATAGATGATGACCTCAATAATATTTTTATAGTAGAGGAATAATAATTGTGTCTTGCAATGACCTTTGATGGAAATTTCAGGCAAAACATCAAGGCAATTCTGAAAGAAGCTTCTATGAGTGAATAGGGTGATGTTGTGTATGGGGAGTGGACAAACTTCCCATTCATTCTAAGACCTCCCATGGACATTTTCCTCAACTAGGCATTTCCTATAATCCTCATAACAGATCATCCAAATCTTTTCTCTTGGGTAAGAAAGGATGCAGAGTGCTGATATTATTCTTCTACTGAATATAGAGCCAATCTTGCAACTGATAACACTGATATACATTCATAGAAATGGAGCGACCTAAACAGGAAGGAAAAAAACATCTAACCTACACAAAGTAAATCTGAAAGTGAAGCAGGAATTTTCCCCATGAAACAAGGTACCTCTGTAAAGTAAGGTATGAATACATAGGCATCAATACTGTAGCATGCTGGTCAATGCAGGAATACCATCTCGAACTGTGAGATGGAGGAATGTGGAAATTAAAAAGACAGAGGAGCTTCTGCTCTGTACTGAGATTTGCAATAATATGGTCAAATCCACAGACCACAGGAGGGCATCTCTATTAGAGAGATCTCCTTCCATTCCAAGTGGTAAGACCCAACTCAAACGCATTTAAGCAAGAACAGAATTCATTGACTCAATTTCCTGGGCTTCCATAGGACTATCAGGAACCAGGGGCTCCACTAACATCAGGGCTCTCTCATCCTCTACTTTCATCTCCTTCCCTTAGTACTTTGGCTTCATTCTCAGCTGGAGAATCTCCACCAGGCAAGCAATATGACCACAGGCAAACTCAAACCTACAGACTTGGCTTGTGATTGAAAAAGAAAAAGACCTCCCTTCTCTCAGTGCCCATGGAGGGCAAGTTATATAAGGATTCTTATTGGTCTTGCTTGGTTCACTGACCAACTCCAGATTCATTCATTTATTTATTCAACATAAATAAATAGTATGTGTGGGTATACTGTTTTAGTGCTAGAGAGACAGCAATGGGGGGGGATCAATCTTGGAGCTTACTTTTTAGTAGAGAAAGAAAAACTATAGAAAATTTGAGATTTAGCATGTCATGCAGTGATATATGTAATAAAGAAGAAAAAGGGTGACAAGGGGACACAGTAACTGTGAGGGGTGCTATTTTATTTACAGTGGTGGGGACAGCCTTCCTAATGATGTAATATTTGGGCAAAGACGTGAAGAAAATGAGAAAGTAAGCCCTGTGACTATCTGGAGGAAGATTAATCCACATTTATTAAAAAGAAAATTCAGAGGCTCAAAGAGAAGAAGATGGTCTTCATGTTTAAGAAACTACAAGGAAGCCATTGCATCCAGAGAGGCAAAAACAAAGGAGAAGGGTATGTATCATTCACAATCTGGGCCCTGATAAGGATGTCGGTCTTTATTCTAAGTAAGACAGAAAGCAGAACAGTGACATGATTTAATACTTCAGAAGGATCTGTGTGCTGCTATGTAGAGATCAAGGTCTTCCAAGTGAAGCCCACCAGTCTGTAATTTGGTCTTATTGACTTGTTGAAACATGAAGTGTGGGATGTTTCAATAAAGGGTATTAGTAAGAGCTTACTGTAGGGTTTAGGACTCTGTCCCATCATTGAAGGGTGGGGTTTAAAAGAAGTAGGGCTTTGTTCTAGATTAGATAGTCAGGCTAATCAATGACTATGCATCTTAATAATTCTTACTTGAAGGTGAGAACAGAGTGAGGCAAAAACTGTGATTGGTAAGAAGCAGCAGTCACTCAACTTAACCAAGCTAGAAGAATGTTTGGTTTTTTGTATGCTTTGGACAATGTTCTTGTGTTTGTCTTGACCCATCAGTCACAAAGAGGCTTTGTCTGATATGGAAGTCCATGAGTGAGTGCCAGGAAGATCCCAACTATATAGGGGTTGCCTTTCTCTTCCTCAGGGAACAAAGGAGGGTCAGGTATCAGAGAGAAGGTTATTGGTGCAATTGTCCTCATGGCTGTTCATCAAGACTATAGTATTTCGAGAGGTTCAATGTGGTAGAATTCCTGGCATATTTTGAAGGTAGAGATGATGGAATTTTCTGACTGTGTAAAATAAGTCTAAAAGTTTAAGGTAATTTAAGGGGTTTTCCCAAGTGACGAAATGAAATTGCCATTTACCAAAAAGTAGTAAATTATGGGAGGAGTATGTTGAATGTAGTACACAGAGAACTCAGTTTCAGACATACTAAATATAAGGCTCCCCCTTAGACATCCAAGTGAAAATATGAAAGAGAGAGAGAGAAAAAAAAGTGTTCAGAGGAGTGGCAGAGCCAGAGGCTAGAAAATATCTTCACAAGTTACTGGTATATGGACCTGGATGGTACTACCTAGGAATTAAATGTAGAAAAAGAGAATGAGACTAGCCTGAGCCATGGGAAACTTCCTTGCACAATGACTGTGGGAGGGACATTCTGAGTGGCCAGCCTGAGGCACATCCCATACCTGGCAAGAAGATGGGGCAACATGATTGACAACTTCCTTAAGCCCACGTGGGTGAGAAAGAGTTGATTTCCTATAGCAATGAATTTTGAGACAACAAATACCATTCGTCTACATTAGCGACAAATGCAGAGCCCTCATATTTTTTTGACATCATTGAATTGTTTAGTTAATTAATAGATTTTATCTTTTCATAACTGGCATATGTGACACACATTTCTAAAAACGTTAGGAGTATGAATGTGATAGAAATACTTGTCCTCTTGGTTTCAAGTTAGCAAGAGTCTTCCTCCATATTAAATTTAGTTTCTTCTGCATAGCCCTGTGAGAAGAAATGAAAAAAAAAAAATGATTGCTGTTTAAAAGACTCACAACTCAGCTTATTATAGATCAGATATTTCTAACTACGGACCTCTTGAAATTGAAGTTTCCCCATTTGGGAAGTCCTCTATGCTCACAGACACCAAAGCCAGAGGGGATATAGTGGAGATGTTTCCAAGCATCCTGGGCTGGAGGAGATGAGTCACAGTGCTATGACTACCAGTGAACACTAAAAGAGAATTCAAGCTTTGATCTTCACTTATCATTTACTAACTAGGTGATGTCGGGCAAGTCACTTCACCTCTTGCTTTGGTCTGAATGTTTGTGTCTCTCCAAAATTTATTAATGGTATTAAGAAATGAAGGGTCTTTGGAAGGTGATTTTGCCATGAGGGCAGAGCCCTCCTGGATTAGCACTCTTAGAAAAGAGACCTTTTAGGTCTGCCTCCTTTCCACCCAATAAGGATATAACAATAAGCCATCTAGAGAAACAGGACTTCCAGAACAATGAATCTGCCATCACCTTGGTCTTGGACTTTCTGATCTCCAAAACTGTGAAAAATAAATTCCTGTTCTTGTTGAGTCACTAGCTTATGGCATTTTTGTTATAGCATCATAAACTGATGAGGTAACTCTCCCAGCTTCTGTTTCCTCACCTCTGCAACTAGGGACAATGCTTCATTTTCACCAGGTGGTGGGAATCAAGAAAGATACTGCTTGCAAGAGACTCTAGTATCATGGTTGACCCATGACATCATCTAGTAAATGTTAGTCTCCTTCCTTTTTAAGTAGGTAACCTGCAGGGAGAATTCAATTCTGGAAATTTTTATTGACCTCTCATTATGAATTCTGTAATATTTGAGCACAAAACATTGATAAGTCTACGGGGGTCATAGCTGAGAAAGAGAGGGCAAAGTGGTGGTGGTGGTGTGATGGGGGGGTGACATCTGACTTGTCTTCTCAGTCTGGAAGCCACATGTGTCACACAATGCTAGTGTGATTGCATTTTCTGTGGAAATGCAGAACTAAGTTCCACAGGCTGACTGGGTGTCAGAAAGACTCCATTCATTGATTCAGAGCAGAGATGACATCAGAGAAAAGCTCCAGTTGCTCCCAGGCTGAGGGTGGAGGGTTTGAGGTGAAGGACTTATGCAATTATCTGCTTCCCTCATGTATTTCATCAAACATGCCTTGAGAATGGCTTGTAAAGGGATTTCTCTAGTCAAGGATCTATGACATGAATGCTCAGAAGTGCCAACCTAATTTAACTATCAGATTCCCCAAAGAACAATGATATTTATTTGGGAATAGAAGAGCATTGTAATGGGAATATGTGTGCTAGAGTAAACCACGGTGTATCAGGGAGATCAGGGCAAGAGGAAATTTTTAAATGCAGTCAGGGAGATTTACTTGGTTGCAAAGTTCATTGTTCTTCACTGGCGTCAGCTCACTGGTAGATGTGCCTTGCTGGGCAGTGTTCTGTCAAAAGCATCTTGTCTGAATTGCTGCAGTCTTAAAGAATGTTAAAGATAAACTTCGTTTCAGAAATTTGTGCATATGTGGGAGGGCTGCAAAGCACAAAATGCATGTAGAACAAGAAGGAATCTCTTATGAGGCTTTTACAAAATCCCTAGAATAGTACTTATCTCATATAGACATGTCTGGATTCTCCCCTTCATAACTTCCCAGCTCTAATTTTGTCTGAGTCTGACAAGAAAGATTTCATCTTGGTATCATCAAGTTTCATAAAGGACATGTTCTTCCTCCTCTACAGCAGTTGCCAGGGGCACCTGGACAAGCAGATTCATCCTCAATGGAAGTGGCCACAGTGATCAAACTTTCTCTAATCCCAGCCTCTCCAATTTCCCCAGAGAGGAGGAGAGTACTCATCACAGAATAAACACAAACAACCAGCAGGAGGGTGAGCAGAAGCATTTGATCTCCAGTGCATCCAGTGTTGACCTGATGCACCTGAATCCTCACTAAGCAGGCACAGGGGATCATGGGCTAGCAGCAGGGCAACCCTCAAATGATCTCTTCCACTCACTCCATAAAATGATGCATTGGGATTAGCAACACTTTTCTTAAAATTCAATTTGGGGAAGGGAATCTGGGGAGGGAGGAAGGAAGGGAAGGAAGGGGGAAATACTGGGGAATGAAAAGGAGCAAATCATATTATATGCATTTATGAATACATTACAATGAACCCAACTGTTATTTATAACTATAATCCACTACTGGAAACATTAAATATAACAGAACCATGGCCATATTTTTTAAAAGTTCTTATCTATCAGAGAGGCATATTGAAATATTTATGGAAAAAAATGTTGCATCTGGGATTAGTGGAATACAGGAGGTTTAGGATTTCATTTATATAAAGTACAAAAGCAAACAAAATGAATGCAAGCTGTTAGAAGCTAGGAGAGTAGGGGCAGGATAGTGACCACTAAGTAGGCCAGGCAGGCACCTGGGACTGGGATCATACAGGAGTCATCAACTATGAAAATTATGCTTTATCTTTACAGTGTGTGAGCTTTTATGTACACATACTTATGCATGCATGGGCATATGTATCACATGTACTTCAAGAGTTTCTTGAAAAATTACAATATGGGAGGAAGGTGTTCCGTGCAGGTAATGGAGCTAAAGGAATGCAGCAGAAATCTGATGGTCTGAAAACTCTGCTAAAGCTGCAAGATGAGTAGAAAAGGGATCATTTTACTGTTCTCCTACATTGTAAATGTTGACATTTTGCACAAGAAAACATTTATCAAAGTATCCCCAGAAGGAGGATTATTATTTATCCTTAAATTGTCAATTTCTGAAAAACAAAGTTTCAATACATCAGGTATTGAAGCTCTGATGGGTGAGAGAAGAGGACGGACCATTTGTTCACGTTTTCACAAACCTGACATCTCATGCATCTGGTCCAGTAACTTTAAATCAGTGATCACTCATTTAAAAGAAAGCATACCAGCTACTTTGGAGGCTGAAGCAGGAGGGTCCTTGAACTAGGAAGCCTGGGAAATATAGTGAGAATGTCTCAAAAATAAATATTTTTTAAATAAAAGAAGAACATACACACAGATACATATTAGCATATGCCAACATTTGTGCAAATTTAATGCTATTGATTACTTAATTCTAAATTTTATACCTGTGCTATAAGCACATGTTCATTGACTTTTGATGGGATTATGTTCTGATAAATCCATTGCAAACTAAAAATGTCCTGAGACAAAAATGCATTTAACAAACCTAACCTATTGAATATCATGGGTTAACCTAGCCTACCTTAAACGTGTTCAGAACACTTAAATTGCCCTACAGTTTGAGTAAAATCATCTAACACAAAGTCTAATTTTAAAGTGTTGGATATCTCATGTAATTTATCATATACCTGTCCCAAAAAAACACCAACTCCATGGTATTCCACAGAGGATTGGTGTTTCCCCTCATAATCACATGGCTGACCGGGAGCCGTGGTTCTCTTCTGTTGTCCAGGGTCATGATTGGTATTTTTGTTTGTTTGTTTGTTTGTTTTTGTTTTTTGGTGCTTGGGTTTTAACCCAGGGTTGCTTTGTCACTAAGCTATATTCCTGACCCTTTTATTTTTTATTTTCGAGATAGGGTCTCACTAAGTTGTTTAGGGCCTCACTAAATTGCTGAGACTGGTCTTGAATTTATGATTCTCCTGCCTCAGCCTCCTGAGTTGCTGGGATTACAGGTGTGCACCACAGTGCCCAGCCATTGCCTAGTATCATGAGAGTATCAAAGCCCATATTGCTAGCCTTTGCCTAGTATCATGAGAGTATCAAAGCCCATATTGCTAGCATACGAAAAGACCAAAATTTGAAACACCATTTCTATTGAAATCTTAAGTGATAGGCTATATATAAAGTCAAAAATCATTAAGTTGAATCATCATAATTTGTGGACCATCTATACTAATATATTGTGAACATTATAATGCATATATAAAAAGAACTTTTATAGGAAGGGATAAAATTTATATGTGGATATTGTACTCTTTCTAATGTCAATGCATATTGTTGGGTGCCTTTACAACATAGAACTTGGAAAACATTTAAGATTTATACAACACAAAATAAAAAATAAATACCAGACAAATAAAAACCAAATTATACATTGAATATAATCTACTAACCAGACACCAGGCTTTTCCCTGGTTGTATGAATAGCCATCGCGTTGAGAGTTAATGGTGTACTGGGGGAGAAGATACATGAAACTATAAATCCATATAGTGTGGTGGTGACACCAAAATGGAAATAGAATAAGGCAACCTGGGGATTCTTCCTGCAAGAGAGAAGCCCTAAGAGGAGGTAGAAAGCTTAATAAAGAACTCAACAAGCAAATAAATGTAAGAAGGATATTCCCAACTGTTATGGGTTTAATTGTGTTGCCAAAAAGATATGTTAAAGTCCTAACCCTACTGCCTAAGAATGTGTCATTTGGAAATAGGGTCTTTGCAAATGTAATCAAGTTATGATGAGGTCCTCAGGGTGGGCCCTAATCCAATATGACTGGAGTCCTTATGAGAAGAAGTAAAGAGACAAGCTCCCACAGAGAGGAGAAAGCAATAGGCATACACAGACACACAGGACAAAGGTCACATGACTGCAGAGACAGAAATAGGAGTTATGCAGCTGCAATCCAATGAACACCAAGGACTGCCCACAGTCATGAAAACGAGACAGGGAGCATTGTCCTGCTCACACTTTAAATTCAGCCTTCTAGCCTCTAGAACTGTTGGAGAATAAATTTCTGTTGTTTTAAATCACTCAAGGGTATTTTGTTATAGCAGCCCTAGAAACTAAAGCATCAATAAAAGAAACCAATTTAGCAAATGAATAGGATTGGAATAACAGGATGTGTGGTGGAAACTGCCAACCCATAAGCTTCTAGAGAACAGAGAAGGCAAGATGGAAGCTACAACAGATTAACCCACCATGCTGCACCCTGAGTGAGAGGTCATAGAAACAACCCTAGTGAGAAGCAATAAAGTCTGACCAGCCATGGGACTAGCATGGAAGAGGACAACAGATGCCAGAAATACACAAGGGACAAAAGAGGCAAGACATGGAGAATGGCGGAATGTGGCAAAGCAAGAACAAAGGACTGGGAGAAACTCAGGTGGATGGTGATTTCACAGCTAACATAAGGAAGAGAAGCCACTTTGGAGCATAATGAGACATTATGGATTCTGTTTTTGACATGTTGATTTTGAGAAACTTCTGGGACCTAAAAATGTGTTTGGCCAGCAGTTGAATACAGAAATCTAAAGCTCAAGGGAGATTCAATACACAAAGATAAATGTTGAGGAGTCAACAGTATAGTGGGCAAAAGTGGAAAAATCAATTGTCAAGGGGAGAATCCTGAGCAAAATCATCATGTAAGTGGTGGACAGAAGAGCTGCCACATAAGAGATGAAAAAGGCAAGTTGAAATGTGAGTAGTAGGATCAGTAGGAGAGTCAGCTTTTTCACTGCTGTGACTAAATGATCAGACCAGAACAATTTTAGGAGGAAAAGCTTATTTAGGGGCTCATGGTTTCAGAGGTCTTAGTCCACAGAAGGTTGGCTCCATTTCTCTGGGCTCAAGGCGAGGCAGGACATCTTGGTGGAAGAGTGTGGCAGAGGGAACCAGCTCACATGATGATCAGGAAGCAGAGAGAAACTCCCACTGCTAGATACAAATATATACCCCATAACCATGTCCCCAATGCCCTACCTTCTTCAGCCATACCCCACCAGCCTCCAGTTACCACTTGCTTAGGGAATTAATTCACTGATTGAGTTGAGGCTCTCACAACCTAATTATTTCCCCTCTAAACCCTCTCACATTGTCTCACGTGTGAGTTTTGGGGGGATACCTCACATCCGAACCATAATAGATATCTTGGAAGCCGTAAATTAGCCAAGGAGTCAAATGTGGAGAATGGAATTAAAAATGTGGAGACCTGGGAAGATGGGATAAAAGGCCTAGAAATGGCAGCAGTGATGGTGATGGGGGAACTCTTTAGTAGAGTAGATGAGGGAATAGAGGACAGGCTATCCTAGGTGGAGCCTGCACAATAGGTGATACAGTGGGGACAGCAAGTTACCAATTCCTTGAAGACATATGGCTGCAAACGAATGAGAAAGGGAGTGTGGTCTCCAGAGAAGGATGGAAGGTCAGGTCAAGGGTGAAGAAAACTGAAGCAGATTACAGGCTAAGAGGCAAGACTTTGGAAGACTTTGATAACATAAATAAGATGATATTATGTTGAAGAAAAGGAGAGAAAGGAGAGGATCTGAGACTAAATTAAGCAGCACTCCTGATTTCCCAATTTCAGCACTGGGGTGCTAAGGTGGTTTAGGGGCAAGTAAGTTTGCACAGGAAGCTGAAGAAGATCATCCCTTAAGCTATTGTGTGTGTGTGTGTGTGTGTGTGTGTGTGTGTGTGTATGTGTTTATGTTGACAAAGGGACGGTGTGTGGTCAAGGGGTATAAGAATGGAGGTTAAGATATAGAAAACATGGAAGGAGAAAAAGGGAACAAATAAAAGAATTGTCAAGGGACATCAAAGGCCAGCTGAGGCTGGAGGCAGCACAACTCTGGTGGCACTCTTTGACTGATTTAGGACCTTGCTCCATCCTTATGGGAGGAACAGACTCAGTGTGTGGCACCATGTATGAGGTATTAGAGAGGTTTGGAGGATTTAATAACCTTAGCTCATCTCTGTTATTAAATAGAATAATCTCTCAAGTCCATACTACTTGCTTATTTTCCTTATCTCCATACAGCTTCTTCCTCCCCTGCCAGCTTGATCCACAACCTCCTTTTCCATGAGACCCCAAAACCACCTCTTCTCTGCCCATATTTTTCATTGTTCATTGTCTCATCTCCCATCCTTGACTCAGCTCAATCCTCACCTCATGGCTTCTCTTCCCTAAAATTCCTCCTAACCTCCTTCGCTACTCACAGTGATGTCTCTGTGCTTTAAGACGGATCAGATTCTCTGGTTTAGTTATGAACACTCTTTGGGATCAGATATGGGGAGCAGAAGCCAACCAAAGGGACTGTGATTAGAATAGAGGGATTCCAAGAGGGTGAGAGAGGAGACAAGGTGCAGGAATCCAGGTATGAAATCTTCCTCCTAAAAGACAAAGCCAAGGCTGGAGCAAGAGCTATCTCCAACATCTCCTCTCCAGGCATCTCCTCTCTTTCCTGGGTCATCCCCAAAAGTGTTCAAGCTTCCCCAAACCAAACAATCCCATGTTTGTCCCCATGTGTCCCTTCAGCCATGATTCCATTACTCCCTTTCTCTCCCTGAGTGACCATTCACAGCCTCGTGGTCCTCAACCCTCAGATACTCCCCAGGCCCTCCTGGTTTCCACCTCCATCATGCCCCTGAAACAGCTCTGCTTCCTGTTTTCCAGGGAATAAACACAGTCAGTCACTCTAAGGGGGGCTAATGTACTTTTATGTCATTTGAAAAAGGAATCAGCTGTGGAAGTAGACAATTTCCAAATACTCATGTTATTCTTAGAAGCTCAAGGTGCCTAATGCAGCTGGATATTGTGTTTGTGTCCTTTCTTTGGTCTGTTCTTGCTGCTACCACCTTTCACTCCAATCTAAGATCTCTCTATAGTTTCCTGTTGTTTCTTCTCTGGTTGGTCCTCTTACTGTAGGTTCATAGCCTGCCATTCTGTGAGTGGTCCCCAGATGTCCTACAAAACGTTTTCCATCCCAAAAACAAAACTCTGAACAGAGGCTCTCATTAGCATTCCCATCTGCTCCCCATACCACCAGAGATCCCCATTCATTTTCAATTCTTTCCTAAGTACGTCTTCCCTGAGGAATCTCAACTGATGACAGATCTCTCTGCTTCCTGTCCCCAAGTGATTATACTTCTTTCTGCCCCTGCTCATTATGCCTGATACTCTGTTCCCAAGGCAACAGAGGCCTTGGGCAGAAGCTTTGTGGCTTTATCCCCATTCCCACTTGATGTCCTCAAGGTTTATTTTTGGCTTCCAGAGATCATACATGTCTACCTTATTGTTATAACACTCACATACTCAAATTCACCACAAATAGGGCATGGCCAGCTGTTCAATCAAGGTGTGAGCATTGGGAGAAGCAAAGTACAGATAAAGAGAAGCCAAGCGTAGAACCAGGGAAATGGTACAAGCTGAGAACATCTAGCAATTAAGAAAAAGTCAGAAAAAGAAAAGAGTGGCTGGGAGAGTGAAGGCAGACACTGCCCTTGGGCGGTGTCCAGTGTGAGTCAGATGGAGGGGCCACCGCAGGACAGGACTGGGCAGGTTCGTTGGTAGACTTCTGATGCCACACCACCAGCTATGGTCCCCAGTGGCAGACTGAGTTCCACACCTCAAAGATGTCCATTCCTAGAACCCTACCTTACATGATAAAAGGGACTTTTGCAGAAGATAAATTAAGGATCTTGGGATGGAGAGACTATGCTAGATTATTCAAGTGGGCCCAAGACAGAAACAAGAGAATCAAAATGAATAGAAGGATGGTGGAATGAATTTGACTTAACTTTCCTATGTACATATATAAATACACCACAGTGAATCTCCACATTATGTAAAGCCACAAGACTGGGATCCTAATTGGAATAAGTTGAACTATCTGTATGTATAAATATGTCAAAACACACTCTACTGTCATATATAACTAAAAAGAACAAATTAAAAATAAATAAAAATAAAATTTTATTTTTAAAAAAACGAGAAGTAGGAGATATGACATTGGAAGTAAGAGGTGAGGCAAGGAAAGGACCATGAGCCCCTGAACACAGGTGCCTTGAGAATCTGAAAAGAACAAGGAAATGTAGGGCTGGGGACGTAGTTCAGTGGTAGAGAACTTGCCTACATGCACACAGATCTGGGTTTAATCCCTAGTATTGCCAAAAAAAAAAAAAAAAAAGACAAGAAAGTAATTTTTTCTCTGAAGCATCTAGAAGAAACACAGTCCCTTCAGCACCTTGATTTTGGCCTTCTGACATCCAAACCATAGAAGAATAGATTTGTACTATTTTAAGCCATTACGTTTGTAATAGTACATTACATAGCACTAGGCTGTATAGCAAAGGAGGTTTGATGGGTACACATGGGTGGCTTTGGGCTCTGCCAAAGCTTCAGGGCTGGGCTGCTCTACAATAGCTACTTCAGCACCTCCTGAGGTCCCCGGCCCCTTCTCTGGGTTGTTTAACCATGTGGCAGAATGTTTTTTAATTGTGTGTGTGTGTGTGTACATATGTACGCATGTATATATATAATTCAAAATGTCTATTTTTTGTATATATACACACACATAAATATATGTGCATATTATGATGCTTTTCTATATATTATACTTTAATAGCCTTGAAAAAACCTTTTTAATCTTTCTGGGTAGAATGAGTGCCCCCTCCTTAGGCTAGCCAATTTTTTGAGGGCCAATCCAGGCCAAGTGTCCTCTATCTGACCCATATAGCTCAGGCAGCAATGTTCTGCCTTCACTAGTCCAAGGCCAGGTGCCAGGCAACTAGGGACAATCCTTATAATGCTCAGAGCATTCCCAAATTACTCAAACTAGCCAATACTGAACTATTCATACTGCTTTGCTAGCCCTTCCCATGGAGGCCCCCATAAAGGCTCTGGTCTCAACTTCCCACCAGCTGCTGCCTTCTGCTCCCTGGCCACGCTGGTGTCTTTCCCATGTGGCCTTGCATGGCATGCTGTGCCTTCCATCTCTGGGACCTGTGAGTATACGTTTTGTTTTCCTGAGCGTCTGTTTTCTCTTGTGGCCACACTTGACTGACCATTGCCTAAAAGGATGCAGACTATTTTCTATACTACCAAAAAGGTCATTCTTAAAGTTAGTGAGATCAGAACTCTTTGAAATCCCTTCCAGGCTGTCAGGAATGCATTTGTCAGTGCCAGTAGGGGACAGCCACTCAACCAGTCTCCAAACCTCTTACCTACACCATGACCTGCCTCACCCTGTCACTGAGCTTGCGGGGAGTACTAGGATGTCTGCTGCACTCTTCTTTCCTGGCTTGCACCCAGAGAATGCAAAGAAAGCCAGGAACAGTGCATTCAGGCAGACTGCAGGTGAAAGGAGGGCAGCTCACCAGGCCTAGATAGTCTGTGAAGCCAGTAGCCAGCAACAACATCCACTAAGGGCCCCTGCCAACTGCAACTGGCATCCCAGGCACTGCAAATTGAAGGTGAAGAAGTAGAAGACCTCTGGCTGCTAGCAGGCTCCATTTCCACACTCTGCATGTCCCATTCCCGCCATAAAAGCAGTTTCCACACTTCCTCCCTGCAGATCAGCATTGTTAACAGGCTAAGTGCCATCCCGATTCTTCATTTGAAGCACATGCTCATTATAGAGTTTCTTTCAAATAAATCACATTGCTGCTTCTAAAGAATCTTTCTCTGGGCTCAAATGCCAACTCAAGATATGACAACAGCTCCCCAGTCTCCATCCCATGCCAGGCACTAGGACTTTATTGTCAAAAGCTGGAGAGTGCCTGGAATTGTAGTTGTGTTCCTACTGTGCTCACAAAATAAGAACCAGGGATAGACAGGTGCACTTTCTAGGGGATATTAGTTTGCATGGATCCTTCCTGCTTGAAAGGGAACTAGGACACCAAGGATAGAAACTCCGGCCCCAGCCTAGACCATTGTCCCAAGCAGAAGTGACATGGATGATCCTTCTTCCTAAGGCCCCCAAATTCCAGCATGCTTCCTAAGGGAAAGTGTAGCTTTCAACATGAGGCTATCTAAAATCACATTAGCCAAAGTCTTTATTTAAGTAATGGTCTCAATTGGGGTAAGGGAACAGGAAATTGTTATAGCTCCATTCCTTGGGGCTTGAGGTGAGGCAGAACATCATGGCAGAAGAGCGTGGCAAAAGGAAGCAGCTTGCATAATCAGGGATCAGAGAGAGAAAGAGAGAGAGAGACTCCACTCTCCTCTCCATATAAAAAATATATACCCCATGGCCATGCCCCCAATGAACCCCTCCCTCCCTCGAGCCACACCCCACCTGCCTCCAGTTACCATTCAGTTAATCCCATCAGGGATTAGTTCACTGATTAATTTAAGATGCTCACAACCCAGTCATTTCTCCTCTGAACCTTCTTGCATTGTCTCATACATGAGATTTTGAGGGACACCTCACATCCAAGCTATGATACTGACCATGTTTCATTAGGGGGCAGGGTAACTGGGCCTTAAAATTCAGCCCCTGTGCACTCGCTTATGTACGCATGCCCTGCTCCCTTTGGGAAGCACATCTGGACCAGGACTTCTGCACAGGCTGGTTAGCTATGGCTCCCTCCCTCACCTCCACTCTACCTGTAACTGAGTGGGAAATTTAGACTGATGTCATAAATTTTCCAGAACAGGGAGTGAGTTTCTCTTGAATCTCCTATCTCTATATTGGGAGTTGCTGCATCTGGCAATCAGTGAAGAGTTACATGATTTCCATTTAGCTTTTGAACAAATCACTTACCTGGTAACCGCACTGGGTGTTTTTTTGGTTTTTTGGTTTTTTTTTTTTTTTTTTAGTTGTTGATGGACCTTTATTTTATTCATTTATTTATATGTGGTGCTGGGGAAGGGCTCTAGCACTGAGCCATAACCCCAGCTGCACACTGGATGTTTTAGTCAGCTTTTTCACTGCTCTGACTAAAGGATCTGATGAGAACAACTATAGAGGAGGAAAAGTCTATTTGGAGGCTCATGGTTTCATAGGTCTCAATCCATAGACAGCAGGCTCCATTCCTTGGGCCTCAAGGTGAGACAACATCATGGTGGAAGAGTGTGGTAGAGGGAAGCAGCTCACATGATGATCAGAGAGCAGAGAAAGAGAGAGATACAAAATATATACCCCAAAGCCATGCCCCCAATGTCCACCTCTTCCAGTCACATCCCACCTGCTCACTTAATCCCTTCAGGTGATTAATTCACTGATTGGGTTAAGGCTCTCATAACCCAATCATTTTTCCTCCAAACCTTCTTGCATTGCCTCACACATGAGCTTTTGGGGACAATTCACATCCAAACCATAACAAAGGAGGACTGAAGTCTCTCTTGGATTTCCTATCTGTGCATTGGTATTTGCTGCATCTGGCAAGCAATGAAGAGGCACATGATTTCCATGTAGCTTGTGGATAAACCCCTCACCTGGTAACCACACCGGGAGGCAGGGTATTTGAGCGCAGAGTCTCTAATGGCTCCTACATCCAGAAAGTCATGCCATGGATGCTCATACAGCAGACATTGGTCAGTAAGCACCTATCAATGTAGCAAAAGAAAATAAGTTACAAATCTTGAGAGATCTGTTAAGATTATATCATGGTATGCAGGTAATGTTAAAATGACTTGAAAAAGCAGTCTTATCATGATGGCACATTAATTTGATTTTAGACTTGTTTTGAGTTGTGGCCAAAACTTCCATGACAAGGGCAGGTCTGCTGAGGTAGGCAAAATAATTGCCCTCAAAGATACTCACAGGCTAATCCCTGGAACCTATGAACATGTGAGGCTTCATGGCACAAACAAGTTTAGGTCACAGATGGGATTAAGGCTGCTAATCTGACACGAAAATAGGGGAAAATCAATGGCCTGAAAATATCTGGGTAGACTCAATGTGATCACAAAGGTCCTTGTAAGTTTACGAGGGAGAAGAAGAAGGAGAACCAGAGTGATGTCAGCTTCCAAGGGACTTGACATTGCTGGCTTTGAAACTGAGGCGGGAGCCACATGCTGGGCAAGGTGAACAGCCTATAAGAAGCTGAGGAAGGCTAGGTGTGGGTGTCCCCTAGAGCCTCTAGGAGGAGCACAGCTCTGCTGACACCTCGATTTTTACCTGAGTGAAACCTCCTTCAGAACACGGAACCCCCCAGAACTGTACAATAACAAATGTGTTTTGTTTTAAGCCATTGTGTTTATGAAAATTTATTATAGCAGCAACAGGAAACTAATACACCCTCTCAACCTAGGTTTCTCAGCTTCAGCAATATTTACATTTTTCTCTGGAAATTCTTTGTTTTAGGGACTATTTTATGGATCTTTAATAGGATCCTTTACCTCCACCTGTGAAATTCCAGTAAAACCTAATCCAAGTTGTAACAACAAATTCGTCAAATCTCTAAACATTGCCCTAGGACAGGGGTAGGAGAGGAAGGAAGGGGAAATCACCCCTTGTTCAGAGTCAGTGCTATAAACTCACCATGGTTATCCATTCTGATATATACCTGCCCTCTTACACACAGGTTTCTGGTTGCTGCCATTTTATGTGTGGATATCTTCTGGATGAAGTCTTTGATGTTGACTGAAAATGAAGGGCCTAGGGAGATGACATACAAAGTTCTCATCAATCTTTGATGCCACAGAGTGAGTTTCCATCATTTCAAACAGGGTGGTTTAGTGGGGAGAATGTAATAGTAAATATAAAGGACACAGAATTGAGATCAAGAAGTGTGCAAGACGAGATCTGACCACTTCATATAATATTCTTTATCCCATTTGCCTTGTGCACAAGTCCCAAACAGGTCTCTGGGCTGCAGTATGCAATGAGTACATTTGATTTCTGTGCAGGAGGACCTCACTGGCTCATGGGGGAGATTTGTGCATAATTTGAGGAGAAAAATCTTTTAACAGAAATTGAAAGGTCTATAAAGACACCATGGTCATGTATTTCAAATCAAGAATCCGCAAGTGAGGCAACAGGCTGTGAAGAAGTTTAACAACAGAGCCAAATATTTGAAATCAAGACTGCCTTCAAAAATGTGACCATGTTGCCTGAAAGAGGCACAGGCAAATTGATGCCAGAAGCTTCCCAGAGCATGGGATGTGTGAACCAGAACTTACACAGGTGAAGAGGGGGAGGAGGGAATCACAGCTCATCAATTCTTGCAAGAGAAACATATGCATGAAGACATAAGAGGAAGCTCCATATGGCACACCATTTCAAATTAATCAGCAATTCCAGATCAATGTGACCATTTGAAGATAATTTCAAACAGACATCACTAAATTTAAAAAAAAATAGACAAGACAGCACTTATCTTTACTTAAAAACAATACCATTGGTTATTATTCAAGAGTAGGTGCTTCCAAGGACTTAACCTAGAATCCCCTCTCTAATACCCACCATGTGGCCTTGTGCAAGGAACTTCTGTGCATGTTTACCCATTTTCAAAATGGAACAATAATGTCTGCTCCCAAGTTCATTCGAGGAGTCATGTTTGCATGTAAAGCCTTTGACAGCATGCCTGGAACATGGTAAGTAACTTATCATTGTTTTATCTCTATTATTGAAAATATTGTGAACAGTGCTTAAACGTTGAAGAGACCCCAGTTACTCTGCAGGACTTCTTGTTACAGGGTGAACTGTTGGATTTAATTCCACCAAATCACCAGCACACATTGGTTGGGGAGAGATACAGGAAGAAGGAGGAGATCAACCATGGCATGGGAGTATGCCAGGGAGCAGGTGTCTGGTGGAGCTTCATGGAGGAAACCCAAGCCTCCTTTGCAAACAAGAAAGGATGATGTGTTTACAGTTTTATCTGGTACTTGGGAGTCTCAGACTGTGATGGCCCTACACTTAACACACAACAGCCCTCCTGCAGTGTAGGACTTTTCAATCTGCAACTGAGATGGACATTAGGGAGTGGCAAGGCTTGTGGTGAACCAGGGGTTCAGACGCCTTTGAAAGAAGTCATCTCAGTTCCAGCCAATTGTTGCCATATGGAAATATTAGATCTTCTCATTTTTCAGAAAAGGATGGCAATCAGAAATTGTGTGGGGAAATTTCCCAGTTTGAAAATGCAGGTTAAATTAGATCATGGGTCTACAAGCCAGTTTCAGCCTGTAGGTCACAGTTGAGGAACCCTGGCTTAGAGACTTATGAAATAATCCTCTTGTAGTGTCCTTTGATGTGAGAACACCATGGGCAAGAAATCTGGATACTTTTCTCATAAGATTCTAATAAGTCCCAGCAGAAGAAATTATTTCTGACTTTTCTCTAGAAAAATTCATGTATTGATTAAAGAAACGTTACTACCTTAACACCACTCTTCTGCCACTCTTTCTGGCTTAGTTGGCAGCTCACTAATTTCTTCAAGACCAGGAATCTGGGAGTCATTGGCTGGCTGCTTCTCTTTGCCTTCACAGTCATTCTGCAACCAAGTCCTAGAGTTGGCTTCAGTGTCTCATAGATCTATTGTGCCCACTGACATTTAAGGCCATGCCATCTTCCTGCTTCCTAGCCAGCTCTCATGCCTCCGCCTGACCAGACCCTCCTGCACACTCTACTTGGCAAAGTTACCATCCAAGGCATACATCAGATAAGACTGTTGCCGCATGCTTAGAACTCAAAGACTCCCTCTCACTGACAGGTCAGAATCAGAGCTCCTTGGTACCATGCACAGGGAGGGGTGAGTGAGTAATTAGCTGTGCCTGGGGTATCAGGGGTATCAGAGGCCAGGAACATCAGGCATGATCTGCATTGTAAAGTAGTTCAAATCTCACATTAAGGACTTGGGGCCACATTGTGCAGGCAATGGGGAGCTGTGAGAGGATTGAAGCCCAGAGGAACTTTGATCTATATTCTATAAACTTCACCACTCTTGTTTCCTTCACAGCATCTATTACAGTTTATAATTATTTCATTGCCCCCCCCCCCCCCCCGCCCGCTGCAATATTTTCCACTAAATTTTGAGCTATGTGAGGAAAGGAACTTGTCTGTTTTGTTTGTGTTTATTTCTTTACTGCCCTATGAATGCCTGAAACACAGTGGGATTCAAGAAAAGGTTATTGAATAAATGAGTAAATATGAATGATGAATGCAGGAATGAATGAATAGAATTAACAGAAAATTATACCTGGGTCCCCTCCAACATGTTTCTCATCATTTCTTCTTGTGTTTAAGATCCTTCTGAAATATATCATGATAAAATGCATATTACTGTGAAGCTCTGAAGCAGCAAGATACAGCATTAGTGACTGGATGTCAATTACATGCATCTTACTGGATAAAGCACAATGCAGGGCAGTCACTAGTAAGTAATTAGAGGAATAAGACCTTCAAAAGTGCACACATACCATAATTAATTGAAAAGCATGTTCAGCATTACTGGGAGTATAAATGCCAAGATTCGGTATTCAATTTTGTGAATAAGCATGAAAGATAAAAAGGACTTGCAGTCTTTATTCAGGTATGCCTTCTTTTAAGTCAAATCAAGCAAGTTATTTAACAATTTGGGCAAACATTAAAATATTACCAGGGTCTTCTATGGGTAGTAGGATTTTTCTCAATTATCCGAGTTTTTTAATAAGCATGCATTACTTTAAAATCAGAAACACAATAAAATTTTAAGAAATGATTCCCAAGAAGAGAATCAATTTATGATGTGTTGTCTGAAGCCCTATAATTAATATTTTTTAAATTCTTCCAATACCATTTTGGTCCTTAAAATCATGAATTTTTATTTTTGTGTCTGTTTTTTTTTTTTTCTAGAATTTTCAAAGTAGGTGGGTATCTTGCAAGATCATCTGATATAGCTCTTTCTTATTTCACAGGTAGATTTTTTTTTCACTAGCCAGAGTCCCTCCCTCATTGCATGTGATCCCTATATCACTGTCAATCATGGGGATGGACAGGGTGTGGGGATACAGAGACTGAAGAATAAGATCCAAACTAAACATTCCATTCAGAGTAACTTAAATACTTTGTTCTTCTGGAAATGCAATTAATTCAGGAATATTCACATCATTCAAACAGGATCAATCAGATTGCTTCTATTGGTGATGGGATTATTCTCTTTATCTTGGACTTCGAGTTGTGAGATGTTGGTTTGGAACTGTCATTAAAACCTTGAGTGATAGATACGCCTGACTCAACTGTTTAGACTTCCCTAAAGAGAATTAAGCCAGTAAATTACCCTTTCTGCTAAAGGTTTTGATATATTTTCTGTTATAATGCATCAGAAAGAATTCTTAATAAATAACCACCCATAACTAATGCCACCTGTCCACTTTGTTAAGGTCTCCTCCAAGCATGAGCATTCCACAATATTCTTGGATCTACCACTTCAAGGATTTTTAAAAAATAAAAATGATAGCAAAACAATCATTCCTTATATTAAATATAAATAGTTTGTTTCCATCTGAGATAGAATAACAGAAATTGATCTACCCTCTTACTGAAATAGGCAAGAAAAACAGACAAAACATGAAACAAGAATTTCCAAGTCAGGAGGCACTAGGTAAGAAAGGACAGTGATCCCTGAGATGGTTAAGTAATGAGGTAAGCTCTATTACAGCCCCAAATTATCACCTTCAGAGAGGTTGCAGGCTATAGTATAAAGAGAGAGAACACAGACAGAGCTCAATAAACTCTCTGAAGTGAGGAAATGTAGCTGAGAGTCTGGAGAGATGAAGAGAGAAAGAGCTTGCAAGACAGAGAACTGCACAGAGAGTGAACTGCAGAGGTTCCCTCTTAAGTATTCAGCAGAGTACGGAGTAGCATATGTGTTTAAGGAAACTACCAAGGCTAGGGGAAACCATCTGGCAGATTTGGAGAACAGTGCCTAGTACACACACAGAGCTGTGAGCAGAGCCTATTCCTACCAGTCACACTGGCAAAACACATGATTCATGGCACACTCGCAGAGTGCTCAGGAAAGCCATGCCTCAGTAGCAGAGGATAGATGTCCTGGGCTTATCACTTCTCTGGATCCTTCTTAAAAAAACATAAAAGCAAGACCCAAAAGGACCAAATGGTTTCAAGGTAACTTAACTGCATCCCAAAACAAAGTTCAAGGATATTTATAGAAATATAAAAAATAATCAGCACCAAACAGGGTAAAATGCACAATGTCTGGCATATAATCAAAGATTATCAGATGTGCAAATAAATAGGAAAACATGATCCATAATTAGAAGAACAATCAGTCAACAGAATGGCACAGATGGTAGAATAAGCAGGGAAGGACAGTGGAGCATTTAATAGAACGTATTCCAATAATGTGTGCAAAGGTAGGAAGAGACATGGCAATATATAAAAGACCCAAATGAAGCTTCAGGGAATGAAAACTATAACTTCTGAGATGAAAAATATACTAGCTGGCATCCACAGTGGATTAGAACTTTCAAATGGACAAGATTAATAAACTTAGAGACACAGAAATAGTAGTATTTGAAAAGAAACACAGAATTTAAAAAAAAGAATTCTTCTCTCCTCCCCCCAACCCCATGAAAGAAGCATCAGTGAGCTGCAGGACAATGAGAAGCAGTTAAGAGCTATGCAGAATCTCAAGAAGAGACATAAAGTGGAGGATGTGAGTAGAAGATATATTTGAGGCAGGGCACTGTAATCCCCATCAGTTCAGGAGGCTGAGGAAGGAGGATCACAAGTTCAAAGTCAGCCTGGGCAACTTGGTGAGGCCCTAAGCAACTTAGTGAGGCCCTGTCTCAAAATAAAAAATAAAAAGGGCTGGGGATGTGGCTCAATGGTTAAGAACCCCTAGGTTCAATCCCCACTATCAAAAAACAAAAAAGTAAACAAACAAGAAAAACAAAAATAAGAAAATACATTTGAAGAAATGACAAATTTTTCAAAATTTGATGAAAATGTAACTCCACAGATCAAAGAAACTCAGTGAAATCCAAGCATAGGAAACACAAAGAAAAGTTTACTGAGAAACATCACAATCAAATCCATTAAAAACGGGGTGAAATGGCAATATTGCAGCAGAAGAGCAAAGACAGGAATTACAGCAGACTTCTCCTTGAAAACAGGGAAGGCAAGAAGATGATAGAACAACCTTTTCAAAGTATTAGAAGAAAAAACTGTAAATCTAGAATGCTATACCCACTCAAAACATATCCCAAAGCAGGGACAAAATAAGATATCTTCAGTACACAAATACCACAAGAATTCATCACCAGCACACACACACGGTAGTCTTTGTTATGCTTTGAATATGAGGTGTCCCCCCCACCAAAGCTCCTCTGTTAATGCAGAAACGTTCAGAGATGAACTAATTGGATTGTGATTTGTCCATCCTAGTCTGAATGGACTAACTGGGTGATAACCGTAGGCAGGTAGCCTGTGGCTGGGGAGGTATGTCACTGGGGACATATGTGGCTTTTTCCCTCTGATCCCTTCCCCCTCTTTTTCTCTCTCTGCTGCCTTGCTGCCATGAGAAGAGCACCTTCCCTCCTCCACAGTCTCCAGCACAGTGTTCCACCTCACCTTGGGTGAAGAGCAATGGAGTCCGTTTGTTGACCATGGGCTTAACCTCAGAAACAATGAACCAAAATAAGTTCCACCTCTAAGTTGTTCTTGTGGTGCATTTTGGTCACAGGAACAAAAAACTGACTAATAGTTCTTTAGGTAGAATTGAAATGATACTAGAGAAAATGTTTATCTACACAAAGGAATAAAGAGCACTGGAAAACAACCATAGAAACAAATCTGTAGGTGTTTTCTGTTATTTAGAATTAAGTCACTCTTCTTTCACCTGCCCTCCATGACCTTCAATTCTTCATTAAAGCCCTTCATGGAAGTTGAGATCAACCAAATTCCCTTTCACCCATTTCTACTTTTAGTTTAACAACGTCATACTGAGGGTTTTTTTTTTTTTCCTCATGAATTTACTTTCTACAACTTCAGAACTTGTGCTGTTCTTCTTTAGCTTCTCCACACTTCTTTTGAATTTCGTATCCATATGTCCAGGACAACCATCGTTTATACTAATAAACCTGTCAAGTGGCATGAATGACACCTGCTCCATTAGAAGACTTCTGGCTGCTTATGACATTTGCACATTATCCTTGTCCTAGAAATTCTTGATGCACTTTAGCAAATTAAAGTTTCTCAGAAGGTCATTACTAAAGTATTCTATTTTAAGTTATTTATTCCAGCATTCCCCAATTTATTGACTATAAGATCCTTGGAACACTATTTGAAAATTATCTATCCCATTCAATGTCCTCACTCTGCAAGCGAGAAGACTAAAGTCAAGAGGAGTGATTTTCCCACGATCACACAGGATGTTAAGTGTCAGAGTAGAGACCAGAACTTGAGACTCTGGAATAAGTCCAGTGTTCTTTCCACAGCATTAACCCCCAAATTTTGGAATTCTTGAAATTTCCCTTAGAAATTTCATCACCCTTTGAGATAGTCAGCTTTGCATTACCACGACAAGCCATCTGAGATAAATCAAACCAAAAAGAGGAAAGAGCTATTTTGGATCACAGTTTCAAGATTCCATCCAGTCCATGGTCAGTTGGCTCTATTGCTTTGGGCCTGGGGAGAGGCAGCCTGTCATAGTGGGAGTATGCAGTGGAATAAAACTGCTGACCTCACGGTGGCCAGGAGGCAAAGATAGGGTCCCACGATCCCCTTGACTGGCATGCCCTGTAGGACCTAAGACTTCCCACCAGGTCCCACCTCCTAAAGGTTTCTGCCACTTTTTGACAGCACCAAGCTGAGAACCAAGCCTTTAACACATGGGACTTTGGGGAACAGTCCAGCTCCAAACTACAGAAATTTTCACATCAGTCTCAGAGCCTATAATTTTGCCTTTCATTCTCGAGTTTGGATGTAATTATTCTCCTCCCATCTCACAGCACAAAGCCCTACAATTCTGTGAATCTATGCATGTGTGGGCCTTTGAACAAAACTCAAATCTTCAGGTCATCAGTTTGTGCAGGGAGAGCAAGCTCATTGTAAAATTGTCATCTGAAAAGACAATACTGTGCCTCCTCAGAGGTGGCAGTTCTACTTGGAATTGGCAGCCATTTCCCTGTCATCACTTAGTCACTTCCCGGCTCAGCTCAGAAGGCATCCCTGGCTCTGCTGGAGTGACAGATGCTATGCAGAGCAGAGCCCCCAGTCCACCCCACCCTGCCAACTCACTTCAAGCGAAGGCTGAGTGAAAGGGGCAGATGTGGAGCCCAGACTATTTTGACAGAAGATTCATTGGCTCTTTCTCCCCCTCCCCGCACCCCACTCCAAGATTTCCATGTGTTTGGGTGAATTATTTCTATTCTCAATGAAAAGCAAAGAGGAACAACGAAAAATGATTCTGGGTGGGTTGTCAAGGCACCTGGGAGGAAATGCACAAAAAGAAAACCTCAGAGGTTTTCAGTATTAAAAATGGTTAGTAATCAGACCCTCCCAGCTCTGATTTGCTCATCTGCGTTGGGCATTGTGATTAAGGAGAGGCGGTGGGGAGATGTGATTTTTAAAAGATGCCTGCTGATTAAGCTTGATAGTCAGAAAATTCATCTTAAAAAGAATCCCGATCCTCTAGTTGGGGGAAAAAATAAACCCTAAAGGACACATTTGATTATGAACATGAAGTTCCCTGGGAACAAATAATCCAGCTAAAAAGGTTGGGCAAAAAGGAGAAAAATTGCTCTGCCTGAAGAAGGGGAGTTTAGGATTTGAGTAGAAATGGCTCCCTTGTAGATGGAAGTGGGGTGGGGGCCATGACCGCAGGAGAAATGAGATTGAGGTGGACGGAGGGACAGCACTCAGTAGAAGTGCAGGAGCTGAGGAAGGAAGCTTGACCAGTGAGAAATTTCCACTGTAGACAACACAATGACAACATGTTTTCCACACATGACAACACAATGGCACTACTGTGATGTGATGGTTTGGATGTGAGGTGAGGTGTCCCTCAAAAGCTCACTGTGAGACAGGGCAAGAAGGTTCAGAGGAGAAATGATTGGGTTATATGAGTCTTAATCCAGTGAATTAATACCCTAAAAGGGATTAACTGAGTGGTAACTGAAGTGGTAGGATGTGACTGGAGGAGGTGGAAACTGGGGGCGTAGCTTTGGGTACATATTTGTATCTGGCAATCACCATGTGAGCTGCTCCCCTCCATCACGCTCTTCTGTCATGAGGTCCTGTCTCACCTTGAGTCCTGAGGAATGGAGCCAGCCTCTTATTGACTGAGACCTCTGAAACCATGAGCCCCTAAATAAACCTTTCCTCCTCTACAATTGTGCTGGTGGGGTCTTTTAGTTGCAGCAGCGAAAAACTAAAACATGTGACCTGTCCCTTCTCTCACCCCAAACCTTGATGGAAGTCTGACCTGCAATGTTTGAAAATGTTTGGAAAGCTTAAAGGCAACAGGCTGCCTGTTCAGTTCACAGAACAGTAATAGAAAGAGATGACCATGAAGTCAAAAGCCAGCTGGATCACATAGTGGCATGTGTGCAGCCTCTAGACCACTTTTATTTTTATGTTAAATGGAAGACCAAGAACTGAGAACTGGTGGTAACTTGGTCATGAAAATGGTATCTCATTTACTTCTCAGTACAGAATCATTATTCTTATGTCACAAACATGGAAATATCACCTTAGAAAGGTTATTGCGTCTCTGAAGACTGCTTGGCCTTTGTGAGAGAACGGCCAAGTCAGGTGGCATGCCCTGCTCCAGCCCACTCCAACACATGGGTTCTTAACCAATCTGCTTGTGATCAAACCTGTGTACCCCCAGACTGAATTCTGGGCCTCCTTACTGGTAGGGAGTGTAACTACTTTATTCTACAATGCTTGCCCAATACCTGACATGTAGTGGGTATTCAGTGTGTGTGTGCACTAAATTGGAATGTAAAAGTGGAATTAAATTCTACAAATTTAGTCATGCAAATAGCTCGAAAGTAAATTAATTTGCCTATAGTCATATAGCAAGAATGTGATCCATTGTGATGTGACCCCTGTGTGCCCCACTATGTGTCTACTATATGCCAGGGTGAGCTAATCAGATGAATAGCCAAGTCAAAAGCTGGTGACAGCCCAGACATACTGGTGCCAGGGGAGCACAGAGCAGGGTACCACCTGAGTGAGAGGAAGAAGGGATAAGGACTAGATTCTGGGCAGGTAACACCTGGCAACTGACAGATGAATGAAAGGCAGCTAAGTCCCAAGTCTAGTAAAAGCCAAGGTTGAAGCAGGGAGGGAGGGGAGGAAGCACGGACTTCTTTCTCCAGTTATTGTGAATCAAATCTTTGTTATGCAGAAAAGACAGGAGCACAGAAGTTCTTCTCCATTGGTCCAGACCTTCCTGTCTGAGCTTGAGTCTTAGGAACCAGCCACCCTCACTCGGTGGAGTATAATCAATTCAAGAGACCAAAGCTCTTGCAAGTTTTAAGCAGCCAGACACTCAGGGCTGCACTGTCCAATATGGTTGCCACTAGCCACATGTGGCTATTAAATTTTAACTGAAATGAAAAAAAAAATTAAAATGTATTTCCTCAACCACATTGGCTATGCTTCAAGTGTTTGATAACTGCTTGTGCTAGTAGCCACCCTTATTGGACAGCACAGATACAGAATGTTTACATCGCTGCAAAAACAACTATTGGACTCTGCTCCCCTGGGGCTCCCTTGCCCTCCCACAATAGCCTGAACTCTGGCCAGGAGGTACACAGCATTTCTCTCTGGACACTTTCCCATTCTGATCTGCTTTTCAGTTTCTTCTGGTTTCCCATCTGGGAAGTTTGAGTCTGAACTGCACCTTCTGAGTGCTTCAGATTTGCTATCTCCACCGTCCCGGAACCCTGGTAGGTGACATCAGGCTCCCACGCATTGTTCCTAGCTCTCCACCCTGCCAGTGTTCCTGCACATGGCTGTTCAGGTTCTTCCCCAGCTGGGCAGCCTACACAACAGATCTTCTGATGAAACCTATGCTTTCCCCCAAGAGACCCCCTTGTGAAGTAATTCTAGGGACTTTGAGAAAGTCACACAACACCTCAGCAAAGAGCAAAAATACATTGAGAGAATGTGACAGAAGTTCTAAAATCCTACAAATGGACCTTGGTTGATGTTGTTTTCCAGTGAGATGATAATCAGAAATCCTCCTGGCTTCTCCAGGTGGCTTTTATCTCCACCGTTTATCTTGCCAACATGCCGGCCTTAGTGAAGGTGTGCCACATCCTACGGAAGGCTCTAGCTACCAGCTCCTTCCCTTCCCTTCACTCTGCCTCACTCAGCCTCCAGATGCTTCAAGAGACTGACCCTGTCTCATGTACACTGTGTTAGCTTTTCATTACTGTAACAACCAAGATAAACTTATAAAGAGAAAAGGTTTATTTTATTTTATTTATTTTGGGGGGAGGTACCAGGGATTGAACTCAGGGACACTTGGCCACTGACCCACATCTCTAGCCCGATTTTGTATTTTCATTTAGGGACAGGGTCTCACCAAGTTGCTTAGCACCTGACTTTTGCTGAGGCTGGCTTTGAACTCACAATCCTCCTGCCTCGGGCTCCCACTGAGATCATATGCATGTGCCACCTTGCTCATTTTAGCTCATGGTTCTGGAGGTTTAAGTCCATGGCTGGTTGGTCCCATCACTTTTGGGCCTGTGACAAGGCAGCACATCATGATGGAAGTATCTGGCAGAGCAAAACTGCTCACTTCATAGCCAGGAAGCAAAGGAGCTGGCCCAGAGTCCCACAATCCCTTTCACCCCCGATGACCTAAAGATCTGCCACTAGAACCCACCCCTCAACATTTCCACTACCTTCCAATAGCATCAAGCTGGAGACTAAGTCTTTAACACAAGCACAGGCTCTTGCAAAGGTGCTTAGGGCCTCACTAAGTTGCTGAAGCTGGCCTTAGACTTGCAGTCCTCCTGTCTCAGCCTCCCAAGTTGCTGAGATTACAGGCATGTACCGCCATGCCTGGTTCCATCCAGCTTCCTTAAGAAGGGGGATTTCCATACAGAAACAATAATAGTGATATTTATGGAATGTCCTTGTTTGAGTGTGGTACCTTGGCAAATCTGCATGGCAAGCAGTATTACTCCCACCCTTTCTAACTAGGAAACTGAGACTCATGTAAATTGAAGATTTTAGGTAGCAAAAAGCAAAACTGGAATGAGAATCTGGGAGCATCTGGCTCATGACTGACCTTTCCACTGGCCCAGACTCTACATCAATGACTCAGAGAGGCTTAATGTTTTGGAACTATAGGGGCAAGTTTGCTTTCTTTTTCATAAAATTCTGGAAATGAATGTTAATTCAAAGACCAACTTTCTAATGGTGGATTTATAGACACTTTGATAGGCAGGGGAGTTGAATTTTTGGGTAGCAGCCTGCCTGGTGCCCCTTAGCCAACCTATGGGCAGGTACCATACCTCTCCCTTGAGCCAATCGAAGGGGATTAAGAGTGAGCAGAGAGATGGTGTCATATAGTGCCCCCCAGAGTAGGAGTGGTATTCCAATTCTTTTCCCCCCAGGGTAAAATTCCAGAATCAAGGGAAGATAGCAGTCAGTGAGAGCCACATTGGGGGAAAATCAATTAAAAAGTTAGTTGTTTTTCCAAAAAGAAAATGCTTTGCCCACAGAATTGAAGGAGACAAAGACTTCCATTTTTAGGAAATGGGTTCTGAGCAGAAATCTTTGTTCGACTTGAATCTTGTGGTTCTCACAGAGATCTTCAGATGATAAAAATCTTTGTGTGTCTGGAGTAATGAGAGAACACCATAATAACTTGCATACATACAAAGTGAATGGTCTACTCACCTTGAACCAGAAATATATTCAATATGAATATTAAAAACAAATAGAAAGGGAAATCAAGAAGATATTGAAGTCGAAACCTCAGCGTGCCCTATCGGCAAGCTTGCACACAGAAGTCCAGGGCTCAGTCTCTCACGCCAGCATGCACTTTCCTGTCCAGGGATATTTTGGGCTGATTATGTCACATCATTTAAGCCCCTCATCTGCTGTTCTCATGGGTGGGATGTAAGAAAGGAAGTAACATTTATTACACCCAGAATATAAAACTTTTGCATAAGACACTTCATGCAAACTTCAAAATAGCCTTGTAAGAGTGGTCTTATTTCTTATCCACACTTTATCTAGGAGGAAATGGGCTTTGGGGAGTAGAAATGATTCGTGCTAACTCAAATGACTAAGTATCAGAACCTAGACTTTAATCCAGATTCAATGTATTTCCAAGCCCATGTTCTTTCCACCCATACCATGGTGAAGGGAACGTTTTTAGCTGAAACCTAAGAATCAACTTTCAAACTTCAGCTCCATTGCTAATTACCAGTGTGAGACAAGCTAAATCACTTCTCTCAGTGCCTGCTTCTTCATTTGTAAAAAGATGTTGGTTTCAATCTTAGCTGCAAAAACTTTCTTCTAATGGTCTGTGGTTTTATTACCTTAAGTGGTCACTGTTGGCCTCATAAACAAGACACCTGTTTCCTTCATTTGGTTTTTCCCTTCACACTGAACTGAGGGCCCACCAAGGAACCAAGGGAAATATGGTTCTAGGTGGAACCATGGTAAATTTTTCAAGTTTACCATGGTGCAAAAATGATGTGCATTTATTCAAAGTAACTGCACTTTGAATTTTGATCTTCTCTGAAGCTGTAAGTGTGCAATGAAAAATATTCCTTCACGTTGCTGGGCATTCACGGCAAGCTGCAGCCCTGTCAGCCACTCAGTCATGAGGGGAACAACCAAGACGGCAGCACACTGTGCTGCTAACTAGATAGTCAGTCGGTCAGGTGGATTAAATGCATTTTCAAGTCATTCTCAGCTTATGATGGGTTTATCAAGATATAATCCATTGTACATCAGGGCGCAAACGCACAATCCACATACCCACTGCTCACGTTCAAGAACATGTCCTTTAACTTTGAAGACTTTCGTATGCCCCACCCCACCCCATCCTCTGAGCTACGCCCACTAATTCAGTTTGGTGTTTATCATTCAGCAAACAGCTTCTACGCGTCTCCTGGTGGGCATATGTAGGGAGTCGGAGCTACCCATGTGGAGTGAACATGCTGGTTCACAGTATGTGAGCTCAAAGGTATTGGGTAATGCCATTTATTTCAAAGTGCTGTTCTGTTTTTCAGTACTAAAATTTTACCAGTTATGAGCTAAAAATGATAACATGGTTTTACTCTGCGTTTCCCTGATTGTGAGATTGAATGTTTTTTGAAGTTATGAGTCATTTGAATTTTGTTTTCTATGACTGTATCTTCATTTTTTAGCATTTTTCCCTATTATTTGTGGTTATCTACTCTGGTTTCTGGTCCCTTGTCAGGTATAGAAACCGTGAATGTCTTCTGCATATTATGGTGTGCTTCACTCCCTTTTTGATGTCTTTAAGTGAACATGAATTATTATCCCAGCAGTGAATTGAATAATCCTTTACAGATACTATTTTTTTGTCACTTATGCTTAGATATTTAATCCATCTGGAATTTTGTTTTTGTGTATAATGTGAGGTAGGATTCAGTATTACTGTTTCCGTATGAGTAACCAATTGTTGCAGCCTCATTTGTTAAATGCATTTAGAGATCTGCTCTGAGCTATCTATTCTGTTTTGTTAATCAATGGTTTATGTCCCAGCATCAGTACTTGTACAGTTGAGATAATATGCCTTGATATCTGGTAGGAAAATGCCCTTATTTCATTTTTTTTCTAAGGACTTCTTCTATTTCTTTTTTCAGTGTTCTATAATTTTCATAATAAAGGTTCTTCACCTCTTTTGTTAGGTTGATTCCCAAGTCCTTTTTCTTTATTAAGGCTATTGCAAATAGAATAGTTTTACTAATTTCTTTTTCAGCAGATTCATCACTGGAGTATAGTAATGTGATTGATTTATGAATGTTGATCCTGCTTCCTGCTACTTGGCTGAATTTATTTATGAGCTCTATAAGTCTTGTGGAGTTTTTGGGTCTTCTAAACACAAGATCATATCATTAGCAAATTAAAATTCAACCCTTCTTTTCCTATTTGTATTCCTTTAATATCCTTCTCTTGCCTGATTGCTCTGGCTAGTTTCAAAAACTATGTTGAATAGAAGTGGTGAAAGGGGTATCCTCATCTTGATACTGTTTTTAGAGAAAATGTTTTCAGTTTTTCTCCATTCGGAATAATGTTGGCCTTGGGTTTGTCATATATAGCCTTTACAATGTTAACTTTCTTCTATTCCTAGTTTTTCTAAGTGTTTTAAAAATGAATGGGTGCTGTATTCTGCCAAATGCTTTTCTTACTTCTATTGAGATAATCATGTGATTCTTGTCTTTAACTGTATTTATAGAGTGAATTACATTTATTGGTTTGCATATTGTTGAACCAACCTTGCATCCCTGAGATGAAACCCTCTTGATCATGGTGCACTAATTTTTTAATGTACTTTTTTTTTTTTCAAGCAGTTTACCAACATTTTATTAAGAATCTTTGCATCTATGTTCATCAAAGATATTTGTCTGAAGTTTTCTTTCCTTGAAATGTCTTTGTATGGTTTTGGTATCAGGGTGATACTGGCTTCACAGAGGAATATTTCATAGAGGAATTTGAGGATTGATATTAGTTTTTCTTTAAAGGTCTGGTAGAACTCAATTGAGAATCCATTGGTCCTGGGCTTTTCTTTGTTGAAGCAGCTTTTGATAGCTGCTTCAATTTCATTATTTGTAATTGATGTGCTGAAGTTTTCTATATCCTCCTACTTTGATTTGGGTAGGTCATATCTCTCTAGGAATTTTTAAATATCTTCAATATTTTCTAGCTTATTGCAGTATAAATTTTAAAAATAGTTTCTAATGGTCCTCTGGATTTCAGTTATCAGTGGTGCATTTCCTTTTTCAATTTGGATTTCGATAATTCAAATTTTTCCCTCTTTTTTTATGGCTTGGCTAAGGGTTTATTAGTTTTGCTTATGCTTTCAAAAAAAAAAAAAACACAACTCTTTGTTTCATTGATCTTTTGTATTTTTTAAATCTCAATATCTCAATTTCATTGATTTCAGTTTTGATTTTAATTAGTTTCTGTCTGCTGACTTGGGAGTTGGTTTGTTCTTCTTTTTCTAAGACCTTGTGATGAAATGTTAGATTATTTACTTGGTATCTTTCTATTCTTCTAATGGATGAGCTCAATACTATGAACTTTCCTCTTAAAGAAATTTTTGAAAAGTGTTTAATAAGAATGGTGACAACATGTCACCTTTGTACTGTCCCAGAGATTGTCACTATTCTTATTTATCAGTAATTATTTTTTTTTTAAATTTCTTCCCTGATTTCTTTTGCTATCCAGTCATCATTCAAAAGTATTTTATTTAATTTCCAGAGTGGTTTTTATTGATTTCTAATTGCACACCATTATGAACTGGAATGCAGGGTATTATCTGTATTTTTGTAGTGCTAAGAATTGCTTTGTGGTCTACTTTAGAAAATGTTTCTTGTGCTGCTATGAAGAAAGTGAGTTCAGTCATTGATGAATAAAATATTCTATAGATGTCTGTTGGTTCCAAATTATTAATTGTACTATTTTATTTATATAGAATCTTTACTTAGTTTAGGTTTGGGTGATTATTCAATGGTGAGAGAGGCATGTTAAAAACATCCAGTATTACTGTATGGTAATCTATTTGATTCTTAATTTTGAGAAGCATTTGTTTGATGTGCATAGATACTCCATTGTTTGGGGCATAAATATTTATGAACATTTCTTCAGCTGATGTATGATTCTCTTAAGCAGTATGAAACGTCTCTTCTGTTTAATTTTGACTTGAAGTCCACTTTATCTGACATGAGAATAGCTACCCCTGCTTGTTTATGGGTCCTATTTGAATGGTATGCTTATTTTTCCCATCCTTTCACCTTCAGTCTGTGGAAGTCTTTGCCTGTGAGAAAAGTCTTGCAGACATCATATTGTTGCATCGTTTTAAAATCCAATCTGCTAACTTATGTCTTTTGATTAAAGAATTTAGACCACTAATAATAATTACTATTCAGAGATAATTTTTATTTCCTGCTATTTGGATTTATTTATAATGTTTAAATTGGAATTGATTCTCCTTTAGTTGTCTGTTCTAGTGCAATTTTTACCTATGCTGTTTTTCCTTTTATCTTTCACTTCTTTATGAAATATTCTATTGAGTATGTTTTGTAGTGCAGGTTTTCTAGTTATAAATTCTTTTAGCTTTTGGTTCTCATGGATGGTTTTAGTTTCACCTTCAATTCTGCAGTTTAATTTTGCTGGTTATACTAATCTTGGTTGGTACCTATTATTTTTCAAGCTTGGTATTCAATATTCCAAGTCCTCCCACTTTTAGGGTCTGTGTTAAGCAATTGTTTAAATTTGGATGCATTTACTTTTAAATGTGACAAGCTGTTTTCCTCTTGAAGCTTCTAAAATTCAATCCTTATTCTGTATGTTAAAGCATTTTCATAAAACATGTCTTGAAGTGGATCTATTGTGATTTTGTGTATTTGGAGTCCTATATACCTCTTGTGTTTGAACTTCCATCTCATTCTTAAGGCTTGGAATTTTTTTTTTTTTTTTTGATATTTCATTGAAAAGATTGTGCATTCCTTTAGTTTGTGCTTTAGAGCCATCATCTATCCCAATGAATGTTGTTTGGCTTTTTAATGTTATCCCAGATTTCTTGAATATTCTATTCAAGTCTCAACATTTTTTCTTTATGGTTGACTTTATTTTCAAAGATTATATATTTTGTCTCTGTCGCCTGAAAATCTACTTTCATGAGCATTCTAATCTATTGATGATACTCTTCATTGAATTTTTAATTTGGTTTATTGATTCTTTTGAGGATTTCCATTTGGTTCCTTTTCAGAATCTCTCTTCACTTCCTATTTTTTTCTCTGATTTCACTCCTTACATCTTTTGGCCAATAGATGTAAACTTTCTAAATCCCTCCTCTGATATTTTCTCCACTGTATAGTCTATGAAGTCTATTGCTAGAGCAGTATTGGCTGTTTGGAATGGTTTGTTCCTTTGCTTTTTCATATTGTTTGTGTATCTATCCATCTTTTGGTATAGCTCTTACTTCTTTTAAGTGAAGGACTACTTTGCAAGCTTCTTTCTCTTAAGAGCCCTGGATTGGGTGAGTATCCAGATAATGATATTTTAAGTCAGTGTGTGACTTCTACTGATCTCAATATCAGCATCACTTCAGGAGACACCTCTGAGCCCCATTTACTATAATCACTTCAGAGCCAATCCTGATTCTACTCAACCTGATAAGAAACAAAAACTTGCAATTTTTCTCCATGGTTTCTTAAATTCAGGTATAAATGTTTAAAAATTCTCTCAATTCTGCTTTTCCTGTGCTGCCTCCTTTCTGTGTTGTGAGATCAGGACTTGCTGCTAATTCACTTCCACCATCTTCAAATGTATCTAAATTTATTTTTAACCTTCACTGGATGCCACAGTCTTGGGAATGTCTGCTCCTCTTTAGCACCTTCTGGCAGCAGTGAGGGAACAAGCAGTTGCTGGGGTCTGTATCCAAATTTATTGACAAAGTTGTTTGTTATATCCCCCTCTTGTTTACTCTCTGTAGCTTCTGTAATTTGCCATTAGCTAGTTTTCTATGCCTTCTCAATTTGCTCTTGATGATGGTTTCAATCAATCAATTTTGACATTTTCCATCTCTAATCAGTTTTTACTCATTTCCTTCAATGAGGGGAGGATGGTTATTCCACTATTATTTACATTCCTGACATAAAAATTTGATTTCTGGCTTAATATGAGCATTTAAATAAAGGGGACCCTTATGCCTCTAGACCTTCTTTAACTATATTCCACATGCTATTTGTGATGTGTTTTTGTCTTTTTTTTTTTTTTTTTTCAGATTGTCATCATAAGTTCTTTGGGTCATGGATTATTTAAATCAGTGTTTCTACATTTTGTATTGATTTCCAACTTGAGGGTTTTTAGTTATTTTGTTTTTGAGAATTTCCATTTGGCCTCATGCATTATTAATCCTTTCATTCAACAAATATCGAGCAACCATTTATGCCAGGTACTATTCTAGGTGTTTGAGTTACATCAGTGAACAAAGCAGATTAAAAAATTCTCCTTTCCTAGAGCTCATGTCTTATTGGCAATTCTCAGAAATGTCCTATGGATGAAGAGAATATATAATCTTAATTTGTTGTGTGTACTTGTCCTATATATGACCATCAAGTCAAGATTGCTTTTCTTATTTCTCAAGTCATGGTTTTTCTCACTGATCTGCTATTGTATCAATTTTGAAGGGAAGGAAGTTAAAATTCCCTCCTGTGGTTTGGGTTCTTCTTTTCCTCCTATTTTTTACTGCCTACCCTACAAGGCATATCCTTTTGAAAGACAAATGAAGAAATATGCCCTATCTTTCTGTGTATATAAAGGATCAATACAGTATTCCAACTTAGTTGCTCTATTATAATTGTGTTAACTTCTTTCATGTTTCACCTAACATTTTCACCAAATAACACACCAGTTTCTTCCCCTCCTTAGGAAAATCCTAACACCCACTTCCACCAAATTACCAGGGTTCTCTGCTCCCCAGTCAGCAGCAAATGTGCTCGGGGCTGGCCATCACAGTATCCTGGTCAAACAACCAAACCCAGGTCAACAAAGACCTGGTTCATTGACCTGGAGTCAGATACATCTTTTGCCATATTGTTTTCCAATACTCCTCACCAAGCTAAGTTATGGGGTCAATTTGTGCCTAGTTGTTTATCAAGAACAATTTTTCTTCTGTGATACTAATCTCATCTGAAGATGTCCTGTGTTTTCTTCTTTTTCTCTATGGCTAGAATACATTAACTTCCATTTCATCTAGTTTTAAAAATATTTTTTTAGTGCCATCTGGAATTTACCACATTGTAGTATAAAGTATGGTTTAGTTCAAAAATCATTAAGCAGTATCACTTGCCAAAAACTATGCTAGGAGTCATTGTGGATTCAGGATGGAATAAGACATATGTTCCATCTGTAAGGATACAATACAGTCAGAAAAAAAAGTCAATTATTATGCATGTGTGTAGCGTAGGGGTGGTGGGAACATCGGCAGTGGGGGCGGCAATTCACTCGGTCAAAGGGTAGGTAGTTGGAGCAGGCTTCACGAAGGAGGCGATATTTGAGTTACATTTTGAAGTAGAAACTGATCAAGAAAAGCTTATTCCAGGAAAAAGGAGAAAGCAACTCTAGAGAGAAGAAATGTGTGTTGTCCTTCATGTTCTTTTTTTTCTTTACTCCTTTTTTTTTTTATTTCTCATTGACACTCAAGTCAGGGCTCATAAATTCATAAATAAGTGTTACAGACAGAGAACCACAAGTGAACAAATTTTTTCCTTAATAAACTTACTCAACAGTAGGTTCCATAATTAGTATAAATAATGTAAATATTAGCAATCAATCACTAATAACAAGAGCATATGTAGCTGAGAGACTTGCTTACCATTCGTGCTTTGACTGCACAGCTTTGGCTACCCAGAGGTAAAGCAGGCAGGGCAGGTTCTAAAATGTTAACACTATGCATTTAGAATCACTGGAGACACATAAAAAATTATAAATCTCAGGGCAAACCCCTCTGGGGGTGGGAAACTTCAGGATCTTTAAAAATTCCTAAGTAATTCCACTGTGCAAACAAGTTTGTGAATGACTCCATAGAGACTTCTGATAGAAAAAGCCAAATTCATTACTCATGTAAAGGGCTGGAGGGTAATCTAAATTGCATTTCCTGGGAAGAAGACTTTCCTGTGGAGGCGGGAGTATCTGAATCTGAAGTCTGGTGAATAAGCAGATGCCAAGAGTGAAGACCTATGGGATCAACACAGAACCTCACACTCCAGAGACAGCTCAGTCAATAAAGATGGGCTTAAGTCCAGCAAGCTCAGCAAGCAAGTTTTTTCCCCCCTCTTTAATCAGTTCCCACGCATGGTGCCAAATCTATTCAGTAATGGTCATTTTTTTATATTCATTTCCACTTTTTAAATAAATGGAGAAGGGATTACGGCTGTCAAAGCAATCAGCACAACAACTAAGTGAGCTTAATTTTGTTTAATTCAACTCTTTCCTCTAGTTATTAAATATGCATATAACAAAAGAAAAACAGCACCTGGGTATTAAAAATCAATGAAATATTATGCTATATTAAAAAGAGCATGCCTAAGTAAACAGAATATTGTGTGCCATTACCATTTATTTGAAAGTCATTTTGACAACATTGTGTGTAAAGTAATTAGAGTTTCCGGTTAGAGAGAACTGAGCACAGAAAACATTTGCTTTGAAAGCAATGCCAATACAATGCTATCATGATCTCTTAATTAAAAAAAGAAAAATCTTATCTCTTAATTATACAACAATGACTCAAAATCTTAAGAGAAAAAGTCTTCAACTTTTGCATTCATTCAGAATTCTAAAATCCCTCTCATGGGAGGAAATAGAAAAGGCGTTTCCAAGACCATTCTGTACCATAATATTCTTTTCAACTTGGAATGCAAAAACGTATTTGTCCTGATATAGTGCTTTGAAATAAAAGCCAATTCAAGAATGGAATGAAGTTTAAAAGCAGTTCCTCTTTTTCTGCTCTGAGAGCAACTTTACAGATTTAAATTAGGAACTTCTGGTTGGGGGCTGGAGAAAGGGAAGGCAGAAAAGAGAAGCAGGCAATCTCATTCTCAGTTGCCCTTTAATTGAGAGAGAAGACTGAAAATTTCTGGGGTCAAAACAAAAGTAATAAAGTGGGAAAAAATTTTTTTAAATAACCACACATCATTAAGTGTATCTGTTTTCTCTTAGGCCAAGTACCATTACAAGATATTTCAAAACATTTTCACCTCTAAACTGAAAAGAAACAAGAACCAATTTACAATTCAAACTATTTAAATAACAGTCAGGTGTGGTGGTGCAAGCCTATAAGCCCAGCAGCTCGGGAGGCTGAGGCAGGAGGACACTGAGTTCAAAGCCAGCCTCAGCAATTTAGCAAGACCCTGAGCAAATTAATGAGACCCTATCTTAACATAAAAAGAGGCGGGGGGGGGGGGGGGTAGGGCGGAAAATGTGGTTCAGTGGTTAAGCGCCCTGGGTTCAATCCCTGGTATGTACAAATAAATAAATAGCCATAACCCCAAAGTGCTCTGGTTAAAAATTACCTTATTTGTTCTTTATCTGTTGTTTTCTCCTTGTAAGACCCCAAAAAAGGAAATATGAATAATTAGTTCCAGACACTGGAGTAACCCAAACATGCCTGAGAAGGATGTCATGTCAGGAATGAAACATCCCTTAGAGGCCAGTCTTTCAGGTAACCCATCTACTGGAGCAGCTGTTCTCAAGTGTCATCCCAAGACAAACAGAAGCAATGCCACCTAAGAAATGCAAAGAAGGGCTGGGGAGATAGCTCAGTCGGTAGAGTGCTTGCCTTGTAAGCACAAGGCCCTGGGTTCGATCCCCAGCAGCCAAAAAAAAAAAAAAAAAAAAAAAAAAAAAAAAATGCAAAGAAGTGCAAATTCTGGGGTTCCCCACCTCAGACGAAGGGAATCAGAAACTTTTGTGGGATGGGGATTTTCCAGGTGTCTGATACCTGCTTACTTTGAGAATGACTGGGTTAGAAAAATCTCATGTCCCAAAGATGTCAGAATCAAGGTGCCACTGTTAGGAAATTAGTTATGCAGGAATGAACAAGCTAAACTGACTTTCCTCTGAAGAAATGAAACAATAACACAAAAACATGGAATTAAAATTTAGACACCAAAAAGTATGATACCAAATTGCAATTTAGTGTATGAAAAATAAAACTGCCAGCCACTATATGTTTATCCCCTAACACTTATGTCCCTTGCTAAAAATGATAAGCAGTACCAGTGACTCCTGCCATAAGTATAAGAAAAGTTTGGGTAACTCCCATTCCTATCACCTCCAGTGAAGAACAGGGAGTCTCCTGGAATGTACTAAAATTTTCTCAGGACTGCAATCTGATTCAAACCAGTTCATAGTTATCTGACTATAAAAGAAGACTGCACATGTTCACTGTCAAGGTGGAAATGAAAATAGAAGGCAAGAAAACCACTTTCTACATTTTCATGATCTTTTTTATTTAACATATATAGTACATGTAAACAAGTGGCATAAAATTGATAAAAATACAATACTCCTACACAATATCAATTTATTCCTGATACAGCCTTTCATTTTCTCCTTAATGTCACTGGCCTACTTTAACAGCACACTTTTCTGCCAAGCATTTTTAGAGGCTTATCTTTTTATGGAAACACTGCCCCAGCTTTGTTTTTTAAAATATCATAGCAATAGCATTTTCAATCACTTCTTTGCCCATTTTTACTTTCCCCATACTAAAGCAAAAATATTTTTAAGTGCTAAAAATATGTAAAATACTGAGTTTTAATACTGCTTTGTCATGTACACTGAACCTACTACTATTCCATGTTACCATAAAAGAATTTAATATCCTACAGCACTGGCTGCTACTGGAGGTGCTCAAGGCTGAGTGTGCCGTGGTCCCTCAGGCTTCTGACTCACCTAAAATAGAAGCAGAGCTTGCTGGTGGCGTTAACATTAAGAAATACTGTTACAAAAGAATTCTTCCAGAAAAAACTTAGACTGCTTTTAATGTTTCCCAGCATATGAAACAATTATAACAGTATTTTAATGTTTTTTGCTATACAGAATTTCCAATCATTACATGTGAACTTACTAGGAAGGGAATTGTTAGAGGGTGAGAAGAATAGAGAATGACTTTAAAAGTATGGTTGAAAAAATATCCTTAACTGCTGGATATGCAACAGCAGGTACGCTAGGTGAGGAACAACTGCAGATAATGCAGAGCACACCTGCCCTCTCCCACCCATGCTGACTCTCTCCTCTTCAGTCCCAAGCGCCTTCTTCCCATTTTTCTGGGATGCTGCATCATTTGATCAAATGTTACTTCTAATCCAAAAATTCCCCAGCTGCTTCCCTATTCTTTTGGAAACTGGTAAAAGCCTAAGAAATAAGATGGTCAAGTAGCAAATGAAAAAGGGTGACTGTACATCTGCAGAATACTGACAGAAGCAATCTCCTAGGCTGACTCCAGGTAAGGAGAAGCCCTGGGAGGTGCCGGCTCTGGGGCAAGGCTGGAGACGGCGCCCCTCACGGAGGGTACACTCAGGTGTGCATGCTGTCTTTGCAGCTGATCAACACAAGCAAACTAGTGCTTCCCCCAGACCAGGCTTGTCCTTGGGCTCTGGTAAGAAGGCAGAAAGAGAACAGCTCTTCTGTGGCTCCCAGGAGTGGGCACCGGAAACCATCCCTGAGGACTCAGGTCTCAAGGACAATCCACAATGAGGTTAATCTGCCTGTGGTTAATAAAGAGAACACTGTATAATTAAATGTGTAGTCAGCCATAATCACGGTTTGCTTAGAATTTAAAACCTGAAAACCCTTTCTCAAAACAATGAAGGTTCATCATTTTGAACAATTTCACTTCACACAAATTAATTTCTAAGAAACAAAAAATTCATATGAGGAATTCAAAGCAGAAACTTTTCAAAATAAAAATAGAAAAGAATAGAGAGGAAGATGAAACACACTCATTCCTCATACTGAAATGATGGTTTTTAGAACCAAAATTATAACATAAGGCTTAAGGCTTTGTCTTAGTAAAGACAGGCAATGTGAAAGTAAAATAGAAAAACTCCATTTGTTTGTCATTATTCATTTACTTTTTTGACAGAAAAATTAGTCATGTTTCATTGTATCTTAGTAGTAAAAGAAGAATTACCATATACTACAGTCTATTGTAAATTATGTCAATCTGAATATACATTAGTTTGTAGATGCATTATATTTGGGATTGTTCAAAATATTTTTTTTTAACTAGAATTAAACATGAAAAAATTTTAAAGTGGTTTAAAGGTATTAAAATATAAACATTTGAATAATACTAAAAATGAGAAAAATACAGTTGCCATTATTTTTTTTTTAACTAAGAATAAGTACTCGATAAACAACTTGAGTAAATAGCATTTATCTGACAAAAGCTTGTGGGTAGGTATAGACACACAATAATGCCATATGGTTGGAAGTTAGAGGGATTTGGTCCTAACCATTATCTTCAAGAGTTCGGATTAAAAATGGGCAGGAAAGGCCTCATTCACAAGAGCAACAGAGAAAAAATGAACATGAGGGAGTGAGATGAACAGGTGATTCCAGAAAGCAAATACCCATATCTGTGCCATCTACTATGACTCAAGTGATGAGAGGGCTGGCAGGACTGAAAACCTTCGTGAACACTGCACTGTCCAAAGACAAGAGCAGAAGGTGAAGGAGTAAGAAAGGGGCGTTAAGAGTCCATAAACTGTAAGGAAGCCCTAACATAATTCAGAACTGATTACATTTTCATATCGCCTTTGTCATGGCCCATCATGTATTTTTACACAGCTGGGTTTGCTCACTTTAGCACAAATATTTAAGTCAAGTACAAGCATATACTCATTTGCATAGCAAATTTTAAGGGGTGTATTGAAATGGTAACCAACTGATAAGGGTATATGCCATTTTCACAATCAGAATAACATTCAAATTTACCAAATAAAATGTTTTCTATTTGAAAACAGTTACTTATAAGTTTTTGTGATATGAATTAAAAATAATACATGACTTAGTAGCAAAACATTAAAACCATTACTGATGTAATTCTCTGTAGGCAGCAGGTCAGGAAGTAGTAGTCATTCTTTGATAACTTCTAGGACTTTGTAAACACTGTTCTGGAATACAGTGGTGAAGTGAGGCTTGGATTCCTTCACCAAGAGGTTACATAAGGGAGTTTTCCCAGCGTTGGCAGGATCTTCCACATCCCAAATTTCAGGCATGCTGCAACCAGGCCTAGAAAAAAATGAATGTATCCATTAAAAATCAGTGCACATTATATATCTGCAGATAAAGCAGAGCATACTTTCCATATTCCTGATCTCATTTCATTTTTTTTCTGTTTTAAAAAATCCTATGACAGTTATTAATATTTTAGTAAGCTGCCATAATTCGTCTTTAGGACAAGGTAATGCAGCAGAGGTGACCAGACCTGCAGAATACATGCATGTAGGTGCTGGAGCAAGAGATACCTCAGTGAAATTCTGCCCCAGTTACTTACCAAGAATGCAGTGTTGGGCTGTTTCTTTCACTCATCTCAGTTTCCACACATGTGAAATGCCCATGACATAGATTTGTTGTGAGGACTGAGAGAGAACAGGTATCTAGTATCATGCTCAGCACACACAAATATATATTGATTTTCAAAAAGTATAAATGGCAAATATGCTTAGTTTATAGGGAAGTTGCATTAATTGTATTCTACATGCATCTATTTAAAGAAAATCTGGTAGTTTTAAGCTTATATCTTGGCAAAATGCGGAATTAAATCTTAAAAGTAATGTAGTTTTAAAAAGAATGGTGCAAGAGAGTTTGGCACCAAGTGATATTTGCCTAAATAAGCGCTTCAGAAAAACTTCACGATTTATTTTAAATTAAGAACACTTTCATAGATATAACTTCTGGAGTCTGATAAAGTCCTTTTCTCATTTGGTTCTTGAGAAATCTTATGAAACACAAAAATATATGAAAAATTATAGAGAATTGACCACTGCTTATGTTTTGTCATAGTTGCTTCACTTGTTTTTGAAATAACGGAAAAAACCATTTCCAACGAGTTCCTGTGAGTTCAGTGGCAATCCTACTTGGGTCTCCCCCACGTGGCAGGGGAGTAGCTGTTTCCCCTTTTTTTAAATAATAGCTTTAATCTTAAAGTAATCTGCCATTATAAAAATATCAAAATACAGAACTAAACAAAGAAAAAACTGAAAAGTCAGTCATCTCCAATGTCATTTCCCAGAGGTGGTGTCTATAAACATTCAGCATATATTCTGCAAGAGCTTTTTTTAATGATCATACACATACACAATTGCAGATAAGAAAATATTCATATATACAGATGTTTCAGAGTTGGTTTCATGAAAATGGGTTTATCCTGGAACTTGGAACAATAAAATTAGGTCATTTTCACCATCTTAGTATGGATAAAAACCTTCTTCATTGGTTTTAATAGTTTTTAGGTTGTATGTGTTATTTAACCTCTCCTTTATGAATGGATATTATAATTGTTTCCCATTTTATAATTAAAAGCAATGCTGTTATCAACATTCCCATGCCTATCTTTCTTTTGCAAGTTAAAACATCAAGAGGCAGCGTTATCATTCAATCACAGAGCTACACAGTTTTTCATTTTTCCTTGGTCAGATTAAGGGAAGTTTTGCCAATGACTGTCCCCATGACAGTGGGTTCCAGTGCAATGTCCTCACTAATACTGGATTTCATGCACTTCGAATGTCTAGATAATAAGGTTGATTTGGGGTTTCCAAATTTTAATTTTCTCAAGCAAGTCAAGGTCAATCTGTTTCACACTGAAGAGCAAGAAGTGGTAGAGTGAGTAACACAGGAAGTAGAAAACTACTCTGAGTTTTCCAGAGTTGGATATCTTTTAGGAAAAAAGAGCAAAAAGCTGCTTCTGTGAGCTCTATGAGCCTGCTATGATGCCCTTTTTAGTCTGTTTGTGAGTTTCCTGAGATTTCCCCCAAGTTAGTCAGCTGTATCTTCTAATAATATTAGTGATGCTGGACATGGTGGTCCACACTGTAGTCCCTGCTATCTGACAGCCTGAGCAAGGAGGATTGCTTAAGGATAGGAATGCAAACAACCTAGGAAACATAAGGAAAGCTCACTAAAAAAAAAAAAAAAAAAGGATTAGTGAGAATCTGAATAATTTTTTTCTGAATATATATATTTTAATTTTATGTCGGCTCTAATACTAGAATTACTGAAAGAAAGCAGGGTACTAAGTAGTGAACTAAAAACTCATCTACAATTTACATTCAGGTGTACTTTAGTACTCGTATTGGTAGACAGACTGTGATGTATTTAAGGACTAATCAAGGCATTCAATAAAGCCACTTGCAAAGAGATCATGTATGTATCAGTGCTCATAAATGTGCCAGGCACAGATTAAGCACTGGATAAACATTTATCCCCCTTCCCTTCCCTCTTCTGAGTCCCCATTTGCTTCCCAGGTTCTGACATATTTTTATGTTTCAGTAATCTACAGGTGTCTCTGGCTGGCATAACCAATGGAGAGTGAAGGTCACAGTGATAAAGAAAATTCCAATTCTGTTAGAAACTTTTGTCAAGAAACGCAGTTCTTCCTACTGTAGATATCAACATGAGATAAATATTTGTCATTCTTCCTTTTCCTCTCAAGTGTCCCATTTGCTTCTTGGTCAGAAAAGAAAGCACAGTTTTCATATTGTTTCAGGTTGCTCAGAGCGGAGCCAAGAGCTCAGAGTCTGGCTGAAAGCTTTAAAAAACTGACAGTGTTTGGTTAACGAGTGGGGAAAACAGATAAAAGAAATGCTTCTGGACTCCTGCTGCAACCAACACAACTATGGCACATCCAGGTCACGACGGGGGAAACACAGCACCCAGCTTATGAGTCTAAGTGCTCATAAGGGACCTGAAGCTAGTTGAATAGCTGCTGCCTTTATATTCCTTCTTGTGTACATAAAACAGTGTCTGCCTATCAGAACATGACATTACTACAGTTATGCAAATCCGAAGAGCATTCCCAACACTTCAGAATGTAAAGCCTCTGCAATTTGCACATATTCAAAAAACTTTGCAAGAGTCTAGAAAAAAAAGGGAATAATCTTGAGTCAAGGTTCACTGCTTGGAAGAAAAAATACTATGAAAATTATTTTATGTTCCAGCAACGTGAAGTAAAGAGAAGCCCAAGAAAATAAAGATCCCAATTTTGTAGAAACTTCTGTCAAGAAGCTTTCTTCTTATTGTAAATGTTAGCCCACCACTGATTTATTATAATGTCCTTATAGCACTGTTATAAGAGATGCTTATACCTTTTTCGTCCTAGATTTGTAAATTAAAGGTTAGTACACGAGTTTCATATATATAGATATATACATATCATATTTAAATTGATATTATCATAAGTAAAGCATTTCCTAAACTATAAGAACAATAACATTTTCTATAAATCCTGATTAAATTCAAGTACTCTGGTACAAATTCATAGAAAAAGCAGTTAACAATTATTTTAGTTCCCTTTTGGGCAAAGTTGAGTAGATGTTATGAAACAGCACTATTTGCACACCATTTTGTCTTAACAGTCTTGTGTATTGATGGAATATATGGTGGGCAAGTATAATCAAGCCACAGATACAGCACAGAAATAGCTACAGATACACTGAGAATCTTTGAAATGATACTGTTCCATAAAATAGTCTTGATTTCTGGTGAAACTGCATGTGCCGGGCTCCTCGTGGATAAAAGCTTTGGTCCTTTAATAGCAGCCTTCTATCTGTCATCTGCTGTCTAGTCACCAAGTGCAGCATTTCTACACACTCAAGTCAGCATCTACATTTGCTTTTGGGATATTACTGACACCTGTAGCTATACTCTGATTAGTGAACTCTGTGAAAACAGAAATTTTTAAACTACAAACTCAAGAGAGAAACTATTGTTTGAAACTATAAACTTTCAAATTATGAACTCATGGGTCACAGCTGATTTATTTCCCACTCATTTAAGGTGACACAGCAAGAGTTTCATTCTCCATTGATAAGAATCCATCACATTCATTCACTGGACACCACACAGTACAGAGATTTGGTTTAGACCATAAAAGCCCTGACTCTCAGCTGCTTGGACCACTTTACTACAATGAGACTACCTATTATTTGGTCTCAGACTCTGGAAATCTTTTGAAAGAAAACACTCAGCTTTAAGTAAAAGATTTTTTAAAAAAACATCAAAGGTAAATATAAATAACTTGGGAGATTATCAATCAGTTCTAATATCCCCTTAAAGTTGTTGAGTACATACAAATCATTAGAAACAGATACTTATAACAAGAAGAAACCTCCAAAATAATAATCTAAAAAGCTTTTTCCACTTATACACTGCAAAGTGTTAAATATACACATGCAAAAAATATATACTACATAAATATAAATAAAACACTTAAATATTTTAAATATATCACCAGCAAAATGCCTGTTGTGAGCCTAAATTGACTCTTCATGTTTTAGGATTATAAAATATTTACTGTGTTGAATACTCACTTGGATCTTCTTACACACCATGACTCTTCTAGAATATAATAATTCACTTTTAACTTTATCAATTCTTGCTTCACTTCTTCAGCTGCTTTTCGACTATACATTGAGTATACTATTTTCGTTCTGGCTCTTCAAGGAAAAATATGTGGGCAGAAAAATTTAAGATTAAAAGGATAGAATTGACATTATTTGGAAGAAAATCTGGAATGGGACAGAAAGAAAGACCATACAGAAGAATCAAGGAAATAGTAGATTCCTCACAGGAGTGCCTGCTAAGGGGCAATGGTGAGGTTGAAGCTGAGGGCAGACTAGCCCTAAAGTCCTAAGGGAAGAGTGTGACTTTAACACGTGTGTGTTTCTTTTTGTTCGCTGTTTTTAAATTCTTCACCATTCTATCACACTCTTTGTATGGAACCCTTGGTGTGGATAGGGATGATCTATAACAAACACAACCGAGCTATTCTAAAAGGTCAAGTGTTCCAAAGCTTGATATCAACAATACTCAGCATTAAATGGTCCTCCATTTGACTTCTAGATTTATGAAAAATTAAACTTATTTAACAAAATACAGAAAAGTGAGAAATTATACTCCATTTATATATGATCTATCAAAATGTATGAATGATTCTACTGTCATGTACAACTAATTAGAACAAATAAAAATTTTTTAAAAAGCATTGGAACAGTAAAAAAAATTGCTCTGGAAATTTGTTGTAATTGATTTTTAAATAAAAAGCTTTATTATTTATAAAATGTACATCCTGCTGTTATAGAAAATAATATACTAATAGGATTCACGTAAGCATTTAGGAAATAAATAGCTTTACCTACTTTAAGAATCTACATCAAATTTAAATATATTTTCTCTTCTAAGAGAACGCAAGGTTGTAATTTATGGGGAAAAAAGTCTTCAAAAACAAAAACACCCAAGACATTCTCTAGCAGGCAAAATTGGTGAAAAGCAGAAAAAAACTTCCTTGGAATGAGACTATATTTCAACTGACTCCTCAGAATTCAAGAAGAATGACCTGTAAGAAGAAAACCTTAATAAAAACGGAGTCAGTGATTTTCTGGGGTAACTGCAGGATAATGACTAAGGACTTGGATATTTTGGAAACTTGTTAACCTGCAGACAATTGGTATATGATTTCTTTCTTTCTGCTTGGGAGAAAAGACAACTCCACAGGTTATAATTTTACTGCCCTATGGAGCCTATCAGTTTTTCTTTCTTTCTTTCTTTTTTTTTTTTTTTTTTCCCCAGCACAGCAGTCTTATTTCAGCATTCCATTCCTGGATCCTGTAAATCTCAGTTTCCTGCATCCATTTTGAAACCCTCCTCATTTTGCTTGTTTCACTCACTATTCATATGGAAAATTTCTTTCAAACGACATGAGAGGTACTAACCTTAAGCCCGCATCTTCATAATGTGGATGGTTCACAACTGGCCGAAGGGCAGACAACTTTACACTTGCCATAGTGGGCATGGCACCTGCAAACACCGCATCTGGAAACAAGCAGAAAGCCCAAGGAGGACACTGGCAAGTGTGAGAAGGGGTTTCCTTCTAGTTCAACTCAGTTATCCCACAGGTGAGAGCTGAGGCCCAGGGAGATTCATTACTTAAAGATTTAATGGCAGAAAGCATGAAGTCATATGGCCGAGTAATCAGAGGTCAGCAACCAGGCTTGGATAAATTGTTTTCCTTGGAAATCAGAGCTTTATCACCTCATCATTGAGGATTTCTTTTCTTTTTCAATGTCTCAGAAATCTCACTTGATTCTAGGGAAGAAGTATCAAATTGACTAGGAAAGTTTTATAGCACCAAGGAATTCTGGAAGATGGTTTACTATTCAATCATATTAAATGACTTGATATTCAATACTAGAACAATAGTTTCCTTTTCAATACATGAATAAAAGATTGCACTCCATGAGTTCAAGAAGGAATGTAAAGGACTAATACTAAAAATTATTTTAAAAAAATAAGTGCAATAAAAGTATTTTAAATGTGGCATTTACAATTTTGGATCAAATTTGAAAAAAAATTCAAATTTATAGAAAAATAGCAGAATAAAATACCAAGAAAATATGCATAACATTAACATTTTCCCTGAAAATCATTTAATAAGCAGGACTAATACCTACTACCTGACGCTTTCTGTTTTTTTGGATTCACTACAAGCAGCACTGCTGAGAAACAATGAATCACTGGAAATAACTTGGGTAGGATTTTGCAGTAGTATATGAAATTGTGAGAAAATCCCTCACTAAATGTCTTTTTACCTGGTTTGGTGCTATATTTGATCCATTCTATAAGTTCTTCCTGTGGCAAATTGCTGAACTCCCCTACAATATTCCACTGGGTTTGAAGATTTGCTGAACCTTGAATTGACATTGCTGCTAATACAGCAAAAACAACAGCACCAGGATGTACTTTGCAAAAGAGCCATCCAAATAACTAAAACCAAATTAAGAATACATTGATAATTGTTAGTACAGAACAGCAAGTATCCAATTAGGAAAAGATCTTCCCAGAAAAGAACATGCTTTCTGCTAGAGTCCCAAATTAGGAATACATATCCTAAGGAAAGGTTCCAGGACAAAATCCACAGGATCAAAAGAATTCTATCATTAGCTTTAGGTAAGTGCGACAGGACTTAAGAAGCTGTTCTCTCAACCAGCTCTCTATACTCCACATTCAGGAAGGGCCAGGACCAGCTACACAATTTACAAGGCCCTTGTTCAAAATCATTAAGTAGTTAGAAACAGCAAAAACAAGTATTAACTCAAGTGCAGGGTTCTTGTGAATTCAGGGTCCTATGCAGAGGTGACACAAGAGGCCCCAGTCCCGGGAAGCTAGGCCTGGCTAAGGCTCTCTATTACTTGTCACATTGTGAGATGGGTTTGAAGACAAAAAATACCCAACCAGCCTCCTTTCCTGTCCCAGCCTAGAGAAGTCAGAAACCAGGGAAAGTGGTGCCTCTCTAACACAGTTCTGACATTCTGATGGGGAAACTTGAAGCTGGTCATTTATTCCAAACTCAGATAGTACACACTCAGTATCAGCATTTTGTTCTGACTCTTCACTCCTTAATATTATTTCTCTGTATGTCTGCAGGGTTGGATCTCAAGCTTCTTGAGGTCATTTATACATTTTGGTGGGTATTTTATTTTTCTGTCTGTTACTATATTCTCATCCCTAGACACCTGTAATTTAGTAAATATTTGCTACATTTGAGAGAGGTGCTACTTTTGCACGTTGGCTGGTTGAATGATGAGAAGGTGACGGTATACAGAAGCATAAATCAGTGAATGAAGAGCAAGGGAAGAGTCACCAGGAAATACAAGCAGTAAATAACCAAGGATGGATTAAACTAAATTTTAAAAAGTGAAAATTAGGAACGGAAAAAGAAATGTATAGTCAATAAATGAAAAAATAAGCTTGATACTGAAGAACATATAATTTATAACTTGAAGTTAATTATTAGAATTCTTTGTGATATTAATGTAAAATAATTATTTCTATAATTAAGTCCTGCTTTCTAGCAACACTTGTATTTATCCCTCATGAATTCAGCCTGCACAGATGAGTGCTGTTAAATAGTAGTACCAAGGACTATTTTGGAAGTTAGAAGACTATGCAGTGATCAGTGTTAGTCCTTATACTTTAAAAAGATGAATACAAAACCATAAAGAACTTTAATGACTTACAGAACCATGGGTAACTCAACATTACTTTAGGGTCATTTGATAATCAAGACTGGGGTCAAATTATTATAGTACTTAAAACTCCACCATTATGACCATGTTACCTGTCTAGAGCAGATCAAGGAAGCCATAACGCACATGTGTGGTGTCAAGAAGAGTTTTAGTCTCATAATCAAAATGCCAAGGGCTGTATATGCTAACAGTTGCAATGCATGATAAACCAGCTGAAAGGAAAAAAAATGTATTTACTCCTACTATTCTTGAAGTTTAAGAATATACTGTTAAACTGGTGAATATAAAGAAACTGGTGAATATAAAGAAAAGGCTCCTTTTTCCTTTGTAACAAAGATTAATACTGTTTTCATTTCAGAAATTTCTAAAGTAGTTCTTAAGATTTACTTTCGAACTGTACCATTTCAGTAGAAGGCTTAAAATTTAAAGTCTCTAAGGCAAGTACTTCTGTAATTCCAGTGAAGTCAAGCCTGCTGTTAATAAAGCTTACATTTCTGACTCTACCTTGGTGCTACCACCAGACTAAGGCAAGGAGAGTGGTAAAAGAAATGACTGCTCCTGAGCTGCCATGAAAGCCAGGCTGGCTCTAAAGGAGATTGCAGCAGCAGCCCATCACAGTCACTGAAGCTGCAGGATAACCTGAGCGGGAGGAAAAGTAGTTACCAAATCATACAGACACCTCACAACTGTGTCTCAATGAGCTCCAGAAATCAACTGCTGTTACTATGAGGATTATCCAAGTAGACCAAATGAACTTCCTACTTGTTTCAACAAATGATGGCCAGTGAATCTGCATATAGCATTCTCATAGAAACATGTACTGGGCTATTCTGAAGATGATTAATGACAATTGCCAACAAACCAAGAAACCAAAACTACAAAGGAAGATCAAATATATATATAAACATTAAGATAAGTGTGAGTAGCTTCTGCCGGGGGAAAAAAAAAAGATAAGTGTCAGTAATGTTAAGTCTTTACCTCTCCATGATCAAACTGGTGTTTTCTGAAACAGAAAAAGTACTGCTATTAAAGCGTTACCAAAGCACTTACTTCATTTATTTGCATTTTTATTTTATGAATATAAGTTTTACAACTTCTATAGTATTCCCCCACATATATGTAAATAAAATAACTAAAAGTTATTTACCAAAACCAGTATTATAACCATTTAAGACAGTTTATTTTTTAAAATGACAATGTTGTATTATATCCTGAATCTATGACTACTTGGGTATTTATTATGACAATAGCATGTTGTGGTGTACCAGATCCCTCATTGGTGACATGCTAGCAAAACAGAGTGCAAAAGAACTCTGCAGCTTCATATTCCCACACACTTGCTTCCCACCCCCAGTGGAAGTGGATCCCACACTTCCCCCATACTCTGCTGCTGCAATAGAGACAACTGAAAGTTGGGGAATCACACACTAGAATTTTCTCAGCACTGGCTGTAGAATATACAAATATTCACAACATTCCACCTTTAACTTTTCTTGACAGCCCTCCTTTCTATAGGAAGATTCATGACTAGAGGCTGGTGAGTCTTGTCCACATCTCTCCCTATTACACCACTGATGCTCATCATAGCAATAAAAGCAATCTTTTAAAATGGTAAGCTGGTTGTGCCACTCTGACTTAAAAGCCTGTGAGGGCACCCTTTGAGATTAATGTGAACTCACAAATCCCACCACACTGTACTTGATCTTCCTAAGCTGGCTCCACTTGGCTCTTCCCATGCTGCCTCTGGTGCTCTTGCCACAGACTAATTCACCCCTTACAACATGAGAGAGGCCTCTGGCTATCCTACATCCAGTGTCCTCACACTGAGCACTCCTACACCCCTTCCCTGACTTATCTTTCTACACAGAAAAAGTTCTCATTAGTCTCTACTAAAGTGAATCCTTCAGGAGTTCAGGGTTCAAATCAATCCATTCATCCATCCATTCAATTTCATTGAGCACTCAACACTCTGGAAACAGGAGTAACAAGACAGGGAAAAAAAATCTTTACCCTCACAGAGCTTACATATAAGTCAAAGGAGACAAACAAAAAGCAAATACGCATGTCACATAGTGACAAATGCTGCAGAGAACAGGAAACAGAGTGAAAGATGCAGGGGGCATGAGGTACCTGGAAAGGCAGGCTATTAATCAGTCTGATCACCTAGTTAGTGACATCTAAAGGAGCTGAGAGAGGGAGCACTGAAGACCCTGCAGAAAGAATACTTCAGGCTGAGAGAGGAAAACGATGCAAGAGCTCCACGGCAGGGAGGTTCTGATGTGCTAACCACCAAGTCAGCGTGCTGAGAGAAGAGGGAAAGGAAAATGAGAGAAGAGTGACAGAAGAGATCACAGTGGATGAGAGGCCAAAAGACACAGGGCTCTAGAGGCCACGATGAGGGCTCTGATTTATTCCAAGTGATTTGGAAAAGTGCTTGAAGAGAGTAGTGACACAATTTGACTTCTGCTGAAAGTCTTTTGCCTGCTGTGCAGAGAACGGACCTTGGCAGCAAGGGCAAAGGGAGGGAGTCAGCAAGGAAGTTAGGAGGTAACAATTCAGGGGTGGTAAGTGTGGTATGGACCAGAATGGAGGTGGTCAGTGCTACTCAAAGTGTGCATATAATTTTGAAGGTAACAATGGCAAGATTTTCAGATGGACTGGGTATGAAAGTGAGATAAAGACCAGGGTCAAAAGTTAGAACAAAAAAATTAAATTAAAAAGAAAGAATGAGGGCTGGGGTGGTGGCTCAGTGGTAGAGCACTTGCCTAGCATGTGTGAGGCTCTGAGTTCGATTCCCAGCACCACATACAAATAAATAAATAAAGGTTCATCAACAACTAATAAAAATATTAATAAAAAAAAAAAAAGAAAGAATGAGACAGGATTTCTGAACTAAGCCACCAGTGGAATGGAGGTACCATATAAGATGGGTATAGAATAGATATTCAGGGTTGTATCCAAATAATTTGAGACTCTCACTAGATACCCAAGGAGAGATGACAAAAAGGCCGTCGAAAGTACAAATCTGGAGTTTAGGAGAGAAGTCTGAGTCAGAGATAGAAAAGTGGGAACTGGCAATATACACCTTCTCTTCTTAATCACTGATCTGTTCCCAAGACCTAGAACAGTGTCTGGAACTAAGAGCTCAATGTTGTTTGAGTGAATGAACAAACATACATCAGTGAACCCCTACATGTGTTTCAGGTAATCTAGCACATAATCTGATTTGAGAATTCAATCTCAAGAATATGGATAATTTATTAGCAAACTCAGCATGTGGAAAAATAAAGAAGGGAAACAGTCCCTTATTCTTTCATGACAAGTAAAAATTAGCAGTTTCTACTTATTGAGCAAATACAATGTTAACATGCATTTATTATCCCAATTTACAGTCAAAACAGGCAAGTTCCAAAGCTACCAAGTATTGACCAGGACTATATTTTGGCTGGCTTCAGGGCTGATACATTTTCCACTACATGATGCTGCCTCTACTCTACTTTGCCACATAGGTCTTTGAATGAAGGAAACACTGGTATGAATGCCTTGATCATTAAAATGTATCACCTACCCCTTACCTTTTTATAATGACATGCCTTTGGCACTTATGCAAAATGAAATATCAACATGCCATTCCCCTTCCAAAAAAGAGCTGTAACTCTACTTGAATTGAAAACCCCAGGAAGTTCAGTGGTTTCTCTGTACTTCTACAGTTGAGTTATCCTTAAAGGGACACTTTTTTTTTTTTTCTGTGAAAGTTCCCCTTTCCTCTTTCAGAGCTGTATACTATAGGCCGTAACTTTATAGCTTCTTCCTGAGCTCTTCAGAAATAATCTCACCTTAGATGAGGAGAAAGTCTGGCAATACACACTAGACCCTTCCTCCTTTCCCCCATCAACTCAAAGGCATCGGGTTTAGGCAAGAGTACAGTCAGCACTATTTTCAAATGAGCACAAGGATCCCCTTAGAAGCACATGCAATAAGCTAGCACTGTGTTGGTAAAACTTATGAGGTGAGGGAATAGGCTGTGTATAGTCGTGCTATAAAAGAAAACTCAGACACACAGAAAATTAACAATCTCTACCCACCCCCAAAATGCACAAAAGAATAAAAATAGAATTAAAATGTCTTTCACTCATTCTTCCATTCCCATGTCTTAACAGTTGTGGATTTATCCTTCCAGATCACTCCTATGAACAAATAAACATATAAAGTCTTCATATTTAAATAAAAGTATAATTGTCCTACATATATATTGTTTGGCAATTTTTAAATCTACTGATATATGATGGAAGTGTTTTTATCAAGATGGCTCAACACTCCACTCTATGACTGGATCATAATTAAATCAATTCCTTCCTAACACATATTCTGGTTGTTTAAATATTTTCACATTGCACATGATAGATACCATAGTAGGCATATCTTTTCCTTATTACTGCATTTCTAGATGATTCATTTACACTGACAGACCTGCTGGCTAAAATCCAGGCCCACTGTGTTGTTTGCTAAACTGCCCTCCCACCTATTTCTTCCTCCTCTTACATGTACTGAATATTATGTTATAAATCTTTTATGCAAAAATGCATATTCTCTTAATTTCTGTGTTTATTTTTGTTTTACTATATTTTAATCTTGACTTTACCTAGAATATTTACTTTGTGTAAAAAGTGAGGTATGGATTCAGCCTTTTATTATCCTGCTCATTTCTTTTTTTTTTTATCTTCTAATTTTTTACAGACTGCATTTTGATTCATTATACACAAATAGGGTACGTCATTTCGTTTCTATGGTTGTACATGACGTAGAGTCATACCATTTGTGTAATCATATATGTACATAGGGTACTGATGTCAGTCTCATTCCACCATTTTTCATACCCCCCTCCCTCTCATTTCTTACAACATAATCTAAAGTTCCCCCATTCTCTCCCTTGCCACTCCCTCACCCCCATTATATATCATTCTCCACTTATCAGGGAAAACATTTGGCCTTTGGTCTTTTGGGATTGGCTTATTTCACTTAGCATGATATTTTCCAATTCCATCCATTTATTTGAAATTGCTATATTATTATTTTTCTTTATGGCTGAATAATATTCCATTGTGTATATATACCACAGTTTCTTTATCCATTCATCTGTAGAAGGGCATCTAGGTTGGTTCCACAATCTAGCTATTATGAAATGAGCTGCTATAAACATTGATATGGCTTTGTTACTGCAATATGCCAATTTTAAGTCCTTTAGGTATAAACCGAGGAGTGGGATAACTGGGTTAAAAGGTGGGTCCATTCCAAATTTTCTGAGGATTCTCCACACTGCTTTCCAGAGTGGCTACCAATTTGCAAATGCACCAGCAATGTAGAAGTGTGCCTTTTTTCCCACATCCACGCCAACATCTATTATTGTTTGTGTTCTTGGTAACTGGAGTAAGATGATATCCTAGAGTTGTTTTAATTTGCATTTCTCTAAATACTACAGATGTTGAACACTTTTTCATATATTTATTAATTGCCTGTAAGTCTTTTTCTGTAAAGTGTCTGTCCAGTTCCTTGGCCCATTTATTGATTGAGTTCTTTGTATTTTGGGTGTAAAGTTTTGTAAGTTCTTTATAAATTTTGGAGATAAGTACTCTTATCTGAAGTGCATGTGGAGATGATTTTCTCCCACTCTGTAGGCTCTCTCTTCACATTCTTGATTGTATCCTTTGCTGAGAAAAAGTTTCTTAGTTTGAGTTCATCCCGTTTATTGATTCTTGCTTTGATTTCTTGTGCTTTGGGAGTCTTGTTGAGGAAGTCTGATCCTAAGCCAACATGATGAAGATTTGGACCTACTTTTTCTTCTATTTGGTGCAGGGTCTCTGGTCTAACTCCTATGTCCTCGATCCATTTTGAGTTCAGTTTTGTGAAGGGTGAAAGATAGAGGTTTAATTTCATTTTATTGCACATGGATTTCCAGTTTTGCCAGCACCATTTGTTGAACAGGCTATCTTTTCTCCATTGTATGTTTTCGGCTCCTTTGGCTAGTATGAGGTGACTGTATTGATGTGGTTTTTTCTGTGTCTTCTATTCTGTACCATTGGTCTGCCTGTCTATTTTGGTGCCAGTACCATGCTGTTTTTGTTACTATTGCTCTGTAGTATAGTTTAATGTCTGGTATTGTGATACCTCCTGTTTCACTTTTTCTACTCAGAATTGTTTTGGCTATTTGAAGTCTCTTATTCTTCCAGATGAAGTTCATAATTGCTTTCTCTATTTCTATGAGGAATGTTATTGGGATTTTAATTGGAATTGCATTGAGTCTGTATAGCACCTTTGGTAGAATAGCCATTTTGACAATGTTAATTCTGCCTATCCAAGAACATGGGAGATCTTTCCATCTTCCAAGTTTTCTTCAATTTCTTTCTTTAATGTTCTATAGTTTTCACTGTAGAGGTCTTTCATCTCTTTTGTTAGATTAATTCCCAAGTATTTTATTTTTTTGAGAGTACTATGGAGTGGTTTTCCTATTTCTCTTTCAGAGGATTCATCACTTATGAATAGAAATGCATTAGATTTGTGAGTGTTGATTTTATATCCTACTACTTTGCTGAATTCATTTATTAGTTCTAGAAGTTTTCTAGTGGAGTTTTTGGATCTCCTAAATATAGGATCATGTCATCAGCAAACAGTGACGGCTTTAGTTCTTCTTTTCCTATTTGTATCCCTTTAATTTCTTTGGTCTGTCTAATTGCTCTGGCAAGTATTTCAAGAACGATGTTGAATAGAAGTGGTGAAAGAAGTGGTGAAAGAGGGCATCCCTATCTTGTTACAGTTTTTAGAGGGAATGCTTTCAGTTTTTCTCCATTAAGAATGATGTTGGCTGTGACCTTAGCATAGATAGCCTTTACAATGTTGAGGTATGTTCCTACTATTCCTATTTTTTCTAGTGTTTTAAGCACAAAGGGGTGCTGTATTTTATCAAATGCTTTCTCAGCATCTATTGAAATAATCATGTGATTCTTAACTTTACGCCTATTGATGTGATGAATTACATTTATTGATTTCCAGATGTTGAACCAACCTTGCATCCCTGGGATAAACCCCACTTGATCATGGTGCACTATCTTTTTAATATATTTTTGTATGTGATTTGCCAGTATTTTATTAAGGATTTTTGCATCTATGTTCATCAGGGATATTGATTAATTGGTCCTTGATGTGTCTTTGCCTGGTTTGGGTATCAGAGTGATACTAGCCTCATAGAATGAATTTGGAAGGGTTCCCTCCTTTTTAATTTCCTGGAATACTTTAAGGAGTACTGGTATCAGTTCTTCTTCAAAGGTCTTGTAGAATTCGGCTGAGAATCCATCTGGTCGTGGGCTTTCCTTGATTGTAGGCTTTTGATGACATCTTCTATATGCTTGAAAGTGATCTGTTTAGATTGTGTACCTCTTCCTGATTCAGTTTGGGAGGATCATATGTCTTTAAAAATTTGTCAACGTCTTTGATATTTTCTATTTTGTTGGAGTATAGATTGTCAAAGTAGCTTCTAATTATGTTATGTATTTCAATGGTGTCTGTCATGATCTTTCCTTTTTCATCACAAATTCTAGTAATTTGAGTTTTCTCTTTCCTTCTCTTCATTAATGTGGCTAGGGGTTTATCAATTTTGTTTACTTTTTCAAAGAACCAACTTTTTGTTTTGTCAATTTTTTGAATTGTTTCTCTTGTTTCAATTTCACTGATTTCAGCTCTGATTTTAATTATTTCCTGTCTTCTACTATTTTTGGTGTTGATCTGTTCTTCTTTTTCTAGGGCTTTGAGATGTAATGTTAGGTCATTTAGTTGTTGACTTTTTTTTTTTTTTTTAATGTATGAGCCCAATGCAATGAACTTTCCTTTTACTTACTGCTTTCAGAGTGTCCCAGAGATTTTGATATGTTGTGTCATTGTTCTCATTTACCTCTAAGAATTTTTTTATTTCTTCCTTGATGTCTTCTGTTATCATTGCATCATTCAATAGCATAATATTTAGTCTCCAGGTACAGGAGTAGTTTTCGTTTGTTATTTTATCGTTCATTTCTAATTGCATTCCATTATGGTCTGGTAGGATACAGGGTAGAATCTATTTTTTTGTATTTACTAATGGCTTCTTTGTGGCATAGCATATGGTCTATTTTGGAGAAAGATCCATGAGCTGCTAAGAAGAAAGTATATTCGCTCAATGATGGATGAAATACTCTGTAAATATCCATTAAGTCTGTATCATTGATTGCATTATTTAGTTCTATAGTTTCTTGGTTCAGTTTTTGTTTGGAAGATTTATCCAGTGGTGAGAGCAGTGTGTTAAAGTCCCCCACTGTTAATGTGTTTTGGCCTATTTGATTCTTAAAATTGAACGGGTTTGTTTGATATACATCGATGCTCCATTGTTTGGGGCATCAATATAATTGCTATATCTTGCTGTTTTATGCTTCCCTTAAGCAGTATGAAATGTCCTTCTTCATCCCTTCTGACTAACCTAAGTTTGAAGTCCACTTTATCTGATATGAGGATGGAGACCCCTGCTTTTTTACTGGGTGCATGTGCATGGTATGTTTTTCCCCATCCTTATCCTGCTCATTTCTTTAAAAAAAAAAAAAAAGCAGTTCATTGGTCTAAAAAACACTTACAGAAAAATTTATTTTCCCTGATTAACTGAGGAAGCTATGTCCTTCAAGTACAGATAATGTGTAGGGCTACTATAAGATTGTACTGGATGAGCTGTGAGGGATAAGTAAGTGATATGCTGTAGGGAATAATGAGAAAGGCTAAGAAGAGGAACGAAAATAATAAAAAATATCAATTACCAAATGCTGGGTATACAACATGCAAATACAAACTTAATACAATGTAAATAATAAATAAATAAAGCAGGTAACAAAATTCATTTTTAAAATATTTTTAGTTATAGATGGACATGCCAGCTTTATTTTATTTATTTTTATGTGCTACTGAGGATTGACCCAGTGCCTCACACATGTCAGGTAAGTACTCTACCACTGAGCCACAATCCAACCCCATAAAATTCTTTATATTTACCTTATATGTGTCTGTTGTTTAGCTAGGATGCTCCACATATCACTAATAATCTGTAAGTAGATTTTTAAATACTTTAGTAAAGATATTTTAAGAAAAAAATTTACAGCATTTTCTGAACTTTAAAACTCTTAATTAAAAATGTTAAGTATGGAAGTAAGAGAACACTCAAAAATACTAATTTACAGCAATACAAACATTTGTGTAATATTTGATCATATCTAATACTCAATATTCCTATTAGGTAGGCTATACTATCCTTTCATAAGTAAGCAAGAGGCTCGGAAGGGTGGATCTCTCTAAAAGAGGACAACTACTAAGAGGCTTTGCTAGTCTTGAAACCATACCTTCTAGCTTCAAATAAACATTTGGTGTTGCTTCTATTATGCCAAGGTGTTGGCAATCACCTTTCCTTAATTACACATATACAAAACTAGAGAACTGGCTTAGATATAATCACATAGCATTCAAAAGCCAAAATCACTTGCTGTGCTGTTGTACTTAGTAGTAACTGGGAAGTCATCCGATGTAAAATCCTATCCCAATATGGATGTTTCTACAGCATTGCCAACAGTTTCCAGCCCTTGGCAATACTACCGAGCTGCTGCCTGAATGTGTAACACTTTCCTAATTAGTCAAGATCATTTCTGGTTTAAAGTCCTTCCTTCCTGGAACTGGCCATAATTTTAAGGAATCAGAAAGACTGTAATCTTACTTTCAAATGGGAGACTTTTAAATATTTGAAAATAACTATCCTCTATTTGCATCTTTTCTTCTTTAACCAAATACCCCAGCTTCCCTAACCTGATCTAATAGTTTCTATCATCTCTAGTCATCCAAGTGGTTGTCTTTTGAACACATTCTGGATGGTCAATGTCCAATATTTTTTCAGTATCTACCAGGTGCACACAACCATTAAGTATACAAAAGTGCAAAGCATGGCACACAGTGGGAGCTATTACCTGACTGAAATTGAAAAGTGAGTACAAACAAACAAAAACAGAAAAGGAAAGAAAAGTGAATACGAAGTTGACATTACATAGTGCCTACTGAGGGAAAGGTGCAGAGCCCATCTTGTTCTCTCCTCACATTTTAATGGACACAATAATCTTCTAAATTATCATCTGTCAAATGGGGATGGTAATATCTGCCTACCCCAGAGAGCTGTCAATAACCAATTGAAATGGGCATGTAAAAGATGTTTTGAGAGCATACAAAGCACAGTTTAAATATATGATATGAATGATAATCATAATCTAGAATATTCGACAAATATATGACATTGGGTTAACACAGAAATCACCAGCTACAAATCAAAAAAACTTTAGGGCTAACCATCTCTTTATTTGATCACAGGTTAATCTCAATTCATTCTCTTAATATAATCAGAGTTAAAGTGTTTACAAACTACTAAAAAAGTTGAGAGTATCATACTTGCTCTTCCCTGAAGACTGGACCCTTTTTGCTTGATTTACATGTGGGCTTAGAACTGCATTATCAAAGCCAACCTGGAAGCCTTCACATATTATCTAGTTCATCAGTACATTGTTAATTCTCAATTTTTTCTTCTTGATTACTAATAAAGACAATTCAAGAGTCGCTGAACACTTCACAAATCACTTAGGTATATGTTAAATATTTGGGGGAAAATATTACATACAAGTTAAAAGCAAATCAGTAATAATTTGCATAGGCAAAACTAAGTTGTATCTGGGTCAATATGGTCTCTGATCATGTCTGCCAAAAATATATGACTGTCAAACTTGAGTCACCCTGCTCCTATGTCTATGTTATGCTAGCAGATAGCAAAATAATATGTAAACGTTCCATCAAAGGCTATTAATAAAATAAAAAATGTTTCAATAAATCAATACAAAACACTGATTATTAAATACCCAAATATATGCAAGTGTTACATAAAAACAAGTAAATGTTTTATTGTAAGAAAGAGATCTGAAGCGACAGACATACCTTTCTAACAATTGCAATAAATACTACAAGTACAACTGGGAGCAACAATGTCTTTGTATATCTCAGAGGAGTCTGCAATTCAGAGAGATTCTTTATTAGATGAAAATGTAGTTTAACCAAACAAAATTACATCTCGAATAATGTAGGCAAATTTCTAAAAGCATAAGTAGAGAAATATGAACATTCACCTATCAAAAGTCCAATCTACCACTGACTCTCATCATCAAAATGAAGGTGCATTTCCATAGAAACAAATTTCACCAAAGTGTTGAGTTGAAAACACTAAAAATACAGTTCCCAAACACTTGTAAGTGTGGAATGTGACTAGAGATTGTTTTTCACTTTTTGCATGCTACTTGTCGAACTAGAGAGCCCAGCTTACTACTCATCTGAGGTTAGTAGAGCTCCTTTAAGTGGATTAGTTTCCCTGAACATTTTGTGGGGGTACACATAATCTTATTCCTGATTCATTCATTCCCCCCACACATACAAATATACATATGACCAATACTTATGAAGGGAAAAAAAGATATTTTTACATTTTCTTTATTAGCAAAAATCTACAAAAATGTTTTTAATAACAAGGCCTCTATACATCGCAATTCTGTGCACCTCTCAATTATCTCCCCACCTCAAACCACTGTTAAAATTTTGATCTGTTATACTTTATGTATGTTACTACTGTACTTAAACAAGATCTTACCATTTTGTTCACTCCATTATACATCTCAAACATTTTTCCACATCAGTATGGTACCATACTAGGGAATAACTTGCTAAAATTGTCCTTTCTCCCCACCATATGGATGTACCATAAAAAGGACACACTTCTTGAAGTGGCACGTCAGGACTGTGTCTCAGAAGCACAGTCCCTGAATTCAGATACCCATGGAGATGGTGAATGGCATGCTGCCAACAGCTTTTCTGTTTGCTTTAAGTTGACTGAAGTCTGCTATGCCTTGGTAAACAATCTGTATCATCACAGAACTAACAATTAATACTCTCAGGTTGTAGAGGCATATTGAAGATATATGATGTCTTCAATAATGTTAAGGGACTTCTACCATATCCTAATGCTCCACTAATGTGGAGAAAGAGGAATTTATCTTCTATTTCCTATTTGCCACTTCCTTGAAGGAGGCTTTATCTCCTGTGAATATGTATTTTAATGTCTTCAAGATATGCTTCTTTTGATTCTTTCAGAAGGTTCAACACTATCATTCATATATCTTTTATCAGTCATTATATGTCACAAAACCATAAACACAATAAATGAAGACTGATAGGCCAACTAGAGTAAGCTGGACATCTGTGAGACACCCTTAGCTCAGAATGGCTGGTGGATAAATTTGCTCTATGGTCCATTGATCTGGAACTCAGGACAATGGAATAATAGTAGGACTGCAGGGAAAATAAGTAGGCCCATAAAACATCATCTATCAATTTAATGCATGCATACATATAGCTTGAATGGAAAATGTATCACAGATAATAAATGTAATAGATCAGTGCCATATTGCTGGTTTTTAAATGGCAAATTATACATGTTTGTTGAACCAAACAAGCTTATAATATATTCAAAAATAGTATTTATTTAAAATACCAAAAGTACTTTCCTATAACATCTCATTTTATCTTCACAATATCTGTTTGTACTGTGCCACTAGAAACTAATGACAAAGAACGAGAGCCACTTGTTCAAGACCATTAAGTAATATTGCAGCCTTCTCAAATACACTAACCTACTCTCTGGTTTCCTTCTAAACATATGAACAAAGTTTTAGAAAGAGAAACATTGGAATGAAAACCTGTGCTCAATGACATTTAAAAGCAATGAGATCATTCAAATCACCACAAAATGAATGGAAATGTAAAAGCTTGAGAGTGCTGTCTCTGAAATGACACAACTTGAAAATGCCCCTGTGTTTACTCATCCAAGAAACTGTGGTTAGTCTGAATGCATACTTCCAAATTACCAAAATGAAAACAGACCATATAATTCAGGGAACTGCACTAATGTAAATAGAAACCTCTTCTTTTAAGCTGCCAGATTTTCCTTTTCCTTTAAACCAAGATAAAAGTACATACAGAATCGGAAATAACAGGGCACCCTTTATGAAAAATGCATTGAAAGAAAACTAGAAATCACATCTTACCTCCTTTTCCATAAAGTCAAACTCTGCTGCACAGGTATACAATAAAGTATCAAAATCCTTGTAACTGAAGAATTTTGATGTTAATAAGTTGCCGATGTGAGCCTATTAGGAAATAAAGTGAGGAATCATTACATTAAGCCAAATATTGTTATAATGCACTTTAATCTTAACAGTATCTACAAATAGTTTTCACTGCACTATAGACATCATTGTTCCCATACTGGACTTTTTTTGTTAAGAAAAGTGCTATTCCCTCCAACCTCACGGTGGCCCTTTCTTTTGCTGATCAATGATAGCTCTAACACCGCCCCACCTTCCACTCTCATCAATGTACTAAAAGCTTCTTACTGGGTTTCCCTGACACTGGAGAAAGGCACTTTGCACTCTCCTTTGCTAGAGCCTACTGGGAAGTGTGAACTTGGAACTCGGACAGACTTATATCCATCATATAGGAACCTAGGCTATAGAGTGAAGAAGGGGGAATATTAATTCTGAATTCTGGAAATGGGATTTAAAAGACTACCTGAAGAAAATAAAATGGGCAGGCACTGGAGTAAAGCACCTTTTGACCAATGACCAACTCTCAAGTGTAGTTCTTCCCGTTACCAGTGCTCTCACAACTGCCACATTCACAACCACCTCAAAAAGCAAGATAAGGGTTGTGGAAATATCTTCACTTAATAAATGAGAAAACTAGGGCTTGAAGACCAAACAATTGCCAAATGTTTATGTTCATTATTGTCTAAAAAAGCAAACATCAAAGAAAAGACAGGTAGTTATAACTAAGACACACCAAACCTAAAATTCTACATAACATCAACATGAAGGAAGAGGAACAGAGTGAAAGTAGAAGCTGAAGTGTCACAGGAATGTGACGAGCATTTCAAAGCACTTCGTCTTGCTGGGGGAAAAATGTATGCTGATAAGTTTAAGAAATCAATAGGGAGAACATACAGCACCTAAAATAGGAAAAGGAAACAAATCCCAAATAAAATGGAAGAAAAGTATCTTGGTAAAATGTTGATTGCCACATATGCAAAGAGCTTAAATTCACTAAAGGACAGATGTTGAAATTGGGATTAAGGAAACAAACCCAATATTATGCTTTCTACAAAAGATATACTTAAAGGTAGAAAAGTAGGAAACAGAAGAATAGAAGAAGATAAACCCAATAAATTTGAAACAAAGAAATCTAGGTTAGCTATTGTAGTATCTCATAAAACTAAATTCAGGTGAAAATATGTGAAAAGAGACAATGAGTAATATTATGAGCTAGTAAAATGAACAGCAAAGCAAAATTATACACATCACTACCACATTCGGAAATAACCATCAACTCAAAATATATTTAAAAATTGACAAAGCTATAGGAAGAAACAGATAAGCTGACAGTATTCATTGGAAATGTTAAACCTGGTCCCTAGAACAGAAAAGCAGACAAAATTAACAGAAAATTTAAATAATATAGTTAATAGGCTCACAAACACTACAGAATATGAACCTCACAGTTCATATGCATTTTCCTTTAAAATAGCAAAAAATTTTTAAATGTTCTTATACCATTTATTTCAATGATTCCAAACAATTGATATAATTTTTTTCTGATCATTAATATAATAAAACTAGAAAATAACTAGAATAGCTTTAAAAACCCTTTTAGTTAGAAACCAAATAACATAAAATGTACTACCTTTTAGATTAAAAGATAATCAGGAAATGACCAATTTGTAAAATACACAAAGAAATACTACTTATAGGAAAATTTTGGTTTTAAACCATTTACCAGAAAATAAGGGCAGTGACAACAAGAGAGGTAAGTTTTTCCCTCAAGTTTGATCTCATTCATATGGGAATCTAAAAAAAATTGGTATTGCAGAAGTATAACAGTGGTTCCCAGAGGCTGGGGAGAGCATGTGGGAGTAGGGTGGCAGGACAAAGTTTATTCAAAGGACATATAGCAACAGTTAAATAGGAGGAATGAACTCGAGAAGTATTACAGCAAGGTGACTAGGGTTAATGACAGTACTCATACTTTTGACAAATGCAAATAGGGTGGGATTTTAAGTGCTCTCATAACAAAAAATGCTAATGATGTGATAATGTAGTGTATGTACATATATATGTGTATATATATACACACACACACACACACACACATATAATTAGAATGGTTAAGCCTAGTTATCTAGTTAACTATATATATCAATATATAAATAGATTTCAAAACATTAAGTTGAACCCAATAAATATATACAATGTTATATGTCACATTAGAAAAATAAGAACTTACAAATTTCCAAAAGTTAATAAATACAAAAAAGAACATTTCACATACATGCACATATGCAAAAATTTTAGCAATTTTTAAATTTAACTATATTGAATAATTTTTTAAAAAATACATGAACCATTTGCTAACATATATGAAATAGGCAAAGTTCATCTGAACTATCAAAGCTCACTCCCTATGAATTAGATAATTTCCTAAGGATATTAAACTTGGAAGTCAAAAACCTACTCAGAAAACTCCAGGTCCTAACAGAGAAGGGAGAACTATCAGTTCTAGAGAAATTATCTCTAAAAACAAGGGGACTGAACATTTTCCTACAATTTTAGGTGGTTATTCCTCTAAAACCAAAACCAGACAAAATCATTATAAGAAAACTATTACTAATATTCCTCATGAATACAGGAATATTTTAAAAATATAAGCCAAGCAAATCTAGCAATATATTAGGAGAATAGTACAACATGAGCAAGTGAGGTTTATCCAGGAATACAAGGACAGATCGATACTCAAATACCAGTGAATGTAGAATTTTCAGCTATAAAGAGGGAAAAAAACAGGCAAATACCTTCCCCCAAACAACTATACAATTGAACAAAATTGCCACAACCAATCATACCAGGTTCTAGAAATCAACCAAAAGGAAAAAACACATTGAGAATTATTGATTTTAAAACACTAATGAATTTTGGTAAAAACCATAGGATGATGCACTCCTTCCTAGGCCACCCCACCCACAATCAGTTCTACCACCATCTTCTCAAATCAGTCAGTGCAATGGTCCTACCAGGTGCAGCCGGCCAGGAAAAGCCAACTGTTTGCCAGGAAGAAGCTGCATTGATTTGGGAAGAAGAGCAAAAACACCTGCACTCAGAGGTATTATCTGGTAAAAGCAACAAACTCAGTAGGAAATAAAAGGCAAAAGCCTTTCTTTCTGCCAGAGCCTAGAAAACTCAGACTAGTCCAAAGTTCTACAATGAGAATCTGAAAATGAGATAACCATCATGGCCACAGATAAGTTCTCACATCCTTGGAGGACTGGAAACCTGCACACATGCCCAGTGGAGATCCAAGAGACCCCAAGCTCTCCAAAAGTCCTTGACTAGCAGGATGGAAGGTGACATGCACATTCAGGAAAAGACCCAAGAAGGCACAACAGGTAGGAAAAAATGGGACAAAAAATGACGAGCAGAAAAAAAGTTATTTGGCTAAGTAGGCCTGAATATGATCCTCTGATAAATCTACTTGCAAATTGGCCACTTGGATTTCAGAAGGGTTCCCACTGCTATAACCAGTAAGAGTGGCTTACTGTATCTAACTTATACAAATAATGTGGTTTATCATGAAAACCTACATTCCCTCCAAGAGTCTGGAATTTTGATATAAGAGAGGCAAGGGTGCCAACATGACCAACCCCCCATAAAATCCCTGAGCACTGGAGTCTCTATAGTTTCCCTGGCAGACAATATTTCATGCATTTTGTCACAATTCATTGCTAAAAAACTAAGGGCATCCCATGTGACTCTGCTAGTAGAGAAGTGTTAGAAGTTTATGCTTGGTTTCCTCCCCAATCCATAACTTGTGCCTTTTCACCTTCCCTGTAATAAATAACTGTCATAAGTACAACTCTATTCTGAGTCCTGCAGGTCTTCTTAGTAAGTCACCAAACCCAGGAACACTGCAACACACTCAAAAACAGTCTGAAGCACTTGCAATCCCAGCAGCTTGGGAGACTAAGGCAGGAGGATCACAAGATCAAAGCCAAGCTCAGTAGCTTAGTGAGACCCTGTCTCAAAAGGAAAAAGAAGGGCTGAGGATGTGGCTCAGTAGTTAAGCACACCGAGGTTCAATCCCTGTAACAATAACAACAACAACAAAAACAAATTTAAAAAAAGATCTGTGCTCTGAATCTGCACTCTGAATCTGCTTGCCAACTGCACTCAGATCCAAAAGGAAGGAACAGAAGACATACTGCCTTAAGATATCTGAGCTACAATTCTGACTGAAAAATGGCTGAACACTAATTTACAGAGACAGGAGAGTAACACCTAGAAAGTCAGGCTAAAAAACCAATAAGAATAAAAAAGAAAAGAAAAGAAAAGAAAAGAGAAGAAAAGAAAAAACCCAGAAGCATTCTACCACTGAATCCCCAACCATTTTTCAAAACTTTATTTTGAGACTGGGTCTCACTGAGTATATATTTCAGTGGTAGAATGATTACCGAGCATGCTTAAGCCCCTGTGTTCAATTCCCAGTACTGGGGCTGGGGTGGGGGAACAAATATTAATAAATAAAAATAAAATATCCAGTTTTTAGAAAATTTAATGAGACATGCCAATAAACAGAAAAGTCTGATTCATATTCAGGAAAAAAGTCATCAAAAATTGACTCTCGGAGGCTCAGATTTTATATTCAGACAAAAATTTCAAAACAGCAATTACAAATTAGGAATATGTGAAATTTAAAGAATCCCATTAAAAGTTAAATGAAAATCTTATGATAAAGACTCAGAAAATAGCAAGTTTCAATAGCAAACAGAAATTTTAATAAATAAAAACTCCAGAGTTAAAATGTATAAATAACTGAAATGGAAATTTCACAGGATGGGCCCAAAAGCAGTGTCAAAAGGCAGAACAATCAATAAACTTACAGAGAGGTTAACAGAAATTATCTAATCTGAAAATTAGAAATGAAAAAAGAATTAAGAAAAATGAATAAGCTGAGAGTAAAGGTGCACACCTGTAATTTCAGCTACTTGGGTGGCTGAGGCAGGAGGATTGCAAGTTCAAGGCTGGCCTGGGCAACTTAGCAAGACCACTTCTCAAAATAAGAAATAAAAAATGGACCAGGGACGTAGGTCAGTGGTGGAGTGCTAAGATACCCCCTAGTACTGGAAAAATAAATAAATAAATACAGACAGAAAAAAAGGAAAAATGAACAAAGCCTGAAAAACTTCACAAGATTATTAAGCACATGAACATGTTAATGGGGACATTAAAAAAAAGAACAGAAAAATGTTTGAAAAAATAATGACCCAAATCTTCCTAATTCAGATGAAAAATTGTGACTTACAGAAGTTCAATAAACATCTAGAAGGATGAATAAAAGATCCACATTTAGACATATCACAAACTTTTAAATGTGAAAGGGAAAGAGAAAATCTCACAAGCAACAGCAGAAATACAACTCATCATGTATAGGGAAAAAATAGTATTAACAGCATTTTATTAATTTCATTAATACTTATAAGATAATATTATTGACTGGCTTCTCAGAAAAAACGGAGGTCACAAATTCTAAAAGAAAATTACTGTCAACCAATAATTTTATATCCAGCAAAATAAGCCTTTAAAAATGAAGATAAATAAAAACATTACAAGAGAAACAAAACCTGAGAGAATCCACTGCTATAGACCTGCCTGACCAGAATTAGTAAAGGAAATTCCATAGTCTAAAAGAAAATGAAACTGGCAGTAACTCACATTCACAGAAAGAAAGGAAGAACAATAAAAATGGCAAACGTGGATAAATACAAAAGGCAATATAAACACTTTTGTTATTCTTTCTCTCTTAATTTTGGTAAGACATAAGGATGCATAATGCAATAATCGTAACTCTATTGTTGGCACTTACATATAGATGGGATATAGCAATGCTCAAAACAGGGAAGAGAAATGGAAATAAACTGGTGCAAAGGCACTGTAGTTTTCCTGAATTAAGTCAGTATTAGCCTGAAGTAGATTGTTATACATTAAGATGCATATTATAATCCCTAGATCAACCATAGAAAAATAATTAATGAAGAGATATCTGCAACCATTTTCATCCATTGTAGCACTATTAATAAAACCTCAGGTATGAAAGCACCTTAAGCATACACAAAGGGGTGAATGGATCAAGAAAATGGTGTGTATGTATAAATGTATATGTATTTTATGTATATATGTATACACAATGTTAATAAATGACAACAATGATAACAACAATAATACAAAACAGCAATAACACCAACTATATTTATAGAGTACTGACCCCAGTTTATACTGCATTAATACTTTTTACTTAGTAATTTGAGATCTCACAGGTAAAACAGGACAATTAGGATTAAACTAAGGTCTGTCTGACACCAGAGCTCATAAACTTAAATGCTGCACTTGCTGAAAGAATAACTGGTTTATAAAACAGAAGTTTTAAAGCCTCTGGAATTTATCACTGAGTGAGTCAGATGAAAGTAAAATCTGCAAACAGTCTTAGCTTCTAGTTCATCAGACTTCTACCAAGGAGAGTACTGAAAGGATCCTTTCCTAATTTTCCTCCTCAGTATTTTTACAGTGCTCTGTACTTTTTTTTTTTTAATAAAATCATAGCCTTCATGACTTGTATTGCAATTGCTGATGCCTCTTGACTTGGGATGTGCTGATTAAAGCATCAAAATAAAATGGGCTAAGCAATTATGACTAGGAAGAATCCCTAAAGTTATAAACCAGAAAACTTATCATTTTAATTTCTTTCATGGTCAAACATCAAAGCAAACAAAAATTTCTATTAATAAGCCTAATTTAGAGTAAATTACCTACGACTTAAAAAAAAAGAATTCACAAGTGTTGACCAGGAAACTCAAAGTAGGAGCAGTGAGGATCTCCAGCTGAGGCTTGAAGATTGCATCTTTATCTGTTACAAAAGGGATTATAAAGAAGTCTGACTCAGTGGCTCTATAGACCTTAAAATCTGAGCTTTAATCTCTACCACTTCCTTGCTTTAAATTTTTAAAATATTTTTGATATAGAAGATAGAAAAAGATACAAAAGAATTATGTTAAGATTAATTCTGGAGAATAAAAACTATATACATAAAGACAATTGCTTTCTATCATATTAAATAAATTTTAAAAATAGGTGAATAGACTTCATCATGGAAAAAGGTTTAAAAAGTGGCACTTTAATAACTCAAATATTTCATTCTTAGTCTATTTGACTTCTTTCAAGTCTTTCAAGTTTAAGTGAAAAATGCACTTACATCATCTGCAATCCCAAAGATTCTAGATGTCAAATATTTGAGTATAACGGTTCCGAACAACCAAAGACATCCTTGGATAACCTAATAAATAAATAAACAAATAAAACAATGAAATGAACAAAGCTTCAAATTCCACAGCCTAAAGCTTTAAATGTCTCTATTTCCAAAATACTGCCAAATGTGTCTCAATTTTAAATAAAGCATATTGCTCCAAAATGCAGGACTCTAACTACAAGTGAAAATATACACTTGAAATTTTATTAATAAAACTAATGTATTTTACTGGAGATTTGTACAATTCTCCTTCTATGGATTGTTACTTATATGTGGGCCATTTCTCAAAAAAAAATGTGGATAATAAAACTGAAACTTTTTACCTTCCCAGACTAATCTTAACTTCCTTTATGAAAAGGGCAATCTGGCACTTTAATATTGAGTCCTAATTTGTTACAAAACTGTAAGATCTGTTTCCTTAAAGGTAAAACATAAAAAAGGTCAAATGTTTTCTCTCATATGCAGAAGCTAGAGTAAAATAAAGGAAAGGTAAGAAAGGATAGGGTAACATAAAGGACCAATCAAATATAAATTAATAGATGAGTGAAAGGAAGTCTAGTAGAGGAGAGGAAGAGTAAGGGGAGAAGGGAAGGGAGGAGAGGAAGGAAAAAAGGGAGGAAAAGGGGGGATCATAAACTGAAATCTTTTTCCATGCATATATGAGTATGTTGGAATGAACCCAACTACCATGTATAACCATAACGCTCTAATAATAATAAAAAAGTAAAACATAAAACCAGTATGTTTTAAAGAAAAAACACAAGCATTAAAATATTGATTCTTACCCATAAACTAAGTTCAGATATATTTATTTTCAGAAAATGTGGTTTCAATGCCAACATGCCCTGAATAGAAAAAAATAATAGTTAATATAAATTCAAGGAATAAATAATTATTCTAAATAGATTCAAGCACCTAAGATTCAGCACACTGTTGATTTTCCACATAGTATTACTACACACTCATTTCTACAGTCAGTAATTTCAAAACATAGCCTTTATTTTATCCAAAGAAGATTAGGTCAGTTAGTGATTTTGCAAAACTGAAAACAGAATCACCATATATAAATGTACAGGATTGATTTTTACATATCTGATTTGTCTAAGAAGCAAGAGGCATATAACAAATGCAGAATTTTAGGCAGCAGGCATACTGGCATAAGATTTTACTTAAGCTAAGAAACACTGGCTCCTGGGAGCACAAATGTGATTTTAATGGATCAACTAAATACTTCTCTGACAAATCTAAAGTCTTTCCAAGTACATGGACTCCCAAACTATATTACCTTTAGAGTGCTAAACCTAATTGAAACTTGGCAAATGTAATTAGAGGTCAAAACACATATACTTGAACCCAAATTAAGTCATTTCAGAAGTTTTCTGAGCATCTGAGAATACAAAATGTGATACAATTCAGGTTTCAAAATCATATACATAGGCAAATATACATAAATATGTTATATTCTATAACTGTTAGCATCATTTACATACCATGTAGGAAGTACACATAAATATGCTTAATTCATACCTAAGACAATGTGAGTGTCAAGAATCTAGCAGGGTACCTGACATACTAGAGAAGCTCAAGTGAATTTAAAGGCAATTTCTTACAAAATGAACTTAGATTAGATTGTATTCACATGCAATATTCAATTCAATGACTTGCCTGTACACAAGTACAAAGAGTAATATATTTAATCTTGAGTAATAACAATACTTGTTAACACAGGCAGGTAAAATATAGAAGTGAGTACAATGTCACATTTCCTAATTATAGAGTACACTGATTTTAAGAACTGAACTTATTACTGCCAAAGCACAATTCAGTTAACTACTTTTGTTGAAAATACTGCATTGCCACATGCTAGTTGCTCATTTCTATGGCTAAATACATTCAAGTCACACACCTAAAAAGGGAAGGAGCCCAAATTAGGAAGAGGAATATTTTTTGATAATGGGTTTTTATATAATTATTATTTGTAAAGTGGGTTAATAGGAGCCTACAAGCAAGTTAATGGGTTCTAGTTTTAAAGTAATTATTATTTGTAAAATGGGATGAAGACATAGGAGGCTCCAAATTGTTAATGGGTTCCAGAAATCAAGAAAGCCAAAATAATCTAAGTAATTTAAATGATTACTTAAAAAGTAGAATACATTCCAATTAAGACTTAGGAATAACTTAGGTTTGTAAAACAGTGTAATAGTGAACCCATGGAACCCATGGAAAAAAAGACACAATCGTCTCTGGAAGAGGTAATTTTATATTTAGATAGACACTGAAAAAAAGGAAAAAAGAAAAACAAACTTGTACCCTCATGAATCCCTAGCCAGTGATAAAGAAACTGATACCATTAAATTAAAAATCAGCCATGTACTTAAGGAACACTTACCCAAATAATTACCAAAGAGGAAGCATAATAGGATGTTAACAACATTGAGTTGCCAAACATCAAAACAAAACAAAGTGCAAGAGAAATCTGGAAAAATCCAAGAAAAATCATAATTAATGCAAATAAAACAGAATCACTGATTTTTCATTGTGAAAATTGCACATATCCATGATAAACAAAATTCAAACCATTCAAAAAGGAATATATAATAAAAACAGCACAACAGTTTCCATGCATCTTCCTGGCACTAAAATGAATAAATTCTACTTCATATTTTGTTAAAAAGTCACAAATAAGAATCTACTCATAGGTATACTATTTTTTGCTTGTACTCTATGTTTCAGAGAGTTTTACAAATCAATTCAAGCCAATCTAATTTATTCTGTTTAAGAAATGAGAAATGAGCCAGGTGTGGTGGCACATGCCTGTAATATCAGCAACAGAAGGCTGAGACAGAAGGATTGAAAGTTCAAGGCCAGTCTCAGCAATTTAGCAAGGCCTTAAGCAACTTATTAAAACCCTGTCTCAAAAATAAAAAAATAAATAAAAAACGTCTGAGAATGTGACTCAACGGTTAAGTACACAGGTTCAATCCCTGGTACAACAAACAAACAAACAAACAAATAAATAAAATTTTAGAAAAGAATTCCACTCTACAGATGTCCCACAGTTTATTTAACTGGTCCTCTGATTATTGCTTTTCAGTTCTATTTTGTTTGTTTTTCCTATTACAAACATGCTATGATAAACATCTTTATGTGTTCATTTTATGTGTAAGTTACACTTGTGGACAAATAACCCAAAGTGAAATTGATGGATCAAGGATACACAAATTTTAAAATCTGAAAAACAAATATTGACAAATTGCTCTATCAAATGATCATATCAATTTACTGCCCCATCAATAGGACAAGAGATTTCCTGTAGATACACTCTCTGGCCTACATTGTGTCTTATTTTTTTTTAAAACAGTTATGTTGTTTCAGTTTCCTATTTTTATGCTTTTTTCTTTCTTTTTTTTTTTTTCTTTCTTTCTTTATTTTTGGGGGGGTGGAGTACTGAGGATTGAATTCAGGGGCACTCAGCCCCCTGAGCCCCAGCCCTATTTTGTATTTTATTTAGAGATCTCACTGAGTCGCTTAGCGCCTTGCTTTTGCTAAGGCTGGTTTGAATTTGCGATCCTCCTGCCTCCTGAGCCACTGGGATTACAGGCGTGTGCCACCATGCCTGGCTCTTTCTTTCTTTTCTTTTTCTTTCTTTTTTTTTTTTAACTGGGAACTGAACCCAGCAACACTTTATACTTTTAACACTGAAAGACATCCCTGACCCCCAATGGGTTTCTGAGGCTCTTGCTAAGATGCTGAAGCTGGCCTTGAACTTACAGTTCTCTTGCCTCAGTCTCCCAAATTGCTGGGATTACAGGTGTGCACCACTGTGCTGCCTTTCCCATTGTTGAAATACTGGAAAAGATAGAGCATCTTCTTCCTTACTCCCTATGTTGTTTTATGTGTGAACTGCTTATCCCTACTGCACGTGTTTCTCCAATCAATTTTTACATAATTTATGAAAATAATATTACTTTGAAAAAAAAAAAAACACTTATGACCAAGAATCAGGCAAAACAATGCCAAGAATACTGAAAAGAAAATGTAAGGTAGTACTAAGAAATGAAGCTCTAAAAATCTTAAGAAATATTGGAAATGAAGTTAGTAAAATACACACTAACTTACTTTAAAAAAAAAAAAAAAATCCTGAGAATGATCTTACCATTGATCAGAATGGGCATATAGGCTTTTAGTGAGATAAATGTCTCAGAATCATTAAATATGAAAAACATTATAACTCTGGCTTTGTTTTCAAAGTTATAAAATTTAAATCACACTATCTCCAATTCAATCTACAGCACCATTTGGAGCTTCCAGATTCAAAGCACCAAGTCCTTCAGGACCTGGACCCGAGAGTAAGAAGATCAGAAGAAAGGAGTTGGACGGGGTGTTTAAAGGGAGGATACTAACAACAGAGAAAAGAGCTTAGAACTGAAAAGCAGGCTTTAAAGAATTTGTCTTCCTAATTTCTTTTAGCAGTGTTTTGTTGCTTTCATTGTATGAGTCTGACCCACTTTGGTCAGGATTATAACAGTAACATTGGAGAGAAGTGAATATAATCTGGACATATTTGGAAGCCAGATCTAACAGTTGGATGTAGGGTGTATAAGCAGAAGAGAAAGGGAGAAAAACTTTGGGCTTGAGCAAATGGAGGTGAAATTTTGTCAGTAAATAAGAGGGTAAATATTTTGAGAGAAAATGATCTTGTCAGAAAAAAAAAAAAATCAGAGGTTTCATGTAGACAGGTATTCTGTTTAAGGTGTGAATTGATTTTATTAAATTTTTTTTTTTACAGACTGCATTTTGATTCATTGTACACAAATAGGGTACAACTTTTCATTTCTATGGTTGTACACAATGTAGACTCATATCATTCATGTAATCATATATATGCATAGGGTAATACTGTTTCATTCTACTATCTTTCCATCCCCCACCCCCTCTACAATTTCCTCTACACCCCAATTTCCTCTACACCATCCAAAGTTCCTTCATTCTTCTCTTCCTCCCCGCCACCCTGCCTTGTTATACAACATCATCCACTTATCAGAGAAAACATTCGGCCTTTGGTTTTTTGGGCTTGGTCTATTTCACTTAGCATGATATTTTCCAACTTCATCCATTTACCAGCAAATGCCATAATTTTATTCTTTATGGCTGAGTAATATTCCACTGTGTGTGTGTGTGTATGTGTGTGTGTGTACACACACACACACCACAGTTTCTTTAGCCATTCATCAGTTGAAGGACATCTCAATTGGTACCACAATCTAGCTATTGTGAATTGAGATGCTATGAAATTGATGTGGCTGTATGATTTTTATGTATCAATTTTGTACTCTGATTCTTTGCCAAATTAGGAAATAAAAAGAAACCAAAAACATTAACATTGGAATGGAAGCAATAAAATTATCTCTATTCACAAAAAATGCATTTAATATGGAAAAAAAATCTAAAGGCTGCACAAAAATATTGTTAAAAATTGAGGAAAGTATTAGGCTAAAAAACCATGAGCAGTACCCTTTTGGGAACCAATGTAGAGGTAGGAAAACCCAGACTGTAACTGATGATTGCTGAGACTCAGGATAGACAACTCTGAAAGTTATAAACTCTAGTGAACCCAGTCTTAGGGAAGGGCCTACAGTTCTGTTTTACTTCCAAGAACTCTACTAGTTCTTTGCAATGACTATCAGAGGAAAATCCCTTTGTGCTTATGGCAGAAGGAAAGGGAAAAAGTACCACTTCCAAATATGCCTAAGCATTCTGTTCATAGAAAGAAATCAGAACAATTTTCTACAATCTCTTCCAGAAGACGGAAGCAGAGGAAACACTTCCTAACTCATTCTATGAGGTCAATATTACCCTAATACTAAATCAGAAAATAACATTACAAGAAAACTATAGGCCTATATCTCTCATGAACACAGATGCAAAAACTTCAACAAAATATAAGCAAATTGAATCAAATAATGCATACAAAGAATCAAACACCAGAACGAAGAAAGATGTATCCCAAATATACAAGGCTGGTTCAATATCCAAAGACCGACTTTCTTTCTCCTCCTCGCTTTTCCACTCTCTCTAGCGCACGCCCTTTCTCTTTCCCTTTCTTTTCCTCTCATTTTCTCTTTTACCCTGCAAGGAGACACTCTGTTTGCTTAATAAACCCCCTTATGTGAAAAAAAAAAAAAATTCCAAAGACCAAGTAATATATCCTTTACACCCATCAACAGGTTCAAGAAGAAAAATTACATGATCGGTCAATGCATACGAAAAAATTATCTGACAAAATTAAACAACTCATTATGACAAAAACTCTCAGTATATTGGGAATAGAAAAAAACTTCCTCAATGTGATTTTAAAAAATTAACAAAAAAACTACAGCTAACACATAGTTAATGGTGAGAAACTGGAAGCTTTCCTACCAAAATCAGGAAAAAGGCAAAGAGGTTCTTATCCACTACTGCTTTTCAGTATCATATTAAAAGTCCTGGATAATTCAGTAAGAAAAGAAAATAAAAGTATAAAAGTTGGGAACAATTAAAACTGTGTTTGCAGATGACATGATTAGTCAACATGAATAACAAAATCAATATTCAAAGAATCAACAATAAACTCCTGAACCTAGTAAGGGATTAGTGCAAGGTTGCAGGATACAGGTTATCATAGAAAAGTCATCTGTGTTTCCATATGGCAACAATGAAGAAAGTAGAATTTGAAATTATAACACATTACCATTTATAATTGAACATCAAAAGTTAAAAATGTAAATATCTAACAAAATATGCAAAAGATCTCTACAAGGAAAACTACAAAACACTGATGAAAGATATCAAATAGAAGCTAAGTAGATGCAAAGATATTCCATATTTATCGATAGGAAGATACAATATTCTCAAGATGACAGTTCTACCCAACTTGATCTATATATTCAAAACAACCACAGTCATTATTTTAGCAAGTTATTTTACAAATATTAACAAACTGATTCTAAAGACATATGGTTATGCAAAAAACTCAGAAGAAGCAATGCAATATTTACATAGAAAAAACTGACACTGCTTGATTTCAAGGCTTACTATAAAGCTAGACAAGTGTCAGCGTCAGATTGGTGAAAGAATAGACAAAAGAACAACTAGACGAACAGACATTAATAGAACAAAGTACAGAGCCTAGAAATACAAAAATATGTCAACAGATGACAAAGGAGCAAAGATAGCACAATGGAGCAAAAACAGTATTTCCAACATATAGTGCTGGAATAAGTAGATACCCACATGACAAATATCTATCAATCTAGACATAGACCTTAAACCCTTCACAAAAATTTATTCAAAATGGACCACAGATCTAAATGTACATTACCAAACTATAAAACTCCTAGAAGTTAACATAGGAAGACACCTAGATGACCTTAGATATGGTTATGAATTCCCAGATACAATACCAAAAATATATTCCAAAAAAAGAATTAATAAAATGAACTGCACTAAAATTAAAAACTCTTACTCTGAGAAAGTCAATGTCAAGGGAATGAGAAGACAAGTCATAAACTGGAAGAAAATATTCCGAAAAGATATATCTGATAAAAGACTGATATCCAAAATATACGAAGAATTCTTAAAGCTCAACAATAAGAAAACCAACAATCCAATGAAAAAATGGCCAAAGACCTTCAAGATACCACACCAAATAAGATACAGAGATGGAAAATAAGTATATAAAAAGACTTCATCCAAACTGAAGCAATAAGACACCACTACACATCTATTAGAATAGCCCAAATCCAAATTCTACCACCACCAAATGCTTGCAAGGACGTGGAGAAGCAGGAACTCTCACTTGTTGATGGTGACAATGCAAACAGGTACAGCCATTTTGGAAGACAATTTGGCAATTTCCTAAAAAAATAAACATACTTTTAACACAATCCAACAATTATTTTCTTTGGCCTTTACCCAAATGAATTAAAACTCTATGCCTACATAAAAACCTGCAGGCAAATGTTTACAAAAGCTTCATTCATTAACTGCCAAAACTTGGAATTAACCAAAATGTCCTTCAGGAGAATGGATAAACAGTGATGTATCCACATAATCAAAATGCTATTCAGAACCACAAAGAAATGAGCTATCAAGCCACAAGAAGACTTGGAGGAAACTTAATTGCATTTTACTAAGTGAAAGAAGCCAATCTGAAAGGCTATATACTGTGTGATTCCAAACACTTGGCATTATGCAAAAAGCAAAACTAAGGAGACAATAAAGAGATCAGTGGTTACTAGAAGTAGGGGGTGAGAGTAAAATGAATAGGCAGAGCATAGAGAAAGATTTCTAGGGTTGTGAAACTATTCTGTACAAAACTATAATGATGGATATATGTCATTTTATATGTGTGTGCCACTGTAGGTTTATCGATTTTAACAAATATCCCACTCTGGTGTAGTATATCAAAAGTTGGGGAGATCATGCATAAGTGAAAGAGTGGGTATATGAAAACACTATTCCATTTAATGTTATTGTAAATTTAAAACTGCTCTACAAAATGAAGTATTTTAATTAAAAAACAAAAACTACAACAAGATTCCACCCTCATACCCATTAGGATGGCTATAATTAAATAATAAATAAACATTGGAGATGATATGGGGACATCGGAACCCTTCCGTACTGTTGGTGGGAATGTAATGGTACAGCTGCTTTGGAAAACAGTACAATTCTCAAAAAATTTAAGATAGGTTTAAAACATGATAAATTTAGCAACTCCATTTTCAGGTATATACTGAAAAGAACTGAAGGCAAGGACCCTAAACGATATTTGACATTCATGTTCACTGCACCATTATTTAGTGTAGCAAAAACATGGACAGAATGGACAAACAAAATAATATAAACAATGGAATATTTTTCAATTTTAAAAGAGGAAGGAAATTTTGATACATGCTCTGACATGGAAGAAACCTGAGAACATCATACTAAGTGAAATAAGTCAACAACAAAAAGACAAACACTGTATAATCCCACTTATATGACATATATAAAATAGACAAAAACATAGAGATAGAAAGTAGAATGGCTACAGAGATGCAGCCACATCAATGTTTATAGCAGCTCAAATCACAAGAGCTACATTGTGGAACCAACCTAGATGCCCTTCAATAGATGAATGGATAAAGAAACTGTGGTATACATACACAATGGAATATTATTCAGCCATAAAGAAAAATAATAATATGGCATTTGCAAATAAATGGATGGAATTGGAGAATATCATGCTAAGCAAAATAAGCCAATTCCAAAAAACTAAAGGCCAAATGTTTTCTCTGATAAGTGGATGTTGATACAAAATGTGGTGGTGGGGAATGTAAAAAAATGGAAGAACTTTGGATTGCACAGAGGGCAATGGGGGGGGGGAGGGGGCAAGGGGTGGGAAAGATGGTGGAATGAGACAGACATCATTACCCTATATACATATACGATTGCAGGAATGGTGTGACTCCACATCGGGTACAACCAGAGAAATGAAAAGTTGTACTTCCAGGGGAAAAAAAAAAAGTAGAATAGTAGTTTCTAGGGGCTGGAAAAGTGAGAGAATAAGGAGTTAGTGTTTAATGGGTACAGAGTTTCAGTTTTCCAAGATGAAAAGATTTCTGGAGACACAGTGGTGATACTTGCAAAACAATATTAATGTACTTAATGCCACTGAACTATAACTTGAAAGCGCTTAAAACGGTAAATTCTGTTACATGTATTTTAACACAATTTTTTTAAAAAGTAAAAATAATTATTTGGGGGACTATTCTATATATTTGTGGCTGTAAGAAATTTATGAACTATAAAGTAATAATGAACAAAGAACAAGAATAGTTAGTAAATCACATAACCATATATTATTTACCTAAGAAGGTTCACCTACAAATTAAATCTGTAAGTTTGGTACTTTGATAACTATAACTTTGAGTCAAAGCACTCAGCCATAGCTGCCTATGTGACTACATGACTGTGGAACTCTCAACATTTACCATTTACTCTGATTTATTAAAAACTGTATTAACTGGTTTAGAAAAGTAATTAGCCAAGTACATATAAAAATTTACTATTGAATCCACTCGCAAAAATAGATCTAAAAATCCTACAGAAACAATAACAAATTGTATTCAGCAATATATAAAAAAAAGTGTCTAGCCCAGAAAAGCAAGTCTTTTTGTTAATGTTAGAAAATCAGTTAATATCAATTTACCATCAGATTAAGGAGGGAAAAATACACAGGATCATCTAAGAAGATGCAGATTTCATGATACTTAATATTTATTCAGTTCTTTTTTTAAGTGGTGAAGCATGATGAGGACAAGTTAAAAGAGAAGCTGGTCCAAACAGCTGGACAGATCTGGAATAATTTCGGCATCAACATAAAAATGAAAATAATGGATCATACTGCTCTGACTAAAACAGAAAGCATTTTCTCTTGAATATAAGAGAAAAACTGATGATAGGTTTGAATAGGAATATCATAAAAATGGAAACACAAAGGTTCATAAACGTAAGATGCTCAGCTTTGAGAATCAGAAAATGTAAATTAAGGTTACATGATACCATTTTATACCAACCAGATTGAACAAATTTTTTTTAAAAAGTAGAATAATATGAACTGCTACTCATTGCTACTTGAAGTAGTCTGATCATTTTAGAAAAACAATTTGGTCTTTCTTGAATTGAACATGTCCATAATTTATCAACCAGCAAGTCTGCTACAGGGTAAATATTCCAGAGGAACTCTTAATATATATGCCTCAGGAGATATGAATAAGAATACAGTGAAATAAAAAAAGAAGTCCAGGTGGTAGAGAAGGAAGAACCTAAATATCCTTCTATGAGAAAATGGATAAATTGTACTTCATTCACACAATGAAAAATATAAAGCAGTGAAAATATCTGAACACCAATATAAATCTCAGAAATGTGAGTGAAAACACAATTCTCATAAAAGGAAAGCATTTGTACAAACCAAAACTATGCTAATATTTAAAAATAAAATATATGCTATTTGGGAATACATACAAAGTTAAGTTACAAAGGAAAGCAAACTAATAACAACTTAAAGAGGCAGAACAGTGGTTACCTCTCAAGAGAGGTGAGAAGATATTTATAGGCCACACAGGACTTCACAGTAATGACAAGGTTCTATTTTTCATTTGGAGGATAGACTCATAGTTTTTAATTTTGTAACTGTGTTCATAACCATAACTTCCCTATACTTAAATGTCCTTTTATGTTTATCAACTACTAGAGAATAAAAAGTAATAATGGCATATTACAATAACATTGATTATCAGAAAAGGGCTGGGATTGTGACTCAGTAGTAGAGTGCTTGCCTAGCATGTGTGAGGCATTGGATTTGATCCTCAGCACCACATATAAATAAATAATAAAATAAAGGTATTAAAAAAAGATTATCAGAAAACATCTCAGTATATATGTAAATAATAGAAGACGAATGTTTTTAAAAGATAAACATTCATCAACATCAGCTCATCAGTCATGAGACTGTTGCTCTAGCTATTCCACCAACCTAGAATATTATTCTCTATGATATATATTTGCTACCTCCCTGTCCTCCTTCCAATCCTTGCTCAGTTTCCTTCTTCTCAGCAAGAGGTGGCCTGACCACTTCACTTGATACCTGGATCTTATACTCCCTGACCCTGGCACTACTGATCTGCCCTATTCTGATTTGTTTTTTCTTTAATCCTTATCATCCTCCAACATAACACGCTAATTTACCTTTTTAGCGTACTCTTTTTTTTTTTTTTTATACTGGGGATTGAATTCAGGGACACTCAGTCACTGAGCCACATCCCCAGTCCTATTTTATATTTTACTTAGAGACAGGGTCTCACTGAGATGCTTAGAGCCTTACAGTTGCTGAGGCTCAAAACCATTTGAGCTGGGGATCCGCCTGCCTCAGCCTCCTGAGACACCGGGATTATAGGTGTGCGTTTGGCTTTGTTTATCCTGTCTCCTCTCCTTCCTCATGTTGTTAGAAGACCAGCCACATGAATGCTGTAGCCTCTAATTCTAGTTACCTACGTATCTAACATGCTTAGTGGTAGATGCCCAGTGAATGCACACTTTACTTCATTTTACCAGACAGTTCCACAGATAATGTACTACCGTTGCAAATTTTTTTCATGAATTGCAATTACTGGTAAAAGTATAAATTAGGTACAACCTCAATCAGATACTATGACCAAAATTATAACTCTCTGGGTGGCCTATTTAAAATGAGGTCTGTGAACTATATTACAGTGTTTGAACAACACTTGTCTTACATATAGAATCATTTTACAACTAGTTTCAACAATAAACAAATCAAATATTAGTCAGAAGTTCATTTTAAAATCAAACTATAAGAAACAATTAAAAATCATTACCATGTGTATATAAATGATCTTCCGTAGTTTACATATATCAATATACCCCACAACATATACTGCAAATAATGATGCAATCTGAAATTAAAAAAGAAATTAAGTTAAAAATAAAAATAAGATACATATAAAATAAATAGCTAAAAAAATGCAGAAAAATCATTTTGTTGCCTTAAATTTATTTACATTTATGATTTTCCTTTTATCAGCCAATTTTATTATTGAGTATAGTCAATATATTAACATAGCAAATTGTGCTTGATTTTTTCTCTCATATACAGCTCTCTCAGATATGAATTATTTACTTTGTGGATTATCCAAAACAACACTCACTTTTCTATCAGGTTGACTATCATCAACGTGTATAATTGAAAGCATCCTGACCCATAAAAAAACATGAAAATGTAATTTATAACATATCCATTAATACATAATTGGGGGAGGTACATTAAGACTCAAAAATAAGCAAAGCATGTTTATGTAAAAATACATTGATTTCTGCTTTTTAGTCATTCTTCAAAAGTATCTCCATTAGTGTTCTGTCTCATTAGTATAAATATTCAAATATTAGTTATAATCAAATTTTTCAAATTTCAAATTAAAAGGAGTACTTTCACTTCATAAGTATTTTTAATTTTGCAGTTTGAAGAAAATTGTGCATTATTTATCAAGAATTCTAAGAATACTGGAATTATTTAGATGGATTAATTAAATGATGATACTGTATCTCTTATAAAGAGGTATTATGTCAGACAATGCCTCTCCACCCTTCTTATGGAGAAAGCCATTCAAATTAAATTCCTTGCCTCTCCTACCACACAAACAGCATGGACGAACTGAAAGAGCTAAATATTTAAACATAAGTTTCAATCATTAAGGATTGTTTTTAATCTCCAAATAATCTACAACAAATGTTCCCATTAGTAAAAACAAACAAAAGAACTACCATCACCAAACCAAGATCCAAACCAAGATGTCTCTTCATCTAGTTAACCATGGGGAAAACATACTGCATAAGGGTAGATAACAACACACACTCCCCATAGGTTTTATATTATATTATTATATTTTATACAATAATAACTGTGGGGGAGTCTTATTCAACGTAAGACCCACAGAGGCATCTCAACCCTACCCCGCCACACACACACAAAAGGAAAGCCATCTCCACTAACTGGAAGCAATGGAAAGGATCCCTTTGTACTCCAACGGCTAAGCAATACATAGCACACCTCCATGATAGAATCTTAAAGAGGGAATATCAGGGATAACTTAAGCCAAAAACTAATGTAAAATGTCATCAAACTAAAGAAGACAAAGGAGTCTAAAAGATAAGATCAAAAGAAGATGTAAGTACAAATCAGGTCTATTTAAAAAAAAAAAAAATGATGAAAGCATCTGGCTAAGTACTGGGTACTTGGTTGAGTCTTACATAAATTACCTCATCTGATGCTAACCACAACCCAATAAAGTGGGTTCTTTTATTTTCTCTATTTTATAAATGAGAAAATTGAAACTAAGAAAAGTTAAGTTTTCTGTCAATGTCAAGAAGTTAATGAATAGAATTCAGACTCACATCCAGGTCTGACTTCATTACTGAAGCAACATTCCAAAGAATATTAAAAAGCAATTCATCAACTGCTTTATATAAATATGGTAGCATAATAATAAAAAAATAGCAAAAGGGAAAAAAATGAATACATGATATACTTCTCTCTGAATAGGCTACCTTGTTCTATATATTAACATTTGGAAATGAGATATGAATCCATGAAGACGTGATAAACTACAAACTGGTAGGGGAAATTATAAAACGTGAATTTCATTAGCTATTTATCATCTTATCCTATGTATAGTTATCCTACATGTAAGAATATAAGGCACGATTCATAAAAGTAACACATTTTATTTAGGAGATATACTATAGTTTACTTAAGAGAAATAATTAAAATTATTGCATCCGTTCTTTTTTAAGCCCACAAACACTGAGTAACAAAAATAAGCATTTTATACAATGGGTTCATAAATGCATTCTGCTAGTAAGTAAACAACTAATACTCATTAATAACAAATCTTGCACTTTTTTTACTCTGAACTTTCTTTAAAAGCATTAAATGAAAGTATTAGGACTTAGAATCACAGAGCAGCTCAGCTATAATGTTATACAAATGAGTTCACATAATCAAACACACTAAGCTTAAATCATTTTAAAAATACAATCACCTTACCTGAGTAAGAAGTACAAACTGAGCAAACTGCCACGGAAGCATGAAAAATACATTGGAAATGCAGAGTGCAATCAAGCTTCCTCTATAAAGTTTTGTAGCCCTTGAAAAGGTAAAATAAATATCAGTAAGTTTAACAACAAAAGAGTCCAGCATGGCTGCAAACTATTGCAAATTAGCATCTCAATCGTGATGTGTTATAACATAAACTGAACATAAAATGAACCAATGTGTTAGAAATTATACCCCCTGACACCCAATTACAATTTTCTGTGAAAAATAACTGGCCATTATTACTGTAAAAACACAAAGCCTTGTCATAGAATTGTTCAAGTTAGTACAGAAACTGAATATTTTTCCAAATTATATTTTGGTGATATAATCAGACCCTTAAATGTTGATTTAATAGATTCATCAGTTGGAGAGACAGAAGATATCTATGAAAAAAATGATAAAATGGTATATTCTAAGTGCTATATAATATGTGGACAAATGGTGCAAGAATTCAGAATCAGAGCTGAGCAGGTGAGGGGATTTGTGACGATATGGGATAAAAGGTGGTCTTGTAAAAGTAGAACATAGAAAACTGAAATGGAGGCAAAAGCAGGCTGGGGGAGGGCAGTTCTAGAGCCATCTTTAGGAGATTCACGCTGATACTGACTTACAATTTAGGAGATTTTAGGAGGGTGAGATGATTCATCTTTTGTCCTAAATCTGAGCCAGTGCAAAGCCCTTAAACCTACCCAACATCCTTCACAGAAGTACAGTGTTCACATGAACATACCAACTGTAAGCAGCTTGGACAGAATAAAGCAATCCTCCTTAGGATAAACCCCCCTGGGGCACTGAACACCACCACAGAATGCCTTTCTTTGCTTCTTCAAATAGTCCTTTCTCAAAGGACATCCCTCTCTGCTCCTCTAACTCAACTGAAGTTATTTTTAAACTCCAGGTAACCTAAATGAATCACAAAATCAACTACACAAAACCCAGCCTTTTTTTTTTAAATATAGGCATTTAGAAGGAAACAGAATGTATAAGACTGTATCCTACCTAAAAAGTTTGAAAGTCTCTGGCAAAAAGCAATTCTCTACAGTTTGTTAAAATTTATTCCTATTGTTTATTTCTCCCCCATGATGCTGGATATGGAACCCAGGGCCTTGAACATGCAAGGCAAGCACTCTACCACTGAGCTACACACCTAGCTCCTCCCTATTTCTTTTGGATACTAAAACTGTATTTCCATTTTATGGGTAATAAGGGACATTACAGATCTGGAGTAGCATTTAATACTAATCTGGCAGCTGGTACAAAATGCACTGGAGGGAGATAATCAATGGAATTCTAACTGATGATGATATGACCAATATAGCACTGACCCAAGACAAGAGAAATGAAAACATAAATATTGCCAAGAATAATCAAAAAAAGGCTAAGACTTGCTGTTATTAGGTGGCTTATATAAAACCAAACTTCTAAAAATACTTAAAAATTCAAACCTGGAAAAAAATCAATTTGTTAAAATAAAATATACGGCTAACCTTACTAATAATTGATTACCAGCATTTAGGAATAGTTTCTTTTCCAGTTTTATCACAGTTCCCTCAGCATTGCAGCATACTTCAACACAGCTCGGTTGCTTCTTGCTCACCCAAGCCACTCACCCACACCTCCCTCTCATATTATGGGACTTTTACTAGAGATAGAAACCAAGAAAATAGAGGAAACAACTGTCCTTCCAAAGAAGAAAAGAGACCACAATAAAGATGAAATACCAGAAAATGTAGATGACCAGTGAAGATGAGGTCATTATCCTTCGGAAGAAAGACAAGAAGTCTGACACAGATCCAGAAAGGAGGATGTGGTTTCCCAGCTATAAAGACTGCATTTCCCAAAGTGCTGCTGTCACTTAAGGAAAATGAAAGCAGCCAGTCCACTTTCAGCAACCAGTAACACCAGGTGAGTAGGGAGCCATGCCAACAAGGAAAAAAATAAGAAAAGTTGTCCCCTTAAGTGAGAGCAGCCAATGAAGGTGTTAAGGAGGATCAAGATGATGATGAACCTGAACCAGCACTGGGGAAAGCAGCATGTTCAGGAATATGAGAAGGAAGAAGTCAACCAAGATAAAAACAAGTATGAAAATTTATGATTTCTTTGGGAGACTAAAGAAAATACAAAGAAAGAGCTTGTCACAGAAGTCCCTGGAGTACAAATCAAAGAAGAATCCAACATAAAGCAGCCCCTGAATGCAGGAAACAGTCATTGGAGCAACCCCATTTGTGGCAGGTAGAATAATGGCCTCCAGAGGTGCCCCATCGTAATTCCTAGAACCTGAGCACATCACTGGACATGGCAAAGGGGAACTAAGGTAGCAAATGAAATTAAGATTACTAATCACCTGACCTAAAGAGAGGGAGATTATCTGGATTAACCTGGAGGGCCCAATATAATTACAAGGGTTTTGTTTTGTTTTTTTTGGCAATACTGGGGGTTGAACCCAGCGCTCTGCCACTGAGCTACCTCTGCACCCTTTTTTATTTTGAGAGAGTCTCACTAAATTGCCTAAGCTGGCCTCAATTTTGTGATTCTTCTGTCTTAACCCAGGCTGGCCTCAATTTTGTGATTCTTACAGTTATTCAAAATGGGATTATAGGAAAGAAACTGGGATTACAGGCATGTATCACACCCAGATCACAAGGTTTCTTAAAAGTAAGAAAAGAAGCAGCAGAGAAGTGTTGGAGTGAACTGACAGGAGGAGATTTCAATCCTCCATTTGCTGGCTTTGATCATGGAAGTGACCCTGAGCCAAGAAACTCGGGCAGCCTATGAAGGGTGGTAAAGGCAAGTGGTAAAGGACTCTCCCCAGAGTTTTCAGGAGAGATTCCACCAATATCTTGAGGTTTAGGACCTCTGATCGATAGAATTGTAAGGTAATAAATCAGAGTTTGTGGTGATTTGTTATCACAGCAACAAGAAATTAAGACAAGCTTCTAACTAAGCACAGATGGACGAAGGGAAGCAATACTCAGCAACTGGAGCAGCACCATTCACAGCTCCACAGGTTAGATCAGATTAGTGAGTGAATGTAAGAAGCAGCCAAGGTTTACCTTCACTGAATTTACAACAGGAACAGAGGCAGAGGAAAAGCTAGATTGAGAGACAGATGGGCAAGCCAGTGTCTTCACCACAGGGAATAAAGCTAAGATCAAGAAATGGATGTGGAAAATCACTCCAGCAATGGTGACTCACTCTCTTATAGCGCAACATTTCTTCTAGAAATGTCTGAGAAGAGGACTCTCTCTCGAGGTGCCCCAGAACCAACAGGGTAGAGCTAAAGGTTATTATTTCATATAGGTTCACTTTATTTGAAGGTGCTACAGAAGCTTTAAATTTAATAATAAAAGAGGATTTAAGAGACAACAATAAAGCTGGAGTTCACAGACTTAAAAAGCTGATAATACCAAAGTCATCTCCCATCCCACCTGAGAAAGGTCTGTCTGAAGACATGACATAGGGGACTAGAAGCCAGTACCAGCACTATGCCTGCTGAGGTCATTACAGAGGGAAATTATGGAGCATGATAGACTTCAATAAGTTTCTTCTGAATTCAGCAGACCACTAAAGGGTGTTCTTAGGCCCAGACAGCTTCAGATTTTTATCATGTTTGTTCTATTTTTCCATAGGCTCAATTTTGTTTTATATTTACTCTCTGAAGCAAGGCAATGTATACTGAAACTCAGTATGTCAACAGAAAGGGGAAATGTTCTCCCCTACTCTCACTTATGCTTAAACCTGTTAGTTCCTTGGCTGAAGACCAGGCCTGAACTTCTGAATATATTCAGGAATTCTCCTAGAATATCACTGGTCTACTGAGGAGGTTTCCTTCTATTCCTACTATCTGACCATCAGGGATACTAAACAAATGTAGGAAGACAAATTACCTGTGTTAATGTACCTGATTATGATGACTGTGTGAGGAGTTCCTGGCTCCAAAGGACTATATCTTACAAGATTAAAGTGTAGCATAAATAGTCTCCCCATCTTTCTGCCCACTTTTGGGAGACTGTAGTGGTAACAGAAAAAGACTTGGGTAAGTGAAGAAGTGAAAGCTCTCCTTGAGCAGTCACTGTGGACCACTAAGAAAAAGGAAGAGGACTAGAAGGCAGACAGAGAAAACATCTTTAGTACTAAGGATTTGCAAGTTATACTTTTGAAGTGCCTTTACAAATTCAACATAACAAGGTCATCTAAATTAATTTATTATGTTAGCTTTTTTATTATGGGAACTTAAAAAATACTACTTTCAGTTATTTAAGGTAAGAAAACATCAGAAAACCTAAGGCTAAATGTATATTACCTTAGAATATGAGTCACAAGCAACATCTGAAGTACAAGGAATGGATACGAGAAGCTTTCACGGAGAGGTGGTGTCCACATCACACGGGTACACTGGAAAAAGAACATTCAGAGTGTATGACATACTTGCTAAATTTGCTAAGTAAGACACAGAAGTTGGTATTTATGAATGCAAAGAGAAGTAAATCTCACACATAATTTAAATGACATATTGTAAAATAAGTTATTGGGCTTTTCACAAACAGCAAAATTGGGAAGTGAGAAATCTTACTGGGAAAGACATACAAGGATGTCTTTCTCCTTGTATGTTTTTCTTCTCCATTCATCGGTTGATGGACACATTGGTGGATTATGCATCTTGGTTACTGTGAATAGTGCTGCAATGAACATGGGTATGCAGGTGTCTCTGTGATAAAATGATTTCATTTTCTTGGGATACATGCCCAATAGTGGGCTTAGTAGAAATAGGGTAACTATTGGTTAATAACAATATATGATATATTCCAAAATAACCAGAGAAGTACAAAAGTTCCCAGCACACAGAAATGATTAATGTTTGAGAAAATGGGAGTGTTTATTACCCAGACTCTGGTCTCTAAATATCATTTTCTCAAAAACAGGATCCAAGATTCCTTGGAAAATAGCTAACTCTATTTCTGAGGACAAAAAAGTTCAAGGCAATCCTAGGCCAGGGGAAGAGTTCAAAGACTGAAGGGCACACACAAAAGCACTAAGAACAGTACCCAAAAGCATTAAGTACCTTGGAATCAATTTAACAAAAGTGTAAAACACAAAACACTGCTGAGAGAAATTAAAGTAGACTGATACAAATAAAGAGATATAGCCATATTTATGGGATGCAGGATTCAATATATTCAGGATGTAAATTTTCACTAAACTAATCTAGAGATTCAGAGTCAATCACAACTAAAATCCAGACAGGTTGTGTTTATGTTGGGGAAGGAAGCAGTAATGACAAATTGATTCTTAAGATTTATTTAAAAGCACAAAGGATCTGAAGAGCTACAGTAATAATAAAGAAGAACAAGGTTAGAGACTTTACTATAAGATATCAAACCTACCAAGCTACTTATTTAGTATGATTTTGGCTTAAAGATGAACAGACAAATACAACAGAACTGAGTCTAAAAACAAACTTAGAAATATACAGGCACCTTATTTACACAAAAGCACCACTAAAAAGAAAGGTCTTTTAAACAAAAGACATTAGGTTAATTGTATAAAATAAAATAAATAAAATAAAATAGTGCTAGGGATATAACTCAGTAGTAGAGAGTCCTTTCCTAGCATCTGGGAATCACTGAGTTCAATTCCCAGTACCACAAAATAAATAAATGAATAATGACAGAATTAGAAATTACTATTTGCAATGGCCAATGCAATAACTAACTCAGGCCAGAATCATCAATGGATAGTATAATCATGTGGTAAAACATTATAAGGGAACAGGATATTCAATGTCTCAAAGTATCAACCCACAAATCACTTATCAATGTAAAAGGAAAAGGAGCATGCTTATAATAGATAAATCTTGACAGTTACCATCTTAACCATATGACCAAAGTAAATTCAACAATGGGACAAACTGCTCTTATATGCCTCCTCATGCTCTACAATAAAAAAGACACAACCCTATCTACATGGTTTTCCACAGAAATACCTAATCCGAATCCATTAGTAATGAAATAAGAAGACAAATCTAATTTGTGGGGCCTCTATAGAAAAATGGACCTGGACTCCTCCAAAATGTCAATGCCCAGGAAAAGAAAAGGGTAGGAGAACTGTTTTAGATAAACTCTTCTAGATAAAATGACAACCAAATGGAATGTGTGATCTTAATCAAAATCTATATCTAAAACACAAGTATAAAGGAACATACTGAAAAAACTGTGGAAATATGAATGTGGACTATATTAAGATATTATTGGATAATTTTTAGTATTAAACTTCTTAAGTATGATGATAAAGGTAAGTTGTGATTATGTAAGACAATGGCCTTGCTTTCAGGCACTAGATACTGAGGTATTTAGCAGTGAGATGTCGCCATGACTGCAACTCATTTTCAAATGGATCAGAAAAATGTCTGTGTGCAGGAGTGTGTATAAAAGAGAAAGGAAATGTGGCAAAATATGAAAACCTATAAATAAAAATAAAGGTAAATACCACATGATCTCACATCTAAATGGAATCCAAAAACATCAAACTGATTGAAACAAAAAATAAAATGGTAATTAACAGAGGCTGGGAATAAGGAGAAAAGAGAGGGATGGGAAAGCAGAGAAAAGTGACCAAAGAACACAAAGTCCAAATTGCACTAGAAGAAAAAGTTTTAGTGTTTTATTGTATTACATGGTGACCACAGTTTATGCATTATACAATTCAAAATTGCTATAAAAATAGGTTAACATTCTTATAAAAAATAAATTGATAAGGTGAGGAATATGGTTAGTAGTTTGACTCTTTCTACAATATATACAGAGATCACACTCCATAAATGCACACAATTATCTGTCAACTAAAATTTTTAAAAATTAGAAATAAAATTTTAAAAGAATCATCTTCTTGCTGAGCAACCTTGAGCTAATCAATCTTTTGGGGCTTTTATTTTAATGCATACTGGTATATTATTTACTATTTATTACAAAAGAATATAAGGATCATCAAGATTGTTCCAAGTATTTAGAGAATTCTTTTCCAAATATTATGTAAGTAACATAAGAAGCTTGATAAGTAAAAACATCTGTATAATTTTGATCATGGAACAGGTAACCTCAATATGATTGATCATTATTTTGGGCAATTTAGAGCCCCTTTATGACATTTTCATTTTTCATATTTAAAGGTTTTGTTTTAAATAATATGATTAATATATTTGTGCTACACTTTCCCTACTTTATTAAGGCAAAAATTCCTCTCCTGTGTAAAAGTAAAGATTTAAAAGTATATTTTAGTACAGGGCAAACCAAATAATGGAATAGAACTTAAAAGTAAGTAACAATTTACAACTATTTGGGGCACATAAGCAATTCAGTCAGGTGATTAAAGTATCTCTTCTAAAACAGTAAGGGACCAGTCATTAACCAAAAGCAATTTCAGTTAAGATAGTTCTACAAATTTCACTAGATACATGAATAGGTACTGCCAGATTAGATGCTTCCATTCATATAAAAATTGTGTATTTTAGGCAACATTTTTAAAAATCAGAAAACAATAAGGTCTGAAAATCTGAAAGCCAAAATATATACGAAATTGTAAGTTTTCAATTACTTGAGCACTCAATAACACTTTACCCAAAGCTGCAGTTTATGCTCTCACTTTTTAAATGGACAATATCCCACAAAAAGATCACTTTTCTACTTTAAAGTTAGTTACATCTAAATGCAATTGTTTACGTGCTTATTTCAGTAAGACTAAGATTCTAATTCTAAACATATTTAAGTTCATCTTTTCCTAAGAAAGTCATGTCTAAGCATGTTTTAATAAACTCAAGTTGAAAAGTAGCAAAAATAAAATCCATCAGTCTGAAAACTCAGCTAAGTAATTTGAATTCCATTGTTAAAAACTGAAAAGATTTTGTAAGAAAAGATGTGCATGCTACATGAGCATCAAAATTATAAGAAAAACATAGGATAAGGAATTATCAATCTGTAGTTAGACATGGAAGGAGTAACAACAAACCTTTGTGCTTAACAAACAGTGGTCTTTCTAACTGTATATGGGCTCCAAAATGTTAAATAATCCCTTTCCTCCAGAATCTTATTGTTAACACACAATGCTTCTTTCTTCTATTATTAAGCCATTACATCCCATTTCTTAGGTCATTTTAAAAGAATCTGTGCTTCAAAATGTTTCACAGTTCACACTACCACAATGCACAGCATCTAGTCAGGAAAAGCCAAATTATTCTTTCTTTCTTTTTTTCCTCAAAAATGACACTACACTAATTAACTGATATTGCACAGCAATCATTTGTTAAATGTCCTCTCATCTACAAGGCCATTCTGGCTTTGTATTTCCATGATTTCAGGGAATTAAGTGCATATTAGTTGAATATCCATTAGTAAAGTTCATCCTCAACTCTGCATAAACTTTGCATATGATTACTCACTCTTAAGAGCTTTTAAAGTGCACATATTCAAACACCGCAGACATTCAGTGTATAAGAAAGAAGTCACTTAACACAAAGAAAGTTGACCTTTCTAAACAGATATATGTTTAGAGAGTCATTTATGGCTATGATTAATTTAAAGGAAGAATTCATGGACACTTTGAATTTATATTAGAATTTAATTTGAACTAAACTTTTAGTAATAGTAATAATAAGTAAAATTAACAATTCAAGTTAACAATTACATAGCAGTTATCATGTTCCAAACATTGCTTTTGGCACCTTACCCAGGTGAATTCATTTACCCACTGCAAATAATCCTCCTATGAAATGAGTGCATCATTATGCCAAAAAGGAAATGAAGGGATAGACAGATGAAATGACTTGCTCAGCTAACACAGCCACTAAATGACACAGCCAGGTTCTGAACCCAGGCAGCTTGATCCAGAATCGTTGTGGTATAATAAAATATTCCTCAAAGTATACTTAAAAGTATATTATTCCTGAAATATGAGTTTTCATCATTTTAAAATTATGTAAAGGATTGTTATAGGGCTAGAGTTGTGGATCAGTGGTAGGGCACTTGCCTGGCATGTGTGAGGCCCTGGGTTCGATACTCAGCACCACATATAAATAAATAAAATAAAAAAGATCCATTGACAACTAAAAAAATAAATAAATACATTTAAAAATAAGAATTGTTATAGACCCACTATTTTCTCAAACCAATAACAATAGTATCGCATAAAAGATATAATGATCATGAAAAGTTAATTTAAAATAAATGTTAGCACTTAAATTTGGGGTCAAAATAATAAGCTCACACATTTAAAGAATGCTACTACAGATTAAATTTAAAGAAATTAAATTTAAGGAAGAAAGCTGTATTTCCAGGGTTTTCTGAAAATATATTCTGACGACCTACCTCTCCATGGTTGAAAAAGAAGCATAACACTGTAACTAGGCCTCCCAAACGACTTCCACTGGAAAAGAGGATAAAAAAACATAACTCAAATACTAGAAATTCAGTGTAACCTAATAAACCCTGAAAATAACATAACATGATAATCTTTCAGTAGTATAACTTTTTGGTCACACTAGAACTTACTTATGCTTATTTACAAAATAATTTATTTCCTCCAAATTATTTGTCAAAATACATTTCAGTTTTTAAAAAACTCATTTGCTATCTTCAAAATGTATATAGTCAGAAAAGCAAATAAACTGAAAATAGAAAATTATTAACAGTCATGCTACTGTGCATCTTGAGTTTGATTTTTCTTCTTTTTTTCCCTCAGCATCATGTATTTATTTATGTACTGCAACATTTCTCAAACTATTTCCCTTGGGCTACATGACATACATGAGGGAAAGGGAAGGGGGGAAAGTACAGAAAATAACTCTTGAAAGAGTCATGAAGTTGGAAACCTCCACACTGTCTACCTGCTCTTAGAAATTCACGAAGTTTGTCAGCACACTGAAGACTTCATTCACTTCCTCCCAAACCCCATTCCCAAACTAGTTTTGTACAGAACATATCTGGGAAGCATTAGTTTCCAGATAAAAATTTTATCTCTCACTTGTTTTTGGAAAAATGAAATCAAATACAAATATCAAAGTATGACCTACAGGTTTATACCTTGCTAAGAAACCACAAGAGTTTAGAGTAATTGTCAGTTCTAAAAACTAAACCTTCATTTGGTGTTATGGTTTAGATATGAGCTGTCTCTCAAAAGTCATGTGAAAGACAATACAAGAAAGTTTAGAGGCTAAATGATTGGGTTATGATAATTAATCTAATCAGTGCATTAAATCACTAATAGGGATTAACTGTGTAGTAACTGTAGGCAGGTAGGATGTAGCTGGAGATGGGGAAGGGGGCACTGTGTTGTGCCCGTGGGGTGTTTTATTTTGTCCCTAGTGAGCCTGAGCAAGAGTTCTTTCTCTGCTTCTTGTCATGCCCTAGCTTCTTTGCTCCAGCACACCCTCTGCCTTGATGTTCTGCCTCACTTGGGCCCAGAGCAATGAAGTCAGCAGTCTATAGACTGAGACCTCTGAAACCATGAGCCCCAAATAAACTTTTCCTTCTCAAAATTGTTCTTGTCAGTGCTTTTGATCACAGTAATGAAAAACCTGATGAAAACATTTGCTCAACTAAGAGTGAAATATTCCCTACTTTCCTCCAAGCCTGAGGAGAGGAAGCAAAGTTGTTTTTAGGTTTTTTCCCATTATTTCTTTCACCTTTACGCTAGAGGTATTCTTACTCAATTTAGCTCATGTTGCTTTTTTTTATTATTCTACAATGTCCTTTCTTTCTGTCCATCTACAATGTGTGTAACACACAGAGGGCAGAAAGGTAACAAAAAACTTGAGGGTGTGAGTGTGGTAGGCCACTGTATTTACTACTGGAGATATAAAAATGAGGAAAAGCGGAACACTGAAATGTTTAGTGGCAGGTAGTATGTGGAGTTTCCATTTTCCCTTATGGATCAGAGGATGCAGCCATTTGCTCCTAAAATGAAAGGTGGCAGCATTAAAGATTTAAAGGCAGTGGGTGGGGGCAGGAGGGGGAAGGGAATGGCAGGGAAGGGGAACTGGCTACCATGGATGACAAGGTGTTCACCAAAGAGCTGGACCAATGGGTTGAGCAGCTGAATGAGTGTTAATAGCTTAACAACAACCAAGTGTGGACACTGTGTGAAAAGACTAAGGAAATTTTAACAAAAGAATCAAATATGCAAGAAGTTTGGTGTCCTGTTACCATCTGTGGAGATGTACATGGCCAATTCCATGACCTTATGGAACTCTTCAGAATTGATGGAGAAATCACCAGAAACAAACTATCTATTCATGAGTGACTGTGTAGACAGAGATTATTACTCGGTAGAGACTGTGACTCTTTTAGCATTAAAGGTGCATTATCCAGAATACATTACACTATTGAGAGCAAATCATGAAATCTGACAAATTATCCAAGTATATGGCTTTTATGATGAATGTCTACAAAAGTATGGAAATGCCAATGTTTGGAAATATTGTACAGATGTATTTATCGTCCACTTACAGCTTTAGTAGATGGACAGATATTCTGCCTCCCTGATAGCCTCTCTCCATCCACAGATATACTGGATCATATAAGAGCCCTGGATTATTTACAAGTAGTTCCACATGAGGGCCCAATGTTGATCGTGGTGGTTAGGGTATTTCAACACATGGTGCTGGCTACACATTTGGACAAGACATTTCTGAAACATTTAATGGTGCCAATGGTCTCCAACTGGTTTTGCATGCTCACCAGCTTATAATGGAAGGAAAATAATTGGTGCCATGATCAGAACATGGTTACCATTTTTGGTGCACCTAATTACTGTTATCATTGTGGAAACCAGGCTGCTATCATGGTAGTAGATAAAACTTTAAAATATTCTTTTCTTCAGCCTGATCCAGCACCTTGTCGTGAAGAGCCTCATGTTACCCAGTGCACCTCAGATTACTTCCTGTAAATTCCTTCTGGGAAAACCTGCCTTAGTATGTGGAATTATATCTAGCTTTAAAACACAAACACACACATACACACACGTATATATTTGAAAACAAACGGAAAAAGCAACAGAAATCTGTGTCTTTCTTTAACAAATTGTGATCTGTCACAGCATTAAACTATACCATAGACCAAAATGTGCCATACTAATGATGAGCATTAAGTAGACAATTTAAGACTGAAATTTAGTACACTATGTTCTAGATGTTCAGTCTATCAGTATGCCTGCTGTATCTGTAGTAACCATTTTCCTCTGGACTGTTCACGCAAAAAAGGTAACTGTATCTTCTCTGTGCTTATTTGAAAATTTTAGTTATAGTGTTTTAACTGGCACGGAGTAATAAGAGTTGGAGTTTTATTTTTCTGAAAAATTCACAAGCTGACTTTCACTTAATCCATTACCCTTTATTTTGTTGAAATGTATAATTAACAAAAAGTCTTCTTGGGAGTATATTGTCATAATATTATAGAGATAACCCTTCATTTAAACTAAATTACTATTTTATGTCGATCTGCATATTTCTGTATATTTCTCATGACAGTACTTGCATTCTATTTGGTGTACTGAACAAATAAACTTTCCATTTTAAACAAAATAAATAAATATATAAAAATTCAAAGGCAGAGGAGATCTGAAATACCACTTGCCTTTTAGGAAAGAAGTAACTAGAGAAAACAAAAGGGTTGCTGCATCTTTAAAGGAGTAACTGAGGATAGAGACTTTATAGGGTCCCTAATTGTAGGACTGTGTGATGTCTTTCTAACAGTTATCATTCTGAACTGGCACAAGTTGTAAAGGGACAAATAAATAGAGGATATTTAACAAAAACTGGCTGAGCTGATACATCACAAAAATAAGGGACATAGGAAAGAGATAAGAAGTAATTCAGGTCAGAGCACTATGCCAGTTTCTACTTACCACAGAGTATGGGGGGGGGGCGGGATTTCTGTATCACCCACATAACACCCAATATACTCAGACTCTTTAAAATACTGCCCTTTGAATAGGTAAAAACACTTTTCTCACTGTTAATTTGATTTTTTTTTATTTCTCTGACTACTAATATGGAGAATCATTTTAGTATTTCATTTGCTGTGATAATACACATTTTTCTTCTGTGAACTGCCTGTTCACAACCCTGTTTATTTTTCTAATAAATTGTCTGCTTTCCTATTTAAAGATTAGGGTTATCAAATCTCTGGCTGTCACACATGTGACAAAGCACTTTGGTATAATTTATGGTGTATTCTTTCAGAAAGAAATTTTTAAATTTCATGTAGTTAATATGTCAATATTTTCCTTTATTTCTTCTCTAGTTCTTCTCTATTTCCTGCTTTGCCTGTGAAGCAACCCTTTTGTCTTCCCCATGTCAAAAATATAGACTAAAATTTCTTCTAGTATCATTCCATTTTCGACTTAGATAGATTATCTGAAGAACACTACTTTTGTTCTCTTTAAAATGTCCAATTAGACCCAATTATGCCCATTCCCAGAGAAATGAAATATGCCCTTTATCATATACCAATGTCTTGCAATGCTAGACAGAATTTGTTCTATTGTAGTCAATTGACCTAATTCTGTATTTTTTGTATCACACACTATTTTTACTACTACAGCATTAGTAGTAAAAATCTCCCCACCCAACCACTCTTATTTAAAAAAAAAAAATATGTTTAGGGCCAGGCATGGTGGCACACATCTGTAACCCCAGCAACTCTGGAGGCTGAGTCAGGAGGACCACAAGTTCAAAGCCAACCTCAGCAACCTAGCAAAGACCTGTCTCAAAATAAAACATAAGAAGGGTTGGGATGTGGTTCAGTGGTTAAGTGCTTCTGGGTTCTTGCTCTTATATTAATATCATCTTAATCAGTTTCCTCTTTCCAAAAAAAAAAAGAAAACAACAGCAACAATAAAACTTTTCAGTTTCTGGTCAAAATGACATTAAATTTAATATAATTTGGAAAGGATGTTCATTATGATGATGGTAATTCTGTCCATTGGTTGCCCCCAGTACGTCTCTCTCCACTTATTAAATTTTAATTGTATTTCCTTAAATACAAATATTATGAACAAGCAATATATCAGGAAAGAATCTAAAGTTAGAATTTCTAGAAATACAGAGAAAATATAATAAAAATCTGATCATAATGCAGAATTGTAACACTATTTGGCAGGTCATATAAATTAAAGGAAACATATCAAGGATTTGAAGGAGATAATAAGTTCAATTCTGTGAACATACAGATAGATAAAATAGATTTATTTTGATTATACAGAGGATTTTTTTTTTTTTTAATGTTCCTGGAATACTCAGCTACAAGGATACCTTATTCTCTGACTATAGTCCAAAACAACCTAAACCACAAAAAGATGAAGGAAAAAAAAATACATTTGGGGAACTTAATGTAAAATTTCCTTTTAAAAATTTCCTGGGACAGGAACCAATACTGAAATTTTATGACTTTTATTTTTCAAATGGCAGGGTTGGATTTGGAAAAGCCACAAATTCAATTTGCTGACTACATCTCAGGATGCAGTTTGTCTTAGAAGTTCTACACCCTTCCTCAAGTGCTAAACAGCCTGTGGAACTTTAAGGCTGGGCATCTTCCTGACGGCTAAACCAAAGTTGACAACACTTGCTTCTCACCAAATTAACCAAAACAGGTTCTAGTCCAGCATATTCCATGAATATAGACTCAGTTTTCCTTAACTAACCAGGGAGAAAGATTTTCTGGTACACATAAACACCCACAAAGCAAGGGGCAGGAAAGAGTAAAATGTGCTTATCTATAGGAGTATTCTGAGTTATGATCACTATGAAATGATGTAACTTCCAGTAATCACAAATAGCATCCTTAACACCGAACTCCCTCCTATCCTGATTCTAAAGATGACATCACTTTATTTTGCTAAACAGAAAAGATGAATTAATCAAAATATTTTAAAATGCTTTTTCTTTTCCATTATAGTTAATCAGTTGACATTTCAGCATTCCCTAGTGGTTTAAAAAAAAAGTTTCTTTTGCAATATTACCACCAAAATTGTCAGGAAAAAAACAAGCTCCTATTATGTAATTATTAAAACACTGCTAAGCTTCCTAAACATTTACCATATTTACTCATACTTCTCATTCATATTTTGAGCCTCAATTTCCTTATATAAATGAGAAATATTAAAAATTAAAAACTTTCTTTTTTAAAATTTAATTTTACTTCAAACATTTTTAAAATTTTGAAGGTTTAGAAAAGTATTTTTAAATCTTTAAAATTCCTTCCACAGAATTTAATAATTCTATGGTTCTCTTCTTTCCTATCCCTACTGATTTGTAAAGACTCAAATCAATTATCAAAATTTGATGGTCTTTATTAATCACAGAGATTTTTGGCTCTACTCATACAAAAAGGACGAATCATACAAAATTCAACAACTGAAAAGGGAAAAAAAGCAATCATAGTAAATTCAAAACTATATTAAAAACTCAATGTTTTCTTCTTATATAACTAAGAAAATGAAAAAATAATTTGGAAATAACAAATTATTTGAATAATCAAATATCCAATCTCACATTTGAGAAGGCTTTGGCCCTCTGCCAACCTAAGGAAGAAATGCCAGGAAGGCCTGCCTCACAGATGAGAACCTTCCCCTACACCTACAGTGGGAATTCACTGGTGCACTAAGGAAAGACAGAAAGTAAAGATGAGGAAAAGAAGTGAAAATTAAGAAACATGAATTGAGGTCTCCATGTCAACCTCTCTAGCCTATTACAAGCAAGTAATTAATGCCTTTAACTCTTTGATGGCATTAAGAAAAAAGTCTTTTATTTACGTTATTGTGAACTTCCCAATTTATCATGGAAGTTGACACGGTGCTTAGTACTAAGCCTTGCCCACAGTAGAGATTCAAATGGTATCTGAGAGGTAAATGAATACATAAATACCATTAAATCAGTAATTGCTGGCATTCATTGCTGTAGAACCTTGTCAATCAAACACTCCATGCCTCATGTCACTATTGCTCTTGGACACTGGTCCAGATATAGGCTCCCATTAGTAGTCAGCACCTTCTGGTCAGTGGAGTCTCTATTGCCAACCATGTAACTGCTGGGCTCCCAAGCAGTTCTCTTCTTTGTGCCCTCCAGTGGCTTCGTTCCACGGTGAACAAGAACCTACTTTACTTTCTGAGACTCTTTCAGATCCTTCCTTTTCCTTCTACTGGAAATATATCACTGCCTTCTGAGAGGACTCCTCCCTGAAATCTCATCTCAACTCCACTGCCTAATATCTGAGTCTATAACTTCCCTCTTTCCTACTACACATACTAGCTCAGTCTCACCTCCTCTTCCACCTGGATGCCTCAACAGCTTCCCTCATGGCCTCCCTGTTTCTAGGCCTGCTCCCTCCATAGTGTATTTTCTATGAGCTTTAAAAGCACACAAATTCAATCATGCTACCACCATCAATCCATCCCTTCACTGTTATCCCATTTCTCTCAGGGTCAAATTCAAACACCAAAATATGTTCAGAATGCCTTGGAGGATCTAGCCCTGCTACACCTCTGGAGTCCTTTCATGATTCTTGCTCCTATCCAAGTTCTGAGCTCTAGCTGCCCTGTCCTTATCACAGTTACTCAAGCGAAAAAGAAAAAAGATCCCATGGACTTCAGTGTGCAAAACAGCATAGTGAGGGACAAGGTTGGTGGGGGGAGCACCAGCAATCCTAATGAGATGATGCTGAGGTGTCTTCAAGTGACAGTGACACAAAAAGAGAAGTGAGATGTTCTGAAGGAAGGAAAAAGATTTTGTGAGTACTTGAATTACAGAGGTAGGGACAGGGAAGTCACAGATATCTCCTAGTGGTCAGACTAATAAGGTATTAGTGTAAACAAAAATGTCATTTGCTAGGACAGTGAAGACAATGTGGACAGGTTTTAGAGAAAAGAGGCCAATATTTTCAACCAATCACTTTCATCAATTTATGCATACTAAAAGAAATACTTATCTTTTAAATATTCATATACAACTGTTAGACCAAATGGGTTTGATTATGGATGTGATTGCAAGCCAAGTTAATAGAACATTCGAAAAAACAGCAGCTGGAAAAGTTTGAGATGGTGTAATTCACAGCATATTTAAGATATTCTTTTAGCAAAAGATCCAGTCTAGATAAACAGTAAAAGCTTGACTTTGTAAAAAAGTAAGCACGAACAAAAAAATATCAAATGAAACAATGGAAACTTAAACAGGCATAAAAGAAATTCAGTTTTTCCTTAAAACAGGTGAGGGATAGCAGGGGATTAAAGAACTGAAAAAAGCTGTACTATTTTGTCACAAAATCTAAAAAGAACTCTGAATACTTCATAGGTAACTTTGGTGGGATGATGAGAAAAAAGAATAGAAAAATATTTATGATGATTATTCACTGAAGTTGTAAAAAAAAAAAAAAAATTAAGCAAAATTACAAGGGAACTTTGACAGACTAATTTTCCAGGCCCTCAGAACTAGTATAATTTATCTAGAAATACAGTTGTTTCAAAAAAAAAATTCTCTCCAGTATAAGAGGAGTCACTTGGAACCTCTAAAGAACCAAGAAAAAAACAGAGAAGAACAAAAAATCAGAAGATGAACACATTATTTGCAATGATTGGTGGGTCCATATGTGGAAGAAAAGGCATTTCTGCTGACTAGCTACATCCACAAAAAAAGGGACAGGCTTTTCTCAGAAAAGTGGAGAAGCAAAAAAGCTCAGAGCACTGCATAGAGACAGGATGGTAAATATTTGAATGGGGAGAAACAGACAAGGGGTAGATCAGAATAGCCACAGGGATACTAAGCAGCAGACATGAAATAGAGATAAACTGATGTAAAACATCTTTAGAATGTTCTTAGAAAAACTATCTCTGTGCAGGAGAGGAAATGGAAAGGAAGAAGAAGGAACTCTGGACTCTGCCTCAGAAGTGTGGACTCAGCCCTCCCATATGTAGATATCCCATCAGTGGGTATAGAGTTATTGTCCAAGTGTCACTTCCCTACAGAGGTAGAGGAGAATCTCAAGTGCCTCCTCAATCCTGTCTGTCTGCTAGCCATACAAAGAGGCGGCTGAGGAGTTACAAGATGAAAGGGCCTGAGTTCCCCCCACAAAGTACTTTGCAGTCTTATTCTATAATAAAGCCCACCAGTCAGGAAGTTCTGTCTACCTTACAACCTTCTACAGGCCTTAAAAGGTCCCTCATTCTAAAATACAAATGTCAAGCTAAGGATAACCAGGCTGTAGGGAAGCTTTCAATGTGAAAAACAGAAACTAACACAAATTCAAGGGGGAGCCAGAGACAATGTAGGAAGCAGAAGAAATGTTTAAACACACACACACACACAAAGGATTCTTTCAGAAAGTTGGAACTTTCACAGAAAGAACCATAAAGTCTAAAAGACAAAATGACAAAGAAAAAAATCCCCCCCAAAAATTAGATTTTAATTCAAAAATTTCAATGTCCAGACAATAGGATTTTGAGAAAAATCAGAAAAAATGGAGAAGAAAAAAAGTCATGTAAGAGAAATAATAATAGAATTAGTATGCCTCCAAAAGGAAGAACGTAAATGCCCAGACAGGGAGAGTCCGAGGTATCCAAGGAAAAGGATGAAACATTATCTACCACATTCACAAAACTGCAGAACAAAAATAAAATTATGAGCCCAAAAGCTACCAAAGAGAAAAACCAGGCCACAAACAAAAGGAACCAATGGCAGAAAAGCACCAGACCTTTGAAAAGCCAGATTGAATCTCTGAAGACAATTAAAGTCTTCAAAATTCTGAGGAAAAAAAAAAATTCTATGACCAGGTGTTAAGGTTTGGATGTGAGGTGTATCCCAAAAGCTCACATGTGAGACAAATGTACGAAGGTTCAGAGGAAAAACGATTGGGTTGTAAGTCTGAACCCAATAAGTGAATTAAACTCAGATGGGATTAATTGACATGGTAGGGTGTGGCTGGAGGAGGTGGGAATTGGGGCGTGGTTTGGGAGTACATATTTTGTATCTGGAGAGTGGAGAGACACTCTCTCTCTCTCTGCTTCCTGATGACAGGAGCTGCTTCCCTCTACCACACTCTTCCGCCAAGATGTTGTGCCTCACCTAGAGCCCTGAGGAATGGAGCCAGCATTCTGCGGACTAAGACCTCTGAAACCATGAGCCCTCAAATAAACCTTTCCTCCTCTATTGTTCTGGTCAGATCATTTAGCCACAGCAGCGAAAAAGCTGACTAAAACACCAGGCAAACTAGTAATCAAGCATAAAAGACATGTTCAAATGTGTAACATATGATGTTTTAAAATGACCTTCATTCATACTGCTGCTTGGGAACTACTTAAGAATGACATTCCAAAATGAAACAATTAAGAGGCCAAAATTGGGTTCCAGGAAGCAATGAATCAAGAGAAAAAGGAAATTATCAGGATGGTGGTGAACAAAACTCCCAGAATAGAGCACAGCAAGCCTAGAGAAGGGCCAGTCTATGTTGAAGCCAGAAATTAAAGGGCTCTGAGGGGGAATTCCAGAGGCTCCATGTTGGGGGACTGAAATAATGAATTTTATACATATGGCAAAGTAAAATGCGAGTGTTTAATAGTTCAATTGTAGAACTGGAGAGGAATTAATCAGTATATAGAAAACTAGGGAAAACTAAAAGGCAAATAGGAAAAATATCGAGTTACCAAATAAAAATTATTTGCACTACTTGACTTAGGAGTGAGCAGCATTCATAGAGTCATAATGACGGTAACTGTTACTACTAGCTTACATGTTAGAATTGTAGCGGCTTCAAAGGTTTCAAAGTGGTTTTCTCTGGACAAAGGAGTGAGTGGGGCAAGGGACTACTGCTGTGTTTTATCATAATAAAAGTCAAATAATACCAAAAGATATGTATGTACATGCAAAATAATGAAAATTAATTTTTAAAATGTACTACAAATAAAGCATCTATAAATCTGACATTCTGAAAATCTGAAATTCAATATGCTCCATAATCTGAAACTTTTGAGTATTAACTTGATGCTGCAAGCAAGTCTGATGGTTCAATGTATATAAACTTTGTTACATGGACAAAATTATTAAAAATACTGGTAAGATTTAGGATGTGTGACATAATGAGACATAAATGAATTTCAATAAATGAATTTCATGTTTAAATTTCATTTCCATTCCCTAGATATCTCATTTTACACACACACACACACAAACACAAATATTTCAAAATCAAAATCCAAAACACTTCTAGACCCAAGCATTATGGAAGGAATACTTAATCTGTAAGAAGTATCATATCCAGTTAGGCAACAGATTAATAGAAACTGTCCAATGAACTTATTTGGAGACCTACGGATATTTGTCAGACAAATGTCTGTAAGAATGAAATCAAAAAATGTTCCAGATAACAGTTCAAAATCAGATCCTGATAAATGGTAATACTAGAAAGAGTAAACTTCTATTATTGGCATAAAAACACCAAAATCCTAAGACCTCAGTACTCTCAGGAAATGAGCTACTACAGAGAAGAGAATGGAAAGCCTATATTCTTTTTTTTGTGGTGCTAGGGATTGAACCCAGGGCCTTGTGCTTGCCAGGCAAGCACTATACCAACTGAGTTATGTCCCCAGCCTAAGGAAAGCCTATATTCTTCTACATACCACATATCTTTAAAATATTTTAGATGAAATATTTTAATAAAATATAAATACCTCCTTTTGGAAACAGGATAAACTGTTTCTTCTTTATTTGAGGTCTTTAAATACAAATTAACTAAAGTTGTGGATAGTATAATTTCCACAGAAAGAACACAACATATATTCACATGGGCAGACAGCAGAGCACACACTCTGGAGCCCCTAAATATGTTCAAATCATAACTGCAACCGAGTAGTTCTGTGACCTGGAAAAGTCATTTGACATCCATATGTTCAGCTTCCTCATCTAGAAAATTTTTTTTTTTATTTCATAGGGTTATCATAGGATTGAATTTATGATCATAAAGAACTTATACTACAGGCTTGCAAATGTCTTAAATATATATGTCTTTAATACAAAAATAGTCTTCAGTAAAGGTAAGAATATGCAGTAGGAAAACTTCAAGATGAAGTCCACAAAAAATGTTTCCTAAAGTGGTAAAGACTGGTGAAGTTTAAATGAAAGATAATTACCTATTTTTACTAAGCCTTTTATATATGGCAACAACGAGCTAAGCTCTTTCTTCATTAGCTTATAAATTCATTCGCTTCATTCAATCAAAAAATATTTTCTGAAGGTAGGTATTCTTCCAGCTGCTTTGCAAACACTATTTCATTCTTAGGTAGAAAATGGTGCCTTCTAAACTCATTTAGGTCCTCCTACCAATCACTCCTTACAAATTCTTCTGTAATCTCCCATTTCAGTTAACCTTTTAGGATTCTGTTACAATCCTAAAAGATATTTGCTACAACATATTTTTCTTATATCAAAAGGTAAACGAAAGAACTGACAGTCTAAATTCTTCTCACATCACATTCAAACTATATAAAAACTCAACATTAACAAACTCTGCCATATGGCTTTTTTTGTACTCCAACTTTAATCACAAAAGCCTAGGGCTGCCAGATATCTAAGGCTCCTAACATGGAAACAGAGACCAAAATATATAAAAAAGCAAGATAGAAGATGCCAAGATTATCCAGGCAGGAAAAAAATCATCAATACCCTCAAAGAGAAATGAGTCCAGGAAACCAAAATAAGTACTACATTAAAAAAAAAAAAAAAAAAAAAAAAAAAAAGTTCAGAGAATAAATCATTCTTATAAATTAAAGCATTACCAAAGAATGGAAAATGCAAGAGTAGCATTGAAAAAAAAAATAAGTTATGCTAGATAAAATTTTCTAGACTATAGAACAAAGTAAAAGAGATTAAAAATAAAAAAATAAGTAAACACTAGAGAACAGGGAAATGGGAAGTGAAGTATTCAAATAATGTAACTTCTGAAAGAAAAAACAATAAAATAACCAATTCAAGAAAATTTCTCAGAAATTAAGGACATATTTACAAGACTGAAACTGATCAAATGCCTAAGATAAAAGAAAGCAGATCTATATCAAAAGATATACTGCTGTGAAATTTCAGAACAAAGAGGAGACTCTATAATATTCCAGAAAAATGAAAGACAGGTCACATACAAAGGTTTAGGAATCAGAATAACAGGAATAATATTAATGTCTGAATAGCACCATCTTAAGCAAGACAACAATAAAGAACACTTTCAAAATTCTCAAAGAAAGTGTTTTCAAATCTGGAGAAGAATATGCAGCCAAATAATCAAATATGAAGGCAAAATAAAGCTATTTTCAAATATACCAAGATACAAATACTTCTTATCTACCCACTCTCAAGAGCCTTGATGTTTTGCCTCACTACAGGCCCAAAGCAACAGAACCAACTGACCACAGACTGAAACCTCTGAATTTGGGAGCCAAAATAAATCTTTCCTCTTTTTCAGTTGTTTATCTCAGGTATTTTGTTATAGTGATATAAAACTGACTAACACAAATGGTGAAGGAAATTGCCAAGAGGATGAATGTATACAAACCACAGAACACAGACTGTCCAGGAGCATATCCTGACCCATGCCCCAAATCCCCAAATTTTAATTAACCTGAAAATAATGTCTAGGTGAACCTGGACCAGATTTTCACCTTCATCTTATCTTACATCATACATGCCTCATTGTTAGCATCAGCTAAAGACATTCATTTCACTCACAGAAGTTGTTCTTTGTTGATGTGCTCCTCAGAGCCAGAGTACATGGTGGTGAATTTAATAACAGGGGTAACTCCTGCCACAAAGATATTTCTGCTGGACATTCCACACCTGACCCAGACTAAATTTCTGCCAGATGTGCCCAACAACTGAATCTTACATTTCCCCCAGGACTGGCTCATGACCTGGCCCACTGATGCCCTGAGGAGTTGAGCTGAAGGTTAAAACCCTACATGGAGCTGGCCTCCTAACACCAGTGCACAGTCAGGGTACTTCAGTCTCTTAGGGAGTTATAGTCTAGGACTTGGGCCCCTCTGGCTAGTCATGATCCTGGTCTGGTGCCTTTATTTAAGGTCTTAGAGGTCCTTTTCAGACATCTCCTACAGAGTAAACAGGAAGCCTTTAAGACACTTATCCCCACTCTCAGACTTAATACCTGATCTTTGTCCACTCCTAGTCCTTCGCCCATTCCCCTGTCCCCACTTCAAGATCCATAAGACAGCCAAAGCCTTTTTTAGGGCTCCCTTAACAGTGATGTCCCTCTAGTTGTGACCCCTGAGGTAGGAAGATGCAACAAGTAGCATCAGTAATTTCTCTAAACCCCTGGAAGCCCAGTTCCCTCTCAGAGTTCAGCTGTTTGTGTCTGATATTCAGTTTTTCAAAACTAAACAGTATGTCGTTATTTAAGAATATATATGAAGGTGTAAAATTATCAAGTAAAGCAAGGAAAATATTAGCCCAGAAGTTAGGATATCATTTCCTCTGATGGAAGGGAAGAGAATGTACTAAGAAAGAACTGTATGGGTATGAAAGCTTCTGACAATGTGTAATTTCTCTATCTGTCTGAGTAATAGGCACACAAGTATTCATTTTACTAAAATGTAAAGATTTTATATAATTCCATAGGTGTAATACATTCACACATTAAAAGTTTTTTGAAGGAAGATACTAAGTAACAGATAATGAACTCAAATAATAGAGATGCACAAACATAAAGCAAAGAATTCCATGCAGCTGTTTCTTATAAGACCCTCAGCATAAGTGAAATAAGCCAATCTCAAAAAGCCAAAGACAGAATGTTCTCTCTGATGTGTGGAGGCTAACTCAAAATAATGGAGGGTGGGGAGGGGAAGAATAGAAATCTACTGGATGAGACAATGGGGGATGAAGAGAAGGGAGCGGGAGGGCAATAGGAAGGACAGCAGAATTAATCAGACACAATTTTCCTAGCCTTGTATTTGAATACACAACCAGGGTAATTCTGCATCTTGTACAACCACAAGAATGGGATCCTAAATAGAATAAATTCTACTCTACATATGTATAATTTGTCAGAATACATTCTACTGTCATGTATAACTAAAAAGAACAATTTTTTTAAAAGAGGAAAAAAAGTCAAGTTCAGTAAAAGTACTCTGTGGAGTACAACAAAAACAAGTCCAAGCAGGCAGCAATGACCAGAAACATATTAGTCAACATACACTGCTCTGTCCCAAGGTGTCATAAACACCACAGACGGCCCACTGTTTTCTCCAGAAGACCTGCTCAGATGATCCTTAATAGAGAATGGAATCAAAACAGAAGAGCCTAAAAACCAAATGAGGGTATTTTGTGGGCACCCCCAAATAGGTGCTAAATGGGAACAGGTTCAAAGATTCTAATTAAAAGTTCTAACAATCATACTGAAACTTAGGTGCGTCCATGATTCTGCCCTTTCTCTTTTGTCATAGGAAATATGGGAAAGGAGATTCTGCCTGTCCTTCAGCTGCAGTTTTAACAAAAGGTGTAGAAACTTGGCAATGGAAACAGGTATAATGGGGCGGGGGAGCCGGCTCTAAAGAGAAAATGGAGCAAAAAGGGATAAAGCCAGAGTTTACTTAGGTCAGCCACAGCACTTTTCTGATGGTTTTGTGCATCTTTTTTTGCCATCTTATGGTTAAAAAACAAGCCAAGCAACCAATGGCATAGCTGCCAGGTGATCACCATCCAAGGACTGAGGTATGCAAGGAGGATGGCACCACTTGTCCTTTCAAGGAGAGTTTAGGGATGGACACATTCTCAGGCAGATGGGGAAGAACCAAAATAGACTGAAGGACTGCAACAACTAAAAATAACAGTAGCCAGTGGGGATGAACTATAACACCAACAGAGGGATGAGCCTTACAACCACAACCTTCTTTCAATGAATATTTCCTAATTCATGATCAAATTCTGTCCTAACTTGATTTTCTACTAATAGAAATATGCACCTGCTGAAAATTTTTACTTCAATTCCAAAGCCACGTTAAATAACCAAACTACCTAGGGAGTGGGACTAACACATACACATCTCTATCAGAGAAGTAACAAAGACAGTAAACAAATGGAGTAGGAAGGAGGTACAGAAAGGCAGATGATGTGGAAAGAACAGATGCTATAGTTTGGATCTTGAATGTACCCAAAAGGCCCATGTTTTGGGTTGGTCCTCAACTCAGAGCTACTAAAAGGTTGTGATACATTTAAGAGGAGGGGCCTAGAGGGAGATTTTGTCCCTAGGGGCATACCCTCAAAAGAGAGTATGGCATCCTACCCCTTCCTTTGTTTATTTGCTTGGTTTTTTTTTCTTTTTTTTATTCCCCAGCTGCTATGAGGTGAATTGCTTGCTCCATCATATATTCCCGTCACTTACCACAGGCCCATAAGGAAGGGGTTTAATCAACCAGGGAATGAAACCTCCTAAACTGTCAACAAAAGTAAACTTTTATTTTTTTATAATCTGATTATCTCAGGTATTTATTATAATAATAGAAGGCTGACTAACACAATAGGCCTCCCTGGTTAAGAGGACTTTCTAATACTCAGTTTCAGTTTTCATGAGTCTTGAATGCTTCATTTCCTTCTCTGATTCCACAAATTCCTGTCTCCCAGTATTGCACTCCCTCTTAGATTTGAGTGAGTCAAAGTATTTCTGGTGCACTGTTTCCAAAAACAAAGAAAAATAACCTGTTTAAAAATCCCGTTATTATTTACAGGCATCTTTTATGTCAGTAAAAGTTATGATAAATTTTATGTACATATGTATATTTTCCAGAAAAGCTGACTATAAAACATATTCCAGTGCACATTTGCCTAAGGGTAAAATATTAATAGCAAAACATAAAAAAGTCTATTCTTACACAAAAATTCACAGTGACCCAATTAGCAGTAACCCCAACCTCCAAAATAATACTAAACTCAAACTAAAATGCCAAGAATAAAAAGTTCAGTATTCCCTGTTTGATATCTTCCCCTGGAAGTTACCAAACAAAATGTTTTGGTACTTATTTACTCAGAGAATTTCACTTTCTAGGCATATATGAATTTCCCCCAAAGAAACAAAAGGGAAAGTTCCTAACTAAAGAAAATGGCCTCTAGACACTGTCAGTCTTTGGCTTAGAAATATCAGAGTATCTTATGAAATAAATAACTGTAACTGTGAATTAAAAATACAGCTCCAAAAACAAAATAATAACGAACAACGGGCATTTAGAAGAAATTCTAAAATACTAAGAATTTCAGAAAAAGAATTGTGTTTCAAAACAAATCTTACTTCACCTCCTCCAGTCAGAGCTTGGCAGCCTGGCCCCATTCACCATGTGGCTGCTTTCTATTTTCTCTTCTACTTCTATTTCTGGTGAAATGGACTGGCTATTTGGCTTCTGAAAACTTATATCTGTATTAATTAAAAGCAAATATTCTTCTGGGATAAAAAAAAAAAAAAGACACACTTGGTTTGCCCTGCAAATTTCTAATCTTCTAGACAAATCTCAATTTTCCTACTTCAATATATAATTTCTATGAAAACTTCTAACCATCATTTTAAATGTCCTCCTCTTTATTCTAAACTCATATTTTAAGAAGTCTGAAGGTTTTTATCACTCATAAGATCAGAAAGTTGAGTAATCAAGGATAAATCATTAAGAACTAACTAGTAATATGAGGGCCCTGAAAATACTTATCATCAAAAGTATTTCAAAATTTTACTCAATATATAATATACGCCAAGATCAGCATTCCAGTGTGATTTACACCTCTACCCTCAGGGAACAAAAGAAGAGTTAGTTTCCTGATAATGCAAGTGTCTCCTTTATGCAGAGGAACTACAAGCTCAGTTAGTGATGAGGAATGCAGGGAAGATCTTTGAGTTAAGGATGCTGGGATACTGTGAAATTCTTGGAATCTCCAAAGTGATAAGGTTTTTTTTAAATATTCTAATGAGCTGACTGGTGACTGGGTAGCGTAAGGATGGAAAATGGTCACAGAAAAGACCATGGCAGGATTAGAGATTTGGGACTTTTCATCCCCACCCCCAACCTCTACAGAGGGGAGAGGAACTAAAGATTAAGTTGTTCACCAATTGCTGATGATTTAATCACTCATGACTACGTGATGAAGGTTACATAAGACAAAATGCTCAGGTTCAGAGAGTTTCCAGAGAACTGAACACATAGTGGTATCTCAAAGGTGGTATACCAAGAGATCAAAAAAGCACCACACCCCTTCCCACATGACTTATTCCAATGCTTCTCTTCATTGGTATCCTCTGCAATATCTTTATGATAAACCAATAAATGTAAGTAGGTATTTTCCCTGAGTTCTGTGAGCTACTCTAGCAAATTCCCAAACCCAAGAACTCCTAATCATAGCCACAGTCAGTCAGAACACAGGTTAAAAAAATGTTGGGGTTTGTTACTGGCATCAGAAGGAAGTCTTGGGAACTTAGCCCTCGACTTGTAGAATCTGAGGCTATCTCAAGATAGACAGTGTAGAATTGAATTGGAGGACACAGCTGGTGTCCACTACAGAACTGAATGGTTGTTAGTAAAAAGAAATCCCCACACATTTCTTTGAGAAATCTTCTGCATTGATTATGCTGAACAGAAACGATAGTAGAAGAAACTACTTCTTCCTCTTTATCCTCACAGATTCCTTTGAATAGGACTAAAGAGATTAGGGTTAAGAAAAAGCGCACAAAGAGCAAAGGTAGAGCTGGAAAATGAAAATGTGTGCTGCTATTGCAGACAGTGGTGGGGCATGAGAGCTGTGCAAAGGTAGAAAGGGCCAAAAGCAGTAAAGTAGATAAAGGTGAAACAAGCCTCAGCCCTTGACACTGTGAGAAGAACCATAGGCAGCTATTTGGAAAGACCCAAATGCTCTAAAGTATCAGTCGATCCCTCATATCACCTTAAGCAGTAGTCTACAGGCAATAAAACTACAGTAAAAACTGAGAATTTACACTGTAACTCAATACGCACAAATGTACAAACATACATACATCAAACCAAAGTTCCTCTGACACTTATTCCATGAAATGTAATATACTCTATTATTCATATTTGCCTTCTTTTATTTTTCGTGTTAAAAAAAAAATACAGGGTCCAATCACTAAATTGATTTTTAAAACCCTGTAATAGTTTGACAAGCTCTGTGCTGGAGTCTCACTAAGTGACTGTGGGGATAGGTGAAAGTGAAGAATACTCTGGGATCAGAGCTCAGCCTGAATCCTGTCTCCCTACAAATCAAATTTCTGATTTCCTTCACTTGTTTTGGAATAGGTTTCAAACCATGCTGGCATAAATGCCTCTCATCAACTGGATCAACCACTGTTTCAGTTTTAATCACCCACAGCACTCCCTCAAAAACATACATTCCAATAAAACTAGTCTGATTATTATCCACCTTGCACATCCCAGATTTCCCATGTTTGCGTATTCCTGGGATGCCCTCCTCCTTAGAATTTATTTCCACCAATCCAAGTCCACCTGATTTCCAAGGTCAAGCTAAAGTGAGCCCTCCACACAGAACAAATTTATCTTGCCTCTGAATTCTAAAACTTCATCCTTTCTTACAGTCTTTCTATATTCCATCCATGCACACACCCTGTGGTCACCCTCATTTCCTATCCTGCCCCATTCCCATGCAGAGTACAAACACAGTCTTTATAAAGAAACTACTTGGTATGTATTTTACATGGTGACTAACAAGTGAATATGTATCTCCCATGCAAAGAAAAAACTGCCTACAGTTGAGGTTCAAAGACCCAAGGCACCAAGAACCTCTCAACCAAACCAGAACCTCATATTCAGCAGATTCTGCACCTTCAGCCTTTGATATGATGGTTATAACAAGCATCACAAGAAAACATTATCAATGTTTTAAAATTTAAAAAAATTCTTCAATTAAAAAAGTAGCAATTTAAGAATAATACCATGTTTTATATTCTGATTTTTCTTACTTGAAATCTAATCTCCCAAATGTGATAAAGGTATCTATAAGACAGATATACCAGCAAAATAAACATATCCCACCAAGTGCCCCCCACTTTGGTTTGTTATGATTCAGGCAGACTGCTCTATTGTCCTTCAAGTCAACATCCTTTCCTGACTACCACCATCTTTTGATTATGCTATTTTTGTGTGTCTCCTTTAAAATATATATATATTTTTCATGTCGCCTTTTAATCATATATTTTCAATTTACTTACCCCAATAATTAAAAGAACTACGTCTGAAATATTAGCAAAGTGTCTTAAATCTATATTCAAATGTTTTAAATTGATGCAGTAACTTCTTCACTTGATAAATGTTTACAAAGTAACTGTTATGTACTAAAATTCAGAGCTAGAAACAATAGATCTTTGAAGTACTGAAAGTGTCACACTTCTAAAACAAAGAAGATAATTGGATAATACTAGATTCAAACTCATTATCCCAAGTTGAAAATCATTTACATATGTTCATATTTCAGTACTACAAAGAATTAGTAAACAGTAAGGAAAAAAATTCTAAAGATACATTCAAGGTCAAATAGTTCAAACACATATACAATGTGATAAATTGTCAAAAAAATGAAAAAGAAACGTAAAACCTTTCAAAATTTTATCACTTTTAGGAATACTGTTCAACTGTGAAGTAAGTCAGGAAAGAAATATTAAATATAAATATCTATATAGAATATGCTTGTTTTAACATTAACAAAGGGCCATTTATATTTGATAATAAGTAGTCTGTTCACTTATATTTTACATAAACAATACATACTGTTTAAGCCAAATGCCTATAAATAGTTGAAATTTATCAAGTATCCCTACATGTTCTGCTTAAGCCTCTAAAACTATTTTAAGTGTGGTAAGTCATACCAATAGTGAAATTATGCAAATATGAAAAAATGTCATAATCACAACTATATATTTTAAGAAAACATAAAATTGAATAAGTTATCAAAGATTATTATCTAATCAACTATCTTATTATTGTTTTATGAACAATACTAAAATATTCTTACCTTAAATATGTGCCATATATGAAGAATAATGCCATCATTAGTCCATTTAAAATAAAAATTACAGCAACATAAAAGCAAGCAGGATCTCCCAACCCTTTAAAATAAACAAAACATATGTTCTAAAGTAAAGTCCATAAAGTATTTTGTGTGTCTTGCAATGTAAATTAAATTGCATTTATTTTGAAAATGGTTGCCAAATAAATTAAATGGTTTCCTTGGTTCCCATATGAAAACAGGATGTTAATGGAGACTAGAGATGAAAACAGTATAGTAGCTATGGGGATTTGAAATCAGGAATGCAAATCTTCTGATTGCCTCCTACCCAGGTGTGGAGTCTATGCCCTGTTTTTTTGTGTTTTTGTTTGTCTGTCTGTTTCTGTATGTGTGTGTGTGTGTGTGTGTGTGTGTATTATTGGGAATTAAATCTAGGACCTTGCAAATGCTAGATAAGTGCTTTACCTCTGAGCTATATCCTAGTTCTTTTCTAAATTTTATTTTGGGGCACAGTCTTGTTGAGTTGCATAGGCTGATTTCAAACTTAAAACTCTCCTGGCCTCAGCCTTCCAAATAGCTGGGATTCCAGGAGTGCACCATTGCTCCCAGTTTAAGTCCTATTTTTGAGTCTGGGTCAGGCTGCAACAGAGTAAGACATAAGCAACACCAAGTGTCTCCTAAGGCTAGGGCATAAGAGGTCATGCAGTGTCAGCTTGGAACCTTGAGCTACCATAGGAAAACCATGACTACTCTGAAGTATTTTGCTATAAAAAAGCCCAAAGCACATGGAAGGCCACATGCAGGTGTCCTTGTTCATAATCCTAGTTGAGCTCAATCTCATAGTCACCTCAGCTCAGGAGCCGGAATGTGAGTGAAGCAGGTTCCATTTAAGTACACCTCTCTCAGCCACTTGAGTCTTATAGTAGAGCTCCTGACATCATAGAAAGCAATCAACCCTCCTCTAGACTGCCCAAATTTCTGACTTTGCAGAATCCACAAGCATAATCAAATGGTCGTTATTTATATCATTAAGCATGGAGCAAGTTTATTATGTTGCAATGATAACTGGGCAATATTATAGAAAGATACTTACCTTCACAACTTTCAATAGGACTGAGTCCTTCTCCTCTGGTAACTGTCCAACATATCTTGGTTTGAATACCAATCATGTCCATTATTTTGGTATAAATTCGGTACCAGCTGGCCAAGATTACCTATTTTTTAAAAAATGAACAATTATAAGAAATATTACTCTAAGCCAGTAATCCCAGCTACTTCGGAGACTGAGGCAAGAAGATCACTAGTTTGAGTCCACCCTGGGGAACTTAGTGAGACCCTGGTTCAAAAAAAAAAAAAGACTGTGGCTATAGCTCAGTATAGCTCAGTGATCTCTGAGCTATCCCTCCAGAGTACTTGCCTACCACAGAAACATACAAAAAATTATGCATCATGCAATTCCATTTCTGAAAAGTCAATTTGTACATGGTCACAGAACACACTCAAAAGCAATACTTTAATGAGAAAATACTGGAACTTGGTAGTTACTTATCTGTGACGTTCATGTCCTTGTTAATCTATTAACTAACTGATTTGGAGGTTGCTGCTGAGCAGAGACCCTGAGAGACAGAGCCTTGCCATCAAGATGCCTTCGAGCACATCATGAAGGCAGATATAGGGAAGTGTGCTTCACAAGATCCTCCTATCAAGTCAAAGAGGAAGTAACACCTCAGCTAGGCCCTGAAGAATGTTTAGGGAAGTGTCAAATGAGAGCAGGGTGGGTAATGAGAGGCCAAAACTCATCATTCCTGATATCAGTGCCTTCCTCCCTCACTTCCTGGGTGTGCACACTCCTGTCCAACCCTCCCCAAGAAAGTGTGCTCAATTAAATAAAAAAACCCTGAGAAACATTATTTGGCAAAGACATGCAAGTTTGGTACTACCTGACTGTAATCCTCACAAACAAACAGAATCTAGATAGTTTTCACATTTTTCTAAATGCAATCAAAATAACAGTTCCCATAGAACCAATTAAGATTCTCTCAAATCAATAATGATCTGTTTCCCATATTCCTTCCTGAGAGATACATTTTCTTTTTTTAAAAAAAATGAATAAATTTAGTATATTAAATTATATCTTAAGAGTTAGAAACAGCATTTAATACAAAAAAAGGCAAAAAGAAAATCATGATTGGAAAAAAGTAACTTACCTCAGGGTAAAGATTGAACCTTTTTAATGTATTAATAACAAGAGGGTATTCAGTCAGTTTATCATTCATAATCATCCATACTCCATTCAAAAATGAGGGTGCTTCCACAATAGTCTTGAAGTAAGAATAATATAGCCCCTGAAATAAGGATAAGTTCCAGTTAAAAAAAGTACATACTTATTATGTCTCCTCTTAGCTTAAAAAAATATTTTAAATACACTGTCTCTGAAAAACAAAGCACTATACCAAGTAATGGCCACAATTAATTTTACAGTTTTCTGATCACTGATAAATTCTTAGGTTGGGAAAAAAATACATATTTTAGAATAACCTTGTCTTCATTAAAATAATTAAATACAAAATAGTTTCAAAACTTAAAATATACATATAAATAACTCTTAAAAGATAAATATAAATAGAAGTTTCAGCACTTAAAGGATGTAAGTAAATAAAACTCAACATACTTCATCTAAGAAGAGTCTGCAATCCATACTAATATGTATGAGAAAAGCCTAGCTTATGAACAGAGCAAATGGTTTATCAAAAAGCCAGCATTTACCATTAACCAAGAAAAAATGCTTTCTTCTTTTTTATCTGAATCCCCAAAATGACATTAGTCATCTTTTATCCAGATTTGCATGTAAAAATGCAAACACACTGAGAAAATTGCGTAGTGATATATCAATTTCATTCAGATGTCACATAACTCTTTTAGATCATTTCCCCGCATCAGTTCAGCATAAGGTTAGAACCCTGTGGGTACGGGCAGGAAGAGGGGTCAGTTTGGGCTCATAAACATTAAAGTGGTTTGCCAATTTGCATATTTATTGAAAAAAATGTTCTTGATATTTTGATGCTTTAGCTCTATGTTTTTAAAATTAAATTTTGTTCTATACTGAGTTAAATAGTGACTCTCAAAATTTCATGTCCACCAGAACCTAAGAATATAACTTTACTTGGAAACAGGGTCTTTGTAGATGTAATCAAGTTAAGATGAGATCATACTAGATTAAGATGAACCCTAAATCCTATTTAACCAGCATCTTTTTAAGAGGAAAATTTGCATAGAGACAGGAAAAAGAGCCACATGAAGATGGAGGCAGAGAATAAAGTGATACATCAACAAGCCAAGGAACACCAAGACTCCCAATAACCACAAGATGGTAGGAGGCAAGGAAAGATTTCTATTGCCTTCAGAGAAAAGGTGGCACTGTAGACACCTTAACCTCCCACTTGTACAGAACTACAAACTATAAAAATAAAAAATTATAATTTTTTAAGCCATCTAGTTTGGTATACTTTGTTACGGCAGCCCTAGAAAAGTACTACACTTATCTTGTTTTGTAGGTTTGATTTTAGAATCATGTGAATATTTACTTAACCTAAAAACAACAACAACAACAAAAATTAAAGCTCTAAGAAACAAAATAAAAATAAAAGAAAGAAATTATCAACTATGACAAGGATTTCAAGTAGCTTTAAGATAGAGTAATTTTACTATACATCCCTAGTGGAATCTAGTCTAAAGTCAAAACAAATTGCAAGAAAATCTTTAACTGTTTTCAGCAATCATATTTTCAATAATACCTTCAGTATTGTTATTCCTAATTAATATGCTAAAATTAAGATTCTTAGACTAAGCAAAAAGGTACAAATTCAATATCAAATCATTAAAAGCATCTAATCTTAAATTTGATTTTAAATGTAAGAATATAAATTCACAATTTATTTTCATTTTTAAAAAATTTGTTTCTTAATTCTGTTTGCTAAGAAGACACAATGGTCAATCTAGTAGCAACAAGAATCTGTGGTGCCAAGATGTGTTCTCTAAATGCCATTTGCCACTAAAACGAATTGGGGCTCCTTAGAAAATTATCTGAGGCCAGTTCTAGGAAAAAAATGTTTTGTAGTACTTGAAAAAGTAAGGAAGATATGGGATACTAGTAAGGTTACATCAAGGGCATGCAGAGCAAATGCAAGGGTTTTCACTAGCTACAGATAGAAAAATCTATAAAACATATTAAACTCCATTAGATCATAATGATATTCCAAAAGAAGGAACTCCACTGGTCATGACTAGATGATACTAGAGAACCAACTCATCTTTCTAAAAAAGTAGCAAATGAAAGGAAAGAACTGCACATTTCCCTGTCTTTCCATTATAAAGAATACATCTCAGAGAATCCAAATAGGTACTCTGATAAAGTTCTTATTTATAAAATTATAGGCCATAAGTTCAAGAAAAAAATTAATAGAACAGATCATCTCTGTTTGGCAATCCTAATGAGAAAACAAACCTAGAGTGATGGCTGGGTGCTCCGGAGGGACCAGCAAGACAATTCTTGAAACCACTGATTAAACTTAACATCTCAAATAATGAGACAATCAGGCATGGTACTGGGCCCTGGTACCAAAAAGAAAAAAGAAAAGAAAAAAAGTGCACAAGACCAACTAGGAAGCATTTGTGCTAGAAAAGAAGTCAAATCTTTAGCCACCAAGACTTCAATCTATAATTTTCAGGAAAATCAGGACAGAGAAACACAATAAACAACATGAATTATTGTGAATAATTCTATAAGACAATCTGAATTCAACAAATAGTCAAAAACAAAACAATGAAAAACGAGGAGAGAAATGTATCAAGTTTCAAGAGATACACCAACTACATGCAATGTAGCAACACTGGATCCTGATTCAAGCAAACCAACTGTTAAAAAGTGCCAATCAGGTCATTTAAACAATGATTTATATTGATGATATTAAGAAATTACTCATTCATTTTTAACTGTGACAATGGTATTGCAATTAATAAAAACAACCAAAAAAAGTCTTGTCTTGAGATACTTTTGAAAGTGTTATAAGATCAGAATTCCCTTTAAAAAGTGACAGGCATCTAAGTGCGCAGATGAATTTTTTTTTTTTTTTTTCCTTTTCCCAGTGCTGCAAACTAAATCCAGGGACTAGCACATGCTAGGCAAGCTCCCCAGCCCTGAAACATCCCAATCCCCTAAAGTACAGATGAAAGAAAAATGGTTGTGTTGTCAGTTGTTGAACATGGGTAGGAGGGAGATCGTTAGTCTTTCTACTTTGGAATATCTTTTTGAAATTTTCCATGATAAAAAGGTTAAAATTTTTTAGATTCCTAAAGTACTACAATAAATTACCACTTGAAAACTAACCATTTCAGTGCGAAAAGCCATCTCCCTTTCCAATGTTGACAGGTGTGAAAAATGACGATCATTTTCAAAGAGGTGTGTTATATGGCTCCTGGAAAAAACAAAACGAAGTAAGTGTTGAAACTCACCTTCAGTATTATTTGTAAAAGTAACTCTAAAAGCAAACATAAGAGTGCCTATAAACTTCTATATTTTTGTAATAAAACTGAAATACAAGGGTGTCTATATTTTTCACTCAGTATGCATTACATTCCTACTAAAATTTCTTTCCATTAAAAAAAAAAAATTCAAACCAGATTTTAAAATTAAATTGAACCAGAACAATGGTATTTTAAGTTAAGCACAATAAAAGCAAAGAGTAAACTGTAAATGTCATTAAATTACCACTTCAGAAAAGTCTGATTAATGAAATTCATATGTCTCTCTATCCAGAAGATTAAAAAAATTAATCTTCCTCTCAATGTGAATACTATATTAATGTTAAGCAAAGCAGAGTCTCTAATATAGGTTCTTTAATAATGGATCTCCTTCTTTATTAAAAAATTATATCATTCTGACCCTGACTTATCAATTAAACTACTTTTTTCAGACTACTGTTATTAGTAATAGATATTCACTCTTATTATAATGAAATTTTTCCTTTAAATATATAGTAAATAGCTTTGGTAAGTCAAAAAATTTTGCATAAAATGTTCCATTGGGGAAAAAGCAATCTTACCAGTGCAACACGGCTGCAAAGGCAGCTGAAAGAAAAAAGAAATTTAAATTATTATTTTAACATAAGGAAATATTTTCACTTTGTACAGATACCCTTTCAAAGATAAGCTTACCATATTTTGAGATGTGGAAATATTGGACTAACTTTAGAGATTGGGGAAAGAACAATAAATCTTTGAAAGCACTAGGGCTAAGCTTAAAATACCAACAGAATGGATCAGAGGGGAATGAAGCATATATCTACAATTTCCATTCACTCATATATTTCAGCAAAATACATGTGGGCCTATCATTTGCCAAACAGTACATAGGAACCATTAGATGGAAACTACAATGAATACAACCGAAAGAAGAATACAAGCAGTAGGTCAGGATACCATAAAATAAAGAAATATGGTGGCTTGAGGGAAGAAGATTGGAAGAGGAAGTGAAGGAGGAAGTATCACTTTTTATATACTACTACAACGTCTGAGTTTTGACAATAAATCATATTTCTGTTTTTCAACAAAGTGAAAAAAGTAAAGGAGGGAGGAAGAAATGGATAAAAAGAAAAGGAAGAAAGAAAATATAAGAGAGAAAAAGCTAATAAATAAATAACATCAATCTCACATGAGAATCAATAGTTTATTTTCCGTCCAAGTAAAGAACATATTAAGATGAATCCAGACAATGCCATTCAACTTTCTAATATAATAAGATACGTCTGATTGCAGGTTTCTAATTAATAACTACTCAGCAATCAAACTATGAAAATGCTATTTGACGTAAAAATTAAATCGCTCATATTGTACTGCTTTATTTTTAAAGTGGTATTTACTTTTTTAGTTGAAAAATTCATTTTGCCTTCAAGTTATTAATGGTTATAAGAGACAGTTATTCTTTTTAATCATACAAGTTATAATATTTAACTTGGTTTGTCACTTTACTTTTTAAGTTACTGGGTATTTTGATTCACTGAAAATTGTTTTTTCTTTAGAAAACAGATTTATTGGCAAATCTACCATTTGCTTCCTTTTTGGTTTCTATTTTAAAGACTTCTCATCACCATAATAAAACCTGGGCTTTATTTTTTCAATGATTCACCTATTATTTTCTGAATACCTCATTCTTCTTTCACTGAATGTAAACGACACCTTTTTCCTATAGAGGACTTATCAAATAGACTTTGGTAATTTCTTTGAGTTTATGATTAGAATTTCATTTATAAATTAACTGAAGAAGAATTTACATTTAATATAGTCTTCATATCTATAAACACAGTATATTACTTCAATTATTCAATTGTTTTTTTTAATTTCCCTTGAGGAAAATAATATCTGCATAGCTAATGGGGGGGGGTAAGTACCTCTTACATGCAATGCTTGGAACCAGAAATGTTTCAAAGTTTGGATGTTTCAGATTTTGGAATACTTTCATATACATAATGAAATACTTGGAGGTGAAATCAAAGCTAAACATGAAATTTATTTAGATTTCATATATATCTTATACAAGATAGCCTGGAGATAACTGTATACAGTAACTCAAGTTCACCCGCATTTTGACTGACCAGTCACATGAGGTCAGGCGTCCAAGGTTTCACTTGTAGCATCATGTCAGCACCCAAAACAATTCTATAGCGGAGCATTCTGGATTAGGGATTAGAAATAATCTATTCATATTTCTTAAGTGCTCCATCTCAACATTTTTTTGCTAATATCCATGAAGGCTTTTTTCATACACTTTTGGATATTACCAGTAATGTATTTATTTCTGAAGTGTATTTATTTTGTAATGCAATGCTTGGCTTATTTTGTAAACTGTTAGTTCAGAGTGTTTTTAGCTTATTGTCTTCAATTCTTGATATTAAACATTACTTACAAATGATATTATTTCTCCTAAAACTGTAAGTTTACTATTAATATCTTCTTACCATTTGATAATAATAATAAACTTCTAGAATACTACTAAACAACTGTGGCAAAAGAAGGCATTCTTGACTTCAACTGAGTTTCACAGCAATGCATCTCACATCATGCCATTAAATTAGCCTTTGACATTCACTATCCTGGAATGAGAACTAGGATGTGTAAAGGTCATCATCCTTCTATCTCCTCAGAATACCACATCTTAAGAGAAGGATGGAAGGTACAAGGTCCATTCTAACCTGCTCAAGTTTTGGATTTGTTTCTTTCAACTTAGTACTAATAACATTAACATCTGAGTGCTTATTATATACCTAGCACTTTATAAGCACTTTATCTACACTAGCTCAATAAATCTTCACAAACATCTTAGGTGGTAGGTATAAATATTTCCCCAGTATGAAGAGGAGGAACTGAGGCATATAGTGGTTATGCAACTTGCTCAAGGACACACAGCAGGTAAACTAAAGAAGGGAGCAGACTTAAGAATTCTGACCTGAAAGTCATGCACTGTATGTCCTCTAGAAGGGAGTGGAAAAGATGAGACAATGGCTTAGCCTTCCTTACCATAAAATAGTCCTAATCCCCTCCCTCTTTATTTTAAAGATAATAGAAAAATATGCTACAATTCATTCCTTAATATAGGCAGAATATTTCACAGAGGCTATTAGTTCTTAAATAAATATTTAGATAAACTTTATTAAAAATTGAGGTACATTATATTTATGTCATCTGAAAATTAGTCTCAGCTAAATTTTGTTCGTATGTAATTTAAGAATAAAGACATAAAATGTCAAAAACTCAGAAAGCGCTCCCTGAGCTTGTCTTACCTTCTTTCCTGCAGAAAATAACATTCTAAATTACTTTCTTTAAATTTATTACAGTAATTATCAACCATTTCTATATTTGAGGGGAGTGTGACAAAATTGACAAATCTTTTTTTTTCCACTTTAACACCTATGCTTTTTTTTTTGTATTCTCAAAGACGTGAGATAAGTATAGCATACTTTTGTTTAAAAAATGAGTTTTTTAAAAAAAATCTAAATTTCAAAAGAAACAAAAAAAAAAAACTATAAGAACACAAGAGTTCAAGGAAAAGAGGTTTGCTTTTTGTAATTCAAAGGACCACATTCCTTATTGCTGATAATTTTGAAAGTCTCTTCTAATTTTGATGGAAGAATATAAATTGCCTACACTCTAAAACTAAATTAGACACTCTGGGATGTTGCATTAACTCTTTCTGATTAAAGAAACTTTGTACCAGATTATATGTCACATTACATCAATTTTCAGTCACTTAGGATTTGAGAGAACTTGTACCTAAAAATTACTGTTCTCCTGTTATTAGAATACTGTTTTAACAAAATAGATCATAACTCCTGACGGAAGAAACAATGTTTTACTGAACTTCGGTACAGTACTTGTTAGCCAGAACACAAAGGTGGGACTCAAATGTTGGCTAACACCTGCTGCTTGATATAATGGGGAAGGCGGAGAGGATGAAATAATCCTAAATCATATGAACATAATAAAAACCTAAGTTGAATATACTTTGACAGACACATGCGTATGTAATCAGACATTACTGCTATTTCAGAGTTTCCATTTATTTCCTGCAAATTGCACACCTCCTGTACAAGCAGCCAGCTCTGAAGCCTCTGGATTTCTTTCTTTCTTTTTCTTAGTACTGGAGATTTAACTCAGGAGCACATTACCACTGAGCTACAGCCACAGCCCAATTTTTATTTTTTAATTTTAAGACAGAGTCTCATTAAGTTGTTTACGGAACTCACTGAATTGCCGAGGTTAGCTAACCTCAGACTTGGATCTTCCTGCCTCAGCCTCCTAGTCATGGAATTATAAACATGTGTCCACCAGCTTAGCTTCTAGATTTCTAGTTTCCCTGGAATCTTGCTCAGCTCTCACTTGACCAGCAGCTGAGGTTCCACTATGCAGTAAGCAGGAAGTAGGAACCAGAATGTCAGACTGGTTCCCCTCTAGACAAGGCTTCCCACAGAACCCCAGCCCAGCTCCCTCTGAGGACCCCTCATTCCAGTCACAGCTCCCAGGGCCAGTGGCAGCTTTTGTTTTTTCCAGGGGGATGGACACACAGCAAGTCCAATGTCCTGGGCAAGTCTGGAAGGGAATATTTTCTAGCCCCCCACACAAGTCTAGTCCTACAGGGTTCAGCAACAGTAAGGACCACCAAGAGGAAAGGAAACCAGACAAAGGCTTCTGCCCTAACAGCTCTGCTAAATCCTCAAAGCTCCCAAACCTCACTGCCCAGCAACTGAGAAACCTGTACACTCCTTACCTCCTCCCTTCCCACAATCACCCCACCTCAGCAGTGTGGCTTAGATGTCCTGGGTCATCTAATCCCCCTCCTTATGGATGACTGAGAGGTAGAGGGATTTTTGCATTTATAATACTCTCCAGCTAAGTCTAACTCATGCAGAAGTTTGAGACCCACCTGTCCTCTCTCTGCTTCTTCTACCCCAAGAGTGCAGGCAAGAACTATGAAGCCAACATGGGTTTCTGTGGTAACCAGCAGTCTACTAAGCTACAGCTGCAGCCAGCCAGACGTGTTCCTGACCTCACACATTTTCCCATCAGGTTACATTTTTTTCCCTTTTATCTGCATATCACAACTAGTTTTTAACTAAAAATTCACAAAGCACCTTCACAAACATTCGATTTTTACCACAACCTTGTCAGTATTTACTCCCATTTCACAAAAGAAAAGGTGAGCCTCAGAATGGATTTTTTTTTTTTTACCCACACAGTTGGTAAAGGGCAAAATTAGTGGAACCTAGGGATTCTAATTCCAAATCTGACTCCTTCTATATTACAGAGCTGCCATCGTTCCTATTTGTGGACCATCAGTGACCTTATCTTATAACAACATGTATATGACTCTATATCCAAAATGATATTCAAAACTACTCCTAAATTGAGATTAAGTTTTATCTAAATCACCATGAAGCCCACACTCTGGCCTATTTCCAATCAATGTGACTGCGTTAAGCAACAATCCCCTAAAACCCCAAGTGCTTTGAAGATTTAATGCCTTTGTTCCTTCCTGAAAGTTCTGTAATCCATCCCTCAAAGTCAAAAGAATTCAAATATGGCAATTTACGCTAACTGTCCTGTGACCCTTCCTGTTATACCCTTTACAGCACCAAAACATGCCATGTACACGTCATGCACATGACAGTTTATTCTACTACAGTGCAAGGCTGAGCCACTGTTGATTCATGCCTGGCATCTCACTGAGTTGAACTATTAAACTACTATTATCTAAGTTGTAAGAGAAATTACAGAATGTTTTCAATTAGAAATCGAAACACATAACATCTAAACAATCCAAATTATTTCAGGGGTTCATATTACGTGAAAATTCACATTTCTAACCAATAGTATCTAGAAAACAAAGCCCAATTTCTGTTAGTAAGCTAACAAATTAAAAGACATTCATCAGGATCCAGTCTGAGAAAGAAAAAAGTCACATCCCACAAGCTTAGCTCTGTCTTTCCTTCGTAGTGCTAGATTTTTGTGTGGGTTATGAACACTTCAAAGCCAGCAAGTGCCTGAATAACTACTAGATAAATAACTACTACAATATTTTCCTAGAAACCAAGAAGAACATTCAAGAAATATTAGCCAATATCTTTGTCCTTAAGGGTAAAATCTTTGAAAGAGAAGATTTAGTACACGAAATAATAAAGAACACATTAAGCACTCAAGCAGATGGCACTAAGTCTAAGAACTGTGAGAAATCTAAGAAGGCAGATCAGTAATGATCTTCTTAGGACATTTAAATAAGATTTTAGGGAGAAGGCCTTAGAACATGAATACAACTTATTTGGGGATTTTTTCCATATTTTTTAACTGGTGCAGTATAGTTGTACATAATGGTGGGATTCTTTGTTACATATTTGTTACATGTACACAATGTAACATCATCATTTGGCTAATATGATTCCCCAGTATTTCCACTTTCCTACCTGTCTCCTTCACCCTGGTCCCTTTTCTCTACTTGTCTTCCTTTGAATTTCATAAGCTCACCCACCACCAACCATTCTTTTCCTTTTCCCAATCTAACTTTCACATTTGAGAGAAAACATATGACCCTTGACTCGGTGTTTGACGTATTTCACTGAACATAACGTTCTGAAGTTCTAACCATTTTCCTACAAATGATGTAATTCTATACATCTTTATATTTAAATAAAACTCCACTAGGTATATACACAACATTTTCCTTATCCATTCATCCATTTATGGACACCTAGGCTGGTTCCACAGTTTGGCTGTTGTGAATTGTGCTGCTATAAACATGGGTATGCATGTATCTAAATCTTTAGAAAAACTCCAAGAAGTGGTATAACTAGGTTGTATGGTAGTTCCCTTCCCAGTCTTTTGAGGAACCTCCACAATGATTCTCACAGTGGTTGTACTAATGTAAGGGATAGATGAGAATGGGGGGAACACAAGGTTAAGAGAAAAAATAAAATGGGCCCACTGTACTGACTCCCATACACTTTCTTTGCCAAAAAGCAATCTGCCTACAGCCCCGCCTGGCCTGAGTGGACAGGATATATCACATTCCTCAGCAAACTTAAACAGGGACAAAGGTCAGGCAGTCAGTATAGGTAATGAATTATGGGAGTCAAGAGAAGATGATGACAACTGGTTATCATGATTATCAAAGAAAAAATAATGGGTTGTTAATCTCTGCACTCATGCTCCTGGTCACTCTGCACTGCTAACAATTAACCTCTGCATCCCTGCTCTCAGACAAGTACATGAAGAAGAGAAGGCAATAATTAAAAAGAGAGGTTTTGCAGTCTATAAAACAGCAAGACGCACCCTCTCACACAGGCTTTCGGCTCCACAATCCCAATTCCCTTTAGAGAAATCAGTCTATCACTTTTTAAAATAAAAGTTGCTTTCTACACTTACTTTGAGGTCTCTCAGGTTTTTAATCTTCAACACTGAGTACAAGGACCCATTTCCTGATCTCCAAGACTGGTATCACTAATTTACAATTGTAAGAAACAAGTTCACCTGCCCAAATCCAAAGAATGAACTAAGAGACACAACGTATAGCAAAAGTGAGACTTTTTTACTTTTTACAGTCTTGCGAGATCAGGTGTCTGGGTGAGTAGACACACCAACAGTAGTTAAAAACAGCAGTTTATTCCCCAGTGTTCAAGGTCCCTCCCCCAAGTCCTCACTGGCTAAGTATTATGGGGTGGACAATATTCCTGAACATTGCCTAGGTTTTACTGTCTTCTACTGAGTTATTTAAGAAATGTACCTTTAGTTGTCACCACCTGCCTGTTTTCTTGTGGCAGGAAGGCCTTGTTAGGTTGAGTGTACCTTGGCATGTAAGGAGTGTATCTTTCTTGGTCACTGGGCCCTCTTCCCCTCTCCTGCTTGTCAAGAGGCCATGAATCTGTCACACTCTTGTCCTAACTGCTTGTAACTTTTCACTCTGCTCTCCTCTCCGGTTGCTTTTATTATATCTCAAGTAATTTTACATTTAAGGCTAAAGACTATATTCTAAAAATGGACAACCAGATTTTCTATTTCTCACACAAACCAAAAGTGTAAAAGTGTTTCCCCCCTCACATCCTCTCCAGCATTTATTATTGCTTGTATTCTTGATGGCTACCATCTACCTGAAGTGAGATGAAATCTCAGTAGTTTTTATTTGCATTTCCCTAATTGGTAACAATATTGAACATTTTTTCATATATTTGTTGATGATTTGTATTTATTCTTTTGGGAAGTGTCTGTTTAGTTCATTTGAACATTTATCAACTGGGTTTTTTTTTTTTTTTTTTCCTTTCGTACTAAGTTTTTTGAGTCCTTTATATACTCTGGATATTAATCCTTTGTCAGATTTTCTTCCATTCTACAGATTCTCTTTTCACATTTTTGTTTTCTGTGCAGAAGTTTTTTATTTTGAGGCTATCCTATTCATTAATTATTGGCATTATTTGCTGAGCTGCAGGGGTCCTACTGAGAAAGTTGTTGCCTGTGTGTATATGCTGTTGACCCAAAGTTTTCTTCTAGGAGTTGAATAGTTTCTGGTCTAATTCATAAATCTTTACTTCATTTTGAGTTGACTTTTGTGCAGGGTGAGAGATAAGGATCTAGTCATATTCTTCCATATACAGATAGTCAATTATCCCAGTACCATTTGTTTAAAAGGCTGTAATTTTTTTTTTCCAATGTATATTTTTGGCACCTCTGTCAAGCATCAGATGACAGCATCTTGGTTTCTGTCTCTGTGTCTTCTATTCTGTACCATTGGCCTATGTCTGTTTTTATGCCTGTACCATACAGGTTTAGTTACTATAGCTCTGTAGCATAATTTGAAGTTGGGTATTGAGGGCTCCCACTTCTCTTTTGACTTAGATCTGCTTTGGCTATTCTGGGTCCTTTATTCTTCAAAATGAATTTTAGGGAGCTGGGGAGATAGCTCACTCGGTAGAGAGCTTGCCTTGTAAGCACAAGACCCTGGGTTCCATCCCCAGCACCAAAAAACAAAAACAGAAACAAAATGAATTTTAGGATGGTTTTTTCTAGTTTTGTTAAAAATGCCATTGGTATTTGATGGGATTACACTGATCTGTACATTGCTTTTGGTGGTATGGCCATTTTAACAATATCGATTTTACTTCTCCATAAACATGGGAGGTTTTCCCAACTTGTGTCTTCTTCAACTTCTTCCTTCAATGTTCTATAGTTTTCATTGTAGAGGTCTTTCACCTCCTTGATTAGATTTATTACATGCTTTTGTTTGGTTTTTTTAAGACTATTGTGAATGGGATTTTATTCCTGATTTCTTTCTCAACAGATTAATTACTAGCGTATAGGAAAGTCACTGATTTTTGTACACTGATTTTGTAACTTGCTACTTTGCTGAATTTGTTAGTTTACCAGTCTTCTGGTAAAGGTTTTTGAAACTTCGATGTATAGGATCATATAAAAAACAGTGATAATTTGAAGACTTTCTTTCCTATTTTTATCCCTTTTATTTCCTTCTCTTGATTAATTGCTCGGGCTAGAATTTCTAGCACTATATAAAATAGGAATGGTGAGAGTGGACATCATCATCTTGTTACGGATTTTAAAGGAAATGATTTCATTTTTCCCCATTCACTACAATACTGGCTTTGGATTTGTAATATACACCTTTTGACATTGAAGTAGGTTCCTTCTATCCTAGTTTCTTCACTGTTTTTATCATGAATGGGTACAGAATTTTGTCAAAGGCTTTTTATAGAGATCTATAGAGATGACTGAGATTTTGTTCTTTTTTTCAAATTTAAAAATTTTATTCATTCTAATTAGTTGTACATGATGGTAGAATGTATTTATACATTTTGATAGAACATACATAAATAAAGTGTTCCTAATTCTATGTGAATTATATCTATTAATTTGCATATGTTAAACCACCTTGCATCCCTGGGATAAAACTAACTTGGTCATGATGTACAACTTTCTTAATATGTTGTTAATATGATTTGCTAATATTTTATTAGGAATTTTCACATCTAAGTTCATCAGGGATATTGGTCTGTAATTTTCTTTTCTTGATGTGTCCTTCTCTGGTTTTGGTATGAGGGCGATACTAACTTCACAGAATGAATTTGGAAGTATTCCATCCCCTTCTATTTTACAGAATAATTTGAAGAGCCCTAGCATTAGTTCCTCTTTAAAAGGTCTGGTAGAATTTAGCTGGGAATTCATCTGCTCCTGGGTTTCTCCTTGTTGGAAGGCTCTTTATTAGTGTTTCTATCTCATTGCTACTTATTGGTTTGTTTAGGCTTTCTACATCCTATTAATTCAATTTTGGCAGGTCATATGTGTCTAGAAATGTATCTGTTTCCAATTGTATAAGTTTTCCAATTCATAGGAATATGTTTTCAAAATAGTCCCTACTGATTCTCTGGATTTCTATGATGTTTGTAGTGATTTCTCCTTTTTGTCTCTAATTTTATTAATTTCTCTCTTTTGGTTAGTTTGGCTAAGAGTTTATCTATCTTATTTTAAAAATCTTAAATTTCATTGATTTCAGTTCTGACCTTAATTATTTTCTTCCTTCTACTGGTTATAGAACTGAAATGTTCTTGTTTTCCAAGGGGAGGGCTTGAGATGCACTATTAGGTTGTTTATTTGGGATTTTTCTAATTTTCTTATATAGGCAGTTATAGCCATAAAATTTCCTATTAGAACCACCATCGTAGTGTTACAAAGGTTCTGGCATATTGTACCACTATTCTCATTTGATCGTAAGAATTTTTTAATTTCTTCTATTACCCATTCTTCATTAAAAATTGTACCACTCAATCTCTATGTATTTATAAAGTTTCTGTAGGGTTTTTTGATGTTGATTTTTAACTTCATTCCATTATAATCAAATAAGATGCAAGAAACTTTACCATTTTTTAAATATTTGCTAAGAGTTACTCTGTGGCCTAAAATATTGTCTTTTGGAGAAGGATCCAAGGGCAGCTGAGAAGAAAGTGTACTGAGGCCTTATTGGATGAAAGATTCTACAGATGCCTGTTAAGTCCATTTGATTTAAAATGTTTTTAGGTCCATACAGTCTTTATGGAATTTATATCTGGATGACCTATCAGTAACAGAGGTATGTCAGTCACCAGTTTTATTGTACTAGGATCTGTTTGAGTCCTTCAGTAGGGTCTACTTTATGTAATTAAGTGCACCAACATTTGAGGCATAAACATTTATGCTCATTATATCCTCTTGTTGATTGTTACTGGTATTATCAGTATAAAATGACCTTCATTGCCTCTTGACATTAATTTTGATTTAAAGTCTGCTTTGTTGGATATGAGAGTAGTTACTCCTTATTTTCAGGCTCAATTTGTAGAGTACATTAATTTCCATTCTTTAACTTTCAGCCTACTGCTGTCTTTTCCTATGAGTCTCAAACAACATACGGTTGAGCCTGGTTTTTAATCCATTCTGCCAGCTTACATCTTTTAACTGGGGAGTTGAGATCATTTACATGCAATGTTATTATACAGAGTTGATTATTAATCCCTGCCAGTTTGATTAATTCCTGATATTTAATTTGGTCCTGTTTCTCATTTGCTTAGCAATTCTTCAAATGAGATTTGACCACTTGTGAGATACAGGGATTGTTTTTGATTTTTTTTTTTCCTGTGTGAACTATGTAAGTATTTTCTGTAGTGCTGTTTTAGTTGTCATGAATTCTTTAAGTTTCTGCTTTTCTTGAAAGGTTTTTATTTCTTCCATGATTCTAAAGGATAGCGTTGCTGGATATAGCAATCTTGGTTCCCAGTTATTATTTTTCAGAACTTGAAACACATCATTCCAAGTCCTCCAGGCTTTTAGACTTTGTGCTAAGAAACTGAAAATAATTCTGATTAGATTGTCTCTAAATGCAACCTGACCTTTTTCTCTTTGGGCATTTAAAATTCTATTATCTTTCTTTTTTTTTTTATGTAATTATAATGTGTCATGAAGAAGTTCTTTTTGATCTTGTCTATTTGGGGTTCTGAATGTCTCCTGTATCTGGATGTCCAGCTCATTCTCAAGGTTTGAAAATTTTCTGTCATTATTTCCCTAAAAAGGTTATCCATGCCATTAGCTTACATCTCACAACCCTCTTCAATTCCAATCATTCTTAAATTTGGTCTCTTAATGTTGTCCCAGAGTTCTTGTATATTCTGGTCATTCTTTTATTTAATGTTGTCTGAATTTTCAAGGCTAGCCACTTTGTCTTCTAGCTTTGAGATTCTGTCTTCGGCATGGTCTATTGTATTACAGAGACTTCCAACTGAACATTTTATTTATTATGTCTTTCACTTCCAAGATTTCTTTTTCAGACCTTCTAACTCACTGAATTTCCCATATCCTGTACTGACTATACTGACTTCCTCACTTCAGTTGTTTTTCTGCGTTCTCTTAGGATTCATCATTTTTATAATCATTCTTTTGATTTTTTTTTTTTTTTTTTTGGTACCAGGGATTGAACTCAAGGGCACTTGACCACTGAACCAAGTCCCCAGTCCCATCTTGTATTTTATTTAGAGACAGGGTCTCACTGAGTTGCTTAGTGCCTCACTTTTGCTGAGGTTGACTTTGAACTCAAGATCCTCCTGTCTCAGACTCCTGAGCTGCAGGGATTACAGTCATGAGCCACCATGCCTGGCTCTTTTGAATCTTTATCTGATATTTCATCCATTTCATTATCTATGGAGTCAGATGTGAACTATAAACTTTAGGAGGCATTGTGTTACCTTGATTTTTTCATATTCCTTATATCTTTGTGTTGGGTTTTATGCATATCTTGAGATGGATTATTCTTCCACTTTTTATGTGTGGGTCTTTTTAGAGAATGACCTTCTCCTGTCTAAGTGTTCTAGAATGATCTAGATTAATATCCCTCATTGGTATGGTATCTACAGCCTTTGTATTAATTCAGTTTTTTGCTATAGGAGTGGATATCCATGAGTGGGACCTGAGGGATCCCCTAGCTAGTTGGGGGTCTGGCTATTAGTTTGGGGGTTTTGGTTCTTTATTAAAGTATCATTTTGGTTTGAGTGAGGTTATTGTGTATGGAACAAGTGTGCTATCTTTGGGTGGGGTCAGTTCAGCAGCAGAGTCTCTGTCCTGTGAATTTATAGTGTCCTTGTAAATTCCAAGAACCTCACAGAAAAGAGGTAAATAAACTGTAGCAACAACAAAAGCAAATAATATACAGCATTAAAATAAATAACCAGTGCCTACTATGACATCTACAGGACTATTTACTACAAAAACAGAGATTATTGGGTCAACAATTGCCAATAGCAAAAAATAATAAATAGCTGTGAACTAGACTTGGCATTAAAGTAAACACCAAGTATATCAACTACACCACCCTCCACAGTACTAATAATTACAACAACATAAATGGTGGGGCAGGAGTCATATAAATGAAGCAGGTCTAAGTGATGGTAAAAATACAGTTCATTAAAAGGGAAAAATGTGATAGGAAGGTAAAAGACTTTTGAAATTCAATTTCAACAGAATAAATGCAGAAGAGATTGAGTAGATAATGGAGGTATATATAGAAGAGGAGGAAAAGAAAGAAAAAATAAATTGAGAGAGAAATAGAGAATGAGAGAATTTGGCTGTTAGAGAGAGAATAAAGGACAGAAAGAGAAACAAATGAAATACAAAACAAAAAACCCTAATCCTCAAAATAAATGCTAAAATAAGAAAACAGAAATGAATACATATATGTATATTTATCCACAAACTAATCAGCACAGCAAGAATACCAAATTAAAAAAAAAAAAAGGAAAAAAAGATTCCTAATGAAAAATGAGAATTGTCTCCACTAAGGTAGACGAAACTGTCAATAAGCCTGATGGTCACTGCCTATGCCCAACTGTCCTTTCCATTTCTTTTTGGGCTTTGTACAGTGAAAGAGAACCTGCACATACATAAATGCACAAGCTAGAGCTATAGACTATTAACCCATTTCTCTTTCTGTGTTGCTCACTAAGCTGCCAGCTGAGTGGCCTAAAACTGAAGCTGTTTAAAATAGCTCTAGCTTCCCTTCTCATCAGTATAAGGTAGAGTGAAATGGGAAATACTATGGATTAGAGTTTCTTCCGGACAGACAAGATCAATACACTTCCAGGGTGGGACTGCTACAGAGTTCTAACAAGGGAGCTCTGGAAGCTGGAGCTTAGGTCTAATCTGGCCTTAGGAATTTTGTTGGCTGGTATCTGCTGTGGAGAAATTACATCAATACACCCAAAGGGCCAGGTAGATGCAGATCTCTGCTGGGAGTCTGGATCTCAGAAGTCTCCCAAGAATCCCACTTGCTGGGCAGGGGAACCAACCCTCCACAAGTCTCATACACACTGCTGTCCACAAACGCAGCCTCCCCAGGCCTTGTCCCTAAGTATATTTCCACTCAGCTATTCGGTCTCCCACAACTCTTCACCTGGTCATGTGAGTCACTGAACTCAGTAAGTTGCACTCTCCTCCTTATTTCTGAGTTGAATCCCCTGTGTACAATCTTTTCTATGCCCATTTCACTCAAGTTCTGCTAAGTATACCCTAGGTTACAGTGTAGGTGCTTACTGGGACAGTATGGCAATGTTTGCTACAATCTCCTAGGCCCCCACAGCAGCAAGTTGCAGTGTGGCATTCTCAAAATGGCTCCACCTCAGCTCTCTCAGCAGTCAGCTGAGAAATACAGAACACATTTCACTCACTAGTTCACTGAGCATCCTCTGGATCAGCTATGTTCAGGATGCTCTTCTGATCTACAGGTTTTTCCATGCCAAATTTGTCCACTGTATTTCTCTATGTTATCACTCCTCTGCAGTGAACCAGCACCATTGCCACTGTCACAACCAGCTTGACTCCAATGTATTCTTTCTTGTTCTTTGGTCAATGCAACCAAACTTCTGAGTTTCTAAGACACTGTAACTATCTAATATTGACTTTCAGTGACATCCCTCTTTCACACACCATGCTGAGAAGCAATACTCCTGCTGCTTGAATCTGAACCACAGAGCAACTGGAAATGCGGCCTTTCTCTAATCTGCCATCTTAAAATCTCCTTAGGTGAGGATTTATAGTGGATAACCAAAAGACAAATACAACAAAATTGAATGTGAACCTACATCCAACATGACAAAAGAGTTCTCATCACTAATACTGATGGTATGGAATATAATAACAATGGACTAATATTTATTGAGGGCCCACTTATTATATACACCCTATGTCAGGCTTTCAGTGCTCTCTGAACATCAAGCAGAGAGTTTAGTCAGTGGGCCTTGACGTGCCAAAAATAAGAGAGGCCAGAGTCCCTAAGACCAGTAACCTCTTGTCCTTAAAAAAAAAAAAAAAAAAAAAAAAAAATCCATTTACCCCACTGTGCTACACAGCATACTCAATTTCTATATGTGTCATGACATGAAAAAGGCCAGGAAACTCTGAACTAGTTAAAAAGAGAGAGGGGAACAAAAAAAAAAAAAAAAAAGCAAGCTTCAGAGAAAACATCATTCGGCAGCAACACAGAGCCACAGTAGTCCAAACCCTGGCACTAATTAGGATAGCACTAAATAAAACCATAGATAATTAAGTATTTAATCCAGGGATATTTTTAAAACTCACAAGTGATTCAGATATATAATCAAGGTTGTTATCACTGATACAGAGAAAGACTGGGGTGAAATCTGGGTAACTTTTTTTTTTTTTTTTTTACAAACTTCAATGTGAGAATGGTTCCTTGCTATTCCAGGTATCCTGGAGCCCAACAACAATTGCATAATCTGGGAGCTGGTTGGAAACAGAGAACTCAGGTCACCTCTCACTCCTCCTTACTTCCAACCTATATTTTAACAATATCACCTAAGGTGATCCATAACCACTTCTAAGGGTGACAGCTCAACACTGATACCACACTGGAATCCCCTCATAGCTTTACCCATTACAAGACAGACTCAGGGCTGGTTCTAACTTGGAACACTGACCCAGGAGAGGCATGCTAAGACTGCATTCCTGGGTCCCACTCTCAGAGATCCTAATTCTACAGATCACGCTAAGGTTCAGAAACCTCCATTTTTAACAAACCCTCAGGTGATTTCATTCAGTCCAAACTTTGAGAAGTGATATAGTTATAGCAGGAAAGCCAATGAGAAGAATATGGTAACAATTCAGGTGTGAGATAAGGAGGCCTGGATAGCAGTGAGATGAGCTGAATTAGAAAAAGGCAAATATAAATTCAAAAGATAACTGAAGGAGAAACTGGCAAAACTTGACAGCTGAAAAAAAGGATTAAGAAAAGAAAAGAATTAAAATTCTTTTTTATTTCTCCTGCTAAGAAAGTCATTCCTAAGAAGAAACATTTCTTAGGTTTTATATGATTTATAACTTAATTAGCCTCTCAGAGTCTCATCTGCACAAAGCAAAAAATGAGGAGTTTTTACTTGGTTATCTCTAATCCTAGCACTTAATGACCTTGGAGAACAACCTACAGCTATGCAAACACTTTGGACTTCATACTCTCCAAAATGATTGCACAGTGTTTTTCTATTTTCTATTTTCATTTCAATCTTCCTGATCTCCATACTACAAAGTGTTGATAGGTCTGGCCCTTTTAATTGGTTTTCTCTTTTGAATTCGGGGGCAATCCAATTTTGAATAGGAAAAGAAGGAGTGAGTTCAATTTTCTAGTAGAGATATTGAGTCTCAAATCGAGAACAGGATTGCTTTTAAAATTCATAGTCATGATTTGAAGAAACTTCTGCTCCTGGTAAGATGTAGAGTTCATGATGGTCTAAATGATGATGGTTTTTAAGACTGAAGTAAGTTAATCAGAGTTTCTGCCATATATTTGGCACTGAGCAAAACAGTGCTTTACAGGAGTTTTAAAAAATTTGAAACTCTTAATTATAATAATAATAACTCAACATCTGTTTATCAGTTGCAGTTTACAAAGCACTTTCGCATATCAAGCAGAAACGATCCAGGAGTCCTTTTGAGACAAATGTGGTTCTTATTTTCCCATGAGGCCCAAGGTCACATGACTGGAATGCAGTAAGGTCTGGAAGAGAGCCCAGAGTTTCTTTCACTCCAAGCTCAGGCATGAAAATGTTGAACACATTTAACCAACAGGGTGCACTGGTACACAGCACACAAGGATGCCTTAGAAATCATAAAACCATCAAGGACAAAATGGTTTCATTTCAAATGGATATATGAAAACAGCAGAGAATGAAAAGTATGTATAACCACCCTAAACAGAATATAACTGAGCTTCTAAAAAGAAAAATATACAAAGTTGGTTTTCATATATTTAAATATTTATGTACAAATATTAAAGTAAGCAATCTTAATGTAATTACCCAATGTATGTTTTAAAAACAATGAATTTAACTGCCATCAAAAGTCTTAGCCTTACATAATGTGAAAATATTTCTAAATTGACAGAAATTAATAATCGTCATAAAGTATCTTCCTTATTGAAAAAAACATGCATTTCAGTATTTCAAGAACACATAAAATATATAATCAAAATAATACGATAGCTTATTAAATACTTCTGGGTATGCAGATGGAAGTTGCAAAACTCTACTGAACCTGGCAAAAGTGTACAAGCTGTGTCTCTTCACTAAAAGAAAAATAGATCAACAAACCTCAAACATCCAGTCCATCACATTCAACAAACATTTTAACAAGTTCATTGCCTGATATACTGTTCCAATCTTAACATTACAAAGTCACTCCAAATTTCAAAATGCCCTTGGTTATCACAAGGTCTTGCTTATCATTTAATTTAAATGATTAAAAACAATGTGGCACTATTTTTACTGTTTTTATAGCACTGCCAAACAACCAATAGTTTTTAAAAATCAGTTTTTATTAGTTTTTAAAAGTTAATTATGAATGACAAAATGAAAACTAATAGGTCAACCATAAGGATATAAAAATCAGAGTGATGCCCAAAATGAGCTAAGCAGTGCTCTTTTTAAGAGTTATCAGGTCTTAAGATGACATATAAGGTCATCTTTCCATTAATGCACCTTTGTTGCTTAAGCCTTTAGATCTGAAATCTACAGTTCAACAGATGTGATCAACGAAGGCAAGAGATCTTAATTTCAATACCAAACCTAACCACAGGGAACTCAACAAAGATGTTGGGCCACTGAACTGGTCCTACTTTATTACCTGCAAGTAAAATTCTAGGCAGTAGCCTTTAAATTCTAGAATTTTATGAAATTTCCATGGACATCAAAGATAAGAGTGAAAAACAAGGGGCTGGGTCCATGGGCACACGTCTGCCTAAATTCCAGCTATTTGGAAGGCTGAGGTAGGAAGATTGCAAGTTCAGGCCAGCCTAGGCAACTCAGCAAGACCCAGTCTCAAAATAAAATTTTTTAAAGAACTAAGGATTTAGTTCAGTGGTAGAATGTTTTCTCACATGTTCAAGGCCCTGGGTTCAATTCCAGTATAGGGCTGAAAAAAGTGAAAAATAATGTCTTATTAAAAAATTTTAAACACAGAAGCAAACAGTAGAACTATGCCAAATCATGTAAGAACTTTATGATTAGTATTAAAACCCAGAGAAAACTGAAAGGTTGAAACACTGAAAGGTTGTATGTATTACCAAAAAAAGTAATTATTATTAGGAACTAGTAAAATGTAGAGCAGTAGCCATTTGGGGCAAATTTGAGTTAGTATAAAAATATGAATAAATCCTCACTCTTCTCAATTACAACAATCTTCTCAAATTAAAAATCTGCCTAGATGGCAAGTTTGCAAAAGTAATTGGTCAAATAATTTATAAACTGTGTTAAAGATATTATTGATGCTAGAGTATACTAATAGATAAAAATCACCTCCATCTTTGATCGATACTATGAACCACCCTACAACTTTGGTAAGTGGTTTTGGTAACAGTTATCCAGTTATGTTAATATTCACTGCTATAATAAGCTAACATTACAAAATACCACCCAAATATTCATCATGTGATGGTAGCAGGGCTGAAAACACACCTAACAACTGGCTACTTTAGAAGGAAGTCAAACACGGGGAAAGATGCCAAACAAATGTGAAGGGACATAAGCTGTTCACTTAAAAGTGCCCTTAGGGAAGAAAAATAATAGCAATAATGCTGAGAATACAAAAATAATACTAAAGCACAAAAATATGCTATAATAGTTGCAGCTTTATATATTCTGAAAATTAAGTCTTCCACTTTTTAAATGTATCCCTATTCAATGATTCTTAATTGAATTATGAAAGGTAATCCCTGGAGAACTGATCTTCTTTATGAAATTAAACAACATAAAGGTTTGGACCTAAAAATAGGTGTGATTTTACTAATTGTAATGGTTCACAACCATCAAAAAGAGAAACTAAAGAAAATTAGCAGATTATTCCGGAAAGAGTTGTTCAAATGGTTTAAGTAGAAGATGATGAACAAGCAAAACAAGAATTTAGGACTAAACATACAAACAATAAAGTCTCAAGCTTCTGTAGTCTCTGTGATATGTAAGCATCTCAACATAAACTTCAGGAGATATTCATATGCCTAACATATTCATTAAAAGACATTTATACAACTTCACAGTATTTTCGAAATGTTCAACTTTAGCAACACCCAAACATATGAATATGTATAAATAAAATTTCATCTGCTTTCAGTATCGATGTCATTCATCGGCCAAAAATTAATCACAAATTGAGAACACATCCTTTCATTTACACAAACTAAACTCAGCACATTTGTTATTTATGAGTGCTCATGAGCATCTCAAATTCAGAAATTGTCATATTCAGAGCATCTTTTTAATAATAAAATATGTTTAGGTGATGATAAATACTGTGTTAGCCAAAGGTCTATTTTAGAAAAAAAAAATTTGTCTTAAGAAATTCTTTAAAAATCTCAAATTTCATTTACTTGTTGGCCTTCCTGGGGAAATTATTGGTAGGATGCCTGTGTATTAAACACACCCTTGCAGCTAGTGCTCAGTTGTGTCCAAGTGTTTGTCTGAAAGTAAGCACAAGAAGATGGCTAGTGGTCCCTGGGTCTCAGGTTTCCCCAGCTTTTGTTGTTCCTTAGGCCACTTGCAATAGGTTCTCTTTCCACTTCTTATTCCTGAATCTGTATGTATGATCTCTCTTTCCTTATTCCTTCTGAAAAAGGAAGAAACAAGAAAGCTAACACTTATGAGCATGAAATATTCACAGAACTGAACGCTGGGGATGTATTTCTTCCCTTACTACATTCTCACCCTAGACAAGCTGAAGTACAGTAAATTCAGGAGCCAAACTGCCTGGCTTCAAATCCTAACCCTTCCACAAATGTGATCTGATGACCTTGAACAAGTTACTTAACACTTGTGCCTCAGATCTCCCTCTGGTAAAATAAGTATGATAATCACAATGCCATGGTGATTACTGAGTTAACAGTTAAATGAGTTAATCTAAAGCTCCAAGAACAAACTCCGGCGCAGAGCTCCTTATCAGTATAACATAGATGCTTTCCACAGGAATAGTCATGAATTCCTATAAATTTGAAGAGCACTGATTGGCTGAAAACTCCTTATTTTATGTCTCTCCACTCGTACCTTCTCTCTCGTGTTCTACCACCTACCTGACATTTCTCCTTGGACATCTCACAATTTTCTCCAAAATAAATACATCCAAGATAAAATTCTTGTTCTTTTTCCTCAAACCTGTCCCCTCATCTACACCCCTAATATTTACTGTCTCTACCATTATTTCCCCAATTATAGTAGCCAAAAATCTAGAATCTATTCATAACTCCTCCCTTTCCCTTACACCAAAACCAGTTCAACAATAAGTCCCATCACTTCTACCTCCAAAATATACCTCAAATCCACCCAGTTCTCTCCCTCTCCAAAGGTCCAGACCTTTGTCTGCACCAACCAATCCCACTAGGCCCCTAGAAGAGCCTCCTCTTTGGCCTCTCTGCTTAATGTAATCAAATATTGCCTCAACTCATTTCCCAAGTGTTTGAGTTTCTCAAACTAAAAATGTAATCATGTCACTCTTGTTCAACATCCCTCAATGGTTTCCCACTGCCTTACAGGAATTAAATCAAGCTCCTTTCTGAGATCTGGTCTATGCACCACCTCCCTCTTTTCTTTCAACATGCTAAGGCCTGTCCTTTCTTAGTACTTTCTGTCTGCTGCATCCACAATGCCGCTTCTCTCATTCTCTGTTTAGTTAACATCTTTCCTTCCTAAAAGTCTCACCCTTAAGGCCACTTCCCCCAGAGGCCTTTCCTATCCTTAATTAAGTGTTTCCTGGCTTTGGGCTTTGCTTGTTTTGTTCCCCCTTCCTCAGTTGCTTATCTTTTTCCTCCCATGCCCTCAGTACAATGAACAATCATCTTCATTCCTTTACCTCCTCTTTCTAGAATGTACGTTTCACTAAGGTAGGGGCTACAGAGTCTTGTAAATCTTATCCCCAACAACTAGCATATGATATAGTAGACATTCAATAATTGGTGAATATGATGAACCCACTGTTTATTTTACGTATATTATATTCTTTACTATAACCACACCAAGTTTTTATATCCCCATTTTAAAGAATCAATTAAGAAGGAGAAATATTAAGGGAGTAAGAAACAGTTTCTGTGTATAGAAACAGGATTCAAATGCAGGTCAGTAAGTACTGAAATGTCCATGCTGCTTTCATCACACCACACGACCCCATCCATCCCAGTTCCCAACTCTCTGTCTTCATCCAGTTTCTTGCCCCTTGAACCCCTAAGAAGGCACAATGCTGTCAAAAGTTGTGACTAATAAAATTGGTGGTTCTAAATATGGTAATTTTGCCTCCTGGGGTACATTCATTTGTCACCACTAGGAAGGTACTACTGGCACCTAGTAGGCAGAAGCCAGGGATGTTTAAATATCCTGCCATGCATAGGACAACTTCTCATATCAAGACAGTCCACCAAAAAGGTCACACTGCAGAGGTTGTAAAGTCCTACCAATAAGAGCTACATTAGAGTAGAGGTGCAGTTGCCCTTGACCACAGGAACCAGGCAAGTAATGTGAATGAGTCAAACAGGACAGATATGAGGGAGGAAACACAACTTTTAGCATCTATCTTTTCCATACTCGAGTTACCCTTTTTATTATGTTTGTTTTAAAAAGGGCATTTTATTTTACTCCCCAACCACAGACATGCTTCATGTGCATGCCTAACTTCTATATCTTTCACTTCCACTCCTGAAACATGGAGCCCTCTCCAGCTATCCCTCTGTCTTCCACCTTCTAATAAGGGATGTGGGTATAAGAAATACATAGACTCATCAGATGGCAAATGGCAACTGAGAGCCAGTTTTGGGGAAATAACAGAGATCAGAGGAAACTATGGCAACTGGACTGTCCATGCCCCCATCTAAGCAGGGGTATGTATTGACATAGTTCTACCACATTGCTACCATGTAGGAACACCAGTTCAGTGATGCTAGTCTGCTTCAGGACAGGCAAGGCATTAAACTTTAAAAACCATTGATGTTTCTGTCCACCAACACATCCCAACCCCCAGATTCAGCTTTCAGTGATTTGATGAGCGTGGATTGACTTATCAGGACATTTTAAAGTTTCCAGCTTTAGTATATAGCTAAGATTGAAAATCATGGCTATACTGCAAGTCTCTCATTTTACCTCTACACAAACCAAAGCTCAAGTTAGACCCTTTGCTCAAGCACCCATTTAGTTTAAACAGGCATAGGATCACAAAATAAATAAATAAATAAAAGTTCTTGGAAGGCAGTGTCTCAAACCATGCATCATAATGATGGATCATGAAATCACCTTAATGGTTTATAAACAGCACTTTTTTTTTTTTTTTTAAGAATAAAAAATCAGAGTATACAGCATGGTATAGGGTCAACATTGTTACATGGAACTTGTGTTTTTAATATGTGCGCACTGCTGGTTAGTCTCCATTCTCCTCCCTTCCCTGCTCTGTTCCCAGTCACAGGAAGCTCATACTATGGTGTTTCTGCCAATAAACGGCACTCTGGGAGACCAGCGTGTGAGAGCAGATTGTTTGGACAGGTCTTCTTGGTGACCTTGCTCCCACAACACAGCTTTCACTGGTACAGCTCCTGATGAAGACCCACTTCCCCTTCAGGTTGGAAGACGATTCCATGTTCCCATCATTGACAGTCCCTGGGTGCCTTAATATCCTTTATGGTGTCCTTAAACCTGCTCACACTTCTTTTGTTTTTAATTGGTACATTACGATTATACATCGTGGGATTCAATGTGGTATATTTATACATACACATAACATTATTTGATCAATTTTATTTCCCAGAACCTCCCCTTTTCCTCCCCTAATCCATACACCACCTCCCATCTCCCTCCTCTACCCTACTGGTCTTAAATATGCTCATACTCATAAAAATAGTTCATTAAATGTTTCCAACCAGACCACTCACTGACACATATAAACAGATTGATAGTCACACACATCTATGTACTGAGTTGCATTTTCAGAGGTGTAAGCAGACTTAACTATTGTTTACAGTGGGCTGTGGTCAAAAAAGTCTGAGAAACATTGTCAATGTTTTTTCTACACCACCGCCTTCTCTGCTTATAATGAGAAGCTCTTAGGTAAAAAACTAAAAACAAACATTTCAAGAACCCCTCTTTACAATTGTTACCATTAAATAAATAGTAAATAATGTCCAAATAAAAGAAAAATTCTTAAATAATGCTTAACAGATTCTTAAATAATGCTTAACACTCCCCAACAATGGAAAGGGCCACCTTAGTAAATGACTCACCAGTGCCTAGCACGTATGGAAAAGAACCCTAGCCAGCTTCTATCTCTTAAAAATCCATCCTTCTACCATAAAGCTAGTTGTTTACTTGATCACCTTCAAATTAACTCTTGAAGAACAAAAGAACAAGCAATGCCTCTCACTATAGAAGACCAAAGAGCTATTTTAAAGTTTTATTCTCAAATACTATTCAGTGTCAGCTCAACATTCATTCTGGGAGGGGAAAAAGGCAAGAAGACTGAGGTAGTTTTCATATATGTCTAAACTGTTCCTCTCTGCAGGATCTAAGGTTTTCTGATGCTTTGGCAAGGCATGATAGTAGGGAAAGATTAGATTTAAAATCAGTCTATGAGGGTACAGGGCCAGAGAATGAACCAAGAACCTCAGGTTCAATCATTCAGCAAAACCATCCTCAAGAGTGCCGTATGGCCTCATAGCAGATGGTCAGCAAGGAAAGAAAATCTCTAGACCACAGTTTGTTCATCCAACCTCCATACATCTGATGACAGCGGAAAAGGGTTAAAGGCCAAAAATATGGTCTCCCACTTTCACTACACCTCCTCCTTCCAATGCCCAAAGGGAAAGTCAAGCAAAGTGCCACACTGTTACACTGATAAAAATCTTATTTCAGTATGAACATTACTAAATTCAAATATGTCATTCAATATAAGAAGATTCAAAGAAAATACAATTACAAGAAAATAAAATGTGCAAAAAATAACAATAGGTATTATATAATTATTCCAAGGATTTTCTTTTTCTTATTACCATTCCCTAAAGAACCAATGCCATTCCACATTTTACTACAAAGTGGTTGCTGTTTATACTAGTCATTCAAGAAAAGTGCAACTTTATTCTGCCATGAGATCTCCATACAGTATTATGCATTTGCTTTTAAAATAGAAACTAAAATTTATTAACTGCTTTAGAAACAAAGTACTTTCCTATGCCTCACCCACCCCTTTTAGTTTTGCTCCTCAGGATCCCTGTGGAGTAAGTAGGGCATGTGATAATTCCACATAGTAAAAAAAGAAAGGCTTGCAAAGGAAGTAACTTCAGACTTAAACCAAACTGAACTGATGTGCACTGGCTCTGAAGGTCTGCCTCATCCTCTGTATCATGCTGCCTCCCCAAGGTGAACTTAACCTGCACACTGGCCAGGTTTTCAAGTTCGCTACTGGAAAAAAATCGGGGGGTGGGGGGGGTAGAGAAGGGGGTCCTGCAAATACTGAATTTTTATACTCTTCAATCTACAATTTTTAAAAAAGTACCCTAATAACAATACCAACCTCCCTGGGCCCATTAAAATGCACACAGTGATGATGACTGGCTTTTTATGATTGACTGGTTTCCAGTGGTGCCTGTGATCTCACTGGAAGCCGATTTTCCTGTGTTCTATTTCTCAGTCTATTCGGAATCCCAAACTCCAGGCTAAGGAAACTTTCGATCAGGAACGGAATTTAGATAGATAACAAGATAACCAGTAAATTAAATAATTCAATAAAAACCTATTATGGCAATATAAGGAAAAGGCAGTGTTACTGCATTTCACTGGTTGACTTGGAAAAATTAGGCCTATTTTCCAAATTGCTATAACTTGCCTTTTTGTAATATCAATCAGGGAACAAAGGAAACCTTAAGTCTGTCCGTCCACAATATGTGAAATGTTTCAACTTTTTTTTCGTCACATCACACATTATCCATTTGGTGTATGGCAAAGGGATGGTAGAGAAGCTCTCTTCACCAAATGTCCCCAAGCCATCAGGGAAGGTTAAGGCTCTGGCACCCAAAAGACAACACAAAATGGAAAGTGACGTGTACAGGGGGAATCACAAATAAAGTGCCACCAGCGGTGTTGCGGCTAAGAAGAAAACAGCACGCTAAAATTAATTATAAGTTTGGCAACTTTCTAGGACAGGCATCGTGCGTTTGCTTCGATCTCTACTGAATCGCTCCCATCCAAAGCAAATCATCCTCGCGGTCAGGGGCCAAAATAACGGGAAGGCGGACGGTCGCACCAATCAGCAGCGCTCAAGTCTAGTTAGCGCAGACCTGTCCGTTTGCGGCCAGGCCGGGCAGCTGTTGATCTCGGAGCCATTTTTTTAAAGCCCAGACAGACAGCGGTGGGAACCGTGCGCTGAGAGCGAAGCCCCGGGAACAGAAGAGCAGGAGGTCGGAACGTCCCAGGAAAGAAGTCGGAGAGCTCAAAACTGGCGCGGACCAGCCGACCGGGTCAGGCGGCGGAAACGAGAGGAAAGGAAAAGGAGGGGAGGGGAGGAGAGAAGAAAAGAGGAAAAAGACGGGCCATGCCTCAAAGTTCCGCGTCCCGCCAGCGCTCGCGCGCTCGGGGCTGCTCACCTAGCAGAAGCGTGGTCCAGGTCCGGCCGCGCCCCGCGCGCCGCAGGCCCAGCGCCCCGCGCAGCCCGGCCACCAGGCGCCCCCCGAGGCCGACCCCGGAGGGCGGCACAGCGGGCTCGGCGCGGGGCCCCTTCCTGCCCGCAGCGCCCTTGCGCCCTGGGGACGGCGACGCGCGCTCGGGTCCCGGCTCCCCGGCGCCGACCTCGGGAGTCCCCCTTAGCGGCGACTGCGAGGCGCGGGGAGGCTGGGGCGGCTTGGGAGCCGCCTCCCGGTGCTTATTCCGCGCCTGCAGGACCATCTTGGCATAGTCGCGCTCGCTCGCTGCGCGCGCCCGGACGGCAGCCGGGGAACCACGGGCTGGCTGGGCGGCCGGCGCCGCTCACTCTCTGGCTGGCGGGCGGGCGGCGGGCGGGCGGAGGGCGGGCCCGTCCCTCCCCGCGGGCTGGGAGGCGGGGAGAGCACGAAGGCCGGGCGGCGGCTGCCTGCTTGGCTGTGCGGCCGGGAGGCGGCGCCGGACTCAGGCGCCTGCCGCCGTTGCCGCCGCTCCGGTTGTCACGGCGACCGCAGAACGCCGGGGGGCGGGGGCGGGGACACACAGCGAGGAGCGCAGCCCCGCCCCCTCCGCCCCTCCGCGCCGGACGCGCGCTCCTGCTGGCCAGCGCGCACGCGCGGACTTCCGGCGCGGGCGGGGCCCGACCCTGAGGCCGCCTCCGGACCCTCGCCCTCCTCTCAGCCTACTCGGGGCTCCGCCGCGGCTAGGGCGCGGACTGCCTTCCGGAAACGGCCGCCCCGCCCTTCTGGGAGAGGCGGAGAAGAAGGAAGAGCCTTCTGGAGGCGGTGTCGCCGGTCGAAGTTTTGGAGCGGATGAAGGCTGTCGTGGAGCCCCGCGGAGTTCGCGCGTTCGATGCGGCGCGAAGGCAGCGGGGCGGGGCGGACGCCGGGTGGCCGGACAGCGGGAAAGGCGCCCGAAACCGCCACGGAGGGGCGCTGTGCGTGCGCTCTGGGAGCTTCGTCGGCCAGCTGTTAGGCTTGTGAATAAAAATCAAGCCACAATCGCCATTTACTCTACTCAGTGTGGCCTCGCCACTCAGAACGCTGCCAAGTGCAGCTTCCTGTTCACGGTTAGGAAGGAACGCGCACGACCGGATTTTTGAAAGCGACGAAGTATCTCGTGGGGAGTCCACAGGGTTGAGATATAAGCGTAAACTGAAAACCAGGATAGGAGCTCAAGCTGAAGTCTTAAAATGGAACAGCGGCCCAAGCAGGAAAGATTATCAACAAGTTATGTTGTTAGTTTCATCTGCGGTAGCCTTGTCTTTCTTAATAGAAAGAAAGCAGAAAAATGTGTGTATATTGATAAGATGGGAGACTGTACTCGAAAACGGTTTTTCATTTCCATAGCAGGAGAATGCCGAAAACCTGGCAGATTCGATTCCAGTTGACCCTCTTTCCCTTCGTCCCGCCAGTATTTGCACAAAGACCCAAAGTCTCATGTATCACAACGTAGAGAATCTTCTCCTTGCTATGCCCCCCGACCTTGTTCTAAAAAGTTCTAAGAACTAATTCTGTAAGCCTGATGTGGTGGCCCATGCCTATAATCCCAGTCGCTCAGGAGGCTGAGGCCGGAGGATCTCAAGTTCATAATCAGCCTCATCAACTTAGTGAGGCCCTGTCTCAAAATAAAAGGTGGTGGGGAGTGGAGCTGGGGATGTGGCTCAGTGGTTAAACACCCCGAGTTCAGTCCCTGCTACCAAAAAAAAAAATTTTTTTTTTTTTATCAAGTCACATCGTTCCGCTTATCTCGATTGTTTTTCCAGGGACTTCACTTGTCTGTAAGTTCTCTTCCTATATTTCTTTGCCTAGTGATTATTTTAATATTTGTGTTCATTCACTGTTAACACTTTTAAAAAGGGCAATGGGTTCTTTTGTAAAAGGAAAGATTTTTGCCACGCTAATTGATATTTCCTCACACTTCGTATAGTTTGTGAATTTTGATGTTTAGATATTTAGATATTAGATATATTGAAGCAAGGAGCAACTATTTTTAGATACTGGTTTTTTAAAAAATGAAAGATGCAAAAGGCATGGATTCTAAAATAATGTGTCAATTGAATTCAGTGTTTCCTCTGAGATTAATGCTGCATTTATTTTTCATCAGGTTAGAAAATAATGTCAGGGGCTGGGGAGATAGCTCAGTCGGTAGTCGGCTTGCAAGCACAAGACCCTGGGTTTGATCCCTGGCACGAAAAAAAAAAGTCTATTCAAGATAATAATATAATATGGTGCTTGATATTTTAATGATTAGAAAGACACATGAATAAAGAAAGGGGCTTAACATTTGAACTACAATATTGGATTGCTTGTCTCTCTCATATATGGATTTAGGACTTGCTTCCTTTTAAGTTTTACCATTTTACCAGAGAAAATGCTGTTGAATGAATAAATTCATGCATAAATGCAGGAGATAACATAATGAAATGATCATAAACCTGAAAGTCACTTAGCTCTAGCCCTGTTCTGCCCAAGATCCTGAATTTCTGGAATATGCCCACTCTTTTCTCTTCATCTTCACTTGTCCCTCAGAGCCAAGCCCAAAGCCGGCTATAAAAGTTTATTCAATTACATTGAAAAAGGACTACTTAAAGGACAGTTTTTATCACTTCCACCTCTTGGCTTGGCAACCATCTGGACAATCCCAGAAAGGGGCAATAAAAGGTTTTGGTGTTTTGTTTTGTTTCATTTGTGTTTGTTTTTTTCTTTAAGTCACTTTAGGCCATGTTCTACCCCCCTGTACCCCATGTTCTACCTTTACCAGCCCTGTATCTACAGCCAGGTGTTTTGGTCAGCTTTTCTGCTGCTGTGACTAAAGGACCCCACCAGCACAGCTATAAAGGAGTAAAGGTTTATTTGAGGGCTAGCCCAAAGAAGTCTGGCTCCATTCCTCAGGGTTAGAGGTAAGGCTGAACATCATGGCAGGATAGGGTGGCAGAGGGAAGTAGAGAAGTCTCCACTCTCCAGATACAAAATATGTAACCCATAGGCACACCCCAATTCCCACCCCTTCCAACCACGCCCTACCACTTCAGTTAATCCCATCATGGGTTAATTCACTGATTGTGTTAAGACTCTTACAACCTAATCATTTCTCCTCTGATCCTTCCTGCATCCTCTCACGTGAGCTTTTGGAGGATGCCTCGCATCAAACCATAACACCAGGGTACTCTAACTTTTTGAATCTGAGTTTCCTCATCCCTGCAATGGGGGTAATATAAACATCTACTTCGCAGATTCACAAGAGTTAAATAAGGCTATGCAAAGTAACAATTACATCCATCAAAGTTATTGCTTCATGAATGTTCAAAGTAATTGTCTAAATTGAAGTAATTGCTTGGTAAGTGTTTGAAGCAGTGGATGATCTACAAGGAAGATGGAAAGCACTGTGTCCTCCTAGAATCCAAGACTGGCAATCCAGGATGGACTGTGGGCCAAAGAATGAGAGGAGCAGAGGGCAGGTGATGAAGCACAGCCCTGCAATCTTGGGACCAGTCCTGCTATCCCTGGGCTTCAAGCTTCTCTGAGCCATCGAGTTCCCCCTGAATTGTTCCCTGCCTACCCCGTGCACTTACAAAATTTCATGAGTCGTTAAGCCTAGACAAAAATGTATCATGCCTCCCTCCTGATAAAGGATGCTTTCTCACTACAAGCTAAACTTTTGAGTATTGAAACAAAAGATTTTGTTTAAAAAATGTTCAACTTCAGGAATGGAGATGGAGGAAATTATAAAGATGAAGTAAACATAAAATGAATATGAAGAGCATAAAATTATAGAGAAAGACAAGTGTGTGCAGAAAATAAAGTTTTAGAGATATTAAAGTGTAGGAACCATCAAAACATCAGATGGGCAATGGAAAGAGTAAATTTGATCAAGGGAATACTATGTTGCAAACCAGTCTCCTTTATTTTTTCATAATGGCATTTTAAAAACCCCATTTGGAACTTCCAAATGCTCCCTTTTCCTCCCACTTGCTCTCCTACCCATAGAGTAACAAATGACAAATCTGTAGCATTTATTTCTTTATACCTTAAACTAGGTCATTTGGTACCTGTTTTGGAGAAGAGTTCTAGTGCTAAACTCTTATCTTCTGACAGTTGTGTGACTCAGCAGTTGGTTCTACCAAGGGTGGAACTTGCATAATCCCAGGACACTTCCTAGAAACCTAAAATGGGTACAACAAAGTCTATCTATGTAACACTCAACTTTCAACAAAGCTCCAACATTAACTTGTCAATGTGTTTGTAATAATGTATTCCTATAGTCTGGTGAGAACCAATGTAAATTGCTACCTTATTGCTCTTCAAACTTTTATCTTCTGTCTTTCTTAGTAGCTGACCTTGTAATTTAAACTATTCATGCTCCAATGAATGTTCCTGAGAAACTCAGAGTTCATTATTAGTTCTAGTTATCAAGAACCACTCTGTTGCAGAGGGGCATGACTGTCAAAGTGGAATCCCTGTAACCAAGGTCTTATGTCCATAGTGCCTTGGCAAATATTAGAGACATTTAAAATTCATATACTAACCAGTTGTGGTGGCGCGTGACTGTAATCCCAATAGCTCAGGAGGCTGAGGCAGGGATTACAAGAGTTCAAAGCCAGTCTCAGCAATTCACTGAGGTGCTAATCAACTCAGTGAGACCTTGTCTCTAAATAAAATACAAAATAGAGTTGGGGATGTGGCTCAGTGGTGGAGTGCTTCTGAGTTCAATCTCCATTACCCCCTCCCAAAAAAATTCACATTCTGACTCCTCTATCCCCTAAAGGTTTACAGTTCATTTGGAGAGGCACAGGAAACAAGAACGAAATATAGTAAAATATGTGATTCAGAGCATAAGTACTAAAAGAATTCCAAAGAGAAGAGATGGTGACTGACTTGAGTTTTCAGGGAGGAAGTAAAATTTGGTCTAGATTTTATATGAATGAAAGGGAATATGGAAAAGACATAATAGGGAACAATATATTTCTGAAAATCTTAGTATATGACAAATAGATGTGCTAATATGAACATCTTAAATCCTTTTTGAAATGATAAAGGGAAGAAATAACTAACATAAGTTTGAGAAATATGGAAATGGGTTACTATAGGGTAAGGTGATGCACACCTGTAATCCCTGCAACTTGCAGAGGCTGAGGCAGGAGGATCACAAGTTTGAGGCCAGCCTCAGCAACTTAGTGAGGCCCTAAGCAACTTGGTCATCCCTATCTCAAAATAAAAAACAAGAAGGACTGGGAATGTAAAGCATCTCTAGGTTCAACCCCAAATTAAAAAAAAAAAAAAAAAAAAAAAAAAAAGGAATGAGTTACGGAGTGATTAAATGAGTTAAGAAATGAGTGGAATGTTAAATGCCAGAGTGCCCTATCTCATGTGACCTGGTTTTCAAAGCTCCTCAAATCTATTTAGATTGAGCAGATTTCTCCTCTTCTTTTTGGAGCATCCTTCTTCTTCTTCAGTCTCTTTATCTAACTAAATATCACCACCATTTTCACATTTGCTTATCCATGAAGGCATTTTTGTTCCTTCTGTTTTTTCCTATACCTAACCAATCACAGAATCTTGGTGATTCTGTCTTAGAAATACCTCTCATTGATTTCCATCCTCACTGCCATAATCCAGCATCATGGCCCCCAGCAGCACCTCCTGACTGGTCTCCTTGTATCTTCTCATGCTTCCAGTCTTCCAGAAAGCTATTTCTAACATGCTTGTCACTTCTCAGCCTTGAGGTGAGCTGTTTTGCTCTGCTACATACTCCTACCATAAAAAGCCATAGGGCTAACTATGGACTGAAACCTCCAAAACTGTCAACCAAATTAAACCTTTTCTCTTTCTGAGCTGATTATCTCAGGTATTTGTTCTAATACCTGTTTTAGTCAGCTTTTCACCACTGTGACCAAAAGAGAACTGACAATTTTAGAGGAGGAAAAGTTTATTCCAGGCTCACAGTTTCAGACATCTTAGTCCATAGATGCTGATTTGTTGCTCTGGGTGGGAGGTGAGGCAGAACATCAGGGCAGAAGGGCATGAAGGAGGACAACTCAGGACACGACCATCAGGAAGCAGACGGAGACAGCCCACTCGCCAGATAGAAAATATATACCCCAAAGTCACATCCCCAGTGACCTAGCTCCTCCAGCCACAGCCTACCCACCTTCAGTTACCATTAAGTTAATCCCTGTCAGCTGATTAATGCACTGATTAGGTTAAGTGTCTCATGACCTAAACATTTCACCTTTAAACTTTATTTCATTGTCTCACACATGAGCTTTTGGGGATACTTCACATCTAAACCATAACAATAACAAAAAGCTAACAATATATAATACATTTTTTAAATAGATAAGTTAACCAAATCTTACGTGACAAAACACTAATAAGGATTGCTAATAATTAGGATAGAGATTGGTTTAAGTCTAACCTTCCAAAGTATTCATTATACATTTCAAGACTGTTATTATTTATAGACAACCTTGCAGGAATACTTAAAAACTAAATGATTTAGAAGATTCAGTTGTTTTACTTATGAAACAGATATTAGTTCAGTCCACCTAAATTCATGCCAGGAATCTTGTTTCGTTCTCAGGAAACTAAACTTAAGGGAATAACAGCATATGAGTCATTGCCATCTAAAGATGACCAAAAGTATACAATGCTTAGCAGGGCTTGAGCGAAGGAGCTCCCTTCTTTTGCCACCAAGAAGCTCAATGTTGTTGCTACAATATCTGTTTTATAGCTGGCCACAGATTAGAGAGGAGTAACAGTAAGGACTATGTTTATGTCTTTCCAGAGAAAACTAAAACTGGTTTCTAGAAGCTGACTTTTGCACCTGGATCATGGACATTATGTCTGGGGGAGACAAGGTTGCATTTTAAGACCTGAAGTACAAAGTGCGATGAAATCATGCACTAGCCTTGATGTTGCCGTAAAGCAGTGTGTGTCATACTAAGTTCCTAGCAGCTTTGGGAGTAATGTGGTATATGGACTCTGTAGCCTCAGGAAGAATTGAAATCCAGTTGCCATTGACCCTAAGATATTAAAGGAATGAAGAACAGAAGAAAAGAAAGAACATATCACAATCCTTTCTGAGAACAATTTGTTTGTTGGGACAGTGGACAAAGAAGTAAGAAGTGGCATTAACTGAGCACACAGCTCAAAATTCCATCACTGGTCCCCTAACTGCACATTCTATGCACTTTTACCCATGGTTTAGTAGTTTCCACCTCTGGATGGAGTTAATTAGGGATGGGCATCATGATACTAATGACAATTTAGGGCCAGTGATCTTCTTGACTCTGAGCTTTTCTCAATTCTCATTTGTTCAGAGTGTAAAAGTCAAAGAGAGTTAAGTTGCACTCTAGAATCCCCTGAAGAGATGCATAATAATCCCACCCAGAGGTTGGTCCTAATGCCAACATCATTCTTTGTGAAATCTGAGGTTAGTCACACTCATATCTAAAACAGTCTTGTGGGAAAGCCCACATTGACAAATCTACATTTCCTTTGGCAACTTATCACAGCATGGAAAACCACACAGAGACTTGTCTGCTCACCTTTCCTCATCTCCCATGATGAAATAAACACAATTAGCTTTTTAAGAAGTTACCTATGTGGTACACCCAATTTTTTTGTTATCAGCTTCAAAACTTTAATCTGCAATAATTTTTCTTCATGGGAATCAGACTTGCATGGAGAATCTGATGTGAGTTACCAGATGTAACAGAGAACTCTGTAATACAAGATGGCCCTCAATAGCAACCCTGAACCATCAAGCAATGTTTGGACATCTTTAAAGCCAATCCCAGCCACACTCAATGGACAGTGAAATGAAAACATTGGAAAGTTAAATTTTTACAATTTGATGAGTTAAATGCAAATATTTTTAAAAAGTTAGTTTGCCTTACTGCAACCTTATGTGTTCTAAATTTCTTTTCTTCGGTCATTATTTTTGACAAATGTATGCACTGCAAAAGTCATTGAGTGAATAAATTGATTGAGGGAGAAAGAGTATGAAGGTGTGGTAAGACAACAGGAAGACTGGGAATCTTAACCCAGTGGTCCAGAAAATGGAGAAAAGATGGAGGGAAAGTAGGAAGGGGACAAATTAGCAGACCAGCAGCTCCTTGGAAGCTGGAGGCAGATGTAACACTGCAGTCCTTTATGCAGTTGGGTGTCGGGCCTCAGGGAAGATTCTCTGAAGCCCAGGACAGCCATCTGCTGACCGTGCTTCATCACTCCTTGCCTGCAACTGAGGAAGCTCCAGCGGCACTACTGAGTTTAATGGTATTTCAGGATAGCTTTAGTTTAAAGGTGGCACACCTGCTGAAAAAAGTAAAGTAAAATCCTTAGGGAGTTTGCTTAAAAGGCAGATGATCAGCCCCTATCCCTAAAGAGGGGAAATTTGGAGTAGGGCCTTAGTCTGTATGTCTGGCCAGGGGATTGTGATGCACCAGGTTCCTGACCCACCTTGCCAAGTGCTGGCCTGAAAGGCTGTTTAAATCTCATTTACTCCAAAGTAATCAGTCCTGACTGTTGGAGATCCCATTCCCCAGTAGGTTAAGAAATGTTGTTGTTGTTTTACTTCTGTTTATGTCTGTTTTGCATTTTTTTTTGAGGATACATAAGTATTTTCTCAAATCCCTCCATTATTAATGTTTAATAATCCATACATTGGTGAGACACACTTTCAGTAAAAGCAATCATATTTTCTCTATAGAAATCAGGAAAAAACCAAATTAGGTACATTTTCACAAAGTTTACCTTTCTTTCATCTTTACTGGAGTCTTATTTTGGAGGAACAGCTATTGAATGTCTGTAGTAATTCTTCTTTAGTCGTTTAAGATGGCTTTTGGAAATAGGTCTTGAAAATACTGCCAAGAAAATGAAGTAGATAACAATAGGACATGTACTATCTATAAAATGTTGTTAAGAGGTTACACAGACATATTATTTTGGGATCTGTTGAGTTAGAATATTTTAGAGTTGCCAGCATCATTGAGGTCACCTGACTCTTTTCTTGGAACTTGAAGGAAGGTATCTCCAGCTGCTCAAGGGACACCCACAGTTCTGCCAGTTCTCATCCTTAAAGCTTTGACAACATTGAAATTATCTGAGAGGGTGTAAGAAATGCCAGTGCCCAGACATCTCTCCAGATCAATAAACCCAGACAGGGAGAGTGTCTGTAGCTTTTAGAAGTTTTCTCGGATGATTCTGCCAAATGGTGAGGCTAAGACCTACAGCTTTAAGAAAAAAAAAAAATTATCTCTTTCTTATTCCTTATAATATGATGGATGTTAACGCATACTTAATTATCTTTCACACAATGTTTATAGAGTTAAAGGAAAAGCTAATGGATAACAAGGTTTATTTGTCCATTTTCTGTTACTATAACAAAATACCTGAGGCTTGATACTTTGCAAAGAAAAAAGGTTCATTTAACTCACAGTGCTGGAGGCTGCAAGTCCGAAATGTGGTTATGCCATCCATTCAACCTCTAGTATGAGCCATCTGGCTACATTATAACATGGGGGCGACATCATGGTGGGAGTGTATATAGAGGGAGAGAGCAGTCACATGGCGAGACAAGGAACAAGACAGACTCAGTGACCAAGCTTGCTCCTCTCCTCTCTTCCTCCTCCCCCTCCTCTTCCTCTTCTTCTTCCTCTTCCTTCTTTTGTGGTACTAGGGATGGAACCCAGGGGTGCTTTACCCCTGAACTAAATCCCCAGCCCTTTTTAAATTTCATTTTGAGATAGAGCCTCACTAAGTTTCCTTCCCAGGCTGGTCTTGAAATTGCCTCAGCCTCCCGAGTATCTGGGATTACAAGCATGTGTCACCACACTTGGCTTGGCTTGCTCTTATAGCAATCCATTCTTGTGGGACCTGACCACGGTCTACACAAGGAGAGCTACATTAATTTGTTCTGAAGGCAGCACCCTATGGACCCAGCCACCTCTCATTCGGCCTCAGCTCTTGAAAGTCCCACTGCTCCTCAACGCTACCACACTGGGCAAATCTTCCACACATGAGCCTTCGGAGGACACACTCAAACCATGTCCAAACCACAGCGTCAGGAACGCAGGAGATCACTCAGGCCACAAATCAACACTTGGAACTTCTAAGGTGGGGCTTTGTCCCTGGCACTGGTCTCCATTTAGTCCTGGACACTAATCTAACCCAAAGTGCCCAGTATTTACATGGTATTGGTTGGAAAATAGTTTGGAACTTCTATCTGGGATGCCAGAAATTCACTTTCAGAACCCACCTGCTCCCCTCTGCCCAGCCCTAGCTTGGTTACAGCTCAGACACGTAAGCAAAAGACTCCCCTCCTCCCCTCTCCCTGGACTGGCAAGAAACAGAAAGAGCCCAAAAGTGATGGATATAGGAGGGAGAAATGCATCAAGGTGCAAGTCTGAGAGCCAGTGAAGAAAGTCATGAAATATTTTGGAGAAAAGCTCCTCGTGCCAAATCTCATTTTTCCTGGAGTTACCAGAGCACACGACATTTCGGGAGCCAGCCAAGGGAGAGGCCCAAGGAATTTGAAGTATCAGGGAAACAAAAGAAATCCAGGCTTAGGCAACCCACATATTTATGTACGGTTATGATTGAACATAGTAATGGTACATTTGTTCTTTACATCCAAAGACAAGAAAACCAATAAAATGTCAGGGAAAACACTCAACAGGGGAAAGTCTCACACTAACAAATAATAATACCTCCCACAAAACTAGCCTTTACCAGGCCCAGGCATTGGACTGAGGTTTTATAATTCTCAAATATATATATTATTAGCTTGTATAATTCTCAAAACAACCTATAAGGTGCATACTTTCATTTTCTCCAGGTTGTAAGAGAAAGCACACAGAAAGGCTGAATAACTTGCTCAAGGTCACACAGTGAGTCAGTCAGATAGGCCACTATACCTAACCTCTGGCACTACATTCTCTGGTAAGGTGAAAAATTCATAAAAGACAGGCACTGTATTTCTGGTTTCCCTTAAGAGCTCAAAATTGCTTCTTTGAAAATAAAGGCCATAAAAGCCCAACCTACTATCACGGGATTTTGCAAGCACATTCGGTGCAACTGAGTGTGGCATTTCATGGGGATTAACTTGAACTCTCCTTAATTTATATATTTAAAAGCAATCCATTTGCAGACTTTGGAATGCTATTGTTGGTAACAAATGACTTTCACTATTGCTGACAGCCCTTGCTACACCCCAGTGTGTTGTGACACCACCGTGGCTGGGACCCACTGACTTGGAAAATAAACCTGAGCAGGATGATATTTATATAACTGCATCGGAAAAGGTAGCTGGAAGGCACATAAAGCTAGACATCAGCAGTGTGTGTCAGGCCTCACAGCTGAGAGCCTTCCAGGAAAAGTGCAGAGAAAGAGTAGCTGGGGACAAAGCAAATGTAACATGGTGCTGTGGTGGGATCTACTGAGACAGGCACTGGGACACTCTGCTGCTGGTCAAGGCTCCAGGACCTAAGTCCCAAGGCCAAAGCATTTATTGCATAAATTGAATCTACTCTTGCTAAGAATGACAGGTATCATTGACATACCGTGAGGGAAAGAATCAGCTGCTTCTCCTAGGACATTTTGGTCCCTTGACCCTCTGGGCCAGCTATGTGATTTGGTGCAACTTGCACAGTGTAACTGTGAGAGAATGAAGTATATGTTTTCCTAAGTGCCATCCAGCTCCAAAAATCTGTGAAGCTTTGATTGAAATGAGGCTGAATATAATTTTGATTCCCATTGAGAAGGGCTAGCTCTGATTGCTAGGTTTTCACGGCATATTTTCTTCCTGCCTTCAATCTTCTCCCAGCAATCCACCCCCAAATTATTTTCTTATTCATTTAAAATGAATAGATTTTTCGCAGAGCCCAAGCGTGTCTGTGGTTCACCGATGCTAAGACATATTTGCTTGTATTCAATCTATATGAGCATTATTTAGATTAAAACTTATCGATCTAAACTATAGATCAATATATACCTGAACTCTGCAAACTTCCATTGATCATATGCATTTTTTCTCCACTCCATCCCTACCTAAAATGCATTTTGAGATGTTTTATTAAAGAGAAAAAAATTGAACAGAGAAACAACATGTATCCCATTTGTTTACAATAAAAAAATTTTTTTAAAAAAGAGAAGAAATTGTATGAAAGAAATTTGTTTCCAAACATTGACATGCGCCTTTTGGTTACGGTTCAAATGATCAAGATAGATTTAAGAGATGACCTCAGTTATGGCACACTAATTATCACAAGATTCTCACAGTCTGAACCAGACTGTGGTTTTGTTATTTAAGAAATGTGATAGTAGAAAGTTCAATTCATAAATCCAACATGCATTGATGATTTGCTATGGGTGGGCAAAGGACTTGATATTAAGAATAAAGTTGAACAAAAACTAATCCTGCCTTTAAGTCTAGTAGAACAGGAAAATGTCTAAGCATTCACCTTCTAGAACGCCTCTGCATTTCAGAGTTCCTTCGGTCTTCCCTCCAGACCTACCCTCCCTTGGTCTAAGTTTCTAGTCTCTGCCCTGGAGCTTTGCAGCAGAATGGTATTACATCGCTTGACCCTGAACCAAACTGTGCCAAGGACAGACATGTTGTTTCTCCCAAGAATGTGGACTTCTCAGAGGTCTTAGAGTGCACAAGCCTGGAGAACAAAAGACTCAGAACAAAAATTATAGAGTTGCCACTGCTGCAGGTCATGCCATCAAGAAGTAGAAAAAAATGTCTGTACAGAGTGGAATGTAGCAGATTCAAGGGTCGGGGGTGCAGGGTGAAGAGATGAGGGAATAAATCTTAGCGATCTCTGCTGCTTCCCACCAGTCCTTGGTAATAGATCCTTCCTAAGGTCCACCCACATTTCAACACACCAGTGCTTGAGGCATTTTTCTATATAAACCTGCCCAGAATTGTTTTTAAATACTTGCAACCCTCAGTTCTAACTAAAACTAATAAATAAGTGTAATTAAGTGCCATTGCTAAGACAAGTGAAGCACACATGGAACAATTTTTATCTATTTTGTTCACACAAATACAGCAAAGATGACAATTGTTTTGAATGACAATTCGGCCAATGACAACTTCGTGTTCTCAAATTCTTTCCACTGTAAATGCTTGTATGCAGCAACCCTGACCAGATATTGAGTTTCAGCAATGGGTGTGACAAGATGCATGGCAATGGGGGGTAATCCGATTTGGATCAAGGACAAATTTAGGGAAGAGCAAAAATGTTCACAGGCTCTATTTCTGTTTCATTTAAAATGGCTTTAATGTTGCTTCCAGGGATAGAAATGATCTTTCAATAGTTCGGGTAACTTATTTATTGAAGAGAAGAATGCCAATGAGAAGACTGTTTTTCAGCCTCTGAAATGGTAATAATACAGTCCAGTTTGAGAATTAGTAAGACAACTTTTTAAATTGTCCTTCTCTTGTGTTTGAACAGTAGCTTAACCTCTACCATGTGAATTCATCTGCATTAGGTCCAATTATCCTCCCATCCCCCTAAAATAAGCTCTCCCAAGAGGATAGATTGTTATCCCCATTTAACTTATGGAGAAACTGAGGCCCCTGAAGTTTCAAAGCATATCCATAAATTCTTAGACACTCTTCCCATCAGAAAGAGGAATCTACTGGCCCCTCCCTGGAACATGGGCAGGCGCCATGAATATAATGTGGTGAAAATGACACCGTATTACCTGTGTGACAGAATCACAAAGGGCAACTGATCCATTTGCCTCATGCCCTGTGGAGCCTGTGCTTTTAGAAGGCCAGCTACCCCAAAGCTACCATGCTGGGTAGAGGGAAGAGAATCACACTGCGGTAGGGAGTGATGCCAGAGACCCCAGTCGTTCCAGCCCCCACTGTGTGGGTCTTCCAGATACTAGACAGTCTGAATAGAAAAGCCATCCCGGGGACTCTAGCCCCAGCTCCTGTCTGACTGTCATTGCATGAGGACTGCCTAGCTGAGCCCAGTCAACCCCAAAATAGTGAAAGATAATAATAAATGCTTGCTGTTGTTTTATGCTACTCAGTTCAAAGCAGCTTTTTGCTGTGGGTTCCAAGAGAAGTGGCTTTTCCAGATCACTCAGGGATTTCCCTATGAAGCTGGAGCTAAAATCAATTCATTCCATTCAACACAGAATTAACCAGACAACTCTGCTAGGCCCTGGGGACCAGAGAGGATTAAGGTACTACATAGGCTGCCAGTCTGGTGTCCTCCTTCCACTGCCATTCCCAGGCAGCTCCTCCTACTGGGAGTGGGCAGGATGGATGAGCCACTGCTGGTTTCCAGGAATTGGCTCCAGGGCTCTCTGGTTATCCCTCTGCACCATGCAGTGTGCAGGTGGCTCTGGCATGGAGAGGTGGCATCAAGCCTGCTGCCTGACTTGGCTTTCTTGCCTGCTCTTTTCTAATGAGCTGATGGGCTCTGTTTGAAATTGAGCGCTGGCAGTACTGCAAAGACCGGTGGAAGCCACACAACCTGTGTGTGGGGTGTTCTTTGCTTCTGTATGAATCATGCCCAGGCTGTGAACTCACTTTTGGCTGGATCCGCAGGAAAAACATGTGTGTTCTGGGTGCCTGCTGATCTTTTCATCTAGTTTGTGTTGTAAGGTAAACATTCCCTGTTAAAATTCTAAATCTTCATCTGCTTCCTCCAAAGAAAGTGGTAAAAGGCAAATCAGTTTTTTAAAAAGTCACTTTTACTTATAATGAACTCAGGGCTACGGCATCCTGTGGTTATGCTGCATGGGTGCATCCTGGAGTTGTGCTACATGGGTCTGGGGTAGTTACTTAGAATACCATGTGAATGGCACCCCTGGGGTAAAGGCAGCCCTGAGGTGGTGTGCTCCACCCCAAAATGTGACCTTTTCTCATTTCTAAGGTACAAATAAATATTTTCATTTAACATCCACATTTGATGAATTAAATCAACAAATATTTATTAAGCAATAATTTTATTAAATACCCTGTTTTTCTCTAAAAGAAATTGAGGACCAGATTATTTTTGCATGTCATGAAATTAAAAATAATTATTGCCAATGAAAACTAATCATTGCCAAATATGTATGTCTGTTTCCTAGTTCTCTTTTATTCATGATATTCCTGTAGATTAAAGGGAAGAAAGAGGAAGGGAGGAAGTGGAAGAAGAGGACAGAGGAGGAGAAGGGGGAAGGGGAAGCTGCCCAACTGGTAGACCTGGGTTATTATTTTGCTTCTAGTTTAAGAAAATACAGGTGCAGCAAATTAGGCACCATGTAATTGTGAAGCAGGCAGAGAATGCAAAATCATCTTTCACAGAACACCAATTCACTAAGATGTTCTTAAGTGTTTTATAGAGAAAGGCTCATTTTTCAAATAAGCTTAAGAAAGGCTGCATTCCCCTCCTGGTGATCCATAATTCAATTTAATGTGTTCAAGGCTCTGCAGTCTAGGGTAAAAATAAAATGAAACACCCCAACAAAAAACTTGTTTGATGTTTGTTTAGCCTGGCACGTGCCCCCCAACCCAGATTTGGGAATCCTCTTATGAGAGCCTGTTATAAGAGCCCATGGAACTGTGTGGTGTGGGAAATCTCAGACGGAGCAAGTAACATCAGGCAGATCTCCCTTACCTCCAAGTTAGGTAAGGGTGGTGCCCTGGAGTAACACGAAGCTCTGTCCCACGTGGGAAGCAGTCTGGTTGTGCAGGCAGAATACTGATTTTTGGTAGGATGAAAAACTTCTGGAGGAAGTCTGAGCTCACAATCACTTTCCCCTTGCACCAATGTCAGGGAAACTGACACATTTACCGATGCATTTATTGCCTTCATGCCACGGAACAGTCCCCGTCCCTGCAATGCCTAAGGCTTTTGATGTTTGCTCTCCTCCTGCCCTTTTCCTATGAGCCCTCTCATTATGATCTTCCTCAAACCCCTTCCAATCCACAAGCATTTCCATGCCTCTTCTGGCTAATTCTCAGTTCCTCCAAAAGAAGATGCCCAGGTCAGAACAGAGTTCCAGAAGTGCTGTCTTTCTCCTGGGCCCTGGAGGCTCAGGCTGAGTTCAGAGGGAGCACAGAGGAGTACAGAGAGTGGTCTCAGGTGGAGACTGATTCTGTTGTGACCATTCTGTTCTGTCCCCCTGGTTCCCAACACCTTTCCCACGAAGGTGCCATGTTTACATGGCCCCAGTGTCTCCTAATCTCAAGTGTTTTCATTTCAGAATTGGGATAAGGAATAAGTAATATATTTAGAATATTAAGCATAGTTCCTGAACAACTAGAAAAGGACCTTTCCTGGTCATTTCTCTCCTCTCCTTATCTTTCCAAAGCCTCTCCATGCTGAGGAGGTCAGGTTAGCAGGACCAGCTTAAATTTCAGGGACTTGCCTGACCCCACTCACACCTGCAGACTTCCTACCTCCTCTACCTATAAGCTCCATGCCAGTTTTTCTGGAACTCTCGAGACAGTGTCTCAAGGGTATACAAGAACAAGGCTGCTTCCTGGGCCCCACAGTCCTGCCCCTGACCTACCCATCAGCAGAATGACTATCACCAGCTGTCACAGCGCCACAGGGCACAGGAGTCTAAACTCTGGCTCCGCCTGGCACAGCTACAACCTGATGGTAGTCGCGGCCTCTCTACCAGCCACCTGCTCTGATGTCCTGAGAACAAGCTGTGCTGTGGCCTGTGACTATGTCACTGGCTGTTGGAGTGCTGCCTAGGAAGGCTCCTTGAGGCTGCCTGTGTTAGAATTTACTGACACATTATTATTTTTAAAAATACTTTATCCCTAGGAAAGGAGTTGGGCTGGGGATAGGTGGGTAACTGCTGTCACACTGAACCTGGAAGATTCACTGTCTGTGGTCCGGTTTATGTCATAGGTCCAGTTTATTGCACTGCGCCTTCTTCTCTTGGGAGGTATTCTCTCTGGTGGTCTTTTCAGTCCCCTACAAAAGGTCGGCTCCCATGGTTGGCTGCCCTGACGCCTCTGCCTGTGCAAATTGGGCCAGCAGCAGGTACACCCCTCTGTCATTTGGTCTCTTTACTTCAGGTCTCCCACTCTGGTGCTGTTCTGTAGGAGCAACCCCTCCATCTCCATCCCCCTCCAACTGGCCACCATGGTACCACAGGTCCTTCTCAGCTCATACTTGAGTCTCCTGAAAGCCACTGCCAGGTCTCAGGTCTTTCTGCTGCAGTGACAACTATGACAAATGACCTTTAGTAGCTTGCCTGTAAGGGGAATGGAAAAGAATCAGTATATATCTGACTAAATAGCAGATATTTCCTTCAAAGGTGGCCTAGTATTCCATCTTTACAGAGGAGGTGACGAGCTCACTCTACCCAGGGCAGGAACTGGGCCTAATACCCAAGTCTGGCTAAATCAAAAGTTCAAGCTTCCCAGACACTCAGTCTGTCTGTTCCTTAAGGAAATCTGTACTCTTATTGTCATACTTGACTGTGTCAGGACAGTTATGTGAAGTCCCTTAAGAACTAGAGTGAACATGACTTACCTCCACACCGCACACTACTCTGGAACCTTTTCCAAAGGCTGCAATAACTTGCCCATGGCTTCTCCTTGAATGTCTTTTTATCCTGAGATACAAGGATCTCCTCCCTCCTTCTGAACCCTTAGTTTCTTCAAGGAGCCTAGTTCCCCTGAAGACGCAGGACACCTAATAGCTCATCTTGTCATCCCTGGATTTTCTCAGGTGCATGTACAGACCATACCCACCAGGTCCCCATGAAGCATTAGCCCAGAGGAAGCACTGGTCACTCCTGACCAATCCATGCTAAATGCCACAATGATAAACTAAGTGAGGACTTCACACTCAACAGAACTCTCTGTTGGTCCCAAAAGTCACAATAGGAAGCACTTCTGGGAAATTTCTACTCTCTTGGCAGGCATCTTCTTTATTGATTCCATAGCTGCCTTCCCTGGGGTGATAGCCATTAGCCATCATACTCTTTCATTTTAGAATCTGCTTTTGTGCCCATTGAAGTTCCAGGTACAGAATGAAGTTAAATAAAAGAAATATAAGGCATGACCCTGTAAAGAATTTGCAATGACCAAGAGAGATCAATTTGTATAGGGAATTAAAGACCAGCCACTAATATATACCATGAGTAGGAAAATCCCCTGATGTCATGGGCTTGTTTCCACTCTAAACCCTGCTAGCTTCCCCAGCCACAGGGCCTGTCTGCTACCCCTCAAACAGTATACCCCAATCTCAGAGGCTTCTCCTGGATATTCTGTTACCTGGAATAATCTTGTAGAATTTCCCAAAGCTCCCTTTCTCACCTCAGTCAGGTCTCTGCTTCAATTTCACCTTCCTAGAGGGACATTTTCTCTAAAACAACTCCTTCTCTAACTCGTCTTCTTACCTTACTGACTTTTCCTTAACAGCATTTATTACTGCCTAATATCCCACTTTATATTTATTTGCTTATTGACTGTTTCTCCTCATTGGGCCAGGAGCTCTGTGGGGAGAGGGGTGTCTTGTTTCATTGGCGGCAGTATCCCCAGAGTTTAGAATAGCACCTAGCACAAATAAAGCCATTACTATTTCCTGACCTAGGAAATGAGGGACTACATGAGGAAATGAATGGATTAATGAATACAACACTCTCTACCTCATGATGCCAATATGGATAATGATAAAAGCAATACAATTTTAGCTGGACATGGTGGTGCTCACCTGCAATCCCAACTACTCAGGAGGCTGAGGCAGGAAAATCACAAGTTTAAGGTCAGCCTGGGCATATTAGTGAGACACTGTCTCAAAATAAAATTTTAAAAGGGACAGGGAGCCAGGCAAGGGTGGTGCATGCCTGTAATCCCAGTGGCTCAGGAGGCTGAGGTAGGAGGATTGCAAGTTCAAAGCCAGCCTCAGCAAATTAGAGAGACCCTAAGCAACTTAGTGAGACACCCTGTCTCAAAATTTTTTAAAAAATAAAAAATAAAAACAGTACTGGGGATGTGACTCAGTTAAGTACCCTGGGTTTAATCCTTGGTTAAAAAGGGGTGGGGAGCTGGTACTGGGAATATTGCTCATTGGTAGAACACTTCCCTAGTATGCATGAGGCCCTGGGTTCAATCCCAGGATACACACCTCTCACACACCTCTCTCTCTCTCTCTCTCTCTCTCTCTCTCTCTCTCTCTCTCTCTCTCTCTCTCTCTCTCTCTCTCTCCCTTTCTCTCTCTCTCTCTCTATCTCTCTCTCTCTGTCTCTCTCCCTTTCTCTCTCTCTCTCTCACACACAACACACACACACACAAATACAATTTTATATTTGCATATTACTATCAATTTCAAAGACTCATATATGCATGGGAGTTTGCAAGTGTGTGTGTTTATGTAGGTGGGTGTACAATTTGTGTGATGTGAGTGCATGTTGAGTGACAAGATTCTTCAATGGATCATTTTGCAGGAGGAAAAAAATCAAATCTTGTAACCAGACAAATCTTTCTTCCCATTTCTGCTCTGTCACTTGTTAAATATATGACAATAAATATATTTTTCTTCATGAATTTCATTTGTAACATGAGGATAAAAGTACTTATTTCATAGATTTGTTATGCGAATAGAATGAGACAACATACTTAAAATACCTGACATATGAGAAATACTTTTAAAAAAGTTTTTTTTACTATGTCTTGTTGTTTTAATTTTTAATTTACACAAAATGATATTCATTCATTTTGATGTACAGCTGTATTTTTTTTTTTTTGCAAATACACACAATTGCATAAGACACTACCACAATCAAATTTTATGATCCTTCAATGTTCCCTCTACCTACCCTATTTGGACAACTTCTCCCACTCCCCACTCCTGGCAACCACTGACCTAATCTTCCTGCCTATGATTTTGCCCTCTTTGAGATGTCATGTTAGTGACATTCTGAGATGTCAAAAAGTCATGCAACTTTTTAAGCCTAGCTTCTTAAATTTAACATAATGAATTTGAGATTCATCCATGTGGCATATATCCAGTTTATTTCACTTAATAGCTGACTTACTTATTCATTGTTTATCCATTCACTAGTTAACCATGTGAGTTGTTTCCAGCTTTATGTCACTATAGATAAAGCTGCAAGATCACATTTGCTTAATGGTTTTGTGTGAACTTAAGTTTTTATTTCTTTTGTATGAATACCTTAAAGTGGAATTGCGGGTCATACAGTGTTTGTTTGACTACAAGAATCTGTCTTGTCTTTTCTTCTTGAAATACTCCAGTAGTTCCAAGTTCTTACTAGCATTTTTGAGTTTTATATTTTGTTTTAACCTTTGCATTCCAGGTAAGTGTGTAGAAGTATCTCAGTGTGAATTTAATTTGTATTTCCCTAGTGACTAATGATGTTGACTTTTTTCATGAGTTGATTTGCTATATTCTTATATATATTCTGGTTAAAGTATCTGTGCAAATCTTTGACCCTTTTAAAAATTCCATTATTTTATAATGGTTGCATTTTAGAGTTCCTTATATATTTTTGATATGTCTTTTCACATAAATAAACATTTTGACAAATATGTTTTTCCTAGTCTGTGGCTTTTCTTTGCATTTTTTGATGATACCTTCACAGGGCAAAAACCTTACTTTTAGACAAATTCCAGTTTATCAAAAATTTTTGTGTGTATTAGTGTTTCGGTGCTATATATAAGAATTTTTTGCCCAATTCAGGAATGTAACGATTTTCTTCTACATTTTCTTCTAAAAGTCTATTTTTTTATACTCTACATTTACTTCTGATTCATTTTGATTAATTTTGTTTGTGTATCATTCTGTTGAAAAGACTATACTTTCTTCACCTAATTGCCTTTGTACTTTTTCAGAATTCAGTTAACCATCTTTGTATAGGTCTATTTGTGTACTTTTATTTTGTTTGATTGACATATGTCTATTCTTCTACCAATATCACACTGTCTTGATTACTATAGTTTGAAATAAAGCCATGTGAGTTTTCCAACATTGTCCTTTTTTAACCTATTTTGATATTCTAGTTATTATGCCTTTCTATATATACAGTAGTTCCCCCTTATCCATATGGACACATTCCAAGACCCCCAGTGGATGCCTAAAACCAAGGATAGTACTGAACTATATACATACATTTTGTTTTTTCCTTGATACCTTTATCAATTAATTGATACCTTTTTCCTTGATACCTTTATCAAGGTTAATTTATAAACTAGGTACAGTAAGAGATTAACAACTAGTAATAAAATAGAACAATTTTAAAAATATACTATGATACAAATATGCAACTGTGGCCTATCTTCTATGCCATGCCACTACAGTCAATCTGATAACTGACACAGCTACTAAATAACTAACCGCATGTAGTATGAATTTGCTCGGATGATTCATATCCTGAGTTGGACAGAGTTGAATGGTGCAAGATTTAATTGTGCTGCTCAAAATGGTACACAATTTAAAACTTAAAAATTGTTTATTTTTGGAATTTTCCATTTAATATTTTTAGATCACAGTTGATGGTGGGTAACTGAAATCCTTGGAAAGCAAACTCATGAATAAGAAGGGGACTTGATTTTCTTTGGTATTTTGTCACAGTGACAGAAAGCTACCATGATGTGGTTAGTTAACAACATGATTCTAGCCTAATAAAAAGGGTTGGGAAATATTTCCTCCTTTTCTACTTTCTAGAAAAGATTGTGCAGAATTGTTACTATTTGTTGTTGTTGTTGTTGTCAATCAGTTTTCCATTGATGTAACAAATGTCTGAGATAATCAACTTAATGAGGCAAGATTTGTTTTGGCTCACAGTTTCAGAGTCCATGATGGACTGATGCTGCTGCTTTGGGCCTGTGGTGAGGAAGCACATCATGGCGGCCTGGCTCCCCAGCTGCCAAATTACATAGTTGGCCTACTGGTCCCTGCCAAGAAGTGGCAGCAGAGTGGTGAGGCTGTGGAGTTGTGGAGCAGTGAAGTGGTGGCCAGGTGGGTTCCAGCCAAGTCGGCAAGAGCTCCATACAGGAGCCAGCACCCAGATGAGCCAAGGTACATCCACCTGTCATCCTTCCACTGCCAGGCCTGGGCATAGTATGGACACCAGTTGCAGAAGCCCCCTCCATGCAGCTCTGCAGACATGTCCCACAACCTTAACCTCCCACTTCCTGACCTGCCACAAGAAAATGAAAGTGGGTCAGACTTGAATGAAAGTTGGAACTCAAGAATTGACCAATTGCATTAGTATGTTTCCAGTCCCTACCTAGCATAAATTTGGACCAATAGTGTTAGTACTTTCCAAACCCTAATTAGCATAAATTTGGACCAATAACTGTGAACCAAGTGCTATATAAACCCCTAGACTAACACACTGATGCAGAAATTATGCTATTTTGTTCTCTTGCATTGCAAGAGTTCCTTATCTTCTATAAATTCTACTGTGGCACACACTGAACTTGTGTTACATCACTCTGAATTAAAGAAGAAGAAATTGATGTGAGCTGCTGGGGTCTGCTGCAACACTGGAGGGCATGGCCCACTATTTAGAGCTACAATACTTTGGAGCTCTGTAGTTTGTGCAGACCCTCCCTGCCAGGCAACAGAAGCAGTGGGGGCTTCAATGGCAGGGCATACTTGGTTGAGAAAGCTGCTCATGTCATGGAATCTGGGAAGTAAAAGAGAGAAGAAGTACTACAAAATCTCCTTTGGAAGTACAGTTCCAGTGACCTCCTACCAAGCTCTACCTCTTAAAGGTTTCCACCACCTTCCAGTAGCACCAAGCTGAGGGCCAAGTCTTTAACCCATGGGCTTTGGGGGCATTCCAGAAGCTATTGCACATTTCCTTCTTAAATGTTATGGAAAATAACCCAGTGAAACTCTGAATTTGCAATTTTCCTTGTTAGAATATTTTGAATACAAATTGTTTCTTTTATAGAAGATAAAATGAATCAGGTTTTCCACATTTTCTTCACCAAGTTTGCAAAGTTTATTTTTCAAGGAATGGGTTCATTTCATTTCATTTAACTTGTCAACTTTAAAGATATTGATTCTTTCATTCCTGATATTGGTTCTCTCTGTATCTGTCTATCTGTCTCTCTCTCTCTGTCTTTCTCTCTCTGTTAGTATAGAGATTTATATATTTTACTGATATTTTTATTGTCTATTGCTTTTATGCTTTTATTTCCATTTATTCTTGTTCTCATTTTATTATCTTTTTCTGTCTGATTCTTTGGGTCTAGTTTGTTCTTCTTTTCTAGTTTCTGAATGTGGAAACTTAAAAGTACATTTTGCTGGTTTAGAGTGGGTTGGCACCTACTGATGATTCTTCCCTGGAGAATGATACACATTTTCCTGGTTCTCTGTAATCATGTAATTTTGGATTGTATTCTAGACAATTTGATATTGCGTTGTAATAGTCTGACTTATTAAAACCCTCTGGAGAATGTCAGGTTTTTGTTTTAGCAGCTAATCAATCTAGATAACAAGTTCTATGGGACAATGACTTCATTATCAGGTCACGTCTCACAGTGAGCATTGTGTGTCTTTGGATCTGTTTCATGAATGTGCATCTTGGTAGCTAGCCCAGAACTTGTGTTGGTCTGTGCTGAGAGAGTATGTCTTTATCTCATTCTCTTCTGCCCAGCATTCTCTTCTCACCCTCCAGCTCCAAAGGGCACTGTTCCTGTTTCCTCTGACTAGAAAGATGGACTCCTTTTAGAATTTTATGCAAAATATTGTGTTATGCAGTTCCACATGATTAGATCTGCTCTTAGGGTAAAGTGGGGCAGGGGAGACAAAAAAAGAAAGAACAAAGACAGATTTTTTTTTTCCCATAAGGTTGCAAGGACCATTTTGCAAGATCCTCTAACCAGAGAGACAGTTTTTCTCCCCTATATCTTCAACGTTCCTGTCAGAAGCCCTGCTGCAATGCCCCAGACCCCTGGCTTAGAAGTCAGAGAAAAAAACATATAATAAAAGGAAAAAATGGAGACATACTTTACATTTTTCAGCTAACAGAGGCCCCTTTTCCTGGTAGACAAAGAAGTTTCTCTCAGAATTTGGATGTCTGTGCCTGCTGCAGTTCCATAAATAGGACCACTTTTAGGTCAAAGCAATGAGATGAAAGAGGAAAAGTGACCCAAGATACTCATCCCAATATAATCTAAATTTTTCTTCAAGTTTTTAATTTCCTCTCCAGCCTACTTTCATTGTTGACTTTCCCGAGTCCTTAAAATAACTGCTTTTTGTATTTTGGTTTTAGCCATAATCAGTGAAAGAGAAATTTTATAAAGGGCTTACTTTAACTTGACCAGCAATGGTAGACTCAGTAATATTTGACATCTATTAACTATTAAATTCTATATACAACCCACTTCTTCCTATCATTCTCTCTTTGTTCTGTCTCTTAAGAACACTGGATAGTGGGAAGTTTGGAGACTATGGGAATTGATTTCTGTTTTCTCTGGGAGAGCTGGTGACAGCTTGGTTAGGTAAGTGTTATCTGTTGGTCTCTTGGGACTCATTTGCACATTTGTAGCTTCAACTTTACTGAATCATATGATCCAGCGTCCCATTTTTATACTCACACTCTGGAAACATAGCTTACTACCTACTGTCAACCTGCACTACTTAGTATAATTATTGATTTAGATGTCTGCTATGGTTAGGCTCTTGAATATAACCTAAAGGCCCATGTGTTGAAGGCTTGGTCCCCAGTCCATGGCACTGTTGGGAGGTGGCAGAACCTTTAAGAGGTGTGACCTAATGGAAGGAAGTTAAGCCATTGAGGGCATGCCCTTGTAGGGGATATTGGGACCCTCAGCCCCTTGCTCTTCCTCATTGATTTCTGGCTGCCATGAGGTACTCAGCTTCTCTGCTACATGCTATCATCATGATTATATGCCACAACACAGGCCCAAAAGCAACAGAGCCAGCTAACCCCAGACAGAATCCTCCAAATCTGTGAATGAAATAGACCTTTCCTCCAAACATTGTTTGTCTTGGATATTTTGTTACAGTAATGGTAAGCCACCTAGCACCATGTCTGTTTCCTCCTTGAGATGTTTTTGTGGACAATTTATCATTGCTTTCTGAGCTTTAGCACAGTTTCTGGCACATAGCAGGCATGTGATACTTTCTTTTTTAAAATTATCTGACCTTGTTTTAAAATTGACTTTCAGATTCTTGGCATGAGGGATAACACTTTTCATACCTTATTAAATACATAGATAAAAGTGCATCACACACAATCTGAGAATGATCCTCTAGTTCCTTTCATGTCTCAGGGAGGCTGACACTTTACCCACATCAGCATCCTGGAGCTAGTGTGAGTGATAACACTGCTGTCCTTCAGCAACAGGTGAGGAGAGGCACGAGGAAGGCTGGTGTCTTTCTATTCGACCTAAAGTTATTAAGCACCAGGTAGAAACTGAAGTAGAGAATCTGAGCCAGTCCATTCTCAACTTGGCAGTTCTGATCAGTTCCTTTCAGCAGCATAGCAGACAGCTCGATGCACCTTGATGCATCCCCCATTTTCTCTTTTGCATTAAGACATCATTTTAGGATGGGTTTGCTGACTTTCTCTGGGTCTCTGACTACATTAACCACCAAACGTATGACTAAGCTATGCCTCTCTGACACCTCTTTCTCCCAGGATGTATCATTTCCATCCTACTGTGAAGCAAAAGCCTTTAAAATGCTCTTTAGTTTAAAAAAAAAAAAAAAACGCATTTCCATTTGGCCGATGTATGAGTGCAGTCAAGACAGTTTTATTTTCTAGGGCTTTAACTTGCTTGGAACATGGCAAAAAGCATCTAAGGGTTTCCGTAAGGTGTCCCATCATTCATTTGTCCACCTAGATAGACTGAATACTCCACTCACCCTATTGCCAAGAACAGCTGATGGCCCTCAGGAACCACACTGACTCACATGCGCACATTATACTGTCACGAAATTGCCTTCAGTGGGAATCTGAATTCCTCCAGGCCATTGGAAATCTCACCAAGTGGGCACTAATAAACAGGACATGCTTCAAAGGGAAAATAGATTTTTGTTCTATGAAGTCCAGCACATAAGTAGATCTAACTGGGACTATCCACTCCTGTCTACCCAGAGCTGTACTTCCTTCCTAGGGAGCAGGACCCCCTCAGCTTTCCCATGATTTGTCACAGCGTAGTCAGCTGTGGGACTCAAGGAATGCATCTACAGCCCCCTGCTATTTGGGTTTAACGAATGACCTGTTTGCCCATTTCCCTTCCCCTCTCTATACTGGCACCAGGAGACACTTGTTCCCTGTCCTGAGATTCAGCCCTCATCTGGAGTCCAGGTCCATACCATGCCCGAGATGGTTCAGGATGAGAAGAACTGGGGTAATTTGCTTGGTCAGTAATTTTTTAGAGAGCTCTTGAGATAGCTCTTGGGATGTGAATTCTTTAACTCCGAGGTTTTATTTTTCCCTTTCAGGGGAACCAGTGCTCTTACTCTCAGTCAGCTACTACTTGTCCTTCATGTCTTCCACTACCTGACCCCAAACATGAAATGACAAGTCCCCAGTCCCTCATTTTCTAAATGTCTGGTTAGATAAATGACTTTGATACGGGCACTTTAGTTTTGGTTTGATGGTTTCAGTGAATCAGAAAGACTAAAACCTAATTAAGCCTTGTCCCTTGCTAAGGGGACCTTAGAAAAGGTCCCTGACATCTCTAAGACTCAATTTCCTCATCTATAAAATAATGACTAAGATGTTTTAAAGATCAAATTAAATAATGTAAAAAGAGCCTAGCACATAGAGGCTAGCACACATGATGGCTTCCTATTATTATCTCTTACTATCTGCTGATCCATCTCCTCTAGGATATTGGCTGGTTCCCAGTGCTTTTTAGACTTACCTTTCTTCAATCACACATCCTTAAGATATGGCCAAAAGAGTGAGTCACTGGCCCAACTCTCAAATACAGATTTATTCTTTGCTTTCACCTGAGCCTGGTGGTTGTCTTTGGGTTATTGGTCCTCTTGGAATTAGCTTTCCTGCTTTTCCCTTCTGCTTTACTTGTCCTTCTGCTTCTTGAGTCCCTGATTTATTCATGTGAGAAAAACTTATGCAACATAAATTCTTCAAGGACAGCTTCCCTCAAAGGTAAATTACCACAACTTGTATTAGTCAATAAGGGACTGAATGTTGATGGTAATGTATATCATCTACCAAAACAGTAAAATGAATGGTTTATACACTTTAGGGATAGATTGTTGCATTTTTCTCTACTTAACCAATGATCTCTTCGTATCAGAAGAGATAATTGCAATATTCAAGCAATAGCAAATGGCTGTGGATATATCCAGTGATAAAGTGATTATACTTATTGGATCTGAGTTAGTGCAAAACTGCCCTCTGGGATGGAACAGTCCTTAGCAGTACTGCCAAATAAGCAGAAGAAAGAATTTAGATACAAAGAGTCTCAAGAGGAAGACTCCTTATCTGAACTCTAGAATTGTGACTACATTTGAAATAAGAAACCCACATGTAATACCATAATTCTCTTTATTTTAACTTTATAAAGGTAGTGAAGGTATAGTTAAGAATTATCAGAAGGGCTGGGGATATGACTGAGTGGTAAAGCACTTGCCTGGTATGTACATGTGAGATCCTGGTTTTGAAATGGGCCAAGGAACTGGACAGACACTTTACAGAAGAAGATATGCAGACAATTAATAAATATATGAAAAAGTGTTCAACATCTCTAGTAATTAGAGAAATGCAAATTAAAACAACTGCAAGATTTCTTCTTACTCCAATTAGAATGGCTATTATCGAGAACACAAACAATAATAGATGTTGGTGTGGCTGTGGGAAAAAAGGCACACTACATTGCTGGTGGAGTTGCAAATTGGTATAGCCCCTCTGGAAAGCAGTGTGGAGATTCTTCAGAAAACTTGGAATGGACCCACCTTTTGACCCAGTTATCCCACTCCTCGGTTTATATCCAAAGGACTTAAAATTAGCATACTACAGTAACGCAGTTACATCCATGTTTATAGCAGCTCAATTCACAATAGCTAGATTGTGGAACCAACCTAGATGCCCTTCGACAGATGAATGGATAAAGAAACTGTGGTATAAATACACAATGAAATATCATTTAATAATATTATGGCATTTTTCAGATAAATGGATGGAATTGAAGAATATCATGCTAAGTGAAATAAGCCGATCCCTGAAAACCAAAGGTTGAATGTTTTCCCTTGATAAGTAGAAGATGATAGATAAGGGAGTTGGGGGAGTGGGGGTGAGAGAAGAATGGAGGAACTTTAGATTATGTAGCGAGAAATGAGAGAGATGTGGGGGGCAGGGATATGCAAAATGGTGGAATGAGACAGACATCATTACCCTATGTACATGCATGATTACACAAATGGTATGAATCTACATTGTGCACAACCATAGAAACAAAAAGTTGTACCCCATTTGTGTACAATGAATCAAAATTCAGTCTAAAATTTTTAAAATATAAAAATATCTACATTTGCTAATTAAGGAAAAAAGAATTATTGAATACACATTGTAAAAAATAAATGCATAAATTTCATTACCATATATACCAGAGCAAAAGTATTTGCAGCCAACTGTGGGCATTATACTTTTATTTCCTCTTCCATTATAGAAGAGGATGGTCTCTTTTCAAGTAGGGATTGCTCATATGTCTTTCTTCTTCAAGCTGCATGTCATTCATACCCCATGTAGGTCTAAGCTGAATGGCATTCTTTATTTCAGGACCATTTTTAAATTAATGCAAAATGACCAAACTAAATTTTAAAGAAAAGAAGTTCTAGGACTGGGGTGGTGGCTCAGTAGTAGAGCATTCACCTAGCACATGTGATGCACTGGGTTCAATCCGCAGTACCACATAAAGATAAATAAATAAAGGAATCTACAACTAAAAAATATTGTTTAAAAAAGAAAAGAAGTCCTGTAATGTATGTTGCCAAAAGGCTGTTGCTCTTTCTTCTCTTCTTCTTTTTCTTCTTTCTTTTCCTCTTACACATATTAAGTAGGCATTATGGGCTGAATCCAATCTCCCTCAAAATTCTTATTTCAAAGATCTAATCTGCAGTAACTCAATTGCGACAGTCTTTTAAAAGGTAACTAAGACAAAATCATTCATTGGGGTGGTCCTAATTCAATATGACGGGTGACATATATGAAAAGGAGTTTAGGACACAGACAGGCACAAAGGAAAGTCCGTGCGAAGAACTTAGGAGAAGGGGGTTATATGGGTCAAGGAGAGAGGCCTCAGAAGAAGACCAACCCCTTGTCTCATTCTTCCAACCTTCAGAGGGCTCCAATCTGTGCTACTTTGTTATCGCAGCCCTAATAAACTACTATAGTAGGTAGTCCACAGGGGTGGTCATCTGATCAATTGTATCTGCCATCTTCCTCTGTCTATACATGAGTCCCAATTGGCAAAAGCATAGAACCAACTGTGATCTTGGATCTTTGGTGATTTACTCCCAGTGATAAGATAATGCTTGTGGTTCAGGGGAGAGTTTGCATTAAGTGGACAAGAGAAGTTTCAAAGCGGGAAGATTTGAATTCGATCTTAAAATTGGTAGGAATTTGGAGATGTGGAGAGTTGGGAAAATATAGTATGAACCAAAGAGATGGACGTGGTTAGAAGATTTGTACAAATGAGCAGTGGGAGGTAAGACCAGAAAGGGAGGCTGAAACTGCTTTGTAAAATGTCTTCAGCACCAGGTAACCACACTTCCCTGCCAGGAGTTCTGAGTAGGAGCACGGTCTGAATGTATGACAGCCAGTCCTTCAGAAGACTGATCTGTGTTGAGATGCAGGAAGGTGTGAAGGGAAGAATTGCTGGCGAAAGGTTGCAAGGGAAAAGTTACTTCTACTTTCCTCCTACCTGACAAAGAGAAGTGATTGAAGGTTGTGCATCTGAGCGGCAAAGGAAAGGAGGATTGAAGAACTGTTGTGGCGGACATCAAAAGCTGGCTGCTAATGGGGTGGAGAGGAGTGAAGTGACTGACCTCTCGATAGTAATTATTTCCATTTTACTGATGGAAACCCTGAGGCATAGTAGATTTACCCTTATAGCTATCAAAATTATTTGGGCCAATAAAAACAAAGTACTTTTCATGTGTCCTTCTTGGAAGGTTGCCTTATCACATTTTCTACTGCCATGATCACAAAAAAGAAGGAATAAAATTTTTAAATTTCTCTGCCTAGATAAGCTGCCATTCTTTTAATATTGCAAGCTATTTATACCTTTACCATAAATTCTCATTGGCTTTTATCTTCAAAACATCACATCTATGTTTCAGATTGTCAGAGGCATATGGAAGGGTTGAGGATCCCCTGGGGAGACATCAATCAATCTGAGGCAGCCATACAACACAGCTATTTCTTAAGAACCTACTGTAAATCAGGTTCTCTGCTATATGCACATAACATTTAATCCCCATGGCAGCCTGTGCGATCATTAGTATTGTTCTCGTCTTCTAGATGATTGAATTGATGTTCACATAAATTAAATTGCCTGAGGTCACATGGCTGGTGAATGACAGCAATAGGGCTCCCCAAGCCAGGTGGCCTGATCCTGAGACCATGCTCTTCCCACATGCAGCCACCAAAGACACCAGGATCACGACAAGGGAACCATGGTCTTTGTGCTGGTTCTTCTTTGTTTCCATCATTTTCCTCTAACCCTGCTCCTTTCTGTCAGCAGCCACAGAAAAGGTGATTACAAAGTACTTATCTATCTGAACTCAACTGCATTGAATAGGAGTCCAAGCATTTTTAAAAAACCATCAACCGAAGGACCTATCTTGATAAAGCCTGAATGAACACTAACTTTTTGAAAGGTACATATATTGCTTTGCTATAGTTTGGAGATAAGGTGTTCCCCCCAAACTCGAGTGCAACAGTGTGAGAATGTTCAGAGGTAAAATGATTGGGTTAGAAGAGCTGTACTCTACTCAGTGGATTAAACCACTAATATGGGTTAACTGTGTGGAAACTTCAGGCAGGTAGGGTGTGGCTGGAGGAAGTAGGTCACAGGGGAGGGCGACCTTTGGGGTTTATATTTTGTCCCTGGCATCTCGCTCTTTCCACTTTCTGGCTGCCGTGCTGATTTCCTCTTCTGTGCTCTTCCATCATGATCTTCTGCCTCACCTCAGACAGAGTCAAATGGCCATGGATTGAACCCCTGAAATGGTGAGCCCAAATAAATGTTTCCTTCCCTAAGTCATTCCTGTCAGATCTTTTGGTCACTGACACAAAGCCGATTAAAACATGCCGTATAGTCTATTTGTTGCTCATTTTAACTTCCTCTTTTCACAATAAATATTTTCATTGTTTCATCAATCTTCTAAATTTATCTGTGGGGATAGACTTCTCTAGAACTTTCTACACATTTTCCATCTAGACAGAAAAGATTTGGTCGGTTTGACTATATTGTCTTCTGTTTTTAAAAACTGCTTCTTTCTGAAATAAAAATGTCAGTGTCCATGAGTCATACACAACACAGATCACAGTCTTTTTAGAGCCAAAGAGTCCTCAGAGATCTTCTAAAGTAGAATGAGTTGCCTGAAAAAAAAAAAAAAGGTATTCTATAGTCAGGAAGGAGATAAGTAGTTGCAAACGGAAAAGGTGTATGTTGACCATGAAGGAGCTGACTTCATCAATCATTAATACAATATGGTAAAATGTGCAGTTACATTTTTTAAAATTTTAGTTTCAAGATGTCATTGATCTCCCTTTTTGCCTAGTTCCGTTTCTTCACTGAAACCATTCATGTGGGGTCTGTTTATATACATAAATTCATCCTAAAGACATTTGCTAAGTACCTGTGAGAAGCTGGTATTGAGATGGGTCTTGGGCATGCAAAAAAAATTCTTTCCCATTAAAACATGTTTTGTACTCCTAAAAGAAATTGTGGAGAATGAAAAGCACACACAAGAAAAAATTCTAGGTCTTGGAATAGGAGCTTATATTGGTGTGGTGGAGACATAAAAACATATAAAAAGAAGCAGAAATTGTGTTCCTGCTTACCTGCTTATTTTTCTGATCTGGGGAACAAAATAGTTGACTTTGTAAAGTCTTTGTATACTTCTGCAATATACGCACATTTTATCTTCCAACATCCAATGTCACCATAGTCTCAGACAGTTAAAAATGTTGTTCCAATACCAGATTTCTTGCCTGATGTTATAATATATATATGATGAATGCACACACACAAACACAGAAATGCATGTGTGTGTGTATATACGTATTTTTCATGGTTGTATGTGTGTATAACATCCCAGATTATATACATATCCCAGATCTATGTATATAATACCCAGAGAAAACCACCTTTCTGGTGAGTAAAACTGGCTAATCCAGGGACTGGAGTGTGGAAAAGCTGGATAGGTTGGAATTGAACCCTCAGCCTGCATGGTGGATGATCTGAGAGCCTGGTCGTGTAACCCAGGTCTCCTGGTATTACCAACCACATCATGGCTCCACCCAATCATGTGAACAGATGTTCTGATGTTCTGGCAAAGGATTCCGATGGGGTGGGGTGCAGGCTGGCCAGACAACTACTGCCATTACCCCACCTCTTCCTTCCCTTGGCCTCCACATCTCCTCTTTCACCATTCCTCCCCTCCTGCTCACCTTGCTTCATGTAGCAGGAGTGAGAGGTGGAAGAGCAATAGAACAGCTTGCTGAAGATCCAAGTCACGGATCGTTGTCTGTGCTGACCTTTTTGTTTTCCGACTGCCTCTCTCAAGGTAAAAATTATTTGTCACAAATACAGGGATTTAGAGAAACATCTACAAAATCCCCCTAAAAGTAAACAGAATCCGCCAGCTTTCCTCTCTTTCATACAACTAGGCAGTGATGTTAGGTAGCGTTTGTACACAGAACATCAGCTCCCTTGATGGCATTTGGGTTCATTTCCGATTGAGAAGCAGTGATTTATCTTTTTTGTTTGTTTGTTTGTTTAATTTGCTTTGATTTACCCATGAGAAGTCAATTAGAAGACAAGATTCTGGAGGCCTGAGGGTATTAGGTTTTCAGTTTTATACCTGGAGGGTAAGCTCAACCCAGTAAGTAGAAAGTTATTAAGAAAAACTTAAAAACCACATGAACCACTATGCTATAGCAGCAAGAAATTTTGCAGTATCAGCTTTACATTCACATGTTTAGGTTGTGTGCATTTCCTGATTCCAGCATAATGACTTTTTAAAATTAGACATATACATTAGCCCTTATTAGAGAAACAGCACAGTACTAAAGCCCCCTTGAGTTGGCACAGCACACTCCAGAATCCAGAGATCCAGTGGAGGAACTACTCCATGCTGAGCTTCCATCAATTCTCAGACTTCAGCAATAACAAAACGACAACCAATAATGAACTGGGTGCTTATTCTGTCTTCTACATCTTCCATATATTACCTTATTTTTCCCTCCAACATCATTTTGAGGGAGATATTTTTAATGTCTCTATATTTTCAGATGATAAAATTGAAAAATGTCAAGTAAATTGCTCAGCCAGTAAGCAAAGATTCAAATCCAGTCTTAATTTACATATTAATATTTGGACTTAGTCCCCAAGATGTATCTATAGGTTTCTAGATATAAATAGAGAATCAATATAGATGTTCATGCATGAATAACTGGGTAAAGAAAATGTGCTATATATACACAAATCCAGTCTTAATTTACATACTAATATTTTAACTAAATTCCCATGACATATCCGGATCATATGTAGATAGAGGGTCAATACAGATATGCATGGATGGATGAATGGATAAAGACAGTGTGGTACATATACACAATGGAATACTGTTAAGCCATAAAGGAGGATGAAATCCTGTCTTTGCAACAACATGGACAAAACTGGAAGATATTGTTCAGTGAAATAAGTCATCACAACAAGACGACAAAGTCCATGATTTCACATAGAATATAGGAAAGTCGATGTAGAGAATGGAGCAGTGGTTGCTAGGGAAAAGTAGGAGGAGGGAAAGAATGAGAGAGGTTTGCTAATGGGTACAGAGTCAGCGGGGAGGAACACAGAATACATTCCCTTGCACCATAAGACAAATATAATTAAATAAGGGACTGTAATGTTTTGAAATAATTGAAGAGAAGAATGTGAATGGCTTTAACACACAAAGGAATGATAAATGTTTGAAGTGGTGGCTACACTAGTGACCCTGATTTGGTTATTTTACAATGCATTGCTGTATTGAAACATCACATTGTACCCCATAAATATTTTTCTGCAAATTGAAAATGAAACATTTTTAAAGAATGAAGAAAATGTCAATATTTGAATGATAATTCAGCCATACAGTAAGGACAGCAAACAGTAAAAATGACTCAAAAAAATCACAAATTCACCCTCCCTTTGTATTTTTTCTATACTTCAGCCACATATTTTCATGTAATGTTTATGGAGCACGTACTATTTTCAAGTATTGTGCTAGGTGAAAAGCAAAAACAAATAGGACACATGTTCTGTATTTAAGTACTTCAAAGGTCAAAGGTCAGTGGATCATTTTAAAATGATGTGACCAGTGGAGTGGGACAGGATGACAGAGAGATGGTCAGGCCAGATTTCCAGGAGGAAGGGATTTCTGAGCAGAGATGTTAGCACGAGGGGGCTGGAGGGAAGGAGGAAGACAGTTGAGACCTTAGTTGCTGAGGGGACCCTGTGAACACTGGCAGGAAACTTCCAGCTATGCATTGTCGTGTGATGTTGGGAGTGTCCCTGTCCGAAGAGGAGGCAGGACACAAGCTGGAGAGCCTCCTGCACCACTGGAAGGACAAAGATTGAACAAATAGCGGACAGGTGGGCGAGGGAGAGAAGGACCAGAACTGGAACTACCAAATTCATCACAACTGAAAAATATAAAAATAAAAAGTGCAGTTCGTGCTCTTGAGTTCTTTTTGTTTCTCATGTTTTCTAGGAAAACACACAAATTTGTACCCTGGCACTTTTCCTACATAATTTCTTGACAAATGTTATAATATTCGTGGCCAGCAGATGGCACTAGGAATACATAAAAACACTTGCACCCTAAACTGTTTAGTGGACCTTTCCTCCTATTTACTTTAAGATATTAAACCAGTTTTTTTTTTTTTTTTGACAAATTTTTTATTGTTGCATAATAGTTGCACAGAACAATGGGATTTGTTGTTATATATTTGTACATGCATATAATAAAACAATATAATTAAATACTTCCCCCTCCCTCCCCACCTCCTGACCTTTGGCCCCTTTCCTTAACTGATGTCCCTTTTAGGAGATCCACCCCCGCCTTATATTCTTTTATATGTTCTTTTTAGATACACATGACAGTAGAGTGTATTTTGACTTATTATACATACATGGGAACCCCCACCTTTCTTTGCTTTTTTCTTTTCTAGCTTCTGCATATGAGAGAAAATATATGACTCTTGAACTAAGTCTGACTTATTTTACTTAACACAATTGTCTCTACTTCCATCTATTTTCCCACAAATGCCATAATTTCTTTTTTCTGTATGACTGAATAAAACTCTGTTGTGTGTATGTGCCGCGTTTTCTTTATCCATTCATCTGTCGATGGACACTTAGGCTGATTCCATAGTTCAGCTATTGTGAGCTGTCCTGCTATAAACATGGATATGCATGTAGCACTGTAGTATGATGACTTTAATTCTTCAGGATAAATACCAAGAAGTGGCATATGGTAGGTCCATACCTAGCCTTTTTTTCTTTTATTATTTGTTCTGTTTAGTTATACATGACAGCAGAATGCATTTCAATTCATTGTACACAAATGAAGTACAACTTTTCATTTCTCTGGTTGTACACGATGTAGTCACATCATTTGTGCAATCACATATGTATATAGAGTAATGATGTTTGTGTCTTCCCACCATCATTCTTTCCTCCCTCTCCCTCCCCTCCCCTCATTCCCCTCTGCCTCAATCCAAAGTTCCTCCATTCTTCCCTTACCCATGACCCTCAGTATGTATAATCATCCACCTATCAGAGAAAACATATGGCCTTTGATTTTTTGGGGGATTGATTTATCTCACTTAACATGATATTCTCCAACACCATCCATTTACCAGACATGCCATATTTTTATTCTTCCTTAAGGCTGAGTAATAATCCATTGTGTATATATGCCACATTTTCTTTATTCATTCATCTGTTGAAAGGCATCTAGTTTGTTCCATAGTTTAGCTACTGTGAATTGAGCTACTATAAACACTGATGTGGCTGTATCTCTGTAGTATGCTGATTTTAAATCCTTTGGGTATAGACTGAGGACTAAGATACCTGGGTCAAATGGTTTTTCCCTTCCAAGTTTTCTAAGGTATCTCCATACTGCTTTCCAGAGTGGTTGCACCAATATTCAATCCCACTAGCAATGTATGAGTGTACCTTTTCCCCTACATCCTTGCCAACGTTTATTGTTGCTTGTAGTCTTTATATTCTGATTGGAGTGAGATGAAATCTTAGGATACTTTTGATTTACATTCCTCTAATTACTAGAGATGTTGAACTTTTTTTATATATTGTTGTTTGATTATATATCTTCTTCTGTGAAGTGACTGCTCAGTTCTTTAGCCTATTTATTGATTGGGTTATTTGTATTTTTGGTGTTAAGTTTTTTGAGTTCTTTATAAATTCTGGAGATTAGTGCTCTGATGGATGTGGTAAAGATTTTCTCCTACTCTAGGCTCTGTCTTCATGTTATTGATTGTTTCCTTTGCTGAGAAAAAGCTTTTTAGTTTTAATCATTCCATTTATTGATTCTTGCTTTTATTTCTTGTGCTTTGGGAGTCTTCTTAAGGAAGTCTGATCCTAAGCCGACGAGATGAAGATTTGGGCCTAATTCTTCTTTTATTAGGTGCAGTCTCTGTTCTAGTACCTAAATCTTTAATCCACCTTGAGTTGAGTTTTGTGCAGGGTGAGAAATAGGGGTCTAATTTCATTTGCTACACATGGATTTCCAGTTTTCCCAGCACCATTTGTTGAAGAGGCTATCTTTTCTCCATTGTATGTTTTTGGCACCTTTGTCTAGTATGAGAAAACTGTATTTATGTGGGTTTGTCTCTGTGTCTTCTATTCTGTACCATTGGTCTACCTATCCATTTTGGTGCTTATACCATGTGGTTTTTGTTAAAATAGTTCTGTAGTATAGTTTACTATAGCCTCCTTCAGCCTCCCAAGCTGCTGGGATTACAGGCATATGACACCATGCCCAGCAATTTGCTAATATTTCATTAATTATTTTTCATCTAAGTTCATCAGCCATATTAGTCTGTAGTTTTCTTTCTTTGATGTGTCCTTATCTATATTTGGTATGAGTGTGATTCTGGCTTTCTAGAATGAATTTGGAAGTGTTCCATTCCTTTCTATTTCACAGAATAATTTGAGGGTTATTGACTTTAGTTCTTATTCAAAGATTTGGTAGGATTCAGCTGAGAATTCATCTGGCCTGGGCTTTTCTTTTTTGGAAGACTTTTTATTACTGCTTATATCTCATAAGTTTTTGGTCTGTTTAGGTTTTCTATGTCCTCTATTTTTTTCTTTTTTTTTTTTGCTTGTCTAGAAATGTATCCATTATTTTTAGGGTTTCCAATTTCTTAGAATATAAGTTTTCAAAAGTAATCCCTGATGATCTGCTGGATTTCTGAGATGTATCTGGTTATTTCTCCATTTTCATCTCTAATTTTATTAATTTGGGTTAAACCAGTTTTTCTAGTGCACTAACTCTTCTAGTTAAATATGGGAAATAAAGTAGAGCTATATCTCAGATTATAATTGTTTTAGAGGATGGGGCTGTAACTCAGTGGCAGAATGGTTGCCCACTATGTACAAGGCCCTGGCTTCCATCCCCAGCACTATGACAGCAAAACACAAACATAAACAAACAAAAAACACCCACAACATAAAAATGTACCTTTGGGGGCTGGGAATATAGCTCAGTTGTAGAGCTCTTGCCTAGCATGTGTGAGGTCCTGGATTCTGGGTTCAGCATTGGGGGGGGGGGGGGATAAATAAATAAACGCTGTTTTACTTTTCACATTATTGTGGAAAGAGTCTAACACAGATGATGTTTGTAACGTAGATGGGGTTAGCTGGAGTAATTTTGTGAAAGTGTTCAACTCTCCACACAAGTGAAGAGGGTGTTATGTGCAAAACCTGAGGTTTGAATGCTGGGCCTCTTCTGTTCCCAAGGGGCTTTTCTCGATCCTAGGGACAGTTTACTAGGGCCTGGGCCTGTGAGACAGGATGGCCCTCAGGCATGTATGTCTCCTGTCCTGACAATGGCTATTGTGCTGTAGCCTCAAAAGGATTCCCTGAGGACTGGGCGAGGGCGTCCAGGAAGTTAGTTAAATGAATAATTTACTGTGTTGGTGTCATCATCTCTGGATGGTCAGGAAAATTCATGGAAAACTAGGACAGGTGAAGGGGTAGAACTAGGAAGGATGAGAGCTGGTAAAGGTAGAGGAGGTGGGGAGAAAGGATTGAGTAGGGAAACCTTTCAGGCCGAGAGGTCCACAGATTCCTTTGGTAGGAGGAAGCCACAGCGGATGGCTGACCATGTCCTGGCTTACCCAGTGAGGAGCTCTAGAGAAAAGGCTGCCTGTTGGAGGAGTCCAGAGTTCAGCAGAAAGGGCCATGTGCAAACACCCTGCCTTGCTTGGCCACTGGCTGGGAACTGCCGAGGAAGAGCGTGACTGGGTTTGACTACTATGACAGATGCTGATGTGCTACAGATGGAAGTTGTCCGCTGAACGTACTCCCAGCAGCTTGATGCAAACGTTTTCTCCGAGGTGCATCTTTGTAGCTGCCACACCTTCCAAGTTAAAGAGATAACTCTCCTGTTTAAAACCTCCTTTGAATTCCCAAAGCTTCTCTGATGAAACTCTGTCTACATGTTCTTTCTCTTCCGGCAGCTGAGGTGCTATTTCTGCATGAGAGTTAATTCCTAGTCTCTCGGGGTGGTTCAATCCAATGCAGTACATGAAAGGGATTTGCAGCTTCGTTTGCATAATCTCAGTGTCAGTATATGAGTTATGTTGCTCATATTTATAAAATGTAATATGTACATCTTAGAGAAATATAAAATGAACAACTTTGTACTATTCAGCACCTAAGAAAGAAATGAGACTGTAATATTGAAGCACCCAGTACCCTTCCTGGGTCACTTGCTCTCCTAGAATTAAACACTAGTCCAAGTTTTCTATCAATTATGCCTATACTTTCATGACTTTGCAACTCTGTATCTTCTTATATATATACGCACACACATATATTCACATAGACATATATTTTGATGACTTCATTTTTTATCTTTAACATTATACTTGAGATTCATTTCTGTTGGTGTTTGTGGGCATAGATCACTTTCACTCCTTAACAATATTCCATTGTATGGAAATATTTCATTTTATCCATTCTAGATTCTATGAATGTAATTGTAATTGTTTTCCCTTATATATTTGCATAGACATTTCTTTAGTGTGGAATTGTTAGTTATACGACCACATATCTTAAAATTTATTAGGTAATACATTTTCCAAGGTGGTTTTACTAATTCATACTCCTACTATAATTTCATGAGAGTTTTCGTTGCGCTGTTTTCACCAGTTAGCAGACTTGTAAGTTTTGCCATGTAGTTTGGGTTTGCATTTCCCTATTGCTTTATAAAAGTTTTAAAGTTCTGGCCGGGCATCGTGGTGCACACCTGTAATCCCAGCAGCTCCAGAGACTGAGGCAGGAGGATTACAAGTTCAAAACCAGCCTCAACAACTTAGCTTTGAGAGCGGTGACAGAGGATGCAAGAGCAGTTACTGAGATCAGGGGTCTCTGATGCCCTCATGGCTGTGGTATGCCCAGTTCCTGGGAATGTTTCTGTGCAAGGGCACAGGATGCCTACCTGCTGTAGCAATGCCCTGCATGAGGAGGCTCTGTGCAACAGCCCTATCAGTTCTAACTTTGATCTCCAGCACAAAGAAAGGAATTCTTATGCTAGACAACCACAATGTTTCACCAGCTCTGCTTCTCCAGTAACTACATGCCTTATGTAACTTTAAACAATGAACTTTCTTGAGAGCTACACAATGCTCCTAACATTGCACTTTGCAACTGTGAATTGCAACGATGGAAAAGCTACATAGGATGAACTATTTTTTGTAACTTTCCTGAATACAAAGAATAATGGTTGCATAGTCTTTAACCTGATAATGAGACACATATAAAGATTGATGGCATAGCTCTTTAGACCTGCATCTCTATCAGAGAGCAGGCTCCACCTGATCCCAGCTTAATCTTCAAGATCTGTGTCTGTCAATTTTTATTTTCCAACCTAAGAGATTGGTTGCGCTGGTTGAGACAACTTAGCAAGGCTCTAAGCAACTTAGGGAGACCCTGTCTCTAAATAAAATATAAAAAGGGCTGGGGATGTGGCTCAGTGGTTGTAGTGCCCCTGAGTTCAATCCTCAGTACCAAAAAAAAAAAAAAAAATTTTAAAGTTCTGCTTTCTCATTTAATTCCTTAACACATCTTAATTTGATTTTTGTACATGAAGCTATATATCTACTGACTCCTTTGAGCATTTCCTTTTTATTCTCGTGGTTTAAAAAAGCACTTTCAAAGAGCAATTTTTTTCTTCTTGTCTCTATCCTTCACCATCTGTTTTAAAGTAGACTCAATAGATTTATCAAAGAGTATGATAACATACAGAGCTCCAGAGAAGTGTCTCTATAAAGAATGAGATTATAGTGAGTTTTTATTTTAATAAAAATATCACTTTGGGTCTCAAAAATTAGGGGAAAAAGGTATTTTTCATAAGATTGACCAATGCTAGTGTAAGTGCTCTGAAATGAGCATTATCATATATTAACTTTTAGTGGTAAATACAATCCTTCTGCAAAAGTAATTAAAGGCAAACTGCATTGAAGGCTTTCAGGGTATCTATGTTCTTTTATTGAAGTTTAATTCGGTGAAATCCATCCTGTGGAAAAATTTTAAAGTCAGAAGAAATATGAATGCACCAAGGTTTGCATCACAGTGCTCTATGCATAGAGTCATGTGCTACATAACTGTCAGTCAACAGTGGACCACATACATGATGGTGGTCCCATGAGATTATAATGGAACTGTAAAATTCCTCGTCATCTAGTGACACTGTAGCTGTTATGTTGTGGCACATTACTCATATGCTTATGGTGAAACTGGTGTAAAGAAATCCCATACATTGCCAGTCATTTGGAAATAGAGCACACTTATGCATAGTGATCTGAGGAGGACCTCTGTGCAGGCTGTTGCTGCAACTGAGGATGACACTGAGAAGACGCTGTTGCAGTTCTGGAAGGATCACACCTCTGTGATTACATCAGGAGTTATGCTCGGGCTTGGGGTGTTATCACCAAAGAGTATGTGAGTGACATCTGCATCTGGAAGACAATACATAAGTTTGTCATGACTTCAAATACTTTGCTGAGGAGGAGGTTGGAAAACTTGACGTGGAGATGAGAGACACCTGTACCCTGCATGTGGATGAGTGCACCACTGAGGAGCTTCTGGAGGTGGTTCCTGAGGAACAAATGAGGAGTTGTTGGAACTGGAACAGGGACATGTAGCTGAAGAAGAGGCAAGAGAAAAGGAAACTGCTTGGGAAGATAAGGAACAACCACCGAGGGAGTTCACAGTGAAGGGCATACCAAAAGCTTTTGCAGACCTCAACAATCTCCTTTTAAAAATGTGAAAACATGGACTTCAACCCAGAAAGTTTTTCATTAATAAGAATGTTCCCTGGTGCATTATGTACTTACAGGCAAAGCTGTGATAGAAAAAAGAAACAAACTAAACAAGCCCCCATGGACATTTTTCTGAAGAGTACCACCTCCTCAAGAAAAGACTCAGGCTGGTGCTTCAAAACAAAATGTCGAGGCCACAGGAGATGACAGCTGTATATATGTTGCTGTCCCTGAAGACCTTCAGTGGGACAAGACGAGGAGGTGGAAGACGGTGATGTTGATGATACTGACCCTCTGCAGACCTGGGTTAATGTGTATTTTAGTTATTAATGAAAAATGTTTTAAAGGCCAAAATATAAAATAAAATAAAAAACCTTACAGAACAGGAATATAAATGCTTTTGTGCACCTGTATTTATTTTCTTTTTTCTTTTTTTTTATTGTGAACAAATGGGATACATGTTGTTTCTCTGTTTGTACATGGAGTCAAAACATAGCATTTGTGTAATCATAAATTTATATAGGGTAATGTTGTTTGATTCATTCTGTTATTTTTTCCCTTCCCCCCACCCTCCCACCCCTCTTTTCCTCTATACAGTCCTTCCTTCCTCCATTCTTCCCACCCTCATTAACCCTAACCCTAAACCTAACCCTAACCCTAACACTAAACCCTCCCACCCCCCATTATGTGTCATCATCCACTTATCACCGAGATCATTCATCCTTTTGTTTTTTGAGATTGGCTTATCTCACGTAGCATGATATTGTCCAATTTCATCCATTTGCCTGCAAATGTCATAATTTTATCATTCTTTATGGCTGAGTAATATTCCATTGTATATTTATATATACCACAGTTTCTTTATCCATTCATCAATTGAAGGACATCTAGTTTGGTTCCACAATCTGGCTATTGTGAATTGAGCAGCTATGAACATTGATATGGCTGTATCTCTGTAGTATGCTGATTTTAAATCCTTTGGTTATAGACCAAGGAGTGGGATAGCTAGGTCAAATGGTGGTTCCATTCCAAGCGTTCTGAGGAATCTCCACATTGCTTTCCAGAGTGGCTGCACTAATTTGCAGCCCCACCAGCAATGGATGAGTGTACTTTTTTCCCCACATCCTCGCCAACACCTATTGTTGCTTGTATTCTTGATAGTTGCCATTCTAATTGGGGTGAGATGGAATCTTAGGGTGGTTTTGATTTGCATTTCTCTTATTACTAGAGATGTTGAACATTTTTTCATATATCGTTGATTGCTTGTAGATCTTCTTTTGTGAGGTGTCTGTTCATTTCCTTAGCCAATTTGTTGATTGGATTATTTGTATTCTTGGTGTAGAGTTTTTTGAGTTCTTTATATATTTTGGAAATTAGCGCTCTATCTGAAGTATGAGTGGCAAAGATTTTCTCCCACTCTGTAGGCTCTTTCTTCACATTACTGATAGTTTCCTTTGCTGAGAGAAAGCTTTTAGTTTGAATCTATCCCAGTGGTTGATTCTTGCTTTTATTTCTTGTGCTATGGGAGTCCTGTTAAGGAAGTCTGATCCTAGACCAACAAGTTGAAGATTTGGACCTACTTTTTCTTCTATAAGATGCAGGGTCTCTGATCTGATTCCGAGGTCCTTGATCCATTTTGAGTTGAGTTTTGTGCAGGGTGAGAAATAGGGGTTTAATTTCATTCTGTTGCATATGGTTTTCCAGTTTTCCCAGCACCATTTGTTGAAGAGGCTATCTTTTCTCCATTGCATATTTTTGGCCCCTTTGTCTAGTATGAGAAAATTGTATTTATTTAGGTTTGTGTCCCTGTCCTCTATTCTGTATCATTGATCTACCTTTCTATTTTGGTACCAATGCCATACTGTTTTTGTTACTATTGCTTTGTAGTAGAGTTGAAGATCTGGTATTGCGATACCCCCTGCTTCGCTCTTTCTGCTAAGGATTGCTTCAGCTATTCTGGGTTTCTTACTCTCCCAGATGAATTTCATAATTGCTTGCTCTATTTCTGTAAGGTATGTCATTGGGATTTTAATTGGAATTGCACTGAATCTGTATAGCACTTTTGGGAGTATGGCCATTTTGACAATATTAATTCTTCCTATCCAAGAACATGGGAGATCTTTCCATCTTCTAAGGTTTTCTTTAATTTCTTTCTTTAGTGTTCTGTAGTTCTCATTGTAGAGGTCTTTCACCTCTTTTGTGCGATTGATTCCCAAGTATTTTATTTTTTTCAAGGCTATTGTGAATGGGGTAGTTTTCCTAATTTCTCTTTCTGAAGATTCATCACTTATGTATAAAAATGCATTGGATTTATGAGCATTGATCTTGTAACCTGCTACTTTACTGAATTCACTTATGAGTTCTAAAAGTTTTCTGGTGGAGTTTCCAGGTTCCTCTAAATATATAATCATGTCATCAGTGAACAGGGATAGTTTGAGTTCTTCTTTTCCAATTCGTATCCCTTTAATTTTTTTGGTCTGTCTGATCGCTTTGACTAGAGTTTCCAGGACAATTTTGAATAGAAGTGGTGAAAGGGAGCATCCCTGCATTGTTCCAGTTTTCAGGGGGAATGCTTTCAGTTTTTCACCATTTAGAATGATATTGGCCATGGGCTTAGCATAGATGGCCTTTACAATATTAAGGAATATTCCCACTATCCCTATTTTCTCTAGTGTTTTGAGCATGAAGGGGTGTTGTATTTTATCAAATGCTTTTTCTGCATCTATTGAAATAATCATGTGATTCTTGACTTTAAGTCTATTAATATGGTGAATGACATTTATTGATTTCCGGATGTTGAACCAACCTTGCATCCCTGGGATAGAACCCACTTGATGGTGGTGTACTACCTTTTTAATATGATTTTGTATGCGATAAAATTTTGTTCAGAATTTTTGCATCGATGTTCATTAAGGATATTGGTCTGAAATTTTCTTTCCTTGATGTGTCTCTGTCTGGTTTAGGTATCAGGGTGATATTGGCTTCATAGAATGAGTTTGGGAGGGTTCCCTCCTATTTCATGGAATACTTTGAGGAGTATTGGAATGAGCTCTTCTTTAAAGGTTTTATAGAACTCGGCTGAGAACCCATCTCGTCCCGGACTTTTCTTTGTTGGTAGGCTCTTGATGACCTCTTCTATTTCATTGCTTGAAATTGATTTGTTTAAGTTGTGTATGTCCTCCTCATTCAGTTTAGGTAATTCATATGTCTGTAGAAACTTGTTGATGTCTTCAAGGTTTTCAGTTTTGTTGGAATATAGATTTTCAAAATAGCTTCTAATTATGTTTTGTATTTCACTCGTGTCTGTTGTGATATTTCCTTGTTCATTCTGAGTTTTAGTAATTTGAGTTTTCTCCCTCTTTCTCTTTGTTAGTGTGGCTAAGGGTTTATCAATTTTGTTTATTTTTTCAAAGAATCAACTATGTAATTTGTTAATTTTTCTGATTGTTTCTTTTGTTTCAATTTCATTGACTTTGGCTCTGATTTTAACTATTTCCTGCCTTTACTACTTTTGGTGTTGGTCTGCTCTTCTTTTTCTAGGGCTTTGAGCTGTACCATTAAGTTGTTTATTTGTTGATTTTTACGTCTTTTGTTGAATGCGCCCCATGAAACAAATCTTCCTCTAAGTGCTGCTTTCATAGTGTCCCAGAGATTTTGATGATGTGTCTTTGTTCTCGTTTAGTTCTAAGAATATTTTTATTTCCCTCCTGATGTCTTCTGTTATATAGTAGCATATTATTTAATCTCCAGATATTGGAGAAATTTCTGTTTTTTATTCTGTCATTTATTTCTAATTTCAATCCATTATGATCTGATAGAATACAAGGTAGTATCTCTATCTTCTTGTATTTGTTAACAGTAGCTTTGTGGCATAAGACATGGTCTATTTTAGAGAAGGATCCATGTGCTGCTGAGAAGAAAGTGTACTTGTTCTTTGTTGGATTGTATATTCTATATAAGTCGATTAAGTCTAAATTGTTGATGTGTTATTGAGATCTATAGTTTCTTTATTCAATTTTTGTTTGGAAGATCTATTCAGTGGTGAGAGACGTGTGTTAAAATCACCTAGTATTAGTGTGTTGTGGTCTATTTGATTTCTGGAATTGAGGAGGATTTGTTTGACGTACAAGGATGAGCCAATGTTTGGGGCATAGATATTTATGATTGTTATGTCTTGCTGATTTATGCTTCCCTTACGCAGTATGAAATGTCCTTCTTTATCCCTTCTGACTAGTTTTGGCTTAAAGTCCACATTATCTGAAATGAGGCTGGATACTCCAGCTTTTTTGCTGAGTCCATGTGCAGGGTATGTTTTTTCCCATCCTTTCACCTTTAGTTTATGGTTACCTCTTTCTATGAGATGAGTCTCTTGCAGGCAGCAAATTGTTGGATTTTTCTTTTTAACCCAATCTGCCAGTCTATGTCTTTTGATTGATGAGTTCAGGCCATTAACATTCAGGGTTATTATTGTGATATGGTTTGTATTCCCAGTCATTTGACTCATTTTTGTTTTTTGACATGATTGGTTTCTCCTTTATTTGGCTATTCCTTTAGGCTAGTTCCTCCCATTGCTGATTTGCATCATTGTTTTTCATCTCTTCCTCATGGAATATTTTGCTGAGAATGTTCTGTAATGCTGGCTTTCTTTTTGTAAATTCTTTTAGCTTTTGTTTATCATGGAAGGATTTTATTTCATTGTCAAATCTGAAAGTAAGTTTTGCTGGGTATAAGATTCTTGGTTGGCATCCGTTTTCTTTCAGGGCTTGGTAAATGTTGTTCCACGCCCTTCTAGCTTTTAGGGTCTGGGTTGAAAAATCTGCTGATATTCTTATTGGTTTCCTCCTGAATGTAGTTTGATTCTTTTCTCTCTTGACCTTTAAAATTCTGTCCTTATTTTGTATGTTAGGTATTTTCATAATAATGTGCTTTGGTGTGGGTCTGTTGTAATTTTGTATATTTGGAGTCCTATAAGCCTCTTGTACTTGGTTTTCCATTTCATTCTTCAGATTTGGGAAATTTTCTGATATTTCATTGAACAGATTGTTCATTCCTTTGGTTTGTTTCTCTAAGCCTTTCTCAATCCCAATAATTCTTAAATTTTGGCCTTTTCATGATATCCCATAATTCTTGTAGATTCTGTTCATGATTTCTTACCATCTTCTCTGTTTGGTCAACTTTGTTTTCAAGATTATTTTGTCTTCAATATCTGAGGTTCTGTCTTCCAGGTGCTCTATCCTATTGATTATGCTTTCTATGGAGTTTTTAACTTGGTTTATTGTTTCCTTCATTTCAAGGATTTGTTTGGTTTTTCTTTCAGTATCTTTAACTCTTCATTGAAATGATCTTTTGCTTCCCGTATTTGCTCTTTTAACTGTTGATTGGTGCGATCATTTAATGCCTGCATTTGCTCTTTCATCTCATTTGCTTTACTGATTGTTTTTATTATGTACATTCTGAACTCCCTTTCTGACATTTCTTCTGCTGTGCTGTCATTGGGTTTTAGTGATATAGTATCTAGGTTTGTTTGGGACATTTTCTTCCCTTGTTTTCTCATATTGGTCAGATATCAGTGAGATTTTGAGGTATTGCAGATTTTCTCTTTGGCTTATAGTGTCCCTCTAGATTTCCAGTGTATCACCTCCCAACCTTCAGTAGCCTGAAGTCTTGGAGGAACTTGATAATGCAGTGCTTCTGAAGAAAGCTGCCCCCAGCCCGCTACTGGGTCCAGGGCTGGGGGCTGGTTTTGCGTGGAAATCCTATCACTGGGTGGTCCTGCTCCTAGAAGCTGGCTATAGACAGGCCCTGCCCTCACCTGAAGAGCCAGGCTGCTAGGGGAAAGCCTCTCCCTGTCCTGCCTTGGTCCCAGAAGCTGCCTGCAGGTGGGGGCCTGCCACTGGATCTGGGGCTTGGGGTTGGCTCTGTGCAGAAAAGCTCTCACTGGGCTGCCTGCTTCAAGAAGCTGGCTGTGGATCTAGCCTGCCGCCTGAGGGAGCAGGGCTGCTTGGGGAAGTCTCTGGTTGCCCTGCCCTGCTGTGAGAAGCTGTCCACGGGCTGGGGCCCGCTGCTGGGTTCAGGGCTTGGGCTTGGTTCTGTTTGGAAAAACTCTCACTGGGCGGGCCTCCTCCTAGTATCTGGCTGTGGATCAAGCCTGCCTCCTTAGAAAGCAAGGCTGCTTGGGAAAGACTCTAGCTGCCCTGCCCTGCTCTTAGAAGCTGCCCCTGTCCGGGCCTGTTGCCCGGGGCCGAGCTTCACCCGGTGGAAGAGACTCACCCTGCGCCTCTATGTTGGTCCAAGTCTCTCAATGCCTCCCCTTCTTGAATCCTGGGTTCTGGAGTGAGGGGAGATGCAGCTACCCTCTAGTCTGCCATCTTGGATCCCTCTGTATTTATTTTCATGTAATGTTCTTACAGAATAGCCAGAAACTTAAAAATAATTTAAAAGTTTATGCAGCAAAAGTTAATTTATTATTGAAGAAAGAAAAATATTTCTTACAAATGTAGCATACCCAAAGGGTTATGGTATTATAAAATCTGTGTTTGTGTCCAGGAATGTCCTTGGCCTTTGCCTTCACTCACCAACTCACCCAGAGCAACTCCGAGTCCTACAAGCTCCATTGATGGTGTCTTATATAGTTGCACCACAGTTGATCCTTCATATTGTATCTTTACCATAGCTTTTCTATGTTTAGATATATGGATACTTACCATTGTGCCTATAACATTCACCGTTGTAACATGTGCAGGTTTGTAGCTTGGTGCAACAGGCTCTACCATATTCCTAGGTGTTAGGAGGCTGGGCCACCTGTTTTTGTCAGTACACTCTATGATGTTTGCACAACAATGACATTGCCCAGTGACTCATTCCTCAGTACATATACCCATAGTTAAGGGATGTACGACTGTATAACAGTAGCAAAATGGAAATACCTCAGAAATGGTTAAGCTATGCACACATACAGTATCGTGCTGTATGAAGTTTCAGTGAACAATGGACCACATACACAACAGTATTCCTATAGATCATATGATATAAATTACAGTAGTGCTGTAGCTGTCTTAAGTCTGTGTACACTGTGATATTCACACAATGATAAACTTGCCTAACAAGTTTCAAAACATATCCCTATCACTAGGTGATATATGATTATGTACACAAAACAGGATATTATATGGTCATTAAAGTTGTCTATTTATAACAATATCATTTACATGTTTATATGTGAAAAGAAAGGCATGAAATAAAACTATGTTAGAAGAAGAAAATGAGCAAAAAAATATGGTTAAAATAAAGAATGAGGGGCTGGGGTTGTGGCTCAGTGGTAGAGTGCTTGCCTAGCAGGTGTGAGGCACTGAGTTCAATCCTCAGCACCACATATAAGTAAATGAATAAATAAAGGTCTATCAACATCGAAAAAGTATTTTTTTAAAAAGAGAATGAACAAAATCTATGGGATCTTAATACAGCTTATTGAATGCTTTCCCCTCTTTCAAATTTCCAATTTTTTCCAAAATTAATTTTCAATGAGTACATTGCTTATACAATAGAAGCATAGAAGACATACAATTTCATTTTTATTAAAATTAATATTTTGGCTATAGTGCCTATCAGCTATAAAAGGGTAGAACACACATATTATCTGTTGAAGCCATGCATCAATTCCCGAGAGCTGGATGATGGAGAGAATTGCTGTAGCGTATGTACAGCTCACTCTTAGCCATAGTTTCAGAGCAATGTGCAAAATGTTATTATAGAACACTAGGGTAGAAAGTTTCATTGAACTGGAGGGAAATCTACCATCACTCAACCTATGACATTCATGCATAGTCTTTGTATTTCAAAAGAATAAAAGTAAAATATTTGTAGAAAGTCAGAAAAGATAGAAAACACAAAGGATCTTCAAGTGGTTTTTTAATTATTTAACATACAGAGGGCAGAACAATAACAAAAATTCACATGAAATCATTATATGTATATAGAACATTTTATAGTTAGTAAGCTCATCCCTTTTTTGAATTCTGCCAATTTTTTAAAAATATAACCTATGAAATCATCCAAAATGTGTTTCTTTTGAATTTTATATTAGTTACGTCACGTTTTCTTCTTTGCTCCACACTTACAAATTATTTAAAACTGCTAAAATAAATGAAATGTGGCATGCTTTCTTAGTTGTTTTATATTCTGTATTAAAATATTTTAAACTATGAAAGTTGAAAAACCATTTTAATATTTTTTTCTATTATGTGATTGCTTGCCTACTATAAGTGAACTAATTTATGGAATTGAATCATTTTGTTATCACAAGTATAGAAGGGCAAGAACATAAGGGAAGTATGAATATAAAACTTCAAGATGATTAACTTGAATGCACATTAAAATACTGCAGAACTGGCATATTTAATATTTATCAAGCAGAGAAAGAGAGTGTTACTCTGCAATTGGCAAGTGTATCTTCAAGATAATTACCACTTTTCAAAGCATTATTGTTGGATAGATTTTATAGGGGGAAAGGATTCATAAAACCTGACCTTCCTCATCCAAAAAACAAAAATAAATGAGGACTTAAAAGCATGCATTATGAATGATAGTGGCTGGAAATAAAGACTGTGTCCAATAAATCACACTGCCATCAAGTCATCAAGATAAAAAGAAAGGCTTTTGCTTCATTCAAGATCTAGCATCTGAAAATCTCATTTGATACATTTAACTGGTTTTTCTTTTTTCTATTCTGATTATGTTTAACCACCAAATTTTACTGTATGCTACAGCAATTTTCATTTTACTTGGCTATTAAAAGAAAACCACTGGATTCTAAAGACAGATTAAAATCTGTTGCACTCAGGATGAAAACGAGGGGAAAACACTTATTTGGTTGGGTAAATAAATTTCTAGATATTCAAAATATTACAAAACAAGCTGTTTTGTAAAAACATTTGAACACTATTAAAGATCTTTCTTGAGGTCTAGTAAAAGAAAAAACACCACTTGAATGGACACAGTTTCCTCATAGACTGTGCAGTGGCTGTGAGCAGTATCAGGGTCCCAGGAAGTGTCATTTCAGAGCTGCATTCTTCAAAGTGGTTAGGGAGTCTAGGTTGATACACCTGGTACTAGAGAAAATCTGAAATGATTCACCTAGTTGGATAAGAAAGGACTTACATATCCTTGATTTATTAAATTCCATTGTTCTTTTATATACATTTTTCCTTAAAACTCTAAGATGAACACTTTATGCAATATAAAATGATTTAATCATTTACACAACAAGCTTAATAAAGCTGACAGTCAATGGAAAACAATGAAGTGATCTACCTTCAGTAATCAGAAAAACTTTAAATCATTTTTATTATCTTGTTTATAAGTGTCTCTTATTAATGCTTGTGATTTTTAATAAACCACAAGGCAAAAAAAATAAGGCAAACCGTGTTTGTTTTCAACACACCTCTTGCACCATAGTGTAATGGGTAGTGTCATTCTCAGTTAACCTTCAGTACTCTGTACATACTATTCAGAAATACTGTGGTGAAGTAAGGCCTCCCATCCTTGAGCAGGATGCTACATAGGGGAGGGTTAGCTGCATTGGAAGGGTCTTCAACATCCCAGATTTCAAGCATGCTGCAACCAGGCCTGAAAAGATACAAATATGTATGTATTAAAAATATGTTCATACATAGAGGAGATATATAAATTATAAAGTATCTCCTAGATTTTCAGACACTAAAATATTTAGAGATTAAAGATTTTTAAGAATCATTTAAAAAATATAAGTTCAAAATTTTTAAATAATAAAATGAAATGAAGTATGTTGCATTTTCATGTCCCACTTAACGAAATAAACTTATAATAAAGGCTCGGTATACATTCAGAAATACATATTTAGATGTTCACTTTCAAAGTGAAACATTTCCAAGCACCATCACCATCCTAACATAGTAGAATGAGATGAAATAAAGAAAGCTAATCAAATTTCTGATTAATTCCAATTTTTTGGCATAAACTGCTTTGGATTAGCATGAAAACATATAGTCCAAGGAAAGGAAAGGAAGTTCTTATGCCAAGTTTGTTTCCTTCAATGCTTTCCCATTTTAGGTGGTTCACTATGGATTAAATGATATAGTATTTCTCACCCTACATGGGAATCATTAAAAGGAAGGAATCACACAAAATTGGTTTCTACTTTTTTAACATCTATATTGAGGTATAATTTATGTACAATAAAATTTACCCATATCTTATGTGGCAAAAGCTTAAGTATGGTCAAATATACATAGAATGAATAAACAACACAATCATAATATAGAAAATTTCCATCACTTAACAAGTTCCCCTGTGTCCTGCAGTCAATTCCCTTCCCCAGACAAGGTCCCAGGCATGCCCTGATCTCCTTTCTGCACTACAGAATAGTAGGTTTCTATTCTGAGAAGGTAGGTTTCTCATTTCTGGTTTCTTTACCTTAGAATGTTTTTGATATTCATACCTTCGATGTTGTAGTTCCTACAACTACTACTGTAGATCAGTGGTTCCTTAATTTTCATTACATGGAATTTCAACAATTTGCCTATTTGAAGTTAATGAGCATGTGAGATACTTTGAGGTTTCGCTAATAATAAAGTGTTGTCCAAAGACTCATGAACAAGGCTTTGTATTGACATGGGTTATTACTTTAGGGAAATATCTAGCAGTAGGACTGCTGGGATGTATGGTTAAGTATATATTTAACTTTATAAGCAACTTCAAAATTGTTTTCCAAGGTCAATACACCATCTTCTATTTCTATCAATAATGTATGAGAGTTTAAGTTGTTCTACAAATTCTCACAAACACTTGGTATTATCTTTGTAAACTGAGTCATTTTAGGGTTTTTATGGGTCATTCAGAATTATCTTCTTGTAAAATGTTTGTTTAAATGTTTTGCCAAATTTTATGCTGTTTATTACTGAGGTAGGAGAGTTCTTCACATATTTTGGATAAAAGTCCTTGTAATATATTTTAGCAGATGTATTAAGGCATACTTAATAATTATTTAATATACTCCACATATTTAAGGTGTAAAATTTAATAAATTTTAACATATGTATATATGCATGTGAAGCCATGGCCACAGCAAAAGTTATGAATCTACTCACCTCTCCCAAAAGTTTACTCATGTCCTCCTGCACCTCTACTCTCTTGTCCCAGGTAACATCCCTTCCCAGGAAGCCATATAGCAGCTTTCTCTCACTACAGATTTGTGTGCATTTTCTGGAATTGTTGCTTGATTTCTTTGTTTGCTTCTTTACTCAATCTAATTGTTTTAAGATTTATCCATATTGTTCTATGTATCAGCAGTTCATTCTTGTTTTTATTGATGAGTAATACTATATGGTCTAACTATTTTAATACTGTGTTTACCCATCCACCTATTGATAGATACCTGGACTATTCTCAGTTTTGGTTTATTATGTTTTAAAAAAACTGCTATAAACATTGTGAACAATTGGTGTGGATGTATGCTTTCTTTTATGCAAATACACATAGCAGGTGTATGTGTGAGTTCTTATGAATAACTTAACTGTCTTGCAAAATGGTTGTGCCATATTACATTTACACAACCCATGGATGAGAGTTGTAGGTACTCCAATGTCAGCACAGTTGGCATGATCAATTTTTTTTTCAATTTTAGCCATTATATTGGTATTTAAGGGAGTCTGTTTCATTCTTCTAACTGCCAATTTGTCATTGTCGTTCTAGGAAGCAATTAACTTGCCTGCATCTACTGTCATGTGCAGCTGTTAATACCTCTGCTCAGAGGTTTAAACAAAGGCCTCAATAATCCCTTAAACACCTTAAAGTTTCTTGAATCTTCAAGATTCTAAGTTCAAGAATTTTAATTTTACTTAGTAATATTTTTCTTATTATGTCTTTTGAGTTATGAAAACTTTTCTCTTAAGTCTTATAAATCCAGTATTGTTCAGTATTGTACCAGAGTGTTAACACTTCACTCCGTTGTAAATTCAAATCTGCATTTCATGCATCTAATAAAAATTGTCATAGAAATGTGAAAAATTAGGAAAAAAAGCTAAGTTTAAGATAGATGTGTTTAATACATGTATTGAAACATAACCCAAATATGTATAATTTTTAAGTTTTCATGTACCAGTGAAAAACATAAATAAAAGATGCTAAATGAAAAATCAAGATGCTAAAATATATTAGAATTTTTTGAAATTAGATTTTCCTTAAATGATAATATAATTTTACTTCTCTAGATGAAATGATTTTAAATAAAATACCAAGGTAATAGTATAATGGAATTTATATCAAATAAAGTCTTAAAAAATTAGGGCTATTGTAATAAAGTGAAATATTTGTTGCTTTAAAATATACCATATCATATAGCAGAGTATTAATACTCACTTAGTTCTCACAACACACCATGCTTCTTCTAAAACATAATAATTCACGTGTAACTCCAACAATTTATCTCTTACTTCTTTCGCAGATTTTCGACTATATGCTGAATAAACAATTTTTGTTCGGGCCCTTTAATTTTAAACAAATATAAACAGATTTCAAAATAAATGATAATGGACTAAAGAAAAATTGACAGCAAATTGAAATCTCAGTCCTCACTGGATGGGGGATTGATATCTATGACTCAAAATAAAAGAAATTATTTTTGAGATAACTATTCCCACATTCCTAGTTATATTTTCAAGGTGCTAAATCTCACAGCAGTTTGAATTTTGTATATATTGCTTGTTTGCATGTAATCTAGTCTGGAGAAACACTGAATAGCAGGATAATATGCTGAAATATAAAATTTGTTTCACACAGTTCATAAATTAATCTGCTCATAGAATATTTTCAGACAGAATCTGAATGTAGTGAAAACACAGATTTCATAACTAATATCTATAGAAGCACAGAAAAACAGATGAGTTGAAGTTGAATGTAGCAAACAGAATATTTAGACACTGGGTCTCTGAGAGGTAGAAGAAGCACACTATAGATTCTTGAGAAACAGGGATTTAACCAAATATGATATGAAAGATGATTTGGCTTTAGGTTTGGGTTCTTAGGAAACAATGAACAATGAACAAATCACCACTTATACATTAAATGTTACTTAGGATTTCAGGTATTTGGGATGTCCAATCACTACAACCAGACATAAAATTTCAAATAATTCTAAAATTTTTCCTTTAAGAATAAACTAAAAATCCACTAAGAAAAAAGGACTATAATTACAACAGAGTAATCAAAATAATTTTTGAAAACCAGTCAGTCATGTAAAGAAAACAAAACTTTCAGAGCACAATGGAAACCAGAGTTTTCATAAAGCAGCTAAATACCCCAAATTTTTATAAAAGGATGTAATATGGAAAATTTCATGTACTTTTTCTACCAATAAGATCTAGGATGTTTCTTAAGTCAAGCAGAGGGACATGTGTTAGGGTGAAGGGTTGGCAAAGCCATCTGTTCCTTTGGCTGCTGCTTAGGGTTTAATTGGAACTTGCTTTCCCCCTCATAGACACACATACTTTTTCAGTTTTCAGAAGTTTATTAAACCTGCTTTGAAGGAAACAGGTACATACTGGATGATTTCTAGGGTGATTATATTCTTTTTTAGCTTTCAGCAAGAAGATGAAAGCATGTGTGTGTCTGTGTGTGTGTGTGTATAAACATTTTCCCTATTCCTAAGAGCCAGTAGCAAATAGCAAATGAGTCTAAGTGAAATATTCAGTCAGTTGCTAACCTCAAGTCTGCATCCTCATAATGTGGGTGATTCACAATAGGATGAAGTGTTGACAGTTTTATGCTTGCCATTGTAGGCATGGCACCTGCAAAAACAGCATCTGCAAAACAAGATTACATTTCTTAATAAAATGATTTAAAGAAAACTGAAAGCTAAATTTATCCATAGTATCTGAATTTAAATTAAGAAAGATGAAGCATATTTGAATAAGAACCATTTAACATCATTCATTTTATTTGCACAGTATTCATTGTCTACCATAATAACTACCTTTGTTAAGTGTTATCTTGGTGTTGGCAACGGTGCTCAGTATTTTTACAAGGAGTCAGTGATTTAATTTGCATAAGAATTCTGTGAAGTGAGTTCTTGTTTTCCTTATTTTGTAGATGAAGAAGCAGGCACACACAGTAAAGTGACTTGTCTAAGACTACACAGTTCAAAAGTTTCAGAGCTCACCCCCAAAGCTACTCCACTACAGCTTCCTGCCTCACATCGGCATGACATTAAGGGCCAATACTACAGAGACACACAGGACAAGGGACAATGTAAAATCACATGAGTTATCATGAAATTAAAGCATTTAAAAGTATTTAAAATACTAGGGACTGAGTGACTATTTTAAGAGGCAAGTCTCAATGGTACATTTTTTTTCAAATGATTTTTTTATGTTATGATATGTAGTCATGTCTATGTGCTAGAGAACGTCTTTCTTCAGATGATCTTTAAATATTCATAATTATGTTATCTCAGTTCCCATTTGAGTTATGCCACTTATACATTTCACCCAACCATTTTATAACTAGTGAGCACTACTATTTAAAGTAATGGTATATATAAATTTAGTCATAAGTAGGACTATATAAAAAACTATCTGGCTTTTGTGTCAGTTTTGTCTCCTGGTAAACCAAATAACCAAATGCTTGTAATTATGAAGGTTGTTATCATTTTTAATTAGCACAATAAAAACAAGGCATGCTACTCAGATTTACTGAAGAAACTTTACTTTCAAATATAATCCAGCATTCTAAATGCAACTTTGAATGAAAATGCAAGACAAGCTATCTACAAAATGTTGGCAACATAGTGCTCCCGGCTGTCTGGGAGCCGTGGCTCAGTGTTACTGCCCAGCTTCAAGAGTATCAAACTCTTATCCAACTGACCTGGAAAAAGATCACAACTCAAACTCAAAACACAGTTTCTACTGAATGTGTAGTGCTTCCTCAGCAGTGTAAAGATGAAAAACTATCTGTGCACACACACACACACACACACACACACACACACACATTCAAAGTACTAACTACTTAACTACATAGTATATGTAAATGTGTGTATAAGTGTAAAGCTAACTATACATAAAACTAAATATCTCCATACCTGGTCTGGTATTGTATTTGATCCATTGTATAAGTTCTTCCTGAGGCAAATTATTAAATTCTCCTATTATGCTCCATTGATTATGGAGGTTTGCACATCCTTGTATAGACATCACTGCTAGAATGCCAAAGATAACATTCTCAAAATGAACTCTGCAAAAAAGCCAGCCAAAGAGCTGAAATGAAAAAAAAAAAACAAAAAAAAAAAAAACATTTATTTATAATCCTTATAAGTGCTACTGGGTCAAAAATAAATTCTTACCCTACTACTTAAACCAAGGTTTACATATGATATTAGTACATCAACATTGAATTATCATCTTTTGCTTTAAAACAACAAATACATTCAAATTACTGGGGCTGGTTAAAAATAAGACCTTTTTTTCCTCTCCGAAGAATTAAGGAAGGCATATCTTATCCTTCTAGTAATGATCTGTAATCTGGAGTTAAGATTAGCAAATCACACTTTTAAAACATCCTAGAACTAAATCCGTAGTAGGAACCAGGCAAGCTTTATTAGCACTGATGTGTGTATTCCTCTCAGGAAAATAAATATTATAATTTCTGATTACATACTCATAATCAAAACTAAATAAGGTGTTTCTATAGGTATCAAAACTCTGGGTAATTTTGGGGGGGGGTTCCAGGGATTAAGCCTGGGACGCTCAACCACTGAGCCACATCCCCAGCCCTTTTTTTGTATTTTTATTTAGATACAGGGTCTCACTGAGTTGCTTAGGCTGGCTTTGAACTCATGATCCTCTTGCCTCAGCCTCCTGAACTGCTTGGATTGCAAGCATGCGCCACCATACCTGGTAACTCTAGGAAACTTACCTAATTATGTCCTATGTTAGATATAGCCATGGAATCCAGGATTGACAACTTTTCTTAGGAATTCTCTGTGCCACACAGGACTACACTTGAGCAATTATTCAATATCTATTCACTTCTGAATGAATACTTGAGGTGGTTTTGGTGGGCAGGAGACTCTGGCACAAATAATTCTGAAAGACTACGTTTTTGAGTGGTACTGAACAGGTGGAGTAGGTGCCTCATCACTCATCAGAGAAATATCATTTACAATCTAGGAATAATGTTTAAAGCCATTTGAAGATGATTTCTTGCTCATTTGTGAATTGTGAACTAACATTTCTAATTGTTTAAGTTAACTAAATTAAAAAGCCTGATTTTATGTTTTGGATTACTCAGCAAAGTCAGGATAACTGTACTAAGTTGCTACAGATATTACAGTGTACTTGCACAAGAATGGTGCCTTACCCGTCGGGAGCAGATCAAGGAAGCCATAATACACATGTGCGGTGTCAAAAACAGCTTCAGCCTCATAATTAAAACAGCAAGGGCAGTAAATGCCATCAACTGCAAAGTGTGAAAAACCAGCTATAAAACAAAACAAAGTCTTTATTTTTTATATTTTATTATTAATAAATATAAGGTATATTAAAACCACTATTATTCATTAGAACAAAGATCTTCTAACAGTAATGTCTATTAATATTTATTTATTCATTCAGCAAAGGTTTTTTGAATGACTGTTAAACACTAAGCACTGTTCTGGGTGCTTCAGATATAACACTGAGCAATCTCTGCCCTTGTGAGACTTACATGTGAGTATAATTTAGTAAGGAGTGACAACAATAAATAGACATAGGAAATAAACAAGTCCATTATAGTCCACAGAAAGAAAATAAATCCCATATAGTCTATTATCAAGTGATAAGTGGGCAAGAAAGCAGAGTAGGGAAAAGAGCCAGGAAGTGCAAGGTGGGAGAAACTGCATTTTGAGTGGGATTGTCATAGTGGACCTCATTGAAAAGATGATATTTGAGCAAAGATTTTTGTAAAGTAAGAAGTGAGCTACAGAGACAAAACACATGAAATGTTTCACAAATGTGTATATCATTCAGATATCACAGTAGCATATAATACAAGAAGTAGAATTATATAAATATTTGTACTAACTATTAGGATACCCTGTTTTGATCAAGGTGGAAGGTTTTTTCCCTGAGCAAAGGTTTCAAGCACAACTTTTCAAACAGAGATAGTCATAAAATATCAAAATGGACAATGACTATGGGCACATAATGGAAAAGTAAAGGCAACTAAATATGTATGCTGTATCTCATTAATACTCAAACAAATTAAATGTTAAAGATAATAGGTATTTTCATTTATCAAAATGACAAATATTAAATTAATACTGAATGTAAGAAAATGAATGCTGAAACAAATTGATGCATTTCTGCAAAGAGAAAAGAGACAACTCCTTTAACTTCCATTATAACTTCCATTACAGGAATTTATTCAAGGAAATAATCAAAACACAAAGATATGTTTCAAAGATGATCACCAAAGTGTATTTTGTGTGTGTGTGTGTGTGTGTGTTTTCTTACAGCATCTTCTGACTTTTCATATTTTTAATTAATTTTTATTTGTTCTAATTAGTTATACATGAAGTGTATTTTTATTTGCAAATTAGGAAACAGCTTAAGTTACCAGTGTACAGGGATAAGTAACAAATTAGTGCATTTTGAAATTACATGATAGATTATTTAATTGCTTGGTACATTTTCAGGATGTAAAGCTGTGTACATACAGAATAATAATTCTGTAAAGAAACATAACCCTACCCCCAAAACACACATACGCAGAGTGGAGAGGAGAAGAGCAGATGCTATAAGAAAACATACCAAAAAACTAATAGGTTATTTCTGAATGATAATATTTCTGCATTTTTCCAAATTGCTTCCAAATCCTTATTAGTATTCAAATGTGAGAGCAGACTAAAGAGAGAAGGTCCAACAGAAATTCGCCACCCGTGTAGAACAACTCAGGTTCTACTGAGTGTGCACCAGCAGCAAGGCTACACTTTTGTGAAGTATCCTTGAACTAGAATTTAATACACAAGTCTACCAGAGAAAAAAAAATGAGAACTTTACCTCACCACGTTCAAGGAGCTGTTTTCTGGAATAAAATCAAAATATTATCTATTTACAGAATGCCCATTAAACTATGATTACATAAAAATAACTTCATTGATTTCTTAGATTTTTGAAATTTTATTCTCTTAAACTACTAGGGGCTTAAATAAAAAATAAAAAAGGTTAGAAAACATTACTAAAAAACACAGTACTTTAAAAGGCATAATATACAGTCATTGTACTGAAGGTGTGTTAAAAAGTCATTCTTTGGTTGAGATAAAATAAGTTTTACTGATCCCTGATGACTGTAATTCTGGAAGAATTAATGAACAGAAAGACTTTCTATTAAATATTCAAACTACATACAATAAAATACTTTGGAAAACTACTATTGGAATTTTAAATTGTTTTCACTTTCACAATTAAAAACCACATGAGCATTCTTGCACAGAAAGCTTTGGGAGCATCACTGAAAATTTTCTTAGGATGAAGTTCAAAGAAAAATTATTGGGTAAAGCACATAAGTATTTTTAGTTCCAGAAAAATGGTTCCAATTTACTGAATACTTACAGGATACCCACTATGTTCTAAGCACTGTATAGTGAACAAGCAGAAACAGTACAGATAAATTCTTATCCTTGTAAGATTTACGTGAGAGGTAAAAACCTGCCTATTTTATTGTTCCACTGAAAGTCTGAATATTTTATAATACACAGGATGCAGGGTCTTCTATTAGGGAATTAAAGGTCAGAGAAAAAAATAAGCCGGTGTTCAAAGGAAATTCAAGGGTACCTGTAGATTTTTTCAAAGGGTGTTTGGGGGAAGGTCTTTTAGGACAATTGTCACCAATTACTCTACCACCATTGTAGCTCCTTTCCTACATATGCAGCTGAGAGAGGGAGTTTTTCCCATTTGTCCTAAAATTGTTCACTTAGAATCCTGCAGTGAGCTACTGCATGCAGAGAAGATTCCTGGTAGGTAAGTTTGTATTATAATTGACGTGGACGGTCCCCTGCCACAAGGGTAAATACTAATACAAATAAATCCAGGAGTTCATTTAAGAAATGAATAAACAAAGCACAAATAGCATTAAAGTGAAGCACCAGGTGAGTAAAGAAAAAAAGGAGATGACTAAATGAAAATTCCAGTTATGATCTTCAGAGGCTTTTGAGATTATACCAAATCCACGTAATCAGATAAGCTGCCATAAAAAGGGGCTTTCAGAAATTCTGAGAAAAACATTCATATCTAATTCACAACCTCAAAATAAGGTTGAAAAATAGAATGTACATAGCTGAAGTTGGTAATGTTGAAAATTCAGTCATGGAATTCTCTGAGAACAGAGAGAAAAAAGAAATAGACAATATGATAAAAGCAATAATAGAAGTTCAAGAATGAGAGGCTAAAGTCAACTAATAGGAGAGAAACAATTCCCTCAGCTGAAGAGTTAAGAGCTCAGATCAAAATAAAACTCTCTCTCTCTTTTCCCCATCTCCAAACCCTACAAATTTCCAGAAACACTTTATAGAGGATTTTTCATTTGCAATGCTCAATACTATAAATGCTCAACCTGTAAATGCTGGATAAGACCCAGACATATCTACTAAACAATCCATAATCAAGGAGGAGGGCAAAGTAAATGCATTTTTCAAATAAAAGAGTACTCCAAAAGTATACTGTGTCTGCACTATTACAAATATTTGAACAAGTACCCTATGAATCTAAGGGAAAAGCATGAGATACAAGAAACAATTAAAAACAAATAAAATCAGTAAAATTTGAAGTCCAAAAATTGCTGCTATCTTTAAATGCTCAGAGACTTCTTAAAACAGAATAAATAATACAACAATCTAGAAGTAAACTTTCAGATTGTTTCAGCATAAAATGTTGTGTAGGTGGCAAGAAGCAAAAATGTTGTTAAAGCTTATGAAACAAGCAAATCTCTAAAACCAGCAAACCTTAGTGTGAATCTTGGCTCTACCACTCTCTATGTCTGTGACTGCTAGGTTTGAATATAGAATAGAGTCCCTCAAAGTCCATGATAAAGGCCTGGTCCCTGTGATGGTGCAATTGGAAAGTGCCATGGAACCTTTGAGAGATGAAATCTAGTAGGAGGTCCTTAGGTCACTGGGGACAGGCCCTCAGAAGGTAGTTCTCACAGGACTTCTAGGTAGTTCCCATGAGAGTATGACATGCACTTGCACATCCCCTTCCCCGCTACCCAAGATGTGATGCTTTGCTCCTTTACTTGTTTCCATCATGATGTACCACACTCACCAGAGGCCAAGTCAATGGAGTGCTCCTCAATCTTGGATTTCAAACCTCTAAAACTGTGTGATATAAACACCTTTCCTCTTTATAAAGTTAGTTGCATTAGACATTTCATTGTATTAAAGCAAATTGACTAAGACAGTGCCTTCGGGGAAAAGTATTCACCTTTTCTATGCTGTAGTTACCTTCATCTGTATATAATGGGAACAGCAATAAACTCTTCTCTCTTGGTGTGGTTGTGGGAATTTACTGAGTTAGTACAGATAAGAAACTAGATGCAGTAAATAACAAGTAACTGCTAGTTAGTAGTATTGATAGTAACAGGTTTTAACTATTCATTACTGATATCAATGTGAATATATTTGTTAATAATTCAGAGGAAATCCCAGTAAATATGAAAAGAAAACAGATAACAAATGATTTAGTAAATGTTAAGAAAATAAGTTTTGAAAAGCATGATAAGTAAAAAGAATTAAATAAGATGGCAGGAGGTCCAAACATAGTGGTTATCACAATGAATATGAAAACAGTTTAAATTCACCAATTTAAAATGAGGATTAGAAGAACTTAAATAGGAAAAAAAGCCAAACATCAAAAAATACATCTAAATTAAAATGTCAAGAAAAGTTTGAAGAAATAAAAAATAGCAATAGTAACAAAAATGGCATGGTATTGGCACCAAAGTAGACAGGTAGATCAATGGTACAGAATAGAGGACATGGACACAAACCCAAATAAAAACAGTTTTCTCATACTAGACAAAGGTGCCAAAAATATGCAATGGAGAAAAGATAGCCTCTTCAACAAATGGTGCTGGGAGAACTGGAAATCCATATGCAACAGAATGAAACTAAATCCCTCTCACCCTGCACAAAACTCAACTCAAAATGGATCAAGGACCTTGGAATCAGACCAGAGACCCTGCATCTCACAGAAGAAAAAGTAGGTCCAAATCTTCAACATGTCGGCTTAGAATCAGACTTCCCATAGCACAAGAAATAAAAGCAAGAATTAATAACTGGGATAGCTTCAAACTAAAAAGCTTTCTCTCAGCAAAGGAAACTATCAGCAATGCGAAGAGAGAACCTACAGAGTGGGAGAATATCTTTGTCACTCATACTTCAGATAGAGCACTAATTTCCAGAATATATAAAGAATTCATAAAACTCTACACCAAGAATACAAATAATCCAATCAACAAATTGGCTAAGGAAATGAACAGACACCTCACAAAAGAAGATCTACAAGCAATCAACAGATATATGAAAAAGTTTTCAACATCTTTAGTAATAAGAGGCAAATCAAAACTATCCTAAGATTCCATCTCACCCCAATTAGAATGGCAACTATCAAGAATATTAGCAACAATAGGTGTTGGAGAGGATGTGGGGAAAAAGGTACACTCATACATTGCTGGTGGGGTTGCAAATTAGTGCAACCACTCTAGAAAGCAGTGTGGAGATTCCTTAGAGAACTTGGAATGGAATCACCATTTGACCCAGCTATCCCACTCCTTGGCCTATACCCAAAGGACTTAAAATCAGCATACTACAGAGATACAGCCACAACAATGTTCATAGTTGCTCAATTCACAATAGCCAGATTGTGGAACCAACCTAGATGTCCTTCAATTGATGAATGGATACAGAAACTGTGATATATATATATATCACAGTTTCTGTGTGTGTGTGTGTGTGTATATATATACACACACACACACACACACAATGGAATATTACTCAGTCATAAAAAAATAATAAAATTATGGCATTTGCAGGCAAATGGATGAAATTGGAGAATATCATGCTGAGATAAGCCAATCTCAAAAAAACCAAAGGACGAATGATCTCGGTGATAAGTGCATGATGACACATAATGGGGGGTGTGAGGGGGGCAAGAATGTAGGAAGGAGGGAAAAGAGGGGTGGGAGGGGGAAGGAAAAAAAAATTAACAGAATGAATCAAAAACCATTACCCTAGATAAATGTATGATTACACAAATGGTATGCCTCTACTTCATGTACAAACAGAGAAACAAGATGTATCCCATTTGTTTATAATACAAATAAGTAAAAAAATAGGTAAAGGTATATTGAATAAATACTATAAAAAAGAAAGTGGCTATGGTACTATTAACTGTCTTCAAAGGATAATTCAAAGCAAAAAAGCATCAAATATGACAAAGATGATTCTTTATAATAATCAAAAGTATACTCCTACAATAATCAGGAAATGAGCAATAGGACTGTAATAACTATCATTATGAAAATTTAAAAAGAAAAGTACATTCTTAGTATTATATAGCACTGAGAAAATAAGAGACAAAGTGGAAAAATAAATTGCAATGCTGGAGTGTTTGGAATAGCATTATTAATTACATCATATAACATGTAACTTCAAACTCCCCCTAAATAATAAATTTATATTTTTTCAAATACTTACAGAACATTTATAAAAACTGAACAATTATATCAATAAATAACAAACTATAAAAACAAAATACAAAAGAAGCCACTAGTGATAAATTTTAAGATATTCTTCTGATTTGGGGATCAAAAAGCACACTTTGTAAAAATCAACCACTAATGGTTTATGCTAGATATATCCACAGGAGACAGTCTAAGTGGGCTTCAGAAGAAAAGTTATAAATTGAAATTTATTTACTAGAAAATAAATATCAAAATAAATGAGTTGAAATTAAACCCAGAAAAACAAAAACTCACCAAAAGAAAAAAAATAAGGGTGTAAAAACTTAACCAGAAATTAAGAAATTGAAAAAATAAAAACTGGTCCTTTGAGAAATGCAAAAAAAAAAAAAAGAAAACTTCTGATAAACCTGAATAAGAGAAGAGAAAACACAAACTATTGAAGTTGACAAAAAAAAAAATACCTGTGTGTATAATATTATGTTTATATGTTTATATTTTAAAAAATAGACAAGTAGCTAAGTTCCAAAACTGAAAAGATCAAAATAATTATAGGTGTGTTTTGTCAATTCTCTAAGGAACATAAAATTTTGAAGTTAATTGCATAATCCTCACAGAACAGAAAAAGATATGAAGCAAATAATGCTATAAGATGAATATAACTTTGGTCCTAAAACCACGTGAGAATAGCCCCCAAATCTTTACAGACCAATTCCATTTATAAAAGTTAAAAATAAAACACTCAGTAAAATATAAGCATGTTCATTTTAGCACAGTAATAAATGATAATACCCTATGAGCAAACAGATTTCATTCTCAGCATGCAGAATGAATCATTAAGAGTAAGTGGGGAGTGGAGGTAGAGAAGTTAAGTGTAAAGTGTTTATATGCAATTGAATTTTAAATTATTCCAAGCTTAAAATAAACTACTGTAACTATATTTTATGTATGTCCTAAGGTAAAGCAACAGCAACAAAACAAAAACCTATATAAATGTTCCTTTTACAGAAGTAAAAGACAAAGGTATCAAAGCATATCGGTATAAAAAAAAAAGTGCAAAAATGAAGAAAGAAAGAAAAGACAGGTCAAAAAGGAACCCCCCCCCAAAAAAAAAAAAAAAAACCCAAAATGTGGGAAGCCATCCTTATTTAGCAGAATCAGACTAGGTTGGGCCACGTGACCCAGAGGCCTGGCTTCTAGGAACTGCCTGGAAGTATGTGGCACTGTGTGGGAGTGGTTCCCTGTCTCCTTCTGGAATTTTCCCCCTAAGAGGATGGTTCCCCTAACTCAACCCTATTCTGTTCACCAAAGAAGCAGCTCCTCCTGGTCCTCGCCCCCTTTACCTCTGTGTCTATAAATAAAAGAGAGCTAGGCTACTCCAGATTGAATGTTGTAAAGAGGCCAGAGCTGGTATGGCCAGACCTGTCACGCCTCCTCTCATAAAAAGAGTATTGACTCTCATGGGTTTATTGAGTAGATAAGTTTAATGGGTAATAGATACAGAAAAACAGCCAACATCCTCCTCTGGCAGTCAACCCTTTCTTCCTCCATGCCAGATGTGCCAGAGAGGACCCTAACACAAAAACCCTCTAAGACTAACAGAAAACAACAAAATGGCAATAGTAACTCCTTCCCTATCAATAATCACTTAATGTAAAGCATTAACTCGTAAATTAAAAGACACAGAGAGGTTGAATGGAAAAAGGTGAATGAGAAATGAATATATGCTATCACATAAAAGATACAAAGAAACTCACTTCAGCTTTAAAGATACACATAAGCTGAGGTGAGGGGATGGAAAAAGATATTTCATGCAAATAAGTAACCAAAAGAGAGCAGGGACGACTACAGTTATGTCTTGTAAAGTTGAAGAATGCAAAAAAATCAAACAAAAATCAGTTGCATTTATATATACACTAGCCATTAACTATCTGTAAAGTAAATCAGTAAAACAATCCCATATGTAATAGCATAACAAATAATAAAATAGGAATAAACTTAATTAAAAAGGTGAAAGACTTATTTTCTGAAAACTATAAGACACTGAGGAAAAGACAGGCATGGTGGCACATACCTGCAATCCCAGGGAGTTGGGAGGTTGAGACAGGAGGATTATAAGTTCCAGTCTGGCCCAATCAACCAAGACCCTGTCTCAAAATAAGAAATAAAAAGGACTGGGGTTGTAGTTCAGTGGCAAAGTGCCCCTGGGATCAATTCCCAGTACTGCCAACATTTTTTTTTTAAAGTAAGATGAAACAAATGTAAAGAAATATAAATAAAAGACTTCCATTTTCATAAATTAGAAGTCATTATTGGTAAGATGCCCATATCATATATTATGGTTTGGTTATGAGGTACCCTCAAAAGTTCCTATGTTGATGCAGAGCTGCAATCCTAATTTGAATAGACTGAGTGGTAACTGTAGGCAGGTGGGGCATGGATGGAGGAAGTGGGTCCCTGGGGACTTGTCCAAGAAGCTTTCACCTTCGCTGTGGCCACTTACTCTTGCTCTTTTTCTTCTTTTTGACCACTAAGAGATGAGCCACTTCCCTCTGCCACACACTTTGATCAAAATGCTCTGCCTCACCTTCAGCAGAATACACTTCTCCTCTAAGTTTTTCTTTTCAGATATTTTAGTCACAGTAACAAAAATCTAACACACCATCTACAACAATCTATGGGTTCAACATAATATCAAAATTCCAATGGCATTTTTTACAGGAAAAAAAATCTGTATATGAAACAATAAAAGACCAGGACTAGCCAGATAAATCTTGATAAAACAGCACCAACCTGGAGGCATCACAGTTCCTGACTTCAAAACATAGTATAAAACTATAGTGATCCAAAAAGTATGGTGGGGGGGGGGGATCTAAGATGTCAGATTAGCAAAAGAGTGCATTTTCCAGTTGCTCCATTTCTTGGGATTCAAGCAATGAGAGTATTGCTTTCCAGTGAGGGAGGTGACAGCAGAAATCCACTAAAATCCAGTATCAGAATCAGACACAGATATCTAGTTGCTTTGAATGTGGAAAAAGGAAGATATCCTTGAGGCTTTGCTAGGAGTGCTGATGATGCCAGTTCAGTGTACAGGGGAAAGGTCACATAGGCAGAGAAAGAAAAACTATGAAAAATAATTGGGAAAACCTGTGGAACACAGAGACAATTTGATCTTAACTGATCCTGAGATAATACAGCAAGCTGATGATTAAAGAGTACCCCATGTTTCTCTGCTGGCAGGCAGAGAACTAAGGCATATCACCATCTTGAGGTGGCCATGCAGCAGCTTTCTTCTCTGGGAGGTTTTTAACAAGTGTTATCACACTGTCCCAGCACATGCCTGCCTGGTGGGTGTAACTGAGGTGGTTTAAACTAACACTTGAATTAAACTCAGTCTATGTGTCAGAGCTAAGAGTAAACAACAACAACACAAGATTTATTACAAAAGAGAACTACTCAACAAAAAACATCCTCACAATAGAGAAAGTTGAATGTTTCTCAACACGTGCAAGTCCAAGATTCTGAAAATGTGAAGAAACAGGCAAACATGTCTCCTCCTGAAGTTTACAATCCCCAACAAAGGAGCATATAGATATTGAAGGGAATGAAGTTTCAAAAAGACTATAAAATATATTATTAAAATAATTAGTGGGTTAAAAGAGATCTAACGAAAGTATTCAGAGTAAATACAGGAGATAATAGAGCAATTCAATATAGATATAGAAATTCTGAAGAGAAACCAATCAAAACTTCTGGAAATGAAAGAAAATAAATCAAATAAAAATATCACTTGAAAGTATCATCAACAGATTAGATTATATATGAAATATAATTTCAGGTCTCAAAGACAGGGTATATGAAATGGAGCACTCTAAAAAAAAAAAAAAAGAACAGGATCAGAACACACAGAAACTAGATAACATTAAGAGACCAAATTTAAGAATCCTCAGGATGGAAGAGGGTATAGAGATACAGGTTAATAGCATTAAGAAACTTTTCAGTGAAATAATAACATAATATGTGCCAAACGTCATGAATGGAGATGAACATCCACATACAGGATTCATATAGAGCTCCAAATAGAAAAGATCAAAAAAGAACCTCTCCAAGACACATCATAATCAAAAAGCCTAATATACATAATAAGGATAGAATATTAAAAGTCATAAGAGAAAAATGTCAGGTCACATTTAGAGGCAAACTAATAAGCCTCATGTCTAATGTCTCAACTCAGATTCTAAAATCCAGAATGTCTTGGATGAGAGTATTCAAACTATGAAAGGAAACAACTGCCATCCAAGGTTGTAATATCCAGTAAAACTGACATTCAGAATCAAAGAACAAATAAAAATGTTTCATAATATGGCTGAACACTATACCAGCACTACAGAAAATGCTTATAGAAAAACTACAAAAAAAAAATTCAAAAATAAATCCTAGAGCTCTCAAATGGATGAAATTCTCCAGAAGAGTAATTAAGCAAATGAAAATTCAGAGCAATTTAAATTTATGAAAGAAGCCAAAATAACTGGAAATAATAAACATCTCTCCATTAATAACTCTGATTGTAAGTGGTCTTAACTCTCTAATTAAAAGACATAGACTGGCAGAATCGATTAAAAAACAAGATCCAACCCTATGCACTTTGCAAGAGACTCATCTCACAGGCAAAGGTGTCCACAGGTTGAAAGTAGAAGAATAGGAAAAGATATTCCGTATAAATGGAGTCCAAAACCAAGCAGATTTCAAGCAAAAAATAATCAGAAGATACAAGGTAAGGAGATTACATACTGTTAAAAGAAATAATCCAACAAGAAGTTATGACAGTAAAGATTTATGCCCCAAATGTCAGTGCTCCTAGTTACATAAAGCATCTGCTTCTTGTCATTATCTCCCAGACAGACCCCAATACAATAATACTGTGTGACTCCAATTCAATAATACTGGTGACATCCTTCTCACCAATAGACAAGTCATTCACATATAAAATCAATAAAGATACTTCTGGACTAAATCATATTATAAATAAAATGAACCTAACAGATGCCTATAGAATATGTCATCAATTGACAGCTGAATAGTTTTTATTCTCAGCATTTCATAGAATATTTTCCAAAACACAGCATATTTTAGGCCACAAATACAACATAATTGATATTCTCCTGTGTATCTTATCAGATCATACTGTGATGAAATTCAAAATCAACAGTAAGAAAAATTATAGAAACCTCACATTTAGAAGATTAAACAATACTCTTTTAAATGAAGAATATATCATAGAAGGAATGAGAGGCAAACTTAACAAGTTCTTAGAATCGAACAGTAATGCTAAAATCTCTGGCAAAGTCAATTTTACAAAGAAAGTTTCCAGCACTAAGTCTGTACATTTTTTAAAAAAGGAAAAATATCAAATAAATAATCTAATGGCACATCTCAAGGACATAGAAAAGCTGGAAAAAACGAATTCCAAAGCCAGTGGAAGACAGGAAATAAGAACAGAGCTAAAATTAGTGAGATAGAGAATAAAAAAATACAAAGGGTCAATGCAACAGAGTTGGTTTGTTGAAAAGATAAATAAGACTGATAAACTCATAGCCAAACTAAAGGGAGAGAGAAGGCCCAAATCAATAAATTAGAGATGAAAAAAGAGATATTGGGGCTGGGGATATAGCTCAGTTGATAGAGTGCTTGCCTTGCATTCACAAGGCCCTGAGTTCAATCCCCAGCACCACAAAATAATAATAATAATAATAATAATAATAATAATAATAATAATAAATATATATATATTTGTGGTGATATATATCAATATATATCACCACAGACATTTCTGAAATTGAAAGAATCATTAGGGACTATTTTGAAAACTTATAAATCAGTTGAAAAAAATCTAAAAGATATTGACAAATTTTGAGTCACAGACACCTTCCAAAATTGAATCAAGAGAATATAGAAATTCTAAACAGACAAATATTAAGCAATGAGATTGAAGCAGCAATCAAAAGCCTTCCAACAAAGAAAAGCTCAGGAACAAATAGATTCTCAGCTACCAGACATTTAAAGACAGAAAACAGACCAATATCCTTAATGAACATAGATGGGAAAATTCTTAATAAAATATTTGTAAACTGCATTCAAAAACACATTAAGAAGATTATATACTACAATCAAGTTGGATTTATTCCAGGGATGTAATGTTGGTTCAACATAAGCATTATCAATAAATGTAATTAACCACATAAATAGAATCAATAAGAATCACATGATTATCTTGGTGGATGCAGAAAGCGCCTTTGACAAAATCCAGCACTAATTCCCGTTAAAAATGCTGGAGAAACTAAAGATAGAATGAACTTAACTCAACATTGTAAATACTGACCTAACGTCAACATCACACTGAATGGAGAAAAATGTAAAGTATTTCCTCTAAAATTTGGAACAAGACACTCTCCTCATTCCTATCCAATACAGTTCTTGAAACTAACAGAACAGGCAAGAGAAGAAAATTAAAGATATACTAATAGGAAAAGAAGAAGTTAAATTATCTGTTTGCTGATGACATGATTCTGTATCTAAAAGATTCAAAAAACTCCATCAGAAGTCTTCTGGAGCTGATAAACAATTTCAACAAAGTAGTAGAATAAAAGTCAACATTCATAAATCAATCACTTTCCTATAGTCCAAAAATGAGTCTGCTGAAAAGGAAATCAGGAAAACTATCCTTTTTAAACAAGAAATACAAATGGTGAACAAATATATGAAAAATGTTCAACATTAGCAATTAGGGAAATGCAAATCAAAATTACACTGAGATTTCCTTTCACTCCAGGTAGAATGGCAGTCATCAACTACACAAACAATAATAAATACTGGAGAGAATGTGGAGAAAAAGAAAAACTTACATTGTTGGTGGGATTGTACATTAATACAACCACTATGGAAATCAGTATGGAGGTTCCTCAAAAGGCTAGGCATGGAACCACCATATGATCCACCATATGATCCTCTATATTTATCCTAAAGAATTAAAGTCATCATATTGTAGCAAAACATGCATGCATGTGTTTATAGAAACACAATTCACAATGGCTAAACTATGGTAACAACCTAGGTACCCATAAAAAGTTGGATGGATAAAGAAAATATGGGATATAAACAGAATGGAATTTTATACAGCCATAAAGAATAAATTATGTCATCTGGCAGAAAAGGTATGGAACTTGAGAACATTATATTTGGAGAAATAAGCCAAACTCAGAAAGTCAAGGATTGTATGTTTTCTCTCATATGTGGGAACTAGATAGGGAGGAGGAAAAAAATGGTTGGTTGGGGTAGATCTCATGAAAATCGCAGGAAGCTCAGTAGAGTACGGGAAAGGGATCAAGAGTAGGTGTGAGGGAAGAGAGAGAGGAAATACTTGGGAATGATTATTACCAATAATTTTGTCCTGTTGTGTACATGTAAGAATGTGTAACAACAAGCCATACCATTAAATACAACTGTAACACCCCAATAAAATAGTATAGAAAAAATGAAATGCTTGTGCAGAGGAAAAGAAATAAAAGCATAAAGGGAGAGTCTAATCAAATGAGAGAAAAGCTTTGCTAGCTACTCCTTCAACAGAGGAGTAATATCCAGAATACATGAAGAACTCAAAAAACTTAACATCAAAATAATAATAATCATCCAATCAATAAATGGGCAAAATATCTGAATAGACATTTCTCAAAATAAGAAATATAAATGGTCAACAAATATATGGGAAAATGTTCAATATTCACAGCAATCAGGAAAAAGTAAATCAAAATTGCACTAAGATTTCATCTCAGCCCATTTAGAATGGCAGTAATTAAAAATACAAATAACAACTGCTGGTGAAAAAGTGGGGGGAAAAGGCACACTGATACATATTTGGTGGGACTGCAAATTGGTACTATTTTGGAAAGCACTATGAAGATTCCTCAAAAGAATAGGAATGGAACCACTACATAACCCAGTTATTCCACTCCTTGGCATTTACCCAAAAGAACTATAATCAGCATACTATAGTAATAAATGCAGAACAATGTTTATGTCAGCTAATGGAACCAGGGCAGGTGTCCATCAACAAACAAATGCATAAAGAAAATGTGGTATGTATACACAATGTAGTTTTACTCAGTCCTAAAGAAGAATGGAATCATAGCATTTGCTGGTAAATGGATGGACCTGGGGAATATCATTCTAAGTGAAATAAATCAGACTCGAAATGTCAAGGGTTGAATATGTTGTCTCATAGGTGGAAGCTAGGGAAAAAAAAAAGGGAATATCACAAAAACAGAAGGGAGATCTGTGAAGTAGAAGGACCGAGGGGGAGAGAAGAGGGGAGAGAAAAAGCGGGAGAATCAGTGAATAAAATTGACCAAATTATACTATGTGCATGTGTGAATCTATCACAATGAATTCCACTTTATATTTATGTATAACTTAATTTGGTTTTATATGTAACTTGATTTTATATGTAACCAATTAAAAACAGTAAACAAATAGAAGGTAGACCAATAAAATAGGAGAAGGGGACCAGGGTGAGGAAAGAAAGGAGTGAAAAGGGAAGTACAGAGGATTAAGTTGGAGCAAATTATGCTATGTGCATTTATGAATATGTCAAAATGAACCCCATTATTATGTATAAATATAATTCACTAATAAAAAACATAAAAATAACAGTATAGTACTGGCATAAAGACAGACATGTAGACCAATGAAAAAATTTGAGAGCAGCTTAGAAATAAATCCACACACACGACCAAATGGTCTTTGATAATTGTGACAAGATGAAATAATGGAGAACAGTCTCCAACAAACATTGTTAGGAAAACCATATATATCCACATGCAAAAATAAAATAAAATTGAACTATTATCTTACACAATACCCAAAAATCAATGTAAAATGGATTAAAGACTTAGACTTAAGATTTGAAACTATAAAACTCCTACAAGAAAATATAGAAGAAAAATTTCAGGACATTGTTCTTGGCAATATTTTCTTAGATATGACACTAAAAACACATGTAGGAAAAGCAAACAAAGACAAGTGGGAGCACATCAAATTAAAATGCCTCTGTGTAGGAAGGAACACAGAATAGAAAAAAAAGTTGCTAAACATTTATCTGATAAAGGGTTACTCTCCAAAATATATAAGGAACTCCTACATCTCAATGGCAACAAAAGAAGAGGAGAAGGAAGAGGAGGAAGCAGGTAGGGAGAGGGGGAGGGAGGAAGAAGAAAGAAAAAAAAAAAACAATTCAATTACAATACAGGCTATGGACTAAGAACTTGAATAGATATTTCTCCAAAGGTGACGTAGAAATTGCCAAGAGATGCAAATCCAAATCATAATGGCTTATCCCTTATATATGTCAGGGTAGCTATAATAAAAGAAATAACAGCAACAAATGTTGGCAAGGATATGGAGAAAACAGAATCCTTTCACATTACTGTGGAAATGCAAATGTTACAGCTCCTTTGAGAAACAGTACAGAAGTTTATTTAAAATAGAACTACCATAAAATGCAGTAATCACACTTGTGGATATTTATCCAAAAGATGTGAAATTGAGATCTTGAAGAGATAATAACACTCCTAAGTTTATTGCAGCACTATTCACAATAGTCAGGATGTAGAAGCAATACTTAATATTCAGGGACATATGAATAGATAAATAAAATATTACAATGGAATATTATCCATCCTATAAAAAGAATGAAATTTTGTAATATGCGACAGTATAGATTAACCCTGGGGTCATTATGCTAAGTGAAACAAGCCACTTATAAAAGACAAATACTTCATGATTCCACTTATATGAAGTAACTAAAATAGTCAAATTCATAGAATACACCTTTAGGCCATTTCCGTGTCATCTTTGGAGAAATGTATATATGAATTCTTAACCTATTTTGTAATCATGTTGAATGAGAATGAAATGTGAAGTTACTAATTAATTGGAATAAGGTTTCATTTAAGCAAGTGAATAAATTCTAGAGATCAACTACACAACATTGTACTTCTAGTCTATAATACTGTATTTTACATTTTAAAATTGCTAAGAGGGTAGATCTCATGTTCAAAATTCTTACCATGATAAAAAATTTACTATTAGTTATTAATAAAGAAGAAAAGCCATATAATGAACTTAAAACATTTTTAAAAGCCAGTTTTAAAATTTAAAACCCAGTTTTACTGAGATATAATACATACACCATATACTTTCAACCATCACTTTTAATTATAAAAATTACTTTGGTTTATATGAACCAAAAGAAAACTTTCTTAACTTCATAAAGATCATCTGTTCTACATTAACATCAAATGAAACAGTGAGCCACTACAGGTATTTACCTCAGTGCCAGAAACAAAATAAGGAAAAAACTGTTTATGACTGCATTTGAAATTTGTTCTGGATCTTTTAGCCAATATGTAAATTAGGGGGAAAAAAGAAGTATAAAAACTGAAATATATCATTATTTGGATTATAAGATAAGCTTCTTAGAAAATCTGGATATCAATTGAAAATGATAACTAAATAGTAAGTTTGATAATGTGCTGGATACAAAAGTGATACAAATCAAAGAAAATTTCCTATAAACCAGTAATGACAAATTAAAAAATACAAAAAGTTACTATATTCAACAGGAATAAAAGAGGAAATACATATAAACCCATGTGAAAAAACTCCTTAGACTAAGCTTGATAAGAATTACAATAATAACTAACACTGGAATGTTTGTTCTATCAGCAATTATAAGCATTTTACACACATTAATTCCTCAAATATATGAGGCAACCCTGGAAGGTAAATAAATAATAAAATTTCAATATTCATAGATACAGCAATGACAAAATACATGGTGGTCACTCATGGTGGTAAATAATAATTGCCAAAAGTACTATAAAATGTAAAAAAAAATCTAGGCAGAAGCCTATGACACACTGTTAAATAAAAGTAACAAGCTGCAAAATAATATTATTATTCCATTTTTAAACATTATATTTCCATGTGTTTTCTAGAATGATACACATAAAGCTGCTTACAATGAGAACCTCTGTGAAGTAGATCTAAGAGAGGGAATATTTTCTCTTTTTTTAATATATACTGTTTTCCCTGAATGTATTGCTATAAACATGCATTGTATTATATTTGTGATTTGAAGGACTACTCTGTCCATACACACAAAGGCTGTCATTTTCTGGTATGTAAACGATGAAAAAGACTTCGTTTTTCTGAGCTAAGCATCTTCCATTCATTAACCCTCACCAGTCTGTTTTCTTTCACATTCTACCCTCTCAAATACCTAAAGAGAGTTGTCACATACCCCTCAATCTATTATCCAATTAAACATCCCAAGTTCCTTCATGAATTTCTTACATGAGTAGTTATCAGTTTTCAAAATAATGTTTTAGAATGTCAAGAAACATTCCCCTGGCCTCTCTCTGACTAGAACAAAGTCCAGGGGGTCTATTATCACCTTTATTTTGACATGATTTCAACAAATGTTTCTAAGGTCTTAATTAGGTCTTCTGGCAACCACACAAAACTGTTAATTGAAAACGCAGCATGAAGTAAGAGATTCATAGAAATTCTCTGCAAAGTAGTCACAATTTTTTTGTAAATCTAAACTTCTGAAAAATAAAATTAAATGATGTAACTACAGATAAAAAATTTAAATGGAGATAACATTTCCCTCAGAAGGTTCACAATGTACTTTTTGTGTCCTGTAGCAATCTATCTATGTATGACTTCTAAGACATGTTATTTTTTGTTGGCATCTGCTTAGGCCTTGTATTCCAACTTTACTGAAACCACTAAAAATGTGATAAAACAAACTATTTTAACAATAAGTGTATACAAACATTTCATTAATATTCAGAAAAACAATTATACTTTCTTTGAAAGTTAAAAAGAAATAAGTATGAGCAAATTAAATTTTGGATTTAATTCAGGTTAATGACTTCAAATTCTAGTGGTATGTTAAAATAAAATCAATTTAAATTTTGAATTATTTTACAAGTATAAATATCTCCAAAATAAATTTAAATACATAAAGGAAATTTATAAGAAGAGAAGTCTTTTTAAAAAGAAACATCTAAATTGGCTCTTGTATCCTCTTAATTATAATTTTAAAGTAAACTCATTTGAAAAAAAATTTCCATAAGTTATTTAATATTAACCTGATATGTTTAAAAACAACTATGATATAATTACCTTAGATAAGTGTTTGTCGATAAGACACATTTAATATCACGATAAGTCTGTGAATAGAATCAAATCAATGAGACTTTTCTAAAGAACATTGAAATATTTCAAGTGCTCTGATTCATTAATATAAAAACCCCACACTAAAAAGAAGAATTTTTTTAACATTAAAGTGAGTTCTCAGGAATGGTTTAATCCCAGCTCTGCCCTAGGTAAATAACTTTTTTAAATGATAATTTAATTCTATTTAAAAACATGTTAGGTTCCACTTCAGCTCTAAAATTCTAACTTCTATAGTGTGAATAACTAGTTACTAGTATTGTAAGTTTATATTTTTATTGTGCTGGGGAGGATAGTGGGGGGGGGTGTTTTGTTGTCTACAAAGGAATCTGCTTCTTTCATGCATTTTCAGAGACTATTTTATCTTGGCCTCCCAAGAAAAGTAGGAATCAATCAATCAACAATTTATATTCCTATTTTACTCAAAACTCCAGATTATTGTTAAATTAGCTACAAAATAATTGATTCCCCATTTTCTCTTTCAACCAAGTGACAGCCACAGAAGGTTTGAGAGTACTCATTAAAATGTTCCAGATGATGTTGTGGGTGGGAGAAAAGGAAAAATGGAAAGAAAATGTGAAGCCTAAATTTGACCAAAAGAGGCTTTAGTTATTTTATTTAACACAAATAATTTACAGGTAACTTTAAAACTTTCACTCCACAGGATAATTCAAAGATAAATTTGTAGAAAAATACATAGTTGCATGTAGAGTAATTGAAAATTAAATCCAAGTTTAGAATTTTTAACTTTCATCATTCATTCAAGAGTATCCTTTATAGAAAAATGTTTCAAGTTCCACAGACACATAATTGTAATATTAATACAATTTATAAGGCATCAAATGACATAAATGAGATTCTAGTCACATATATAAACAAGTGCCAATTTAATGGGCTATAGATAGATAATATAATGTCATTTATAAGAGTTTAAGATTCAATATTGTCACAGGAAAATTATACCATGCATACCTTTCCTTCTTTCCTGATTTTTTATAAAAGAAAATTTAAATCAACAATATTCCTGAAGGAGCCAGGTGCAGTGGCTGAGGCAGAAGGATTACAAGTTTGAGGCCAGCCTCAGCTAAGTTGCAAGCCCCTGTCTCAAGAAATTGAAAGGACTGAGGATGTATCTAGGTGGCAAAGCCCCCCTGGGTTTAATCCCTGGTACCCAAAATCAAAACACAATATTTCTGAAGTAAGAAGTAAGCCACAGTCAAATAAAGAACTCAAGTGTTTACAAGGAAGGAGAAAGGAGAAAGGAGTGAAATTTTAGTGGTTGCAGGGATGGGTGTGTGTGTGTGTGTGCCCATGTACAGTTTGGGCCGTGATGTCTCTGGGGTAAGTAAAGTGTTCATAAGCTCTTTTAAAAAATACAGTAATAGTAGATATGGCTATGTTTCCCTGATACTGGCTGACCATCCACTCAATAGTTAATTTATGTATTTAGGTGGAGCCCTGTAAAAATGCCACAGTTTGCCATGATGGAATGGAAATAGACTAGTGCAGAAAACCTTCACTCTGCACCAGAGAGGGCCAAGGGAATGGAGTGCATTGAACTTGTTCACATCTAGCCCATTTCTTCTCATTTCTCTGTTCTCACTATTTCTAAGAGGTCCCTAAGGAATTGGAGGAGGGAGGGGGGAACTACAGAAATAAAAAAGGAGATGCCTTTCCAATCAACTATTTCTAGTCTGTGTGAAACAGAGGAATGAGAAATGTGGATGTGGAAACTCCATAGAGAAGGTATGCAATCTGACTTTAGAGAAAACTCCTTTCAAGAGGACCACAGACAGTACTGTGGTAGAGAAATCATGTTATTGTCTTCTGCTTTAAAATATAAAATAAATACATGCTGACTTGTAGCAAAACAACTGGTAAATAAAGATGGTTCAAAATTGCTAAATAAATGGATGTATAACCCAAGGGATCCACTGTCATTAAATAGGCTTTTAGTTAAACCATGCCTAGACCAAAAATGTGCCAGTGGTATTTTAAAGATTATTTCTTTATTATAAAATTATCTTGCTCTGTTGTGAAGACAGTAAAAATGTAGAAAAAGATTTTTAAATGATTATACAAACTCCTCCTGTGTGTCTCTACTCAAAATAGATCAAGACTTCTTTGAATGTGCTTTATATTTGAGAGATACTAAAGGTACACTGTACTTTGATTTCATAGAACATCACAATTGTAATTCTTTAACTTTTTATGTGATAATTTGCTTAATTTTTGCCACTTCCCACTTCATAGAACTGTACAAGACAGGAATGGCTGTGTTTTATTGTCCAGCATACCTACAATGTTAATGTAGGTCTTCATATATAGTAAGAAATTTGATAAAATCTTTTGAAAGACTAAAATACCTTTAATAATGTGCCTTTCTACAACAAAAGTACAATACTATATAAAGACTTGAATAAAATCAATTTAGAGAGGGAAAGAATTCATTCGAAACCTCAGAAGGAACTATGAGAAATTAGCATTAATCTAGTATTACAATCTTTATCTTGAACCCAAAAGCAAGTAATAAAATTTTTTAAAAATACCTTTTTAAAGATAAAATAAGTAATCACCAAAACAACTGGAAGCAATAATGTCTTTGTGTACCTCAATGGAGTCTGAAAAACAGTAAATTATTCAAAGTAGTTATTTTTTTGAATTTTACATTGTTAGTAAAAATCTGTCAAACTGAGTGTGATGATGATATTTCTTAAAGGTAAAATATCTTTGTAATTAGCAGAATATATATTTATCAGCTGTAACATTCTAATGAAAGAATGAAAATTGTAAAAACAGTCAATATTAACTGTTCAAAAAATTTATTGATTAAAACTCTTAATCCTAAGTTAGCTCTGTCCATTCTATTGTCCTTTCTCTTGATTTTATTTTTTTCTTTATTTAATAATATTAAGTTTTAACATATGAGTTTAGTGATGTTTGGGCCACATGTCATTTCCTATACTGCAAGGCTCTGTTATTTTCATTAGTGAAGCTAGAGCTAACAAGGAAGAAAACTATTACTGAAAGTATAAATGAATGAAGAAACATCAGGTAGCTAATTCTCATGACCTGCTCTTGTGATAGGGAGTGATATGCTATAAAACTGAACTATATATTTCTTGAAAGCAAGAACCAGGTCATTTTCCTCTGTAGTCCCACAGCAAACTTCTTCATAGATAATTAGTGAGCAGTAACCATTTATCAATGAAAGGATGACTAGCTGGATGGATAACAGTCTACTGTAAAATTTCATTGCTACATTTACCACTAATTCAGAACTCATAATTATTAGACAAGGACTGATCCAGTGACAATTTCTTGATGATCTGGGAAGAAAAAGATTAAGCCTCAGATAGAGTAATGGATTGGGAGTTCTAGGATGCATTAGAATCCATAAGCTTTGTTTTCTTCATCTGCAAATAAAAGAATTATATTACAGGGTTACTAAGGCTACTTTCCTGCTCTTAATTTTCATGATCTTATAAGGAAACAAATATTTTAAAGTTTAACAATTTGAGCACTTTTTAAAGGCTAATACCATGCACTTTCTATAACTTAAGCATTTTAAAAGATACCTAACACTTAAAATAAATTTTATGTATTTATTAAAAGTTATTAATAATATACCTTTTGGCAATATCCTGTTAAGAACTTTCATAATATTTGTAGTATTTTTAACTTAAGACAGGAACTATTAGTTATTGATTTTATAGGTCATATGGTTAGCAAAGTTATAGTTTAAAGTGATACGGTAAGTAAATTGGGCATTTCTGAGTGAAAATTTAGAGTTTCAGATTAAAGGAAAAACTAAAGAGCAAAAAAACAGAGAAACATTCATACCGCTTGTTCCATAAAGTCAAATTCAGGAGCACAGGTATATACTAAGGTATCGAAATCTGTATACCCTAAGATTCTGGCTGCTATCAGGTCACTCAGGCGAATCTGGAAAAAAATAAAGTAAAATGAATTTAAATTACATCAATAATTATAGTCAGTAATAATTGATTTGAGTCATAAAGTCTACAGAGCAGATAAATCTGAGATACATAGATATGTCTCAAAAAATGCAGTAAGTCAAATGTACTCTGTGTTGACTTATCAAGATAAACTGAAAATAAAAAGAAATATTAAGAGAAAAGAAAATGAGAAACAGGTCAGAAAAAAATAAACAGAGATGATAAAGATAAAATCAGCACTTGTTGGGAAGAAACTACTATGCAGTTAAAATCATAAGATTTTATAATCAGATAATTTATCATTAAAAAAGTTCATTTCACCCAAAAGATTTCATCTTTCACCACACATTATAAATCATAAACAAACTTTCTGTGCACTGTCACTTTCACAAAGCCTCAGATGATGATTATGTTTGATACTTCTTGATAATTTTTAAAACATATATTTGAGCCATTAAATGAGAGTGGTACCTCATAAGAATCAGAACAATTATACATCTACTTAGATTTAGTTACTTGATCTCTTAGGCATTAAAATTATATGCCATAAACAAACCCATTGTGGAGTTCCTATTTTCTAATGATTTACTACATATAGTTGGTGAGACAATTATTTTTGCACTAAATTCTTAGAAGACCAGAAAAAGAAAAATATTTGGCATGTAAAAATATTTGGTTCATTCAAATTATTTGATAGGACATAAATTGTTTTATATCAAGTTTGATAATTATGAGTATTTCTCATTCATTCACTGTTCCTCTTATCGATCAACTAATTTAGAGTTGCTCTTTATTTTTCCAATTCAGAGTTCATCCTGGTGACTAACAATAAGTTAATCAAACCACTAGAATTTCAAGTTTTTCTCACAGCTTCACCTAGAGGAAGATTGAGGACTACCAAGGGAGGATACATGTATTTCTTTTAAGACTTGTAAAGAGATAGGTGACAAAATGGAGCAAGGCAAGAGACAAAATCAGAGACCAACTTAGCTGACAAATAAATAACTTAGAAGGCCTAAACTTTATCATAAAATAATCTACAAGAAGAATCAATAAAACAATAAAAAGAAAGGGTAAAAGGGAGCGTGTCAGACATACCAGACAACAGCAACAACAAATAAAACTAACAAATCACCAGAGCCAGCAACAAATAGCAAATAAATGCTTACATTTAGGAATTTTATTTAACATGAACATGTATGCATGTTTTATCGGATAGAAACAGTAGTTGGCCATTTAGAGAGAAGTACCATAATCACTTGCTTCAGTTAGCATAATTTCAATATTAGAGAGGGCCCTTATTAGAAAGCACCAAGTTAGGTGAATTTCATACATTATGGTATGATATGCTCATGAATGATTATTTCTAAACAGAAAGTGCTAGAACTCAAATGTGATTTTATGCATGTGTTTTGTTCCATAAACTAGCTGGTTAATTAAGTAGGGATTGAGGCCTACAAAAGGGCCTAAGTTATTAGCCTTAAAACACTCATAAATACCACACAAGAGATAAAGCTCTCCAAATAATTTTTAAAACATGAAAAGACTGAGAAACTGTAGCAGTCTCTCTTTATATAACAATTACAGATTTAAAATATCAAATCATATCTTTAGTCCATAATTATCAATAAATAAAACCACATTGAGATTTTTAGTTGTGTATTTTAAAGCTAAGTACAGACTGCAAGTTAATATCTATAATAAAGATAAAAATTATTTAAATGACTGTGTTTTACCTGAAACATTATAAATAACTAAACAAATTATTAGTTTTTTTAGAAGACTAAGTCAGCATTTGCTGATATACCTTTTTTCCTAGCTGATGCAAAGATCATTGATCTGCAGGACTTTATTAATGAATCCATAAATAACTAGTCTAGGGACCTTAAAGATATGGGACTCTGTAAAATGAAGAGATAAGAATAGATCGTTTCAAGGTTTTCATGTAGCTACCTACTTTTGGGAATTTAATGTTTTAATTAGAAAGTACTTACATGGTCTGAAACACCTAAGATTTTAGATGTCAGAAATTTCAAAATGACTGTTCCACACCACCAAATACAACCTTGAATTAGCTAGGAAATAAATAGAAGTCCGGTATTAGAAATAACATTACCCAACTAAAATATTCAATTATAACCATATGTGACATAGAATGAGTTAATCATGTGAGTTGCATTAGTAAAATACATATAGGGGAGCTATTAAAAAAAAAGGATGCCTCTTTAGAAAATTTTAACAGCAAGGAATTGAAACTGATGACATTGCTACAAATACACAACACTAGAGCACTATATATCCTAAATCTAAAGGAAATTGTAAAAGGTTCTATTTTGGGCTGGGGATATAACTCAGTTGGTAGAGTGCTTGCCTCGCAAACACAAGGCCCTGGATTCAATCCCCAACACCACAAAAGAAAAAGTTATATTTTTCAAAATTTGTTAAGACTGTGGTTATGCATTTACTTCCAATTATTATTACTCAGTTAAAATCCATTTTTCAAAACACAAAAAGTTCTTTACTCAGTTTTGTAGAAATGCATGAGTCCCTCTTCAAGAAAGGAAAATTTGAAATTTGAAAATTGAAGTTTTCACTTTTAGAAGAGAAATGTACACTAAAACAGACAAGGAGGTTCTTATTGTTATTAAGTTTTTGTCTAGCCTTGATTAAAAACGGACTCAGGGTAGCCTGAGGAAAATTATAGCAGCTTAAATCCAAATCTCTCCACATATCAACAAGGAGAATAGTACAACTGCAAATACCAAAAACAACAGTACAAACTTCAAACTACCTATAAATGGAAAAGGAAACAACAAAAAGCAGAGTTGCACCTCATATTCCTGACATAAACCTTTGCAGAAAATGAGGGAAGACCCATAAAGCTACACAGAAAAGAAAAGAGAGAAGTGAGGGGTCAAAACTGAACTCAAGGGGCTGGGGAGATAGCTCAGCTGATAGAGTGCTTGCCTCGCAAGCACAAGGCCCTGAGTTCGATCCCCAGTACCGCAAAAAAAAAAAAAAAAAAACTGAACTCAAATACCCTGGGAAAGAGAAAAGCTCTGGAAAACTGAAGACAGACTACAGAGCTGGGTAAATGGTTTAGATATCAGAAAGACATTCCTTTGGGATAGAAGACGATAAACAGGAAGAAAAACCCTTTAACCCTTTGGAAAACACATGGAGAAGGTAACAGGAAGTAGGAAGAGAAATCTTAGTATTCAGCAGAATAAATAGAACCAAAATATAAAAAGATGATCAGCCACAGCTGCTATCACAAGGGGTTGTGGGAGAGGCAGAGAGAGAGAGGAAGAAAGAAAAAGAAAAAAAGTAAAGAGAGAAGGAAAAGTTATATTTACTGAAAAAAAGCACACTATATTGATAGAATTAGTTGCACTTGGACTAGAAAACACCAACCCTGTCTACAAAATAATTAGATAAAAGATGCCTATTTATCTGTATAAAGCTTCATAAGAAGTTAACAAATATCAGACTCAAATATTTTAGCTGGTGAAATTCACACCACAAAGCAACACAAAGTTCACAATGCAGAAGAAAAACACTATGCAGAAATAAGACCTGAATTAAATATCTTCAGACAATCAGATAAATATTCAAAAATATAAATATCTAAAAAGCAGCTTAAACAAGAAATTTAAAAACTTAAGAATATAAATAAGAAAACAAAAATAATTAAACACTGGAAAGGGATGGAAGAAAAGGAGAATAGCAGAAAAGGAAGACTATTTAAAAATGACTGAAGGATTCAAACAAAAATCTAATAAGGACATTTTTTTAGGCAATAAAATAATCAAAGAATGAAAATGAGATCAGAAAAGAGTAAAAAAGATCAGAGGAAGTTGTTGAACTAGAAGACAGGGACATATATGTGTAGCTCCTGAAAAAGAAAAATAAAGCAATGAATCACAGTGCTGATATTTTAAACTATAATTTTTCCACAAGTAAGACAACCTGAATATACATTTGAAAAGGATGCAATGAGTACTAGGAAAATTGAATTTGTATGGTAAACTAACTCAAGACATATTCCAGTAATCTATTTTAAAATGGAAAAAAAATTCCTCTGACTCTCCTGGCAAAAGATTTTGGCTAGCATTAAACTGATTAAAAGAAACATATAGCCAGGCACACTTGTGCAATCCTACAATCCCAGCTACTTGGGAGGCTGAGGAAGGAGGATCCCATGTTTGAGGTCAGCTTCAGCAACTTAGCAAGACCCTGTCTCACAAAATAAAAGAGTCTGGGGATATAGCTCAGGGGTAGCATACTTTTAAATTCAAAGTACAGTACTTTGCCACCACACACACACATACAGAAAATATACTAAACAAAGCAACAGTGTAGCAGCATTTCAAGAAACTCCAGAAAGTTTGTGAACCAAGGACTTCATATACAACCAATCTGTAATTCAAGTATAAAGGTTAAAGAAAAATAGTTTAATGCAATAATTGCAAAAGTAATATTAACTTTCCTAGTAAGAAAGTTTAAAATGAAGGAGAATAATACAGAGAAATAAAGTAAATATAATAAAACAGAGATATAAGAAAGATTTTCAAATGTGAAACCCAACTCATGCTATAAAGAAAACATCCTAAAACTGCTTAAGAAAAGTGAAAAACAGAAGGGTAGCAGGAGTACCAAGTAAATGATGTCCATGTTAGAAACCCAGGGAGACATGTAAAGCCGTGGCCAGAAGAAAAGTCACGGTTTCAAAAACATATCCATAAAAATTAAAGAGTAAAAATAAATTAACTAAACCCTTATCTAAGCATTCTAGATTAAGAAATAACAAAATAAAAGAAAACATGAGAGAAGATTCTCATGAGTAGAAATCATATTATATTTATGAATATATGTTGCTCTTTATTTCTTACTAATTTTCTAAGTTCCCTTCTCTCATCATTTCCTTTCTGTTCCAAGAATTTCAATTAATTTGTTTCTCTGCAAGCAGTGAATTCTCTTCATTTTCCTTGATGGTCTTCATTTCTGCTTTGTTCCCGAAAAGGGTCACCTTTAAATGTAAGTACAATTCTTGGTTGACACGTCTATCAGCTCTTCACAAATGCTGTGTCACCTCCTGGCCTCCATGGTTTCAGGTGAGTCCACTGTAATTCAGACCAGTTTGCCTTTATAGCTAATGTGCCATTTCTTTCAACTTGTCTTCAGGAATTTTTCTTTGTGTTTAGTTTTCAGAAGTTTACTTATAGTGCATCATGGCATGGATTTCATTGGGTTTACCCTACATGGAATTTGCCCAGTTTGATTCTGTAAGCTTTGTCTTTTGCCAAATTTGGGAAATTTTCAAGCATTACTTCTTCAAATACTTTTCAGTCCCCATCATTTCCCATTTTTGCCACAATTTTGATGATCCAAATATTAGACCTTTTTTTTTATTGTCCTCAACAGATTCCTGAGGTTCTGATATTTTCTTCCAGTTTGTTTTCCCTCCACTTAGATTGGGTAATTTCTATTGCTTTATCTTCAAGTGCACTGATTGCTTCCTGTTATGTTTGCTCTGCTATCAAACCCGTTCACTGTTTTTAAATTTGTTATTGTATTTTTCAGTTCTATAATTCCCCAGTTGTGTCTTTTATTTAAAAGAAAGTTTTTGTATTTTGGTGAAATTTTCTAAGCTTTTCATTTGTTTCTAGAGTATTTAAAATTTCTCAGTGAAGTATTTTTGTGATGACGACTTTAAAATCCTTACCAAATAATCCCCAACATCCATTATCCAAACTCTTTCCCTCTCCCTCCCTCCCCACATCCCTGAGCAGCCTCTAGTGATCACTAATATATGTTTCAACCCACTATTTTTTAACATTCACATATGAGAGAGAACATGCAGTGTTTGTCTTTATGGGTCTGACTTCTTTCACTGAACATAATTATCCTCCAATTACATCTATTTTGCTGCAAATGATAGGCTGCATAATATTCCACTGTGTATACATAACACATTTTCTTTGTCTATTCATTCACTGATAGGCATCTGGATTGATTCAGATGCTATTGAGGATAGTGCAGCAATAAACATGAGCATGCGGGTGTCTCTTTGAAATGCTGAAACCATTTCCTACGGATATATACCCAGAAATGGGATAGCTAGGTAGAATAAGTGCTAGTGTTCTATAGTACTGTGACTACAATTCACAATAAACTATTGTATATTTTATTGATAACTATAAAAAGAGGGGGATGAAGCCTCCTGATACAATGTCATGATAAGGAGATTGAAATGTCACTTGCTTTGATTTGATCAGTACACATTATATATCTGTATTGAATTATCACACCCCATAAAATGAACAATTTAAATAACTGGCAAAAAGAAATATACATATTTCCAAAAAAACATATTTCTATTCATCTCAATGTTGACATATGTTATTCCCCTCTCATTCAACTTGTTATTTTTCTTATTCATGCTATAATGAGTGGCTTTCTATTGTGTTTGGTTTACTCTAGGTATTATATGAGAGACTGTGAGTCCTATTTTAATGTTCTATGTTAGTAGATAGTCACCTTGTTTAGGTTTAGCATGAAATTTCCAAGCTTTTTTTGTATACTATTGTTACAATGCCAATTTGTTTTTGAGAGTCTTTGCAGTGCTATTCTGATAGGTTTAATTCACCTGGTGCCCTTGTTGGCTTCATTTCAGTCCCCACTTATGCTGCCCATAGGAAAGAATACACTTCTCCAGTACTCTTGCCATTAGATGGAAGGTTGAAGACACCAGGTTTGTGGGGGGCAAAGAGTGCTTTCCTGGCTGGCTTACTGTTAGTACTGCTCCTGTCCAATCCCTGCTGGTGCCACTGAGGCTTTCCACTGACCCTGGGGTGGGAGAAATAGGAGATGCCAGACCCTGGGTCTATTCTGAGAGTCCCTTCCTCTACCTCTGTCCTCCAGTACTGATATTGTTCCTGCTCCAACTCTGCCACTGTCCTGGTGGAGGAAAACAACTACCAAACCAGAAGACTGCTACTGGGTAAGGTCCAAGAGATGTTGGGCCCAGACTGTCTTCTGCCACTGCATTGAGTTTCAAGAGATAAACTGTTGTGTTTTTGATTCTGTGATCCCTAGCTAATCTGCGTGTCTATACTGCTGGACTAGCAATGGAGATATAGTTATAAAATCATGAATTCATATACATATACACAAATGTATACATGCATGCACATACATGTACATATTGCTAAAGGCCTAGAAGTAAGAACACTCTGGTAACAATGAGAACATCTACCACTCAGGTCTTGATTTCTATCTACCCTTCTCCACCAAAAGGAACCACAATTGATTCTAGGTTTGGGGCAAGAAAAATACAAGATGAGCCTGAAGCATCTTATTAAGTTAGAATGTAAGCAAGCATCCAAAGACTTGGGAGGGCAGGTCAAAGAAACAAAGATCCAGCATGAAACCATTTATGATGGCACAATGGTATTTGTGCATAATGTGAATTTTCCCTATGTAAATAACAAAGTATTCCAGCATCATTCATTGAAAATGACCTGCAAGTCAATCTTATTCAAATTCCTTGGAATCTAAATATCACCTGGGGAGAACTGACATTATATGGCGATTACCTACACATAAATGTGGTTTATTTTTCTATTTAGTAGGATATTATTTACGTCTTACGAATGTAAACATGTTTCACCATGGCAAATGCTGTCATATTTTGTTAGCTTTACTCAAATACTATGTATTTTCTTCCTAACATGTAAACATTATTTTCAAAAGTATGTTTTCTGTTTGTTGCCAACATTTCTATACTCAGACTTTTGTTTTTTTGATATTCTTGAGTTTATAGCTTAGCTAATTCTTATTGTTCCAAGTGTATTGCTGAAAATGTAGTAGAAAATGTAGTTAAGTAAAAAAAATTCCTTTAAGTACAGCTTTGGCAGAATTCCCTAAATGTCCCAGGGTATTGTTCTACTTGTTATTTTTCAATAATTTATAATTAAATTTTTGATTTTCTCTTGATTTATCAAATTGCCTAATTTTTCTGAAGTAAAAAATATCATTTATTAGAAGTCTCATGTCATCCAACAACTTAGTGGACAAATCTTTCTATATTTTCACCAAAAGGGACAAGAAAATGCCTCCAGAAAGCAGAAATGGGCAATTCATTGCACTTTGTTCTTTGGAATTCTGTGGAGAATCATCTACCATCTACCTCTTCATCTTACTAAACATTTTCAGTTTCATTTTTATATATATAAAAGGTAAACATACAGCTTTTTAATATGGAAGGTTTTTTTTTTTAATAGGAATACACTGAAGACCCAATGAGAATAAATGCCATCTGAGGACTATTTTCTACCTTGGATAGTAGCTATTGAGTTGAAAGAAACTGTGTTAAAAAAAACTGACACTTACCCAAAAGTTGAGTTCAGAAACTCCCAATTTTTGAATTTGATTTTTCTTTAAAATTATCACCTAAAATACACATGACAGGAAATAAAATTAACAATGGTATTTTATATGAAAGGTACATTTCAAAAACTACAAAGACAGACTCTTCCATTTCAACTACTACCAGCCATTTTCCTCCTTAACTGTTGACTTTTCAAATTTTGGACATCACATTGCTAAATGTGGTAAATATTTGCCTCTTGAATCAAGTTCATTCCTCAATGATTTATGATGGGTTTTTTCTGCAGGCTACAAATATCTGCAAAGGTAGCAGATGTGTGGACATCACCACTTTGTACTGATGAAAAAATATGACACAATGTTGAAAACAGCAAGAATATATTTTTGTGGGGAAGGAGAAAGTGAAAGGATTCATTACCATGAGGAAAAAAGGTGCAGGAAACAGAAATGTTAAAATCTGCAAGCAATCTCAAAGTCATCTGCATATGGCAAAGTGCTATATTTTGGCAATACTGTGGATGGTATCATATTTGATCAATGTGGAAATGGAAAGTAGCAGAGAATATTCCAGATTCAGGGTTATGTATATAAAAAGTGTGACTAAAAGTAATACAACTGACCACTGAACACATATCCACATAAGTGTCATTCTGTGAGAGTTATGTGAGGAGATTATACACTTATCCTAATTATGCTGCCATTGCTCAGATAGTTTGGAACTCCACTTTCTAAACTGCCTTCAGAGATGAGATAATTGTAAGTGCAAGAAAATTGGCCCTATTATTTTATTCTCAAACCATATTTTGATCAAAATCTAAATTACCAAGCTTAATCACTCATTTTGGTCACAAGAATTTGGTTATTTTCAAAAATCAAATCCAAACTTGAGAGATGAAGATTTGACACCACTGAGAATATGAAAAGAATGTGCCAAAAATCTGAAGACGCTTTAAGGAGTTCAAGAAATGATTCAGGCAAAAGCAATGTCATTTTAGTAAGTACTTAGTCTACTAAAATGACTTAAGGAAAGATAAGCCATTTTCATCATAAATTGTGGGATATTTTAAACGTAAGTCTCATTACCTTATATACTCATTTTTAAAGTATTGACTTGTATACTGCTTGAAGCAGGGAAACTGTACTATACTATTTTTCAAGGATGAGACTGTACTGTACTATTTTTCAAGGACGAGATACAGAAAAAGCTTTATTTGGGAAGAAAAGGGTCCTATTTATTTTCCTATGCTTATAATAGATAGAAAATCTTGCTATTTGATGGATGAAAGATAAAAAAACTTCATGAACTTAACAATACTTACCCATGACATTAACAAAGATGAAGAATAATAAGAAGATAAGTACATTGGATTTCCAAACATCAAAATGAAACAAAGGCAAACTGAAGCCTGAAAAATGAAAAAAAATAAAAAATAAATATATGTTTTATAGTACATGTGTAGTATAATGCAAACTTTAGAGGCAAACAGTCATTTCTAATGCAAATTTTATTTGTACAAAGAACATTAATAGATCTTGGCCAAATTATAATTATAATAGAATTTTAAGTCACTACAAGGTTCTAAGTATTACACTTCAAGATCATAATATCTATATAGCATGATGTATTTTATTTTATATCTGCTACTTGGATAAAAAATTAACTATTATTTCTATTGCTTCAATAATAAAATAACATGAGAGACTTAAATAATAAATACTAGTTTATTATTTTGGCAAATATTAGTTTCCCTAATCTTATTTTTGTTGGATTACTATATAATTTGCATCACTTATGAAGCTTTATTCTTGTTTTGTTTTTAAGGAAAATACATTTGGGAACTAAGATAAAAACAAAACTCCAACAATATAAAATTTCAGTTGCAAAGTGTCATAGTCATGCAAAGTTTCAAAAATCTCAGGTATTAGGGAGAAAGGCGATTTAAAAAGTGGTGACAATAATAAAACAAAATTAAAAATAAGTTTTAGAAATCACAACACATCTACAGTTTAGTTGAAAGTATAATCTCCTATAATACAGGATTTGTAACATTTCCAATTTTCCTTCTAGATGCCATCAACATCATATGTATTAAATACTTCCAAAAGGTAGTACTCCATAAAACAGAATTATTCTTGTTTTATACTCTGAGAACTTATTTTAATATTTGACTTATAAATATTTAAAATGTTACCATATTCATATAAATGATCTTCCGAAATTTGCTTGGCTCAATGTACCCCACAACATACATTGGAAATAATGAGGCTATCTAAAATAAAAATATAAAAATGCAAAAGTGAAAAAATTATAGTAAACAAATATTTCACTGTTCATAGGCAAAGTAAATATAAGAGGGAGATCTATTTCTCATAACGATAGACAAAGTAATTTCAACTCTTTCAACTGAGAACTAGAATAGCTAAGAAAAACTATAAATATAAATATGAATATACATATAAGCAAATGTAAAAATATAAAAAAAAATGTGTGAAAACCATAGGTTATTAACAAGGCAAATTACAAATTAGTAAAATAAAACCAGGAAAAAAGATATAAATCTATAGTAATGAGCATGACATTTTGGGTTCCTTTTATCTCAGTTCCAACAGAGGTAGACGCTGTCAGTTGAGATGAAACTGAGAGCAGTATGCTATGCGTGCATTTCAGGCAGAATGCACAGCAGGGCACACCAAGGAAGAGATGCCTAGTAAACTCCCAGACTTTGGTCTAAGAGTGAGCCAGAAATCAAGTAGTCCTCAGAAAGACTGAAACCCACCTTTGCATCATCACAATCTAACTGTATCAAACTATTTCAGGATTTTTAGTGTCTTACTTTACCTGCTCGAAGCAAATTTAATCTTGTCTGGAGAAAGTACATATCAACTTAGCCTTAATTTAACTCTACATCATATCAAAAAGTGTCAAGCATAAGAGGAGCTAAGAAATTATCACAAAAACTATACAAAAAGGTCTGCAAAGAATCTAGATGAGGCATCAGTAAACTTGTCATGTAAACAGCCAAATAGCAAACGTGTTATACTTTATGGGGTACATATGGACCCTGTTGTACAGATTTCTTTTTTGTTTTTAAATTTTTTCAACAACACTTTAGAAATATAAAAACAATTCTTAGCTTGTGAATCACTCAAAAACATGTCTGGCATCATCAAACACAAGCTTAAATTATGCTTGACATGTTCAAAGAAATAACAGAGAGGACTAAAATTTCCAGGAGGGTGCAAGTCATTTAAAATGTGGGGGGAACCAAACTGCCTGAGCACCATGGTATACACCCATAATCCCAGCTACTCAGGAGGCTAAGGAAGGAAGATCACAAGTTCAAGGTCAGACTGGGTAACTTAATCCTGCCTAAAAATAAAAATTAAAAAATTAAAAATGGCTGGGGATGTAGCTCAGTGGTAGAGCACCCTTGGGTTCAACCAGCAGTACCACACAAAAACAAAACTAAAAAGAAGCAAATTGAAATTTAAAAATAATATTAAAATAATCAATATTAAGAAGTTAACAAATGAGTTTAAAAACAGGATAAACACAGCCAAACAAAAAACTGCGTGAACCAGAAGATGGATCAGAAGAAGACATCTGGAAAGAAGCACAAAATAAAAGAACAAGAAATTTACCTGAATACAAGCATAAAGATCAGTTATGTTATACTTTCCATTTTAAGAAGAGAGGAGGGAATTTGGCAAAATCTGTACTTAAAGGAATTATAGCAAAGAACTTCCCCAAGTTTATATGCAATACCAAGCAATGATTTGTGAAGTATCACAAATTCCCAAGAAAGAATAAAGATAAAACAAAACAAATCCCCTCCACATCCTGAGCACAGAGACATATCACTGTAAAAACTGCATCAAAGCAACAGTGAAGAGAAAACTCTCAAGAACTACTGGAAACTAACATACTAAAAAGCTACAGTAACCAAGATAGAATAGTCAAATTGATCAATGGAACAAAACAGAGAGTCTAGAAATAAATCCACACAATGGCAGGTAGCTAAGCTTTGAAGAGAAAGGACAGTCTTTTCAGCAAAGGGTACTGGAACAATTGTACATCCAAAAGCAAAGAAAAGGACTCTAGATATAGACCTTACATCAAAAAATTAGCTAAAAGTAGATCTTAAACCAGAAAGGATGTGGGAAAAAAGATACACTCATACATTGCTGGTGAGACTCAAAATTGGTTCAACCACTCTGGAAAGTAGTGTGGAGATTCTTCAGAAAACTTGAAATGGAACTGCTATTTGACCCAGCTATTTTACATCTCGATTTATATCCAAAGGACTTAAAATCAGCATACTACAGTGACACAGCCACGTCAATGTTTATAAGCAGCTCAATTAACAATAGCTAAACTATGGAACCAACCTAGATGCCCTTCAACAGATGAATGGATAAAGAAAATGTGGTACATATACACCATGAAATTTTACTCAGCCTTAAAGGAGAATAAAATTATGGCATTTGCTGGTAAATGGATGGAGCTGGAGAATATCATGCTAAGCAAAATAAGCCAAACCCAAAAAACCATAGGCCAAAATATTTCTCTGATAAGTGGATGTTGATCCATAATGGTGGGGGCTCAGTAAGGGAACAAGGTAGGAACTTTAGATTGGGCAGAGGTGAGTGAGGGGAGGGGATGGGGTGTGGGGGTAAGAAGGATGGTGGAATGAATGGGACATTAATACTCTATATACATGTATGATTGTGTGACCCATGTAATTCTGCATTATGTATAGCCAGGGGAATGAGAAGTTGTGCTCCATTTGTATACAATGTATCAAAATGTATTCTGCTGTCATGTATAACTAATTAGAACAAATAAATTCCAAAATATAAAAAAATAAAAATGGGCAAAATACTTTGTGAACAAACACCTCACCAAAGAACAGGGCAAATAAGCACATATAAAGATACTTAATGTTATTATATGCCATTAGGGAATTGAAATTCAAACAATAAAGAGATATCACTGCTGTTTCAATCAGCTTTTGCATGGCTGTGACCAATATACCTGACAAGAACAATTTAGAGAAAAATTTTATTTTGGGGCTCCCAGTTTTAGGGGTCTTAGTTCACAGGCAGCCAACTTCATAGCTATGGGGCCAAGATGAGGCAGAACATTTTGGAGGAAGGATGTGCAGGAAGAAAATAGCTCAGAACATGGCAACCAGGTAGCAGAAACAGAGCTCTGCTCACCAGGGACAAAATATAAACCCTAAAGGCAAACCCCCAGTGACCTACTTCCTTCATCTACACCCTACCAGCCTAAAGTTGCCACCAAGTTAATCCATGTAGGTGGATTAATCCACTGTAGGTTATACCTCTTATAATCTCATCTCACCTTTGAAAATTCTTACATGTCTCACACAAGCTTCTTTTAAAAAAGTATTTTTTAGTTGTAGATGGACATGATACCTTTATTTATTTATTCATTTTTATGTGGTGCTGAGGATTGAACCCAGTTCCTCACACATGCTAGGCAAGCAATCTATTACTTAGCCACAACTTAAGCCCCCATATGAGCTTTTGGGGGTACCTCATACTAAACCATAACTGACCACTACAGAATGGCTAATATCCCAAAACTTACATAATTGGCAGTTTGTTATAAAGTCAAACATAATTTTACCCCATAATCTAGCAATCACCAACAGATTTGGAAACTTATATCCACACAAAAACCTGCATGCAAATGTTTATGATAGCTTTATTCATAATCACCAAAGCCTGGAAGCAACCACAGTGTCCTTCAATAGGTGAATGGATAACCCAATTATGGTATAATTATATATTTAAATATTATTCAGTAATAAAAAGAAATGAGCTAGCAAGCCATCAGAAGGCATGGAGGAATCTTAAAGGCATATTGCTAACTAAAACAAGCCAGTCTGAAAAGACTAATTATTGTATGATTCAAATTAGATTACATTTTATTAAAAAACAAAATTATACAGTTAAAGTGACTGCCAGTCACTGTGGACAGGGTTGAATAAGTGAAGCACAAGTATTTCCCTACAATGTTGAAACTATTCTGTATCATATTTATGATCATTTAGATGTAATGTGTGCCCAAAAAGCTCCTGTCAGACAATAAAAGAAGGCTTAGAGGGCAAATGATTGGGTTATGAGAACCTTAACCCACTGAGTGAATCAATTTCCTGATTAATTGAGTAGTAACTGAAGGTGAGTAAGATGTGAATGGAGTAGGTGAGTGATTGGTGGCATGCTTTTGGGGTACATATTTTGTATCTGGCAAATAGAGTCTCTCTCTCTCTCTTTTCTGATCATGATGTGAGTCACTTCCCTCTGCTATACACTTCTGACATGATGTTTTGCCTCACCCTGAGCCCTGAAGAATGGAGCTGGCTGTCTATGGATTGAACCTCTGAAACTGTGAACCCCAAATAAACTTTTTCTCCTCCATAATTATTATTGTCAGGTCTTTTAGTCACAGCAGAGCAAAATCTGACTGAAGCAATACTATAATGGTGGATACATACCATTATGCATTTGTTAAATTCCACAGAACTGTACAACACAGAAAGTGAACCTTAATATAAACTGTAACCTTTAGTAATAAGATACAAATTTTAGTCTGTTAGTTCTACAAATGTATATTAATGCAAGATGCTAATTGTAGGGGATGTTTTGTGGGGTGGGATGAGGTGGGGATGGGGTGCAAAGACTGAGAAAATAAAGAATGCTCTCGAAAACAAGATTTACAACTAACCTCTATACAGAAATGAATCAGAAGATAATGAGATGATACTTTCACAACAGTGAGAAAACAAATTTTAAAAATTCCCAGCATTAAGTTCTATACCTAGAGATGATAACCTTTAAGAAAAAGGTAAATTGAACATTTTCATACAAGCAAGCAAAAACAGTCACCACACTAAAGGAAAATACTCAAGAATGTTCTCTGGACATAAAACAAAAGATCCTCTGTGGAAGTTTAGAGACATACAAAGCATTCAAGAATAAGAGGGAAATAAACCACATGGAAAATCTACTTAATCTAATTAAAGTTAATTATGTAAAATAATAAAGATGTTATACTACTATTAGGTTTAAAAATAAATGTCTGTATATGTGTAAGCACATATAGCATACACATATGCATATATAGAAATATACATGCAATATATATGCACATATACACATTCATACATACACAGCAAAAAAAAAGTGGATTTAATCCAGAAGGAAAATAAATGGATATACAGTGTTTTAAGGTCCTTGTATTATTTGGGAGGAAATAAAAGTATTAATTTACATTGTAACTCAAGAATAAATGTTTTAATTTCTAAGGTAACTTTTAAAAGAATGAAAAATATGTATGACTATAAACAAGTAAACATAGCAGGAATGTGGAACAATAAAGGCATTGAGCTAGCCAAAATGGTAAAGAAGTGTATAAATATCACGTAGCAAACAGGACATATAAAGAGAAACTGCCTTAGAAAGACAATAAATTTGAAATTAAATATCAATAATTACATTAACATCAATGAAATGGATGACCCCATTAAAGATAGTATTATTTAACTAGATTTTTTCAAAACTAATTACAGCTTATAAAACACCTAAAATGTAAAGATGTGGAAAAAATTTGAACATTAAAAAAATGGTAAAAGATCAATGTAAGCATTAAAAGAAAGGTGACATAGTTCTATTATAACAGAAAAATAGGCTTTAAAGCAAAAATACTACTACCAATAAATAGGCACAATTTCATAAAAATAATATATAATAATTATGTACATAACAATAATGAATCAAAATGTTTAATTTACAGAACTAAGAGATATAGACAAATCTACTGTAGGACTTAAACACACTCCCCCTCTATTAATTGAAATAAGCAAACAAAAATCAAGATGTAGGTTTGAATAATAAAATTAACAAAATTAGCTTAATTAATCTAAGTAGAACTATACACTTAAGTTCAAAATACACAATTTCTTAAATGCATGAGAAACAGAAATTCCTGGGAATAAGTCTAATGAAAGAAAATAAACTATGAAACATTATTAAAAGAAGTTGAACAAGAAATAAATGAAAGTGTATATCATATTCTTTGAAGCCACAATATTTAAAAAGGTCAAAAACTTTTATTTATTTATGACACTTTTCTTCAGAGTAAAGGAAAGGAAAACCCATAGGATCCCTTGAGATTTCATTTAAAAATAGTAGCCCAGAAAGCAGGTTTTAAGGAGCATTGGGACAAAGTCGCTTTCTGTTTGCCTGCTGTTTGAGTACAGTTCATTTTATAAAATAGCTATAGGTATTAATAGAAAGATCAACTTCATGAGTAAAATTAACGTGGACACTAATTATGAAAAATGTAACATGTAGATTCCTATGTAGGAAAGCAATTAGGTAATAGATTTAATTAATTAGAGTTTTACAAAAAAAGTGTAAGTAATCTTCAAATTATTATAAACTTTTAGAAAAGGAAGCTGTCATTTATAATAAGAGAAGCTGCATCTAGGGCAGAGGAAACATCAAATCCCCTCAGGGGTGGGGATATTTTGGTGGCCTCTTTCAGTTATTATAGATGAAACGTAAGTAGGTACACACTGTTTTTGAGCAGAAGGTTTCCTTGTTTAAACAAAGATTATCATTACTGAGACTTGGTGTGTGAGATTTGGAGTTCAGTGAGGCGGGGGAACTGGGAAAATGTCATAGGTACCAGAAATTTCCCTAGTGGAAACATTTTTCTATCTGAGATCTAATATTTGAACATCTCTAAAAACCTAGTGTAACCTTAACTTGATTAAACTAACAAGATAGAACCCCAAAGAGCTTGTAAAACACACAAATAGTATGGACCAGAAGACTCTGAACTTGTGAGCTCACCCAACACCAAAGTCCCAGATTCTGTTCTAGGCAAAGGCTAGTTCTACAGACAGTATGTGGGTGATGTTGAACCTCCTTTGATTGGACTCATCTATCTCAGCAATGCAAGTCTGCTATGAGACAGAATGAAGGCATTCCCACTGAAGAGAACTGGGCCACTCACAAGGGAAAACAGGAATCCTGGCCCATTTGACTATGAAGCACCCAGCATACATGGATGTTCCAAAGTTTTTTGTCTTCAGGAGGGTACATCTTAGTTTTTGCTGTCCATGCCCACCAACAGGTCTTCTTCAAATCACTAGGAAAGCTTTAGGACAGAAAATACAACTTGCCAGAGAGAAGCTTTAGACATTTCTCTTCAGCAAAAGAACTCACAGAATTCCAAATAGCAGCCTTACCCCCAGGTTACAGCTTGGGAGCAAAGAATGAGATGCATGTTACGTAGAGGCCACCCTGGCCTACAGGAGCCTCCATTAGGGAAATGTCAATTAATAGAGCCTCCTTACTCAAGGAAGCTTAAACTTTGGCATCTCCCTCAGGTAGTCTTGGTTTATGTAGGATTCCTTCCAGTCTTGGAGTAATTAGGCAGTCATCAAGCAATGTGCCTGGTATCATCATGCTACAAAGTTCTTATGCAGAAGAGGAAAGCACTTTGTAACAGTAGTGTGGTGACATCTGCCATAGTATACAGAATCCCTGATAGTGACAGAATCCTTCGGATTCAAGCAGCCTGATTTCTGGGCCAGTAGTGAGGATAGAACATCTAATATTGATCCATGCCTACAAAAATTGTTGACAATAGGAGAAGAAATTCCAAAGAGAGTGGAAGATATTCTTGTTTTAAACAGGACAGGGTCATGGAGTCACATTAATTTAAATATTCAAAGAGATATGACCTAATTTTGTACTCTAAACAATCAGTTAAATAAAGAATGAAAATGAAATTGAGAAAACCAGTTTTATATAAAATATCAACACTATCTCTTTTGAAAATAATTTACATCTCTATCATTTCTGATTTTACAATTTCTTTTTTGCAACTATTCCTTTCACTTTCCTCAGTCATAGCAATCACTTCTATGTGCCTGTAATTCCCTAACAAAATATAATATAGAACACATCCAATTGCCAAAACTACTTCGTCAGTTTCTCAGTGTCTGAAAATGATAACATCGAAGGTCTTAGAATTCTGAACATTGTGCATTTCTACAATTTTCTTTCATAACATTTTCCTTTGAGAAAAGGAATCCTTTAATCCATAACTCCCAATTCTCAGACAATATAGATAGGAGACATGAACTAATATTGACCTTAATCTAAGAAAAAAACAATAGAAAACACTATTTCTGGAAAAATAACAGAATTTCCTTAGCATGAACAAACAAAACTCTATACATTTTTAAAAATAAATAAATAAAAGCCTCAGATATCCTGAGTACCTAGGAAATCACTAAGGCAATATCAAACCTACACAAATCTAAAAAAGGTTCATTACCCCCACTGGATTAATGAATTTGTTGACAATGAGATGATGTTCATTAGACTATATTCCATTATGTTGGCACGTGCAAATAATGAAAAACATAGAGTAATTTCTGTGTTACAACCTGAAAGGGACCATCTGTAAGGAAGTATTGCAGTGGAAATACTCTAAACATTCTTTAAACACCCAATACTAATTGAGTTGAAGATATAATTTCACTCTTTGTGGACAATTGGCAGCATGAGGCCTCTTTGCAGAATTTTTCACTTTCAGTAATAATATTATTATTATCATTGTTTGTTAGTTAGGCAGAAAGGAGCCCTAATGGAAAAATCCTAGTATCAAGAAATTTCATCAGAACTGTTATTTTCTCTTTCTAGTTCAGTTTCCTGCCATTAGTTACTTAGTTACTTTGGGAAACAGGATATGGTCTCAATTCCTGTAATATCATCATAAAAGCACTGAGAAATGGTTCCTACTAAAATTCTGCTCTTCAGAGAAAATGGTCAGCATTCAGCTACCCTATAAGTAGAAACCCCTGGTCATAAAGAGCAGGAAATACCTTAGCCATCTTGTGGTATGGCACCAAAATGAGCTGTAAGGCAAAAGGAAAACCCGCAAATAGGTAGATATATAGATGTTATCTCAGCAACCAAAAAGAAAATTTGTGAACAAAATTAATGGAATAAATCATTTACATGTTTATCACTAATATTCATCAAACTAACCATACACTAATAGAATGTGGAATTACATCATTGTAAATCATGTTTTATGTACAGTTTACAATTACTCCATATTTTGAAAATCTATCAGGGCATACATATGATCACATTTTAAAAGTTCTATAGAAAAAAACAAATACATCTTACATTCAACTTAAATTCATTTAAAATCATCTTACCTGTGTAAAAAGTATAAACTGAGCAAATTGCCAGGGAAGCATAAAAGCAACATTGGAAAGACAGAGTGCAATAAAATGTCTTCCATAATTGTTTGAGGTCCTTAAATGGAAAGAAGTGATACCAGTAAGTTTTGCCATGAACACAGTCAATCATTTAAAAAGGAAAGAAAAAGACTAATTGCAAAATGACAAAATCTAAATGATCCCCTTACCTTTGAAAAAATAGCTAACTTTGGAAATCAGTTTAATAAAAAGAACTAAAATTCTTAGATCATAAAAAGGCCCAGCATAGAACAATCACAATTAAAGAGTTTTAGGAACAATACTGTATAATTTATCATTAGAGTAAATATTTTAAATATAAAAGTTTATTTACCTATATATATGCATGGCATTCAAAATTTAATGTCCCAGTGAAGGTCAGAGGATAGGACATGACAGTGATTCTGCATGCCTGAAGATGTTTATCTTGTATAGCAACAATGTTTATCTTGTATATTGCTGTATAGCAACAATGTTTATACACCACTGTTTTATGTTTCAGAAAATAATTAGAAAAATTATAAGTGCTAGTGAAGGAATAAGTTAACAACTATGGAAACATTTTAAGGAAAAAATTGAAATGAACAAATTAAAAAATAGTTCTGGAATAGAGTTAAATTATTAAGTTTAAATTGTCTGTTCTACAATACTAAAACACACAGATAACCAATACCTTTTACCACAGAAAAGTTTAGTGTCTTTTAGAATCTGATAAAAGAAATACATATATTTTATGTAAATAATAAAATAGCAACAGTTCTTTTTGTAAAGGCTGTACTGGGTTTTGACAAATCCTTATGTAATAATAGTAGATAACTTTAAAAACAAAATTTAAAATGTTCATATTGTTTAGTAATATTATCACAAAATATTCATTAAGTACTTGATAATCTTGTATTTTATCAAGCAAAATTACTTTTGACTAAACTATATAGCATATACCTTCGAGAATATAATCCTAAAAGTTCTAGTAGGACATTTCAATTCATGAACCCCTTGACTGATCAGATTAATGTAACTTCAATAAATCTTCCTAGGAATTTAACTAGTATGGGGTGACAGGGGGACTGGCAGTTTCCTTCACCATAATCTTTCAGAAGAGGTGATGTACCAAACAAACCTATAGAAATTTAGATAGGGAGCAGACTCCCAAAGATAAATTCAACCCCAAAATAAACTTGTCAGTTACATGACACGTCAGGAGTTAGTCTGCTCTCAAGATTTATAGACACATTAGGATGTATTAGTCACCTTCATTCAATCAGCAATCATGAGGCCTTACATATTTGCATGGGAGTATGCTAAATGCTCTGTGGTTAAAGAGTTAAGTATGGCACAATCCCTGTAATCAGGTATACTTTTAAATATATATATACATATAAGCGTATATTTACGTATAAACACACACATATATATGTAGACACAGACATTTGTGCACATAAGGATGATTCACAAATTTATAATTTTAAGAAAGAAAGAAGACATGAACACAGATGATTTTCATTATAAGGTAAGATCTGCCAGGGATTAGAAAATGAAGTACAATAAGCATCCCTGAGAGTTTGGAGTGATCATTATTTCATTCACTGAGAGATCTCACCACTAACATTCTATGAAACTTATTTCTATGACAGTTATTTATAGTTCTCTACTACTAATTTTATATTGTTTCTCAGATCTCTTAAATTTATGAAATGCTTATAAACTTAAACCCAACCAAAAATGTGTCCAAGAAAACTGAGATGAAACTGGGTAAACTGCTAGAAACATCTTTAAGAGATATATATAAAATACACACACTCCTTATCTAACACGGTATTTCCCAAATTTGCACATAGAGCACATTTTCATGGCATATATATACATATATACACACACACATATTTATTTATTTATTTATTTTGGAGGAGTACTAGGGATTGAACTCAGGGGTACTCAACCACTGAGTTACATCTGCAGCCCTATTTTGTATTTTATTTAGAGACAGGGTCTCACTGAGTTGCTTAGCGCATCATTGTTGCTAAGGCTAGCTTTGAACTCGTGATCCTTCTGCCTCAACCTCCCGAGCCTCTAGGATTACAGGCATGCATTACCATGCTTGCCACATGGCATCTATATTGATGTTCCATCAAAAACCACAGGTTGGAAAAATGATGGGTCAGAGCACATGGCTTTAATTTCTTGCAAACTACATATAAATACATCTATATTGATCTATTAAGATATAATTTATCTAAAACCTATAGCCTAAACTCCTAAATGGAGATTTTTACATAGTAATTTTTAGGTTATTTTCTTAACTCTATACTCATTTTATTTTTAAAATAACTAAAAAACATCATCTATATTAGGTAATTACAACATAATAAGTTGAAGTAAATTAAAAAATTAACTTATAATTTATTTCATTTTGTTTTATAAATCAAAATTACCTGAGAATCATAGTTAAAATATACATCTGAAGAACAAGGAATGGATATGAAAAACTTTCACGGAGAGGCGGTGTCCACATCACACGGGTGGCCTGAAATCAATAAAATGCTCAACTTACATCATGTTCCATTACAACAAACATTATTGACCTAAAATTCAGGGGTTGGCTTACTTTACACATTTTAATACTAGGGTTACTAGATACTATTTCTGAATGCCCAGCAGAGATTCTCAGGTTTTAGAGCTCTCTTACCCACAACCTATTAAGTACAGAATGATTAACTACCTAGCCCAGAAACCAAAGAAAGATATTTCAGACCAAGAACAAGGAAACCAAGAGCCAAAGAAGAGTGTAGGGATAGGGACTGTGAGATTCCTGGACCAGATCTACATGCCAGTCCTGCAGGCATGACCCTGGAGTCTCAGGCTTTGAGATGTGTACCTCTCCAAAAAATATCTAAACAGAGGTCACCTAGGGCATTTGCAAACACCAAGATTGCAAATTTATAACATACACCCTTAAAAGAGTTCGCTGTAAACTAAAAAAAAAATCTTTTACAAGTTGATCATTAATATCCATCAAACTAACCAACATAGTAATTGAATGTGGAATTATATTATTTTCTTAAATCATAGGTTTTGTAATTATCCATATTTTGAAAATTTGGGGGGTGTCATTCTAAAACTAATGCATGTAATAAAATTATTCATTAAATTTTCATAAATACTTTGAGACTTTCTAAGACATATGGATCAGAATATTATAAAAAATATTTTATCAAAAAGTCAGAAATTCTAGAAAGAATTTAAACTCTTTTTAATTCGCACGAATCTTAAAAGTTATTGCTCTTCTTCTAAGAGCAAAATTGTAAACCTCGAAAGATTAGTTATGTAAAAAAAAAATCAACTTGGGTTAAGAGTAGAGTTCAATGGCAGAACACTTGCCTGGCATGTGCAAAGCCCTGGGTTCATTCAAACCACTACAGGAGCGTGCGCGTGCACACACACGCACACAAAGTCAACTCATATCACCAGCTGTCTGTCATACTCAAATAAAGTGCTTTTTATGTTAATACATTGCTGAATGACAAGGCATTTGGTGTAAGTTAAAATAAGATATTTAAAGCATTTTATGTTCAATTTTTATTATTCCCTTATATAACTTATTAACCCACTAACAGATAAAAAGACTTTTCCCCTATGTAACCTTTGCCATTCCAAAAGCAAGCAGTAAGATTCTCTTTTTTACTGCCACATCTTCAGAATCTAACAGAATCTATCACATGGTAACTACTCAATATTTTGTCAAATGAACCAATCATATCCTAAGTAAGTTCTTATGAGCTTTTTTAAGGTGATTTATGTTCTTCTGCGATAAATTAGTAAGCTAACTGCTATTTTAAATTTAGCATTCGTGTTTGAAAAGGGACCGCCACATGATAAAAGAAGTGAGAGTGGGTGGCAACACATCAACTGTGAATGTCGCATCAACTGTAATGTCGTCAGACCTCAGGCCACTTCCATCCTTGGGGATGTGCAATGGCATAAGGCTTTAGTTATGCAAGATAAAAAAGTCCTAGAGCTCTGCTGTTGTATAACATTTTATTAATACTGAATCACACACTTAAAAATCTTTTAGGAGAGCAGTTCTTATGTTAAGTGTTCATGACAATCAAAAATTAAGTATATATTTTTTAAAAAGAGGGAAAAGTGAGAATTTAAAACTAAATGGAAGGAGAATGAAAAACTCAGCTTCATTACATGGTGAATATGGATTCTTGGATGAGAAACCTAGCCTCTCTAAAATTCAATTCCATAATGTGTATGGTGAGGAAAAAAAAAAACTACCTCCAAAGGTTTGTCAGAAATAAATGAAATAAAGTGAAGTGACTGACTCAGCAAGTATGGCATTTCTTTCTTTTTTTTTTTTTTTTTGTGAATATTTATATGTGAATATTTACTAAAAACCAGGCAAAATATTTCATATATTTTAAGTTCTTGTGATTTAAAACATTAGATCATCTCAATTAAAATATCAACTTACAACATTTCTTTAAAATACTGCTAAGTTACAAATAATATGCAATTACATGTTGTTTCAATGAGTATATTTCCTTGTTCCTATATAGACCCTGTATTTTTAGATTTTTTTCTAAAAACAAACCTCTCCATGGTTGAAAAAGAAGCACAGTACTGTAATTAGACCTCCTAACTGAGTCCCACTGTTTAAAAAAAAAGAAATATAGTCACAATTCACGTAAAATATAGTAAGTTTTCCACAAAACTATAGCAGAATTTTAAATTATGGTTATCTGTATTTAAAACATAATAACAGTAAGCCATATACTTATAAAAATTTTTTTTAAATACCCATGTAGTCAAAGTTTTTATCTTGAATGTATAAGGAGACAAAACAAACATGTAACAATCTAAATTTTAAAATTTACTACATTTAAATATTTTCTGGATAATATATATAAGGTCTGAACATAATTTTTAATAAATGGATTAGCATTTCAGCATCTGTGTTCTTCAAATAATGTAAATGGAGATAAATTTTTGCCTTTTGAAATTGGATTTAAGCGACTGAAAGATAAAGAATCTAACAGTTTCATTTGATAGTAATTTCAAATTATATAAATGACTGCAAAGATTCTTTTGTTGAATCTGAAGGAAGCAATAATGTAGAATACTAATTTCAGATCAAGGATGGCTAATGATCATCAAAGAATAAGAACAATTTCTTTTTTGGGGGTACTGGGAATTGGCCACTGACTACATCCCCAGCCCTATTTTGTATTTTATTTATAGACAGGATCTCACAGAGTTGCTTAGCCCCTCACCATTGCTGAGGCTGGCTTTAACTGGCAATCTTCCTTAGTCTCTGGACTGCTGGGATTACAGGCATGCATGTGTCACTGGGCCTGGCTAAGAATCATTTCTTAAGTTGCCTTTTTGTGACTTTGTGTGAAAATACAGGAGCTCAACCCACATTTGAGTGGCAGTTCCAGGGCTCTCTATGTGCCCCTCCATGCCCCTCTTCCCCTGTACACAACACTGTAAGCACCATGCCCACAGATGCTCTGTGTGTCTTGTTCATCATTATATCCCCAGCTTCACTCCTGGAAGACAACAGATAGTATTTGAAGAAATGGAGAAAGGAAGGATGGAGTTAAAAAAACAGAGAGAGGAAAGCTAATGGGGAATCATCAGCTATGGACAGACTCAATAAAGGAAATTCAAAAAGGAAGAAATTGAAAAAAGCAGTGTGAAAAGCAAAGACAACTCATTCCAATAGGAACTGGGAACATGTGGATGATCAAAACAACATTTGAAAATGAAAACAATGATAACAACGTTGGCTGCTATGGGAAAGTAATAAGAGTACTAAACTAGGGTACTAATGTGTAAAATGTGAGAGGTTGTTTTGAAGTATTGTCTTAAAATTCTTTGCATTGATCAGAAGGGAAAAGATGTCAGTTCATTTTAGACTTGATCAAGTTAGATATGCATGTTAATATTTTGTGGTTAATTAGGAAAGGGATAGAAACAATCTACATTCCAAGTTAATGTCACTGAGGGAGAGTGGCCAGGGTAAGAAACACAAAAATTTCCCCAAAATTCTATTTCTTTTGTTGTTCATATGCTATAATTTCTAGTCTCTTCACAGTTCTGGTGACATTTTTATAGCCAATATTCGTTATATCTATGTATCCTTCTCAAAGACTAGTGACTATTAATGTATTTAGTATTCTAGAACTTTGTAACCAATTTACAGACATATTTGCTATTTTTATGGATTTTTCTTCATGGTCTCAAGATGATTGCTGGAGTTCCATCACGTCTAAATACAAAAATAGAGAAGGGGCAGCTGAATTTGTCCTTTTGTGACAAAGGAAAATGCTTCCCTAGCTGTAACCACGGCTGTTTTTGCCCTTTTTCACTGGTAAAAGTTAGCTCATATAGCTCTCCCAAGAACTATGGAGAATGAGAGAAAAACACATGATTGTCATAATTCCAACTCATCTCATCTGAGACTGGGACCATTGCTACTCCGAATCAAACTGTGGTGCTGCTATCAAAAATCACAGGCTAACAGGTTTTAATGTCCATGATAAGTGATGTATAGTTTTTTTCCATAGCTGTCTTAATCTCACATTTACAGAGATTAAAATATGAAATAATTTTGCTATTAATACCAACCAGAGTTCCCCTCTACTGCTGGAGAGGTATTAAACTAGAGGTATTTTTATTATAAGTTTATTAAGAAATCTTAAGTTAATTTTTAAAAATCCCCACACAGATAAAAGAAAGAGGCCATTAAAGGTATTTTAGTGACATTTTCAGTTTCTGGTTGCATTAATAGTGGTTAAGCGACTGAAAACAATCAAATGAATGTACAAACTTCCATATTATTAATCAGTTAGTTTCATTAATTCTTTTCATTTAATCAAGAAATATCTGCCAGTTCTCATAATCTCATTGTAAGATCTTTTAATTCAGTAGTCTCACCTCAAGTATGCACCATATATGAAGAATAATCCCATCATTAGTCCATTTAAAATAAAAATCACAGCAACATAAAAGCAGGCGGGGTCTCCCAATCCTTTGAAAAGACACAAATTATTCAGTATTTAATGAACAAATGGTCATAAAGCAATTGAGCATACTTTTCTTAGTGCCTTGTATTCAAGAGCTCATGAATCTGATGAAAAGCATTTGATTTCCAGATTTCTGCTTTCTTTAATAGTTAAAGTAATCTTTACCCTTGTACATTTTTTTTTCCTTTCCTCAGTGCTGGGGATGGAACCCAAGGCCTAGTGCATACTGGGCAAACACTCTACCACCAAGCTACATCTCCAGCCCCTATGATATATTATGTAGTTACATTTATGTTTTAATATAGTCACATTTATACTTCCCCCTAATGGAGTATTATTATAATATGATGATCTGTTGGAATTTCACATTAGTCTAAGTGATGTTACTGTTGTTCATTGTTTGCAACTCTCCATAGAGCCACTTCATGAATTCCAAGAGAAAAACCATATCTTGTCGCACTATTCATATATTTTGCCAGACTCTGGGATGAGTAAGTATAGTACCACACCTCAAGGAGCAACTTTATCCACATGAGATGATCCAGTTATTCGATTCATTATTTTATGTAGCAAGAATCTTAACATGTCCTATACATTAGATTTTGTTTTTGTGTATAGCACTTCATATTTTATAATCATCAATTTCATATAATTTTCAGATGAGATTTATGAGACTAGCTTGGAAGTATTCTGTGTTGATATTGAAAAAAAACTCAGTACCTTGCCAACAGGTACTCAACTAGTTGGAGCCAAGATCTGAAATCTGGCCCATGTGATTCCTTCCACATTCCTGGCTACTCCTTTCTGTTCACCATAATAACTTCTCTGGTTTTATACACCCCTCTTCAATGCTGAACCACCTTAGCTTCTGTTACATGCTCTCTTCTCAGCCTGATTATTATCCCTAAGAATATTCCTCTACTTCCTTCACTTCATTGATCATCTATAAGAGATGACTCTGAGTTCATATCTAGCCCAGAACTTTCTTCTTATTCCTAATCTTATATATCCAGGTAGCCACTTGACATCTCTACTTTGAGGTCTTTCAGTTACCTCAAACTAGTATATACACAATAAAATGTAGCGATTCAAACCTGCTACCTTTCATGTTTCCTACCATTCAAAGGGACTCAAGCTAGAAACTAAGCAGAGTTACATGACTCTTCACTCTCCTTCCTCTCCCCCATCAAACAATTGACAAATCATATTTATTCTACTTCCAGAATCTCTCTCAAATTCAGGGATTTCACAATATCTTTCCTACAATTGCTTCTGAGACACAATTGCTGTGTCCCAAGTTCCAAACACTACCCTATTACTTATTGTGAACTTACTAAGCATTTTTTTGTGTCCCTAAAAAAGGTGGTTTTTCATCCCTCAGAAAAAGTTAAACTTCTAATTGACTAAGTCATTGAGTCATTCATTTTATGAGGTATCTTCTCCATTCTTTTATGTTGTAAAAAGAAATAGTATAATTTTCTCTTAGACATCAATGTTGTCTTAGTATAAATGTCATGTAAGATAATCGTAAAAATTTTAGGGAAATGCAAATTTATATATCGAGAGCTGAATGTTAAATGTAATTACATCTATATAAATACATTTGTAAAATACAGTAGTCATACTGTGGAAAATCTAAAGAAATAAAAAAAAACTTTGAAATTGTTTTGTAAGTAGACGTATGTGGCTTTAAACAAAAGTTTGTAGGGACTTGGATTGTAAAAGTGCTAGATTACAAGCATCTTAAAAAGAACTATTACATGTCCTAAAAAACTGTTAGAAAAATCCCAAAAATGGTTCTTTGACAAAGATGCCAATGTAGATGATACATAGGAAGAGTTTAATTAGAATTATTCATGGACTGTGAGCACTTAGTAAAGTAATATTCCCAATACAATCTATTTCTGTATATCTGATTTTTAAGTATATCTGCATACTTAAAGTTACATATTAACTATTACTAGCATTTTTGGACTGTTTAATCTATCCTCATTCTGAAATGGAAAACTTTTACTCAAGATTGCTTTACACTGGCCAGGTGCAATGGCTCATGCCTATGATCCCAAAGGCTGCAGACGCTGAGGCAGGAGGAACATGAGTTCAAAGCCAGCCTCAGCAACTTAGCAAGGTCCTAAAAAACTTAGTGAGACCCAGTCTCTATATGAAAATGGACTGGAGATGTGACTCCATGGTTAAGCACCCCTGAGTTCAATCCCCAGTACCAAAGAAAAGAAAAGAAAAAAAAAAAAGGCTTGCTTTACACTGAGGTGTGTTAATACTCAAATTAGGAAGCACATAGCCTCCTCAGAAATCTACTTCAAGTTTAAAATACTTATTGGGTTGAGTCATTTCTAGGGTGTTCTAGAGAAAAAATTAATCACAGTAGTTTACAATAATTAAAATTGATTCCTAACACTGAGATGTTTATGGAAACAGCAAGGACAGCACAGTAGAGTTTTAGAAAGAAACATGCCTTCACAGCTTTGAACTTCGTTAAGAGGTTCTACTCTGGTGACATTCCAGCAGGTCTTAGTTTCTACCCCAAATAAATTCGTTATCCCCACGAATGTGCGATACCAGTAGGCTATGATTACCTATAAAAGATAAAAACAAAAAAAAAAGAAAATGGAAAAAAATACTCTCTTCACAATAATAATTTTTCCATAATACCATTTTATGATGGTCACCTTTGACATTATAAACTTTCACAAGTTCATTTAAACCATTGCACTTAGGAAACAGTCATTTTAAAATTATATATGTAATATTTATATAATCAACTATAAGATCAAGTCTAAAAATATATAATTAAAATATAAAGAAAAATACAAAGTTTTACAGAAACATTTAATAACATTTCATTTTAGGCCTCTAAATTTATTTCCTCACTAAAATATATAAAATATAGTTTGTAGCTGCACAATTCACAATAGCCAAGTTATGGAATCAGCCCAAGATGCCCAGCAGCAGACTAATGGATAAAAAAAAAAAATGTGGCATATATACACAATGGAGTTCTACTGAGTTATAAAAAAGAATGAAATTATGTCATTTGCTGGTAAATGGATGGAGCTGGAGAACATCATCCTAAGTGAAGTAAGTCATACTCAGAAAGTTAAGGGTTGAATGGTTTCTTTCATATGTGAAAGCTAGAGAGAGAAAAAAAAAAAAAAGAAATAAAAATGGGAACCCACAAAAACAGAAGGAAGATCAACGAAATACAGAAAGTGAATAGAGAGGGACAGGGAACAAAAGAGTATGGGGAAGTACATACCAGGGTATGAAATCAAACAAATTATGCAATATTCATGTGTAGAAATACTACAGTAAAACCTACTTTTACATATAATTGTAATGTATTATCTAATAAATAGTAGAAGGGAGAACAGTAGAATAGAGGAAGAGGATTGGGGGGGAGAAACATGAGAGGTAGGAGGGAGTGAGGTTGATCAAATCATGTTATATGCATGTGAAAAATGTCATAGTGAATCCCACTAATATGTTTAATTATAAAATACTGATAAAAACCATTTATATATGTACATATATCATTTTTAAAACTGGAATTGAAATGGAATAGTAGAACTTGTGCCCATTAAAACTCTGGCCACGCAGAAGATTTAATTAACCAATTCTTCCCAATCTTCAATTCACTTTTAAAAGTCTAAAGACACTGGGAGGGATTTAGCAGAGTGCTTGCCTAGCACGTGTGAGGCACTGGGTTCGATTCGCATCATCATGCAAAAATAAAATGAATAAAATAAGAATGTGAGATATTTGGGGGGTAGTAAAAAAGTTAAAATAAAATAAGAACCAACTAGAACTAACACTGTTAATACTTGAGTATTTATCCTTCTGGGCATCTGAAGCACATATCTAGAGTTACTTGATACTATATAACAGGATCATATTATAGACATTCATGTCATATACATCACTAAGCAATATCATAAACATCTTTCCATGTCAAGTATAGATTTACTATTTTGTAATTTTATTTTTAAAAACTGACAGATAAATTTATCATTTCCAGTCTTTGAAATTTATCAAATGTATGAAAAAATTACCATAAATATATGAACTAATTCCAGAATTATATTCCTTTTTTTCTGTGGATACTCTGCCACAACAGAGAAAGTACATTTTTTGTTGTTGTTGTCCATTTTTTAGCAGTACTAGCAATCAAACTCAGGGGCACTTCACCACTGGCCTACATTCTCATTCCTTTTTTTTTTTTTTTTTTGAGATAGCAAATCACTTAGTTGCCCAGACTGAAAACTAAACTGTCTTACCTTAGCTTCCTGACTGGTTGGGAATATGGTGTGCACCATTGAGCCCAGTGAACACATGGCTTTGAATTCAGAACTATAATCAAATTCTTGACTTCAAGTTATGATATCTATGCCTTCTATGCCCCTGCCAGATCCTTTCTCAAATGAGTTTCAATTATCATTTTTCAAGAGAGGTGAGAATAGAGCTTATATATAAAGTGTTGGTATATAGTGAACATTAAATGCTTTTACTATTTCAAAACACTTTTCTAAGCTTAATTTTTAGCTTCAGATGAGAAATAATCATGAACACAAAAAGTATGAACATATACCTCAAGATCATAGCACTATACTAAGCCAACAGTAAATCCAGATCTTCTTAATTATCTATCTATCCAACATGATGCAAAACAATTCCTTATTACCTTTCTTTTGTAATACTCCCAAGTTTTAAAAACAATGTTATAATAATTGTTATTTCCTAACATCAAAGAATAAACTTAAAATGTGATTATTAATCAATAAATACTGTTGAAGAAGTAAATAGAAAAATAGCTAATATCTCTAAGACTGTATTGCTGGAAATTAGTGGAACAACAAGTGGTAATTTTATTATATGACTAAAATCCAAAAAATTGAAAAAAATAATTATTGAACACTGAAAGAATGAGGGTTAGACTAGTAAGCAAAATCCTCATGTTACACATACAGATTAAGTAAAGCTTAATTTTTGTTGTGAATACAGGAAACAAGTTCTCTGTCTCTTTGATTTTTGCATTTATACTACAGTTACAAAGATAATCATCAGAGGAAATACAATGCAGTGCCTCTAAGGAATAAGCTACAGTATAGAGAAAGCTGGTGCAGAAAACTGCTCCTATCATCTTAGGCAGGACTATACTATATGTTGTTACAATTATAGTTCCATTTAAAAAATTGCAGAAATCAAAAACAGAAGAAATCTGGGAACTTCAAATACTTGGAAATTAATACTCTAAATATCCTATGGCTCAAAGTAGAAAACACTTGGGAAATTCAAGAATAATTTGAACTGGATGGAAATGAAAAATCAATGTATAAATATTTAAGTAATGTAAATATTTTGGGGGGTAAGATGGAATAGATGTACTTTTTGCTATTACTCCCTCTGAGTACAACTAAAAACCTTTTGATCATGTGTAAATCAAGAATAAAGAGTAGAGGGAAGACCTGAAATGTAAAGAATAGCAGATTTGTTGTTAAAGAGGCTGACAATTCAGAAATTCCAGTAGGCACTACTATGGTTTTAATGTCCTGCCTCTACAATTCAGGTGATGAAACTTAAGAGCCAATATGACAGTATTAAAAAGTGGGACCTTGAAGTCTCCTCATTTGTGAGTGGGATTAAGGTCCTTATAAAAGGGCCCTTATAAAAAAATACTTCTTGCAATGTTTGGCCTTCTTGCTTTCTGCCATGTGAGAACACAATGTTCCTCCTCCCCTGAAGATGTAATAGCAAGGCTTTATCTTAAAAGCAGAGGGCAGCTCACCAAACAACCCACCCTCCCACTGCCTGATCCTCAAGCTCTCAGCCACCAGATTATGAGGAACAAATTTATGGCCTTTATAAATTGCCCTACTCTCAAAACTTTTGTTACAGCAGCACAAAATGGACTAAAACAGGCACAGATATGAAAAGTATCTATAAACGGTAAAAGACCAGGAAAGGAATAGCAAGGGAATACAGAAAACTTTTGAACAAGAATTATCTTTGCTCCAGCTAAATACTGCAGGGAAAAAAAGGTACAGCTTCGCCACTACCACCACAACAAAGGCCAAGGGGGAACCCAGACTTTAGAACCACCCAATCCACCCACCGGCATGGTATAAAAAAACTAGGGAGCCCTCTGTTCCCTGGTATCACTAATTTCCACCCTAACCAGCCGGCAAAAGGCACCTCTCACCTTCCCCAATGTGGTGATGTCAGAGATATAATGGAGCACTTCTACCAAAATTTCAGCAGAGAGCACATGGCTAATCAAAATGCCCAGCACACCCAAGCACTTAAACACTGAACTTTAATACCTACCTAACAATAAAAAGACAGTACCCTCCCTCTTCCTTCACTGGAGTGGTACCTGAAGAAGCGAGTAAAACAAAATTTCTAAGATCCAGTCCCATAACATGATATGGTTTCAAACTGACACTAGATAGGTCTTAAATGGAAAGAAAAGAATCAATAGATTGGGGTAATTGGTATGAGGAAAATATCAGAATTATCTGACCAAATATTAAACATAATAAAAATGCTCTACTGAGCAAATAGGAACATGCTTCAAACAAATGAAAATCAGAAAATGTTAGCAATGAGATAGAAAGTCTAAGAAAAAAAAAAAATAGAAAATATAAAGAAAAACCAAAGGGAAATTTCAAAACTAAAAAACACACATAAATCTCCATGGGAAAAAAAATTACAAAACCAGTGGATGACCACAACAGGAGAATGGAGGGGGAGAGATCAATGAACAATGAACAGGAAGATAAGACAACAGAAATTAATCTGAGCCACAAAAAAAAAAAAAAAAACAAAACTACTACTACTAAAAATCACATACACACAAAAACATATGCCTACAAACTTGTGGCACTATTAAAAAAGAAAAATCTGATATTCAGGTCACTGGAATCCTGGATGGAGAGGAAAAAAAGGATAGGTCTGAAAAAGAACTCAAATAGAAGTGAGTTGCAAGTTAATTTTAAGAACTACTGAGAGAAGAGATGGCAGAGGGCTCATGGTTTCAGAGGTCTCAGTCCACAGAAGGCCAGATGCATTCCTCAGGACTCAACGTGAAGCTGAAGATCATGGCAGGAGAAGATGGTGGAGGGAAGTAGTTCATATCACAGTGATCAGGAAGCAGAGAAAGAGAGAGAGACTCCACTCTCCAGATACAAAATATATACCCCATAGCCACAATAGTCTCAATTCCCACCTCCTCCAGCCACACACTACCACTTCAATTAATCCCATTAGGGATTAATTCACTGATTGGGTTAAGACTCTTGCAACCCAATCATTTCTCCTCTGAACCTTCCTGCATTGTCTCACGTGAGCTTTCGGGGGACACCTCACATCATTTTACCTTGAATGTTCTTGCATTGTATCACACATGAGCTTTTGGGGGACACCTCACATCTAAACCATAACAATGACTGAATTTACTCTCTTAGCAGCACACAGAACATTTTCTAAAATAGATCATACATTAGGTTGCAAGACAAATCTTAGCGAATACAAAAAAAGAGAATGCCTTGCATTCTATCAGATCATAATGGAATTAAATTAGAAATCGATGACAAGAAAAAAACCAGAAACCACTCTAACACCTGGATATTTAATAATACACCTTAGATTGATAAATGGATAATGGAAGAATTCAGGAAGAAATAAAAATCTGAGAAATAAATAAGAATAGTGACAATATATCAAAACCTATGGAACATTTTAAAGGCAGTTCTAAGAAAAAAGTATATAGCACTGAGTTCTCATTAAAAATGTAGAAAGATATAAAATAAACACTCTAACATTATACTTCAAGGTCTTAAAAAAGAAGAATAAACTAACAATAAAATCAGTAGAAGATAGGAAATTATTATTATAAATTATTGTAAAATCTGATCCAAAATTAATGAACTTGATAAGAAAAAATACACAGGATCAAAGAAACAGTTTTTTTTTAAAAGGATAAACAAAATTGATAAACCTTACCCAAAATAATTAAAAGAGAAGGAAGACCCAAATTAACAAAATAAATTATAGTAACTATATTCAATGCTTTTATAATTATCTCAAAATAAATCCTAATGTTAGATATATCTAAAAAGAACCAATAAAAATTTTTTAAAAGAACTACTGCTCTGTTAATATTCAGCAGCATCACACAACTTTGAGAACTCACCTGTGCTCTCCACAATAAAAGAAGACTTTCAATGTCCACCATACAGGGAACATTTTTGATTAAGGGAAGACTACAGCTGTACAATTTGAAAACAACCACTACAGGAAACAGAGGCAGATGGGAGCTAAGTAAAATCCTTCAGCAATCATCTCTCCACAAACACACCAGACTACTTTCATAAGAACTAAGGAAGGCAAGGGAGAGATCATAGTGCCTGGTTTTAGTATAATAATGAAAGATAAAATGGTAGAAGGAAAGGTTGCCCGTGTCACTCATCTCCCAACTAATTCCAGCAATGTAGAGAGAGATGCTCTCTGCCTGGGGGAAGGAGAGGTTATTGAATCCAGGTCTTAGACTTGAAACCCAGTGTGAGGCAGAGCCCCACAACACCTGCTGCAGGCCTACGGTACCCAATCTGCGCTACTACAACTGCAATAGGCCAAAGGACTGCTGTCGCCACCCCTTCTCCAAACTTGGGCTGCAGAGGAGGGCAGCAAAACATCTCTACAAGATAAAAATGCTGAGAAAATTAGGTATAGCAGGTATATTGGGTGTACAACTCAATATAATAAAGGCCATTTGTAATAAGCCAACAACTATGTTTTATTAAAAAACTAAAAGCTAAAAGCTTTATCTATAAGATCTGGAACATGACAAGGATAACCACTTTCACCATTTTATGTAACAAAGTGGTAAAAGTCCTAGCCAGTGCATCCAAATTGGAAAAGTAGAAATCAAATTGTCAGTTTTTTCAGACATGATCTTATATGTGGAAAACTCCAAAGGGTTCACCAAAAAAATAAACCTAATAGAGGTAGGTAGTAAATTCAGCAAAATCATAGGATATAAAATAAATATGCAAAACCAGTAGTTTTTCATGTATCAATAATGAATTATCTGAAATAAAAAGTAATACCACTTAAAATAGCTACAAAAAATAAAATACCTAGATGTAAATTTGATCAATGATGTGAAGAAGGAAAAGATAAGAAACCAACTAGCCAGTCTTTTTGAGGGAGGGGAAAAAAAAAACAAAGAGGGAGGCATTATACTTCCTACCTTCCAATATACTACAAAACAGTAATTAAAACAGCATGATAGAACGGGATTTTATTCAACCAAAAAGCTGCTCTTCAAAAGAACAATAGAATGAAGAGAGAAACTGCAGAATGAGAGAAAATATGATCAACTATAGTTCTGACAAGGGGTGAATACTTAAAATATACAAGGAACTCAAAAAATACAATAGTAATAAAACAATCCAGTTAAAAAAGATAAGAAATAGACCTTAAAAAAAGCATTTCTTAAAAAAAAGTCATACAAATGACCAAAAGGTATATTAAAAAATGCTCAACATCACTAATTATCAGGGAAATGCAAATCAAAACCACAATGAGATAGCACCTCATTCCAGTAAAAATGGCTACTATAGAAAAGATGAAGGATGGCGAGTGTAGACAAGGAGGTGGAAAGGAAACCCTTATACTCTGTTGTTAGGTATCAAATTAGTACAGCCATTATGGCAAACAGGAGAGACATTCCTTAAAATATTAAAAATAGGAACTACCATATGATCCACCAATCCCACTATTGTGTATACATCCAAAGGAATTGAAATCAGTATGCTCGAGAGACAACTAAACACCCATGTTTATTGCATTATTCACGATATCCAAGAAAAGAAAATAACCTAGGTGCCCATAAAAAAGAGTGAAGTCCTGTCATTCACTGACAACATGGATGGAACTAGAGATCATTATGTTAAGTGAAGTAAGTCAGACATTGAAAGACAAGTACGGCATGATCTCCCTCATATGTAGAATATAAAACGTTGATGTCATAGGAGTCGAGAGTAGAATGATGATTACCAAGGGTTGAGGAAAGGGAAGGACGAGAAAACAAGAGGTACTTATCAATGGGTACTAAGTCATAGTTAGATAAGAATAAGAAGTTCTGCTGTGTGCTGAAGAGTAAGATAACTACTGTAGAAAACTAATGATTATATATTTCAAAAAGCCAGAAGAAAAGTCAACATTTTCACCCTAAAGAAATAATAAATGTTTAAGGAAATGAATATGTTTAACCTGATTTAAATATTGTACAACATATATACATATATATATATAAATATCACATAGTATCCCATGATGTATACAATTTTTTTGTTTCCATGTATCAGTTAAAATTAATTTAAAATTAATTTTTTAAAAGAATACAAAGAAATATCTGAAACTTCTCATATTTGGTAAAAGATAAACCTAAAGAGTCAAGAAACTGAGCAAACCTTAAACAGGAACAATTTGTTTTAATCCACACTAAAACACATCATACTTTAAAAAACCCTTGAACAACATATGTTTTTATTTCTAATTTTTTAATTTTATTTGTTCTTATTGGTTGTACACAATAGTAGAATGCATTTGAACATCTTTAAAAACCAAATCGCGCCAGGGCTCCATGGCACATGGGAGGCCGAGGCAGAACTGCAAGTTCGAGACCTACCTAAACAACTTAGTGAGGCCCTCAGTCACTTAGTGAGACCCTATCTCAAAGAAAAAATAAAAAGGGGTGGGGCTGTGGCTCAGTGATAAAGTGTCACTGGATTCAATCCCCAGTAGAAAAAATAATAATCATAGGAAAAAAACATTAAAAACAAGGAAGAAACAAAACCTTGCCTAAAGGATAAAAACAATTCAACTAACAGAATTCTCATCAGAAATTATGGAGGGCCAGAAGGAGGTAACTCAAAACCTGTTAAAAGCTAAAAAAAAAAAAAAATAAAAAGTAATTGTCAACCCAGACTCACATCCAGCAAAAATGTTCTTCAGGAATGAAAATAAACTCAACATTCTCAAACTAAGGAAAACTAAGAAAATATGTTGCCAGTAGAGCTCTCCTTAAAAACATCAATAAGGAAAAAAAAAAAATCTCTAAACAAAAATGAAATGATGAGAAAAAATGGAACATCTACAAGAAAGAAATTCAATAACTAGATAAAATAAAATAGATTTTTCACTCTCAAGTTTTTAAAATAAGTTTGATGACAAAAATATACCATAATAAAATGAAAACAGTGATACACTCTCACAATTATGTGTATATGATATAATAACTGGAGCAATCATTTAAAAATTACAGAGGTATATTCAAAGCACAATAAATAAATCAAAATATATCAGTATAAAAAATGTTCAAATAAACCACATGAAGGCAGAAATTGGAGAAATTAACAACCAAGAACAAACTGAAAGCAAACAATAACATGGTAGACTTAAGCTCCAACATTTACATTAAAATGGTAAATGCACCAATTAAAACAACACTGAACTGCTTTTGTACTTTTGTCAGTTGTACATATTCTGGAATGTTTCTGAGTTCTCTGAAGCATTTCTTTGATTTATGTATTTATTTCTTGCTGTTATCATAGTGTTGATTAATATATCTAGGTAAGTAGTCTTATATCAGGAAACCTGATTCCTCTCACATTATTTCTTTTCAAAATTAGTTTAGGTAGTTCCTTTGCTTTCACATATATTTACAATAATCTTGGAATGCTAATAAGAATTGCACTAAACCTGTAAATCAATTTTGGGAAAATTGACATCTTTACTATGTCCGGTCTTCCAATCCATGAACTTGGTATATCTCTCTATTCAGATCTCTGTCAGCACTGTGCAGTTTTCGGCACCCAAATCTTGTACATATTTTGTTAGATGTACCTCTAAAAATTTCATGCTGTTTGAATGTTGGTAAATGGAACTGTATTTTTAATTTTGGTGCCCACTGCTAGTACATGGAAATACAATTGATTTTTGTTTATCTTTTATCTTGTAACCTGCTGAACTCACTTGTTAGCTCTTGGGGTGCTATTGTTTTAGTTGTTTTTAGATTCGTTGGGATTTTCTATATAGATTGTCACATCATATGCAAACAGGGACAGTTTTACCTCTTAATCTATATGCCTTTTATTCCCCTTGTATGCCTTATGGCACTGACTAGAACTTTTACCATTTCGACTGTGGACCTCCCATGTTTTGTTCTCAGTCTCTGGAGAGCATTCAATATAATGGTAAGAATGTTAGCCAGTTTTTTGCAAATCAGGACCTGTGCCCTATGGCAATACCAATGTTGAAGGGGAAAAGTGTTTGGTACCTTATCCCCGAGATTTTTAATGCTTTTATTTCCACAGCAAAGATAAGAGAGGAAGGTATGGGTGGGTTTCATGCCTTTCCCTACCTAGCTACCATTGCTCTTTCAGGCTTCACCATGAAGAATATTTTCTCAGTATTCTTACTAATCTTTAGTCAGCACCCTGACTGTGAGAAATGCCTGCAAGTAACAGCAAATTCCTTTACTAATCCACACTATGTAGGCAAAATTGGGAATCATTGTTGCTGGACCCTAGGGATTTTAAATTGCTCTAATCGTACTGGTCTTAGCTTGAATTGAGGTTTTCCTTTTGTGCTGATCCCTAAGAACTGTCCCTCCACATTCCAATAATTAGCTGGAGATGTAGCCCAGTGGCAGAATGCTTGCCTAGCTTCACAAGGCCCTGGGTTTGACCCAAAGACCACCACACACACACACACACACACACATCTGTCCCAATCATATTCCACTGTTTTTTTTTTTTTTTTTTTTTTTTTTAATTCAAGGCTTGTTAATGAAAGAATGAGAGAAGGTGAGACGTTTTCTGATGTTCCTGTTAAGCCTCAGTCTTAGGCAGGTACTGTGAACGGGGGTCTAGCAGGTACAGTTTTCATAAGTGGTCGTACCCCTTTTTCCAGAGATTCACCTGCTTTTTTGCTCTTTTGGATTTTTTTTGGGGGGGTTGTTTTTTTATTGCTACCTCTACCATTTGAATTGAGTACTTATAAATGTCCTCAAACTATGATTTTTAAACCTTTTTCCCTGCAGATCATGATTTTTTTACTTAGAGGACATGGGTCTGAGTAGAGTTTGAATATTGCTACTATTCCCGTCTCCTAGCAGACACCTTGGGGAAAGCTGTCTCTCGATTTTCCCTGGTCTTCTCTGAGAGAGCCTGGAGACCTCCAGGGTCTTCACATCACATGTTAGCTCACACTGAACCCTTAATTTCTCATTATAAATTTCTAGTTTAATCTTCCTACAGGCTCATATGGCATTTGGCAGCATCCATTCCATCAAGCAAGTTCTCAGATTCTATTTATCTCTCCAAATTTTGTGTTGGTTATTTGCTCTGTGACCTCAGTTTTTGATGCACTCAAGAAAACACATTAACTTGCCATTTGTCCAGTTTTTCTCTTTCGGTAGATATGAGTGTCATTTTTTCCAGTTTCCATCTCCAAACAGTACCCAGAAGCCTTCAGAAGCTCAATGTATACAGAACTAAGAGTTCTTTATATGTTAGGTATATTCACCCTTTTTCCATGATATATGTTACAAATATTTTCTTCCAGTTTTTAGTTGTTTTTGATTTGTTGATGGATTTCTGACTCTGCCCTGCTTTGTCTTTCACATAGAAACCCTCATGAAATCTCTGTTGTAGACTTTTCCCTTGTTTCTGTTTCTGCTGATCAAACTGGAATTTCCCCTGTGACCCTGCAAGGTATGACATATCCCCTTCTGTGAGGAAATGTAAATAATAACCTCTTTCATTGTTATTGACCTCTCTGTGCCCTCATTCTATCAAGTATAAAACAAAACCTGGGTACAGAATAATTCTATGATACTATTTATATAAAATTCCAGCAAATGCAAACTAAACTATAGTGGCAGCATACTGGTAGTTTCCTGGGGATGGGAGGTGGGCTGAGAAGTGTAGTTAAGTAGGGATTACCAAGAAGTACATGAAACTTCTAGAATGACGGATAGGGCCACAGTCTTGATTGTGGTGATAGCTTCACAGGTGGGGACATGGGCCAAATTATATCAGATTATACATGACTAGTTATGGAATGTCAATTACACCTCAGTAAACCTGTTTTAACATACATGAATTGGAAAGTAAGAAGTAAATCTGCTTTTGTTTATGAACATGATCATCATATACATAGGAAAATCCAAAAGAATCTATAAAAAAGCTTAAAAGCACTAAGTGACTATCATGATGCAGATGCAAAGTCAATATTCAAAACCAACTATACTATATAGAACCAATAAAAAATTTTAAATTTCAAATAATGCCATTTATAATAGTTTTTAAAAAGAACTACCTAGGTATAACTGTACACTGTAAAATAAATAATGCTGCTGAGTCAAAAATAATTATCAAAATGAAGACCTATATACCACAAACATGGATTATAAAATTTAATATTGTTAGGATGTCAATTCTTCCTAACTATATTTATAAATCCAATGTAATCTCAATCAAAATTCTAACAAAAATATATTTGAAAAGTGACAAGCTAATATCTGCATAAAAATGCAATTTTGAGAAGGAAAAACAAAACTAGAAAATCTTTTTCTTTCAAAATTTACAATAAAACATGGTATTGGTATACACAGAGAGATCAACAGAAAAACTGAGTCCAGAAATGGATCAAAAAATGATATGGTCAATTTTCAACAAATGTGCCAAGACAATCCAATAAAGAAAACAATTATCACAATGGAGCACAAAGAAACATTTTTATATAACAAAGATGTTTTGTAACTAAACTATAATGATTGGTATAGATTCATATATTTGTTAAAACTGAAAGAAATACACATTCAAAATGAGTATATTTCATTGTATTACTGTAAGTTATACCTCAACAAAGGTGATTAAATCAAAAGAAGTCAGAATGAGAGAAGACATGCTCAGCACACATCACTAAAAGTAACTACACAAAAATATGAATAATGCCAACAAGTCAATAAGAATACCATCAACAAATAGATAAGCAAATTTGTATAGGCGATTGATAGAAGAAAAAATCCAAATGTCTATTACATATGGTAATATACTTAACCTCATAAATAATAAGGAAAGTACAAATTTTTAAAAAACACATCACATCTAAAAGAAGAGAAAAAAACTTAAGATTGATAATTTGAGGTATAAAGGATATGATAAAAACTAAATTCTACACAGCAGTATGAATTGCTTCATTTTCTTGAGAGACCTGTTTAACAATATTTGGTGAAGATGACAAAGCACATACTCTGCAACATAGTAACTACTCTTCTATGTGTGTATTCTAGAGAAAATCTTGCACATATACAGGAATAAACATACAAGAATATATACTTTAGAACTGTTTGGAATAGAAAGATTGGGAATACTTTAACATGTATAAATAGGGAAATGTATAAGTAAAATTTGGAATTCATAAAAATGGCTAAAATTAAGGAAATAAATGTATAAATACAAAGTTGAAAATAAGACATGCTGAGTATAAGAGCATTTATAAGGACCTAAAAATATATTTTAAAAATCTTTGAAAACAGAGATTGGATGAATATTCATATGAAATTTATGACAAAGGCTCTTGAGGGACGAGCAAAGGAGCAAATTGGACTGAAAACAAAACAAAGGTGACTTCAATCATATTTACAATGCTTAACTTATTTTAAAAATCTGAAGCAAAAGAAGACATTTATATATTCTAAATGGTTGATTATACTTATCTGAATATTATTCTCTTAGTTTCTATAATTTAAAAATATTCCAAAATCAAAAGAATAATTTTTAAACATACAAAAATGTAAAGGATCAAAATGTACGGACTTTTAATTAATTTTCTAGATGTTGAGATAACTTTAATCCAAAAAGCAGGGTTTACTGCCCCCCACCATAAACTCAGCATTTGTCTTGAGTACAAAAACTGAGTCTATAAATTTTTTGTTTTTCAAATTTCTAGAATTTGGAGACTCTCATTTAAAACAAAACAAAAAAAAAAAAGAGAGAGAAAACTGTACATGTTAAGGTAAACATTGGAATAGAGTATTAATATTACTTCCTTTTTTTTTTTTTTTTTTTTTTTTTTGCAGCCCTGGGGATGGAACCCAAACCTCCCACATGCCAGGCAAGTGTTCTATCACTGAGCTGCACCCAAAACCACTTAAATCTTACTTCATTAATGTAACTCAGAAGTCACTGCTCTGCTCATCACTTTCACTGCCCCTTCATGTGGTCATCCCAGCCACTCACTCAGTCTCCAAAGCCAACAAACACTGCAGAACCCTTTTTGGCTCTCCTGACTCTTTCCCATTTGGCTTGTCTATTACCCTGGTCCTAACTTCATGCTGAAATTTATTCTTTAAGTTCATGTGCGTATGGTTTCTGTGGTCTTTAAACAATCAGGGAAGAACTTTTGGTTCTGTGCTAAACTACAAGAATATTTACAATCAATAAACCTGAACCTCCCCCCATTTTTTTGTAGTATCATTGTATTTAGTACATGTATTTAAAAAAATTCATTCTAAAAATATTATTTGTCTCAAAATATTACTCACCTCTGGATAAAGATGGAAGCGTTTCACTGTATTAATTACAAGGGGATACTCGGTAAGCCTGTCATTCATAATCATCCACAGTCCTTCCAAAAATGAAGGTGCTTCAATAATGGTCTTGAAGTAGGAATAATAAAGTCCCTTTATTTAAAAAAAAGGCACAGAGGTCAAATATAAATAAAACTTTGAATTATTTATTTTTACAACTCCTTTTAGAACTTTATTCTGAAAAAAAATGAAAAAGTCAATAAGGCATTTTAATTACTCCTTTATATTACATTAGTAGACTGAAAAAGCAGGTATTTTCAGTATTACTTTACTATTCTTTCAGCTTTTCTGTGTTTAAAATTTTTCAAAATAAAGAGTTTTAGGGATGGTCGAATGTTTGAAGCTTTTCTAATAGTGCCTTAACATATGTATACAAAATATTTTGAATTTTACCAAGTCTGGTAATGCCTCCAGTCCTTGGAAATTGGCATATGATGAATTTTATTATAAATGGGGATGCCTTTGTGACCCTGTGCAAATTTGCATATGAAAAATTTTCTTTTTTTATGATCTTAAGAAATAATACATAATGATCATAAACACAGCTTGAGAATGGAACTTCTTGCTTCTGGCTTACTTCATCTCTGCATAAAATGAAAGCTAAATGTCACTGACTTTTGTTGCTCACAAATGCTGTATACTGAAAAAAGATTTTAACATATCATTCCAGCATGTGAAATAATGGCTTCACTAGGCTAGTAAAAGTGACTTTGATTTAGAATTCAAATATTTTTTTTGCCGGGGTAGTGGGGTGTGTGTGCCAGGGATTGAACTCAGTGGCACCTGACCACTGAGCCACATCCCCAGCCCTATTTTGTATTTTATTTAAAGATAGGGTCTCACTGAGTTGCTTAGCACCTCACTTCTGCTGAGGCTGGCTTTGAACTCACAATCCTTCTACCTCAGTCTCTGGAACCACTGGGATTACAGGTATATGCCACCACTCGGGCTAAAATTCAAGTATTTTTTAAAAGCATGTTTTTTCATAGTACTTTGTCAATTTGCTATTTTCAAATAAAATATAAAATAAAGGGCATTGTTTGTAATACACTCTGTCCCCAAAATGATAAAAGTAAACTTCAACTTTAGACTCATTCTTGCTTTATCCAACTATTTTATTTTTTACTCACAAAATATATTTTATTCCAAATTATACAAAATCAAAACCCCAAACAAATATTATTTATAAGATCCACTGATATTGTATTTTTAAATATTACGTACTTTTTAAAAAAATCTGAGTTCACACAAGGTTGTCAGCTAATCATTTGTTTTTTTACTGACTACACTCACCAAGTTGTAAGAACTAACAAAACAACCATATTAATACTTGACAGGTTTTTGATGTCTGATAACACCTGGATAGTAGGCAACATGCAGTGAAAACATTAATATAGTTTTCATTCATCAAAGGAAATATTTATTCAAATTCCCAAAATAAACAAGTTATTCTGGGTTTGAATTTTTTCAAAAAGTCAAATTAAATATGAAAACAGTTTTCATTTAGTGGGAGCTGAAGTCAATGTGAGCACTTCCAATCAAATATCTGCCCCATGTAACGTCTTTCATTTTTAAGAATATGCCAGGCCAGAACTTTGCTGCCTTCACTGCTCCACTGCTTTTGTTTGCTTTGCTCAAAACCTGGCAAACCTCCCCACACCCGGCCCCCGACATTTTTTTTCCCCCTGTGGTGCCGGGGATCAAACCGAGGGCCTCACCTGTGGTAGGCAAGCGCTCTACAACTGAGCTACACCCCCAGCCCTCTTCCCCTTTCCTTTCTCTCACTGTGCCTTCAGTCTTTTTCTCTGCTCTGGTTCATCCATCTAAGACTGTCCATGGTGGTCTAGAAGAGTCATTTTGTTTGTTTCTCCATTTATCACTTTTTTCCAGCAGGCATCTTCTCTTTCCACTTACTCTGTAAGCTTTTAGCCATTGAGATCATACTCACTGGAATTCAACTACCTACTTTTTGATTGGTCAAGCAACACTAGTGGCTCTTAAACTGAAGATCTGTTTTAGCTCATCTCTGGCCATTTTTTCACAGTTTTGATTGGCAAAATATCAGTTCATGGAAGTATTTTTCCTTTCAGTGTACAAGGACAAGTGATACAACAATGAAAAGATATTTACTATGCAAAAGCCTGCATTTAGGAAAGCAGTGAATATACTTAAATTTAAGTTGTTATTAATAACAAGGTATTATTTTTTGCCAGATATTGTTATACATGCTTCTGTTCATTATCTCCCTTTGTTTTCACTAAAACCCTATAAGGTTAGCATTATTTCTACTTCACAGATGAGATGAGAAAGATAATTAGCCATCAAACACTTCAGCACTGAACTACCATCTGAATTCAGTGATCTGTCATCAAAGTCCACACTCTATCACAGCTACACTTTTTATTTAATAATAGTTTATAACCTGTCATAGGAATACAACTTTTAAAATATTCAAATGCCATAAATATATTTATGAATCCAATTCTTCAAAAATTTACAAGTGCTATAAGGTTGAAAATAAAAAAGAAGTAGCCAAAGGACCAAAATTCTAAATTTATACAAACAGAAGTAGACACAAAAATTCATTCCATTCCTAATAAATTTCTATCTTATAGTCTTTCTATTCTTAAATCACAAATGAATTCATTAGAAGAAAGCAGCTAACCATTTCAGTGCGAAAAGTCATCTCTCGTTCCAAAGATGAGAGGTGAGAAAAATGACGGTCATTTTCAAAAAGAGATATTAAATGTATCCTAGGGAAAAAATGAAATATAATAAGAACAGGTTTCAAAACCAGTACTAAGACATCTAAGTTACAGATAAAGTAAGAAAGACATAAAAAAAGAAAAAATAAATTTTTATAATAAATGTTGAGATGTTAGAATTGTTTACTAACTTATATGTTTGGAGGCATTTATAATCCAGTATAGTACATATGTGAAATTTATTAACTTGGTTCTTAAACTTATTTTTATGTATATCTAAAATTCCTCCAACTCTTTCCTCCCTTCCTTCCACTCCAGGCCTCTAAATGAGCAAACAGACAAGTTTTATTCTTTTGTTTTTTAAAGTTTACCAAGTGATTCAAATGTACCAGGTTGGAAAAATACCTTTGTAATTGTTGAAAAGTGTTCAGAATATAATTTTAAGTAAAAGTAGATTAAATAGATTTCTAAATAAGTGTAATATCATATAATGGATCAACTTTAAAGTGCCAAAGAACACAACTATATTTAAAAGATATTTTAGTAGTGCAACTCAACAGCTGTAAACAGTGACAAAACATGATAAACTAGTCACAGTTAGTACTTATGCTATTCTTAATTTTTGTGGTGCTTTATTTATTTGAAAATAAAGAAAAATTCCATTCATCAACCAATTTTCCACTCACCCTTATTTACATGTAGGTCATATGTCAGGGTACTAATAAGATTAAGAATCCTACCTACCATTATAGCCTTAGTTCTAACATCAAAAGCTTCCTGTAGATGCAATGGCTACAGGAACACTATCCCAACAGAACACAGGATCCATACTTCCCAAAAGCAGAAATCTGAGCTCAGCAGAGATGAAAATAGTCCAGAGGAAAAATACCATGATTTTACATATGATTTTTACAAATAGATCACTTTTGTAAAATAAAATGCCCATGCATACAAAAAGGCTCAAAATCATTTAATTCTGCCTTTACCACTACAGAGCCTTTCTCTTCAATTCTACCTGCTTTCTAGTTGACAAGTATTAATAAAACTTTATCTCTAAACTCATGTCACTTAACAACACATTGATACTATAAAGTAAGGAAATATTTTAGTTTAAGCTCCAAAATTCACTAGGAAATCTAGATACTTAAGGAAATACAGTGGTGAATTCTTTGGTAAGGCAAAAATATTTAAATTTGTAAGTAACCACTTTCATCATGAATCTATTTTATAAATTCTGCTTCACATATGAGGTTTGTAAAAAAATAACATGTATAAATTGGTACACATACAGATGTTCTATATGCATGGCTAGAAGTTATGTTTTACTATATGCAAATAAGTTATGTTTTACTATATGCAAATAATGGCAAATTATAAATCAAATGTTTACTTCAAATGAAAACTAAATCTTACCAGTGCAAAATTCCCACAACAGCAGCTGGAAAAAGAAAGAAAGGAAATTAAAAGCTGCTTTACTGTAAAATACCTTTAAAACAAGTATTTCAAAATTATTTGCTTACATGTCTAGATATAGCAAATAAAGCTAGATGGCCAGCTACTTCTGTTCATGTGAACACAGGGGAAAAACTCAGGACACAAAGCAAATCATGTATCACACTTAACTTTTGAAAAGGGATCTTGACACCTGAGCAAAGGGGGAGACTTGAAAGGTTTAGATAATTTGTAAAAGAGTGATAAAATGTGTGCTTTTGAAACTTTTTGTGGGTCTTTTCTATTGTCTCTTATTCTCTATTGCATAAATTTTAAAAAGGAAGTAAATAAGTACACTAGGCTCAGAATTTTTTAGAAAAGACTTAAGACAACAGGAGTCACTCTAGAAGGCTATCCCTTGGGCTCATTAGAAAATGGTTAAATGCAGAAAATCACTTCTTCAGCAGCCCATTTGAAAGCCCCATTATGTAATTCAAACCTTGAGGAAGTGTCAGCTTTTTGTGAGTTCCCTGATCTAGGGACCTTTAAAAGGCCCAGGACAGGCACTATGCTTTACCAGAGGGCTATGAGACAGGTCCAATAATGACTCTAGGTATAGGGCTTCTGAAGAGCTGTAAACAGTCTGTTCCCTCTCCTGACTAGAAAGTTACTTATTTTCAAGAATACCATAGAGTTGGGGAGGATCACAAGTTCAAAGCCAGTCTCAGAAACTCAGCAAGGTCCTAAGGAACTTAGTAAGACTCAGTCTCAAAATAAAAAGTATTATAAAGGGCAGGGGATGTGGCCCTGCATGCAACCTGGTACCAAAAAGAAGATGATGATGCAATGGAGACTATGTAGCCTGCAAAGCTTAAAATACTTACTGCTTGTTTACACATTTGTTAACATTTCCTATCTAATATCCTCTGAGTCACCCTTTCCTCTAAATTTGAAAAAGATTCCCCTCTGATGAGGCTTCATTAACTTTAATACAGAAACTGTCCTATTTAACTGTATTTTGTACTCTCTTATTCTCCTGAAAATGATACACACTGGCAAAAATTCTTGAAAATATTTTAAATAGAAAAATATTAGATCAAATATGCTACCAAATCCATCAACCTTTTCAGAGATCCTCAAAAGTCTTTGTGTAACTCTGTCCCCTCACCCTACATTCCACACCTCTCCCCAAATAACAGACATGGGTATAATATGACAATTTTCCAGGTGCATGAAGTGCTTAGTACTAAGCCTTTAAGTTGTAATGAAAAGTATATCCCCTACACCCTATCCCTATCAGTCTCACCCCGCCCCCAAGGGTGACACAGCTTTCCACTTGACTGAAACAAGCTCCAGGGGGCCCCAACACTTCCAACTGCTTTCAACATCTCCACTTCAACATTTCTTTATATAGTAATCCTTGGTTTTTTGTTTTTTGGTTTTTTTTTTCCTATTCTCTACCATCTCAGAAGAGGAAGTATCTCTCCTTTTTTTCCATAGTTTCTCAAGTTTGTGTTTTTAATTCTCCTATCTCAAACATTCCAAAACTTTGCTCCATTAATTCTTTCCTTTCTTGGATCTCTCATCTTGCCCTCTCTTCTTGATTGTTCTCTTCAAGAACTGAAATTTCATTCTCCCAGAACTAAAAACACTTCCCTTGAGCTAAGAGCCCTTCAAATTGTGAAATATGATTACCCCTCTTTCTCTCCCATTTAATGCCAAGACTCTTGGCCACTTTCCTCCTTTGAAGTTCACAAAACTTTTTTCAATAACCAATGACCTTTTGGTTACCAAAATCAATTGCCACTTTCAATTCTTACGCTCTTCAATCTTCCTGTAGCATTTAATTAGTTTCTTGGATTTTTTTCCCTCTCATCTTCTATTACACCAAATCTCCCAATTCTATTTTCCTAAACACTCACATTTTATACAGTTACCTGTTTTTTTCCTTTACCTCTCATACCCTGAAACTAAGTTTCAAAGTTTTCTCCAGGTATCCTTACTATATCCCCTTTTCTCTCTCCACATTGGTATCTCTTGACAATCTCAAAGTTTCAACTATCACTTCTACACTAATCATTACCCCAGCCATAATCTTCAAACCTGAACTTTCTCTCTCCCTCTACCTCCCCTGGTTCCTCTTCTAACTCAGCACCTATCTAGTCCTGTCAATCTTTCACCTCTGTCCTGTACCACTCACCCCTATTCCTACTGCGGCTACCCATGCTTAGACCATTATAGTTTGGATTCCAGTATTAGTTTTTCAACTGTTCTTTCTGCTTCCTTTCTCAGTCAATCTCCAGCCCAATTTATACCCTGCTGCTGAGCGAATCTCTCTGAAGCACACTCAAGTCATTCTCCAATTTAAAAATTATTCAGTGACAATATTATAAATATACTAAATGCCACAGAATTGTTCCCTTTCAGGTAGTTAATTTCAAATGATTTCATCTCATTAAAAAATGTTTTTGGAGAAAAGAATCAATCAGTGCCTTCTTACAAACAAAGGTCAAATGTCCAACACCCAGCCTTGATTAGGCTCTCCAAGGCTAGTCCCAATCATCCTTTTCATTTATTTCCTACTCCTCTTCTTTTCACATCTTTCCTTTCAGCCTAACTTTGCTTTCATGTTTAACTTACTTCCATGACTGATCGTGCAGTTCCATCAGCCTCTAATATTTGTTCTCAGCTCCACACATACAAATATTGGCTCTTTGTGACAATTTGAACCCCAACTTTCCCAACAGTCTTTCCTGATCTTTCCCATTCCCCACTCTGAAGTATTAATTTGTTCTCCTAAGCTCCCATAAAACTTGATATCCTCAGTCATTATTGTACCCAAGACTAATCAGGTACCTCTCATGTGCCAAACTTCAGTGTACTGGAGCTTAGATTTGGGAAAATGGCATGGTTTCCAAGCCCATGTTGATTTTGGACGTGGGATACATCTACTGGCATAATTAGAAATTTGATAAAAAGCTAAACATGAACTACCATTATATCTCAAGTATTTTTAACACTCCATGTGTGCAGCTTCGACTAACCTGGTGGAAAAGAAAATACAATGGATTGCATTAAAGACATTTATCTATGTCTCAATGTATATTGGTATTCAGTCCAATCAAGGATTAGCCTCAAAATAGATTTTATTGCGACAACAATATCATTTAAGCTACATCTCAGACTGCAAAAGATGAAGGATGTGAATGAAGGAAGAAAAGCCTTTCCAGTACTTAAAAAAAAAAAAAAAAAATCCCCAATTGTAAGCATGGAAATGCCACTGCAAAACAAAAGTAAATGGGTATCAGCACTGTCTACTCTGATCCTATTTTCACTATCAATGATGTCAACTAATTTGAAAAACCACTTCGTTTTGCTTTATTTAAAATGAAGCATAAAATGCCCCCCACCCCGCGTCCTAGAGCTAGCCAATCACTTTTACAAAGTGTGAGAATTGGCTGCCTTGATTAAAGAACATTTTGTTGACACAGGGGTTACCACTGGGAACGAAAATCCTACAAAAATATTTTAAAACAAGAAGTAAGGGGGCTGGGAATTCTTGGCAGGCGATTCTCCAGCGCTCAGATCTCATCATTATTGCTGCCAGGAACCCACAAACGCTTGTTAAACTAATCTCCTTCAACACGCAAGAAAACCACTTCAAACCTTGAGGCTTCTGAACCCGGAGCCTAGCACCGCCGGACCCTGGCAGGAGCGCGATCAGACTCCTTCCAAGGGCTTTCCTGCCTGCTGGGCTCACCTATGCTGAAAGTGGTCCTGTGCGACACCCGGAGCGTCTGCAATACGTGCACCTTTTCGCGGAGCTGTTCCAGGAAACAAACAAGGAACTGGAAGCGGCCGAAAAGTAGTGTTTTGGCGATCTCTTCCAGATGCAAGCAGTTTTGCGCGTTCAAACTTCGGATCTGCCGTGGCGTGTAATCCCGGGAGCCCCCTGGCAGGTTCCTGCCGCCTACGGACGGAGGCTGCAGAAGCAGCTCCGGCTTTTCCACCTTCTCCTGCAGCTCCCCCTCCAACTCGGGCTCCCCCGCTCCGGTGGCCCGGCGCCGCCGCTTCGACTGCAAGGCGCGAGAAGATTGAGACGGCTCTGAAGCCGCTTCTTTGAGTTTATTCCTCGTTTGCCCGACCATTTTCTCATAGTCCCTGTTCGGATGGAGCTGGGTCACTCTAGGGAACGGGCCCACCCAACTGGGGCGAGGTCCCGAGGGGCCTGGCTGGCCTCGCAGCCTCAACGACTGGTCCTCGCCGCCGTTGCGGGCCTCCCAGTCGTCATGGCAACCGCGAAACCCGGAGGGCCGGGCGCGCGGGCCCAGCTGCCTCGCGCCGCCCGCGCGCACGCCACCTCCCAGGAGCAGAGCTCCACGCCAGCGGCACGCGCGCGCCACCCCACGCACGCGTCCTCCCACGCACAGTCCGGCGCGCACCCAGCCCCAGCGTGCCACCCCGCGTGCGACGCGTGCCCAGCCCGCGCGAGGCAGGAAGCGTGGCCCCCACAGCCTCAGGTGGAAGTGTAGAGGGTGATACCACGGCTTTCCCCATTGAGGGCAGCGTTTATTATCCTTTATCGAAGTTCCAACAGGGGCGTCGGAATTCCTCAGCCACAGAAGGGTTGTGTTCAGCGCGTGCAGCACTTTCCTAAATCAGACTGTACCCAGGACCGACTAAGAGGGGCGCGCTTGGTGTCACAGTCACCACACAATCTATAGAAGCCTGAGGAGCTGGTACAGGTGGACGGGAGAGGGTGCGGGGTGGCCTATTCCATGTCCTCTGTCACAGTCTGTAATGCAGCAGTCACACTGCTTCACCTCCCTTCTGGTTTTGTTTTTTGTTTGTTTGTTTTATCGATCAGATTGTACTCCTTAATCCCCAGTTCCCCGCTGAAAGTATGATTTATTGAAGCCAGGTTAGTGTCCCTGATGCAACACCGCTGCTCAAAAATGTTCATGGCTCCACACAGCCCCACAAAGCGTGAATTCCTTGGTTTGTTCATCAAAGCTTCAGTAATCTGCTCCCATCTACCTTTTCAACTTTCCCACTTCCCCAGCAGATTTTCTATTCCAGTCATTCCAAGTGAGAGCCACTGCAGGAGGCTGGGTAACCATGGCATTCATTCATTCATTCATTCATTCATTCATTCATTCATTTAATTTATTTTTTATCTTTTTCTCCTGAATTCTGTCACCTTCCATGTTGCATTAATTACACCTTGTCTGAGAGTCTGAGCTCTTACTGACAGTATTATTCATCTGGACACTAATTTAAATAAGTAAGCACACACACAAACACACAAAAACAAAAACAAAAACAAAAAACACCGAGGTTCAGTAAGTGCTGTTATGGTTAACTTGTTTTGTAATGTGTCCCCCACCTTCAAGGAGCATTTCTACATTCCTTGGCACCGTGTTTGTTGCTTAAAATGTTTTCTCATTCAATTCATAGGAAATGGCAGATCAGTGATACAGTAATTTGCCCAATTTTTAACAGTAAATTCTGCCTGTTCAGTACTGAGTTTAAAATACAAGATATTTATGAGGGATTGTTGAAAATGTTCTTGAATGAATACACAGACTCAAATTAGGACACTTTATTTTTTAATACGAACACTTTCAAATTGTATTTTGGAACAATAAGTGAAGTAATTGTATTTTCCTTTTCAGTCAATTTGGTTTTCTTTTCCCTAGAGTTTCTTTACAGTTAATTTTTGATCATGTTCTTACCTGTGGTCTTGCCTTTGAAAATACAAATTTTATATGACTATTCATTGTGCTATTATTTCAGAGAAAAATTAGAAATAGCCTCAAACTATGTTAGAGAACATTCATACAGTGCAGCACTATAGCCATAAAGTCATTTTGAATAAATATTTAGTGATACAGAGAAATAATCATGATGTGGTATTAAAGGAAAAAGTAGGATGTATTTTTTGAATCAGATATATAGTAAATGCATAGGATTAATTAACAGTCTTTGACACTGTTCTAAATCTTTTACATAGAGAATCACATAGGAAGATTGACAGTGTGGACCTTGAGCTAGTAATTTAACCACTCTAAGATTAATTTCCTCATCTGAAAAATGAGTCAGGTTCATGTGTCTTACTGAATGGTATTATTGAATGAAATAAGGATTGTAAAACACCTAAAACCTAGTACATACTTAATAAACAAATGTTACATTACCATGTTTTAGATGGAACATTTTACAGGACAATGGTGAATATTAATTCCAATTAATATTTTGCTCACCTGGGTTTTTAATCATCAAGTTATACTATTAATATTTTGCTCACCTGGATTTTATATATTATTGAACAATACTACGTGATCTATGTTCATTAGTTAACTGAGAAAATGGAAATAGTTGCCTAAATAGTTATCTGTTCTGTTACTAAACAGAATAGATCTGTGTGTAAGAGGGAAATCATGACATTTATTTTATCCACAATTCAATAGAATTGTGTAGGTTTTCATCTTTTTTCCTTCTCTAAGAGTGATCTCTTTTGGACCTACTTCTTAAACAGTTATTTGAGTCACGCTTTAGTGACGTGCTTATTAATAATAACAACTTAAACCAATGTTCCTGACATTTTATTCTATATAAAATAAATAGCATAATATAATTAGATACAATGCAATATATTTTTAAATTATCTTGTTAGAAATGAAGATGCCTCATGGTTTATCAGCTGATTTTTCTTTCATAAAGGTTTCTAATCCAATCATAGGTATCTAAAACTTGGGTATGTATTCCCTTTGCCTTTTAGTAAGGCAATTGGTAATTTTAAAAAAATGCAACTAAACTATATAACCAGCAGGTGGCAATAATGACCTTTGAATCCGAATTTTAAAACATTTTAGGTAGTTTTAAAGGAATGAATTACCTAAACGTTTTTAAATTCATTTTTAAAAAGAAACACTGTTCTTATAATAAATCAGTTTACTAAATAGGAAATTTAGGAAATGCCAACTGTAACCCCACATAAAAAAATTACATAGCATATTTCATATATTGAAATCATTAAAATAGTCATCATGGCCAATAGTTTTCCCAGTAGTAATGAGTGTGTTTTAGTTGATTCATATAAATTGTCTATCAATTTTCAGTGTTTTAACTTTGTACAGATACACAGGTACATATTTAAGTTAAGCTACATCAATATCTAACTTGATTGTATAGACCAACATATATAGAGGAAATTCAGTGAACACCATTTTGAATATGTTATAAATTTTGCACTTATAATTTGATCATTTAAAATCCTTTCACTTTGATTGATACTTTTCTGCATAAAAGATGGGGTTTGTGCTATTTCACAATATCTTATATGTTAAGATACTTTTTCCTTTTTATGGTGCAAGGAGTTGGAAATGGAGTCAATATATTTATCTCTAGTCTTTATCAAGATTAGTTGTCTTCTAAAATGCTGACAGAAGTCTTAGGATCACAAAATTATGTGAACTGTAATTGAACCATATTTCAAATCTTTTAGAGCAATTTTACTTAACAGTTTTTTTCATTTTAATTATACTTCCTTAAAACATTTTCTATAAATTCAAAAATTAAAAAATATTTTTGTTTAATTATATGTCTCTATTTTGGTCTCCAAAAACTAGGATAACCATAGGTTTGTACTTTGTAAAGTCTATTCATTTTCTAGATAATTTCAAATCAGTCTGTTTTTATACATTAAAATATCCTTTCATATTATTCTTCAGCAAGTTGCCTCTGCTGAAAATGGATGTCTTTGAACTTTGTTATTTTATAAAACACCTGCTTATTTAATCTACAATCATTACAAATCTAGGATTGATTCATTTTTAAATAGTAAAATTGCTACTATTGAATTACTTTATAGAGCTCTTTTAAATTCTATTTGGATGCAGGTGCTTCTTTAAAGGGAAAAATGGAAAGGCATCATACAGTGAAGCATACAGCAAGTTTAAAGGTAAATGCATCTTTATGATACTTTGCACAGCACTGCATTTTGGACCTTGGGAGAAAAGGTATCTGTCATAACAAGATGGAATTTCTAAGAATTCCAGTCTACTTCCTATAACTGTGAAGGGGCTATCCCGCACCTCACAAACAAACAAAACAACTAGAACTCTGTAAACCATTCATGCTATTTTCAGGTTGGTTCTCCAAACCTATTTCAAATAAAAACCTTGAACAGTCATATACAAACATGTCATTCAAGGAGTGGGAGGTGATCAATGAATTAATTGGGAGAATTCTTTTATCCCTAGGACACTGCACCATTGCTTAGTATATGCGCACTGATTTGAACAGAAGGGTACTCAGTAGTCATTGTTAAATGATTTAACCTCTATAAACACAACTACATGTGTATAGAATATACCATACCCCAAAATTCCATTTTTCCATGAACACAGTCACAGTAGTTCTGTGCACAAACTCCATCATATTTATATATTTTTATTATTGCCAAAGTAACTAATATGACTAATTTGATATCAATATTTAATATTTAATATTTGAATTTAATATTTAATTCAATATTAATAAGCAAAAGCTTCAAGTATATTGAAGAATACATTTATTAAATAAAAATTTTGGAATATGGACAAATTAAATGCAAAATGGCAAAAATAGCAGTGACACACACTGAATCTGTATACTGTGTGTTACATAAGATAATAATAATAAGCTTTGACTTTGATTATGATATAGTGATCTAGAAATATCACGACTGAATTCAATATACTTTGGGCAATTTACTTCTGCACATGTAACTAACTCAACTATGAAAGATTTTGGATTCCAGTAGATATGTGTATACGTATTTAGCAAGCTGAACAGATGTATGTTTGAGTCATACAACACCTCGTACTAAACTCTCTTCTTACCACTGCTTCTGTTCCCTTCTGTCTCAAGCTCTGTATTCTGGCTCTGGTCTCTTTTCCTGTAGTTCCTTCCTATTTCCACTTGCTGCCTTTTCTCTAGGTATGATGAGCTTTTTTGTTCCTATTTTCTACTTCTATCCACTAGTAGTCTGTGTTAATCAGCTTTATATCTCTGTGACCAAAATATTCAACAAGACCAACTTAGAGGAGGAAAAGTTTATTTTGTCTCATAGTCTCATAACTGAAGTGTTGAGAATCACTTCAGGGGTCAAGGGAATGGCTTGGGAGTGCATTGGAATTGGAAATATCAATATACACTCATGATTTCTAATATTCTTTTATTTTTTAGCCTTTCTAATAGAGGTATAATGGTATCTCATGTTGTTTTAATCACATGATGCTGATAATCTTTCCATATGGTTATTTTTCATGTATATATTTTCTTAGGGGAGATATCTATTCAGATAGCTCTTTTGTCCTAATTTTAATTAGTGTTTGTTTTCATAATGTTAAGTTTTAACAAAGGTTTAGTTCATGGTGTGCTGACTCCATTGCTCTGGGTCCAGAACATTGTGGGGGTGGAGTGGTACTCAGTTCATGGTGGCCAGGAAGCAGAGAGAGAGAAAGGGATAGGGGGATTCAGGGAAGAAGAAGCCTTCCAGGCACACCCCCAGTGACCTTCCTCATTAGCCATGCCCTACCTGCCTATAGTTACCACCCAGTTAGTCCATTCAAACTAGGTTACAGCTCTTATAATCTAATTATTTGACTTCTGAATATTTCTGCATTAACACAGGAGCTTTTGGGGGACACCACATATTCAAAGCATAGCACAGCCTAAATGGAAACTAGAACATAAGGAGCAGCGGGGAAAACTTCCATGAATAACTAATAAATGTTTACATCAAGACCACAAAAACAAAAAACAAAACTGCCAGACCTTTGTTTTGGCCAGTAAAGTCCTGCTTGCACATAGATATTGACTCATCTCCCAAGGATAAATATGGAACTTTAAAGCACTCTCCTCGTCTTTGCTACAGTCTGATGAAACCCTTCTTGAGATACTTACCAATGACAATTTGTAATCCATTAGGGGAAAAATTGTTGAGTTATCCAGTTTTTATATTTCTTTGTATTTTTCTTTTTTAAGTGTCAAATAACTCAATACATCATTGTCAGCAGGAATTTGCTCACATTTTTCCTGTTTTAAAATTTTTATTGGGGCATTCTAATTGTATATAATAGTGGAATTCCTTGTGATAAATTTGTGCATGCATAAATTGGTCTGTTAAGTTCCTCCATACCTCTTTCCCCAATCCCTTTGATCTACTGTAATGGTCTCAATTCTGTTTTTGATGAGGTTCTTTTCTTTCCTTTTTTTCTCAAGTATTTCATATATGAGAGAAAACATAGGACCCTTGACTTTCTGAATCTGGCTTATCTCACTTAGCATGACATTCTCCAGTTCCATCAATTTTCCTGCAAATGCCATATTTTCCTTTTCTTTATGACTGAGTAAAACTCCATTGTAAAACTTTACATTTTCTTTATCAGTTCATCCATTGTGGACAACTAGGCTAGTTCCATAGTTCAGCAATTATGAATTGTACTGCTATAAACATGGGTATGCAGGTATGACTACAGTTTGCTGACCTTAATTCTTTTGGATAAGTATTAAGTAGTGGCATAGCTGGGCCATATGATATTTCCATTTCTAATGTTTTGAGGAACCTCCATACTGATCTCTACAGTGGTTGTACTAATTTAAAATCTCACCAATAGCATGTGAGCATTCCTTTTCCCACATCCTCACCAACATTTATTATTTTTTATATTCTTAATGATTACATTCTAACTGGAGATGAAATCTCAATGCAGTTTTGATTTGCATTTTCCTGATTGATTGCTAAAGATGTTGAACATTTTTTCATGTATTTGTTGGAACTTTATATTTCTTAATTAAGATTGTATATCTGGGTTTAGAAAAGACAAGATAGATGATATGATTTGCATGTGGTTTGTTTACATTTTTATTTCTCCTAGGTATATTCCTGGGAGTGGAATTGTTGGGTCATATTATGTTTCCAAAGTGGCTACACCATCTTACATTCCCACCACCGATGTATAAGACAGTGGTCCTATTTTTCCACATCCTTATCAATACAAAATTATTATAAAAGTCCATAGTTTACATTGTATTTCATCCTTGGAGTTTTGATAAATGCATGATTTCATGAATCTACCATTAAGATATCAGAACAGAATTGTTTCACTGCCTCCCAGACCCTTGTGCTCCCCATTCATTTATTCCTCCCTCTCAGCTTCCAAACCCTGGACACGACTAATGTTTCTTATAGTTTCAGTAATTTTGTTTATTCCAGAATTTCTTATAGTTGGAATCATAGTGTGTGACCCCTTCAGAATGATTTGTTTTTCTTTAAACAATATGAATTTAAGATTTCCCTAAAGTCTTTTCACAGATTGATAGTCTTCCTCTTCCTCTGTGTCTTGTTGTACCTAGGGGTCAAACCTAGGGTTTGGGCAAGCACTCTACCACTGTGTTATAGCAGTTCTTTTTATCACTGAATAATATTCTGTTGGAAGGATGATGGATGTACATCTGTTCATCCATTTGCCTCTTGAGAAACATACTTAGTTGTTTCCACATTTGGGCAATTATGAATAAATGTGCTATGAACATTCACAGGCAGGTTTTTGTGGGATATAAAATTTCAAATCATTTGGGTGAATAACAAGGAGCACAATGGCTAGATCATATGATACTATGTTAATTTTGCAAGAAACTGATACATTTGTCAGCTATACAGTTTGCAATGCCACTTGATATTAATGAGAGTTCCTGTTGCTCTTCATCCTCACCAGCACTGGTATTGCCAGTGTTTGGGATTTTAGCCATTCTAATAGATGTGAAGTGATAACTCGTGTTTTATTTTATAATTCCCTCATCCCATGATGTTGATCATCTTTTAATGTTTAAGCAACGCTTTATTGATATAATTCACATAATATGTAATTCATTCATTTAATATATACAGATAATGATTTTTAGTGTATTCACAGTTATGTCACACATCTCAACCAATTTTAGGACATTTTATCACTCTCAAAAGAAATCCCATACCCCTTAGCAGTCACTTCACCTACTAACTCACCTCTCCCACTCCCTGTGAATTTTCTGGACAGTTCATATAAATGGAGTCATATAACACCATAGCCTTTATTAACTAGCTTCTTTCCTTTTGTACAATTTTGCAAGGTTCATTCATGTTGTAACATGAACATGAACTTTATTCCTTTCTTTTCTGTTTTGCAATACTGGGAATTCATTTGGTTGTTTTCCATGTGTATACCTTCTTAGGGGAAATTTCTCTTCAGATCTTTTGCCCTTACTTTAGTTATGTTGCTTGTTTTCATATTGTTGAGTTTTAAAGTATTTTCTATGTTTAACATAAAAGCCCTTTATCAGATATGTATTTTGAAAATATTTCTCCCATTCTATGGCTAGTCTTTTCATTCTCTTAACAGTGGGTCTTTCACAGCATGGAAGTGTTTTAATTTTGATATAGTTCATTATATTAACTTTTTATCAATAGACATGTTTTTGGTGCTACATCTAAAAAAGGGTTACTTAGATTTTCTGTTATCTTGTAAAAGTTTTATAGTTTTGCATTTTACATTTAGGTATATGCCTCATTTTTAGTTGATATTTGAAAAGGTATTAAGTCTGTCTAGGTTTCTTATATTACTGTGAATATTCAGTTGTTCCACTACCATTTGTTGAAAGTATCACAGTTTCTCTACTGAATTGCCTTTGTTCCTTTGTCAAAGATCTGTTAATTTTATCCATATGGGTCTATTTCTGAGTTCCCTATTCTGTCTCCCCAATCTGTCTATGCTCTCACCAGTACACCCTGTCTTTATTACTATAGCTTTGTAGTAAGCTTCAAAGTTGACCACTGACAGTCCTCTGACTTGGTTCAATATTGAGTTGCCATCCTGGGTCTTTAGTCTTTCCACATATACTTTAGAAGGTTATTTTATAGCCACAAATAACCTGCTGAGATTTTGATCAGGACTGTGCTGAAACTACAGATCAAATTTGGAAAAACTGACATCTTTACAATATTGAGTCTTCTTAATCATAAAATGCAGAGTCTTTCCATTTATTTGACTGCTCTTTGATGTCTTTCTTCAGCATTTTGTAGTTTTTCTCACAGAGATCTTATACATACTTTGTTTACTTATACCATGCTTTTCCTTTTTTGCTTGTTTAGTGCTGATGTAAATTATGTTTTGATTTTACTTCAAATTCCAGTTGTTCCTTTTTGTCATAGAGGAAAACAATTGACTTTGCAAATATTAACCTTGTGCTACAACCTTGCTAATCACTTATTAATTCTATGAGTTCTTTTTGTGTTAGAATCTTGTTAACTTTTTTGTATATTTTTAAACCCAAATAAGAATGGGAATAAAAGTCCATTAAAACAAAAAGAAAACTGAAAAATGAGCCCAGTTATACTGCAAGTGATTCACAAACCACCCAGGAGGGCAAGAAGAACCCTCACCTAACTCCTGAATGTGTCTGTGACTGTATACTCTAAGTTGAATAACAGGGAAACAATAGCAAATATATCCTGACTTTTATTTTTTGGTACTGTGGATTTAACTCAGAAGTGCTTAACAACTTAAGCCACATTTCCACCCCTTTTATTTTTTACTTTGAGTCAGGATCAAAGTTGTTTAGGGCCTCACTAAATTGCTGAGGCTGGCCTTGAACTTGTCCACCTACCTCAATTTCCCAAGTCACTGGAATTACAAGTGCGCCCCACTCCATTGGCCCTGAGTCCTTTTTAGAAGGCTTGTTTTTGATGTTAGATGTATGGGTAAAACACTAAGAAATCAGTTAAAGTATACAACATAATTTAACAAACATGTTGATGTTGTTGGGAGCCAGGGTGTGGCCCATGGAAGAGGCCAGATAGAAATGAAATGGATCAAAGGTAAAAAACACCCTTTTGGGAATGTTTTGGAATTAGAAATACCAGTATGTACTCATGATTTCTAATATGTTTTATACTCACACATAGTGATAGATGTAAAATATTTTTGTGTATGTAAATATGTACATATGTATTTCTAACTCTGAGGGCTGAAAAGGCCTAGGGACAGAGATACCCCACTGAACACACCTGGTACCTAGATCTCGGTTTCTAATACCCTTTCCCACTAAAAGGTATTTAGGCTCCTTGGAGAAAGAAATGATTCCATGACTGTGACAAGGAATGTGATGGGCTTGAAATAACTGTTATGCCAGAAATTGAAGAAGTACTAAAAAAAAAAAGAAGTAAATCAAGGCATGCCAAAAGGACAAAGGTGGCAGCTTGAAGGGGACCCTCGATGATTTAATATGGAATAATTTGAGCATCAGAATAATTAAGGATAATAATAAATTATAAACAATTGAAAAATAAAAATCCTTTGATCATGAAAAACCAAGTGGATCTATTCTGAAAGAAATAATATGCTACAAAAGACACTACTGAGTCATTTCACAAAACAAATAGAGTCTAGATTAAAGTACTGTGTCATTGTTAGATCTTTTGAAACTACTAACACTGGATTATTTAATGGAATCTTTATTATTCAAAAACATATATATATACTCTTAATTATTTAGAAACAATGGGGCATGTGTTCAACTTACTCTACAATGATTCAGAAAGCAAGCTCTGTATATTACTTATCTGTGTACTACTTGCATGTATATATGTGTGTATGTGTGTGTGTTACTCAGAGTGCACAACATAAAGCAAATGGTGCATAAAGGTAAAAGGTGAATCTAGGTTAAGGATGTGCAGTTTTATACTAATCTTACAACTTTTCTTAAAACTTGAAATTCTTCCAACCAAATGGGTTTTAAAAGGTTGGTGTTCAACATGCACAAAAATCTAAGGGTAAGAGCAGACTTTTGAAGGCATGATAATGCCACATGTTTTGAAGGATTGTCATGTGGAAGGAAGATTAAGACTTTGAATTTGGGTCATCTTATTTCGGGTCAGTCTGCTTTGTATATATCATTATAGCATATCCAAGTGCTCATGGCTGAAATGAGAGGTAGGAGCTCTTAAGCTTTATGGAATCTTCAGAACCATTCAATACAAGAGGTGCAAAAATCACAGGATTCTGAGGGTACGTTATGTGGGATAAACAGAAGGGAACTAGGTGTCAAAAAATGGGAAATGATTGAGTATGCGAGTAATGCTTTTTCTGATGTCATTCAAATATAATTAAAGAAAAAGCTATAGCATTGTGTTATAATCCAGTGCTGTGTCTGGCCTAGGAGAGGCCAATTGTGACCCCCAAGTGTTACCTAATCTTTCGGGTGAGGAACAAGGTACCAAAAGTTACAGTGTATAAGATAATAGAAGGTGTAAATGTGTACGTATATATCAAAACCACACCATTTTTAATGAAAGAAACTGATATCCACACATTTGTACTTCTGTACAATTTGGGGTAATATATAATTTTAAGCTGTTTACAAATAACATGTACTGCTTCAAATATTACATAAGGTTGATAATACATTTCTAGCAGAAATAAATATATTGCACTTAAAAAGAACTTCATTAGATGTTATTTCATAGTATTATGCTTATAACTTCCTTTTTTCCATAAAACATTTCCCAAGCCCTTCCCCCCACCCCCCACCCACACACTTCATTACAGTGATGGTTCTCACACAGTTCAGTAAGCAAATGAAGACACGGCAAACCATGAAACTGTGACAGTCTACTAAAGAGGCATATCTAATTTCACCCTTTAGGAAATAAAAGAAGTTTTTTTTAGGTTTTGGAAATTAAAAAAACAACAACTAAATACTGTATGTTAATGTGCCAGAAGTAAAATACAAGAAATTGTATTTTTTGTCCAGATATATGAATTCACAAAAGTTATTTACTTATTACTTGAAACAATGAAATGTTATTATCTTATACTTTGTTTAAAAAGAGGCAGGGACTGAAATTATTCAAGAGAGGAACAGAAAGAAGGCTGGAAAATACTTATGGACTGCCTGTCCATCAAATATTTATAAGTGAACCTTTCAATATTTAAGCATGCTGAAGAAAGATAAGAATTAGGATATTTTATAAATGGAATGGATAAGGAAGTAATGAGGGAAAAGTTTTATGATTTTCTAAAGTTTTAAGATTTTGTAACCATTGCTTGTTTACAGAAAAAAAAATTCTTTTATTCTAATATAAAAATTTATATAAAACTCCTTTCAGGTACAACTCGCTAGAGGAGCAAGCTGAATATCTTCTGCCTAGTGCTTTGTCTAGATTTAGGCTATTTTGTTGGTTTAGTAATTATTAATTCCCTACCCATTTCATAATGAAAACAATTTTCTTTAATTAGTCAGTGGAAGATTGAATAAAATATTAGTTTTCTTGTGATGTTATCCTGCACATTGCATCACTGAATTTTTGAAGCTTTAGTTACTAAGTATGGCTGACCTTGTCTGTATATTTAATGGAGTTTAAAGTCATTTCATTCACTTTATTTGAAGGTGATCGGTCTCAGTATAATCCAGCTTTATATAAGCAAAAATTTCATTTTTGTATGAAAAGCAAATGTGAAAGATAGAAATGGGATAAATATCCTAACATCTTCCTGAAAAATTTATAAGCAGTATGAGATGAAGACACTTCAGTTCTAAGACTATTTCCTGGGCTTTTAGAGGGTTTCCTTTTCCTTTTGTTTGGGGGGTGGCTGTGGCTATAGAAACAAAATGACAGAGGTATGGGATAAGGGTGGAAGAGGGGAGATCTTGGAACATCCCAGAAGTCAGTACCTCCTGCAGCATAGCCCTACACAAGGGCACTTGCTAGATAATGAGTCACTATCAGGAAGCAGGATAATACCACCTACTCTGTGCCCACGTAACAGAAATGGTGATTGGCCCTTCAGACAAAATACCATTGTTATAAACTCAAAGGGACCAGCAATGCAATACAAAATCATTAATCTAGACCTTGTTACCTAATAATTTGTGATATGTTAGACACAAGCTGGATAGATTTATTGCTTGTACTGCTAAAGGTAGGCAGAGGGGTGAAGATTTACTAAATAAGTAGAAAGAGTAATTGAACTTAGAATTACTGACAAATGTTTTAAAAACAAATCCCAAATGTAGAACCAACTAAGTTATAAACTAATTCCTTACAGTTCCATCAATCTAGTCTGACAGGAACTCTTTTTAGCAGCACTGCACATTAGCTGTGCTTTTCGATACTGTAATATAGAGGGAAAACCTGAATTTATTACAAATATAACTTCTGGTTGTTATTATTTGATTGGCTTTCCCATTAAGTATATGTTCTTGCAGTCATTTTAGGTAGAATAGATTTGGAATTTTAAATACTAAGCTCCCCAGGGGTTAATAAGAATTGACAACCATAATTACTTGGAATGCCACAGGTGGGGTAAATGTCTACCCCTCAGTTCCCATGACTAGAGTGACTGATTTGCTTGCACTCCGTTTCTCTTGTGCTTTTTCTCTCCAGTTCAGGTAATACCAATGCTTAAAAAATATATCCCATGTAGAATTTCAGGTATCATTTTTCCAGAGCATACTTTGCTTTTCTCTAAGCACTCTACCTAGTTTTAGTCCCATATTGCTTAATTACAAAACAAAGGTTTGAAGTCAGGAAATAATGATACACAACTATATCTAACAAAAAACACATAAGCCTACTTTGAGGCACACATACTGGGAGTGAAATAGTAAATAATTCTCTCATTCTCTTTGAAAAGGAAATTCAGACACAGATTCGCTTAAGTAGACCAGTAATTTATCATAGTATTGAGTATCATCAATGTGAAATAGCTAGCATCTTTTGTTATTCCTGCTTTAGGCAACAGTATTCTGTATTCAGAGGAATACTGGCAACAGGCCAACTATTCAACATTAAGCCCCTATCCCAGCTCTATGAATATTTAGTCTAAACATTAGTCATAACTGCTTTTTTAAAGAAATGTACCTCTGTACTCTGGGAACAAACTACCTAAGGCTACTAAAGCATAACATGCAAGAAGTTAGAAATTAGCCTACAGTATTTGCCATAGGGCTTTGAAATGCTTTGTTAACAGAGTTCATGCTCCTTTGTAAGTAAACTGGAGGATTCGATGAAAAATGGCAAGTGCAAAGTCCAAAACTGGCATCTTAGTCAGCCCATGCCAAGATGCCTTGTTTCATGGACTGGATGTGCCCAAGAAAGGCATTTGATGTGGAGAAGCCTAACATTAAACAACCAAATAAAATCTACGGAAGTCTAATGTGATAAGTATATTGCATTTACCCCCAAATACACTTCTACTGTCAGTAGCAATATTTTCCACCTCTTATAACAGATTCAATACTTCTGCAGTAAGAACAGAGTAGAATTAAAATCATATACAGATATTAAATTAGAGTTTTGGGGAAATTTACTAAGAAGACAGTTTACATCCTGTAGCTGGAATGCATTATATCTGGAGTTGAAAGAGTATTAATTTCATTAAATCTCTATTATTAGGAAAATGAGCGGTTGCAAAATACCAAATGTGGTTACCCAGACAATAAATGCTAAGATATATGATGCTCAAAAATAACAGATTATATAGAATTAAAATATATAAAATATAACTATACACATTAAAAGAAGGCTTAAGAAGATAGCAAAAGTTGAAAAAAAGTGGATGAAGCTCTAATTGACTTATAAGAACTGCCAATATTTCAGTGAGTCATTGAGCTTATATGCAATTTCATATTAGAGACTGAGAATATGGTAAAAGAGTCTCCAGATGTAACACAGCAAAGGAGAATGATAAGTCAAATACATGGGCACATTACTACATATGAGCACACTAAATCATGGCTACCCAAGCATTTAGAATGGTCATTCTCAAATCCCTGTCAATCAGTGGCAGCAGCAACAAAGCAGATTTATCAAAAATAAGAATATGGCCCAATGCATTTTAACATCCATAAAGTCTCCCAAAAGCTGAAGTGAAAATGAAGGGACTTTTGCCTTGGTAGAAAAATTCCTTTCAGAATTGAATAACCATCTTTTTATTGCAGTTGTAAGTGAAATAAAGCCTCACATATCATCATGCATAGGCTTTGGAGTGTTCCTCAGTGATAAGTCAGTAGTATATTTAGAATGCAGCCCCACAAAAATCAGTCCTTAATCTAGAGAGCCCCTTGCTTCAAAACTGTATATGGAAGATTTTTCCTATAACCAGCAAGTAGTTGCAAGAAAGAGAATTAGGAAGAAAGAAGATCAAAGACTGAGCTTGTCAAGTACTGGCCCTTCAATATTGCAAAAAAATGCGTGATGAAGGCTTACTACATATTCATCCACACAACAGGATGCATTAGCATTATCTCAGCTCCTTCCCCAGCAAACTAATACAAAGGAAAACTAAACATGCTTAAGCTACAGCACTACAAATATTTCTCTATTGGCTCCCACTTTCTACAGGGAGAAACTGACTTAAGTTAGTCATATGGTCAGTATGCTATAAATAGTATTGCCTCTTTGAAGAATCTTTTTTACTTGTGGAAAGCAGAAAGAAAACCTATACACACTGATTTTATACATTACTGCATTGACACAGCATTTTTAACTAAGGAATAAAGCACCTTAACATTCATCTGCCTTATATTATTAAGCTTTCTGGGTAAATTGATGTCTTATTAGTTGCAAGATTTAGGCTGGCTAAGAACTTTATTTTGATTCTCTTCGGAACCTAAGAGAGGTTCCCAACTTAGCTTCCCTAAGAGATATTCTCCCAACTACAGATGAATCCTGGTCCATGGTGCATTCCCTTAGCAGTAGGTTTTATTGTGAGTCCAGCTCTCCTCTTTAATAGGTCCCATGTGTCTTGGAGAGCCCCTGCTCTAGTACTCCCCATCCCGACCACCCAACCCTGCCTATATTTCCATACTCATTTGCGCATTCTGGATCTAGCTTCTCCCCTTTTTAGAAGAGTCATACAAATGGTGTCATCACAGCAGAGGAGTGGCGTAGTCCCTGGATGGCAGCATAGGGCCCCTGTTGAAAGTAGTGATGATACCGTGGCATGTGGAATGAAGGGAACGTTGGACCACTCCCTTGCATGGAGCTGGCAATGGCTGATGGGGTCAGAGGCATCCCCAGCCGGCTATATGGTGGCAGAGAACCCTGTATGGGGTGAGGAATGGGTGTTGCTATGGATGCTGTGCTGGTGCCAAGAGCAGTCAGAGACTGTGGGTGCTGAAATCCAGGAAAACTGGAAGAAGATGATACCCAGGAGCTGAGAGACAAATTGTCAGATGTTGTAAAGGCTGACCCTATGAGGAAAAAAAAAACAAGCATTAGACTGGAATGACATTATCTGTAAAGATCTATTTATTTTCAAAAATATTTAGTAAATCTGTGATTTGAAAAGATGGATGCACATGAGATTTGTCATGGGCCAAATCTACCTTTCTAGATACAACGATATCATTTAAACACTGCATGAAAGAAAGCATTTACTAACTGAAAAAAGTCTTAACTCACTAAATGGCCTGCATCTTCCCACAGAGTGGTCAAAACACTAATACCTTGCCAGAAGGTGATGAACTGATGCCCTGGGACTCCATATATCTACTGTGTGTTCTAACCTTTGCAGTATTTTCATAAGGAAGACTGAATGTCTAAGTCTTGACAAAGCTACATGAATTCCAACGCCACTTATGAGAACCTGAAAGGAAAAGTTGTCCTACACTGCAGCACCTAAAAGTTTAAACAAGAATTGACATTGAATTTTCTGGCTATATTAGCAGTTTGTGTAGATTAAGTAATAAGAAATATTCTGTATTTTCTCTGATGATATCATCCATAGTTTGGACAAAAACAATGTCAGAGGTTCTTTCCCCATACAAACAACCCAGTTCCCAGGAAGGAGCACCTCTGGCTTCTTTTCTAGGGACATCCTTCCCAGGTGGAGGGGCTCCTCCCTAAGGCAGGGAAACTCGGTTCATCCTTCCTCTCACTGCTGGGGCCACGACTTCTACATGATGCCCTGCACAGCACAATCTTTTTTTAAGTGTTTTCCACTTTTTTCTTTGATCCTAATAAGACATTCCTAATGTACTTAGAGCAGATATATTCCTTGATTTTCAGATTATATAGCTGAGGTTCAGAAAGTCTAAGAAATTTTCCCCCAAATTCAACAGCTCTTTGGTAATAAATTGCAGACAAGTACCCCCGACCCCTAAGACAAAGACTCAGTGTCCTTTTACTAGAAAACAGTAACTTCAGGAAGCATTAATCACTTAGAACTTGGGTAAATTAATGAGACGTGGAGATCAGCATTAGGGACTGTCCCCTCCTGAGAAGGCCTCTGAAACCCTTTCCTGACATTATGTACCCTGAAGACAGTCCATCTCATCAATTACCTGCCTTCGTTCTCCTTTAGGAACTCTAGCTTACAGTGGTTCACAACCCCCAAAGCTGTCTTACCTCGATTTTGTGTTGTCTGAGTCTCATCCCCCAGGACATCCTCTTCTCCTCCATAGGTACGGATGGGTGAGCGGGCATAGGAATGCTTCTGGATCAGGCTCTCCACACTTTCCCTAGGTTACAGAGTGGTAAATCATGAGTTCATTACAAAGGTAAGTACTCAGATATGGAAGGAGCTCTTAAGGATAATTCACTAGTCAGTAAATCTGTTTTTTCAGCCAGAAAGAAACCAACTACTTCAGGGAAAGAACATTCAAAACATGTACGTGTGTTCTGTTATACAGTGATGACTCAGACATGAACTCAAGTGCATAAATGCAAGCACATATAACTATAGGGTAAGAGCAATCTCCTGAAACCCTGGATGATGTAGGACAAGGAGGGGAACAAGGAACCATGATACCTGTCTACTGGAATATAGAATTTAATGATGTAAAAAACTTTGTGACAGAAGAGGGTCTGTTGTGAATCTTCTAATTGAGTTCATGAGCTAATGAATACAAAATACTTAAATGATCCAAACTGCCCTGATTCAACATATGACTAAGTGTTAGCAAAGAATTCAAAATATCGATCATAAATATAACTTAATGTTCCCTAACAGATCAAACAAATAATGATAGTATATGACAATATAGATAGTTTGGATAATGTACACTTTGAGATCCTTATTGCTTTAAGACTGAAAATTACAGAAAAGCTGTGAAGGAGACATAAATGGCCAGTAAGCTATTTAAGCCCCCAGAAAAACTGGTACATTATCTTTGTAGATGATCTTCCTCTTACACTATAGTCTATGAACCAAAGAATGAGGTTAACTTTAAAAACAAAAATTAATTTTGGTACTGGACAATTGATCTTCTGCTATTATAAAAAAGGGTATCGAGATTTTAGCCACATAAGTTCTTGGCCAAAAATGAATACTAATAACACATCAGTTTGCACAGCATATATTTTGGGCCAAATGACAAAGAGAGGATTTAAAAATTTATGTTGGTAGTAAATTTCATATTGGCAGAATAAGAAAAACAAATAAAACATACTAGCTTTTCAAAATGTGACTCTCATCATTTAACATAGATATGCCTACTTGTGGAAAAATACTATCTAATTCATAGTGCATTTGGTGTTCTAGAAAGCTCATGTACATATACAGATGAAAGAGGTAGTCTTCTGACTAGAATAGAGGATGGGTCTACTTCTCAATCCTCCATTCTGTTCTTTTAATCTATTTGTGATCTTGATAGCAACACTGTCCTGATTATTGTAGCCCAATTAAAGTCTTAAAATTAGCCAATATTTTTTTCAAAGTTGTTTTGGTTATTCTACTTCCTTTGTATTTTAATGTGAATTTCAGTATTACTTTATCAATTTCTTTAAAAAGGCCTACTAGGATTTTGATCAGAATTGTGTTAAATCTATAGATTTAATTTGCAGAAAACTGACATATTGAGTCTTTTGATCCATGAACCAATATATCCTATTTAAGTCTTCTTTCTCTCAGCAGTGTTTTGTAGTTTTAAATATGTCTTACGCATCTGTTGTCAGATTTATCCCTAAACATGTTTTACTAAATATTGCTTCTTATTTTGATCTAATTGTTCATTTATAATGTTATTTTTTGTATGTTGATCCTGTGACTTAACACACCTATTTAGTAGCTTTTTTATAGGTTTGCATTTTCTATACAAATATTTGTGATGTCTATGATCAGAGATAATTGTACATGTTTATTTTCCAGTCATGATGGAGTTTAATTTTCCTGGCTTACTGAAATAGCTAAAACTGCCCATACAAATTTGACTTCACAGTGGTAAGAGTGAACATCCATGATTTTTCCATATCTTTGAAAAAAATCACTTAGTCTTTGACCATTAGTTAGACCTCAGTGTTTTGTATATGCCTTTATCAGACTGCAAAGTTCCCTTATATTCCTAGTTGGCTGAATTTTTACCAGGAATGGATGCTGAATTTTCTTAAATGCTTTTTCTGTCTATTGAAATGATCAAATGACTTTTCTTTTTAGTTTGTTAATATGGTCAATTTTATAATAATTGGACTTCATATGTTAAACTAACCTTATATTCCTGAGCTAACCCCTAGTCAGTCATAATATATTATTCCTTTTGTTGGACTCAACTGCCTAGAATTCTGTTTAGAATTTGTCCATAATATTTATAAAGTATATTGGGCTATAGTTTTCTATTTTGTGGTATCTTTCTTTAGTTTTAGCATTAAGGTATTACATTGGTCTCATAGAATGTTTTAAAATATTCCCTTTTCTTCAATTTTCTAGAACAGCTTATGTAAAATTGTTATTATTTCTTCCTTAAATGTTTGGTTCAAGTCACCAGTAAAGTAATTGCACCTGCAGCTTTCTTTTTGAATGGCTTTTAACTAAAATTTCACAGCTATCAGATTATCTGTTTCTTTTTGAATGATACTTAGTAGTTTGTACCCTCAAGAAATTTGGGTATTTCATTTAAATTGTGGAAATTATAAGAAGTGTTCATAATATATGTTATATAATAATATCCCTTATTATCCTTCTGTTTAACATCTGTAGAATCTATGGTGATATTACTCCTCTCATTGATAATGATTATTTGTGGCCCCCACCCCTTTTTTGGATCAGTTTGGCTGGAGGGTTATCAGTTTTATTAATCTTTCCATTTGATTCCATTGATGTTCATTATTGTTTTCCTGTTTTTCTATTCCATTGATTTCTACTCTAATACTTATTATTTCCTTTCTTCCACTGAACTTGGATCTTATTTGCTCCTTTTGGCCTAGTTTCTTGAGATGATAGATGAGGTAATTGATTTGAGATATTCCTTCAATTCTAAAGAAGATATAATTTCCTCTAAATACTTTTTAGCAGCATCCCACAAATTTCTATACGTAGTATTTTCATTTTCCTTCAGTTCAAAATATGTTCTGTTTTCCTTCTTGATATTTTCCTTGCTCTATGGGTTGTTTACATGTGCTACTTAGTTTCCAAATATGTGTGAATTTTCCAACTGTCTTCCTGTCATTGATCTCTAATGTAAATCCATGTCCACTGTGGTCAGAGAATATATTATATAAGAGTTACATGCATTTAAATATATTGATACTTGTGATACAGAGTATGGTAAATTTGCAAAGAAGATATTTGGCTTATGTTGAATGGAGTGTTTTCTAAATGTAAATGGGGTCAATTTGGTTAATAATATTCAAATATTCTGTATCATTACTCATTTTATGTCTACTTGGTCTACCAAATTTCTAAGGATGACTGTATCTTTGTCCTTGTAGTTCTGCCAAACATGAATATTTATTATTATGTGCATAAACACCTAAGACTGCATGTCCTCCTGAGGAGTGGAAACTTTAATTAGTATGAAATGATCTCTTTGTCTCTAGTAACATTCTTTGCCATGAAATTTACTTTGACATTAATATAGCCATTCTGGCTTTCTTTTGATTAGTGTTAACACATTAGACCATGTTTTTCTATTGCTTTACTTTCAATTTATGTCTTTATATGGGAAGTGTGTTCCTTGTAGGCAACATAAATTTGGTCTCCCTTTTTAATTCAAACTGAAAACCTCTACTTTTTAATTGAGGTATTTAGAGCATTTATATTTAAAGTGATTTTTATGTGGTTACCCTGAAATATATTAGCTTTTTATTTGTTTCTTATTTGTCCCATCTGTTCCTTATTGCCTTTTCCTCTATTTTTCCTTCTTTATAGTTAAATATTTATGATTCCATTTCGTTTCCTTTGTTGGTTTATTGGTTCCAACTTTCTTCTGTTATGGTGGTAGATTTCTTCACATTTGTAGTACGTGTCTTTACCTTATCATAATTTATCTTCAAGTTAGTTATTATATCTTCAAGTATGGTATAAGAACTTCACCAATCCCCAGCAGTGCCCCCCTGCAAAATCATAATATATTCTAATTTCTCCTTTTCAACCTTGGTGCCATTCTTGCCAAACATTTTGATTTATATAGATCCCACTCTGAATTATTATAATTGTTTAAATTGTTAATTATCTTTGTTAAAATTATATATAGTATGAAAATATTTGATCTACTTATCCAAATAGTTATCATTCCTGCTGTTCTTCATTCCTTTGTGTATACCCAGAATGACATCTAATGTAATCCCCTTTCACCTGAAGGACTTCATTGAACACATCTGTACTGGAGTTTGTTTTAGCTTTTGTATGTCTGGGGAAAAGTCATTATTTTTCTTTTGTTTTTTGAAAAGATATTTTTTCTGGGTATAGAACTCTAGATTGACAGCCCTTTGCTTTCTTTTCTTTAAAAATAGTCCTTCACTGTCTCCTCACTTTGTTTCTGTCAAGAAACCTGCTCTCATTCTTATCTTTATTCTTCTTATTCTAGAACTTATCTTCTTGGATATGGGTAAGCTACTTGGAAATAATTTTGGGTTTGGTTTTCAAAATATGTGATATAGGACTGGACTCCCTTTCAGCTGAAAGCTAATCTTTCTTTGCTTCTGAAGCAAAACCCTCCTAAGCACTCTACCAAATGCCATGTAAATCACAAAAGTTTTCCACTCCAGCTGGTTGGAACAGGTACTTTTCCCATCCCTGAGTGAACACTAGGCACTGTTTGTTTCCTGCAATGTTTGCAGATGCTTCTATGTAAATAAAATGAGTGAATAATGAATAAATGAATATATAATACATATATATATATCCATCCAGACATACAGACATGTATATGGTGAATTGCCACTGTGAACAATGCATTATTCTAGAAATTGCGGGGATAGCAGTAAACAGAGCATATAAACTTCCCTGCCTACTAAGGGAGGAGAGTTGGGGTGGGGAAGAGAAATTCCATAAATTAAATGATAGTGCTATGGAAAAATAAAAATAAAAAATCAGAGAATAATGATAAGAACTGTTAGTGTGCACATTAAGCGATACTGAATTTGAATTACTTCAAATAGTATCTGACACATAGAAGATACTCAGAAAACATCAGAGCCCTATAAAAGTATATCTAAAACAGACAAAAATATTTTATTCTCTAGATTGTTTTTCCAATTCTTCTACCTCTAATTCATAATAATTTGACCCAAACAAGAGAATTTTTTCAGTGATTAAATATTAAAGTCAGCAGAGAAATTGTTTAGAATGTTTTTTGCAATGTTACTACAAAATGATACCTATCATATTAACATTTTCATGAGTAAATGGTAAGCTTTAGTTTGTATCACTTGATTAAAACTATAATCTATTTTTTAAAATTCCTTGAGCAGACTTGTTGAAATAAAAATTTCATCGTGGTGACTGTATTAAGTACATAGATCTACTTCTTGATCAAGTTATCCCACTTCTGGGTATACATCTAAAGGAAATGAAATCAGCATGCTGAAAAGATACCTTCATGCCTCTGTTCACTGTGGCACTATTCATAGTAGCTAAGATATGGGATCAACCTAGGTACCCATCAAGAGATGAATGGCTAAAGAAAATCATTCTCTGTCTCTCTCTCTCTCTCTCCCTCTCTCTCTCTCCCTCTCTCCCGCTCTCCCTCCCTCCCTCCCTTCCTCCCTCCCTCCCTCCCCCCTTCCTCTCTTTCACACACACACACACAGTAAAACTATTCTGTCATAAAAAAGAAATCCTATTCTTTGCAACAACATGGACATTACTGGAGGTCATTATGTTAAATGACCTAAGTCAGATATAGAAAGACAAATACCACTTGTTCTCTCTCGTGTGGAAATTTAAAAAAATTTTGATCTGAATATAGAATAGTGATTACTAGAGATTGGGAAGTGAGGACACGAGGGTAGATAAAGACAGACTAGATCTGATAAGTGTACACTGTATACCTGTGTTGAAATATCACACTGAACCACATTAACATGTACAATCCATGTTAATAAAATAAGTTAATGGAAAGGATAATTTAGCATGACATGGGCCCTAATTAATCTTCTAACTGCCATATATTTAAGTCATTATATTCTGAATGTTGAACCTAGAAGTTTTAACACTAATACCACTTGCTCAAGGATTTAATCTACTATAATATTAGAAAGTGACTAATTTTGGATAACCTGTTTCATTAAGAAGAAGAAAATCAAATGACCTGGACAACTCATAATAAAATGAAAATTATAGCAAACATTCAAGTTGGTGTCCTTTTGAGAATGAGCCACATGTTATCTTTTAATATTTAAAATAAAATTAGAAAAGAATTAGGTGATTGTTTTAGTATAAGCAAAATTTGTTACAATATCCTAGAAATGTTTTCTTTGGAATAGTTATAAACAGATGGCCATCAAAGAGCCCAAATTATTGATAGTATATTTCTAAGGTATATTCATCTTTCCATAATTTGTAGACACAATTCTACATTCAAGCATTGAAAGTCTAAATAAAGTATTTGCCTCTCCAAAAGTGCCTTTTTATATAAGATCATTTAAACATCTTTCACATACCCTCAAAAGAAAACTCATTTTCCAAATGACACAATGAATCACTGCCTTGTGAAACCATTCTGCTTTTCTATAAAAAAATACATTATATTCATTTTGTCCTTGCTAGATCATTGGTATCATTACTTATGCTAGTCTCTAGGAAGGGAAAAAAAGGGATTTTATCGAAGTGATTTACTTGTGTCAGGCCTGGAAGTGAACTGAAAGCAATGGCAGTTCTTATATAAAGGATAGCATAATTGAATTATTGCCTTTTAAGTGATTGAATACAGTGGTGCATATCAGAGCCATCTCTTCGGAAGACGTTACAAAAAGTAGTCAGCCCATGTTGTTTACTTTATGTCTAATCCCTATTTGCAGCAGAATGAAAAGTGCAAAGAACTTGTGTAGCCTGGAAGCCTATTGCAAGGATTTCTAAAATGCTGTACCCTCAAAAATAAGGGATGACTCACCTAATAGGTTAAGTGACTTAGGTCTTTCAAGCTATGACAGTATCTTGTCATGCTGAATTCTGTTTATATCCCAGTGCAAGAGACTTTAGTTCTAGTAGATTTACCTTTGAATTTAAAAGTTAAATAAAATGGATACCATTAATGAAGGTTAGCTTTTTAGCATCTACTGTTGAATTACTGTGAGACAAAAGAATATATTATTCTCTTAGGTGATCTTTAAAAGAACTATTCTGACTACTTTGTAATCATCAAGTCCAGGAATGATAAACATTTCAGAGAAACAATCAGAGCTAAAGATGAACAAAATAGAGGATGGTGACAATGATTTTCATTGCTTCTGTCAAAATGTTCAGAACTACTTCAAGTCATTTGGACTACTCATTCAAATTCTAGACACAAGCAACACTCTCCCAATCTTGAAACTGGCTGCCCTTCCTCTATCTCAGAAATATCTCAATGCTCAAAAAACAAAGCCTTCCCTTTCCCCTCACCTTCTCCTCCACATTACCACCGTTCCGAATAAATTCCTCTCTTACTGTACTTAACTAGATTGATAACAGTTCTGTGCTTGCATTGACTGTCTTCACTATTGGACTACTGGCCCCAGATCAGGAAAAAAACAATGCTTTCTTTGTCTAAGCAGGGATTCTTAGACTTGGTGTGCATCAGAATCACCTGGAGGGTTCCTCACCACAAACTGTCCAGCCCCACCCTTGAGCTTCACTCACTATATGTCTGGGGGATGAATGTGATGTCTCATGTGTTTCCAAGTGATACTGATGCCACTAGCATGGAAGCCACACTAAGGAAACCACTGCCCTAGGAAGCAGTTTAGGAGTGTGTTTGCTGGAGCTGCTTAACTTGCCCTTCCTCTACAATGTGTCAGCTGTGTGCTTGAGGGCAAATTACTTCACTTGCCCATGTCTCCATTTCCTCATCTGTAAAATGAGGATTTCAATATGATCTCTTGAAGTTATGTTTATGTGAATTCATGCACATATACAGCTTAATTATTACCTAGCACATAACACAATTAAATTTCATTATTACTAATGAATATCAAGATCATGTGTTTAAAAAGCTGGTTACATAATTATATTCATTTTATATGAAACTGACACTGCCAAGCTTTCCATGCTTCATTTAAACCTTCCTTCCTACAATATATTCATTCTTATGTATATTCTTATATATATTCTTTCTGATATATATTTTTTGTATATTCTTTTTCAGTAGTTTTTAAAATTTTTTAATTTTACTTGTTCTAATTAGTTGTACATGACAGTAGAATGCATTTATACATTTTCATAGATCATACATAGAGTGTAATCTCATTTTTTCTGATTATACATATTGCAGGATCACATCAGTCATGCAGTCATACATGCACATGAGGTAATAATATCTGTTTCCCTCTACTATCATTCCTTTATATATTCTTTATAGTGAATACATATACTATATATATTTTTTCTGATATGTATAATTAAATGTTATTTCAATTTAAACTTTAATTTTCTCTTCTAAATATAGACCTGGCAAATGATGTGTTCAGGAAGAAAATGTCAAATCCATAAAAATCAAACCCAACTTTTGGTAAACAAAATCTTTAAAGCTGTTGCTCATCAACTTGTTCAAATTTATAACATGTCTCACTGGGTCTTTATAAATAACTCCTTGTCACAGTATTTTGCTAAAGATTTATGCAGCTATATTATAAATTATAATATATCAATATTTGTAGCTTCCACAAAATACTTGATAAATGAAAACTTTTAGGTAATACAATTTTAGATGTATTATAAATCATTAATTTTAATTTGAAAATCAAAAAATATGCAATCAATTTTTGAAAAACAAAATAACTAAATTAATCTTTTAAAAAGCTTTTAGACTTTATTTTTATTTGACTAAATCCTATTGATTTTTTCCTTTCCATAGTAATATACATTTCTAGTTTTATGTTACCATTAGTAACTTAAATAATGTTTTGGTGAAAAAAATAAAAACCTAGTTTCGTAAGTCTTAGGGCTGTGACAACTAGAACTAAGCTTTTATGCAAGGTACAGACTACTCAGCCTATAAATAAACTTCACTAAACCGTGAGGCAGGGAACAGACGTCCTTTAACTCAGATAGAAAGACACCAGCAAGAACAAAGCAGGATTATTCACAACCATAAGTCAACTGTGAGCAACTGCTACTCTAACTCTCAGACTTTTTTGCAGTTTTGTAAAGCGAATGTTTCCTCTTAAAAGTTGTGGATAAATGAGTAACCTCTTAAATGCAGGAAAAATATTTCACTAGTTAAAGGAGTTTGTGGTGAGACTCCTCCTAAATCATTGAAAAAAGAAATTAACTCTGTTGAGTCCATCCCTTCTCATTTATTGTTTTCTTAACAGACTACTCAAATTTTATTAAATGAATAGATTTTATTAAAAAGCAAAATTTAATATAGTTTCCAAGCAAAACCACTTTTATTTTATGCATGTACTTTTATACTATTTTCATTAGAGAAACTAAGTAATTGGATTATATATATATATGTATATATATAATTATCTATCTATCTGTCTATCTATATATGTGTGTGTGTGTGTGTGTGTGTGTGTGTGTCTGGGCTTTGATTTATTCCATAAAACGGGGTGTAGAGGGGAATGGAAGGATGGACTAGATGATCTTGTAGGTTCATTATGGCTCTAATGGTTTATGAAGCTATAAATACAGCTGTGTACCACATAATGACATTTCAATGACAGAACCCATAGACCAGGATGGCTGTATCTTACAGCCCAAATGTGCAATGGGCCATACTACCTCGGTTTGTATTAGTGCACTCTGTAATGTTTGTACAACTGTGCAATGTGTAAAGATATAATTTTCAGAGGATATCCCTGTAGTTAAGTAACACATGACTATATATAAACAAAAGTAAAAACTTAAATAGCTAATTTGAAAAAGTCAAGTGTGAGTTGCCAAGAAACCGGGTGCTAACCCCAAATCTACTACTTATGTGGCTGGCCATAAGCAAATCACTTCCGCTGTCTGGACCCTAGTTGCCACAACTGGTATATCGACAGGGATAAAGTAAGAAACTCTTAAATTTAATTCTAATGTCAAAATAAATACTTCCTATTAAATTCTTTTCTGAAAATTGAAAAGCAAAGTGCTAGGGCACACCTTAGTACACATAATAAAGTTGAAAAATAATTTCTTACTTTTCAATCCATATTTGAGAAAGAGTAAAGCACATGCCAATACTTAAGGAAAAATCTATTCTCATTTCTACAGGATTAGAATATTATAATACACTGTTCAATAGTCACAGAGATAAAATTTAATTTCAAACTCCTTGATTTTTGTTTCTTGGTTCTGACATCTATCATGGTCTGAATGTTTATGTCCCATTAAAGTTCATATTTGAAACCTAATCCCCAAAGTGATAATATTAAGAGGTAGGACTAGGTCATGAGTGTGGAGCCCTCAAATATGAGATTGGTGCCCTTATAAAAGAGACCTGAAAAAGTTTATTTGCTTCCATGAAGAAGGTGCCATCTATGAACCAGGGATGGAGATATGAACCAGACAACAAATGGGCCAGCACCTTGATCTTGGACTTTCCAGCCTCCAGAACTATAAGAAACAGATGTTAGTTGTTTATAAGCCACATAGCTTATGGCTTTTGTTAAAGCAGCCCAAGTAGACTAGACACATCCAAGCAACATTGTGCTGCTGGGTTCCCTGCCTCCAAGCAAAGGGGATATAGATGTCCTCTCTCCTCATCTCAGATGCCCTAATCTGTTCCACAGCTCCTACTGTAGAATAGAGGTCCCAGGAGAGTACTTTGGGTCGGTAGTAGCAGGGGTAAGGTCTAAGGGACAGCCATTAGCTTTTGCCATTTCCTACCTTTAGTATTTCTTTCAAGTAGCTTGCTTCTTCTGTAGTGGGTCCCTTTATTCAGGATTGTTTGATGGATTCTTTATGTACACTTCATTTAAATGGCATCTCATTTCTACTTTGTTAGGGAGATTTCATAATCTACTTTGTAAAAGTCTCCATAATACACAAATATAGTTGCATTTATGAAAGATTAAGGGAATCAGCTAAGTTATGAGCCATAATAATTTTGTTATTCACTAGGTTTAAGCCTAATCTGTATTTTTCTGAGCCAAAAAACTCTATTTTTCCCTGCTTCAAAAAATACTATAAATAATCTTTTCCTTGACCCAAATCTATTTTGATTTTTCTTTTAAAGAGATAAGAGTGATAACGAGAACTTATTTGTTAGCTACTTAGGCAACAACTATCAGGTAAGGAGCCCTGAGTGGGCTCTCTTTTCTGTGCTAGACAGAGGGCTTGGAAGAAAGACCAGACAAGCACATATCCTACACAGTGAAAAGTGAAGACAAAGCAGAGAGGAACTAGGTGCATTGCAGAAAGTCTCATTCTGGATCAAACTCTTAATAAAATGTGACTAATATGTCCAAAATTCCAAGGCAGAGGAGAATTTTAAAAGAAATGCCTCTACTATAGGACAGCTGGAGAGACTACTGAACATAGCACCCATTCAGATCTCCCAGGAGTCCACTGAGCTGTCTCAAGTGCCAGAGAACTGGACAAGATCCATAATGCAGGGGAGGGAAATCTACATAATCCTCACACTTCGTTTCACTGTGAATTTCCTCCTCTCCACCCCTAAAGTAATCAGCAGAGCTTTTGACAATGTAAAAGGGATTCCACTGGGAAGTTCACTATAATTTAGAGTAAGCAAAGTCTGGAGTTGTCTTCAAAAGACCCCCCCATTCTAAGAAAGTGCAAAGGAAAGAAAAAGTGATGTTCAGAGGATTGCTTCCACCCTTTCTGTCACTTCACATCATGTTTGGGTAAAAGAAACAGAGGCACGCAATGCCAGTAATGCCCCCTGAAAACTCTACCCTTTGAGTAGACAATAAAAGCAAAGCAAAAAGAAGGTATCTTCAAATCTTAACAAGTTGATGTTTTAGTAATCTTTTTAACACATGCTTTCCTAACTCCTTTAATACAAATTGTCTAAAATCTCTGCAAAGTTCTAGTACTCTAAAAGAGAAAAAGAACTCCAACTTGTCTTATTCTGTTTTGTATTACCATCACAAAATATATGAGACTAGGTACTTTAAAAAGAAGAGGTTTATTTAACTTGCAGTTTTGGAGGCTGAAAGTCCAAGATGGGTGACTACATCTGGCAAGAACCTGGTTCTGTGTCATAACATAGTGGATGGCATCTTGTGACATCATGTGTGAAAGTGATGATGATTGTGTGCAGAGGAGAGAGAAGTCACATGGATAGAGAAAGCAAGCAAGATGAAGGAACACTCGAAGGGTGAGCAGTCTAGTCCTTCCAGAGCAAGGACTTACTCCCTTGAGAAAATGTTAATCCCTCCTGGTCACCTAATCATCTCATACAGGTGCCATTCCCACCAAGCCTCAACGTACAGCCTTCAAACCATAGCATCGCCTGGTTTTCAGTCATAATAACTGAAGCACAAGATTAGAAGATGGACAGAAGTAGCACAGATATAGGGAATCTGAAATGTGTGCATCTCCAAGCTGTTACCTTTCCTACTCTGTCATCTTCCTTCTGGCTTGAACTACAAGTGCTAAAACAACCCTAATAACCAGCCTCCACTACCTCTGTAGGGACAGGAAGGACATGTATTGGCAGAGGTCAGATATCTCCAGCTTTCTCAAGTAGCATCACCATATGGTTTCACAATGAGGTTAGGATTCTTCTCATTTTAATTACAGAAAAAGAGGAAAAATCACCCTAAAGAGGTAAAATTTATAGTAGGTTTCCTTTGCCACCTCTTGCTCAAGGTTGTTTAACTGATTAGAGGTGGGCCCCACTAACCCTGCACTCTTCCTAAGGAAAATCTTCTCCATCTGAAAATGCAAACTAGCCTAGATCTATGATGGGACTACACACTACTTTCTGGCAGTGTAAGTCACTATAAAAGATCCATAAATTACCCACAAATTGTGAACCTCTTTAGCAAATCTGCCAACATGCTTGCTGCTCAGTGCCTTGATGTAGATAAAACTTCTATAATTTCCTAGAAATTAGATTTGAAACTTCATTTCCTAAAGTCTCCTTCATCATCTAAACCAAGAGAATGAGTTCTGAGCAAAACAAAATAAAACCCCACTGGGATTTTGTCCAAACTCCAAATTTCATGTGTTTGAAAGTTTTATTCAATATAAGGGGTTTTAAAATCACTTTTACAGAGACTCTCATTATGGATTCCAAACTAATGGGGTGATATAAACATATATTTAATTTCCTGTTCCACTGATATGACCAAGACAACAAGAGAAACCCAAAGCATGAGGTATGGTGCCAACCTTGTAATTAGATATTTCAGCCACAAACGGGAGAGGTGTGAGAGAGGTATCTACCCGCATGACACCTATCAATGTGCAAAAAGAAAGCTGTCTGGGGGAAGTAAATGAGAAGACTTCTGAGCTTTACTAGATCCCTACTTGGAGCAATGGAGGTTAAGATGAAAGCGGATCTTTGTGTACTTGATGGGGAGCAGATTCTCATACTTCTGGAGTCCAGAAGGACAGCGTTAGCCCACAATGCATTTGGCACACCCAAGGGTGTGAACAGCTCTGGAGGAGGGCATAGGTCACTCAGCTGAGTGTTGAAGGGAGCACTGCCCCATCTGGTTTCTAGCAGCCAAGGTAGAGAGAGCTACATCAATGCAAAGAAAATGCTATCCCTTTTCAGAGGCTGCTTCCCCCGTCAACTGCAACAACTCTCTAATCCACACACAATTACTGTTTTTCCATATTGGTGAAATGAAAATAAATTTATTCCTCTTTCTTTAGTCTGCATTTAGAAACGCTGACAAAGCACCACACACTTATATTCAGAATTAACCTTAGCTTCTAATATTAAACAGATATTGTATTCTATAGAGCAAATGGAGAAAAAACCCTGGACATTACAAACCATTCAGCAATTCAGAAGAAGAGTTATTTAATAAAGTAAAATAAATTATTCCTTCTGAAACAGATATGTTGCAAGAAACAGGAAGACACAGTTTAAATTTCTAACTTGTGATTTGAAATTTTCAATGAGATTTAAGAAGACTATATTAATGAAAGAGGAACTAGGAGCCATGAAATGGAAACATTTTTGAACTTGTAAAAATTTTCTAGAAATGACAAAATAGCAACATATTTTATAGGAACTCAGTAGGACAGTAAACAGAATATTGGATGCTGCAAAAAAGAGAATCAATGAATTGGAAAACTGATACAAGAAATTATCCTAAAATTCAGAGTAAAAAGTTAAATATATAAGAAAAATAGGAAATAGATTCAGGAGATGCAACATATGTTGCATGATAGGAGTTTTAGAAGATCAATTGGAAGCTAGGAAAAAGAGAAGAGGAGGAGGAGGAGAAAGAAAAAAAACAGGAAGAAAATCTTCCTACACTCAATTAGAACTTGAGTTGTTAAAGTGAAAGTTTAAATCATTTTTAAACGCTAATGAAAAAAATCTACAATAGGACAGGTATTGATACGATTTATGCATTTTGATGATAAAGAAAACATTCTAGAAATATTGTATACAGACAGGAAACAGGTAACTTTCCTGCAAAGGAAAAACAGTGAGTTTAGCATTAACTTTCATTCTATAATATGTAAAACGCAGATGCCAAACCTAGAAGGAAGAATTAACAAATTCTGAGGAAAGACTAGTCAGATTCATACTTAACAACAGAACCTCTCCAATAGGCAAGAACCCATGAGGACCAGCATGACCTTCCTCAACCAATTACTCAATGTTTACTAGCAACTGAGAATGAAGTCAGAATACAATTCCAATAACTAAAGAGAGTATAGAAGGAATGAGCAGTAAGCAACAAAATGAGTTGCTTGCGTTAAATTTAAATGATTGTGATTAATGTGTTGCAATCCTTCTATTAACATTAAGGAAAAACTTGCAAAAGACATAAAAAAGATGCATGTATAAAAGTCCGCATTTTAAGTTTGAGATTATTTAAACACAAATTATTGGTTGAGAGACAGGTAGTATTTATAGTTCCCATTTAATCAGACAAGAAAATGTATAAATGTATAAATTCATTCTTGGCAAAAAAGGAGGAATATCAACTTTATGATTATGTTCTTCTAAAGTTTTAAGGTTCTTTTAGAATTTAAGAATGTTAATAATTATTTGAAAAAAATATAATAAGAAAAATATAATGACATTAGAGAAAGGACTTTTGGTTTCTGACAAACTGAACTGGGTTCACATGATTTTTGTATAATCATGTAATAATCTCTCTAAGCTGCAAGTTTATCATCTATAAAAGAGGGATGATAATAGTTTCTTTGTTATGTGACTGTTCTCAAGAGTAACTGAAATAAAACTCATGAAGTATATAGCTCACTGCTTGACAGATAGCAAATACAGAGTGTTTGCTCTTATTGTTCTTATAATATAAGGATAAAGCTTAGCTGAGCATGGTAAGGCATGCCTGTAATCCTAGCAGTTTAGGAGGCTGAGGCAGGAGGATCGCAAGTTCAAAGCCAGTCTCAGCAACTTAGCAAGGCCCTGAGCAACATAGCAAGACGTTGTCTCAAAATAAAAAATTAAAAGGGCTGAGGATGTAGCTTAGTGGTTAAGTACCCCTGGGTTCAATCCCTGGCACCAAAAAAAAAAAAAAAAAAAAAAAAAAAAGATAAGCTTGATAAATAAAACAAAAATCTAGAAAAGAAATTAAAAAGTTAAAAGACAAAGCAAATATTCTCTATTATACAGAAAGCAGAAACAGTTCAAAGAAAAATCAGTTACTACAATACTTGAAGATAGGTTCAATTTTTCTATTAAAAAATAAAGACCATCAGATAAGAGACCAGTGTGGCTGACCCACTGAAGGAAGACAGAGAAGGCAGGAGAGCTGGATGAGGTGGGGCAGATCCATAGGGCCTCTGGAGTTCACTCTAAATGAGTAGGTAAGTAACTGGAGAGCTCTGAGTATGAGTGATGTGATCCACTTCCTTTCTTTGACATGGTCATTTCAGATTGCATTACCAGCAGCAGACTTAAAGGCAGTAAGAATGGAGGCAGAGACCAATTAGAAAACTAACATAATAATCCAGGGAAGAGATGACTATGGCTAGATCAGGTGGGAGCAGTGAATGTGGTAACTAGTAGGACTCCTCTGGACATATTTTGAATGATAAGTTGTCAAGATTCAACAACTGTTCAAATGTGGGCAATAATAAAAAACAGGAGTTAAGGGTGACTCCTAAGTTTTTTGGCCAGAACAATGGGAAGGACTCAGTTGTCACAGCTAAGATGGGAGCAGTAAGGGAAAGGCAGGATGTGGTGGGGCACTCTGTTTTAGGTGTGTAAAATCTGAGGTGCTCTTGGGGGAGAGGGAAAAGTAAAAGTAAATAGCCAGTTAGGTATTTCAATCTGGAGAATACTGAACAAGAAAATGTTAATTTGATAGTTGTCAGCAAATGATGGCATTTAAAGGCACAAAATTGGATCGGACCACCCAGGGAATGGATACGGAATAAGAAGAAAAGTGCAAGGACCAAAACTTAGAATATATCACTATTCAGAGATGGAGGTGATGAGGAGGAACCAGCAAGGTGGGTGGAGAGAAATAGCCAATGGTAAAAACCAGAAGTGAGAGAAGCCAAGGGAGGGAATAGGGAGAGAATGAACAACTGTTCTAAATGCTGCTCACAGGCTAGTAAGATAAGGACTGGAATGAGCCTGGCCACTGGGTTTAGCAATGGCAATGTCGCTGGTGACCTGGAAAAGAAGGGCTGGGGAATACTAGCAGTGCAAGTCTAAAAGGCAGAGCAGCAGAAAGGAAAGCAAGGGGCTGAGAAGGAAATACACATAACTTCCTAAGAAGTTTTACTCTGAGAAGGAATAGAAAACTGGGAAAGGCAAATGAAATTAAGAGAGGGTTGTTTTTGTCTTAAAGTAATTTCAGGATATTTCTATGTTGTTCACATTTAAGACTTTTTGTGTCAATCTTCATAACAGAGATATGACTTTGTTTTTCCTTCTCTATCAGTTTTGGTTGTCATGTCTCTGCTAGTTTGTTCAAACAAAATGAAATATTTCCTTCCTTTTTCTTTTTCTTTTTTGAATTAGTTTAAATAGCAAAGAAGTAATCATTTACCTGAGGAGTTTACCAATCCGGTCCATAAATCCATCTGGGTGCAGTGTTTTTTGGAGGAAATAGTTCTCTTTGTTTTATTCATTCTGTTATTTTTTCCTTCCCCCTTACCCTTCCCACCCCTCTTTTTCCTCTATATAGTCCATCCTTCCTTCATTCTTGCCTCCTTTCCACCTCCCCCTTATGTATTATCATCCGCTTTTCAGCGAGATCATTCATCCTTTGGTTTTTTGAGATTGGCTTATCTCACTTAGCATGATATTCTCCAACTTCATCCATTTGCCTGCAAATGCCAAATTTTATTCTTCTTTATGACTGAGTAATATTCCATTGTATATCTATGTACTACAGTTTCTTTATCCATTCATCAATTGAAGGGCATCTAGGTTGGTTCCACAACCTGGCTATTGTGAATTGAGCAGCTATGAACATTGATGTGGCAGCATCACTGAAGTATGCTGATTTTAAGTCCTTTGGGTATAGGCCAAGGAGTGGGATAGCTGGGTCAAATGGTGGGTCCATTCCAAGTTTTCTAAGGAATCTCCACACTGCTTTCCAGAGTGGCTGCACTAATTCGCAATCCCACCAGCAATGTACGAGTGTACCTTTTTCCCCACATCCTCGCCAACACCTATTGTTGCTTGTATTCTTGATAATCGCCATTCTAATTGGGGTGAGATGGAATCTTAGTGTAGTTTTGATTTGCATTTCTCTTATTACTAGAGATGTTCCCTTATTATTATATGAAAAAATGTTTGACATCTCTAGTAATAAGGGAATACTTCTTTAACAGTGTTCTCAATTTGTTCCAAATTCACAAATATAAATCGACTTCTGTCCTATTTTGTGCTGTTCACCTTGAATTCTACTTTTTCTAATTTACATTGCTACCCTTTAAAAAATTTTGTGTTGTTTGCTTGTTGATTTTTTAAAAATGTTCCTGTAGCAATATGCTCCACTTGTATTGAGTATCTATTTGTAACAATGAAAACATTCTGGAAATGGATAGAGGTGATGGTAGCATGACATCATGAATGTAATTAATGCTGTGGAATGGCACAGTTAAAAAACTGTTAAATGGTAAGTTTTGTGTTATGTATATTTTACCACTATTTTTAAAAATTCCATGATTATACAGTTTATTAAACCATTATTATACTATTGAACATTTAAGTTCTTCTGATTATTTTAAAAAGTATATTTTAGTTGTCAATGGACCTTTATTTATTTATATGTGGTGCTAAGAATTAAATCCAGTGCCTCACACATGGTAGGCGAACACTCTACCACTGAGCTACAACTCCAGCCTCCTTACCCCCAATTTTTAATATTAAAAATAGCACTACAATAAAAAGAAAATAAAGTATAAGTCTTGACTCAGCATTTTTATTTGCGGGTATTTGTCTTACCCACAAAAATTATGTGGGTAATAATTAAGAATATGTATAAAGAAAAACATTTTTGTCCTGTCATACTTGTAATGGGGAAAAATAAGGAACTTAAATAGACAACACATTGGATTAGTCAAATAAATTATGGTACATAATGAAAAATTAGGCAGCCATTAAAAATTGTGGTACAGACATAGATCATTAGGTAGATAGGCAAAAAATGATTTAAAATAGTATGTGCAGTAGGACAAACTTTAAAGGAAGTAAATGTTCTTTACATGCATAGAACAACACTTGGAAGAATGAATAGATAACAGAGTTTGTCAATGGTTATTTCTTAGTGAATGGGATTTCATTATTTTTATGCTTTTTCTTCCTTGTCATTGTTTTCTGCAACTGATTTCTGAAGAAATTATTTTTTAACAAAAACATTCCCAGCTATTTTTCCTTTCTCAGGATTAACAACATGGCTTTGTGTACCTCACAAAGTGCCCCTTGCCTAAAGAAAAAAAGGAAATGCCAACTGGCCGACTGTCTATTTATCATATAGAACCAGCAGGCAATTCTTTTCCTGATCTAAATAACTAGAAATTGTATTATATTAAGATATCCCTTTGGGCTTTTTAGACTGCTTCTTAGCTGGCCATAGTAGATATACTTTCTACTTTTGATAATGAAATTGGTTTTCTTTTACAAGTGAGGAAGATGCTTCCCTGAAAAGTAACAGTGTACATGAAGTGAGACATTCCACTATTCAAACAGAATGCAGTAAAATTAAAACTAGAAAAATGCTAATGCCTTTAAAAGTACCCAAAGCTAGTGCAGTTACAAAAGGAAAAATACTGAGTTTCAAGGTATAGGCAAACAGATTAGATCTGAAAGGCATTTTTGTTAGGTTGTTCCACACAGTGAGTTATAAATCTGGAACAGGAAACTTGAAATCATTAAGGTCACATATTCATAACATCATATTCAATTAGGTTAGAAAAGTGCAATATCTGTCATCATGTCATAAAAAGATGTGTTTTTCTCTCAGATCTCTTATGAAGAAAAGCTCCCAATATTGTTACAGATAGGGCTGTTTTCAATCAGTTACAAGAAGCAATTCAATTACTAGATGGTTTAGTGCAGTAACTGACTCCAGACTAATTTAATTTCTTTAGGTCTCTAAAGATCAATTGATCTGATTTGTCCCATCCCCAAAGGCTGTTTAGGAAAAATTCAAACTTAACTACCTGGAAATGAAATCCAAAACCTTGGCCAATTTCACACTACTTAGGTCATCTTGCAAACTTTCAGCTAGTCACGTAAGAGTGCTCTCTTGGCCCTCAGACCATCGAAAACTACTTAGCTTCACGTACACGTGAGTGCTCCCACATCAGGATGCTTATTCAATAAGTGGAAAATGTGGCCACATGCATTATCAAATCTGTTGCTCTAAAGGGCAGTCAGACTGGGTACTCCTATCTCATGAGCACATGTGTGACTGCAAGGCTATTTTTACTCTAAGAGTAGTTCATTGAGACCATTAAAAGTAGACTTAGGAGGTGGACAAGCTGTGAGAGGCAATGCTCATCTAATATGATCAGAGACTTGCAATTATTTTGCATTTTTGTATTTATAAAGTGCTTCCATAAATGTCATATTATTTGATGCTCCAAAAAACCTTCAAAGTGAACAGGGTTATTGTATCCATTCTCTAGATGTGGAAACAGACCCAGGTTCAGTGACTTCTTCAGGATCATTCTCCCAGCAAAAGGCAGAGCTGCACCTCTACCCCATGACTGTTTTCTCCCAATGTATCATGCTTACCCCCTGATCTGAGACAGGAGATATGACCCCTACACAGTGAAAACATATCACTACTGCCCCACTGAGTCACTGTTTACATTCATACTTGAAACCCAAATAAAACTGAGGAAAAGTTCACTTAAAATCATTCCAGCTGCACAAACTCATCTGCATCAGAGCTTCTGGCCCTCAGAAGGAGAAACTGGAAAAGTCATGCCTAAATAAAGAAGGCCCTGTAGGTAAACTCCTTTCTTACCCAGACTGGTCACCACATTCGCAACTGACTTATTTACCTAACTGTAGACTTACCTACTTGCCTTCTCTCAGTATTTTGCAATGGATTTGCAACCACAAGCCTGAATTTCCTACCCTGACCTACTATCCCCAACCACTTGTCAAACTCTCCAACTAATTAATCTTTCTTTTTAACTCAAATCCCACAGTTTGCACCCAACGTTCAGCCAGTCCTGCTCGATCCTCTGCTTCCAAACACAGTCTCTGTATCTTTTCTCCCCATTCAAACCACCTCCCCATGCTCTGCCACCTGGGAAGGTGTAAGGAGAATCAGACTTCATTATCCCTTAATGTGAATTGCCAAGACAGGTTGGGCAGAAGTGCTGAGGTCAGATGTGGCTATGTGGTAGCTAACGAAGAGTGTGGCAGAAATGTATAGCAGGTGATGAGGAAACTATACAAAGATGTGGAGACACAAGTAAACCAAAGGGCTGGAAGCTAAGGTACTCAACTTATCAATAGAGACATCAGTCACATAAAAAATTAAATACAGAGAGACAGTGTGTTAAAGAAATAAAAATAACTGATATGGTTAGAAATCTCTTTGGGAAATACATTTTTAGACATTCATATTGGACAAACTATGGGCTCCATATAGGCATTACCCAAGACCTAGATGGTCTCAAGCTGCATGAACCATTTTAATTGAGAAGAAGTGAGCTAAGTTATAGGTACATGACTATTGTTTGTCTTCATACAGGTTCTGAGACCTGATGCTTCTTCTGTTGAAGATAAGCAGTTTATAAATAAAATTACATAACCTTGATTTAAATTATATTTCCTTATTTCAAACTTCCAAATTACCCTTACGCTTTTGGTGTTAGCAAATACCTTCCACTTCAGGACGGAAAAGGCTATCAAGTTTTCATTGCTACAGACTGCCACTCATCAAGACATGAAACTTAATACCATCAAGAGGACCAAGACTTTGATAACAACAAAGTCCTATTTTTTACAGTGAAATTAGTGTCCCAACCAAAGGATCCCCTTCACTCAAACTGAGCATATGATAGATTCAGTTACAGCAGCTGTCAAGACTTAAGAGCTGCATATCTGCAGGGTTTACAACTGGAAGGAAGGGGTGCAAAGAATTGGAGACTATATGCATAAGGTTACGGTTCCTTGGCGTCGAAAGGCATGTGTTCTTACAAACTCACTCTTCTCTTTATCTTATCTGGACAAAAAAGTAAACAGAGAATTCTCATTACCTCTCAATGTCAGTGAGCCTGGAGGAGTCCCGGAATCCTTTGGCAAAGGGATTGCTATCTATTTTCAGCTTGGTTATCTGGAAAGAAAAGAATGGGTACAAATCAATCTCATTTCTGAGCTCAAGGAAGTAAAATCAGAACGTTCTTGCACTTTTCATAGCACCACAAGAATATCATGATGTCTCTCAACATTGTGAGAAGGATTTCCAGTGCTAGCCAAGTTCACAGAAGGAATGGATCATGGCCAAGATAGACACAATTAGATTTGGGGGCCTTGCAGGCAAGAGTAGACATGAAATGGGGTTTGAATCATTTCAGGGAATAGTGAAACACTAGAACTCAACTGGGGAAGGGGGAACTACCTATGTGGGAGAGCTGTGTACAATTCCGGCATTGGTGGAGAATGGGGAATACAAGCAAAACCCCGAACTCACTCTAACTTGGCAACAGATTTTGTTAATACTATTAGCATGTATATATACCATAATAGATGAAAAATTAAATGACCAATAATAGCCTCATGTTCAATACTATATTAATTACATGGCATAAACACATGATATAAAGCCTTCAAATTATGTTTACTCCTTTCCCTCTTTCCACTTGACTAAATTAGAATCAAATTAGTCCATTTTTTGTTATCTTCCATACAAAGTTATTTATAGAACTCTTTCTAATAAGAATTGTGGTCTTAGGTATTAAGTGTCTATGCCAAAGTATTTATAATTTTTTTTTTTTTGTACTGGGGGCTGAATCTAGGGGTGCTTTACCACAGAGCTGCATTCCCAGTCTTTTTATATTTTATTTTTGAGACAGGGTCTCTCTAAGTTGCTGTGGGTCTTAAACTTTGCAATCCTTCTGCCCCAGAGTCCTGTGTCACTGGGATGACGGGCATGTACCACTATACACAGTATCTATAATTCTTATAAGACTAATATTAATGTAGAAAGAGTCATTAAATCATATGTACCATGCCTCCAATGGAAAATACATCAGGTTGTGAAGCAAAAAAATAAATGAAACACTAATTAAAAGATACTTGAAAAGGAAAATCCCTGTCAGAGCTGAAAGGAACCTGAGAGAGCAGTGAGTCCATGCCTTCCTCTGACAGATGGACCCACTGAGGCACAAAGGGTGTAAGGACAAAGTCACAGCTGGTCAACAAATGAATTAGAACAAAGAACACCTACCAAAAGAGGTATATTTCATCAGCATCAAAATTAGAACCCATGTTAATCTTTGCAGGAAAACACATACAAAATATTCTTAAAGGGAAGGTAGTCATGAATTGAGGAATGTCCTCCTCCTTCAAATTAAGGAATAAACAACTAGAACACAGGGTGAAAGAATATTTTGCCAAGTGTTAACTTTTCATTTAATCCAAGTGCATTCACAGTTCCCTTTAAATGATTAACACCTGAATAATTTATTTTCTCACTACAAAAGATGCTTTTTTCAAGTTTTCTTAATGTGAGCTAAACTTGCAAAACTGCAAACCAGCTCTTCACTTCCCTTAAGATGGAAGCTCTGCATAATCCCAAGCAGATGGATGGCTCTGCTCTATGGATAACACTAAGGAGTCATAAGATGGGTTCTGTGATAATAACCTTTAAGGGCACCTTAGTGTCTCAGAAATGTCTATCTTTAGTTCATGTGCATTCACTGTAGAGCAGCAAAAGAAAATAACTAATATCCTTTTATAGAAACTGGTAAACAGGGAAGAAAATAAGCAAGACAACAACCTGGCCACAATAGAGAACAACACCTACTTAGAGCATGTACACAAATAACATACAGGCCCCCTGAGGTTGCTTCTATAATGTGCCATCAAGAGCTGGTGGAGAACTTTTTTTCACACATGACTAACATTTCACAAAAAGTTGTTGACTCCAGCCATTTGTTCATGCAGACTAGGACTTAATTTTTTGAAGACTGATTTTCAAGAAGGAGAAAATTTCTGTTTGTTTGAAATAAATCATAAACATCCAGACCATCAATAATTCTAAGATTGTAAGTACCAACAAGATTTTTTAAATTCTCAAGGGCAAAAGCTATGCCTCTTTCTACTAAACAATTGTGATTTAAAATATTTTCTATTTTTAAATATTGTGATTTAAAATATTTTCTATTTTTAAAGTGCTTTACAGTTCATGAAAACGTTTTTGCAATAATTCATCAACAACTACTTAATGAGAATTACTTCATCATGTTCTGTGCTACATGTTGGGTAGTTTAAAGATAAAGAACACATGATCTCAGACCTAATGGAGCTTACTATTCCTTGTAGCAGACAGAGAGATGCACTGCTAACTGGAACTGAAAGGTGGCACCATGTCCCCGGCAGGGTTAGTCACCTTCAGGGTAAATCAAATGCAGATGAAAATTTCAAACCCAAACTATGGGACAGTACAATAAAAGTGAGCCTTCCTTCAAGAAGCATGTTTATAAAATCAAAAAGTGAATGGATTTTCCAGTGGTTAAAATGTTCTAGAGATAACAGCAGATAACGTAGGGGATAGAAAAGTTCATATTGAGAATAATTCTTTCACAAATGTTCTTAAATGTGAACTATAACAAGCTTTATTATTTCCGTGTAAACTAAAAGGGTAGAAAGAATTATCTATCTTTTATCATTTCTAAATACTTTTGTCCCTGAAAATGATTTTGCAATATATTTGGTCTTGTTCATATTTCCAAAAATAAAGATTAATGACTCAAATGTGATGAGTGTGGAGTGATCTTAAAGCCTTCAGTCCCTAACACCAGATAGAATATGTACTCTCAAAACATGTGTTGTTCACTGTCTGCCTTATCTAATGTTACTGCCACAGCTTTGAACAAGGAACTCAATTAAATTCAATGTGAGTTTTCAGATTTCCTTGAATTTTCTTCCATTATTAGAATTATCTACTTCAATATCTCTTAAACCCAGCTTTCATAATCCCCAGGAGTCTCAATAGTAAGTTCTTCCTCTACATTTTGGTATAATTTCAGATTTCAGAAAAGTTGCAATAATTGTATATGGTACTCTATACACTCAGATTTACTAATTAGGTACAGAATTAATTTTAGGTTACTAATTAGAAAAAAGACTTTGAGACAATTATCAGGTATTTACTTTCTCTAAGGAACATTTTTATCTAATTCTGGAAAAAATAATTGCTTTTACACATTAGAGGGGAAAAAGCTAAATGAATCTATTATCATTAAAATTGTATGGGGACTCTTGGTTGATACTATATCCTTAAACATTTTTCCTGGAGTATTAATTGGCAGCACAGAGACATGGGTTCAAGCTCTCAATGAGTCCATCACATTCACTATAATTCAGCTAGACTCTGAATCTAGCTGGGTGTCCACACTAATACACTCGGAAATGTTTGTTAAGCTTTACTTCAGCAATGAACAGCCAGAAATATGATTTCATCCCTTTACCAGTCACAGACTAACTGAAACTCTTCAGTTTATTTAAAAGCATTTTATTTTGCTTTCTAATTTTTAAGATACAATTATTCTTAAATAGCGAAATTTTAACATTCTAGGTAATCACATATGTTAAAAGATCAGACAGAGATTTCCTTCATCACTGTTTAAATAAAAGCCAGCAGTTATACAGAAAGATTCACTTCAGAAGGTGTAGTTTTACATCCCTTTCTGAAATTTGGGATAACTAAAAAAGCAGTGCATTTGATGAGAGTTGGTCAGAGAAAGGAGTTGAGCTACTGATCTCGCTGCAGTTGGACATCACTTCATAAACGCTCTAATACAGGAAGCCTTTGGTGTGCCATAGAACAAGATTACCTTTGTCAAATATAAAATTAAAAGAAGAATCAAAAAAGAATCAACTACCAAATGTCATTTATAGAGAAACCAGTGCTAAGGCTTTTTTATCAGTCAAAACTAATTTTAAAAAGCAGAAATGTTTCTTACCTGGTGAAGAGAATGTAAAGGTAACAATATGTGCTTAAGAAAGCCTACAGTTGAGTGTGTGTGACTAATTTAGGCCAAAATACAATGCTGTTTTCATTTGTCATGTATAATATCCACAATATAGAATATAATGCATTTCCTTTGCAGAAAAGGGCTCTTTTAACATCTCTATTATCTGCAAATAAATACATGAATAATTGGAGGGCAGATTTTTGACACCATCAGTTGTGCCAAAGAAAAGAAAGCTTCTGATTCCCTGTGATATCACTGAACTCTGAACCCAACCTGGGATTCCTAGCGACAATGTGAAACTGGCCCTCAGAGACTTACTTCTCCAATTATCAGGAAAAGATCTGACCAAAGGCATTTAAAAATGAAACCTGACCTACACTTCAACTCTACAGCAATGATCTGCCTGCTCAAAAACAATGCATGACCTTTAAATTTTAAATTATAAAACAGTTTGTTGAAAGTGTAATGTATTTAGCTTTTATCTAATAATGTAAAGAAATGCAATCATTTCTTTGTGGAAAAAAAAAAAGAAATAACAAAAAAAAGTTCCATTTTCATTACTTATAAATAAAACCACCAGCCACAATAAATGAGAAGATTTTTTTTTCCCACAAATTCTACTGGAAGCTTTGATTTGGATTTTAATAGAAATAAAAATAATGGTCCTATCCAAAATTCAAGATATAAAGTGGTCCTCAAAACCAACTTTCAAATCCTCTCTCCTCTTTTTTCTTACTTCCTTGTTCTTCACTCAAGGAAAAATTCTAATATTTATGGTATACATAGTATATATTTGTTTATATCTTATGCATTTATTTCTTACAGTATGCTTACTGTAAGAAAAACAGTACACAAACAGCATAGTACTAAAGAAGCAGTTGATGTAGGGAGACCTAGAAAGAGCTAAGAAAACTTTAGAAAATGGCATAGAACTAGTGAAAATGCTAAATCCCCCAAGTTGATTTATTAATTCCACATATTTTTAAGCATCTGCTTTAGGATTTTTGATTCATTTTCTGAATTTATAAACCATTTGCAAAACTGGCCTATTGTTATATCAAATCAAGTCTTGGACTATTAACTGGATTTCACATATATAAGGTTTTATACCAAAGATGGTGGTTTTAAAGGCAGATGCAAAGAAATAAATTCACACACAAAAGGGTCTGCTGAGGAAGTTAATTCTGAATTCACATGCTTCCACTGTGGGTTATTTAGCAATGAAATGACACACTAATCATATTATTCTTTATACTTTATGATGCAATAAAGGATAGCAGGGTTCTTGTGGTTGGTTTTAAGCCGATTTATAATATCAATTAGAAATAAAACATTAGCAAGAGAAGCTATTAATGTTGGAATCAGCATCAATTACTATCTTAACCTATTTTAACTTAGCAACATTTTCAAACTCACTTCTCAAACCTTTGACACGGGCAGTGGTTATATCCTTGGCCTTGCAACCCATCAAAGTGCTACCAAAAAGGTAGAATTAAAACCTGGAAGATCAAAACCTCAGGAAGGACCTGTTGTTTATCAAATTTGTAGCCTTGGGTGAGTAACTTAACTACTCTGAACCTCGGTTTTTTAAATCTACAAAATGATGCTCATAGGGCTTCCTTTAGGGATTACTGTCAAAATTAGAGTACAAAAATAAAGGTGGAAAGATTCAAACTATGAACTTTAGTTAGAGCCTAGTTCAGAGAGAGAGGGAAAAAAATTACCAAAAACATTATTGGTACATCCTACAAAGTATAAGAATACCACAAGAGGAGAGCAACTGTCCTGACTACCCACAACTAATCAAATAAAAGCAAGATACAAAAATAGGCTATTAACAATTGAATGGTAAGTATACCGAGAGCTTACACCCCTTTTACTGAAGAATATCAAAATTCTAATTCTGATCTTTCTAAACTACAGAAGTTACTTCTCAGCCTCAGCTTCCTCACCTGTTGATTGTTTCTTTTACTGTAAATCCTTTGAGCTCATGCTGATCACAAAAGAAGAAAATGTATTAACATTGCTAGGCCCTTACTGGAATCTTGGAATCTTGATAAATATTTACCATATTGGACTAAACTTTACGGACAAATAAAATGCACAAATTTGAAATGTATTATACAATGGAGAGTAGAAAATATATATATCCAATATTATAAATTGAATATCTTGATATTAATTAAATACACAACTGTTTATACACTGCAAATTCTAGAAAAATTTAAAACCATTTTTCTAGAATCATTCTAAATTACTAACTGAGTCAGCCTCACAAAATATCTGAAGTATCAGTAGTTTGGACAGTTGGCAAGAAGATGAAACATTTAATTTATCAAAGAAACTGAACTTTTAAATTTTATGAAGCAACAAGTATATGTTGACAGGAAGTAGAGAAAAGGAAGCAGGTAATCATCTGGAGAAGAAAATTTGAGAAGGCTGATTGGGGCAAGAAGTGGGCAATGAACAACCTGACTTGGAGTCTAAAGATTCTAGACAGTAACATGGTGTCATATACAGCTACTCATCACACCCCTAGAGGGCCTAGGGCTGGCATTCAATAGTTCTCTCCAAAGTAAACATCCATTCTGAGTGCTGGCAACTTGAGCGTCCTAAGTCCTTATCCTCTGCAGAAACTAAATTGTGAACTGTGCACTCACCAGCTGATTCTGGTAGGCTGTGACTGCTGTAAAAACTGTCTCAGGAAAGATGAACGTTCTGAATTCTTCGGACTTCAGGTTGAGCAACGAGGCCGTGTGGTCTTTCTTCTTAATGATATGTACCCGTGGCTGGTACTTATGCATTGAATTCAAAATGATCTACAACAAAGAGATGGGAAATACTGACTTTTACATACTTAGCCAGACAAAGAGTACAGTGAGGCAAAGCAAAAACAAATCAAATTCAATTTAAAGATTAGGATCTACCCTTTCCATTCTCCAGGCAAATCATTTTCACACACTTCTGCAAAGTCATCATTGTGAATCAGGTTTTACCAAAACAACTGCAAATAACACAGGTTGCTTCAAAGGTCTTTTCTAAAATGATGAGGGAGAGGGAGTGGGTCATCTGGAGGATAAGTTGATTCATTTTGTAAAATCAAATCCTTAAAATGCTTTAATTAGACCAAAAATGTATGTCTGAATTTTCTAAAATAAAAAATACATATATTATAGGAGGCCAGGTTATGATTTACTGGGAGGGGGTATGAAATAACTTAGAAAGGCAGTATGGTATAGGACACATGGGTGAGAATACCAGATTTTCCATTTTATAGCTCTCCATTTAATCTTGGGATCAAATGATCTCAACTCTCCAACCTCTAGTTTTCTCAAACACAAAAACAAGGCTAACCTCGTAAGGCTGTGGTGAGAATCAGACAGCATAACCCTAGAAGCACATAGAAATAGGAAATGCTCAGTAGATACTCTACTGCTCATATTTATGACAGTTTTCTTCATTTGTAACTTCCAGTTGTAAAACTAAACCTGAAGTCTGGCACAGTGCTGCATGCCTGAGCCCAGCGACTTGGAAGGCAGGAGAATTTTAAGTTCAAGGCCACCTTGGGCAACTTAGCAAGACCCTGTCTCAAAATAAAAACTAGAAAGGGCTGGGGATGTAGCTCAGTGGTAGAGTATTCCTGGATTCAATTCCCCAGTATCTGCCCAGCCAAAAGATAAAAGAAAAAAGCTAAACCCAATCACAGTGATGGTCATCTTCCATTCTATAGCTGATAAAAGTTGTCAAATTCTTAGAAATAATAAACATACCCTGTAACAAGTCAGCTAAGAGACCATATTTTTTTCATTTCTCTGTTAAAGAAAATATAAAGCATTATCATTATGAAATATGAGCAACAAAACTCATTTTCACATATAAAAAGTTTCTCACCTCTTTCCCATTGCCACACACATAGCTACCTAACTCTCCAAAACTGGTTCTGCCTTTCCTAGACTTGGGGGCTCACATTGTTTGCTTTTCTCCAAGCATAGGAGCAGAGAGCTGGCTCTCCTATTCACTTGGTAAACACATGGCAGGGCTGCAGGCACTCAGTGTTGGTTGCTGCTGCTGATACTGTGGCTGATGACTCCCTTGCTCTCCAGCTAACATGGGTGTGGTGAATGAGTGTTTCTCCTGATTGCCTTTAGCAGAGTTAAGTACTAGCTTATTGTGAGATAAACTGATATACAATCTGCATTTCAAGATTAAATCAACCTCCAATTAAAAAAAAAGTTTTTTAATTGCATCTGTACCGAACATGTTGACTTTTTTCTTAATTGTCATTATTCCCTAAACAACAGTATAACTGTTTACATTATATTAGGTATTATGAATAAACTACAGGTGAGCAGAAATATATGGGAGGTTATATGCAAAGACTGCATCAGTTTATATAAGATTCTTGAGCATCCATGAATTCTGCTATCCAGGGGGGGTCCGGTAACCAAGCCCCTATGGATATGGAGGGAACAACATAATTATCTCTGTCAATCTCTTTGACTTGGAAGGCAAAGTAAAGTAACAGGAGGGGCACTGAATTTTGTATATGCCACCTTTTTATGACTCTAAACTAGAAGAGGAATAACTGAAACAAATTAGAACTTCAAAAGAATTAAACTTTTAAGAAGTAATGTCATCTGTATAGTGCATTTATTCCTGGCAGTTCATGCTACTGATCCTAATCGGTACACACAGAACTGGAATACATTTGAAACAACAAAAGGAGGCATTTGTCCCCTGATGCTGATATAAGAAAAAAAAAAACTTCAACATTCCTTATGTGTTCAACTAAGAAGAATAATTTTCAAATCATGTACACACCAACCCACACATATACATACCAAATGACAAAAAAAAAAAAAAAAAATACCCTAAACTTTAAATAATACCTTTTCCCCACCTCCAAGTGGCCTGAAGGCCAATTTCACTTGGGAATATGCATTGAACAGTGAGACCCCAGGGCTTCTAGCTCTGATTACCATGCCCTTGTGGGGCTAGGAAACACTAACAGAAATGTGGACTCTGCTTCACTGAAAAATAAATTTCTGGGAATAGGAAATTGTTCTGTTAAAAGACTAAAAATGCATCTGTATTAGGGCTTCAGAACAGATTCAAAGAAGTCAGCCAAACAACAGTGTCAAAATTTTTTTGTTAAAATTTTCAGAACACACTCATTCTGGTGATAAAGGGTTATATTAAATCATGAAATTTTAAGGGCAAAAATGGATATAAGCAACCTTCTAAGAGAAAACCGTTCATCAGGGTCTGATCTTGACATGAGCAGGTTAAAACCCAGAGCTCCTGAAATCCAGTGTATTGCTCTTCCCACCACGAAGCTGATACTAACAAGAAAGACATTTTAATTCCAGACAGCTGATCCCAAAATGAACAATGAAGTCTTTCTGGAATGACCCAAATAATCCTCCTAAAAGCTTCACATGTGGAAAATAGCAGACCTATAAAAGAATTTCCTTTCTCCTTGCAAAGATTTCAGTTGGTGCCCAAGAAATTTTAATATGAAAAACATTAAAAATGATCACTGACCTATAAAAAATATCACTCAGATGCTTCATAATTTTTAACCTGAAAAAAATCCTTGAATGGAAGCATCAAAAAAAAAATGATGATGATGATGATGAAAGGAAGATACGCCAATATCCATAAAGGTCAGTAACTAAAACAACAGAAGCTTATTAACCTACTTTCAATATCTCAACAGTGCCATCACAGCCACAAGTTAACCTGGTCTCTCTGACTCACTGTTATAAACAAGGCCCAGGGCAACTGAAAGGTGGTTCCAGGTTCAATCCAACGATTTGAAACCAAATCTAGAACTCTAATATCTACTTAAAGACATCTTTGAAAAAGATTTTGAAATGCTTCCTCTAATTGGCAGATTCAATAAAAACTAAAATCTTAAATAACAAAATAATAAAGGGACATGAGAAAGAAAAAATAGTAATATCTTATTAAAAAGAAGTCTGCAAGTTTGTCCAAAGTTTTCTTAATATAAAAACTGAATCAGAATGTATATGTAAATTGTTATATAGAGCCACTGAATGACATCAAAGATAATGCCTTCAAAAGGAATTTTGGCAAATGTGCAAGGGTCTCCATCAATGACTACTTATTCTATTAACTACTGATAAGAGCTCATAGTTGAAATTTCTCTTTTTTTTCCATATTTTAATGAGCTCTCTATTGACACAAAAAAATGCTTCATTTTTAATTGCAGAGATTCTCTATGTTTTAACATTTACAAAACTCTCCACAAAGGGGATACACAATAAGTAAACAGCATTGCAAACTTACTTAGAAATAAGCCCTTTTATTCTATTGCATCTCACATGAATGTGTTCTGTAGAACACACCCAAGGAAAGTCTTAGTTCCATTTCCTTTATGCTAAATTATTTGACACATTACTAACAGAAATTAGATGCTTAATCCAAGACGAGTCTACATTAGCCTCCTATGTGTAGTTGGCTCAGGTGATAAGGCAGTTGCAGAAGTGTTGGGAAACCCATGGCACAGAAGATCCCTGGGTCTCTCACACAGTGGTGACATTTGGCATCCCTGTAAATGGCTTCTTGACAAAATCCATCAAGGTTCCCTGAAGAACACATGAATGTTCTCATAGAATGACTGACAGATGAAGGAAGGAGGGAAAGGACTGACAGGACATTTTGTATGACTTCGCCATTCCATCCAGAGGAATGGGCATAGTTCAAGGCACCGTACTTACATGGCCATGTTGATCCAGTTCATTGTTGGTGAGTTTCACCTTTTCAAAAGACACCATCTGTTTGAGTAGCTGCTCGCCAGTAAAGGGAGAGTCTGGGTGCACATAGAGCCTAAAATCACAGGAGAATTTCATTGAGACACTTTTTAAAAATCTGTCTCTGTGAGTTGTACAATGTTCTGTGCCTAAAGGAACTCGTAAACATCATATAAACGGTCCATTTTATTTGCTCTACATGCCTCAAATTTATTAATATAATTAATGCTAAACTATAATCCCAGCGGCTTGAGAGGCTGAGGCAGGAGGATCTTGAGTTCAAAGCCAGCCTCAGCAAAGGCAAGGTGCTAAGCAATGAGACCCTATCTCTAAATAAAATACAAAATAGGGTTCAGGATGTGGCTCAGTGGTTGAGTGCCTGAGTTCAATACCAGGTGTCCCCCCCAAAAAAAGTAATGCTAAAATAACTCTAAAACATCTCATATATTTCATGTACCAATGATCTAAAAGATGTAAAAATAAATAAATTTTCTATTATGTGCTGAGCAGGCCATTTTTAAAAGATGAGTGTTTTCTTTCCTTCTATCTAGTTAGCTACTGGTCTGCAACTGCCAAATATCAAATCTTGTAGGTATTTTCAGAAGAAAAAAAATTATTAATAGGAACTATTGCAGGAGTTCCTATTACAAATATCATTAAAAAGCAAGGAAAACAAAGCATTTAAAAGAGGTGACAATTTGAATCCATTTATTTATACTTAATAGTGACTAGGTTTAAAGTCTATGTTCTTTGTATGCATAAAAACAGGAATTTTAATACAGGGACATGGAGAATGCTTAATAGCCCCAGCGTAGAGCTGAGAGTCTGATGAGCCTCCTGGTACTTTAAACACTGCCACCTATGTTCATCATCATCTATTTATATGCTCACTAAATGAGAGTCTAAACAAGTTGCGTATTTAAACACTGCCACCTACTTTCATCATCATCTATTTATATTCTCACTAAATGAGAGTTTAAACAAGTTGCATAAGCTTTGAATTATTCAATCAATTCATTTGCAAACAGCTTAAGCAAATAAATAAATAAATAAATAAAAGTTTTAATGGAAAAAATCTATCATTTATTGATCCATTCCTACATGCAAAGCAATCTTTTACTCAGAGCAAAACGTAGTCCATTTGTTTTACCTGCAATCATTACCCTAAGTACAATTCTTTGTAAATCTCTATCCTGTCATCTTCTTGACAAAACCTTTCCCAATTGAGAGGGAGATTACAGAACTATTGAGTGGGGTGGGGGGAGGTAAAATCCAGGGCCTCTACATGCAAAGAATGAGCTCTACCACTGAGCTAGACCCCCCAACCCTGATAAACTTCTTTATCCATATAACAGGCTATTTATTTGTAGGTTTCATATAGCATTCTTATAAATATAATTAAACATTAATATTTTGGTTGGGCAAAGCAAAAGAAAAAAGTCACAAGATCCTTTGCTTATAACATTCATATACAGAACAAGAAGGCTGTGCCATGGTTTGCCACACAAGAGGACTAAGAAAAAGGACTTGTGTACTCAGGCTGGAATTCACAAAACCCACCAAGAGCAAAGCAGAGGAAAAACTAACAGCACTGAAGATTCTTGCCAGATTCAAAGAAGAACTTTAAAGCCTTCAGGCATTTGCTGCCTGTTGGTTTCATATCTTTTAGGACGGGTGCTCATAACTGCTTTTCAATTACAGTATTCATTTTTTTACAGCACAGACATGACAGTCTTTCAGATTTCATCCCTCTGAAGCTGTAATTTCATAGGTGCAGTTGTTCTGTGGATCAGTCTCCTTTCCTGCCCCCTCCTCCAAAAGTACAAAACTACTGAAAATCTTGGAAGTTAATGAAATTTTCCTCTTTAAAGTATCATATTTAATACACATAATCACATTAATAAAAATAGTAACCTATTTACATATGAATTACTTTTATAAAAAAAGAAATGTCCTATATGAAAATGTAATATTAATTTAGATCAGGAATAATGTATTTTCCATTACTATCAAATAATATTGTCAGGCATTATTTCCTCTGATTAAAAACAACAGACAATGAATTTTAGTCTAAGATAAAGTGCTTCAATGACCTAGAACCATAAAAAATTCTACCATGAGTACAAAAATTCTCATTTCCCAAATTTCCCCCCTTTTCTTAGTAGAGGTAGAGAATACAGCAAACTATTTATTTTGACAGCAGTAATAAAGAATAGTTGCTTGAATTATCTAGAATATTTATATTCCATAATCCACTACACATTTTTATCTAATATCAACATAAATAAACTGAAGTAGGATAAATGAAAACACATACAGGAAGCCCCTCCCTTTTTGACCCCCCCACCCAACCCGGACTTAAAATTCCAGCAATAGCTTAAACATGCTTCAGTTAAGATAGTGTATTGGTACGCACTTTCTTTCTCTAACCAGAACAGATTAGTAACATAAACAAGACATGTCATATTTCCAAAGTCCTGCTGGCCTGCACCATTTCCCCATACCTTCAGATAGGAAGAAAATGCATGTTAAATAAGAGTGATTAACTTCTTAGAAGACTGAGAAAAATAAAAAGGAATGTTTGTTTATAAAAATAGTTAAGAATCAGCTAAAATCTCTCATTTAAAATTTTAAAACAGTAAGTTCACAAGGAAGCTCAAGAATAAAACTAAACTGACTATTAAACAGTAAATACAGAACACTAGTTCTACCAATTTTATATTGTAAACTGGCACATCTTTTTCAATGAAAAAAATGAGTTGCAATATTTAAGATTTCTGAGTCCTAAATGTTATTTAATATACTGATTTGGAAGGGTTAGGAAGATGACCTTCCTAGTCTAGAAAACTGAAAAGCTGCTGGTAATCTCTTCTCTAGTGCATTTAGCATGCTATAAACGATACTGTGATCAACTATTCATTAAGCACAATGCTCTATCTGAACTGTATGTGCAAATTGTGTTGATTCTGTCTTGACAAGAATTCCTTACTAGATACATTTCAGTCAGAACTTCAAAGTTCCTAAGTCTGCACATTTAAATAAATTCTTAGCTCTGACACCAATTTTCAACCACCACAAAAAAAAGTCATAAAACAATTTAAATGCTGAGGTTGATGAACACAAAATACAAAGTCAGCTAATATTCAGTTTTATATTATAGTATGAGATTAGATCCTATACTTCAGCTATTCACAATATGTGTTCTTTTTTTCTCCCCCCTCCCAGAATAGTCCTATGGGTGAAATATCAACAATAAAAGTTTGTCTGGAATTTTTTAAAACAGGGTATTCCTAGAAAAACATTATTAGCAATAACTACCACATAAATAAACATATATGATCCCTAATACATTGATTGAATAATGTTTCATGTAAAGGAATATTGTTGAATTACATTCATCAACTAAAACTGTGGAGGGGAAAAAAGGGTTTGTTTTTCTTAAATCTGAGTCCTTTATCTGCCAAAAACAACCAAATTTTAGCAAAAGATGTTTATTATGTATAAATGTAGCCAATTACTAACAAATGCTCACTATAAGCAACCACTTTGCTAAAATACATTGCTCTGAAAAGAATTTTAGGGCAATCATTTCATTAGTATGTTTATAATCTGGTTTTAAGTACCAATTAGCAATTAAGCAATTTTATACACAAACATATATCAGATGGTTCACATTTCTAATAAATATCCAAATTAAAGAAAACTTTAAAATACAAGAAAAATAAAATCAACGTTTGCTCTATGTGCAAACTACCTTTCTTGGAGACTGATATATTTTCCATTTGACCCTGGAGTTTCCAGGTTTAGAAAAACTTCTTGCCAGAACCCTGCTTTAAAAACAGACCTGCTTAAAATTTACACAAGCCAGAGACATTGTGCCAGAGGGGTTAATAACATTTTGCTCCAGCGAAAAATCCAGAAGCACGAACCTGGCTGGCAGCGGCGGGTCGGCCTTGCCCGCCACCAGCCAGGAGGACCGGTGGTAGGCGTAGCGATATCTCTTGTTGTCCACCGGGACAATGTCCATCAGGACTATGTACTTGGCTTCAGGATCCACACCCGAAAACGACACCCGGATGGTTGGAAACATCCTCCTGACAAAGAGAGACAAAGAACCCGCCCTGTTCACACTTTCTAGAGAACTGACTTGAACTGGGAAAGGAGGGGAAAGACCAACTTCCATCCCTGTGCGTTCCTCTCCACAAACCACCCTTTTTTTCTAGTAAAGCCACAGTGATGTGAATGTAGAGACACAACTTCTTCTAAATGTAGATGATTTTAAGTGTCACCTTTATGCAAGTCCTCATTGCTAGGTGACAGTTTTGCGGTCCCCACCCCCACACCCCAAAATCCGTAGGTGTGCGTTTAGAGAAAATCCTGTTATTTATCTGGCACATTCAGCTAGAGAGGACTCAAAGTCACCAGAGCTGATCCAATTGTACAAGCCACCCGGGAAAAGATGGGGGCGGGGTGGGGGGAACAGCAGGGATTCCAGGAATGGCTTTCCCAAGACACTGAGACTTGAGGGTATCACAGGTATTGCTCAGGGGCACTGACCTAGGAGCCTTTGCCGGGTTCCAGCCCACACTCCATAAGACTTCCTGCCGGCTAGAGCCTACCCAACTTCAGAGCCAAAGGGCCCACCGCACAGCGCTCCTTGAGACAGGAATTTTTTTCTTTCGAATTTTATTTTGAAATAAGTTTTTAAAAATTTAATTTGCGTAGTTAATGGAAGTTGGTGGCTTCTGCAAGTTGAGGATAATAAAAGGGAAGCGACCGCCCTCCCTTGCTGCCATCCAGCCGCCCACGCTGTACTCGGATCTCCCCTCAGATCGTGACCCAGAACCCCAAACCCTCCGCGGGGTGCAGGGATAGGATAAGAAGAAATCCCACTGTGTCCTCTTTGGGGCAGCGCATTGTCAGTTTCTGTACTATCCTCATCAAGGCCCTAGTGGGGCTTCCCACAGCTAGAAAATGCAAACATCTGCAGCTCTTTTTAAATGCCACTTGGCAGAAGGAAGCAGCCTTCTTTCAGCAAAACTGCTTCCCGGCTCCAGGACGAGCCAGCTCTCAAATCCAGTTCCTGGAAGCCCCTGAGCACTTCCTCCGCAGGCTCTTCGGTTTCCTCATTCCCCACCCGCAAAGGCCCAGCTACCTGCCCGACTTGGTGATGATCATTTCCGTGCCCAGCTCGTGGAATTTGTCCCAGAGCTCCTTGGTCTCCAGGCTGCAGGCAATTTTGGCCATTTCCTCGCTGGGGATGATGGGGGTGGTTGGGATTAGCGGCTCAGTGCAGAGAGAGGAGGACGATGGGCTGCTACTGCCTCCACCGAACTCCCCATGAGCATCCAGGCTTGTCAGCTCCCCCAGAGGTTGGGAGCAGGACGACTTCTCTACAAATTGCTCTGGAAGTAAAGAAAATAGAGAGTGATGGCTGACACTGCTAAACACGGAAAATTTCAGGAAGAACGGCATATCCAAACAAACACCTGGATTTGATGCTGGGAAAGTTAAATTCAGAAACTCCAGGAAGCTAGGAAAGATGTATCACTGTACAAAATGTACCTGAGATTTCCAGAGGGTAACACACCCATTGCTTGCTTACTAAACCAAATGAGTGAGTTCTAGAACCATCACTTGTTACCAGTATTATTGAAACCCACTTGGGGGGAAATGTGAGGAGTGAAGAGAAAGGTAGTGATCAGGAAGGCTAAAATGTAGACTTTGTAGCTTGTGGGATGTGGTACCAGTTTTGTCTCTAACAACCAGGATGCTTTCCTCCTTGGAAATCAAGGGAGTGAAGAGATCAGTCAGGACCTTCACCACTTTGAGAGGGATTTTCCCTTCTTTCCTGGAACATTCTCTCCATGAAAGGAGGACAAGGGATTGGGAGAAAGGTGGGGATGTGATTAGTAATAACAACTCCATTTCTGTGTCTGGCTCTTGGTTTTCTAGACTTTGAGATGATAATGATAGATTATAACAATTTTATAATCTCCCTCCCAGTCTGAGATCTTACGAACAATGCCAGCATACAGTTTGTTACAGCAGATTAGCAGACTCTTCAGGCCATTTTTTAGACTTGGAAAATTCCTGGAGAGGTGATATGTGATTTTTCCCCCCTTCAAAAGGATTCTGTAAGTGAGAAAAACCACCTCAAACCCAGGCTAGCAGGGAATTAAAGTGGGGAAAGCAGAGAGCACTACCCCCATCCAGCCTGAGGATGGAATACCACTGGATGATCCAAACATTCTCCTGCCCCTCTGATAAGGGCCTAGGACTACACCAGTCACTTTGATGGAATACAGGGGGACTTTTGTAATTGTCCCAATTATCTTCCATCCCTTAAAAAAGAAACTACTTGAATCTACAATGTGAAGCTGATCTCCAAACAACTCTATTCTAAGTACTCTCAAGGACTGGGAACAAGTTATAAATGTATGTATGCACAGGTATACAAGGTAGATGGGCACACATGGCATGTTTATATCATAAAATTCTTTGTTATTTCTCACACTTCTTCTTGTGGGACAAAGAGTATGTATAGAATAATTGCATTTTCTTCTCATACAATGGTCAACTCATGGAAGTGTTTTAAATTAAGAATAATCAAATCAATTGTCACATTGATTGTTTCAAATTCAAAGAAAGGGAACAAGGCCATCCCCAAATTTTATCTTCTCCTGATATTTTGAGAAACACATTTAAATGATATCTTTATAGGGATTTAAGTAGTGACCTTAATATTTTTCTTATTTTCCAATAACTGAAAGAGACAAAATTCCTAAGCCTCAGACTTAACCACTACATTGGGAAGCAAAGGACAAGAAAAATATTAAGATTACTACTTAATCCCTATAAAGACATCATGTGAATGTGTTTCTCAAATATCAGGAGAAGATAAAATTTGGGGATGGCCTTGTTCCCTTTCCTGGAATTTGAAACAATCAGAATGACAATTGATTTGATTATTCTTAATTTAAAAGCTCTAGTGGTTCTTTTAAATAGTTTTAAAGGGTGAACACAGGATACATTGGACCCCCCCCCCCCCCATACACACACAGTGCTTCAATAAAGGTATCGCGTTGTCTCATAACAGAACCTTTGGGTGTTCTCTGACAGGAGTCCTTGGCTTACAGTCATTAACTGTGCTCTGTTGAACTGGCCAGTGCAAGAAAGAACACCTACCAGTTCTTGCTGAGCTCTTTTCAAAAGCTAAGAGGATGCTCATTTTGAGAGTATATGGGAGGGGTCAGGTGGAGGGGTTGATGAGGACAGGGAATGGCTTTACAGTTTGGAATTTAGAAATTTGGATAGAAGGTAGTTTTTCTCAGAACAATAAATATAAAGAAGTAATATGGAAATGATAGTGCAACTGGATCTGGCATGTTCCCCAGTTCACTGTCTACATATCTGTTAAGAATTTTAACCTGGAATTCTCTTTCCTGCTAGGCACCAAAATGAGATGGGGAGTTAATAAAGAATTCAGGATCCCTCTAATTAGGAATGAATAATGGTGGGAAGTCCCACAAATACGACTTTGAAATTGATCGTTAAGGTTTCTTCTAAACAACTGAGTTTTCATTGGTTGCTCCCATTTCTTCAACAGGTTTTGATGGAAGGTAGGCGGGAAGAACCAGAAAAGGGGAGTGAGGACCTCAAAGGAGAGACTTTTTGACAAGATCTTTCCTGAAGATCTTCCGTTTCATTTTCCTTGGTTCCTGTTGCTAGGGATTTTAGTTCTCTGGCCTCTCTGCCTAAGCCTCTTGTTTTTCATCTCTAATACTTCCTCTTACACATTAAGATTATTTTGAATATGATATGATATTAAGATTATTTTGAAGATTTGAGGAGGATAGGAAGGAGAAAGTAAACATTGGGGGAGTTAAAATAGAAAAAATTACCTTAAGTTTGCTATTTATTTTCACTATATTAGGTATTTGAAGGGATCAGGATATGTGACAATTATTTACTGAGGACACCGGAGTATCTGAGAATACTTCTCTCTCCTTCGATTGTAAAGGGATTTTAAAACACTTATCTTGGGCAGTTTCTTTCCCACACAACTCACTTGTGCTAAGGAGAACATAAACCGTACTCTCCCTTTACTCTGAGTCTAGTGACTTCTATAAATGGCAAAGGTTGTTAAATAAACATTATAACTAAAAGTTGAGGAATTTGGGAAATGGTTACTGGTTAATGTTTTTGCCAACCTCAAATGAAAATGATGACAGTTACAAAATGAGTTTTACTGATAAGTGTGGAGCTTCTGTAAAGAAAATGGTTCATGCGGAGAGAAGCGGCTTAATTTACAGCACTTCACAGTGGTGTTAAGGACTTGGCTCCGTTTAGTCTACTCACATCGGAGCAGAAACAAAACCGAAATGGTTTCTTGTGAAATCGTTTGGCTTCTCCTTGGTTTCAAATGCACAAAGTAGGTGTTACACGCACCATAAATCCTGTGGTCTTAAAGAGGGTTTTATTATGATTTGTCTTTGAATATTTTTATCCCCACAAACCCAACACTCATACGCCATACGTCTGATTTGACATCAGGATTTTAGACACAAGGAGAGCGACTAGCTCAATCTGGAGATGCCATACCCTTGGTGTTCAACATACTGTGAAGCCTTCAAAGAAAACCTGAGCGGAAAAGGAAAAAAAAAAAAAAAAAAAAAAAAAAAAAAAAGTTCCTTCTTAGACAGGACCGGGGCAGGTCAGAAGCTCCACGAGCCAGGAAAACGGCTACACTTGCCACCAGACTCGCGAGCCGCGCGGAGTGGCCAGGAGACAGAAGGATGCGCAGCAATTGCCTCCCCTGTCCGCACGGACAGCCAGGCACTCCAACTTACCCAGGGGTTTGATGGTGTTCTCTGCCGCCTCCTTCTCCTTGGAGCCGCCACTCGACATGAGCGCAGCGATGGAGAAAGCGTTGGCCCGGGAAGACAGCTGGGGCTTGGGCGACGCCGTGAACTCCATGGTCCCCGGCGCGCGGTCCTGGCCAGAGACAGGGCCTACTGAACTACCGTCCAGCTTCCCCAGATAAGACAAAGACCCGAGACACAGCTCAAAGTTTCCGAGTACAGTCACAGCGGAGCCTGGGACTTCAGAAGAAACAGCTCTAAACTTCCCAGAGCGCCACACTGTCCTCTCCTCTCTCCCACCGCAAAGCCCCAGGGCCGCAGAGACTTTGAACCAGCGGAAGAGAAAGGGAAAGAAGCAACCGCAGACTTAAGAAGGTGCGCAAACTGCCCGGAGCGCGGCAGGAGCACAGACTGCCCGAAGCCGGAAACGAACATCAGCTGCGGAAAGCACAGGGGTCAGCGACACCCCCTCCGCGTTCTTCCTCCCTGCCTCTGCTGGGTACAGCCGGACCGTCCCAGACTGTCGGGAGGTGGCGACCGACCGTTCGGCGCTGCAAGGGTTCCAGCACCTGGGAGCCCCAACTCAGGCGTGCAGAGCCCGGCGAGGCGCGACGGACACTGCGCCAGGGCACTCGCTGCCCTGCGTCTTAATTTGCTGGCGGTGGCTATCCCTTAGGCCCGCAGCCAGTCAGCGCTGTTTCACGTCACCGCTTCCTGATTCTGCCGCCGGGGGCGTGGCCGCAGGCGGGGCGGGGTGGGCGCGCCTGGGGTGCGGCGCTCTTGTGGCTGTGCGCTTTCGCGGGCCCACAGTCCAGCACCAGTTCACTACAAGGGGTCCTGCCATCAGCATGACACAGCTACAGCAGACACTCACTCCTGACCTTGCAATTCTGGGGCGGGAGGACGTGCGCGCTGCCTGGAGAGGGCAATTTTATCACGGCCTAGGACCTGGGATGAGGGCGTAGAAACCTCGGGGAAATCTTGCTTCTTCCATTCTTTTTCTTACTGGGTCTCAAAGTTTCAAAAGAAAGTTGGGCAGCGCTAAGTAGAACGGAAACCGGCGCCACTGAGCTGGCACTAATCGGCTAGGTCCCCGGACTCCCACTCAACGGTCTCCAAATTCTATCTCCTGACAGTGGGGTTGAAGAAATGCAGCCCTAAGATAGAAACGCTGAGGGAAAGCTGCGAGCATTTGGCAAAGGATGCTGCACTCAAAACCTTGGCATCCGTCGCGCATTGGTGCGCCTCTAGCCTAGGGTTTCTATTTACGAGAGGAACTGTGGAAAGTGAGGCGGAGGCCTAAGGGAAAGCGAGGGTCAGGGCGCGGAGCCCTGCGGGGACCACGCGACGCTCAGTGGGAGAGTATGACCTTTACAACACCTGGCCTCAGAGAACACGGAACCCGTCTGCCTTTGCAAACTCGGTCGCGGCCAGAGCTTCCCACAGCCTCGTGGGGGGGCGTCCAGTTGGCCTTGCGCAGCCTGAATAACTCAAATTCTCCGAATTCACAGGGTAATCCGCTTCACTTGGAGTGGTGTAAACTCAGGCTGACACACATATTCAAACTATACATGTAAATATTTGCCCTCCTTTCCAGTGAGTCGGCCTGGCGATTAGGGGCCTCTTGGTAGGTCTTAAAAGAAAAGGAAAAAAGAAAAACAGCTCCTTTTTCCCACCCTCCCCCGCCTCCCGCCCCAACTCCCGAAATGAAGATATGGGGAAAAACCAAACGTCGAAATAGTTGTTGAAAACATTTGTGTAAAAAAAAATGCTACCTCTAGAAGAGTTCTGATTCAAGTCTGTCTTGGTCATTTTGTATCAATACTTTTAACAAAGTTCTGCATTCAGGTGACAAAAATACGTACAATGATATCTTTACCTAAGTGCAAAAGGTCTATGTAAAACTGGGAGAAACTAGTAAAACTATGGATTTAGGTACTTCAAGGAGTTCACACCGTTGTCTAATTCATCACCATTTGCTTTTTGCGGTCCCGAGTGGCAGAGCTGCTCATCATCCCTGCAGTCCATTCCACTAGCTAAAGGGAAATCGCTGTGCGGGACTCACTCCACGCCGGGGTCATGATTATACCGTGACCTGTGGCTGTGCTGCTTCTAGATATGTCTGAGGATCGGTTTCCATTCTTGAATGCTTTGCTGGTTTTGGACAACCCAGACCAGTCCAGATCCCTGGTTTATTAAAGTCACCACCCCAAACTGGACTTGGTGGTGCACACCTGCAATCCTAGTGCTGCAGAGGCAGAGGCTGAGGCAGAAGGGTCACAAGTTCATGACCAACCTGGGAAATTTAGTGAGACCCTGTCTTAAAAAAAATAAAAGATTACCACCCCACACACCCTTTCCCCTCCCAAATACAGCACCTTCTCAAGGTGACATTTTCTTCTTCTGAACGGTAAGGCGTATACTGGTTTATTTTTTGTTTGAAATGCTAGACCTTGGTACATACTTAAACAGGGGTTAGCACATTTCATTGGCTGGGTTTTGTTTTCAAAAACTTGCTGTGGAATTATACCTCAATTTAAAAGAAAAAAATCACCATTGCATTTCTACAGAGCGGAAAAAACCATGTCTTATGTATCTTAATCAAGTGGAGTTTGAATAACATCATGAGAGGGACATTTTCAGAAAAACTGATGAGTAAAGGGGAAAGTGAATGGACATTTGTCATTTTCCACCTTCTTTCTGAGCGCTGGTGCAGCTTTAGCCCAGCTCTTCTGGGCAGGCAATCCCAACTTTCCATCCTACTAAAAGTAACACAGGAAGCAAGAAAAGCTGAGTGACTGGAGGAGGCAGGCAGCAGACCAGAGGAATTGAAAAGACTACTTGAAAACAAATCTGGGTGCAATAGGTAAGCCATTTGGGCATCCCTAAGCTATGTATCTTGTTGGTGTTGAAACTTCAGCAGTAAAACATATGCTGCAGCATTATTATCGGGGACACACTGTCCCTCCTCTTAGATTTATTGCCTTTAAGAATCAATATGGTGCTATATAAAGGGGGAACCAGAGCTTGGCAGAGAGGTGCTGTCAAAGGATGATTAAAAGCTCTCCTAAGCAGAGTTCTAAGGTCCCTTCAAAATCCCATTGTTGGCACAGGTTAACAGGTAAAACCACCTAGGGGGTTGAAACAAAGCAGTCACATTCACACATTTCTCCAGTCCTTCCCAGGCTGATGGCAGACCTGGGGGCAGCTTTGGATGTGGAAAATTTGCATTACAATCAGAGAAGTCTTTGAATACGGCTTTAACAAATATCAGTTTTGAGACTTTGTAGGTTATCTAAACCTCTCAAAGTTCACTTTCATTATCTACATTAAAATAGGGCCAATAATTTCTACACGGATGATCGCTCTATAGATTAATGAAATAATGTACAATGTACCTAAATAAGTAACATAAGTAACAGCAATATTTACTCCTGTATAAACAAAACAACACATACTTTTAATTATATTAATTTTTGAACTGCAGTTTTTTTTTGGTTGGAAAATCTTAATCTCTCTCTGCTCATGTGGAGCTGTGTAGACAGTTTTGGAATGTACACCGAAGAGTGAAGCCACATGATGGTATCGAACTGTTATTTATATCCTGGTAAACTTTAAAGCCTAGGATTGTAAAATTTTTGTTGTACGTCTGAGTTCAGTTATATGGAAGACTAGAAGATGCCTCCTATTATACAAATCGCGGTTTCAAATTTCCATTCGTAGCCTCCAGAACTCAGGTTAGCCGACCCCGAAAATTGTCTAGGAAAAAAAATGTTTCCCGCTTTTGACCAATGATCCCTAGCTTAACGAATGCTAATGTAAAACCCTTCTGTTGGAGCTTCAGGAACCGGTCCCTGCAGGTCTCGCGCGGACTGTCTGCAGGCTCCAGGGCCGGAGTTTCGCCCGGGCGGCGGGCCAGGTTCCAAATAGAGGCTGCCGCCTTGCTGCTGGTGTCAGACGCAGGAAAGGAGAAAAGAGATCCGCTTCTTAGCACACGGGCAGCTACTAGAGAAGGTGGCCTCAGATCCCGTCCACATCCTCCTTCCAGCTCTTTCCGGTAGACGCTTGAAAAGCAAAAGTAACGGGTCTTGGTGCCTTTGGATTCATAAATTCGGTTTCCAAAACAGGAAAGATGACGAGAGCACTGTGCGGAGAGCGACCGAAGTCCTTTGGGGACCGCTACTGCGCGTCCCCAGGCGCCCAAGAGCAGCTCGCGTCCGGTGCCGGCCAGAGAGCGTGGCCTCGGATTTCACCGCTCCGCGGGAAAGTGTGTCAAAGCCTTTCCTCCGCATAGCCCTAACCTGGGATGCCACACACACTTCCGCTGGGTTAAGTTTTCTCGAACCCAGTGGTCCAGAAAAGCTAGCGCCTATGTCCCAGCCCAGGTCGCAAGAAGTGGCCCGAATGTCCAGATCTCTGGCAACTCCTGTGGCCCCTGGGCCACACCTCTCAAAACACCCTTGTCCAACTCCTTTTCTAAGACTGAAGCAGAGAGCCAACTCCTCAAGGGCAGTGACTGAAGTTTGTCATCGGAGGGTCCCTGGTGATGTGTGTATGCGCGTGCCTTGGGCCCGCCCGGCATCTCACACTCGCTGGGGCAACGAAGAAAGGGATGTCGTTGTGGCTTGAAGCAGTTACATCATCTGTAGGGTAAAGCGCTGGAACCAGAGGCGTGTGGTCAGGAGGTAAAGGTCTGGAACCAGTGGTGCTGCGACTTTAACTGGCCCGACCTCAGGCTTCCGGAGGTCAGCTGCTGCGGGGGCACATAGCCTCCATTGCTAGGCTGTGGGAGGCTGCGAGCCACTCCCCGCCCAGGCTGTCCGGTGTGCCCGCTCCAGGCCTCCACCGGGTCCCACCGCTCAGCGCCTTGCGGCCTCCGGGCCTCCTGGACTCCCCATTTCCTGCACTCAAGTCTCAGAGCCAGCTCATAGTACAGTCCTCAGGGTAGCGACCCATTCTCTCCTCCCTGTGGCCACTCTTATCCCTGTTCGTTCGCAACGCAACCAGCCCTGGACCACACAAGCCCTCGGTGCCCCGGGCAGGGAAGAACCTGAACCCTAGCGTTGGGTGCAAAACACGTGCCAAGAAGTGTGAAGAAAATTCTCTTCTGACTGTACGCACCGGAACCCAGATCTATTCTCCCCAAACCCCTGCACCCCAACCTCCTTCTCCCCCTCCTCCTCCTCTACTTCTTCCTCCCCGAGTTCCCACCGTCCTTCTCCAGCCCTCCTCTTGGGCCATCGCAGCCTTACCTCTCCCAACCGCCCAACTGTTGGTGGGTGCTATTTAAAATTTAGGTATCGTATACATCGTGATTTTTGCATGAATTTTATTTCTGAAAATTATTTCATTAAAATGTTTTCTTGATTATTGAATATTCTTGGCGCCTTCCTAAACTTTGAGCTCTCCATTCGTCCTGGGACTGTCATAAAGGGTTAAGAATTGGATCGAAATCACGCTGATAATAAGCTGTTGAGAGGGAACTCCAACGCAAATCTACAGGTTCGAAAGCGGTTGTTTCTGACACTGTGGACTGTACTACTAGCCTGTTAAATAGGCACCCGCAAGACCGGAAGCAAAGAGGCCGGAACACGCGTTGCCTGCTTTGGGATGAAGGATTTTGTGGCCAGGTTCCCCATCCCTCCCCGGCGGTCGCGTGAGCCACAATGGATGGCTCAAGCCGCCGCCAGACAGGCAGCCTGAAGGTCCTCTATGATCCGCGGTTTAAAAATAAACAAACTCAAACTAAATGTGTTCTTGAACGAGTAACTACAGGTGTCTTACTAGCGTCCTTCCCTACTCAAAGTAGCGCCTGTTTTGGAGATGTCATCCAGTTAAATTTATAGCAATGGAGCCTTTGGGGAAGATGATCGAGCCCCAGCCAACAAATATTCAGTCTCCCTTCTGGTGATGACGGAAGCGTCTTCACACATTTTTCCAGTCACTTCCCACCTTTGATCTTTAGGAGACAGAGCCAGCTGTTTGGTGACAATCTATCCACATCTCTGTCAGGAGCTTTTTGGGGGATCAAGGTGAAGACCTTAGCAGAAGTAGTCCTTCTCGTTCTCTGCCACCAACTCCCACAGCAAGTCATCCTGAGGCCATGGACTGAAGTTCATATTATTCCCAGCAGTGGGAAAATTCACCCACTAAGGGCTTGGATGCCGAGTCACAAATATCAATGTTGCAGACAACTTGAATCACATACATGAACAAAGATGCATATATCTAATAAAAGGTGAAGAATGCAGTGTATTTGTTCATTCACCAATATTACCTAGTTTTACTCTGGGCTGGATACTGTGTGAGACCCAGGGAATGGAATAGTGATCAGAACACTAAAATTTCTGCCTCATGAGACTCACAGTCTGGTGAAAAACACAGACAATATACATGTAAACTGATACAAAACACAGAAATTATGATAAAGATTCAAGGACTGTAGAAACAGACTTAAGAAAATTCTACCTATTTGTGGGCATTCATTTGTACTGGGCCTGGTATTGGCTTGTTGAGGTGGGATAAGTTGCTACAATTTGCATATGATCCCTGACTGCCCAACGTTCAAAGCCTAGCTTGGAGATGTATTTAAAAAACATCAATGTAGAAAAAGTATTTTTCTATATTGTTTTGCTAAAAGAACTCAGGAGGAAAGGTATAATGACTTAATGTTAAAAACACCTAAGATAAAAAATTCTAATTTGAATGCAGAAGAAGTGTTGAGGTCTGATGTCAGGTTGTGCTGCAATACTTTCCACACCTGCAAAATATTTTTACTGTTGAGACTACCTACATTGAGTTTGTTGTGTAGATTAAATTAAGCCATGTCAGTATAAGAGCAATGGTTTTCACATGCATTACTATTTGCCAAATCTGGAACTGAGAAGAGGCCTCCTCAATTCAGAGATGATATAAATCAGATCTGATCAATGTGGAAATGTGTTTAAAAGTCACAATTTCAACTCAACCTTTAAAGGGTCTGAGAAACAACTTTCTCTCTAACCTCTGTGTGGGTTTTCAGGAGCTCTGTGTTAGGGGCCAATGGATAAACACACGTGTAAGTGCAAGTGGAAGCCAGTGCAGATGCTGGGACAGGAACCCTCTGCTGTGAACCTCCTAGCTAGAATGGCCGAAGACCACAATATGCCTCACCATTTTCATGGATTGACTGATTTTTTTTTTTTTTTTTTTTTTTTGTCCATTAATTCAATTCCTTCTTTGAGGGCATCTGCATACATCTTAAGTCTGGTATGCCAGCTTTTCAATGCATTACAGAGAGCATTTTTTTTTTTCTTGTGCACTCAGTGTGTGCCAGTCTTTGCACTAGATACTTGAAATGAAATATATAATGTTGATTACAAGTCAGGTAGTGTTATTATGTGCATTTCAAAGTTGCATGAAATGAGGCTCAGAAGGCTAAATAATACTTGCTCAAGGGCTCATGGATAGTTTCAAGGTGGAGCCCCTGGTCTGCGTGACCTACATCTGTTCACTTCTCAGTGTTAACCTCCACCCTATCTGATTTCTACCAGGAGTTAGATTTGCTGGATTTTTTTAGCTGGGATGAGGGGGCTGGATTTTCTTGGTCTGTTTATAAGTGGCAGTCTGAGAGTCCAGAAATACGTGCATATCTTTGTTACCTGCCCTCAGGGACCCAACTTCTCCGCGTGCAAAGCAGAAGTGAACCAAATAAATGTCTTTTGCAGTTGCGCTTGGACCCCCCAGTCCAGTCGGACTTTGTAATTTGTTTTCTTTTCTAAAAGGCATTGCTTAGTAATCTGCACGTTGGCCTAGGGCAGCAAAGACGGGGATGGAATTGGGAGAAGTGGGTGGTGGTAGGGGAAAAGGACATACTCTCAGGGCTGCGAGCAGTCTATGCGGGCTCCCTGCCTACGGTGCTAGCTTCCACGTGGCCGGGGTGCTGACAGGGCACCTCATGCCGCAGCGCTTGCAGTCTCCACAAATCCCCAAGTGTTGGAAGAGAAAACCGACTGCCGCGGTTCGAAGTCAGCTTTGTCCTTTGCTGGTTACGTGACCCTGGCCTGTCTGTACTGCTCTGAGTCCTAGTTTCTTTCACTGCGAAGGTGGAGGAAGTGTCCTTGGTGTGGACCTCATCAAAAGGCTGTGCGGATTGTATACTATGATATGCAACGCGTCTTGCAAAGAGCCAGGCGCCGGCTGAGCGCTTGGTAAGCGACTGCCCTAATTAGGGCGATGAGATCGTAGGAGGCAGACACTTCCTCTGCAATGAAGGGGCGCGGACACACCGAGTCAGGGGCTTCAAGGCGTGGTCTCACTCACAAACTGAGTCTGGGATCCGCTGGCTCCCCGCCCCCAATCCACTCCATCTTTAGCATCCTTCCTTGGTCCCAGACCTCCAATTTGGAGAGACCAAGGCGGCCCAGAATTAAGGGGACAGCAGCACCTTACGCCTGGCTCTAGAGGTCAATCTGTCAGTTCAGACTTCTCCCAGGCCGACGCTGTCCAGGTCCCTGCGAGCGACTAAATAGTCTCGGCTCGCGGTGCCCAGATCCCTCTCGGATCCGCGCGGTCGCTCATCCGGGACCGGAGGTCCGAGACTGTGTCCAGGGCTCTGGCGGCCGCCACCCCTGCGGCTGAGATGCAGACGCCGAGTTAGAGACCCCGCCACTGCGGGTCCATGCTTCGTCGACTCGGTGACGGTGGCGCTGGCGGCGGCGGGGGCCTTCCTTTGGCTGCCCCGCCATTTAATCAGGGCTATTATCAGACTCAGCTTGCAGGATGGCGCCGGCCGAGCTTTACCCCCATTAGCACAGGGCAGAGTGGGGGTTGGGTTCCGAGACCGCGGCCTGTCCGGGCCGCAGCTGCCGCGCTTCTGGGGTAGGATGAGAAAGAAGGACTCACAGGTCTGGCCCGGCATGCGCGGTCTTAACCCGGCAAGTTTTCAGGCTGACATTTTATTAGAATTTTACTCCCTAGCTCTCCATCCGACGTTGACTGCAGTGTAAAGTTGAGGCATAATCCCTGAAATTTTTCTGAATTTTAGTTTTCTCATCTGAAAAATGGGTCTGGATAGATATTTAACTAAAGGTTGTGAAGATTAAGATGAGGCGTCTTTGTTATGCGGAGGCTCTAGTACACATTAGAATTTAGCTTTTTAAAAGTCCCTGTTTATTTGTTTAAAAGGAAAGAGGAGAGAGGGACCAAGGTTAAATATCTCAAAGAAATCTAGGGATTAAAAACTTACTGGGCTTCCCCACAACAAACCGGGTTCAGATTTCACCTTTGCATTGTAACCTGTGTGGATTTGGACAAGTCACTTCATCTCTCTAAACCTCATTTGTCTTAGGTGTAGGATAGATGGAGTAGTAGCAACCACATCATCAGATTCTGGTTCACATGAAATGAGATGGTATTTGTGAAATGCTGCCCACAGTGTAGACACTCCTTAAGCAAAGGATATTTCCTTTTTGTTATTAGCTAAATATTTTTACAAACCACATACTTTAGATTAAAAAAAAAAAAAAAAAAAAAAAAAAAAAAAAAAAAAAAAAAAAAAAAAAACCTCCCTGCAAGCAGCCTGCTGTACTCTGATCCTAAAGGGTATTTATAACTATATAGGGTGCACAGGTTTAGGCTTGGAAAAAGGAGTTGTGAAACACCCACCAGCATTTTCTGGCCTCCTGTTTCCTCTTTGCATTTCCAGTACAATGCCCTATTGATCTTTCATTTAAAGATAGAAGCCCAACATTAGAATAAGTCACCATTATTATCAGATGGCTGCTAAAAATAAACAACAACAAAAACTAGCACTCATAACAACCTAGTATTGTCAGCATAGTTTCTAATCAGTAAAGTGTAATTAGTAAAGCAGGGCTAATTATTAAAGTGACCTTCTAAGAAGTGAATGTTTGTGAATGGTCCTTAAGTGGGATGTGCTGGGCACACAGCCCAACCCTGTGAATTGCATAGGGATTCTTTCTGCTCAGCTTCAGCCAGGACTGGCTCCAGCTCTCCAGTTTCTTCCAAAGCATAGCCTGTTTTTGAATTGACTCTCTCTCTCTCTCTGGCATGTAAAACAAATGGCTCATAATAATGGCTAATGTGTTTCAAGTGCTTGTAGGTGCCAGGAGGCAGCCCAAGCAATTTAGCTGTATAATCTGATTTTATTTTCCCCATTTTACAGATGAAGAAACTAAGTTCAGAGAGATTATGTAATTTACTATAAATCACACAGCTCATGGGGTGGTGAAGCATTGGCTTGAACTAATGTCTCCCTTTCTCCCAAAGCTCTTAAGCCCGGGTCCCCCAGCATCATTCACACTCTACTCTTATGCTCTAAATTCTTATCCTCTAAAAACACTTTGAAACTGATGCAACTCACTGAGTCAGTAGGAAAACAAACACACAAACTCAGAAAGCTCCTGTGCTTCTAAGGAGGCATCTAAGGGTATGCAATAGTTGCTGTAAGGGTCCCTTTTAGTCAACATGGCTTCTTATCAGTCCCTCACCATTGAGCCACCATTCACTCTTTTGTAAAATGATTGCACACATCTTATTTTGTATACTTGAACAACTAACATTTGGTGAGACCTAATGTATGTCAAAACCTGTGTGGGTGTTCTTTTATTCATCATTTTGTTTTAAATGAATTTCATAAATTTTAGTTTATACTAAGTAGTCTACTTTGTTGGGCTTTTTTAATAATCCAAAGAAACAAATACTTGGAAGTATTTTTTAAAAGAGCTTATTAGAAATTATTATTGTTATTCTAAACATTCAATATGATGCATTTCTTACCACAGCAGTTTTTCAATGTGTGGTACTATGGCTCCCTGAATTCAGAGCACCTAAAAGTTTTGTGTATGTCTTGGCTCTACTTAGTTGTTGAACTCAAGGCCCCTGGGGTTGTGTGAGAGAGGAAATCTGCATTTGAACCAAGTTCTCCCAAGAGGCTGCCAAATTCCTAGTCTTTCATGGTAGCACAGTCTTTCTTCTGGATACATTTAGTTTTGAATTTGACAAGCAAAAAGAGAAACAAGCTGATAAATCTTCTGTGATGATATAAAAGTCCTACATCGAAACCTGTTACTTTCATAATTTCCCATCACACCTTTAACCTGAGGGAGGGCCTTCTGGTCTGTTTCTCTCATGGGTGAGTACTGGAAGATCATGACCAACACTAACTTGAAAAAAGAAAATTCACCAACAACCACCCCACAGCCCCCATTACATAGAGGGCAATGCTAGAGGTGACTCGCCTCAGCTTCGATTACTACAGAGAAGGGATCAAGACATTTTAGTGTTGGAAATGATCAGAAATGTCACTAAAATTCACCCCAACCTCCATTTTATAGATGAGAACATTGAAAATTGAAGCCTAGGTCAGGGAGTGACATACCCAAAGTCACACTGCTGGTCAGGTCTTTGAACCCTGATTTTAAATTAATGCTTGACGTTAGTCTTTTTGACACAAACTATCCTTGGGGGTACAAAGCCTTCTCATTATCTGTTCGGGTTCCTAATTTATACAACTATACCTCCCCAAGGTGGTGGCTTACATATATTTGGACTTCTTAGTGATGATTATAAAAATCACATGATTGCTCTGAGAATTGAAATTGAATTTTGCATCTTGGCTTCATTTGCTCTTGAGCTGGGAAGAAAACTAGCACTCATAACAACCTTCAAGGATTTGACTTCTGGAGGAGTTCCTGGTCATCTGCACCACACAGTAATAATCATCTTTGGATTTTAAGGTTGACAGATCTGCATTTGTAATTCTCTCTTTTTGGGGGGAGGAAGGGGAGGGCAACATTTACACATGCCAGATAAAATATAAGCACCACAAATGAAACAAAACTTTTAAGGAAGGGAGGGGGGGTGGATTGAGATGATGTGTATATCAATTAGGATTCTATATTTTGAAGAATGTGAAATTCTTTTCAATCTGGTTTGAACACTAAGAATTTGTTGGTTCATCTACTTCAATAGTTGAGGGACAGCTTCAGGTAAATCGTGGTCCCTGACTCAGAGGAAACCCTCTGTGCCTTGTCCCTGGCTTCTTGGTCTCAAGTGTGTTTGTTTTTGTTTTTTGATTTGGTACTGGGGATTAAACTCAGGGGCACTTAACCACTGAGCCACATCTCTAGCCCTTTTTTGTATTTTATTTAGAGGTAGAGTCTCATTGAGTTGCTTAGGACCTTGCTAGATCCTCCTGCCTCAGCCTCCAGAGCTGCTGGAATTACAGGTGTGCACCAAAGTGCCCTGCTCTCAGTGCTATTTTAAGCAGGTTTTCCTCTGGGGTCACAAGATGGCTTCAATGGGTCTCATGACAACATTCTTCCTTGTGTGCACCTATTAGGAAAATCTCTCTCCTTCAGTAGACCTGCAGAGAAAGCAGTTGAGGAAATACCTCTTTATATCTCATCGACCATGATTTAGGATCAAATCAACTCAGTGCCCCACTTCTGGAATTTGAAGCCAAGCAAGCCCTCCAGAACCACATGACTGAGACCATGCTAGGCATGAATTCATTAGGGAGAAATGAGATTACTATTGATAAGAGGGTGAACAATGGTCACAGGGAGAGCATTTCTAGTAGTCCACCAGAGAGGTGGGAAAGACAGGGACTGTCTTGACCCACCAATATGGTTTGTTTCCAGCTTTTGAAAAGACTGGGGTAACCAACTCAATACAAAACCCCTGCAATCATAAGTGGCAGTCAGTGAAGAGGGGTCTCCATTGCATCCTGTGTTCCAAACCTCATTTCCTTTGGGAAGAACTTCTGTCCCTATGCCAGTTGCAGGAGAATTCAGGATGCCAAGAATGAAGTACAAGGTGGTTGGTCAGGTGGCAGGAACATAAAGTGTCTGTGCCAAAATAGGGATCTTAAAAATCATCTCTTGTCAAACTTTTCATTTTAGGGGCATCTTTAGAAGTCATAATCACACTCAAACTTGTGGGATTTTGCTTAAAGATATATACATATGACATATATTTAAGTTATAAATATATATGTATATATACATATGTATTTTTTCTTTTCAGGAAACTTGGACCGTGTTTTCCAATAGTTTCACAGAACACAGGTTGCTGTAGATGTTAGATCTGTTGCACATCCTGAGAGTTAAAAATGGTTTTTACATTTTCAAATGGTTGGGGGAAAAATCAAAAGTAGAATAATATTTTGTGACATGTGAAAATGATATGTAATCCACATTTCAGTGTCTACAGAGTTTTATTGCAGGGGTTGGTGAATGCTTTCTGCAAAGGGTCAAATAGTAAATGTTTGGGTTTTGCAGACCATATTCTGTCATAATGATTCCATTCTGCCTTTATAGCATAAAACAGTCACAGACAATACCAAAACAATCGAACATAACTCTGTTTCTGGTAAAATTTTATTGTGGACACTGTAATCTGAATTTCATGTAATTTTGAAATATCACATCTATCTCTGTCTCATATTTATTTATTCTTTTGAAGCATTTTCACAACCACTTAAGAATGCAAAAACAATTCTTGGCTAGCAGGCTGCCTAAAAACAGGTGACTGGCCAGATTTGACTCATGGATCATCCTTTTCAGATTTGTGGGATGGGGGTTGTTAGTTTTTCAGTACTAGGAATGGAACCTCGTGGCTCTCTACCACTGAGGTACATCCCCAGTCTTTCATTTTTATTTTTTTAATTTTGAGACATGATCTCCCTAAATTGTCCAGACTAGCCTCAATTTGTGATCCTCCTGCCTCAGCCTCCCACGTCATTGAGATTATAGGAGAATGCTACCAATCCCAGCTTGTGCCCCTATTTTATTGGCTGCTTTTGCATTAGAATGGCAGAGCTAAGTGACTGTGACAGAAACCACATGGCTTACAAAGTCTGAGATATGTACTAGTTGGCTTTTTACATAAAAAGTGTGCTTAAATTTAGAAAAGTACTTCTCATTTTAATTTGCATACAAAGCAAAGTACCTGAGAGAATCATATTAAAGTACAGAGTATAATTCTATAAATCTGTGTCCAAAGGTTCTGCATTTTAGTAAGTTCTGAGGTGGTATTGGTGTTGTTGGTCTGCAGGGCACATTTAGAGGATTTTCACTCATTCTTGGAACATCCCATATCAGAAACCTCAGGTGAACTCTGTAGCTCCACCCCCACTTGTTGCATTAGCATCAAGTTGGCGAGGGTGAGAATCCTCCATTAACCATTAAGCATTTTTGAGAACCATTGATCTGGATGCCATAACAGAGATTCAATGACAAAGTCATTGAGGAATCAATCAAGGTATCAGCCAATCAGGTACCTTCGTGCCAAGGAAATTTTGGTAGCTTTTTGTTCAATAGAAGATTAATAGCACATTTTAAAAAGCTATTAACCATGTAGTTACTATGCTGCAGTAATTATTTATCTGTTGGTTGATCTCCAGGGAGTAAATGCTGCTTCCAGCCTCCTGATTTTGTATGAAGGCAGTGACTTAGGCATATTTATTTCAAGCAAACCAGTACTTTCTTCATCATCATAGGTCTAAAGACAAGGGATAGGGTTTATATTTTACATATAGTAGCAAATAAACACTGTCTATAAAATCCTTCTAGACCGTTTTATTATATCCTTTCTCTTGTATCCTCCTTCCATTCCTTACTTTCCTGGATGGCTCTCCATCTTGAAGTTTTGATTTTTTTTTTTTTTTTTTTTTTACCTCAACTACAGTAAACTTCTGAAGAGTTAACTTTCCAAATACCTTGTACCTTTTATATTAGAGGTAAGTTAGAACAAATAAAACAAATTAAATTTAAAAAAAAGAAATGAGAGGGCTGAGAGTGTAGCTCAGTGGTAGAGTGCTTGTCTAGTATGCAGAAGGCTGTGGGGTTGATCCCTAGCATTGCAAAGCAAAACAGAACAAACAATAAAACAAAAACAGACAAACCCAAAAAAGTGAATCTTTAGGGCTTACAGAGTGTGGTTCCAGCAGGAAGCAGACAACCTGGGAGTCCTTAAAGACTGGACAGCAGCTTCAGAAATGAACACTCTTGTTTCTCAGTGAATGAAAATCTGCCCTGTGAGGTATTACAGTTTGGATCTGGAATGTTCTCCAAAGGCTCATGTGTTGAAGTCTTGGTCCCCAATGCAGAGCAATATTGAGAGGAGGTGAAAACTGTAGGAGATGAAACATAGTTGAAAGGAATGGGTCCCTGGGGGTGTGTCCTTGGGCATTATATCTTGGCCCTGTCCTCTTCCTTTCTGTTTCCCAGCTACCATGAGCTGAGTAGCTTTTCTTTGCACACTCACTGCCATGAGCAATGGAGCCAGCCAACTGTGGACTGAAACCTCAGACACTGTGGACCAAAGTAAGTCTTTTCTCCTTTAAGTTGTTTTTCTCAGGTATTTTGTCACAGCAACAAAAAATTGACTTACACGTGAAGTGTGGTATGTTAGAAGCACTGTTCCAACTGTCCATGGCACTGGATCACATGAGTGGAAGAGCACTACCTGTGCTTTCTAACTTTTTATGCTTGCCAATGACTCAAAGCCAGCTTTTTAATTCAGTCTGGGCATGTGGTCATATGAGCCAGGACCATCAGTTCTCTCTGCTTTTTATGGCACTAGGAGGGATGACACCCTGGAGAAGGAAGAGGTATATGGAAGCAATTCTTCCATTTAGAGGCTACACAGAAGTCTAGAGTATCTTAAAAATCTACTAACCTGTTATTAATTTGGTTTGTTTACTTCAAAGTGGACCTTGATGGGCAATGTTATTTTCATTAAAATTTGCAGAGTTTTTTGGGAAAGAGATCATCAATAGATGAAATTCATTTATTTGCAGTGCTGGGGATTGAACACAGTTCTCTCTCAGTCCATGTGAGGCAAGGACTCTGTTTGGAGGTACACCTTTAACCTTAAGAGATGAAGTTCAATAATGATAGTCTTTGTTTTGAAAAGGAGGACTATCATGAATGTTCTCAAATACTTAAACTCATTCAACCAAGTCAAGTCATGGTGATAGAGAAAAAGCAACAGTCTACCAAATGAAGCACACACACACACACACACACACACAACTAACTTGTCAGGTGGGAATGTTGAGTACAGAAAGCCTTCTATTCTTGACTTAATGCTTACCGTAATGCAGAATGATTAGTCTCTTAGCTTAAAAGACCTCAGAGTAAAAGAAACCTGAAAATGAAAATCCCCTTAGACCTCTTAGAATAAATTATGTGGATCTGCTAAGTACACAGACTGGGCCTCTTAAAAGGGAGATAACCACTTTAACTATTGCCTTCGAGAGACAATCCATGAGGCCAATTACGAGTCTTATTTTACATTAGTCGTTTTACACCAGTAAAAATAACCACCTCAGATCTTTCAAGGGGTGTTGTTTTAAAACAAAAACCAAACGAATTTAGAATCTGTTTACATTTCAAAGATAAAGTAGCAAAGTGTAGTAAAGAGACTGTCAGATTAGGAGTCAGAAATCCAGGATTCTCCTGGCTCCTTCTGAGCACGCTTGGCAGGCTTGTGAGCCTTAGTCTTTTTCATTTATGAAAGGTAAAAAAAAAATGTCTGCATGGCCTTCTTCGTGATATTTTTAAAAAATTGTGGTCAAGTTCACAGTACTTTTGTGAGTCATTGATAAAATGATGAATAAAAATTTCTCCTTTGAAAATGATAAATTCTAACAAAAGATATTTTGAAAGGCTGAAAAATATTGATAGAGACCTTCACATCAATGTGATTATTTTAACATCAAATCATATTCCATTTTCATTTTCTCTTCTTAGCTTCAGTTTTCTTGCTATACAAAATTATGTATGATGTGAGAAAGATTTTGAGATTGCTCTTTCTTGATGATTGATCCATAGGCTCCCTAGTAACCAGCCTCCTGCATATTCCCCAATGAACCCACAACCTGTTATGACATCCTTGTATAGCTGCCCACTTCCCTATATTGTTTTAGGGTTGGCCTAAGTGGCCAAAAGAATACAGTAGAGGTGATGGTGTGTCACTTCTGAGCTGACTTATAAAATACTATAGCTCTTCATCTCTTTTCCTTTCTCTATTCCTCTTTCTCTCAGCTCTCACTGGAGAAAGCAATCTGTGAGCAGTCTGAGCAGCTCTGTGCAGAAATTCAAGTGACTAGTATCTGAAGTCTCCTGCCAATAGTCAAGTTTATGAGCAGATACGCCAGCCCAAGTGGATCTTTTAAATGATTTCAATCTTTCCAATCAGCTCGACTGCAACTTATGAGAACTCTGAGCTAAAATCACCCAGGCAAGCTTTGTCTCAGATTCCTGACCTTAGACAGAGTATAAAACAATAGATATTTATTATTCTAAGCTGCTAAGTTTTGGCAAAATTTATTGTGCAGCAATAGATGACTTGTATAGTTTCTAATAGGAACAGAAAATGGCAGAAATGCAGATGACAAATTCTTTTAATTAGAGAGAACTTAATCAAGAAATCCTGTTGGGTTCACATTTCCTTACTCATCAGTTTGGCTTTGATAAGAAATGGAGAGGCAAAATATCAATACAGAGTCATTGAATGTAAAAGCATGTTTTCATATTGATGTTGCCCTGAATGAAACAGCACACAATGAGCATGGGAAGTAGAATTCACTGAGGAACACTGTGGCTTAGCCAGGTTCTAGTCAGGAACACAGAGCCCATTGCCAGAGAGCTCAATAGAGGGAATTTAAGACAGGAATCCAGCCACCCAGACTCAAGGAGTCCAAAAGTCAAAGGCAGACTGGGAGGGAACCAAAATTAATAATAAAATAAGCAATTATACCTACCCCTGCAGAAAGCTATGACAAGGCTAGAGATGAGCTCACAGAGAAGGAGGCCCTGCTGGAAATGCTGCCCTAAGTGGATAAACCAGGAGAAATTATGTCTCTGCTCCCTTGGCTGGCCTTAATCTTTCATCCATCCCACCCCTGGCTGACCTAACCAGGATCCATTTATAAAAGAACCTTAGAAATGTCACTTGCCAGATCACTTGCTTGTGAAGCAGAGGAGGGAAAGAGTGGGAACTGGGTCAGAGAACAAATGAAGGACCTGGCACAGTTCACCTCTTGGGTTTGGCATCGACTCTCACACTCCTACCCATATTTATTTTCCAAACATTATCAACTGCACACTTATAATTGATGTAAATGAAGTCTCCCACCCTCCTATAAGGGGGAGATGGAAAGTCACATCAGTTATTTCAAAGTCCATCTCTACTCATTTCAAAGCATACTACAGAGATACAGCCATATCAATGTTCATAGCTGCTCAATTCACAATAGCCAGATTGTGGAACCAACCTAGATGCCCTTCAATTGATGAATGGATAAAGAAACTGTGATATATATATATATATATATATATATATATATATATATATATACACAATGGAATATTACTCAGCCATAAAGAGTGATAAAATTATGGCATTTGCAGGCAAATGGATGAAATTGGAGAATATCATGCTAAGTGAGATAAGCCAATCTCAAAATACCAAAGGACGAATGATCTCGCTGATAAGTGGATGATGACACATAATGGGGGGTGGGAGGGGTTAGTGTTAGGGTTAGAGTTAGGGCTAGGGAGGGGGGCAAGAATGGAGGAAGGAAGGACTGTATAGAGGGAAAAGAGGGGTGGGAGGGGTGGGGGGAAGGGAAAAAATAACAGAATGAATCAAACAACATTACCCTATGTAAATTTATGATTACACAAATGGTATGCCTTTACTCCATGTACAAACAGAGAAACAACATGTATCCCATTGTTTACAATAAAAAAAAAAGTGTAGAATCAACTTCCTCATTCCAGGCAATTCCATCTCTTCCCAACTCCTCCTTGTGGTCAGCTTTATTCTTTCTAAGCCTTTGCTCAACTGAGCAACTTCACCACTGCCTATGTAAGAGGAGATCCATACTCTTCTTCTAGGCAAAGTGGACAACTAATGTACTGCATAAAGATTCATTTTCATTGAAAGTTCCCTTCTCCACTATTGGGCCACTCTAGAGTAGAACTTCAGTGTGGCAGCTGGAATTCCCAGTTGGGAAGAGCAGATCATGCAGACTTCTATATAAAATGTGTTGAAGTGTTTTCCTCCTTCTTTGACTGCTTATAGGGAACTCCTCATGGGGTCACAGGAATGGTCTGAGGGCCAAGTGATGACATATTGAAGAAGATAGTCTAAGATATCTACCCATTCAAGCATTTTTCTTCAGGCTTCCACACAGCTTGAGCTCAAATCTATATATACCATTCCCACTTGATGATGGATTACTTATGTGCTCACCCTAATTTATGGCTTGATGGATCACAAAACACCCAGTTTGAGTGGTTTTGTAGCCTAATTATTGGGTGTCCTATACTTAAGTATTTAGTCTTGTCTAGGACCCAGTAGTAAGCTGAAAACTATTCTCAGAAGGAAAAGAATTATCAATAAGTGTTCCATGTTCCAAAATTTAGGGGTCTGCATAGGATTGTTTTGTCGTGGCTTCCCACAGGACCCATAAAGCATCATAATTTGCAGCACTCTAAAAGCACTGTTGATCTGCAAGTTCAGAAGATCTGAGTTGCAGAGTAATTTGTACTATGGTTTTGACAAACCAAAGGATCTTATCAAAATTAGCCATCTTCCAGGCAACTAAGTAAATAACACTGAAGTAGCAAATTCAAACAAGGAACTTACTGCCATCAAAATGTACAGGCCCATTAACAATTGTACCACAGAGCATGATGAATCAACTTATCTTTCATTTTCTCCTAAATATTACACTTTTACCAACATGTTCCTGAACATTTGAAAATTTTATTGAGTGGCAGGACCATAAATTTTTATGGAATTCATCTTCCACCCCCTAGAATACATGTGTCTTTCCAAGGTGTCTAAGATACTTGCTGTCATTGCTTGCCAGGTCCATTCAGCATATTTACAATGTGGGGGAGAATTATGATGTTCTCCAGAACATCAGAACTATCAGGGACCTAGTGCACAGTGTATGATGGAGAACCAGAAAGTTGACAGAGCCCCAAATGAAAATAGTGAAGGTATATTACTGTCCCTATGAAGTGAGGGCTAAATGTTTCTGATTTAATTTGCTAATTGATATAGAAGAAACAGCATTTGTCAAATCATTAGTTGCATAATAAGTGCCAGGAGTTTTAGTAAAAATTTCCAGTATATGCACATTCATCTGGAATATCATTATAATTGATACACTACTTTATTAATTTAATGATAATCATAGTGGAGTCATTCTTCACATGGATTTTTCTCAGGCCAGAATTTTTTTTTAAAGGAAGTTAAAATGGAATATATGGGATTCATTATCCCTGCATCTTCAGGTCTTTGATGCTGGAATTACTAAGCTCTACAATTCCTCCATTCATGTGATATTTTTTGGTTTACTACTTTGGCAAAAAGAGATAATTCTGGGATCTTCAACTTGACCCTACCACAATAGCCCTTATGACAGGTCATGGAGCCAATGAAGGTGATCTTCAGGTTCCTTAGTATTATGTCTTCTCCAGCATGCTATCACCACATGCTTGGGTCAGCAGTCCCTCTAGGACTAGTCTGAGACTGACTAGGACCTAAAAACTCCATTTCAGTTCAGACTTTTACAAACATTTCACTTTGACCAGTGGATCACTGAGAAATTTTGGGTTCCCGGAAATTTATGTGAACTCAAAGCCAGTGTCTAATAACTTCTGAAAGCTTTTGGTATTATTGCCCCTACCCTTGATGCATTGTCACTTAACTGAATGGTTACAGTTTCTTTGGGGGAAGGGATGGAGAAAGATCTACAATGTGGGAACTGTTATGGCAATGAGTTTTGCTTTCCCCTCAAATAAAAGAGTCTAGGAGTCTAGGTCTGCCAAGCTACTTGAGTTTGGGAACTGGGTGAAAGGACTTTCTTCATCTTCTATGGTGGCAGCTGAAGTCAGGGATTATGCTCACTAACCCTGCAATTTTTCTGATAATACAGATCAAGAAATATTTTGGTAGGCATTTCATCCTTAGAAGCATGACGATCCATGAACCACCTCATCGATCCTCATCTAAGCACTCTGGTTGCCATTCAGCCCTACTGCTCATTGTGGTAACTGTACCCACCATGTGGCTTCCTGCGTCTCTAAAGTCCCACCATTCCCATAGAAATTAGCACACTTATTTCAGTGGTAGTATCTCCTCTGCCTGTAAAAACAGCAGTCACAGAACTTACCAAAGATGCTGGGTCTCCTCTCCCTGTTTCGTTTTTAAAATTCCAAAATAGACTATCCCCCCAAAGTCCCACAGGTTGCACAGGGATAGGTTGCCTATGATAAATTTACTGAGGTATTTACATCCCCTTGAACTTCTGAATTCTCTCTTCCATACTATATCAGAGAAGTTATGGCATCTTGATCTCATTAGATATAGGCCATCAGGCTATTCAGAGCCATTTGCCACCAGGCAAATTAGCACATTAACTTCAGAAAGTTGGGTAAGTGCATTTCTATTGATAAATTTAATCTGTACCTTATTGGTTCGAAAATTATTCACTCCCACACATGGTTCCCAGGTTCTTACTAATATAAATGACAAATACCTTCCAATTTTAGGGGTGCATAAGCCATCTTCCAAGAATAATCTTTACTATTCTTCTTGAAGTATGTTGGCATCTGACTTTAACTATGGATCTGAAGGCATTTTTTAGGTCATGAAGCATCAGAGGATAGTCAGGAGAAAAATAGATATCTCTTTGCAAAGCAACTTTAAACAAAGGAAGAATGGTCTGAACCTTATTAACTGGAGATTTGCTAAGTTTATACATGCAACACTTAGCAACCTGGCACACTGGGTTCCAGTCTGATCAAAAATTTACAATAAATGCTTATGGCAACAGAACTTGTTTTCCTCTCAAATCAAAGTCTCTGGGTCTGTCAAGTTGCCAGATATTGTAGCCATGTCTGCCCTTGGTGATAAGCAATAAAAATTTTCAGACTACTGTAGACTTTCTCTGATGCTCTGACCATGCCTTGGGTTAAGACTTAAATTAATGAGCTTATAATTTAATTTGTTAGTTCTTCAAAACCATTAGAAATAGACTGCCCATTGCACAGTCTTTACTATCTTCATTACTACCATAATGGTGAAATGTGGCAGCCTAGAGTTGGGCATGTGACTCAATGGTAGAATCCTTGTGTAGTATACCTGAGGACCTGTGTTCACTCACCAGTACCAGAAGGAAAAAAGGAAAAAAAAAAAAAAAACAACCTCATCCAGCAGGTCATTCCAAGCAATCTCGCATGATAATTGGAGTAATATGAATGTCTGATTATTATTGCATGTCACACAATATCAGTATTCCTTTTCCTATCATCAATGAAGTATTCCTGAACAATGCTAAAACCTCGTAACTAACTCTACTAATCAATTTTTAGATTTGCAGAAAAATTACAAAGATAGCAAAGAATTCCCCAGTATACCATTCTCCATTTCCTCAACTAGTATGGTTACTTATACTAATATAAGGTGTTAATTTGTTGCAATAATTTTATTACAAATAATCAACTATTATTTTGCTACAAATAATTGGTGATTATTAGTGCATTATTATTATTGGCATATTATTGTTGACTGAAGCCTACACTTGACTCAGATTTCCTTAATTTTTACCTAACGCTCTCTTCTCTCCCATGATTCCATCCAGGATGTCACTTGACATTTTGTCATCTGTCTCTTTAGTCTTCATGTGACTGTGTCAGTTTTATTCTTATTTTTGAAGGTTATTTTCACTAGGTATAGAATTCTACATTGACAATGTTTTTATAAATTCAATATTCATTGACAATGGAATGTTGGATGAAATTGGAAATTGGACTGTCACTAACAGTGTCATTCCACTATCTTCTTGCATCTATAGTTTCTGATGAAAAGTCATGAGAGCCAAATAGATCATGCTCACACTGAAGGTACTTAATACTACCTGTTATGGTTTGAATATGAGCTGTCTCCCAAAAGTTCACGTGTGAGACAATGCTTCCATTTCTTCAGAGGAGAAATGATTGGGTTGTAAGACTCTTAACCCAATCAGTGATTTAATCCCCTGATAGGGATTAACTGAGTGGTAACTGAAGTGGTAGGGTGTGGCTGGAGGAGTTTGGAATTGAGGCGTGGCTTTGGGTATATATTTTCTATCTGGAGAGTGGAGACTCTCTCTCTCTGCTTCCTGATCCCCATGATGTGAGCTGCTTCCCTCTGTCGCACTCTTCTGCCATGCTGTTCTGCCTCACCTTGAGCCCTGAGGAATGGAGCTGACCATCTATGGACTAAAACCTCTAAAACTGTGAGCTCCCAAATAAACCTTTGCTCCCCTAAAATTGTGCTGGTCAGATCTTTTAGTCACAGCAGCAAAATAGCTGATTAAAACACTACCACACAAAAATGTTATAGGTAACAATGATTATATATTAGAAAGAACTTGAGATTAGACGTGGAATTTGAATCTTGGCTCCATCTATTGCTAACTATAGAACTTTGTGACAGCTTTTCTTAGACTCTCTGACCTCTGGTTGTCTTACCTGTACAATGAGGGCACTAAGATTTGCCTCACAGAATGGTGGTGATGAATAAAATCACATTATATGTACATGAAGTATCTGATGTTCCATAAACACTCTTAAATAGTAAGAGTCAACCATAACAACAATGTGATAACACTGACTGATATTATCATAATGTCATTAGTAAAATAATTATGCCATTGATTACATAATAAATATTTTCCAGTTTTTAAAAGCCTTATGATGGTTAATTACAGTTTAATAGAGATTGCATAATAACATGCCAGACCAGTTATGCTTCAGAATGAATTTCTTTTTAATGTTTTTTCATTTGTTCTTTTTAGTTATACATGGCAGTAGAATGTATTTTGATACATCATGCATACATGGAGTGTAACTTCCCATTCTTGTGGTTGTATGTGATGTGAAGTTACATTGGTCATGTATTCGTATATGAACATAAGAAAGTTATGTCTGATTCTACTGTTTTTCCTATTCCTATTCCCCCTCCCTTCCCTTCATTCCCCTTTGTCTAATCCAAAGTACTTCTATTTAAGAATGAATATCTGGTATCATTATTTTTTGCCTTCCTTTTATTTTATATTCCCTAGAAAAATGCTTCCTCAGGACAGCCAGTGCAAAGTCAAGAATGCTGTCAAGGGGAAGTGGGTGCTAAGAAAGTCCTCCTGAATATGCTTGGCTCTTGAGTTCATGGAGACAAATTGGCCACAAGTCCCCTGTCATGATGAGATGACTCCATACTCTGTCAGAAGAATAGCAGCCCTAGAGCATGAAGCTTGTAACTTTATAAGATAGGCCCTCCAGAGTTGAGCAGTGCCAGCATTGGAAGAGTTCTGTGAATATAGATCTGAATTATATTACTCTGGAATTATATGGATCATGCAGAATCAAAATCCGTCTCAGAATGCTGTACCTCATATACCAATATGTGGAATGTTTTCAGAAAATGTCTGCTGAATGAGTAATGAATAACTTATGAATGTGCTAGGTGCCCTGGGATGCAAAGAAGGGCAAGACTTGGCTCCTGCCTTTGGGGGCACAGGATTGAACACCAGTAATATAAAAATAGAATGTGATTACATGATAGGAAATCAAAGGAGGAAGCTGGGGATGTCATAAGTGGGATGAAATGGAAAAGGATGGATGAATAAGATTTTTATGAGTGAAGAGAAATGAGAAGAAATTCTAAGGGAGAAGAATGACAAAAGCACTAAAAGTCCAAATAGTCAAGTTGAGGATGATTAAGGAAAGGGAGTCACACGAAGGGTTTTATTCTGCAAGAATGGAGTCTGGTAAATTTGCAGGTTTTAAGACAACTCAGCAGAGATGAGAGGAGGAATGGACAGACAGAGCAGACAGAGTGGATGGGGAATTGGATGGTTGATTGTGGTCTAGACTTGAGGACCAGGAGTCACATGAAGGACAGATAAAAGAGAAGTTTCTATAGAAGGGTTGTCAGGGCTAGATAAGTGCTGGTTATAAAGATGTCTTCCTGAGAAGTGGGGTGACATTGGAAGAGAGAGGGAAGGTGGAGAGGTACAGGTCTAGACAAGTCCCAGTGTTTGTACCCTGTAGAAAAGAAGAACAACTTTACTGTGTCTAGGAACATGAAAATCAGGACAGAGGATTAGCTGGGGAAAAGATGGGGAGTTTAGTTTGAGAGTTTGTGTGTTTGTGTTTCTCAAAATGTCTATATGCAGATGAATGACAGGCCAGAGTGGGAACAAAGCAAAACCATGTAGAGAGGAAATAACATTGTCAGTGTTTTGTGGGGAGTCTCTGGGGCTTAGTGGCAGGTGAGGTCTTTAGTTCCATTCTTCCACCCACAACAGTCTATAAGATGGTGTTTGTGTTAGTCAGTTCTTTATCATTATGACAAAATACCTGCAATTATCAACCTAAAAGGAGGAAAGGTTTATGTTGACTCACAGTCTCAGAGGTTTTAAAATGTCATTGGTTACTTGGCCCTGGTGCATTGGGCCTGTAGCAACACAGTATGTCATGGTGGGAGCACATAGCAGAGGAGACCTGTTTGCCTCATGGCAGCTGGGAAGTGAAAAGAGGGAGGAAGGGACTGGGGTTCCACAAACCCCTTGAGGGCACCTCCCCAATGCCTAACTTCCCCTCACCTAGCCCCACTTCCTAAGGTTCTAGCAACTTCTAATTGTGCAACAGGCAGTAACCAAGTCTTTAACACATGGACCTTTAGGAGAACTCCAGATCCAAACTGCGGCAATATGGTACAATGAAAGCAAACTCCAGACAGACTCATACCAATGTTTACATCAAGCAGGAGCAAAAGAGTTATATCTCCTGTTCCTGCAAGCTCAGAGAGCCCCTTAGATACTTCGAAAAGCATCTTGCCTGGAAAACTCTGTGAGAGGTAGATATAATAATACTATGATGTAGGAGCAACCATGTTTCTGGGCCACAGAGTCACTTATTTAATGAATGTTAGGGTAGAAGCAGGGTGGACAAAGAGGTAAACTGAGGGTCAGTCAAAGAACTCATTGTACCACATTCCTACCACGTGAGTAGAGTCCATAAAAATCTCTCTAATAAACCACGTATCTTGTAGACCTCTCTTTCCACAAATTTAAGAGTGACAAATTTCAACAGCCATTGTACAAAATAACACCCCCTCCAGTGCAGGTTTAAATGACAATATTAGAAGTACTTGTCACACACACATAAGGCCCCATTCCTCTTACTGGGGATATGAATTCCTGATATTCACTAACACATATATCTCATATGCAAAAGTACTTTAAAGTAAATTACTACACAGAGAGGCAGTTCCAAAGAGACAGAGCTGAAAACCCCATGAGGTGGTGAGCCCTCTTGGGAGATGACCCCTGGTGGAAGGTCACCTGAATGCAATGAGAGCATTTCAAGAATGGGAAGGGTAACTGCCAGCCACGAAACGCCTAGAAGAACAGCATCATTGGAGTTGGAGATTAGGGAGGTAACCAGTGACCTTTGAGAGAACAATTTGTGAGAATAGTTGGGACTGAAGCCAGATGGCAGGAGTGAGGGTGAGTCTGAGTGGCTTGTAGACACATGAAAGCAGCGGATGTGAGCCTTGTTTTTGAGAAGTTCCATCCCAGACATGGGTCAAGATCCTGGACCAGATGAGGCATCAGGGTTGGAATGTAGAGAGCCATGCTGGTACCTCAGAGGTCCATTCAAATGCTGTTCTGAGGCCCCTGCTACCAGTCAGCTTTACGAGGACAGTCTTCCAGCACTTGTGTAGTACAACCTTTTTGACAGGTGGGTGGTGACCCACCTTCTGCTAAATATTGGGCAGTACTAAGGACAAACTTCTGAGTGTATGATTTCTGGTCCTTTGTAGCATGGTTAGTTCTCATGTATGGTTAGTTGTATTTCTTTCTCTTTCTTCCTTGCACAAATGTATAGTGAGGGGCAGTGGTTGTCTTGGGTCTCATAACAGATACGACATAAGCTCTGCCTTCAGGGCCAACAGGTTAGTTGGGTATAAAAGGAAAAGGTCACAGAAAGATATTATGTACTAGAGGGATAGGGAGGATGTTGTGGAAATGTTGCCTGGAAGGGCTTTCTAGGGAAGGTTTAGAAGGATGGTTAGGAATTTACAACCTAATTAATGAACCACAAAGCCAGATAGAATTAACAGAGCAAGGCTTTCTTTGTCACATGGCTTTCTCCAACTGCAAAAACGAGTGGGAAAGTGAAAGCGAGGCCAGAAGAAGAGATGCTTTTGTTCCAACTCTCGTTCTCCATGCTATGGGACACTGTATACATTTTTGCTTAATATTTAATGAGAAAATAAAAGGTGCTTGTGGTTTCAGTAAAGAGAGTCATTTAATACATGATAGGCATGAACTCCAAATTGGAAGATAAGTGACTAAAATCACTTTAGTAGTCATGTGGTCACAATGTGCTCTTCAGCAGCTACCTGCAGAGAGAGAGATGACTTGCCCAAAAAGCTGAGCCTTCAGATTAAAAAAAAAACCACAGATGCAGAGTGGAAACCAGACCATTCCACTGTGAGAATCCAGGCAGTACAAGATAATCCCACCAGGGCAGGGCCTGTCTTTCCCCAAAGTCTGGTTCCCAATGACTCTCAAAAGTAGGAGAGTTGCTTTTGCAACTCCAGAGCTGCCTGGTCAAGGTGCCATGTAGATGTCTTCCCTAATCTTTTCTGATGACAGGCCCAGTGACCTTTAGTGGCACTCAAACTTTTGAAGGGAAAAAAATCATAACGTGCAGAAGCCTAAACAATCCAGTCCCCAGGATTAGCAGCCCATGTCCAGCCTTCATCTTGAATCCTTCATCTTGCTCAGTTTCCCATTAACATGAGACAAGGTATTAAAAAGGTCGGAGTTCTGAAGGAGTCTGTGTGCTGGGCTTTCTTTCCAGGTCTGTATTCCGAGCATAATGAAAAGGCTCACTTCACAAATTTGTGCACAACTCAAGAGGCCTAAAAGGAATCTAAATGTGATTTTTAGAAGAACATTTTGTGGCTTGGAGAGGGGCAATCCATGGTATTAAAGTGTAACTACCTGTTCCCAAACCCTTTTCAATAGCATGTCAGGGAGCAAAGCTGCTCTTATCAGATCTGACAAGCGTATGCTGGTGAGGAAGTGGAGGGGAAGCTCTCTGTTCATATGACTAATTAGACGGACTTCATGCTGGGTTGCTCTTTTTTGATGCAGGTCCTGGTCCTAATTGTCAGTTTGCTCCTCCAAAAGTAAGGTTGAGTTCAAATGCTAATGTGGCCTGTTTTTTCTTAGCATTCTGACCTGAAACTGATGCGGGGTGACAGGGAACAGAGGGGGGAAAAAGGACTCATTGCATTGGGAGTAAACCTTTTCAAGTTCCCCATGAGGAAACCTGGAACACTAGGAGCAGCTTCCAAAGACTGTGTTTATCACCTTCCATGACTCGCACCTGCTGGGAGCTCTGCCTTGTAGATTTCTAGGCTCTGTGATGGCCTGCCAAGCACAAGTGGGGAAACCAGAAAAGCAGATTGGTCAAGTTCACTTGGACAGTTCTCCAAAGGCCAAGGTGGTTATCAGAAACAAACCTGGTCCCTGTGCATGGTGATAAGTCTAGGAAATGGGAGATGAGGGACTGATTGCAAGAATGCTGCAGTTCTTCACCCCTCCCCATTGTCATGGCCGTTGCCATGTGGTTTTGCAGCTCTTCCTATCAAGAGGTGTTTTCTGTTTCCTCAGCCTTAAATCTATGCTGGTATTTTCACATTGTGGACCAGCTAAATGCAGTGGAAGTGATTTCATTAGATTCCAAACTCAGATCCTGAGAGATCTGAGCACGTCAGCTATTTCATGGGTAATGCTAAGTGCATGAATCCAAGGATGAGAAATCATATACAGCAGTGCTGGAGTTGAGGCCATCCTAGACCATTCTGTGCCAGGCTGAACCACCATCATGACACCTGAGCAATCCAGCCAGCATAAACCTAGAACACTGGGTTGGAAGAACAGTCCAACCAACCCATGGATTTATGAACAAAAAGAAATGCTATTATGATCTTAGGGGATTGAATTTTGGGGTGTGTGTTAATTCAGATCCTCTGAGAAATAGATGCCAAGATGGAGGTAGATGTACAAGAGACTGATGTGTATAAAATACCTGTGATGGATAAATGGGGGAGGGGACCAAGGTAGAGAGGACTTTCAGACTAAGATGCGTGTCTGATTTCCAACAAAGAAAGAGGGAAGGAAGGTTTGGGCAAAGAGTCTCAGACTGCAACACAGTTCTAAGAAAGTCCTGGCTAATTGAAGGGTAGTCCTAGAACCAAGGTCACTGTTTAAGATGCTCTGCATCTCAAAGAAGTGGGTCTGCATTAGTCAAGAACATCGCTGTTCTCAGTCACTGACTGGGAGAAGCCTGGGAGAAGAGTGGCTTCACTGTGAACTCAGGGTGGGGGGTGGATCCAGAAGGGTAGCAACTTGGGATATTAGTCCCCAAGCAGGGATCTGAGAAGCACAGGCTTGCTCTAATGCAGCATTATTGGGGCAGTAGGTAACTGATATGTGAGGCAATTAAGTCTCAGTGCCTCAGAGATCTCTGTTGTGGCTGAGCTTGACCTTCCTTTCCCCTAAGCATTGTCTCTTTGATTAAAACTAGAGCAGATCTTTTCCTTGAATAGCATCAATTTTTTTAAATGTTCTTTCTTATCTGCAGTATCTAAGACTGGAAAGATCTGACAAAAGGCAACAGATCCAATGTCCCCTGCAGGGCAAAGCAGAGTGTAAATTGTTCATCATTTTGTCCTGAAAGGGGGTCACATGATGTCTTGCATAGCATACCAGGAGGAAACCGAGTCCTTGACTAACAGAATTCAATTACCAAGATTTGAAATTGGCTTCAATCTGTGATGTAGAACTTATGGAATATTGTTGTTGATGAAAAATCCTTTATGAATCTACATGGCCTGGATTAGCATGCCTCATTATTATTGTTTTTATGAAGCAATGTAATTACTAAGCATTTGCAATCACTATAATTAATTAGTTTTTTATAGATATCTAGGAAGAGGATACAACTTCAGATTCAATTAACATTTATGGAGTTCCGTTTATGTGCTAGGCACTTTGCCAGGGACATATTTTATTGAATTCTCACCAAAACCATGAGAGGTACTAATTATATCTATTTTCTCAGGGATCACTCTATTAGGGTAGAACACAGACATGGAGTCAGGTCCTCTGACTTCACAATCCATGCACTCTGCAAACATGTATTGAGTACCTAGAAAATTCTAAGAACTGAACTATATGATAGCTACATCAACATAGTTCCTGCTCTCAATTTGCTCACAGGTTAGTAGATACACAGATGTCATAATCATATATACTTCATATACACATATACATACACATCATATACACATATCATATACGTATCATATATCACAATCGTATACACATATGAGATGTGTGCTATGTCTGAGAGAAGCAGAGGGCATGGTGGACACTGAGAAATGGCCCTTTGTGGACTGAATTGTGCCCCTGTCCATTTGTATAATGAAGCCCTAACCCCCAGTAGCTCAGAGTCTGACTGTATTTGGAGGCGGAGTCTTTGATGAGGCAATTAAAGTAAAGTAAGGTGATATGGTTCAGTCTTATTTGAAAATAGTTGGTGTCCTATGAAAGAGGAGAGTAGAACATGGGCATAGGTGTGAGGAATGACCATGCAGGGACACAGCAGGAAGATGGCCATCTGTGAGCCCAGGAAGAGACCTCAGAAGAGACTAGTCTTGTTGACACTTCACTCATGAAACTTCTGGTCTCCAGAACTGGGAAAAAAATTAGTTTTTGTTGCTTTAGCCACCCTGTCAGTGGCATTTTGCTGTGGCAGTCTGAGGTGACTGACACAGTGCTGACCCTCCTGGGCAAGGGTGGGAGAAAGCTATTCCCAGCGCATTTCCTAGAGAGGCAGGCTTGGTAGAACAAGATGGGACAGGCTGCACATCCCTGCCTGACCATTGAATCGCCCACGGGCCCTTGGCAAATTACTTCTCCTCAGGCCTCAGTTTTCCCATCTGCAAAATGGGGAGAAAATCCCAGAAATGCATTTCCCAAAGCATGTTTCATGGAACACTGATACCTTGAGACAGTTCTCAAGAAATGGGACAGAGGGGTAGCTGGCCAGATACATTTGGGAATACTGTTCACTGGTCTCCTTCTTGGTTATTCAGAGCATGGAGTTAAGTATATTACAGGTTGAAATGCTTCAGGGGAAAAAAAGTTTCATTTTCTTAGAACTTACTTTGTTTAGCCACAAAACTCCATTTGACAGCACACTCAAAACTCATGTTCCAAAGAACCCATTTTGGAAGACTGAGGCCCAAGTCCCATATATCTTAATTTTCTGAGTCCTTACTTGGTAACTTAAAAAAGTAAGTAAAGGTAAGCATGGTGGCAAATCCCAGTGACTCAGGAGGCTGAGGCAGGAGGATCATAAATTGGAGGTCAGTCTAGGAAATTTAGCAAGAACCTGTCTCAAAATAAAATAAAGAGGGCTGGGGGCTAGAATAGTGGTAGAACACTTGCCTAGTATGTGTGAGGCCCTTGGTTCAAGAGTCTAGACCTGTGATCTAAACCACTGATCTAGTGAAGTAGTTCTAACACCAGGGACAAATGGAAGAGGTGGCATTGATTCGGATTTTAATCTTCTATTTGAGAATTAATTTTTTTCATTTCTAATATTTTAATATGTAAACTTACTTCTCCATTTCCTCCCCTTCTTCTCCTTCCCACCTCCCCTCCCTCTCCCTTACCTCTGGTTCTTCTCTTCTCCTCTGATTTTTTTTTTTTGAATGGGGCAGGGATTGAACTCAGGGGTGCTTAACCATTGAGCCAGATTCCTGGTCTTTTTTAATTTTAATTTTTAGTTTGAGACAGGTCTCACTAGGTTGCTTACAGCCTCACTAAGTTGCTGAGGCTGGTATCGAACCTGCGAACCTTCTGCCTCAGTTTCCTGAGCCGTTGGAATTACAGGTCTGAGCCACCATGCCCGGCCTCCTTCCTTTTCTTAACTTGTTCCCTTAGCAAAAAGCCACAGACCAATGTCAAATAATAGTGATGATAGTGGGGATTCTTGGCTTTCTTTTGGCTGTAACATACTAGTGCTTCTAGTGCTTCACCAATAATTTTTCTTTCTTTCTTATTTTTTTTGTATTGGGGATTGAACTCAGGGACACCTTACCACTGAGCTACATCCCAAGTATTTTTTATTTTGCTTAGTTGGTGAGGGTCTCCTTAGGTTGCTGAAGCTGACCTGAAAGTTGGACAAATGATTATTGATTTTTTAGCAAAATCCTGTAGGGATAATCATGTCGTTTTATCATTTGAATTATTAATTTAATAAATTATTTAATTGGTAAATGACCATTACACTCTTAGTGCCTTTGTCATGAAGCAGTGTGACACATTAATTGGTTTCAGAATTTCAAGCTAATATAATTACTGACTTTCACCTGATTTTGATCAGATATATATATTACAAAAACACTTAAAACAGATTTGTGCTAATGAGAATTTCACCAAATTCTATCAGGATGCTTTAGTTCCCATTAGATAATCAGCCCAGCTCTGGTTCAAGGTGATATCAGTCAACTGTTAATCTATTTTAATATTCAGTAATGCATGCATAGAATTTAACAAAAAAGCAGGCAGTCTCCAGAGAGCCTTTTAAGGAAAATTCTGTCATAAGAATCTCAGTTTATATATATTAGTTGTGGCCACACAAATACAGTGCAAAGAGTTGGCATTTTAAGGTTAAATAGAAAAATGAGACAATGAAAAGAGTTTTTAAAAAAGGCATGTTAGCAATTATCTTTTGCAAATGCTCCTTTCTAAACCCCACTCTTACAAAATACTGATGTATGTAAATTTTTTCAGCTTTAGCTGTAAAACGCCATATCTAATATCTATCAACAAATGCACCTACCGGTTTCTTTTTACAAATTTCTAGCTAAAAATGTGATATCTAAACTTTTTCTCAGATTGACTTTTAGAAAGTGTAAGCAATAGAGTTGGACTAATTATGATGATAAAGTAAAGTGAAAAAATCATTAGGGCTGATATTCTATACCTTTTAGTAATGTAAAACAAAGAAAATAAGACACCAGGGGAAATTGCATCGGGCTGATTTATTTGGTAGTTAACTAGTTTATTTCACATTTATTATTGATTTAAATGCTTACTCACATCTTGATAGTAACACTCAGATACACATCAATGACAGATTATTAATTTATGCTCATCTCAGCAACGTTTCCCAGCCATAGAGACAATCTGACTTTGGAGATCTTCAGAAAAATGTACACATTAAGTCCAGTAACATCATTAACCTCTTAATTTCTCTTGCAACTGCAGCAATAGTCATGGGACTCAGTCTGTGTAAAATCACTGCTTCTTTTTCTAATCCCTGGATTCTTGGACCACATCTTTGCTAAATGAGGAGCATGCTCAGTGGGTCTTTGAGTGCCAGGGCTGGGACTCTGCTTTGCTGTTGGCAGCTCAACCAGCAGCATTCTTTTATCTTTTTGAATGCCAATGAAAGCAATAAAGACGAATGCGGTACCAAGAAGTGAACATCTCAGATTATAGCAAAGCAGTATTATACAAGTCAGATATCTGAAGCCAAGTTAGGTACATAGGTTCCTCTGGACTTAGGATGGGATTGCATCCTAATAAACTCTTTGTAAAATATAAATATTTTGAGTCAAAAAATGCACTTAACCCACTTAACCAACCGAGCTCCCTAGTTCAGCAACACAGTGTGCTGCAGAGTGAGGGTCATTTTGTCCCCCAATCACATGACCAATTGAGAGCTGTGGCTCAGGGCCACTATGTACCATAGGAAGAGAGTCAGACAGCAGATCATGCCCTGAAAAGGATCCAAATTCAGATTTTGAACTGTGGTTTCTAATGAATGCATGTCCCTTTCGCACCCTCCTAAAGTTGAAAATTCCTAAAGCTACTGGAAATCTGGGACCATCTATATTTTCCTCTGGGAATCACAGAACACCAGAACTGAATATGAACTTAGAGATGGCTTTGTTCCACTCTCTTATTTGGTCTGGTAAAACCAAGTGGCAGAGTGCTTGTGTGACATGCTTTCTTGCTAATGCAGACTGCTTCTGTGCTGCTTGGTTTCATTTCTCTGTTCTGGGGTCCCATAAAGACAGCATTTCCCAAATATATGGTGATATTAGAGTTACAGGACTAAGCTTGGGATGGGGCAAGGTGACATGTGCCATGTCATACCTGGAAAGCTTCTTGTCTCACTCATTAGTTGAATCAGAGGATCCTGCAGAGGACTCAGGAAACCCTGGAAGATGACAGTAAAACAAGATAAATAAAACTAGCATCCCTGAAATATCACACAGAAAGTAGGACACATGGATGTGAAACATACCATTATAGTGTTTGGCCATGAAAATTTAGGAGGTTGTTACAGCCCTTAGTGAAATTACCCTAATACACTGATGCACACAAAATTTGCTGGTAACAGAATTAAAGCCAGGAATTCTAACATCCTGTCCTTGATCTCAATCATGTGTCATCCTTTATGCAGAATTATTATCTCCACAGACCCCAAGGAATAGCTTTTTCTTGAAAATCTTCCGGGAAAGTTTCTTTGTGGCAAAACTGAAATGACGAGGGGTGACATGGTCACATTCAAGAGTTCTCAATTTGTCATGATAACATGTGTATTTAGTCCTTCAGACGTAGCTGATGTATAGCTGGGCAATTACCCAATGTGAAATAAGCTTTTTTGAGGGGGTGGGGATCCCTTAGACCACATGGAGGAACTCAGCAATATTTAGGCACCTCTGAAAATATCTCAGGAGTCTGGGACTCTGCTTGGAGAAGATAGTCTCATGGTCTTTTAGCAATTCCTTTCACACTCATCATTAGCTTGGAAAATGATTAAGAAGCCCATAGGAGGGGAATATTCCCCTTGACCTTCTGGCCTGTTGAGTGAATATTGACCTCATATTAAGCTCTTGATGGCCTGTCTGAATAAATTCACCAGTCAGCCCAACTATCATCTTACATTCATGTTCATGAGGAGGCGGAGAGAATGTTTGCTCCTTTTAGCCAATGTGGTAGACTCATTGTGTTGCAAAGGTGAATCCTCTCTCTTTTCTTTCATTCTCTCTCTCTCTCTCTCTCTCTCTCTCTCTCTCATCAGAACTGGAGATGGAACCCAGGGTACTTTACCACCGACCTACATACCCAATCCTTTTCATTTTATTTTTATAGTTTGACACAGGGTCCTGCTAAATTGTTAAGGCTGGCCTCAAACTTGTGATCCTCCTGCCTCAGCCTCCCCAGTCACTGGTGTGTGCCACAGTACCCAGGTGAATTCTCTTTCTTAGTTGTGAATATTGAGCTTTCTAGTGATGTTTTCTGTGGTATTTTTTGTTCTTATTATTTCTTTCTGATATGCATTTCTGATTTGAATTGTTTTCCACCTGGGGTAAAGGATAATTTTCTTTTAATCTTCTTATGTTGCTTATTTTATGCTACTTTCTTAGAAAAAATAAGACTTTTTGGAAAGGATAAATTTCTCCATGAATATTTACACTTAAGTTGAACCCATTGACATGTTGCTCAGTACCCACTTGGATGAGTTGGAATTGGCTTCCTTCAGAGACTGAAGCATAATTTTTGGGAGTGATTGAGAAATAGTTTGATCTAATCCAAAACCATTTTCAAAAAGTTAGGAAAAGAACAGCAAAATAAGCACAAATAAGGTAGAAGGAAAGTATTAAGAAAGATAAGAGTAGAAATTAATAAATTAGAAAACATATATATGTATAATAAAGAAAATCAACAAAGCTAAAAATTTTTTTTCTTTGAAAAAACTAATGAAGTCGATCAATAAATCAATCAGAAAAACTGATCAAGAGAAACTCTTTTGGCTGTAGCTGACAAATATTAAAAGCAAGCTTTTTTGTTTATTAGCACTACATTCATATTTAATTTCTAATTTCATTAGATTTCTTCTTTGACCCACAGATTTTTGAGGAAATATTTCTCTTACTTTCCAAACACATGGGTATTTTTAATTTTCCACATGACTTCAATCATTTGAAATTTGTTAAGACTTTTTTCATGACCTAGCACTTGTTCCTTTCTTTTTTAAGCATTTCATTTGTACTTAAAAGACACAGATTTGGTGTATTATATATGTATTTGCTAAAGTATGTAATCATGTTGTTAATGTCTTTTAAATCACTCTCAGTTTCTGAGAGGGATGACTGTTGATTTGTCTAGTTACCCTCTTTGCTCTGTCAGAATTTCTCTTTATATAGTTTGAGGCAGTTTTAGGTGCATACACATTGATGAAATAAACCTTTTGTCATCATATGGTGCACTTTTTAAGCTTCAGTAATTTTTTTGCCCTAAAGTCTACTAGTTTAATATTGATATAGCCATATGTGCATTCATTTGATTATTGTTTTCATAGAACATGTTAAATACCATATATACTGTGGAGATTGTACAAAATTTTCTTTTACTTTCTACCTCTCTTGCTCCTCATGTTATATATGTGTGTGTGCATATATGTGCATATATAAATAATAAACCATATATATATATATATATATTTCTTAAGCCCAGTATGAGCATCTTTGTCTATTAGAGCATTTCATTCTTTAAGGAGTGAGAAGTATTTAACAGAATAATATGACTAAAGTTGTAAAAAGAATTAGACCCAATTTAGCTGCTTGACTTGGGGTTGTAGGCAGTAAGACTTATTCATGCTCCTGGCTGAGAAAGTCCTTCCTGTATTTCTGGATATCCAAACAAGTGAGAAGACAGACAGGCGCTCCAGGCACTCCTCTCGGTTTCTGAGAGAGTCATATTCTATATGAGGTGGGAGCAGGGAAGAACTGCCTGGTGAGCCAGATCTGCCCCATCTACCCTGGCTCCTCACAGAGGACACATGCCAGGGCCAGACGGTCCTCTGATCCAGAATGCCCTGAGGGCTGTTCCGTTCCTTCTGTGATTCCCAGTGACTGGCAGCAAAGTGGCCATGTGCAGATTCTCAACCTTCTGTGCTTCGTTAAGGGTATTGCTTCTTTTGGTGTTTAGCTAAGGAGAATTTCCTTGTGGAGAATGACAGCGTTTTCTTCCCACTATTCTAGGTCGGAAAATCTGATGACAAAATTCCAGTTGGTTCTGTAGCCTGTCTATGCTCAAGACCAATAAGGCTCCCTTTGTAGTCTTCACTATGTTGTCCAGATCATATTGTACCTGTTTGTTTCCTCTACATGGACAAGACTGCCTCTCATTCTTCTTTAATCACGTATCCAGTGTATCATGGGCATTTGATTAAACAATGGTGATGTGAACACTGAGCAATCTGTATAATTCTACTTCACTGGAGAGTATGGAAGAGTTAGGGAAACAGTGGTGTGAGAGAAGATATTCTTTCACATCTATTTATGAGCCTTTTATTTAGGAGTTCATTGCTATTAAGATGTAAGACACGTTTGATTGTTATTTACAACTTCCGGTTTAGAGTGTTACCTTATTTTGGTCCCTAGTTTGTAATAAAAATACTTGCTTTTCATTAAATTCTCCCTGGCAGCTCTTGGTGTTTTTGTTCTTTCTAGAGGAGCTTTGGCGGTGGTAATCACTGAACATGGCAGCTTCCTGGTTTACATCTGTTAGATTCTAAACTTCTCCATACTGGTCAGGTTTCAGCAGAATATGTGTTACCAAGGTTCCTAAGCCCTTGGGGTCTAGTCCTTCCTGCCAGGTAGGAGATAGATATATCTAAGACATAAGCTGCTTTAAAGCAAGATTATAGCATCTACAATAACACTGCAAGCTATCAAACAACTGGCTGATATTGCTTTGAACATGAATGAAGTTCTACATCTCCTCCAACTATTGAAATTATAAAGTTGGACTTCAGCTCCCTCAACTAAAACAATCACAGCATCCTCAGGGACTCTGCTCTGATGAAGACAGTTGCTTGATAAAGGAGAAAAAACTTTTTAGGACCAAATGGACCAAAAAAAAAAAGTTCTTTCTAACTAATGGCCTCTGTGGGAATCATGGGATTACATATGATAATTTGTGATGTGCTCGTGGTTTTAGGTGCATAAAATGACTCATTCTAAGTTTTGAGTTAATGGGGTGCTTGTAGATGTTGAAGACTTATTTATAATGGAATATTTGCTGATGTTACATGATCATGGTTGGAACAAAAAATAAATCTGGAATGTCCTTACAAGAGACAGGACAAAAACTACCATATATTTGATAAAGTTTGGGCACTCTGTCAAGGCCTCCTCCCTGTTATGGCTCTGATTATATTTGAAGATAGTCCTTGTCTGGCACTTAGTAGAGGGGAATTCATTCTTGGATTGGAGAAGAAAGGAGAATTGATCTCAGGTACTAAGATATTAAAAGGGGATAATAAAGATATTGGTATGACAAAATCCTTTACCAGAATGATAAAGATATCAGTAATAGCAGTGGTCATATATATGAGAGAATGGTCACAAGAAATCAACATGATCAAGTGGAAATAGGGTTAGTAATGTTTCCATGGGAACCACATTGGTTTCACTGGAAGGATAACACTGAACAGTGTGACACATTCAGCATTCCTAGTTGTTAGGGCAGTAATATCCTTCAGTCACTGTATACAATCAAGTATGCCTCCTTCGAAATGCTCACTAGGGGGATGATGCAGACCTCCATTTGGGGTCACTGGTAGATGTTCAAGAATCTTGGCCCTAGGCTGGGTTTTGCTAGCAATATCCTGTGAATCTTTAGAAAAATAATTTTTGCCTATATTGACCTTAGTTTTCTCATTTGGAAAATTAAAAGGATTGGAAGTTCTATAAGATTTCTTTCAGCTCTTATCACTTCTGTATTGGTCAGATCTCCATTGTTGTAACAAAATACCTGAAACAGTCAACGTTTAAGGATGAAGAGGTAATTCTGGCTCATGGTTTCAAAGATTTCAGCCCTTGGTTGCTCAGCCTTGTTGCTTTAGGCCTATAGCCACACAGTACATCATGGGGGAGTGCATGATGGAGGAGGTCTGTCCACCTCATGGTGTTCAGGAAGCAAAGAAAGAGAAGGGGAGGAACTCAGACCCCAGTATTCCCTTCCAGGGCACTCCCCCAAAGAACTTGCTCCCTTCCATTAGGCCCCCCTGTTTAAGGTTCCACCAGCTCCCAGAAACACCACTGGCAGGCAGCCAAGCCTTTAACACAGACCAGCAGGAGGGGCATTCGGGATTAAAATTATAGCAATTCCTAAGTAAAAGAAAAATAAATGGGTTCCTTGTATTCTAAAAAGAGACTAAGTACAACTCTCCCCAAAACACAGGGAAAAGCTAAGCCTGAGATGACTACCCAAGAAGCTAAACATAAACTCTGAGTTGGAAGCCCTGTGGTTCCTCCAGAACTGATGAGAATCTTTTCCTTCTTTTTTTCCCCCAGAAAATAGTGACTCATTTCTATGTGAATTGGGTGGGAATGGAAGGAGATCAGATAAAAGGAGAGAGTAAAAATGTTTCATGGTGTTACGTGAGTTTCATTAGAAATTATTTTTAATGCCATGGCTTGCCTCTTGTTTATTTCCTTTTTAACTTCTCCCCTCTTCTATCTTAGCTCTCCCTCCAAGGGCCAGGCTTTTATCACTGGGATCATTTGTTAAAAGTCCTGCTTTGCTATGTGAGATTGCAAAAAGGATCTGTATACCCAGGAACATTCTCACCATTTTCAAAGTATCCAATTTTTGTCTCACTTGCTTGGTAGGAACGTTTACCCTTGGGGTGTTCTTACTCACTTGAGTGCTTTAAGTCTACATTAATACACTTATTTCAACCAGACCTTTAATCAATATTTCATGGGATGTATTGAGAAGACCCATTTAATCTGTTTTAGTCTCTGCAGGTGTAGGAGTGAGAGAAAGCACTGGCCCGGGAAGACGGGCATCATTTACACACAAATGAAGATGTTCCTATCGATCATGGGCTTGTTGGGATAATAATACTTCTGATGAATCATTTATGGGAAGGGAACTGGGCATTTTATGTTTTACAGAAAGGAAATTTTGGATCCTTAAGTGTATACCAGAAGCCCCTTATTGAAAAAGTCAAGGATAACCATCAGATTGACTTCCTAGCAAGGAAAAACACAAATAACAATAAAAAAAGCTTGAAGAGTCAGGCCAATTGGGATCACAAATGATTCCAATACTTGTATACCGGGATATTCTGAAGTGTTGGAATTCTACCATCTATGGACGAATAACTCTCAATAAAAAGGAAGGTTGACATGACCTTTGGAGTGATAATTTGGTTTTTGGTAATATTTATAGTATGATGGTAAATGATCTGGGATTTGAAATCATTCAGGGGACCTAACTCAGATTTTGTCTCCAACACTATCTGTATGACTATAAGCATTCTACTTTCCATCCTTCAAACATCACTTCCTAAGCTGTAAAATGTGTGATTAATTTCTGACACAATTAAGCACTTACTAGGTGAAAGTCACTCATCTCAGCTCTTCATATATATTATCTTTTAGTTCTAAAAAATAACCCTCAGACTACTGATTGCTATAGCTATGAAGTAAGTCTATAAAGGAGGTGGTTTTCTCTCACTTTTTTCTTCTTTTTCAAACTTATTTTAACTGTTTTAATTCCTCTGTGTTTTCATATAAATTTCATCTTATTGTTTTGCTGGGATTTTGATAGAGTTACACTAAACATAAGTGTTGATTTGGGGAGAAATGAGTCTTTGAATCCATGAAAAAAGTACATCTACTTATTTAGATCTTTGATGTCTTCCATCAGCTTTTTGGAGTATTCAGCATATAGATCCTGCAGATGTTTTGTTAGATTTTAATTTGGGGGTGATTATAAATAGTATTAAATTTTTTAAAATTTAAGTTTTCACATATTTATTTCTATAGGAATATTGCTGATTTTGTTTATTGATCTTGATTTCTGCAAAGTTTATGAGCTTACTTAGTTCTAGAATTTTTTGTTAGAGAATCTTGGAATTTTCTACATAGACATTCATTTTTATCTATAGAGGATGGGAACATAGCCTAGTGGTAGATTTCTTGTTTGGCATGCACAAGGTCCAGCACTACAAAAAGCAAATACACAAAAACCCAAAACATTTAATTCTACTAAATATCCTGAACATCACAGCTTAGCCTTGCAACCTTAAATATACTCAAAGCACAATCTTACAGTTGAGCAAAATAATCTAACATAAGTATCTAATGTCAATTGTTAAATATTATACACCATATGATATAAAATGTGTTGTTTACCCTTCTGTATGCATGACTGACTGGGAGCTGTGCTTTCTGCCACTGTCCTGCATTTTAGGGAAGTATTAGTACTAGTATAAGTATTAGTAGCCTGAAAAAAAATCCAAATTCAAAATCAAAATACAGTTTCTATTGAATGCATATCACTTCTATACCACCATGAAGTTGAGAACAATCTGTATTTCTTCCTTTTCAATTTGTATGACTTTTAATTCCTTTTCTTGCCTTATTGTGCTGGCCAGGACTTCTAGTATAATGTTGAATAAGAGTGATGAAAATTGTATTATAAATGTTTTCAACTTTTCCACATAATGTTTTGACCTCATAAACAAACAGACAAACAAATAAATAAGCATCATTCTGATTGAGGAAGGACTACACTTCCTGGGGTTAACCAATTCTTAGAGATAGCAAAGTGCACAACCAGAAACATGACTTTAACATGCAGGCTACCTAATTCAGGGCCAAGTCTCCTCTATCTGTCCCATATACCCCAAGAAGCAATATTTCTCTGTCTTCACTATCCTGGGCCTAGGTGTTAGGCAAGTAGGGGTCACCTCATAGTTCAAATCTTGACAATTATTGAAACTAACCAATCCTGAGCAGTTTTCCCTGCCCTGCCTTGCTTTCCCCTTAGAAGCCCCAGTAAAGGCTCTGACCGAAACCTTCCCTTTTTTCCTATCTTCTTCCTCTTTACCACCCTGGTGCCTTTCCCTTGTGGTCCCTTTCTAGCTTACCATTCTTTCTATCTGTAGGACCTGTGAGTATGATAAACTTTTTTTTCCTGATTCTGTCTTCTGCCTGATTATCTTATGAGAGAAAATAATGTAGCTGACTTCCTTTCTTTTGGCCTTACAAAGAAAGCATTCAGTTTTTAATTATCAGTTATAGGATTTTTTGAAGATAGATACTCTTTATCAAGTTAAAGAAATTCTTCTGTTTTAGATTTGCTGAAAGTTATTTATCATAAATGGACATTGAATTTTTTCAGTGTTTTATTTGCATCTATTGATATGATCACATAATTTTTTTTATTTAGTCTTCTAATTTGGTGAATCATACTGATTGGTTTTCACATGTTGAATCAATCTTGCGTTCCTTGGAAGAACTAAATTTTGTTGTGCTATTATTATTTTTATACATTGCTAGTTTTAATTTATTAATTTTTTGTTGAGAAAGTTTGTACCTTCGTATGTAGGAGATGTTGGTCTGTAGTTTTTTCTTCCATGTCTGTCTAATTTTGATATTGATATTTTAAAGTTTTTAACGAACACTTTTGACTTGGTATATAGGAAAAGTATTATTTTTTCTATTTTCTTCTATATCTGGCTACTGCCCTGAATTTTTTTCAGTTCTCATAATTTTTAAATTGGTTTCTTGAATTAGACGATGATTTTTTATTTAAGAAAACACTTTGGTCTCTCTCCCACACCCCAACTGATATTTATTTTTCAGTTGTTCTTATATTTGCATACTATCTGGTGCCTCTCAAATTCTTATAATTTTAGTAATTTTTAATTTTTATAAATATAATTTTCATGATACTCATACATAATATTTACTAGTAAATGTAACCTCCTTTATACCTATAGTTGTATTCCTTTTTTCATTCCTAAATTTTGCAATTTTACATAATCTTTTCCTCCCTCCTTCCCTCTCCCTCTGATCGGACACATCAGGACTTTAACTTTTTAATTGACCTTAAAAATAACAATGTAGGATATTATGATTATCTACGCTTTTTGGTAATACTTTTATATTTTATTAATTTATGTCTTTTTAAACTGAGCTCTAATTTTTTGCTTTATTCATCAAATAGTTTATTTTCAGGCTGTTTACTTTTCTCTGAAAACACTTTGGTTACATTTCATAGGTTTCAAAATGTCATGTTTTCATGATAATTTATTGCTAAATAGCTTAAAATTTCAATTTTGTTCTCTTCTTTAATCCAATAATGTAAGTCTTTTTAAAATTTGCAACTTAATAGATCATTTTTGTCTAAACTTTAAAAATATTAATTTCTAATTTCATTGCTTTGTATTCAAAGAATAGGACATGGATTCTGTTTTGTGGTTTAACACATGATCAATTTTTATTCCTATAGTTATTTGCAACAAATTTTCTAATTAGGAGATAGAAATATCTTTATCTATCTACATATCTATCTATCCATATCTCAAAAATACTAAACTGTTCAAGTCCTCTGTATATGTGCTTAAATCTGTCAAAGATTTTTAACTATTGTAGTTTTATGGATTTGGGCTAATGCTGCCATCAGCATTATATATTTTAATGTAATAGTTTTTGTACACAACTATTTTATCTGTATTATGAATTTTATCTTTTGCTATTTAAAAAATTTTCATTTTTCATTTAAAGCCATTAGCCTTTAAATATCTTTTGCCTATTACTATAATTGCCACCACTGTTCTCTTTCTGTTAACATTTTCTTGGCATCTCTTTGATTATTATCACTTTATTTTCAATTCCTCTGTGTGAGTTAATTTTTGTTGTATCAAACATGTAGTAAAGACGGTTTTCTGAAATAGAGAATTGATCTATTCACATTTATTTTGATCATTAATATATTTGAACTTAATCATCCTCACATTCTTTTATATATTCTGCTTACCATATTTTGCCCTTCAATTTTCCCACTTTCCTGTGTTTACTCATGGTTATATGGAATTTCTTTTTTCTTTCCTTCTCCCTTAAGTGAGTTGAAAATTTAAACTGGACTATTTTAAAACACAGTTTTATGTTCATTGCAGAACTTTTCACATCCCTCCGCCCCACACATGCACAGCCTCCCCCACTGCCAATATCACCTCCCTCCCACAGAGCAGTATGCCTGTTTTAGCTGAGGAACCTACATTGATGCATCCCCATCACCCCAAGTCTATAACTCACTTGGTACTCTACATTCCATAGGCTTTAACAAATGTACATTGGCATGTATACACCATTGTGGTATCATACTGAATAATTTCACTACAATAAAAATCTTCTCTATCCCACCTATTCATCCTTACCTGCTCCTTAAGCCCCAGCAATCACTGATCTTTCTGCTGTCTCCATAAATTTTGTACTTTCCAGAATGTTACATAGCTGAAATTATACGGTATGTAGCCTTTTCAGATCAACTTCTTTCATATAGTAAAAAGCCTCTAAGTTCCTCCAAGTCTTTGCATAACTTGAGAGATCATTTCTTTTTAGCACTGAATAATATCCCTCTATTTGGATGTACCACAGTTTACTTATTCATTCACCTACTTGAAGGACATCTCGGTGGCTTCCAAGTTTTGACAATTATGAATAATACTGCTATCAATATTCATGTGCAAGTTTTTGTGTGAACATAAGTTTTCAACTCATTTGGGTAAATACCATGGCTGTTATCATAAGGTAAGAGCATGTTTAGGTTTGTAAAGCACTGTTAAACCATCCGTTAAAGTGGCTGCACCATTTTGCACTTTAACCAGCAGTGGGAGTGAATGACAGTTCTTCTTGTCCCACATCCCCACTAGCAATGGATATTGTCAGTGTTCTGGATTTTGTCCAGTCTAATAGACGTGTAGGTCTATCTCATGCTGTTTTAAGTTGCATTTCCCTGATGATATTTGATGTGGGCCATCTTTTCAAATATTTATTTGCCATATTTAAATTCTTTTTTTTTATTGTAGTGACTATTAAATTTTTTATGAATGTCTTTGGAAATGTATTTTTTAATTTTAAAAGCAACACAAACTGTTTTAAAATTCCATTAATATAGAAGTCTAAATAATAAAAATGAAAGTTCATGAATACCCCGGGATAATCATTGATACATATCATACTTTCAGAGTTTTTGATGCATAGCTAAGTACACATCCAATTTTCTCTGCAAGTGTGACTATACTATATATGGATTAATATACTTAAGCTTACTTTACTTTTTCTGCCCTAACAAATTTTATGTGGAGTAGAAAAAGTCATATCTAGTTTTAGTTCAAGATGAATCACTTTGTGTTCAACATTTTGCCTCAATATTTCTTAACAATTGCATCAAGATCACAAACACATCACAACCCTTTAGCTATAATTGTCCTCTTGCTGTTATCTTTGCTTACCAAGCAAAGATTTTTATTTCAAATCTTCCTCTTTGTTTATTTTGCTTTTTATTTTGCTGGAGAATTTCTTTTCATAATTTGTTTCAGAAAGGGCACGTGTATAAGTTTTCTGAGTCCTTGACAAAATAACATTCATTTTATATTACACATTAAGTAATAAATTTCTTTGTTACAGACTAAAGTTGAACATTGGTCAAATGTTAGTTTCTTTGTAAATAATTTTTTTCTTTTATTTTCAAGATGAGTTCAGAGAATTTTCTAGTCTATGTCTAGATAAATATATTTATTCATTATTTTTGTTCAGGGTTCAGTAGTATCTCAAGTCTTTGCTATCTCAATTAAGTTATCCTCTATTATTTCTTTTCTTGGGTCCCTCACTTCTTTAGTCTGTTTTCTCTTCTTTTTCTATTAAGTGGATACATAAGTGCATTTCTATTAAGAAAATCTTCTAAAAATAACCCTTAAGTAGATTTTTTTTTCTTTTTTTATTGTTCTATTTTCTGGGAAATTTCTTTATATGCCAGATCTTTAATTTGACCTTTGAATGTTCCATTTTATTACTGCAACTTTAGTATCTCTTTAGAATAACTGCTTCTTATTCTTTGATTTCTACTTTAAAATGTTACCTTTTTCTTTTTCTCATGGAGCATGCTAGTTAGAGAATATAAAATTCTCTTTCATTTTCATCCTTTTTGTTTTCTTCAAATTCTTCAAGATTGTTCCGCTAATTCATCTTGGTTCTTGCTTTTGGAGTTTCTCAAATATCTGATGATCTTACGTTTATGTTTATAAAACCAGTGATTTCCTTTTTGGTTTTTTCCTTGTGCATATCTATTTTCATGATTGACTTCTCCCCTGAAATGGAAGGGATGGTGTTTTAGTCAGCTATTTTGCTGCTGTGATGAAATTATCTGACTAGCACAATTATAGAGGAGGAAAGGTTTAAATGAAGGCTCATGGTTTCAGAGGTCTTAGTCCATAGAAGGCCGGCTCCATTCCTCCGGACTCCTGGAGATGAAGCTGAACATCATGGTGGAAGTGTGTGGCAGCGGAAAGCCGCTTACATCATCAGGAAACAGAGAGAGAGAGAGTCTCCACTCTCCAGATACAAAATATATATGCCAAAGCCACGCCCCAATTCCAATCTCCTCCAGCCACACCCTACCACTTCAGTTAATCCCATCAGGGATTAATCCACTGATTGGGATAAGTCTCTTACAAGGCAATCATTTCTTCTCTCAACCTTCCTGCGTCGTCTCACATGTGAGCTGTTGGGGGACACCTCACATCCAAACCATAACAGATGGCTAAGTTTGGCCTACTGACAGGCATGTCTCTCTCTAGAGTAGAGGAGGAAGACAAGTTGAGTTCTAATAAGTTTGCCAAAGGAGGAAGACTTCACCCTACTAGTAGAATATTTCCTTGATTCAATTCCTGAAAAAGTCCCCTTTCTTCCTTACCCCATATGGTCTATTATTTAAAACTAGAATGTCCTGGGACTCTGTTTTACTTTTCTCTCTTTGCAAACTCAAAACACACCCCCTCACCTCCCTGTGGGTGGGACAGGGGAGTCATGGGGTGGGGGGGGGGGGACTTTCCACCTTAGGAAATGTTCTCAAGACCCTGTCTTAGAGGTAAATACAGTGGGCGAGTCCATATACCCAGCTGGGAGGGGATAGCAGTCCCTACTGTAATGCAGACCATCCTCTACTTAATTTTCCCATCGCCAAGTTCTCTCCAGGCCACTGCATCTGTCTTCTCCACCTTTGAAGACTCCAGAACTCTGGGGAAGAGCAGATCTCTTCTCTATAGTAACATTCCCTGACCCCTCACTGTTTGTCTTGTAGTTTGTTTTACTCTAGTTTCTTTATCAATATGATATTACTAGTTTTTCAACTTCCAGAAGTTCCCCATAGTAGATGGCCAATTGGTGGTCCTTTCCTACTTTCCAGGTTGTTGTAAGTTAATTTTCACATTATGTACTTTGTGTCATTTCCAATAGGTTTTGGGAGGGAGGGGAAGTAAAGGTGTGCACTGGTCTGCCTCATCGAACTGCAAGTCTTCACCTATTTATGATTCACATTTAAGGTTAATTTAAGACTAATCAATTAGAAACTATGATCAGTGTCTGGATTTTCATTTCAATTATTGTTTAACTTCTAAATGTAAATGTAAATATAAATGTAGGATGGAATTTCCATCCTAGAGTTCATGGACCTCTAATAATCAATTAATTCCTATGTTCCTAAATAGGCTCCAGTCTCTCTTTAGAGGACTTTCAGGAGAAAAAAAAAAAAATAGAATAAGGCCTTTTATAAATATTTTCAGTGGACTTCTTAAAATGGCAATGGACAGCTAGTGAAAGGTAAATGAAATATAAAACTATACATATCCTTCAGGAAAAACTTTATACAAGGTGATTTCCCCCAGCATTATATTATTAAAATTTTTAAACATTACAAGAAAGTTACAAGAATTGTACAAAAAACATCCATATACTCAAGTTAGGTTCTACAACACACTTAAGTTATTTGCTTTGTCTCATATCTTATCCATCCCTCTATCCATCCAACTTTCTTTCCTTTTTGATATATTTCCAAGGAATTTGCACATTAATGCACATTAGAAGATATTTTAAAATGACAATACATTTCCTTTCCCCTTAATTTCTTTCTTTTTGTCATCACATTCTCATGACAGTAAGAAGTGAGCTTCCCTAGGACCTCAGGCCTTTGCCTGCTTGATTGGATAACTGGTTGGGTGTTAGACATGCAAACAGACTGACTGTTTTAAGGGCCAGCTGAAAGGTCACCTCTTCTGTAAAGCTCTCCTTGACTGAATGAGTTGACAACCTTTCTCCTGTGATCTTGGAATTCCTGGTCATATCTCTGCTGAGCTATTCATCAGATTGGCGGTATGGTTCTCCTTCATATGAACATGTGTCCCTTTTTTTGATTATGGGATCCTATGTATGTATGTGTCTGCATTTGCATGTGTGGCTGTAGGGGAGAGTGTATTTGAGACTAGGTCTTATTTATGTCTGCATTCAAGAGCTGAAACAGTTCCTGGAACATATGAAGTGAATAAATCAGTGGATGAACAAATGGGTCAGTGTTTCCTGTGTTTGAATAAACAAAATTGTTCAAGACTGTTTTGTGACATTGATTTTATATTACCTTGACAGGTTAAATTAAATGGTTTCTTTCCTTTTGGCTACTTGCAATTCACATAATTGGTATGGTTTTGGTATAATACTTACAGAAGGTAAGAAGATGGTCCAAGAAGACTCTATTTTATTCCAGTTTTAATACCTCAAGATCAGGGCAGACATTTCTGTGCAAAACTGGAATGAATCTATCACGTCATCAACTCTGACTCAGGCCACACCTAATATCTAATGTCTGTATTCTGTTTTGCTAGAGTCCATACAAACTTTTCTTGAATTTTGTTTCAATTGAGAATGACAGAAACATACCATTGAAAGACATTGCTTCTGACTTTCACTTTTTCTCAATTTTAGAAATGTTTGCAAGATGAATTTTAATAACTGATCTAATAACACCTCTCTCTAGAGCCAGATGAGACCTTGCATTTTTTTCCATGCTATTCCCATGATACCCCTTCCTCTGAGCCCAGGGGACTGAGAGGCCATCCACAATAAAGCAACTCAGGGAAGGTGTTAAACAGAAACTAATATTTGTTGCTGGTGTGTGATAGGCTTGTCAGTAAGCTAGGCAGTATACGTTGGTTGTGTTTGTCTTAAATTAACTCCCATTGAGGGGAAATGAGATTGACTGAAGTCACCCAGTAGAACTAACCACATGGCTGTGGTCACCGGTTACTTGAAGCTGAGGAACTGTTCTTGTTTTTCTTATGTGTCTTTGTGGTTTAATGCTATAGTGAAGACAGTGCCAGAGAGCCAAGTCACCAGCAAGGCCTGTGGGGCACATTGGGCTCACTTCACTATTTACTGTTTAAACAAGGAAACACTTCAGCACATTCCCTTTATAGACAAGACGCTGGGAAGATCTTTTGAGCTGAACTGTGTTCAAATCACAGATTCCTGAGAACTAGACCCATTCCCCCTCATTCCTCAGTCTCCACAGTGGCTTGCAGCCTCTTGCTTCTTTTTAGTAACCCCGGGAGTGCATTTGACTGGATATAGCAAATGTGGTCCAGAAGGGGACAAAAGGAAGCAAGTGTGGTTCACCCTGGGAGAAGCCCAACCGCTGGGTCCTCTTGGGTCCAGGGCACCTGCGGGAAGTGCTTCAGAAGCCAGTCGGGTCCTATGGCTCCAAGGCATTGCCCAAACACCATTGGATGGCTGTATTCTTTGCTCTCTGAGATGCAGCTGGGCAGCCCATGCTTGTGGGAACAGATAAGAAGTGAGCTTAGAGGGGCCTTTTATCAGCTGCTTGTGTTCAGAGGGGCCAGATGATCTTCAAGGAGTTGCTTAGCGATTTAAAGCACTGATGTGACAAGGATGCTTTGATTCCAAGTTCCAGCTGGCTCCCTGCAGCCGCTGTTTACATAAACTTGAAAAAAACCTGCCACTACTGCTCATCGCCCTCGTTTTTCAATCTTAATGGTAATTACATTCCAAGGACTAGAAGAGATTTAGCCTACCCTTAAATCTGGGGGTGAATATTCCCCTTCAACATGGTATTGAAGCATTGGAATCCAGTGCTGGGGGTACACTGGTAGAGCATGTTCCAGGAGACAGAACTTGGTATCCAGTGGGATTTGATATTGGTCCCGGGAAAGTTTCGACTTATTTATTTATTTATTTATTATTGTGTATGCGAAGTTCTAACTTAATAGACTTGAGCTTTTTTTGGCTTTAATATATCAAAGTGTATCAAATGTTTGCATATAATCAAAATTTAAGAATTAGTAGTGGAAGCCGGGAGGGTCACTGGAATCCCAGTGACTCAGGAGGATGAGGCAGGAGGATTGCAAGTTTGAGACTAACCTCAGCAGCTCTTTCTCTGCCCTTCACTTCCAAGGGGACTTAGATGTGCCTACTACCATCCTCCTTTTCTTCCTCAATCTGTCTTTACTCTTATGCTTAGTTTCCTGTAAGAGCAAAAGGAAACAAAGACTATGAATGGGCGATAGAATGGTGTGTGAGAATACAATTGTGTTTTGTCTCTTCTTTGCTTATTTTCCCTAGTCAGGCCCTAATTAAGATGGAGCTGGAGGGTTCCTCTAGACCAGATCCTGGGTCCTGAGCATTCAGCCACACCCAGCACAGCTCTGTAATCTCTGTTTGGCAGCATAGGTGCCATGGAATCCTTCTCCTGGCATGGCACTGAGGTGAGTCCTGCTTCCAGGCTGATCACTGGAGTGGTGCTGAAGGCATGGGCACAGTTACCCAGATGAAAGGAACTTGGGTCCTGTTCCTGGAATCCAGAGCGAGGATCCTAGTGGAACCTTTTCTTCCTCTCAAAGTTCCAGCCTCTGGCAGACTTCTCCTCCATCTCTCCAGGAAGAAGCATCAGGGTTTCCAAGAGCAGGCCTAGGGCAGAGCTCTTGGCTTTTCTCAAAACCAACCCTGCTTGGCTGGAAATAGGAATTCAGTGGCAAATGTGAGTATTGTGGGGACCTCAAAGCTTACACAATTTTAAGGGTTTCTCTTTAAGAAAAAATAGGAAAAAAAGTATGTATTCAACTTCCTCTTAGGCATGTACCAAAAGTGCCCATGAATATTTCAAAACTACCAACCTGATCAGAAGTGTGATGAAGTAGAAAGAGACAAGAGTCTTGTAAATTGAGTTAAGATGTCGCATGTTAGAAATTTAAACAACACATAATCAAGTGAGCCTATTATTGGGGATCCACCCATGACCTGGGAAGATGCCTGTAGGAGTGAGGGGGCCTCAACCCCGCCTCATTAGCCTCTCTGTAACACTGCATCTATAGGAATGTTCTACTCTTGAACAAACGAAAACATATCCTTCCCTCCCCTCAAAGCACATTATTTTATCTTTCTAAAAATGCTTTTCAAAAGATCTTCACATAATTTGACAATATGTGTGAACAGCCTGAAAAAGTTCATGCTTTAGCCCAGTAATTCAACTCTTGGCAATTTAGCCTAGGGAAAGTAAGTGTCTAGGTCATGGTGGAGCTTTGTGCATAAAGTCCTTTGCATCATTATTTATAATAGCCCAAACCAGATACACTTTAATGACCAATAAGATGAAAATAACTAAGTAAAATACGATATATCTATCTTGTGGAATATTACACCAATAGTGTCAATGAGTCTTTGAACAAAACGCTCTTAATAACCTGGGGAAATGCCAATTTACTCTTATCAGAAAATAGCAGCACACAAAAATATAAAAATAAACTTTAAAAGCTAATTTACAATAGAGTCACTGAGTTTCCAGCTCTTTGGAAGTATTCTTGTATTACAAATATCTCTTTAGGACAAAAAAGTCTGAACCCTTCAGATCCTTGAAATTCCCAAAGGCGAGGACTGCCACTGACTATACTAGATGAAATTCTCATTTTAAAATAGCATTCAATTTCATTTTTTAAAGATCATTTCTGACATTGGTGTAACCATGAAGAAATCAATAATTGTATTTACTACTTACAGAAGAATGATATATTGCTATAGCCTTTTGGCAATATTAATCAAAAGTCTTAAATATATTCATATTCTTTGATGCAGTAATTCCAATTCTGAATATGTATTCCCAGGAAATTACCCAAAACATGGAGACACTACGCACAAAGATGCTAATTGCAACGAAATATATATCAAGAAGGCATTACTGACAACTTAAAGACCCAAAGATGGAAGAATGCTTTTAAAAAACACTGCAAATATCTATAATGGTATATGGTACATTATGAATATGATGACATGGGTGAGAAAGGAAAAGCATAAAACAAAAACGAAGACACACAATGGAGCTAAAACCAAGATCAATACAAAAATGCATATTAAAGAGTGTTTTTTAAAAATCTCCAGCATGTACCAGTTATTGTTCTAAGCTCCCCTACCCTTTTTATTTTTTGTGGCACTGGACCTGAAACCTTGCATATACTAGGTGACTGCTCTACCTCTGAGCTGCACCTCTAGCCCGTGCTTGGAATTGTGTTATTTAGGAACACAATTAATCCTTATAAGAATGCTATGAGGGTAACTCTATAAACATTCCCATTTATGGTTGCTGAAAGAGTATGAAAAGAAATGTAACTGGCTCCAAATTGCACAGCCAGTAGAACTATGGTTCTCATTCAGCAGCTTTGTTCCAGAAGTCCCTGCATTTATCTTCTATGCTATGCTACTTCAGCTTCAGCCCTAAGCTTTCTACTAACCAACATGAAAATGGAAATAAGATCAGTTACTCAACTTGATGTTGGAATATAAAATAATTTAGTTTCAGCTATTCCTGATACACAAAACTAGAATGTTGTATTATTTAATGAACATCATCTTTGGAGTAGACCACATACCATCTTCTATGTGCCATTTTTTTTTTTTTTTTTTTTGTGGGGGACAGGGAGGGGTGCAGATCTTGCTCAGTTTCCAAGGATGGTCTTAAACTTGCAATCCTCCCACCTTGGTCTCCTGAATAGTAGGGATATAGGTGTGTACCATCATGCCTAGCTTCTATGTGCCATTTTTTAAAATACTTCCCTCATTGTAGACTGAGCCATTGATGCCAAAAGACATTTCAGCAAGAACAGTTGTTTAGTGGGTAGGTGAGGGTAGGGGAGCAGTAAAGTTATCCAGACATTTAAGAAAGCTTGTCAATATTTAAGAGAGTGGAATGGGGAGGCTATCAGGAATTCTCTGTGCATGGATGTGGGCCCCCAGCTGACCTGTATCTCTGTGATGTGAGCAGGTGAGGAATGCTCTCAAATGACAGGACAAGAATTGATTTACTTTTTGGTTTGACATCTATGTGAACTTCATTAATTCACATCAGGTATATTGGAACTTTTTTTTTTCTTCTTTCTCCTTCCTTCCTTCCTTCCTTCCTTCCTTCCTTTCTCTTTCTCTCTTTCTTTCTTTCTTTCTCTCTCTCTCTCTCTTTCTTTCTTTCTTTCTTTCTTTCTTTCTTTCTTTCTTTCTTTCTTTCTTTCTTTCTTTCTTTCTTTCTTTCTTTCTTTCTTTCTTTCTTTCTCTTTCCTTCTTTCTTTTAAAGAAAAATTTCCCATGTTTTGGCTAGAGACAAATGCCTGTCTGCATGAGCCTTCTGCAAGAGTGGAGGTACTCTGCTTCAAACCACTGATGCTTCTGAATTTACTTTCTATTTCTGGAAAATTAGAGCTTCTTGTCTGTTGAAAAGTGCTCTCTTATTCTCTTGACTGTTACAGATTTATGTCTTCATTACTTGTGATCACTTTACAGGATCTGGAGATGAAGATTCTATCACCAAGAGGGACATAGTCTATCATCTTGAAGCCAAGTCCCTAATGTGCTTAAGAGGAAGCCTTTAATTACCATGGATGATGTTTGATTTTAGCCCAGCTTGAAAAAGAATAATTGGTATAGACACAGACAATTGTAGAAGACAGAGCAGACAGAGAATTTGTTTGAGTTGTATTATGGAGACAGGTGTGATCATGCAAGGTTTCAAACAGCATAATGAACATAACAGCTTATTAGGATCCCAAAGTTCCAAGAGAGCCACAGGAAATAAAGCTGGAAGAGGAATCTGGATTTAGAACTTTTAGTTTCACGGGTTTGGTGTGGGGTTTGGCTAAGGGATTTTGAGTACAACAAAAAGTAATGACATCAATATTTTAGAAGGATTCATTTGGCAGGACATGAAAAATGCTTTGGAGGGAAGATAAATTGGAGGCAAAGGACCAGTTAGGAAATAGCCTTAACCATCCATTTTTGAAATGAGGGATGATGGCAATGGGGATAGAAAAGTAGGAAGAGCTTAGAAATTAGAAAAAAGTATCTCTAGTACTTGATGACTTGATATGAAAAACTGGCATTAATGGAGCCAGAAAATTAATAGGCACTTACTCTACTTCCACCTCTTTTATCTTCAAGATTAGTTTACTGTAGAAATATTGTTTTTGGTGTAGATTTTTATAGGTAACAGTAGCAGTGGTGTCTTGTGGTATTGACAACAGCAATAGTGATGGCAATAGTGGTGATAGAGATAGAAAAAATTATGGTGGTAGTTTTAGTAACAGTGAAAGTGTTGACAGTTATAGAGGGAGTGGAGTGAATACCAGCAATAATTTTGGTGGTGGTGGTGATGGTACTGACAGAGTTGGTTGACGGTGATGGTTGTGGTGGTGCTTACAGAAGTGGTGATGGTGGGAATTATGGAGGGGACTGGTGATGGTAATTATGGAGGTGGGGATAGTAATGCTGAAATAATGGCAGTGATGGAGAGAGTAGTGATAATCATGGGGTGATACTGAAGAAGTGATCGTGGTGGTGGTGGTGGTACTGGTGGAGGTGGTTGACATTGATGGACATAGTGATGGGGTGTTAGTGGTGCTTGTGATGGTGATAGTGGTAATTATGGAGGGAGCTGGTGATGGCAATGATGGAGGCAGTGATGACGGTGTTGGTGGTGATAGAGGTGGAGGTAGTAGAGATGGTTGTGATCATGATGATGGTAGTGATGATGACAGAGATGGTATGATAGTGGTATGATGGTGGTGAGGGTACAGATGGATTTAGAGATGGAGGGAGTGGTGGCAGTGGTACTAATGGTGGTGGGATGGTAATAGTGGCAGGTGATTGAGGGAGGACGGTAGTGGTGACTGCTTGTGGTGGTAATGACGAAGGTGGTGGTGGTGGTTGCTGGAGTGGTGATCATGAACATAGAATGGGTGGTTGACTGATGAATACCATCATGGTGGTAGCCACTGTTGCTGTGGTGGTGATGGTAATAGTCCTGGTTTCTGTTGGCATGGTGGTGACACATCTTAGCTTTGCAACTGTAACTAATTCTTGAGCTGCTGTTCTTTATACATAAAGCAACTCTAGGAGAAAAGGAGCAGGTTTGGTTCCCCATAGAGCTATGTGATCCAGCTCTACAAGGAGTGAGCATTTGTCTCAGGAGAGCCTGTCCTTAAACTAAAAAGATTTTCAGCCTTTAGGATTTAAATAAACGGTTTGGAAATCATAGTTTTAAGATGTGAACATCTGAATTTAAAAGACTAATAGAGTCACAGCTCAAGTCATCACCAGGGCAATGGAATGTGCCATGGACCAGAGGTTAAGAAAGAGCTCGCAAGTCAGGAGTAAGTAGGAAGGTCAGGGTAGCAGGAGATAAAGTGGACAGACAGAGAGAAGCAGAAATGAGGAAAGGGCAGCAGCCTCAGTTCCAACTACCAAAGTCTAGGCCTCAGGGGTCCTCAAAAGCCTTTGAAAATCTGTTCTGTTTTTGGGTGCCCGTGAGATTGCCAGTTGTATCCTTCGATACACTTCCCTTTCATTTCATTTACTGTGTGTGTGGTAGGGGGAGGGGTGGGCTCACTTCTATTCCTAGGGGCAAAACGTTCCTAACATAAGCTGCTATTTTCCATGCTGTATGCAGACTTCTTTAAGCATCACCAGCTCCTCAGTGCCTGTAATAGAGGTTTTTGTGTTTGGGTCACTCAGTCCTCTTCCAGGGACCTTATCCTGAACAGCTCAGATACTTAAGAATTTTATTTAATATCAAGTCCATTTCAAACAGGTCCAGATTTTACTTAGTATAATCTGGTATTTAAGAGTTCCTCCTCAGTATTTCAAAATCAGAGTCTCCTTCTCCTGAGGGACATTACATCCTGCTTCTCTAGCTGAGGGAATGCCTCTCGGTTGTGTCCCTCAGACCCTCTTGTTTGTGTCCCTTGTGTTCTTGTTTCTCTTGTTCGCATCCTGTTACTTCACCTCGACCTCCTCCGCTTGTCCCCTTTAGATGTCTAACTCAGATTCTCCCTCTGATTTGGTTTTGACTCAGTCTTAAGAACCTGACTCTGGAGTCTCTTCATCAAGGGCAATAGCTCACTGGCAAGTTGAACTTGTGCCTGATGCCCTGTGGTTCTGCTGGTTGAAAGAGGGTGGAGAGAACTGTTATGTACCGAGTTCCTTTCATGACCTGGGTATTCTATATCTTTTTTTCCTTTTACCTTACTGATGGTAAAGTCTCTGAAGCTCAGAGACTTTAAAGTGACTTGTTCAGGTTTATATAGTGAGTGAGCGACAGATCTGGGATGTGAACTCAAGTGTGTTTGGACTTCAAAAGCCATTTTTCCTTTTTAAACTGTTCTATTTTCTCAAAGGATGAAATAAAACCAACATTTGTTGAGCACCGTGACAGTGACTTTAAGTGGCCACCCTATGTTCATTTTCTCCTTCTTTCTTAGTAGTAAACCCTAGTTTGTTTTGGTTTGGAATTGTGTCTCTTTGAAAGACTCCATGTCCCAGGCTTCCTGAAGCAAAGTCTGGCTGTATGGAAGCTGGTCTGATGAAAGTGGAAAGATCCTATTAGAGTTCCAACAAGACTTCTTGGGGCTTAAAGCTGAGCTGTCTGGTAGGTTCTCTCTTCTTTCTCTTCAAAACACGAAGAGCAATAACCACCTTGGATGTGAGAATATCCTGAAAATAGAATCCATATTCTAGAAAAGCAGAGACTGGGTCACTGAAAGCTGCATCAGCCTCATTAGCTCTGGACTCACTGCCTCTGAACTTTTTTATGCAGGAGAGAAATAAACACCTACTTTGTTTAAGCTACTTTTATATGTACCTCCTCTATGTGAGGCACTGTGCTAGCACTTTGACATTTGATTGATCCTATTTCAGATGAGGACCCAAGTTTCAGAAGTTTGGGTAATTAATTTAAGATGACTTAACTAAGTGGAATGTCTCAACTTTAACACATATTTCTCTAATAGAGTAAAAATCAAAATTCCTAATCATGATATATAAAATATCTACAATCTCCCTACTGCATAGTTCTCAAGTCTTATATTTCTTTTATGCCTTTGAAAAGACTGCTCCTGCTGCCTATAATTCTCTGCCCCTACTTTTCTTCTGGGAAATTCCTACTCATCCTTCAAGGTTGGAAAGTGCTATCACCTCTTCAAAGAGTCCTAGACAGCTGTCCCAAGATACATATTCCTTCTGTGTGCCTACTGCTGCATAAAAAGGTGTCGCGTTGCATAGAGTATGGTAATGCCTTCCTCCCCTCTAAAATGTTGTCTTCTTTAGGAGCAAAATTTTCCCATCTTTGTTCTCAGCATTGGTTCACTGCCTGGCAAAATAAAAAATATTTATTTATTTATTTATTGAATCATCGGCCACCTGAATGAATAAAAGTAGGCAATCAAGTTGACTAATGCCTTTTAGTAAACTTGAAGAACTAACTATACCATGTTAAGGCTTATCTCCTTGTCTGTCTCCTAAGCCACATGGGAGATGTATGGGGAACATGTTATTGGTGGGTTACTTTAAACAGAGACCTTTAAGGACTCAGGTTTCCATGGAGACCCTTCCATTCACTCTTAACTCTCATTCCGCAGCTTCTGTATCTTAAGAGGACTGTGGCATATTTCCAATTCAAAATATTGTTTTGTTGTGGAATGTGACTGAAAGACCATAAAGGCAGATTTGATTCTTGTTTAAATCTTTGAAAGAAATTGAATCAGCTCTGACACAGCATCCTTTTTTCCAGATTTTGAAACCTTTGGATCCATTTTAAACTAGATTGTGATGGACAAACCCACGGGAACATTAGCGAACAGTTAAATACTAATTAGCCAAACCCTTGCTAATCTCCCAGCTGTCAAAGGCAGAGATAGAGACAAAAGCTTCAATTAAACCTGAGTTGGTCCCTGAAGAGGGAGAGGTCAAAGGGGAGTGTTCAGTCAACTGTGAGATTTTTTGAACCAAGTCCTAAGTAATCATCATAAAAAATGCGATGTCCCTTTTACTCATTTAAAAAGACATTATATTGACATGAAAATTCTCCTTTTGTCATTTTCCTTCCCCCAATCTTGCCATCATTGAAATGGTTCCCATTATTTTTAGGATAAAGTTCAAAGCTTTCCCCCCCATATTCTGCCCGTCTGAAGATTTCCAGTTAGGTTTGCAGCTTCCTCCTCCTCCTGGAACTTCTGCTCACAGGCCCAAAGTGCCCTCAGCTGTCAGAATTTCAGGCTGAACCTGCCCTTTGGTTCTACAAATCTGAGCTACCTATTCAGATTCAAGATTCTACCTCTTCTTAATAATCCAGCACAATGTCACTTATATAATCACTTCCGATCTTCCCCACAGTTTTAAAAAGCAGATTTCGGAAAAAATAAATGCGCCAAAATCAAGAAAGACTTCAGGGTCATGTCCAAGATTATACAGGAGCCAGGTGCAGAGCCAGGGCGGGAACCCAGGGCTCCACCTTCCAACCTTACCTCTCTTGTGACATCACTGACTCCCAGGTGTGGGTCCCCAGGAGATTTTCCTCAGCCTGATGAAAAATGTTACTAGTTCCCTTTTTCTCTGACATTATACTTAGAGGGTGAAAATGTACTTTCTTTTTATTAAATAGTAATAGAAGTAAGTTATAGCTTTTTTTTTTTTTTCTTTTCAATGCTTATTTAAAACCCTAATTCCGGGGCTGGGGATATTACTCAGTGGGTAGAGTGCTTGCCTTGCAAGCACAGGCCCTGGGTTCAATCCCCAGCACTGCAAAAAAATAAAATAAAATAAAACCCTAATTCCGAACTTTCAAACTGATGTAGACTCCTCCATTTTATTTGAAGTTTTGGTTATTATAAAGTCCTAAAATTTGGAAGAGACCACACTTCATGTGTTTTGGGAAAGATTTCCTTGACTATATGGTCTCAAATTAATCCCTACCTCTATGCTCCTTGAAAGGTCTAAATTATTGCATAATTCATTTGACAATTAAATTTAATGATGCATTATATTACTATTGCATTAGTAGACAAGCTCTGTATTTATCATGAGAAATTCCCCCTCTGATTCCTTATTGGCTAAATAGCCCATTCCTTCTTTACGCCATCACTGTCTGCATAACATGCCCCTAGCAGAACTTTTAGCACTGCTTGGTTCCTATTTGTTCACCGGCCAACTCCTCTTCTAGTTCACGAGTTCCTTAGAGTGTAAACCTCATATCCCAGCACCAGGGTACCTGCCCCATCAATATTGAGTGACCACCAAGCATACGACCAACATCTGAATTTGGGAAGCTGAATAGTAAGTAGTTCAGTTGAGTCGACAACATCGATAATAACATCTGCTATTTATGTGCAATAGTACACATTTGCTTCCAATTACACTTTCTGCTAAGTATTATTTCATTTTAAGTCAACATCTATAAGCTGAATCAATGCAGTTTCAAATGGGGGTTCCATTTAATCCAAAAAAGAAAGACTTTCTTTCACAAACTAGATCATGCTTGGCCTTGAAGATAGGTAGAACATGGGGGTAAGGATGTAGCTCAGTGGTAGAGCACTTACTAGCATGCATGAGGCCTTGAGTTTAATTCCCAGCACCACAGAAATAAGAATGTGTAAATAATACCTGGATAGGTAGAGCAGGGAGAATATAGTGCCAATGGCATGCTGGAATTTTAAAAAATATTGAGAAGTTGTTCTTGCCTATAAGAGACCTACTTCATCCATTCTTTCTAAACTCTATTGTTAGCAGTGCATCCTTTTGTCAGTAATTCATTAGCTTTTTCTCTAGGGGCTTCATTTAAAGTGAAAATAGTCTTGGCAAGGTACTTACAAGGCACAAGGATAGAGAGACACTATGGCTGTGAATGGTGGTGGCTGGGAGGTGTTGAGGAGCCGAGGTTGAAGAAGCTGCCCCTTGGAAGGCCCAAATTCTCTGCAGAAAAAGTCAACTCTACCACCATGGGTTACTTTTCTATGACATTCCATTGCCACATCTAAAAATCTTTCAGTTGTTTTTCAAAATTTGAGCAGATGTAAACCGGCATTCCAGTGAAGCCTTGCTAACACCCAACTTTTCTTTCTGGTAAAGAGGTGGATTTCGGGGGGTGTTCCATAACTTTCACATAAGTCTCACAGGCATTTAAAAGTTCCTAAGGTTAAGAAACATCATTTTATAAGAGATTAATATGAAGAATTGAAACAAAATTTTTAAGTTACAGTCTGTGGGCTTCTGGGGATTGGGATCAACTGGGGACTTCCTTTTTAATACAGATTCTTGGACCCCTAGTGCAAAATTCTTGATTTAAAAAATCTGCATTTTTAAGTCCAGAATCTGCATTTAAAATCCTCCCAAGAAAAAATACTTTAAAATTTGAGAATCAATAGCTTTAAATCAATTTGGGTTGATGTTTAGTGGTATTTTATACATTCATAGGTATTTTATTATTATGCATATTCTTTTTAAAAATTATTTTATTTTATTAATTCTAATTAGTTGTACATGACAATAGAATGCATTTATGTATTTTGATAGATTATACATAAATAGAATGTAATCTCTTATTTTTCTGATTATACACATTGCAGAATCCCATCAGTCATGCAGTCATACATGTACATGAGGTACTAATGTCTGTTTCACTCTACTATCATTCCTTCCCCCATACCCCTTCCCCTCCCTTCACTCCCCTCTACCTAATATAAAGTAACTCAATTTTTCCCTTCCCCTCCAATTCTAATTTTTAATTCTTTGGTTTTCTGAAAAGACAATCATAGCCATCAGAAATAATTATAATTTCCCTCCTATTTTTAATTTCTATGATTAATTATTTCTTTCTATTCTCTTATTGGTTCTGTTATAGAACAGGGGTTGGGAAACTATGTGTCAACACAGTTTGTATGAGCCACTAAGAATCCTTTTTACATATTGAAATAGTTATATTAGTAGCTACATTATGTCTTCTCTGTTTCCTCTTGGCCAGCAAGGCCTAAACTGTTTACCATCTGTCTCCTTACTGAAGCAGTGTGACCCTGGTGTAGACTTGCACATGCACCATCCAGACCCCACTTCAAGGAAGGATGAACTGCACCACAGAGGGTGTGTGGCAGGGAGGAGCCTCCAGCGGGCTGTTCTTTCAAGGCTGGCTGCAGCTGAAGGAAACCAGCTTTCCAGGAGAAAAGGCTTTTGGGGAAGCCCATGATGGAGATCGAAGCAAACTGGGGTAAAAAGGCCAGTTCATTTCAGCTCTGTGAGGGATGCTGAATGGCAGTTTTTGCTCCAGGTTAGCTGAGGCTTTGTCGAACTGTCACAGTTGGACTTCTTTTTGCTTTCCATTCCTTACCTTTGCAGGTGTTGACTCCTTAGTAAACATCCTGTACTCCAAGCCCTGCCTTGATATCTACTTTCAGAAAGCCCAAACTTTAGCAGTCTGTAATTTTAAATATGACATCAATAATGTTGGTAATAGTGAGTACTGTCATCTTAATTCTTTTTTAAATTTTTTAAAATTTGTTTCAATTAGTTATACATGACAGAATGCATTTTGATACATCATATTTAATGGAGTATAATTAATTTCTCATTCTTCTGGTTATACATGATATAGAATCTCTGAGCTATATCCCTAGCCCCATGATCAGGTTTTTGTGTGAACAGAGTTTTTCATTTCTGAAGGGCAAACAGGTAAGAATTCAGTTCCTCACTCATATGGTAAGCATAGGTTTAAGTTCATGGAAAGCGGCTAAACTACACTCCACAGCAGTGATTGAGGGTCCTGTTCAGCCAGCAGTAAATGACAGTTCCTGTTATCATTCTGCATTCCTGCCAGAATTTGAGATTGTCAATTTTTAAAAATAGTCATTCTAATAGGTGTACAGATGTATTTCCTTGTGACTTCTAATTTGTGTTTTTCTAATGACTAATAAACATCAAGAATTTTAACAAATGCTTTTTTTGTCCTCTGTTTATCTTCTTTGGACCATTAAAAATGGAATATTAGTTTTCTTACTGATGGAGTTTGAAAGTGTCTTATATATTCTGGAGACAAATGCTTTGTCAGAAATATGGTTTGCAAATAGTGACTTTAATTCTGGTAATGGTGTTTTATGCAGAGTACAAGTTTTAATTAAAAAAATGTTTTCCCATATTGTGTTGTTGGCATCATATCCAATAACCCTTTTCTTCACCCAAGGGCATGAAGATTTCCTTCTATGTTTTCTTCTAAAAGTTATATGGTTTCACATTTAGATCTATGATTGAGTTAATGTTTTTATAAGGTGTGGAGTGGAGTTCAAGTTTCTTTTTCTCATATAGGTGTCAATTGTTTTGAAAACATTTGTTGAAAAGACTATCAAAACAAACAGTATAATTATGTGGATCTGCTTTTGTCTAGGTCTCTCAACTTTATTCTTCCTTTTCAAATTTGTTTTGACTATTCCAATTCATTTGCCTTTTCACATAAATTTTAGAGCCGGCCTATCTATATCTATGAAAATCATGGAAAGATTTTGATTGCTATTGAGTTAAATCTATGAATCAATTTGACACGTTAACTGTGTTGAGTTCCAATTCATGAACACGGTAGGTATTTAATGTTTTGTAGTTTGTAGTATACAGATTCAGCACAAGTTTTGTTAGTTTTATATCTAAGTATTCTTCTTTTTCTTGAGCAATTTAAATATTACTTAAAGGTTTCAGTTTCCAGTTGTTGATTGCTAATGTGTAGATAAACAATTGATTTTTGTATGTTGACCTTGTATCTGGTGATTTCGCTAAACTCACTTATTAGTCTTAGGACTCTTATTGTGTTCTGTTTTGTTAATGCTTTTTCTGCAGCAGTTGATACATGATCATGTAGTTTTTATTTCTTAGTATGTTTATATGGTAGATTACATTGTTGTCTGAATGTTAAACCTAAGTATTTCCAAATCAAAACTCATTTGTTGTGATGTATCAGTCCTTTTATACATTTCTGGAATTAATTTGGTAATATTGTATTGAGGGTTTTCATGTACATATTCATTAAGTATATACATCCTTAGTTTTCTTTTCTTGTACTGTCTCTGGTTTGGATTCAGGTTAATGCTTATTGCATGCAATGACTTAGAAAGTGTTTTCTTCAATCTTCTGGAAGAGGTCGTGTACATTTGCTGCTATTTCATCTTTAAATGAAACCATGTGGACGTGGAATTTTCTCCTGAGGGAGGCCTTAAATTACATTTTCAGGACTGGTGATGTAGCTCAGTGGTTCAGTGCTTGCTTAGCATGTACAAGGTCCTGGGATCAGCGCCCCAAAACAATCTCTGTAAGGATATAGGACCATTCAGATTAGCTATTTCTTTATGATTTTGTGGCTTTTAAGGAACTGGATCATTTCATCATAGTTGTTGAATTTTTACTTGTAGGATTATGGTAGCATTCTCATATTATTCTTTTAATGTCTATGGAATTAATGTTATTCCTTCTTTTACTTCTGCTGTTAATGATAAGTGTGGTCTTTATTTTTTCCTTTGTCAGCCTTTCTATAGTTTATCAGCATTATCCTCTAAAGAACCATATTTGGGTTTTATTGATCTTCTCTATTGTTTTTCTCTTTTCCATTTCATTGATTTACGCTCCTGCTTTTATTGTTTCCCTTCCTCTGCTTGGGTTTCTCTTTTTTAACTGTTATGTTATATTCTAATATTTAACCACTGAATTTTGTTCCTACTCTTAAATTGTGGCAGTATGTCTTCAACAAATCATTCAAAAAAAAGTATCATATTATTTTTTTTGAACCCCTGCCTGTCTGAAAATCTCTCTGTGTTAGTCATACATGAAAACCAACTTAGCTAGGTATAAAATTCTTAGGTTATAATATTTTTACTTAAAATATGTAGATTTGGCTTCATGGTCATTTAGAATTTGGCATATAGGGGCATTTTTACATTATTATAGGAAACTGATTTCTCTCCTCCTCCTCTCCTCCTCCTCCTCCTCCTCTTCCTCTTCCTCCTCCTCCTTTTCCTCCTTTATAATTCAAAGTTTTTGCCAAGATGTTTAAAAGTATGTGTCAATTTTTAATAATTTTTCCTAGTCTTTGTTATGTATAGTTCTGGTTTTTCACTTGTAAATATCATTATCTAAATGATAATTTGCCATTCCTGGTTCTGTATCTCTACTGATTTTGGATTTTTATTGTTTTTTATTTGAAGTTTGTGTTGCCTTCTTATTTGTTATTTTTCCATCTCATCTAATTCTCATGATTTCAGATTTTTGGCTTGTATTTACTGAGGGTATTTCTATTTGCACTGTTCTGAATATGGCATTACTTTTCTGAAATTTTATTCTGGATTTTGCAGTATGTATTTCCTAGATTTATATTTTTAGTCAGAGTCTTTGTTATATTGTTCTTTTTCCTTTGCTTTTCAGTACTTAAGTGAAATTAACTTACATAGGTTTTCTTTCTTTACTCAGTACTATCGAGAATTGGGCCTGGTACATAGTAGTTCAATGGACATTTGTTGAATGAATTAATGAATGAATGGTAAGGAAAGTGAAATCTTTCCAGGTATTGGGCATGTGCATTACCCTCCACCCTGCTTTTACCCTAATTATGTAATGATTTAATTTCCCTTCAAGATATTAGCTGCAGGCTAATCGATATGCAGTTTTCAATCTAATTCCCAGACTTTCAACGTGCTCTTTCCTATTCAGATGACATCTCTTTCTAGGTCTGATGTCCTCTTGTCTAATACTCTTGACTGATGGAATGTATGAACAAGCATAATTCCTTGACTTTCAACTTCTTCCTATGTCTGTGCATAGCTATAACCATTTTTTGTTGTGGTTAGCAATCTCATGTACATTGCTGAAATGAAAGTTTCCTATCTGTACTTTCTGCCAAGTGATATTTGACATTAGCTCTTTGACTATAGGAAGATGTTAGCAATAGCATAGAGGTTTTCAGATAGATGGGAACAGTAGTACAGCTGTGTTCAGTCTTCAAAGGAAAAACTAATGTTCAATATTTTGGGTGGTACAAACTGGAGTCTCTAAGTCAATAGTAGTATAAAATAACTAATTTTAAACATAAAGTAAGTGATTTTACTTTTTATCTTTTTCGTATGCTCATTTAATTTATTGGGAAATTAGGAAATATAAAATACAGACCTAAACCAATACCATTTTGAGCCAGAACTCTATTTCTAGGATATTTTTAAAGTATTAGGATTTATTGTATAATCTAGTCCAAATCTAAGATGCTTATTTTGAATGAAGACACATTACTGGTTTTTCTTATCATACGTACCTCCTCCTATACACTCTTATACCTAAATGTGCCAAAATTAAATACACTAAATGCTCACTTCAGATGGTTGATAAAGGATTTTTAAAATAATGTCTAAATATTTATTAAAGTAAAATAATAGCAGCTGTTACCAAAAATAGCATCTACTTCAGAATATTCACAACTGTTGATCTCCAAAATTGTTTTATGTTGACTCATATTTTCATTTAATTCTAATGCTGACATCGTTTTCTTTCCCAAATCACTTCAGAGTTATTGACTCTTCTCTCTGATAAATTCTCAGCCCAATTAGCAAATGCTTATGTATTCTATTACACTGTCTTACACAGTGTCTTGATGACTTCCATGTCCAGCACAATCTATCTCTAGTCTGTGGCTCTTCCCATAGGATTTTTTTTTTTTTTTTTTTTTTTCAATTCTTAAATGTCAAAGAATTTATTTTCAAAATAAAAACTGATAAACAAGTCATAGAAAAATGTGTGTTTTCCTCCCAAGAAAGATTACTGAAAAATGTAAGGAACACTCCTGACTCTGATTTATCATCTACAATAATCCTGCTTTACATATTGACCTCAACTAATCCCAGACTGTTTGCTTCCTAGATGAGAAAGCATAGCTGGGGAGACTGCTTTGGCTGCAGAAACAAAGGAGGGGACTTCTCAATTAAGGGGGAAAAAAAGAAAAAAAAAAAAAACAAGGAAGACATAGACTGTATATACATGATTATGCATTTTTCATTTGAAACATTTTTGGCAGTCATTTTTACAGATCTATTTTCTTCACTCTATTGGTGTTTTTAAAAAACAGTTAACAAGGTCCAAACCATGGCATTTACTGTTTTGAGATTCAGTGTTTGTCTTTGTTTGAACAATGGCTGTAATCATGTTTTCTCAGGTCTCTTAGAACTTACACTAATAAGAAGTAGCAGACGGTTTTGTACCATGCATTCTAAAAGCAGATTTCTCATGGGGCAAGACAAGAAAGGGAGAAAAAAAATCATTGAACATAAAATGCGACCGTATATCTGAGACCCTGTGAGGTCATGTCTGTACCACAGATTGGAGTCCCGCTTAAGTTTTCCTAATGGAGGCAGGAGTGATTTGGTGATGACATAAAGGGGCCCTGATAGGGGGCTGTCAGCTTTTTCTTAGGTGACAAGACCAGTTCAGAAAAACAAAAAAATGATCAATCAGTTGCCTCCCACCCTGCTTGTTCAGAGCAGAAATGGAGTTGAGACTTGCCTAAATGACCTCCGCAACTTGGCTCTGTCCCTTTTAAAAATAGGTGCTGATGTAAAAAGTAGTAGGACTCTGGCTCTTACCACCATCACTGGATGAAGTACAAAGTTTCTTAAAAGTTTATTTCCAAGCTAAATCCATGTGTAGTTGTGCCCACAGTGCCATCGGTTGGCTCATTCAATAGACATTAGGAAATAGACACCTGCATGCATATATTTGGGGAAAAAAAAGTTGATTTCAAAACTGGTAGGAGAATTTGTCAGGGGAAAATCTGCCTTTGTCTTATGTAATGCCTTAGCAGGACATCTTGATAAAGAAAGACCCATAGAGGTGCCCACCTGTAATCCCAGCGTCTCAGGAAATTGAGGTAGGAGGATTGTGAGTTCAAAATCAGTCTCAGCAACTTAGTGAGGCTCTAAGCAACTCAGCCAGACCCTGTCTCTAAAAATAAAAATCCTTTAAAAAAGGGGGCTGGGGATGTGGCTCAGAGGTTAAGTGCTCCTGGGTTCAATACACACACACACACACACATACAAACACACACACACAAAATAAAAAAAGAGGAGAAAGGCCCATAGCTATGAGCTTAGTGAGGGTTAAGTGGGGCAGAAAGGAAAAAAAAAAAAAAAGTTCAGGCTTGGGTTTCCAGAGCAATCTTAGAAGAAGTATAGCAGGTCCCATAATTGGGGAAAGTGGGATGGAATGACAGAGTAGAGAGATATGGGTCAGGGAAATAACTGGAGGTTGAAAGCTAAAGAGACAGTCTCCCAAAGTTACCCATGGGAGCAGAATAAACATAATAGAACTGTTTCATATCTAGTCTTAAGGTCTTTATAGTGTTTTTTTTTTTTTAATGCATTCTCTTTATCTGTCATAGTTATGTTTTATAAAGTTGCCACAATGCTGAGTGGATGAATTCTGAACCATTGCTCCTAGGAGATCAGTGTTAGGTTCCTGCAAGCCTCTAGTCACATTTTCATCAAAGGAGTAATACGACCTCGTTTTATATATTTTGTTTAAAAATGCTGTATTTGATATGCATGGTTGATTTATTAATGATGAATGCACAGTCAACAGTTTCATAATTCAAGCCTGCACAAAGCTTATTTAATACACATAATTTCCCCATTGGGCATGTGACAGGCTTCATGTGATTAGGAACACTAGAGTATGCTTGGAGGTGGGGGTGCATTTTAAATGGCAAAACTGCCAACTAAAATACAAAATGTAAAATCAGGTCTCTAAATAGACCTCGAAAAGAATATTTATTTATCTCAGTTGAGAACATATGCATCAGGTAATTTGAATGTTTTGCTATTCTGTAAGGGTCCATGAATGACAACAAATAAATATTTAGTATAAGCATATCCCATTCAACATTTGGGACATACTTATGTTAAAAATTTATTTGTTGTTTCTTTGAAGTTCAAATATAACTGGGTGTTCTGTAGTCTGTCTGGCAACCTTACTATAAGATTTCTAGTAGACCTAAATTCCAAGATCATTTTTGATATCTATCAGTCAGGATTCAATCAGATGAGCAGAATCACTGAATTATAGAATAAGAGATTTAGTACAATAGTTAGAACTTACACAACTGTGGAAAGAATTGAGGAAGTGAAAATTCAATAAAGAAGTTGAGAATTAGGGTCGCCAACCAATCAATCTGAGAGACTGAGCACTTCCAGCTGTCAAGTGAAGCACAGACTCCTAGGGAGATTATGGGCAAGTGAGTGTCTGCCTCGCTACCATCTCTCAGCATGTACCACTAAGCATCTGTGGGTGCTGGTGGTGACTCTGCATCTGCCTGACAGACATTGCACCTCACCATGATGACCTTCAGAGAATAAGGACTGCTGCTCCACTTCTACTTCCAAATATTGCCCGTATTCCTCTTTTGGCTAATTCTAATCTGGAGAACACAGAGGATTCTGGAGAATACGGCTCCAACTTAACTAGCTTGACACCATATAAACCATCATACTTGGGGAATCCAAAGGACTCTATTGAAAACTATTGGGATTAATAACAGAATTTGCAGATAACGGGGAAACAAGCCAGTAATTTCCCCATAAACCAGCAATAATAAATCAGAAAATATATTGGAGAAAATATCATTTGGCCATCCAAATTATAAAACACTTAGGAATAATATGGATAAGAATTAGGTGATGCCTAAGGAACCATACTAAGGAACATAAAAGCAAATTTGTATGAATTGTGACCAATAGAAACATAATCCATATTCTTACAAGTAAACCCAGTATTGTAGAGATGTCAATTCTTTAATTTGTAATGTGATACAATTCCAGCAAATTTCAATAGCATTATGTTTTAAAACCCCATAAAGATTATCCTAAATTTCATCTGGAGGAATAAACAAAGGAGAAGAACTAAGATCACCCAGGAAGAACAATGAGGGAGGACTGGCCTTACCTGATTTTAAGACATACTGTAGAATTACAAAAAGTAAAACAATATAGACAAGTCAATCACTGGGATAAAATATCAAAATAAAAAGCATAAATATAGAAATGATTTGATAAAAGTGGCATTTCAAAGAACTAGGTACAACTACAATAGAACTTGTCTCTGAACAACTAAAATCCTAGTTGTCTCTGGACATGTGGTTTGATTTTCATTTCTTCATTTAATTCTGATTTCTAAATTTTGTATAGCAAACCTCTTTTCTTTTGAAACAATAAAATTCATAATGTTAGTTATTGTTCTATTTGATTTTTTTTCTTTCTTTTACATTTTCTACCTTTTGCATTCCTTAAAACATTTTCTCATTCACTCCCAGTGTGATATTTGGATTTAGAATCAGAAGAGAAAATCAATTTCACCTCAATCAGAAGCCCAAGAGAGAAACTGAGGTTGAGGAACTTCACTGGCAAAGAATGCACACCAAGTAGGCCAACCTCCTGTTTATCCAGTAAGAAGGGAGAGCAGTGCACACTTGGGTTAGAGATTCAACATGCAGCCGAAAGCTCTTTTGAGCACCCCCTTCTGTCCACTCTCGCTGCTACTTTCCATCCAGCTCCCTGTGGCTGTTCTTCCCACCTCCAAACCTTGCTACATCTCATTTTCTCCACTGCTACATAATAAAATCCCTACTCCTCAGTTCAACACCCCAGACCCCTCCATCAGGCCTCTGCCTACCCACTCCTATTAGCTTCATTACATCTTTCAGTGCAACTCCACAGATGAGTTCCTGCTTCCTCAACCTGCCCTGCCTGTCCTCATGCTCAGCCTGCTCAAAGCTATCCCATCATTCAGACCTGCTTAGATCATACTTTTCCCACAAGGCTTTTTCAGTATTCTTCCTGCCAGGTTTCCCCAGGATTGGATCTTTGTACCTTGTGCATGTCTGCCTCACCTTGCGGTTCTTTGTGTGCAAGCCATATCTTTTGTGTGTGTGTGTGTCTTCCATAGTGCACAGGAGCTCAGTACACTTTTACCCAAATAAATTCATGCTAAATAGGAATTAGTGGTTTTCAAAGGATTAGAGGGTATAAGTGCACTTGCCACTGAAAAGTCTAAATATTATATATTTAACAGAATAATACTTTATTTATATAGTGTTCTACCTCTTATTTACAAATCTCCTTTACATGATGAGAACCAGTCTGGGCAAATATTTTTATTTGCATTTTCCTGAGAAACTGACTTATCTAATGCTACATGTAGATAAAGAGCAGAGTAGAAATATGAAATCTGATTTCTTTCTTCTCAGTGCTGTGCCTTTTGTTTAACTAAGTGGTCAACTCAGAAGGGACCTCAAGATCTTGCAATATGAGAGGGCATCATCTTAATATCCATTGTCATTACAGAAATTCTGATGATAGGAGTTTTTTGATTATTTCTAGTCTGAATAGATTGAAGCTTTATCTTGTGATTGATTTGTTGAGCCCACCAGTATTGTTAGTAGATGAGGGGACCCAGCTGGTCCCCTAGTGCCCTGATCTGAGGGGTGATCTCCAGGTATTTCTCCTTTCCCAGGAGGGGCAGGGCTGCCCTGCATCCTGGCTAATACTGGGCTCACCCAGCCTCTTTTGTGGAGGTTATTGGGCCCTGTATGTTTTCCTACAAATGTCTCTGGCATTTGGGAGGCGAGTGAGCCCCACAGAGCCTGCTAGTTCACAGAGGGCCTTATCAGTTGTTGATGAGACCCTGTCTAGGCTCACAGACAGGCAGTTTCCTCCAGCCCCAGAGCCCGAGCCCACTGTGGAGCCAGAAGAAGGTGATAAGCCCCCGAGAAGATTTTTTAGGAGCCTTGCCTATCTTTCACACCAAGTCGCCAGGGTACATTTTCCATGGTCGCCATTTACAGATAGGGTGGCGGCTCTGGGATAAGTCTGGGGGTGGAGATGGGGGGGATGTTCTTTAAAGGGGGCAAATGGTTTTCCAATTAACTCCCTTTAGGAATCCCTCAGAATAGGACAACTTTTTTGTTTTGTTTTTAATTTTAAAAATCCCTCTCCAACTAGCCAAGCAAACCCTTAGTGGCTAGTTCCATAGCAATCAGGCAGAGTAGACCTCATGGTGAGAGAGCCAGGGGTGGGGGTCTTATTGGGGCCTTAACCATAGGAAATAGTCTGTCTGCAGCTGCCAGGCAGGAAGGCTGTGGTGATAGGGTTGGTGGCACTGCCACAGAAAAGCCCAGTGTAAAGCTGGACATCTTAAACCAGTGAGGTTACAGAAAATAGGTTTATAGAATCCACCATGGACCGAACCCTTCATGAAGCCTCCTTGTCCAGTGTTTAAGGGAGATCAGAAAAGGACAAAAGAGATGCACCAGGTGCTTGGCTGGGAAGCAGAAGACAAGTTCCTATTTCTGGGACCCAGAATACCTATCATCTTTTTGGACACATTTTTATGAGTGGGAAATGAACAACAAAGGGGCGTACTGCTGATTTACAGCATTTATAAGTTAATCAAGGGCTTCAAATTGTGTGTAGAAAATGCATTATTTTGGTTTTGTGTTTGGAAAAATAAAGAAGTGTTCAAGTTTTACAAAGAGAGCTGAAGTACAATGCATTGTAAGAATGTAGAATCTTAAAGTTATTTATTAAGTGCCCATCCATTGCCAGGAAGATTGTACACATCGTCCTCATTGAATTCTCAGTACCATGTTCCCATGAAGAATCAGAGGAGCAGAAGGTACACTTCCCAGTGTCACACAGCTAGTAGGGAGCAGAGTTGGGATTTTAGTTGGTCTCTCTTTCCTTTGTTCATCTTGCTTTCAGTTTTTCTAACTCCTAGTTTTATTTTGGTCATTTTCCCCAAATGAGCCAAGAGAACATAGCCTTCTAGGGTCAATGTGAGAATAAAGCCAGAAGTTTGGTAATAATACAAAGGTGTGTATTGGTGAGTGGGTGGGGTTGGGGGTGGTTTAAGGTTGACTGCTCTGGGAAATAGGCAAAGATAAGTTACAGGGTGCCATCCCAAAGACTGCTGTCATTCTTGACTCAAGTTTTCCAAGGGATAACACTCTGACCATTATCAATGCTCTGAAACACACTGGCATGTTTTCCCTAATGTTGGCTCACATCAGGATGTCACTAATGCATCTGTCCCAGATACCATGGCATGGAGTAAGCAGTTTGGGTTTAGCTCACATACTTTGTCAAGATGATTCTTATACTACCCACAGACATATAGAAAATGGACCATAAGTGACCATTATGTATGTCATTATCAACTCCAGGAAAGAGCAATGGTGTGAGAATGTACAGGGTCCTTTACCACAAAGAGAAGAATATAAGCAGAATAAAAATAGAAAATGCAAAGGATAGAACTTCATTTAAAACTCCTTACAAGTCACAGAGGAAAAGTTCTGGTACCTGTGGTACCACTTTGTAAATATAATTGCAGGGCAGCCACCCTCTCCTCCTTGTCTAAGGCCTGGACCCTCTTCTTTCTGGTTTTTATTTATCTTAAGAAACCTGAAACTTGGGGGAGACCTACATAGGTACAAAGAATCAGTGGTCTGCAGAGTAGGCTCCCAAGACTAATATTTACCTTCCTGCCCAGATTCTTTATTTTGGAACTTGATATAACTCAAGGCAATCACCAGCAAGACCACCAGCTACTTACTCTGTATGTAAAATTCCACACTGGATCATGGGGGGCCTTGGTTCACTTTGAAGGTGAGAAGCCAACGTTGAAGATTCACAGCTCACCATGTCTCTGGATGCTGCCAGATACCAGGCAGCTCTCTTCTTCTCCTCCTTCTCCTTCTTCTTAGATTTTTAATTGGTGTATAATAATTATACAGAATAGTAGGACTTGTGTCACATTAGTACACGCATATAACATAATTTGATCAATTTCATTCCCTTCTACTTTCCCTCCCTTTCTCCCTCTCTCAGTCCCCAATCTTTCCCCTACTAATTTCATGATATCACTTCTATTTTCAGAAGACCTTTCCCCCCCATTTTCACATATGAGAGAAAACATGACCCTTGACCTTGAGTCTGGTTTATTTTGTTTAACGTGATGCTTTTCAGTTCCATCCATTTTCCTGCAAATGACACAATTTTCATTCTTTATGGATGACTAAAATTCTTTTATGTATATATACACTACATTTTCTTCATCCGTTAACCTGTTGATGGACGCCCAGACTGGTTCCATAACTTCATTGTAGTAAATTGTCCTAGGCAGTTGTCTTCTAAGGAAGGAATTTGGGATGGGTACTGTGGTACACCCCTGAAATCCCAGCTACTCCAGTGGCTAAGGCAGGAGAATTACAAGTTGAAGGACAGACTGCACAACTTAGTGAGACCTTATCTCAAAATAAAAAGAACTGGGGATGTGACTCAGTAGTAACACATCACTTGGTACCATCCCCAGTACTAAAAATAATAATAATAAAATAAAATAAACAAACACTGAAGTGATCATAATATTGCTCAGAGACCCAATGTGCCCTTTGAACTTTGAGGTCAGACTCTGGCCCTAAAGGTGCCTCAAGAATCACTTATATCCATCAATGTTTTTTCATTTCAATACAGGGATGGCAGAATTTTTAGGAACTTTGGTTGTTCATGGAAGATGCTGAGGCCTTAGCAAGTCTCTGGATTATTAAGAATAAAAACAAGGTCAGGACAGAGTGGGTGGTAAGCCTGTTTATGTTTATCTTATAGGTGAGGAAATAGCAGAAGAGAGAAGTTTACATAGAACTCTGGGAATCTACATCCAAGAAAATTCTGGATCCCTGAAGCCACACTGCAGGGGTGATCTGGTTGTGCATTTAACATAGCGTGATAAACTAGTGGGGGGCTGAGGGGATGTGAGGGAACCACTTTGTGCTCTACTCAGGGTAGTTTGCCTCATGGGGACACTAAGGCACTGCTTAAGTCTTCCCAGGGCCCATCAGTCTGTGACTCAATACCCTCTCTTGAGCACTGACCCAGCCATGCAGATATCACACCACTCTTCCTATGGTGCAACTTTACCTTGGAGGTCTCTCTCACCAAGATGGAATGCAGCCAGTTGCCCCTGGGGAATCCCCATCATCTGAGTTACTACCGTCCTAGCATTTATGAGTTTTCCTTTTCACATATTTTTCCTATTAAAACTGAGAAATAGAAATTATCCATTGGGAAAACAAATACAATATGCAGTTTTCTTTTTCTGTAAATGAAAGCCATCTTTTGTTCTCTTTCTATAGTAAGTCCCTTTTAGCCACCATCTAATCAATCAGAAATTCAGCAACCCAAGATTTTTCAAAACATATTGATGGTTTTAACAAAAGTAAGATAAATAATAATGTGAACAATCCTTCACTGGGAAAAACTTTTTAAAAGCAACTCCCTGTATATACACCAGTAGGACCAGTGTACTTTCACTCAGTACTCATTTCCCAAATCATGTTCCCTAGGACAATCAGGCCTCTGAGGCCCTTCCTGGAGGACCTCACTTCCCTGAGTCAGAAACTAGAAAACTCCTGCCTTGTCCCTCTCACATCTTCAGAACTGGACCAAGACCTTAAGGCATAACTCATAATTCTCAAAACTACTTCTAAATCATTCAGGCTCATTTAAATGGCAAATGTAGTTATTGCTCTTTGACTCTGAGAGTTAATTTGTTTTTTGGTATGAGTGATATAAATCTGGGATTCTCAGACTGCTCAGATTTTCTATCATTCTGGAAAAGCTGGGGGCTTTCTGCAAGTGTGAAAAAGTAAGGCAATTTATTTTTTCCTTTCCCACATTTGCCAAGTTGCTTTCAGTGGGTGTCAAAGATGTCGCCCTTTTTGTTCACTGCTTAGGTATAAGCCACAAGTTTTCTGTTTGTTTGATGCAGGGACTTCAGAAATTAAGATCCATATTTACCTTTAAAAATCCACATGCTAAGCAACCCATGTGCTCATCAATGGATGAATAGATAGATAAAATGTGGCATATGTATACAGTGGAATATTATTCGATCTTAAAGAAGACGGAAAACCCAACACATGCTACACATAGATGAAGCTTGAGGACATCTTGATAAGTGAAATAAACCAGTCACAAAATGACAAATATGGTATAATTCCACTTACAAGAGAAACTTAGAATAGGCAAACACAGACAGAAAGTTGAATGATGGTTGCCAGCGGCTCTGGGAGGAGAGAATGAGAAGTTATGTTTGATAGGTACGGAGCTTTTGTTAAGAAGATGGAAAAGCTCTGGAGATAGGTGGTGGTGATGGCTGCACACCCATGTGAATGCACTTGATGTCACTGAACCGAACTCTTAAAAATGGTTAATGTGACACATTTTATGGTATATGTATATTACACTTAAAAATAAAACTATGTCATGTGGATGTGTGTCATCCCTTGACTGTGGTTTATATCATTTCAAATGGAGATGCAGTTTTCTCCCCAGCACCCCGGGCAGCTCTGCAGCTTCAGGTCCTGTTAGCACTGAGGGGACGTGCTGTCAAGCAGATGCCAGAGTTCAGTCGCCTGCAGTCAGCATCCCTGATGTCCAGGACACTTACCAGAGGCTTTTTCCTGGGTTTGTGTTCTTGGCAAAGTGATAATGCTCCTAATTAGCACAGAGACCTACATCCAGACAGCCTGACAGGCCCTTGAATGTAGGGATGGGGAGGGAGGCCAGAGAAGGGCTTCCCAGCAGGACCTACTCCAGAGCTGAACCAACCCCAGTCAGTAAGAGTGGCTCAGCACATCAAGATGACTCCTGGGAGTCCGGGCTGGAAGGAACAGGGGGCCTGGGATAGAGAGGGCAAGAGGAGAATGTTTTGCTGACAGAAAAGAGATGTATTTTAGACCAACTTCTAATGCTAGTGAGGTTTTAATCTCATTGCCAGAGAATAGTGCTTTCAGGATAAACTGAATTAATTTAGTGTTCTCTGTGCTCTTCCTCCAGTGAGGACCCAGGAAGACTTCAAGACTCTCTTTCTCTCTTTCTCTCTCTTTCTCTCTCTCTCAATCACTCTCCTTCTCTACTTCTCTCATCATTAAAGCTCATGAAGATCTTACTGAATGATATAAAACGAATAGGAAGACCCAAAGAGTGGAAGCTCATCTATAACAATGTGGCACCCAGGACTTTCTCTTCCCCTGTGACAGACCCTCATATGGTGAGGCCTGTCTCTCACTGACCCCTATGATGCTGTAGTTGATTCACTGATGGCCTCCCCAAAACATACATCCACCCAGAACCTGGAAATGTTACCTTATTTGGAAAAATTCTCTGCAGAGATAATTAAAGATTTCAAGACCTGTTCATCCTGGAATGTCCAGGTGAGTTCTAAATCCAACACAACAGAAAGGAAGAAGACTTAGACATGGAGAAGGCCAGCTGAAAATAGAATCAGAGATTGAAAGGGTGTAGCCACTAACTCAGACCTGCTTAGAGCCACCAGATGCTGGACGAGGCAAGGAGAAGGGTTCTCCCCTGGAATCTTCAGAGGGAACATGGCCATGCTAACATCTTGATTTTGGATGTCCAGACATCAGAACTGGGAGCAAATAATTTTGTATTATTAGAAGCCACTGTTACAGCAGCTCTAGGAAACTAATACAAATGCCAACACCTAAAACCAGCATGGCAGTCTCCACTGTTGAATCGTGGCTGGTGGGACGCCTGCTTTCTTAGACTGAGAAAGAGACACATTAAAACAGGACTTGCTGAACTCTCTCAATCATCCCCCACCAGACCCTTTGTTGCAAGACTGGTTGTGAGACAGCAGGTTGGGGCTGGGTCCAAGATTCTCACACCACACTTTGAACCCACAAAAACTGTTTGGAGATACAGACTTTCAAAAAGCCGCACAATAAATAAATGTGTTAATTATGTTATGCCAGGAGCCCCTGGCTAGTATTTGGTCTTCACCTGGACCTCCTTTTGCTCTTTACATGCATTTTGTGGGTTTTATTTTAGCAGTTGTCTTAGTGTTTTCAGTGCTATATAAAATGTCAAATGGACTAGGGTTGCTCAAATTTCTTCCAGCTTAAACTGAGTACGAGATTGCTTTTCATATACAGACAGAAGATGCTGTGGATCCCGGTTGTCTACCTGTGTCTTTGAACACAATCCTTCACTTTCAGCTTAACACCTTTCTTTGGACATAAAAGAAATCTCACAAGTGGTGGAAGATCCCTCTGTTCATTGCTGCTGTGGTTTTTCTCATTGATCAGCTGAGGCGGCCTGAGTGAGGGTTGAACTTTATTCCAAGTAGCTAATTCTCACCAAGTAGTTGTTGCTAAGCCTGTCTAATCTGTCCTCCGTACTCAAGGGGAGGGGTGTGTGTGTGTGTGTGTGTGTGTGTGAGTGTGTGTGTGTTGAATCTCACTGACCTCATCCCTCTGGTTGGCTCATGCACGTAACTAAGTGTGAATGCTGACTCTACCCAGAGCAAGCAACTGTCTTCTGGGGGTGTTACTCTGAGGCCATAAAAAGAGCACTGTCTCTGTCAGAATGTTACTCCCTTAATAAGTGGTTTTTACAAAGAGCACTTTAGTTCCAGGATGGACACTAAAATTCTGCAGAGACACTGTACTGGTGTTCTATAATCCCAGCAGGACAGCCATTTTTAGGAGCCGTATTTCAGTTCCTCCGAATTCTTATTGCCTAATCACACTTACCAAAGTGAGCACTTAATAGATTTGACTTTTTTTAAAACCCCCCAAAACTGATTAGGCAGGAGCCATTGTTCAATGATCTCGATTCTCTAGCTCATAGAAAAATACATTGACCTTCCACAAGGCATCGTGGGTGTGTCCTCACTGACCTTCATTGGGGAGCTGGAGTAGGAGAGTGCGCTGGAAATGTAGTGAGAGGACAGAAAATACGTCCCCAAAAGTGCACTGGACAGTCAGCAGTAACCACCTTCTTTACTTTGATTAATTTTGCTTTTCCTCTCTTCCCTTCACTATTTTGGTGAAACTTGTTTGGTGATGAGAACAGCATTTCTCCTACTGTGGAAGTTGATAGTAGGAATGTACCAGAGCAGGAGTCTCTCTGTGATCTGAGGACAGGGGAACGTGTGGTGCCAGTGTTCTCTCTGCTACCTCTGTCTCATTCTCACGACTTCTCCAGGCCCCATTCTTTACCAAGCGGTTTCCTGTGTGCTTAGGATTTCTGCTTTTCTCTCATTGAAGCTTCTATGTGGTTCTTTTCAGTCATCTGAATATCTTCTTTCTTTCCGGCTTTACCTCTGAGTGCATATTGTGAAATTCTTTCCATGTATTTTAGTTCAAATTATCAAGAGAATTCGAGGGTCTTATCTTTTCATGGGGACACTGGGAGATTTCCGGCCAACCTCTGGTGCTTCCAGATCCTATGACCTGGGGTCATGTGACTTTCATGGACCCAATCAGCTATAGTGCAGGTGTCACAGGCTATAAACCACAGCCCTAGGCTGTGAAGGGGAATTGGACAGGGCTGGCAATGACTCAGTTTCCAGGGCACACACTTCTTGTTTCCTTACTCTGAAAGGGTTTTGCTTATGAAAACCAAGTGGGAAGGTTGAGGGGACTGGAGGGTAACAGAACACAGAGCTATCCAGAAAGTACCAACTCTCTTCCTGGTTCCAGTCATCAAAGGTGAGACATGAAGCCAGAGTCAGGGAGAATTGAAGCTGACCTCCTTGAAAACAGGACCAAGTAAGTGTTCAGGAGTCAAAAGTGAGCTACTGCCCTTGCAGAGATTCAACCCAACATATCAAAACACTGTCAGGGAGCACAGGCGCTTGCTGGGAAGCAGTGGGTGTGAAAGGGCAGGAGGGGCAGGCTCTCAGCTGTGAATGTGTGCACTTGGAAAGGAATCAGGCCACAGCCCTCCATGCTGCACATCAAGGGTCATGCACTGTGTGAATTCCATTTGCAAGTCCCCTTTTTAAAAGTCAAAACTGACCTTCCTGGCTCTAATGGAGAAAAACAGCTTCAAGATTAGAGCCAAAGAGGAGGAGATTTCCTCAACACTCGAGAGATGCTGATGGTCTGAGCTAGGCACCCACTTTGCTTCTGCTGTTCTAAGCTTCCTGTTCATTGCCACTTCCTTCGCATTGTCTGTTCTCCACTTCCTGTTCACTTTTACTAAAGATTTCTCATGTCTGAAGAGCCATATGTGGCATAGACTGACTTGAGTTGGTTGGGCATCATGGTGCACACCTGTAATCCCAGCAGCTGGGGAGGTTGAGACAGGACGATCATGATTGGAAAGACAGCCCCAGCAACTTAGGGAGGACCTAAGCAACTCAGTGAGGCCCTGTCTCTAAATAAAATATTTTTTAAAAAGGGTTGCGGGTGTGACTCAGTGGTTAGGCACCCCTAGGTTCAATCCCTGATTCCAAACATAAAATGACTTGACTTAAAAAATATTTCAATAAGTCTTCTGGATGAAAATAAACATACTTTCACAACCTGGAGACAAGCAGATTTCTTAAGACACCAAGAGCACTAACCACAAAATGTTGGATTTAACCAAAATTAAAATTTTTACTTATCAAAAGGTACCAATGAGAAAGTAAAATAAAGCCAAGGACTGAGAAACTTAACAGAAGACTTGTATCCAAATACAAATCAATAATAAAATGGTAAAAAAAAAAAAAAATTAAGCAAAAACTAAACTCAAGACTTGAGCAGACACTTTCCAAACACATAAATGATCTAGAAACACATGCAAAGTGCTCATTCCTTATCAGGAAAATGCAAATTAGGAACCACAGGGTGATATTATTTCACAGCTACTAGGGCGGTTGCAATTACAAAGACTGACAATACCAAAAGTATTACAAAGACTGACAATACCAAAAGTATTACAAAGACTGACAATACCAAAAGTATATCAACTGAATGTGGAAAATAGAACTCCCATATGTTGTTGATAGGAGGGCAAAATAACAGGTCCATTTGGGGCAACTATTTAGAAGTTTTTTAACCTCATGACCCACCAATTCCACTTCTGAGTATTTATTTGAACAAAATAAAAATATGTATGACCAAAGACTCTTTTAAGAGCATTCACAACAGTTCTATTCTTAATAGAAAGAAATGGAAAGCAACTGTATGTCCACCAACAGGCAAATGAAGAAATGATTTGTGATACATTCATATAGTTGAATGTTACTAACATGTTTTTAATTCTGATACACAAAATTGTGATTAAATCTAAAAACATATATCCCAGACACAAAAGATTAAATTTTTGTGATTCCATTTTATATAAAGTTGTAGAACTTGCAAAAATACTTTATGGTGATAGAAGTAAGAGAGTGGTTATCTTTTGATAGTGGGGTGGGGAGAACAAGGGACAGAGGATGATGGCAAAGGGTATGAGGAACTTTCTGGGGTGATAAAATTTTTTTGTTGTTTTAAATGGGATATTGGTTACACGATGTATTGAATACCATGGTTCTCTGTTCACATACCCTATTCAGGGCTGACACACCCAGGCTTTCCTCTTTGGGCAGTGCCCTTGGCTACAGGGAACTACCTTGCCCAGTCACCTTCTTTGTAAGGGCAGACCTTAACCAATGATCATCCAGAACAGGGATTCTAAGAACTACCCGCTGCCTCACTTTGAAAATTTCTGAAGGATTATTCCTGCCCCAAAGCTCCTTCTAGAATTAGTCAAGGCTTGGTTGCAGCAACATCGTGAGTCAGATACTCTCTCTTCTCAACCCTGCCTTCTTCATTTCTTTGCGTAAGTATCATCAAGAGCATGTACTAATAAACTTTCTGCATATAATTTCTACCGAAAATGGAATTAAAGGTTGTCCTTGGACTTCAAAATGGGATTTGGAGCCAACAGGATGACAATTACAACCTATCTCTAGTGCTAGGGAGAGTACAAACATTCCCTAGCAAGCTGTGTAGTATGATTGCTACCATTTGTACTGGTGGTAGACATGGTTGGAACATTAATGGAAGAAGATGCATTAAATGGCACACTTGAATAGAATGGGGGAAGTACTAGCCACAAGGACTGTGGCATGGAGTGGCCATTGCTGCATGAATGGATTCACTGAAGAAACATAGTGACTAGCTCAGGATGTTTACTACCAATTCAAAACAAAGTACAAAGGCAGTGTTTAAGGAAACTAAACTGTACCTGGCAGGGCGTGAATAGCCAGGTAGAAAACTGAATCACAGAAGTAATTGTGTTAGTCAGGTTTTCATTGCTGTAACAAAGTACCTAAGATAAACAACTGTAAAGGAGGAAAGATTTATTTTGACTCATGGTTTTAGAGGATTCAGTTCCTGGTTCATTCAGTCCATAGCTCAGTTGCTTTGGACCTGTGGTGAGACAGAATATCATGACGAGGAGTGTGTAGCAGAGCAAAGCTGCTCACCCCATAGAAGCCAGGAAGCAGAGAAAGAGAGAGAGAGAGAGAGACTGAAAAAGATTAGGGTCCTGCTATCCCCTTCAAGGACACACCCAATGATCACTAGATCCCGCCTCCTACAGATTCTACAATCTCCCAGTAGTATCTCTGCTGGTCAACAAGTCTTTAATACATGGCTTTTGGGGGACATTAAAGAGCTAAACCATAAGAGTAGTAGGACTTCAGAGAAGGTTGACTTCTCAGCCTGACAGATCTCCTTCATCAAGGTAAGACTTCTAGTTCAGGAGAAAGGGAATTGTTCTGGGATACAGGTAGATACAGCTAAGAATCTTAAAGTCCTAAATAATCCTCAAGACACTTGTGTATAAGTGTCCTCACTCTTTCTTAGTTAGAAAACAATACCCATCCTTCTTGTTTTAAGATCATGCAGAATTCACAAGTGAAATAATGACAAGACAATGCTTGTCCCCACTTAGGATTCTACTCCCTTCCCACATCATCCTCTTTATTGGCAGTAAGACCACTAACAAAGGACACAGACTGGCTTGAGAGGTGCTAGGCCTGCCTAAGTCTGACAGGGATTATTTCTTTAGTATCTGCTACATCAAGGAGCTGTAGCTGATAAGTACTGGTAAGACTTTGTCATACCTGCATGGGCCTGGGCCTTAAGAGTGCAGGATCAAGAGAGGAGGAACATAAAGTTGGATAGAGGAGAATATATTGAGATGGAAATTCTCCAGTGATCCAAGATTTAGCACTCTGGCAAGAAACCTGGAGACATGGCTAATATGGTCATTGGAAGCTTGAGAAGAGTGATGACCCCATTCCAAATGAACTGCCATGGAAGATAGGAAAGAGAGAATCGAATCACTCTAAGACGTAAGCATGCAAGAGAAGGTGTACATCCAAGGGCTAGAAAACTTACCAACCAACCAAAATACAACCATGGTGTATCTTTTAGAGTTCATGCATATGGGGGCCAGATAATAATTAGTTTCCTGAACCTAGTCCAGCTAACTATGGAACTGCCTGGTGTTATTTCCCCAGTTCCTGAATGTGTAACTGGAAACTGGCATACTTGATAATTGGCATCACCTTTGCTCCAGGATGTTGCACCCCAAACTTCCCAGTTTCTCCACAGACAATGAAGTTCACTCCATTGTTGCTCCATAAACAACTTGGCTCCAAACGAGTTGGCTTTTCCCAATCTTGTCTGTTTGACTAACTGCTCAATCCCTGTAGCTATTATCCTGAGACCACAACTCTCACCCTGGCCAACCCAAGTAGACTCTCCTTCTCCCAATGGAGATTGTACACTCTTCAACCCAGTGATCCAACTGTCCTATTCAAAGGCAACCAAGATCTGGCTTGTACATCTTCTATTTATGCTTAGAGACATTGGATGTGAGAAATTGTGTTGTAATCTGAGGTCAGTGCTGAATACATAGATGAAATAGATCTTAAGTGCCACCAGTGCAAGTAAAATAATCAAATAAACAGATTTTACATAATACATCAATGAATGCAGGGATATATAGTTATTTGGAGACGGAATGGATAGCAGATATGCTTGTCATTACTAATAACAAATGATAATATTAGTAACAACTTGTTGAGCAACTGCTATAAACTAAAAAGTTCACATCTGCTCTCTCATTTAATATTAATGACAATCCTGTGAGGGAAATGGCATGCCCACTTTATAACACGTTATAAAGAAGAAAACCGAGGCTGAGAGAGCTGAGGGAAAAGACTCAAAATCATAAAGCTTGTGAGGGGCAGAGTTAGAATTCCATCCTGGTCTGTTGATTGGAGCCAGTACTGTTTCTGCCGCACCAGACTGAATCCTGGTTGTGATCTGTAGCCCAAGGACCTCAAAGAATCGTTTGACTTCCAGCAACTAGGCTTAAGAAAATATGCTTTTTCTTTCATGTTTTTGAAGACAGAATCAGTCATAAAGGGCATTCCTTTAAGACCTCTGCTTTGAAGTGATAAAAGCTAGATTGAGGGAAGCCTCCCAGGCCCCTGATCTGGGCTCACCCCTGCCCTTGGAGCCAGGAAATGTGATTTCTTCTGCCATCCCTTTCACTTACAGCACTAGCTTGCTCTGTGTCTTGGGTCTCAATGATTTTTTTTTTTTTTTTTTTTTTTCCTTAAGAAAAGAAGATAGCCTGGGTTAATTTCCAGTTCTCCACGATTTATCTGTACTGAGCAGGAAGAGTGTTGAGTGGGAAAGGGTTTCATTGTCCACCAGGGCCTCACGGCTCTTCAACACCCACCACTTCTGCCTCATGTCAAAGGGAAGCAAATAGGTTTATTAAATAGCTGTCAAACTGAATGAGCGCGCACCGAGAACACACAGAGGGGAGATTGGATTAGAGGTAGAGGACATGCCACACTAAACAAGGGCACGGATTTATGGCCTTGGCCATGCCGTCTTCGAAATGATGCCCGAGGTAGATATGAGTAGGGGGGAGCCTGGGCCAAGGAAGTGAATGGTGACATTCAGAGAGAAGGACAGAGGTCCGAGGAGCTTCTCAGTCGATGCCCCTGGAGTGTGCGCTTGGAGCATGCGTGAGAACCCAAGCAACCACGTGCACTTGTTTGATCCGTGACTCTCATCCCTTCCACAATGTCAGCTTGCCCCTGTGGGGGCAGGTTCAGCTTATTCACTGTTTCCTAGTCCAGGATACAGGGCTGGCATCATGGGCTGGCTGAGACGTTCCCAAACGTCATCACCTTAGCTATACTAAACTTAGCAACTCCAGGGCTGCTGTCAGTTTAGTAGGTATTAATGATGCTTTATTCACCAAACTTCCCAAGCTTGAGAAATAATCCATTTCTGAATCGGCCTGGGCTGATCTGGTAATCTCCATCTCCCGTGGTAATTGGTATAGTCATGGTAATGTGATCCAATGTGTACCACCAGGAAGGGAGGTGTTTCCTTACTTTTCTGCAAGAGCATTCAGGACCATCATTCTTTTTCTTTCCCTTTCTCACTCAGTCCGCAATCAGTCTCTGGTGATTGGCGAGAACTAAATATACGAGCAGTAGTTCTTACAAAGTGCCATAGATAGCTGGAGGAAGCCCTAACTGCCATGTATGCACCAAAAATAGTTAAAGGAAATGCACCAAGGACTGCTCTGGTAGCCAATTATTTATCATTATCTTAAGGTCACAGATGGTACTGTCATTTTAAGGGTACTAATATTATAAAGTGAAAAATATAAAGTAAGGGGAAAATATTAAAGTAAGGAAGAGAAAACAAAGGCAGTCTGTGAGGGGCAAAAACAGGTAGCAATGTGCTGTGAGCAGTTGTGTTTGGCCAAAAGGAGAATGGATGAAAAGCATAGAGATTGTTTCATTAGCTATTTTAACTTTCTACCTTCCACAATGAACACATAGCAACATACTTTTTGCTGACTCTTTTACATTCGCTGTCTCACTTCAACAACAACTCTGTGAGGTAGACATTATCTCCCCATTTTACAGATGAAGTAACTGAGGCTCAGGATTTGATCATTTGCCAACAGTCACACAGCTGACAAGCTAACAAATGCCACATTTGTTGACTTAGGAGTCTTGCTCATTAACCTTCACATGTTTTTTTTTCCAGAAAATGACGTGGGAAGCTTGGGCCCCTGAAAGACTGTGGGATCTAAGCTGGAGTCCTGAGGAACGGGTGGGGAAAGTCAGGAACCATAGAAAGCTGTCGCAGATTATCAGTCGCTTCTGATTGCCATGTTCCTGGGCAACAGCTTCGGTGTCTATCTCTGCTCTTGTGTGGGCCACTCTGGGGTCTGGGACATCACACGTCTGACCCAGCAATTAGCCTGCTGTCCTTCATCCTCCCCTCTCACCAGCCCTCTGGCCTCTCCAGACAACAGAGGAACTGCTGCAGTCAGGCAGTCAGCCACTCCCACCTGGACGTGACCAAGGAAAACAGATCAATGAACAAAGAAATGGATAGAGAAGGGGTGGGGCACCAGCAAAGTTACCTATTTTTAAGCATCCACTGTTCTTGGAGAGACTAATCTCAGAGGAGGAAGACCTAGTGCAGGATCATTAACTCAATTACTTAATTTTCAGGGAAAACATTTGCCTTCCATGTATAAAAACAGAAGAAACCATAGGTCTTAATCGCTCCTTTCAAGAGCCAAGGCCCAATCTACAAAAGGGAGGCATCAGTGGGGAGAACTGGACTCAGGGTGGATGCTGATTCCATCAACAGTGATAAAGGAACAGTCAAGGTTTAGTTATTGGTACTGTTTGAAGACCTGTGCATGTTCTCACCTATCTAGTCTTCACAAAAACCCTCTAAAGTAAGTACCATTATTGGCTCCATTTTCCAGATGATAAAACCAAGGCCAAGAAACTTCACACAGTTCGTGTTTAAGGTTGCACAGTTGGTGGCGTTGAGTAAGCATCTAGAAGACAGTTTCTGGTCAAAGACTGCCTGAGTCCAAGTCCTGCCCCACTGTGATTTTTCTCATGAAGAAAATGAGGTGTTATTAAAACATTTTCTTTGAAACAAAAACTCAGTCATTTTTTAAAAATCATTTTTGCAGTTTGGGGACAATTCTCATATAACCAGTACTATTATTTTCTCAGAACATTTTGTGAACTAACTTTAAAAAATATTTTTTGAAAGTTTCAAGAAGTGTATTTAACATCGGCACACACCTGAATTCCAGCAGCTCAAGAGGCTGAGGCAGGAGGATTGAGAATTCAAAGCCAGCGTCAGCAAAAGTGATATGCTAAGCAACTCACTGAAACCCTGTCTCTAAATAAAATACAAAATAGGTCTGGGGATGTGGCTCAGTGGTTGAGTGCCCCTGAGTCCAATCCCTGGCACCCCCCAAAAAAATATAGATTAAAAACCAGCATCTCTTGTCTTAGTAATCATAAAAACAAATATCAAGAGAAAAAATACTATTGCCTGAGTCTGAGGAACAGATCTGTTTTCTCCTTGTTACAAAGAGAGGTTAGCAAGTGTTAGAGAGATGTAAGGGACCTATTAGTTTCAGGTTATAATATCCTTCTGGACATAATCAGAAGTATTGAAAGAGAACAGAACAGGAAATGCCTCACTTGAGATTGCACTTGAGAAAATGTGTTGTTTGCTTCTCAGATCTTTCTCTTACATCACAAGTCTACAGTGGTATGGCAGAGGCTGAGTTTCAGAAACCTAAGGAGCCCTATATGGGCAAAGATGGTTCTGTGGCTGCCACACCAGGTGATTTATGTGCTGAGCTTACAAAGGTAGAAGGCAAGAACACCATCTTCATCCCATATAGAGGGATCCCCCAGCAAGAGTTCAAGCAGTATTGTGATAGAAGATATAGCCAGCCCACCTCCCCTTTTGGGCACATGGGAGATTTGCACTCCAGTGTACCCTTTACCATGACCATTTGACTTATTTGGCCAATGGAACAAGAGCAGAGAATGTGTGTCACTTGGTAGGAGCATTTGATATGAAGAATCAGTGGGCACAAGTGAACACTTGGAGGGAAATCTGAGTGTCTTTCCTGGCACATCCAGGGCACTCCGTATGAGGTGGTTCTGTCCATAGTTTCTATATACATCATGTCTCAATCTTTTTGCTAGACTGAAGGTTCTCTGAAAAAACTTCATCTTGCTTATGTTTGCATCTGTCTGGTTACCTACAGCTGTATAACAAGTCACCTCAAACTTACAAATAAGATGTAAAATAAACCATCTTATTATACTCAGATCCTGTGGATCATGAATTCAGACTGGGCACACTAGAGAACAAAGAACTGTGAAGGATCTCAGATTTTTACTTTCCCTGGAAAATTAGTCTGTCACAATTTTATGGATGCAGGTAGAAAATATAAGACTCCTGGATCAGAGACAAAGGATTTTATTATTCACAGCAATAGTGGTAGTTTCAGTACCAGTACTTTCTTGTGTCAATTTCTTCTGGCCCAATTCCCACAGGGTGATGCAATGATAGCTGGTGGCACCTGCACACATAATGGATTATGTTGCAGGAGAGAAACCTGGAGCGTTGGGAACCTGAATCTTTTATACTCGAAAGTAAGAAGTAGGCATGCCTGCCTTAACCTCAAAGAAGACAGTGCCTTTTTAAAATAGGACACTGCCTTGGTCTTCCAAGTCTGTAAGTGAAACTTTACTTCAGAGGGTGGCACAATCACTTACTTCTTTTAAATGATAATCTGAAACAAAGGTATTCAAAGCTTTTGCTATAAGATGTATAGTGAGAGACCCAGAGAGAATTGTTTTCCAACACGGCACTGGCTTTTTTCTTCTCTAGACTGTCTGGACCTTGACCAGGAAGACTCACAGTGACTGAGGGCTCAGATTATCTGGAGACTTCTTCATTCTTGTATCTAGTGACCAGCAGACCTGAAGGCTATCCTCAGTTGGGACTATGAACTGGAACCACACTCTCTGGGGGTTGGAACTCCCATGCCAGTTGGGTATAAAAGGAACTATTTCAAGAGGCAGCTTGTGGAGAACAACTTAACCAAGAGAATCCAGCTATAGCAGTGGTGTTAGCATGTTTTTTCTGATTAGCCTCAAAAGTCATGCAGAATGGCTCTGCCACATTCTCCTGATTATAAGTAAGCCCCTAAGAGCAGCCCAGACTCAAGTGGAAGGGAATTAGACTTAGTTTCTTGCTCAACCCAAGTCTGTGATAATTACAGAAATGAAAACAGGCAGATGTGAACAAAAACTTATCTTACGTAGACTGCTGCCAAGTGAGAATAATCCAACCTAAATGTCCACAGGGCTGGCTGTGTTCTAGTTTCTGCTGTATCACAAAACTACTCAGCTGTAGTCTTGGGCAACTCACTTACTTAACTGACCTCTGTGTCCTTGGCACCCTGAAAAACTTCTGAAATGTATAGGAACCTGTCCCTCCTGCTTCACAGAGCTGTTATGAACCTTGAACCTTGCATGAGCAGGAGAGTTCATGTGAAGAGTCTTGCTTCATGCCAGGCAATTGGACAAGGGGTTCTGAAGATTCTCTGACTGAAGTGTGACTGTTCAGGAGGAGGAGGGTCTTCAGACCATCTGTATGAAAGGCTCCTCTGGGTCCTCACTAAGTGAGAGGCATACAACTTCAAAATTAATAATGTAACCAAAGCCTTTTAATTGGTGTAATTGAGTTACCCAGGAGGAGCAGTGGAAGCATCTGGCTTTCAGCCCTAGAAGGACTAGAAAACCACAAAAGACTTAAGTGTCCTATTAAATCACTTCTGGGCTTTTTCCTAATCAGGGGCCTCCTCCACCAAGTAAAAGGAGAATGAAAAAAAGAGTGAGCGTAGGAGGAGATAGAAGAGGCTATAAGATTGTGGAGAGGGATGCGGTGAGCAGAAAGAATAACTAGCTCTGAATGACACAGACCTATATCCCACTGCTGGATATTGAGTTTCAGACTCCAGGAAGACTCAGGAACATGAATATGCTGCTTGGGTGCACAAAAATCACAATCTGGGTACTAGGAATAGGGAAAAGAGAAACCAAGTTGCAGGGAAGAGAAGCACATCACCGTGCATGGCCTGGAAGGGATAGATGCAAGGCTTACACTGAAGAATATTTGGCTCCCCACCCCTGCTTCCTTCACTGTTCCCACTAATTCTCTGCCTCAAGGCAGAAGAGGGCTGAGTGGAGAAATGAGAGGGTGTATGAGGGCAAAAGCTATAGTAAGGCTGTCCCAGATTGCCAGCAGAGGACTTACTGCCACAGGACACTCTGCCATGTGCCCAACATAAGGCTGAATCACAGAGGAAGAGGCAAGTGACAGGCTGAGGGAAAGTTGCCTAGCCAAGTGGGTGAGCTCTTTGAAACTACACCTGCAACTCCCTGTGCATGTATTTTTATAGTTGCTATCTTTTTTATAGCTCAAGAATGATGTGTTCTAGCCTTAAAGAAGAATGAAATTATGGCATTTGCTGGCAAATGGATTGAACTGGAGAATATCCTGATAAGCAAAGTAAGTCAATCCCCCAAAAACCAAAGTTTGAATGTTTTCTCTGATATACTGATATTAATTCATAATAAGGCGGGGAGCTAGGGAAGAACAGAGGTAGTTGAGGTTGGGCAGAGGGAAGTGAAGGGAGGAAAGGGAGGGGGTGTGGGAGTAGGAAGATATAGAATGAATCAGACAGTATGACCCTATGTGCATATATGATTATATGACTTGTGTATCTGCATCATGTACAACCAGATGAATGAGGGTTATTCTCCAACTATGTATGATGTGTCAAAATTCATTCTATTGTTATGCATAACTAATTAGAACAAATATATATATATATATATATATATATAAAGAATGCTGTGTTCTGAGCAAAGTGCTCTTTTGGGCCCAGTCTCATGCTACTCTTCTTAATTGGTGGGATAGTGGCAGGGTCTGCCAGGGTCTGTCTGGGTTAGGCAGTCTTATGGGAAGTCAGAGACAGAGCTGAGAATCTTTTGGATGCTGGCAGAGACAGTTCACTTTTCCACTGCAATTTATTTTATTTATTTTTTTCTTCTCTGGTATCTCTCTCCACTATATTTGGAGCAGGGTGTTTTTTGTGTATCAATTTGTTGAGAATGTGATATATGCATGGTGTTTCGCAGTTCTGCTATATATTCTTATATTTTTATTTTTTTTCCCTTTGTATGTATTCTTCTTCTTATTTGTCTGTCTCCCTAGGTTTCCTTTCTACCTTTTTCCCACTTAACGGTCAATCTCTATTGGTTCCTCTTTCACTCTTCCACTGGAGTTTTGCTTCTGGTTTCTCTCTTTCTCCCTCATGAACACCATGTCCTGCACTGTTTCTGTTCTTTGTCCACTATTTGGGACTGTAAATCTGTTTGCAAATTTTATGTTTTTATTGTGGACAGTGATTGAACTCATCATGGCTGTTTATAGCAAGAGGGAGGTGAATGCCTTACTGGGAGCTATTAGATTTGAGGCTGTATATTGTTTGCACTGGGTCCTATTGATATTGGTCTCCCTCTTAAAGGTGGTATACTGGAAATCTTCAGTGACAATATAGGCCTACAGGGTAGAATCTGTACTGCTTTAGATACATAAAACTAGATGGGAAAACACACAAGCAACATGAAAAAGCAAGGGAACAAAATACCACAAACAAACCAAGATGCTCCAATAAAAGAAGTCACTCTCAACACAACAGAATCTCCATGAAGGAGATTAGAATATACATAGTTAATCTGATCTGTGAAGTAAAGGATGGTATAAAGAGTGAAATCAAAAAGAAAATACAGGAAGTGAAAATCACTTCAATAAAGAGTTAGAGATTGAAAAAAAAAAAAAAAAAAAAAAAAAACTGAGCAGAAATCCTCGAAATGAAGGAACCAATAAATCAAATTATAAATTCAATGGAAAACATTACCAACAGACTAGACCATTTGGAAGACAGAGCCTCAGACAATAAAGACAAAATATTTAAATTGAAAATAAAGTTGACCTTGCAGAGAAGATGGTAAGAATCCATGAGCAAAACTTCCAAGAATTATGGGATAACATGAAAAGATCAAATTTAAGAGTTATCAGGATAGAAGAAGGAGCAGAGATACACACCAAAGGAATGCCCAATATTTTCAATGACATAATATCAGAAAATTTCCCAAACCTAAAGAATGAAGTGGAAAATCAAGTACAAGAGGCTTACAGGACACCAAATGTACAAAATTACAGCAGATCCTCACCAAGACATATTATAATGAGAATGACTAAAGTACAGAATAAGGATAGAATCTTAAATGCTGTGAGAGAAAAAGAAAGCAAATTATGTATAGGGGAAAAACAATTCAGATCTCAATTTATTTCTCAACCCAGACCCTCAAAGCTAGGAGGTCATGGAACAACATATTTCAAATCTGAAAGAAAATAAAATACCAACTGAGAATTTTATATCCAGCAAAATTAAGTTTCAGATTTGAAGGTGAATTAAAAACCTTCCATGATAAGCAAAAGTTAAAGTTAAAACAATGCACAATTAAAAAGCCAGCCTATAGAACATTCTCAACAAAATATTCCATGAGGATGAAGTGAAAAAAAAAAAAAAGTGAAAACCAGCAAAGGGAAAACTAAATCAAATTAAAAACCAGAAATAAACCAAAATGACTGAGAAAACAAGTCATATCTCAGTAATAACCTTAAATGTTAATGGCCTAAACTCATCAATCAAAAGACAGACTGGCAGATTGAATAAAAAAAGACAGCAACAAAATGCTGTCTCCAAGAGACTCACCTCATAGGCAAAGACATCCACAGACTGAAGGTAAAGGGTGGGAAAAAACATATCACTCATATGGATTGCACAAACAAACAGGGGTTTCCATCCTCATATCAGATAAAGTGTATTTGGAGGCAAAGTTAATCAGAAGGGTCAAAGAAGGTCATTTCATTCTACTGAAGGAAATTATACATCAGCAAGACATAACAACTGTAAATATTTATGCCTCAAACAATGGAGCATTTATGTACATCAAACAAACCCTTCTCAATTTCAAGAATCAAATAGCCACAACACAATAATACTTGGTGACTTTAACACACCTCTCTCACTACTGGACAGATCTTCTAAACAAAAACTAAATATAGAAACTATAGAACTAAATAATACAATCAGAAATATATAGATATATATAGAATATTTCATCCATCAATGTGAATACACTTTTTTCTTGGCAGCACATGAATCCTTCTCTAAAATAAACCTTATCTTATGCCACAAAGCAACTCCTAGTAAATATTAAAAAATGGAGATAATACCCTGCATTATATCAGAACATAATGGACTGAAATTAGAAATCAAAAATAAAATTAAAAAATAGAAACTACTCTAACACATGGAGACTATATAATACACTTGAATGCCAAATGGATAGTAGAAGAAATCAAGGCTGAAATGGAAAAATACTTAGAGGTAAATGAGAATGCTGATACAACATACCAAAATCTCTGGGACTCTATGATGGCAGTATTAAGAGGAAAGATCATTGCATTGAGCTCATTTATTAAAAGAATAAAATGTCAACAAATAAACGGCCTAACATTACATCTCAAAGTCCTAGAAGAAGAAGAACAAATCAACACCAAAACAGAAGATAGGAAATAATTAAAATCAGAGCTGAAATTGAAAATAAAATCAATGAAATTGAAACAAAAGAAACTGAAAAAATTGACAAAACAACCAACGTGGTTCTGCAATATGTATGAGAAAAATGAAAGATTACACTCTATTTATGCGTGATCTATCAATATGTATAAATGCATTCTACTGTAATATACAATTAATTAGAACAAATAAAATTTAAAATTTTTTTAAAAGTTGGTTCTTTGAAAAATCAATAAAATTGATAAACCCCTAGCCACACTAATAAAGAGAAAAAGAGAGAAAACCCAAAGTACTAAAATACGTGATAAAAAAGGAAATATCACAATGGACACAACTGAAATACAGAAGATAATTAGAAATTACTTTGAAAATTTATACTCTTTCAATTAAACAGAAAATAATTGAGACATTGACAAATTTCTAGTGACACATGACCTACCTAAATTGAATCAGGAGGTCATAAACAATTTAAACAGAACAATTTCAAGTAATGAAATAGAAAATGCCATTAAACACCTACCAATTAAAAAAAGCCCAGGACTAGGTAGATTCTCAGCTGAGTCCTACAAGACCTTCAAAGAAGAATTAACACCTACACTCCTCAAATTATTCCATGAAATAGAAAAGGAGGGAACCCTTCCAAATTGATTCTATGATACCAAAACCAGACAAAGATACATCAAGGAAAGAAAATTTCAGGGCAATATTCCTGATGAACATAGATGCAAAAATTCTCAATAAAATTCTGACAAATCACATACACAAACATATTAAAAAATAGTGCACAATGACCAAGTGGGGTTTATCCCAGGTATGCAGGGTTGGTTCAACATACAGATCAATAAAAGTAATTCATCATATCAATAGACTTTAAAAAAAGAATCATATGATCATCTCAATAGATGCAAAAAAAGCATTTGACAAAATACAGCACCACTTCATGTTCAAAACACTAGAAAAACTAGGGATAGTAGGAACACTACTATCATCATATATGTTAAACCCAAGGTCAACATAATTCTAAATGGAGAAAAATTGAAAGTACTCCTTCTAAAAACTGGAACAAGACAAGGATGCCCTCTTTCACCAATTTTATTCAATATTGTCCTTGAAACTCTAGCCAGGAGCAATTAGATAAAAGAAAGAAAATTAAGGGTATACAAATAGGTAAAGAAGAACTCACTACACTATCACTATCTGCCAGTGATATGATTCTATATTTAGAAGATCCAAAAATTTCAAACAAAAACTTCTGGAACTAATAAATGAATTTATCAAAGTAGTAGGATATAAAATCAATACCCATAAATACCCATAAAAAACGCATTCCTATACATCATTAATGAATTCACTGAAAGAGAAATAAAGAACACTACCCCATTCACAATGGCCTAAAAAAAAAAAAATACTTGAGAATCAATCTAACAAAAGAGTATAAGACCTCTACAATGAAAACTACAGAACATTAAAATAAAGAAATTGAAGACGACCTTAGAAGATGGAAAAACTTCCAATGCTAAAGGATAGGCAGAATTAATATTGTCAAAATGGCCATACTACCAAAAGTGTTATACAAATTTAATGCAATTCCTATTAAAATTCCAATGACATTCTTCATAGAATTAAAAAAAGCAATCATGAAGTTCATTTGGAAAAATAAGAGACCCAGAATAGCCAAAGCAATCCTTAGCAAGAAAAGTAAAGCAGGAGGCATCACAATACAAGAACTCAAACTATTCTACAGAGCTATAGTAATAAAAACAGCATGGTATTGGCACCAAAAAAGACATGTAGACCAATGGTACAGAATAGAAGACACAGAGACAAACCCACATAAATACAAGTATCTCTTCCTAGACAAAGGTGCCAAAAACATTCACTGGAGAAAAGATAGCCTATTCAACAAATGGTGCTGGGAAAAATGGAAAGCCATATGTAACAAAATGAAATTAAACCCTATTTCTCACCTTGCACAAAACTCAACTCATAGCTGCTATCTTTTTATAACTCAAGACTGATGTGTTCCAGACTTAAAGAAGAATAAAATTACAGCATTTGCCAGTAAGTAGAAGGAACTGTAGAATATCATGCTAAGCAAAGTAAGTCAATACAAAAAACCCAAAAGTCGAATGTTTTCTCTGATATCCTGATACTAATTCATAATAAGGCAGGGAGCTAGGGAAGAACAGTGGTACTACAGATTGGACAGAGGGGACTGAAGGGAGGGAAGGGGAGGGGTGTGGGGGTAGGAAGAATGAATCAGATGTTATTACCTTATGCGTATATATGATTACATGACCTGTGTAACTCTACATCATGTACAACCAGACAAATGAGAAATTATACTCCATCTATGTAAGATGTGTCAAAATGCATTCTACTGTCATGCATAACTAATTAGAACAAATTTTTATATATATATATATACATATATATATATACATACATATATATATAATACTATGAAAAAAAAAAGAATGATGCGTTCTGAGCAAAGTGCTCTTCTGGGCCTGGTCTCAGGCTAATCTTCTTGATCTATACCATGCTACTTAACTTACAACTTTGTTGAGAAAGTATTTGCTGAGTGATTGTTGTGTGCAAGGCACCAGCTATCTCTGGGATTAAATGTTGAAGATAGTTTCCCTGCCCTAGATGAGTACATAATTTAATAGGAGAGAGCATTTCTAAGCAGACTAATAATTACTAATATAGAGAGAAGTATAAGAAAACATCCAGGCTCACTGGGGTGGGGATGGTCAGGGTAGTCACCTTGGTGGAGGTGAGAGCTTATTCAAGTCTTGAAGGACAATAGGTGAAGAACAAAGGGGAGATGTCATGGTGGCCTGGAAGATAGTTCCTGAGTTCATTGCTGTCATAGGAATGTGCATTACATTTTCCTATTTCTTTGCCTCTGTCAGTTAGAATACTGTTAGTTTTGAGTTGTGGAAAACCCAACTCAAACAAGCTTAAATAATAAATGGAAATCCAAAGAAGTACAGAAACAGAAAAGGGGCCATAAATACAGACTAGAGAATTAAAAAATCTTAAGAGGAACTTTCATGAAATGCTCAGCTTTCTAGAAAATATATATACAGATGATGCTTCTTCACTTAGGATGGTATTACTTCCCAATAAACACATCTTAAATCAAGTATACCTAACCCACCAACCATCTTAGCATAGCAACATGGTGCACTGTAGGGTACCTATTATTTACCTCATGATTGGTGGCTGATTGGGAGCTGTGGCTTGCTGCCTTCCTGGCATTGAGAGAGGATTATACCAAGTATTGTTGGCCCAGAGAGAGATCAAAACTCAAAATTCAAAATATGGTTTCTACTGAATACATATTACTTTTACATCATCATAAAGTCGAACCATCCTAAGTAAATGAAATTGACATAGAAATGGCAAATATGGAATATCAGGAAATCCTAAAAAAATTAGTAGAAAAGAGTTCCCTTGGCAAAAAGAACATTAGATGGTGTGATTGGAAAGTTTTACAAATCTTGCAAGGAACAAATAATCTTTGTTTTATGTGAAATGATATTTGGGAGAAGAGGGAAAGATAGACAAGTAATTTTATCATCTTCTTACAAAAACTGGACAAGAAAAATGCCACAAAATGATTTTAGGAAAATATTCACTTATGAATATATATGTAAAAATTCTAAATAAAACATCAGTAAGTTAAACCTGAGCAGAGTAAGAAAAGAGATATAGTTTAACTATAACAAAAAACCAATCTCAGAAGGGCTGGGTTTGTAGCTCAGTGGTAGAGTGCTTGCCTAGCATGTGTGAGGCACCGGGTTCAATTCTCAGTACCACATATAAATAAACAAAGGTCCACTGACAACTGAAAAAAAAACTCAGTCACAGAGTATTGGACAAAAACTTAAAATTTCCTCCATAGATACAGGAAAAGCACATGATTAAGTTTGACAGCTATTTATGATATGAAATATTTAACTATGAACTGAACTTCCATACTCTGTCAAAAACCAAGGGCAAATATTCTACTTGATGGTGAAGCCTCAGACATTCACCTTAAGGTGGGGCAATAAACAAGGAAGTCCATTAATGCACCTCCTATTTTTGCATTATACTATTATACTGGATGTCCTAGCCAATGCAATGAGACAAGGGAAAAAATTAAAAGTACAAGAAAAGAAATAATCAGACAAGTTATCATCATTTGTAGATTAAGTAGAAAATACGAGACGATTACCATTAGACTACAGATAAAATTTATAGGATTAAGAACTATTAGAAGCTCTAAGATTTTCATTGATCACTTGATACAAAATCAACATACTACAACAAGCAGGTATCCATGGGTTAGGTATCCCTGTACATCTAAAATAAGAAATCAGAAAATGTAGTAGAAAATAGTATTATACCGACAAAACTTTAAGTTGATTAGAAGCAAATCTAACAAAAGATAGGAAAATATTCTATAAAAAATATAAAATGTTATTGAGTGGCATAGATAATTCATACAAATGGAGGAGGCTTGCCAATTTTATGAACAAGAGAAACTAATATGAAGATGTAAATTTTCCCTCAAGTTAATCTGTGAATTCAGTGAATTTCCAAGCAAAACACCAATATATTTTTCTTCATTACAAGCCAGTTAATCCTAAGTATAATGAAGGATAAAAGGGAAAAAAAGGAGGGGGGGGCCTAGAATTGCCAGGTATTTTTGGAAAAGAAGAAAGTGTGGGAGTTTTCCCTAGAGAATTATTAAGACTTATTTTAAAACTATAAAAAAGATACAATAGTATAATATGGATTGTGCTAGAGAGCCATAAAACCTCATACAAATGCATAGAAACAGCATCTATGAAGTATGCAGTACTACAAATCACCAGGAAAAGGATATTCTTTTTTTTAATTAGAGAATCATAATTATACATAAAATTTGGGTTCACATGACAAAATAATACATACGAGGAATTTGATTTTGAGCCCCTTTCCTGCCCCCCTACTGCTTTTTCTCCTCTCCTCCCTCCCCCTTTTCTCCCTCCTCAACTCTTCCTTTCATCCCTTTATTTCCTTATTTTTGATGGGTACTTTCTACATAATAGAGAAAGGTAAAATTCCCTTTGGTATATTATATATGTATGCAACATAATTTTGTTAGATTCATTGCATATTTCTTTCCCTTTCCCTTCCTGCCTCCCTCCTTCTGATTCTTCTATGTGTATGGCACTGATCTTCCCTATATCTTTATGATACAAGGAAAGGATATTCTACTCAACAAATATTGTTGGACCAGTTGGTTATCCATATATGAGGAACTCAGATCCCTACCTTAAGTAAATTCTAAATAAATTCAAGAACTAAATGTGAAAAGTAAAAGATTGTGAGGAAAACACAGGGAAAAAGTTTTGACATAAGAAAAGAATCCTTCATCATCCACTTGTCAGGGACAACATTTGGCCTTTGGATTTTTGGGAATGACTTATGGTACATAATGGGGTGAGGGGGTCTCAGTTGAGAGACGAATGGAGGAACTTTAGATTACATAGAGGGAAATGAGAGGGAGGAGGGGACGGGGGTATGAAAGATGGTGGAATGAGACAGACATCGTTACCCTATGTACATGTATGATTGCACAGATGGTATGAATCTATATCATGCACAACCATAGTAACAAAAAGTTGTACCCCATTTGTGTACAACAAATCAAAATTCAGTCTGTAAAAATTTAAAAAAATTAAAAAGAAGGGAAATTTCTTCTAGATATGGTGTGTACAAGTAAGAAGGACATTTATGTGTTGATTTTTTTGGAGGTGGTAGTGATGTAGTAGTTGAATAAATAGAGACTGTTCATTTAATATATAATAATGCCTTGAGAATTTTTTACCTTTCTGACTGGTAGATAATTTAGAGTTTAGACTGAACCTCATAGATAATACAATTTTTTTTTTAATTTTTGACAATTTACTTCCATAAACAATAAAGCTTATTTTACGTCTTTAAGTATTTTTTTTTTTTATAAATAATGAACCAGACAGGAAACAAAAGGTCAGTAATGACATGCCCAGCTCCTCAATGTATGCCTAAGGTTTCATAAGTTGGTATAAATTTCCAGTTACTTTTCCTGAGGTAGAAACAACTTTCATAACAAGATCTCCTCTTTGAAAATTGCCTCTAGTACAATGTTCTAGATTGTTACAAACTGCAAAATATTACAGTCTAATGGATTTTCCTTATAAAAATCTGTAATATTGCTATAATTGGACATGGTTTCAGAACTGAGTTAAATACATTTTTTTAAAGAAAAGAAACCTTGAATAAAACAAATGTTTGATACATTTCAATGCATTAAGTTAAAATATTGCTATATGGAGAACTGTACTATGAATAGTGAAAGATAGTATAAAATAAATAGAAATAGGAAACAATATTTGTATACATACAATCTTTAAAACATTAGTTTATAAACCATGTAAAGAACCCCAAAATTAATAAATGCAAGACAAATAGCTTTATAGAAAAATAGGAAAGGAATATTGTTACAGAAATGGCTAACTTTCTTACTATCCTTTTCCACTTATTTCATACAATGATAAAAAACTTGGAGTTTTGCTTGTACAAATGTCTGCCCTGCTAAGGATTACATTTTCCAGCTCTCTTGTAGCTCACCCATGTGGCTAAATTTGGACAAATCAGAAGTTCATGAAAACAATATGTGCATTTTGTAACCACACATTTTAAAATGATCATTCTAGCTGGGCATGATGATACACAACTATAATCTCAGCAGATTGGGAGGCTGGGATTGAAAGTTCAAGGTCAGCCTCAGCAACTTAGTGAGACTGTCTCAAAATTTTAAAAAATAAGGGGTAGTAGGTGTCAACGCCCGCGGCAACAATCCTGCAGATATTTGTTACCGCCTGCAGCAACAATTGCACGGGTATTTATCGGAGGTGGACTGGAAATAAACTACTTCTATTCCTCTGCTGTTTCCTTGCTTGCTTGCTTATTCTCTAGCCCATAGAGGAAGACAGGCTTACTTGATTTTAGAGGAAGAGAGGCTTTGAGAGGAAGATAGGCTTTGCTTATAGAGGAAGTTTTAGAGAAAGACAGGCTCCTACGCTTATCAGAGATCTATTTCTTCTTAGAGTTCTGCTGCTTCTTCTTAGAGGTGCGTCCTGCATCCTGTGAACTAAAGGTGCATACTAGAGGTGCGTGCTAAAGGTGCTATCTGAGGTGCTTCTTAGTGATGCGTCCCACATACTGCAATCTGTGATCTACAACCTAGAGGTGTGTTCAGTTCTCCACTCTACGATCTGCCTTCTGCCGCTGCCTGCTGCTTACTGCTTGCTGCTTCTTTTCTCTGCTAGCTGCTTCTTTTCTCTGCTAGCTGCTGCTTCTTACTGCTAGCTGCTTCTTCTCTCCCGCGTCCTGTGAACTAGGTGCTATCTATCTGAGGTGCTTCTTAGTGGTGCATCCCGCATACTGCGATCTGAGCTGCTTCTTTTTGCCTTCTGCCTACTGCCCGCTTATATTCCCTCCAGGAGGCGGAGGGTGGGGCCATGCCAGTTGAGATCAGGCGAGGAGCCAGCTGCCCTATCACGGCAAAGGTTAAAACGAGCAGGCCCGAGCAGGAGCACTTGGGAACGCCTGTGCATGCATTGTGTGCGTGGACTTAATCGAATACGGCCAATGATAAATCACCTGGGTGTGCTTATATTAATCAACCTCCTCACTGCTGATGTGATCAAAACAACCTCTGGCTGGCCACCAGGCACCATCCCGGCACAGCCCACATGGCACAGCCCCCAACAGTAGGGATGTGGCTCAGTGGTTAAGTGCCCCTGGGTTCAATTCCTGGTACCGATAAAAAAAAAAGAAAAATCATTGTTTGCATACCAATTCTGCTATCCCTACTCACTTCTTATGGGCTAGAATGTAGACTTAATTCGGGTCTGTGAGTCATCTGATGAAGTAAGACCAGGCCCTAGAGGATGGTATAGAAATCAGGTAGAAGAATGTGGATCCTGGGTTACTTCCTGGTGCAAAGCTACTGACTCACACTAGTCTGCTCAATGATCTTTGCATTATAATGCAAGAAAGCATAGTCTTTGAGTATTTGAGCCCTTACCTCTGGCGATGTTCATTACCCCAAATTTATTTACATCCCTACTAACATGGACAGGAAAATGAAATTCACAGAAATAAAATTTGAATGGAAAATAAAATGCCTAACATCAGGAAAATGCAAATCAACATAGAAATGAGATACCATTTTTGTTCTTACAAGATAGACAATACAGAGTTCATATTATGTGCGTGATCAGTGCAGTTTTTAATAGCAACAATAACAAAAGAAACAGCTCTGTAGAAACAATGAGAAAAATCAGAAACAACCTGGAAGTACATATACTATTACTTAAATAAATAATATTTCATTAAATATTGGCATATTCTAAACAGAATATTATTGGGATATGTGGTGAAAGAAGTAAAAAAAAAAAAAAAAGGTGCAGTTACATGTACCACAGTGGTACTATAAACTGATGTACCACTTTGGATGACATTTGACAACATCTCAATATGTATACCTTATAATACGAGTTGAATTGTGTCCCTCCCAAATTCATATGTTAAAGTCCTGACCCCTAGTACCTCAAAATGGGAACTTATTTGAAAACAGAGTGATGGTAAATGTAATCAGTTAAGTTAAATGAGGGTTTTTCACTTAGGTGGATACTCATTCAAAAAAGGTATAAATCTGTAAATAGGGTCAAGGCTGATGCCTCTATTAATCCTTTGACTTTGAAATTTAAGCCTTCAGAATTTTGAGGTAATGAATTTATGTTGTTTAAGACACCTAGTTTGTTGTACCTAGTTGTTCATAGCTTTAGCCAACTAATCTACCTTATAACTCAGCAAATCTACTTGTAGGTACATATCTAGAGAAACTCTAAGAGGAGTGCATCAAAATTATGTCTATGGGCTGGGGTTGTGGCTCAGTGGTAGAACACTTGCCTCGAATGCTTGGGGCTCTGGGTTTGATCCTCAGCACAACATAAATAAATAAAGACATTGTGCCTATCTACAACTAAAAAAAAATTTTTTTTTAAATTATGTTTGTGCAGTGAAACATTGTTATATTGAAATATTGGCTATCCATCAATATCCATAAACAAGAAGATGAACAAATAAATTAAAGCACATTGACACAGTAGAAAATTCTACCACAGAAAATTGTGAATCAGCAGTATCTCAAAGCAATAGGGATTGAAAGAAGTAAAAATAATTCACATATGAATTATTTCAAACAAAAATTTGAAAGATTTTAAAACAAAATTTAAATACAAATGGCACAGAAAAAATATTTGCAAAATATGATAAAAAAGAGTTTTATTTGTTTTTTTAAAATAAAGAGACCTTATAAATCAATAAGAAATAGATGATCAAAAAGAGAACAAGAGAATTTCAAAAAATACAAATAATAAATGTAGGGTAAATATTCATTGTCACTGGGGAAGTAATTATGAGAAAATTTTCAAAAATCTGAACTTTGCAAAGACTAGATATTAATCAGTGCTGGTGGAAAAGTGGGAGACTAAATAGTTTAACTTATTTGAAGGACAATTGGTCAGTATTAAAAATCTCTAAAACATTCCAACCTTTTGGTCCTAAGAGATGAATAGTTTAAAAATAAACAGAAAATAACTCAAAGACTCACATCAAGAATGTTCATAATCACCTGGCAGTTTTTAATTGTAAAGGAATCAGAAAAAAAAAAAAAAAAAAAAAAAGTTGCACTGTTTAGCTGCATCCTAAAATGGAAGAGTATTCGGTACTGATATTTATTGGCATCAATAAACTTCTATTTTTTTTTTTTTTTTAAGAAAGCATACAAGGTAATAATCAGTCTTTCCCAGTTTGCATATCTATGGTGGTGCCTGTGTTTGTGCATGCGCAGGATTGGAGGAGGACTTTTTAGAGTGTCAGTCATGACAACCCTGCTCATCACTGTGAAGGGGGCACACGCGCCTGCCAGACATTGAAATGAGTGGGCTGCTCCTCAACCAAATCCAGAGGGAAAATGACTCCCTTGGTCCTTTTGCCTAGCAGATATGTTCTGCATGGACAAAGAACTAAAGTTAACCAATTTAGTTTGGGTTAAACTGCTATTTAAAAAGTTATTTTAACAGTATATTTTAAGTATTTCATGACCGAACAAGTTTTAAAGAAGTTACAACTAAAAAGCTTCAATGCAAAACAGCAACCAGGAACTTCAAAAGCCTGTAATAAACTTTATAAGAAATGTGCAAGATCTCTATGAAGAAAGCCAGAACACCTACTGAGGAGTATTTTTAAAAAGATGTTTAAAATGATATCTTATGCTGAAGCCCAATACATAAAATAGATGCTAATATTTGTTGTGCAAACAGATAACAGATGCTATTTATGAAGCACTTATGCCAAACATCCAGCAAAGGCTTTATGCACATTGTCTCATTCAATCCTTTGATACTCAGCAAAGCAGGGATTACCATAATTCTTGCTTTACACATATAAACACCATGGAAGGCTGAGGTTCTCTGTTCAGGATCAGAGAATCAGAAGGTCCTGGAGTTGGATTTTAACCCAGGGATGCCTGGCCCTAGGACCTAGGTTCTTGGCTATACTGCAAAACCTTTGACATGTAAGTAGGATACAGTCCTGAAGCCCTGTCCCTTGATACCCTATTGCTCCTTAGGAATGAAGAATTAGTATGCTAATCTGAAGACTAAATAACTGGATACACACTTAGCTGATTTGTGTTTCTTACATTCTGTTCTCCTTTTCATCTAATTTTGTTTTTTAAGTTCCAGTCTGTGTCTTTGGTGCTAAGCAGCATAGAGGTGGTAGAAAGAAAAATGGTAAGAGGAGCCCAAGGGGAAGATGAAATGCTATCATGAGGCAGAGACTGGAAGCCTCATGGTTGCTCAGAAAAATCTGCTCTGGAGCTGATCCTTGAAGGCCCTATAATTAGGTTTGGTAAGAAAACTGATTTAACTGGGTGTGGTAGCAAATGCCTGTAATCTCAACAACTCAGGATCACAAACTCAAGGTCAACCTCAGCAATTTAGCAAGCACCCAAGCAACTTAGTGAGATCCTGTCTCAGAATAAAATTTTTTTTAAAAAGGCCTGAGGTGTGGCTCAATAATCAAATGCCCCTGGGTTCAAGCCCTTGTATTAAAAAAAAAAAAAAAAAAAAAAAAGGTGGTGATTTCCTGCCCCAAACAGGAGTTTGGGAGTGTGGGAGGTACAACCCTAGGATTCAACACTCTAAGGTTCAAATTTCAGCTCAGCCATCTAGCAGATATATGAACTTAGGAGAGTTATTCAACCTTTCTGGACCTCAGTTTCTTTCTCCACAAAGGGATTGTCAAGGCTAGATGAGGAAATGAGGAATAGTGCATAGTACAGAATTTAGCACACAGGAAGCACAGATTGCATCTACCATCATCATTATTGTCTGGGTGGTCATTGTCACTATCGCTCTTACATCCTGGAGGCCATCTGCTATACCTCAGTGCCTGAGCCGGCTACTCTGGCCCAGCTAGCCAAGTTCCCCTCAGCCCTTGCATCATGGAGGATCATGACAAACCAGGGCCCCGGGAAATGCCCAGTTCATCAGACCTTTGCACAAATCCTGCAACTGAGAGTTGTTTGTGGAAGGCTGAATGAGAGACTGATGACTCAAGATAAGATAGGCAATCAGCTCTGACTCGCCACTGCAGACTTTTGGTCTACTTGTAAAATGAGTCTTGTCATTTATTTGACAGTCCCCAGGATTTTATGGTGGGGGAGGGACAAATAAGGCCAAACGTCCAACAGAGTGTTCCCGATAGCCTCAAGTGTGGAGTTTGCTGTTCTTGGGGCCCCAGGACATGCATGAGGCCTTCACCATCCTGGCTATCACCAGGCTCTTGTCATTCATACCGGCCAAAGTTTGCTGGGTGTCTACCACGTGGGAAGGGGTCCAGGCAGTTTTCCTCTTTAGTTGGCCAGCAAAGTATTTCTGTCTGAAATGAATTCAGTTTGGCTCCAGAAATTTAACTCAGAACCCAAATGTCCAACATGTATCTCTCCAGCCTCCAGCTGTCCTTTACCCTTTTGTGTACTAGAAAGGCCGGAGTATGGTCTTTGCCAGCAAAGATTTGGGTTCAGAGCTTGCCTCAGTTCCCTACACAGAGTGTGAGTTTTCTTCTCATTCTGTTACCAGTTTCACAGGATTATGATGGGTTCATGAGACAGTGCTCCCATGTGGGAATCTCATTAAATCAATTCCAAGGAACAGATTCAGTAAGGCAGAGCATCCCTACTCAGATAGAATATTCTCATGCAGGAGATAGTTTTAGAATTCAGTCACTCCAATGCCACAGTAATGAGGAGTAGGAGTCGTTTGGTGATGGTGTATGGCAAGTTTGCCATGCCTGTGTATGGCCAGGGCCTCTGCCTGGCCTTTCCCCAGCCTGCTTCCCATTGCAGGTCTCCCTTACATTTCAGGTATGGCTTGCTTCCCTTTGTATCATCAGTACCCAGCACAAAGCTGGCAACTCAGAGGATATCTGCTGAATGAGTAATTGAAAAAATGAATGGTAAAAATGAGAAACAAGGAAGGGGGGAAAAGCAGCATAACTCCCCTGTTCAACTATAGCTTCTGATAGTCTTTAAGATCTGGATCAACAGTATCTTGTCTTCTTTTTGTATTTTTCCTGGTTCCCTTCCCTTGCCTCCCTCCACATCCACCCGTGCTCTTCTTGTCCCTTTTCTGTCCCCCACTCCTATCTCTCACTCTCCCCAGGAAGAGCAGATTTCTCTTTGTCTCTCTTTTCTTAGAAAACCTACACAGAGAGAGAATATAAAGGGAATGCAGTCACTGGTAGTGGATAACACAGCAGGGTAAAGGCAAAGTCCTCGAGTCACTGAGCCACAGCAGATGAGATCTGCTGGTTGTGGCAATTGAAGGTTCTTCTTGATGCCAAAGGAGCAGAGTAGCAGAGCGGGACAAGAGAACACACACCTGAAGCAAGTCTGAAAACGAAAACTCCAGCCCAGTCACAGAGAACACTCAGGAAGTTAATGTAAAGAATAGAGGAGAAATAGAAAGCTATCACTGCAGAAAGCCTGTTATGAACAAGCAAGACAGAGGGCATGGATGGCACTCTGTAATACAAGCCTGTGCCTCCCAACTGCAGTGTGCACAGGAGTACCTGAGGTTCCTGCTAAAATTCAGATGCTGCTGTGGTAGGTCTGGGGAGGATTCCAAGATGCTGCCTTTCTAAAAAGCTCCCAGGTGATGCTGATGCTGGTGGCCCATGCACATTGATTAGCTACCCACGCACGTTGGGTGGCAAGGGTTTAGTGCAAAAAGCACCCAAAAGGCTTCCTGTCATGTTCCATCTTATCTTTTTAAAGATGTGAACAGGCCACCCTGACAAGAATTAAAGGACTCCGAACATTCCAGTGTCCAAAGGAGTCCGGCTGGCCACACCTCCAATCTCTCATCTTACAACCTCCATCCGGACATTCTCAAGCACAGGACAGCCTCCTCCAGGCAGCCTGGCCTGATGGGGAGAAGAAATCCCAAGAGATCCGTTTCAAACCTCTGGCTTGAACTGCATTCGTTCTCATAGCATAAGTGGGGGCAGCATTAAAAACATCATGCTCAAGCTTCCTTTCAAGGAATGCATAAGCCCACCAAATTAAATTTCACTGGCTCTTGTGCCTTCTAAACAAGAGATGTGAAAGCGTGCCTGCAGGTGTTTCTGCCTCTTTCCTTCCACCCCCACCCCAACACCCATCAACGCCAGACACTAACCTTTGAGAAAATGGTGTGGGGGGAATATTCTTTTATCCCCATGGCTTTTGGCATAATAGATGTTTGATAAATATTTGCTCAATTAATTAACATAAAGTTTGACTTTTTTGGGTACTTTGACAAATTAAATCAGATTCTCTCAAGAGAATTCTCTTCAGGCAGTCAAATTTCTTTTGCATGACAGCCCTTATTTTGTGAACTTGAGCAGTTTAACTTGAGGTAACTAACTGGCAGGAAGGCAGGGAGAAGAAAAGGAGTCATGTGGTTCGTGGAGCAAATTGTAATACCAGTTGCTCATAGTCTGAGGTGAACAGGATTGAATTATCCTGAATGATTAAAAAAACACACAACGAGCAAGGGAGAAAAAAATTCCATAATTGGAAGACATGGTAGCCCTTGCCTAAACCTAGATGACAAATACTTGGCATTGAGAAAAGAGTCATTTCTCTCCACTGCTGTGTCTATGAAAGACATGACCAATTAATCACAACACTCAGGAGTATCTTCAGAATCTTCAACTTTGAGGCCAACACTGGAGTCACTTCACCTGCTCACTGGAGAACTCTTAAGCTCTGAGCATGCCTGAATATGTTCTTGCCAGATTATCACTTGCTTTGTAGTTCTTTTGTGAAGCTACTTGCCTGTGGCACCTTTGCATCCTGCAGACCACAGCCCAGCCTGAATTGTGTTGGGTTTAAGGGAAGACGGGGAGCACAACACATGTGTGCAGAGTATCTTCAGGACAGCGATTGTACCTAATTCCTTCAGTCATTTATTGACCAGATCTTGACTGGTTTGGCCGGTACTCACTTCTATAAAATAAGTCCCTCTGTACATGTGTATGCTTGTATAAAGGATGGATGGGTGGGTGGATAGATAAAGGCCTAAAAAGTCATCTCTCATGAAATGATGTCATTTTCTTCCCCAAATGTGTCATTTCGTCCCTCTTTCTTTTTTGTATTAAGCATGTTGCATGTAGGTTTGAGATAAGAATTTGGGGATACAGAAAAAGATAGATAGACTGAGTCTCAAGAGAATCACCCTTGAGCTGTTGGAATGCAGGAAGTGCCCATGAACCTTTGAAATGCAAAACAAGCATTCTTGAGGAACCCGGCCCCTGACTTTGGCTAGAGCCCTCCAGAGCAAGGAAAACTGGTGGAAAATTGTGTTATTCCACCCTGGCTCCACCTCTAGTTCAGTTTCTATTCTGTAAATATTAACACTCCTTGCCAAGGGGTTACTATCTCTCCCTCTGGTGGTGGCCCACATTCTCCCTCAAATGTGTATTTCTTACTTTACCCCAAGGACATCTTTCCCCTAAGATATTCTGCAGTTCACCTGCATGTGTAATCTGCTTTCCTAAATAAATCTTTATCACTGACTGGCACATGCTGAAATTATTTTCTGTCATATATGCCCAGGACCCCACTTGTCCTGAATCAAGGTGAGGTCCCCCTCTCTGGGAACTCCTCTGGTGACAGCTGTGAAGAGGTCACCAAGGGCAACATTCACTTTGTCTAGAAGCACTTCTAGAAGTATCTTAATCTGTTTCTAGACTCCCACCCAATCAAGCACAGTGATTGTTCCTGTCAATAGATCTTATCTTTATTGAGGACCCTCCTATAGTCCTGTCTTACTATGTTATCTATGTAAAATGCTGTCTTAGACCTCCATCTAAGACACTGTCTCATTGAATTTGAAGTGCAGTGGGACACAGCAGTTTATTCTGAGCTCATTTTTTTGAGGGGGTGTACCAGGGATTGAATTTAGGGGCACTCGACCACTGAGCCACATCCTCAGCCCTATTTTGTTATTTTATTTAGAAACAGGGTTTCACTGAGTTGTTTAGCGCCTCACTTTTGCTGAGGCTGGCTTTGAACTTGCCATCCTCCTGCCTTAATCTCCTGAGCCACTGGGATTACAGGCATGCACAACTGCACCCAGCCCTGAGCCCATTTTATAATTGAGGAAATGGAGACTTGGAAGGGTCATCTGATTGCCTGAGATCCAATAATTAATAAGTGGCAGAGTGGAGATGGGAGCCCAGGGCACATGACATGCCTGTGCTCTGGGTGAGGGGACTGCAATTGGTGGGGGTCCCCATATAAATCAGAGTCAACAGTGGAGTCGCACCAAGAACTAGGGATTTCTGCAGTTTGTGATCACCTGCTTACAGAAGGAGTCATCTTCCTCAAAGATAATGACAAGGATTGTCACTTGAATCTTTCCACTGATGCCAGAAAGGCAAGACTCCCTGGTCTTAAGGCCCCATTTACACAAACCTCCCTTCAGTGTCTCTAAACCTCCCAGAAGGGAAGGGCTAGGCTAATGGGAATTAGCAAGGTGTCCACCCCTTCCATAAAGGCGTGGGAGACTCCTTTCAGGTTTCACCCAATTAAGGATTTCTGAGAATAAATAGCAACAGCAGCATTTGGGTAGTGTCCTTCTCCAGGCCTGGCCTGCCCCACCTCCGTCACCAATGCCAGAGGTAGCAGGCGCAGTGGCTTCAGCCAGTCTACACCTGGGAGATAAGTCAGGGAGGAAACAAGGCACTGCATATTACCTCCAGGCCCTGGAAATGTCCCCCTTACCTCCCCCAGCCCTTGGCTACTCCAGCTCCTTAGCTAAAGCCACTGCGACTAGGAAAGCCCCACTTTGTGTAATGGTTTAATTATCATGTCAATGTGGATTCATTAGCATGGCAGCTGTCATTGCAAATGGGGGAGTGAGGTGCTCTGGGAGCCCCTGGGGTCAGCCTAATTGATGTAGTGAACAGAATACTGGATTTTCTCAACAATGGTTGGGGTTTCTCTTCTGACCTGGGAAGGGCATCCGTGCTGCCAGGAATCAATAGCAGCTGAATTTTCATCAGCAGCCAATAGGACAACATCCTTGGGCTTAACCCCTCCAGGCCCACCCAGAGTAGGGGAAAATATATTCTTCACTCAACAGGGAGTTTAGAATAGTTTCTACTTACTCCTAATTTCTGAAAGGGCTAGAATGTCATGTGCTCTGCTACAACCCTCCAAGCTGGTTCAGGGTGCTGAACAACTTGGTGTTTTATATATGTTTGTTGAATGAATAATATTTCACTTTTACTGACCACCAACTGTAACGGGTACTGCCCTAAACATCACAAGTATATCAATGCATTTAATTTGCACAATGTTCTGGGAAGTCCTGTTCTGTATCACTGCTACCCTCAGTGTGTAAAAAAAGCAATTTGTGGTCACTATATGTCACAACTGCATGATTTAGGAATTGGGATGAAGCTTTTCTCTGATCAATAATGTCTGGGATCCTGAAGGGCTAGTGGCTGGTACAGTTAGAGTGGCCTCAATCTCCAAACACACAATCTCTTCAAATGACTAGCTTGAATATCTTGTACTTCCTCACAGCATGGTGACCTCAGGTATACACCTCTTTTGTGGTGGGTTAGTGCTCCATGTGACCAAGGCAGAAGCTGACAATCCTCCAGGTCTGGAACCAGTACAATGATGACACTTCACCTGACTATTGGTCAAGTCAATCACAAGCCAGTTCAGATTTAAGGATAGGGAGAAAAAGTGATGCCTCTTAAAAGAAAAAAAATATCAAAAGTCACCTCTTATCCACCAACTATTATGATTATTTCCAAATATAGACAAGGAAACCAGGGCCCAGGGAGAGAATAACTAACTTGCCCAGGGCCACTTAGCTGGTGAGAGGTGGTACTCGACTTGGAACTCTGGCAGCCTGTTCCTGAGCTCTTAATTGCTACTTTAATTGATGAGGAATGTTATCCCTTCTTTAAGACTTGGCTTCTATAAAATGAGGGGATTGTACTATGGTCTTCTAAAATCCCTTTTCAATGTTCAGATTCCTCAGAAAAGTAAAGTCAAGGGGAAGCCAATTTCTAAGTAACCAAGTCAACATTAAGGGGGTCTTTGGAAGAAATCCAGGGGCATCAGGAGTACCTGTGAGGAGTGCCAATTCCTCCCTATAGATCTTCCAGCTCATTCCTCAGCCTCTATCAGGCTGTGATTGACAACCTTGAAACCACTAAGGAGTGTGAATCCACCAGAGGATGTGTCTAGGATCTGATTAAGAGAAGGAACGAACACTAACGGGTCACTTCTGCAGGGGAGAAATTGTCTTGAGAGCTTTAGGCTGCCAAAAATGTCAAGCTGATCAGGCCCCTGCTGAATGAGGTTGCGGGGCTGCTAGTTGGGTGAAGGGATCATGCGATGGAACAGACCAGGAATTTGAGCCTAGACTTGGCTCAAACAGGATAATCCACCTATGTGATTCCGGGAAAAACATTTAACCTCTTGTGGCCCAAGCTCTTCATCCACAAATAAAGAAATTTGACTAAGGCCAAGAGAACAAGGCATCCTTGTCAATGAGAAATCAGGTTGATTTCAAGTGTCTTCCCAGAGGGGCTGAGTCCTCACATTGCACGAAGTCAGCATGATGTGATGGAAGCTACCTGGAGATGGAGTTAGTAAGAGATAAGACCTTCGCTCAAACCCCAGGTCCTCCATTTATTAGTTTTGTGATCCTTGAAGCCCCACCTAAATTTTTTGAAGCTACCTTTTCACCTGCAAAGTAGGGATCATAACACTTTTCTTCATATGGTCGATGAATGATTTAAATGAGATATCATGCACAAGTGTTAGTCACCTTTTCAGCTCTGTGACCAAAATACCTGACAAAAACAATTTAGGGGAGTAAAATTTTATTTTACTCACAGTTTCAGAGATGTCAGCCCATGGTTAGCCAGCTTCATTGCTCTAGGCCCAAGTGAGGCGGAACATCCTGGCAGAGGGCATGGCAGATGAGAACTCCCCCACTTATGATGGCTAGGAAGCAAGAGAGAGGAGAAGGGGAGGTAGGGAAGATGAACCCTCTGGAGCACATCCCCAGTGACCTGCCACCCTTACCTGCCTATGGCTACCACCTGGTTAGTCCATTTAAACTAGGATGGACTGATTAGGTTACATCTCTCATAATCTAATCATTTCAACTGAATATTTCTTCATTAACACAGGTATTGGGGGAAGGGGCACCTCATATGCAAACCATAATACCTATCAACCCAGAGCCAGGCACACAGTAAATGCCAACACATGGTCATTGAATCCAGCAACTCATACCACTGGGGTACACTGTGACAGAAGGGGAGGACTTCAATTCCTTAAATAATTCCCTTGAAAGGCAGCAAAATCCAAATTTATAGTCGGTGACATTTCAAGCTTTAAGGTTGTAGTTGATGCTGTAGGCATGATGGAATATAGAAAATATAAAGAAAATGCATTTAATATCATTTTTAAAAGTGGGAATGATACCTACTTATGAGAAAGTGCATGGACATGAGCATTAGATGAGGTAAAATTTGTACAGTCCCTAGTGCATAGTGAGTACTTGATAATAACAAGCATGAGAAGAACTGCAGCTACGTAACTCTTCCCCTATGTAGAGAATTTAAACTGGAGGGAGAAAAAATATCCATGAAGAGAATCAACAGAGAAAAACCCTCAAGTTCATCTATCACTCATCATGAGAAACTGCATCTATGAGCAAGTTCCATGAAGGTAGATATAACCCTAAATTTGAAAATGTCAGGCAAGGAAAACTGGAGCCTGAATGTTGATGCCTAATATTGGATGATGAGTGTTCAAATTTAGACCATTAAATGCAAGAGTATGTGCATTCCTCATTAAGCTGCAACAATTACAACTTCCTAGAGAACCCTTACCATGTTCCATGCACTATGCAATGCCCTCTGGATGTGCACTACCACCTTTAATCTACACAGTAAACCCACGAGGCAAGTCATATTACAGAGGGCCCCTGACTTATGATGGTTCCACTTAGGATTTTTCAACTTTATGATGGTGCCAAAGTATACCCATTTGATCACTCTGGGTTTTCACTTTCAGTGCAGTAATCAATAAGTTACATGAGATTCAATACTTTTTTATAACATAAGCTATGTGATAGAATTTGCACAACTGTAGGTAATGTAAGCATTCTGAGCACATATAAGGTAAGGCCAGGCTATGCTATGAAATTTGGTAGGTGAGATATATTAATGCATTTTCAATTTATGTTTTTTACTTATGATGTGTTTACATCTGAACATAAACCCATCATAAGTAAAGGAGCATCTGTGACACCACAATTTTCAAGGTCAAAGAGAGATTTGGAAAAGACCAAGATTAAACAGCTAATATGTGGTAGAATTGAACCAGACCTCAGAGCCCACATTCCTAACTATATTGCCTGTCAGTGACATACCTTGTCAGTGTGACTTTTTTAGGGAAATGACAGAGTCTGGAAAAACCACTCCCCTAAGCCAAACAGGTCCGAGGAAAGTTGGGACCACGAAGTTCTAGGTTCAAATTCCAGCCCATCTTAGCCCCATGAACCTTGGGCAAGAGAATGACTAACCTATGTGTGTGTTAGCCTCCTCATCAACACAGTGGGGAGTTTAAAAATAGGAATGCCTATCCTGTTCTGTGACTGTGGAGACTGAATTTGATGATGCATATAATAAACTTGGTGCCATGTCTTGAACATAGAAGGTGATTAATTATTGCCCATTTCCTCCTCTATAAACAGGGTTTTACTGAATTTTCAGCCTCATTAAGATACTTAAAATAGATCTGGGAACTAAAGAGGCCCTAGAAATCGAAATCAGTCTGTATCATTCATGTAAACCTCTGTATTTATGGGTTCTACATCCACAGAATCAACTAAGGATAGACTGAAAATATTTGAAAAAGAAAAATTGCATCTGTACTGGATATGTTGACTTTTTTCTTGTCATTGTTCCCTAAACAATACGTATAAGAACTATTTATGTAGTACTTACATTGTCTTAGGCATTGTAAGTAATTTAGAGAGGATTTAAAGAATACAGGAGGATGCACACAGATTACATAGCAAATACTTCAGCATTTTATGGAAGAGACTTGAGCATCCTCAGATTTTGACACCTGTGGGAATACCTGGTACCAATCCCTTGCAGATACTGTGCTTAATTACATAGGGTATTCAGGGTAGCTTCTTTTTTTCTTCTTCTCCTTTTTTGTATATTTCTTTTTCACAAAACCACAAGTTTTGGGTCGTAAAGAAACTTTGCTTAGGCTTTAGTGTTGAGGTGAAAAACTAAAACCAAAATGATTCAGAAAGTAAAAAGTTAAGACATATACACATGAAAACAATGCCCAACAGATTCAAGCTCAATATTTCTTTTCCTCATATTCTGTGGGTTCATCTGTTTGTCCCCACAAACTACTTTTTTTTTCACTTGACAAAACACTTCCTGCAAATTTTTCTATCTTGGGTGACTTGCTGATTCCCACTGACTACAATGTCCCTTTCCTCCCACCTCCGACACCCACCGTGTACCCTAACGAAATGCAGCCTCCCCGTCACTCCCCCACCACCTTCCATTGGGAATGATCTCTTTATCAATAATCCGACCCCAGAAGTCCAGTGGGTGACTTTTTAGTGCCCCTGACACCAATGCAGATGGGGGTTTTGGATCCCCAGTGTAATCTGGGCCTGAAATGTTACCAGGAGCTCCACGGCTCTTCAATTACCTCCCTTGGCCTGTCAAGACCACAGCATCTCAAATTCAGTTAGCTGGTCTTTGGGTCTCAGCCAAGGCCCAGCCTCTGCTCCTAATGACAGCCAGCTGAGGGGACACTGAGAGGGGCTAAATTCAATTTGCAGCCCTTCTAATGAGATTAGGGGAGCAGGGTTTTTTATTTTCTCCAAAGTTTGCCATGGGCAGGATGAATGATGGCCTAGGGATGAGCTGTCAACGTCAACAAAGACTCTGAGCTGGGAGAGGGGGATGGGAGGTAAGGACAGGAGAGAGGGAGAGATTTTCCAGACAGAGCCAAGGAGCCCTGAGTGAGCTGCTCAGCAGGTGACAATGTCTGGTTGGCAGAGTATCACTTTGAAGAAAGATACAAAGTTAAGAATGAATATGGAGGAAAGGCAGATGTCAGTCACAAGCAATATTCCCAAGTGGAATCTGTTTTTCCCTCTGAATTCTTTTCTACTCCTTTTAGTTAACTTTATAACAGTCACTAAACTATCTATCTATCTATCTATCTATCTATCTATCTATCTATCTATCTATCTATTTTTTTTACTGGGGATTGAACCCAGGTGTTGTACCAGCCCTTTTAATTTTTTTTAAAAAGTTTTGAGACAAGGTGTTGTTATGCTGCTTCGGATCTCACTAAGTTGCTGAGGCTTTCCTTGAACTTGGGATCCTCTTGTCTCAGCCTCCCAAGTTACTGGGATTACAGGCATGCAGCGTGGCACCTGGCACCTTTCAAAAATAAGTCAATTTAGAAGATTCTTCTCAAACAAAGGACCAAAGTTTCCCCCTGGAGTAACTTTGGGTAAGGTGTGATGTGCAAAATGTGTTTGATGAGTGTTCTAGTTATCACTTGCCTGTGTTTGGCAACCTAACTATGAGGAACTACTATCTCTCCTGTGAGTAGCTTCAGTTCAAATCCAGGGAAAGAAGAAATGGAATAGGATATGCTGGGTGGATATAATTAATACAGAAGGAAAATTCTTTAGGAACTAAAGGAAACTTGATTTTTAAATGATGACTTTGAGCTATACCTTGAAAGAAGATGGCATCCAGAAAGACTTAGAGAATAAGAGATTCAGGCATTGCCCTTGTGGCTGATGGTCTCTGTACTTCCACTTGCAGGTCCAGCAAGGCCATTCCTGGTGGAGACTACGATAGTTCTGCCCCTCCAGACCTGGATTACTTTCTTCCAAGACTGATTTGCCCATTGCACTATCTTAGAGCACCTCAGAGATCATCCACATATGCAACAGAGCTACTGACCAACTTCCTGTCCTACATTCCTCCTACAAACCCTCCTTTGATGTGATAATCCCCCAGTAGACCCCAGCTGTGGCCCTGAGTTGCCTGGTCTTACCAATTCTTCTCCAGATGGCATAAGTCAGGTTTCACATACATGGCCTCATTCCCAAGTCCCTACTTGAAGTCCTGTTCCTACTGGACTGATAACTAGGGATCATGACATTGCTGTCCTTCTTATATTGACCTTTAAAACAGAAACCAACACCAACCAAGAACTTTACGAAGTTTTATAACAGGTCAAAATAAGGTAAGACCCTTGTCAACACATAGTAGGTATTCATTAAATATTTATCAGCTGAAATGGGCTCATGGGGGATGCATGTGAAAGTTCACAGTTGGAATTGCAATATTTGTGTTTGGAAAATAATAGTTTGTCTCCTTTGAGTCACTTTTCTTTTTTTTTTTTCCTTCATTCTTGATAGTCAAATTTCAACCTCCATTGCCCACCAGGCTCAGGGTCAGTTCTTCAAGGCCTTTGGTCATTCAGTCATTCAGAAACCCTGGTGATGGACTCTTCAGTCTGCCTTTCTATGGGAAGGTGCTGGTGACATCCACAGATCAGGAGGGACATCCTGCTGGTACTACAGTTTGCCCTTGGCCATTAGCCAGATGCACTACAGGAATCCTACAAATTCCAGAACCCAGAACATCTTAGGGGCATGTCAATGCCAGAACGCTCAGAGAAGATCTTCCATACAAAACAACACACAAAGCCCTCCAGGGCTGTGAAGGGTTATTTCGAAGAGTTAGTTCTGAACTGAATGATTATCAGTCCACTCCTTACAAGATTTTACAAGTTCAATGGTACTGAGAAGGATGGCTCCAGACACTGGGATTCTGAGCCCAGAGGAGCCTATCTGTCTCAGGGCTGATATCTTAGTGTGACTACTTTTATGTTGGGAATGTTTCTGTATTTTTTTTTTTTTTTTTTCTTATTTTACTGATCTTGATTAAAACTTCTTGTGAAAAGGTCATTCTGTCCCAGAGGATTTTGTGCCATGGGGTGAATGAGACGTCAGAGATTTAAGTCAAAGGTCTGGAACCTTCCCAGCCTCCAAGTCTACCTTGGAGATCAGCCTGTTTATGCCCCAATAAGGGAGACCTGTCCTGGGAGGTACTGTCTGGGGCACTTTGCACAGGCACACAAGCCAATATCTGGTGGGAAAACACCCAGGACCAGTCAGTCTCACTAATCAACTCTATATTAACAAACCTCAGCCCATGTCCTTCATTCCTGTCTCAGGCTTACAGAAGTGGAGAAATTATCTTGGGAAGTAAGAAAAAGTTGACAAGGATTTAAAATGATCAACTATCAGTGCACGATGTTTCTTAATGGAAAACCAACTCCTTAGTTGTCAAACACATTTTCGACCACAAGTGATTTTCATGTCTATGGGAGTCTCACAAGTCTATAAAGAAGATAATTATTTGAGTCTATTCAGGTTACTATGACAAAATACCACAATCTGGGTAGCTTATAAGTAGAAATATATCCTCATAGTTTTGGAGGTAGGGAGGTCCTACATTAAGATGCTGGCAGATTCAGTGTCTGATGAGGTCCCTTTTCTTATTTCATAGTATTTTCTTGCTGCATCTTCACACAGAAGAGACAAGATCATTCTCTTGGGGCCTCTTTTATAAGGGCACTAATCCCATTAGTGAGAGGTCCATTTTGACCATCTAATCATCTTCCAAAGGCCCCTCTCCCTAATATCATCACATTGGTGATTAGGTTTCCACATAAGAATTTGAAGGGAACACAAACATTCAGATTGTAAGGTATAAAGCCGCCGGCCTCTCCCGTTAGAGGAATTTCCGGCCTCCCCATCACCTGTCAATCTGTGCTCTGCCCACCTCTTACATTATAGGAATTTCCCGCTAATGCTGTAGCCATCTTCCTGCCTCCCACTTTACGTCCTAACATGCTATTGGTTCATGAGTCAGCCTGCAAGAATTCTCCTTCGCGATCGATTCCTTCCAGCCCGTGAGATTCCAATATCTGGGAGAAGCCATACGCCATCTTTCTCTCTTTCTTCCCTTCTTTTCCCCCAGTGGACGTGAATCATCTGCATAAATAAAGTCTCTTGCGTGAGATCTCGTGTCTGTGGAGCATTTTTTCTGGGAGCTATTGGCTCCCACAACTGAGCCAGCGACCCCTAACACAGATCATAACCATTTCTTATTCCCATTTTAAAGTTGAGGAAATAGAAGTGCCTAAACTTGAATCTGTCAGATTCAAATAAGTGTGAACCTAGGGTGCAAAGCCAGGTCTGTCTGACACCAGATTCGTTATTGTGTCTACCACTTATTTTATCTAAATACACTATCTTTGGGCACAGAATTGACTGTTCCCTTCTCTGTCTACCCTCTTTGCAGAGTTCCGGACCTTTCTATCCATCTTCCCGTGGTAGAACTCACGGTACCCTGGAACAGAGTCATCAGAGACTCTGGTGTGTCAGGTTCATGCAGGCAGGGAAACCACCTCACTTCCATTTGGGGTTCAATGACTATGTGGAATGTGATGCCAAGGGCCCTGGTTGGACTCCACAGCTCCTCTCCTGCCAGCTGCCCCTGTGATCCTGTGCAAGCAACTTCCTCTTTCTGCTCCCAGTACCATCTTGGCTCCTTGACAATTTCAGCCCTTGCTGCTTCTAATTCTACAACTGTCCAAATCCCATGAACAGTCACTCAAATCTTTTTCTTGTTACCTACAAATCACATTTTGCCCTCGTCCTTCTCTTCTGTCAGACCCGTCTCTATTTGCCACACAGAGTGCAAGTTTCAGCTCTGGAGGGACCACTGGCACTTTCCAGTGCAGAAGCTCACTCTAGTGCCTGCTGGGTTTGTTAAAAACACCCCAAGGGCCCACCCCTCCCAGGCAATGCCAGACCAGAGGATGGAGCCCTGGGTCTCTTCACTTTACGCCACATTATCACAGAAAGGTGGATTAGAAGTTATCTCCGCTCTGCTTTCTCTCAGAGCTCCTTGGCAACACAGCCACCTCGATATAAATACACACCAGAAACGTGCAGAACCTCATACTCAGAGCTGAGCCTTCAGAGGCCCTGAGGCAGACACCACCAGGGAGCAAGGACGTCAGGAGATCCCCAGGATAGGAAGGAGTGCCAGCCTGGCCGCTTCAAGGTCAAACTTGGCACCCATCAGATACGATGCCTGTGATCCCTGATAATTCCCTGACACCCCAGCCCAGATGCTGGAGGTCTTTATCTCTCTGGGTTACCATATACTTCGCTGCTGTTGTTGTTTCTTTAGCAATCTTTATAATTAAACAAAGGGTCAAATGACCTTTCCTGTCTTTGGTTTTTTTTAACACTTTTCTCTCCTTGCTGAGGTTAATGTAGCACATTCAGGTTAAACTTACCTTATTTTTGGTCACTGGCTACATGAAGACCTAAAAGGACGGAGTTGGGATCTTTTAAAGATTTGATTAAAATCAAATACAATGAAGTAGTGTGATCATGTGTAATACTTTGGAACCGAGTTAACGAAAGGAATCAAAACCTAGTTTATTCAAGTGCCATATTAATTTAGATACTTTGGTATCTACAATAATTTTAAATAGCTCGGAGACCAGTGCAAAGCAGTTTCTGTGGTTAGGACAGGTTCAGTAACCTCCATACCCTCTCCAAGCCTTGTTCCCAGCAGGACCATTGATAGGTCACCCAAACACTTGACCCAGGCATGCACAGGAGTACATGCATCAGCTAGAGACTGTAAGAAAGTTCCCCTTGCATGGAGGCCCAGGAGTCAGATTCCTCAAACATCTCTCACCTGTGGGATAGTCATCTTCAGACTTAGCTGTAAGACTCTGACATATATTTTCAAAACTATAGGGAAACTGAAAAGCAAATATAATATGGAGATCAGAGGTCTAAAATTCCAGGCCCAGGAGACGAAACAGAAGGAGCAGGCTATGTGCGTTATAAATATTTTAAAACTGTATTCTTATCTTGGTTTGGGGCTGTGTGCTGTCTTTTCTCTGATAATTGTAAATATTTAATGTGCTACACTTCCATCTCCTTACTGCTACAGGAAACATGAATAAATCTGCACAGGCAAGGACCTGTGTTTTCATTTGATGCACAGACCGCCGGCGAGGGAGCATCTCATGAGGGGCAGCTGCGGGTGGTTTCCTCAGATGAGCCCTGAACAAGCGTGTCCAGTGTAGAATCTTGAAAGAGAAGCCCCTTCCAATCTACCAGACTCAGGGCGGGGCAGAAGGAGGGTCACTACTTATCCTGAGCACAAGGGTCGCTTTCATAATTAGCTTGGGCTGAAGGAATGGGGTGTGTGTGTGTGTTTGCAATTCACCATTTACTAGTGTGAGGGGAATTGAATAAAGCCAATGGGAAAAGTGTTTCTGTGAAATGAAAGAAAAAAAAAATCTCTTCAGTATCAACTTAGTTTTCTCCAAACAAAAGCATAGCAATTTTCATTCAGTTTTCCCTTTTCTATTCCCTCAGCAGCTTAACCCCTGTCTTGAATCCTGATTTCCCCTGCAAGCTGACCAAAAGAAACTTCCAGAAACAACTATTACAAGAGGAAGGGAGGAGGAGCCACCAGGGTAGAAGGCAGCTTTCATAAAGCCCCTGGGTCCTGCTTCTTCTCTCCTGCCCCTGACACCTGGCTTGGTTCCACCTGCGATGACCAGGTCTCTGCTTGGCCCTTCACTATTGCATTCTTGTTTAGTTCTGATCTTGCCTCTGTGGTTCCCTTACTCCAGGGCCCAGGGATGCTTCAGCTTCATCTCATGTGCAGTGCTACCTGCTTTCTCAACTGACAGCAGAAAAGTTGGCAGAAGAAACCCTAGAAGTTCTGACTGGACCCATTGCTGTGAATTGCCTTCCACAGATGCCTTGGCACATTTCTTTACCATGGAAAGATAAAACCTGAAAAATATCCCTAGGCTCAAACATTCAACCTGACTCTTTAAGACATGACAGGTAAAGAAGCACTGTTGGAACTCTGAGCAGCTGGGGACAGGCTGCAGTCTGGGTTGGGGAGAATGCTCTGAGTCCAGAGGGCCCCCTGGGAGCTGAGCATGGGCTCTGTTGGCCTCATCTTCCTCACCTTTAAAGGGATGGTAATGATAATAGTTCAAGTTGCATAAGGTTATCCTGAGAATTAAGAGTTAATACTTTTGTAAAATTGCTTAGGGCAATACTTGAAAGAACAAATGATCAATTAGCTATTATTATGTTAGCAATTATTATGCAAATTTCAAAATCACTAGGAAAAGTCAAGGGGTGGTAGAACCCTGGGAACTTTTATTGCCTAGAGAAGGAGAGATGTAAATGGTTTCCAAATCCAGCCATTAAGGTGATTAGTTTTGAAGGGGGTGTAACTCAGTGGTAGAACACTTGCTTAGCTCAAGGCCTGGGTTGGATCTCCAACGTCCAGTACCTCCCAAAGGGATGGTCAGTTTCCATATGAGGGAATTCCTCAGACACAGTAGGCATACACAGCACCAAGTACATGCAGTATACATAGACCCATCTAGGCCTGTGTGTGGGTTACCCAGGAGCATAATCTCAACCAAGGTTTCACAGTCACTGGCACAATTTTCTTGGCTTAGCTAACGCCCAACTGATGCCTGGTCTACATGTCAAAATGCCACAGTGTAAATTGCAGAATATGCCAGGGTCTCCATTGGTTCTGCAGAAGGACACTCACAGAGAGACCCTATGGGCGCATGGTAGTTCCTTCAGGGCCCTGGGTTACCATGCTGCAGCCATCTCAGAACACCAGCCTTTCCACTGCCTTGCCCTTCCCTTTTCCCCATAGAAGTTTCAGGGGATGCTGTGGGTAACATTAAAGGTCTTGAGTAGGAAGTTCCTAGCTGCTGATACCTACATGTAGAGGTAGATAGTGATGTTGTTACAAATGCTCTATCTTCCAGAGAGACTGTGTAGCAATGCCAGGCCTTGTGCCAAGACAAAGTGACAGCTAAAAGAGTTGCTGAAAAGAAAAGTAACCTGAAAAAAATATATATGTATCAGTCTCAACTCAGTCTCTTATTGGCCAATAGCCCTGGGTAAGTCACATATCCTTTTTATTACTTTACCTTCCTCCTGAGTAAAATAGAGACAACCATCACTACCCATAGGGCCATGTAAGGATTAAATATGAAACCAAATGAGAGATTCAACACACATGATATCTTTCTTCTCCAAAGGTCAGAGGCCCCAAGGCAGTGGAATCAAGGAAGGCTTGGTTGGTCTCTTTGGGTATCTGTGGACTTTGTATTTTAATGTGGAGCCAGGAGGAATGGAATCTGAGGAAGAGTCTGTGAGAAGGATGTTTCCCGTCAAGAAAAGCCGTTTCATCTGTTGCCCTCCGCGGGAGGACACAGTGCAATTTCCCCACTACAGGAAGCTCACGTGGAATGGGATGCTGCATTTGAAAGCTCAGGTTCCCCAGCTGTGAGGCAGGCACAATCCACCAAGAGCTCCCTCTGAGCCTGGGGAAATCCCTGAACTTTTGCCATCTTTCCCACTTGTATGGCGCCTTTTTGCTTTACTCGTTGAGTTAGTCTTTAGGGAGAATGGAATAAGGCTGGGAGCAGAGAAAGAAGGAGGCAAATGTATCTTGGGACCCAGGACCCAAGAGCAATGGAGACTACCAGAGCTTCTCACAAGCCACTAAATTGATGGGAAAAAAGACAGTTGAAGCCAAATTGGGCTTCTTCGTGGACTTGTCTGATTAAATACCTGGGATAGACTCCCATAGTCTAATTTTCTGGATCTCCAAAGTGTTTCCAAATATCCCAACAGCATAAAATATTGAGATCTGTTGAGAAACAGCTCTCTCTCTCTCACTCACCATATATATATATATATATATATATATATGCATTCATGGAGCCATGTCTTTTCCCTATTCTACCCAATCAGTCTTAAATTTGTTTTAATTCACCAGAATAAACACATATACACATGCAATAATAAGATAATAAGCCGGGCTTATTTGGATTCAGAATCTGTCAGGAATTCATGAGAACATGCTATAACCCCAGAAGACCCAAATCTCTGCACCCAGCAACTATTTTAGGTCCTTCTTTGGATTTGAAGGTCCTAATTATTCTTCCCACAATTTCCAGCTGTATTTCTCAAATGAGTTGTGGAGAATTACTTTATACTTAATTGTCTTATACTTAATTGTGCAGAATTACTTTATACTTAATTGTCTTTGTGTGTGTGTGTGGATTTGAAGATCATTTAAATAGTTTTCTTGTATCTCATAACAACTTTTTATATGGGGAATTCCTTTCCTCTTTGCAGTTTCTCTCTACTCTTGACCTAGATTCTTTTTCATATCTAAAGATCACTTATTTATTTATCCAACTAAGGTATAGTAAGAGCCTATTAATTGTGCATGACTTGGAGATGTGCACTAAACAAGAGAGACACAGTCTCAGCTCTCATGAAGAGCACAGCTTGGTGGGGAGAGAGAAAATGTGAAAAACTGACATGAATAGTGACAGGATTAGGAGGTGTCATTATGGTTATGGTGTGCTGCCCAGCTCCCCCTCCAGGATGGGAGTAGCATCCTCTGCCAAAAGACAGACACAACTGGACCTGCCTAGGGATGGCCTCAGTATAAAACAGGTGTCTCATCCAAGGTCGTGTGCCCTTTCCAGGGTAGTCCACAACCAATGCCATTTGACCTATACTCTGGACCCCTTTCAAGGGCTCTCCCAGCTTCTGATCTCCCATCTCAGCAGAACCTTCCTCTTCTCGCATGTCTGTTGATCTGAGAGGCATCAGTGTTGTTCCCAGTCAAGTTCCTTCCTCCACCAACTTCTAGAAAAGAAGAATCAGAAAGCAGAAAGGAGGACTCCAGAGGGTTTAAGACTTTCTGGAAGATGACAGTCACTAGGAACAGGGATAACTGGGATGATGATGATGGTAAGAAGCCTGGAAGCAATGCATTTGTGCAGCTGTGGCTCTGCCTTATTCCACCAAATCAGTCTTAAAGGACCAGATAGGAAAGAACGCCTCCTGAATCCCAGGAAGAGAGTAATGCATTGGTAAAAGCCTGCAAAGTACTGGAAACTGAATTGAGAGCTGTGAATAGCAATTTACCTTTCAACCACACACCTGGGAATAGGAGTCAACCATCAGTAGTAGACAAAGTATATAGCCCAGAGCATTCCACACATGCTATCTGCTGACAACACTGGGCTTAAACTGCACTCACCTTTTTGAAAATGAATAGTGCTTTTGAACAACTTCATGGTAATAGCAATAGCAATTTGAGAGGAAATGCATACCAAGGATGATAAAAGAAAACATATTCTTCATTTAAAAATAAAGACAGGGTTGGAGATATAACTCAGTTGGTAGAGTGCTTACCTCATAAGCACAAGACCCTGGGTTCAATCCCCAGCATAGCAAAATGAAATAAAATTAAAATTAAAACAAAGGCAAAGTTAAAGTATAAACACCAGAAATCACAAAAACAGACTTAAGATGAAACATACAAGTCATAACAATAAATATAAGTAGGTTAAACTTACATAATAATAAGTCAGTAGTTTCATATGGAGTAGAAAAACCAATTTAAACCTCAGGAATAGAAATGAAGATACATTAAGGTAAAACTTCAATCAAAAGCATAACATAGGGCTGGGGTCATAGTGCCATGATACAGTGCTTGCTTATCATGTGTGAGGCACTGGGTTCCATTCTCAGCACCACATATAAATAAATTAAATAAAGATCCATTGACAACTAAAATATATATTTTAATTAAACATAGCATATGATTACCAACAGAAAGTGGTAGTCATGATTTTATTGTGTGAGGTTACACAGTCTTTCGCCTCTTTTTCAATCTGCTTGGTTTCTTTCCCCTCTATCACTTTGTGAAGGTGATACAGTTTTAAGAGAGAAAATTAAAATTAAAGCACTGTATTCCACATGGGACAGAACACAGTAAGACCTGATATGTCAGAAAGTGTTATGCCATATTATATGTGGCATGAAGAAGAAAGGCTAAGAAAAATGTGATATATACACACAATAGAATATTATGCAGCCTTGAAAAGAATGTTCTGTCACATGTGACAATAAGGTTGAACTTTGAGGTCATATGCTAAGAGAAATGAGTCAGTCGCAGATGGACAAATACTGCATACTTACATCATACCAATATCTAAAGCAGTCATCATCATAGAAACGGAAAGTAGAAGGGTGATGACCAAGGGCAAGAAGGAGTTACTGTTTGGTAACTATGAAGTTTCAATGTTGCAAGAGAAAAAATTCTGGGGATCTGTTGCATAACAATGTGAATATACTTAACACTGTGAGCAGTACACTTAAAAACGGCTAAGAAGGTAAATCAAATGTCATGCATTTTTTCAACACAACAACAACAAAAAAAAAAAAAAAAAAAGGAGGAAGAGAAAGGGCAGGAGACAGAAGCACCAAGACGAATGGGACAGGACACTGTAACTGAGAGGGTTCCACTGGAGTAGGAGAGTGCATGCTTGGGAGATTTATACTATCAATTACAGTAAGTAGCTGAGAAAGAAATGAGTCGAATTAGAATGCTGGATGTGACCTTTTTCTTCTTCCCCTTTCTTCTTCTTTGTTAAAAATGAAATACCAATTAGGGACTTGACTTCACCTTCAAAGGATTTGGTGTTTTCTAAGAGTTAAAATCTACAGGTCATTTTCTTGACTACAATGTAATAAACCTCCAATTGAAAAGTTACTTAAAGTAAATCTCAAACTACTTACAAATGGTAAATTATCTTTTTAAAATACATATATTTTTAAATTTCTTGATTCATTGTACACAAATGGGGTACAACTTTCATTGCTCTGGTTGTACACAAAGTAGAGTCACACCATTTCTGTAATCATCCATGTATATAGGATAATGGTTTTTGTCTCATTCCATTATCTTTTCTTCCCCCAGCCCCCTTCCCACCCCTTATTTCCCTCTACACAATCCATCCTTCCTCCATTCTTCCCTTAGCCCCTTCCCTTGCCATCATGTATCATCATCCACTTATTAGAGAAGTCATTTGGCCTTTGTTTTTTTGGGATTGGATTATTTCACTCAGCATGATATTCTCCAACTCTATCTGTTTACCTGCAAATGCCATAATTCGATTCTTCTTTATGACTGAGTAATATTCCATTATGTATACATATCACAGTTTCTTTATCCAGTCATCTATTGAAGGGCATCTAACTTGGTTTCACAAGCTAGTTATTGTAAATTGAGCTGCTATAAACATTGATGTGACTGCATCTCTGTAGTATGCTGATTTTAAGTCCTTTGGGTATAGGCCAAGGAGTGGGATAGTTGGATCAAATGGTTTTTCCATTACAAGTTTTCTAAGGAATCTCCATACTGCTTTCCAGAGTGGCTGCACCAATTTGCAACCCCACAAGCAATGTATAAATGTACCTTTTTCCCCACATCCTCTCCAACACCTACCGTTGCTTGTATTCTTGATAATTGCCATTCTAATTGGGGTGAGATGGAATCTTAGGGTAGTTTTGATTTGCACTTCTCTTATCAATAGAGATGTTGAACATTTTTTTCATATATCTGTTGATTGCTTGTTGATCTTCTGTGAAGTATCTGTCCATTTCTTTAGGCCATTTATTGATTGGGTTATTTATATTCTTGGTGTAAAGTTTTTTGAGTTCTTTATAAGTGCTGGAGATTAGTGCTCTATCTGAAGTGTGTGTGGAAAAGATTTTCTTCCACTCTATAGGCTCTCTCTTCACATTGTTGATTGTTTCCTTTGCTGAGAAAAAACTTTTTAGTTTGAATCTATCCCATTTATTGATTCCTGCTTTTATTTCTTGTGCTTTGGGAGTCATGTTAAGGAAGTCTGGTCCTAAGCCTACATGATGAAGATTTGGGCCTATTTTTCTTCTCTTTGATGCAGTTTCTGGTTTAATTCCTAAGTCCTTGATTCATTTTGAGTTGAGTTTTGTGCAGGGTGAGAGATAGGGGTTTAGTTTCATTCTGTTGCATATGGATTTCCAGTTTTCCCAGCACCATTTGTTGAAGAGGCTATCTTTTCTCCATTGTATGTTTTTGGCACCTTTGTCTAGTATGAGAAAACTGTATTTATGTGGGTTTGTCTCTGTCCTCTATTCTGTACCATTGGTCCACCTGTCTATTTTGGTGCCAAGACCATGCCATTTTTTTATTGCTCTGTAGTATAATTGAAGGTCTGGTATTGTGATACCTCTTGCTTCACTCTTCCTGCTAAGGATTGCTTTAGCTATTCTGGGTCTCTTATTCTTCCAAATGAATGTCATGATTGCTTGCTCTATTTTTATGAGGTATGTCATTGGGATTTTAATTGGAATTGCATTGAATCTGTATAGCACTTTTGGTAGTATGGCCATTTTGACAATATTAATTCTTCCTATCCAAGAACATGGGAGATCTTTCCATCTTCTAAGGTTTTCTTTGATTTCTTTCTCTGGTATTCTGTGGTTTGCACTGTAGAGGTCTTTCACCTCTTTTGTTAGGTTGATTCCCAATTTTTTTTTTTTTTGAGGCTACTGTGAATGGGGTAATTTTCTTAATTTCTCTTTCAGAGGATTCATCACTTATGAATAGAAATGCATTAGATTTATGAGTGTTGGTTTTATATCCTACTACTTTGAATTCATTTATGAGAACTAGAAGTTTTCTGTTGGAATTTTTTGGATCCTCTAAATATAGAATCATGTCATTGGCAAATAGTGACAGCTTGAGTTCTTCTTTTCCTATTCGTATCCCTTTAATTTCTTTGGTCTGTCTAATTGCTCTGGCTAGAGTTTCAAGGACAATGTTGAATAGAAGTGGTGAAAGAGGACATCCCTGTCTTGATCCAGTTTTTAGAAGGAATGATTTTAGTTATTCTCCATTTAGATTGATGTTGGTCATGGGCTTAGCGTAGATGGCCTTTACAATGTTGAGGTATGTTCCTACCCGTATTGGTTTCCCCCATATGTAATCTAACACTTTTCTCTTATAGCCTTAAAAATCCTATCTTTATCTTGTATGTTAGATATTTCCTTATAATGTGCTTTGGTGTGGATCTGTTGTAATTTTGTACATTTGGTGATCTATAGGCCTCTTGTAGTTTCCATTTTGTCCTTCAGGTTTGGGAAATTTTCTGATATTATTTCATTGTATAGATTGTTCATTCCTTTGGTTTGTATCTCTGTGCCTTTCTCAATCCCAATAAGTCTTAAATTTGGTATTGTCATGATGTCCCACAGTTCTTGGAGGTTCTGTTCATGATTTCTTACCATCTTCTCTGTTTGGTCAATTTTGTTTTCAAGATTAAACATTTTGTCATCATTGTCTGAGGTTCTGTTTTCCAAGTGATCAAGTCTGTTAGTGATGCTTTCTATTGAGTTTTTTATTTGGCTTATTGTTTCCTTCATTTCAAGGATTTCTGGGTTTTTTTCAGAATCTCTATCTCTTTACTGAAATGATCTTTTGCTTCTGCATTTGCTCTTTTAACTGTTAATTGAAGTGATCATTCATTGTCTGCATTTGCTCTTATCTCATCCTTTGCTTCACAGATCATTTTAATTATGTACATTCTAAACTCTTTTTCTGACATTTCTTCTACCATGCTGTCATTGGATTCTATTAATATAGCATCTAGGTTCGTTTGGAACACTTTCTTCCCTTGTTTTTACATGTTGTTCTTTTATCTTTCCCTCTAGCAGTGCAGATCTGAGGTACTGAGGTTCCCCCCTATGGGCTTATAATATCCCTGCAGGTTTCTAATATGTCACTTCCCAGTCTTTGGTAACCTGATGCATGAGAGGTACTTGATAATGCAGTGTCCCAGGATGGGAGCTGCCCCAACTAAAGACGGCAGGACTAATTCATGATAGCTGTCAAAGGTCACCCCATGTGTTGGTAGATGGGGAGCCACAGAGCGGTGCTGAGTCTGGGCTGGTGGACTGGGCTGGAGATCCTCGAGGGCAGTGCCTGTGCCTGGTCCCGGACTGGGTAAATTATCTTTTTTTCCCCTAAAATACTCCTGTCAAAGAGCAAACAAAATGTCAATACAAATTATTTAGGAAGTAATATCTATAAAAATATGTCATACAAAATATTTAGAATTTGGTCAAAGCTAGAATGAGACAAATATTCATAGCCCTACTTCTTATTATTAAAAAGCAAATTACAATAATAGTGAATTCAAATCACAAAACTACAAAACATTTAAAATATGAGAAAGGAAAAATTTAATAAAGACAGGAGCAGAAATTAATGATTTTAAAAAATAGCAAAATGAAGACATAAAACTGAACTGCTTCTTTAAAAAGAGCAACAAACATGGATAAATGTATAACAAATCTAACCTAAGAGAAATAAATAATATTAAAAGGAAACATAATATAAATAGTTTTTTTTTAATTTTAAGCTTAGATTTGATCATAATATCTTACAACTGGCTAACCTTTGGAAAAAGCATCCTTCATCATAACAAACCCCTAATTAATTTTACTCAGATTGATGTATAAGAATAAAACATGTGAATATTATATTAATGTACAATAGAGAGATTTATTATAAATCTGGTATCAAAACCAGCAACCTTAGCCAAGCACAGTGATGCACACCTATAATCCCAGAGGCTCAGGAGGCTGAGGCAGGAGAATCTCAAGTTCAAAGCCAGCCTCAGCAAAAGTGAGGTGCTAAGCAACTCAGTGAGACCCTGTCTCTAATGAAAATACAAAATAGGGCTGGGGATGTGGCTCAGTGGTCAGGTGCCCCTGAGTTCAATCCCAGGTACCCACCCCCAAAAAAACAGCGACCAGAAAGAAAACAGCTGATCAATGATAATACATTTAAAACCAAAACTATACAAAAGGAAATAAAAACCTAGAAGGGTAAATGATAAATTGAGAAAACAATTCTGTATGACAAAATATCACTGAGTCTTATATATAAAATATACAATTAGAAATATAAGTAGAATTAAAATTAATAAAAACTATAATCACAAAAGCCAAACACATAAATTTAAAATATTTAGGGTTTTTTAGTTGAAATGGATATGTGAATGAAATAATATCTATATTAGATATTGAAATGGAAAACATTAAGAGAACATTTTTATATATATCAGCAAGTCTTAAAAATGTGTACATCATTCTATAGGAATTCTATTTCTAGAGCATTCTCATAAGGAAATAATCTGACAAATGTGTAAATATTTAGTTATAATCATGATTACTTTGTTTTAAAAAGTCATATCCCCCAATTGGGAATGTTGGTCTTTTTTTTTTTTTTTTTTGAGGGGTACCAGGGATTGAACCCAGGGGCACTTAACCATTGCACCATGTCTTCAGCCTTTTTTTTTTTTTTTTTTTTTTTTTTTGAGACAGGGTTTCACTACATTGCTCAGGCTGACTTTGAACTTGTAATCCTCCTGCTTCAGCCTCCCAAACTGTTAGGATGATAGGTGTGAACCACTGCTCCGATGGAATATTGGTTCTTACCAGGGGATTGATAGACTTAATTATGGGTCCTCTATCTGAGGACTTTTCAAACCAACATTAGTTCCTACTCTGTTTGATGAACTGTTATGTAACCAAGAAAAAATGGTATGTTATGTTTAAATTTATTAACCCTGAAAATTGCAAACAATATGTTTGGTGAAAAGAGCACATCAGAGTATAAACAGTAATATTTATTTTTGCTAAAAATATGTGTATGCATACATACATGTGGAGGTGTACACAGGTATTTTCTTTTAGCTATGTCCATTACTAGCTGGTGAGATTGAGCATTAATCTTTTGATCTTAAATATTTTCCTATCTGAAACATGATGTGTTTGCTTAAAAAAGAAAGAAGAAAGGGTGAGAACATTAAATAAAATGCATGAGAACATTTTTTAAAAATATGAGCACTAATTTGCAATGCAAAAGTGTACCTTTTCCCCACATCCACGCCAACATCTATTATTGTTTGTGTTCTTGATAATAGCCATTCTAATTGAAGTAAGATAAAATCTTAGAGTTGTTTTAATTTGTATTTCTCTAATTACTAGAGACGTTGAACACTTTTTCATATATTTATTAATTGCATGTATGTCTTCTTCTGTAAAGTGTCTGTCCAGTTCCTTGGCCCATTTATTGATTGGGTTCTTTGTATTTTTGGTGTAAAGTTTTGCTGGTAGAATTGCAAATTGGTGCAGTCACTCTGGAAAGCAATGTGGAGAATCCTCAGAAAACTTGGAATGGACCCACATTTTGACCCAGTTATCCCACTTCTCAGTTTATACCCAAAGGAATAAAAATTAGCATACTATAGTAACACAGCCACATCAACGTATATAACAGCTCAATTCACAACAACTAGATTGTGGAACCAAACTAGATGCCCTTCAACAGATGAATGGATAAAGAAACTGTAATATATATATATATATATATATATATATACATATACATATACATATACACACACACAATGGAACATTATTTGGCCATAAAGAAGAATAATATTATGGCATTTGCAGATAAATGGATGGAATTGGAGAATATTGGAGGGATATTAAGTGAAATAAGCCAATCCCCAAAAAACCAAAGGTTGAATGTTTTCCCTGATAAGTGGATGATGATATATAATAGGGGTGGGAGGTGAGAGAAGAATGGAGGAACTTTAGATTATGTAGAGGGAAATGAGAAGGAGTGGGGTATAAAAAATGGTGAAATGAGACAGACATCATTACCCTATGTACATGTATGAGTCTACAAATGGTCTGAATCTATGCATTTCTATGCACAACCATAGAAATGAAATGATGTACCCCATTTGTGTACAGTGAATCAAAATGCAGTCTGTAAAAATTTTTTTAAAAATACAGTGAAATTTAAAAACAAATACATGCACTAGCCACGGAGAACCGTGTACTCCTATCACATATTTTATTACACATTCGTTTTGCTCGCTTAGCCATGGAAAGGCTCTGTGATCTCAGCACTTCACCCAGCACTTCCAACATCATGAGCATCATTAAATGTTGGTGGATCAAGAAAGAAAATGGGAAGGGTGGAAGGGAGAGGAAAGAAGAAATGGAGGGAAGGAGTGGGGGAGAAAGAGGGAAAGAAAAAACAGAGAGGGAAGAAAAGGAGGAGTGAGGAAAGGAAGGGAGAAAGGAGAGGGAGAGAAGGAAGGAAAAGAGGAAGGGAGGGAAGAGGAAAGACCGGGAAAAGGAAGACAGGCAGTAGGCAAAAGGAAAAACATCTGGTTAAAGGCATTGTTGCTGCACCAGCATAGTTTTATATCCTGGAATCGAAATCAAAATCTGAATTCTTGCTGCCTCCTCTGCCTGTTCACAGTTCTGCCACCTTGTTCTGTTTCTGATGCCTCTGATGGTGTGAAGCATGCCAGTCTTTTAGGGTTCTGGCCACTAGGATCCAGGCTAAGAAACCTTTTCCCACAAGGTACCATGCCCTTTGCAGATGGTGTGAAGACATCAACAGCTGGAGCACTACACAACACAGTTCCTCAATCATTAGCAGACATTACCTAATTGATAAGGGTGTCCCTCTACGCAGCCTGTTCCCAGTCCCCTGTGACACACAATCAAACTCTATTCCCTTTCCTGGTGACATCAACATTCTTGGCTACACTATTAGAAGGGAACTCCTTTTCCACCCAAGATAAATTGAAATCTGGGGAGAGAACCATTCCCATAGGATCCCAACAGCCACATTCTCCCACCCGCTCCCATCTTCCTGGTCCATGGAGTGCTCAATGCTAGACGTGAGGCTGCTCCTTGGGCCTCACTGACGTTAACCCCAGTGCAGCTGTAGCTTTTCACCAGCTCCCTGTGACAGCAGGAAGCAGATTGGAAAGGCACCAGGCATTCAGTGTGTCAATGGACGTGCACACATGAACCCTTAAGGCTGGGACCGTCGCTCCCTCTCTCTTCCTCTGTGGCTCCCCCACAAAATTTGACATCGGCATTGAAAACATCCATCTGGCTTTTGCTGGCAATAGGTTCCTCGTGATAAACATATTTCAATGACAGCAATTGGGAGATGGCCCGTGAACCAGAGAAGCAAGGCACCCTGGCCACCTATGGCCAGCTTGGACAAGGGCACAAGAAGAAGCACACACAGAACTCAAATCTCAGGGAAGCCTCTTTGATGAGGCTCAGTGAGCTGACCTTCTCCCACTTCCTGTGCCCCTTGACCTCCCTGTGGGTGTTGTGGTTCCTTGGCATAGCCCCCAAGTAAGGTTGCAAAGGAGATTTTGCTACTAAGTTGGTCCCTAGCCCCTGAGATGAAAGGAATGACACATTATCAGTGGGAAAGAGAACACAGACTTTGTGGCTGGTGGTTTTATTATTATTGTTGTTGTTAAGTGAAAGATTGATTTATCTTATCTTTGTCTTGAACATAATAAGGAATTTGCGGCCAAATAGACCCAGCTTCAAACCCCGGCTCTGTTGCTTATTTGGGGCAAATTTACCTCTCTCAGCTTCAATTTTCTAATGTGGTCCTTGTAAGGATTCAGTGAGAAAAATCCTATGTAAATCCATGGCTTAGAGTTAAGTACTCAGTAAGTGCAAGATTTATTTATTTATTTTTTCGTCCATATGCATTTAGAGTTTTGGAACTGATGCCTTAGACACATCTAGATGGCTGATGTCTCCCCTGTCAGGTCGGCATTATCTTCCATTCAATAGTAGAGTGTGACATTAAGAACAAAGCTGTCTGAAACCCAAAGTCAGGGTACCCAGGGCACAGCAAAGCTCAGGGCAACTTCCCCAGCACAGGGACTACGGCAAGTGAGGAACCTGAGGCCTAAGGAGGGAAAACAAGGGGTCTTGACCCCAAGTTGAGTCATTTGCCCTTTGTCCTGGCAACAACCAGTGTGCCAGGGTGGAGGTCATCTACAAGGGGGACATGACCCAGGCTTTAGAGTAGTCATGTTGGGCCTCTCACAGTTTCAGAAAATTTTATCACCCAGGCTGAATCTCCACTGGAGTATCCAGCAGAAGATTTCCGCTAAAATATCTATGTGGAAATATGGGATGAGCCTGGGATACATCCCCATGCCCTTTGACCTATAGCTGGGTAGCCATACTCTAGCTGGTTGTAAGCCCTGATTGGTGAATAGGCTCAACATACACCCCACACTTGCCCCATAGGGGTACTGGGAGAGAGCCAATTGGAGACCAGTCACTGAATGGGACCTTGAGGGGTCACTTCTATCATCCTTGTTGGCCAAAGGGGGCCATGCCAGTCTCTGATCCCCCCGCACAGTGCAGAGTGGCAGAGGCGGCCTTTTCTCCTAATCCTGGGAGGCCTTGGGCAGTCATGACCTCTGTTTCACCCCTCTAGAGGGGAAGAAACAATTTTAAGGACCTTTTTCTGTTCCAACATGGCAGGATTCTTGCACACGTTACTCCCTCCCTGTCCCTGGTTTGCAGGCCTCTGCCTGAGGCCTCTCTCCAGCCCCACTACATCAGAGGAGAGAGCACAAGGCCCTTTTTCCCTTTTAAGAATGTGCATTTCCAGAGGGAAGGGCACCACGCAGTTTCACTTCCCGTCACCTGAGCGCATAAGCACAGAGGCATGACTTTTCCCTGTCACGGGAACCCACTGGAGACTGGACTAAGTAAACTTCTATTTCCATATCTTGTTCTCTTGAAGAGAACACAGTCATAACTCCACAGAGAATAAACATACACAGTCTAATCTTTCTCCTCACTGGGACAGTTTGTTGAAATTGGTGAAATGATGCAGACCCCACCAAAATGGTTTGATAAGAGTTGTAAGTCCAGCTTTGTGATTATTAAACAGAGGGAGTATAACTCTGCTGCTGATAATTTTTAAAGAATCCTCTCTCTTACTGGAATCTCACTTCCTACCATGTATATGTTGTGGCTTTATGGGTATGTAGAGTTCCTCTGTCTACCAAACATGGGCACAAATGCACATTCTATTCTCTCCTTTCAGAGGGTCTCTGCCTTTAGAGAGAGATAAAATCCCATCCCAGTTGTGATCCTTCACTGGGTCAGTGGCAAGTTATGGAAGAGAATGAAAGCTTGAAGGATTCATACTAGATGAGACTCAAACTGAAAAAATAAAAAACATAACTTATGTATTTCTAATACAGAAAGATTTTCTTTCTTTAGTGCAAATGTCAACCAACCACTACAGGCAAAATCCTCCCAAGCTTGTATGTCTTAGGTGAACTATACTTTATAGCATGTTTTTAAATTTGGCAACAGTTATATTGCAAAAATTGGAAGAAGAAAATTATTTCATGGTATATGAAAATTATATGGAATTCAACTTCAGAGTCCATAAGCATTTTGGGGACACAGCTTTGCCCCTTCATTTACTTACCACCTATGGCAGTTTTGTGCTACTCTGGTAGGCTCAAACCAAAAATATTTGCCATCTGGACCTTTACAGGAAGTGTATGCTGACCTCTGAGCTAGAGGATTTTTAGAAGTCTTTTATTTAACAAATATGTCTTTTTTTCATATCACTTCACAGATGAATGACTTGGGAACCTGGGAAAGAATGGGATCTCAATGTAATTGGACTCAAAAAAGAAGCAGACGTCTCATCCCCATGAGGTACAGTTCCTTTCTAATCCCTCTACCATCCTGTCCTTCAAAAGATATCCCTCCAAGTGCTGTTGAAATGCCCATTAAGAAATATTGATTCTGAAGTGTGACATCATGTCCTTGTAGATACATGACATCATGACAGGACATGATATAATGCACTGTGCAAATATAAATTGCACTGTCAGAGACCTGGTTGCTTCAAGAAGAGAGAAATGATTGTGAAAATAAAATAATTTATAACTCAGGAGGCTGAGGCAAGAGGATTACAAGTTCAAAGCCAGCCTCAGCAACTTAGCAAGGTCCTAAGTAATTTAGCAAGATCCTGTCTCAAAATAAAAAATAAATCAAAAAGGGCTGGGGATGTGACTTAGTGGCTAAGCACCCCTGGATTCAATCCCCAGTACTCCATTCCCAAAATTATGAAATTGTGTATTTGTAGTAGTGTTATGGGGCACAACTTAAGAACAGACCAATTACCACTGAGAAGTCCAAATTTGAGAGTCTTTACTAAGCCGGCCAGCTGACTGTCTCACACAATGTTCCAAAAAATGGCTATTGGGAGAACAGCCCCAACCATAGGGTTGTAGGGGTTCTTATACCAAAAATCACATCAATCATAAATGTCTGTTGCTATGATTCAAAATTACAAACTAACATCATGAGATCATCGACAGAGGGAGAAATGGGTCAAAATGACCCTTACCAAGGTATAAACTAAATGGTACGAATGTCCACACAACCACTCTTCACATGGTACATTGTTTAGAAGCAATAGGAATCAAAAGAGAGCAATGTTTCTTTACATAGGAATTGTCATTCTGTATTGTTAAACATTTCACACTAAGTAACTGATGATGGGTACAGAGGCTGGGTGGTCCCATGGGAGAAGCTTATTTCCTACATAACATGAAGACTCAGAGGAAAATGGAGTCTGTTTAGTCATTTCCCTTAGAGTCTGGCCTATAACATTCTCAAGGAGCCAGATCTGTTAGCCCATCACAATAGGAATACTCAGTGTTGAGCTCTCTTTTTTGGGGGCGGGGGGGGGGGGGCGGTGAGTACTGGGATTGAACCAGGGGTTCTTTAACTCTAAGATGGCAATTTTTTTTTTTTTTCTGAGACAGAGTTTTGCCAAATTGCTGAGGCTGGTCTCCAACTTGCGATGATCCTCTTGCCTCAGCCTCCCAAGTCACTTGGATTACCGGCGTGTGCTACCACATCTGGTTGAGAACTCTTTTCTTTGCCGTGAATACCAGGTTTTGTTTTAGATGCTCCATGACCACCTGCTTTCCTACTCCCTTTGCTTTTTTATTGGCAGTACCTCAGAAGAAGTGAATTTTCTGGCTTTGCTTTCACTCAATAATACTTCTAAGGAAGGTCACTTTCAAATTCAAATTCTTGCACAGTATTGAAGCAATATATCAGGTAAGAATTCCAAGAACTTCTTTTTAAAAATCTGTTCATAATGAACGCACCGAAGGATGTTTCATTTGAGTGCTGTAGGAAGTTCCAAAGAAAATAATGTGCAGCTATATTCTACATGCCAGAGTATAAGTGGACTAAGAGAAGGCAGGGAGAGAGATTGTTTGCCCTTCCTGGAGTGGAATGTGGAAATTCTATTGTGGCTTGTAAATGTTGATTTCTCCAGACCCAAACTATGTGTGCTGTTTTCACAGATACCGAACCCAACTATTGGCCTCAAGTTCCATTTCCCTACTCAGACTCAGCCTGGAGAAAATAAAGAGAAGAAACACCAGTGCAATCAGGGGCACACAGGTGCGTTCTCTTCTGCTGACCTTGAGCAGCAACACCCAGGCACCAACAGAACAATCACAGACAGGTGGAAACCTTGGTCCCCTATAGATCTGGGTGTTTGTGAGGTATAGGGAACTGAGGAGGTAAATGGAGGATCCATCTACCAGGCACCAAAGTCAGTGTGCCATGGGCCACCCTCACTTTTCCCTGGCCATGTGTCCAAGAAAATCATCTCTCACCCTCTAGTACACCACACATCTAATTTAATATATATTCATGTTGAAAAGTCAGAGAGTTCAAGTTAACTGCCACTTGTTGAGGGCCCCATTGGGGTCAGACACTGCCCCAGTGATTCCCTTGAATGCTGTGTGAAGGTCATTGTTTTCTATGTTTTGCAGACAAGGAAACTGATAGGTTATTCTGTCCCAAATTGCACAGCTGTAAATCCCAGGAATTTCCAAGTTCAATACTCTTTCCAACACTTCTCACTGTTTCTCTAATAAAACATATCGGTCAAAAATGACATTGGGGTAATCTAGGATTTGAGTGAGGAAGAATTTCCCAAGTGCCAGTGATGTTGGACATTGCAGCATAAGAAAGAGCCTGTGGATTAACTTCAGACAGACTTCAAAATGGTCTCTCCTGCTTGTCCATGCTGGATGGCAACTTCCAAGTTGGAGGACATCTTCTTGAAGTTAACATTCTAAAATCTGTAAAGTTCTTATTGGTCAGGTTGTGACCAGTCTAAGAATTTCTGGGCTCCTGTAGCTCATTAGTATTTCTACCCAAACAACTTAATGCCCAAAGACATTCCGTAGGCAGCATACTGGCCCCAGCTCTCCCAGACCCCGGGAGAGACCTCGCCCAGAGGACTGAACCACTGAACGCTGCTCAGCTATTACACTTGGCACTTGCTTTCTCTCCTCTCTCTGATGTTAATGGCTCCTTTCCCCAAGGCTCTCTTTTCACCTTTTAACCATGTGCCTGTCACCTCGGCTTGTTAATGGCTTTTGGGCATCCTGTGGCATAGCACAGTGCTAAGCTGTTCCGCAGAGACTCCCATCAGCCTCTCTCCTTGGCTAGGGGTTGCTTACAACTTGTAAATCAGCATATTAGTCACAGTTAAATGTTTACTGAAGAACACAGGACAGCAGCAGCATGTCTCTATGTCTCTAGCATGGAAACCAGCTTGTGCTTTGAGAGAGTGGAGTCCCACTCCATGGCGGCTTATGAAGACACCACTCTCCAAGGTGCAGGGACTTGGCATTTGGGGCACCCAGAGAGGGCACATTCATCCCAAAGAAAAACTGATATTGGTTTGTCTGGAAACTCTTCTGTTTTAGCTTTGGATTTATGCCCAGTATGCTTTTTCATTTTGAGAAGATGAATGGATCTATAAAGAAGAGCCCACACCGCCTTGCTCCATGGGGACAAAAGGGGTGAAGGGGTGTCCTGAACTCCTCACACTATCCTAGAGCAATGGAGCTGGTTCACCCAGACTTCAATTTTTACAAGGTGACTTTCTCAGGTTTGGGGGCCTACACAACATCTGGCCTGAGAATTAGAGACAGGGCTGATGTGTGAGGGAGACAGCATCATGAGTTTCTGTCAGAGGTCCCAGAGGGAATTTCTGCACTAGTCAAGCATCCCAATTCCATGCAGGTTTGCAGAGGATGCACCATAGGTCGGGGGTGGGGAAATGACATGATTGCTGAAGGTCACTTGCTTGCAGCCACCTGGCTGGTTTATGCTAATGTTCTAGGTTCAAAGAAAGACATAAACCCACCATCTAGGATTAGCCTAGGTGACTCTGCCCACTCAGCAGTCCTCAGATACTACTGCAGTGAGATCACTGCCTCACTCTCACACCACCACCAAGCCACTTGGGAAAAGTCAAACTGCCGTGGCACTCTGCAGAGAGGAAGTTTCGGTCAGGGAGAAAAAGGTCTGTCCACGTGTGGAGCAGGAGAATAGTCAGATACTGCACCGAGTGGGGGCCTCATCCTTGGAGCTGTGGGAACCTCTTTTCCAGTTTGGTTTTTTTTTTTAAAGCAGTTCCCTGCTCCATAGTGCTAACTTCTGTTTGTAAGGAGATCAAGTTATATTTTCACTTTGGATGACAAAAACCAAGAGTCAATCCATAAAACTCCTGCTTGTCAGCAGCGGGAAATGAAAAACAGGCATTTCTACCGACAAGTATTTCAATTTAGGGACATATTTAATAGATGCTCCATAAACACTGTTGAGTGATTGGCATACATTTCTGTCTGAGTTGTGAGTCGACATGACAGATTTCAAACCTTAGGAGTATTCATGGAGCTGGCACTTTTCAGAAGGATGGGCCTCTGACACACATGGTTCTGCAGTCTCTTGCCCACGTAGCAGCTTCAGTGGTTCTGCTGACATCAGACTGAGAAGTAATTGGGGCCCATCTGATATATTTTGGTTTGCTTGTAGCCCTCACCAAACTGGGATGCCTCTGAAAGTGAAGGGGGTGCTGTTGACAATGACACTGTGATGATGGGTGTGAATGGCATTGTACCTGGGATGTGGGATGTTTGGCCATCCTTCTCAGCATCCACTTACCCTGTAACTGTCACACATCAATCAAGTAGATGGCTTACTCAGAAAACAACCTTAGGGGTCATTGTCTTTAACTCTTTCTCTTTATAGAAGAGGACGCTGAGGCCAGAGAACTTCAAAACATACAGCTAGGTGGTGCATAAAGTCAGACTGGAAGCCAGGTCTCTCATTTCCAGTCCAGGACCCAAGGCTCTTGGCTTTCATTCTTCTGTGTGTAATTCTGTGTACTCATGTAAGGTCACCAGGGCAAAGGAAAGGGTGCAATTATCACAAGTTCTTATTTTATGTAAAATACACAGGTATTTCAGATAAAATAACTAATCCTTTTGCATCCTGTTTCCTGATTTGGAAAATTAGGAGAAATAACTGGTCACTTCCTGTCACCTTGGGGTATGTAGGAGAAATAAGATGGAAATATGAATAAAGAGGTGTACTGAATCCTTGGCAAGGAGGAGAAATAGATATTGTACAGCAAACTGTACAATTAAAGTCAACACTTAGTAATGTGGACCAATTACTTAATAGTACTCCTGAGTCCAGAAAGTGGTAAAGTTCCCCAACATACCTAATTTGTGATGTAATAGTAATTTATTTAGGGGAAGATAGTAAGGAGAGACAGGAAGCAGGGAGGAGACTTATTCAAGGTAATCATTATTTCCCTCACTCCAAAAGGGAAAAACTGACAAAGAATTACATAACATAATTCATCTCTAAACATTTTCAGGAAAATTTAACATGTTCTTACTATCCCCTTCAATTCCAGTGTGATTCTTTTACCTAAATGAGAAAAACTCAAAGGACTAAAATCTCTAAGATGTCATTGGTATTCACTACAGTTTACATATGGTTTGAATGTATACACTGAAGTTTTGTGTGCTGGAAGTTTGGTCCTTAGCATAGCAGTACTGAAGTGCTCCATCTTGACTTTCTGCTTCTAGAATCAAGTTAAACAAAATTATTTTCTTTATAAAATACCCAGCCTCAGGTATTTTGTTATAGCAACAGAAAACAGACTAATATGGTATTGATGAAAGATGTTGGGTGATTGCCTCAGCTTAATTCATTGTTCTTCCATTTGCCAACCTGGCTATTAGCTGCCAGAGTTCAAAAGTGATGGAACATTATGCAAATACAGATGATATTTGCTTCTCAAGGTGGGGTTTTGCTATGCACTTTACAAATTGATTATATCCAGTGAGGACAAGTCCCTGTAAACTTTCCAGGTATTGCTGTATGTGAAATTTGCACAGCTTTCAGAATAAGATTTTCATTTGGATAGTCTCCTGGCTCTTGGCATCTCACAGGCAGGAGATTTAAGCCAAGTGATACATCTCAAGAAAGCCAAGTATAGGGTGCATGAAGAACAAATTGATGTGAAAACTTCATCTACCTGTGTTGGCACCACTTTGTGGGCATACCCTGTATCAGCACCACCTTGTGGGCATCTCATGTGAACTTTTGGAGGAGTATGTATGTGAGAAGGTGATGGTCATACTAAAGGAAGTCACAAGCAGGACAGAAACTGATGATGAATTATAAAATTGCAAGTTTGCTCCAACCTGGGGCTGCTTGGGTTGTTGCTCACATATTTTCTTAGTGAAAGAAGGCAATCTGTTTGTTGCATGTCCTTTTTATCAAAATCCCAAACTCTAAAACACAGGAGCATCATCTCTTGGTTTACTTGAGGATGTTTATGAATAAAATTGAGCCTTTTGGGAAATGCTTCTATGGTGTCCTTGAACCCAAATGTCTGACCCCCGTATGTTGGAGGTTTGGTTTGACCAGAAAGTGTGTGGACTTGCCATTCCTGGACCCTTAAAAAACAGCAAAGACAAGGCCATTTTCAAGTCTGTGCAAATGAAGGGTTTAAGTTATGTGTTTCTTCTAATCTGCGACTTTTCATGCAGAGTAGTAGATACTTGGGCAACAAGAAACCTAAAACTGAAAGAATGCCTCAAAATGAGTTTGCCCAATTGACCAGGTGAGAGGGATCATAAAAGAGGGGAAGGTGGTCAAATTAAGTAAATGGGTTTCAAGAAAAGAGATTTTTAGCAGGCTTAAGGAATTCATTGAAAAAACCTCCACAGAAAGGAGATCAAGGGTCAAATAGGGACCCTGAGACAGCCAGGTGTTTTTGTAGGAAATAGTTCTCACAAAGCTCTTGCATTTTTAACAAAAAAGTACACAGAAGGTGAAAAGTGGTCTAGTAAGCAAGCCCCAGTCACTACAGGAACCAGACTCACACACCAAGGTGGTCAAGAAATTATAAAATTGACTCATTCCCAGGAAGATGACAAAGAAACCAGGGGGGAAAGACCACATCCTGAGGAATTCAGGAAATCTGAAGCAGGAGATGAGATACAGTTTTCAAGAGGCACAAGAGAAGACTAAAGGGAGAGGCTGTCCCTTTATTAGGTGGAAGAGAAAGGGAAAAGGAGCTATCAGGCTACCTCTCCCCAAAGTGTGCGAGTCTGGGAGGCTCATTTAATCTGGGAATGTAAATTAGACATAAGAAATAAGAATGTGCTTTCCTTAAAAAGAGGCTTTATGTTTTTCAAAATATTTTGCTATCACCTTATTTGATCCACCTTGCAAGTTAACAGAAAGATTTGGAAGATTGGTAAAGTAGAGGGAGAAGAAAGTGTTAGTATGCTCACGCTTCTCGTGAGTGTCGGTCATAGATGTGGAGTTCACCTTGCACAATCTGAGTGGTGTGATCCAAGCCACCAAGAGAACTGCCCAGGGATCTTGCCAGGTGGGAAGCACAGCAAAACACAGTGGGATATGGAGTAATTTGAGGTAAACTTTTTAAAACTCAGTCCTTAGGCCAGCAAGTTCCTTCCAAGGCTGATGTGATTATGAAATGGCTTTGCAAGCACTTATAAATGACCAGGAAATAGGGTGACACTTGCTCACTCATTTATTCACTCATTCAACAAATATTTATTGAAGATAATAATGCATGCAAGATACTTTTAAATGCAATGACAATCAACATAGTGTTAATAAAGTTTCTTTTGGACTGACCTAATTAACCTTCATATGACAGACTTGAGAGTTGGGTTAGGTTTATTGCTCAATCTGTCTTGCCTCTGAAAGTTTTATAGCATGTCTCATACATCATAGTCTCAGTAGATGGAGAAATACCACATATGTTTATGCCCGAAGAACTTCTGTGCAAAATGTATGCATCAACACTCAGATGAAAAGGGCCATGTCTTACATCTCCTTGGCCTGGCTAACAACTCCATTAAATAGACAGGACATGAGTTTTACAGATGAAGAAACCAAGATTCAGAGGCTGGGTCAGTGCTTATACACCTGCAGCTGGTGAGTAACATAGCTGGTAAGTGATACAGACAGACCCCAGTTGTGTCACCTTATGAAGTTCTTCCAGAATGGATCTATTTTATTGGTATCACACAGGATGAATCAGATGGACATTAACCTGCAGACCACAAAAATTCAAAGATGAGGATACAGGAGTCCCTGGGATTAGAGTCATCAAATAAAACAGAGGATTATAGGATGCCCATTTAAATTTGAATTTCAGGTATGTCCTAAATAGTGTTCTAATCTTTCTGATTTATCTATTTTTTGTTAGATATGACAACCATTCTTGGGATCCACTGAGAAGTTATCAATTATGTACCTGGGGCCTTTGCCTCTTCTCCTTTGGAGCTCAAGTATCAGTCACTCCCTAGAAAGAAGGTGGGTTAAGGCCTTGCCTCCTTGTGTATAACCTCAGGTTTGCTGCCTTCTTTAAAGGAGTGCTTTGATCTGATATAACAGATAGGCAACCCAATGAGCAAAGGAACTGGCATATCTATGACTGAGAGCTGCCTGGTGTGGACTCTGACTTGTGCTTTGATTGTGGCACAGGACTCCTCTTCAATCCTCACAACAGTGCTAATGGCCGAGTGTGGCTTTCTCCATTTTATGGTCCATGAAACTCCCAAACACATCGAGGTGAAGAGCTGGGAAGTAAACCTGTTAGAGATGACAGTCTGCCCTCTTCCCATCATGTTCCATAATGACAGAACATGCATTTTCCAGAAACAGAACCTGAGCTGCTCTGACATTTTCTTAACAATTTCCAGCAATGATGCTTTCACCAGAGGCAAATATGCCCTGAGATAGGAGGACACAGGAAGAGGCCCAGGAGGGCTGTTAAGGTTTGACAGGCAGTTGGGAAGGTGTCAAGATGACAAATGCTGTCTTGTCCCAATCTCCAGCATTTCCCTTCAGGGAGTCATCTAATGAAATGGAACTTCCACTTTCCTGGGCTGGGTCAGGCTGTCAACATCTCCCCATGGAGACTCACCCTCCCACACTGCTGGGGGTACTCAGCTCAGGGCCTCATTGTCCCATCCCCTGCCTTTTCACCAGGCCCCACTAGAACTTCCAGCAGTCACAGGGAATAAGCCTAGACATTTTGAACCCTGAACATTTTGGTGAGGGAGCAAATCCAAATCCAGATGATTCCCCAGTGTGTCTGTTGGTGGAGAGAGAAGAAACGCAGAGGTGGTTGCACTTTTCTGTGGTCTCTTGTCTTCCATAAGTAAAAGCAAAGAGACATGTCCTAAAGGCCATGGTATTCTGTAGCTCTATGATTAGGCATCCTACTTCTTGAAATCCCCTCTGCAGAAAGAATCCACTTTCATTTCACCTCTAGCATTCATGGAATGAGGTGAAGAGAAACGAGAGAGAGAGAGAGAGAGAGAGAGAGAGAGAGAGAGAGAGAGAATATTCAAAGTCAGACCCATCACAGGCCAAACCCCCCCCCCCCGCCCCCACAAGTCTGCCCACCACTCTCTCTAAAAGGCTTTTTGCGTGAGTGATCCATACAAATTCAATTTGGGACTCTCAATAGAATGACCACAGAGAACCAATGGATAGGCTGGGTTAAAAAATTAAACATATGGATCATCGTCAGGAGGGGAACTTTTGTTGACAACATTGCTCTCATAGCCAAGGGTTGAAGGCCGGGATGGAAAGTGGCTCTAAATGCTTTGAAGATGTTCTGAATATCCCTGAAAACAGAAGGTACATTTTGGAAGAACTAGGTAATCCCACCAGCAGCCCTGAGACATGAATGAACTTGTGACACTGAACCAACCATAGAGACATTGAGACCTGGCATCCAAGCAGGACATCGCAGTGAGGAAGTCAGTCTGTGTTCTGTTCCACCTAAATGGACCCACACGTACATTTTTACTTAAAATGATATCATGTACCACTGGTCTGTGAAGTATAGACCTCCAGTTGAGCAAACCGCCCATTAGTGAGAGCTTACTGTAGACGGAGCATGGCACACATAGCCTCGTCTAGTCCCCAGGGCACCAGAGCTCACTCTTCCCTCTGCCTAACAATCACCCAGAAAGTGACAGGACAGCTGCTTCACTTCATGCAGGTCTTGGGCTCAAACAGCATTTTGTTTTTTGGAAAAAATCCTTCCTGGGCCACCCCATATAAACTAGCACCCCCATCCCCATCCCCCTCTGCCCCCTACCCTGTTTCATTTTTTTCATAGCACTTATTGTACATTTCTTTGTCTCCCTATTATTCTACATGTGCAAGAGCAGACTAAAATCAGCATCAGTGATGACTTTGAAGGGAAAAGATCAACTCTAAAGGAAAACGTTTTTCCTAGTATGTGCATGTGTGTGTACGTGTGTGTGTGTGTGTGTGTGTGTGTGTGTGTGTGTGAGAGAGAGAGAGAGAGAGAGAGAGAGAGAGAGAGAGAGAGAGAGAGAGAGAGAGAGAGAGAGAGAGAAAGCTTATATGTGTGTGCACTGTTAGGAGAAAGATTTGTCCTTCTCAATTTTCCCTGGCTCATGCTGGTTTATGGAAGAATACTAAGGAAGATGTTTTCATTAACACATGCAGGGTAGTTCACAGTGTACAAAGAAATTCTGTGTTCTCATTTGATCTTTACAACATCTTCCTCTTGTAGGTAGGCCAGTTTTGTCCACATTTCAGGTGATGAAACTGAGTTTGTTAGACTGGAGGATTTGTCAAATGTTTTGAGGTGGGTAAAGAGGAGGCAGGGGGCCCCAGGGAGTAGGATACATTGGGGGAACCCCACTGTAAGGAAGTTTTTCATAGGCTGCTAGCAAATCAGTGGCTACAAAAGGAAATTGTCCCATACCAGCTTCCTCTGAGTGTATCCCAAGGGAGGAAGCCTGTGGACCCTGGAGAAGGATGGGGAGTTTGACTCCCAAGTCCACAGCTTAATGATGACATGGCACTGGGCTTGTTGCTTTGAGTCTCAATCTGCTGACCTGTAAGTGTGGGTGGAAGAGCTCTACTTCCCAGCTTCTGGGAAGGTCAGAAGTAACACAGGCAGAGTGCCTCGCATGACATCTAATTTGATGCTCGATACAAAGTCACAAACCCAGAATCTTGTTGCTAAGGACGAGGCAAAACCTCAACACTTTGCTAACTTTTCAGATGAGAAGTATTTCAAATGTGTAGTTATAGTTTTCACAGATTCTAAGAGTTAGAGAAAAATCTACTTGTGAGTGTGCCTTACAACGTCGTTGCGTTTTGTGCCTTTGCACGATGGTTTAGCACCAGGAGAGCAGACTGTGCTTTTCACACCTGGGCCCTGCACACAGGTGGCACCTTCCATCCAACCCTCGGCAATACCTCCTAAGGTCCAGCTCCCCACTGGGCCCCTTCCTCCCTTATCCAGGGCCCTTCCCACTCCTTTACCCCACCTTGCCTGGGCTTCACAGTACTCATTCCCTGACTTCTCACCTTGGAGAAAGGAAGATCTGTTTTCTCAAAGTTCCTGCCCCACCTTGCTTCTTCAAGCCATGGCTTCAGCCTGCACATTCTAACCAGCCTCTGGCATCACAGCTCTGGCATGAATGACCCCAGTGCCTCTCCCAGACTCTCTTCCCACCTAGGCAGCCCCTGACCACTGCCTCTTTTAGTCCTCTGTGCTTTTACACCATTGAGTCCTTCTCCCTGGAACACTTCTCTGCTTCCTACTCATACTTTGTAGCCCAGTTTAATATAATTCCCTCTTGACTCACCCAGGAGAAGTTCATCCCATTTTCCTCTGCCCCACCCTCCACCATGGAACCACAGGTACATCTCTTATAGATTCTGGGGTAGACGTCCATCGCATCATGCAGATGAATGTTGGCTTGAGAATGGCAACTTCGTATTCCATGACTCCATTTCCTTCCCCGGGAGCCTTCTGGGATGCCCTCAGGTATAGGCCTGGTGGTCTTCCTGGTCATAAGAGATGCCCTGGCTGCTTCCCTGCTGCCACCTGCCCCCATTCTGTGACATTCTATATCATGACTTGATAAATACACATTGAATTAGAGAAGGAAGAAAGAAGGGGAGGAGAAAAGAAATATATTCTCATGCCTTCATTCCCCCAGGGTTCTCTTGGGGCGGGGGAGGAACCAGACAAAACATCCCATCAGCATCCTTCTCCCTGCTGACCCAGACTTCTTGTACAAGGACCTGATTTGTGTGTCACCTTAGAGCTTCTTTCTTATGAGGCTCTTCAGTACTGCTGAGATCTCTCCACCAGCTCTTGACCACTGCCTCAAAATGTCCAAGCCATACCACATATTTCCCCTATTCCATCTGCACTGTCAGGAGAAAAAATTGGGAAAATTCTTTTAAAATAGGGAGCTTCTATTTTGTCTTATTTCACTAGGACTGATATTACTGTCAAAGCCCCTTTCAAATGATATAAGAAAAGACAGTTTATTACCCCCTTTGTACTCTCTGGGTTTTTTTCTAGATCAACTCAATTTTTGTTTGGGCCCATGATCTCTTTTGGTCATCTGTCCTCACCTTCTGCAAATAAATAAGTAGCTATGGATTTAAAAAATATAAGACGAATTCAACACAATCTGGAGGTTGGCAGTTTCTCTTCAATTACCTATCCTCTGTACCCTAATTAGTAAAAGGTACCCTCTTTGGGTAGACGTAGCTGGTCCACATAGCTGCCCTGACCACCTTGAACGGAACACATGTGGCCACATGTGCTTTTGTTCCAGAGTATTGAATGCTAGACCTGGCACTCCAGCATGAGGAGGAGGAGAGAGAGAAGAGGTGGAGGAAGGAGAATGTGGCCTGAGACCTGGACAGACACGTGCAGGGAGGCACCTTGCAGAGACTTATCCCAAGTTACCCAGACAAGGGCCCTAGATCACAGGGCAGTAACAGTGCATGCAAGGGATGTGGGGACCTGAGCCAACACTGCCTGCCAGACAGAGGTCAGGGCTTGGCAACCACATCACCAGGCAGCGTGGCCCCAGGTAAAGGCAATGTCCCTAGTCTGTCTCCTGTGCCTTGTGGAGAGGAGGCGTCTATTCTCAGTCTTCCTGGGCAAGAGCCTGAGGCTTTGAAGTGGGGACATTCAGACAGAGTGGGAACTTCTTAGGGCCTGTGAGGGGAACTCTACCTAATAGCTCCTAACTCAGAATTTTCAGCAAATGGATCTGGGATGTTTAATCATCAACCCTGGGAAATTCTTATGTCCAGGTAAGCTTGGCACATCCTGATCTAGGCCAGAGAATTCCAGAATTCTTTTTGCCACAAAATCTTTTTACAGAACCCAGGGCTACCCCAGGAGAAACAGGGGAGGGCCCCCAGCCCTACTCTCTCAAACTCTGTCTCCTCCATCTCCTCAAAGAAAAGATTTCTAAGGTCACAGAAGAAAACTGGAAAAACAAGGATTTATCCCATGGTCCCCAGAGAGGAAACAGGCCCAGAGAGGTTAAAGTGCCTTGCTGGTGATCACATAGCAAGAAGTGAGGGGGAAATTTTGTAAGATGAGGACACTCAGGTTTGCCTCCTAAAGCTGGGAATACTTTTATGAAACTAGAACAGCAGGGAGAGGAAGGAAAGACTGGCTCTGAGCTGGGCCCTAGGAATTTATCTCAGGGATCTACTTACCCTCTCTAAATCTCAGGAGTTTCATTACAATCACATAAATGTATAGAGCAGAAAATATCAGAACAAAATCTATGAGGTCTAAAATACCAATGGAAAAAACTGAATATTTGTGTTCCCCCAAAATTCACATGCTAAAATCCTGACCCCCATGTGATAGCACTTGGAGGTGGAGCCTTTGAGAGGTGAGCAGGTCATGAGAGCGGAGCGCTCATGAGTGACATTAGTTGCCCTTATAAGAGCGACCCCTGAGAGTTCCATGGGAAGATGCAAGCAGAACTCTGGAGTGTACAACCTGGAAGGGACCTCACCAGAACCCATTTATTGCTGCTCCTGATCTGGGATTTCTAGCCTCTACATCTGCAAGAAATGAATTTCTATTATGTATGAGCCATCCAATCTATGCAGCCAGAACTGACCAAGACAGCAAGGGCTCTTCCCTGGGTGAGAAAAGTATCAATTCTATGTAAAAGCAATAAACAAAAGCACAGGGATGAAGGTGCATAACTTTGAACTTAAACTACCGAGTCTCACTTGCCTGTGGAGATTTGGAATAAATGTTAAAAAGAGCAGCAGAATCTGACAGGGATTTGCTTCTATTTTCTGACCCAGGGAGAAGGCACTCAAATCTGCTCCTGCTTGTGCAAACCTGAAACCCAGAGGAGGCTCTGTGGCAGATCTCTTGGACCTCTTACAAGTGACAATTGTTGATACAGGTGGATCAAGGTTGAGTACCTGAGGATTACCCTGCGTGTTCACTCAGCAGAAAATGGTACCCAAATGAATGGAGGTCAGATCAAGCAGCTGGGAGTGGACCAGGGTGGGGGTGAGGCATACAAGGTGGGAGTCACATTTCTTTCCTTTCCATCACAGTTATTTGTTTTTTTCTTTGAAATATCAGAAATCAAATCACAACAAAATCCAATCTCCTAAACAGTAAAGAATAAGAGAAAGAGGAGGAGGAAAGGTGGGGGAGGGGGAGTAAGAAAGAAAAAAAATTCTCCTTTTCTTTTCCCTTACTGCTGTGGTTTAAATGTGTCCCCCAAAGTCATATGTTAGAGAATTGATCTCCAATGAAGAGATGTTAGGACATGGGACCTTTGAAAGGAAATTAAACCATGAGGGATCAACCCTTTTAAGTCGACTAATGCCATTATCTTGAGAGTGGGTTCCTAACTAAAGTACAAGTTCATTTTCCTCCTCTACCTCCTCTTTTTTCTCCTCCTCCTCCTCCTCCTCCTCCTTCTCTCTCTCTCTCTCCTTCTCTCTCTCTCTCTCTGTCTTCTGCCACAAGATGATACAGCAAGAATGCCCTCACCAGCCGGGCACAGTGGCTCACATCTGTATTCCCAGCGGCTCGGGAGGCTGAGACAGGAGGATGGCGAGTTCAAAGCTAACCTCAGCAAAGGCGTGGCACTAAGCCACTCAGTGAGACCCTGTCTTTAAATAAACTACAAAATAGGACTGGGGATGTGGCTCAGTGGCCAAGTGCCCCTAAGTTGAATCAAGAACTTCTGTTCAGCTGGGGATATAGCTCAGTTGGTAGAGTGCTTGCCTCATAAACACAAGGCCCTGGGTTCAAATCCCCAGCACTGCAAAAAAAAAAAAAAAAAAAAAAAAAAAAAAAAATCAAGAATTTCTGTTCAGTATAAATTACCTAGTCACAGGTATTTTATTATAACAGCAGAAAATGGACTATGACACGTACGAAGGAAAACAAAACAAAACAAAAAAGATGAATTGAATAACAAGTATTTTCATGTTTAACTAAAAGGGAATCATCTCTTTAGTTTCATGGATAATGTGTACTTGCAATGGAAAACCCCATTGACCCTTGACCACTGACCCTATCCATTCCATCCCATTTTCCCCTTTGTCTACTATGGATCCTCACATAAGCATGCCAAGGACACCTGGGGGCCTTGGATGGTGAGATGCAAATCAAGATCATCAGGGATCAGCTGTAGCCCACAAATCTGATTCACTCCTGAGGCAAAGCTTTGGGTTTCCCAAGGGAGAAAGGAAAGGGACATGGTTCCACCCAGAAGCTGCCTCTGCATGCTCTGGCTGGAAGTATGAGCTGGATGGTCATCCTCCTTTATTGGTCCTGGGGCACTCAGGCCCTCTCAGCCACAACTACTCTGGAAATCACAGCTCAGCAAGGGGATTACAATGATAAAGGGGGTTAGAAAGAGCATAGAGTATATCACATCTCTACCCAGGATTTTTTAGTTACAGGTCAATGAAAACTCACTAGAAAGAGCCTTAAACAAACAAAAATTAATAGGGGTGTTCTTCGAAGCCATAAAGTTTGGTGTAACTTGTTGTACAAGAAAAATAACCAGAATGAAGCCTACCCTGGAAGATGGTGGTGAGGATCTAATGAGATTTATGCAAGATATGCTGGATATGATAACAGTTCAGTTAATAGTAGCTATAACTTCCTTCTAGCATAGCTGTTTTACGATACTCTCCAACCTGAGAAGGGGTGATTTTCCACATTTTTTAGAGGCGTGCCATCTAGAATGTAGGTCACTAATCAATCAAATTAAAGCAGATGAGCCTCCTGCCATCTTCCTCCCTTTGGAAGCTTGACAACAAACCTCTTAATGTTTGTTATTTGGAATCAAATGGAAGGGCTCACAATGTAATCTATGTGTATAATGCTAGCAAAATCTGAGTTTTTGATGAAGAGTCATCATCACTTAGCCATTCCTGTCCTCAAAATAAATAAGTAAATAAATGAAGGGAAGATGCAGGGCCAAAGCTTAACAAAAAGAACCATCAACACCATCACATTTTAAAAATGTGGTTGAAGTCAAATATTTCATGTCCTCTCTAATAGTTCTTTCCACACCACCCAATTCCTCAGCCCAGCAATACTTTAGTCTGAACAAGTCCTAAAATAATAGGCTTTTCCAGAATAAAACAGCAGAGACCATTTGATTAGAGTCACCACCCACTGGTCAACCAACGACATTCTGTGACTCTCTGAACTACATTAGGCAATTTGCTTCTTCAGTTCCATACTATTAATTAGAAATGAAATGTAACTCTTTACACAGTTTAGAAGTGATTAATTCCCAGCTATATTTTCAGGTCTGCACAAATATTTATATACATATGCATATATATATATATATATATACACATATACATATATATTAAATACTGTTTAAATTAGAATATTCTCAAAAAGTACACTTCAATTTAAAGATTTTCTATTATTTAATAATACAATTTAATTTCACACATTACGGAATACCCATTATGTACAGGGTGCCATTAACAAAATGGTAACAAAACATTAACCATGAAGGCAGCCCAGCTTTCAAATCAATTAAATTGAAAATCTGTTTAAAACTAGAAGAAACAATTTATGCTAAGTCTCCCATGTAATTTGGGAGAAGGTATTTTGAGGACTTTCAAATTTTTAAAATATTTTTAAATATTTCATTAAATGAATATTTCCATTAATGTTCATTAGTTGACTATAGTTGATTACAGCATAGATTGTGTTTCTGGGGACACCTTCATTAACAGTGCTATTAAAGTTTCACTTATGTTTGTCTTCTGATCTGTGGATAGTGAGTACTTCAAAATCATGTTTGCTGATGAACCTTATTCCTGGTACTCATTTTTGGATTCTTTTTAATACCCTTTGTTTTGCTAAGAGCCCTGAATAAAGAAACTAGGTAACTTAATCATTAGTTTGACAGCAGAAATATGAACACTTGCATTCACTACTAGCTCCTTGGTCATGATGGACATACAATGTCACTGATCATGTTAGTCATTCTCTAAGTAGATTCCAGGGGAACATATACATGATTCAAAGCTGCCGTGTGAAATAGAAATCATTTAAAATTAGCTAGCTGCAGAAACTGGTGTAATGAACTTTTTAAAATATGAGTGAGACTTGCCTGGAAATTCTGGACTTAGACTTTTTGCCCTGTTCTGACAACTGAAGAGTCACTTGAAGCTCCCCACTATTCCCTAAGCTACCATGTGCATCCATCTCCATGTCACCCTGCCAGCCCATGCTTCTTGACCAAGCAGCACATACTATAAAGAAGGAAATTAGCCTGCACTCCCAGGTCTGCCATTTCTTCCTTTCTCTGTTTGAAAGTTGAGAATAATGCAAACCTATAGTAGAAGAATAGGCCCCCTCCTTTTTTCAGAGCAGCTATTTTCAGTGCAACATCTTGAGAGTCTCCAACTCCAAAGAATGAAATAGAGGCATGAACAACTGTGCATTTCTGTCAGGTGACAGTATTGCCTGCAGCATCCTGGATTTGAGCCATCTGTCCCCCTGTCCCTTTTATTACCTGTCAGAGTCCTAGATTTCCTCAGGCTTCTTGGCTCCTTGGTGGTCTGTTTGAGCCTCTGCTTACCTTTATCTCCAATCAAGTTAGCTGATAGGCATTTCCTTGGAAAAGTTATCTGACAGATTTTTTTCAAACACTTTTAACAACTACCAAGTACTCAGGAAATTATCTTAGTGACCTGGGAAAGTGACAGCCCAAGATTTCCAGAAAGAACATTACAATTTCTGTGTGTTCCCACACTGGATGATCTGTATCAGCTAGGTGATCTTCAAATCTTTTAATTCGCCTGCAATGAATTCATGATAGTGGAAAACTGACTGCTGTGAGAGATGCCTGGACCTGATCCTATTTTGCTCTTTGTAATGGTGTGGTTTCTGAGAGGTCACACCTTTCTCATTGATGAAGCAGGACTACCTGCACCCAACTCTCAGAGTTGATGGGCAGGCCACACCCAGGACCTGGGATGTGATAGGCCCTCCAGGAGCCCTGAGGTAGCTCCTCCCTGCTGCTTCTTTCTGCTGAGAATGAGAGGTGAGTGGAGAGAATCAGATATGACCTGGTTCACTCAATCTTGAACCTATCAATGCTGTTCATGGCTCTGTCTTTAGGGAACACTCCTCTGATGTTCCCCCACTCTTCTCTTCATGTTCCCCCACTCATCCTCCTGGGACACAGCCCACCATCAATGCATCCTCACCCCCACATCTCTGCTCACATGCGCTCACATGAACACAACCCTGACCTCTTCCCATGGATGTCTTGACAAGAAGTGTGACAGGAGAGACCTCAGTCAGCCTACTGAAACCTTCCGAACACCATTCAGAAAGGAACAAAGTGAAAACAAACACCAAGCCTCCTAGGGCAGGCAGAAGAAGTTGGTTGTGTTTGAAGAAACTAATTTAAATCAAGAAATAATCGAGCACAAAGAAGGCAGAGAGGAACTTCAAGTCAAACAAACCTTCAGAATTCTGGGAAATTGGTGTTTTGTTTTGTTTTGTTTTTGCAGATGGAAATATCCAAATCAGGAGACACTATCTACACTGTTTGGTAGGAAAAATTAAATGAATTAGATAAAAGTATCTCCAGAAAAAGTTGTATGAGAGAAATCAATCTTTTTCACCTCAATATCTTTTTGAATAATTTATGTCTTAAAACTGAGGAGGACCAATTTCAGGAAACATGGCACCTCATTTGATGTCCTTTCACAAAAGTAGAAATTAAGTTCTGGGGTAATGATAACTACCTGGCTCATGTTTGTTGAGTGTTTAGAATGTTAGAATGTGAACAACTCTGTTACACTTACACCATCTTATTCCATTCTCACAATAACTCTGTCTCACAGATGAGGAAACTGAGGCACAAAAAGGGTTGAATAACTTGTTCTAGGTCACATGAGTTGCAAATAATGGAGCTATGATGAGAAGCCAGGAGTCAGGGTCCAGAACCACACATTGAACCAGGATGCCATGTACAAAGATGCAAGGTATGCCCTCCACCACTGTCCAGGGTGCCTGTCCTCAACACTGAGCCATGCAGCTTCCTACAAGGATAGTGTCTGGCCTGAGTGCCATGCACTATGAGGAAGCAAGTGTTTATGTTATCACAGGGGAACAAATTAGGCAAAGACATCCTTTCTGCTGGAACCCAGTTGCTGGGAAAATAAGGAGGACAGGAAATGCCAGGATTTGGAGAGTTGAATTCTTGCTCTTCAGGCTGAATACTTATTTGAGAGAAGTTTGATTTTGTTATGGAATGCTTTCTGTGGTCATACAACTGAAATAATGCTTGGAAAGAAAAATAATAAAAACTCCTTATTTAAGGACATATAGTTCATTTCTTCATTCCTACTAAGCTCTACCAAGGGGAAAGGATAATGACTAACTGAAGAAATATTGAGGGGAAAGAAGTTAAGAATTGCATCAAATTGAGTCCAAAAGTGATGAAGGTAAGTTAGAGTCTAAAATATATTTTAAATAGTCACTATGTTATGTAGGCTTTGATAAATTTTCCAAAACTAGCCATATAATTTCAAAACTACTAGTTCAGTTCAGCAATATTTATTGATTATTATGCACTGAATTTCTGGCTTGGTGCTGGGATGATGAAGATGAGTAACTTACAACTTCTTCCTCCAATCATAGTAGGCTAGAGCGCAGTCAACAAGCCAAAAATACAAGTTGTAGTGCATCTAGTTAAGTACACACAAAACAAAAACAAAATTGAAAATATAATCAGAAGTAAATTAAAAGAGGGAGTTGGGGGTGGGACTTATTCTGTCTGCAGTCAAGAAAATCTTCTCAGGATTTTGGCTAGGTCTCAAAGGATGAATAGATTTTTTCCTAGACAGGCAAATGATAGAACTTGGGTAAGATCAGAGCATTATGGAAACATAAGACAGGGTGTGCAAAGTCCCAGAGGTATGAAAGAGCAGGGTGCCAGAGGGAAGACACAGATGGTTTGAATTTGCTGGAGAATGTGAAAAGGAGGTGGTGGGAGAGACAGGACATGAAAATGGATCGAAGAGGTGAAATTGCAGGCAGAGAAGTTGGTTGGGGGCTCTTGAAGCAAGAGATAAGGAAAGGTTACACTAAGAAGCTCTCAGTGTTGATGAAAGGAAGGAACTTTTTGGGGTGCCTTGATGCTTCTTGCAGAAGGAAAGACCATCTCACAGTCTCCCTAAAAATCAAGCAGATGGAATGAGAACTATATTTACATAGGGTAATGTAACATATACCCTATAGGTGGAGCATCTGCTCTCTAGGGGAAATACCACACCACAGCAAAGAGACTAATCAGGTCCCTGAAACAGCAAAAACCACTTGCCCATAGCAACCCAACCCACACTTGTGTCTTTTCTGCTTACTGGACAATTACTTGATCTCCTCTTGTCCAAGGATCCCCCCAATCTCTTCCAAAGTTGTGTGGTTCATGTGTATACTTGGGAAGAAAACCTTTCTATTCTTTTCCTCTTTTCCCTCTCCCTTATATTCACAAATAATACTCTTTCAACTCTTCAGGTATAATTCTGTACTATTTCAGGTAAAATTTTAAGGGGAGGTTAAACACATTTATGTCCTGGAAACACACACAGAAAGAGAATGCTCGTATTCATTACAGAGTAATTGGGGTGCTTTCTGTAAGTTATTATGTTCTTCACTTAAAACCCTGTCTCAATTGCTTGCTTCATAGGAAAGCATGTTGAGGAATTCAGTTTTTGTTAAGAAATGTAAATTACACCAGGTTCAAATCTTGGTTACTGATAGCAACTATCCTCACGGAAGCTAGAGAGCTCTGTTTCAAACCACGCTGAGGTTGAACAGGTAAAACCATTCCCATTTGCTGAAGAACTATGGTATGACAGGCCCTATGCTAAGCAGGCATGGTCCTCACAACAATGACAGAGAAGAGCCACTACAGTTGTCCTTCTGTATAATGGAGGTGGTTCCAGGATCCACTATAGATACCCAAATCTGCAGTTGCTAAAGTCCCTGATGTAGTATTTGACTGTAACCTACACTCATTCTCTGGTATATTTTAAATCACCTGTAGACTAGTAGTATCAAATACAATGTAAATTCTACATAAACAGGTGTACTACTATGCTGTTTGGGGAAAAATGACAAGAAAAAACAATTTGTATACACTCAGTACAAGCACAACTTTTTTCCTAATAAAATTATTTTACCTAAGTTTGATTGAATCCATGGATGAAGATCTCACTGATACAGAGGGTTGACTGTACCATCATTTACCAAGGAGAAAAAGAAAAACCTGAGTGATCACAGCGAAGTGTCCAGTTGGACAGCTCCAAATGAATGCTTCTGTCCACCACAGCAAAAGGCAGATAGGCCAAGAAAATATCAGTTATGTTTATTATTCTTTTTAACCTTTCTCCTAACTTAGATATAAAAATTCTATAGTCAAAAGTTTCATGATCATAAGATCATCAGAAGCTCTAGCAGAAAGTAGTACATATATAGTCTATCCCACTGACAGAAAACCATCTAAGCTTGCAAAAGTTCATCAACATACCTGCCCCCAAACATCTGTCCCCTCCAGCTGTGGACAGGGGAAGATGGAAGTCAGATCTATCTGTATTGTTCACCACATGAACAAGAGGACAGTGCTGGACAAGAGGAGGCCCTCAGTTGAATGAGTGGATGGATGAATGCATGGATAGATGCATGGATAGATGGATAGAAGTTTGGACAGATGGACAGGAGAAAGGATAGATAGATTTTAGGATAGATGGAAGCAACAAAGCCCAACTTAAAAGAGGGAAAAAACAGTTCCTCATTTCTAACCCCAGTTCCTCATTTCTGGCCATGGACTAGAACTATGAGATGCAAGACATCAGTAAAAATGCTTAAGTTTTCTCATTATTTTTGGTCAGTGCATTTCCCAGATGTTTTTAAATATGACAATAAACAGTGATATTTATTTTGTTTAATGTCTAGTAAAAATGCTTCCTAAAATGCAGCAAATTGAAAGACATCATAACTGCCACATGGAATTTTTCATTTGGGGCCCTTGACTACTTGGCCCCTCAATGGATATGTAGGAAACTGGAGAAGAGGCCCATTTCAGAGGGAAGCAGAGTCTTGTCATGTTCCTGAAGAAGTACAAATAAATTAATAAATTCAACTAAGCCTGAAAAATGCCTCTCTGGACATTCAAATACCATGGCTTCAAGCTTTTCTCCCTAAATCTGCATTCTTGAAGTTTCACCAGAGCCACTGGAAAACCAGCTCCCAAGAGCTGATTTCTTGATAGCAACATGGTGAATGAGGTAACAACCTCAGTTCTGCTCCCTGGATGAAGGAAACACAGCTCCATGCATGAAAGAAGGCACAGTTCTCCTGTCCTTTTGAGTGGAGCCATGACTTCATCCTGCTTTGCCTCATGTCTCCAAAATGCATCCCTCAGAGGCCAACGAAGAAGGCAAACAGAGAGGCGGGGGAAGTCATCAGTAAGAAAGGCTGCTTTGTTGGGAAGTCCCTTTGGGTGGGGACATCTGCCAAACTGGCCACGTGAAGATGAGGACAAAGCCAGGGTGATCCAGAGGGAGGCAAACAATATGCAAACTTTTCCCACTAGCCTTGATCTTGGAGAAAGTTGTTTTCAGACGAGGCCTTTCATCGGCTTCCTACCAAGAGACCACAAGGCGCCTAAACAACATGTTCTGTACCCATGTGGATCATCCAACACAAACAGAGTCTACTGCCACCAACTCTCAGTTATCCAGGAGTCGTGAACTTAGGACATGAGCTAGCTGGAACCTAGGTTTCCTCCTCCCGTCCCTGGCCTTATACTTTTTAGACTCCTATGAATACCAACAGAAAAGCTGCCAGGCTGAGGCTAGCAGGGGCTTCCTCTGGAGGAGGAAGAGGAAGAGGAGGAGGAGGAGGAGGAGGAGGAGGAGGAGGAGGAGGAGGAGATGATCTCTGCAAGCCTCAGCCTGGCTGCTTTTCTTTTGGTATTCATAGGAGTCTAAAAAGTTAATGTCAGGACAGACCTTACCCATCATCCATTTCAAGCTTTTTATTTTACAGATGAGAAAAATGAGGCACAGATGGGGAGAGATAGAGGCTGAAGTGAACTTCAAGTACGAGCCCTAGGATCTCCTGTCTAGAGTTTTCCCCACCATGCTGAGCTCTAATCTAAAACATAATTGGATTAGGAAAGGTTGAAATCAATGGTAACTAGGAGTTTGGAGGGTTACGTTTCTTCATTTAGCATCTCCCCATTTCCTATATATCGAATGTAAATATGTTGGCCTGGAATAGGAACAGAGAATAGATTTCACCTTGAAATCCAAATCTGATCAATTGGCAGTGGCTGCCTGGTGAGCTACAGAAAAGAACATGGAGTATCATGACTGATCGGTGACATCTTGGTGAAGAAGTACCAGTGGCCACTGTGATCTTAAACATGAAGATCATCACAATATGGCCTCTTCTTACTCACCTAGCCTCATTTCCTATCTCCCAAATAAAGGTGTTCTGGAGTCAGAACCTGGCTCAACCTGCTAGTGACCCAAACTGTGCCTTTCTTCTGCATCTGAATTTTCTTCCTCTGTGTGCCCTTCTGCCCAGAATGCTCTCCAGGATTCTCTCCATCCATCAAATCAAGCTATAAGGCCTAAGTCTCTACATTACCTTCTTGACTACCATAGCCCTTACAGAGAGCAGTGGAGCTATGACCAGACCACATGACCTAGCCCTGAATTATAGTCTGGCTCTGTGCCCAGGGAGTTCCTTTGGGCTAGACTTTTCTCCCTAACTAAGAAGCATTTCTTGGCATCCCCACAAATAGAGGGGTTGTAATAAGATGTCAATAATTAACATTAGAATCAACATGAGCAATGAATTTAATTTTAACCTTTTAAAATCTGTATGTATATATATTTTTTACAGTTATAAGAGGAGTACTTGAGAATTCCCTTCTCTTCACCTTCTCGCATTCATTCAACCACAACCTCCTTCTAAAATCCAACTATAGGTCATAGTGAAGATCAGATAAAGGCAGCATTTTTCTAAAACCCAAATCCAAGTACATGGTGAAGCAAATTAATTTAGCAGAAATTCTTGGCACCTGAATAAATCAAGAAAAGAGATTGCTAAGCCTTCCATGTACCGTCTTAACTCAAGTTGAGCAGATGTTAACTATCATTCAGGATTTGGTCCTCAAAACTTAGGAAGGAAGTCAGATACAGATAACATTCCTAAAGATTTTGTTTAGTTCTTTAAATTAAAAAAAAATTGTACAAAAAATGTTCCCAAATTATTCTTCTTTAGCAAAAACCTGCAACATTTTTCTTACCACACACACACACACACAACAGTTATCATCACTGGTATTATGATAAAAATGCCAAAATTAGTACTTAGTATTAGTATTTATCCAGAGGCTAACCCTAAGAAACTCAAGAATTTGTCTTAGGTGGAGTAAGGAAAAGGAAATGAAAAATGGGGATGTTTTAACATTAAGATCTCTCCACAGATTTTTCCAATTTCTTTTTAGATAGGATTCGTAGTATTGGTTTGCCAATAGAACTGGCTGGAAGATAGTTGAATTCCTCGCCACTCCATCATTACCCTTCCCCAGCAAGTCCTAGAGGAGAAGGGAGCCCCCTCAAGCATAGCAGCCTACTGCACCACTGGGCACCCCACTTCTCAGGGTTCAAGACTTCACTTTCAAATGGTGGACCAGTTCAACGTCCTCAACACCATGGAGAACCAGGGAGAGGAAAGGGAATCTCCACAGAGCAGAACAGGCCAAGTTGATGGAAGATGTGTTTCCTGTGTACCCTTCACCCGTGGCCCAGGAAATGCAAAGGACTGTCCCTGGCCAGTGTTCTGAGGCCTCAGGCATCCACAGAGGTCAATGTGAAGTATCTGAGCCCCCTCTGCACCTTGACCCCAAGTCAGGCCTTCTGCTTGGGCATACTGAGGTGCTCACTATGAAATGATTGCAATAGCAAAGCCATTTTGCTTTTAAAATCAGGACACCTGCTGATCTAATGAAGGCCTGCTTTGCTTAGTATTCCATGGTACCCAAAACAGGTTTTCCAAAAAGCATTAGCTTGAAACACCCCTAAAGTGAAAACGTGTGGGGAAAGGGGAAATATAAGAACTAAGAGCAAATCTTACTGGAGATGATTTTTGTTTCTCAGAAGAAAAAAGAACCTGTGAGGGTAAAACTGAAAACCATTTTGTGGAGAAGTATGTTTAACAAAGCAGTTTCAGAGATTTTTGTTTTTCAAATTCTGACACAATTTCAGAAGCATTTTTGGAATGAAAGAAAGCTTCTTATTGTGGCAGGGAGGAAACAAGACAAGAAACCTGAAGTTACAAAACCCTCCTGGCTACTATCACCATCATCATCTTTTAGAAGGGAATATTTACTACCAAAAATATAAGGAAGCATCTTTCAGAAGAGAGGAGGGGACAACTCTTCCAATAATGTTCAGCTTCATGAAGGAGCAGTGCCTGACCTTGTTGCTCTTGCTTTGTCAGGGATGAGGCAGACTTCCCACCAGCGCCTGGACCTGGCATGGTGGTGAATTCCCAGAGGAAGGAGGAGGTCTGGTCCGATGGGTCAAGTGCTGCTCAGGTCCCTTTTCTCTCCTGGACCAGGCTGGGGACCTCTGAGTGTTTGGATGTCTGGAGCCTCGATTGCTGGTGCTCTTCAGCCTGGCTGGAGTCTGGAAGCCAGCATGGCATTGTTTGTGGAGCCAAAGTGGAGATTAAGTCATGTTTTAGAGGTGACCTCTGCCCACCCTTTCTACAGGCATCCCCTCCATTCTGGGCTTCCCTCCCCAGCAGCCCCCCCCCCACCTACTGCTTTTGTTCTGCAGGAGCCCCGCCCCCTACCCAAGACCCCCACATTCACTGTCACCTCCCCGACCCCCACCCACCCCCAACGGTGGCCTTCTCCTCAAATGGACCTGGTCTTTGTTGTTCTAATTAGATTATCTCAGCCTTAGGGACCTAAAGGACAGTCCCCAGCAGCCCTGGCTGGAAAGGCAGGTCATATAATCCCTGTTATCAAGAGGCTTGTCATTTAGCATGTAGATCAACTCATTCTTTCGATACCAAGGGAGCAATTGTGCATCTTAATATTGATTTTTTTTGAGATACAATCGCCTACATTCCTGAGTCAGACTCACTTACTGAAGCTAAAAGGTTCCACTTACTATATTATGAAACCAGCCCCCGCCCCCATCACACACTCCAACCAATTTAATGTTACAAAGCTAGGCAAATCGGAAGTGCTTTGTGTTTTTCCACTTGGTCTAATTTCAGAATGAGCCTCCAGTTGAGGAAAAGCAGGGTGGCCGGGGGAGAACCTGATTATTGTAGTACATCATACGTGTTTTTACTTGGGATGGGATGGGAACACGGTCTGCCATTTCCCACTACCCACCAACCTACCCACACTTCTTCTACTCCCCAAGTCATGGGATGCAGTGAAATCGAGTTATGAATTGAATGAGGACAGAGGACCAGGATTCTGTTTCATGATGAATTAAGATTGGGCTTTTAAATTAGGCTGGGGCATTTATAGGGAGGCAAAGAAAGAAAAATCGAATAATATCAGTAAGAAAAAAATGTTACTAAGATTCAGAGTCTACAACACGCTGAGATTTGGGACACACAAGGAGGTGTTGATTTTGTTGTATGTGGGGGTGGGAGGCAATACCAAGGGCTGAAGCTACAACTGCCCCTCCCAGAAAGTGCCAGTGTATCCTAGGCTGCCTGCTGCCACAAAGGACATCACCCAGTCATGGCACTAAGAACCAGGGTCGCTATTTCCACTCTTCCCTGAGAATCTGCTGTGTGCCTGACACTACAAGAAGAGTAGATACTAGGCTTTTCTCACACGTGATCCCATTTACTCCTCATAAGCAAGTCTGTGTATTAATTATTCCCATAATACAGACAGAACCACTAAGGTGCAGAGAGATGACAGGATTTATTGAAGGTCCCTGAACTGATAAAGGGCAGAACTGGATGCCAATCCAAGGCTGCCTGTGTAAATCCTAAACTTGTAGTCCTAACTAAAAACCTGCTCTTCACATATCTGCTGGTTGAGAAAAGCCAATTCATTTATCCAGTTATGCCTGCATTCATTATGAGACGATTCCTCATTTTTCCGGCCCTAGTTGCCAAAGATAGAAATAATGCATGGAGCAGATCAAGAAAAAACACTATATTTAATCAATAAACACCTGTTCTCCCATAGAAAGATTAAAGTGCAGTGGGAATATTGGACAGGAATCTTTCTTAAAGAATTCACATTTTAGGACATACATCATTTAAAAAAAAAATCCTTGTAAATTATTAGATGCTAAGAGAGAAGGGGGAAAGGACTGAGTGAAGAGAAATTCTCATTAAAGCCTGTTGTATGTATAAGCTCATGAAATCATGCTACATCCTTCTGTATTTATGTGACATCTTCTATCCAGTGGGCTCCAGATGCCTACTGACATTTTACTGCTTGCAAATTCAAAGCCAACAAACTCTTGAAGCAGAAGAGCAAATACAGTGAACTTCAAATCAGGATTAATAGGGATATGACATATTTAGGGACATGATACTAATATATGACTGCTTCATAGTTACATTCTGTGTTCAATAAAGGAGAAGCTATATTCACTTTTTATTGTAATTATAATATAACATGTAGTTGTGTAGATTTCTAGATTTCTGTCCTAAAACCTGTAACTTTTATTGTATTGCTTTGCTTACCTGTCTCATGCTGTAGTACAATAAAGTCCTTGTGGAATATATCTCAAGGGCTTAGTTCAGTGTCTGTCAAATAGTAGGTGCTTAGGAAATGATTATTAGAACAGTGAATGCATGAATAAATTAACTAATGCTTGCAAAACTATGTCTTTGAAGCAAATTTTATACACACTGTACCAAGAGTATGTACCATGTGCCTATTGTACTTTTCTAACCTTGGCTATTCCAGAAAATTTTCTGAAATATTTCTGGAGCATTCTGTTTGCTTATCCCCATTAATTATCAAAAGAACCATTTCAGTATTTGAGCCTCCATCTATGATCTTTTTGCATTTTGCCCCCAAAAGCAATTATGAATATTCTTTTCTATGAGAACCGTGTGTCTCAAGTATCCTGTTGAAAAACAAGGTCTCCAAAGCAACAGAGAAACCACATTCTGGAGGAGGAAGGTAGATGCTCTCTGGGGGCATGATAATGGGGAGGTAGGAACACAATTCAACAATTTGGGTTCTAATAGTGTTTGCTGATCTCATTAAGGAAAGCAAACATTTTACCTGACAACATTTATTTACTCATCAACAAACACATATTGAATGTTCAGAGAATACCAAACATGTACCAATCATGGGAAATTTAACATTGGTGAGACTCTGATAAACAATCTTTGACTAATCATCTTTGATTATCATCAAATTTATATTTTTCCAAATGAATTTGATCATTTTTAAAAAGGCTTAGACATAAAAAAGCACAAAATGGTAATAGTAATGTAGTAGACATTGGATGAATTCTTGCCGATCCATCAACTTTTAAGAAATCTCCTTTTATGGGCTGAAATATCCATATCTCCCTGTACAGAAGTTGGGGCTACATTTACTTGCCTCCTGGGATACTCTGAAGAGATGGAATTAAAATATGAACCCATATGTTCACTGAAGCACTATTCACAAAAGCCCAGATGGGGAAACAACCCAAATGCCCATCCATAGATGAATGAGCAAAGAAAATGTGGTACACATCAATTGAAATATTATTCAGGTATAGAAACAGAAATTCTGTGTATGCTACCTCATAAATGGGACATTAAACTAAATGAAACAAGTCTGCTATAGAATACTGTATGCAATATCTAAAATTATCCAATTCATAGAAACAGAGTAGAATGTGGTATCCTGGGGCAGAGAGAGAGGAAATGGGCAAGCTGTTGTTCATCTAATATGAAGGTTCAGCTGTGCAAGATGAATACATTCTAGAGATTTGCTAAACAATATTGTGCCTTCAGATAACAATGGTATCAAGCACTTAAAAATCTATTAAGAAGGTAAATCTCATGTTAACTGCTCTTACCATGATAAAAATAAATAAATGATAACTATCTGAGCAACCCGCCCAGCAGAGGGCAGCACAGTGCACACGCCAGCAGCAGCAGCAGGTGCCCACAAGAGGCCTGAGTTGACTGGGCACTGGCACCAGCATTTCCTTGGATGGGTGTGTGTGTGTGTGTGGGGGGGGTACAATTGTTTCCTTTTGTTCAATTCTTCGTTTTCATTTTAAAACCCAGGTTTCCTTAAAGTGCACTTTTTTTCTTAAAACATCGACATTAATAATAAAAGTGATGTGTTTCTTTAATGAAATTAAAGTTCATTCAGATATTGTACATAATCTAACAACATACATTAACTCACTTGTTATGGTTTAAATATAAGGTGTCCCTCAAAAGTTTATGTGTGAAATGTTTGGGTTATGAGAACATAAATGGAATCGTGCACTAATCCACTTGAATGGATTAACTGGGTGGTAATTATAGGCACGAAGGGTGTAGCTGGAGGACATGGGTCACTGAGGGCATGCCTTTGGGGCTTATGTTTTGTCCTTGTTAAGTGAAGTCTCTTTCTACTTCCTGATTTTCATGTCCTGAGCTGCTTTCCTCCTCCACACACTTCCGCCTTGATGTTCTGCCTCACCTTGGGTCCAGAGTTGTGGAATTGGTCATCTGTGGACTGAGATTACTAAAATGGTGAACACCAAATCAACTTTCCTCACCACAAGTTGTTCTTATCAGGTCTTTTGATCAGAGCAGTGAAAAAGTTGACTAAAACAACACTAAATTATTGCTCTCCATTGACTGCCTTTAAAAAGTCTTCAATGTTTATGCTTGGAGTAAAATGGAGAAGGCATCATTCAAGTTTATGTGCATCTTGTCCTTTGAGAAGACCCACAGAAAGCACACAAATAAGGCATTTACTATTCCTTTTAAAATAAAGAGAACAGAAACTTTGGCAACCAAGGAATTCTAATTTATGCCACAAGAATTACTGCATTAAATCTACCCCAGCACCTGTTACTCAAGGAACAAGTACAAGATGCCTTCTAAAGGGCTCAGAAGTATTGAATCAGTCTATATATGTGCCTACCACCAAGGTGATACAATTTTCCATGGGCCCAATTGGAGTAAATCAAAGGCTATCAGAGAAGATATAAGTAAGTTTTCTTGCCATTAAAAATTAAAGAGAGTCTAGGGTTGTGACTCAGTGGTAGAGGACTTGCCTAGAACATGTGAGGCACTGCGTTTGATCCTCAGCATCACATAAAAATAAAAAAAGAAAGGTATTGTAACCATCTACAACTAAAAAATTATAAAAATTATTAAAAAGAGCCGGGTGCTGTGGCACATGCCTATAATGCCAGTGACTTGGAAGGCTGAGGCAGGAGGATTATGAGTTCAAAGCCAGCCTCAGCAATGTAGAGAGGCCCTAAGTAACTTGACAAGACCCTGTCTCTGAATAAAATACAAAAAAGTGCTGGGGATGTGGCTCTGTGGCTAAGTGCTCCTGGGTTCAAGCCCCACTGCGAAAAAAAAAAAAAAAAAAAAAAAAAAAAAAAAAAAAAAAAAAAAAAAAAAAAGAAAAAGAAAAAGAAAGAAAGAAAGAAAGAAAAAAAAAGAAAAAACAATAAAGATATCCTTCTCAACCATGTCTGATAACTACTTTTGTCCAAAGAAATCATTAAAATAGGACAATGGGCAACCAGTAGATTGCAAAAGAACAGCTGAGATTTATAAAAACTAATTCCACTACAACAGGACAAAGTGGAGCTGATTTTGGAAAGCTGATATACAGAGTAGAGGGAGCTTTCTAGAGACTAGATGTAGTCAGTTAGAGGACAGAATGGGGTATTAGTTCCTTGGGTGACAGAGGGAGGAGGAGATGAGGCAGCACAGGAGAAAGACTGGAAAAGGAAAGAACAGCATCCCCTTACCCCCACTGCCTAGGGCTTTGGTCCAGGGAAGTATGCACCTGATAGGAGTAAACATTGAAATTGGCTTTTACAAGGTATCTATCTCTGTTCAAAGAGAGGATTAACCATCGTTGTTTCTGTGTCTTTAATGTTTTTTCAAGAATCATTCACATTGATACTAGGAAAGCAGTCCTCATTAAATTGAAATAATTAAGAAAACATCTAGATTAGCACTCCTCAATGTCCATATGGTGACACAATATTATCTGTCATGACTAATATCCTTTATTTCACTAAGGTTACTAAAGTTGGGGCATCTAAATCAGAAATTGAGTGATTTTCTTTGCTCTTCACATTTTTCTTCTTTTTTTCTTTCGGAAAGGCATAATTTGTGATTATCTATGTAAATTGTCACTCTGGAGTGACATCTTTAAAAATGGTGGGTTTGGGACCTCTGAAAATTGTTTCCTCTATCAGAGAAAGGAGAAACCTGGGGAAATGATCAGTGTCAACTTTTTCAAAACTCTGAAAATTAACCAGACTCAGGTCAATCCAGGCTGTTTTTATTCAAGGAAAAAAAAATGAATGTCAATAAGAACAATGAGCCTAATGACGTTTAAACCTACTTAATTCCCATTTGCCTCTCCCCAGCTCTCTGGGACCCTTGAAAACCAACAGCTTATATTTCTGGTGAAAACCAATAACCTGGCCGTCAACACAGAGATGACTAAGAAAATCTCTGTCCTATAAATGGCTGTCAATTGACAAGAGACTATTTATTTGTTTAGTTTGGTTCTGGGGATTGAATCCCAGGGCACTTTACCACTGAGCTACATCCCCTAGTCTTTTTTAATCTTTGTTTTGAGACTGGGTCTCATTAAGTTGTTGAGGGCCTCACTCAATTGCTGAGGCTGACCTCGAACTTGTGATTCTCCTGCCTCTACCTCCTGAGTCACTAGGAGTTGACTTAGTGGTCAGCTAATTATAGGACAGAGATTTTCTTAGGTGCCTTACTTTGATAAGTCTCTGTTTTTGCAAAGGGCTCTGTACATGTTTTGAGGCACATCTTCAACTGTAGGCCAGGCTATTGACAATTCTGCCTTAACCTTCACTTCTGGCTTGTGAAAATCTCAAGTCCATCCAAAGATGAGAATCCAGGGCCTTCTCAGGTCTTTGCCACTGTGCCCAGCAGAGCAGAGACTTAAGAGGCCACAGGTGATAAAGAATGAAAACTTTATAGAATTAGTTCATGAAAGTTGCTAAATAAACAATAATAACAAAAAATAGACATTAACTTTAGGGGGCATGAAAATCCAATTTTCAGAATTGCCACATTATATTATTTTAAAAGTCCGAATTTCAATTACAACAACAACAAAAATTACACGATATGAATAAGGAGAGTATAGCCCACTCACGGGGAGTTGGAGTACCAATCAATAAAAATGACCCCTGAAGAAACCCAGATGATAGACTTACCAAACAAAATTTTTAGCCAGATATTTTAAATATATTCAAAGAATTAAGGGAAAATACATCTCAAAAACTAAAGGAAAGTGGGGCTGCAGTCTTAGCTCAGTGGTAGAGTGCTTGCCTAGCATGTGTGAGGCACTGGGTTTGACCCTCAACACTACATAAAAATAAATAAATAAAATAAAGGTATAAAAATACAGTAACATTATTTAAAAAAACTAAAGGAAGTTGAGAGCAATGTCTCATCAATGGAAAATATCAATAAAGAGAAATTGTAAGGAAGAACAAAATAGAAATTCTAAAGCTCAAAATTATAATAAATAAATTGAAATTTTTACTAGAGAGTAATAAAATCAGATCTGATTAATCAGAAGTAAAATCAGTACATTTGCAATAGGTCAATTGAGATTATTTAGTCTGATAAACAGAAAGGAAAAAGAAAAATGCAGAGTGATAGAAGCCTATGGGATGCCATTAAGTCAGTTAATATATGTATAAAAGGAGTCCCACAGAGAGAAGAAGAAGGGATAGGCAAGAATGTTTTGAGAAATAAGAAAAACTTCCCAAACGAGATGTATATTAGCCAACACATCCAAGAAGTTCAGTGAACTTCAAGTAGGTTAAACTCAGAGATCCACACCTAGACACTTCAAAATCAAACCACTGAAAGACAAAGACAAAAAAAAAATCTTGAAAGAAACAAGAGAAAAGTGACTCATCATTCAAGGGATGCTCCATGAGACTAACAGTTAATATCTCATTAAGAACCATGAGGGCCAAAAGTCAATGGAACAATATATTAGAGAAAATATTTTAACTGTCAACCAAGAATTCTATACTCTGCAAAACTGTCCTTCAAAACTAAAAAAGAAATTAAAACATATACAGAAGAACAAAAATGAAGAGAATGGCTACAAGAAAATCTGCTCCCCAAAAGGGAGTCTTTCAAGACATAATGAAAAAGACACTAAAAAGTATCTCAAATCTACCTTAAGAAATAAAGAATACTAGCAAAGGAAACAGCTTTGTTATCTATCAGAGTTTGATTGGGAAAACAGAATTTCTATGAGTAATGTTAAATAAGGAATATGTTAAAGGAATTCTACAAATACTGTTCAATATACCTATCTGTGATAGGAAATCTTCTATATCTGAATTTTCAATAACTATAAACACATGAAAAGTGGTGAGCATAATGAAGGACTTTTTATTTTACAGTCGACCCTCCAGATCCATGAGCTCTACATTCCTGAATTCAACTAAATATGGAATGAAAATAATTTTTTAAATTGTACTGAATATGTTTCCTGTCATTATTCTCTCAATAACACAGTGTAAGGACTGTTTCCATTTCATTTAATTGTGTTGGGCAGTATACTCAAAGTATGTAGGAGATATACAAAGGCTATATGCAAATACAATACTATCTTATATTAAGGAGCTTGAGCATCTGTGGATATTAGTATCTTCTGGTGAACAAATTCCTCTTAAACATTGAGGAATAACTGAATTTCATTTTAATTCATTTAATTCTAGCAATTACACATAACTAGTGGCTGCCTTATTAGACAGCATAGGACTAGATTTTAGCCACTGGTGGGAAATGAGGAGAAAGTCTGCAGATGGCTCAGGGACCATAATAGGAAAGTAACGCTAACTGTGCAAGAGGGGAGGAAGACATATTGGAACCCACAAGGAGAAGTATGGAACCATGTCTGTCTCTCAGCACCTCCACCCTTGATTACGTGGGTGACCTGAAGTATCCACTGACTCTGAACTGCACATGCCCTAGCCCAGGGCTCAGAAAAGCTGATGGTGGAGACCCAGCAGGAGCTGGTGGCTCCGCCATCTTACCTGTTGCCTGCTCTAACGGGGTGAGCCAGTCGATCACCAACAAAGTGCATGAGCTGACTTTGGAGCATAATGGCTACTATGTCACTGCCATGAATGTCTCTGTGGTCCATCCTAACTCAGAACTACAAAGAGAAAAGAATTCCAGGAAATTCTGTATAACACCCAACCATCCTAGGTGGTCCCAAAGGGACAAGGCTGACTTATACTCCTGCTCTTTTTGATCTCCTCCTCAAGCCCAGGCGATACCTGACTCTCTCTCTCTGTCTTTCTCTTGTCCCTCACTATTGAAATATATAGAATGCAAATTAAAGTTTACCATTTAGTAGTACATTTAGGGCTGTGCTTCCAAAACTAAGTCATCAAGAAAATTGTTCCCTTTTATTTATCCAAAGAAAAAAAATAAGAGCCATTACGCACTGTCCAACAATAAGTGAGAATCAAATAAATGAATCAAATCCTTCTGGTTTGACTTTGATTCCTCCTGTTTTCATATCTTTCATCAGTGTGTGGGGGAAAAATGCTGTGAAACTGAAGTGGCACCTTGGACTGTGAGAATAATAGCAATACACTTACAACTTATCCCCTGGAAGTTATCAAAATCATTTGGCACTAAACACAATCTCATAGTCACAGTGAAAAAGAGCAATTATCTATAACTCCACTTTCAAGACTACCATGAAATCTACCCATATGTTTTATCCAAGACAAACTATTTTTGCTAATTCCATGACTGGACATGTGTGAATGATATGTTTACTTTACAAGAAGGGTTGGATTTCACACTTCCGTTATGTTGTGGGGATCCAGACTTGTTCAGTTCTAATAACAGTTGGATAAACTCAGGGTCTTCCTAAACTAACCATATGAGTATCCTTCACAAAATAATCACACAAAAAAGCCTACACTTGAGAATGTACAGATTGTCTTCTAGGTTGGGTACATTAAGCAATGTTTCATTTTTAGACCTGGTATTTTAAAACTATTTAATATGTCAATTCATTAGAACAAGTTTATCAAGATCCTTGAGAATCTTGCAAGAATAAAGTAACTTCAAGGACTCAGTCCAGACTAAATAGTGTGGCCCAACAGCTCAAAAGTCTGCAAGAGCTAGATGCAGTGGCACATGCCTGTCATCCTAGTGATTTGAGAAGCTGAGGCAGGAGGATTGCCAGGTTGAGGCCAGCCTTGGCAATTTAGTGAGGTCCTAAGAAATTTAGTGAGTCCCTGTACCAAAATAAAAAAATTAATGATAAAGCACCCCTGGGTCCAATTGCCAGTACCAAAGGAAAAAAAATTGCAAGAAACTAAGCTGTGGAAAAGTAAAAATATAAATAAAAATGTGATTTCAATCTCTGCTTGGCGACTATCCTCCCTCTGGCCACTAAGGCTTGGTGCCATCAGATGCATTAATGCTAAGACATTGGTCACTCACAGGGGAGGCAGGGATGGTGAAAGCTTTCTTGCCTATAGATCTGGAGAAACTGCTTGTAAGCCTGAAATGCATTCAGCGGATGATTAGATATCAGTTACTGAAGCAGCAGAGGCAATGAACTTCCCTTAGCTTTGATCTGACCTGAGGGGATAAATGTATGGCAACATGCTGAGTTACTGCACCAATGCAGACACCCAGTGTCCAAATGCCACAGAGCTACCCCGTGTTCCAAGGCTGGACTGGGTTTCCATGAGACTGTCTTAAAGTAGTGGCATTTCTGATTGAAATGTCTGCAGAGAAATAGACCTTCTACATCCCCTATCCCACCACTCATTGTAGGAAGAGAAGAGCACATTTTGTCCTGGTAACAATGGATGATGGATGATGCTCAAGGACTGATGCAAATCAACAGTACTGGTGCCACAAGGTAGTCTGAAGACAGAGCAAAGTGTGAGAAAACATCAGCAAGGGAACCCCATTGTCCCCACAGAAAATGGATCTTGATCTAACTGCTGAAGTCACGCCAAGGTTTAGGGTTTTGGCTGGAGAAGAACGTAGGAATTAGCATTCAGAATCTAGGACTTCAAACTCTTTACTCAGACTATGAAATCTTCCAGGAGCAAGAACACACAGCCGAAGATTAAGAGCTAGGATACTGGAGTCAGACATGCTGGTTTCAGATTCTCATGTCACTAAATAGCTGTGCAACCTTATGAAAAAATGCTTGTCTTCTGAGTCTCAGTTTACTCAAACTTTACATAATAGTACTACCTATCTGAATGAATTAGGACTAGGTTGGTTTGTCAGTTCCAGAAAAAGCTAAGAAAGAGTGATTTTAACAACGTAGTTTCTCTCTTGCATAAACATAGCAATCCAGACTTGATATGGAAACTCCACGTGAAAGACTATCTTTCTTCACCTCCTTGCTCCACCATCTTGGATTTGTGACTTTCATCTTCCAGTCTAACTTGGACACTTTGGTTCCAGTCCTCACACATATTCCACACAAAGGAAGCAGAAAAAGGGAAAGAAGTCAATGAACTTCACTTTCATAGGTGTTATGGTTTAGATATGAGGTGTCCCCAAAAGGTCATGTGTGAAACAGTGTAAGAGAGTTGAGAGGTGAAATGATTGGGTTATGAGAGGTTCAACCCAATCAGTGTATTAATCCCAACAGGGATTAACTGGCTGGTAATTGTAGGCAGGTGGGGTATGGCTGGAGAAGGTGAGGATATATGTTTTGTCCCTGGTGAGAGGAGAAATCTCTCTCTCTCTCTGCCTCCTGGTATCATGTCCTGAGCTGCTGTCCTCTGCCACATCCTTCCACCATGATATTCTGCCTCATCTTAAGCCCTGAGGAATGAAGCCAGTTGTCTCTGCAGCTGTGAGTGACAAATACTTTCCCTTCTCTAAAATTGTTCTTGTCAGGTCTTTTGGTTGCAGTGACGAAAAACATAAAAACAATAGGCAAGGTTGCAAACTGCAGAGTACCCCCACTTACTTTTGCCTTGAGCTAAGTCACATGGCCATACCTGGCTGCAAGAGAGCTGACGAATGTCCATACTCCCAGCCTCTACTGGGAAAGACTGAGAACAAAGAATGGTAATAGAGAATGCCCAGGATTCTCTGCTATCCAACCTGTCTGGCTATTATGAAGAGTAAATGAGATAATGCTTTGCACAGAGCCCAAAGAACATGCTCCATGAAAAGGTATGGCTGGGATCACTGCCATCTCTCCTTCCACTCACAGGACCAGTGCTTGCTTCAATGTTATCAGGAAGGCACTGTACTAAATAGGGGCAGAAGCAGGACTTGTAGAGATTCTCTGTGGATCATGAAGACTGCCAGGGAGCAGGGCTAGGTATAATGCCAGGTAAGTCAGGCATTTGCCGTGGGCAAAAAATTTACAGGGATGCCAAAAAATGCAATAGTCAAGGAAAATAATATTTAAGGCAATTTTAAAAATCAAAATTAATACAAAAAAATCCATTACAAACAAAGTATTTAAAATTTACATACTGACAGTATCTGGTCTTACATGACTCACTTCATTCCCCTTACCTAGTCCAGTCCCTGCCAAATCCCTGCCAAATCCTATCTGGCAGCTTTTCTCAGGCCTGAGAGAATTATTGCAGTGTTGAAAAGGGAATAATTTAGAACCTGTGAATTGTATCCACAACAAATAAGGCCCAAATGAAATATAAAAGCTGTAAAGTGTGTTAATATCTTTAATCTGTGCATAAATTTTAAAGAAAACGACACCTTTTAAAGTTACAAAATTTATATCAAAATCACAAGAAAGAAATGAAGAGCATCTAAAATTATAACAGTAAGACACAGCTTTTGTTAGTATTTTCATGTCTCTCTCCCTAGCTTTTTAAAGCAGTATATATTTTCACTTAAAGTTGAACCAGACTGTATAAACTGTAATCAGCATTTGCATTTAACTGTATTTCTATCTTTTGTCATTAAATGTTCTTCTATAAATGTAATTTTTATGTTACCCATTGGGTTTATACTAAATAACCATCATTTGCATTTTTTTGCTTTTATAAAGAACTCTGCCATAAATATCCATGTAGTTAAATTGTTTGGTTTTTATCTGTGTATTTGGTAGAAATTCTTAGAAGAATTGCAAGTCAATTACAATCCTCTTAAGACTGCCAGTCTTGCCACATACCTGTATTCCCAGTGGCTTGGGAGGCTGAGTTAGGAGGATCTGTAGTTTCAAAGACAGCCTCAGCCTAAGCAACTCAGTGAGACCCTGTCTCCAAATAAAATACAAAAAAGGGCTGTGAGCGTGGCTCAGTGGTTGAATGCCTCTGAGTTCAATTCCTGGTACTTGCCCCAACAAAAAAGATTGCCAGTCTTTTGGAAAGTTCTGGAAGCATCTTAGAGTGCATGTTTCCATCCTCTTGACAATGAGCAGAATTCATTTTTTAAGACTCTACTGATTTAAATACTGGGAAATTAAAACATTTTCACCCACAGTACTTTGATTGCTAATGAAGATCTATTTTTTCCATTTTTTAATTAGTTTGCTCTATTTTTTTTTTGAACCCAGGGGCATTTTAATATTGAGCAACTTTCCCAAACTTTTTTATTTTTACAATAATAATATAATGACATCAATAATATTATTATTAATTATTTTGGTACAGGGATTGAACTCAGAGGGATGCAACCACTGAGCCACAACACCAGTCCCTTTTCTTGATATTTTATTTAGAGAAAGGGTCTTGCTATGTTGTTTAGGGCCTCACTAAGTTGCTGGCCTCAAACTTGTGATGCTCCTGCTTCAATCCCCTGTCTCTGGGATTACAGCTGTGCACCACTGGTCCAGGCTCAGTCTTCTCATTTTAAAAATAAATTGCCTGACAAAGTAAACTCCAAGATGGTGCAAATTTGTGTCCAAATGATAATTTAGGTCTCCCAAGTGCCTCAAGAAAACCTTGCAAAGAGCAGCACTCAATAATTAATGAACAAGTGAAGGTGACCAACAATTTGTAAATGTTTCTTTCTATCAAAGGTATTAATATTTAAGTGGGTTTCACATACTTTTCTCCATTTATCATGTTCACTTGTTATGTACTGTTACACAGACGTTTTTAAAAATCAAATAATGTTTTTTCCCATTAGAATTAGTGATGTTATATAAACCAAGACTCTGTGTCTGTTTGTATGTGCACACTTATTTCCTAATTTTGTGTGTACACGATTTTTCCTAAATCTTTCATCTTTTTTAAAAATGTATGTTTTTAAATAGCATGATGGATCCAAGATGGCGGACTAGAGGGAGGCTGCGTTCCTTGTGGCTCCGTAACTCTGGTTTCAAGCAGAGGATATCTGTTTCTTGGTGAGGCAGTTTTTGCTGCTTATCGATCCCCTGCTGTTTATCCCATTTGTCTGCTGTGACCACCTGCAGTCTGCCAGCATATCGATGCCATTTTGAGTGCAGATTGCTCACTGTCAGGCACCTGTCATCTGCCATTTGCCTGCCTCTCGCCTGTGCATCACCTGCCTTACACCTATCCATCACCCAACGCACGAGGTTCACCTCCCAACGTCCGACAACTATCAGCAAACTGATCACCTACTGCCAGTGGAGCACCAGCTGCCTGCTGTTGCCTGGAAGTTCACTGTTACAGTACCTGCAGGTTTGATTACACATGGCTGCCGCCATTTTGAGACAACAGCCAGACCCCATAGGACCCCTGGCCAGACTGACTGAGCCCCATCTCCAGTATCCCTCAGCTCAACCAATCACTCCCTGTCTCTGGGATCCTCACATCAACTGACTGCTCCCTGCCACCAGGACCCCCAGACCAACTGACTGCACCCTATCACCCGGACCCCAGACAGATTGCACCAGCCCCCAGGATCCCGCAACCACACCAAACACACCCGAACTCCATGACCCCTGCCTGACCAACCGCACCCCACCTCCAGGATCTCCAGCTGACCACATCCACACCCTGAGCTGCAGCTCCCCATTTGCCAACACATTTTGAAGCCAGAGCAGCCATCCTGGATAATCCTGGAAGCTGGAGCTCTGATCTTTAGGTGGGGCAAATCCCATCCTGAGATGCCTGCTGCAGACTTGAAGCTCAATGTCAGGGGCTATTTGGTCTAGGATTGCATAGGGTCTGAATTGGGCACTACTAATATTGATCTCCCCTTAAAGAAAGGGTTTTGGAAACCTATAGGGTCACTATAAGCCTATAGGGGGAAATCTGCAATACCCCACATCCGCACTGCTAGAGGGGAAGATACATGAACAACATGAAAAAACAAGGGAAGAAAATGATCCAAACAAATTTAGATTCTATATTAATAGAATCCAAAGACAGTATGTTAGAGGAAATGTCAGAAAAGGACTTCAGATTATACATGATTAAGATGATTCGCAAAGCAAAGGATGAGATAAGAGAGCAAATGCAGGCAATGAATGATAATACCAATAAGCTGAAAGAGCAACTGCAGGAAGCAAAAGATCATTTCAACAAAGAGAGATTCTCAAAAAAAAGAAATAAATAAAACAAACAGAAATCCTTGAAATGAAGGAAACAATAAACCAAATAAAAAACTCAATGGAAAGCATCACCAAAAGACTAGACCACTAGGAAGATAGAACCTCAGACAATGAAGACAAAATATTTAATCTTGAAATTAAAGTTGCCCAAACAGAGAAGATGGTAAGAAATCATGAACAGAATCTCCAAGAACTATGGGACATCATGAAAAGACCAAATTTAAGAATTATTGGGATTGAGGAAGGCACAGAGATACAAACCAAAGGAAAGAACAAGCTATTCAATGAAATAATATCAGAAAATTTCCCAAACCTGAAGAATGAAATGGAAAATCAAATATGAGAGGCTTATAGAACACCAAATGCACAAAATCACAACAGGTCCACATGAAGGCATATTATAATGAAAATGCCTAACATTCAAAATAAAGATAGGATTTTGAAGGCCGCGAGAGGAAAGCATCAGATTACATATAGGGGGAGACCAATACTGACAGCAGCTGACTTCTCAACCCAGACTCTAAAAGCCTAGAAGGGCCTGGAACAACATATTTCAAGCTCTGAAAGAACATGGTTGCCAACCAAGAATCCTATACCCAGCAAAACTAACCTTCAGATTTGAAGATGAAATAAAATCCTTCCATGACAAACAAAAGTTAAAAGAATTCACAAATAGAAAGCCTGCGCTACAGAATGTTCTCAACAAAATATTCCATGAGGAGGAAATGAAAAACAACAATGTAGGTCAGCAAAGGGAGGAACTACCTTAGAGAAAAACCTCTCAAAGGAGAAACCAAGCCAACTTAAAAACCAAAAATAAGCCCAAATGACTGGGAATACAAATCATCTCTCAATAATAACCCTGAACATTAATGGCCTAAACTCATCAATCAAAAGACATAGACTGGCAGAATGGATTAAGAAGGAAGACATAATAATATGCTGCCTGCAAGAGACTCATCTATCTCATAGAAAAAGACATCCACAGACTAAAGGTGAAAGGATGGGGAAAAAACCTACCATGCACATGGACTCAGTAAAAAAGAGGGGGTTTCCATCCTTATATCAGATAAAGTGGACTTCAAGCCAAAGTTAGTCAGAAGGGATAAAGAAGGACATTTCATTCTGCTTCAGGGAACCACAAATCAGGAAGACATAACGATAGTAAATATTTATGCCCCAAACAATGGTGCATCCCTGCACATCAAACAAATCCTTCTCAATTTCAGGAATCACATAGACCACAACACAATAATTCTGGGTGACTTTAATGCACTGCTGTCACCACTAGATAGCTCTTCCAAACAAAAACCAAACAAAGAAACCATAGAACTCAATAACACAATCAATAACCTAGACTTAATAGACATATATAGAATATTCCATCCATCAACGAGCGGATTCACTTTCTTCACAGCAGCACATGGAACCTTCTCGAAAATAGACCATATGTTATGCCACAAAGCAGCCCTTAGGAAATGCAAAAAATTAAAAGAGATACTGCCTTGTGTTCTATCGGATCATAATGGACTGAGAATAGAAATCAATGACAAAATAAAAAAACAGAAATTACTCCAACACCTGGAGACTAAATAATATGCTATTGAATGAAACATGGATAACAGAAAACATTAGGGAGGAGATAAAAAAATTCTTAGAGGTCAATGAGAATGATGATATATTATTTTATAATATAAAATCTCTGGGACACTATGAAAGCAGCACTAAGAGGAAAATTCATTGCATGGAGTGCATTCCAGAAAAGAATGAAAAGTCAACAACTAAATGATCTAACCTTACAGCTCAAAGCCCTAGAAAAAGAAAAACAGAATAACAGCAAAAGTAGTAGAAGACAGGAAATCATTAAAATCAGAGCTGAAATCAATGAAATTGAAACAAAGGAAATAATTTTAAAAATTGACAAAACAAAAAGTTGGTTCTTTGAAAAAGTAAACAAGGTAGACAAACCCTTAGCCACATTAACAAAGAGGAGAGAGAAAACTCAAATTACTAAAATTCATGATGAAAAAGGAAATATCATGACAGACACCACTAAGATACATAACATACTGAGAAGCTACTTTGAAAATCTATATTCCAACAAAATAGAAACTACCGAAGACATTGATAAATTTCTAGAGACATATGCTCCTCCCAAACTGAACCAGGAGGACATACACAATTTAAACAGATCAATATCAAGCAATGAAATAGAAGAAGCCATTAAAAACCTACCATCCAAGAAAAGCCCAGGACCAGGCAGATTCTCAGCCGAGTTCTACAAGACCTTCAAAGAAGAACTCACTCTAATACTCCTCAAAGTATTCCAGGAAATAGCAAAGGAGGGTACCTTCCCAAACTCATTCTATGAAGCTAATATCACCCTCATACCCAAACCAGGCAAAGACACATCAAGGAAAGAAAATTTTAGATCAATATCGTTGATGAATATAGATGCAAAGATCTTTAACAAAATATTGGCAAACCGTATCCAAAAACATATTAAGAAAACCATGCACCACCATTAAGTGGGATTCATCCCTGGAATGCAAGGATGGTTTAACATCTGTAAATCAATAAACATAAGCCATCATGTCAACAGACTTAAGGATAAGAATCAATTGGTTATATCAACTGATGCAGAAAAAGTGTTCAACAAAATACAACACCCCTTCATGCTCTAAACACTAGAAAAAATAGGAATAGTAGGAACATACCTGAACATTGTATAGGCTATTTATGCTAAGCCCATGGCCAATATCATTCTTAATGGAGAAAAACTGAAACCATTCCCTTTAAAAATGGGAACGAGACAGGGATGTCCTCTTTCACCAATTCTATTCAACATTGTCCTTAAAACTCTAGCCAGAGCAATTAGGCAGACCAAAGAAATTAAAGGGAATAGGAAAAGAGGAACTTAAGCTGTCACTATTTGCTGATGACATGATTCTATATTTAGAGGATCCAAAAAACTCCTCCAGAAAACTTCTAGACCTCATCAATGAATTCAGCAAAATAGCAGGCTATAAAATCAGCACGCTTAAATCTAAAGCATTTTTATACACAAGTGATGAAACATCTGAAAGGGAAATGAGGAAAACAACTTCATTTGCAATAGCCTCAAAAAAAATAAAATACTTGGGAATCAATCTAACCGAAGAGGTAAAAGATCTCTACAATGAAAAACTACAAAACATTGAAGAAAGAAATTGAGGAAGACCTTAGAAGATGGAAAGATCTCCCATGTTCTTGGATAGGCAGAATTAATATTGTCAAAATGGCCATACTACCAAAAGTGCTATACAGATTCAATGCAATTCCAATTAAAATCCCAATTATGTACCTTACAGAAATAGAGCAAGCAATTATGAAATTCATCTGGAAGAATAAGAAACCCAGAACAGCTAAAGCAATCCTTAGCAGGAAGAATGAAGCAGGGTGTATCGCAATACCAGAACTTCAACTATACTACAAAGCAATAGTTACAAAAACGGCATGGTATTGGCAACAAAGTAGACAGGTAGATCAATGATACAGAATAGAGAACAAGGACACAAACCCACATGAATACAATTTTCTCATACTAGACAAAGGGGCCAAAAATATGCAATGGAGAAAAGATAGCCTCTTCAACAAATGATGCTGGGAAAACTGGAAATCCATGTGCAACAGAATGAAATTAAACCCCTATCTCTCACCCTGCACAAAAATCAACTCACAATGGATCAAGGACCTTGAAATCAGACCAAAGACCCTGCATCTTATAGAAGAAAAAGTAGGTCCAAATCTTCAACTTGTTGGCTTAGGATCAGACTTCCTTAACAGGACTCCCACAGCACAAGAAATAAAAGCAAGAATCAATAACTGGGACAGATTCAAACTAAATAGCTTTCTCTCAGCAAAGGAAAGTATCAGCAATGGGAAGAGAGAGCCTACAGAGTGGGAGAATATCTTTGCCACTCATACTTCAGATAGAGCACTTATTTCCAGAATATATAAAGAACTCAAAAAACTCTACACCAAAAATACAAATAACCCAATCAACAAATGAACTAAGGATATGAACAGACGCTTCACAGAAGAAGATCTACAAGCAATCAACAAACATATGAAAAAATGTTCACCATCTTTAGTAATAAGAGAAATGCAAATCAAAACTACACTAAGATTCCATCTCACCCCAATTAGAATGGCGATTCTCAAGAACACAAGGAACAGTAGGTGTTGGTGAGGATGTGGGGGAAAAGGTACACTCATACATCACTGGTGGGGCTGCAAATTAGTGCAGCCACTCTGGAAAGCAGTGTGGAGATTCCTTAGAAAATTTGGAATGGACTCACCATTTGACCCAGCTATCCCACTCCTCGGCCTATACCCAAAGGACTTAAAATCAGCATACTACAGAGATACAGCCACATCAATGTTCATAGCTGCTTAATTCACAATAGCCAGGTTGTGGAACCAACCTAGGTGCCCTTCAATTGATGAATGGATAAAGAAACTGTGGTATACATATACAATGGAATATTACTCAGCTATAAAGAATAATAAAATTATGGCATTTGCAGGCAAATGGATGAAATTGGAGGATATCATGCTAAGTGAGATAAGCCAATCTCAAAAAAACCAAAGGATGAATGATCTCGCTGATAAGCAGATAACACATAATGGGGGTCGGAGGGGGGCAAGAATGGAGGAAGGAGGGACTGTATAGAGGGAAAAGAGGGGTGGGAGGGGTGGGGGGAAGGAAAAAATAACAGAATGAATCAAACATCATTACCCTATGTAAATGTATGATTACGCAAATGGTATGCTGTTACTCCATGTGCAAACAGAAACAACATGTATCCCACTTGTTTACAATAAAAAAATAATAAAACAATAAATAAGTAGCATGATCCTCATTTTACTCTTAAATGTGAACTAGAAGACATTTTATCTTTTTCTCATATAGTTAGCAATTTGTCTAAAGAAGTTATGGATCTGTAGTCACAATAAAATGTGCTAGATTTGACTACTCCTTTCCCCTGCCCCCAATAAAATCAACCTTTAGTGAAAAAAAAAAAAAAAAAGAAGTTAGAAGTTATGGAATGATTTGCCCTTTCTCAATTTGATTGAAGTGTCACTTCTATTGATTTGAAATGTTTCTCTTTATATGAACTTGAATCTGTTTCTGAACTTCCACTTTTCAGGACTGCCTGCTTCAGTGTAATGCTGCTGTAAGGAACGTTTTGATAATAGGAAAGGCAATCTACTATACATTCTTTTAAAAAAGTCACATTTTCCAGTATTATTTTTTCAAGAATACTTGAGAGACATGTGTCCAAATTTTCTTTAACATCCCATTAAAGTGTTATTTGACATTCCATAACATTTGTAGATTAATTTGGTGACAAAATTAATTTTTATAAAATTTTCATATATAGGTAAATCATATGTCTAGAATTTAGGAATTTATTTTATACCTTCTTTACATATGTCCCACACATTTCCTATTGAATTTATTCCTAGATATTTTATGTGTTTAATCATCATTAAAATGGGATTTTTTTTTCTCCCATTTGTATTTACTTTCTCACTGGTTGTTGCTCTAATGCAGATCTATCAAAATGTACAAATGCATTCTACTGTCATGTACAACTAATTAGAACAAATTAAATTTAAAAGTTAAAAAAGAAAAGCTATTGTTCTGTGCATATTTACTTTTTATAAGTCATTTTATTTAATTTCATATTTGATTTTGTTTTTTTTCAAGATAATCTTTGGATAACAATATCTTTTTGTCTTTTTCAATATTTATACCTTTCATTTTAATTTTTAATTCCATTATTTAAACTTCTCATACAATGTTCAACAGTTACTCTAAGTATCTGTCTTGTTTTCAATTTGAGGATCAAAATGTTTTTTTCTTGAAAGGTTTTTGACTTCTGATTTTGTGCTATTAATCTTAGGATATTGATTTTGGGATTCTTAATTAGGTTTAAAAATATTCTGTTTTTCTGTAAGGATTTTTTTAAAAATCAGGAGTATATATTGACCTTTTATCAAACACTTGATACTAAGGCATATTTATCAAATAATTTTCCTTGTTCTAGTAATATGATTAAGTACTTTAATAAATTACTTTAAACCTTTTGCGTCTACAATAAACTTATATGGCTACAGTACATTATTTTTAATATAGCTCTAGCTGTGATTTGCTAATATTTCATGTAAGATCATTAAATTTATATTGTTTCACATTTCATCTTTGGTTGTCTCTCTTTTAAATTCTAATTTGTAAAGGTTTAGTATCAGGGTTATGCTAGTTTTCTAAAATAAATTTTGAAGATTTTCATTTCCTTCCCTTTTCTTTGAAAAAGTTTTAATAACATAGGAATTGGGTTTATTGACAATATGAAAGAATTTGTGAGTAAATTTCTCTGCATTCAATACCTTTAGCAATAGATCATTCACAATATTTTCTGCACTTTCTGTGCTTCCTGTTCTCTTTTCAAATTCTTAATTTTTTATAAAACTTGACTATTGTATTTTCATTTTTTGAAGTCTTTGGTTTAATCAGGATTTTTAAATTTATCAACAGAGATGCACATTATGTATTATTAATTTTTTTTCCCAAATTGTTTTGTATCATTGCCTAAATCCACTTCTCATTGATATTTTATGTTGAATTTTTTGTTGTTTTGGTTCCCCCTTTCTTTTTATTTTGATTAGCCTTGTGAGGTGTTTGCCAATATAATTGGCCCTTTTCACAAAATAGAGTTTGGATTTACTATTCTGTCTCCACTTATCTAATTAGTTTTGCTTTAAATTTTATGCTATCTCCGGTTTGTTTTTATCATGTCTTTCTCTTTCTGGGTTGAATCAAATGCTTGGATTATTTTTGTTGTTATTTTTCTTTAATAATAAATAGACTTCAGACCAGGATTTTCATTACTGTATATAGAGGTATTCATCAATTTTTGCTAGGTTATACTGCAGGAACAAATAAACCCCAAATTTCACTGATTTGCAGAAGCAAAAGTTTCTTTCTCTTTCACATTACATGTTCTTTGCATGTGGGCGGCAGTTCCAATCAATGTCTTCTTCATTCTGCCATCCAGGCTGAACAAGCAGCCTTGTATCTGGGACATGTTGCTCTCACAGCAGAAGGACAAGAATCATACATGAAGCAACTACTCGGACAGGGTAGACATCTCTAACGGACAAACCAATCACACATTCAAAGGGAGAAGGGTGTGCTCCCGTCACAGGGAGGTAGCAAATAACTGAGAGAATAATGCAATCTACCACAAAATTTTGGTAACATGCCCAAGTATATTATTTGTGAGATAATAATGTTCATACTGCCCTTTTAGAAATAGTCTGCAACTATGATTTTTTTTCTTTGCCTATTTTTGGAACTGCTGATTTTTAATTTTTGAACCATTTTTTGTTTTAAATATTTCACATGTTTTTATTTCTAGTTTTATGGCATCATAGAGAACATAGCCCATACAACTTCCACACTTTGGGGTGAGGGTCTTGAGTTTTCTTTAGTGTCTTACAAAGTGATTCATTTCTCTTAAATATTTCTTTGATGTGGAAAACAATAATTTCTCTAATCTTATAATATTCCACAGGGACCTATTAAGCAAAGATTCTTGTTACATTATTCAGATTCTTATTTATTTTTGTCTCCTTGTTCTGTCCATGACTGAGCTGAGTGGACTGAGTCATAATAAAAATTTTAGTTCTTCTCTGTATCTCGAACAGCCTCTACTTAGAAGATTTGATGTTTGCTCATTATTTAGAATGTCATAAAATGACTTTTTAAGTGTCCACTTGTGAAAGCACAACTGATAATTACACTATGATGGCAGCATTTGACCACCAGATATGTCCCCAAACCACATCTTAGCCTTTGCAACAAACCATTTTTTTCATGTTGTAAGAAACAAGCATTTGCTCCATTTAATTTTTCCCTTGAATTTTCCTTGTCTCATATTGTCAATATTATTCTTTTACCTGTATTATGTATACTTTTGTCTGTCCCCTTTTAAAAGTTATGTTCAAACTTTCTGTGTCACTTTAAGCATGTTTCTTGTAAAACAAAATACAAATTATTGATTACAAAATCTAAATATTTTTATCTTTTTTGGGGGGTGGAGTACCAGAAATTGAACTCAGGCGCACTCAATCACTGAGCCACATCCCTAGCCTTATTTTGCATTTTATTTAGAGACAGGGTCTCACTGAGTTGCTTCACATCTCATTTTTGCTGAGAATGGCTTTGAACTTACAATCCTCCTGCCTCAGCCTCCCAAGTTGCTGGGATTACAGGCATGCTCCACTGCACTGGGCTATCTTGATCTTTTGTGATGAGAGTTTTTAAATCATCAATAGTTACTGTGAGCTTAGTATTTTTGTTCTTGTCACTGTGGTCATTTTTCTGTTATATATGTATAGACTTATGCATGTGCTTTTCCATTTCTTTAAAATTATAATAGAGCATATAATAAATGTTGAGATTAAAATTAAAATGTGTTCATTTATTCCTATGTAAAAATTAGCAATTGTTATTTATTTGTTTGTTTGTTTGTTTTGTATTGGGGATTGCTCGAAAAACTTCTCTCTACCTAGGACCAGTACACTTGGCTATTTAACCACATTTCAAATATTGATCTTGACATAAAAAAATTAACACCACTGGCTTCTGTGCTCCTTGGACCAGGTGTAGACAATTGACCTTCACTTGGGTGGTTTGATTAAAGAAGGAAACAGTCTACCCAGAAAAGCTATGGAGGTAGTAGGTGGGCTCCAACCTGCAGCCCAACCCACACCTTCCCACCAGTTCCTTAAACTTGCCTTATACCCCATTAAGAGAAGCCCCCTAATCCCTGGTACTTAACCATGGTCTGAGCTGATAGCAGGGCCTTCTCTGCTCATGCTTCTTGCATGACTTTTCTAAGTGTTGCCTGTTTGGATTTTGACCATGTTCAGGTGGGTGAGCCTACAGTAATCATTACAAAGCAAATGCTGAGTAGTGTGAGACCACAGAACAAAGATAGTCTGAAGGGTAGAGAGCTTCCTAATGGAGAAAATTTCCTGCTAGCCTGATAGGGAAGGAACTGAGACTTTTCAAGGTTGGGGCAAGTGGAGACTCCTTCAACTGTCTGATCAAAAGCCAGGTGACAATTGTTACTTTAGAAATTGTAATCACCATAGCAGCAAACCTGAACCAAACATGTACACAATGCTAAAATATAATATTCGAATGGTTAAAAACATGACTGCTATGCAAACACAGAAAGAAAATGGGTCAAAGATTTTTACTTGACTTCATAGTTTAGGAGACCCTGTAAGATATTGACTGGTTCAAAGGAGAATTCAAAGAAAAGAGAAATATGTGCAGGCGTCAGAAATGTTAATAAATTTTAAAAACAAGTTAATATCTGAAAAGGCAATAAGATGTAATCGTTGGGGGGGGGGTCATCTTTTCTATGTCTACTGAATGAAATCCATTTGCTAGGCATGTACAAGATCTATTTGCATTTTTACCAGGATTTTTGCAAGCTGACTTCTACCTCTGTGGTTGTAAAACAGCTTAATCAATAGGAAGGGTATGCCAGACAACACCCAGCACACCACTGAAAGAACATCTAATAGTCTCTTTTAAAGTTTTAGAAAAATTTCCTAACACCTTTTTTAAATTATGAAAAATAATTTTTCCAAATTAACTCTATGGAGTGGATCAAATATGTAAAAGCCCACTCCAATGTCTTTAAATTGGTACGTCCACTTCCCTGCCTCTATTCGGGTCTGGCCCATATTCTAGCCATCTCTACTGTGTGTCCCAGGAAGGTCATTCGGGTTTACTCTAGCTATCAAGGGTAACACATTCAGCAAATTCTTATGCTCTTGTCATCTCCCCAGCAACCTTTTGTGGGCCTTTTAACAGTCTGCTGGGTTGAGCAGGAAGAGACAGGTTGCTCTGGGCAGTGTTCAACAGCACAGCTCTTTGTCTCTTGTTGTCAGCCAGCCCTGTCACTACATTGTTCTCCAGGCGGCATGCCTTTGATGGACTATCTGCCCCTCCTGTCTCAACACTCTGGGCAGCATTTGGAGAAACAGCAGCCCCATGCTGTTACTTCTGTTACAGAATAATCCTATTACACTAGGATGTACTATTCACTGAATCCCACGCATTTGTTGAGAACACCCTGGGGAAGTCCCAAAGATGCAAGGCATGCTCCTTATTCTCAAAGAGCTCTCCATCTGTTGGGGAGACAAGTCATGCTTAAGAAGCAAACGGCAAAAAGACCTGAAAGAAGAGCAGTGAAGGGAAATCCAGTTGAAATCCTACTCTGCTACTCGTATGGTCTGGGATGAGTTACTTTTTCAACCTCATTCCAAGTTAGTTATTTTTTAACCTCATGATATGACATATAGACTGTGAAATCTGCCCATTGGAAACACATAGTCAGCTCAGTAAATTTACTGTAGTAGATTTACTGAGCTATGTACAACTCATCTCAATCCAGTTTTTGAACATTGCCGTCACTCTTAAAGAGTCCCCTCATAAGAACTGCAGGCAATCCTCACTTCAGCTTCTGATCACCACAGACCTGACTTCTGATTCTCTACATGTATCTTTCCTAGAAATTTTGCTTGGAAGCATACAGAATGCAGCCTGTTGTTTGTATCTAGTTTTGTTTACTTATCATGATATTTTTGAGCTTCATCCATATTGTAGTGGAGATTAGGATGGATTCAGTCCTTTTGATGGCTGAATTATATTCCAGTATATGGATATACCACCTTCTGTTTATCTGTTCATGGGCTGATGGGTATTTAGACTTTCAGTTTTAGTCTATTATGAATAATATTTCTGTGAACTTTAACATAAAAATCCTTGTATGGACATATATTTTCCTTTCTCTTGGGTAGATGCCTCAGAGTGGATTTGTTGAATTGCATGGTAAGTACTTGTCTGACTTTTTAAGAAACTCATATTCTATTCCAAATTAGTTTTACCATTGATCATTTCCACCAACAATGCTTAGTCTCCACATCCTCATCAACATTTGTTATTTCTGTCTTTTCAAGGGTAACCATCCTACCAGAATGGTTTTGATTTGCATTTTCCTACCAGTTAATGAGGTTGAACATATTTTAATCTACTAATTGGCTCTTCAGACATCTTCTTGGGCAAAATGTCTATTCAAATCTAGCTTGTCTTCAATTGGGATGTCTGTCTTCTTACTGTTGAATTACAAAAGTTGTTAATAGATTCTGGATACAAGTGCCATATCAGATATATGATTTGCAAATATCTTCTAGCAGTTAGTGGCTTGTCTTTTCATTTTCTTAATGGGCAAGTTATTTAAGCTACTTGAATCTACTCTCAATTGCTGCATATACATTGTGGGGAAAGTGATAATATCTACTCTCAGAATTATCATAAGGATTAAAAGAGGTTATATATGTGAAAAATACTTAGCAAAGAGTTTGGAAAATATTTGAGGGTTTATTGAATAATCTGAATGTAAGAAATTGCATGAAAAGTGCCAGATGTGGTCAGATGCCATATTCTTCACTCATTCAGGGAGGAAAGAAACCAAGCATTGCCTGAAGCCTCCACAGCATACCATAGTATCCTGTGCATAACCCTGAGATACTCCTTGAAGAATGGAAATGGCTGGACATAGGAAGGCAGCCCAGTGAGGAAAACGACCAACAAAGGTCTAGAGGCAGGTGTGATTGGAGCTTGTGAGGAAGGTGGAGGAAGCCACTATACTACAGGTTCACACAGGGCTGTCCTCACATGTGTTCTTCATACCAAGCCAAATATCACGGAAGCCTGATCAGAGGCAGTGTGTAAAAGTGGGCATTTTGTCCTGTCTTCTAACTCTCAGGTAATAAAAATGACATTTCTATTTTGAAAGGGAAAATCAAAGAAAGAGCAAAATTATTCTAGTTGATGTAAAAATATATAGTCAATTCTGAATAAAACTGCAAATATATTATTTGAGGTGGGAACAACTATGATGCCTAACTAATACCTGCAGCAGATGGAGCCCAAGGGCCAGCAGGTCTAGAGGCAGGAGTGCCCAGGTTTGCTCTACCAAGTTGTGCACGTAGCTTTTGGGGTGGGGCAGGGAGATATTCACTGCCAAGTCTTGTAACTTGTGACCAGTTTAAAACTCAGATCATTTGTGGCTGTCATGAAAAGAGGGTAAGCCCAAAAAGTCAGGAAATACTAAAGGCTGATATTTATTTGAGTTTACAACATATTAAGGCCTGGATCAAGTTTTCACATGAATTATCTCATCTAATCTTTGCTATTCCCAATGAAGTAGGTTCTATTATTTTTCCATTTTATAGTTGACCAATAAGACTTAAAGAAGGTAAGATACTTGGCAGAGTAGGGGGTTGCACCTGGACAATTTGGCCCAGGCCCAACCTCATTCACATCAACCACAGGAACCACTGTCTGATTCCATCCTGCGCAACACAGGGCCTGACACATAGGTAGATACCTAACAAAAGTGCTTTAAGCAAGGATGGCAGGGAATAAAATTGAAGCAACATCTAATGACACAGAAAGGAGCCAAGCCTTGATACATGAGGCATGAAGAAGAGACCTACAGGTGTACCAAGATCAGGCAGGAAGAGGGTTTGGCTGATGATGAAGAATTCCAAAGTTTAAAAACTGTCTACTTTTACACGAAAGTTAGAACAGATCCAGACTTTTTCCTCTGGACTAATCACTTCATCCCAAATCTCCTCATTTCATTGGACTTTGTTGAATGAGTTCCCTAATCGGTCCTCAGGGTTTGTTCATGGCACAGCATCCACCGAAGGACTTGGTTCAAAGACAGAGCCATCACACAGACAGCTGCCCTGCCCAACTCGCATCATTCAGAATTCAAAGGAGACTACGTCATCCTCTTGCTAGCCGTATGATGAAGGGGACATGGGGGGAGGTTAACTTCTCTGGTCTCAATGTCATCTTCTGCAAAATGTAAATAATAATAATTTCTATTCCATAAGAACCTGGGACAATAGGGAAGTTTAAATAAAATACTCCCTTTAAAGTCATGAGCACAGGGCCTGGCATTTAGAAAAGGCTCAAAAATTGTTAGTCTTATAATTTTACTTGCCTAGGTGCTAGTTCCGATGCCCATATCCGATGGGAATGTCTCATCCCCAAATGTGTCACATCCTTCCTGCACTGTGAGATCCCTGGCTGGATGTGCAGGATGCCAAGGGGCTGAATCTTGCCATTCTTATCCTGTGCAGAGAAGGAATAGACAGTCTCTGAAGATAAGACATCCCTAATTCCCTTCCTTCCTCCATCATCTCCACCCCCTCATTTGTCTTCTTTCAGCCTAGTAGACAAAGAATGAGAGTCCTGGCACCTTGCCAAATGTAGCAGGAAGTTATGAATGAGGATTGCACAGGACAGTTGACTCTCCAGAGAGATAGGCCCAAAATTAATCCTGAAGGCTGGGCATAACCACAGGAAACTTGGAGCCATGAGGCCAGCACTTAACACTTACATATCTCTGTCTATCCTGGAGTGTTAGGCAAACAATAGCTTAATCCACTAAAGACCCAGGGGAGGTATTATTAGTCATGGAATATCTGAGATCAACCTTTAGCAACATACACTCAGGAACAGAATCTGGTATCCAGGGTCTCACGTGGGATGAACATCCCTTCATGAGTCTTTGAGGAATGTCACAGCAAATATCCAACAACTGGTTAATGTCCACCAGTACTTAGCAAATTAGGCTTGTGTTGAAGTGTCAATGCCCAAGGGACTGATTTATTAAACTGCCCTAATTAGGATCTTGTAACACATCCAAGGGTCATTAAAGAAAACAGTGCTGGTTTCAAAGACTAAGGGATACACACAAGTGTGGTCTGTCTGTTTGCCAGGCTCAACAAATGCCATTCTGACACTGCCATGGACTTCTCTGGGATGGTAGCCATCAATTAAATTAAAACATGATCCTTCTGCTAGAGCAAGTCTGATATAATGTCTCCCATGCCCATGTTTTCCTTTCTCTTATATTTTCCTTTTTTGGAGGCCCAAAACTAGCTCAGAGTCAAGGTTGAGAAAGTTCTTGGACCAAAGAACTAGCAAGGACAACCTGCCATGGAGAATTCAGAAACAAATTGCTACAATTAATTTGCTTCTGAAATTATGGTTCTTCTCCCTCTGCTGCCACCATGTCTTAAATGCACATTTTCCATTTGAAATTTCCTTAACAACAAATAAGTACAACTTTCCTTACCATCACATCTTACTAGGCAGGTCAAGCCACTTTTGCCACTGAGAGTACATTGCCATAGTTATTTCTACTCAAGTTTTAACTCAGCACTGCACATTCATGCTCTATAACTTAAGTGAGATACTTAATCACTCAGTTTTGGTTTCTTCATCTGTAAAGAGGGAAAACCAATGAAAATTTTTACGTTGTGTTTTTCGGGGGAGAATTAAAATACATACTGAAGGTCTGGAGTTGTAGGTCAGTGGTAAAGTGCTTTACTTGCCTAGCATCCTACCATGCACAAGAGCTCTGGGATCCATCTTGGTGCTGCAAAAAAAAAAAATGAAGAAAAAGGAAGAAAGATTATGTCAAGTGCTTGATAAGGAGAGCTTGATGAGCATAATTATTGTTATTACACTCATAATATTATGATAAAAGAAGACTCAAATGATCATCTGTACCTGAGAAATATCAACAAGAAGTGACTTCTGTAGAAGACATGGCCAAGGCGGAGAATACTTCTCAAAATACCAAGAAGCCCTTGATTACCTTAAATACAGAACATATTACAAACCCCATAAAATTATGTTTAGCTAATTGTCAAGTTTGCCCTTTATTGACATTGAAGAACATAATACAAAAAGCAATTGTTGCCCACTATAAGTAACCAGGCTCCCTGGAGAAGGCCAATTTCAGGTCTAGGGCAGGAAATGCACAGGATATTTCTCGAGCTCCTTGTCATACCAGATGTCAAGGAAGCCCACGGCTTTACAGGAGTCAAACCAAAAAGACTCAGGAATTGTCCTGAGTGAAGCCATGAAACATTAAACTATTATGTGAAAGATGCTGTTAGGGTTTGGATCTGAGATGTTCTCCAAAAGCTCATGTGTGAGACAATGCAGGAATGTTCAGAGGTAAAAAAGATTATGAGAGTTGTAACCTAATCAGTGGCTTAATCCATTTGATAGATTCATAATTTGAGTAGATTAATTGGTGGTAACTGTAGGTGGGTAGGGCATGGTGGGAGGAAGTAAGTCACTGGGGGTGTGCCCTTGGAGATCATGTTATCCCTGGCTCCTTGTACCCAAGCTCTATCTGCTCCCTGGCTGTCATGAGTTGAGCAGCTTTCCTCTGCCATGCCTTTCTACCAGCATGCTTTGCTTCATCTCCAGCCCAGAGCGATGGAGTTGGCCAACCATGAACTGAACCTCTGAAACCATGAGCCAAAATAAACTTTTCTTCCTCTCAGTTGTTCTCGTCAGGTCTTTTTGGTCACTGTGACTATCACAGGGGTCAATCTGAAAAGGCTACTTAGCATTTGGTTCCCACTGTATGACAATCTGGAAAAGACAAAACTCAGGAGAGAGTAAAAAGATCAGTGGTTGTCAGGGGTTAGGGAGCAGGGAGGGATGAAAAGGCAAAATATAGAGGATTTTTAGGGCAGTGAAACTCTTCTATATGACATACAAATTTCATTTGACTTTCATCATAGAACTTATCACACAAAAGTGAACCCAGGATCTCTGTCAGTGTAGGTTCCTTGACTGTAACAAATGTCCCTCACTGGTGCAGGACGTTGACCAAAGAGGCTGTGCATGTGTAAGAGTGGAGGGTATATGGAAATTTTCTCTACATTCCACTCGATTTTTCTGTGAAAAACTGCTTTAGTAAATAAAGTTTAATTATTTTTTAAAGCAACCTGTGTGGAAAAAAACAACCAACTACAATGCACAGACCATGGACCTTATTTAGCTCCTGATTTGAATAAACAATATATATAGGGGTCAGAGAGGGAAGGAGAGGGAGAAGGCTGGAAGGAAATCAGACTATACATTGAGTGATATTAAGAAAGTATCGGAATGTCTTTGAAGATAAAAAAATACTATGAGTTTGAAAAACAGTTCTCTTGTATAGCTACATATTGAAATATTTATATAATAATATGAACTTTGAGATTTGCTATAAAATATTCTGATGGGGGAGGAAAGCAAGTGAAAATATGGAACACCAGGCTTGGGTCATGGGCACATGGGTTCATTATGCTATTCTACGACTGTTGTCTATGGTTGACACTTTCCATAATAAAATTAAAAAGTCAGCACCAATCAAGGTCCCAGGCCCGGTCTCAGAACAATGCATCTGCCTTGTGCTTGACCTCATGTACAGAGCTCTGGGGCTTCTTCACCAATACGAGGTCCAACATTTGACAGACTCAGTCAGTTAAGCCACTGCAATCTGGAAGGCTCCAAAAAGTTTAAGTAAACTTAATCAATTACTTCAAACCACTGAGTCCTCTACATATCAGGCCGTGTATGTTCAATGTGGTCAATGAAAATTAAAACATTGATGTTGCTATTTTCTCCACAACAGATATTTAAAAAGTTAAATGAGGAGGTCATCCCTTGATACTAGTCTGACAGAGGGAAGAAAATGAACATTTACCAAGTCTCTTCTAGGTGAGAGACCTGTTTCATCTCAGTTAATATACAGGAGAGTTAGGTAAGGTAGAGATTAATGTTTTCCATTTTGAGCTAGTGAAACTAAGCTCAAAGAGGAGAGACAGCCTATTTAAGGCCATAGAGCTAATAAAATGGCTGAGTCAGGATTTCACCCCCTCATCAACCTGAGGGTAGAGCACATTTTTAATCTCCACTCTATATTCTCTTAGTCTGAAGTTACTATGGTCTGAATGTGGTGGGCATGCCCTGAGATTTCATGTATTGAAATCCAGCCCCCATTGTTAGGTATTAAGAATGTGGAAAAAATCTGACTATGGTGATTAGAGCTGGTACCTTTGAAAGGTGATCGGGATTAGACAAGGTCATTAGGGTGGAGTCCTCCTGATTGAATACTAGTGGCTTTATAAGAAGAGGAAGAGAACAGACAGTCACACAGGCATGTCTCTTGCCATGTGATGTCCTTCCTGTCAGGAATCTGCCAGCAATAAGGCCATCACCAGATGCAGCCCCTAGACTGCACCTTCATAAACAGGAACCAAAATAAACCTCTTTCCTTAATAAAGTAGCCTGCCTCAAGCACTTAATTAGAGTAACAATAAGCAGGACTAATATAAGAGTAACCAAGACTGAGTTTTAGCCATCACTTAATATGATACATTCACCCTTCCCTTCTAGGTGTGAGTGTGGTGAGGCAAGGACTGTATCCACAAGATCTCTCATTTTCATTTTGTATACACTTCTACAGTAAAGATGGTCAATGCACCTAAAACCCAAAAGACTTTGTGTTAAAAGTCTCACAAAGTGACCCAGTATAAGGGGGGCTAGGATTTCTCCGATGCCCAAGGAAAGAGACACTATGATGAGAAGCAGAGTGGCTATGGGGGCAGACAAAGTTACTTTCCTACAAGAAGGCTAAAACTACAAGGAAGATTATGCTAAGGCTTGAACATATTGAGCCTGACTGCAGATGCAAGAGGATGCTGGCCACCAAGAAATGCAAGCATTGTGAACTGGGAGGAGACACCAAGAGAAAGGACCAAGTGATTCAGTTTTAAACTTTTTGACTTTTTTCATCTAATTTTGAGGGGAAAATATTGAAGCTATACAAAAATTACTTGTAGGAAAACGAAGAACTGATATAATCATAAAAAATAATGTGATAAATCCTACTGCTTTCTGTGGTCAAGCCTCATCTCTGTGTTGTTTTTCTTTGTCTCTCTCTATTCTATCATTCTCGGGAGGAGACTGGGTTATTGAGCAGAGGGCTAGAGGTGTGTGTAGAAGGGAAGTGTTGGAGAGGCTTGGGAAGCAGATTGAGAGTCAATGACCAAGAATTAAATGGAAACCACACAGCTGGCATCCATTCAACCAAGAAGCATCTCAGAAGGACTGGGCAAAGATCAGGTACAGGGCCGCAGGCTGGAATTGGGACCATCAGCCAGAAGCGAAACCTACGAAGAGTCTCACCTGATTCCCCAAGCCTGTTGGCACAGGATTACAGGTCCCTCTGCCATCTTGGCTGGAGCCTTTGGGGGGTCTGCTTAGACAAGCCCTGAGTTTTATAGTGTTACCCTCCTCCCATAACTTGCTACTTTTACACAATGCCCACTGCACCACAATTCTGAAATACAGATCTCTCCCCAGGTTATTTGGTGTTTTATTCTATAGGTCTCTATGCACATTCATGTTGGGAGGAGCCCCAAACTCTGTCTGGGCCAGAGGTTTTTAAACAATGTTCCGAAGTACCTAGGTAACCACCTCAGATCACCCATGGTCACAAGCCCAGAGGCTGATCTTCCCAATAATATAAGCATGGCCTCAATGGCTTTCGTCCTGCATGCATGATGTTTTAGTCAGTTTTATCACTGCTGTGACTAAAAGACTGACCAGCACAATTTTAAAGGAGGAAAAGTTCACTTAAGGGCTTCAGAGGTCTCAATCCACAGGCAGCAGTGTCCATTCGTTGGGGCTGGAGGTGAGGCTGAACATCTTGGCAGAGTATGTGGTACAGGAAAGCAGATCACATGGAAGCAGAGAGACTGGTCTCCATTTGCCAGATACAAATATATACCCAAAACCCACGCCCCCAATTAACTACTTCCTCCAGCCACACCCCACCTGTCTCCAGTTACCATTCAGTTAATCCCATCAGGGATTAATTCACTGATTAGATTAAGGCTATAGCCCAATCATTTCTCCTCCAAACCTTCTGGCATTGTCTCATAAGTGAGCTTTTGGGGGACACCTCACGTCCAAGCCATAACACATCAGGACGTTTCAGATTCCATCCAAGACAATAGTTTTTAAATGTCTTCCTATGTTTTAAACCTCTGAATCCAGGTGTGATTAGAATTTCTGACAGCCAGAGTGCATGGCTAGAAATGTGTTTTCCCTCTCTCCTAAAGAAACAATTTACAGAATTTGAATGTAAGAGATCTCTAACAGAACACTTTTTGCACCTGCTCCTGAAAGTTCTAAAATAATATATAAAAGCTGTCAAAGTCAATGTTATACACAATTACTTGCAGAGCATATCATTTTCTAGGCTGGACAAACTGGACATTTTGATTCTACTAAGACAAATTTGGGCAAAACATTAAAACTCCTTAACTGCTAAATGATACGTATTTGTTGATTTATTATATACATTCGCTATTTTATATGGCTTAGTAAGAATCCAGTTAGAGCAAGCATCTTCAGGTTTCATTATTTTGCAAAGGATAAAGATATCATAAATGTTTGGATTTTTTTTAATAAAGTAATACAGGTAGCAAAGTATCTTCTTCCAGGGTCATGATTTTTTTTTATGCCTGAAGATCTATGAGACAACAACCTGCCAAGATGGTGCTAAATCAGCCACTAAAAGGGAATTGGTTTGATATCTGTTACAGTTTGCATCTAGAATGTTCCCCAAAGGTCTGTGTATTAAAGACTTGGCCCCCAGTTTGGTGCTATTGGGAGGTGATGGAGCTTTTAGAGGCGGGAAGGAAGGAATGTGTTTAGGTCATTGGGGACAAGCCCTTAAAGGGGATAGTGGGGTCCTGATTTCTTCCTCTTCCTCCCTTTGGCTTCCAAGTGTTAAGGTGAGCAGTTTTGCTCCACCTCCCACTCCTGCCCTAAGATGATGCCTCACCACAGACCCAAAGCAATGGGACTTATCAATCATGGACTGAAGTCTCCAAAACTGTGATCCAAATAAAATTTTTTAAAGTTTATTATTTCAGGTACTTGTTATAGTAAAGGACCACTGGTTTGCATAATATCCATTCTCCACTACCTTGAATCCATGCCTGTAAGTTGTCAACAGCTACAGGAAAGATCGAAGATCCCCTAGTGCCAGGTCAGAGGCAGAATCTCTAAGGCATGTTAGGTCTTTATCAGACCCAAAACTCAAGTTATTTGTCTTTGTGCTTAAAGCTTAACCTTCTTGCATGCAAAGTACATATTTGGATACAAAATTGGATCCAAAAGATCCAAATGTCTAACAGTGCTAAGAGGAAACAGAATCAGAGAGGTGAGACTAGTCCAAGGTCACTGAGTCTGTAATGGCAAGACTAGAAAAAAGGTCAGGATGCCAGCTAAAAGTTTAGACATCCACCTCCCTCCTCCATTTTTTATTTTCAACTTTACCCTCTGTTTCTCTATTCCTTTTTCTTTCTGTGTGCTTTGTTTGTATGTTTAAGTCCCTGAGGCTGAGTTCACTGGAGTGGCCTCTCAGACAAGGCCAGGTCCTCTACCTGTCACCAGAGGAAGTGACCACCCAGCAGTAGTCAGAGTACAGCATCCCTATAGCTTTCCAGACTCATACCTGGGCCCCAGGATATCAGCAGGCAGTTAGTCACTCTAGTTTAGTCATGGTCATTTCTCTCCTCTGTTTACAAGTGTGCATCCGTTTAAGTGACTAAGAATGAGGCACAGTTGGAGAGGGCCTGGAGTTGGGGGAGAAAAGGAAGATGTGATTGTATCCACATTCCCTATAGCAGAGACTACTTTCAAGAATCCAGGTAAAAGCCAGGCATGGTGACCCATGCCTGTAATCCCAGATGCTTGGGAGGCTGAGGCAGGAGGAATATAAGTTCAAAGCCAGACTCAGCAACTTAGCAAGGCCCTAAGGAGCTTAGGGAGACTCTGTCTCCAAAAAAATATAAAAATATAAAAATATAAAAATGGGCTGGGGATGTGGCTCAGTGATTAAGCACCCCTGGGTTCAATCTCTAGTACCAAAAAAAAAAAAAAAAAAAAAAAAAAGAACCCAGGTAATTTTTCCTGGACCTCACCATCTATGAGCTCAGCCCTAAGGTCATTAAACCACTAGAAATTACTAGAAGTCCAGACCAACACAGATGGATACCATCCCTCTCTCCCTCCCTCTCCTTCCTTGTCTTGCTTCCACATAGGTGGTAGGGTTGGAGGGGCATGATAACTGCTCTAATAGACTTCAAAACAGATTTAAAAAAGACAGAAATATGAAAGGTATGTTAAGTCCTGTATTGGGTGTTGAATTCTCACTACAGCCCTTTAAGATAGGCATAATAATACCAGTATGTAAGAAAATGCTGCCCAGAAGTACAAGGAAATTCACTCAGGAACTCAACCAGGAACTGGAAGGACAAGGATTCAAACCAAACTTTGAATGCAGAGCCCACTAAGACTGAGAAGGCACCAGAATACACTTTGTTTCCTTCCAGTTGTTTTTTGCCTCCCCACCTCCACTCCATGTAGGTCAGTACTTGGTGAAGAACTTCCTTTCAGAACACCCAGGACATGTAGACGGCTCAGCAGAAGCAGCCATTGGCCGTCAGTGCCTTACCTAAGGAATCTTCACAGCCACCATATTTCACTCTCACCGGCCCTTCTGGAGTCAGCAGCCCTTTGTAGAGAAGAGGGAGCTCTGAGCCTGAACATTCAGCCCACCTTCAGGGTTTGCTCGAGCAAGAGAAGCAAACTAAATCAGGAACAATTTTAACAATTGTGCTGAAATCCTGTTTCATGGTTTTAGAGTGTCACCACCACTGACATGGAGCAGGCGATGAATGTGTTCACACATTGTGAATCTAAGCTACCACTGGTCAGACCTCACAGCCCAACACCTTCTCCTTGCCCTCCGAGCTGGAGCTGGGCTCCAGAAGCACAGAGGATCTACCAGCCTGGCCACTGTGGACAGGACCTCCACTCAACCAACAATCTCCTTCACCCCTCATAATAACCCTGAGGAACAAGAAGAAAGACAGTATTCTTCCCAATTTACAGACAAGGAGAAACTGAGGCACAGGGAGGTTATATTATTTGTCCAAGGTCCTAGAACTTGTACATAGTAGAGCTGAGACCATCTCCTTGGACTCCTGACTCCTAGACCTTTGTTCTTCCCATTACCCACTGAAGCCAGAGATGCAGTCTTATTAACATTTGTCATTATTCTTTAGTCTTCTTAATGAACTAAGGGACTTCTTCAGGGTTCTTCTCTATTAAAACATTGCTCAATAGTAACAGGGATAGCGTGATTCTCCCTCCTCTACCCCCAATAAGGTCATCTGCTAATAAATTTCCCTCTTTTGCCCCAAGTTCCACCCCTTTCTGACCTCTGCCCTTGCCATTGCCACTCATCCCCACAATCTGCTTTGACAACTGTTCTTTCGGACATGTCCCAAGGCCTTCCACCCTATCAGGTCCCCAGCAGGGAAGCATCCTTGGAGATTTACATCTCAGATACACTTATCCAAGTGAAAGAAACTGGGAAATAATGAGAAAATAGAAAATGTGGAAACAGCAGCTGTTTTCTCTCTCCTCCCTGGAGAGAGGAACCGAAGGAAAGAGGGAGAAATATTTCCTGCTTCTACAAACAACCCAGCTCCGAAGGGAGGCTTCTTTTACATACACTTTGCAGGGATGACTTAAGTAAGTCTTGACGACTCTCTTTCCCTGGAGACTAGACTAAAAGTATTGTTTAGAAATCTAATATATGGTTTATTTACTCAATTTGTGCTGAGCTCCACAGTTCCTTCAGGCCAGCCTCACTCGCCCATTACTCTATTAATGCTCCATTACTGAAATTAGTGCTGTAATTGGAGGGGGAAGGGCCGAAGAAGGGGGCACTCCTTAAAGGCGCAGGTCTTGGCTAATCACATCACCGGCCGAAGCACGGAAAAACTGGTGTGCCGGCCTCGACAGCGTTGGGTCCAAAGCGACGCCTTCGCAGCCAGGCGGCAAGAAATGGACTGGCCTCAATGTTGCACCGGCCAATCAGCGCGCGGCTCAGGGACGCGCTTGGCCTGGCCCAGCCGCGATCGGGAGCCCGCACGGATCACAGCACAGCGGGGGAGCAGCACCTGTGTCCGGCCCCGCAGGGCAGAGGGAGTGGCTGTCACTGCCCCTCGCCGCAGCTCCGCTGATCTTGATGCTTTGTCGCTGTGTAACCCTTCACACCAGCAGTTCCAAACAGCCTCCATGTCTGTCTCTGATCCCGCATTCCTGCCAGGTGAGCTCAGGCCCTTTGTCTTAAGCTTCCTCGACTGCCCTTATCTTTACTTCCACACGCTTCGTGTTTGCTTTTCTGTTTGCATACGTACTCAGAGCCCAGTCGCCCTCACCTCCCACGCGCACACCCACTCACTGTACCTTCAGTCTGCACAGCCTACTCCAAGAACCGGTGCTCTGCATCCTGACTTGTTTGCTGTCAGGTAAAATGCACCCGGCTACTCGATATTCAGCCCATCACTTCCTCTTAGAAATGAATTTCTGGTGAGTGCTGACCACACTTTTTGCCCCTAATCTTTACCGGACACTCAGTACTCAATTCTTGGGATCTGAAGTGCACCCTCTCCTAGCTGCTGAGACAGCTTGCTTAAAGGTCCCCAGTTTTCCAATCCAATGGCCCTTTCTCAACTTTTATTCCCCAAAGGACATCTGAGTAACATCTAAAATTACCAAACATCCTCTTTCTGGGGCGAATGTCCTCTTCTTTACCTTTACAAAACGTTTTCTCCAAGTTCTCTTCCTCTCCTCTCTGACAGAACATTCTCCTTCTATGGCTGGGATTTTTTAGTAGTTCTTTTTTTTTTTTTTTTTTTTAAATCACATGGTCTTTTGAAAATCTAGTGAAAAAACAAACATTCAGCCTATTCATGAACCCTACGGGAACCTGCAAATCCTAGGTTAACCACCTCTGCCTCTTTATTTTGTGATGATCTTGTCAATTCTTATTTTTAAAATAATATATATTTGGGCAATTCCCAAATTAATATGTCGAGCCTGGATTTTTTTTTTTAAACCAGTTCCTTACCTGAATTTTCAGCCACCTTATGAACACTCCATATATACCCCAAAGACACCTTTTCCTCTTACCTGGCCTATCTCTGTTGACAACTTGATAATATCCTATAGCTATGCAGGCTGGAAAACTTATGGTCACCATTAACCCTTCTGGTTTCCTAAGTCTGTCACCCAAATCTATAAGAAACTAAATCCTGGTGATTTTCTGTAACTGTGACCCTCAAAACTATTCCTTCCTCTTGGTTCCCACTGACACTACCTTAGTTTGATTCCTCTTAACTGATCTTGCCTCCAGACTATCAGTCCATTCATATCACACCACTGATGAATTAGGTATGAAAGAGCCCAGTTCAAGGGTCTTAGACATGACAGGGGTCTTCTAGTCTGGCCCACTACTTTATCTCCAGTTCCCTTCACAATGCATCTGGATGGTGGATGTTCAGGGTCTGCTTGAATGTCTCTGATGAAGAGAAACTATCTTCTTCCTTAAACAGTCATTTAACTTTTGGTCAATTCTGGTCGTGGAAGGCTTCATCCTTACACTGAGTTAAGTTCTGTCTTAACTATGTCACTCCTTAGCTCTTTACTGCTTCTGTCTGCCCACAGAAGATCCAAGTGTCACCACTAACAAAGATTAACTTGGTAAGTCCCTGCACACCTAGTGACTACATTTGCCAGCCTTCCCAGGAGCTATCAGTGGCTGGAAACTAAATTCCTGCTAATCTAAAGTCACTAAAAATGAAGTATGTTGACTTTTATACATGGAGCACACATTTCTCTGCTTTCTTGTCCTATTCCTTGAAACTGGAATAATAAGGTTTCCTGAATCATGCAAATGAGAGCCACACCCGAGGGAATGACAGAGCAATAGGCAGCAACCTGGGTCCTGAACCACTAAACAGAACAATCCTACCCTGACAGCCCGATTTACTCTCCTTAAGACTGATCCAGAAGGGAGGGGTAAGCTTTTCCATTCTTTAAGTCTCTGGCTATTGTTTAAATCACCTTAACCTTTAACGAAAGTATCTCTCATCAATCCCCCTTAGTTTATGTCCCAGCCACGTGGGACTTGTTTCCATGTCCAAATATAATGTGCCTTCCGTGTGTCTGTTCCATTGTTCAAGCTGATGCCACTGCCCGAAATGTCTTCCCCACCTCCCCCACCTGCTGTTCTCCACTCGACCCCCAAGACTTTCTCCAAATGCCACCTCTTCAGCTTAGACTTTTATGACTTCCCCAAGAATTTAGTAATAGGTGTTGCTTAAGCCATTTCCTCATTTTCAACATTTAGGAGTGTTTTTGGCCAGAGGCGACAAAAAATCCAACTGGCCCTGGCTAGGCTGAAGTATGCTTATTTCCTTAACAAGAAGTCAGGTGATAGGTGGTCTCAGGTTTTTCGTGGTGGCTCAATAATGTTACCAAGGCCCCGGACTCTAATATCTCTTTGCCACCCACAGGTGTTGTCTCTGGGTCTCAGAATCACAAAAGAGCTTCTCTAGTTTTAAGCATCACACACTTATACAAGAGCATTCCAAGCAGGAAGAATGGGTGCAGAAATAAAATATTTTCTCCTTATGGTTTCCTTTATCAGGGAGAAATATCATTTTGCAGATGTGTTGTTCAAAAGAACTCCCTGAAGTTTAATGGTCAGAACTGTCTCACATACACATCCCTAAGCTGGTCACTGGCAGAGGGAAGCTAATCAGACCACCATGATAGAGAAAATTAAAGAGAAATAAAACTGGAGTTCTGTTAGCAAAAACGGAGGGGAAATAGTTGTTCGTGTGACTATGTAAGCAACTAACCATACTGTGTTGTTATAAGACATTACTTTATTTTTCCAGACTAAGAATTCCTTAGAGGAGCAGAGATTGTTCACCTTGGAACCATTTTGTCCCCCTAGCCCACAAAGATGTTTAAAAGATGTTTTAAAGGATAAATGAAGAAACCCACATCTCCTGATTCTTTCCCTGGTTTCCCAAGTGTTTAGCACGCTTGTCATATCCAAAATTTGACGTGGGCCCCTATGCAAGAAGAGAGAAAAATGAGGAGACTCAACACCACTCACCTCAGTGTGAAATTAAACAGAACTAACACTGATCATTCCCAGGAGGCCTAGATTATTTTAAGGGTGTGCAGGTGAAATACTATTAGTGTCTCACTTCTCTTTACCCTTTGGTGCTGCTGCTGAAGCCAGAGCCAGAAGTGCTAAAATCTAGCTGAAAAGGCTGGTCTCAGGACACTTCTGGACATATCAAAGTTAGAAAGATAAAAATCCCATAAGATCAATTCTTGTGAGACTTAAGGCTGTGTTTTGGAATGACTCAAGGCTTCTGGAGAAGTGGCTGTCCTTCAGGGTGCCCTCTGGGTCAGTGGAGAGCTACAGAGTCACACCTTCTTGGGGCAGAGTGATATCTTCCATTGCCACAAAGAAGACCCTGCTAATGATTTCCCAAACACAGCACTTCTAAGTGGTCTGTGCTGTTCTCTGGTGGGAGCACACTCCTAGGAGGGGGGAGGGCTATTGTGAGAACTGAATGAGATCAAGTGTGTTGAAAGTGCCATGTGAGATGAGATTTGTGAAAGGAGTCCCCAGTGCCATGTGACCCCCATAGTAGATGTCAATAAATGTCAACTGATTGGTTGTTATGTGATCAAACATTCCTTTATACTCCATCCTTTCCAATCAAGATAGTGAACAGGTAGTCCACTATAATTAGAGTCTAATTGTTTGATCTTAATTTATATTTTCACCAAGAGGTAAAATACAAACTATAGAGCTTAAATCCTTCTATGATGATGACTGACCTACTGATACAACTGGAAGAGTGAGAAGATGAGCTTGAATTTTGTTATTTTTCTTTGCAATCAAGAGGCCAATTAACCCAGAAAATGTTAAAATAGAAGGTCCTCTATTTCAAATGCAAATCAAAAGTACCCTCAGATTTCATCTCACTTCAGTCAGAATGGCATTTATCAAGAATACAAGCAATAATAAGTGTTGGTGAGGATGTGGGGGAAAAGGTACACTCATACATTGCTGGTGGTACAGCAGACTGGTGCAACCACTATGGAAAGCAGTATGAAGATTCCTACGAATACTTGGAATGGGACCACCATTTGAACCAGCTATCCCACTCCTCGGTTCATACCCAAAGGACTTAAAATCGGCATACTACAGTAATGCGGCCACATCGATGTTTCTAGCAGCTCAATTCACAGTAGCTAAACTATGGAAGCAACCTAGAAGCCCTTCAACAGATGAATGGATAAAGAAAATGTGGTTTATATATACCATAATGGAATATTACTCAGCCTTAAAGAAGAATGAAATTATGGCATTTGCATGTAAATGGATGGAGCTGGAGAATATCATGCTAAATAAGCCAAACCCAAAATACCAAAGGCCAAATGTTTTCTCTGATAAGCAGATGATGACCCATAATGGAGGAGGAGTAGGGAAGAATGGAGGAACTTTGAATTGGGCAGAGAGGGTGAGGCAAGCAGAGGGGGTGCATTGGGGGGAGAAGGATGGTGGAATGAGATGGACATTATCACCCTATATTCGTGTATGATTGCACGACTAGTGTGACTGTGCATCATGTACAGCCAGAGGAATGAGAAGTTGTGCTCCATTCGTGTACAATGTATCAAAATGCATTCTGCTATCATGTATAACTTAGAACAAATTTTTTAAAAAGTATTCACAGGTGATACAGAAACCATGTTTTCAATAAATACAAGCACACACACACACACACAAGAAGGTATAAGATTCCACCCCTTGATAAGTAGTTGACTTAAACAACTGAATAGAATATAACCAATTAAAATAATGTAGAACCTTAAATCTAAAATATTATTTAGTCCTTGTTCCTTTAGCTTGGAGATAGGGACATCAATAGGAAGGTGCTCAGGTTACCTCACATCTGTCTTTGGTTTGGGCTAATTTAATTGTAAACTGCATACTTCAAAACTATTTTTCAACCTTTTCTGGTTGGTGTGGTAATTAGTAGCAATCGTCCCCATAATTGAGAGTCTTCTCTTATGTTTTTTTTAAAGTTATTACCTACCTTTTTTGTTTGTATTTTCATTGGTTTCAAATTAGCATTTTGGGGGACAAAGGAGGAATACCAAACACCATAACACCAAGTTACAGAAGTCTCTACTTTGAAATTCTAAATCTCACCAAGTTCTTTTTTCTTTTTGCAGAGCTGGGATTTGAACCCAGAGGCCTGTACTTGCGAAGCAAGCACTCTACCAACTGAGTTATACCCTCAGCCCCTAAATTTCACCAAATTTTAACTTTTCTCCCGGACTCAACAGGCATTACAGACACAATTGTATAGTGCTCTAACTTAATGACCATTTTTAGGTATGTAAGACAGTGTTCCTACAATAAATGACCCCAACATGTTGCACTTTAAAAAATCTTGTGTTTCCTCTCTCCTCCCTCCCTGTTGAGGGGCACTGCCAGTGCTTATATCTTTCCTCTTGACCCATTCTGCCCCTCATTTGAAGCCTTTAAAGGACTCTGCTCATTTCTGGAAAAGGAGGAATAAAATCTCAAGTGGGAAGAGATTTGTTAAGGATGACTAATCCAGTCATGCCTGCAAATTTTACCCAACTGGTCATCTATCCTGTTTGAACACACCCAGCAACAAGAGACTCACTGCCTCCTGGGACAGTGGATTCCATCCCTGGCAGCTCCAGTCATAACGTCAGTTCCTAAATTGAGCGGAAATGCATTTCTCCTTTGCTCCCCTCTGGTTGCTCCTGGTTCTACCACATAGAGACTTGAGTCTGTCATGTCTCCACAGGAGCACCTGCCAGACACCTGAACACAGGTTTTATGCACCCTTCCCACCCCAGATGCAATCTTCTCTGGAATAAATAGGTTTGGTTTCTTTGATCCCTCCTGCGATTCTCTGTAATGACTGGGGTGTGTCATTTGACTCATGAGAATCTTAGTTCAGTTCATGGGAAGCAGGAACAAGGCAAAAGTGCCAGGGAGAAACTGCCCATCGCCAGCTCTGGGGTCGCCATCATCAGAGGAGAGACAGGGCTTTCCTACGGGATGGGGGACCAGCGTTCATTCCTCATGGAGCAGCTGTCTCTGACACGAGATGGCCACTCACGTTGAAAGTTCAGTATAGAAGCTAATTCTCAAGGTGTGAGCAGGGAGCAAGGAAACCACAAGGGACGCTGCCATGCGAGGGCTGGTAGTAATGGGACCTGGTCACTATCCCCAAGTCCAAATGGGTGGGGGTTACAGTAGAACAGTGCTGAGTTTATTACTAGTCAAGTTACCTTCATTAAAGAAACATCAGCATTGATAACAACTGCTTAGCTTATATTTTGAATCCTTGCTGTTAGCATTAATTGGCATCGAATCAACTGATAAGAACTCCTTGGTTTTAATTAAGCATTGATCGAGGAATAAACCAAGGAAGACTGCTGGAGTAGGAGCGTGAGGGAGGTGCATTCTGGGACCTACGGTGAGGGTTCCTGTGGGCCAATCTCAAGCACCCTCCCTCTGCTCTCAGAGGTGGCAATTATATGTCCCTCTTTGGCTCAGGGCTGAAGCCCAGCCTGGCTGGGAGGCAGCTGGCACTGGCCCAGGCACGACTGCATGCCTGCCCCCCTGGGGCCCCACTGCTAGCAGGTCACCCGGGTCTGTGTTGTCACCTTGAAACATTCGAGAGAGCTGTGAGCTTCAGAAGGTGAGGCGCTGGGGGCCAGGGGTTGGGGGCAGGGAAGGCCAGCCAGGCGGGGTGGCTGGAGAGTTTTGACAGCCCAGAGCAGAGCCCAGGATCCCATTCCTGACGACGTGAGCCCCCCAGGCAGGCGCCGAGTGGATAAGCGTGTAGACAGCCCGGCCAGGCCGGCCTGTGACGCTTGCCAGCACCTGCAGATAGCAGGCAAATAATTGGCACATGTTTAAAAAAAAATTAAAAACCTCTTGGATGTGAGTATTTTCTAACAGCATCTGGCGGGAGTGCCTGGGAGGAATTTAATCAGCAAGAGTTGTTTAAACGGGGCTCCATGCAGCGGCCCAGGGAGGCTGGTAATGAACTCCGTATCATGTGCCACCCCTGTCTGCTGAGGACATTCAATTTGTTAATTCTGCAGCTGGTGAGAGAGGTCAGATAGGAAAGTGACGATTGTTTTTTGACGTTCCAACCCCTGCTCACATCTTTCTAATTAATCCTTTTAGGAGCCACAGGGAGATTAAGAAGGAGAAAAGGTGAGGGAAGCAACCATGAGAGAAATTGATGGAAAAACAGCGCTGCCCTTCTCAGATGGGATGGATGTGGGGAGGAGGGGCAGGAGAGAAAAGAAGGCTGCAGCTGCCTGCTGCTCTTCTCACACAAAGGAAAATCAGGCGCTGGGGATGGGACCCACAAGGGTCCCCGGATATTTTCCTATAGTGACCATCAGTTTTAAACAGAGAGGAAGGATCCATAGTCTCCATCACAGGTCTGGGGCAGACCTACAGGAATCAAGAGTCATGAAATTGTGAGGCCTCCCAAGCAAAGTGACAGGTGGGCAGGGTGGGTGTGTGACCTGCAGTTAAAGACCTTTGGCCATTGAAGTTTGGTAAGAACGTCCCCTGGGAGCCAGAGGCCCTAGGTAGATGTCTCCACCCCTGTATGTCCCGTGACTCTTGCCAACTTGTGGAAGAGGTTGCTGGTGTGCAGCTATCTTCGGTTGGTTGGACCCTCTAAATCCATCTTCCTTCTGCTCCACCCTGCTGTTTGTCATAGAACTAGAGTCCTGTGGATCTCAGTTACAGATTCCCCTGTCACTCAAACCTGAACAACAGGGAGCCTGGATAGCTGGGAGGAAGGAGCAGCCTGAGGTTGCTGTGGGCTGATGGAAGTGAGACCGCCTCACCAACAGCCTCCTTTGAGGTTTCTTTGTTGCTGCTATCTCCAGTTTCCAGCACTGCCCTCCTGATTCCCTTCTACCCACACACAGCTTTATAACTAGTGTCTTTGTGTAAACACCCCTCAAATCATCCTGATTGAGGATACTCTTCCTATTGAGACGTTGATACTATTGCCTTATGAATAGGGCACACCTGAGTTTGTATGATTAGGGACATGAGAAAGTTACTTAGCCCCTCTGAGCCTAGGGATAAGAATGCAGAACCACAGCTTGTGATATAAACCAAACCAGGTACCTAGTAGTTGCTTAGTAAAAATCCATGTCTTTGCTTATAAAAGACTCAGGATAGGTGCACCACCAATATCAGTAGAGTGTGAAATGAAAGACTACAATGAACCCTTGAAATGAAACTGAAGATATCCAAATACTTTTTCTGCCAGTGTGACCCTGGCTAGGTGGTGCTATTTGATATGAATCATCACTCTCGTGGTCTGGAGATAACCCTGCTCTGTTCTGTCCAGCTGTGGCAGGTACTGAGCCCAAAACACACATGTCCACTCTTACATCCCTGTGGCTCCTCACATCTTCCAGTATCTTCACTCACACTCTGATATTCATCCTGCAAGTCTGTGTGCTAGATACTATGTCCTAGGCCATCAGATGACTCAGACACAGCACCAGATTTCAAGGTGCTCACAACCATCTGGTGATGGACCCTAACTTTGATGAATTGATAAAATGCCATCAAATGCCATCAAGCACAAAGGTGGAAGTGATTACTTTTTGTCAATTGATTTATGTGTGTTTGTGTGTGTGTGTGTGTTGGGGGAGAAGGATCTGGAAAGACTTCTCCAGGACCTTGAAAGATGAGCATCTCAAACAATAGAGAAGAGCTTTGATTCAGAGGGAACAGTTTGTCAGTGTGGCTTGGAGGCAGCAGAGCAGGTGGGAAATCTGCCCATGGTCCATGGTGGTTGGCATGTGAGGTCCAAAGCTCTGACAGCAGTGGGGGTGGGGGGAGGGAGAAATAAAGGCTGACTTGGAAGAGAAGAAAGATTTGAAAACCACCCTGAGGAATTTAGCTTTGTTCTGGAGACAAAGGAGAAGGCGCAAAAGTTCTTTATTCTAAAGTATTTTGGAAAGAAAACACTGGCACAAATAAAGTAAGGATTTTTATAATCACTTGTGTCCTGATAGTAAGGCCCTATTCCCTTGGGCTGGCAAGAGATTGGTCCACAGCTATTATTGACACTTCCCTCTCCCCAGCCCCCATCTGGGATGGTACACTATCTCCAGAGACATGCACAGGGATGAGCGGACTCCAGGGGGCCCACAAAGCCTGCTTCTGGAAATCTGGCCACTTCTCCAGGGACTGCCATGAGGTGGGAGTGACTCCCACACCCTTCGTGTAACTCACTGACCAGGGACCTCTCCCCAGGCTAGGAGGAAGCTTTTCTTGTGTTTCTTTGCCCCTGATGATCCCCCTCATCCTCCATCTCTTCCTCCTGACTTTTCTATAAAGTTTATAAGTTCTATAAACTTTTATGAAATACAAGAGAAATCCTAGACTTCCGGCAGCTTTTGTTTATATGCTGTCCTGCAAAAATCCCCAAGACAAGGACACTCTGAGGTCTGACAACTGGTTTGAAATGTGAGAGAGCGAGCAATCCTAGGGAAAGAAAATACAAATGAATGTGTCCATGAAGCATCCTACCCAGCATATTTTTAAGGCTTTGATATTATTACAAAGTGGGGCAATTCACATTCTGAGGTCATCTGTCAAAGTAATTATCAGAATAATGTGGCATCCCAAGTGTTTTTGGCAAAAGCAATTCAATTAACTGAAGTGATAATAGGAATTTTTAAACTTGATATTAATAATTAATAAAAATGGTAACCAAAATAGTCTCTATTAGACAGTGAACTTCAGGGTAAAACTATTCATTATAATGTTCTTGAACTGTAGAATTTGAATTTCATCTCCAAGTGATATGACTTTGGGCAATTTTTTAATCCCTTGAGCCTCAGTTTTCTTGTTAATAAAATAGGGCTGTCCTGTTTGGCATGGTGACACACCCTGTAATCTCAGCGGCTCAGGAGGCTGAGGCAGGAGGATCATGAGTTCAAAGTCAGTCTCAGCAACTTAGAAAGGCCCTAAGCAACTTAGGGAGACCCTGTCTTAGAATAAAATGTAAAAAGGGTTGGGATGTGGCTCAGTGGTTAAGCACCCCTGGGTTCAATCCCCAGTAAGCATTGTGTGTATCACTGTTCACAAAAAGGCCTGACAGACAGTAGGTATTAAATAAAGACTGCCTGGAGGGATGGACAGATAGATGCATGGAAAGACAGATGGACAAATGGACAGACAGATGGGTAGACAGCTTAGCCCTTCGATTTATTCTGCATGCATAGTGCAAGTGTTAAACACCTTAAAGTGTTAATTAAACATATGTGGTCATGGCATCACTGGAAAGTTTGCACCTTGGAATACATCTAAGCATTTTGTGAACTTCCAGAGTGTAGCTTCTAAACTAGGATCTAAACTAGGGTCTCTGTCTTGCATATGCAGATTACTGCACATATAAATACTGAGTGAGGATAGGGAGAGAAGAGGTGAGGGTCAATTACTTCATTATCAGGTGTAAGGGCAGCACATTCTTCCATTCATTAGCACCTACTTATGCCTGCCAGGAGAAAGTCAATCAGCTGCCATTTGTCTAGGGCTCCAGCAGAAGGGGTGACCCTGGGCAACAGAAGACTGGGCTCCAGCAGTACAGAGGTCAGAGGAAGAAAGTGTAGACGTGCCAATCTCCAGAACAGGCCAGCTCTTCTGGCCTCAGAGCCTTCTCCAGAGATGCAAAGATCTGATCCTCAGGGCCCCTGGCTGAGTAGAGCAAAGAAACTAGAAGATCACTGGGGCCAATGTTAATCATAAAAAAAGTTGCTCTTCAGGACAATAAGAGGCCACTGAAATGTCAGGAAAGCAAATCTACCTAATGTAGTGGTTGGCAAGTGAGGTGACTGGCAAGTGAAGTTATCACTCTGAGCAAAAAGTGGCAGTCTCAGGTCCCACAGTGAGAGAGTACAACAGACACTGAGTGAGATAGAGGGGGCTCCACCATGATAAACTGCCACCTAAATGTGGCATGTTATAGGTCATCAGGTTTTCTAATTTTCAAAAAAGTCTAACATCTAGATATATGGGATATGTATGTGATATGTGAAATCTCCCAAGTTCAAATGTTTAAGTGTTGGCTATGATCTTTTAAATTTTCAAAATAGCTTCTTCTCTGGGAAAACACCAAATGGTGGATGACGCCAGTGCAGCAGGAGGGCCCAGAGTGCCCGGGGGCCCCGTAATGGGTGGCCAAGGAGAAGGAGGCTTCAGCAGTGGTCTCCAAGGCCATGACTGAGGCCGGAGTTGGGGCCGGGTTGGGGCTGGGGTCAGGGCCGGGGCCACGGTGCTCGCCGAGGCAAGACAGTGGATCCTGGTCACCAAGCTGGGCCGCCTGGTCAAGGACATGAAGATCAAGTCCTTGGAGGAGATCTACCTCTTCTCTTTGCCTATCAAGGAGTCTGAGATCATCAACTTTTCCCTGGGGGCGTCACTCAAGGATGAGGTTTTGAAGATCATGCCTGTTCAGAAGCAGACTCGTGTTGGCTAGTGGACCAGGTTCAAGGCATTTGTAGCTATCGGGACTATAGTGGTCATGTTGGACTGAGAGTAAGTGCTCCAAGGAGGCAGCCACTGCTATCTGAGGGCCATCATCCTGGCCAAGCTCTCCATTGTTCCTATGCTGAGAGGCTACTGGGGGAACAAGATTGGCAAACCCCACACTGTCCCTTGCAAGGTGACTGGACGTTGTGGTTCTGTCCTGGTGCAGCTCATCTCTGCCCCCAGAGGTACTGGCATTGTCTCAGCCCCTGGGCCCAGGAAGCTGCGGATGATGGCTGGTATTGATGACTGCTATTCTTCTGCCAGGGGCTGCACTGCCACCGTGGGCAGTTTTGCTAAGGCCACCTTTGATGCCATCTCCAAGACATACAGCTATTTGATTCCCAATCTCTGGAAAGAAACTGTGTTCACCAAGTCTCCCTATCAGGAATTCACTGACCATCTTGTGAAAAGCCACACCAGAGTCTCTGTACAGAGGACCCAGGCTCCAGCTGTGGCTACAACATAGAGTTTTTATTAAGAAAAAATAAAGTGAATGAAACCTGTTAAAAAATTTTTTTTCGAAACACTGTGTAGGTCAAATGAAATGTGTTTAAAGGTTATCAGTGACCCTCAGGCTGCCATTATCTCAATCAAACACCAAATGCAGGCCATGAGGCAAGAATCAAAGGCAAGCCAGTGTCAAAACTCACAGTGGAAGAGGCCACACACCCAGGATCCAGAGTTAAGTTTAGAATTAACAATGTATGTGAGAAGATAGGTGATGGGGTCATGAGGGGAGGTTTAGTAAATAGCAACTTAATTCTGACAGATCTTGTCTAATTGGCATGAAGTGTACCTTTCTAGTTTTTCTGTAGGCTGAGTCAAATTCATGGCCCTGTATATAAGAAAGAGTGTATTACCACTTTGAAGGTAGTAATAATGAGGTTGTGCAGTGAAGATCATTTTCACTTATTTAGATTTTAGGTTTTTTTCTTTTTCTGAGTATACACACCCAGAAGTAAAATTACTCTTGCATTTGACTTATGTTGTAAATTGATTCCCCAAAAAAACTGTACCATGTGTTGGGTTCAGCCTGACTTGTGTCAGGTGGTATTCACTAAATACTTCATATGTTCTCTTACATTTCTAACTCCCTTGTAATTAGTTTGGGGTCATGCGACTAATTCTGATCAGTGGGCTATGAGCAGAAATGGCACACATCTAAGATACCTAAGAGAGGTGTGTTTTCCCTGCCTCCTTTGTACTTATCAAGTCAATATGGAAAGCTATACATTGAGATACTACCATGGACTCCTGAATCACAAAATGTAAGAGAATCACAATAGCCATTGAGTTTGTTATAGCAGCATAGCCTAACTTATCCAGATTAATGCATACCTTTCTATAATACTATCATTAATAAACATAAATATCATTTACCTTTTATCTCTAGGATTTGTCACCACCATGAAAAACATATATTGTAACTTATTAAGGAGATGATGTATTATTCCTCAATTTTATTTAGTCTTGCTGAGATCATTTGTGAGATTGAATAGTTTTCATGTTTATTAGTTATAATTCCTATTTTATAATTTACCAATTGCTACTTGATAATGTATCCTATTGAATCTTTCATGTTTCTTATTATTTAGACCTCAAATTAGCCCTTTGAATAATAAAGATATTAAGCCTTTGTCAAAAAGAAATTGACTGAAAATATTTTCCAGTGTGGTTTTTGTCTTTTTATTTTGTTCATCATTTTAATGGCAGTTGAAATTGTGGGCATAAAATCAGTTATGACTTTGCCCTTCTTTGATGACTTTTAAAGTTAAAAATTCACCCACTACAAAAAAAATCTGATAGATACATAATTCAAATTTTCTCAAAGTTTTCTAATATTTGGTTTGTATTTATTTTGGTTTATAATAAAAATGATGGTCTAGATAGTACTTTAGTACAAAATACCAGTTATCCCATATATTCATACATAATGTGGTCCTTTTCCATATTAACTTGTAATGCCAATTTCATAAAATATTCTTACTTAAAATAAGTTTTATTTCTGTGTTATATGTGTCTACCATTGAAGCAGTGCTCCAAACATTTAAATTACTGTAACTTAACTGTGATTTACCACCAAGGAGACTAGTAGGTGTTACTCTTTGCTGTCATAGTCTTCTCAAAATCATCTTTCATTTTCCTGACTTAGCTCCTTTGTCATGTGAGATTTCACATATTTTTGTCATGTTCCCTGCAAAACATAGTTTATTGGAATCACATCTTGCTAATCTATTATTGGGGCAAGATGAAATATTCACGGTATTTGTTCTTTCATCTAAGAATATGTTATGTCTTGCCACTTATTCAAGTCAGCTTTTATGTCTCTTTATAACCTTCTGTAATTCTATTTATGTAAAGACTAAACAAATATACATTTAAATTGTGATGTAAATTAAACTGTGTGTAATTTAGAGTGAGAATATTTACAGGGTTTGGGGGACTCAGCACATGGTCCACTCTCTGAGCACATCCTGAGTGAAACGGGGCATTGGTTTCAGCTCCTGTACCTCTCATGGTGTCAGCATCTCAGGGTACTGACTGTGATGCTAAGTTCATGTTGACTATACAAGATTTTAGCTGAAATCTATTTGTGATCTAACTCCAATGTAAAATGTAGTTCTACTCTAGCTCACAAACAGTTAATATGTGTACATATATATATATATATGTATAGAGAGAGTAGATACATATATATTCCATATTTCCTGTGTTGCTGATGTGAGAATTCTTCTCAAAATAATCTATTGGTAATTTTTACTTTAAATTACTATAGGGGAAAGAGCTGTTCTTTATGTAAAATATATGAATACAAGTATCAACAGAAGAAAATTTTAAATATTAGTTTAAAAAATAGGTCAGACTAAGAAATTTTAAGCTTCATTTCCATAGAAACATTTTTAAAAACCACCTAAAATACCTTTATGGGTGCTCGGGAAAATAGTTAAGTCTCAATAGCAATCAAGTAAATGTTCAATCAAGAAAAAGACATATTAAAAATGGTAGGAAATTTCATCCTATTTTTATGCAAGCTTGTCTAGTCTATATCTAGTGTGGTGCATTCTTCATCTGAAGAAGGTAGCAACTCAGTTCATAATTACCTCTCTTGAATGAGAGGGAGTGGATTGAATAATGACAGTTAAAATTGTGGGCATAAAATTCTTAAACTTTCTATCAAAATGTATAAATGCATTCTACTGTCATATACAACTAATTAGAAGAAATAAATTTTAAAAATTTTAAAAATTCTTAAGCTTGATAATTTCAAATGTACTATCTTTAAGATTACTGATTATTTTTTTTCCTGTCTTCCCAAATCTGCTTCAATTATAGAATTTCTTTTTGATTCCTTTTTATGATATCTATATCTCTGTTGAAATTTTGATTTTGTTCTTGAATCATTTTTCTGATTTCTTCTAGCTCTTTGTACTTTCACCTCTTTGATTACTTTTAAAGTTAAAAATTCATTCACTGCAAAAATCTGATAGATATATAATTCAAGATTTCTCAACTTTTTCTAATATTTGGTTTGTATTCAACAGCAGATTTGAATAGACAGAAAAAAGTAGTCAGCAATCTTGAAATTATATTCAATAACGTGTCTGGGGACTGCCTAAAAGACTGCGCCCTGTTTTGCATTGGAGCTCAGGGAGAAACGTGGCATAGATTGGACCTCACACTGGGAAAAGTGGCAAAAGAACAGTAGGCATGTCTCAGAAAAGCTGCAGAGGGACCATGGACTTGCAGGCACCTGAGGCAATAAAGTACAAATGAAGAATTATAATGAGCCATCTAAGACCCCCAAGAGAAATTGGGGTGATATCATTTGTGAAACTGTGACATTTAAAACCAGTCAGGCAATAATGAAATTGAAAAAGTTATGCCTAAGTCCAGGAAAGACACATGCTCAGAAAAGAACTGAAAAGACCTTAAACCTTCACCTTGTCCTAATTCCAAGATTCCTGTTATGCTCAGCTAGTAAGTAGAGAAATATCCTGGCATGGAGACAGTCTACAAAGACTGGTAGAGGTGGCTGTTTTTCAAATGCTCAATTCCAACAACAACAAAATCACAAAGCATACAAAGAAACAGGGAAACATAACCCATTTAAAAGTACAAATCATATCCAGGAGTTATCCCTGAGGAAACACAGATATAAGACTTTCTAGACAAAGATTTTTTTTTACAATTTATCTTAAATATGCTCAAGAACTAAAGGAAAACACAAAGAACCAAAAGAAATCAAGAAAATGATCCTAGAACAAAATGAAAACTTCAACAGAGATAGAAATCACAAAAAGGAATCAAAAAGAAATTCTACATCTGAATTCAACAGCAGATTTGAGCAGGCAAGAAAAAATAATCAGTAATCTTGAAGATAGTACATTTGAAATTATCAAGCTTAAGAAGCAGAAAGAATAAAAAATGAGGATAAGTGAAATGAGCCTAAGAGGCTCAAGTAGAACAACATACACATTCTGGGAGTCCCAAAACAAGAATATAGAAAGTAATAGAGAAGTTATTTGAAGAAATAATGACTGAACTTCCCAAATTTGAGAATATACAAATTACAAATCCAAGAGCCCAATGAACTCCAAGAATGATAAATCAAAAGACCCACAGTGAGAAACATTGTAAGAAAAATGTTAAAACAGAGAATCTTGAAGAAATCAAGAGAAAAATGACATTACATACAAGGGATCCACAGTAAGATTATTAGCCTATTTCTTAGTAGAAACCTTGGAGGTCTGAGGACAGTGGGATGATATAGAGAATTCTATATCTGGAAAAATTATCCTTCAAAACTAAGGGCACATGCCTATAATCCCAGCAGCTCAGGAGGATGAGACAGGAGGATCATGAGTTCAAAGCCAGCCTCAGCAATGGTGAGGTGCTAAGCAACTCCATGAGACCCTACCTCTAAATAAAATACAAAATAGGGCTAGGGAGGTGGCTCAGTGGTTGAGTGCCCCTGAGTTCAATCCCCACTACCAAAAAAAAAGGGCAGGGGGGATAAATTAAGACATTTTCAGATGAGCAAATTCAGAGGAAATTCCTTACTATAAGACTTGCCCTGTAAAAAATGTAAAAGGGACACCTGCTTGAAATGAAAAGATATTGACCATGAGTTGCTCTCCTGTATCTTTTCATATGACCTCTAGCAAGTTAAATACGTAGGCAAATATCAAAACTAGTATATTTGTAATTTTGGTTTATAATTCTGTTTTTTGCTTTTACAGAATTTAAAAAGTTAAATGCCTAGAAATTAGTTATAAATCTATGTGAAATAGGTATAAAATATATAAAGATGTAATTTGTAACATTGCATACTGAAAAAGAGGGGGATGGAGCTATATAGGGATAGAGATTTAATATGCAGTTGGAGTTAAGTTTGTGTCAGTTCCAAATAAATTGTTATAATTTTAGGATATTATATGTAATCCTCATGAAAACAGTAAAGAAAATACACAAAAAATGAGGGAATTAAAATGTGTCACTACAAAAAATGAACTACACATCAAGAAAGGCAGTAAAGGAGGACATGAACAACAAAAAAGTTATAAGACATGTAGAAAATACATAATAAGATGTAAAAATAAGTCCTTCCCTGTCAACAACTACCTTAAATACAAAAGGCATAGATTGGCAGAGTGGAAAAAATAATAATCCAACTGAATGAGCACTACAAGATACTAACTTTAGATCTAAAGATACACATTGGTTGAAAATAAAAAAATGGATAAAACCTGAACCCATAATCTGAAAATTCAAAATCTAAAGTTCTCCAAAATCAGAAGTTTTTTAATCACTGATATGATGCCACAAGTACAAAATTCCACAATATGAAACTTTTTCATGCACAAATTTATCAAAAATAGTCTACAGGTGCTGGGGTTGTGGCTCAGTGTTAGAGCACTTGCCTGGCATGTGTGAGGCACTGGGTTCGATTCTCAGCACCACATAAAAATAATAAATAAAATAAAGATATTGTGTCTACCTACAACTAAAAATTTTTTTTAAAAATAGTCTATAAAATGATTTTAGGCTATTTGTATAAGATCTATATAAAACGCAAATGAATTTCATGTTTAGACTTGGGTTTCATCCCCAAGACATGTCATTATTTACATCCAAATAGTCTAAAATCTGAAAAAGTAATCCAAAATCTGAAACACTTCTGGTCCCAAGCATTTTGAATAAGAGATATTCAAACTGTAGTAATCAAAAGCGAGACGAGGAGGCCATACTAAAATCAGATAGGCTTTAAATTTTAAAAAATGGGATAAGAGTCAATTCACCAGGAAAACATAAGCTATAAAAACATACACCAAGTATCAGAGCTCCAAAATATATGGAGCAATCACTGATAGAACTAAAGGAAGAAATAAGAGTGCCAACCACTCTGGCACACAACAGCTACTCCCAGCAGCTCAGGAGACTGAGCCAGGAGCATTATAAGTTTAAGGCCTGCCTGAACAATTTATCAGAGGAGGAGGCAAAGGAGCAGGAGGTGAGAGAGGAGGAGTAGGAGGAGAAACTGGGGATGTTGCTCAGTGCTAAAGCACCCCTGGATTCAATCTCCAGTACAAGAAAAAATAAAAACAGAAAGCTCTGCATTAATACTTAAAATTAACACTACTAGTACTTCACTCTCAATCATGGCTAGAATACCAGACAGAAGCTCAGTTAAGGAAACAGAATACCTAAAAAGTAACAGTATGAATCAAACACCATTACCCTATGTAAATGTATGATTACACAAATGGTATGCCTCTACTTCAGATTCAAACAGAGAAACAAGATGCATCCCATTTGTTTACAATAAAAATAAATTTTAGAAAAAAGGAAACAGAATATCTAAACAACACTATAGACCAATTGTATGCAACAGACATATGTAGAACATTCCACCCAACAAGAGCATAATACACACTTTTCTCAAATAAATATGAAACATTCTCCAGGATAGACCATATGCTGGGCCACAAGTCTTAATGCATTTTTAAAAGACTGAAATCATAAAAAGCATCTTTCCTGATCAAAAAGGAATGAAATTAGAAATCAACAACAGAAGGAAAACTGGAACATTCACAAATATGTGGTGTCTAAAAACACATTCTTAAATCCGATGAGCCAAATAAAAAAATCACAAGGGAAATTAAAAAGTATTTTATGAGACACAAAAATGAAAACAAAAAATACTGAACCTTCAGAATCCAACAAAAGCAGTGCTAAGAGGAACACTTAAGTTTGCAAATACTTCTATCAAAAAAGGAAGCAAGGCCTAGAGATGAGGCTTAGTGGTAGAGTGCTTGCCTGGCATGTACCAGTCCTAGTTTGGATCCCGAGAGGGAGGAGGAGAAAAACTATCTCAAACCAACAACCTAACTTTACAATATAAGGAACCAGAAAAAAAGACCAAAAAAAAAAAAAAAAAAAAACAAAATTAAAAATAAAACCTAGGAAACAAGAGGGAAAATAACCCAAAATCTGGCAGACAGAGCAAATAATAATGGTTAAGGCAGCAATAAGTAAAATAATGAAAGAAAAACAACACAAGACAAAAGCTGAGTCTTTGAAAAAGATGACAAAATTGACCAGCCTTTTATCTACATTGACTAAAACATTAAAGTGAAGACTCAGATTACTAAAAGCAGAAATGAAATCAGGAATTTTACTATCAATTTTATAGAAATAAGGATTATAAGAGAGCAAGATAAAAACAACTATTGACAATAATTGGAAAACCTGAATAAAATGGACAAATTTCTAGACAGTCGTTAACTTACCAAAACCAAATTACAAAAAAGTATTAATCCCATCACTATTGTCATCAGTCTGAGGTCTACATAGCCAGATGGATGAATGGAGGGAGCAAAAATGGAATCTTCCATAACAAATGACTTATTTTACTCCTTCAATTGGTGACATCTTTGCACATCTATGGTTACCATTTACTCTCTACAACTGAACTGTCCAACATAAAAGTCAAATGTGTCCACAAGTCAGATGTGACTGTTTATGTTGTCATTTAAACTAATCAAAATTAAAAGAAATTAAAAATTCAGTTCATCAGTGGATTAGCTTCCCTGTGCTGTTGTCATTCATTGAAACATAGTCACAGGTTCCAGGCATTAAAACATGGACAGTTGCGGGGGACCATTGCTCTGCCAGCCACACTTTTAAGATTTCAATCTCCACACGTGTTGGGTATCACAGATTTCAAAACATTTTCACCTATTTTCATTGTCTGTCAGACAGTGCTGATCTAGAAGTTAAGAATCTTTGACAAGTTATTAGCTTATTTGTGCATAGTTTCTGCCTCTGTATAATGGATATAATAGCAAGATCCAGGATGGGGCTATAAAGAGTGGGGAGATTAATAATAGCGCTGTTGATGTTCTCATATCACATAGAATAAAATTAAAACTGAACATTCCAAGATTTAAAGTCACCTTAGCTCCCCATGTGAACTACTTTCCTAGATGCCCTGATAGTAGCTTGGTGGCATGCACCAAAGCCAAGGGACCTTGCTGCTTCCTGAAAGGCAATGGTGGACAGCTTGTGGTTCACATTTAGGAAGCACAGCTCATCCTCTGCCAGAATGATAAAGGACAATGGGGAAGAAACCAAAGTTGGAGGGCAAAAATGATTTCAGAGGGTTTAACAAAAACACAAGTTTTGAAGTAAGGAAAGAGACAACCTCCATAATAGCCAAATCAAGACTTGCAAATTGAATACAAAGCAAGAGTAATGAATGGAGTCCCAGTGAGAGAGCAGTTCAGCTGTCTGCTGGGAGTTCTGTGGGCAGCTACTGCCCCTTTCTCTCTATTCTCCTCCTTTGTGTCCTGCCTGGGCATTCATGAACATGTTCTCAACATGATGGATGGTGCAGGCAGACCTGGAAAGAGAGCTCTGCACTAAACTGAGCTCCAGCAAGCCCCGAAGCAGGTCCTCCATGTGCCTTGCACAAGAATCACAAGAATAATGCATTTTTCTTACGCAAAAGTAGTCATCAGGTTCCTACTTTGTACCCTGCTAAACTCTTACTGCTCCAGCCCTTCCAGATCTACCTTCCCTTGCCTCTCTCTTCATACTTATCTTAACCATCCTGTTCTCTGACCACCCCAAATTTATCTGGGTACATGCTTTTCACAATGAATTCATTCACAATGAATGCCTTCCCCTACCTGGTCTGTGTGCCAACCCAAGCTCCCCACATCTCACCTACACAAATTCATTAGCATTTATGTCCTTTTTCCAGATGAGAATCTGATCTCAAATAGGATATAGACAAGTGGGCAGGTCCAGGTGGAGATTGAGACATCTCACTATGGGAGTACTGGGGTGAGATAGTGAGGACTAATGGGCTATATCTGAGCCCCATGGATACTGGTCCTTTAAGCAGGGTCTGGGTGAGATAAGGGGCCTATAGGCATCCCTGGTTGGTGATAAGGAGTGGTCCCAAGAGGGGGAGCATGGAACTACTCACACACCAGCAAAGAACTCAGCAAGGATTCCTGTACTCACAGATCAAGTAGGGCTCCTGAGAGGAGCAGCTTTGTGAACCCAAGATGTACAGGGTACTTACCACTCAGCATGCAGCAGTGGCAGATGCACGGTGCCACTCTTAGTGGCCTTATGTGCCACAGGCATCACCAGAGTACACAAAATGGACAGGAGTGAGATGCTAGCAAACTCCTCTCAGCCACCCCCAGGGTTAAGGCCAGATTAAGATCTTCATATATGACCGGACAACCAAAGTGATCCTACAATATGTATAATCAGAAAAATTAGAGTATACTTCATTTACGTATGATCTATAAAAATGTATACATGCATTCTACTGTCATGTACAACCAATTAGAACAAATAAAAATTTAAAAATGTAAATTTGAAAAAATGATCTTCAGAGGCATCACCTGTGTAAATCCAGTGAAAAGTCACACTAAACAATACATATGTATCAGTGAATCCACCAAATCATTTTTCCATGGATAACCCACTGTATGCTTTTCTTATAATATCAAATCCATTGTCTTTGACAATTGGTTATCCTATGAACAGTGCTTGATTCCCTCAATGAGCACTGTTCAGAGACTCCAAGACCAAACAGGGTAAAACTAAGAAGATCTGGAGGGCCTCTGTGCAGCAAGTAAGCAAAGAAGTTAGCCAAGTTTGGGCTTTTTACAAGTACTGAACATCCATCAAACCCAACAGAGCAGAAGGGTCTCCAGAGTTCTTGAATTATGTGGCATTTTTCACATAGCCTGTGACAGTCCAGACTTTTTCAGAGGCAATGTTTTTCTACCTCACAAGTTACAGGAGTGGAAATTAAAGACCTCAAGCTGAATCGCCACTCTGCTGCGAACCCCCAGCTGCCCCTTACGAGGCCCTCATCAGTAGAGTGACAAGATCTGTCTTCACTGTAGGAGGCACAGGACAGCAGGAAATGGTCACATGGGACAATGACAACTGCTTTGCTTCCAACACTAACAGCCCCACCATGCAATTCCATTCAGGTCTGGATTCTGGAGAGAGACTTCCAGAAGGCACCATGTGGATAAAGACCTTGTTCCCTTCATTGGTATGATATAGGACAACACCCAAAATAGACATAGAACTCTTCAAAAATCAGTCTGGAATGGTTCATTTTGGGTGTTAACTTGACTGGATTAGGAATACCTAGAAACCTAGAAAAGGTGAGGCTGTTTCTAAAGATTAGTATGTGAGTCTGAGCAGATGAGGTGGGGGAAGAACCACCCTCAATGTGGACAGGCACCATCCCATTGGCCAGGCCTGGAGAATATAAATACAGAAGGTGAACTGGTCTCCTCTTCAAGAGCTATGGTAGACCTTTTGTCCTGGTGCCTTGAACATCAGAACTCCAGGTTCATATGCTTTTGGACTCTAGGATTTACACAAGCACCCCCCAGGTTCTCAGGCCTTGGGTCATGGGCTAAGAGTTTCTCCATCAACTTCCCTAGTTCTGAGGCCTTTGGACTTGAACTGAAGCATACTACTGGCATTCCAGGATCTTCAGCCTGCAGAGAGGCTTCTGGGAACTCCTCTACCTTTATAACTGCATGGGTCAATTGCTCTAATAAATCTCCCTTATAGCACTAGAAGACTCATATAGTCTTCTACTGGTTCTGTCTCTCTGGAGAGCCCTGAATAATACACAGTCATTTCTTCCATTCTCTTTTCTCCTTTTCCTACTTCCTTCCCTTCCCTTCATGCCTCTCTCCTTTCTCCATTCTTCCTTTTCTTCCTTCCTCCATCCATTTGTTTGTTCAACAAATATTTATTATGTACCTACTATAACCCAGAAACATTCTGGCCCCTAGGCATAGGTAAAGCAAAATCTGACAAAATCTGTCAAAGTCTCATCAAATTTACCTTCTACTCAAGGAAGTATAGCATAAAGAAATGAATGGGTGACATCATATTGTGCAGCACTGAGTGATATAAAGAAAATAAAGCAAAGTAATAGATGGTAAGGAGCTCAGGAGATTCTTTCAGATGAAGGGATCAGGAAAGGCCACTCTAAGAAGAAGGCATGGCTGGGCAGCAAGTATAAAGGACCTGAGGCAGGGACTTCTTGCTGTGTTTGAGGAGCAAAAAGGTAGCCAGTACAGCTGGAGCCAAGTGATTGAGGCAAATGAGAATTTGGGCCGGAGAACAGTAGGGGCTGGGTTCTGCAGGGCTTTGCACTCCATGGTAGGATTAGGCTTTTACCCCCAGGATAAGGAAAGTCCTGGTGGTTATGAGCAGAGGAATGAGATGATCTGATTCTTGGTTTTGATTTTTGTCGTTGTTGATACTGTTTTTTTGTTGTTGTTATTGCTTGTTTGCATTTTTTGTTGCTGTTTGTTTGATTCTCTATCCACACTAAAATGTTTAGGGGAAAGAGTGCTGATTTGTGCAACTTACTTTGAAAAGCAGCAAAAGATAAGATGGATAAAGGAACAAATGAAGACATCTGTGATAAAAACAAGTACTATAAAATGTTCATGCCTGAATCTAGGGGTGAGTATATGAACATTTGTTGTAAAATTCATAGCTTTCAGTAGATGAAATTTTTCACAATAAAATGTTCGAAAGGTACTGCCTACCATGTGGGAATAGACTGGAGGGAGGTAAAGTAGAAGCTGGGAGACAGTGAGGGGCCACTGCCAGGACCTGCTGAAGGTCTGGAGGCCCTGCACCAGCATGGTGACTGGGAATTAATGGGTAGTGGAATGTTCATTTGAAAGGGCAGCTGGTCTTCAAGGAGGGAGGGAAAACAATTGTAAGCTGGAGGTAGCTAGTCTAGCTGGAATCCTGCCTCTTCCACCTGCTCTGTGACCTTGAGCACATTACCTGCTCTCTCAGAGTCTCAATTCCCTTAATGGTAAAATGAGGGAACAGAATTTACCATGCAATGTTCTGTTTTCTTTATGCAGGGGATCACAACCAGGCCTTTGCGTGTATTAGGCAAGTGCTCTATCAGTGAGCTACATCCCCAGCCCTAATATTCTTTTCAATAATATGACATGTAAAATTGCCTAGAAGAGAGCTGGGAACAAAGCAGATGATAATAAACACTCATTCTCCCAAAAGGATGCATTAAGAGAATTTGAAAACCATTGATGTTATCAATGATGACTTGAACACAAACTCTGCTACCAATTTTGTACTAAAATAGTAAGTTCTGAAACCTCCATGAAAAGGATTTTTATTTTTTAAAACTCCTTAAAAGACACAGAAGGCCTTAATCGAAGAAAGAATAAAAGAAAACAAATGAGTTTCCCCTTTAACCTATAGGAGTCCTGGACATTTTCAAGCAGTAAGGGCCGTTCTGCAAATCTGTAACCTTGAAGCCTCACCTCCCAATCCACATGAGCATACTTCACTTCCGGTTGTTTTGGGAGACTGACAATGAGTCTGTTAAAATAAAAAAATTTTAAAAAAAGAAAGAAAAAGAAAAAAGAAAGTAGGAGTAAACGGAACCCATAGCTTACAATCACAACCTCAGCACTTTGTGATCTCCCTAATGACTTTCCTATGTCTCTAAACTTTCAAATTTTGGCTAAACCCAGGAGTAAAAATTGCCAAAATGCTGTGGACAAGACATCCTTTTATAAAGGTACTGGGAAGCCCATACAACATGTCCAGTAAATTGGAATTTTGCTGCCAAAACTACTAAATCAATTGATTACTCCCAGAGAATGTTCTCTCTGATTCTCTCTTTCTTTCTCTCCTCCTCTCACTCCTTGAGCTCTTTCCCTCCCCCAAGCCCCTCTGGAATTGCCTCACTCTCCTGGAACCTCTGACTCAGCTGTATAAATAACAGGAAAAATAATTAGAAGTCGGAGGTCAAATGCTCCAAATGCCCATTTGACAATTTGCTCTTTTCCCACCAGGACTGGGCGCCTTGGTTTCCTTGTGGGAGCAGTTTTTGCAACCCCTAGTCATTCAGGTAGTGAAAAAAAGAAAGAAAAGAAAAGAAAAATTGACCCAGAGTGGTGGTGTTTCAGGCCTGGTCAGAATCTTGGTCCAAATTCCATACCAAGAGGAATGCTGCATGAGTCAGGACTGCCTATTTGCTCTGCTTTATAGGTTAGCAAAAAGCCAGAAAATCCAGGGGTCCCCTGCAGAATACTAATTGTGATGTTTGCCCTAGCACCCTGAGTGTTCATATCATCCCTCTTTTGTAGAGGAAGAATCCGAGACACAGGAAGACCAAGTAGCTTGCCTGAGATCACACAGCCAGTAAGTGGTATGGATTTGAACATGAACAATCCAGAATCTTCATCATTATACAACTTCTCTCCAACCCAATCCAGTCTCCTCTTCTAGTGCTGGTCACCACATCTACATCCCCATCTACATCCCCACAGCCAGACCCAGTGGCTGGGTTGGTGCAGGGACCTGATAATCCAGCTCTATGTATCAGGTAACACTGCCTGCCCTGCGCCAAACACCTCCTAGCAAAATATAATAACAAAAATAATGACAAGTTGGGATCCTGCTTCAATTTTGGTTAAATGTCCATAGATATTGACAGGCTGAGATGGCTCCCATGGAGCCTGCAACTAGGGTAGGAGCAACAGAATTCTCTGAGCAAAACTTACCACTAGATACAAGGTATCTGACACTATAGCCCAGCCCAAAGCTTAGGTTCCCCACACAATGAGTGAGTGAAATCCTGGGCCCAGAATAATGCTAGATCTCTACCATACACATGCTGCCACTCAAGGGGCAGGTATGTGTCCTGGGAGAAAATAGCTCTGTGTGACTTGAAAGAGCTGCCTCTCTCTCAGGCTCAAGAGGCCTGACTCTGCCACCAACTCATTTTAACACCAAGAAAGGGGTGTGGGACTGGGGCAGGGGAGGGGATCTCACTTCTAGGGGAGCAGCTTGGATTCTACCAAGCAGAGTTTTCACTTCCCAGTGCTGAGACTTGGTCAGGTATCCCTGACCCTGAACCTTGAAGACACCCTGTGTTACAGCTCCCCTGCCCTGAGGAGTGGATTGGGCAGCAAGGCACAGTTCAGCTCAGAGCAGCACCTCTGAGTTCCCTCCAGGGCTGTCTGATTATGAGGCATGGTAGCAAACAATGACCACAACTCATTCTCAGATCCATGCAAGCATCCCTGAGATCACTCAGGAATGATGAGGGTCAGGGAGGGAAATTCTTGCCAAGACTGAAGGCTTGCAGGTAAGTTGGTGGGAGCTTGTGGCTTCCAGGATCAGTGTAATGCAGCTACCCCCATACTCACTGGCTTGTGAAAGCTGAGTAGTCAGGACATGGACACTTTGAAGTTGGAGAATTCTGACTTGGGTATTAAGTGGGTGCTGAAAACATAAATGGCAAAGTATCCATGTCTCTGGATTCTGTCACTAGTCAGTTTCAATTCCCATCATTGTCTACATGATACAACATAAGAATGGCATTATAAGGTGCTAAGGATAGAAAGTGCAACTGCTCTCCTAGGGACCCCTCCAGGCATCCATCACACTAGTGTTCCTCAGCTCCAGGGCATTCGTCTTTGGCTCTTGTTCTGCAACGTCACTCCATGGATGGGCTATCTGGTTTGGAGTCATCTACCTTGTCCCTAACTCTGCACCCAATGTGTGCACCACCAGTTTCAGGGTTGTAACTATGAATCATAACTGCATGACCCTTACTACAGCCCAATGGGCCCTCCCACCTTAGAGGAAAGAATAGAAGACACAGGGCCTAGTAGTTGCCAGCATTTCAGAACCCACATTGTCCACCAACCTTACGAATGCCAAAGCCTGCCCACCCCACCCCTTACCACTGGCCAGTGAAGCTACTAACTCTGGGGGAAGTCTGTGTTGGCTCTAGGTTACTGATGGGGACTAGGACAAAGAAGCTAACCTGTCTTCATGTGCTGTTTCCACTTTCCCAAATACTTGCTCACACAAACCTCCTCCAGATATTTGATTTAATACCTCTCCATTACAGCAGAGTAAATTGTGATTCGGAGTCCACACTGCAAGTCAGGGACAGAACCTCTAGAATTCAGGTGTGTCAGCTACTATGAATGGCCATAGTTATTCCCTTTCTCACTTTCTCTGGGATTTAGTTAACAGACCTGAACCAGGTTTAGGAAGACTACCAGCTGAAAGGATGCTTCCTATGACATGACATGCCTAAGAAGGAGGAACCTATAGAACAACATGGAATCTGTAAACTTACAGATCCCATCTCTCATAGAAATTCTGACACAGAGTTGAATGACGTTATTTTGGTCCCCACACTTTGGTTTAGCTTTGGCATCAATCATTGATCTGTCTTCTTTTGCATTTGTATCTCGGATTTCATGGGATCATTTTCAATAACTGGATATCCTAGAATGTAGTGTCTCATTATGAACTATGACTTTGTTTTAAAAACCCTTATTAGCAAATCACAAATTATTGATTTATTTATCAGATGGAGTAAATTAATATTAGTTTTTATCATGGTATAATGAATTCTAGTGTCATGGTAAAATGAATTTACAGCTAAAGTCTATCACTTGCCATGCCCCAATAACTCTGTAGTACAATGACCATCAGACTTGAAATCCCAGTATGTTCAAACTCTGAACCATCCTGTGTTGCCAACACTTCCACAAGGAAGAACCATCATTTTAGGAAGTCCAAGGTTACACACACACTTCAACAGGGTGGTTCCTCTCACCCACTAAATAGGAAGATGACAAGGTCAGATGCAATCCACATAGACGATCTTCTTTGCTCATGGACCCATGCATTCCTCTGCCTTCTGAAGACAAGAAAATATCCACAAAGAGGACACAAAGCTTTAGAGTTTTTATCGTAATTTGAGCTTGAACTTTGCCCCAAAGGACATCCAGCAGCTTTCAGAATGCAATGCCAGATAAGATGAGCACATCTACAGGTACCTTTGAACCCCTTCCCTTCCATGCTGCATCGGCACCTCACTTCAGGGGATTTAAACTCCCAGCTCTGGCAGGGTAAGTGTGAAAACCTCGCTCTCACTGCCCCTCAGCATCTTGATACAGATGCACAGTGAGGCCTTCGCAGCAAAATGTGGTGCTGCTTTTGACTGTGAGATCCAGGCCTTCAAGGGAGACCTGCCACTGGGAAGTTTGTTATATCTCCTTAGCTGAGTTTTCTAGTGGCCTGAACTGTCCCTGAATTTCCCTCCCAAGTTATACAGCCTACCTCCGAACCTTCTAGCATTTGAATCATAGACCATCCTTTGGTGCTGTAAGAACCTATACCTGTGAACTTTTTTTCATGTGGTTGAGCAAAGACACACTGAGACTTCCTACTATAAATTATCTACATCTCTCTCAAGTCTCTAAATCATCATCATTGTCTTTAAAAAGTATGTGTCACCTTGACTGTGAATCAGAAAGGCCAGGCATGTCCACAATAGTTCTGATTTTGAACTCTAATATATTTTTTCAATTATAATAATTTAACTTTATTTTAAAAGGCTAAAAGTCTCTGTTAAATCTACATTAAAAGCAATTCCCATTTCGACATCTCTACCAGCTGTGTTATTTAGCCCATAATAAATTCCCTGCATTTGTCTGTATTTCTACACACTTAGTTAGTGAAAACATCTTATTTTCCTATAAAACCACCTAACCATTGAAAAACCCATTTGCACCTTTTTGACAAATATATTTTGGGTATGAGACATTTCATTCTTAATTTTTCTATAGCCAAAACAATTTGATATTCCTTCCAGACACCTGGGCTTTATCATAAGGTAAAATAAAATAAAATATTTCTTTAGCTGCAAGAGGAATAATAATACTGACTCAAATTGAACTTGAAAGAAGTCAAAGAGATCATGTACACCTGCCAAAGACTTGAACAGTAATAGATAGTCCTACCTTAAACATTTTCTATAACAAGAGCATGTCATTTAGTCTCTCAATTGCTACTGAATCACCTGGGGATATAAGACAAGGCAAAAACTAACAGTCCTAACAAAACTCACAAGTAACAGTGGCTAAACCCCCATAAATAAAAATAGTGGGATTTGGACTAAGTAGACAAATCATCCACCCAGTAAACGGAGGAAGGCAAGGAAAGAAAGAGAAGTCAATGGCAGATGTTTCAGTCAACTTTTTCATCACTGTGACCAAAAGACCTGACAAGAACAACTAAAAGGAGAAAAAAATTATTTTGCTCACCGTTTCAGAGGGTCAGTCTTTGGTCAGCCAACTCCATAACTCTGGGCCTAATGTAAGGCAGGATATCATGGCGGAAGGGAGAGATGGAGTAAGGCAGCTCAGGACATGGCAACCAGGAGGCAGAGACAGAGCTCTACTAACTGGGGGACAAAATATCAACCCCAAAGGCACACCCCATTGACCTACCTCCTCCAGCCACACTCTACCTGCCTACAGTTACCACCCAGTTAATCTGTATCAGTGGAGGATTAGGTTACAGCTCTAATAATCTAATCAATTCACCTCTGAACATCTTGCATGGTCTCATGCATGAGTTTTTGAGGAGACACCTCATTTCTCAGTCATAACAGCAGGCAAGTATCTTTCACGTGGGAAAGCAGTTCTTCTGGTTACATAGAATCCTTGTGTCCTTACTGAGAAAAATGATTAAAGATATACAATAACAAAGAAAAAAAATCAAATTAATAGCTTTAAATTTCCTTTACTCAGGTTAGGTACCTGACTCAGGCAGTCATTTGCATTGTGTGCTATAGGTAGATTCTATAAAATAGCACAAAATTGGCCCTATTAGCATTCCTACTTCTTTCCAATAAGAGGAAATGTTTCTTATTCCACATCCTTCACTTTGTTTAAGGGAAAACTTCCTGCATTTGATGACCATGGGTACCATTCCCTTCCATTACTTGCTAACTATGCCAAAATGTTCTGCACGATTGGAATACTTTGCCAGGAGAACTATTCAAATAAAAGCAGCTTTGTGCAGCACAATAGATGATCAAGGCTTATTGCCCAAGAACTGGAGTGATTTTGCATCTTTCAAGATTGTTTGCTAATTAACCAAATCAATGGGCTAATTGGTAAAGATCAGGGGCAGAAATTCTCTTCATATCATCTTCCTTTGAGGACCTGTGAATTTCCTTCATCTATAAAGTGTGCTTGAAATTCAAGTAGGCAAGATGATCGTCATTACATTTTTTAAAATGATGGGAAAAGGCTGTCAGACATGTGCCAATAAATTAACAGTGATTATCTACAAGTGATAAAAGATTGGCAATGTTTTCCTTTTTTTTTTTAACACATTTCTAAATGGGATACACAATATGTCTTTACCTTTATAATCAGAAAAAAGAAAAACAGTAGGTAGGCTTTTAAAAACTACTGTTTGTAATGTTATATTTACCCATTGATTATATGTATCGAATATATGTAAGAAATATATGTAACTCAAAAGAATTAGTAGTAAGTTCACGAATGTGCTAACAACAATTGTCTATAGGAAGTGGTAGCATTTATTTTCTTCCTTTTTCTTTTCCATATTTCAAAATTTTTCCTAATGAGCATAAAAGTATTGTTATCAATAGTAGCAATAAATAACAAATTCAACACTCCTTTTCTAGCACGGCCAATGACATTGAAATGAAGATGAACATCAAGGATGAAGATGATCCAGGAAGCCACACTTTTTGGGGTTTTCCAACAGATTCTGCTTGGGGGCAGGGGAATCCCAGGCCTGCCATCCTACACCAAGCTGGGTCACCCGTTGGCCAGTCCAGTGGCTCCCTTATCCTCTCCTGTGTGGTGAGAATAGGGTCCTGGGACCTCTGGGCAAATGATGTCACCAAGCAACCCTGAAAAATGACAAGCCATGAGAACTGTCCTCTGAGGCTCCAGAGGAGTGCCACTTGGCCCCAATGGGGGCCTCCCCTCCACTGAGGTCAGCAGGAGCTCAAAGAGGTGAGGGGGTCAGCACTTGAGATCATGGCATGACTATGTTTTCCTAAGCTGGGAACAGCAGACTCACAGACAGAAAGGTGAAATGTGAACTAAAAATAGAGTGTTGCTAGCCCAGGCCAAGAGGCCAGAGGCAGACACAACAGACCAGCTGAAGGAGCTGAGGACAGACAGCCCCTTGCCGCCCCCACATCTGCTCTACATCGAAGCTGATCGCCACAGCCGGGCTTCTTCCTCCCCTGGTTTGGAAACCTGCCTGCCTGCATCCCAAGACAATTCCAGAGGGTTCACTCAGAACAGAGAGGCCATGTCCTTCCATGACTCTTGCTGGCCCTCAGGAAAATGCATCCCTACTTGAAAACTGAAGCTGCCCTTGCCAAAGCAGAACACTACTATTGCCAGAAATGCCTGGTGGAGTCAAGAAAAAATGTCCACAACCAAAGCCTTAATTCTGCCCTTCCTCTCCCAGCTGGCCTCCCCACTGAAGACATCCTATTGGGCTTTCTTTCCACTTACAACCTCCATACAGCAGGTAGAATGCAGCCTCAGCCCCTACTGAGCCCGGGAGCCAACATAGGCAGTGCTTTAGAGTGTCAGAGTCCTGTCTGTGAAATGCACGTGTTACTACCTCAGCATTGTGGCACTGTGCACACTGAAGATGCCCAGAAAGTGTCTACAGGTTTACCTTCTTCCTCGGTGAACAGTAATATGTGAGTCACTACAGTTTCTAGATAATTTGGAAATATCCTGTCTAGACTTTGGGTATTTGCTTTCTCATTTTCAAAGTGTGTTATGGTCTGTTCTAGTTGGGTTTTTGTTTGTTTGTTTGTTTGTTTTTGACTGAAAGGGTCCTACCAGAACAACTGTAGAGGAGGAAAAGTTTATTTGAGAACTCACAGTTTTCAGAGGTCTTAGTTCATAGATGACCAGCTCCATTCCTTGGGGCTCAAGGTAAGGCAGAACATCATGGCAGAAGAGTGTGATAGAGGGAACCAGCTCATATGATGATCAGGAAGCAGAGAGAGAGAGAGAGAAACACAGCTCTCCAGATACAAAACATACCCCAAAGCCACATCCCCAATGAACCACTTCTCCAGTCACACACCACCTTCTTCCAGTTACCACTCAGTTAATCCCATCAGGGATGAATTCACTGATTAGTTTAAGGCTATACCCAATCATTTCTTCTCTGAACCTTCTTGTATTATCTCACAAATGAGATTTTGGGGGACACCTCACATCCAAACCATAACATAGGCTGATATAAACAAGCCATGGATGCACATTAAATTCTTTAAAAGAGCTGCTTCTTGCCATGTTAACCAGGCCCCTGGCAAGAAAGACAATTCCACTCAGAGGGTTTCAGTTAAAGAACTGTGGCAGGGTGAAGGGAACCCAAACAAATTGTATGGCAGTCAGGTTCTGACAATGTCAGGAAACCATTATCAACATAGGGCTAAAGAGAGAAAGAAAGAAAAGTTGCTACCATAGCTGGTGAGGAGTTGGCAGAAACTAGGTGTTCAGACTGTCCCAAGGTCTTCGCAGCACATGATCATGACCTGTACTCTCTAAGAGTGACTCAGCACAGCTGCCCTATGAGGCCACCCAACCCAGTCCCTGTCAATGATGGGCTCATCATTGGTCAAGATTCCAGCCATGTGGTTCTGTATGAAGCTAATTAAATGGACCAAATCTATACACCCTGTTAAAGTGTACATCATTCCAATATCAACTAAACTTTCCCTGCTTCAGGGCACACTGGTTTTCAGTCCTGACATGTTTGAACCACTCTCCAACCTAGTGACCACCGAATGATTCTGAGCTCTCTGAAACTTCTGGTCCCTAATATTTTGGACAAGGGACAGTGGCCTGAGATTATGGTCAGAAAACCTGGGAATAACTGAACTCTGTCCTCCTGCCTCTGTTCTTTTCCCCTACCAAATGGGAAAAATAAGACCTGATCAATGGGAATCAGCATGAGGTTTTGATATCCCTCCAGTAGGGATAAGAGTTGGATTCAAGCTTGATGCTCGGATTCAAGGCCCTTCATTCAGTTCCTGACCCAAAGGTGAATGGAATGCAGAACAGACCCCATGCTACCTTACCCAGTAAGGTACAGAGGTCAATGGAGGAGGAAGCACAGAAAGAAAAGTGACGCCCCCCCCCGCCCCCAGCAGGGATGCAAGGGGCTCACTACATGCAGCAAAATCTAGGAACGGGGAGTATGGTACTTACCTTTAGGGTTCACTAGTCTCCCCAGATTTGAATAAGGACTCAGTAGGGACTCAAGTATCAGACAAATCAGATTGGCACTCTTCCAGGAAAAGATGGAGTTGGGTGGGATGTGAAAACTTGGTGAGGGGGAGAAGTTACCTCCTTAAAAGTTCCCTCCCAGGTCACCTTGCTTTGGGGATTGCACTGTTTAAAGGACGCATTAAACTTTTTTGGCAGAAAATAAATTAATTAGGAAAAAAGAAAAAACATCACATTTAGCACTGGACTAATCCTTTTTCCAAATTGCCAAAAGAGGTGGCCCACTTCTCCATGTAATGTATAAATGCCTTTTTTTCAACATTTATAAGAATGTTTTAAATTTCATTTCACTGAGATGAGAATACTTAACATGACATTGACCCTCTTAGCAGATTTGTTGAGTGTACCATATAGTATTGCCGTCTAGGGGTACAACGTAGTAGAACAGATCTCTAGAGCTCACCACTGTGCATGACTGCCACTTCATGTCCATTGACTAGCAACTTATCACTTCCTTTCTGAGGTTACTGGCAACCACCATTTAACTCTCCTATGAGCCAGGTAGCCAAACTCTTAGAAGCATAGTTTGACTCTGAGTTTGACCACTTTAGGTAACTCATTTAAGTGGAATCATGCAGCATTTGTCCTCTCATGATTGGTTTATTTCACTAATGTCCGCCAGGTTTATCCCTGTTATTGCATTTTGTAGGAATTCCTTTTTTATTGAAAGCACTTCCAGGGAGGTAACTTCCCACCAAACCTCTCACCACCTGCTGTGGAGTGGGCACCAAGAGGCCACCAGTAGGGAGTAACAGAGAGGGGAACCTAGACCTAATTTCCGGGCCCTCCAACCAGATGGCTGACCTTCTATTGCCATTTATGGTCTCTGGGCGTCAGTTTGTTCTTCTGTAAAATTAAGTGATTGTATTAAATGCCGCTGAGGTCTCTTTTGCTTTTGAGTGGTTACGATTCTGTGCGGATTAGATAATGCAGTGAACATGTGTCTAGGGGCACGTGTCTCCACACATCCACACACAAATGTTTAAGTAAATGTATTTCCTCCCCAAGGACTTTGCCATTTGGGAAAAATTTGCTTTATGGTAGTTCCCACACTGAATTCCATGAGTAAAAATCATTATTTCCAGCATCTTTCTTTAGACTGCTTTTTTGTTTCCCTTTTTTTCCTAAGAAAATGCCTTAATATAAATGTTAAGATCATTATAGAAAAGGAATCCTTCCTGATGAGCTTGGGATCCTACAGTAATTATATTAAATCAGGCCTTTTATTGCTGGTTAATGAAATTCTTTTAAGATTGAACCAGCTTCAAGTAAACGTATTTGCATTGATTTCATGATGTATAGAGCTCAAGCCACTCTATGTATAAGCAAATTAAAAGCTTGGAAGCCTGTAAGGCCAAGCTGCATAGCCTCTGGCTGAAAAATTGATCCCATGATTCCCTCCAGGGGCACCTTGCTTTGGGGTTGGTGCCATTTAAAGAGACATCGACAATTTCTTTGGCAGAAAGTAAAATTAATTAGGAGAAAAGAAGAATCACGTTTGGTGCTAGGCTAAACCTTTCACCAAGTCACCGAAGACATGTTTTATAATGCGAAAATCGTCTTGGATGCGGTCTAAGTTCATTTCAAATACTCTGAAATGACACGCACAGGCAAAGCTTCTGTTCTAACCAAGCATCCAACAGGATTCCTGGGGCCTCTGAGCCTCAAGCAGTCTGGTCTTCCATCCATCCTACTGCTGAGCTGCAGTCTGGTATTTCCCACCCTCCCCATCAGTCCCCCTCCATCCACCCAAGTCACGGCTCTTCTCCAGCTAACGAGAGGTAGGGAGGATAAGCAGAGACCCTCATGGAAGCCAGGCTCAAGGACCAAGGGGCAGTGCTTTCCTGAGTAAGAGCATCAGCACCACCACTTATTGGTGGTGTGAACTTAGGCTCTCTATGCCTCAATTATTTCATCTATAAGATGGGGATAATAGGGTAGCTAGCTGATATATCATGAGGATAATGCACAAAGTCTTAACATTGAACTGTGTCCAAAAAAGTCAACTATTTCTGTTGTCATGGCTGTTAACGTTACTATTATGAAGTGTGAATGAATTCATCCTTGCCCTGCTGTCCCAGAACTGCCCCTAACAGGAGGAAAACAGTCCTTCAGACTTGTGCAGAAAAGCCTTTTAGATACCGACTCAGCAACTACTTCCAGAAAGGTTAACATAGCCAACACTTGGGCCCAGCCTGGAGATAAAGCATGAAAAGAACCAGCTTCAGCCTCTGTTCTCTTTTGATGCACAAGGCAGACATCAAGCAAATATTTTCATAGATAAATCACAATTAAAGTAAATCTTAGGGCTGGGGATATAGCTCAGTTGGTAGAGTGCTTGCCTCGCATGCACAAGGCCCTGGGTTCAAATCCCCAGCACCACAAAAAAATAAATAAATAAATAAAGTCTTGGAATGAGAAGTAAAGGGTATTTAGTGAGTTATGTCCAAGGATCCCAGTAGTGGAGTGAGGAAGGGTGATCCTCCCTGAGGTTCCCCATGGTGGGGGTCATGGAGTGGAGGTGGCCAAGCAAAGCTTTACATTGACCTTCCATGTTTAATAAACCCCTCTTCCTCTCCCTACACATGCCCTGCTTAGGGTATACCCAGTCAACTTTCCTCTGGTTTTAAATACATTCTTACATACCTATATATTTACCATTAAACTCAATGTTTAACTAGATATAATATTATCATATGCTACAGTATTAATGACAGTATTATATATACATATTATGATAGTGTTATGATAGGATATAGTAATACAATCAGTACTGATTTAATATTAATTCAATTACTATTCTGAGTGTTAATATTCAGTTACTAACATAAAAATCTAGACATTCTATACTTCTGGAAAATGTCTGTTCCAATCATTTATCATCACACTATGAAGGGCTCAGGCTCAGCACAGAATAATAAAACTGGACCTAAAATTAAACTAGTTAAACCCTATAACAATTAACTCATTTAATCCCCCAATACTTCTACTGAGAAGGAATTCACAAACTCATATGGCAAAGGTAAGATATTAGAACTGGTGGACACTGAGAGAAAATTTTTGAGGACTAATAAATTCATTTTTTTGAATGAGAAAAAGGAATGAGAGAGGTTAAGTGGCTTGCCCAGACTTCACACGGTCATCAAGACAGCCTGAGCCACCATGTCCAGCTCCCAGGCCATGCTGTTCCTCTTCAGTTCCTGAAACCCCTGCCATCAGAGCCCACTTTGTGGAATATTTCAGCATATTTCTACACACGAGGACTTCCTTGGAAGCCTTGCATTTTATTGTAAAAAGCCATATGACTTTTATATTCTATCCCATAATATACTTTCGTTTAATATGAAATATGTTGGTTTAATTAATTAATCCAATGGATGATCCAAGGAAAGCTGCACATTTGTTTATTCTGTAACTGGTGCTGCTAACCCTCAATCACACACCTTCAATGGTACTCATGATTGACCTTGAGAAGCAAATGTTAACCTCAGAATGAAAACATTCTTTAGATTCATTTGCATTCATCAGTTTTCCATCCCTGTGACAAAGCACCCGAAATAAGGGAGAAAGATTCATTTCAGCTCAGAGTTTCAAAAGTTTCCATACATGGTTGCTTGGCCTGGTTGCTAGTAGGCCTGTAAAGAGGTAGAACATCATGGCAGAAGCACATGGCAGAGGACAGCTGTCATGTCATAGCAACCTGGAAGGGGAAAAAGAGAGAGATAGAGAGCCAGGAGAGAGAGAGACAGACAGACAGAGAGACAGACAGACAGAGAAAAATATACCCTTAGAGGGCACACCTCTGATGACCTACTTGTTCCAATTAGGTACCACCTCCTAAAATTTCCTACCTCCCACTAACCCATGAAGATATGAACCCATCAATGGACAAATCCACTCATGAGATCAGAGCCCAAAAATCCACTCACCTCCCAAAGGCCTCACCTGTGAGCACTGAGACACTGGGGACCACACCACCAAAACATGAATCTTTGGGGCACATTTCAGGTCCAAATCGTAACATCATTCAGCAATATTATTTTATGCACTCAACAAGTACTTTTTGAAAGCCTGCTATGTAGCAGTTGCTGGACCAGCCACTTAATAAGATATCATCTCATTCGATCTTCATGACAATCATGTGAGGTAGGTATCATTTCTCCATTTACGGATAAGGAAACAGGTTCAAAGAAATTAAGTAAATGGTCCAACAAGTTCACAAAGCCAGTAAATTTGTGACAGACTGGAAATTTGAATCCATGTCTGGATTTATAATCCTTGTCTGAGTCTGCAGGCCCCAAAACTCAACTCACGCCACTGGGGAGTCCACAGGTAAAGTCAGCCTCACTGACACATCTCCACATTTGATCCTTCCTGCTGCAGCTGCCATCCCCTGAATGATGGGAATAATGAAGAAAGGGGCATAGCAGCAGGTGGTTCGATTGTATATCAAACCACTTCAGAAGCCCCGGGGAAACTGAGAACCTCAAAAATGCACTAAGAGATTCTGATTGGTTAGGATCAGGCTAGCACCCATCTCAGGACCGATCACAAGGCCCAAAGACGAGATAACTTCAGCTGGCCTACCCAGGTCGTGTGACCACCTTAGTGACTGGAGTAAGTATGGATGGAGTTAGTCATGATAGCTGTAGTCTGCAGATTGCAGGACCATGCCACCCAACTGAAGGGATTCATGGCTGACCAAAAAGTAGTAGATGACCTCTCTAACCATCTCAAGACAGCTGACAAGGTTGTCTCAAAAATAACACTCATAATAAAAATCAATTTGTTGATCATCAATGCACTTCCACTGCTCTGTCATAGAAACAGGAAAGATATTTTAGCATATGTTCCTGCCCTGGATTTCACAATCACACTTTTGAAAGAGTCTCTATTTAGCCCTAGCAAAAGGGCAGGAAGGAAGGTTGGCCTCCTATGACTAATAAAATCAGCTGATACAACCCCTGGGTTCAATTCCCAATACCAATTAAAAAAAAAAAAAAGGTGTTACCCTATGGCTTCAATTAATTCTGCACTTTTTTTTGCCAGGTACAATGGCATACACCTATAATCCCAGCAACTCTGGAGGGTGAGGCAAAAGAATCCAAGTTCAGAGCCAGCCTCAGCATCTTAGTAAGGTCATAAGCAGCTTAATTTATTTTGAGACCTTAGCTTGTTTTGAGACATTGTCTCGAAATAAAAAATAAAAATGGGCTAGGGATATTGCTCAGTGGTTAAGTGCCCCTGAGTTTAATCCCTAGTACTAAAAAAAAAAAAAAAAAATCAGCTGACATGGATCTCCTACCTATCAGAGCTACACCCAGCAGCTCAAACCCCTGAGTTAATTCTGTTTGCATGAAAACTGAAATATCGTTTGATCTCCACAATCTCTCCCAAAGAGTGTTATCACTCAGATGCCGGCCCCTGTCCTTGGTGGCCCCTTGCTCTGGCTGTCCCTTTGCGGGTGTGCACAACCTAAATCCTGAATGTGCAGACATAGGTAGGTAGCGGTTTGGCACCACTGAAGTCTGGGTTTCCAGGCCAAACTCCACACTTGCCAATAACTATTTCCATTACAGAAGCAGAGCACAAAGCCCAGAGCCTCCTCAGGGCTGCACAGCTGAGAAAGGGCCTTAATGAGCCCTGAGAATCCTGCCTTCCCAGCTGAACAAGTAGCTCAAGGTCAATATCAGAATTCAGGGAGAAGACCTTGTTTTGCCTGAAAGATCAAAGCAAGGGACAGTTTTGATCAGAATTGTCCAGACAAATATTTTAGCCTCCAATTTATTCTGATTATGCAGAACAGGCCTGAGAGGGTCACAACCATTAGAGAGACGGTCACTCAGTTCAGCCAGGCTGGAAGGATACAAACCCTTCTTGGAGAGTTCTGAGATTGCAGAACTTTCTAACAGCTTGTGGGAAGTGACAGAGGCAGGTGAAAACTTGCCCTGCTTGCTGAGTTTGTTATACTCTGATGAGGAATACAAGTGGAGCTGGAAGGGACCTCAGAGACTTCCACTGGTACACAGTCACCCCAGCAACATGCCAGTTCATGATAAGTTAAAAATGAAATGTTGCCTCCTAATCCACCACTTCTCTTTGATGTTCCCTGATGAAAATACTCATGATGAAACATAGTCCTGACTGCAAACTGCAAGCCTCAGGGAGATGCCAATAAGAACTTTCAGGCCGCCCCTGAGAAGTTGGGGAGAACCTGTCCATTGTCAAAGTTGCACTTCTGAAGGGCATAAAAGGCCTTTTGGGTAAGGAAGGGCAGCCCTCCAGGTGGACAGTTACCAGGAATGAGGCTCCCTTGGGGAGGCAGAGGCCATGTGCCCCTTGGCCCTATGGGCACAGGATTCTGGGGCCACTCCAGGAGAACCACGCTGACATTACAGACATTTCATGAGCACTTACTCAGTAGCAAGTACAGGACTTTTACACAAGTTCATTTATGGAATTCTTGTCACAAACCTACAATACTATCTCCATTTTATAACAAAAAACTGCATAATAATCTGCTTATGACAAAGGAATCACTGTGTAGCAGAGGAGGAATTCAAACCCAGACCTTCATATCTTCCATGACTTTGCAGAATCTAGCAGCTGTCCTAATATCCCTATATGAATAATTGGTACATTTTAGAAAATTCCTGCTAATAAGTGAAAAAGAAATGATAGATTTAGAATATTGCCACTCTGCAATCCCTAATAAATAAAGAGTTGGAGGCAATAATTATTGATGACTAAACAAACCATTAGGTGAAAAACTGACAGGGAACCATACACACGATGGATCAACCCCAATATCACAAAAGGGACAACCAGACATAAGGTGCTTCTCAATGTGATGCAGTAGGAAGATGTGCACATATCAACTGTCAAAAAATCAGACCTGAATCTGATCAAGCAGCTAAATCTACCACCAGCATATGAGGAAGTACTGGGGACAGAGGAACATGCTAAACTACACCATGGTTTATAAATGGGAAAACCCAAAATATGAAGAATTTTTCAGTTCAAAATGGTGTGGTTTCTTCCAAAAATAAATCAGTAGAGAAAAAAAGAGGAAGTGGAGATTTGCAGGCAAAGATTGAGGCTTCAGAAACATATCATTCAAATGAAATGTGTGTATCTTACTTAGATCTCATTCCAAACCAACTATATAAAGGTATGTTTTGAAAATAGTGAGAATTTGAATATTGAATGGATATTAGATGACACCAAGTGTATTCATTTTCTATTGCTGCCATAACTAATTTATCAACTTAAAGGAGTACCCATTTGTTATTTCACAGTTTTGTAAGCCAGAAATCCAAGTACAGTAAGGCTCATCTGGGCTTCAACTTGGAGTCTCACAAAGCCAACATCAAGGCATCAACTGAGTTGTGTTGCTTTCTGAAGTCTCTGGGAAAGAATCTGGTTCCTAGCTGTTTGACTATTGGCTACCTCCAGTTCATCGTGAGACTGTGTCCCCCTTCTGGTGGCATCAGCAGATGGCTTCCTTTAGTTCTTTGAGGCCTGTCTCTGCTCCTTGCATGCTCTATCTTAGAGCCAATTACAACTCATGTCAACCTCATATTCAACTCTCTCTCCTGCCTTCCCCCTCTTCTTTCAGGTGGAAACAGCTATCTGTGTTTCAGGCCTCATAGTTTGGGTGTATCCAAATAATCCAGAATAATTTCCCTATTGTTCAGTCTCTAACCTTAATTACATCTGCAAAGTTCCTTTTGCCCTATTTTCACAACTTCCAGGGATGAGGCTGTGGACATCTTGGAGGGAGAGTATTATGCTAGCTATGACATGCAGGACCTACCTATGACACCAAGGAATTAGAAATATTTTTAGAAGTCATCAGGCAGTTGTGGATAGGGATTTAAAGCAAACTAGCCCTTATCTTTTAGGTTATATTAAGAAACATCTAGCAATGAAATGATAAAAATAACTGAAATTTGCTTAAAGTAATAACAAGATAGGTCAGGGAAAGTGGGTGAGGGCTTCGGTGAAGCACGTTGACTCCCTTTTGATCATTGTTAAACCTTAGTGGCAACTTCACAGAAATACATTATGTATTTCCTCTGTTTTGAGGTGGAGATAAGATTTTCTGTAACTTGCAAAAAGGTGAGAGATCCCTTTCCACCACCAGAGATCCTCAAAATACAATATACATGAGTCTCTAGAAAACTTATTAAACATGCAGATTCCTGAATCCCAAGCTGAAAGTCCTGGATCAGTAGATTTGGAATGGGGTCCAGGGGATTCTGAAACAAGTGTCATTAAGCATGCTTTAAGAAGCACCACACAGCTGGACACAATGACATGTGCGTATAAGCCCAGCTACTCGGGAGACTGAGACAGGAAGATTTCAAAGATTTCAAGTTTGAGGCCAGTCTGGACAACTTAGTGAGAAACCATCTCAAAACAAAAAATAAAAATGGCTGGAGATGTAACTCCATGTTAGAGCACTTTCCTAACATGCAGGACACCCTGAATAATTGACCCCCACTATTTCAAATAAAAAGAAGCATTGCACTATTGTGGGATGATTAGTAAGAAAGAGACAAAACCAAAACACTGGGCACAAAGAAAAGGTTAGAAAGAATTAAAAGCTAGACAGATTGGACCAATTGAAGAAATCAAGGAAAGTTTCCTAAGACAGGAGATGCCTGAGGCATGGACATGTAAGGATTGATAGAAATCGAATGTCAGAAAATTTGAAATTTTCTTCTAAAACTACATTGGCAGGAAATGGCAAGGCAAAGCTGGCAAATATCTAGTTGTCCAGATTGATTAAAAAATAAGGTCAGCCAGTGGAGGTATAAAATCTTGAAATAGAAGGTGGAGCTCTGGCTCTACAGGGTCCTGAGTGCTGGGGCTTTTGCATTTAAGTCAGCAGGCAAGGGAACTATTGAGGGTATTTGTGAAGCAGAATGGCAGGTTTGGAGTTAGGCATTCCAACTTAAATCACCACTTCAGAATAAACTTTGTTTACCATATTTTCTAATGTTGGTGAGATGGTCCTAAAAGGATTGGATATGCTGAGGCTAATCACATGTTTTTCCCCAAGACCAGCATTCAGAAAGCCATGTACTTCTCCATGGGACTGTCATGGGGTGGGGGTGGCTGAGCTTCATTTGCTCCTCTCTCTTTCTGCTTCTACGAACACACTGTGCAGAATTATGTGCTCCCCTCAAAAGAGAAATAGCAAAAGTGGCAAGTGTATAACAGATTGTCAGAGCTGCTATTTGAAATCCTTGCCAAATAAACTTCTTATTTTTCTAAATATTGACTAAGTATGGCAAGAGTCAGGCCACCGTTTGGAAAGGTGGAACTGACTTACATTTTTCCTTGTGTATTTTGACATTTCTGAGGGCGGACAATGGAATTGAGAAGTTGGATTGGTCATCCTATTGGGAAATGGAGAATGTAAATCATAACTCTTTCTACTCTTGTAAAAATGCCTCACACATATGTAGGAAAATCTTAACGGCCCACAGTATTTCACATTTTTTATCCCAGGGTTCAGTGTTAAACAGCTATGTTTGTTACAAGTAAATGTAAGAGGACAATGGATACACACACAAGTTTTATCCAGATGGAACATATCACACATTTTTTTTTTACTGACTTTCAATACATCTAAGACACTCCTGAGTGCAAGACACATCATTAAACTATGGTGGGCTATTGACTGTCAGATGCATCATAATTTCAAGGATATTAAAATGTCAATTGGTGAAATAGAGTATTCTCTTTAAATCCTCCTCAAAAATGAAGTCCAAATTACACCTTCCATAGATATTGCTGAGTCTTCAGCATTCACAGAAACATGGAAGTCATCACTGTGACCACAGCAAGGCATGTACCCCAAAAGACCCAAGAATTCATTAAGCAGAGAGCACTGAACTTGGAGTTAAGAGGACTTGGTTCAGATACCAGACCTGCTACTTCCAGCAATGAAAACCAAACCAGGTTGGTAAACTCCCTAGTTTCAGTTTTCTAATGTGTCAAATGAGAGTATTGACAACTAGACAACAGATTGTTTTAAGAATGCAATTATCAGCCATCTAAGTATTTCTAGCCCTAAATCCATCATATACCAAGTGATTACTATATGCTAGTTGAATCCAAGTGTAAGTATCATGCACCATGATAGTGCAAAGATGGAACAAGCAATCAGCAGAGTAAGTCTTTACTGAGATCCTGCCATGAAAACTTTCCCTCAGGGTCCCCATATTATGTTACAAGGTTGTTTTCAAACTTGAGTGTGAATTAGAATAAAAAACACAGATTACCAAGCTCATCCCTGGAACTTGTGAAACTTCAGGGGTGAGACCAGAGAACTTGCCTTTGTAAGTTCCCAAGGATCCTCATGCTGCTGCTTTGGATACCACGTTTGGAGAACCATGGATGACAAGCATGTTCTTTGCCCCAAGAAGCTCTTGGTCTAACTGAGGAAATAAGAAAAAGCTCTCATGACCCTCCAGTGAACTGCAAATCTTCCTCTCTGTGTATTTATAGGTCAGACTCAGACTCAGATGGATACAGCAGGAGACCAGAGGAGAGAGAGAACAGTGAAGGCCAGAGAGCCAGTGTGTATCTGTATCACTGAGAAGACTGGTTGGAGTCTTCAAGGTTAAGTGTGAGCACATTTTGTCTAGGAGGCTGCATGGCTGATACTGAGCAGTACCATTGTTTACAGCTGATGTTTGTACCCGCTCCTGAGTGATTGGTGTCCATTATGACGACTCAGTGCCCACATCCACAGAATAACTTATTTTGTCCCTTGATGAAAGATGTAAGTCTAGGTAAAAGAATGAAGAATGAACAGAGAAGAGAGAAGGAGGGTTCTGGATCACAGCACGATCAGCCTAACTGGGTGAAAGGCAGCACCAGAGAGAACTATAGGGGAGGCCAGAAGAGATACTAGGAGGTGATGTGCCTGGGATAGGTCCATAACAGCAGTCTGCAGAGTGGGGGTATGAGTCTGAGTCCAAGACACAGGAATGAACATCTGGAGCAGGGTCTAGGAAGTAAGACCTGAGAGCAGGAGTGAATGTAAGCAAGATTTAAAGGGAGAATTCTACAGAACTTGGTATATGGTGGTGAATGGATTGAAATAAGGGAACCTCTAAAGACAGAATGATTAAAAAATGGTAGAGGCAAAAAAAAAAAAATGGTAGAGGCTTTGATTAAAAATAATAGGTACTAAAAGAAGGAAGAGGTTTGTGGAGGATGAAAATGGGTGAGATTTGAGACTGTTTTCTGTGCTGACTGTCCAGCAGGATTATCTACTGAACCTTTTTAATTTTAACTTTTTTATTGGTTCTTTTTAATTATACATGACAGTAGAATCCATTTTGATACAATTATACAAGCATGGAATGTGCCTTATTCTAATTAGGACCCCATTCTTGTGGATTTACATGATGGTGGGATTCCCTGTGGTGTATTCATGTATGTACACTGGAAGATTATGTCATACTCATTCCACAGTCTCCTTTTCCTATCCCCTTCCCTTCCCTTTATTCCCCTTTGTCTAATCTACAGAATTTCCATTCTTCCCCTCCCCACCTCTTATTATGGGTTAGCTTCCACATATCAGCAAAAACATTCAACTTTTTGGGGATTGGCTTATTGCACTTAGCATGATAGTGTCCAGATTCATTCATTTACTGGCAAATGTCATAAAGTCATTCTTATTAATGGTTGAGTAATAATTCATTGTGTATATATATCACATTTTCTTTATCCATTCATCTGTTGAAGGGCACCTTGTTTGACTCCATAACTTAGCTATTATAAATTGTGTTGCTATAAACATCAATGTGGCTGCATCACTGTAGTATGCTGATTTTAAGTCCTCTGGGTATAGGACAAGGAATGGGATAGCTGGATCAAATGAGGGTTCCATTCTTAGTTTTCTGAGGAATCTCCATACTGCTTCCCAGAGTGGTTGTGCCAATTTGCAGTCCCACCAACAATGTTTAACTGTAGCCTTTTCCCCACATTCTAGCCAATATTTATTGTTGTTTATATTCTTTTTTGTTGTTGTTGTTACTTATATTCTTGATAATTGCCATTCTAACTGGAGTGAGTTTAGATCTCAGTATAGTTTTAATTTGCATTTGTCTAATTGCTACAGTTATTGAGCAGTTTTTTCATACATGTGTTAATGGATTGTATTTCTTCTCTTGAGAAGGATTTGTTCAGTTCCTTTGCCCATTTATTGATTAGGTTATGTGTTTGGAAGGTGTTAAATTTTCTGAGTTCTTTGTATATCCTGGAAATTAATGCTCTGAGGTGCAGGTGACAAAGATTTTTCTCCCATTCTGTAGGCTCTCTCTTCATGTTCTTGATTGTTTCCTCTGCTGTGAAGAAGCTTTTTAGTTTGATGTTACCAGTTTATTGATTATTGATTTTGCTTCTTGTGCTTTAGGAGTCTTGTTAAGGAAGTCAGTTCCTGAGCCCGTATGTTGGAGTGTTGGGCCTGCATTTTTTTCTAATATTTGAAGGGTTTCTAGTCTAATTCCTAAGTCTTTGATCCACATTGAGTTGAATTTTTTGCAAGGTGAGAGATAGGAGTTAAGATTTGCCATCAAGCTTGAAGAAAGGACAGGACTCAAGGTGTACATTTGGGAGTTCATCAGTATGGAGACATAAACTGAAGCCAGAGAGGTAGGAGAGATCTGAAGGATTGGCAATCAGGAGAACACTGAGCTCATTTGACAAGTACCCAAAGTTAGACAAAATGAAGCCTCTTCCATTTTTTTTTTTAGAGTTTGATAAAATAATTTTTAATTATAAGAAATGTTTTCAGTGTTTATGAAAATTATTTTGTTGTATGCTGATTCTTTTCTGTATTTTTATTGGTGCATTATAGTTGTACATAATGGCGGGATTTGTTGTTGCATATTTGTACATGTGCATTATATAACAATACAACTTGACCAATATCACTCCCCAGTATTTCCCCTTTCCTTCTGTCCTCCCTTGCCCTGGTCCCTTTACTCTACTGAACTCCCTTTTATTTTCATGAAACCCTTCCCTACATTTCTTTTCCTAACTTCAACATGTGAGAGAAAGCATGACCTTGACCTTCTGAGTTTGGCTTATTTCCCTTAACATAATAGTCTAAAGTTCCATCCATTTTCATGCAAATGATATAATTTCATTTTTATTTATGGTAGAATAAAACTCTATTGTGTATATATACCACATTCTCTTTCTCCATTCATTTGTTGATGAACAACTAGGCTAGTTTGGCTATTGTGAATTATGTGGGTATGTATGTATTGCTATAATGTGATGACTTTAATTCTTCCATTGAGTTTTTAACACAGTTGTTGCAGAAACAAATAGAACAAGCAGGATGTGTGTGTGTGTGTGTGTGTGTGTGTAGAGAGAGAGAGAGACAAAGAGAATTTGAACATCTCAATGAAGAAGCAGGATATATATATATATAAAATATACATTATAATTATGTTATATTATATATTTTTTATAATTATAGTATATATATATATAACCAACAATTAGAGAATATACATTATTTTCAAGTATGCATAAAGCATATATATGATGTATCCTGTCATGTACAACAATGCAGGTCTCTCAAGGAATATACAGTCTAGTAGAGACATAAGTGATTTATGGTCCACTCAACTTTGTCATCTGTTCCCTGATGAAACTTCAAGAACAAGAATCTAAAATAAATGAAATTGACTTACTCACCTACTTGGTGTCCTGGAATGCCCTCCCTGGCCAAATGCTGGCCAGGTCTGCCTCCTCCTCAGGTCATCTCCAGCCAGGGCTGGGTAGCTGTCCCAGGGTCAAGTTCTCTAGGGAGGGCCCTTCATAACTCCAAATGCTGGGTATATGAAACAAAGTAGACCAAAGGAGCAGGACAGTCACCAACCCATTGGAAAAGAATGAAAGACTCCTCTCCCCACCTCAGGGAGGGAACAAGGAAAGAACATTTAAGCACAATTGTTGATTTTAAGCTCCTTGGTTTAATTTTTTTCTTCCTTTTGTGCAGTGGGGCCTCAAAAGTTTTCTCTTTTCTAACTTGACCTTGTACAATTTGAGTTTGCTGACCATAAGTGAAGCAACATAGAGAGAAAATTCTCCCAAACTTTTGAAATCACTTTTGTGTGATGCTTCTAGTAACATCTTATGAAGAAACTTTCCTAAGAAACACAGTTTAGGAAATGGCAGACTAGAGGACAGCATTTCTGAAACTACTTTCTTACTACAAACACACATTGCAACAATGGCCCCATTGCCCAGCACAAATATGGAAACCACCAAGTTCTCCAACGGGAACTATTTCCCTGGTTCCTCTGGTGCAAACAGTTTAAACACACAGAAGAGAGCATCTGAGGCTGGGGCCTGCCTCACTCAGCGGTAGAGCAGTTTATTTTCCTTCCCCCAGTAAGGTTGACCTTGACCTCATCACTTCACATTCTACATGGTTGGTTCCACCGTTTTATTATTATGTTGTTGCCATCCACATTTTCTCTCCTTAGAGAAAATGCCAAAAATAAATCATCTTAATTCAATGACAGGGATCTAAAATCCATAAACATTTCTTTTTGAGTACATGTTGGTGACTTGTGCACAGAATTGCCATGATCTGTCAGCATGGCTCCTCACTACCCTGGCAGTGGAGAATAAGGCACTGTCAGCGAGGTGGCTCCCAGATCCCATCTGAAAACTGTAGGACAGCCCTGGTGAAATGCCTTTCACTAGACTTTGTGTCAACATAGTTGACAATTCGTTAGTGTTTGGCTTTCCTTTAGAAACCAGACTAGGGAAGAGGCCATGGAGTTGCTCCTTGATATGTCCATACCAACCCAGGAGATGTGCTAATTCTTCATGACAGTGATACTGGAAGATAGTGATTGAGGAGATAGTGGCTGGGTGAATGACAAGAACCAGGATGACACCTGGTAACACAATACCCCTCCTAGTCAACCAGCCAAGAGTGCGTTGGGTCTGGGAGCTGGGGCCTTCAGGCAAGTCTCAGGATTTCAGCACCCTTCTGAATGACTCATGGTGCACTCTGACCAGCTGAAGCGTTAAAGACAATTTAGAGCAAGTGGCATTCATTTGTGGTTAGATGGACCACTTTAAGAGTCCAATTACTAGCTTTTCTGGGGCTTCTAAACCTATTGCGCTTGGACCAGAGCCAGGCCATTGGAAAAGTTTGGATTTGATTTTTGTTTCCTGCTTCCTGGGCCCTTCCTAAGATCCTCTTCTTCTTCTTCTTCTTTTTTTTTTTTTTTTTTTTTTTTATCTAAACAATAATTTACTACTGGCAAGGTCAACGCAAATTAATTAATCCCAGTTACTGGATGGGTGTGACAAAATACTCTAGAGGTGACTGAGAACTGCAGATCACATTGATGGATGAGAAGATGTCCATGTCTGAGTGCCTCTGCCCTCATACCCTTCATGTGTTTATGTTGTCCCTAAACCTCCCCATCAGGGTAATATAACAAAATGGCAGATAATTATTAATTATTGTTAACTGGACATGATGCCAGGAGTCAGCCACATACACACACACTCACACAGTGTCTCACCCTCACAAAATTCAGGAAATTAAGTCAGTTGCTCCAAAATCACAGCAATAGTGAGAGAAGTGATGTTGGAATCCAGGTTGTTCTAATAATCCTTGCTCCTCATATACATTTCCCTCCCCACCTGTGTTTCATTCTTTCTCAGCTTTAAACTAGTCCACTGAAGTAGTGATGATTCTCAGTGTGGTCCCAGACTCACATTGGCTTCACCTAGAAACACAAGAATTTGGCATTTGCAATTCTTATACTGCCAGGTGAAACAGAAATTCTGTGGGTGTGGCAGAGCACTCTGTGTTATAAAAATGCCTTCCAGATAAGCTTGATACTCCTCAAAGTTTGAGAACCACTAGGCTAAATTTTCAACCTACCACATTTCTTTTTTTTTTTTGGTACTGGGGATTGAACCCAGGGCCTTTTGTTTGCAAGGCAAGCATTCTATCAACTGAGCTATATCCCCAGCCCCTACCACATTTCTGAGATTGACAAATTGCAAAGCAATTCTCCCTGCTTTGTATGAGAAAATACTTAAGACTGCAAAAGGCTGTAACTGTCTGCAACCTCTGTCTCTGTTTACAATTAATTTCTTAAGCATTTTCTCTTCTAGATCATACCCACATTCCTGTCCAGTTCAGCAGCACCAACTCAGACATGGATATCTTCTCATCCATCAGCGTGATCTGCAGTTCTCAATCACCTCTATAGAGTATTTTGTCACACTCATTCAGTAACTGGGATTAATTAATTTGTGTTGACTTTGCCAGTAGTAAATTATTGTTTAGTTAAAAAAAAAGAAGACTTCATGAAAAAGTTTGGATGGAGGCAGACAAAATAAATTGGGGGAAGAGCAGGAAAGGGGAGGAAAGTGGAGACTGGCTTCTATAAGAAAATTGTAGGGTGATTTTTCAAAAAGTTATTATTATAGTAAAATATACCTAACACCAATTTTACCATTTTAGCTATTTTTAAATGTGCAGTTTAGTGGCATTAAACATATTTTCATTGTTGTGCAACCATCACCACAAACCATTTCCAGAATAGTTTCATCTTGAAAAATTAAAACTCTATTCCCATTAAAATGAATGAATGGGTGAATGGATGAGATCAAGTTCTGCCTGAAATCTAAGGGCAAAGTTAAAACAAAATCCCATTTGTTGATTTAAAGGGTTGGTTACCAGGGATGTCTCTGTAGAAGTGGTTTTCAAATTTCTGTGTGAGTCAGAATCACATGGAGGTCTGGTAAAAACACAAATTGCTGGGTCAGTAGGTCTGGAATTTGCATTTCAAACAAGTTCCCAGTTGCTAATGCTGCTGGTCCTGGAACCATACTTTGTGAATCATTTGCCTAGAAGAAATATCTCAGTGACCAGAACTACAATTATATCTACAACCTGCTTTATTTTTATCTCAAAATTCAATGCAGTCTCCTCAAACCACAATTAGAAGCCACAAAGAGTTATTACCTTAATACAAAGGGGATGACTCTGAGAACCCCCCCACCAAGCTGCCTCTAATTCTGTATTTTAATTTACCCACACAAACCCAAATAGAATTGTAGAGTTTCTCTTAGATTTTAAAACACTTCTTCCCACCTCCATTTAAGATTAGATGAACTAAAAGCATATCAGTTGAATTCCAGTATCTTTCAGCAAACACCAGTGCCAACCCTGTGCACAGGGAAGGATACAAAGACCACAGGAAACAGTGCCTTACCTCAAGGAGCTCCTGATTCCTATCTTATCTGGATGTCCTGGAGAATAATGGCCAATCGGAAAAGGTACAAACTGGACAAGAGCAAAGGTTCTTACATCTACTCACTATCTTACATCCAAATGGGAAGGATTCTCTCTGCCAAGGTGGCCATGAGGGGGTGGTCAGTACAAGTTGGAGTCTAAAGGCTAAAAGCTTATCAAGGACATGACAGTCACTTGGGAATTGTGTATTTCACTCACTGGAGGGGAATCACTAACCACTGACCTGTGGAAATAAGTAAAAATTCCTAGACATACATTTGGATTTTGAATGCCCTCCTAAGGTCCATGTGTTACAGGGTTGGTCACCAGTCTATAGCCACGTGGGAGGTAGTGGAATGTTTAGGAGGTGGGGCTGAGTGAAAGGAAGTCAGGTGATCAGGGCCTGCCTTTGAAGGAGATTTTGGAAACATAGGCCATGCCTGTCTCTGTGTGCTTCCTGGTTGCTGTGAGGTGAGTACCCTCCTCTGCCACAGGCTCTTGCCGTGATGTACCGTGCTGCCACAGACCCCCAGCAACATGAACAAGTAACCACAGACTGAAACCATGTGCCAAAATAAACGTCCCTCCCACCTTAGGTTGACTATCTCAGGTACTTCTTATAGGAACAGAAAGACAACGAACAAAATCTAGGTTTTCACTTCAGGATCATAGAGAGGAAAATGTTGGGACTCACTCATGTGAAGGCAGTCAGAGTTGGGGCTGGCAAATTGCCTAGCAGAATACAGATGAGAGAAGCTGGAGGTTAAGAAGGCAGGAACATGATGGAATGGGAAGAAACTGGGAACCCTGAGAAGAGGCAGCAGCTACCTGCATGTCGCCCTGGAAGTATTTGGGTCTGGGTGGCTCCATCTTCCTATTTTTTTCAAGAGGAAGACAGAAACTTTAATTTTTGTGTCAATCTCCGAATGTTCTACTGAAAACTCAACTTTTTTTTAACCTGTGCCGGCCAAAGGGACATGCTGAGGGCTGAATGGCATCCCAAGGTCACCAGTTTGCAATCCTCATTCTAAGGGAAGGGCACGATAAAAACAAACAAACAAACAAAATATTGATAATTCCCACAAAAGGAAACTCCACAAAACTAAAGACAAAGAAAAGGAGAAGGATCCCAAGGTGAGGACAAAGGTGGTCTGTAGAAAAACATTGGAAGAAGGAGGGACTGTGTGACTGAGAACTGAACAAATTATCAGCATAGGCTGTCTACGTTAATCAAATTTGCCAGATAATTGTGTAGCCCTACTTCACAGAGACTGTGAGTGTTCACGTTCACAGCTGCTTCCTAAATTTAGCTCTGACTTCTGATAACCAAGACCTGGCTCTCGGGTCTATTCTCTGACCTGGTTCTGGAGAACATCCAAGACTCTGTGGCTCCAGGGCTGGTTGAGAAGAGACTACCTGAGCTCCGTCCCCCTAGGACTGGCCTTCAAGTCTAATGCTTCAGAGCCCCCTACAGAATGTGAATGGCCACCAGTGCCTGTGACTGGTGGAGGCTTCCAAAACTGGCTCACTGTACTTCATGGTCATTTGGGGGCACTGGCTATCTATTTAGTCCATATCTTCAGTTTTAATTTAATCCTCCATTCAGAATCCCTATTTTGTGGAAGAGCTCCAAAAAGCTAAATAACTTGTCCAACATCACACGGCCAGGAAATGGTAACTTTAGGATTTTTCACCTGGGTCTCCTGATGTTCCTTCTCTACATTTCAACCAACTATTGAAGTTAAATCAATTTGAATCACCTCCTTAACTAGAATTCTCTCAATAATTCCTTGGTGTAGTGTATGAAAAACAAAACAAGATACAAAATTAGGGCATTATAGGTTGATAGGTTTAAGTCCTCACTCTACCACTAATCGACAAACTCAAGTAGTCCCCTTGCCTGAGTTTATCTCTGTTTATCAGTCTTCTCACCTGTGGTGTGAAGATCATATCTACTCAAGAAATGCCAGGAAGAAAATATCAGTAATGCATAAAAAGGATCTAGCCAAGTGCCTGGCACAGATAAGGCACTCGGTAAGTGGGGTTTTTCTTCCCCATCCATGGAAGGATTGGGCAATTTCCTGAAAATGCATTGAGTGATACACACACACACACATTCTCCTGAGATACCTAGCCACTTGGCAGAGTTGCCAAAGGCGAGCAGCACCCTTCTCCTGCCCTGGAATAGCACAGAGGGCTCATCTCTTGCCCCACCCTCAGACACCTGGTAAACCTCACCTCCAGCTGTGTAGTCCACTGAACGGTTTGATTTAATGTTAGTAGGTCCTGAGTTCACAAAAGTTCATGGTAAGCAAAGTTAACCAAACTTTTTTTTTTTTTTTCTGCAGAACCTCTCAGAGCTTTAAAAATACTAAAATAGTTTGTGATGTTTCAAAGAGAACATAGCTTTACCCAAATTTATTTCACCTCACCACCGCTCTGCTGAAATGAGTCCATGGCTGCCCACTAGCATTCCACTTTTCCATCATCCCCTTGCACTGACCTTTCCAGGACCCCCTCATTTAAATGTCCCATGGTTTTCCTTTCTGCTTAAAAGCCTCCACCATCATTGAGATCAGTGAGGTTTGAATCTACATCTCAAAGTCCCTGCTCAAGTTCCGGAACTACCACGGGAGCCCAGACTTGCAACCGCTCCCAGGTAGAGGGAGCTAATAGGGAGGTAGAGCCATCTACAGGAGACTTACGGTACTGCACAGGAGCCAAGAGGAACTCCCGGCAAAGGGACCAAAAGAAGCATTGCAGCGACTAGTACAAATTGCTCTATCCTCACTTAATCTAAGGTGGAGATTTAGCAGCAAGAGCGTGATTCTCACAAGAGAATATTTTATTTTTGTCTAATGGAGTGAATGGAGAGACATGATCTTTCTCCACAACTTATGCTCTAACAATGTATGTGTATTAGAATGAGAGGGCATTTAAAGTAGCTGTCCCCTCTGCAGCTTTGTATATGCATTAAACTGCACATGAAAGGGAGCCCATTTTCAGTGTCTATCAATAACGATATCATTCAGTTGTAAGACTGTTTTTACCAGGATGGTTTACAGGATGTTCTGCACAAGAAGTCTGAGAGCTCTTCATTATAGCAAGTAAAACTTCACAGTCTTTTCCTAAATGTGTCTTTAGTGTAGCCTTTTGAAAAATAGACCTTCTTCCAAAAGAGCTCAAGAATAGCACTGACATCAGAAGAGCTCTGCCTTTTGAACTATCTTCGTGTCAAAAGCAAAATGGAAAGAGGAGCATGTTAGTGCTGTTGATAACAGATGTGCTGATGTGTTCAGGCTGGCAAGGAAGATCTCCCCAGAGTTCTCAGGGCAGGTGAGGAGGAGAGCATCATGCTGTAACAAAGCTCTTGCGTGCAAGGAATGATGATCATTCCTTCATCCGACACCCAACAGTATTCACTAGAGGCCTGGAACATACAAGACACTATGATGGATGGGCAGCAAGGGAGGGTGACAGACAAGCTCCCTGTCCTCACCAACCAACAAGAATGGGAGCAGTATTTCCATGTACAAAGGATCTCAAAGTTTGTCTTATGACAAACACTGATGAAGGGGTCTTTGCAGACTTTAAGTAGAATTGGCGAAGGAATAAAAAGGGGCCTGTGGCATTTTGTTAAGCAGGCTATTGTACAAGGTAGATACCATTTGTCTTTTCCAACAGTTCATCAGAAGGTGAGATCAATGCCTTATGAATACTTTCCATCTGAGAATCTTCATGGAGAAATTTTGGTCTCTTTCTGTAAGAACTTTTTATCAAAGCAGTTTCAGGCAAACTTCATTGTCCATTTAAGACAATCTTCAATGATCTTTATGATTGATAGTTTATAATTAAATAAATGAACAAAGGTAGCATTGTAATCTGAAAATCCAAGTACCAAGAACCCCCAAAAGATGCTTATCATTTGAAATGCTCTTAGCAAATCTATGCCTTTTCTTTCTTCTTTCTTTTACACTGATTTTTGCTTGTTTTTTTCCCACTGCCCTATCTTATTTTTCTTTGTAAGTTGTCTTAAATCTTTTGTGGAGTAAATAAATCAAATATATCTTTAATATTAAAACCTATTGTTAAAAAGCAATACTTACTTGCATTATTTTTTACTTGCATTATTTAGCTAAATTATCTACAGAAAAACCTTGAATTCCAGCATTCTCAAGGGGCTGGATCAACAGTAATCCAGATACAGTCAAATAAAAGTTGGAAAGAACACTCAAATCCCAAAACCTCAAAGCACCACTTATTCCTATAGTTGTGGGAAGGCAATGTGGTTCCTAGTGGCAAAAGCCATAAAACTCACAGCATGATTTTGGCTCTAAAACAAGACAATTACAGAGGACGAGAGACTTTCAGGGGGAAGAAAATCATATTCAAGTCTCAACATCTCATACCATCTATAAATACATGTCAGAATAATGGTTGCCTTGTGTTTGGGGATGGGAGTATAGGTTGAAAAGGGGCAGGAGGAAAACTTCTGGAATGCTCACTATCCCATACCTCAATCTGGGTGGTAGTTACAAAGTGATTACTTATGTTAGAATTTGTCAAGCTGCACCTTAAGGCTGATGCAATTGAGATACTTTCTATGTTAGACCTTAATTAAATTGATAGTAAATTTACTAAGCTATTCCTTAGTTGAATTCAATGTCCTTTACCAAGTCATAGCTTAATATGTATTAAATTAATACATACGTACAGGATTTTAATTTAGGAAATCTTATTGAATTTTTAAAGGTGCTAAAATTTGAACAGAATATTCTACCTAGACCATATTTGCAAAAGTAGGAAAATGGGCAAATATTTTGTATTTTTTTTTTTAGCATCCATATAGACTAAGAATTAAAACCAATATGTACCTGCTTGGAAGAAATCAGCACACATTTTGCCCCAAGTAAAAGGCCTGGGTCTTCACAGGGCCTTCCCAGAAGGGCCAGGACTTTCCTTCAGACACGCTCACCAGGCCAGACAATAAGGCCTTCAGGGTGTTGGGCTACAGGGACTTCTCTTAGGCAGCAGGGCAAGCAGCAGGTATCTCCACAGCCCTAGGTCAGGGTCAGACCTTTGTGTCTAGGGATTCTGGAAGTCCCTGCAGCACATGGTAATTCCCCCAGAGGCCCAGAGAACCCAAAGGAAGAGAGGAGCTGCTTCCAAGAGCTCCCTAGGTCCATAGCTGGCTGTGCATCCTTTATTGCTGTCCTGGACTCCCTTAAGGCTTTTCAACAATGAACATCTTTATTTTCTGTGGATTTATGGAAGAAAAAGTATGTCTTAAAAATATGTATTACCAAAAAGTTAATTTAAAAAAGTTCTTAAAAATAAATAAACTGTTAGAATCCTAAAAAGAAAAAAAAAATGGAAATAGCTACTAGTGATGTCAAATAAAGTGTCACACTAATTAACATAAAAAAATATGTATTACCTAGCCAAATGGGGTGGTGCACACCTATAATCCCAGTGACTTGGGAGGCTGAGGCAGGAAGATCCCAGTTTGAGGCCAGCCTCAGCAACTTAGTAAGACCCTGTCTCAAAAAAAAAAAAAATTTTTTTTTTTTTTTTGCATACTGGGGATTGAACCCAGGGCCTTGGCTTGCAAGGCAAGCTCACTACCAACTGAACTATATCCCCAGCCCCCTGTCTCAAAATTTTAAAAAAGGTGGGAGAGCTGGGGATGTAGCTCAGTGGTTAAGTGCCTCTGTATTTCCTAAGGTGTTAGATACTTCACTGTAAGAGTGCCAGAGGCTAGGGGTGGCAGCAAAAGGGCATCTCAAGCCATATTAACAAGCAATGCCCAACACCTCATGCTCTATAAAGTCCTGAGGAAGCAGACACACAAAGTCCCATCCAGTGTGAGTGATAGGTGGGACAAATGAATGACCACCTACTTGCCTGGCTGGTTCACAGGCTGATGTTCATGGGAGTCTAAAGGAAGGGAGAGATTTTGTTAGGACAGTTAAGGGGGCTCCAGAGAGGAAATCGTTTTCAACAGTTTCTTGATAAGGCCTGCATGTTGTAGGAGATCCTAACATAATCCAACAAAAAATATGATGAAGGAAGTTAAAAACTTCCCCAAGAGTTCTGCTGCATAGGATAGCCACCAATAGCCTCTCTGCTTAGCCCTTCCAGATCTCCCAGCTCAAATGCATTAAGTAATTATTGAGCCCACACCTAGCACCAGGCTAAGGGTTCTTTCATGATCTCACTTTATCCTCACAAGGAACCCGAGTGGCTGATAGTATGAAAAGAGTGGCATTGGGGTTGGGGTCGTGGCTCAGTGGCAGAGCACTTGCTTGGCATGTGTGAGGCCCTGAGTTCCATCCTCAGCACCACATAAAAATAAACAAAATAAAGGTATTGTGTCCAAATACAACTAAAAGAAAATTTTAAAATAAATAAAAAGTAAAAGAGTGGCATTGGTATGGAGATAGGCCTGAGTGTCAACTTCAGAATACAGGTGAGGAGATAAGGAGGTTAAAAAAGATCATTCACTTGCCCAGGTTGCCATGGTGCCTAAGCAACAGCACGTTCAGCCTGAACTATCTGACTTTATAGCCCCAGCTCTTGACCTCCTCAGAGTCCTATTCCAACTCCAAGGGCATCAATTTGACCCAGAGGGGACAGGGTGCAGGGAAGCAGAATGGTAAGAGAGAGAAACTGAGGCTGGCTGGGGAAAAAATATTGAATGCTTTGTTGATAAGTTTAGATGTCAGTCCAAAGGTCATGAGGTACCTTCTAGGATCCTTAAAGCTGAAAGTTCTGTGTTCTAGAAAGATCCCATTGGCAGTTATTACAGTTACGAGGCAGCCCAGGTACAATGAGCAAAACCTTGATCAGAACAGCAGGCTTGGGGAAGGACATCCAAAAAACCTGTCTGAGAGCCAGCAACAGTGGCACATGCCTGTAATCACAGTGGCTTAGGAGGCTGAGGCAGGAGAATCATGAGTTCAAAGTCAGCACACCTGGGTTTACTCCCTAGTACCAAAAAAGAAAAAAAAAAAAAAACGAAACAACAACAAAAAAAAAACCCTGTCTTAGGTGGAATCCCTGGACTTTATGATGAGTGGATGGATGTGGAAGATGAAGGGGAGGAGGGAGAAAGAACATCAGTTTTAGTGACCTCTGAGTTTCTTTTAATGATGACCCTAACCTGTGCTGAGCTCTTTTCTAGGTCCTAGAGCCCAAAGATGAATTCAAATTGGGTTCTTACTGACTTACCATGACATGGGTACCTCACGGGTATCCTTTGTCATGACAGAACTATCTAATACCAGGTTCCACTTGATGGAGAAGAGTGGATAGTAGGCCCCAGAGAGACCTTTCGATGACACAAACATGTCATTTTAGACGAACGTGTTACAGAGATTCAAGAGCAGACTTTCTGGGTGGTCTGAAGTCAGCAGGTTAGATTGCAGTTGCGTTTTAACCATTTACAAAAATATAGATACTATGATGAATTGTGGGGGAGGAAGAAAGAAACCATTTCTTTCCATTTCTAATACTATCAACATAAACTTTGACTTTCCCTATCCTAGATCTTGGTGCAATGCAGGGCCACATTCAATCATATTCTCTTAAAGGGTTATTATTTTAAACTCATCTAGACTTGAGCTCTTTGTGTTATTAGAAAAAAATTTAGACATACCTTTGGCAGAATCGAATGGTAGTATTAATGCAATTAAATCTAACCGAATAAGATTTAATAGACCCTGATATTTTATACATAGTGACTTAACCCCACTGGAGTGGAGACTCCCATAATTGAGACAGCTTTCACTTTTGGGTATCTCCTGGTATCATCAACTTATGCAGTGGGAATCATGAGACACAAACTCAGGAGAACAAGAATACTCCTTTCTTTTTTGGCACTACTTCCCTTTACTCTGGCTCACACTTCCACCCTCCTGGCTTGGCAGAACATTCAGCATCAGGTTCCTGGGAGTTTTTCTTGCCGTCCCCTACCACAAGCATGTGCCACGGGATCTCACTGGGACAGGACTGCCATGCATCCTTGACCACTGTCCATAGGGCTTGCTGCTGCTCAGTGGTCAGCTCTGTCCACATAGCATCTGAATATGAACTCTCCTCTGAAGCTGCTTTTGCCCTGTCTGCCTGGAACTTAGGATCACAAACTAAAAGTCCAGACACTCCATGTGGCCTGTAGAGCCGATTTTTTCTTTTTTGTTCCATATGCTGATTTTTCTTTTTTATATCAGGCGATTTCACATTTTTAAAAAACCTAAACTTCCAGCTTCTCTTAAAACCCATAATAAGATGTACCAGCCCTTGGGTCTGCATGTTCTTGTTGGCTGAGCAGCAGCTGCCCTGTCAGGGGAAGCTGTCAGGGGAAGCTGAGTTCTCCAGGTCATTCAGCTCTGAAGATGCCCCAACAATGTCAACTGCCATTGTCACCCCTGTATCAGCATCCTGCACTTTTGATTTTCTCATAAGAAAGCAAGAGTTTTCTGTACTTGGTACCAATTGGACTCCTCTGAAGCCACCTAAGGGAGAGATTATATGCAGGAAGTTGGAAGCACTCACTGAGTCAATATGTGGGGAAAGAAAGAGTAAGATGCAAACTGGGCAGAAAGAGAAGCTGAGGAGCAACACAATCTCCATCAAACCTAAGCTCACACCCTGGGAGGCTCTGGAGCTGCCAAGGTCCTTGGTGATGAAAGGAGTCATGGCTTTACACTCCTGCATCAGCCATGACCTGGGGCCAGAAAGTTCAGCCAAGTGCAGTTTTCAGCCGCAAGCTCAGCAGCCAAGGTGGAGCAAGACAGCTCCGACTCCAGGGCCCACATCAGTGTGCAGGCCCCTCAGCTCACTCGTGGTACCTTCCTGATCCCTGTGGAGATGCACCAGGGTCGAGCACCATGGCAGGTAAATGCCACTCTCCATGGATTGTTGCTGAAGCCCAGGAGAGTCCCTCAGGAGGCTGACCCCCTAGCCTACCACCATCAAAGCTGCAAGAACCTTTCCCAGTCTAGAAAAACTCAATTCCCTATTTCCTTCTCAAGTCCCCTCACCACTACCTTGCAGCCCCTCTGCAAAACCATCTAGGTTCCCTAAGAACAGAGGCTTTTAGAACACAAATGTCAAAAAGAATTGCTGCTTATTTCTGCTCCCCACCCTGTCCCACCTCTCCTCAAGACAATGAACACAAGAGGGAGCTACTTTTTGGACTAGAAGGAAAGGAAATGAGAATATATCCAGGAGACAAGAAAAATGTAAGTGAATGTTGTTGGATGTGTTTTCCCAAATCCTGGCCAGAAATAAGGGACTAAACAGCACGCAGGGAATGTCTCCAACCACTCTACCCTATCCCCACACCACCTGTAATCCCTGCCATTTTGGAGGCTCAGACAGGAGGCTGCAAGTTCTAGGCCAACTTCAGCAACCTAGAAAGACCCTCAGCAACTTAACAAGACCCAATCTCAAAATAAAATGGGTAACTCAATGATAAAGTACCCCTGAGTTCAATATCCAGTACCAAAAACCAAAATCAAAAACCCAGCAACATGCTGGCCAAGACTCAAGGGTATGAAGGAATGTCATGCTTGCGTGCAGTGAAGGACTGTCCTTTCCCTTCATTCTTCCCTCTGCTTCACTCTCCCCAGCAATTACCCTTTCTGTGGTCAGGCCCCATCACACTCTGCTATTTTCTTCACTGGGTCTTACTAGCATCATGTCATCATTAGGGGTCATCCAGAGACTTCATCTGCCAGGAGATGGGGACCAAGAAGGCCAAGTCAACTTTCCTGGGCTTCTGGGCAGTTCCCCAGCTTGCAGCCCTGACTTCAGCCTCTTGGTATCCATTCTACTACTGTGTCCACAGGAACAAGTGGAGCCCAACGCATCACCCTGTTCTTGGTATGCTTCTTGCTTATGCAGACTGGGTTGGCTGATTCTCCCTTCTCTTTATCTACACTAGAGTATTTACATAAAGAAACAGAGAAAATACATGCCTGTACCTTACAGATAGACATGTATCTAATAAAATAAACATCAGAATACCAACGTCTGAAAAGATCTCCCCACATTATCTATTCACATCTAGACTATTCCATGGAGAAGAGGATGAAAGTCAGCCTGGGAACTTTGTGTGGTACAAGCAGCGGTACCCTCCCCTAAGTTGATCCCATGGTCTTTGTCCCTCTCATAAATTCTTTGCAGTGGATCCTGACTCACGGTCCTTAAGGCATTTTTGTGAACTAGTTTGCCCAAAATGAATAAGAGCTCAAGGAAATGTCAAGCATGGATGATGGAATTCAGGAAGGGGAAGATGAGCCTGCAGATGCTGCTGGGGGAGGCGAGGCCTTCAGCAAGTCCTGTCTGTAGGGTTCAAGGTGCCTGGGACTCAGGTAGGCAAGGAGGAAGAACACACAGGACACTTAAGGAAGGGAACAGGTAACTGGGTCACATTTGCCCTTTTCTAAACTCCAAGAAAGATAAACCCCCTTCTCTACTTCAAGAAGCTCTGGCTCTAGAAAGAGGCACAGAGACATGAAGTGCTAACTGCAAGCAGACTGGGAAGGTCTGGAGGACAGGGGAGAGAACCATGGTAGCCAGCAGAGGGAACAGCAAGGAGGCCTGGGGGTTGGGGTGTGGAGGATGATTCCAGCAATGGTGGCATGTGCCTGAGCTTTAGAGGATGAAGAGAGTTTTACCCAGCTGAGGGCATTCTTCATGGAGGGGGCCAGAGAGTCAATCCCTATGCCAAGCACAACACCCGGAAAGCCTACTGTGTTAATCAGTCACTGTAACCAAAATACCTGACACAACAATTTAAAGGAGAAAATGTTCATACTGACCCATGGTTACAGAGGTTTTGGTCCATGGTCAGCTGGCTCCATCACTTTGGGCCTGAGTTGAGACAGAACACCATGGCAGAAGGGCAGGGCAGAGGAAAGCTGCTCAGCTCATGGCAGCCAGGAACAGAGAGAGACAGAGAGAGAGAGAGAGAGAGAGAGAGAGAGAGAGAGAGAGAGAGAGAGAGAGAGAGAGGAAGCAGCCAAGAAGAAGAGAAACTCTTCTAGGGCACACCCCTAGTGACATACTGCCTCCAATGAAGTCCTATCCTCCCAGTAGTCCATTCAGTTGTCAATGAATCAGTCCATCAAATGGACTGATCCACTGATGAGATCAGAGCCCTCATGATCCAACCATTGTACACAGAGAATTTAGGGACCATCCAGATCAAAACCATGACACCCAAGGTCCATTCATCTCCCCAGGGCTGAACGTGGATAGGGGAGTAATGTGAAGGAATGGATTGTAGAGAAGAATCTTTCACAGAATTCTTAATTCTCAGCCCTTTCACTTACATGACCCCAATAAAATACAACATTAAACTGGTTCTAGAAAAGGGAGCTGATTTCTTCATCTACAAAAGCAGTGTCTAAGCACAACACATCCTCTTGTCTTTGACGTCCTGGTGATAACTAAATCTGCCAGGAAGAATGTGCCAGTTTCCTCTCAGTAATGAAGGTCTGACTATAACAGAGCACCTAAAAGGAGGCCCAAATATTCATCATGTCATCTTAGGACCTGACTTCTTTAATAAGACTCCTAAAGCACAAGAAGTAAAATTAAGAATCAATAAATGGGATAGATTCAAACTAAAGAGCTTATCCTCAGCAAAGGAAACAATCAATAATGTGAAAAGAGAGCCTACAGAGTGGGAGAAAATATTTACCACAAGCACCTCCCATAGAACACTAATCTGCAGAATATATAAAGAGCTCAAAAAACTTAACACCAAAAATACAAATAATCCAATCAATAAATGGGCTAAGGAACTGAACAGACACTTCACAGAAGAAGAAATACACTTAATCAACAAACATATGAAAAAATGTTCATCATCTCTGGCAGTTAGAGAAATGCAAATCAAAACTACTCTAAGAGTTCATCTCACTCCACTCAGAATGGTAATTATCAAGAACACAAGCACTAGTAAGTGTTGGCGAGGATATGAGGAAAAAGGTACGTTCATACATTGCTGGTAGGACTGCAGACTGGTACAACCACTATGGAAAGCAGTATGGAGGTTTCTCAGAAAACTTGGAATGGAACCACCATTTGACCCACTATCCCACTCCTTTTAAGTCCCAAAGGACTTAAAATCAGCATACTACAGTGACCCAGCCACATCAATGTTTTTAGCAGCACAATTCACAATAGCTAAACTATGGAACCAACTTAGGTGTCTTCAACAGATGAATGGATAAAGAAAATGTGTGATATATATCACGCACACACACACACACACAATGGAATATTACTCAGTCTTAAAGAAGAATGAAATTATGGCATTGGCATGTAAATGACTGGAACTAGAGAATATCATGCTAAGTGAAATAAACCAATCCCCCAAAACCAAAGTCTGAATGTTTTCTCTGATAAGCGGATGCTGATCCAATTCATAGTGGGGAGTGGGGAGGGAAGAATGAAAGAATTTTGGATTGTGCAGAGGGAAGTGAAGGGAGGGGTGGAGCGATGGGGATGCGAAGGGCAGTAGAATGAGACAGACATTATTACCCTATATACATGTATGACTACACTACTGGTGTAACTCAGCACCATGTACAGCCAGGGGAATGAGAAGTTATGCTCCATTTGTGTACAGTCTGTCAAAATGCATTCTACTATCATGTATAACCAATTAGAACAAAGAACATTTTTTAAATTAAGGCCTAGACCACTTATTAGGAAGATGAAATTCTATCGACTTCCTTTATTTCTGTTTCTCTCCAGTTTACCAAATTTGTACTGTTATCAGGAAAACCAATGAATTTTTCTGCTCCTGGAATCAGTGATCATGCCACACTATTCATGATGGTGGTTGGAGTGTCCATTCAAGAAATATATATTGCTGGCCTACTCTGTGCCAGGCATAGTCAGAGAGCTGGAGATTCAAAGATGAAAAATACACTCAAGGAGTACTGGGATAGAGACCCTCATAGACCACCTTCAGTGATGGAAATGAGCTGCATGTATGATTTTAAAATGTATTTGTAAGAGTTACCCCAACACACACAAAGTCTGCCAGAGTCCAGAATTCCAGTAAGTCATCCTGGTGTATCACACAGACACCTCCAAATACGTTCCTCTGCAACTTCACCATCATGGAGGTTGAGTGGTGGCTTAAAGAGTCACTTGGGGGTGTTTGCTGTGAATGCAGTTCCACTCTATATTAGAAATTTTTTCTTCCAAATAAAAAAAGTGGGAGAGAGAAGAAAGATCTGTCTTATAAACCAGTGCTTCCTAGACTTTAATTTGCAAGAGCATCACTTGGGGGTCCTGGTAAAATACCTAGTCTGATGGGAAGCGGGTATTTCTCAGCAGCTCCCAGGGGATGTGTGCTGACATTTCTGACCCCATGGTACCACCCTTTAACTAGTGAGGTCTTTAAAACCTAAAGGGTTCTATTTCAAAGACGTGTGTGCACTCCAACAGGTCAGATAATTCCAGCATAAAACATCCACTAGGTGGAGCTACTCCGAGTGGTGAGTAAGGGTGAGGAGCCTTTTCCAGAGTCTTGGAAAGCCAAGAGACCCTGAGACCATAAACACATGGAATTTGAAGCAGGGAAGCTAATCCAAGCTGAGTCCCATTCCTGGCTTCTCATTACAAGAACTACTACGGTATGTTAAAAACTATGATGCCGGAGAATAGAATTTAACAAATCTTAGGTGCCCAGGGATTGATCTTTTTCTAAAAGCTTTCTAGAGAACACTAGCATGTACCCAGGGCTGGCAAGTGGAGCTCTTCACAGCTCTTTGCAGCCTTGGGTTTAGACGTGGCAAATGAGTTTGCTACAGGTGCTCTCCTGATCCTGCCTGTGAACACTCAGTACAGTAGGAAACTGAGTGGTTTTTTTTTTTTTGGTTTTTTTTTTTTTGGTTTTGTTTTGTTTTTTTCCTGGCTGGAGGTCAGCGCCTCACTGAGCCATGTGGAGTTAAATCATGCAGCGTGGGGTAATTGTTTCTTTTTTCATGAGATTCTCAGGTTTGATATGGAATTTGGGGGCCATGAAGCAATAAGCAGCCTGCACCAAGGCTGGGACCTGTGACTGCCCCATGACCTCGTTAGCAGGGAACAAAGAGGCCAGGAACAAGTAAAGGTCATATGACTCCTAACTTAGGGAGCCTTGTGTGAAGCCTTTGAAGCCAGCTTTGGAGCATCACACAGATCTCAAGCATCTCTGGAGAAGAACAAGCTGTTCTGCAGTGCCCTGTCTCCTATGATCCACACCACAAGGAGGATGAGGAGCAGGCAGTGAGCTGCCGTGTGAGTGGCCAGGAGCATCTTCTCTTTTGATCCTCCCTACATATGGGGGACACCAAGGTTGAGCAGGGGGGTCAGGATGCATCCCTGGTCCTTCTAGCATGACCCACAACCCTGGGGCAGACAAACCCTGAGCCCACTAAGGACTCAGAGCTACCTGGTCAGGGGCTCTCCTCTAACCTCCACCCCAAAAATGCCCAGCAACTTAATTGCCATTTTGTCAACTGATGCCTCTTCTAGACCAAATCTACATTGCAGTTACAGACAGCAATGTCAACTGTGGGGGTGATTGGGGAGAGTTCATCATCAATAATTCAGATTATTTGTAGTTCTGAAACCAATTGGGCTGAAAGGCCACCCATCTTTCACTGTACAAATGCTCATAGTGAGGTGACAGGGATTTGGGAACTCTGGCCCTGCCCCCTGAATTGCCACCACAATTAGCTATGTGTCAAGGAGAGATGGAAAACAGACAAGCCTTCTAGCCAATAGGACTCTGTCCCCCGTGACTGACACCCAATCCTGTGACTGAAATCAGAGAAAAAGCCACGTTCAGGGCAAGAAGGCCTCAAATACTACCAAGGTAAAGCACAGACTGCATCATCCTCTTGTGTAAAACCCAAACCATGGACAAAGAAGCAGAGACCCTCACAGACACTGAAAGGAAGTCTAGTAGGGTGACATCTGCCTGCACACGCTGGAGCAAAGGTGGGAGCTGCTCCTATTCTGGATAAGTTAATGAATGAATGAACATTATTCACTGATCTCTGCTCTGGGCCTCTCACTCCTGGGAAGACCCTTGGTAAATCCTCACAGCAGAATAGACATTCTATTACCCCAAACAAGGCTAACCAACCTACCCAAGGTAGCAAGGTCACATGGATGAAGAGCACTGATGGATGGGGATCTGCCCAGGATACTGGGTCAAATGGACTCCTAGGAGACCAGGGTCATTTCCCCTGAACCACCCACCTTCTGAACTAGAAAACTGCGACACACCTGGGAAAGAGACAATGCCCACAGATACAATGGCAATCTGGAAAAGAAAAGAGGTCAGGCATTGGAGAGCCATTTGCAAGACTACCCAGGCTGACTCTGGACCAATGTTAGGGTTTCAGCTCAGGGACAGGCCCCTGGGTAGACTCTGCCAGGTGAGCAGCATCATGGTCTGGAACATGTGGGAGGGATAAAGCCAGGGACAGGGCAGACAGAAGCTTGGACTACTGCCACATAGGAACACCCATGGTTCCTATGAAAGGCTGCCCCTTTTCTGTGCAGATTTGGCCTGGGGCGCTTGGCTTTTTGCAGCAATTGCCAAATTGCAGATTAGCTGGGCACTAGTGCCACCTAGTGTTGACAGTGTTTTAATGGCCTTTTAACCAAAACTTAGATCTGTGACAACTATGTTCACATGACCTCTGAAATGTCGTTGTACCCTGGAGAGCACAGGTGACTTCTTTAAGAATAGGGCAGAAGTGGGACAAGAATTCAGTATCCTAATTACCAGACCCAAGGCCCATCAGAGCAGCGTGATTCTTAACTGTCAGAGGCTGCAACACAAGAGTGACCTCATGCGCAAGATCTGACCTAGGCAGATGCTCTGCTCGGCTCTGCTCCCTCGGGTCATCAGCTGTACCTTCCTTGTACCTATTAAAAATATCCATAGGTTACACTTCAAAAGATAATAGAATTTAAAAGAAAATAAAACTTCCCACAACATCAGAACTCACAAATCCCAATTGCAATGGACATGAATCAATATTTCAGCACTAAGATTAGTCCCTGAAGGCTCAGAAAATGTAAAAATTGCAAAGAATGCACATTCCTGGAAGTTCTCAGTTCTCTTCCCTTATCTTTTGTTCTAGAAAGATGAAGGAGAAGTGTTAAGTTGCAATTATTGAAGCCAGAATTGGGGACAGGCAGTTAGTGTAGAAATAGGGGATCAAGTCAAATAGAGGAAATGAAGGCCATGAAAGCCATCTGCCTCTGGAAGTTGGAGACTGCCCCTGGGAGGATGGAATGTTAAGGATCTTTGGAGTTCATTGATTACCAAATTTACCTGCCCTTTTCAAGGACTGCAAGCAAGGAGCTGCTAATTAATGTCCCCTGGGCCCTTGCCTGGCTGAATCACTTTGGCCCTCCCCTTGCCCCATCTGCTTCTCACTTTTTACATCTCACCTGCAAAACCAGGCCTAGTCAAGTAGGCAGGAAGGAGAGATAAGTGGGAAGAGACTGGAGAACAAAAGAGACCTTAACCTATAAAAGATGTAGGGTGTGCTCACTTCTGGGGACTTTAGAACATCAGCCATGGCCCCCTTGTCTTTCCGGGGAGAAGTCTGTATTATTATCTTTAAATAAAACCTGCTTAATATGCTTGCCTTGGCGTGCTTCTCTAGTGTTCAAACTTCAACATTAGGGGGAGCAGAACTCATCACCGGTAAATGGCAGTATCATTATTATGCAGGTAACTTTACGTATGTGCCAATCTATAAAACAAGTAAATTATCTGCAGATTTTAGCTTTTGCAATCACTAATGACCAGTTACTAATAGACCACTCATAGCTAAGCTGGTATTTGAAGAGACAGATGCTCTATTATCAGCCCCATCTCTTCCCCTCAAATATGAGGATCCTTAGGGAACAGTTTAGCCAAACTTGGGCTCTAGGGACTTGGCTTGGAAGAAGTGGTCTGACAGCTACCCTTCCCATAAGACACTGCACTGTGATTCCCAGCTGGTCAGCACTCTGCTCCCTTGGTGGGAACAAACAGCCTGAACCCATGCAGAAAAGCCAGACTTCGCTGCTGTGGATCGATGTTCGTGCTAGAGAAACAAGAATGTTCTTTTCCCTGGGCTGCCTCCTCAGCTTCATGCTCAATCTCCAAGTGCAGCTCCTCTGAGACATCATCTCTGGCTCACCCCATGTAAGACAGAGGGTCACCCTCTGTTCTTGATTTTGTGAAATCAGCAGGTGGGGAGGCTCGGACATCTACAGGACCGTGCTGGCCCCTGTGCTCAGCAGTGGGAAATCTAATAATTGAATATTCAAAAACATTCAGTTACAGGGTCTCTCTCAATATTTTCTAGCTTTCAAGTCTGATTTATGTCAGTCAGAAACTCACAAGGCAGCTGCTTCTGTTACTACCCTTCTTGGCATGGCTCTTAACTCTCTTGGCAGTTCACATTAGTGGTGCAAAAGTCCCTGAGGGCCTCTTTTCCCATTTATCATGGCCATAAACACCTCAGTGGAAGCAACAAGACCAGGAAGGCTGCTTCATAAGTGAGGAAATATCAAGATGATATCTGGGTTTTGTGGAATCATAGACAGATTTCCAGTGGCCATGGCAGAAAGAAGCCTGCCAACTGGCCAGTTATGGGCCTTCTGGGCTTCTCTGACATTACATCACTGGAGGAAGAATCCAAGAGAGGATTCTGATAGCATCCACTCATTCATTTAGCCACATTTAGTTCGACTATATTTACATGGTTAACATTTGCATCCTTCTAGCAGCTATTTTTAAGTGCTCTGTGTGCAAGATACCAGTTGGTTGCTTCCTATGCTCTTTGTTTTGAAAGTTTGAGAGAATTTAAAACAATTTGATGAATATAAAGGACATCAATAATATATTGGGGAATATTGAGAAGAGTCAACAAATGGATTGTGTTTTCATAAATGGTTTGTGAATTTGTTGTTGGAACCTCAGGATGTATTTCCTGGGGGTAATCTCAGTTAATTATAATAATAATAATAGATAATAAATAGTAATTGGTGTTTACTAGGTATTCATTTTCTTATTTGGTTCCTGTAACACTGTTATGGTTTTAGCTACAATCGTCATCTCCATTTCCCAGAGCAAGAAAGTCAAGCTTTTAGCGATCAGATAGCTTGTTTCAGGATGTACAACTATAAATGGGAGAATCTGACTCCAACCTGGCCTGTCTGTCCAGAGTCTCCAAACAAAAGTCTGTGCAATCCACAGCTGTGTTGACATGTGGCAGAAAATGATTACAGTTATAATTACAACATCAATTATAGGGAAGTAATAGCATTTGATGAGCAAGCCTCTTTTTTTATCTTGAACATTAGTGTTTTAGGAAGAGGAGTTTTATTTTGAGAATTTTTTTTTCTACCAAAGAAAGATTTCTTAATCCAGAGTTTATTCTTTCTGATTCTTGATTCCTACTACCCTCTACAGCTTTTATTCCAGTAAGTCATGGTTTACCTTAGGAACCCTGAAAGCAAGCCAAATATAAGAAGACTAGTCACAGGAGCTCAAGTTAGCCCTGTTCTCCACCAGATCCAAGCAACCAAAATGGGAGGAAAAGACACAAATTCTGACCATACAGCTTGGCTCACCCAGGAGGAAAATTAACAAATCAAATTTGCTATGGTTTGGATAATTTTTCCTCAAAGACCCATTTGTTAAAGGTTTAGTCCCAGCTCATGGCACTGTTGGGAGGTGACAGAATCTGGGGGTGCACATTTGAAGAGGATTTAGGGACTCTTGCTCCTTTCTGTCTCTCTTTGCTTCCCACCCACCATGAGGCAAGCAGCTTCCTTCACTGCCATGCCACAGGCCCCAAAACAATGAGACAATCAATCGTAGTCTGAAACTTCTGTAGCAGTGGGCCAATATAAACCTTTATTTCTTTTATCTTGATGATCTCAGGTATTTTGTTACAGTGATACAATGCTGACTAACACAAATTGATTGATAACCAGATTAATTGATTCAAATTAGTGAAAGAAGAACACTCCCACAGAGAAGTAGGCAAGTAGCATAAAAAGGCAATCAAGCAAAAAATAAAAATGAGTGGGCATATCTATGAAAAGACTGCTGAAGTGCTCTAGGCATCACTGAAACACCAGTTAAACTGAAAGTCACTAGCCTATTACATTTACAATGTTTGGTTTTGTTTGTGTTTTAAGGTAAAAACATTTGTGAAGATTCCTGGGGTAGGGACGAATCTTCTATTTCCTGCTTGTGTATAGAAGTACAACTTTTCTGTAGAGCAATTTGGAAATCATCTCTACAAAGTGATAAGCATCTCTGCAAAGTGATCTTTGACTTAACAACTGTACTTCAAAGATTTTACCCTAAGGAAATTTTACCCTAAGTATGGACCTAAGATTAGCTGCAAGTTGTGTGTCCCATATGATCCTACTTTGTAAGAAGAAAAAAATTCATATGCTTTTAAGACAGTCAGAAAGAATACAAACCAAAGAATCATTGTTCACTGGATTATAGGATTAGAATTTTACATTTTATATTTTCTCTCTGATGGATATGCCCAAATGTTGCAATTTTTAGACTGCACATACATACATATATACATATCTACATGTATACACACACACCCAGGATTCAAGCCAAAGAGTCCCCTCTGGAATTTCTTTGTCTCAAGCAAAGAAATTCAATCTCCCCAAGCAGGTGCACCGAAGATGATCCATTGCGATATGGGGAGAAGGTTTTAGTGATTCTGTCTATATTTATTTTTTACCAAGAGGTAAGGTTAAATGTTAGTCAGGTGTAATGAGCAGCAGGTTCACACTGGCCACTTACCAAGTCCACAGATGACCCAGGCAGAGTGACCTTCGGCCCTGAGGAATCCAGAAGGAGGAGGGGCTCCCTGCCGGGCGATGGCCTTCACTTCTCACCTCCATCTACTTTCAGTGGCTCATGCCATGCGACAGTTTTCACGAGGCCATTTACACCAATTTGTGACTCTGATGTTCACTTTTAAATGAACCCTCAGGAAATAGACAAGAAGTTCTAAAAAATTCCTCCCAACACAAGGTGATGATGATGCCAACAGCTGATAATGACCATAAAAATGTAGATGCAGCAAATTAGAGAAAGCTGGTCATGATACTTTCATACCTCACGTGCACCAAGAGTTCTCAGTCACATTATGATTTAAAAGAGATGACAATCTCATAAGATCTGAAGTCAGCCACAAAGAAAGTATCAGGATGAAAGTGCAATATTAACAACACCAAAAATAACTAACAGTATTAATAAGACAGAAACTGCAATCTTGTTGAGTGAAAAGGTGCAGCCGGCACATGCCTGTAACCCCAGGGACTCAGGAGGCTGAGGCAGGAGGATTGCAGTTTGAAGCCAGTCTCAGCAACTCAGCAAGGCCCCAGGCAATTTAATGAGACCCTGTCTCTAAATAAAATATTAAAAAGGGCTGAGGATGTGGCTCAGTGGTTAAGAGCCCTGAATTTAATTCCCAGTAAAAACAAAACAAAACCGCCCCACAACAAAAACAACTAAGTACAGAACAGGGAATAATAAGCAGCAACCTCTTGTGAAAGGTAGGAAAGTACTGTCTGAATTGGCTTGCACCTGTGTGTTTTTTCTTATTCTGGGACTTTTTTGTTTACAAATAAAAAACTATAATGTATTGCTCTTAGCCCTATATGATGTCCCCTGCTGGTAGGACCGATGTAGAAACAGGCAGCCTGTGGGTCAGCAATACTGACCACCAGAGGCAAAGGCTCCAGCCTTGTGTCTGTCCCCAGAATGACTTAGAAGATTTGCTGCTCATAAGTGTAAATGCATGTTTAAAACAACCTTAGAAGCATCTGCCAGAAACAAATAATAGTGGTAGCTTTCTTAAGAGAACAATAACTGAGTAGACACAGGGAGAGGAAGGAGCCATTTCAGCCTTATCATAATTGCTTATCAAAACTTTTAATACATTACCTTCTCAAAGAAGCTGGACACACACATACGTATTTTAAGTACCTCTTAAAATTTTTAGAACTTCTTGTCTATTTCCTGAGGGTTCATTTAAAAGTGAACATCAGAGTCACAAATTGGTGTAAATGGCCTCGTGAAAACTGTCGCATGGCATGAGCCACTGAAAGTAGATGGAGGTGAGAAGTGAAGGCCATCGCCCGGCAGGGAGCCCCTCCTCCTTCTGGATTCCTCAGGGCCAAAGGTCACTTTGGCCCTTTTCAGAGTATTTCTGAACTGTGTTCTATAAAGAGCAAGTCTACTCTTGGAGACTGACCAGGGAGACTCAAGAGTAAATTTAAAAGCTAGCACAGTCAGTAAGATTTCCTTATTCCTAACTCCTATTTATTTACTTACCTCCCCCCACCCAAATCTACTTTTAGAGGACATTTCCTAAATGTGACCATGGAAAGAAATGGAGGGATAAAGGATGGTAAAGAAAGGGGGAAAGTTAGCATGGATGCTCCTGCCTCCAATCCAGAAAGATGCCCATCTACTTCCCCACCCAAACTCTATCTCCCATCCTACTCTTACGCAATCCCTGTCCGTGACAAACTTTTTGTCTCTGAACACTTGGCCAAGGTTTTGACCACCTACTTTTAGGTGGTACACAAGTCACTGGATCAGAAATGCCTTCTTCAGGCAGCAGATCCTCTCCCTGTCCTCCTGGGAGGGTCTGCTTGACTGGAAGAGACAAGCTGCACACATCTATTCTAATGGAAGCTTTAATACAGGGCCTGGGGCAGGAACTCTTTATTGGTTCTTTTTAGTTATACATAACAATAGGATTCATTTTGACATAATTATAAAAGCATGGAATATCATTTGTTCTAATTCAGTCCCCAGTATTTCCTCTTTCCCTCCTTTTCTTCCTCCCCTGTTGCCTTCCCTCTACTGATCTTTCTGTTATTTACTTAGTTTTTTTTTAATTAGCATCTTGTGGATGTACATAATGGTGAGATTCCATATGGTATGTTCATCTACATAGAAAAGTTAGGTCAGATTCATTTCACTGTCTTCCCCTATCCTGTCCCTCCTCCCTTCCCTTCGTTCCACTTTGTCTACTCCACTGATCTTTCTTTTATTCTTTTTTTAAATCTCCCTCCCTTTATTTTGGATTAGCTTCCTCATATCAGAAAGAAAACATTCAACCTTTGACTTTTTGGGACTAGCTAATTTAATTTAGCATGAGAGTCTCCAGTTCTATCCATTTACCATCAAATGCCAAAAAGTCATTCTTCTTTCTCTTCCTCCTCTTCCTCCAACTCCTCCTCCTCCTTCTCCTCCTTTTTCTTCTTCTTTTTTTGTTTTTTGTTTGTTTGTTTGTTTGTTTTTGGTACTAGAGATTGAACCCAGGAGTGCTCAAACACTGAACCACATCCCCAGCCCTTTTTAGTTTTTAGAGACACAGTCTCACCAATTTACTTAGGGCCTTGCTAAATTGCTGAGGCTGGCTTTCAACCTGAAATTCTCCTGCCTTAGCCTCCCAAGCTAAAGTCATTCTTCTTTATGAGTGAGTAATACTTCATTGTGTATATAGACCACATTTTCTTTATCCATTCATTTGTTGAAGGGTACTAGGTTGGCTCCATAGCTTCGCTATTGTGAATTGTAAATCATGATGTGATTGTATCACTGTGGTATGCTGATCTTAGATATTTTGGATATATACCAAGGAGTGGGGTAGCTGTGTCATATGGTGTTTCCATTTATAATCTTTTGAGGAATCTCCATATTGCTTTCCAGAATGGTTGCACTAATTTGAAGTCCCCTCACCATTGTATGAGTATACCCTTTTCCCACATCCTTGCTGGGCAGGGATTTAAATGACAGAAAATGCACTAAGTAGAAAACTCTCCCAAAATCCCCGAGTGTCTTCTGGTCCAGCAATATAAAGAGTTTCAAAGCTGTCATTCCTATCCACACAACAAGAAAAAAGCTGACCAAACTGAAAATCAACAACTCTTCTCAGATTACTGCAACCCCAACCTGGAGAAACGAATAGACTGATACAAAGAATGAGCTTGCTGCAGCAGGAACTCCACAGCAGGACCCTCCATGGGAACCAGTGCCAGGGCGGGACTCCGTGTAGACAAGACTGAGAGATAAAGACACCCATGGGTCCATTTTAGGGAGGCCCCACATTTTGCTATTTTTACCCTCAGAAACCCTACAAAGATTCTGACAATGAAGATTGGAGTTGGGGGTGGGAATCTCTTCCTGCTTCAAATAGGGGGAGAGAAAAAAGAATTATTTGAAATGCACCAGAGCATTCTGTTCTTCTTAAGTTCTGGTAAGAGAAACTTACAAGAGCCCCATTGTCCAGAGAGGAAAGAGAAATACTCAACCCCATCCCCCTCAACCTTCCCGCCTAATCCAAGAGGGGGTGAAGGTGGGCAGTGAGAAGCACTTTTGAAGGTCACAGTCCAGGGACATGGTTCACCAAAAAGAATGAGACCTAATCATAAGGCTAGAGATGTTTCTCCTTCCCCCACAAACTCACGACCACATTAACAGGACTCCTGTATTTATAATGGGGGAATACAACAGAAAGAACTACTCATCTCAGACCCTATTTAAGGAGAATTCTCTGGGGAAACACCAAGACAACATGGATATAAAAACAAGAACACCCCAGGAAATCATAGCCTTATAGGTATAGCAAACAGTCGATACAACTGAACCCCCAGCCAAGTAAATATAAAACCTCACACTAAAGCTCAACTTCACTCAGTTCTTTACCCAAGTCCATCATGACTGGCTTTCAGCAAAATCCCAGACTCCCCAGCGGTGTGCATTTCAACTTAATTCAATAAATATTGATTGCTTACTGCCTGCCAGGACCATGCCCAGTGCTGTGGCTGATGTCACAGGAGGTGAAGTACAGGATGCTGGGCACAGACAGGGCCAGCCTAGGATGAGGAAAAGAGGCAGGAAATGGCATCCTTTTCATTTTCCCAGGAGCCGAGACCATTAAGCAGAAATGGCTTCCTCTCCTAGGGAAAGCCTTCTCTCCCCAGCAAACGTTAGAAACAGGATGAATGATTACAGTCCTTTGCAATCAATCCATTTCATAGGATCTTCCTTTCATTTATTTCCTAAATAAATGGATTTGTTTGGGGATGGCTTTATTTCCAATCAATCCTGTCAGCTCTCCATATCATAAACTTATATTTTCTTTTACAAAGCATTTGCTGTATTTTCTCTCGGATGTGGCTTTAGTTACGTACATCCTGAAGGCTTAAGATATTCTATTTTTATGTTGCTGTCCTCTGTGAGGCTTTCTGGGTTCCCACTTCCCTGGCATCTCAGCCTTTATAGTAATAGTTCTCACAACGTAAGACCAGCAGCAGCATTTGGGAACTCGTTAGAAATGCAATCTCAGACTCCACCCCAGATCTGTGAAATCAGAAGCACTGGGAGGCGAAGGAACAATCTGTGTTTTAACAAGCCTACCATAAAACTGCTTTAAAGTACTTTGAGTACTCTAAAAGCCTGCATTCTGGAAGAAATACACTGTGTCTTTAAGTACCACCCTTAGGTTTCTAAGTTTGGATTTAAGCCTTTGTGCAGGGGAGGTAACCAGCGACTCTTAAGCACCCCTCTTTGAAGGCTTACAACACCCCTAGAAGACTTGGATTCATTGTAAACTGGAAAATCAGGTACAGGAAGTCAAGACATCTTGTTGAGTTCTCAGCTGGTGGGGGACCAGCCCATGAGATATTGGGAACTTCAAGTCCAATATTAGGCAGCATCTGCTCTCCAGGATCTCACCTCCTTAGAACAAGAGTGGATAGCTCAGAGCCAAGTGTGGGTGCAGGATTCAGAATTGGAGAGTAGGAGCTCTTTGGCTTATTTTCCCATGTAGTCATTGGAGGCAGCACAGGGCCATGTTTCTGGGGAACAGCCACCACACCAGCCTTGGCAGCACACGTGTAGACATGGGGGCACCTGTCAGCAGACGCCCTCCGTGCTACACCTCATAACAGAAACTCAGCGTCCATCATTTTCACCAAATGCAATGTGTCAGGAAAGCCCTTCCAGTCAGTTCTTAGAAACTCAACAAATCCAAGTTTGGTTTGTTTTTTAAAGAAATCCATTTACTAAGCACACAGTTTAAGGATTATGTCCTGAATAATCTGTTTTCCACAATGAAAGATAAAGTATAAATCATTATCATATGGAAAAGGATTTTTTGTTGTGTTTTGGTTTTGTTTTTGTATAGGGCTTTACAGTTTTCAAAGTCTCATCATATAATTATGTTGCTTGATCTTCACCCAAATAAGGAGGAGCTAGTGAGAATCAACATTAGTATTCCCATATCAGAGATGAGAAAACTGAGGCCTGGATAATCCCTGGTAGGATTCATGACTCAGACTCCTGAGTTTGGGGCTTCTATGGGTCTAGAACATTTCTATCTCACAGATGTCCCCTTCGTTCTAAATAAAATCAAAATTCCTCCTGCTGAGTTTTAAAATTCCAGATGTCACCATTCCTTCCCTTGCCTTGACCTCTGGACCCTGCCTGAGGCCACATGCTACAATGTCATGCACCAAACACTTCCGTGTTCTTCCCAATCCAGGCATAGGGTAGAGTTGGCCCTGAAGCTAGGGCTGGCCAGGCGACTTGCTCCGACCTACAGCTGTGAATAGGAGTGATGTACAGAAGGTCTGCTGCACAGAAGCTCCACGAGCAGGTCGTGATCAGACACATACCTTCTGCCACGCAGTCATGGGGGCCCCTTGGGGTGGAGCCCCGTCACTACGAACACCTCTCTTCCAACCTGCCTTGGACAGGCAGCTCGAGCCAGAAATACACTCCTGGTGCATGAAGGCCCTGAGATTTGTCACCTAATCTATCCTGACTGATGCATTGTCTCTGGAGTCTGTCCTTTCCTTACCTCCAAGGAATTAGAGACATTGACATTCTTTGATGACTGGAAACTTGTAGCCTAGGTTCTTCATTCCTTTCTGTGTCCTCAGAACAACCCCCAGTTAAAACAGCAAACTGAACAGTGAACAACACTGCCTTCCCTCTGCCACCTGCATGGAGTTCAACTTTGTGACCTCCGATCTGGACCTCCACAATGGCCTCCAGTGACTGCCCTGCCCAGAGATCCTTCTCCTGTCTGTCCCCTGACTTCCTAGCTGCAGGTCTGACCATGACCTCCCCCTGCCCACCTCTCTTCACTGCTCCTCATTCTAAGATAGGTTCAGCTCCTGGCCCAGCATACGGGGCCAACAACCTTGCTTCCAGTCCTGCTTAAAAATAAACACACCTAGATCTAGGACTGGTAGAAGGAATGTCTCACAGGGTGCATGTTTTCTGGTGCCCTGGTTGCTCTCTCACCAGGACTCTGCTTTGGCTGCCTGCCTGTAATGATAAAACCCTGCTGTGCACACACACGGCTTCAGAGCTGATTTAGTGGGTCCAACACGTCCTCCATGTCTAAGAAGCCAGCAGTTCAGCAATGGTCTTAGCGTGCTTGCTTTGAAAATAAGCAGGCTCCTGCTGCTAAAAAGAACATTCTGTGAGGGAGCCCCTGATCCACCCACCCCATACCTCCTTGAAAACTCAGCTTACCTCCTCCACCCGCCACTGTACCTGCCATGCTCTGCTTCTTCCTGGGGATATTTGGAAATGTTATTGAAGTAAGTAGAAATCTCAGTCCACAAGCTCAGTTGCCTATATTTTTCTGTCACTGTCATTTCTATTATGAACCCCATGGAATAGTACGAGGAGGTAGGGAAGCAGCATTCAGCTTCCCCTGACATCAGTTGAGAAACCATGGCTCCCTCCCATCCATGGGCTGTCAGGCTATAGAAGTCCCTGGTGCCATCTCTGAGGCCTCCCTGGGCTGCCATCTGAGTCTGCCACGTTGACAATGTTCTCAGTAGAGGGAAAACCCTGGGCCCAGGCTGCATTCCGGGGGTGGGTAAAGCTGTCTCAGGTTCGCCCTGGAAATGCCCTTATAAATAGCCTTCCACCCCCGGACGCATGCTGGACATGGAAAACTTTTGGTGTCTTGATATTTCTAGACTTCCTGTGAAAAGAGTATACAGGGTCCTAAATATTGTTCTCGTGAGCCCTTCTCAGAAGTCCTGAAATGCCTAAGATTTTCATTTTCCTTCTAATTCTCGTCTCCCATTCTCTAAGTCCAGGCTAGTAGACCTTATTCCTGGGGTCTAGAAAAGCAAGCTCTCTCTAGTCATGCTGTGGGAACTCAAGCCAGTGTCCATTTGGGTTCTCTGATTCAGTGATACCGGCCATACTCTACGGGACAAGAGTAGGGGTTCTTCATCTTTCCTGGGACAGAAACTGTGGAGGTATCCAGGAAAGACTTCTGGACCCACAAAAGAAGCAAAGGAAGAGATGTTATCCCCATTTGTGTCAGGGACTCAGTGAGACGACAAGCAGGTGTGGCAGAAGGAAGATAGCCCACCCACACTGGCACCCAGGGGCTTTGCCACCTGAGGGGACTGGAAGGCACTTGGGCAGGGTACAGTATCCTCATTGGGAGCCAGCATGGAAGGGTAAGATGGGCTGTTAGGAGCATGTGGGGGAGAATTCAGGGGGCTCCCAGAGACACGACCAGGGGTTGGACTGAGAAAGTCTCCATTGCAAGAGCACAGGACAGGGCAGATAGAAATGCAGAAAAGTAGAGCAGGTGGCACTGAGCCCTGTGAATGCCCAGAACCCAGAAACAATTACAATTCTTTTTTGCTGAGAATCTGCAGGCTCTGAAGCAAGTGAGGAGGGCTCATGTGCACTGACTATGCTTGGATACCCTCCTAAAGGAGAGACCAACTATATATCCTCAAAGGAGCATCCAGAATTTCTGATTTTAGGTATAGCTGAAAATTCTTCATCATAGAACTATTGCCACTGTGGTTCTGCAAAGCATTTTCTTAAGCAAACACCTTGATTAGAGTGGGCAAACCAGCGAGGGAACTAATATAAATTGAGCACCTGCTGTATGCATGCCAGATTCCATGCTAAGCACTCTTTCTCTGTTGTCTCATTCTTTCATCATAATAAATCTATTGTCCAGACTCCATTATCATCTCCATTGTACACAGTAAACTGAGGTCCAGAGAGTTTGAGGAAGTTATTCCAGTTCAGAAAGCTGGTAAAAGAGAGGGTAGGATTCAAATCGAGGAATTGGCATCTCCCCTGAACAGTCTCCTGCCTTTATCTCACTCGCAATGACCTATGAAGTCTTGAAAGTGGGTTTCCTAGAAATAATGTTGGAATCCTTACGTCAGCAGGGGAGAAGAGGGACCAGAAAGGGCCAGATCTTATTTTGTGTAATATCAGGTCTTTGTGAGTGATGAGAGTCAGGGGACCCTGGTACACAGGGCTTGATATGAATGTTCCTGTCCTGCATAGCAATGAGGGGGTCCAAAGCAGCAGGTGTGAAAGCCCTCACCTCACCCCTTTCCCCAGGTGCAGTACTGAGAAAGCAGAGCTTCTGAGGCTCTGGAAGCGAGAAACACACTAGGGCGATTTCTGCTTCTGGAGGGAACTTTCTCTATCCAAATCCCCTTCTAGCATCAGGGACTAGAAGAGTAAACACTGCTACGAGAGGTCACTTGCTGTCCATGTGACATGAGCCACCTGATCCTCCTCTGAGTAGAGCGCCCTTTTGCTGGAAGCTGATCCATAAGCCAGATTGAATCCTGCCCACCTCAGCCAACCCTGACCCCCCACAGCCAGGGAAGCCACCTGGCCCCCAAAAGACTACAGGAGCAGTTCCCAAGGGAACAATAAAAAGACAAGGGCACATACTGTTTTTTGAAGACCAGTATAGGACTCACATCTGACAGATTTTTGCAACATTTCTGGGGAGATAACTATGGAATACTCCTTGAGTAATTTTTCACAGATGAGAATTCATCCTTCCCTGCATCTTTCCATGAAGCAAAATACAATTTTAGAGATACAGAAATATTTACATAACACAGTGCTTGAACAGGTGCCTCAAAACCAGCACTCAAAGAGTCTGCAACTTTTTTTTTTTTTTTTTTGTACCAGGAATTGAACCCAGGGGCACTCAACCACTGAGTCAATTCCCAGCCATTTTTTATGTTTTATTTAGAGATAGGATCTCACGAAGTTGCTGAGACTAGTTTTGAACTTGTGACCCTCTTGCCTCAGCCTCCCAAGCTGCGGTCTGCAACTTTTGATACTGGGTATATTTCAGACACATTCACCTGGGCCATTTGTTCTATCCTGTCCATCCCCTCTCTCTTCACCCCTCAGTGCATTTCAGTCAGGCCTGAAAAGCAAAGGTAAAGGGTCTGTTCCAAAGGCATTTCTGAAAGGAAAAGTTGGGTGAATCTTGCAGCTATTCCTGGGTGTTCTACAGACTTAAATATTGTGAATTTCTAGGAGCTGAGCCATAATGCTGCCAGGGTTACTCTTACTGCCAAGTAGAGCTCTGGTAGACTCCTGGGTACTGGAGTCCTTTCCATCTTGAGTGGGTAGGTTCATACAGGCATCCTTTTACATTGCAAAAATTCATGACTTTTACTGGGTTTTTCTAACAATGACACATAATAATTTTTTAAATGACACATAATAATTTCACATATCTAGAGGGTACAGTGTGATAATTCAATGCATATAGTCAATGTGTAATGATTAATTCAGGGCAATTAGCATTTCCATCTCCTTAAAGTATAATTATGTTTTATGCTCCCTGTGGGATGTCTGCTGTATTTTATAATTTTTTTAAGCACAGCTTTTTAAAAAAAGACATCCTGAAGCATTTTTAGTTTAATCTCTGTAGTTGCTACCAAGGCTGGTTAAAGGAGTGCAGGAGTCAGGATATGTCTGGGGAGGGGAATGTCAAGCTCTCTGGACTCCAGGAGGGGAACTGGGTTGCAGTCAGGGGAGGGGATAGTCAAGGGAGATGTGCCCATCCAGGGGCCAGGCCTATGCGTCCACACACAGATGGCTGCAGACAGCTCCAGGGAGGGACGTAAGAGATCTGAGCTAGCCAATGTTGGCACCAGCTATAAGAAGGCAGAGCAGCCCTGGTGGCAGCTGCTGAAAGAAGCAGGAGCTGGGAGCCACCTCCCTGATCTTTGCTACCATCTCCACAGATTACATGAGGTAAAATGTGTTCTTTATAAAGCCGCCCCCAACTTTTCATTTTTTTTTTTTTTTCTTTTCCTTTTTTTAATGAGAAAACTAATCACAAGAAACCACAAGAAATCTCCTGGCTGGATTTGAGCTCTCTCCAGTGTGGCCAAATGTGGCTGAACCCAGACCAAATAAAGATGTTTACTGACAGCCTAATAAACAAATGGGCCCCGTTGGATGTAACCTTGATGAATGGAGCATCCAGGTGTTTTCACTAATGGCAATAAGCACTACAACCCAAAGTATTTCTGATTCAAGTATAATGCATTATTAGGCCATTAGAGGCTGAGCACGGAGAACCATTTGGACACAGCCCTATCAATAATGCTGCTTCCCGGCCTGCATTTAGGCCCAGGGAATTAGTCATCCTGATATTCTATTTAATAAAACCTCAAGAAGAAGCATCAAAAATCACATTACATTTTAACAGGGTTACAGCAGCCCAGGAGAACCACAAGTTTAATTTTCATAAGAGCATTCATTCCTCAATTATGTCAAACATGAAAATGTAAATGGCAAATTTAATGCTAACAATATCCCTCAAAGCACATTGGCAGGTAAGGCACATTATGTTGAGTGGATGCTGGCTGCATATCAAGCAGCCCCCAGAGTGAGACGTATGGGGGCAACGGGAGGTGGTTGGGGCTTCTTGGCTGGGCTGCCCCTGGAAGAGCCTCAGCCTGAAAGTCAGGAGAACAGAAGCTTCCTTCCCACAGGAGGAACTTGGGAGTCCCTGGTGCCCCCCGCATGGTGTTTCCTGTGTAATGGAAATGCTCAGTTTGTTCAGTGCAGCAGCAGCTGAAAGATGCCAGTGAAGGTATTTCTGGGCCCAAAAAGGAAACAGAGCTCCCAAGATTGACAGAAATGTCATTGGGTAAGAGAATCTGCATTTTAAACAAAATTCCAGGTTAGGGACATTCCCTCCCTCAGAAGACTAGACCCATATTTTGGCCAAAGGTATGACCAAAAGAAGGGAGTATCATTCCTATTTTTAATCAAAGCCACTAACAGCAGTCACCATAGGAATTTATTGCCTTTTTCTTCAAATAAAATTGTCCCCCCCAAAATATTCATGATGTATTATGCCATATATCTATGACAATAACAATAGATATTAATTGTATATTGCCATATACATAGAAAAACATCTAAAAGATTATACAACACACTGCTAAGGATATCTAATGAATATGTGTCATTTTTGCAAGCAAATAATAATAATAAAGTTTAAGATAGAAACCCCACTGGAGAATTCCATTGTGGATAGAGCATCTCTCTGCTGACAAGCAGTTTTACCACGCCTCTCAAGTTGATCTGTGACTGTAATTAAATCAGAATCATTAAATGTGGGAGCAAAAAGCAGGCTCAGATACAGTCTGGTCTTATCCCTCCCTGTACTCTGGAGGCCCAGAGAGGTTCATTCATTCAACAGGAATTTACCAAGAATCTGGAATGTGCCAATCAGGTCTTAGGCTCTGGGCTTCCCTCCAGGCCCTAATCCAGGCCTCAAACTAAAGACTCTCCTGTGTAGCAGATACATCAACAACAACTGGATCCCATGTAACTCCACCTGTGACTGCAAATATTACCATCCAACTGTATTGCTTTGTATATGAAAGATCCTATGGGGGAAAACACAAGACATGCACATTAAGTTGATGTCAATGAACTTGTACCGGACAAATACACCTTATAAGACACTATGATAGTGGCTGGGGATACAGATGAAAAACGAAGCATCTCACCATCTTGGGATAGAGGGGAATTTATAAACAAATAGTACAGTACAATGCCTACATACTGGAAAAAAGTGCTCAGCAGATGTAGCATGGTGCTGAACCTGAGCAGGCAATGATTGACTTTTCAGAGAGAGTTCAGGGGAGGTTTTACTGGGATGATGTCCAAGCTGGGTTTTGAACAACAATTGCTTGCCAGATAGATGTAAAAAGTAAAGGGCATTTCAGCAAAATGAGCGGCTCATGCAAAAGTTGTCCCATATCAAACCCATATGATGTATGAGGCATGCTAAAGTGGATGGTGAGGAACTTCAGGGCACAGAGGGTGAAAGGGGCAGATAGGCAGGGTCCAAAGCATGGCAAGCCATGTAGACCATGACAAGGAGTTGGATTATATTGCAACACCTGTGTGGAAAGGAAAACACTGAGAGAGAGAGAGAGAGAGAGAGAGAGAGAGAGAGAGAGAGAGAGAGAGAGAGAGAGAGAGAGAGACAGAGACAGAGACAGAAACAGACAGAATAGTGACCAAATCCCTCTGGAAAAGAACTGGTAAGTGGTGCTCTTCTAGCCAGGAAAGGATTCCTGGGCAGTGAGGAGTGTGGTCAATGAAAGAGGCGTCCAATTTCATAAAGGGGAGTGGATCCCCAACTGAAGGCCAGGCTAATCACAAGAACCCAACAATCCAAGATGGAGGTGATGTCAGCACTATTGAGCCGCACAGTCCTTTGAGATTCCTTGAGCAATTTAAAATAAGACCAAAACCAGAATAACTCACCCAATCATAGAAATTCTCTTGATGCCCCATTCTAGTCTGGACCCCAAGAAAGCTAAGACAAAGTAATGGTAAAGCCCAAGCTCCCAGACATTCTGAGCAAGGCTTAAAAAAAATAAAAAGGAAACTCTCCTCCTTCAAAGCACATCTCAGTCCACCCCCATTTTGAGCTTCCTCTCAACACTTAACAACCACAACCCATGACAATGGTAGAGGAAACATTATCAAGAGAAATGGGAGACATCTGCCAGTCGCGGTGACCCTCACCTCACCTTGGCCACGGTGGCCTTCTCCCTGTCAGCACTGAGCATCTATCACGTGCTGACTGTCTTGCTTCTTTGTTTTTTCCTCTACATTCAGCATCAAAAGAACAGAGGAGAATTAAAATCACAGATCCTATGCATCTTCCAGGGAGAGGGTGAACCAGCAGTATTCTGAAATGCAGGGTTTATGTGGTGGCTCCATGTAGTGGACCTGAAGAGGGATGGTGCAGGCAGGATGGGGCAGGGACATTGATTAAAATTCAGTAGGATAGCATGTGGAGACATTTTAACTAGAAATGGGACTCGGGTTATTGTCACAGTTCAGGTCTATAAGCACTTCCACCTTCCTCCTGTCGTGAACGCTCTCATGTAGCACTGCTGAGGACACGTAGAGAGAAGAGATGCTTAGGCATGAAGATGCAGTACCACACAGCCAAGTGCAGAGGTGGTGAACCCCAGGTGTGGGGCTGGCAGCGCAACACCTCTCCTCACCTGTCATTTCCACATGGAGGAACACATCAATTACTTTCTTGGCCACTCCCTCCCCACAGGGAGGAGGAGAGAACTCTTGGTTCTGTTGGAAGCAGACATGGATCTGAGGCTGGACCTGTGTCCCAAGTGCCCAGCAGATGTCTCCACCAGCAGAAGGCACTCCTTCTTTTCTGGGTTTCCTGCAGAAAATGGCAGAGAATCAGGTGACAATCTCTATGAAGTAGTCTGGATGGGCTCCACTCTGCACAAAATAAATCTATGATGTGGGAATTTACATGGAGCAAGAATTCGCCTCCATTGGCAAATACGTCCATGTGTCAAGGACAGTGGTTTGGTTTTGCCCTGAAGAGACTGAAAAAAACAACAGAGAGAGAGAGAGAGAGAGAGAGAGAGAGAGAGAACTGGACTCCAGAGAGAAGAATAGGGAAGGGGCAAGAGAGAAAGAGAGTGAGCAAAAGAAAATCACTTATGCATGCCTTTCTGTGAGCTGACCCCTGAGTTTCATAAACATAAAACCATCTCAGGTTCACAATAATTCCATTTGACAGACACACAACAGAATCAGAGAGCTTAGGCAACTTGCCTATTACCACATAGCTGTTAGGAGTCAGAGTTAGTATTTGAACACCTCAGGTCTGATTCCAAATTCCTGGTCTTTCCATTCCACTAAACTATTGACAACTGCCGAGAAATCTGTTTCACACATTTTTCTATTTGTTTATAGTTTCAGCCCTATGTCAGAGCAGAAATGTTTGAGCTTTTACTTGGAATTTAGAAAATTCCTGGGATCCACTGTCTACTGCTGTTATCTAGGGTAGAATTTCCTGAGATAGAAGCTTTTGCTATTTAGGGGGTGGCAGGAGCACAGGCTTTGGGGAAGACAGGCTCTGTCACTATTGACTGAGTAACATTAAGCAAGATGTTTTACCTTTGAGCCTCAGTTTCCCATCTAAAAAATGCGGTAGCCACCTTGCAGTTCTGTCACAGGCATTAAAAGAGGTAGTGTGGCCCTATATGTGGTAGGCTATAGTCAACCCTCAGAAAAGTTAGTCTCCCTCCCTGCTTCCATTTGACAATATTACAAGAAGCAACCACAAGTACAGAGACAGCATCTCAAGAAGAGAAGCTGGACGAGAACACTAACATCCCCAAAGTGTCCTGAGGAACTGAAGTGAGGCTTCCTTCATTGTCTTCACATCCTCACAAGAATCAACTCTCCACATACTGCTCAGGAGAGTGCACATAACTCAAAACTCATTAGGGATGGGGGGTTATGCTAGAGACAGTTTTGAGCTAGATATTTTATGCACCACGAATTAGTAAACAGTTTTATCCTACAGCCAAGTTATTTAAAATTACACCGTCTCAGGCAGGAAGCATGCCAAGTTCTACCAAGACTGAATTTCTTAAAGCCTTGCAAGCCAGTATCTGGTTGAAAATTTGCTACAGCCTAATTTGGGGACATTCAGATAGCTCTGCCTGTACTCCTGTCAGTCACTATCTTCCCTAAGTGGATCCACTTCCAAGAGCAGGAAACCAAACAGCTTATTTTAGCTAAAAGACTGCCGTCAATGAGCTAACTCCATTACTTTCCCTACAGGGCTTATCTGGCCCTACAGGACAGCTTTGGGGGAAGCAAGGAAGCTCTGTGCTGTGGAGGCTGAAGAATGGCTCATGCACTTAAGGCTCATCCTCAGCAGTGTGTGTGTGAAGGGTCATTAGTTGCCCCAAATGCCACCACTTTGGGTTCAAACAAGGATTCTCTCATGTCATTTTGGGGAAAATTATGAGCTCTGTGACAAGGATGATATCCTTCCTCTCTGAGCATACTCTAAGGTGCTCTGTTTTTATCTAAGTCATTATTTTCTAATCTCTGTGGTGGAGTAATGATATCCACACATTTGGAGTTTTATAAAATGTGCGCATGGAGCACCTAACAGAGCCTGCCAGACAATAGCCTGTGTGCACATTCCTAAATTAATGAATAAGGAAGGAGTTCCAAGCAGGGTCATAGGGATAACATTACCAGAAAAGCATATCTTTATTGTGAGGTTTGCTATCAGACACTGTTTTCAGTAGATAGAAGCCATCAAAATGCATCAACAGAAAAAGAGCATTTTTATAATATGCTCTCCTGGTGTGAAATTTAATGTAGTAAAAATAACTGACAGGTGGTTAACTATTAATTTATTATCATTATGATGATTTTATAGCTAGCAGATTGAATACTTCAGAGGTTAAGTAATTTGCTAAAACTATTCACAACTATATAATAAAGTTTTATGATAATAATACCTTTCAAATATACACTCAAAAGATATTGTAGCTACTTAGCATATATGACTTCTTTTATTATTTTCAGCCACTCATCATTAAACTGGGGAATTATTAAGCCTGTTTAACAGAGGAGGAAACAGAGGCTGAAGAAGCAAGTGATAATGATCATAAGGGGCAGAGGGTCTCCTGTGGAGGTGGGTCTGACCGCACAGCCCACGTGCTTCATCTTGACATTGGATATTGCAGCAGGTGCAGGCACCACCCCATCTCCATCCAGCTATGGCCTTCTTTACCATACATCTCCTGAGATCCACTGCAGGGCTCCAAAACTCAAGCCACTTTCCTTTCCAGCTGCATTCACTGCACTTACCACATTCTCCATTTAGGGGCCATTTGCAGATGGGAAGAAATCAACATTCCAAAACCAGAACTGGGTTTAATTTAAAATGTGGTTGCATTCTGGAAGATTTACCAAGCTAAGTTTCCATTCTCTACAAATAACACAAAATCAGAAATTAGTCACTCACTGTGAAGCTCCTAGACAAATATCCAAATTCAGGAGGTAGGACAGATACTGCTGGTGACACTGGCCTTTGGAAATAGATGAAGAGAGTTCTACCTGCCACCTGCCTGAGGGCAGGATGTTCTGTTGTAGCCATGTAAAAGCATCAATTACACAAGCAAGTCAGACTGTAGGTTTGGAAGACACAGCACAAACCACCCCATAATCTTCACAAACTAGTCTCCAGTCCTCTATAGTGTCTTGTACTCCCTATTGTGGTCAATGGAAACATCATCTACTTAGTGTCCCCACTGGATGTCTTAAAGCCACCTCCACTTCCTTTCTCTACTTCTCTCACACACTTTCACAGTATTTATGAAATATTTTGCTAAATATATTTTAAATCCATGCATTTCCTTGGAAAGTCTTATGTATTTGTGTCATGCATTTTAAAACAGTATTCCAACGAGTGGTTCAGACACTTCCCCAGACTGCAAATGGATCCAGGGATTAAATGAAAAGATCAGATATGATAAAAAAGGGGGGGGGCGGGGGGGACTGCAATACCCAAATTCAAATCCACATTAGGAGCATGAAATAGAAGAACAGGTTTGGAGCAAATTGAATCAGTAATGGAGAAAATAAATTATTTGGATGTCAAAAAGAAAAAAGATAAACACAAGAAAAGAATTTGAGGGGAGATAAGTAATATGAAGTATTAGGAAGAAAAGCTAATATGTAAGTGGACATTTCTTTAAAAAGGGATAAATACAAGCAAAACTAAATCATGACCACAGACTTTTCCAATAGAAATGTGTCTAAACTGAAGAAAATATCATACCTCTTATAAGAATTTGTGATTTTTCCAGGAAAAAAAAATTAATGAAAAATAGAAGTTCCTTATATTAACCCTAAAAAAATTATAACTGCAGATAAAGAACTATATAAAGAAACACATTCAGTACTCAATGCTCCAAAAATATGCAAAACTATATATAAATGTGTGTGTGTGTGTGTGTGTGTGTGTGTGTGTGTGTGTGTGGAGAGAGAGAGAGAGAGAGAGAGAGAGAGAGAGAGAGGGACGAACTTATTGAAATGAAAGCAGTTTTTACCTGACCAGTTTTTGTCATGTGTAAAAATAAAAGAAAAGCACAGCCTGATAAGCAAGGTCTCAAAGAAATCCCCAGCAAACCCTAGGGAATATGATGCTAACATATTCCTAATGACAATAAAAAAAAATAGCATAAAAAGAAAACCACCACCCATTCTCACTTATGACTACAATTCAGAAGTCCTAAATAAAATAAACATTGTAACGGGCACTATTTTTTCTTCCTCAAAGTCCATTCTCAATTTTTATTTCACTCTTTGGCTACTTCTCACTAAAAATGCCAGATTCCCCCTCCGGATGCCTCCCTGAGCCTCAAGGCAGCGGTAGGACCAGTTCTGACCAGAGACATGAGAAGGGAGTACGCATGGGGATTTGAGAAAAGAAACCACCTTTAACAGAGATGTAGGGAAAGTTCCTCATGTGCCTGCTCTGCACATTCCTGTTTGGGACATTATTCTGATAAATGCAATTTGGAGCTGCTGCAGCCATCTTTCCACCATGAAGAAAAAGTCACGGGAGAAGCAGAGACAGTCAGTATCCACCCAACATTAATACCATAAGCACCATAAGAAACAAAACATATGTAATAAGGAAATAGGATTTATTCTAGAAATATGGGAAATACAGCAAGAGGAAATTATTAGAATAATGTATGAGAGCAATAACATTAAAGGAGTAATCTTTTTGGTAGACAATAGCACACGTATCATATGGTGTGCCAAGCATAATCACCTGTACAAATAGTAAATCATTTAATCCTAGAAAATCCTAGTGAAATGAGTTCTTTTCCTACTTTACAGATGAAGATATTGAGACAAAGTTTCAATAACTTGCACAAGGTCATGCAGTTACTAAACAGGAACATCAGTGTTAAACCCAGAGTGTATGATTTTAACCTCTAAGACTCAATACATACCTATATAGTAGTTCATAAAAGTCAGTATTCTTTCCTGATTTTAATAAGATCTAGCAAACAAGGACTATAAGAATACCAGAAGTCTATATCATCTTCATATCAATAGTGAAAAACTAAAAAACTAAAATTTCTAATAGGTGGAAGGTCTATGGGCATATGTTACTTTTTATTTTATATATTATTTATCCTAAAAAATAAAAAGTTTATTCTCATTAAAATCCATTTTAAAAGGAAAAGAGATGCATTGCATTTCTTATATCTCATGATACAATAAGGTAATAAAAATTATGTAAAAATTTTCAAAAGAACAAAAAAATGAAATAGTTGTACATTTCACAGGAACTCTAGCTACTTGGAAAAACAAAGATGAACAGTTGAAATTCTACTAAGACAGAAATGTGAGTTTTTGAAAAATGTCATTATAAATTAAATATATTCTAATTAACAATTTCTTATGTAGTCTGAGCAACATGGGAGGCTGAGACAGGAGGATGACAAGTTTGAGGCCAGCCTCAGCAATTTAGTGAAGCCCTATCTCAAAGAAAAAATCAAAAAGGACTGGGAGCACAGTTCAATGGTAGAGGCCCCTGAGTTCAATACCCATTACCAAAACAGACAAACAAAACTGTAACATACCAACATTAGCAAAGTAGAAACTATAATTATTAAGGGATGAGAGTGTAGCTCAGCTGTAGAGCACTACTTAGCATTTGTGAGGCCCTGGGTTTAATCCCCAGCACACACACACACACACACACACACACAAGGAAATCATAGAAAGGGAGGCACTTCCTATCTATTTAACAACCCCACCCTTCAGATTCCATTCTATCCCTTATCATGGGTTTTGTTTATGTTCTTTTTTGTTTTTACTTTTTGTTTCACCACCTGTATTACATAGATAACATGCTTTCCTCAATCAAATGTGAGGTTCATAAAACCAAATATTTCTTCTTTTCACTCCTTTCCCTGAGGACAAAGAATAATGTAATGCCTGGTACATGGTAGGTGATCAGCAAATATTTGTAAATGAATGAATAAATGCATTGAGATAGAAAATAGAATATTTTAAAGGATATTCGTAATAGCAACTAATGAATAAGTAATAATTGGCAAGCATGTAAAGAAAATTATAAGAATACACAAAAATGGAAACATACTTATATTCATAGATTAGAAGTATTAATCTTGCTAAAAGGTCCACACTACCAAAAGTAATTTAAAAATCCAAGATAATCCCTATCAAAATGTTTTCACAGAAATAGAAAATAATCCCAAAATTTATATGGAACCTCAAAAGACCCCAAATAGCTGAAGCAATCCTACCAAAACCAAAATACAAGACCTTGGAGGTATTGTACTATCTGACTTCAAAACCTACTACAAAGTTATAATAATCAAAACAGCTTAACACTGGCACCAAAACAGAGAGCCCAGAAATAAATCTTTACATCAATAGTCAACTTATCTTTGACAAAGGTGACAAGAACACAACTCTTTCAAATAAATGGTGCTTGGAAAATGGAATATCCACATACAGAAGAATGAAATTGGGTCCTCATTTCACCCCATTCACAATAATCAACTAAAAATGTATTAGCAACTTCAACATTAAGACCTGAAACTGCAAAACTCCTGGAACGACTTATAGGGAAAAGCATCGTGACCTTGGTCTTGGCAAAGATATTTGGATGTGGCCTCAGAGGCACAGGCTACAAAAGTAAGGACAGAAATACGGGTTTGCACAAACTCAGAGCTCCTGCAGAGCCCAGGAAACAGTCAACAGAGTGAAGAGACCTACAGATGGGAGAAAATATTTTCAAACCATAAGTTGAAAAGGAATTAATATCCAAAATATATAAAGAACTCAAACAATTGAACACCAAGAAAATAAGAACACAAATTTTAAAATGGACAAAGGATTTGAACAGACTCTTCTCCAAAGAAGATGTACAAATGACACAGAGGTATATGAAAAAAAAAGTTCTCAACCTCAGTTATCACTAGGAAAATGCAAATTAAAACCACAACAAGATATTAACTATTTTATCTTAGAATGACTTGTCAAAAAGACAAAAAGATAAGAAGTTTTCACAAGAATGTAGGGAAAAATAAACCAATGTGCACTGTAGATGAGAATGTAAATTATAGCCAGTGTGGAAAACAGTACAGACTTTTCTCAAAAAATTTAAATATATAAGGACTCAGTGGTAGAGCACTTGCCTATCATGTGTGAGGCCCTGGGTTTGATTCTCAGCACCACATATAATAAATAAATAAAATGAAGGTCTATCAATATCTAAAAAATGCTTTTTAAAAATTTTAAATACATACATATATAAACATCATGTTATTCCCCATAAATATACACAATAAAGGAAATTATGAAATTTTACAGAGGAACAAGAAGAAAAGTCTTATAAAAGTAAAAAGACATATATTTCTCTATCAAAACATTCCATGTTTTTTAAATGCTTATTTTATAATCTTCTATTTTCATACTGAAACAGCAAAAATCATAGGCTTTTCCTCCAGGGTCCACCTGCTTCAGTCTGGTCTGTGGGAACTAATACATTTCCACCCATCAGACATCCTGCACTTTTCCTCAACCATCACTTTGGGAACCAGCCAACTGGCAGGACCAGCACAAATCCATCAGCAGGACGTAAGCAAGGTCTCTGCACCCAAGCTGCAGTGGAAGCTGGGACCATATGACATTTTCAATGCCAAGGCCCCTGCATCCAGGTGGAAAAGCAAAGGGTAGGTGGGTGGTGGGGTTAGGGTCCAGGCTCTGGTGCTCACATGTTCTGGGGCTTACTGTGACCTCTCAGACCTACAATGACCTATAATGGCAACCACATCCCTGGCTACCTCACAGGGTTGTCTTGAGAAATGGAAGGAAGATCTAATACACAAATGTTTGGTAAAGTCTTCTAGGCTCTACAAATAGAAATATAAGTGAATTCTAGTTTATTTTGCCTTTATTATAATATATAGCTTAAGAATTTTCTTAAAAATTCTTTGTCCCCTTAAACTGCAAAAATAGTGTAGCAAGTTGAATAGTAGCCCCCAAAACCTGCAAATGTGACATTATTTGAATAAAGGATTTTTGCAGATATAATTAAGAGTCTTGATTTTTCAAGAGTACCCCAAATTCAATGACAAGCAAGAGCACAGACCCAAGTAGAAAAGGTGATGTGAAACAGGCTAGATTGGAGTTGTGCACCCCAGGCCAGAGAGCACCTAGAGCCACAGAAACCAGGGGAGGCAGGAACAGACTTCCCCACAGAACCTCCAGAGGAAACCACATCTGCAAATAATCTGATTTCAGATTTCTGGTCTCCAGAACTGTGATAGAATAAACATCAATTGTTTGCTAAACACCCAGTTTGTGGATATTTGTTATGGCAGACACAGGAAATGAATACCAATGACTAACTGCACATTGACCAAATCTAAAGCAGATGTTTGGAATGACATACAGGGTATTTGAAAAACTCGATTTTGAGATCCTGCAGTGTCACACACACACACTCACAAAATAAAAAAAAAAAAAATCAATGTGAACTGATATTTAAAAAGAGGTCTATGTGACAGGCAAACAGACAAATGACCATCTTTGGGAAACTGAGATAACACAATGGAAACTAAATGACCCTGAGGAAAAGTGCTCCTGCCACCATGGTATAAATACCCCCAAACGATGCTGGTTTGGTTTCTGGAAAATGTTCAGTTTAGTGCAAACCTAGATTTGACAATTGCAGGAGCGGAGTGCTGACAGGGTCAAACTGTCCACAGTAGAAGTTGCTGCAGGTAGCTAGCCAACAACTCCAATGCAGTAAGGTGAGGTGATAAGGAAGGAACAAACCAATAAATCACTCCTTCCAAGCAGCCTTTTATCTGAATATGTCAAAAAAGAAAAATCTAGACAAGAAATATGTAACCCTAAAGCAGTAGCCTGATACACTCATTACTTACAATTGAATTTCCCAAAGAAGTAACCTGAGTTAATTTAGTGCTCATGCTTAAAAGGGAGACCTTAACTGCAGGCCTCTTCTACCCACTTAAAATTTAGAGAAAATTGTGATGTTCCTGATGAGAATCAAGATAGGCATACTGCTTTAAAGAAAAATACTCAGGAACCATCGAACATTGAAAGTCTACCTGTATACCCTAACAGCTGGTCCCTATTTGGGTACCTGTTTTGTGAATAATGAATCAAGCAAATGTGATTATTTCATAAATTCTCATTATGTTTAATGCCCAAACAGAGACCAGAATGGTAAGACCTGACCTATCATTTGTCAACCAGCTCAGATATCTCCTCTAAAGGGGTTCTTCTAACTCAATTGAGATACTTTGAATATATATTATGCAATAAACTTTATGCATGTCTATCTATCTACTCATGCTGTTTGCATAATTATAGAGTTAAAAGTTGCAAATACTATATAAATCTAACATCATTTCTCTGGAAGTCTCACCAGTCCTTCTCACTTGGGTTTATTGCCAGATGTGAAAAGGCTAAATTGGTTATCAACGAATGCCCCATAGCAATGTATGGCAATGTTTGGAATTTTTTTACTGTCACAAGGCAGGGCTTGGGTGCCACTGGCAATAGTGGGTAGAGGCCAGGGATATTTCTAAACATCCTGTAGCAGCCCCTTCTCACCCCTAGTGAAGAATTATCCAATCCAAAATGTCAGTGCCGCCAAAGCAAGAATCATGATATTGGTCATTTCCTCCCTCCCAGTCTCAATTCCACTTCCACCAGCCTGGTCTATCTATGCCTCCTAGCTCAGCCTCCAGTGAAAACAAAAGAGCAATTCTGAAATGGTAGTAGTTTCTCTGACCCTTCACTTCTCCACTTCTTAGTTGCAAGCTCCTGAGTTCACTCTTCCCAATTTAAACAGTAAATGGATCTATTTAAGGATATCAACAACTCATAGAATTTCCGAGGGGTCAGGCCATCAGTCTTGAGGCCGAACAGCTAGAGAGATGTGCAGTTCACAGTGCAGCAGACACCACATGTGAACCAACAGTGCCTCTGCCACCACACCACCCAAAGATTGAATCCACCATGTCCTGTTCCCTCTTGTTGCTTACTTCTGATTTGGACTGCATAGAATTGATTGGCAGAGATTACTAGATTATACATCTGTGACCTGGATTCAAGAGGCTAGAAGAGTGAGCTCCAGCTTCTGTCTAGAGGAAGCAGGATTAATAGCATGGAAAAATCTCCAAATACAAGATGAATGCTCCAAAGATACCCACAGTGGCCACAAATAAATCTAATATCTACCAAACTCCCAGTCCAGACCCAGGGCTTTTTCAGCAAACCCTGTCTTGACTTGGTTTCATTGTCCAGTTCTAAATGTTTGCTTCTATACTACATGACTTGGCCTCCAATGATCTCAAGACCCTATGCCTCTTTTCCCCTTCCTGTTGACCTCACCCTCACTGCCAGTTTCTTACACTCCAAGGGATAAAATTGAAGTGTAGGTTAAGAACATTTTGTCAGCAAGTGAGCTGACAGTGGAGTTGCTTTTCTGAGGTAAATGTTGCTATCCATGTGAATGTGGCCCTTTCAAGTTCTCCTCCCTGTGAGACTCTTCCCACCACCTGCCTGCAGAGATGAGATGACTTCTGTTCCCTTAGAGCATGTTCAGACGTCACCTTCTCTTCTCTTTTTCCTAGAAATCAGAAATGTAAATCTTTCTGGACTACCCTGAGTAGCCTGTTTCCCTTTTCCCTCTCTGGAGACTCTTACCTATCACCACGGTGCAAGTTGAAGTCAGGCTACTACCCTGGGCTTAGAAGGTCTGCAACTAAAGCAGAAGCCAGATCTACTCTTGGCATTGGGAGAAACTCGTCCCTATGCTCTCTTCTGCTGCTCACTGGCATGTGTGTGCGCATGCATGTGCTCTTTATGACCCTTTAGACACGAGGACTTTCCTTAGATTAGATGGCAAGACCCAAGACTCAAGTTTGGGCTTAGAGGAAATAGGGGCTGCCAGTCTTTCAGTCTGTTCTGATTAAGGATCTTTCAGGCCTCCCCACCAACAAAAGGACCTCTCCAGCATCCATGTGCGGAGCTAGAGCCCCAGCTAATAGCAAGTTCCCTTTGTCTAGATTTCTGTTAGTCACCCTTGAAAAAAAGACAGTAAAACACCATGTCCCTAAAATCTCTCTTTCCATTCCTAAGATCCTAGCCAAGTCAAGAGAACAATGAAAGCAGACCTGGAACAGAATGTCCAGGTAAGTTTATCTTGAAGAACACTGACTCTCTCATTCACACTAGAAACTAGGACAAACTAGTGTTATCTGTACAAACTGCCTTCTTGCACATACACTAAGTTCCTTGAAATGCTGGTCATACAACAGGACAAAGGAAGCTAATGATGTCATGCTTCTATAACCTAACCTAATATTTTAGTTAGCTTTTTCACCACTCTGGTCAGACTAAAAGATCTGACCAGAACAATTGTAGAGGAGGAAAAGTTTATTTGGAGGCTCACGGTTTCAGAGGTCTCAGTCCACAGAGAGCCAGGTCCATTCCTCAGGAAAGGTTGAGGCTGAACATCATGGTGGAAGAGTATGGCAGAGGGAAGCAACTCACATGATGATCAGAAAGCAGGAAGAGAGTTCTCCACTTGCCAGATACAAATATATACCCCATAGCCATGCCCCCCAGGCCGCCTCCTCCAGTCACACCTTACCATTTCAGTGACCACTCAGTTAATCCCATCAGGGCATTAATCACTGATTGGGTAAGACTCTCACAACCCAATCATTTTCCTCTGAACTTTCTTGCATTGTCTCACAAGTGAGCTTTTGGGGGACAGTTCATATCCATAATACCTATAAAATTCCTCTTCCTGAAGAAACTGATGTGAAACAGACACAATGGAGAACACAGGTGTTTGTCCAGCTGGCTGCCACTGGACAAAGCGCCATGAGGGCCAGAGGCACCAGGAAGCACAGAGGTGCTATCTGTCCAGCCCGTTGCCATTGGACTTTCTGGAGTAGCACCATGAGGGAGGGAGTCACCACTGACAAAGCGCCCTAAGGGATGGAGGTGCTACTCTTCCAGCATTTCGCCACTGGACTTTCCCCATAAGCAGTCTTCAGTCAGCCTTATGTCTCATGTGCCATCTGCAGGTATCTTCTTTGCTCTCTCAGCAACCTATCTCACTGTCCTAGACCACTGGGCTGTGGACAGTACAGCTGGCAAATGTCTTGTGAATCTAATTTCTTCAGAGATGTCACCTCCTGGAGCAATTGTTTTATTATTCTAAAAACACTGCATTTAGTTAATTATTTGTAAGAAATGTATATTAAATAAGAAACACAAATAAAACAAGGCTCTGTTTTATAAAAAAAAAAAAAATGCTGTGTTTTATGTTTTATGCAAATGCTATGACCAGAGACTCAAAGGAACTTCACCCTGTATTTCTCCCAGGAACAAAACATTCATTCCCCAAATCAGTGTTTGTGTGAATTTATAGGACATATTCACTGTAAGAAATGAGAATCAGCTGTTACTTCTTAGGAAGAGACCTCTCAGAATCAACTTCACACTGAAGTATGCATTCCTGATATTATCTTGGTTCCTGAAAGTGAGTTTGAAAGGCTTACTGAGTACCTGGTAGGAGTTTCATTGTAGGGAAATAAAGACTAAAAGAAAGGACAAGTGGGAGTAAAAGATGAACATCTACCTCCCCGTGGCACTATGGTTCCACGACAGAGACTACAACTCAGGGCCTGAAGTGAAAACCCAGTGATAACAATGATAACAGAATGATTTATCCAGGACCAAAGAGCTTAGTGACCACAGAGCTTGGGCTTGTGATTCAGTACCATCCTCTCTGCTCTTGTCCCACAGTTATAGAAAATTTTCTTTGTGTCAAGGTGTGTAGTCAGTGTCAAAGTATGCATTTCACATGCTAGTGGGCACACCAGCTGAGCCAGGACTACAACTAGCCACCAGCTATGAGTCCTGGAATGGGGAATACCACATCACACATGACTCAGTCTAAGAATATTTTAGGAAATGGCCAGGCTGGTAGAAGAACAAATTCTTGCCATTGGACTTGCTATTCTTGCTATAACTGGTTTATCATCATTGCAGAGTAACCCAACAAGAACATTTCTCAATCCCAGAGAACACACAGAGAAGAACACGCCTGGTAATACTAACAACAAAAATGATGACAGCAATATCCATTGAGCACATCATCTATGCCAAGCTTTGGATTCAGTGATTAGATTGACAGGTAATTTGTAGGACTTAAGACAAATCAAAGTCAAGGTTGGGCTGAGGGTGGAATTCAGTGTTAAAACATGTGCTTATCAAGCATAAGGGCCTGGGTTCAATAACTCCAGCACCAAAAAATTTTAAAAATCAAGCACAGCATTTAATGGGAAAATGGTTTCTACAAACATGGAAGTTTCACAAAAAGTAATGTAAACTTAAGCAGCATTATTTTTTGAAACCTCACATTAGAAATGTGTGTCCTGGCAATAGATGGTCACTAAGAACTTAACATCGATCATATTACTACTATAGTCATTATAGAGTAAATGTCTCTCTAGCACCCACCATGAGAAGGAGCAGGCTAGGTCCTGAGAATACCAAGCAGAACAAGGTCCCTGGCTGCTAGGAATTTACTTCCCTGACAAGGAAAAGGAGATGTGAACTAACTGCAAATTAATCAATATGACTATAGGAAGGGAAGCGTGGACCTGTTGCTGTAGAGGTTCAGAGGAAGGGGCAGATTCTCCTGCATAGGAGACACTGAAAAGGCTTCCAGAGGAGGGGACATTAGAACTGGACTTGGGAGGGCTTGGGAACACAAGGAAAGAGATGGAATTCAGAAGACAGGCAGAGGTATAAGCAAGGAACAGCCTGTCACCAAGCAGGAAATCACACAGCAAAAGTGGAAAAGAATGCTCAGCATTTGTCATATTCCAGGCACTGAGTGAGAATGAAGAGGCAAAAATGGTTGAGACAAGGCTATTGTCCTTGAGGGGTTCAAGCTGTAAATCAGCATCTCCCAAAGTGCCCATCCCTAATAAGATAAGGAACATGCACCAGAATGAAATTTAACCTGTTGAGTCTTGTATGCAAGTCTGACTGGCTAGGAACCAAGCGAGTCAAACTGACAACAGAAGTGATTGACATTTTGGCCCATGTTTACTCCATCATGGATCAGCCTCTGCTGTGCTAGCCACACATGGTATCATACTTCTCTAGAACACAATCTCCAGAATGGGTGCATGCAAGACAATGGGGCACAGAAAGGACATGAAAAAATGTCTTCTTATACAGAATCATAGCCTCTTACCTGAGATCTTTGAGGTTAGATATTCTTCAGATTACAGAATTCTCTTTCTGAAGCGAGGAAGACAAAATACACATTTGCCTTTGGTGCATGCACCATATACTCATACCACACCCAGCAAAGGCTAGAACGACACCCACTAAATGGAAACTGTATTTACCCACAGATGCCAAGGGTGTAGGGTTTTCTCACAACAACAAATTTTCTAACACTACCTGGGAACCCTGCACTTCACTTCTGACAGTATCCACCCAGAATTAGCATCAGGTCTCACAAGTTAGGGGCTCCATCCCCCAAGACAGCTCCAACTTGAGATGCCGGTTGAAAGTCCTGCGCCTCCAGCATTTCCACCCTCCCAGCTACAAGTCGGGAGTTCACATGACACTCTCCCTGGGTTCTATAATTTGCTATAACAACTCATAGAACTCATGCAAAAACTTTACGTATACTTAGCTTCTTGCTCAGGGTATTATAAAGGGTTCAAATGAACGGCCAGATAAAACTGTGCACAGGGCAAGTTCCCATGCAGTCCCAAGTGTAAAAGTTTTATCCCTGTGAACTTGGGGTGCACCGACCTCCAAGCACATGGATGTATTTGCCAGTCCAGAACTCTCTGAACCCCATGGCGTGGGGTTTTTATGGAAGCTTCATTACATAGGCAGGATTGAGTAAATCATTGGCATTGATGATGAAGTCACTCCCTAGACATCAGGGATGGGGCCAGAAGTTCCACCTCTCCAATCATGCGTGGTCTTTCTGGTGACCAGCCCCTGTCCTGAGGCTTACTACATTGTCCAAGCACCAGGCATCCCCTGAGCATGCAAGAGTCATGCAGGGGAGCTTCCTTCACATGCATTGAAACACTCAGGGTCAGCAGGACGCATTCTGTCCCTGCCCAAAGCTCTAATTCTGACCTGAACCTCGTGAGGTAGCAGACACTCTGCCTGCCCAACCCTGCTCCTCTGCCACACCCACCCCAGGAAGCTGGCTCCTTCCAATGACCCACTGCTCCAGGCCTTGCCTAATAGTGTGGAGATCTGAGGTGAAATCCAGTTCTCTGTGATCCCTCCTCCTGCGCATCTGACCGACACCAGAACAAGATCCATCTAGCCTTGCATCTCGTTCTTCCTGGCTACTCCCTGGCCTCTTTGCCCTGCTGCCCATCTCTTGGCCAGGGAGGCAGCCAGGGTCAGTCAGCAGGGGCAATATTCTCAATATTATCAGAAACCTCCCACCTACCATCTTGAGCACATCTACAGAAGTGTGTGGTGGGAAGAGGAGGCATTGTGTAAACACGGGCATTTCCCACAGGCCTGCCCATGCCTGCTCCTGAATTGCAAGAAGCCCTTCAAGCACACCCTCAGACTTCTTTGGGCAGAGATGCTGGGGAGTTGCTCACACCAACTCCCAAAGAAGCAACAAAGCCATGACTCCCTCTTGATTCACAAGTCTTCAGATTAAAAAAAAAAAAAAAATGAAGAAAAAGAAAAATCTCCCTTTGAAAGGCAGGATCACTGAGCTAGACAGAAAAATGTTTTTTATTATCCACTATGTGCTGGAATGTGCTGATGCTTTATGAGGACTGTCAAAACAACAAGCCCATGAACCGGGTACCCTCATGACTCCCTGCCTTCCCAGGAGCCTGGGGCTCAGCAAAGCTGATTAACCCAGCTGAGGGCACACAGCCAACTAGTGGTACATCTAGGCTGCAGCTCATTACAGAGGGTCCTGTGGGGGCCTCGGGTGCCTGGCTCTGCTCTTCCCTGTCACCCTGGGATGAGGATTTGCCAGGAGCTCCAGGCAAATCAGCTGCTGCAGAACCTTATAGCAAATCTCTTGCTACTCTAATTCCTTATCTGTTAAACGGAGCCAATACTTTCCTACCTCCAAAAATCATGAGAATCTGATGAAGAGATGGTAGAAATCGATAAATTCTGAAGATGTAAAAGATTATAAATCCTACTGGAATCACTTATGGCTTCTAAAAATAGGAACAAGTAAAGCCATTTCAAGTCATGCCACTGTGGTGCAGCCTGGAGAGTCCCGTGACACCCTGGAGCCCCCAGGGGAGGTTGGGATGTCATTGACTGATAACACCCCCGGCATAGGGCCCAGCTGGAAGAGAAGGGAGCTCTGGGGCTGACCGCCCACAGAGACAGAACTCATCCTGCTTTCCATGTCTTTCATTCCAGAAATAGCCAGGCCCTTCCAGAGTATTCTGGGGAACCAACATAGGACTGCTATGTTTTGATTTTGCCCAGCAGTTATCAGAGGAAAGCAGCTCCAGAGGCCCTCTGAGCTGGAGTGAGGATCGCACACTTAATTCCCCCACTTAGCTAAACACTCTCCTGTGACTGCCTGAGTCTAAAAAGAGTAAATATTTTTGGAAGGTCGAGCAAGTAATTTGGTTTTTCTAAATATATGCTGACAGGGGATCTGGAAAGAAAAAACAGGGGCTTCCATTTGGAACTAGGGAACAGGAACTGACACGTGACACCAGACAGAGCTGGGCATGTTCTCGCTCCTCTTCATCCTCGCAGAAGCCCTGGGAAGGAACCACAGACTGCTCCCCTCGTTTTATGGCAGATGAGGAAGGGGACACACAGACACACAGGTGGCAAGTAATGGAACTAGGGTTCAAACCCATTTTGCCCATCTGCAGCCCACATGCTTCCAGGGCATTCCACATATCTAACTCATTTCAGACTTCTTGGCCACATGGCCAGAGAACAGAGAGATTATCAAATGCCAGTGCTTCTTGTTTTCTGTCTTCATTTATCCAAAATCAGCAAATTTTCCCTTGGTTGATTGGAAAAGTAGCCCTTCCAGACAGTAAAGTGGTGGTGTTGGCTCTTCTACATCCCCCTGTCAAAGTCACGATAGTAACTTTAGAAACCGATGTCCCCCAATTTCATTTTGTCCTCAATTGCTAGCTTCTGTTTGCATATGGTGCTGAGATAACAGAGCAAATCAGCCCATTACCCGAGGTGGTGCATGTGAGCCAGGGTCCAGCCTTGGCCAGTCCCCTTGAACAGCAGGAAAAGGCTCGCTGGTCCCTGTATCAGCAACAGGAAATAGCAGGGATTCTCCTGGGAGCACTCCCACCACCACCAGCTTCCCTTGCTGGAGCTTCTAACCTAGCATTACAAGTGCTAGATCCAGGTTAGGCTTGAAGTAAAAGAGCAGGTTTGAAAAATGTCTGGAAAAAGGGTAAGCATCATTAAAGAGATATTAAAAAAAAAAAAAAAAAAAAACATAAAAATGAGAAAATAAATAGTCACTTTGCCTGGAGAAGGGGATGAAGTTGAAACACACCCAATCCCTTATTTTTGTTGTAGAAAATCCAAAGACTTTGTGATAGTATCCTTTTTGGTCTATCATTGGACATTTACCCCAAATGGAGGACATTAGTCTGCCACTATCCCCACATTATCTATGATGGGGTTCTCCTTCCAACCCATACTATTTACCCTATTAGAGGGACAGAAGAGGAATGGAAATGATAAAGAAGGAAGGGAATGGACGGGGAGAAAATCAAATTGCTATTTATTATGCACATGCATGCTCCACATAGCATGTTAGGCATGTTACAGGTCTCAGAGCAACTCTCTCATATTCACTCCACAAGCTGTGATGTCGTAAGCACAATTATCCCCAGGGATAGGACAGTATCAGCATCCTAAACTTCCCCTGCCTCCTTCCATTATCGTCCCCTCAAGGGTAACCATTATCCTGACTGATTTCTAATGCTATAAAGTCTGCCCATTTCTGAACTTTGCATAAATAAAAATATAGAGTGAGAACCTATCCATGATTGGCTCCTTTCCCTCCACATGAGTATTGGTGATACTCATCCATACCGTTAAGTGTGGTTTTAGGGCATTCCTTTTCATTTCAGTACCCTGCTCCATGGTATAACTGATCTATCCTTTGTTATGTTTATCCATTCTACTATGAAAAACCTTTTGGAAAGCTCCAGCTTTGAGCTCATGTGCATACTGCTTCACCAAGAGACCTTCTAGTATGTGTCTGGGTGAATGTACACGCCAGCACATACTTCAGACTACAAGTGTAAAATCAAATTGTATCTGCCTATCTCTCTCCCATAATTTTCAACATCTCTTACTAATGACATATAGGAAATTAGAATCCAAAGTTATTTCTACACAAGCCATTTGGGGGTTACCTGGTAAAGGAGAAGGAGACAATGAAATATCAAGTATATGACCAAAGTTGGTGCTCTGGCCAGTGGCTCTGCCAGACTTCTCCTTCCTAGGGGGTGAACAGCTGTACCCAGTGACATGGGCAAGTTCAAGGGATTTATTAATGATTCTTTCTAAGAAAGACAGAGTTTACCGGTCAGTCTCCCACCAAGAATGGGCACATGGCACAGAACCAAAGCCACCAATGGAGTGACTAGAAGGTTGAAAGCATTGTCCCTTTTCTGTGCAGCACTCTGCCAGTCACTCTGCCCATTACCCAGCGCAGAAATCCATCAGTGAGAACTGGAAACTGATCCTCAAGGCGAACCTGATGTTTCCAATTGGAACAATTTCATCTTCACACCTTGACCAAAGCAAAAACAGACCATTACCACAGGATATTGAAGGTTTCCAGGGAAACAGGGATAGCCACAGTTGCCTTAACACAATTCCCAAACTTCATTGCACATTGAAATCACCAGGGGAGCTTTTGAAAGTCCTTGTGCCAGGTGTCACTCCACATAGTTACAGCAGTATCTTTGCAGGTGAAATTCAAGCATTTGGAAATGACAAAATTTGTAAATTGGACAAAATTGGAATATTCTGTGATAAGCAGGACAGCCATCAGCACCCCAATCTTTTTTACCAGAAACATGGAACATGTTGCTTTCCAGCTTCTGCTCCATCCCATTCTCACCTCCATCCCCACCCAGGACATGAAGAGATTCACAACAAGCATTCCATTTCACGCGGAGCACTGGTGGCTGTGCACAAAGCCAGATGCTTACACAAAACGTTAGAGCTGACAACAGGTGTATAAATTTCTATGATATGATTAGCACAGTCTGAGTTAGTCAACTTTTCATCACTGTAATAAAACACCTGAAATAATCAAGTTATAAGGAGGAAATGTTTGTTTGTTTGTTTGTTTGTTTGTTTGTTTTGGAAACTGGGAATTGAACCCAGAAGAGCTTTACCACTGAGCTACATCCCCAGTCTTCTTTTTGAATTTTTTTTAAGACTGAGTCTTGCTAAGTTGCTGAGGTTGGCCTCAAACTTGCAATCCTCCTGCCTCAGCCTCCTGAGTTACAGGACTAGAGGTGTGTACCACCACACACAACCTGAAGGAAATATTTATTTGGCACACAGTTTCAGGGTTTTAGTCTATGGTTGCTCTGTCCCATTTCTTCAGATTTGTGGCAAGGAAGAAAATTTTGGTGGGATGTTCATGATGGAGTGGAGCAGCTCACCTCATGGCAACTGGGAAGCAAAGAGAGAGGAAGGGGCCAAGGCTCCAACATACTCTTCAAGGGCTTACTCCCAAGGACCTATTGCCTCCAACTAGGCCAACCTATTAATGTTTCCACCACTTCCCAACAGAACCAGCAGCTAAGGACAAAGCCTTCAACACCTGAACTTTTAGAGAACATTCAAGATCCAAACAATAACATGGTAACTCTTTTGGTCATTATTTACATAATACATGTTAACACATACAACCTGTTTGCACTTTTAAGTCATTCCATACCTTCACTGAGATGAGAGGAATTCAACCACACTCAAAGTTAGCCTAAAGTTTCAGAGTATTTTATTAAAATGAAATATTGTAAGGCACACATTTTCAATAACAAGAGATGTATAAATTGATTTAATCAATATGGGGTGTTTACAATATGCTAAACACAAATTGAATATGACAATTTATACTATGGAACTTATATAATAAAGTTCTACCTTGGTAATATGTTAATGAGGCCACTGGATTGCCATGTGGCTTTAAGAGTAGGTCTGCCAAATGGTAGAATCTAAAGCAGACAGTAACTTTTTAAGTAAAAAATGTTACTGAGATGAAAAAAAAAAAAAAAAACTTAAGACAAGTAAAAATCAACTACTGATATATTTGACTCATGTCAAGGTAACAGACTTCAGGCAGGTTTTCTAGAGAGTCAGTTGCATGAACATGTGTCAATGAATAGAACACAGAGGAATATATAATCAAATGTCTGTACCTGTTACATTGCAATCTCAAAATGCCTACAAATGAAAGGTAGTATTTGGCACACTTGCTTCCTTATTGAGTCATTGAAACATTTTCATATCATTTTCTTTCCAAATCAATATTTACAAGCATTTTAATAAAATAATCAGTGTTCTCCATGGTTTATAGAATGGATGTTCAGTAACCTACCCTTAGTATATGAGGAAATAATTTGACAACAGGTTTGATCACTGCAAAGTGAAGCCAGAATTGGGAACAGGTAGTTAGTGTAGAAATAGGGGATCGGGTCAAATCGAGGAAATGGAGGCCATAAAATCATCTGCCTCTGGAAGTTGGAAACTGCCCCTGGAATGAATGGAATGTCAAGGATCTCCAGAGCCCATTGATTACCGAATTTGCCTGCCTTTATCAAGGACTGCAAGCCAGGAACTGCTAATTAATGCCCCCTGGGCCCTTGCCTGCCTGAATCACCTTGGCCCTCCCCCTGCCCATGGCTTTGCACTTAATGCAAAACCAGGCCTAGTCACGTAGGCAGGAAAGAGAGATAAGGGGAGGAGAGAACTGGGAATTTAACCTATAAAAGATGTAGGGTGCGCTCACTTCTGGGGACTTTTGAACATCAGCCATGGCCCCCTTCTCCCTGCCGGGAGAAGTCTGTATTATTAGCTTTAAATAAAACCTGCTTAATATGCTTGCCTTGGCGTGCTTCTCTAGTGTTCAATCTTCAACATTAGAAGGAGCAGAACTCGTCACCGGTAAATGGCGGTATCAAAAGGGGAAAGAAAAATACCTTTGTGTAATTTTTTCCCATCTATTTTCCTTCTGTCTGTCCATTTAACGAACATAGAGATTCTGTAATAAGCAGGACAGCTTCCTCAGAAACAGGCACCATGGGACTAGAAATAACTTTCTTACAGAAGAATCTCATCTTGTTATTAAAGACAAATAATAAAATACCAAATACCTGTAATACACATTGAGCAATCTTATCAGTGTAGTTGGCCTTCATATCCCTGGGTTTCACTTCCATGCATTCAACCAAACTTGGATAGGACTTATTTTTTTTAATTGCATCTGTACAGACTCTTTTCTTGTCATTGTTCCCTAACCAGTAAACTACTATTTATATAGCACTTACATTGAAAACTATCCACAGCCACCTTCCCCTCGTCTTCCTCAGTCATGGGCTGGGAAGCTAACATTCTTCATTCTCAGACTCCTGTGCACTTTACATGGAATGGCTAGTAATATTAGTTGAAGTCTCTGGGAGAATCTTCCCCAAGAAAAGCCATTTCACCGGAGCTGCGTGTCTAGCATGCATGAGGTTCTTAGTTTCCACCTCTCACACGGTAAAGAACAAACAAAAGATATTTTACATTCATTCCTTCTTTCGATTTTCTGCTTATGGTGTGGCTATGAGCCGGAAGCTATTCGCGACCTTGAGGCACAAACATGGGGACTAAGGCTGTAACATACTGTAATGCAAATGGAAGGAAAAAAACGAAAAGCCCGATTGACAGATGTATTGCTGAACTTCCTCCCACGCCCCGCTGGCCTACAATCACACTTCTTATTGCCTGACACAAATAAACCCTAGGTGTTGGAAGCACTGTTACTTGGGCTTTTTAGGAGCAGCCCTAGTAAACCTTAAAAGTGATTTTTCTAGAATGGTAGTGCTTTTAGAACACATTTGATTACCCTTTTGAATAACACTTTCTCTAATTAGGATGTTATGAATAAGTTATAAATAAGTCTAATTAGAGTAAGTTATACTCCATGTATAACAACAACAACAAAAAGACTAACACCTTCTTATTGGAATCAGTTTCCACTTTGTCTCTCCTTCACTTCCTATAACCCACACCTAGCACTCAGGACCCTGGCTCACCCCACCTCCCTGGCTCCTCCAAGGAGAACCCATCACAGGTTCCTTTGTGCCACTACCTTACCCAGCACCTCCTTAATTTAGCCCCTCTCTCCTGGTACAGTGATTTTTTTCAGTGGAAACTTCATCCTTACTAAATCAAGAACCTCCAGGGGAGTCATCACACCTTACTCCACTTTGCTTACCCCAAATATAACTATGAACCTGGTACATAATATATGTTCAAGGCATGGTGGTTTCCTTATTTAATTTTAGATGAGTACATTAATTCATTTTTATAAACTTTTTATCTATTTTTTTGACATTCATTAAAAATTTTTATGAGATCTTTGCTCTTACAACAGTCCAATAACAGAAATATCATTAAAAACACATACATTTTGATGATTCTTTTTATGATAATTAAACAAATGAAACACATACCAAATACACACAATGCATTCAGAGGTTTTCCTTACAAACACGATAATGCACAATCTATAAGTACTTATTTATTTATTTCTTTTTTTTTTTTTATTTTATTGTAAACAAATGGGATACATGTTGCCTCTCTGTTTGTACATGGCGCAAAGGCATATCATTTGTGTAATCATAAATCCACATACAGTAATGTTGTTTGATTCATTCTGTTATTTTTTCCCCTTCCCCCCACCCCTCCCACCCCTCTTTACCCTCTATACAGTACTTTCTTCCTCCATACTTGCCCCCCTCCCTAACCCTAACTCTAACCCTAACACTAACCCTTCCCTCCCCCCCATTATGTGTCATCCTCCACTTATTAGCGATATCATTCGTCCCTTGTCTTTTTGAGATTGGCTTATCTCACTTAGCATGATATTCTCCAATTTCATCCATTTGCCTGCAAATGCCATAATTTTGTCATTCTTTATGGCTGAGTAATATTCCATTGTGTATATATACCACAGTTTATTTATTTCTTTATTTATTTTTGGTACCAGGGATTGAACTCAGAGGTACTCAACTACTGAATCACATCCGCAGCCCTATTTTGTATTTTATTTAGAGATAGAGTCTCACTGAGTCACTTAGAGCCTCACTTTTGCTGAGGCTGGCTTTGAACTCTTGATCCTCCTGTCTCAGACTCCTGAGCTGCTGGGATTAGAGGCAAGCCCACCACACCTGGCTCTATAGGTACTTTTGAAATTGTTATTTTTACATAAAATGATATTTGGAACCTCTGAGTTCTCAGTAGAATTAGTGAAGGTAATTTATTTTCTTATTCGTTCTTTTTACTTATATATGACATACATTAATTTATTAATATCACAGCTATTGGCAAACTTATGTGAAGGTGAATGGGGACAACTGGATCCTAGGTTGATTGTTCTATCCACAGACTATCACTCTAGATAATTCTATATAGGCTAGATAATTGACAATGTCATTTACCTGTAAATACAACATAAACTTACTTTCAAAGGGAATTTCTTTTCAGCAGAAAATCTATGTTGAACTCAGCCACCCTCTCGCTTTTCCTGATTCATGCAAACAACAATAGAATTGATTCTGAATCTGTTTATTACTTTAAAGGAAATAAGAGATGTTATTAAGGTCCTGAAATTCATGGGAATGAAAAAAATGAGGAGCTTTCCACAAACAATTCTCAGTAAACATTTGTCATGTCTGGGAGGTATGCATTACGCCCTTCCTGAGACGTTATATTACAAATGGAAGACACAGCGAGATGTTAATTCTTTCTGATCTATTGATTTCCTTGGCATAACACAGGAAGAAGACATCTATAACTGCAGATTATGTGTGTTTTTAAGGCAGGAACTATCCTAAAAAGGTCAAAAAAGTAATTGGGATGTAATAGGATTGTGTGAGATTACATTAAAGCCTATAGTTATTCAGTTTATTACATTTTGCTAGGAACCACTAAAATGTCCATCTATCTAGGTAAATTGAAGCTGATGCAGTTATATTTAAGAATGCTCAAAAATTAATTAATATGTTAGTGGTCCTCACTCACTGAAGCTATGGATAAAACATGTTTTCTCAAGGAAAGTGATCTTGCCCAGTGAACAGAAACATTGTTGAGAAAAGCACCCTGAAAGAAATTCACATATGGAATTCAGAATTTTGTCTACAAAATTTTTGCTTACAATACAATTAATGAACTGGTTGATTTCCTTTAGGAAATATGGTGTCCTTTTTCCTAGCATGTTACTTATGTTAATTTGCTTTTAAAAGGAATTGCAAACACTTTAACACAAAAATAAATTGTGTTTGTGTGTGGTGTGTGTGTGTGTGTGTGTGTGTGCATATAAAACCTGCAAGGCTGAGTCTAAGGCCGGAGATTTGAAGAGCAAAATGAAGCAGCAGCCATTTTGATTTTTATGCTCAGGGTATTATGATAGGAAAAGCTACTACAACTGTTCATACCCATGAAAATAGTAAACAGTAAACCTGAAGCATTCCTTGAGGCATTACAGAGATTACAAGGTTGTATCACAGTAGCAACCTTGAAAGATGCAGAGGTTGGGATTGATTCCTACCACATCCCCATTTGATTCGCCGATTTGGCTTGTGCAGTAGAGTGACACAATGGATTATCACAAATTTAACCAGTTATAACTTCATCACTGAAGCACACCAAGAAGTCCCTTTGCACCTGACATGCTGCTATTGTTCTGGCAAGTATTCTGCTCTCTTCATGTAATAACAAAGACCATGAAACAACTTGATTTCATCTAAGAAGACCAGCAATTTTCTTTCAGTGCCTGTTGCAGTGGTACATCAACCCTCCGGCCTGCTTTACAAGAATCTTAATCACATTTTTCATGCTACCATCCATTGCATTGATGATATTACATTGACTGGATCAGGTAAGCAGGAAGAAGTAATGATTCTATACACATCGGTAAGACACTTGCATGACAGATGGTGGGGGGAAAATCTCACAAAAAATCAGGGACATTCGATCTCAATAAAAACTGGAGCAATCCAATGATCTGGGACTTGTCAACATATTCTTTCTAAGTTGAAGGGAATATTGTTCTTTGTTGACAAAGAGCTCTTTGTTGGCCCCTTCTATCACTAAAAAAGTTGCACAGTTTCTAGAAAGCCTCTGGATTTTGGAGCCAAATGTACTTCATTGGGGAATGTTACTCCAACCCACTTACCCAATGTTCCAAAACACTTCTGGTTTTAAGTGATATCCTGAACAAAAGGAAGCTCTGCACTAGGTTCAGGCAGATGTTCAGGCTGCTTGTTTGGGCCACAGAGTCCATAAAAGCCAGTGGTGCTAGAAGTGTCGGTGGGATTCTGTGAGGAGAGTTTGGCACACCACTATAGGTAAATCATAGCACAGACTCTAAGTATTTTGAAATAATCCTGTGAATTCTCTGCTGATAACTATTCTCTTTTGGTGAAACAGTTCTTGAATTTCTCCTGGGACGCAGGAGAGAATAGAGTTGGATCATGGACCGCCAAATCAACATGTGGCCTGAACTACCTAACATGTGCTAGATGCTTTATGAACCAGCAAGCCATGAAACTGAAAATAAAAAGCTGAGCTTCATCATCAAGTGGGAGTGGTCTACCTGAAATGGAGCTCCAGCAAGTCCTAAAGACCCTGGTGAGTTGCATGAGGAGTGAGTGACCCAGATGCCTTTGTCCCTGCTCCTGCTGTGCAACCTTCTCTCTCTCAACCTCATATGTGGCCTCATGGAGAGTTCCCCATGACCAGAACTGATGTGGAAGAGACTCAAGCTCGTTTGACAGGTGGTTTTGCCTGGTATCTAGGCACCATATAAGGGAACTAAGACACTATAGCTCCCCTCTGAGACAGCCCTAAAAGACAGTGTGAGTGGAAATCCCCCAGTGCACAGAACTACAAACACTGTACTGTTCCCTCTGCCCTAGAGAAGTGGCCAGAGGCCGAGTGCACCTATCATTAGTTCTTCATCAACTCAGTATGGCTCCCAGTGGCCGATTTTAGAGGCCAATACTTTCTCAATGAGACACCAACCACAGCTGAGGTTGTCTGTTGATATATAATTGTCCAGAATCAAAGGACAAATTTTGTGCTTATTGTATTTCTCACTTAACATAAAGCCAACTTGTAGCTAAATAAAAATTTCTGAGTGATTTCCAAATAAAAGTAAGAGTTCTGTGAAAAATCTGACCATGACCCCCAGAAATAGAGGAAGTCAGAGCCTGGTCTCAGGTCATCAGATAGTATAGCCACCTCTCTGTTCATCTTCCCAAGGACTATCTACAAGGATAGCTGTGTAGGGGCCAATGGCCAGCATAGCCTCAAACTTAGCCTGAGAGTTCCCCTATTGGCAGAGCTCCACCAGGCCCTCTCCCATGGAATGTTTGCAAAAGGACTATCATTTAGGTGAAAGATTGAGAATAGAAGGGGACATGAGAGCATGGAGGTTATGAGTATAACCTTCAGAGTCAAACCTCCTGGGCTGACTATGGCTAGTTCACTGGACAGCCTTGTGACTGTGTGCAGGATACAAACTGCTCTCACCTTCAGGCTTCTTTTGTGAACTAGGAAGGAAGTGTCTAAAACAAAGGTTGCTGTGAGAATAAAATGACTTCAGTGTGGACCAGCTCTCTGGGGATATTATAGAGGCAAAATGTGTGATCTAAGCAGCCTACAGCCTTAGATTCAGCTATCCAAGATCAGCCCACCCAGGGAAATAGGGACTGAGCCCCAATCCACCAGATCACAGTCTGTCTGCACCATGTAGCCAAGGTGGAAAGGCAGAATTTGAGTTGCATTGAGTCTCTACCTACGATGAGTTGAGCAAAATTAACAGGGAATGTGACTCATTGTGGGGCCCCAATAAATTGCTTCATAATTACACTTGGCTCTCCATACTTTTATAGGACCAAAATTCTTTTCTTTGTTTACTCTCTTGGAAGGGGGGGTTTCCTAGGCTCTCTGCAATGCTGTCCCTTCTTAAGCTCACATGAAATTTCTATACCCAGCTGTGTGTGTCACCATGTCACTGTGATGTGGACCCTAGTTCAGAGTTCTGAGTTGCCTCTCTTGGAGCCTTTGGGACTCCTCTGGTGTCATTCTAATGCTACCTGAGCTCTTTCCAACTCTTAGAAACCAGGTGTTTTTAAAATTACCTTTTATTCACTCTCTTGCTATTTCTTATTTGATTCTATTTTCTCTCTGGATATATTTTTCTAAAATTTTATTAGACATTTTACAATTTGTACAATTTAGGATTAAGTCTACCTCTCATTATTTTATAACACAACATAGTGAATCCAAGAGCCAGGAACAATGTATGTACTCAGATATCAGCTCTTTTCATTAGTGACATTGTCAATATAGTTATCATTAGGGAAGACTATTTAGTTATTTAGAAAGTTTCTGAGTAAATGACCAAGGTTTAAGGATGGGTGTGTAGCCCACCTTTTAATCTGCTCATGGGAATGTGCCTATCTCATGGTTGACATCCCCACCAAAAGGATCTGCTGCTGAGAACACAAGAGAAGAGGAAGGGGTCCAGAAGGTGGGAAATGGAAACAGGAAGAAACTTTCCCTGGCCAAGACCACAGAGGGACAGGAGTAAGGATAAGAAACACACTCTAAGGGTTCAGATCTGACCAGAGAAAGCGTGGTTTATTCCCACAGCAGGCACCTCACATTGGTTATAACAGTATTCTTGAAATTTCACCAATTCACATTTTAAAGGTACAATTTTGTTGTTATTTTTACCATGTACTACCAATATTATAACTTGTTTAATAGTTTTGGGGGAAAAATGATACATATTTTTCATTAAGTAAGGGTATATAAGACAGATATTTATATCTACTTCCATGTATTTTTATATAAAACATAGGCATAAATAAAATTTTATCCATAAACTATAGATGTATGAAATTAAATATAAAGAAAATAAAGGATATTAAGTTTGAGAGAGCTCTTGTTGCCTGCAAACACTGAATCTTGGCCCATACTCTATCAGCTAAAAAGGGAGATTAGAAAGTACTAGAGGTGTGGTAGAACATGCCTACAGTCCCAGCCCCTAGGGAGCTGAGACAGAAGGAGCCTGGGAATTTAAGCTGGGAAACACAGCAAGACCCATCTCAAAAAAGAAAAAAGGTATTGGAGAGGTGTTGGGCATTCCCTTCCATGGTCAGAGAGAGCAGTGTAGAGTCCTCTCCCAGGTTTTGGGGCTAGCCACAACTGAATTTAAACTATGGTTCTGCAATTTTCTAACTTCATAACTTTGGGCAAGTTCCCTTTATCCTCTGTGCTTCAGTTTCTTTCCTAATCTGGAAAATAAGGTAAATAACATACCATAATGACACAAGGAAATGCAGTACAATGTGCATATTATTTTCAAATGTATGCTGAAATGTCTATTACTTTGAACTGTTTCAGAAAAAAAGAGAAATGGATAGAACTAGAGGAAAATGTTAACAACTGTTCAATCTAGCATCATTTTACTAGCCTTTTAATTTTTCCTTATGTCTTTATGCATGAAGTTTTTCATAACAAAAAGTTAATTATGGAAGAGATTGAGAAAGAGAGGCAAAAGGAAGTGCTGGCCAAACCAGGGTCTTCTTCACTGACCCTGTCCTGCCTTCTCTTAGTACCCCATTCCCTGCACTGTTTCTCAGGTGCTGGCATGGGCTCCAAGCTGAGAACATGGGGCCACTCCATGGTGTGTTGTGGAGTGTGGCCTGGAGAAGCCCTGGCTATGGGGTGGTTCTCAGGGATGGGCTTTATACTAGGTCATAACCCTCTGCTTAGCATTCTTTGGAGGCATCCTTAGAAGCATCCTTGGATAAGCAGGGAGGTAACAAGACCCCATCAATCTGAGGCCTGACCTTGACTTCCCTGGCCTTTTACAGGAGTGAGTCAGTGACAGCTACAGTTTTTTTGGGGGGGGGATTTTTCATACATCTTTTTTTTTTTTCCCACAAATATTGATTAGCTCAAAGCCAACTTTATGTTAAAAGAAAGACACATCTGGCACACACTCAAAAATGTCCCAACAAGTCCAGAGAAATACAAAATCACTCACCATCTTAGTTCTGATCTTAGTGTGTGTGAGGAGCTAGAATCTTCCTTAAAGAACATTGGCCTTTAGGATTGTCAACAGGAACCCAGAACCTGCAGGAAAATCATAAGAGCTAAAGGGGTCCAACTTAATTTCTTAGAAGGAAATACAGGAAGACAAGTCCAGGCCCAGAATAAGAGGAAGAAACAGCTAAAGTCATGAGAAAAGTTCAGTAGTGAGAAGATGCACAATGAGTCACCTCACCACAGGTCACTTTTCCAAAAGAACACATGGTACAGAGCTAGTCCCTCACCAGCAAGGGGCCTCCCTCATATGAAGGGGCAACGCCCCTCTTCCTCCACTCAGCTCTCACCGAAGCTGCCAGGTTAGGTTTACCCACCTCCTCCTGCCATCTGGGAGAAAGCATGCAGAGTATCTGAGGTCTCTGTGTCTACATTTACAATTCTTCCTTTCCTCCTCCCTCTGTTCTCTATCCTCTCCTCCTCTGTCTCCTCTCCTACTTTTAGAAGCCATATATGGATCCCACTATTGCCACCACCATCAAAATTTCCCCCAACTTCACAACCTGAAAAGAGAAACAAGCGCCTTTAAAATCAATTCAATCTTCAAACAAACCAAATATTGGATTTCTAAAACTATACCAAGAAACATGAAACTTTCTTTTGTCTTATTCAGAAAAAAAAAAAAAAACAACTTTTTAATTGAGTCTCTTTCCTTACTGGTTTACGCAACTGCTGATGCTTAAGAGATATATTTTTCCTAGATGCAATGTCATTTTCAGAGTTTTATAAATAACGTACACATCATTTACAAAGTCATAATTTTATATGCCATTTCTTCTTATTTTTCCCTTTATAAAGTATAAAAACTATATTTTAATTTTAATTACCAGTCCATTAACAATAGTATTGGTAGCTTATGAGTGTCAGTTAAAGAGAATATTTTTCATTTTAAATGTGCCTTGTTTGCCAAATGCTGTATTGTAGTTAAAAGGCAAATATAAAGTTGGGTTTTTACCTGTATAAATATTAACTGTCTTTAAAATAGATAGGTACTCACGTTGGTCAACTTTCCATCATTGAAATGAATACCAAAAATAATCAAATTAGAAAGAGAAAATTTTTATTTTGGCTCACAGTTTTGGAGGTTCCAGTCCATGATTAATTAGACCCATGTTTTAATTAGGCTTATTTTTGAGCCTGTGGTGAGGCAGCAGATCATTGCAGGAGCATTTGGTAGAGCAAAACAACTGACCTCATCACAAGCCAGGGAGCAAAGAAGAAGAAGGCAAGAATGGACTCCCACCCTCTCCTTCAAGGGCACGCCTCTAATGACCTAAGGACCTCCCATTAAGCCCCAAGTTCCCTAAAGGCTCCACCACCTACTCCCAGCATCATCCTGGGAATCAAGTCTTTAACACATGAGTCTCAGCAAAATGTTTAAGATCCAGACTATAGCAGTACTTATCTGAATTCTTTACTATAAAATAAACTTTTCTAAAATGGCTAAAAGCAGTTCACTTATATTCTTAGTACATATAGCCAACCTAGAAATTACTAAGGAGAATTTTTGTCCAGACCAAGACCAAATCGCCACAATTTTTAAGACATAGCATCAAAATTTAGCAAAATAAGCTAATCCCAAAGAACCAAAGGCTGAATTGTTTTCTCTGCTATGTAGATGCTAATTCATAATGTTGAAGATGGGATGGGTAGGGAAGAATAGAGATACTTTGGACTAGACTGGAAGGAGTGAAAAGAGGGGAGGGGGTATGTGGGTAGGAAGGATAGTAGAATGAATCAGATCCTATAACCCTGTGTGCATATATGATCACACAACTGGTGTAACTCTACATCATGTACAGCCAGAAGAATGAGAAGTTTATATTTATATATGATGTGTCAAAATGCATTCTACTGTCATGTACAACTAATTAGAACAAATAAAAAATAAAGCTGATAAAGCTGTGATGTTTATAAAACAGCGACTGACAGTACCAAGTATTTTATAAATACCTTATCTGTAAAAAGAAGATGCAATTGGAAGCCTCTCGTGGAGTCATGGTATGAGAACTAAATAGAATTGTAACAACAGATGCTATGTAAGGTGTTTGATCTTATAAAATTTATTTAACTATTCCAAACAAAACAAAAGGACTAATGTATTAACTAAAGCCATAACCTTCAGCAACTTTAAGACCTTAGAAATTAAATTGAGTTAATGACTAATCTTTGGATACCAAGACCATTCCTAAATAAGAACTAAATTCAAAAGACTAGTTACAACAAATTTAATTGCACTTATTTTTTTTATAATTAATAGGGTATGCCAATAAATTTTATGATCACCTATGTTTATTTTGCTACCTTAAATTTGTTCAAAAATTTTTAAAAAATAGTTCCCTATTTTGGGTCTCTTGTGTTTGGGGATGAAAGCATGTTATTTTGGTTAACTATAATAATACAAGTAGTTGGCTACATTAGTTCTAATAATTACAGAGTAAATGAACATGTATATTATATAATTGATATGATTTGATTGCTTAATTATTAAAATCATTACAATGTATTAAGATGATAAATCCAATGTAATATGTTTTTTAAAATATAGTAGGTTAATTGTGTTTTAAAGTTATTAAAGTAGTTATACTTACTTATTTTTGTATTTACATATCTCTATGTGTCTAAATATAGCCATAAAGGATAATGAATATTGTTATATGCAAATTGTTATATGGGAAATATATAAAATTAGAAGGAAGTGGAGGGGTTTTTTCTGTAAAAATAACTGTAATCAAATAGACCCTGTGCCCTTTACAGCATTACTCTTGTGTATATCCTACCTCTAGTCTGAAGCCCAAAACAAGCTAGTTAAGGTCACTTCCACTGCAGTTGGGAAACTTCTCTCTTGATTTTTCACGGAGAAGCGAAAGGTTCTGCATTTCTCCTATTTTCTCCTCTGGCATTTTCATTTCTCCCACAGGGAAGAACATTTCCATTAGCCTCTGGACCTGCTGTTTTTAAATCTTTCCTACATTTCAAGATCAAATACAGACTTGATTTAATTTACCTCTTCTCTTCAAACAAAATTCCTCCAGAGATTATTTTCATTTTCACTTCCTCTTTAGTCACCATAATTATGATTCTGTCCCCAGAGCACCAAGAAAAGAGCTCTCAACAAACTTATGGCCAAAGTTAAGATCAATTTCTTGTTCCTGACACACTTCCTACCTGGTCAGCAATCAATGCCTCTGATGCTTCTTGAAATATTTCTCCTTGAGAGTCTACCAAATAGGAAAAAATATTTGCCCCTGCACCTCAGATATAGCATTGATCTCCAGGATATATAAAGAACTCAAAAATTTAACATAAAAACAAAAAACAACGCAATCAATAAATGGGTAAAGGGACTAAACAGACACTTCACAGAAGAAGAAATAAAAATGGTCAACAAATATATGAAAAAATGTTCATCATCTCTAGCAATTAGAGAAATGCAAGTTAAAACTACACTAAGAACAGAGAAACAGCCTGTATCCCATTTGTTTACAATAAAAAAAGAAAAAATATGATAAATAAATAATAAAAAGACAAAAATTTAAAAAAAAAACTACACTAAGATTCCATCTCACTCCAGTCAGAATGGCAATTATCAAGAATACAAGTAACAATAAACATTGGTGAGGATGTAGGGAAAAAGGTACATTTATACATTGCTGGTGGACTGCAAATTGGTGTAATCACTATGGAAAGCAGTATGGAAATTCCTCAGGAAACTTGGAATGGAACCACCATTGACCCAGTTATCCTACTTCCTTGGTTTATACCCAAAGGACTTAAAATCAGCATACTACAGTGATGCAGTCACATCAAATGTTTATAGAAGCTCAATTCATGATAGCTAAGCTATGGAACCAATCTAGGTGCGTGTCAACAGATGAATGGATAAAGAAACTGTGGTATATATACACAATGGAATATTTCTCAGTCATAAAAAAGAATGACTTCATGGCAATTGCCAGTAAACAGATGAATGTGGAGACTACTGGGCTAAGTGAAATAAGCCAGTCCCCCAAAATCAAAGGTGAAATGTTTTCTCTACTGAATGAATGCTAATACACAATGGAGCAGGGTGGTGGGGAGAATAGAATTTCAGTGGATTAGACAAAAGAGAATGAAGAAAAGGGAGGGGGAGCAGGAATAGGAAAGAAAGTGGAATGAATCTGACTTAACTTTCCTATGTACATATATAAATACACCACAGTGAACCTAACTATCATGTACAGCCACAAGACTGGGATCCAAATTGAATAAGATGTGCTCTATGTTTGAATAAATATGTCAAAATATACTCTACTGTCATGTGTAACTAAAAAGAACAAATAAAAAAAAAGAAATATCTCTCCTTTAGTTTTATTTGACATGAAGCCAACCATCCTCCTATTTCCCCAGTCATTCATTTTCTCCCCTTTGCTGAACCCTCCTCCTCTCCCAGACTTTAGAGTTTACACACTCTAAGTCTTAGTCTTCGGTCTTTGGTTCTTTCTCCCTAGGCAATCTCATGCATCCCAGTTGCTTTAAATGCTTTCTATAATCTCACTCCCAAATCTATTCCTCCAGCCTAAGCCCTCTTCTCAGTTTCCCATTTGGTGAACCTAACTTCTGACTCAGCATTCCCACTAGTGTGATAGGCATCCGGGACTTGCAGAAATCCTGGCGCACCCTCCTCCACGCCACCTGCTCTGCACCATCTTCCCCCAACCCACTCAGGTGCAGAGCCTCCAGGTCATCCTTGATACTTCTTTTACTATTACAGTCCCCATGCAGTCTGCTACATATCCCTTACATATCCCAAATCTGACTGCTTCTCATCATTTTCCACTGCTCACACCCTGCCCGACCACTCTCCGTTACCACCTGCACTCCTGAGATAACTCTGGATCCATCTCCTATCCTCCAATCTGGCTTCTCAGCCCCCTTTCATTTAGAAAGTGAGCTTTTCAAATAGGAAATACATATGTATATGTAATAATGACTTTCTGAAAAGCTATTTAATTTCAAGCAACTAAACATTTTTAAAGTAAAATAATAGATTGTTTAATATAATGCTTGGCACAAAATGACTACTCAATGAATATTTACTGTATATGTGAAAAGCAATTTTTTAATCTACCAATTGGCAAAACTTTTTAATATAAATTCACAGTATTGGCAAAGGCTCATGGAAATGACACTCCCTATTCTTCTGGAAAGATGATGCATGTTATCAGGAACTTTGTCTCAGTGATCTCTGAAATGTCCATGTGCTTTAAGCACCCAGTTTCATATTTAAAATTTCCATTTAAGGATTTAACTAAGGATGTTTACAGTTGTAGCTTCTGTATCTGTGATGCAACCAGATGAGACCTTCAGAAACTAGTTGGCATCTTGGTTTGCTCATTCACTTTTTTCTACAGCTCTAGATTGGGGCAAGAAATTAAGAAGGGTTTTGATCATGTCACACAGGATCTAAGAAAAGCCAGCTGATTCACAACCTTGACTTGAGTTCCTTGGTCTTGGGTGGGTCCCCAGAAGAATATTTTTAATGTGGTTTTAATTGACACATAATCATACATAGGTATTAGGTATAGTGGAATATTTAAATACATATATGCATATACAATGATTGTATCAGGGTTATTTATATATATTATATGTTATATATATATATAAATATATATATACACACATATATTAGTTTTAGGTGGACACGATACCTTTATTTTATTTTTAGGTTGTTCTGAGGATTGAACCCAGGGCCTCACGCATACTAGGTGAGCACTCTACCACTGAGCCATAACCCCAGCCCCTGTATCAGGGTTATTGACATATACATCACCTCAAAAATGTATTATTTCTTTGTGTTGGGAACATTCAAAGTCCTCTCTACTAGCTGTTTTGAAATATATAATTAATCATTGTCAACTATAGTTAACCTGCTAAACTATACCACATTACAAGGTATTCCTCCTACCCAGCCGCACTCCTGTAGTCCCCCAAGGACATTTTTAAAGCTGTCTTCGGAGTTGAAGTCTGAGAAGGATTGGCCTGTGTTTTTCCCACCCAGAAGGAAGGGCACTCTCTACACTGACATTCTCTAAAAGGGGCTAAGAGGAACCCCACAAGTGGCACAGACTGCCTTTGGTGTGGCTTCATGGGACTCGGAGGGGGCTGCCTCCTAAGCTCCTGGCCAGGGCTCCTGTGGCCAGACCAACAATCATTAAAGGAACTCTGAATGTAGATAACTGTCCTCTTTGCCATAGAACAGTATCAAAAGGGGAGTAAAAGGAAACTTTTTCAGATCCAATCCAAATTGCCTCAACATCCACAATCTAGGTTCAGAATGAATTCTGAAACCTGTTTCTATGAAGATTTTAGAATATTGCTCATACTATGATATTATGAAGTGAATGAGTCCCCCCAAAATTCTGTGTTGAAATCCTGCTCTGGATGTGATAGTATAAGAAAATGGGTCCTTTGGGAAGTGGCCAGGTCTAAAGGTGAAATCTTGAAGAATAGGATTAATGCCCCTACAAGAGACAACCTGGAGAGCTGTCTTGATCTCTTTGCTCCATCTGAAGACATAGAAGATTACCATTTAGAAACCAGTATGCAGGCAGTCACCAGACACCAAATCTGCTGGCATCATGTTCTTGAACTTCCCAACTTCCAGAACTGTGAGAATAAATGTTTGTTATTTAAACCACCCAGTCTATGGTATATTTGTTATAGTGGCCTGAAGAGACTAAGACACATTGCAAGCATTGAGTTTCCTTTTCTATAAAATGAATGGAAAATAAAACAAGGTAACAAATTGCAAAGTCTCTTATCCACACTGAACAAGTAAAATTGTTCATGCTAGGATTGTTAAGAGATTAAGAATGCTGAATCAAACAACATAATTTCTTCTTTCTTCCCCTCTCATCCTCTTCCACACTCTTCCCATATCCTATCTGTTTTATAGCCTGAACCTCCCCTACAAGATGCAAGCAGGAGCCTTAGGATGCTCTAAGTGAATGAATGGCAGGATGGGTACCCAGAGTAAGCTCCTCTTTCTGCTTCCTCTGCCCACTCCCTACACCAGCACCTCTCCCTCTACCAGCACTTCTTCCCCATACACAGGTCAGGGTCAAACATCAGAGCAGGGAGGAACATCAGTACCCTGAATTAGGAAAAACATCACTGTCTGTGGTCATTCACTCCTTTGAGTTACTGAGGGGGACAGGAGGCCATTTCAGGTGGGCTATTCTAGGATCTAAAGACTGCAGACAGGCCACACATTTCAAGCCTTGAGGCACACTGGCCTGCGAATGGCAAGCAGGCCCTAAGTTACCCTTTCTTTGACATCAGATGGACGGAGCCAAGCTCAGATACACACCGAAGCAAAGAACTTTTGGACCTATGTAGATCCTCTACCTAAAGCTAAGGGGCTCACTATTTATCTATCTCAATAAAGGAGGGACAATTGATTCTCTTTGCCAAACATCAATGTTTTGGCTAGAAAAGCAGCTAATTTATATTCTGTAATTCAGGCATTTTAAATAGCAATTTAAACTTATATGTTCATGTATTTTTTGCTTGTAAAAATTCATCATGGATAAAGGGGGCTTTTTCTTATAGAATATATATTGATTTCCTATTGTAGTTATGACAAATTATCCCAAACTTGATGGCTTAAAACAACATAAATTTATTACCTCACATTCTGGACAGTCTGGGAGGAACTATATTCTGCCTTCATGGTGGTGGTGATGGTGTTGGATGTTAATGCAAAATTTTGGTCTCAACGCTAAGTAAATGATGACCTTTATATGGGTCAGAAAAACTTCAAAAAAAGCCCTGAGGATGCAGCCTCAGTTGTAGACCAGGAGAAGACGCCTCAGCATAATCAGCACACCTTCAAGTGACCAGAGCCAGGTTGATGGAAATCAGCATTGCTATTTTTTTTAAATCCAAATGTACAGAAGACAAATGTAGCATGATCAGGACCCAGTAAGGTATTTTGATATTTGGAACAAAGCAAACAAATGGTAGAAGGCCAGACCTTGAATTTTTAAGCCACCAAAAAATCAGAGTTGGAGAAATAAAGTTCAAACACAGAGCCCGTGCAGCAAAAGTAGCATGAGACCAAGTCCATGGCAAAGAACACCTGTGACTGGTATTCAAAACTTGAGCCCACTGAACAAAAGCACCACTGTGTATCTATTTGCCAATTACCCTCATGGACTTTGGGCAGGTCAACCCGTCTTAAAGGCACAGGCTGGCATCATTTTCTTCAGATGAAATTAAAACCATCACTTTTTTGATTCATTTTTGTTTTCTTCAACAAAATGAAGAATCTTAACGGTCAGAAGATGAAACTCTGGCTCCACACCAGTAATCCTAGTGAAAGTGACATTAGGAAATGCTGGCTGGGGTCCACTTCTCACCCACCCCAGCATCTTTGCAGGTACGCACTGGGATGCTGGAGATCCAAGATAATGCAATGGAAACATTGCATCTTAACGCACAGCATCATACGCCTTCCATCCAGGTATCATCACGCACTTTCTTTCTTGTAACAATGGGATTACGCTGGTGAAAGAAAGGAAACAGTACTAGTACAGTAGTGCATGGAAACCTCTAGTTTACTCCACTGTAGCTCACAGAAAGAGCTTTAGTGCTCAGCTTTCTAACAGCAGTGCTTTCTCAATTTGAATGAGTAAAGGAAGGGGAAAACTACAGCTGAATCCAGACTCCATGTTATCTAAATTCATTTTTTTTCATTAGAGCCACAAAGAGCTCCAATATTTACCATAATTTCTAAAGATGTGAAGGGAAAGAAAACAGAATGGAAGGGGAAAAAAACAAAAAGAAGGGAATGTAATTGCACACCAGATCTGGGCCTGGGTGTATTTCATCTGCTTTTTTATAGAGCCCTCAAAACAATGGTGTAGTTATTATTATTCTACCCATTTCAACCGAGTACCTAAGACTCACTCAGAATATAAATGACTTGCCCTAGTTAATTTTCAAAGTGCATATCTACAGGCTTAAGAATCCTTGACATCAGCTAGCAAATGGTAAAGCTAAAACTGACACTTCATTCTCTGATCCCTCACATCTTTTCCTCCCTGTCATGATACCTCCAGATTACTTTTATGCTATCATTTGTCCAAATAGATTCCACAAGCAAAATTCTGAACATTCTTAGTGATGGCTTCAGCACAAATATGATACACTTCAAAATGACTCATGGACTTTTAGAACGGTAGGGGTAGGCTGGGGGTGAGGAAAATGTGATTTGGGGGAAGCTAGGAGTCCTGATGGAATAGGGAGAAGGCGGCTAGTCTAGAGCAATAGAAGAACTGAACTTGGTCCTGGATTAAATGACGCATCAAAGACTAAAGCAAAATGATCATGGAAATGGCCTCAAGCCCTACAGACTCCTGGACTTCAGTGAGATTATATCCCAATAAACCCACCAGAGGTTTGAAATACAATAAACTGAAAATGCACGTAATACAGCTAACCTACCAAACATCACAGCTTAGGCCAGCCTACCTTCAATGTACTCACTTACACCAGCCAATAGTTGGGCATGATCATCTAACACGAGCCTGTTTTATAGTAAAGTGTTGAATAGCTCACACTACTTATTGGCTACTATAATGAAAGTGAAAAACAGAAGTGTTATATGGGTACATTTCTGCACTCATAGTAAAGTTGAAAAATCCTAAATCAAACTAAGTCAGGGATCATCTGTATTCAGATGTAACAATTGAAATCCTGAAATATATCCTAAGAAATAATGTAGAGTAATACATAAACACATGAATATGCACAAAATGCTTATTATGTCACACATTTCTAAAGATTTAGAAACATACAAGCCTTACAACATGGAAAAAATTAGCTAATTTTTATATTTTGCAATCATATTTTAAAAGTATAATATTTAAGTATTTAAATATAGAAAAATACTTATAAGATTCAGTTTTAAAAATCAGAAATCAGGCAAGCTAGGAAAAAATTATTAGAAAACATCTATGGAAGACAGTGTCTCAGCTCAGAAAAGGCTGCTGTGAGTTGGCCACACCTACCAGGGAGAGATTGATCCTCTGAACCACAACCTGGCTGCCTCAACCTACAACCCCCACAGCCCCTGTCTTAGTCCTTATTGATACTATAACCAAATACCACAGACCGGGAAGCTTATAAAGAGTAGAGGTTTATTTGGCTCATGGTCCTAGAGGCTGGGAAGGCCAAGAACATGGTGAGGGCCTTCTTACAGTATCATAACATAGCAGGGCAGAGCCAACCATGCTCCTCCAAGTCTCTCTCTCTTCTTATAAAGCTGGAAATAACATCAGGGGACCCAACCTTTATGACCTCATCTAATCCTAATTACCTCCCAAAGCATATCAATACCTCCAAATACCATTAGCATACATATTTGGGATTAAGTTTCCACACGTGAATTTTGGGGGAGCATATTGAAATGACAGTAACCCCTAAAATGGTGAGCCCTGGAATCTTGTCCAGCTCTCCTGAACTTCCAGCTGTGAGAAAGACCAGCCACCTCACCCTTCCTCTAAATCACTACACTTCGGTTCCCTTCCTTCCTTATCTCAGAAACTGATGCTCCACCCACTCTGTTGCTAAGTCTAAAAACCTCTAGGTTACCCCTGACTCCCTGTTTCCCTCACAGCCAAGATGTCATCCATCAGCAAGTCCTACCAGCTCCACCTCTGTATACATCCCAAGTCTGGTCCCTTATCATCTCCCCTTCTCACACCTGCACTGCTACTGCAACGGCCCCTGGCCAATCTCCTGACCCACATTCTGGCCCCCACCCCTCTCCAGGGTCCATCTCACCACAACCATCATGGACTTTGTAAAAAGGCAATACGATCAGCTGCTGGATGTATGAAAACTGGTTCATATCAATAAGGAAATAAACATTTTCAAATGAAAGTAAAATTGTTCAATAGAGTAATTGAATTATAATGAACATAAATATTTACTAAAGACATCTTTACCTACCAAATTGACAATCATTTCAAACTGAAAATTATTAGAATGGAAAGGGTTCATATAACAGCAATGTTTTTCCTTTTAGTGAAATAGTAAATTTTATTTTTAAAAAGTCTCAAAAATGTCTAGTAATTTCATATGTAAAATTTCAACCTAAGGATTTAGTTATTAAAAATAAGCAATTGTGGTTTCTGCACCTTTTTGACAAAAAAAGAGTAAGACTCAGAAATGAGTGTCCAGCTTATTCATTTGTCTGTCTTTTCTGGCTACTTTGGATTATCTGGAAGGAGAAAAAATTTATCTCTTTCCCTTAGGAGGAAATTGTCAGAGCTGTATCAAATAGCACGGGTGGTTAACCTTGGCTGCATTTAGAATCATCTAGGAATTTTTAAAATATACCCATCACCTGGGCTCTATTGCTAAAGATTCTAATGTCATTTGGATTGGGGTGGGACCCAGGCAGGACACTTTTCAGGTTCCCTGGGACATTCTCATAGCAGCCAGGCTGAGAGCAAGGTAAGAGCTACTCTGCCTCCTGGGGAAGGCTCTTCTCCATATTGTAGGCTTCCTCAGGAACAACCCAGAGGTGGCCATAGCCCAGGTGGTCACAGCTGCATGGAAATCTGAAGAGCTAGTACCTGAGCCCCTGACATTGAGAGCAGCATCAAGGCCAGCAGTGGTTAGGGAATGTCCTGTGATTAACCTGCTGTGCTGGCCAAGAGTGCCCACAAACAGGTCCAGTACCTGGACTCTAACCCAGAGGATAGGTGGCAGGTGGTTCCCAGAAACACCTAATGACCCCAGACCTCTCCCTGCCATTTTCCTGAGCTGTTAAGATTCTGGCTCCTAGCAATGTAGGTGGTATCGTAATATCTGACCTTAAATTATACCACAAGTTGTAGTAACAAAAACAGCATGGTGTTGGCATAAAAGCAGACATGATGACCAATGGAATAGAATAGAAGACACAGAGACAAATCCACAGTCATCTGGTCTTAGACAAAGGTGCCAAAAACACATTGGAGAAAAGATAGCCCTTTTAACAAATGGTGCTGGGAAAATTGGATATCCATATGTAGAAGAATGAAGCTAGACCCCTATCCCCCCAACCCCTACACAAAAATCAGTGCAAAGTGGATCAAAGATCTAGGAATTAGAATAAAAAAACACTAAAAGTGATACTGGAAAACATAGAATCAACACTCCAACATATTGGGACAAGCACTGACTTCCTGAATGACTTCTAAAATTCAAGAAATAAGACGGAGAATCAGTCAGTGGGATTACTGATTTTAAAGTTTCTACACTGCAAAGGAAACAAGAGTGTAAAAAGAGAGCCTACAGATTCAGAGAAAATCTTTGCCAGCTACTCTTCTAATGGGGGCGGTGGTTAATATTTAGAATATATAAAGAACTCAAAAAAACTTAATACCAGTAAAACAAATAGCCCAATCGACAATGAGCAAATTATCTAAACAGACACTTCTCAATAGAAGAAATACAAGTGACCAACAAATACACACAAAAAATGTTCAACATCTTTAGTGATCAGGGAAATGCAAATCAAAACTACACTGAGATTCATCTCACTCCAGTTAGAATGCCAGCCAACAAGAATACAAATAACAATAATTGCCGGGGAGGATGTGAGGGATAGAGGGAGAACATTTTTGCATTTCTGGGATTGAAAATCAGTACAATCAATTTGAAAAGCAATATGGAAATTTCTCAAAGGGTAGGAATGGAAACACAATTTAATCTGGCTGTCCCACTCCTTGGTATTTATCCAAAAGAACTAAAATCAGTATACTATGGTGATACATACCAATGTTTATAGCAGCACAATTCACAATAGTCAAGTTATGGAACCAGCCTTGGTGTCTGTCAACAGACAAATGGATGAAGAGAAAGTGGTATATATACACAATGGAATTTTACTCAGCCATAAAGAAGAATGAAATTATGTCAAATGATGGAACTGGAACTGGGGAACATCAGGCTAAGTGAAATAAGCCAGACTCAGCAAGTCAAAGGTCAAAAGTTTTCACTTATATGTAGAACCTGGTCGGGGGTGGGAGGGAAGGAATTTTAAAAATAAACTCATGAAAATAGAAAGGAGGTTGGGAAAAGTGGCTCATGCCTGTATCCCCAGTGGCTCAGCAGGCTGAGGCAAGGGGATCACGAGTTCAAAGCCAGTCTCAGCAATTTAGCAAGGCCCTAAGCAACTTAGCAAGACCCTGTCTCAAAATTAAAAAGAAGAGAATGGAAGGGAGACCAATAGAGTAGAAGAAGAGGGTCAAAAGAGAGAGAGGATGAGAGGGCTAGCAGAAGTGGTAAAGGAGAATGGAGTTTACCAAATTATACTATGTCCATGTATGAATATGCTGCAATGACTCATGCCTTTATATTTAAGTATAATGTACTAATTAACCTAATAATGATAATAGAAGGGAGATCAATAGAGTATAGCCAGTGGATCAGAGGAAGGGAGAAGGGGGAAAGGGAGAAGGAATGAGGGGGAAACAGATGCGGGTGGTGGTGCCTGTGGAGAGGGGAGCTCAGGGTGATCAGAGTAGGTCCTGAGCCAGAGGTGGGAGCCTGTCACAGATTTTCAGGGAACAACATGAAAGCCAGAGTGGCTGGAGAGGAAAAGCTAAGAAGAGCTGCAGAGGGGAAGTCAGAGAGGGGCTCGTGAGGATGTGGGCTTTTATTCTGAGTGGCATGGGGCCACTGCTATGTGTTGAGCAGAGGAAGGACGTGACTGAAACGATATTTGAAATGGACCACAGCTGATATGTTTAGTAGCATTACAGTTTAGTAGAGGTGGGAGAATCAGGTAGGAAGCTATTGAAGTCACCGGGAAGGGAAAAGAGGGATTTATGGTGAAAGCAGTGGACTTGTTAATTGGGCAGGTTCTGGAAGTATCCTGAAGTCAAAACCAGGGTGATATTTCAATAGGTGTCAAGAAGGGTGAGTGCTACAGACAGACTCCAGGACCTCCTGCAAGGGTTTCAGAGTTTAGTGACTGATGTTAGCATTCTCACCATTTGTAATCCTCTAATAACATCCTGAGTATTCTGGAACAATCCATTCCTATTCAATTCTGAGCACTCCATTAAGGGATTGCTAAAACTCTGTGCATCCCTGAGGACGAGTTACAGTCCCCAACTGTGTGACCAGCAGAAGCCAAGACCCCATTTGGGAACAGGTAAGGGAGTTTGGAGGACCTGTGTGGGATAAGGTCAAGAAAGAAAGGCACCTCAGAAAATTCTGTCTCTAGTGAAGGAACCAGACAACAGTAATCTTTACTGTAAACCATTACTAGGAGCTGGAATCCTAAAATTCTTAAGACTTAAGAGGCAAGAAGCCACAATTTACTAATCAGCTGAAAGAAACCAGGTCAGGGTAGAAACATCCCGAGACTCATCACAAACACCAGTCTCCTTTCCCACACCCACAAATGTGCCTGTGTGTCATGAAAATAAATTCTCTCCATGTGTCCCCAGGCTAAGCTCCCAGAAAAACCATGTCCTTCTGCCTGGCCTCTGCCTTGTCCCAAAGCTTATGTTTTGCTGAGGTCCAGGGCCCTGGAGCCAACCTCAGGGGCAAGAATTCTCTCCTCCTCACCCCAGCTTGAAGGAAGCAGTGTTGAGAACAGGATTTGATTTCAACAGAGGTAGGCCAGAGCCCCAGGCCTAAACATTCAGCTGTAAACCATGCCATGGAATTCTGGCTGTGGTATGTCAAGCCGGAAGACAACAGGCCATCTCGCCTCCCTGGGTAACAGTGGCACAGAGGGCTGAAAAACAGAAACATGTAAATATGTTGTTAGCTATCAAAACAAGGTAGCTGCTGGGAGAATCTCTCTGCTACTGAACAGAGAGATTCCATGAGACAGTTGAACTGAAAACTGTTCAAGTGGAGTTTTGTAAATAGGGGTTCTGCACACCCCTATTTTTTCATGGTAATAATCACCTCCTGCCTGGATATAACCTTTTGTTGCATGGATTGCCTCCTCCTGCAGTATGTAGTTCTTTGAGACAGAGTTCACAGCATATGGTGGATGCTGCTGCTGCAGTCGTTGGCCCAGGACAGCTAAAAACTTAGCTCAGGTTTTTCTGGTTCCTCATCAGCATCTTTTTCTTCTCTGCCACTCCACCCCTACGGTTCTAAGTTGCCAACCCTACTACTTTATTATCCCAAAGGTGTTACAAGAAGAGGCAACAAAAGGTGTCCCTTTATCACTTTGATTCCTGGATGGTATGATGCTGTCCACACAGACATACCCTGTTTTGTTAGTTCAAAAACCTTGATGTTTCTCAACAAATATACTTAACTGAGCACCTGCTAAGTACCAGACACTCTCCTAGATGTTCAGTGTACAAACATAGACCAAACTTCTGAATTAATTCAACAAACATTTCTTAAGTGCCCACAGACTTAAGACTTAACAACCCTCTGAAAATTCACACTAGATCTCTATGGTTTGTTTGAGAAAAAGGAAAAAGGTTTATTACTTTGCTAGCAAAGGAGAAACACAGGGGATTCCTGTCCTAGAGGCTGTGATTCTTCCCATCAGCTTTTAAAGAGGTGATTCACAGGTTACAGTCCACATGTTCTCTGTTGGAGTTGTAACTCTCTTGTTAATTTGGGAGATTCTCATTTCTGAGATCTTCTGGTACCATCCCCAAAGTCTAGATTACTCCTTTTCTATTGTGTGTGTGTACTCAAGGACAGATAATTCTGCCGAAAATGGGGAAGAAAGGTAATCCTGTTTCCCCTGAGATTAGGGAGGAGGAGAAATTAGGGAGGAACTGGGAGAGAAGAAGAGAAAGAAACATGTCTGTTTTAAAAATAAGTTGCAGTGGCAGAGCAGCAAGGGCTATATTCAAAGCATAAAGTGTACCACTGTTAAATTTCCTCACTGTCAATTTCTACATTCCGTTTCTGTGGGAAAATGGGCAATGACATCTCTAAGCTGCTTCCTGCTGAATGAGGGCAAAGTTGGGGGAAGTGATCCAAAGATTTTGTTCTCTAACAGGTAGGGCATGGACAATTAAGGGTATTCAACATCAGAGCAGTCCAGAGGTCCAAGGTGGCAGATGGCAGTTAACTGAACAAAGCACACATAGGGCAGGGATCATGCTAAGACAACAATAAACAAGACAGCAAAGCATTGCTTTTTTGTAAACAATTAGCACAAAGCAATTAGTATTTCTTGAGAGGGAGCTCTCTGTTTGAATCCATCCCATACTGAAATCTCAACCTGACAACAATTTTCAAGGTTTGCCTTTAAGATAAGCAGGTACTATGACACTCTGGGTATATGGAACTTTATACAAAGTATCCTACCTAACACTGTCAGCAAACAGGCACTTACCTTCCACAGGGCACCGGGGGTTGATCATTGGGCACAAAATGCCACAGTGCGCACAAATCTTGCTTTTCAAGGAGGCTCCTCCTCTACTCCTGGAGTGACCAAAAACCAGTTCGACTTATTATAAAATTCTGGAATACATTTCCTACACCTTTCCCAAATCTCTGTCAATCTGCCCCATCTGGTTACACGGATCCACCATTCTCCATGTGCAGAATCCTGCCCAGGCAAGTCATTGGAGGTTTTCAGTTAGAGTATAATTTATGTGCCAAGCCATAATATCTATCTTGAAAATATTTTTAAAAGTCAATATAATGAAAAGCTTTCCCTTGTCTCTTTCTTGAAATTCTTCTCCAGCTTAACCCAATTTCCCAAGTCACTTAGAGGCCTTTAAACAAAATGAAATCTTAATGATGTCTCTGCCATGAATAATTAATTGTTCAGGTACAATCTTCTCAACGAAATCCATTGTCATTAGATTAGAGGTTTCCTCGAGATACATGAGTTCATTATGTACATTTTTGCATCTTTCTTGGTATCTTTCCTTCTTTGTCCTTATCTGTGCCCATGATCTGAGAGTCCATCACCCTGACAGCCTTCCAAAGAGAAACTGTCTGAGGGCAATTAAAGACCTTTGAGACCTGGTAAGATTTCTTCCTTCTTTAGGACATGGTGGCTTAACCAAAGAGAGCAAACAATGGAGAGCAAAGGTTTGAACTCACCATAGTAGAAGAGGGTGGTTTGGTCTTTCCTGGAGAGAGGAAAGTGTAGGGAAGACAGACCTAACTACCTTCTTCGAAACTGACTTCTTCCCCATCAGTCTTGTCTTCACATTTTCTTTTTGATGATCAGAAATCCCTGAGAAAAAGGGAATACTATAACAACAGACCTTGTGGTTTCTTCTCACATGATGAGATGAAAGGTCACAGACACAGTGAGAGAAACTCTAGAGGTCATTGCCTACTCATTAGACAGATAGCTGACCACTACCACTGCCACAGTCGTAGCCATGGACTAGCAAACCTTGTTCCTGCCCACGTCGTGCTCCCTCCTTTCTACTCTTTCCTCCGCCATCCTCAGACCCAAATGTGTTAAAGTATTCCAATGTATTGTTGAACTGAATCAGATGTATTAAATCTGTATTTGAATTTTGAAACTATTCTAGAACAAAAGGTTCTCATGTATAACTTCATGAGATGTTATAAATTATAGACCTTATGCAGAAACATTATGTTTATACCTGAATTATACCTGAATTATTGTTGATTTTCAAATTAATGGTCTAAAAAACAGTTAGGTATAAGATGTATATGGCATCGAGCTTTCTGCCTCACTGGCTGTTTTTTTTCACATAGCTATAATCATCCAATAGACACAATTCTGTATCCTGTTTTTTTCTTCATCTTTTATTCTCTCATATGCATTTCTGAGGTTACAACATAATCTCTACAACCATCATTTAGAAAAACTGCATGACATTCCACTGAGTCATCACACAACTTTAACAAACCATGCTGTGCTTTTTCCATTTTTCACTGCTACTGATAACATTGCAATGCACATCTTTCTGCATGAAACTTTTTCCAACATTCAGGGTTATTTCCTTAGCTTTAACTCTTAGAAGTGGAACCACTGAATCAAAAGATAATGATTAGGTTCTTGAAATCGATTATGGAACAACTTTCCATAACTGTTCCAATTTATGTTCCCTCACATTCTATTGGCTGGACCAGAGTGAAAAAGATCAATTAACTCTCAATATTAGGAGGTCAAAATGTACATAAGAGAGTAATATTGTTTATTGTGAAATTTACAGTACATACAGAAAACATTTTAAAAATGCAGTTTCAAGAATAATAATAAAATTAATACCCATAAACTCAGCACCCAATTTAAGAACTAGATTATTATTAGTGCTCTCAGAAGACCCCTGTTTATTTGTATTAGTATATTGAAGCAGCTACAGACAGATCTAAAAATCTCAAATCTCACTGACCTTACACATACACATTTACAGGAGTCCCCCTTATCTGTGAGAGATGCATTCTGAGACCTCCCATGAATGCCTGAAACTACAGATAGTACCAAACCCTCTATGTACTATGTTTTTGTGTATGCGTACCTAGGATAAGATTTAATTTATAAATTAAGCACAGTAAGCGATAAATAATAACTAATAATAAAATAGAACAATTCTAATAGTATATTGCAATACAAGTTGTGTGAATGTCTTTCTCAAAATATCTTACTGTATGGTATTCATCTTATTAAGATGATGCAAAATGACACAATATCTACATGATGAGATGAATAAGGTGAATCAGTGAGGTGAGGTGTATAGCCTTAGGGTATTACATAAGAGTTATTCAAACATGAGCACATAGGTTATTCAATACCTATACTGAGTAGGATGAAATTTTATCATGCCTCTCAGAATGGCAAGCAATTTAAAATTTATGAACTGATTACTTCTGAAATTTTCCATGTAATATTTTCAGACTGCAGTAATTGAAACCAGAAAGTATAACCACAGATAAGAGGTGTGTTACTCAGCTTTGCATCACTCTGACCAAAATACCCAACAAGAAAACTTAGAGGGGAAGAAGTGTATTTTGGCTCATGGTTCAAAGGTTCAGTCCATGGTGGGCTGATTCCATAACTCTGGGCACAAGGTGAGGCAGGACATCATGGCAGAAGGGCATGGTGAAGGAGTGCAGCTGTGTTCATGACCACCAGAAAACTAAGAGAGGCGGGAGGCAAAGGATTGTAGGGAAGATCCTTCGCACCCTTCCAGGAAAGATCCCCAGTGACCCACCTTCTTCAGCCACATCCTACCTGCCTACAGTACCACCCAGTTCGTTCGAAATAGGATGGATGGATTTAATTACAGCTCTTAATCATTTCCTCTCCAAACATCCCCAAATTAACACAGAAGCTTTTGGGGGACACCTCATATCCAAACCATAACAAGGGGCAACTAGTGTAGATCTTCATCACATCAAAGTCCACACTGGCTGAGGAGCTCTGCTTGACACTCCCAACAGTAACTTAAGATTCTGGGTTGCTTTCGATTCATAATTCCACCATCTTGGGGTTTTTTGCTTCTAGTCAGGTAAGACAAATAAGAGATGCCATGGAGAATTTACATCTTCTTCTAAATGCTTTTCTCGAGAAGTGACACATTTTACTTTCTTTGGTGAGAACTGCCACAGGGCCTCAACTTTACTAATAAAAGACTGACAAATGTGATCTTCTTTTATACCTAAACAGGATTCTGTCACACATTGCCTCTGCCACAATGCCCTTTCCCACAAGATAACCACTTCCTTCCTCTTGTGCTAACCACTCCTTTGCTTTTCTTAATAGTTAGAAAAAAAAGAAAAACTTTTTTTATAAGTAGCCAGGAAGCACGAATCTGTGAGAGAGAATAATAATATCAACACTATTATTCAAAGGCTCCTGAGAAAAGATAAGATGACAAATTGCCTGAGTCATAGTCTGACTTCAGCTTCCCTGAGAATTTATAAGAGCCCTTTCTGGGGATGCCAGCAGGCAAGGTCATGGGTGACCCTTGGAAATCACAGGAGTCAACACGGGTAAGGCATCTGACAGAACTCTAATTTGGACAATCTACAGCATGTCCATCAGAAATAGCTTCAGAGGGAGGAAGCTGCTGGGTATTTTATTCTTTAAGTTCACAGTGGTCTTTCATCAGCTCTCAGAGGTTGTCCAAAGCTTATCAACGCATCAAGGGGCAACGAGAACTTTAGTAGTACATACTTAGTACTGGCTGCCTTCTCTGTCTGCTGTCGGCGGTCATCCCAGGGCCTCCCTTCATCACCTTGAGGATTCCCTTCGCCATCTCTCTGCTGTGTTGAATTTCCTGATTTCAGTATCCCATGGCTCTTTTTTTTTGGGGGGGGGGGATCTACTCTTGATTGTTATTTCTTGAACGTAGTCAGTATAGCTATTTTAAAGTCTGTAACTCCAGTGTCTGGACCTTGAGGGCCTTTTCTATCATCTACTTGTTTCTCCTGGAAACTCAATATCCACCAGCTTCTTAAGAAAGACTACATAAGAGGGAAAATGCAAATGCATTTTTGATTTTTCGATATAGTTTTTACAGCCATTATAGAAAGGCTACATGACATTCCATCAAGTAGATATATGCTATTTTACCAAACCATGCCCTTTTTTAGACATTTATATTGTTGTTTTTCCATTTTTCACTATTATTCATAGCACAATGAACATCTTTCTTCATATGGGTGCCCTGTGTGGACCAGGTACCCTGGTGAACACTATAGAAAGGAGCCAGACACAGTCTAGTGGAGGTGTACACACACACACACACAAACTCACACACACACACACACACACACACACACACACACACACACACAGACCTGAGAATTAAGTGATTGTTTCCCTAAGAGATTATGGTGTTAAAAAATGACCTAATGCAAAAGCTAAATTTCTCTGAGGTTTTTATTCTAACTTAATTACACACACAAATTTTTCTTTTTCTGGTACTGGGGATTGAATTCAAGGGCCCTGAACCACTGAGTCACATCCCCAGTCCTATTTTGTATTTTATTTAGAGACAAGGTCTCACCGAGTTGCTCAGTGCCTCAATTTTGCTGAGGTTGGCTTTGAATTCTCAATCCTCCTGTGTCAGTCTCCCAATTACAGACAGGTGCCACCATGCTCAGGAAAATTTTTCATTTTACCCTATAATTGTATATGATGGTTTTGGCATTAAATAATAATCTCCTAAATTACTTACCAGTTATCTCACCTGTGGCCCCATTATTGACTGCCATATCCCAGAAGGAATCCACATTCTGTACAATCCATCTCTCACATTTCAGTCCTGCATCCAAACCAGTCTGTTGAACTCCTCGTTTTAGACCATTTTACATTATTGTAATGAAATACTTCAGGCAGGCTAGCATTATAAAGAGATATATTCAGCTTACAGCTGTGGAGATTCAAGTGCACATTCAAGTGCCTGCATGGGGACTCACGAAGGATGGAGTTACAATGGCAGAAGTGCATGTGGAAAGAAAAGATCACATCTGAAAAACAGGAAGCCTGAGAGGTTGGGGCTCCACAGTCCCTTCTGAGGACAGCACCCCAGTGACCTAAGGACCTTCCATTAAGCCCTGCTTCTTAAAGAGCACACCTCCTCTCAGTACCACCACACTAGGAACCAAGCTCCCAAAACATGAATCCTTGGAGACACACTCAATCCATATCCAAACCAGACATCCTTCCACCCGGACATCTACCTTCTGCTCTTCTTCCTTCTACCTCTAACTCAGCACATCCAGACCTGCCCTCAAATCCCCATTCCACCTCTAACATGGCCTTAACCATTACACTAGCCAGGGTCTCAAGATAAAACTTTACAAATCTACCAGGTATCAGCTGACTTAATGAGGTGAAGACTTTTATGCACTGGAGTTTTCTCACAAGAAAATTCATAAAGGTACTAAAATATACTTCCAATGAATTAGTATGGACTTTCCTCAGAAGGCTAAGCATGGAACCACCATATGACCCAGCTATACCACTCCTCAGCATTTATCCTAAGAATTAAAGTTATCTTACTACAGTGATAGATGCATCCCCATGTTTATAGCACCACAATTCACAATAGCCAAACCTATGGAACCACTCATTGTCAATGAATGGATGAATGGATAAAGAAACTGCGGTATATAAACACAATGGAGTCTTATTCAAACATAAAGGAGAATAAAATTATGTCATTTGCAGGAAAATGGATGGAACTAGAGATCATTATGTTAATCAAAATAAGTCAAAATCAAAAGATCAAGGGTTATATGTTTTTTCTCATATGTTGAAGATCTCAAAATCAAAAGGAGATAAGTAGACAAAAGGGGCCAAAAGGTGGGAAGGAAGTGCCAAGGAGTGACATTGGCCCAAGTTATGTGTATGTATGAATGTGTAACAACAAATCCATCAACTATAATGAACCAATAAAAAATGTGGGGAAAAATATGCTTCCAATGGACTTCCACAGAGTGCCTTTGAAGGAGCAAAGGAGCACCTCTCACCACTCTAGAGAGGCTCAGAACACCCGGAGGGCCCAGAAGCCCCAGTATTGTCTTCTGGTGCTTATTTCTGGTATGGGAAGAAGAATGGAGAGAGGTACGGTATGTTGAGAAGATACTCACACTGGGTGTTCTTTGAATGCAGCTCTGTGGGACTGGGCCACAAGGAACCCAGTCATTTAATCAGATGGCTTCATGCTGCTTAACTGTGCCTCAGTTTCCTCAGTTGTAAAACAGTCATAACAGCTGCCAGCTTCAAAAAGGTGTTATCAATTGTTTGATTCTTACATGTAATAAATGTCTCTAGAATATGAGCTGTAGGGTCAGTACTAATAGGTGACATAATCAATAGGTGACATAATCTCTCTCTGCCTTTGGTTTGCCTATTGTCTGCCTATGAGAGACCAGAAAAAAGGCAACCGCAATACAGTCACAGAAGTGTTACCAAGATGGGCACAAAATTAGATCATGATTATACAGTGGAGTTAGCAAACTTCTGAGTCGGGTACAAATGTTTGGTTGTAGAATTACCAGAGTACTAGGCCCTCGTGATGCTACTCAGAGATCACTACTCCTCTAGCTCTAGCTCTCCTGCTTCTCCAGGCCAACCCAGGAAGCAGGAGAGCCTTGGTGCCCAGAGCACCAAGAATTGAGAGCAGAATTGACTTCTAGGCTGCTATTGAAGAGACCACACTAAGTGAGCCCTTCCCACAGCTCCCCCTCATTCTCAGGTTGCAGGTTGGCTCTAAACCAGGGCAGCCAGTGTCTCTGCCAGTTCTCAACTGAGAGACTGTCTGCCAAAAGACTTTGTGTCAAGCCAATCAGTTTACTTCTCTCAGGAAGCATAGTAAGGGAAGCATAGTAAGGATCCTGCAGCCAGCAATTGGGACTGAAATTGCATGGTTACATAGACCCTACCTGGGAGGCAGAATCAGGAGAGTGAGGGACTGTAGCCAGCACAGGTTGTGAGGAAGCTATGCAGACAGAGAAAACATACCAAGCAGAGAAAACAAACAAACAAAAACACATAGGTGAGAGGACAGTGGAACAGGTGCACAGAGGAGCGAAGAGAGGATTTGTCCTGATATGGAAGCTGCCTTTTCACACTGAAGTAAGACAACATCCTCCTCACCAGTGCCCCCAAGGGCTAAAGTAACTTTGGCCAGGACCACAGCAGTAGAGATGTGTGGTGTTACAGCACCATCTAGTGTCCAAAATAGTGAAGTAGAGTCATCTCTGCCACAGTTCCCGTCACAGCCATGGGAAAGTAACCAGTAATTGAATAGGTTCACCACCTTGAAAGAGCAACACACCAAGATTTAATAAATTCACTCTAATTTCCTGGTGTAACAAACAGAGTAACTTAATGGGAAGTAGCACTAGAACCAGATGAGTCCCTGATCTGTTCATAACTCACCATACCTGGTTCAGTCACTGACTGCTCCCAGAGCTCTTTCCATATTTAAAATGTGGCCAGAGTCGGGCAAGGTAGTGCACGCCTGTAATTCCAGCAGCTCAGGAGGCTGAGGCAGGAGGATCTCAAGTTCAAAGCAAGTCTCAGCAAAAGTGAGGCTCTAAGCAACTGAGTTAGACCCTGTCTCTAAATAAAATACAAAATAGGGCTGAGTACCCCTGAGTTCAATCCCTGAGAACGCCCGCCCCCCCCAACAAATAAAAGGTGGTCAGCAGATTCTGAAGATGACAGAACAGAGCTAGGCAGTGATTTCTGATCTCCCATGACACAGAAAGGAGCAGTGAAGGAAAAACTGATCTAAGAGAACTTGACTACTTGACTAGTTCATACCTGGATTAGAGGGTTGTGGAGAACAATATCAACAAGTTTTTCACTTTTCATAAGGTTGAATAGTACGTGGCTTGGCTCTGAAGTGATAGTAGTAAATAGGGTTCCGGTGGTTTTTCTCAAAGTGGTGCTGATGTTGGGAGCAGCAGAAGCCACACATTGAGTCAAAGTATCAATACCTGGATATTCACCCAACCCAGGCTCTTAAGAGAAAGAAGCTCATGAAGTAGTTCCTTGCTCAAAAGAAGCAGCAATAACCAACCCAATAGATGAGTAGACATATAAGCATAGGGAAAAGCAAAAGAAGAAACCACCCCAAACAGCCCCCAACATTTCAACGACTGACTTCATCAACACCACAGTGCAGAAAATGTCAGAGAAAGAACTTAGGAAGTACATAGTTAAAATGTCCAATGACCTAAATGAAGACATAAGTAGTAAGATAGAGAGAAAATACAGGAAGTAAAAGATCACTTGAACAAAAAGGTAGAGATTCTGAAAAAGAACCAAACAGAAATCGTAGAAATAAAAAACTCAATAAACCAAATTTAAAATTCAATAGAAAGCATTACCAATAGATTAGACCACTTTGAAGGTAGGATTTTAGACCTTGAAGACAAAGTATATAATCTTGAAAATAAAGTTGACCACAAAGAAAAAAAGATGTTAAGAGAGCATGATGAGAATAATCAAGAAATCTGGGATAATATCAAGAGACCATATTTAAGAATCATTAGAGTACATGAAGGCTCTGAAATACAAACTACAGAGATACACAATTTTTTCAATGAAATAATATTAGAAAATTTTCCAAATCACAGGAATAAGATGGAAATTTAAATACAAGAAGCATATAGAAATCCAAATAGTCAGAAGAGATCTTCTCCAAGATACATTTTAATGAAAATACCTAATATGCTGAATACAGATACAATTTTCAAAGCTTCAAGAGAAAAATGGCAGGTCATATTTAGAGGTAAACCAATTCATATTTCAACTGATTTCTCAACCCATATACTAAAAGTAAGGAGGGAATAATATACATCAAGCTCGGAAAGAAAATGGGTGCAAACCAAGGTTACCTTACCCAGCAAAATAATCCTTCAGAATTGAGGATGAAATAAAAACCTTTCATGATAAGCAAAAAGTAAAAGAATTCATCAATACAAAACCTGTACTACAAAACATACTCAATAAAATATTTCATGAAGAAGCAATAAAAAATAAAAATGGAAACCAGAACAGGGATGAATTGCACTAGAAAAGTAGTCAATTAAAGGAGACTCAAGTATGTTTTAAACTTGAGAAATACATCAAATGGCACAAAATAAAGAGTATCTCTCTATAAAAAAACATTGAATATAAATGGTCTAAACTCTTCAATCAAAAGACAAAGATTGGCAGACTAGACTGATAAACAAGATCCAACAATATGTTTTCTGCAAGAAACAAACTTCATAGACAAAGACATCCACAGACTGAAGGTGAAAGAATGAGAAAATATATACCATGCAAATATTACCCATAAACAAGCAGGGGTAACTACACTCATATCAGGCAAAGTAGACTTCAAGCCAAATTAACCAGGAGAGAAATAGAAAGTCACCTCAAACTGGTTAAGGGAATCATCCAACAAGATATAATAATTGTAAATATTTATGCCCCAAATGATGGTACATCTAAACACATAAAACAAACTCTTCTCAATATTAAGAAGCAAATAGACCACAATACAGTAATACTGGGTGACCTCAACATACCTCTCCCACCACTAGATAGATCATCCAGAAAAAAACTAAATATTCTTCAGAACTGGAAAATACTAGTAATCAAATGGGCCTAATAGACATCTACAGAATGTTTCATCCATCAAGGATTGAATTCACTTTCTTCTCAGCAGAACATTTTCTTGCTAAAACATTTTCTAAAATAGATCATATTTTAGGTCACAAAGCAAATCTTAGCAAACACAAAAAATGGAGAAAATTCCCTACATCCTATCAGATTATAATGGAGTAAACTTAGAAATCAACAAGAAGATAAAAAACAGAAACCACTCTAACACCTGGAGATTAAATAATATACTTTTGAATGATGGATATATACCAGAAGAAATCAAGGGAGAAACAAGAAAAGTATTACAAACAAATGAGAATAATGATACAATATATCAAAATTTCTGGGATGGTATGGAGGCAGTTCTAGCATTGAGTTCGTACATTAAAAAATAGAAAAATACTAAATAAGCCATCTAAAATTAGAACTTAAGACCCTAAAAAAAGAAGAAACCAATTCCAAAATCAGTAAAAGAAAGAAAATAATTAATATCACAGCTGAAATTAACAAAATTAAAAATAAAAAACAATACAAAGGATCAATGAAAGGATAACAAAGATCAATAAACCCTTAGTCAAACTAATCAAAATAAAGGGAGAGAAGATTCAAATTAACAAAATTAAAGATGAAAAAGGAAATGTCACCACAGATGTTACAAAAATCCAGAGGACCATCAGAAACTATTTTGAAAATTTATGCTCTCAATAAGCTGGAATATCAGCTGGGGATATGGCTCAGTTGGTAGAGTGCTTGCCTCATAAGTACAAGGCCTTGAGTTCAATTCCCTAGCACTGCAAATAAAAAAAAAAAAGAAGAAGAAGAATTTACAATATCTCGAAGATATTGACAAATTCCTAGAGACATACGACCTACCCAAATTGAACCATGAGTGTATAGAAATTCTAAACAGATCAATGTCAAGTAATAAAATTGAAGCAGTAATCAAAAGTCTTCCAACCAAAAAAAAAAAAAAAACCCAGGACTGGATGGATTCTCAACCATGTTCTACCAGACCTTTAAAGAACTATACCAATTCTCCTCAAATTATTCCATGAAAGAGAAAAGGAGAGATCACTGCCAAATTCATTCTACGAAGCTAGTATCACCCTGATACCAAAACCAGACAAAAACACATCATGGGAATAAAACTTCAAGCAGATAGTCTTTTTTTTTTTTTTTTTTTTTTTTTGCATCCTGAACCATTACATTTTTATTTTTATTTTTTTTTATTGTAAACAAATTGGATACATGCTGTTTCTCTGTACATGGAGTAAAGGCATACCATTTGTGTAATCATAAATTTACACAGAGCAATGTTGTTTGATTCATTCTGTTATTTTTTCCCTTCCCCCCACCCCTCCCACCCCTCTTTTCCCTCTATACAGTACTTCCTTCCTCCATACTTGCCCCCCTCCCTAACCCTAACTCTAACCTTAATACTAACCCTTCCCTCCCCCCCATTATGTGTCATCCTCCACTTATTAGCGATATCATTCATCCTTTGGCTTTTTGAGATTGGCTTATCTAACAGCATGATATTCTCCAATTTCATCCATTTGCCTGCAAATGCCATCATTTTATCATTCTTTATGGCTGAGTAATATTCCATTGTATATATATACCACAGTTTCTTTATCCACTCATCAATTGAAGGGCATCTAGGTTGGTTCCACAGTCTGGCTATTGTGAATTGAGCAGCTATGAACATTGATGTGGCTGTATCTCTGCAGTATGCTGATTTTAAGTCCTTTGGGTATAGGCCAAGGAGTGGGATAGCTGGGTCAAATGGAGGGTCCATTCCAAGTTTTCTAAGGAATCTCCACACTGCTTTCCAGAGTGGCTGCACTAATTTGCAGCCCCACCAGCAATGTATGAGTGTACCTTTCTCCCCACATCCTCGCCAACACCTGTTGTTGCTCGTATTCTTGATAATTGCCATTCTAATTGGGGTGAGATGGAATCTTAGGGTGGTTTTGATTTGCATTTCTCTTATTACTAGGGATGTTGAACATTTTTCCATATGTTTGTTGATTGCTTGTAGATCTTCTTCTGTGAAGTGTCTATTCATTTCCTTAGCCCATTTGTCGACTGGATTATTTGAATTCATGCAATGGAGAAAAGATAGCCTCTTCAACAAATGGTGCTGGGAGAATTGGAAATCCATATGCAACAGAATGAAACTAAACCCATATCTCTCACCATGCACGAAACTAAACTCAAAATGGATTAAGGACCTCGGAATCAGACCAGAGACCCTGCAGATTATAGAAGAAAAAGTAGGTCCAGATCTTCAACATGTCGGCCTAGGACCAGACTTCCTTAACAGGACTTCCATAGCACAAGAAATAAAAGCAAGAATCAATAACTGGGATAGATTCAAACTAAAAAGCTTTCTCTCAGCAAAGGAAACTATCAGCAATGTGAAGAAAGAGACTACAGAGTGGGAGAATATCTTTGCCAATCATACTTCAGATAGAGCACTAATCTCCAGAATCTATAAAGCAGATAGTCTTGATGAACATAGATGCAAAAATTCTTAATAAAATATTGGCAAATCATATACGAAAACACATTAAAAAGATAGTGCACCATGATCAAGTGGGTTTAATCCCAGGGATGCAAGGTTAGTTCAAAATATGCAAACCAATAAATGTAATTCGCCACATAAATAGACTTAAGGACAAGAATCACATGACTATCTCAATAAAAGCAGAGAAAGCATTTGACAAAGTACAACACCCATTCATATTTAAAACACTAGAAAAACTAGGGATAGAAGGAACTTATCTCAACATTGTAATGGCTATATATGACAAACTCAAGGCCAACATTATTCTGAATGAAGAAAAACTGAAGACATTTCCTCTAGAGACAAGGTTGCCCACTCCAACACTGAAACTCTAGCCAGAACAATCAGGCAAGAGAAAGAAATTAAAGGGATACAAATAGGCTAAAAAGAGCTCCAATTATCTATTTGATGATAACATTATCCTATATTTAAAAGACATAAATAGAATTCCACCAGAAGATTTCTAGAGCTGATAAATAAATTTAGTAAAGTAGCAGGATATAAGATCAACATACATAAATCAATTATGTTCCAATAATGAATCTTCTGAAAAAGTAATTGGGAAAAGTATTCCATTCACAATAACCTAAAAAAATAAAATAAAATACTTGGGAACTATACCAATGAAGGGTGTCCTTGGAGAAGACCCTAGAAGGTGGAAAGACCTACCATGTTCTTGGATAAGCAGAATTAATATCATCAAAATGGCCATACTACCAAAAGCATTATACAGCTTCAATGTAATTCCCATCAAAATACCAATGACAGTCTTCACAGAACTACAAAAAGCAATTCTAAATTTCATTTGGAAAATAAGAAATTCAGAATAGCCAAAGCAATCCTAAGCAAAAATAGTGATTGATGCAAGAGGCATAACAATAACAGACCTCAAAACATACTACAGAGCTATAGTAAAAAAATAGCATGGAATTGGCACCAAAACAGACATGAAGACCAATGCAACAGAATAGAAGACACAGAAATAAACCCACATAAATACACTTATCTGATACTAGACAAGGTGCCAAAAACATTTGTTGGAGAAAAGATAGTCTTTTCAACAAATGGTGCTGGAAAAACTAGAAATCTATATGTCTTTCTCTCATCCTGCCCAAAAGTAAACTCAAAGTGGATCAAAGACCTAGGAAATAGGCCAGAAATTCTGCAACAAGCCAAATACTTCAACATGTTTGCACAGGAACTAACCTCTTTAATAAGATTCCTAAAAGGCAAAAAATAAAACCAAAAATCAATAACTGAGATAGCATCAAATTGAAGTTTCTGCATAGCAAAAGAAACAATGAAGAGCATGAAGATATAGCCTATAGAATGGGAGATCTTTGCCACCTACTCCTCAAATAGGGCATTTATACCCAGAATATATAAAGAACTCAAAAAAATTGGCACAAAAAAAAAAAAAATCCAGTTGAAAAATGGGCAAAAGAACTAAACACACACTTCTCAAAAGAGGAAATACAATTGGCCAACAAATATATGAAAAAACATTCAACATCTCTAGTAATCCATAAAAAACACATCTCATTCTCCTCTCTACCCTCTAAATACTGAGAATTTCCATGACAACCTGGAGCCATCAAAGTGGAAGGAACAGTCCTTGACAGGATAACATGTATCCTGAGTCAGATTATTGAAGCTGGAGGCTGCTCCATGACCAGAAGCAGGGACTCTGACACGGGATCAACTTGTTTTGCATGCCAGCTCTAACAGTGCTGGTTTTCCCATCTGTGGAATGGAAATCTCCAGGGTTACTGTGAGGATTCAACAAATGAACACCTGCGAAGCACTTAGAACCGTAAGCATTTGATAACTGTAAGCTAACATTAACATTTCTTAGTGATCCTGACCCCCAAAAAAGTGGGCAGGAAGCATGCACAGGACTCAGACCATATTTATAGAAGAAAATGTTGGATTACTTGGCCTTTTGATAGTATGCTCCACTCCTTGTGTTTTCCCCTAATCTCATTTCCTATGTCTCTTAATACTTTTGAATCTGGCTCCTTTCAGACCAGCTCTCAGATGAGGCAGGGCTATGGGCACCTTTGTGAGCCTCACAGGCAGCTCAATTACCTCAGCAGGTTGCAAGCTCCTGCTAAAATGAAGCTTTTATCATTATAAAATACTCCCCTAGCTGGGTGTCATGGCTCATGCCTGCAATCCCAGAAGCCTGGCAGGAGAATCTCAAATTCAAAGCCAACTCAGGAACAGTGACATGCTGAACAACTCAGCGAGACCCTGTCTCTAAATAAAATACAAAATAGGGCTGGGGATGTGGCTCAGTGGTCCAGTGCCCCTGAGTTCAATCCCTGGTACCAAAACAAATAAAATACTCCCCTAACCCTAGAAAGTGACTCTTATCTGACCCCCTACTATCTGTTCTGAATACACCTGTCTGGTTTTCTGGTTTTTTGTGTTTTTGGTAGCAGGGATTGAATCCAGGTGCACTCAACCACTGAGCCACATCCCCAGCCCTTTCTATTTTGTATTTTGAGACAGGGTCTCACTAAATTACTTAGGGCCTCACTAAATACTCAATCTGGCTTTGAACATTGTGATCCTCCTGCCTCATCCTTCCTAGCCACTGGGATTGCAGGCAGGCACCACCTACCTGCTTCTTTTTGCTTCCTACTTGCATGATGTCTTTTCTCATCCTTTTCCCTTCAATTTTTTTTTTTTTTTTTTTTTTTTTTTTGTATTTAAGTTGTGTTAAGTCTCAGATCATTCAGTTTTGTTCTGTATCCAGGTTGACCATATTTTCTTTAAAATGGAATGTTTAGTCCACATACACTTGATGTACATACTGGTGCATCTGGGTTTAAATCCAACTTCTAAATGTTTCCTGTTTGCTCCCATTGGTTCTGCGTCCCTTTTACTCCTTACTTGCCTTCTTTTGGATTACTTTGCTATTTTATATTCCCCTATTATCTTGTTAGTTTTATATACTTTTAAGGAAATACCACAGAAACTGAAACATGCCCCCTTACTTTATTGCTATTTTAATGTCTTCACCATTTTCTAGACAATTCAAGGGTCTCAGAATACTTGGATTCTGAATTCTATTTTGTCTTACAAAAATTTTGTTCAGTTTCTCAACCACTGACCTTGAATTAGCAAGTGACTTGAGGGGGCAAAAACGGTACCAAATGTAGGTCTCAACTCTGGAATATGGGCTCTTGCTTTCTGAACAGCCCTCCAGTGCCTTAATAGATATGTATATCCTGGCTTCTCCAATTTTCTCAGCAGAAGGGTTGGTGCAAGACAAGCTCTTCACTCTGCTAAAAATCGAGGTCTCTACAAGCCTTGTGTGTGAGTTACTTTTTAAAAAGTTCAAGGTCTGGAGTAGAACAGACATGGATTCAAATCTGTTATGTACTGTGTGACTTTGGTAAGCTATGTAAATCTTAGTGTTCTCACTTGGAAAACGGAAGTGACAATGGTACCTACCTTGGGACTTTTTAAATTGCAGGTATAGTGCTTAGCACAGAGCAGGACTAGAGCCAATGTTCAAATATCAATAACGGTTTGAGCATTCGAGTTATTCATCTTTATTATTATGTAGCTGGAAAGGATGGCACAACAGCAGCCTCTCCCCTATACTTCTCCTCCTTGAGGTGGTAATTGGTAAAGACCCCACATGGATCACAACTTTCCCATTTGCTCACCCTGTGGCTTTAAGATCCTGGGGTACAATGGCTTGCCACCCCACATAGCAGTGTATGCAGGCACTGGTGTACTTATTTTGGAAAGTAGATCAGTTGGGGAAAGACAGAATTTAGCAGTAGGATCAGGAAGTAAGCTTTGACAATATTACTCATAAAACTGATCCCCTAGACTGGGGGCCTCCAGGGTGTACCCTCCAAGTATAGAGAACAGCTACAACCACTGGGGTTTGCTCTGGAAGAGGAGACAAAGCTTCTGTGTCCCATTCATTTCAGTGCTGAGGCCTCATGGTGCTTGGGCTTCCCATTTACTAAGCATCCTAGCCAGTAAAGAAGCCTGAGGACTCTGAAACAGGAAAACTGAGTAGTTATTCTGGGCTTTCTCTATAGAAACATTTTTGTCAAGTACTCCACAGTATGCCATCAAGAAGCATTACCATTGATTTCTCTTTGGTTTTAAATGTTTTAATGCTTTTTAAATGTCTGAACACTGAAACATCCCAAGTGTTTCAATGATTCATAAATTCATTAATGTGTGGCACATAAGATCCAATAAACATGCTTTCTACTCACTGTGCAGTCGGTTTCTATGACTTTCCCAGGCTGCAGTTCAAGCATGTGATGCTGGCATTACCACCCACAAAAGGGAGCCAGCTGGCCACACCAGGCCTCCCCAACAACTTTGTAGTTGAGAAAACTACATGCCAGAGCCTGGACCAGTTTTGCAGGTCCAGTACCATCACTCCATATACAACAGACCTAAGGCTCTGACTTAGAACAAAAAGCTGATATATGAATCACCACACTGCGAGGCAAAACTGCCAGTGGGACTGAAAAACTGAGGCTGCAAACATGGACTTTTCTCTCACTAATTTGAAAAGCTGAATTTCAGTAAGTGATGATGGAAAAGAGCCAAAAAAAAAACAGAATCCTGATGGGTTGTAGCATTGAATGTCACCAAACTACAGTGCAGATGTCCAACTCTCCAGCCCATTGCAGAATCACTTTTACCTTACCCACCTCTCATTGCAGAAAGCCTAGTTCTTACTGGGATGTGTAAGTGAGAAGTCTTTATGTAAGGACTTGTAAATATGCAATTATTTACATGTTCCAGAATCATGCATCCCAGTTGTCACCAGTCAACACTTGGCCTAAGACCAGCAGGCTTCCGTGCTGCTCTCTTGTCATCTGGAAATCATCTCTAAGCTACCACAGCTACTCTGACACCATCTGGCCCCAGTATGGACAGAGCCCCTCCTTTAATCAGCTGACACTGGACTATAGTTTTTGATGAGGACTTATTGAGAGTGAGGTTAATATAAGAAAATTAAAAATGTATGCAAAGTAACTGAAAATTAGAACCCCGGCCACACCCCTTCACCGGGGTATCTATGACTAGAAACTTCCTCCTTAACCCCCAGCCTGAGGTTGCAGTGCAGGGACCTGCTCATTTCTTCCAGAGGGGTGTCCCCCACAATGCTGGTCCCCTCCCCATGAGTTCCACAGCTCCAATTCCCCTCTCTCTAGTTCCCAACAGAAGAAACTGAACTCTGCATCTTCTCTCCCTACCCTGTCCCTGCCATCTGACCCATGGAGCATTATGCCAGCATTAACAGTTTACTTAACTCCCAGGTTAAAATTCAGACCCTCTTTCTGGATGCAAGGATTGCATCTGCCCTGAAAAGCCATCCCTAATCACAAACCCAAACAACATTCAAATGTACTCCTCTGCTGAACACCTGCCAGTTCTAATGTTTTCCAATAACACACACATATACCAAAAAAAAAAAAAAAAAAAAAAAGCAATGAACATCTTGAAAGCCAAATCTCACACGCAGGATATCTTTTCAAACTTTTGCTGATTGAAAAGGTAAGCACTCATTCAGTGTTGAGTTAAATACCAGGCACTCTTCTAGGGCTAGGGATGTAACAAATGGGCACAAATACTCCCCAAACTCAAAGGCCTTATATGTTGTGGTAGCCAAATAGAGAAACAAATGTAAACTACAACATCGTTAAATGCAAAGAAAACGGTTCTCCCAGGGAAAAGCTTTCCTAAGGGAACTGGCAATTATGCTGATGTCCAATGAATGATTAGTATTAATGAGACAAAGAAGGGACAGACTATGTTCTGAGTAAAATGAACAGCAATTTCAAAAGTCCTGGAAGGGGAGAGTGCTGAATGGAAGACCAGTCTAACTAAAACAGAAATTAAGAGGGAGCTCAGATTTAAAGGCGGCAAGGGCCACCAGACCTTTCAGGATTTTGTAAATCATGTTAGTCTTATCTTGATTCTAAGAACAACAGGATGACAATGAATGATTCTGCACATATTTTGAAAATTGGACACTTGCAGGAAAGGTCCTATGCTACTTTACATTCCCCTATGGCTTCAATACCAAGTATCATCTTACCAATTTGATAGTAACTTCTAAATACTACAGTACTTTGCTCCATCCCCTGACCCAAGTGTTTATTACCCACTTCTTAATTGGGTGTTTTTTGGTTTTGTTCTTTTTAACTGGAACTCAATTTTTTTTTCACCAGACCGGAGACATCATTTATTAACTTTTCAATCTTTTTTTTCCTATTTGCCTTTAAATTATAAATCCTAAATATTACATACACAGCAATCTTTTCTTTTAGGAATTCTGCCATAAAGGTATTTTCTTACCCCAATATTATGTAAGTATTTTTTTATATTTTCTATTCATATTTCCATGGTTTGATTTTCAGTCATGATGTTTTCTTTGACACGTACAGATAGAAGCCAATTTTTTCTTTCCAAAAGGTAAACCCCTTGAAATGTTACCTTTATCACTGTAAGTACACAACTTACAGAATAATTCATATTTTCTTAATCTTCCACTGTTCTGCTACCTAACCATACATTCCTATGCCAGTACTACAGTACTTCCTTCATAATTTTACAATGCATTTCATGTGACATAAAGTTTTCCCATCCACATTTGTTTGATTTTAACTGGCTATCCTATAAAAACCTCGCTGCTTTCTTATAAAATAGTACATTGGCTTTTACAGGGATTTTTAAATAAAGTACCAAGGCTCCAGAATACCTAAGAATTAGGAAATATCCATCAGAAAGGAAAAGAGGCAAACATGACAAAGACTTCAGCAACCCTTCTAAACAACAACTGAAGTTTTACATAGATTTGTGCATGTAAATAGGTTAGTTACTGAAAGTTTGAACAAATATCCCATAAGACTGTTTACCATAATTCATAATTGACTTTTTATTTAAAAAATTACAGGGAGCAATTTCTGGCATTTTTTTTTTTATAAAAGTACTGCCTGTATCAAACATTTTTTATCACTGTTAATTCCACTGAAGAGCTGCCCTTTTTTTCTTTTTAAAGTACTAATTCCAACAGATGGGATACATGCCCTTAAAATAGAAAGTTTCCATCATTTATTCAAATGTCAAAATTAAGATTACTGACAAGTTTATTGCTTTATGGCTGGGCAAGATGCTACTAGCACATTTTAGGTAAATAATATTCTTTATTAAAAACTATGAGGTCATTCTGTTTAAAACTTTCAGGATAATTCACAGAAAATAGATATATTTATTCAAATTACACACTGAAGGGCTGGGTAACTAGCTATAGACATTTATAGGTGAAGCAGCTCTTTAAAGAAATATGCCCAAGTAAGTCTGTCTTGATACACTACACATAATCGAAATGAAAAAAAAAAAAAAAAAAAAAAACAAATACCTGGAAGACCAATATTGTTATGCTATGTTCTGTTAGGATCTTAAAAAAAAAAAAAAAAAAAAATCACACATTTAGTAGTCCGTTTGTGCTTAAAATATTCATATGCATGAGGAGCTTAAAGAAAAGAACACCTCTGTACATGATGATCAAAAGAAAGTTATAAATTTTTTTTGAAATTGCACTGTTATTTAAACCACTTTCCTAAAGTCAGACCCTCCTTTGCTGCAGGCACAGTTTTTCAGGTCTAATTGGCAACCTGGGGAGGCCCCTCTGGTATTAGTGACGTAAAGAAGGTGGTGATAAAAGACCACGCTGAGGCCATTAATCCAGGCCTTTGAATTGCATTGGCATCTTCACCTCCATCTTCTCCACTCTCATCTTCAAGCCCATCATCCATAAGGCGCTCCTTTTAAACAAAACAAGAAACATACTCCTGAGTGATCTGAACCACTAATATCAACCCACAAATGAAAGAGAGAGTTAAGTTCTTTTTGAAAATAAAGATTATGTGCATTTAATCAAAAATGGTAAATACATGGTCACTAAAAATCTTTGGGAAGTCCCAAACTGATAAATTTGAACTTATATACACTTGCATTTGGTGATCAAGTTTATAGGGGGCAACTGCTACAATAAATTCTTATCATGTGCATAATTTTTTTAGGCTATTTTCAGAAAGAATGTTAGTCCTTCCCACTTATTTTCAATACATGATTAATTCAATATTGTATTCTAAGTTCTCCCCAATAAAACCACAATTTATATGTTTGCTTTTCTTCATGTGCCATTCCACAAATATTGACAGAACAGTCAAGACTCTTTCAACATGTTGATCCCACACAGTGCTAAGCAAATATCTGTATTTAAAGTCTGCCAAAACCTCAATAACATACCATTTCTTCAAGTTCTAAGTTGTTTGCATTTTGCCCATCATTGTTAACATCAACATTGTTGGGAGCCTGTTGCTGACCTCCTTCTTGCCTAAAAGGAAACCATCCAGCTTGGTGTCTGTTCAATATAATACAGAAAAGAGAAAGTAAGTTGAAACTGTTTTTAATTGTAACATTATAAAATATTAATGTCCTACAAAAGAAAAATGATTCAAACAAATAAAAAAACCAAATCCCTCACTTCAGGCCAGGAACTACCCTTCTCAAAGCAATGACAGCACAACAAAACTCAATTCAAATCTAAAAGTCTACCATGGGCTTAAATGGCTCTATGTGAAATACTAAGAGAGATCAGGAGTCACAAACCTTTTTTTGGCATTTTTCAAAATGAAATATAACCAGATATTTGTTTGCTCCTTGTAGAGGAGAGACAAGGAGAAGAGACAAGGAAAAGAGTCTACTTATCAAAACATCTGACGGGGAGATAGCTCAGTCGGTAGAGTGCTTGCCTTGCAAGCACGAGGCCCTGGGTTCGATCCCCAGCACCGGAAAAAAAAAAAAAAAGAAACTGGCTCAAAACATCTGACCTGTATTTATAGGACCTCCTACTGGTAACTAAATTAAAAAGAACGTGTTTATGCAGGAATACATCATACATTTCAAGTTCTAAATAATTAAAAAGCCATGTCTCATTGAATTCACAATTTTTATAAAACACAATAAACAAAAACTGATTCTAAAATTCTGATATTCTTACTCAACACAGCCTGTCCCTGCTTTTGATATAAAAATACGCCAGATATCTGAAGCCCAATATTCAAAACCCTTCGCTTAACATTCAACCCTTCTGACATACCCTGTGTCAGATTATACACTGAACCATTTTAGAAATTAGTTAAAAGAACCCACAAAAAATTCATGAACATCACTCACAAATAAACCAGTAGCATGGCTCCCATTACCATGATAAACCGACTAAAAGAAGAATAGAAGTAAACAATGCTAAGGAGAATTGCAGCTCGTGAGAATGTGTACATCCAGTCTAGCCAGTCACGATTGAAGTCTTCTTCGTTTAGCACTGGACCTCCCTGTGCATTCATTTGAACATTCTCATTCATGGGTCGATTTTCTTGGGCCACAAGGTTTGGGGCTGGTGGGGGTTCTTCTCCAGGAACATGTGCCAAATTTAGAGGCTGTGATACAGCAGGCTGGGCTGGGTTAGCAGTTGATGTGGCCTGAGCTGAAACTGCAGCTTGACTAAAACATTCACCAGGGGAAAAAAAAGAAAAAGAATTCTTTAAATGAACAAAAGCTTTACCATACTGTACTTTTCTTAAGATTCCTAAGGAATTAGGTATTCTTCATGAACCTAATATGAAACATCACAACTCCTGCCCCACATTTTTTAGGCAAGTACAAATTCCAGTAGAAAAGCAGAGCCAAGATTGATGGCATGTGCAGCTCAGGAAAGGATTTTCTCTCAGTCTGGTAGTCAAAGATGACAAGGGAGAAGTAGAAGAAATAAGAATAGCCACATTCACCACTCTTCTCTTTCACTAAATTACCTTATAAACTAATGATAAGTTATCTCTTCATGTAGATCTGTGCCATTCAGTGAAACTCTCTTAAGTCTTCTCTTCTTGAATTTATAAAAATGTTTTACTGGAAAAAACATCTGAATACTGGTAAATGTAATCAGGGGATGGAGAGAGGAGTCAAGGCTAGGTTTCCCTAATGTGAACTGGAGGTGAACCATTTTTTTTTTTCCTTTAGTCAGATAATTTAAAATAAAGTATCTGCTGAGATGTTTGTGAATTCCTTCTCATAATAATTTTGAACAACTGATTAAATACATAAGCAGATAAACCCCAAATCAACTTACTTAGTATAAAATAGAAAATAAAGCAAGTAACAGTGAATAACTGAAAAAAATGAACTCACATAGACTAACTTACTATTGCATATAATACTGATGAGCATACATCTGTTGCCACCACAACATCTGCAACGGGCTGAAGGCGGGATACACTGGGATTCCAGGTGCAACAGCTTGCCCAGGAAACTGGTTATCTATGTTTCTGCAACAAAGAAGTGAAGAAATAGTCTTTTAATGCTTCAAAAGTTAAAAAAAAAAAAAAACTTCTCTCAATTTTTATTTCCAAATTCAAGTCAACCATTAACAAAAATGTTTTTAAATAATACTGGAGAGCTGGGGAGATAGCTCAGCTGGTAGAGTGCTTGCCTTGCAAGCACAAGGCCCTGAGTTCGATCCCCAGTACCACAAAAATAAAAAAAAAATAATAATAATAATAATACTGGAAAGAAAAATACTTATTTTCAACATTCTTCAAATAAGGCCATGCATCTTACATAAGGTGACCTTGGGCCCAAGTACATAGACAAAGCACGTCATTCACAATATGTGTAGCAAACCCGAATATTTGTTATCTTCTCATTTCAGCATGTAAAGTCAAAAAATACTTTCACTTTAAGAACATTCTCCTTAAGAAACAAATCCCTAAACATAAACTTCATGACAAAATATTTTGAGGAATGGGGAAACCAGCCAAATATTTCATATTATTTTAAAATATAAAAAATATCAGCTAATTAGTTGCAAAATAAAAACAAACATTACAAAAATCTGTGAAATATTTTTAAAAAGCCAAGAGTAGCCTATTTGCTATGCATAGATATAAAGATGTGTGTGTGTGTGTGTGTGTGTGTGTGTACATACATATCTATATATATCTATATATATTGGGGTGTTCCTGGGGATTGAACCCAGGGGTGGGTGCTCAACCACTGAGCCACATACCCACCCACTCCTCTTTATTTTTTATTTTGAGACAGAGTCTAAGTTGCTTAGGGCTTCGCTAAGTTGCTGAGGCTAACCTCAAACTTGCAGTCCACTTGCCTAAGCCTCCTGAGTCACTGGGATTATAGGTATGTACCACCACACCTGGCTATGTATATATTTTTCAAGCTTAAAATTTTACAAACTCAGTAAGCTTGTGGAAGGCCACATTTAATTTCATTATGCCTCAGTTTCTCCATTTCTAAAATGGAGCTTAATAACAGAATCTTCCATAGACGGTTGTTATCCTATATTCCACAAATGTTAGACAGTTTGTTTTTATTCCTCATATTTCCTAACTCACAGCATGACTCTAAAATGTGTAACGTGAGATCTGTAGAAATTTGAATATATCTAGACAACTATGGGGATACACATATAAGTAAATGCAGAATTTGTGAATTTGCTCTCTTTCATATTACTTGAATTTTATCTTGGGCTGATATTAGTTTGGTCTCCCCAGAGTGAAATGAGTAACTAATGATAATTGTATCCTCTAAAAACCATTTATACATACAATTGTAATAGTTGATTATAAAGATCTAATTTAGAATAGCTGGGGTTGAGGGCTAAAACTTACCAAGAGGCTGTACTTTAGGAAACCTGGTGCTAAATAAGACACAAATATTCATTTCCATATTCTTCAATGTTCCCTATGTATTACCGGAACTTTCCTTATCCTTGAAGGAGTAATGGGAGCCAATAAGAATCTTCCATCTCCTGATTACAGCTTTCCCCCTACCTTCCTAAGCTTTCCTGAATACTCAATTAAGATGGAAAAGCAGAGAAGCCTCAGTTGCTCCCAGCAATTGACAAGTCCTGTATAAGAAGGGGAAAAAATAACCGCAACGCAACTCTTCCCTTAAAATAATGTGAATTGTTGATCAAACCTAAAGAGAAAGCCAGGGAAAAGAAATATTATAAAAAATTTCTACAAACAGGCATTTATAACAGGGAGCCGATGCATCTCTGAAAACTACCTAAAGCCAGTATAGCCAGTAAGATGGTTCCAAAAGGAAAAACCACTCTCTCCCCCTGAAAATACAGTGCTACCAATCTCTACTATAAATAAGAAACACAACCTCAAACAAATCTGTTACTTGAACTTGAAAAACGGTAAGGTTAACCTGTTCATTGTTTTTCACTCAAATTCTATAGCTTCCCACCTCATCCTATTGCAGTCCAGAACATAAGGCAATTATTGAACATATGTTGCCAAAATAAATGAACTCCCATAGACAATTGATATGCTTCCTTCCTTTTACTCCAATAAGTTAAAAACTACCAGCTGGGCATGGTGGGGCAGGCCTATAATCCCAGTAACTCAGGAGGTTGAGGTAAGAGGATCCCAAGTTCCAGGCCAGCCTCAGCAACTAAACAAGGCCCTAAGCTGCTTAGTGAGGTTCTGTCTCAAAATACAAAATTAAAAAGGCTAAGGATGTGGTTCAGTGACAAAGAACCTTTGGGTTCAATGCCCAGTACCAAAAAAAAAAAAAAGAAGCCACTGAACTATAGAACTGCTAAAATACCTTTGGGCTCAAGCTGGCATACTATAATTTTCAACCGTGTTTATTACCCTTCAGACAAGTTGATATACACTTAGCACTTTCCATAAAACAAGAAATAAATGATTTTATATTAAATTACAAGTTTTCTTAAAATATGTAAAAAGAGAAATCAATGAAACATTATATAAAAATTTAGTATATTTTGGAGGATGCATCATTAAACAACAGGAAAGAGAATAATCTGGTGCTAGAAAAGGTGATTACCAAGTTGGTGGTAGGGAAAAGGTAATTTAAATGTTTCACTTTTTTCCATATATTCAGATAAATTTCAAGTAGATTAAAATAATCTAGTAAAATAAAGTAATAAAGAGTTGAACCATAGTTAATCTAAAAGAAAACCAGAATTATTTACCAAAACTCTGGAGGAAGGACTTTCCTAACTTAAAAGTATAAGGAACAAATGGCAACCCCCCCCCAAAAAAAAAAAAAAAAAAATATATATATATATATTTGACATAAAAATTTAGAGAAAAAACTTAGAAAAAACTTTGCAATAGTATTTAGCATCATTTCTAAATACATAATTCAAAAACAATCAGAACAACAAATGCTAATTAAAACAAAGATAGTTTTTTGATTATTTGCAAAGGTAAAAAGACTAAACAAAAACATCTACTATTAGAAAATGGTAGAAGTAAAATCCAACTCAGTGCTAGTGACAGTAAAAACTGGAATAAGTCTTTTAAAAACAATTTTACAAAAGTAAGGACCTATAAAAATGTTCTCTTATATGCAATTGTCCAAGTAATTCTGTTTTTGAAAATCAGTTTACTCTAAAAGACACAAGGGCCTGGAATAGCATTTTTCAAGCTCTGAAAGAAAATGATGTCAACCAAGAATCTTATACCCAGAAAATCAGTTTACCGAAATATGAAATACAGAAAAAATTCACACCTCTGCCCTTTCAGTCTTTGTACATACTAACTAATGAAACTACCCCCAGCCCTAATAAAGTTTTCTATGGTATTGTGATTAAGTTTTTGAAGTTCACATCTATCAAATCTGTTATAGAGAACAGTAAAGTATTTACAGAAGAAATGATATGTCCAGGTTTTGCTTTAACTCTGACCCAAGAACAAAAAAAAATAAAGACTAATGGAAAATGGTAGTCTGTTAATAGTTGTTGAGGCTGGTTAGATACACTGATGGTCATTATAATATTTTCCAGGGTTTTTAAAAATATTTTTAATAGTTTAATTAAGTCTTCAAAAGTCAAAAAAAAATAGTGGATAAAAAATACTTTTTGACCTAATTTACATCAACAGGAATCGGTTCATTCAATTACAGAAATCCACATTATGGAATACTCTGCAACTATAAAAGATGGGGTAGCTCTTTTGCATTTATATAAAACAAGTTATCAACATATTTAGTGAAAAAGCAAGATGTAGTCTAGTATGTATAAAATAATGCTATTACTTATGTTAAAATACATGCATGTGGATGTTTGCCATGAACACATGTACCACAGATACACCCTTATATAAGGATCCCTGTAATAATGCAGTGGAAACAGCTAAGACTGGTTGCCTCAGAAGAGGGCAAATGGCTAACTAGGACACTCATTAATGAAACTCTTGTATACACTTTATTGGTTGTTAGTTTTTTTTTTTTTTTTTTTTCTTCTTAATGGTACTATGCACATGTATAAGTTGTTAGGAAACAGCTAAAAGAAATAAATTCCTGTTTGTTCTCCTTTCTAACCAAAGTATGTGTTCCTAAGAACACAGAATGGGCTTTATACATTATTGTATCTGTACATTAGCATGATAAATGTGTACTGAACAACTTTATATGAACAGCAAGGAAAAACTAAAAATACAGTACTGAAAAAAAGCAACTACTTAAACTAGTAAACTGTAAATTTCACGTAGTTTATTAACACTAAATGAAAATATGAAAGGTAAACAACACGGTAAAGAATTATAGCTATAATAAATAAACCCATTTAAAAGAAAAAGATTCTAAAAGGGAATACTAAATATTAAATACAGACTGAATATCACTTATCCAAAATCCTGAGAACAGAAGTGTTTCATATTTCAGATGTTTTTGTATTTGGAAACATTTGCATGTAATCAGATACCTTGCAATGGGAGACAAGTCTAAACATGAAATTCATTTATCTTTCATATATACTTTATACACATAGTCCAGAGGTAATTTTATATGATACACTTAGTGTGACTGCATTTTCATTGCAACTGATCACATGAGGTCAGATGTAGAATTTTTCACTCATGACATCGTCAAAAAGTTTTAGATTTTGGAGCTGTCTGGATTTCAAACTTTGTGATTAGAGATGTTTAACCTGTAGTCTCTAGATGATTGGATGAGGTAAATTCTCCCCTTCTTTTACTGTTTTTTTTTCTTTTACTATTTTTACTCTTTAATACACACATATTGCTTTTACAACTGAAAATAGTTGCTTTTTTGGCAAAGAGTTGAATAAAATAGCAGAACATAGGGGAAATGTAATTATTGGGGATGTGTAATATGTCTGCCTCCATAGAAAATGTCATATTCTTTATGCAAGGAAAACAATAAGAGAATAACCTGGTCCCTCCTTATGGCCCTACGAAAGTCACAATGAAGAAACCGCTGATACAGTCAGCCCTCAGTATCCATGAATTCTGCATCTAAGAATTCAACCAACCATAGATGGAAAATATTTGGGAAAAAAGAGGTACACCCATAGTGGACATGTACAGACTTTCTTACTTGTCCTCATTCCCTAGACAATAAAATATAACAAGGAGTTACAATGTCTATCATCTATTTCAATATTCTTTCCTACCTTTTCATTAGTATTTATAGAATCAAAATACTAATGATAGACAGTATTTTTCAGAAAAAAATACTGACTCAAATGATAGACAAAACAGTCACTTCAGCAAGACCATTACGAACATAGACTTCAAATTCAGATATGGATTTGAATTCTAGTTCTGGCACTGACCATGTCTGAATTTCAACAAGCTATATTATCCTTTAAGTTTTACTCTCCTCATCCATAAAATGGGAGAATAATGTACACCAACGAACAGGGTTGGTATAAAGTTTAATGAAGTAAGGCATGTAAATAAGTGCTTATTAATAAATTGCCCAGTCTGTGCTAATACTCAGTATTATTAGATCCTACTAGTTCCTTTTAGATATAGAACTGTCACAAATTTTCAACCTATCAATAAACCAACAAATAAGCAATTCATAAAACAAAACAGAATGCCACTTTTTCCTGTATCAAATTAAAACAAGGGCATTCCAATTTATCACAATAGCAAGTATGTGCACAGATATGGGGAATCGGGCTCTTCAACAACTGTTACTGGCAGAGTAATGTAGCATAACTTTTCTTTACTGGAAATTTACAATCTTCTTTTTTTTTTACTTTTTTAAAATTAAATTTATTTTTAACTGAAACACAAAACATAAAAATTGTATATTTTGATGGGATAACTTGATTGTTCCATACATGTATAAATTGTGTAAAGTTTAAATCAGTTTAAACATTTGTTTCCTCACATAAATATCTTTTACATATGACTGGAACTTCTAAAATCCTTATTTTTGGCTTTTTGATATATACAGTATAATAATTATTATCTTAGTCACCCTATATTCAATATACACTGGAACTTCTTACTTCTATCCATCTGTAAATTAGGACCACTTCTCCCTGTCTTTCCCTTTCCCTATACTCCCAAACCTATGGTAACCATTTTACCTTCAAATTCATTCATTCATTTTTTTTGAGACATTTGGGTTTTAATATTTTCCTGTTTTTTTAAAATCTTCAATCTTAAGCCATTAACGTTCTTCAAAAGCATTGTTGCTTTTAATGACCAATAATAATAAGTCATATATATTTACCTATGAAATGTTTTTACTACTGCAGTGAGTTTTGTCTGTAAACAATTGTCTAGATCTTAATTATTTAATTATGATGCATTCTGAGGAATGAAATGAATGGTTAAGAAGACAGAAGCACATTAAATTTACTTTTAAATAAATATGATTTTTCCCCAGAAGGAGTGAATTATATTAGATTTCTCCAAAAGTTAGAAAATGCCTATTTCACTTCACCTTTCACATCCCTAAATATTGACTGATTCCATTTCTAACCTTATTAAATTCTGCATTATTAAAATTTTACTATGTTATGTGACGTAGGGATGCTTATTGTACCTCCATTATGATTTGGGACCTTTGGCATTATAAAGTTTCATTATTTGCTCTTTTCATCCTCTTTTCCAAATTCTGATTTGTCAGACATTGAGATCTGAATGACTTTAACTTCTACTCTATTTATCTGCTTTACATTTACCCATGTTTTGTTTTTTGCTTCTATGAATAACTGTGTTGCAATGGTATCTTTTTATATGGGACATAGATTTTTGCTCTGTGTATCAATCCGAAAATATTTTCTTTCAAAAATGGGAGTTAAGGCTAAGTTTATTTGAATTTACTAATAAGTTTGACTTGATGGGTTTCAGCTGTCATATTATTTTATGTTCTACTTGTTGTTTTTTCTTCTATGAGATCTGTTTTCATTATTTTAGAAATATTGGATTACGTTTTTTGCTTATAAAGGTTTTTGTTTCTGTTCTAGAACTACTATTTTATTAACACCAAGTCACCTTTTTCTTTGCTTGGACTTGTACAGCTACTATGTGGCAATAAATGAAGCATTCTAAAAAAAAAAAAAAAAAAAAAAAAAAAAGAACTGAAGTACAATGATCATTTCAACAGAGTGTTTCGAACATACTGACCATTGGAAATTTTCTGATATTTAGCTACTGCCTTTCAAGTTAATGAAGTTCTTGAAGGGAAAGATTGAAAAATATTTATACTACATTTTCATTCTTATTAATAACTTTTCATGATAACACTGAGTAAAAATTGTTTTTTTCTATAGTTACCATAGTTCATACACCAAATACATGTAGGCCAAATGAGAAAGGAATTAAAATTACCCACAGACCCTGCCTACAGCATACTTAAAAGTGAGAGGATAGTGCAAAATTTAAATATGCATATACACAAATATTCAAGACCAGTGCAACAGTCTCTAGAGTCTGTGCCACAGGAAAGAACACAAAAAGGGGAAAGGAACCATGAGAAGTTGCTAGTTAAGGTAAAGGGGAAAATCTAAGAAGGCAATGCCCAAATATCTCCAGAAGCCAGAGCAAAAATTCTTCATTTATTAAAAATATGGTTCCACCATATCGATGATAAAAGATAATTCTGTGTTAAGAAGCTGGATAGGATAGCCAACCCCTTCATGCTCTTATCTTCAGAGTCACCTTTATTTTGTGGGTCCAGGAAAATCTAATACCTTTAAATGTGAACCAAGAAAATAATACTACTTACAGTTGCAAGAAGAAACTTGGGGATAAGAAACAATTTTTTGAACAGATCATTTTAAAAAACTTTATTGTAAAGCCCTTCCTAAAAAGCTACGAAATAGAGGGAAATTATAACAATCAATTTAAGAATTAAATGCAACTACAGATTAAAGAATATCAGAAACTATAAATTCAAAACCTCAGAATAAAAAAAGGATAAATGCCAGGCCGATGTCAGATGGAATTTCAACAGAAGAAAGAAAGTAAAGTAAAAGATCAAGTCTTTTCAGGTGAGAAAACAAAATTATAGGATACACACAAGGGAGTATTGGCAAGGCCAAGAGTACAATAAGAATCACAGCATAGAAGTCAAAAGAGCCAAGAAGATTCACCTCACATAAAGAAGGCATAAAAAAGAGGTGAAATAGAAGTAGTAGAGAAGATTGTAAAGACAACCAAATCAGAACTTTAAAAAACTGTAACTCAAGGAAATCTCCTCAAAATAAAAAATGATTTGAATTTGCATTTTTACAAATTAGAATAATTAAGTAGAATGATGAACTACAAAATCTATCTAAAAAAATAAATATGTTTTTCATACTGAATTTTTTAAAAATTTTAATAAAAAAATTGTTAATTATAAAAGATAAAAATCTTGGCATTTGATTTCACCTCACATGAAAAACATGAGAACCATGGCACAAATTCCTTAAAAAATAAGATATTTTTATCCCTGAAAGCTGCCCTTCAAATTTAAAACCTATAGAAAAAAAATTTAAATTTCAAAAATTCAGAAAATGTTAACTAAAAGACAATATCAGCAAAAAAAAAAAAAAAAATACAACAAACTAATTGAACTTAGTATTTCAGAATTGAAATCATTGCACATGGGTGATAAATTTTAAAATTCTATGTAAGCATTTTATGCTTAAAGAAAGAAATCAAGCAAAAAATAGAGTATCTCATTTACAATCATCTTTAAGGGCCTCAAAAAGTCTTAAGAACACTTCGACTCAGGAATTCCCCCTCTCACCATACATCCTAAAGTTATGAGCATACCTACGAATGTTGATTTCAGTGATATTTAGTAGGAAAAAGATAACCCAAACATTTCTGTTAGAAAATTGCCTCAATTATTCACTGTTTGATAACAGAATCACACGTGCAACCTTTCTGCCACACTGTGGCAAAGGTGACAAGTGCTGACGCACACTGGCTCACAAGAGTTGATGGCTAAAGTTCAGGAATTTTGTGAGTCAAACCTTGGAGTCTTGAAATTGGCCATGGTAAGAGTATTTACACCACAAAAATCAGGAAATCCAGGGCTTATTGTTTTCTGCAGAAATGACAGCTGTTAAGCATTTTCTAGCACAGCACTTTGTGATACCTGACAACCCCAATGCTAATGAGTAACTGTGTGACTTGCTTTTGAACAATCAGTGTTAATAAATGTGACATATATAAGGCTTTGAATATGCTCAGGGGTTAGTTTGCTTCTTGTGTTTGTCATTTACCATGAAAAGTACATGTTCTAGAGAATTACTAATTCAAAGAGAAGGAGTAACATGAAACAGAACTGAACTCAACCTACAGCCTAAAGCAAAGTTGTCCTGGTGACTTAGAGACCTGGGAGCAAGAAAAGTAAAGTGTTTTCTTGTATGCCACTGAGATTTTGAAGTTATCAAACAGCAAAACCAATGAATATACTTTCCATCAATAGAAAAGTAAATAAATTAATACATCCAGAAAATGAAAAAACAAACTTTAAATGCTACAGATTTATATTTATCTGAAAATATATTCAGGCTATGTTATTTTAAAAGAATTTATAAAACAATAGAAATTATATTTTCATTGAAAAAGTAGAGAGAAAAAAGTGTTTGGAAAAATATTTATAAAAATGCAAGTAGCAGCTATTTTTAAGTGGTGGCTTCAAGCGATTTTTACTTTAAAAAATCAGACAACACAGAAGGACATATATATATGTTAGCTTTTCATCATTATGATCAAAATGCCTAACCAGAACAACTTAGAAGAGGAAAAGTTTATTCTAGCTCATGGTTTCAGAGGTTCAGTCCATGGTTGGCCAATTCCACAGCTCTGGACCTAAGGTAAGGCAGAACATGGCAGAAGGGCAAGGTAGAGGAAAGCTGCTCAGTTCATGACACTCAAGAAGCAGAAAGACAGGCTGGGGATATAGTTCAATTGATAGGGTGCTTGCCTCACAAGCACAAGGCTATGAGTTCAATCCCCAGCACACACACACACACACACACACACAAAATAAATAAATAATAAATAAATTAAATAAATAAATACAAAAGAAAAGAAAGATATTTTGGGCTGGCGCTATAGCTCAGTGATAGAGCGCTTGCCTCGCATATGAGAGGCACTGGGTTCAATCCTCAGCACCACATAAAAATATAAATAAAGATTTAAAAAAAAAAAAAAGAAGCAGAAAGAGCTTGAGTGCAAGAAACCAGGAGGAATATAATTCCCAAAAGCAAGTCCCCAATGACCTACTTCTATAGACACATACTACCTGCCAGTTATCACCCATTAATTAATTCAAATTATTAACCCATCAGAATTAATTCACCAATTAGGATACAGCTTCCATAATATAATCATTTTACCTCCAAACATTCCTGCATTGTCTCACACATAAATTTTTGGGGATACCTCCTATTTAAACCCTAACAGTATGACTAAGTTTTCAATTTTGTTATAAAACAAGGCTATTACTATTTCAGAGAGAAAAACTGAATATATAAAGTTGGTTATTCTATAAACCAGTCAGCAATTTTTAGAGTTAAGATAAATAAATGTGACAGCAGAACAGAATGAGTCAAAAAACAGTCAGATTTATAAATGTGACTTTGTAAATGGCCAGTATGGTGATGTGCAGTCCTGCTATGCCCTTCTCATGTTTCCTCATGAGCTGAAGAGACGACTAATCCCCTACATTAGGATTTCTCAAAGTGAAGTTCTCAGAGTCTTGTTAGGTTGGCAGATTCCTGAGAAACATCCCAAAACTAGCAATTCAAAACCTCAGCAAGAAGGGAACAGGAATCAGCAATTTTAACAAACTCACAGAAGACTGAGAATACTAACCTACAAGATGGAAACCACATGCCAACTAATTAAATATAAACTGTACTGGAATTTGAAAATGGAGAGAGCTTTTATTTTGATAAAATAATTACCAAATTATTCAAGGTCACCAAATTACCACTTTAGCATATTTAAGGCTAAGACTGTATTAAACAAGATTTAAAGATATAATGTCTTCATTAATAAAAAATGACAACTATACAGTCAAAACATGTTCACTGTTGAACTAAATAACATATTTATTGAACTTTCTTATCAATTATTTTGTAAATCAAAGTATTCTCTCCAAAGTCCTATTCTCCAGCACCTAGCACTGGCATTCATTCATCTGAATGCTTTAGTGCACCAGGCACACAAAATTGTTTGCTGAATGGTTGTCCAATACTCACCTATAAGGATGGATGAATTTATAAGTAGTTGCTAACACATCACTATGCACCTATTACTGTTTTAACCACTTGACATCCACTAATTATTTTAATCCATATAGAAATCCCATAAGTACTATTATCCTCCAAGTAATGAATAAACTGAAGTACAGTAGGGAAGAGACTAGCTTATGTAGTGAATGAATAGGTCCTGGATTCAAACCAAACTGGCTGGCTCCAGCATCTGTTCAAACACTAAACGATACTGCCCTGCTGACTAAAAATCCAATATTATTTATCTAGCAATAAACTTCCTAAGTGAAGCTAAAGAGATTCCCTAAGTGAACAGTTTGTTGCTCACTATTTTTCCCCTCTCTTCTGGCAAAATAAACACTATTTCAGATTTTTCTAATCCATTTAACAATACCTTTATGACCATTTGCACTTCTTCTAGGAAGTGCCTGTTCATTTCCTTTGCTCATTTATTGATTGGGTTATTTGGGGGTTTTTTGGTGGTAAGTTTTGTGAATTCTTTGTGTGTCCTGGAGATTAATGCTCTATATAAGGTGCAGGTTGCAAAGATTTTCTCCCATTCTCCAGGATCTCTCTTCATGTTCTTGATTGTTTCCTTTGCTGTGAGGAAGCTTTTTAGTTTGATACCACCCCATTTATTGATTCTTGATTTTACTTCTTGTGCTTCAGAAGTCTTGTTGAGGAATATGTTTCCTAGGCCAACATGATGGATAGTTGGGCCTACATTTTCTTTTAGTAGGCACAAAGTCTCTGGTCTAATGCCTAGGTCCTTGATCTACTTCGAGTTTTATGCAGGGTGAGAGGGGTTAAATTTCATTCTACTACATATGGATTTCCAGTTTTCCCAGCACCATTTGTTGAAGAGGTTATCTTTTCTCTACTGTATGTTTATGGCACCTTTGTCTAGTATGTGATAACTGTATATATGTGGGTTGTCTCTGCATCTTCTATTCTGTTCCATTGGTCTTCATGTCTGTTTCTATGCCAATACCATGCCATTTTTGTTATTATAGCTCTGTAGTATAGTTTTAGGTCAATTATATAATTTAAGGTTTATTTAATGGTCAACCAATATATGAAAAAATGTCAACATCTCTAGCAGTTACAGAAATGTAAATTCCAAGTACACTAAGATTCCATCTCACTCCAATTAGAATGGCAATTATCAAGAATACAAGTAACAATAAATGTTGTGAGGATATGGGGAAAAAAGGTACATTCATAACATTACCTGGTGGGACTACAAACTGGTGCAACCACTACGGAAAGCAATATAGAGATTCTTCAGAAAACTTGCAATGAAATCATTCCACTTCTTGGTATATACCCAAAGGACTTAAAATCAGCATACTATGGTGACGCTGCCACATCAATGTTTAGAGCAGCTCAATTCACAATAGCAAAGCTAAGTACCCTTCAACAAATGAATGAATAAAGAAAATGTTGTATATATACATAATGGATTATTACTCAACCATAAAGAATGAAATTATGGCATTTGCCAGTAAATGGATGGAACTGGAGACTATCTTGCTAAGTGAAATAAGTTAGTCCCAAAACACCAAAGGCCAAATGTTCTCTCTGATATGTGAATGCTAACACACAATGCAAGGGGGAAGGGTGGGGAAAAATAGAAGTTCACTAGATTAGACAAAGGGGAATAAAGGAAATGGAGGGGGATGGGAATAGGAATGACAATAGAATAAATTGGATATAACTTTCCTATGTTCATATATGAATACATGACCAATGAAACTCCACATCATGTACAACCACAGGAATGGAATCCTAACTAGGATAAGTTAGACTCCATAAATGTATAATGCACTCTACTGTCATGTATATACAAAAAGAACAAATTCAAAAATAAACTTCATTAAAAGCTAAAAAAATAGTAATTACCTCTATATAATAGAAGCTGAATCTTTTTCTCTCCTGTAGACTGATTTCCCCAACAACCTCATTTAGAAACACTACTAATCATTTACAGAAATGTCTTATTCTGAAGGTCTGCTATCTTACAAGCTTTGTTTTATTATAAAACAAATAAGTATGAAAAAATTTAAAATCTTATCATCCAGAGATAACCACTATTAATGTCATAATATATTCTTCAAGCCTTCTTTTTAACACTCCTTCCATTGCTATACTAAATAAAATTATCTGTATAGTTAAGAGGAACTGAACTGTCTTACTCTGCAAAAAAGAAAGGAAAGGAATCACTATTATAAGACAAAGTACTGTAAGCTACTGTTTCATAATGTAAATTCTAAGAACACTGCTGTTACAAATAACTAAGTTTTGGTTTATAGTTATCATATTCTAAAAACAAAAGTATTTTCATAGTGCCTTATAAAAGTCTATAACCAGGCTCATCTAAATACTTACTTTGATAAGAAAGGCTTTATACTGAAGAAATATGAGACAAATGAGTTTTCTTATATTTTGCTACATATTCAGCTTTATTCTTCTATATCAATAAATGACTTAAGATAAAAGTTCTAAGTAAAAGGTACCTGAATGTTCATGCTATCCTATTCAGCATGGCAGTCCTTGTTCCATCACCTCCTTTATCATTCTGGGTTCCTAGCCATTTCTAGCTTACGTAAACCTGGACCAGTGCCATACACTACAGCCCCATGGTTTCATGTGCAATGCAGAACAGTCATCACTACTTGTTTTTTACATTTCCTTTACTTCAAAAAATAAATGAAAGTATCCTAATAAGGTATCTGCTTTTGACACAACTGAGGTTCAAACTATATTTTCTAAGATCCTATTCTCTGATATGTCCGAAAGATGTGCTTTTACCCTGTGGCTGTTGGCTGCATTTCCTATGGAACTGCCAAACTCAAGAGGCCTGATGTAATTGTTAAACATGAGGTAGCCATAGTAAGCCCCTTGAGAAAACTCCCTATAGAATGCTCAATACAGTAATTCAAAATAACATGCAAGGATCATATATCCTTATAAGCCAGGGTGGTTTTTACTCTACTTCAGTAGTTCCTAAGCCTGGACGATCCAAGTAGGGCTTTTTAAAAACAGACTGCAGATCCCTACTCTCACAAGTACCCCACCTTACCCAACTTCTCCCCAAAAGACTAAACTGAGTAACTCTATAATGAAACTGAGTCAGAAAAAGAAAAAAAAAAAAAAAAAAAAAAAAAAAACTTAGTTACCTGGGGCCTATCTACTCGAAATGTGGTCCAAGCAACCTAATTTCACTTACCCTTGCATTACATAGGGAAATTGTGCTGGGTCCGTTTGTGCTTGTGGAAGGGTACGCTGCCTCAATCCTTCTGAGGAAGATGCAGCAGCTAAGGACAAAGTTTCTTGACTGGATGATGGAGTTGTTGATCCTGAATGATCTGAACTCTACAAACAAAAATGGAATTATTTTTTCAAGAAAATTTAATTTATTACAATTATGAGATTACAGACATGCCAAAAATGTACTCATAATAAATTCCCTCTGCAAAATAAATTTTAGAAATGTTCCAATATATGTATCAATTTTAATAAGACTAAAAAGATCAGAAAGTTAAAACTGCTTAACTAAACACTATATATAAATGCATTTATCAACTGTTCAAAGCTAAGGAACAGAATAATAATAAACAAAAATTGTATATCACATTCTTGAATTAAACTAATGCATGCCAAGTTCCTTTCATGATGCTTAACACAAGGAAAGTGCTCAATAAATCTAACTAATCACTAGTCATTTAAACAGTTACTATGTGCCAGGTACTGCAAAGCATGCTACTGGTAACACACTAGCTTAACATGATGAGGATAGGAATCAGAGATCTAGAACCTGATGCTAGCTCTGACATTAACAAAGAGTACAACCTTAAAGATTCACTTAACCTCTCAGAGTCTCTACTTTCTTACAGAAAATGAGATTGAACCAGATTTCAATTCCCTTCAGTTCTAAAAGTCTATTTAGTTCACAGATGTCATTAACAAAGAGTTTTTTTTACAAAATAGGTAAGATACCAAACAGGGTTTTTAATTTTCATGCTCAAATGATGTCAGTAACTCACTGATTCAATAACCTTAACCAATATAATGCCTAAAATAGCACCCCAGTTTGCTGAAAGTAGTTTATTAAGTGTCTTGTGTAAATTTAAAAAACATAATTGCATTTTACTTAAATTATAGTTTTGTCACTTTTGTAAAAGCTGGGTATAGTATTGTTTTAACATCCTTTCAAGTTTGCTGAAACTGTAATTTACCTGTACTGCCTTCCAACTGACAGAAGTCTTGGTCCCAAGCACATAGATCTCTTGCAAAACTAACAAAAGCTTTCTTTAAGAAGTTATTTCAGAGAGGGAGGGGAAGGAAAGGGAAAGAACTGGGGAATGAAGTTGACCAAATTATGCTATGTGCATGTATGAATATATCACAAAGCATTTCAATTTTATACATAACTATAATGCACTAATCAGTGCCTTGTAAACAGAAGACCAACAGAGTAGAGGAAGGCAATGGGGGAGGAAAGAGGGGAGGGAAGAAGGAAGTACTGGGGATGAAAATGGAGAAAACTACCTTATATGCATTTACAAATGTCAAAATCAATTCCACTATTATGTATAACTATAATGCACTAAAAAATTTTTTTAAAGATTTAAAAAAATGATGCTACTTCACACAAAATAGATACCAAATAAAGACTCCAATACTTTGGGACATAAACTTGGAAAGCCTTTTTGGAAAGATTTCTCACTAAATGAACATCATGATAAGATATTCATTATAAAGGAACATCATGATAAGATATTTATTAACATAGTTAATAGAAGAAAATCCTAGTCATTCATCAGAATGGCCTAATTTTGCCAGAACTAGTCATTTCTGGCCTTTTAGGTAATTCTTTCATGATTAGATTTTTTTAACACATTTTTAAATCCCTCTGAAAGTTTTGAGCCATGAAAAATTTAAGGCAATTCAACTTAACATTCCTTTGATATTTTTTAGATTTTCATAACACCCTGAAACAAAATAAATATACATACTAATGACATGAAATCATAGCTAAGGAACCACCAGATAAGTCACTTAAATCAGAGGGTTCTTTCCTAACAAAAAACTGAAGCAATACAACTTCATCCAAGACTACATACAAAACTCCAAGCCAATGCCAATATTTGTCCCTTCATCATAATCAAGGTAGGAAGCATATAAAGATCCTTGGGTCTTCCAATAAAGTATACTTCGGTTTAATGTAAGCTAAATTCCCACGGTTGATACTAGAAAATACTTACCATGCTATATTATTAAAAATAGCAACTGGAGAACCTAGTTTCTTAAAGAAGCAGTTTACAGTACGTATCAGAAGATACTTCAACTAGTTATCCTGCCACTCATTCCTTCCTTAAAAGTTTTGGCTAGAATCTTCATAAAAAGTAAAGCATACTTATCCAAATAAAAGTTCACTGCCTGCCTATGAAGTTTAAAGCAAGTTTCCACTAATCTCAATCCTCTCGCCCCAAATGTATCATATAAATATTAAAGGTAAATCAAAAATAATTTAACAGAAAGAGATCAGTGCCAATGTCTTTAAAATTTGTAGAGACTGTCTAAATTGAAAAGTTCAACTATTACAAAATTTTTCAAAACAATTTTAGGCAGATGGAAAAACAAAGGGAGATAAATAAGCAAGTTTGAAATAAATAAGTACATTAAATACTTCTTCCCCTATAGTCTGAAAGTATGTCCAAATCCAGTGATTTAAAATAAAATAAAAATATACTCAAAATCCTTGGCCACTTACTCTATTTTAAGAAGATTTAAGGTATTTATAAATGTAAACAATTTAATCTACCTTGAATAAACTACATTATTATTAGATACATTATATTAGATACATTTGTTGAAATTTCACTGGCTTGAAAGTCTAGATTATATGACCATATCATAATTCTGTTTTCTGAGTATTTCAGTAATTAATTAAATTCGTGGAGATTAATGACCTGCCATTCAGTGAATTATAACTCACAGTAAATAGGATTTAAGATAACACTGGGTATTACGATAGCTAAAAACAAATTTTAAATGCCTTATTCCAATTGTTCAAAACACAATCTCAAAACTCACAGGCTCCAACTGTTTTTGTTTTCCATTTAGATTTTGAGAGGCAAAGAAGGAGAATCAGAAAACTTCGATGTTTACTCCTCCTAAAACAACTCACAGAATTGCTGCTGGATGCCAATGCTTCCCGACTTTCTCTATTGGTGCTGGATTTTGGAGAACTGGGAGGAGTCCGAGAAGTACATACTAGATGAACCATATGATACTCATCTTGCTAAAATTAAAGAAGATTACATATTTAAAGGGGAGTAACTAGAAAATATAATTTTAAAAAGTCAGTAGCTAAGCTTAAATACTTAAAATTTACATTTCCTTTCTAGTCTAGCCAGTTATTAGTAATAAACTGTTGTAATTTGAAGGTAAGTTTGCCACCTTAATATTTAGGGGTCTTTTGAATTCAATATTTTCTCTCCAAGCTTGAAAAATGGTCTAAGTACTCAGTAAGTGCTATACTAAAAAATTATTACTTTGCATTCCAAGCAGTCTTAAAGCAAACTATGCTGTAAAGTTGGATGATCACAATCTATTTTTTCAATATATAAAACAAGTAGCACCTTAATATCAGAACTGGTTAAGAGTCACAATGAAGCTTAAGCCCACCAACTTCGAATAGTGAAACTATTTCAAATGCTTGAGAGTTAGCACCCATAAAAGAAATTCAAGTAACTTCATCACAATATCATTTGTCTTAATTTTAGCTGTTATTGGTGTTTGCCCAATTTTTAAGTCAAAAACTTTTTATCTGGAACATTTATGCAAAAAATAAAGTATACGTTTAAACTATGCTCTACAAATATACCATGTGTTTCCACAAACCAACAACTGAAAGAAAATATGCTAAACAATGATTAAGCATGGCATTTTACCTTAGTTAGAACATGCATATTTTATTCTCAAAGCTAGTATAAGATGGAGGAAAAAAAGAACAAAGGAGGACAAAGAAGAATGATGCATCAGCAATTTTTTAAAAAGGAGGATAAAAAATAGCAACAGAATGATAAAAAGAGGCAGGAAGAAAACAAAGATTTCTAGTGGTGAGGAAAGGAAGCAATGCTACTAGAAACTAAGAATTGATTATCAGCTGCCTCCCATGAACCTAGAATCATGCTTAATTCTGAGATGGATCCAAGAAAGGTAAGGTCAGCCCCTTCACAAAAGCCTCAAGACATTTGTTAAGAGACCAGACAAGTGCATTACAGCACAGTTAGAAAAACATAAAATATGTGAGTCTTTTGCATAAAACAGAAGCACAAACTCTAACCACTTTAGGAGTTCAGAGGAAGAAGTTAATGGGGTTAGAATGCTAAGATAAGGCATCAGAGACAGTGTAACATGAAATGTGCTTGAAGGTGCTTCTAATTTACAATGTCATCTCAGCTTTTGCATACAGAATATCAAAAAATATTCAAATATAAAATGTTTACCCTTAGAAACCTAGGTCCAAATTTGCATACTAATCACAACTCAGTGATTCAACTTTGGAGAATGTTTCTATAAAATATTTTATAACTAAACGAGTAAACCTAATGGCAAAATGTAACACCATCTTCCACAAAACCAGTTCAATGGTCTATTAGAAATGTAAACATACTGCTCAAAATGCTTGATATAAAGGGCATAACAGTTCTTTCCCTAAGGCAGCTTTAATTTTAAATCACCTTGTCTAAAACTATTTCTGGCAGCAAAAGTCTTTTTAAAAGTATTCATGTGTAAGTTCGAGCTATCCTTGAGATAAAATAGTAAAGATACCTGTATTTCAAAGCAGATAACAGAAATACTTTTAAACAGAAAAAAAAAAAAAAAATAGGCAGACAGAGGTTTTTTGGACTATTCAGCATGATGCTATAATTGAGACATGTCATATATACATTTGCTAAAACCCACAGAATGAATATACACCAACAAGAGTGGACTCTAATGTAAACTATGAACTTTGAGTGATATGTCAATGTAGGTGCATTGATGATAACCAGTGTACCACTCTGGTGCAGGATGTCGACACTGAGATGGGCTCCGCATGTGAAGGGAAATCTCTGTACCTTCCATTCAATTTTGCTATAAACCTAAAACTCTCCCTCAAAATAAAGTCTACTATAAAAAGAAAAAAAAGAATCTGCTGCAAAATTCCATTATTTTTGAGGGGGCAGATATTAAACCACTTTGGTTATTTGAAACTACATAATGGAAATGCCTGTACCAAGTCACACTGGCAAAGCTGAAATGTCAACCAAGCAGAAGGAATATAGTGGCATAAGGTGAGAAACATCAGAATACATAAACATCACAATAAACATCAGAATAAAATGCAAACCTTCTAAACCAGAACCATATTAAGAGTTAAGTCAAAGAACAAAAGCAAAATATAAACCTATTCAACTCTGCCATAATCACAAAAAAAGTAAAATTTCAAAGTATAAATCCTACAAATAAATATGAGCTTAAAGCTGCCATTAAAATAACTAGTATTCAAGGTAATTGTCAAAAAAACTACATTGAAATAAATGTATTTAAGTTATGAGCATTAGCAATCAAAGTTTGATGATGGGAACAACAGTTGGGCTTCATTCTACTTTCTATCCTGAAATGAAACTCCCAAACCAAGCATTCTGTATTAAATTGTCATGCAGTCAGGTTTAAAGAGGATTTGGAGGAAAGACGGTTATCAGTCTTTCACCACCTACTGAGTACTCTACTCCTATTCCATTTGTAAGTCATTAGTGTTTTCTTACAAAAGATGACAAACACCAACACAAATATATTATAATCCTTCTTTAAATTTAGGTATCAGATGAAAATATAAAACTTACCCAAACTAATCTCAATTTATCATATTGCTTACTTTCTAATTTATTTTACCTGTTAGGCTAACCCAACATGGTTGATTTTAAATAAAAACTGAACTGGTTGGATAAAACTGGAGAAATTTATCTCCTCTCACAAACTCTGAATATATCTGATTTCAAAAAATGGAAGAAAAGCTTACTTTTCTGAGAATGTCTTTTAGCTGCAGATGATCAGGAAGTAGTCTGCCCGAATACACCAATCTCTGGTCCTTCGTCAACTAGGGGATAAAGAAAAGAATTCAACTTTATTACTTATACAAACAAAGTTGGGAAAAGCATGACTAAATATAGGTGAAATAAAACTCCCTCTAGGGATAATTAAGCAAAAAACTGACATAAATTAATAATTTGTTTTTCTAAATTCTACTTAAGTGCTCAGCAAATAGCAGCATACCTATAATAAAATAATAAAAATAATTATGATATTTTTAAAATGTGGCCAAAAAAGAGATAAATTGGTAATCTTTTCAACTATGATGCACACATGACTATCATTAAAAACCTTCAAGATTGCATAAATGAGAAAAATGTTTGACCTTTATTATGGCCAACAATAGGCCAGGCATGATGGTGTGCACTTATCATCCCAGAGACTCTGGGGGATGAGGCAAGGGGATCATGAGTTCATGGACAGCCTGGACAACGTAGCAAGATACTGTCTCAAAAAATTAAAAGGGCTGGAAATGTGGCTTGGTGAGCAAGGTGCCCTGGGTTCAATTCCCAGCACATACACAAAAGAATTTAAGTAGTTAACAACAGGATAAATTTTCAAGGTCACCAGAGTTATTTGGCATTGTTTTGTCAGAGTTTTTAATCTAAAATACATAAGATTTATTTTCTTCTTTACAACATAATGCAGAACAATTTATTGGTTTTAATTCGAGTCATTTGAATTTAATTACAATTCGTGTATCTATTCTAGTTTTTATTACCTCTGACATTGTGCTTTATATATTTTCAAAAACCCAAGACTTGGAAAAAAATTAACAAAAATACTTGAAGACTCAGTTGCCATCTCTATACACAACCCAGGACACAAAAAATGTCCTGGTTAGCTGTCATATTTTATTCTTAATGATAAATCTGCTAATATTCACATAGCTTGCATATTTGAAATTAAAGCATTTGTGTTAGTCTCCATAAGACTTATTTGCAGGCAAACAGTCCTTGAATTCTATTAAAAAAATATCAGCTATATCAACTGTTAAAACCCAAAAATCAAAATCCAAGCCCCAACTATAACAATTTTTAAACAGACTATATGTTCAACATGACTACTACAAAAGAGTCATATGTTAAAACTAGTTGTAATAAAAATTGTCCTACTGACTAAGAGCTGTGGTTCAGGCGTCCTTATACCCCAAAGACAAAGGAAAAGGCACAGTTAGCTAAGATACTTAACTGTTAGGTACAGTTTGTCCTGGAAGCATTTTTGAGTAGTCATTTCTAAAATATACAAATACACACTCCCATATGTAAACAACCAAATATGACATGAGACTTTTTAGATAAAAATCACTAGCCTCCGAATTTCTTATCAATACATATAAAGTTTGAGAGGGGGTACTGCAATGTTCTGAAATATGTATTTGGTCTTCATCTCATTTCCTTCCAATACAGCTCCTAAAATCCCTGAACTCTCCAGTGACAAGAGTATCTCTTGAATGCTAAGGAATGATTGATGGCTGGGGATCCCTAGAGAGCTCACATGATTGAAGAGTTAAAAATTTCAGTCTCACCCTCCAACTTCCAAAAGGAGGGGCCAAAGTTTGAATTAGCAAACCAATGACCAATGATTTAATCAATCATGCCTATGTAATGAAGCATCCATAAAAACCCCAAAAGGACTAAGTTTGGAGAAATTTCTCATAGCAGAATACCTTAGTATTTGTAGATCCTAGAAGGTGGTGTGTCAGAAAGGACACAAAAGCTCTCCAACACCCCTTCTCCCATATCTCACCTTATGCATCTCTTCCATCTGGTCTTTCATCTGATCCTTTGTAATATCCTTTGGAATATATGAGTAAATATAAGCCAAGTGTTTCCCTGAGTTTTATGAGCTGCTCTAGCAAACTAACCAACCCAAAAGGGAATCTAGAGAACCCTCATTTATAGCAAGTTGGTCAGAAACACAGGCCACTATTATGTTCTTATACTGAGCATCTGAAGTCGGGCAGGGTTGGTATCTCGTGGGACTGAGCACATCTCCAGATAGTGTCAGAATTCAACCGAATTAGAGGACACCCAGTCGGTGTCTGCTGGAGAATTAGCTGCAATTATCTGCTTGCTGGTGGGGAGAAATTCTCACACATTTTGTCCACCAGAGGTCACAGAAGTATCTGTATTGAGTTCTGTGGATGGTTGAAGAAACTGAGTTTTCTTTTTTGTTTTCTTCTCCCATACCCTTACCATCAATGAAGTGTAAAGTGTAAATTACATAAACATAAATTAAATGCTAAATAATGAATGATGTTAACCCCTGGCCAAAATGAAATATCTAATGCCTTATAAATTTCTACAATGTAATTATTGAAGGAAAGCCCAGATACAGAACCAACCAACTTCATTTTTTCCCTAATTTCATTTACCTCTTTTAACTTGTTTTCCCTCTCAGTCACTTTTTTTATAAAAAAATTTTTTAGTTGTCAATAGACACAATACCTTTATTTTACTTATCTATTTATTTAAAATATGTTTATATTTGTAGATGAACCTTTAATTTTTTTATTTTTATGTGGTGCTGAGGATCAAACACAGTGCCTCATGCGTGCTAGGCAAGCACTCTACCACTGAGCTACAACTTCAGCTCCCTGATATCTTCTGCAGATATCTTAGATTCCAGGACCAGCGGTCTGATAAGCATCTTTATGATAAGGAAATAAAATTATCCCTAAGCAATGGCAAGTCTCACAGAACAGATCATCCCATGATGAGAGTGCCCCACTAAGCAGGAACAATTACCTCATGACAGAAACACCCTAACCCAATGACAGAAGCATCCCATGACTGAAGCAAGGCTGCCCACCTAAGCAGGAGCAGTCATCTCATCTAGGAACTGAACTGCACCCCCCTCAAGTGATGATGACCTTCCCAGAGCTTCACAGAACCAATCCTTAGATAAAGATCAACCAGACCAAGATGGCCTGCCAGCTATGCAAATACCTAACCCATCCAAGTCCCCAACTTTGCTTTTTTTCCTATAAAACCTCAAATTTTCTGTCAGTCCCTGAAAGATAGATTGTTGATCACTGAATTCCTAATCTATCCCTGTGTGGTCACAATGATTAAAGTTCTGTTAGTGCCCTTCACCACTGCTATCTCCTCAATTGGCATACTGGGACAGGTGGCCAAGTTTGGTCTGTTGAGATCCCCAGAGCCAGGACCCTAGAACTCTGGAAACATTATACTAGAACCTAAAGAAGTTTCTTTAATAAGTATTACAGCCATCAAATTATCACTTTTTCACTAGATCAAACATTTAATCAATAGATACTTCTGTTGTATCATTATTCTGCATAAAGGACATCTTTTTATGAATGTTTATACCTTATTATAAAAATTCTCAAACATACACAAAGTGGAGGAAATAAAATGAACCCCCAGGTACCATCTTCAAGAACTCTCAAAATACTCAGCTTCAATCATTGCCAACATTCTTCTTTTCTTGTTTCATCTATTCTATTCCCTCTTTTCTCTTTCTCCCTCACCCAAAGAAAGTATTTTAACACAAACTCCATACATCATCTCTTTCTAACTGTAAAGATTTAGTGTGTATCTGTAACCAGTTTTCTTAAAGTATCCACAATGTTACTACATTCAACAAAAGAATGATTTCTTATTATGTAATACAATGCAGTTCAATTTTTCCCACCTACTCAAAAATGTTCTTTTAGAGATGGTTTGTCTCAGTCAGAATTCAAACAAGGTTCACTCACAGGATTGGATTGTTATATCCCTTTTACTCTTTTCACAGTTCCACTTCCTTCTAATTTTGCCCATGTTATTTGCTGAAGGAATCATGGAATCTGTTTTATAGAATTTCCCAATCTGTTCTGGCTGACTGTATCCTCCTGGTACTATACACTGTAGTGGTTAGCTATAGAGGGTTGATTATATTCAGATCCTTTTTCTTTGACAAGAGTACTTTATAACAGTGCTATGTGCTTCCTGCATCACATCATTATCAGCATGTGTGGATTAGATAATCCACTTTTAGTAAAGTTGAGATGGATCAATAAGTTCAGATACCGTCAGCCTAATCTATCCCTTACAAAGTTCCCATCAACCTTACTAATTACCTACATTCACTTACCTAGATGTATTATTTCATTATGTAGAGAACTGTTATTTTTAATCCTATAAATCCTCCTGTATTTATTAGATACAATTCTTCTAAAAGAACTTAACCCCATCAAATATTTGGTTACCCAGTTCATATAATCAGCAAAGATGTACACACAATTCTTTCATTACTTTTCAAGGTGACAGTGCAAGCCACCTCTACAGTGACCAATGAACTTTCTTTTTAGTATCATTATGAGCTTGCAGAATTTTATGTTTTTCAATGTAAAGACATCTTTTCTCCCCCTTTTTTTATCCTCACATTGTTCCATCTTTGGCCAGCAGAAGACCCTTCAAGTTGGCTCCAGTGTTGTTTTGGCATGATCTGTATCTACTCTAACAGTTTCCCTTTTTTTCAGACACAAAACACCCAGGTTCATTCTCTACACTTACAGACCTAGAATCAGTCACTACTCCAGGAGCCTTGATTCCTTTTAACAGGAACTGGTATCTGAAGACCAAAATCTGAGAGATAACAAGTGTTTATTTTTACTTGTCATAACTTCTGAAATTCTTCAATGAGCAAAGCTAGAAAAGTATTTTTTTAGAAAGAGAAACTTAAATCCTGAGTTCAGATTTTTATTTCCCATTTCAATTAAACATTTTTTGCTTATGTTATCTTCTTCCTGAAAACCTTGATTACTAATAATCAACAAACATGCCATTAGCAAATGTACTTATTGTTTTCTCCTGCCATATAATTGTTCCTATAATATTGTATGAAATCTTAAGATTTCCTGTAGCATTTTTCTAGCCTTCGGATATATGCCACTAGAAATATGCAGTCAAAATACTGTGTTTCAAAGTAACTTGAAATAATTCTTCTCTCGACTGTCACCTTTCTCATATTGTTAAATTCTTATATTTCTTCTTGGGAATTATTTTCTATTTAATTTGGGGTTTGTTGAATTATATATGACATACATGGCAATAAAGTTAAAACTTTACAAGGTACAGAGAAATTTAGTTTCTGTCCTCTGTACCCCTTATAATTTTAGATTACTTTTCATTATTTCTTTTTAACAATATAACAAACCTAAATACACATCCTTCTATTTCTCCTCCTTTCTTACCTAAAAGGTTGAACACTATACTTAACTTCCAAAAACCTTGTTTTCTCAATATACTCTGGATATTATACCATAAAAGTATAGAGATACTTTCCTATTCTTTTTGACAAACATATAATAACCCATATATGGAAGTACTATAGTTTACTAACAAATATTTGAACATTTCCAGGTCCTTGGTATTAAAATAGTGTGTTCTTCCCTCATATTATTCTGTGTGCTTCTGCATTCCTCCCAAAGCATCCTACAAAAAGATCAATAATGATTTATGAAAGTTATCTTGAGAATGGCAAGGTAAAAACATACCTGCAATGGATTCAAGAGAAAAGGAGGGGAGGATAGTATGAAACAGTAAATATATACAACTTAAAAGGTGTTTTACATTAAAGGAAAGGGAAGAAATAGAATAACAGCTATAAAGTAATCATCCAGACTACTACTGATTCTTCAATCAAGATAAAAAAACTCAAAATTAAAGATTTTGAGTACTCCGAGTTCAAAAACTGTGGGTTCCAGTTTGAAAGACACATATAAATAATTAAATGTTAAGAGTTAGCATAATCTCGTTTGACCCAAAATATAGTTGACTAAACTAGTATTAACTAGTAGCCCAGAGAGAAAATGGTAATGCCTTATCCCAAAATTATTCTTAAAGCCTTACTCCTATGAACAGAAAGGCTGGGCAATAGCTAAGTCCCTCATTCAGACAAGGGAAAGACCCAACAGCACCCAGCAAAAGAGCCCGACATTTGCAAGAAGAAAAGACATCCCAGTCTTTCCCACTGGCACCTATGGGAGAAGGATCAAAGCACAGAAAAAGCATTATGGAGCATTTATACACTTCATCCAAATGACTGTTCTTTGCCCCTACAGAGTCCCTTGCTAAATTTTCCATCCAATTTCTAAAAGCTAGGTTTCTTCATGAGTTACAAATTTGTCTCTCTATCTAAGTCCTCTCTCTCCCTCTCAGACCCAGACTCATATACAACTGCGGTAACACATGACACCTTCAGATGTCTTCTTAATAGGCAACTCAAAGCCAAAATGTCTACAATGGATCTCAATTCCTAATTCCTTAAAACTTTTTTCCCATTTCCTATTTCTTCCCTATCCTAAAACAACTTGCCACCAGCAGAATACATGAGCATAATTCTCCATTCTTCTTTCTTTTATCTTGCCTCTCATACCTGACTGGCAGTAAGTCCTACAGATAATATCTACAAGTCCCTCACAGATCTGATTACATTTTTCCATCTCCATCTCCATCGCCTAATCTAAATGATTATCACTTACCTGGGCTTCTGCAATAGCCTCTTAATTGGTTTCCTTGCTTCCATTCTGAAATCCATAGTTGGTGTGATCTTTTAAAAACAAAATTCACTCCTTTCACTCTCTGATATATATACTGATAGGTATACCTGATAGATATACCACTATACTGAATTTAATTCTAATTCCTTAACCATGGCCAGACCGGGCATCCATCTCTCTCCAACCTCTGCGGATAGTATTCTTTCTCCCTCATTAAAGAGAGGCGCATTCACTTAGATCCTCCAGTTCTTCCCCAACTCAAGACACTCTTCCAAGCACTATTCTCTTCCAGCTCCTATGTAACCGGCTATTAATCATCTTTTAGACCTTAGTTTTAAAAACCTCCTCAGCCAGGTCTTCCCTGACTTACAAACTTAGTACCGTATTCCCTTTCACACACACTGCTTATTTCCTTCCTAACATAAATCACAATCTGTTATTGCATTCACATTTGTATCTCTAAATGGAACATGAATGTCAAGAACAAAAAGGTCCATATCCCTTTCAGTGAAAATAGTGAAAACCATTGAGTTGTGTACTTTAAGAGAGCAAACTTTATAGTATGTAAATTATAATTCAATAAGAAAAATATTGTTACTCTCAACTGAATATTCCAATGCCTTCAAAAAATCTGAAGTTTTAAAAGAAAAAGGAATTCTTCCATTTTACTGACTGAAAACAGTAAAATAAGTTCCTTATGTGTCTAAATTAGGCAAGAAATGAGATTTGAAATTTTTTCTGTCACTAAAAATATTGCCTCTTCAGTTTAATTTAATGTAAATATCAGGTGAAACACTTGTCAGACATAACTAATGACAGTAACAACTGAATTTTCAACCAGTTATTTTGGAATTATAAGCTACAGCATTAAGTAAAATACAGACTTTGAGGTCTCAATCTAAATTAAATTCAACTTCAAATTATACTGTTATATTGTGTGCATGCACAAATATGTAACAACAAATCCCATTAATATGTACAATAAAAAAATGTGGAAAAAGTTTTCAATTCAACTTGCAAAACTGATATAATTTTATTTCTCCAGTCTTGCTAATAACATTTTCCTCTGTTGAAAATTTCCTTTTTATATTAGTTCAGATAAGTGATACTGGCTGCTATAACAAATTCCAAGATCTCAGTAGCTTAACATGATAAAGATCATTTTTCTCTGAATTTAAAAAAATATACAGGGTATCCTTATATGTAAGAAGCCATAAAACTCAGGATTAGCAAATCAGAAAGTGCTAACTAAATTGTCAAATAAAAGATTCTACTGATAAAACTACTGGCTCCACAGAGTAACATAAGTAAAACTATTTCTGTTAACACCACCACCATTCTTCCTAGCACTCACTCCTATAACAAACAGCAGACCCTGTCAGATACACATTTTTTGGGGGGTGGGGAGTGGTACCAGGGATTGAACACAGAGGCACTCAACCACTTAGCCACATCCCCGGCCTTATTTTGTATTTATTTATAGTCAGGGTCTCAGTGAGTTGCTTAGCACCTCCCTGTGGCTGAGGCTGGCTTTGAACTCTCCATCCCCCTGCCTCAGCCTCCCAAGTCACTGAGATTACAGGTGTGCACCACCACACCCAGCCAGGTACACATCTATTCTCACTTCCACTGTACTACCCTAGACAAAACTGGTCATATGTGGTAGAGCAGAGACAGTGAACAACAAGATGAAGATCAAGATAGAAACATCCTAACAATATTCCTAGCCTAGAGACAGAACTGTTCCGTTCAAAATAAACAGCTGCTTAACTTTAATAAACAGTGGGTCAAAAAAGTTCTGATACTCACTTAACAGACATTGCAAAATAACAAAGCAACAAAAGTTCACCTGATTGTATATTATTCAAAAGTAAGTCCAAATCTGAAGATTTTTCTTTTTTAAATGCTTATACAAACACCATTATCTGAAACTCGAAAGTTTAACTAGACATCAAACACAAATGAAAATGAATCCCACTATAATATATAATTGAAATATACCAATACAAAATATTTTTAAATAAAAAGGTAAAATATTATCCAACTCAAATACATGTAAAATATTCACAAGGATCTGAGAGCTGAGTTTACAAAACCAACAAGATTTTTATATTTCAAAAAATTCACAGTATTAGAGCATTAAATTTTTTATGTGAAGGACTAAATGTGTCTCATAATTATGTATGGCTTAAAAATCAGATTTCTACTACATCTGACTTAAGCATAATCAAATTTCACCTACTGATTTTAAAATGTTAATTTTTAAAATTTAAAATATCTTGTGTGTTAGTTGCTCAATAAGAGTAATCTTCAACTGACAAGATAGTTTAAATAATTGATAGCTCAAATCCTTTAAAAGTAATAACTATTAACATTTCAGTAATTACATATAGTTTAGTTACAAGTGTCAAACAGTTTTAAAGCACTGGGTACAAGGAAGTGCACAAAATTTCTGTAGAAAATGAATTGGGTGAATTTGTACTGGAATATATCTCCCTTCCATTTCCAATTAAATTTACCCAATCTAAAGTCCCAGGAAATTCAGAAACACTGTAGCATGGTTACCCAAACAGCCTTGACCTATTAGTTCCCTGCAGCAATAACTGACACACAGACTTAAGAATAATATTCTGGAATTGCAAAGGGACATTCCCTGCTTAGCAGTTTCCATTCACAGGCCATTCACTTATCAGATGCATGTACAATAGAGATTACCCAAACATAGAAACTATGAAAAGACAGGCCACAAGAAAGTATTTTGCAGCCTTAGGATATTATATTCCCATATCTTCCCTATAAATTTATCAGCAGAAACAGAACTAACTACACACTAGACTGATAAGTGTCAGCACAATAGTAAATAGTAAATAGTAATAGTGTCAGCTATATTATCCATTCATCACAGCTGTTAAGATAACAAACCATCCAAACCCACACATTTCTTTTTATAGTGGAATTGGTTCTTTTTAGTTTACAGGTATATAATTGACATGGCCAAGACCCTAAATGCCTTTCTTCATGTACTCTATAGTCATTATATCTAATGTGAATAGAATAAATAAGAGCCTAGGTTTTTCAGTCAAACCAATCTGGACCCAAATTCTAATTCTACTGAGAGTTCTATGATCTTGGGGGAAAAAAAAAAATCACCAAACTTAAGTTTCCTCATCTATAAAATGAGCTATAATAAACTTATGTCGTAAAGTGTCTATGAGAAATAAATGTGATAACCATATCAAGTAGAATTACACAATAACAACTACTTAACGAATGGTATTCTAAAAATCAGAGCAGATGAATAAAAGGATTATAGACAATGAAATCAATAGTATATAAAGAGAAACAAAGTAAAACTTCTAAAAACATCTTTTTTAAAAAAGCATTAATACATGATTAAACCAAACATTACCTTTGGAGTACTTTTATTTTTTCAAAAAAACATTAGAAGGCTATAAAGAACTTCAAGTAATAAAAGAAATTTTAGTCAGCAGTCATTAAAAATTTCAACTTAGTCTATTTTTCATCAACCTTCACATTCAATTTGAAAGTACTTTTGTTCACAAATGGTTTTAAAAATTTGAACTATATTGCTAGGTAACATAAAACCCTCTTAAATTTATTAAAATTTTATAAGACAACAGTCCTACAAAACAAAAAGTATCTACATGTATGGATTATAACTCCTTGAAGTCAACAGTTCTGAGGCAATTATGCTGCAGGTTTTTAAAATGACCCAAGTAAGGTAATAGGGAATTATAAAAATAACAGCTACAAATTTTAAATGATATAATACAAGCTATTTCCTCTGAAAAATGAATTGAAGACTTCCTTCTGGATTGTAGGCAATTTGGTTATGGAATGTTATTATATTCTCAGAATAGAATCTATATGACTAGTTCCATTCTTGCTTCTTTAATTCTAACAGAATCTCAGAGTAAAAGAACAACTTGAAACAGCACAGACTGGATTGGCTCATCAGCCAAGTTAGAAGACCTAAATATTCAAAGTGACTGATTTAGTTTAACAAAAGAACATCAAAAAACAGAAGGAATGTACCCAGAAGGAGGCAAACAATCAAGAGGCACTTTGACCGCATAACTGGAAAATGGGAACCAGGGAATACAAGTCCCAGAAAGATTTGCCTTTAACACTGAACTCAGGGTGAGTCAGGTACATCTTAGTTAGCATTTGCATATAAGAACAGACAGTAAGAAGAAATAAATTAAAAAGTACCTAATTGGTCTTAAGAGATTTACATTTTTTTTTTCCTTAGTCCATTCTAACTAAATGAAATTAAGTTCAACTACTTAGGTATCTATATCTCTGAAAATTTAAGTCTAAACTCTGATCAGGCTCCCAAACTCAAGTGAAAGTGGCCTTTCTTGACAGGAATCTTCATCATCTTGTAGCAATGACCTAAATTTCAAATTTCACACTACAGGCCAATTTTAAGACCTAAAAAATTAAAGTCATCAAGTAAAAAAAAATATCATATTAGAATTGGAGCCACACCTATCTACACATATTATCATCAACACGAACTGGTACACTTCCCAGTTCCTAGACTAAATCCTAATGGATTATCAATACCACTCAAAAGTTTACTACACTGCAAAAGAGCTCAATTCCACATCTGAAGTTTTTAATGACTTGGAAATATTTTCATAAATATGGCAACTGCCTAAATTCTTAACTAGAAAGTACCTTCCCCTTCACAGCTCATTAAAGATCTATCATCTTTTTACTAAGGACTGTATTACTAAGTAATATAGTATAAAGTATCTAATCATCAGCTCAACATTAAGTATGAAAGGATAGTTACAAAAAGAAAACTATTAGATTCTGACTTCTCTCCTCTCCTTAAAACTGTTATCAACTCTGTATGAAAATGTAAATGTCCCTGTGAACCTTTTCTTCAAATAGCTATACATTTCCCTAACCCCCACACCAGAACTGACCATTCCCTCTCTATGCTCCTACAGCACAGTATACTCCTCCTGTATAACACTAGTCACACAATAGGATAATTATTTACTTACATGTTTATATCCCCCACTAGACCTGAGCTTCATAAGAGCAAAGGACAGTCATCATCATCTTCACATGGTATAGATATTTGAATGCCAGGTCAAGAAAATCCTAGTTAAATAAATAAATAAAGCTCAAGAAAGTGTGCTTTCTGAGGGGAGAGATACATGTGTAGTGAGTTTACAGGATGGGGAGTTGAATTTTAAATATTCACATGGAGATTAGGGTCAATTCAATAACTGACCATAAAGCTGAGATCTTAAGACTTCAAGATTACATTTATAGAGTTGAGCAAGAATTCCTTAACAGCATGTAAACACGTGACCTACCCTTAAAGGAATCCTAAAAAGACAACTTCAAATCTTTATTCTTCCCCTCCAGCAGTCCCCATTTACTTTCCCAAAAGCCACTGCCACAGTAACCAAGGCCCTTCACCTACTCCTGGACCCATCAGATCCAACTAGGGTAGTATCAACCAAAGCCATCAACTTTTCTCCTTATTACTGGGGGGAACTGCTCTGCTGCAAGGCCATGGAGCCCCTGCTTCCAAGTCCACCCACCTCCATCAGCAAATCTGTAAGGAAGAGGCACAAGAAATGATCTCTTAAAAACCAAACAGCAGTGGCCCATACCTGTAATTCCAGTGGCTCAGGAGGCTGAGACAGGAGAATCAAGTACAAAGTCAGCCTAAGCAAAAAGCAAGGCACTAAAGCAACTCAGTGAGACCGTCTCAAAATAAAATACAAAATAGGACTGGGGATGTGGCTTGGTGGTCAAGTGCTCCTGAGTTCAATCCCCAGTCCCCCACAAAAAAACAAAACAAAACAAACAGCAGCCAAGAGTGGTGGCACATGCCGGTAGTCCCAGTTTCTTGGGCGCTGAGGCAGGAGAATCACTTGAGCCCACAAACTGGAGAACAGCCTGGGGCAACATAGCAAGACTTTGTCTCAAAAAAAAAAAAAAACCACCAAAGAGCACTTGAAACAAACAGTCAATGTTAAGTTGTCATTGTGAATGGACACAAGAAACATATTTCTGTTATACTATTACTTAACTTTGAAAATGTTCTGAATTTAAAATAACATTAAAAAGTGAATTTTGGGCTGCGATTGTGGCTCAGTGGTAGAGCGTGTGCCTAGCATGTGTTAGGCAGTGGGTTCAATTCTCAGCACCACATATAAACAAATGAATAAAAATAAAAGTCCATCAACATCTAAAAAAAATTTTTAAGTGAATTTTTAGAACTCCAAGGCCCATGTTGATGATTACCATAGCTGTAAGGTACCATGAACAGTTGACTGGCTCAACCACTGTGATACTTCAAATTAATCTCTAATGATCATAACATAAACCTGCCAAATCTAATAACCATACAAAGTTTTCAGTGACATTGTTAACAGTAAACACATGCACCCCTGTCCAACTGTCATTAACCTGGAAAGGACATTATACTATTTGACATTACAATCCACTTGGAGAAAACTTTCTGGAGGATAAAAAAAATGTTGGGTTTACCACAAGGCTGAGTCATGAATAGGACGCATATTATCTAGTAAAGCCTCAAAAAGTATCTCTGTGTCTACAAGAGGCAGAAGGGTTGAGAGAGAAGTTTTGCAACTGATCTCCTCAAGCAGCTAATAAACAAGGGCAATGACAGTCCTCCACTAGTGATTAGCATACATGGGGGAAAACTGCCAAAAACAGGTTTCTTCCAGGCAGATAAGGTAAATAGGTTTCACATTCCCCTAATACTTTTTTAAAAGGACAAGTTACAAAACAGTAATAACTCTTGGTCTATCAGACTGCAGACCAAGTCCCTTTGCTTTATTAGTACAACATGAAGTTCTCACATAAGTACATATATGATCAAGAATGTACATGGGCTATGATATTAATATTATGATATTAAGTGATATCTGGGCTGTTAGGAACAGTACTATGGAAGTCTGACTTTCAATTCTGACTACTCTGAAAAGCTACTTTCATTTCAAAAATGTGTAAAACTAATCATATGCAATAGAAATTTTCTTTGTAAAGCAGAAATTTTTTAACAAATAGTTATCATGAAAAACTTTCAAACAAAAGCTCTGAATAAACCATAGCTTCAGCTAGTTTGTTCCAAATACTTAGGTACTTCGGGGGGATTTTGCCCTCTACTAAAAATATTTGTATCACAAAATACTGACAAACACAGCAAATGACAACTGTTTTTCTAAACCTGTTTTCACAATAACGGTCCTAATTCTGTGATTATTCTAGAAATCTAAAAGCCTAACCAAACTTAATACTGCAACACTGAAATGGTCTTAATTCATAAATATCTTAAGATAGACCAAGTGTCTTCCTAACTTAAGACTGTAAAACAAGCCTAGAAGGCATAGATACCTTCTAGTAAACCCATGCTTAAATTTGTCTGATGCAAAAGGTTTAAATCTGCCTAATGCAAAAGTAGTTCCCATCATAAAATCCACACCTTTCCATTATTTAAACAAAAGTGTAAGTAAATGAACACTATTCAAGAATGAAAAATTTATACAATGGAGAATATGAAAACCTCATTCTACATGAGACTATCCTTCTTTCATTAACTATTTCAAGACATCTTAACTACCAATTGAGTCCTTTTAAATCTGACTTTAGGAACAAATGGATCTACACTGTACATATGTATTTCTTTGCAATATCCAAAACCTATTCAGAATGGAAAACAAAGTCACACTGATCTTGGGGAAACAGGTGATATAAACTCCCTATGAAAGGAATAAAAAGACATACCAAATGGTTGGGAGGTGGAGGCGGGGATAGAAGGACTATCCTAAATTAAAGAGATTTCTGTGTCCTCTTCAGGAGAAAAATAAGAAAGGAGTGGTGGTGGAAGAAAGAAACTTGTAACTCTGCTCCTTGAAACACAGCCCTAAAAGTATAATTTTTACAGGAATCATATATCTATTTCCAAGGAAAAAAATTATCTTCACAATTAGCAAATTTCTGGGTGAGGTGCTTACAATAAAATGGAATTTTAATGTAGACAGCCATACAATCTCAAATAAGGGTTGTATGCTTCTTTATCTTTAATAAAACAAAAACAGAAAGAATGCATATCATTCTCCTTTTAGGCTGATGACTTTAAAGAAAATGGTCCCTTACCATATCTGCCAATCCTGTCTCTTGGTATTTCTGCACACTCTTACTAATTAACTGAACTTCATCAGGAAGATATTAATGATGGTTGAACACCCAGGAGACATTCACAGCCTCAGACCTAAAACTACCTCGAGCTCTACCAAAAGAGACCTATTCAAGAGGAGAGGGGATGAGCCAGAAAGAAGGTACATGGCAAAAACACAGCAAGTCAGAGCAGTTGTGCCCGGCTTTTGCACACTTACTGGTTTGCTAGGGTACACGTTAGATAGATGCGTTTTTAGTTTCCCCACGGTCCAGTTCAAGAAGCAGCTAATAGTCTGGTCACTGTATTTCTGATTCGGTGCTTTAATGATGAGGGTCACAGGAATCTCCATCCCACTTTGGTCCATGGTGCCCTCAAAGTCGGACGGTCAGGAGGAGCAGCAATGAGCCCTAATGGGCCCAAGTGTTTACCGCTAGCGCGGCTAAATGGGGACGGAAGTCAGTTCTTAGTATTCTGTGTTCCAGTCAGTCACAAGTGCATCTGGCGATACGAAGGCCATTGCCAGTACCAAGGATGGACAGAGACGGTGGTGGCGGTGGTGGCGGCGGCAGCGGCGGCGGCGGGGTCTGGGTGCCCAGCCAAGGTGCAGCTCTCCCCGCCAGGTCCGGGCTCCGCCTGGCTCCGGACTGCGGAGGGAGGCGGGGGGGTGGGGGAGAGAGAAAGCGATGAGAGAGCGGGATGGGAAGGGTGGGGGCGCGACCGCCAGGGTCACCGCCCCGCCCCTACAGCGACCCCCAAGCTGAAACGCAACAAGGCCCCTACGCGATCGCGCCGCTGCACGGGCTGTGGAAGTAGCTGGGCAGCGCAGGGCGGCCACCCGGGGAAGGGGTACCTGAGACAAGGCAACAGGGCCCGCCACCGCCGCCCTCCGCGCCCAGCTGGGCGGCCAGCAGCACAGTCGGGGCGGGCGTTCTCGGCGGCGGCCGCTCCCTTCCGCTGCTCCGCGGTGGCCGGCACGGCCCACCCCGGGTCTCGCGAGGCGGAGCGGGTAGCAGTCAGAGAAGTTGGCCGAGAGGCGCGGCCCGGCTCTCCAACTGACCCCTCGAGCAGAGGCGGCGGCAGGTGGCAAGAGGGCGGGACGACGGCCGCAACGCCGGCCCCGAGCGCGCAGATTTTGTTGTTGTTGTTGTGAACGGGGTCCGGCTCCTCTTTAAGCCGGAAGGTGCAGAGCGGAAGTGCGTCACGCGCGGAACGCCCCTGCGCGTGGCCGGGTCAGCCCCACCGCCTCCCGTGGTGTTTGCACTGCTGATGACTGGGCGCCCTGGACCCGCCTGCGCATCGCCCTAGCGGAGGCCGGAGTGCGGTGGCTGTTGGTGCAGCCCTGGCACCCCAGCAGCACTGAGGCCTAACTACCAGTTTAGCTGACGCTAGCATATCTTCTTGACCACACCCTGGAGATGCAGGAAGTGCTTCCTCATCCCATGGCTTGTCTTTGCCCTCCCTGATGCTGAATCAAACTGCTCAAAATTTTTTGAGTGTCGACTACCTGCAAAGCACAGTGCCAGAAACTATGGTAGAGAGGAGACCATGCGGTACATCATATAAGGAGTACAGGCTTTGGGTTACCCCTGAAATAAATCTCTACTTTATGGGAACGTAGCTAACCTTCCTGAGCCTCCGTTTAGGGAACCGTCCTGCCTACCCGACTGCATGCGGATAAAGGAAATTAACTATCCATGTGAACCTAGGTATAATTACAGAGTATGGCAGTCTCTCAAACGTCAATTCATCTCGGTTCCTCTTAATCTTAACAAAAGTTGACAAGTGCTTATTGAGCACCTACTACTGTGTGTTCAGTACAGTGGGGCGTGAAGAAGATTGACAGTATTATTTTTCTGCTTTAAGGTTTGACATAGCAACAGATTGAGTCCACCGCTACTGCTGGTTTATGCTGCATTGTCTGCATGGGTTTAGGTGTCGGTAAATTAAAGTTTGTTTAATGTACATTTTCACTGCTTCAGACTTCAACTTACAGGAGAATGCAGACTGATAATACAGGGAACTTTGGGAACTTTTTCCTTCTCAGCACAGGAAGGACTTCAAACCACCACTGAATTAGTGACCAAATGGAAGAATTTCCACTCAGTAGCTAATGCAACAGGATCCCTTCCATCCTCCTCCCCCAATTCACACCACCTTTTCTTTATGTTAGGTTATTTTACATCTTAGCTGTACCTTCCCAAGTGCTCCTCTGAAAAAAGTGAAGTCCCCCTTGTTGCCCATCATGGAATGACCACAGCTTTCTGTGACTCAGGTTTTCTGTGGCAGACTCTGCTCTTTGTTTACCCTGTCACCCTAACAGAATCTTAACATTCTAGGTTAATTTAAAAAAAAAAAAAAAAACAAAACAAAACTTTTTCACACTTCCTTGCAGCCAGGAGCAACCACTTGCCATCTGACACAGGTCAAGCAAAGGAGATAAAATGTGAAGTTGCTACTGGGGTTCCCAGGAAAGCTTTTGGATGGACAAGCCCTGTAGACCAGAACTCATCCATACCCTGTAGCTGTATTCTGAAGGCATGTTATGCTGGGGGTGCAGCACCCGTAGTTCATGCATGAAGTAACAAACAGAAGAACTAAATGTCTTCATGCCAAGGATGGCAGAGGCTAGGGCTTTGGTGGCATCATTGTGTCATCATACAAATCCTTGACTGTCTTCTCTAAAACTTGTTTTATATCAAATTTCTATTTAAGCCAGGAAACCTCAAACACCACCATCCATCCATCCCTACAGCTCCCGTCACTTATGCTTGTGACTCGGACTTCCAGGAATCCTTTGAAAATGATGTGATCATCTCACTTGGCACTAGAAAATGTACATTATTAATGAAATGTATGTTAGCAATTATTAAAAAAGAATTCTTTGCTCCATTAATAACAAAGAATACAGTGGTATAAATAAATGAATAAAAAACAAGACAGAAAATGCATTTCACAGTGTTGGGCACTGTTTAAAGTGGAGTCCATCAAAGGTTCACTAGTTTGAACAAAAACTTTAAAATTATAATGAATGCCAGGCTCTGTGATGCACACCTGTAATCCCAGCATCTCAGGAGACTGAAGCAGGAGGATCACAAGTTCAAGGCCAGCCTCAGCAACTAAATAAGCCCCTAAGCAACTGAGTGAGGTTCCGTCTCAAAATTTTAAAAAAGGGCTGGGGATGTAGCTCAGTGGTAAAACACCTCTGGGTTCAATCTCCAATACAAAAAAAAAAAAAAAAAAGAAGAAGAAAGAAAAGGAAAAATGTAATAAAAATGCAAGAATTTGAAATATATGGGTATATAGTATCAGACAAAAGTGATTTTAACTTTATAGCCACTTGATTAGGTACCTAAAAAAAGTTTCTGATGCTGTTGAACTAGGCCCCAATAAAGAAAGTACATAAATATTCCATTTTTGTCAAAATATGTATAGATGTGCATATAACAATATATGAAAGGATGGTCCCCAGAATATTGATAGTGTTTGACTTGGAATGTGGGACAGAAATAATTGCTATTGAGGGGATACAAGGTAGTAACAGTTAGTAAAAGGCTCTATAAACTAATTAGTATGCTAGGCATGGTGGCACATAGCTGTAATACCAACAACTTGGGAGGATGAAGCAGGAGGATAGAAAATTTGAGGCCAGCTTCAGCAACTTAGCGAGGAAAGTCAGGCTCAAAATAAAATATATAAAAGACTGGGGGTGTAGCTCAGTGGCAAAGAACCCCTGGGTTCAGTCCCTAGTACCAGACCAAAAAAAAACAAAATCACTGTACATTTTGCAGATTGGAAATGTGAAAGAACAATTGCACATCTCAGTGACCATTTATTACTAAAGACAGCCCCTGAGGAAGAATACAATGGTAATAGGTATTACAAGATTTGTGATAGTTAATAAGTGTACCTAAACAGTATTAACTATGCAATTCTTGGAAAGTATTTTATTAATTCAGGGTAGTTCTGCCCATTTGGGTAGCTCTCTTTGTAACAAGGTGAAAGAGAAATTTAAAAAAGATTATTTGTAAATAATAAATAACTGCACAAATATCATGGAGTGTTTACTTCTAATTCTTTTAATCATCAAGGTAGGAAAGAAAATACCTAGAAAAGCAAGTACTGATTCATTCTATGAGATTCCAGATTCTCCTAAAAATCCAAAGAAAATCAAATGCTTGTTACTGAGCTTTTCTTACTAAACTTTGGAGTAACTTCCAGGAAGCAAAAATACTCTTATGATGTTGGTATATTTGAGTTTCTTCATTTGTTTGTTTGATTGCTCTCTTGGGATAAAAGACTTTAATCAAGTGATGATCTTGCAGTTGCAGATTTCAGAGGTGATGTTGACCATCTGGCTTCTGATTTCCTTCCATTTCCACTTTCTCCATTCTTGTCATTTCTTAAGACGCTGTACCACAAAGCATCTAATCAGATCTCAATCAAGTGTATTGTTTTAAAAAAATGAAAACTGACAGTGGAATCCTATGAAAACTAGTTCATTTCAACACTGTACTTTAAAAATCTTAATTGGTTCCAGATGTTTGATTTAAACCATCTTGTAGAAAATGGAAGATCCGCATGCAGTGGCTTACGCCTGGAGTTTCAGCTGCTCATGAGACTAAGATCAGAGAATCACTTGAGCCCAGAAACTTAAGACTTGCCTGAGCAACATAGAAAGACCACATCTCCTAAAAATATGGGTGGGGGAGGAAGGAGGGAAGATACTGTACATGCATTAAATGCCAAATATGTGTTTTGAGTGATATGTCATTTAACGAATTCTCAGAATAGCCCTGAGAGGTAGTCAGGACACGGAAGCTCAGAAAGGGTAAGTGTCTTACCCAAAGTCACGCAACTACTAAATTTCAAATAGAGTTTTGATTCTACTATAATACACAGGCTTTCCATTACATTGAGCTTTCTCATTTAAAAATATTCATGAATAATAAGAAACATTCAAGACCAAAAGACTTTCAGGAACAATGTCTCAGAGGTCATCTAGATCAGTCTTCTAAATACTACCAGAATCTCTCTTCCCATATCTCTGAAGGACCATGAAACCCTTCCAGGGAGAGAGAACACCCTAGTTTTCACTGCAGCATGACCAGTTGTTAAACAGCCATAGTTATTATGAGTTGAAATCTGCATTCCAATCATTTGCCATTGGGTCTACTCTTCCCCTTTTGACCAAGCCAAAATATGTCTGCCTTTATTCCCTTCAAATAAACATTAAGTGTTTTGCATGCCTTTTTCATACAAAACAGCCCTGTACCCTTCAACCAGCCTTGACAATAGTTTCCAGATCTCTCAGAATAGTGACTCACCTTTGGACACACTAGTTTATAATAACTCTCATAAATTTTGATCACATAGTATTTCAGACATGTTGTGATTTCCCTAGAATAACCTCCATAATGATACATCTACACTTTAATTAGTTTCTATATTAATAAAAACATGAATAAGCTGGTTTGGCAGTTGGATTTACTGCTTTTCAGGAACTGTATTTCTAGTCAGTATTTGGAATGACCATTTGATTAAGACCGAAGCCTCTAATTTCTATTGTGATTTCAACCTAGTGATTTATAAAACTTGGAGAATATTGTAGCAAAATAGCATCTCACTGATGCTCCTTTAGGTAACCAGAGAAGTGGTTGAAGGGGTGTGTGTATGTGTATGTGAGAGAGCACACAAATTATTCTATTTTCACCCTTTGAGAATTTTGACCTAAAACGATGTATTGGTTGCAAAATAATTTACCTCAAAAAATTGTGGGTCATAAATTTCAGGAGCAACCTAATAGCAATTCTAGTTTGAATCTCTGGTGGCAATGCAATCAAGATTATGGCTGATACTGGGTCATCTTCAAGACTTCACTGGCACTAGAAATCTACCCTCCAAGTAGCTCTCTCATAATGCTGACAAATTAGTGCTGATTTTTGATGTGATGTCTCAGTTCCTCCCCATGTGACCTCTTTATGGAACTGCTCGAGGTTCCTTACAACATAGCAGCTGGCTTCACCCAGAACAAAAGATCCAAGAGACCATCATAGAAGCTGCAATGCCTTTTATAACATAATCTCATAAATCACATATGTCACCTATACTAGGCTCTTTGGGTCACATAAACCACTGTTCAATGTAGGAAAAGAATATGTATGAGTAATAGAAATTAAGGGCCACTGGTCCTGTATTGGAGGCAAGCTACCATAACATAGCTTATCAAAGCTTGGCAGGTGATTCTAGATAACTCTTTCCCTCTGTATATGACTATCCTTGTCCTGATCCCAATGCCAATATTGCAACTGTTTGACAATTGCTTGCCCTTCCACTGGCATTCAGCCTCTCTTCTCCCTAAGATTTTTCATCAATTTCCTGCCCCCAAATTTAGAATTATTGGCTGTATTTTCCAAATGTTTGCTATCTTTGTTGCTAAAAATCAAACGTAGTTTAGTAGAATTTGGAGATCTTACATTTCCTGCCCTACATTGAAATAAAGTTAAGAATATGTCACTAAACTGAAACAAATCTGGAGAAGAGTTACTGCCCTAATCCAGGGAGTTCCTAATCTGTCTTCAGAGAGGCACGTTCAGACTATGTATGCCCCTGAATTGTCTATAAGACTGTGTATGTATGGTCAAGTGCAGCAAACGCTTGCTTTAGTTGGCACATAATCATAACCATAAGAAAACACTGCTGTATGCCATCAATTCCTAGAATCTCACCAATCTAAAGGTAAATAATCCAGAGGAAGTGTCCATGACTTTTATCAGTTCCTCAAAAAGGTTATTCGTAAAGCCCTTCAGAGCCCCCAAAGAAACTCAGTCCTCATTTCGATTTTTTTTTTTCAGTTAAATGTAATGGGACTTTCACCTGAGACAACTATCAAGTTATTGCTTCAAAGCTCCAAAGTCACCCTTATTTGCTTTGCTTTGTAAAGTCCTGTAAATACTTTTCCCTTTTCAGTTTGTGTGAAATTAAGCTTTGTCAGTAGAGGGCAGTAGAGGGACACTGGAAGAAGAGGAGACCTGGATATTACCTGGATAGTACAGCATGTGCCCTTTAGGCAGGCCCCTACAATGCATGTGGATTCAGTTCTAGCAGCATTCCTTGCTTCTGCAGAACTCAGTTGGACCAGAGCCCAGTGACCAGTAGTGTGTAGCACCACTCCATGAACAACTTAACTAGCAACCCTGTTGCACAAATTTGCAAGCAAATCCTATGAGAAGTTTCCTCTGAACCCCCCTCAAATGATGTTAAGGCAGAATATCATGAATACACCTCCATAAATGGCATCCTTTCACACTTTTTAGGTGACTTTGCACCCTAGCTGAATTTCTCTGACATCCAACGAGCCACGCTCACTGGACTTCTCCAGTGACTGTCTATCTTAATCCTAAGGGTTGTGATTGATCCCTGCTTCTGATATTCTTATATTCTCTAGAATATTCTTTGTTCCTTTGTAGTTGTTCCCTTATTACTCTAATTCCTGGTTATAAGTAATGATTCTTTATATTTAACCTTGCATGTTTAAAACATTGTGTGGTTTCTGTCTCTTGATTGGACCTGGACTGATACAGAATTGGTATCAAGAGTGGTCCCAGGAAATGAACACACAAAGTGAATCTGAAAATTGTTTGGTTTCAACTGAGCTTCCTTCACCAACCCCAACAAATGACAATTGAGATGCTAGAAACTGATGGATTACAGATGTGTTTTCTTCTGATTATGATTATGTGCCAACTAAAGCAAGTGTTTGCTTCTCTTGGTCATTATGGCAATTAATATGACTATAAGGACAGTGGCATGGCATAGATTCTTGTGAGTGATCTTGAGCATTTATAAAAAAAGAAAAATGCCAAACTCACATCTTTTAACTCTCAGCTCAAGTCACAGTCTAAGACCAGAAGGTTTCCATGACAACTGTAAAAGAGTCTTTGAGTACTTAAAGACATCAGAGTGTTATTATTGAAAATCAAGCGTAAGTGCTCGCTTCGGCAGCACATATACTAAAATTGGAACGATACAGAGAAGATTAGCATGGCCCCTGCCCAAGGTTGACACGCAAATTCATGAAGCGTTCCATATTTTTCAGAAATAGAGCAAGCAATTATGAAATTCATCTGGAAGAATAAGAAACCCAGAATAGCTAAAGCAATCCATAGCAGGAAGAGTGAAACAGGGGGTATTGCAATACCAGATCTTCAACTCTACTACAAAGCAATAGTAACAAAAACGGCATGGTATTGGTACCAAAATAGAAAGGTAGATCAATGGTACAGAATAAAGGACACGGACACAAACCCAAATAAATACAATTTTCTCATACTAGACAAAGGGGCCAAAAATATGCAATGGAGAAAAGATAGCCTCTTCAACAAATGGTGCTGGGAGAATTGGAAATCCATATGCAACAGAATGAAACTAAACCCATATCTCTCACCATGCATGAAACTAAACTCAAAATGGATTAAGGACCTCGGAATCAGACCAGAGACCCTGCAGATTATAGAAGAAAAAGTAGGTCCAGATCTTCAACATGTCGACTTAGGACCAGACTTCCTTAACAGGACTCCCATAGCACAAGAAATAAAAGCAAGAATCAATAACTGAGATAGATTCAAACTAAAAAGCTTTCTCTCAGCAAAGGAAACTATCAGCAATGTGAAGAAAGAGCCTACAGAGTGGGAGAATATCTTTGCCAATCATACTTCAGATAGAGCACTAATCTCCAGAATCTATAAAGAACTCAAAACACTCTACTCCAAGAATTCAAATAATCCAGTCGACAAATGGGCTAAGGAAATGAATAGACACTTCACAGAAGAAGATCTACAAGCAATCAACAAACATATGGAAAAATGTTCAACATCTCTAGTAATAAGAGAAATGCAAATCAAAACCACCCTAAGATTCCATCTCACCCCAATTAGAATGGCAATTATCAAGAATACGAGCAACAACAGGTGTTGGCGAGGATGTGGGGAGAAAGGTACACTCAAACATTGCTGGTGGGGCTGCAAATTAGTGCAGCCACTCTGGAAAGCAGTGTGAAGATTCCTTAGAAAACTTGGAATGGACCCACCATTTGACCCAGCTATCCCACTCCTTGGCCTATACCCAAAGGTCTTAAAATCAGCATACTACAGAGATACAGCCACATCAATGTTCATAGCTGCTCAATTCACAATAGCCAGACTGTGGAACTAACCTAGATGCCCTTCAATTGATGAGTGGATAAAGAAACTGTGGTATATATATACAATGGAATATTACTCAGCCATAAAGAATGATAAAATGATGGCATTTGCAGGCAAATGGATGAAATTGGAGAATATCATGCTAAGTGAGATAAGCCAATCTCAAAAAGCCAAAGGATGAATGATATCGCTAATAAGTGGATGATGACACATAATGGGGGAAGGGAAGGGTTAGTGTTAGGGTTAGAGTTAGGGTTAGGGAGGGGGGCAAGAATGGAGGAAGGAAGCACTGTATAGAGGGAAAAGAGGGGTGGGAGGGGTGGGGGGAAGGGAAAAAAATAACAATGAATCAAACAACATTACTCTATGTAAATTTATGATTACACAAATGGTATGCCTTTACACCATGTACAAACAGAGAAACAACATGTATCCCATTTGTTTACAATAAAAAAAAATCTTGTGAAAAAAAAAAAAAGAAAATCAAGCATAAAAACTTAGTTTGTGTGTTGTTTTTGTTTGTTCATGTTGAGATGGTTCTCACTATGTTGCCCAGGCTGGTTTCAAACTCCTGGACTCAAGTGATCCTCCTGCCTCAACCTCACAAATGCTAGGACTATAAGCACTCTCCATGTGTGAGCTGCAAATTTTTATTTTAAATATTGCTGAATTACAGAAACAATTGAATTCACAATCTTATCAAAGTTTCCATGTGACAGGGCACATGGAAAGAACAGAATGCTGAAAATTACATTAGTGGTACCTACTTGGACACCAATGAAATTAACAATCTTGAAGCTCTACATTACCTTAAGCATTCCCTAATGATGAAAGTAGTTTGCCCCCTGGAAATTTAGCCTTCTTTTCTTTGAAAACTCAGTGATAATATCACTCAGAAAATTCTTTTTTTAAATTTTCTCTATACCAGGGGATTGAACCCAGTAACACTTAACCACTGAGCCATTTCCCCAGCCAGTTTTTATTTTTTTATTTTAAGATAGGGCCTCACTAAGTTGCTGAGACTGGTTTTGAACTTGCAATCCTTCTGCCTCAGCCTCCCAAGTCTCTGGGATTGTAGGTGTGCACCACGGCACCCAGCTTCAGAGCAAATTCTTTAAACGGGGGTGTTCCTTATTCTCAAGACCCATCATAATTACCTGCTATTGCCACTGTACTGATACTAGGATTAAATCTCAGTGTACTCCACAAGGACAGGTATACACTACAACCCAGGAAGAACTAGTTCATGCACCAAAACAAAATCATAGGACTTAACAAATATATATCAGAAATCTGGGAAACATGCATGGAAGTCTATTCTAAGAGTATAGGCAAAGATGGGTGATATATAACACTATATTGGGCTTATGGGTACACTTGCTGGAGATTACAGGTTTAATGTGTTTGCTCATGCAGCTGAGAATGGCTCACACAATTTATTGATTGGTTGACTGAAATTTGGACTCAGTGGTAGCCCACATCTGAGATGCCAGAGCTTTACTGGCATGACGGGGAGAAAGGAATCCAAGGGCTTAAGGAGATAGGAATGTTAAGCTATATCACATGTTAAGTAAATAGACACCCATCCCCTCCCTCATTCCATGAAAAGGCCCAGAAGATACTCCCTCTTCAAGGCCCTGAAGAGGACATTAGTGAGGGGAGCATGCACATCCTTGTAAAGTTCAGTGCTTGCTTTCCTTTATAGACCAGATTTGTCTGTAAGGAATGCTGCCATTATGATAGACCTCCTAATTATGTCTAGAGTTGGGAGATAGCACCCCAAAAAGATGGGGATCTGTTTCATAGGAGGTAGAACAAGCTTTGCATTAGAGACCATGATATGCAGAGAGGCATGTGGATTCCAATTTACAATAGTTGTGCCAGTCACTATTATAGAGGACTTAAGGAATAGTAAAATATACTTGTCTTCAAGGAGTTGCAGTATGGTAGGAGATATTGAGACAAGCACACAGTGGCTATAAAATAGAGTAAAGGAGGTCTTTCTGGATGCCCAGCTACCTTGTGTCTCAGCCAAATACAGAAGAAAGTGAGGAAAATGATGTAAGCTGATCTCTCAAAGTGGGCTGGGGCCATTTGGAAAAGGTAAATGGTAATTTGATATGATTCTTCCTTCCCATAGTCTTTTCCAATTTTTTGTCACATTTCCCCCAGATGATATCCTCCTTAACACCCGCTAAACTGCTTTTCCGGATGCCCAGTTGAGTCTCAGTTCAGCCAGTAGGGAAAGAGACCGAGTTCTGTTACAGGATCCAGGACAGAGTCCGTGCTCCTAGGCATATGTGCCAACCTCACCCCTACTGAAGCTTGCTTCCCACTGTGCCATTGTTGAGGACAACTTCATCTTTTTCATCACACTCTCCACTGGTTCCTCACATCTCACTTCCAGTAGCCATGACAATTTTCTTTAAAATGGCAGTGACTTCTTCATTAATTGTGTTAAAATTCTAAAGCCAGGTTGAGATTCAGCAGAATAATTGATTAGTTGGACTGACAGGGATGAGAAAGGGAGAAAGTATTTCAAAGACTATATACCAGAAACCTACTTCGTCCATTCATTCCAAGTATTCAACAATCTACATATACAGATTTTTATATTTGTTTATTATCTTGAAAAAATTTTTCCAAAAATGCATGACAATTTTTAAATAGTTACAAAACTGGTCAAGGAAAAGGACCAAAGTGCTTGGAGAAAAATCTTAGCTGAGTTCACATATTTCCCCCTTCCTCGATTCTTTCTCTGTATGTTGCTCTTCATGACTCCCTAGGGTTTATAAACTAGGTTGAATCTCTTAAAAAGCAAGCTAGTTTTGACTGAGAAAACTTGCTACATTCCAGGCTTTACAGAGTAATAGGACAGCTTTCTCTCCCGAGCATAGTTTTTGGAACAATCATTCTTAAAGAACGCAGGAGTTATCTCCCTGAAGGGATTTAGGTTTCACAACTTTGATATTGCCCAGTGCAAAAGAATGTTCAATTCTGTTGCAAGAAAATGTGTAACGAAGATCACTCCACAGTGAAGACAAAGCAACTTAACATTGGTGGAATGCCTATTACAAATGCGGAGTTTGTTAAGTGTTGTTATATGATGATCTCTTTGAATCCCTTCAGGATAAACTCCGAGGGCCACTTTCAAACTTCTGCTTCCTCCTTAGATGCCTTCTGTGTGCTTTCATGTAAAATCAAATATTGCATTGACCTTATGATAATTACTTCTTTAATAAAGCCTTCAATAAGTGTGTCTCACTACACTACGAGCTCCCTTAGGTTAGATATTGTGCTTTAATTATTTTTACACCATTTATGCCTCCAGTCAATCCTTTTTTGGATAATAACAATAAATATTATTGATTAAATGGCAATACTCATTTTACAGAGAGGAAAATGAGTGGTGGAGAAATAATTTGCTCAGGGTCACCCTGTTAGTAATTGATAGAGCTATTGACAAAATGTCTTAAAATTTCATGGTCTTTTCCTATGCATTTCTATATATCACTTCCAGCTGCAGTTTTGTAGGGACTTTGTGTAACTGTTTCATGTCCTCTATCTTGTGGGTGATACTAGAGTGTCTGGGAGAGTCTGGGTCATACTGAGGAGACTTACCAAAAAGAAGCAATGAGACCACAGAATTGCCACAGGGACAAAGTTCAGAAGCAATGGGGAGACGTCACTCTTCAGACATCTGCTAGGAAATTTACGCAGCTGAAAGCAGCATCCGGGATTAACTATAAACTTGCTTGTTATTCACCCAGCAAAATAAACAGTCGTAGTTTCAGTATTGTGCCTAATTCTTATCTCTTACGCACTTTCTCATTTAGTGATTGGTCATAACGCAGGCCATTTTCCTAACAGTTCTTTCTCTGACAAACTCAGAATTTTAATCTAGTCATTGTTATTACATGTGACTAGAATCTCCTATAAATGTGATATGCTCATCGTCTTTTCTTTTGTACCTGTTAAAGTCATTCTTTGGTTAACATAACCATCTTTCATTCACTCTTACCCCAAATTGCAGCTCAGAGTAGTATTACTTCAGGAAAGGGAGATTTTGAGTTGTTTATCCTCCTGATAAACAACTAACATTTGTGAAGATCCCAAGGAAGATAGAACAACTAAGCTTAAAGAAAGAAAACCTTTAAATTTACATTGGTCTTTTCTCAGATTTCTGTGAAATACAATATTTTTTGATCCTCACCATTTATATGTTAGTTCTCCAGTTTTTTTTTTTTTTTTTAATTTCTTTAGAAACCTTCCTTATGGAGATATGATCTCATTTTGACCGATCAACAGAAACCATTTTTAGATTATTTCAGGGGATTTTTGTGTCAGCTATGATTTTCTTTTATTTAAAAACATTTTTAAATGTATAGAAATTTTGTTCTAATTGTATAATCTCTTTGACCTAGAGCAACAAACTATTCTTATTTCTTCATGTCTTCCAATTCCCATTATATATGTGTATATATGTAATCAATTCATGCATATAAAGAGTTTTATAAAGTCGTAATAATAGTATACATACACAATTTTAGAAATTCCTTTTCTAAAATGAGTTTTTGAATTCTTTTTATTTCTATCATATTTCTGTGTAGTCATATTTGTTAGAACCAGAGTTTCAAGATATAATCAATATGCCATAATTTTTTACTTTCTCAAGTATTAGATTTGTGGGTTCGTGGGTTTTCATGATTAAAAATAATGTTACTATAAACATCTTGGTATGTTTAACCCTTATTCTTGAAATATAGTACCAGGAAAAATTTGTTAGTCAAAGCATCTGAACATTTTGTCACTCATTATACATTAGTCATTGTATTTTTTAATTAAATGAAATTGAGCTTGAAATAACCATAAGAATTTGATATTATTTATTTTAACTTGCTTTAGTCAAGTTATTAATATAAAACATGTGATCATCCAAAACATTGGAATTTGCTGAAAATATGTCATTTTGTTCATTTGATTGCAAGAAACAGTAAGCTAACTATCAAAAAGACATGACTAGATCCAGGAATTCATTTTCCCCAACTTGCTCTATCTTCAAATGATATATTGATATTGTTCCTTGAAGTGCTTCTCCATGGCAGGAAAAATAAGCATAGTGACCTCAAACCTACATCTTTAAGACATGGCTTCCATATATCAGATTTCATTGAAGGATTCTGACTGTCCTTGTTTGTCAAGCCAAGCACAGACATCAAACTGTCTTTTACTATAGGAATATGACTAACTTCCCTTTTTAAAATTTTTTTCTTTCTGAATGCTGTGGATTGAACCCAGGGCTTCATGCATGCCAGGCAAGCACTCTACCACTAAGTCACATGTCCAGCCTGTGAACTTCCTTTTTAATTGATATATATATGGGTTGAGAAAGGGAAATGAATTCTAACTCTGTAAGACATAAATATGTACACATCCACATAAATCATATATCTGTATATACACAGAAACATGCATACATATATACATCATATATCTAGGCATATAGTTTGGAAACCCACATCAGTAAAGATCTGCTCTTTGACTCTAGGGCACCTTTCCTCTTAAAATCACATCAAATTCCAGCATTGTTTCAATCTGACTCCAAGAAGTGAACAACCTAAGGAAAAAAGCAAGAAACAGGGAAAATGCTTTTTGAACTGCATTCTACTCCTTTTCTAATAAGACCCATAGGGTGCCTTTAGGTTTGACCCTCTTGCATTAGACTATTTCTTGGTAGAGGAAGCTTCCCATACAGGTCAATATAAGCCAAGAGTACCTACTATTGGGCTAATTATCATAGGCAGGTACAGTAAACTAAAATTCCTGTTTAGGAATAAAGGTACAGTTGTAACAATGCCAATGTGACACTCAATATAACTTGAATTTTTTTACTATTGATTGCAATGGATCATAGTTCTTTCTCGGTCATTCTCCAAAATGGACACCTGACATAGTGCTTGCAGGGTGTTAACAAATACATTTCTGGGAAACAATCTGATAATGAATATCAAATTCCCAAAAGAGGACTACAGTCAAGAAGGGACTGGAGATGTTGAACATTTTTTTCATATATCTGTTGATTGCTTGTACATCTTCTTCTGTGAAGTGTCTGTTCATTTCCTTAGCTCATTTGTCGATTGGATTATTTGTATTCTTGGTATAGAGTTTTTTGAGTTCTTTATAGATTCTGGAAATTAGTGCTCTATCTGAAGTATGAGTGGCAAAGATATTCTCCCACTCTGTAGGCTCTTTCTTCGCATTGCTGATAGTTTCCTTTGCTGAGAGAAAACTTTTTAGTTTGAATCTATCCCAGTTGTTGATTCTTGCTTTTATTTCTTGGGTTATAGAAGTCCTGTTAAGGAAGTCTGATCCTAAGCCAACAAGTTGAAGGTTTGGACCTACTTTTTCTTCTATAAGATGCAGGGTCTCTGGTCTGATTCCGAGGTCCTTGATCCATTTTGAGTTGAGTTTTGTGCAGGGTGAGAGATAGGGGTTTAATTTCATTCTGTTGCATATTGTTTTCCAGTTTTCCCAGCACCATTTGTTGAAGAGGCTATCTTTTCTCCATTGCATATTTTTGGCACCTTTGTCTAGTATGAGAAAATTGTATTTATTTGGGTTTGTGTCCATGTCCTCTATTCTGTACCACTGATCTACCTGTGTATTTTGGTACCAATACCATGCCGTTTTTGTTACTATTGCTTTGTAATAGAGTTGAAGATCTGGTATTGCGATACCCCCTGCTTTGCTCTTTCTACTGAGGATTGCTTTAGCTATTCTGGGTTTCTTATTCTTCCAGATGAATTTCATAATTTCTTGCTCTGTTTCTGTAAGGTACATCATTGGGATTTTAATTGGAATTGCATTGAATCTGTATAGCACTTTTGGTAGTATGGCCATTTTGACAATATTAATTCTGCCTATCCAAGAACATGGGAGATCTTTCCATCTTCTAAGGTTTTCTTTAATTTTTTTCCTTAGTGTTCTGTAGTTCTCATTGTAGAGGTCTTTCACCTCTTTTGTGAGATTGATTCCCAAGTATTTTATTTTATTTTTTTGATGCTATTGTGAATGGGTTAGTTTTCCTAATTTCTCTTTCTGAAGATTCATCACTTATGTATAAAAATGCATTGGATTTATGAGCATTGATCTTGTAATCTGCTACTTTACTGAATTCACTTATGAGTTCTAAGAGTTTTCTGGTGGAATTTCCAGGTTCCTCTAAATATATAATCATGTCATTAGCGAACAGGGATAGTTTGAGTTCTTCTTTTCCAATTCGGATCCCTTTAATTTCTTTGGTTTGTCTAATTGCTCTGGCTAGAGTCTCAAGAACGATGTTGAATAAAAGTGGTGAAAGAGGGCATCCCTGCCTTGTTCCAGTTTTTAGGGAGAATGCTTTCAGTTTTTCACCATTTAGAATGATATTGGCCATGAGCTTAGCATAGATCTCTAGTAATAAGAGAAATGCAAATCAAAACTACCCTAAGATTTCATCTCACCCCAATTAGAATGGTGATTATCAAGAACACAAGCAACAATAGGTGTTGGCGAGGATGTGGGGGAAAAGGTACACTCATACATTGCTGGTGGGGTTGCAAATTAGTGCAGCCACTCTGGAAAGCAGTATGGAGATTCCTCAGAAAGCTTGGAATGGAATCACAATTTGACCCAGCTATCCCACTCCTTGGCCTATACCCAAAGGTCTTAAAATCAGCATACTACAGAGATACAGCCACATCAATGTTCATAGCTGCTCAATTCACCATAGCCAGATTGTGGAACCAACCTAGATGCCCTTCAGTTGATGAGTGGATAAAGAAACTGTGGCATATATATATATACAATGGAATATTACTCAGCCATGAAGAATGATAAAATTATGGCATTTGCAGGCAAATGGATGAAATTGGAGAATATCATGCTAAGTGAGATAAGCCAATCTCAAAAAATGATCTCACTGATAAGCGGATGAGGACATATAATGGGGGGTAGGAGGGATTAGCGTTAGGGTTAGGTTTAGGGTTAGGGACAAGGAGGGTGGTAAGAATGGAGGAAGGAAGGATTGTATAGAGGGAAAAGAGGGGTGGGAGGGTGGGGGGAAGGGAAAAAATAACAGAATGAATCAAACAACATTGCCCTATGTAAATTTATGATTTTTAATTAAAAAAATACAAAAAAAAAAGTATTCATGCTGATTAAAGGGATTGGAATTAAAGAAAGGTTGAATATAAAAATGGTTGGGTTGTAGTCATACTCTGACAAATGATCTTGTATTTGTTGGAAGATTCAAACTGACTTTTCTACATTTGTTTACCCCACTCTATCCATATTTCACAGAGAAGTTATAATAACTAGATACTTAACATTGGAAAAGAAGACAATATAGATTGATTTAAATGAGAAGACATTAATATAAGAATATAAAGTTAATTTTGAGGGAAGAAGATAACATCATATCACAGAAAGTAAAAACAAAAGGAAAAGCAAAAATCAGCACTGTAGAAGATAGAATTTCAGTTTTACTACTGAACATACATGTGGTAAGTCATCAGATTGAAGCATTTTAAAAAATAATTAAATTATTAAAATACAACATGTATACTTCCCTGAAAGGCTACATAGTATAAATACTTAGATTATAGTGTATATTAAAATTAAAAGTATTTGTTATATTGACACACTTAATGATCTCAAATATGGAAGATTTTACATGAATTAAGCACTAAATATTCAAAAAATTGATTTGATTTTCTTGATCCTGGGTTTTGGGTACTTTTCAATAACTAGTTAAAAGGATTCAACATTTGTACAACAATTATGATGTTGTTCTTTATTTGTTTGACAATAAATATATTTCTATGATGTTGCTTAATTTCTATGACATTGTTTCTCCCCAAATTTACAGAATAATTGGAATAATTTAAAAGTCATGGTGTTTGTATTTTTACTTCCAACTTTACATACTTGATTGCCTATCTTATATTGTGTATTTCTTTCAATGTGACTTCATTGTGATTTTTCATAACTATTTACTTCAAACTTCATAGTTTTAACTTTTCTCTTTGATTTCTATTTCACTACTTTTATGATTTTATTATTTACTTGATATTTTCCATTTTTTATATTTCCATATTCTTGTGTTTGAACACATTTTCTATATTTTTTGCAAAGTGGTTTAGAAATTGTGTATATGTGAACATGGGATAAATATAAATATGTGCCTTTAAAAAAAATAAAAGAAGGGACTAGATGTATCCTAGAGGATTATAATGTTCTTTTTCATGGGTGGTGGTTACATTGTTTTATACTGTTTGTTAAAATGTATACATAAAATTATATGTACTTTATATTTGTTATAGCTTATCATTTTTAAACTATTCTAAAGGTACACACTATCCTTAAAAGGTAAGTGCTAGACAAAGTGGCACGTATCTATAATCCCAACTATATGGGTGGCTGAGTCAGGAGGAGCACAAATTTAGGGCCAGACTTAGCCACTTAGTAAGACCCCATCTCAAAGTAAATAAACAAATAGGGCTAAGAATATAACCGAGTGGTAGAGTACCCCTGGATTCAATGCCAGTACTGAAAAAGAAAGAAAAGGGGGGAGGGGGGGCGGTGAGGAAGGATTTGACAGTAAAGATTTTGTGAAATTAAGTATAGCATATTCATTTAAGGGAATACTGTATGTATTTTTAAATTATGTATAGTTGAATAGCTATTGATGTAGAGGTTGTTCATAAGGAGGAAAAAATCAATGCAAAAACTGTGTTATATTTGTCAGCTTTGTGTTACTACAATAAAGAACCTAAGATAATCAACTTGAAAAGAGAAAAGATTTGCTTTGGCCTGCAGTTTTGGAGTTTTCACTGCATAACCGATTAGCTCCATTCCTTTGGACCTGTGGCAGTACAATATATTATAATGGGAGTATGTAGTAGAGAAGACCATTTACCTAATCCTGGACGTAAGAGAGAGAGAGAGAGAGAGAGAGAGAGAGAGAAAGAGAAAGAGAGATAGATAGACCCAACAATACTCTTCAGATATGCTCATAATGACCTAAAGTCTCCCACTAGGCTCCATCTCTTAAAGTTTCCTAGCATCATCCAATAGCACCAAACTGAGGAACACGTTTTTAACATATGGGCTTTGGGGAACCCATAATTGAAACTATAGCATTCATTTAGGTAAATTTCTTTCTACTTGAAAAATTATTTGTGTATAAGGAAAATTTCTGGAAATATATAAACCAAAATATCGAGAATAAAATTGTAGTAAGCATTTGACTTCTTTTTTTTTTGTTTGTTTGTTTGTTTTGTTTTTTTGATACCAGATATTGAACCCAGGAGCACTTTAACACTGAGCCACATCCCCAGCCCTTTTTTGTATTTTATTTAGAGACAGGGTCTCACTGAGTTGCTTAGAACCTTGCTAAGTACTGAGTCTGTCTTTGAACTTGCAATCTTCCTGCTTCAGCCTCCTGAGCCACGGGGATTACAGGTGTGCACCACCACACCTTGTCTTTACTTCTTTCTGTTGATCTATATATTGTCTAACTTTAAAAATTAACTTGTTTTACTGTTTTGATAAGGGAAACATGGCTATTCAAAAAAAAGTGGAGTACCAGGGTGCTTTACAGCCTCAAGCCTTTATAATTTTTTTTTCTTTCCATTTTTTAATTTTGAGTCAGGGTCTCACTAAGGCCTTGCTAAATTGCCAAGGCTGGCTTTGAACTCACAATCCTCCTGCTTCAGTCTCCCAAGCCACTGGAATTACAGGCATGAGCCACCATACCAGGCTCAAAAAAATTTTAACACTCATTTATTCCTTCACCCAGCATCAAGTCTTGTCATTAATACTCAACATTATTTTATTTTTTTTTAAATAAAATATACACTTTACAATTATTTCTTCTCACAATTCTATATTTTGAAATGTTAATATATTTTATTTGTTGAAAATTTCAGTGATGTCAGACATTTTTAAATTTTAAGTTTTAATTTCAAGTTTCATGTATCAATATTTATATATAATTTTTGTCATAAATTGAAATTAGTACTTAAAAAAAGAAATCATGTTTTACAAAAACTATATTTGTAAATTTTTTTATTTACTTATTTATTTATATGTGGTGCTGAGGATCAAATTCAGTGCCTCATACATGTGAGGCAAGTGCTCTACCACTGAGCTACAACCTCAGTCCCAAAACTATATTTTTTAAAAAATAAATTAGGCAGGATTGAAAGATGTTTTTCCTTTATGCTATTTTAAAATGTTGCTTATTCACACATTCTTTTATCTTTTAGACTATGGCCTAACTTGTTATATTCAAGTCATGAATTTCATATTTACTACTGAATTATTAAATTTCTATTTAGAGATACTCGGTGTCATATTTTCAAGAGGAAATGGACACAGAAAACAGAAAACAGTACACCATGAAATACGCTGTTTCTGTGGTTAACCACACTAGCCACTGGGTGTCTCCACTTCTTCACATCATTCACTATCTCTGATGGAAGTTTCCAAGAAAAACAAGACATGAAGAGCAAAGCTTTATTTACAGAATGCTTAATTAGGAACGGATGCAGCTTTTACATGCCGGACATTTTATTTAGAAACAGTTCTGCACATGTATGCAATATTTTCTTGCATTCTTCAATAATTGGGCATTTGATTTGACAAGGAGAGGAGAGGAAATCTTTATTCCTTACCATCCCATCATTTCCTATGACAATTTTTAAATCAGGAATTTTTTTCATTTGTACATGTTGGTTATTTTTATAGCTACCATTTTCAGAGGACTATGATAAAATAACTCAAGAAAAAAAAAAAAAAGAAAAGTCACTGTGAGACAGGGACATATTATGCTCTCCCTTTGGGAAAACTGCATTGCTGATTGATAGCAAGTAATGTCATTGTGTCTGGTAAGAGAAGAAAAAGGAATTCCCCACAAAGATATAGAATTGGACCCTGAGGTGGGGACATTGAAAGCTAATTCCCTGGGATCACAAATCTAAACCTTGGAACCAACCATAATTTAGAAACCTGGCTTCAATTTGCATTTCCAGAAGCCATTAAATTTGCAATTTATTAGGATGAATTTTTCTCCATCCTGCCTTTTTTATTTTATTTCCCTACTCCAAACCCCTCACTTTCTTCTGTGTTCTTGGTTTCTTTTGTAATCTCCCATGCCTATTTTTATTTATTAATTTATTTTGCTGTCCCCTCTCATTTACTAGGATGAGTAGATAATTTTTGAATGAAAGTCATTTTTTTAATAAAATTCTACTTTAGCCCAGAATCATTCCATCAGAGAAAAGGAATTCTAGAAATTTAACATAAATGGTTCAGAGTTTGACAGGCACCTAAATATGAATACAATGGAAAACTTGAGTTAATATTCACTTAATATAATCTTGGCTATAGAACTGGTTTACTTATCTGTTCAGAGAAACTAATAAATGGTGGAATCAGATGAAAGGAATTTGAATTCAAACAGCAGTGAAATTAGAGAACATATTTTTGATTCTACAAACTATAAATAGAGTAACTAAACAGAATTTGGTGTAGATGACAGAACTCTAAATAAAAAACTGGAATTTAAATGTCAAGTTCACCCTTTTGGGAAAGATAGAGTCACAAGTTGGAGAAAACATCATTTTAAATATATTCAAATAGATGAAGAGGAAGAAGTAATACAGAATTTTGGATACCAGGTTTGTGCATAATTTAATATTCTGTAATTTACAGAGTCCTCTGGATAAGGGAAGAGGATTTTAAAAATCTGACATGCTGATCAGAGAGAGAGAGAGACTCTCAGCTACCATTTTATGAAGAAAAGATAAATCAAATATAATCCTGTTATATAGCCTTGGGGTAGATCAGATTCCTTTCCTATCACAATGTCAATAGTACTAGTAACAAGGATATTTACAGAGTGTGAGAGCCAAATGGCTACAGCCACATTCACCTCAGAGCTTCATTATCTTCAAAAGCTTCTGTAATCAGACTTGTGTTTTTTGGAATGAGGTTTTGTGCAGTGGCTACACCCCAAAAGCATAGGACATCAGCTTGTACTTGGGTTACTTAAGTCTTGAATGGGCCTAAAAGTATAATGTTCTTCATCCATAAATAGAATTATGTCAATAAATTCTTAAATAAAATATGTATTTAAGGTTGCTCAGTGGCAGAGTGCTTGCCTAGCATTTGTGAAGCCTTGAATTCAACCCTCAGTACCACAAAAAAAAAAAAAAAAAAATTTAAATGTTCCTAAAGGTCTAATGTATTTTTGCAAATATGCAGTTCTCTCCCATTACAACTTGATTCCACCATTCTTTGTTTCTTTTTATTTTAATCACAAAGTGTTTCCAGAATACCAAAAAGCATCAAGAATAATACAATGAACTTCTGGGTATTCATTATGTGGCCAGGTCAAATCAATATTTTTCATATTTCCCAGAGCTCTTTACTTGGAGTATTTTAAAAACCTTTAAAATATTTCAGAATTAGATGAAATCTCTTATATCTTCTCTCCCAGACCTTGTCTCCAATATCCTTCCCTAGAAATACCGCTTCCATGAATTTGGTGTTTATCATCCCATGCATGTTTGATTTTTTGATAATACATGTATGTATTTCTACATAAAATATAAATATATGTACATGAATATTTTAATGCTGAGAGGTGGTTGTTGGGGATTGAACCCAGCATGTTTACATGCTAAGCACATGCTGTACCACTGAACTATATACCCAACCCACTCTCTCAGTTTTTTATAAAAATAGCACCATACTCTCAATTTGCTTTTTTAACTTAGCATTTTAAAGATTTATCCATTTTACTACATTCATTTGCTATATTTATTTGTTTTGATTTAAGCCTGAATTTCAATTTTTCCTACTTTTGGTTCTTCACTGGACAGTTTAACCACATAAAAATTTATCATCTAGTGGAGAGAATGAAGGATTATAGACAATTATTTGAACAGCTCTGATTTTAATTCCATCTATTTTCAGGAAGAAACTGGTTAAGAAAAAAAGGCGTATTTTACAGCTGGAGTTGTGGCTCAGTGGTAGAGCACTTGCCTAGCACGTGTGAGGCACTGAGTTCAATGCTCAGCACTACATACAAATAAATAAAATTTAAAAATCCATTGACAACTAAAAAAAAATTCTGAAAAAAAAGAAAAAAGGCATATTTTAGATTTTATTGTGCAATTTTCATTTTTTAAATTTTTAAATGGATTAATTTATTTATTTTGGTACTGGGGATTGAACACAGAGGCACTTTATCACTGAGCCACATCCCCACATCCCCAGTTGGTTTTATTTTTTATTTTTAGTCAGGGCCTCACCGAGTTCTTAGGGCCTCGTTTAGTTGCTGAGGCTGGCCTCAAACTTACAATCTTCCTGTCTCAACTTTCCGTGTCTCTGGGATTATAGATGTGAGCTGTTGCACCCAGCTATTGTACACTTTTTAAAGATGATCTGAGCTATTGAAATAATTTCCCCCAAAGGTTCTTCCACATGTCACGAAGACCAGTGAATGCATTACTAAGCTGTTAGGCTGTGAGAGAAGAGAGCCAGATCTTGTCCTAGGATTCCATAGTCCTGTAGTCTAGTCCTGACTCTCCTACCCTTGGCAATTTATTTAATTTAATTGATCTCTTTTTCTTGTCTCTAAAATTAATCAGTTGGACCAGATGCTCTTGGTGCTAATTTTCAATGATCTATGAAATTAATAAAATATATGAAGATCAGAAGTTTATCTTTGGTCGTATACTTTAGCAGAAATTAATTTTCTGTGTGAAATAAAATTTTATTATAATACTTTGATAAGGAAAGTACATAGTATATGAATACTCATTTTTTTAGAACAGAGCATATTTAAAGATTTAAATTGCTACACAGGTATATAGTTGTAACTTTGCCTTTATCACAAATTTTGTTCACATCCATAATCTATTTACTTCTGAGTCCTTAGTAGTAATCCTTGTGCTCATTGTAACATTGGTCTTGTGGGATAAAAGTATCCACTTCTAGGATCCACTTCATCAGACAGGTTCATTGTCACATTTGTAGGGACTTTGTATATTGGTGAATTATAAGGAGTACCATCATAGGTGTGTTGCGGTGGAATCACATGTAGATTATTTGGCAGTTTTCCTTACTATTCCTGGACCCTTCCATTACGAGGATATGACTATTATTAAGGCTGCAGTCTACGGAATCCTCCCTCAATCCTTTCTCAGAAAACAAAAATCTGTCACTTTAGGGGACTTATTTAAAATCAGTCATTCAGTGCATAGCTATTGTAGATATAAACTACTAGCAGTCTGGAAATAGTTGAGCATAATTAAAAATAGAGTCTTCCTTATAACAATAGTAATACACCCTCCACATCTTCCCACCCAAGTCCCAACTGTTGTCTACAATTTCAAAAGAGACTATAGAGAATCCTTCCTAAACTCTCATTTACCTTGAAGTAAATTTTAAAGTATGATTAAGGGTATGGCTAACACAGGCACTAAAGCTGTAAAAATAAATCTTGGTGATTGTCTCAGCATCCATTATCTTTTCCACCAATATTATTTGAAAAAATATATAAATTTACATGGAAAAGTAGATTGTGAGGATGATTTGCATTTTAACAGCCTTTCCCCCTCTTTTCTTATGGAGAACAATCCTAATTTATTACTAGGGAAGCTGCCCTATATTGCCTTATTTAAGAAAGAGTGGGAAACCATCCTTACCATGTAACCTTTCAGCACATTGCTTCTGGAGATCTCTTGAAGATATGATAAAATTATGTTAAAAACTCAAACTTACAGATTTCCTTTGCTGTTCTATGTATCAGCCTTACCCCTATGGACTTAACAAATCATACTTAAAGAATTAGAGAACTTCCTTTCTTAAACTCATTCTCATTAGTTCTTCTAGGGCATTTATTCATTAAATAGAATGGATCTCTGAACCGTGTCTTTTAATGGTGTAGTGCCAGTCAAACATCAAGGCTGTAAACAGGTAGGATTTCATGGCCGAGTACAGTCTCTTAACACTCAAATCTTTCATACCTTTCATCCCCACTGGTCTTTCATTTCTTTCCTATTCATTCTTACTAACTCCTACTAATAATTCCACTTAGATTCTTTAATCCCATCTCCTTTCCTATTTCTCCTTCCTCGCAGTTGGTTTCATTTTTCCCACTTACATTGAGTCACATCTACTCTGATCTGTAGGCATTTTTTTCATTGCGCCTTAAGGAGTGTGAGCAGAGGCAACATTATCAACCTGTCCAAAAAGTAGAGGATAGATAAGCAGGTGGTAACGAGAGCATCCAAGCGAATCTGGGCCAGCCTGGGAACCTGCTGAGCAGGCCTGGCTCAGAGGCTGTAACAAGAAGGCAACACTAGGCAGGGAGCATGGCTGTAGCTGTAGGTTCAAAAGCAGAAATGGGAAGATTGCTCCCCACCTCAAAGCAGCACCGAGGAAAAATTCTCCCAGAAAGAATGCAAATGAGAAAGTCAAGAGTGGAATCCCAGTGAGATCAAGTATCAGTGCCATGTCTACAGGGTCAGAAAAAGGACCAAGATTAGTGTGACAGGGCCAAGAGTTTAACTTGTGGTTTGGCTTTATCAATATGTGGGGCAAATGAAAGTGCCAGCAGACGAACTGAAAGTTGTCAGGAGATGCAGAAAGCAGGTGTGTTGGAGATGTGGGCCCCAGTAGAGGAAAAATGTGAGAGAAGACGAAGACACCAGGGGAGTTGAGGAAATGGCTAGGAAGTAGATGGCAGAACTGGCAGAAACTACTGGGCCTGTTTGGGCACAAAAATGACAGAAAAGATTTGCACAGATGAGAAGCAGCTGCTCAACAAGGTAGACCAGAATGGCCAGTACAACAGCAGAGGCCATGTTGGACTTTGACTCAGGAAGGTGGAGGCAATTATTAGAGAGAAACTGGAAGCAACACAGTAAGTAAGCCAAGGGAATGGTCAGCATAAAGAGAGACACGGCAAGCCAGATGGCTGTGTCGGTGTGTCCAATTTTCCAGCAGCAATCAAATAACCAAATGAAAATGCAAGTCAACAGAAGCCAATGTCAACTTTAATTCTATGCTTTGCTGGTGATACAGAATCATTAACCGTGTCAATAATGCCCATGCTAAGCTCATTCTAGAATGGGGATAATTGCATCTCTTAAATTTGGTCTGGATATGTTCAAGGCAAATCATGGAATTTTGTTTCTTAAACTAACCAACATTAATAAGATCTAGGAAGTCATGATGAGATTTAGCAGATAATGTTGAGATTCATATAACTGTTGAGAATTTACTTTCCAGAAATAATTTATTTCAGTCGGCATTTTTATCTTGTACTGAAGTACTAACTTATTTTCATGTAAATAACTACCTTTTGAACAGTAAGATAATATTTGTTTCATACAAAAAAATAAACAAGGTTATGTGGGTGTACATGTACGTGTCAAGACTAAAAATTGAGCCATGAGTTAGTCTTTGGCTAACAAACAATTGGCAAGTTCACAAATTGGAATGTATAATTCCATTGTGAAGTTAACTAATTTGTTATTTTAAGTAGGATTGTGACAACACATGAAAAGATAACCCAGTCTCAAATGTAGCTACAGATTGCGAATCATATGTCAGTTCAAATTTTTGCCAACAGATAACTAATGACTTTACTAAAAGCAGATGTTTAAAATGGAAGTGTAAACACTATCCTAGTTGAGTAGTTTGCTTATGAAATTGCATGTTATGATACTAGCAAATACTGTTATCTATAAGTTGATCCATACTACATCTAATGGTAACATGAGAACCTAAGTTTTTAAATGATTTTTCCAGAGTTTCTATCAATCCATCCTAGCAACAGAGCCAAGTGTTAGAGCTATTGCTGTCTGAGTTATAACAGCTGCCCTGGGAATCTTGTCTGTACAGCCAAGTTAACTGCTGTTCACAGTAATATCTGGTCTTTCCCACCCCCGAACATACACAAAAGATTTTTGTCATTCTTGGCATTGGGCAATAGAAGTAGTGAGACATGCCAGCAGAACTCTAAAGGCAGAATGTCCTTCCACCTGTTTTATGCTGTAAGACAGACTTCCAAGTGCAAGGCGATGTGGAGGGCTGTTTCTTTGAATGGCAGCTGAATGCGCCACAGGATCCTTGGCAGTGATGTCTGGGCACTGAAGCTGGGCATTCAGGAGAGCTAAATGGAGAAAAGAAACTTGAGCAAACTGCTTCCTGGAACACTGAGAACCTGAATGGGAAATTAAGAAGTACCAGATTCTCTCTATTCTTGTACTGGCCAAGGTCAGATCCCCAAGCTCCCATGTATTTGAATCTTTCCCCCACAAAAGTATCATGGCAATGTGTGACAGTAATTTTAAAAATATTCTCCTTTTTCCTTTTAGAAAATATTAAATGTTACTTATTGCTTTGCTGTGCTCTTGCTTGAGAATTTTTTCTCCATCCTAAAGTGACAACTATAATATCACAAAGCAAGCAAAACCATGGTGGAGAGATTCAGTTACAGGAGACAAGTGCCTTTAGTCCACACCTTAAAGGAATATTTCTTAGGTGAGAGGTTTTGGCTATGCCAGCTTGCTTATTACATCTTTTGATGTCATCTTAACAGAGCTGGGGCTAGTAGTTCCTAGGTGCGGAGATCTTGAGTCAGGAATAATTGCCACAGTTGAACACCCATTTCCATTAAGGAGAGCAAATAGATGACAAAAGGCCTAGCAGAGTAAATTCGGTTTCTGCCTTAACCTCCTGGAACGCTAGTTTCAAAGCCAGAATACCCAGAACCCTAGCAGTTAAGGACAGTAATGACCAGTGTCTGAGGGGGCAGGGTACACAGAGGATGAGAATTCCTCCAGTTATTTTCAGTTTCTCAGGAAACTTAAAAGTGGTTGTTAGTTTACTCAAAATATAGTCTCAAGAATGAATTTGAGTTAGGAAAAAAAAAGTATCTTGATTACTTGATTTTTCTCTTGGGAAGATAAATTCATTATTGTTTAACAGAGATGTTTATTTACGTTTAAAAAATCCCTCAAGGCAGGGACTCCATTGGGGAAAATCATCTGAAAGGAGTTTTCATGGGTGATGAGATTAGAAACTTGTCCTAAGAAAATTGTGTAAGGGATGTCAGTTTTCAAAATGTTTTCATTTTTAAAAAGTTTTTACAAACAGTGGTTAACTTCCCATTAGACTCCTTATCTAATTTAACGTCCTGAAACTTTTAAAAGATTGTTCTAGGAGCTGCTGTGGGAAATTCCAGAGTGGCTGTTGCCTGCAGAGCTTTACTTTCTGGAGAGCCTCAGGCCTGGTGTTACAAATCCCAGACACTGGATTGATTTGCCAGAACAGCAAGGAAATTGCTCAAGCCAGGGAAAGCCTTCTCATAGATTCTTCTGAGAGGCTTTACCAAAATAAAGGTAGAATGTGCATGGACTTCCATGGATTCAAGAAATGTGGGCAACGATGTTTATGATTAGCCTTCCTCTTGTTCCAGCAGCAATAACAAAATCTCTTGTTTTTAATTGGCACAAAGTGTATTTGTTCATTAAGTTATCAGGCATTGCTCATATACCTGTCATATGCCAGGATCTGTGCCAAGTGCTGGAAATATAAAGGTGAATAAGACTCACAGTTCCACTATCAGGATTGTCAACAACTGACCTAGGTGGCTTATCTGGGTTGCCTGGACCTGTGCTCCCACCGTTCTTCCCACAGGAGGGGTTGCACCCAAACTATTCCCAAGACAGTTCATCAGGTACTAGACAGCTGACTTCTGTAGGCAACTCCTATAAAAAGTTGGTATCCAACCCCAGACTGGATGTTATTCAAAAAGTCTGCAGAGCTTCCCTTCCACTGGGCTGTTCTTTTTCATGCCCTATAAGGAGAACAACAGGGGGAATCATTCCTCCCCTGGAATGCCCATCTACCATCTGTCCAGCAGTGAATCTTGGCTCATCTCTTTTCTTGTTGATTCTTGCTTTGTAAATTCCCCCCTAATATAACCCATGATACTCCGTGGAATTCATTCCAAATCACAAACCTGGTTAATGATGAGCCTGAAAGATAGTCTACTGTAGCTTTGCTAAATGGTACCACTTGGGGGAACTGGGTGAAGATACACAGGATCTATCTTATTTCCTACAGCTGTGTGTGAATTTACAATTATCTCAAAATAACAAATCTAACTTAAAAAAAATAAGCAAATAAATCCACAGCATGAAAGCGTGAATTTCTTATGCGGTCATTTTCCTCCTCCTGGAATTGCAGAGTAACAAGAAACAAAAAGAGGTTAAAAAGAAAAAAGAAAAGAAAAGGAAGAAAGGAAGAAAGAAAGAAAGAAAGAAAGAAAGAAAGAAAGAAAGAAAGGAAGGAAGGAAGGAAGGAAGGAAGGAAGGAAGGAAGGAAGGAAGGAAGGAAGGAAGGAAGGAAGGAAGAAACCAGCTCAGGACCCTCAGTTGTGATTCTTTGGCTTCCATACTTATGGACATAGGCAGTGTGTCAGGAGGCCTTCAAGTATAACAGAAGATACTGACTCAACTGATGTAAACAATAAGGAAAAAATTGAGTATTATATAGTGAGAAGTCTTGAGTAGGGTAGTCCTGGGGTCAGGTGATTCAGCAGCTTAACATTCATAATTGAAAACCAAAATTCTTTCCAACTTTCTAGCCTACCTTCTTTATCAGGTCAGTTTTGTTCTCAAGCTAGCCTGATTATGTTGGTAGATGACTGTTATCATGCCATGTTCCATATAGAGCTGCAAACAGCATCTCTTTTCAAGAGTCTCATTTCACGAGCAAGAAAATGTTTGCAAGTCTTTCTACTCTTTTGTCTGCTTATTTTATTGACCAGGATCAAGTCACAAGTAACTCCCTAAATGAATTCCTATTAGGTGGATGCCACTATCCTTATGACCTAGCCACCAGGAAGTGGAGATGGTGGTACCTGGAAAAAAAGTTAGTGTTCTGCTGCTGAATAAGAGCAGGGATCTAAAGAAGGGTAGGCATTCCATTACCAAGGGATCATGGTAAAGTTTCAGGCCAGCTTAGATGATGAAGAGGGAGTGGACACTAGAGTAACCAGAACAACTGGAAGGAATACACTTTGATATAGCCTGTTCCTGATTCCAAGCTCTTGAAAATGATGGGACCAGCCTTTTATTAGGCTGAGGAATAAGAAGTAGGTAAGATTGAAGGGAGAGAGGAAACCCAAAGAATGGACTTTCTACCAGGAGCCCGCAGAAGCTGTCCTGTTGTAAAGAATTCTGTCCTGGGTTAGAAAATGAGCAAAGGTTTTGTTTTGTCTTGCTTTGCTTAAATGAGGGTCAAGCTAAGGTGAAATAAGTTTAGGGATTATCTGAAATGAAAATCTTTTTAAAGTGAGAAAATGCATCAGTTACCTTTCAAATCATTTATTTCCTAGTTATCAAAGATTTCTTTTTTATTTGCTCCAAGTTTCTGACATACAAGCATGGTGCCCAGTGTAAGGGTCCAGAGGGGACAAGAATCAGTCTGTGTATTGGAAGATGTGACCACATGTGGTAAAGGGCAGAGGGGTACAAAATATAATGAGATGTGGGATATATACTGCCTCCCTGACTTCAGACTCCAAGAGGCAGAGACTCTGATACCTTCCCCAGTGCCTATCTGTATCCCCAATGCCTGTCACATAGTACATGCTCAAAAAATACTGACTGGATGAATTAAAACTTTCCTTCTCTACTACCAAACTATAAAAACAAAGAATAGTATATTCTTACTGGAGGATAACCTAAAGACAAAGGAGGGAAGCTGAGGATATCTGTCATTCTTGTCTGACACATGCCCCACATATGTGGTCCTAAATGCACAGCCTCATGGGTGGCCTCTATCAAGACCTAATCCCTGTGGAGACAGTAGCTGGAGACAGTAGCTTACAGACCTGCAATCCAGGGGCAGCAAATGGTGGGCAAGATGGAATCACCCAACTCAGACATGGCCTTCCCCATCCTCAAGGAAAGAGGACACTGAACTCTTATTCACTAGTCTAAATTTTTCTACTCGAACTGGACCAAGTGCTATATCTCCAAATATGGAAGACCATAAGGTCTGTGTCACTGGCCAAAGGTTGTTCTTTCCAGGGCCTGGCCAGTGAAAGGAGTTTAGGCACTGACTGATGAGCCCATTGAGTTTCAAGTATTGGGGAAATTGTTCCTCTCCCCCAGAAGAGTCTTACTAATGACCTTGTCAAAAAAGTCCTTCAAAATCTATAGAACTAATGTTTGCTTGTTTTTTTCTTTCAACACTGCTGTTTTGTTTTGTTTTCTTTGTGATACTGGGGATCAAACTGAGGGTCTCACGCTAGACTGACGCTCTACCACTGAGCTACACCCTGGCCCTACAATTTTGTTTTTATTCGCTTGTTTCTATTTCCTCCTTTTCTTCTTTTATCTCCATTTCTCTTTTTTCTCTGTTTCCTTAGGTTTCTTCCTTTCTCTCCTGCTTCTCCAACTCTTCCTCCTCCCCCATAAATGTGATACTTTGGAAGCAAAAATATATTTTAATATTTATTAAATATTAAATTAAAAATATATTTTATATTTAATATTTATTGTTTCTTTTCTCATGGTTCTTGACCCTTCATAGAAACTATTCTTCCATATTAAATTGACTTTCATAATAGTTATCTGAAGACACAAGGACCCAAATATGTATAAATTGAATACATTAAGAGAAAAAAAACAGTTATTTCAAACTAACATTTACTCCTTCTGGCCTCTACTATTTTAAAATTAGAGTTCAACTTGATATCATTCATACTGGAATCCCTAAAATTACAACTATCATCTATGTCTTACAGGCTTCCTTTATCTCTACAGCTATTTCCTGCTCTGTCTTCTATTTCCCCTGAGACTCATTATAACTTACTTATTGTTGGTATGAGGCTTTATCTGGCCAGGGAAACAGGGTGCCTTTAAAATAATAAATATGAATCCAGACATTTGAAGAGAGGTGGGGAAAGGACAGAAGTCATGAGATGTTGGCCATAACCTAGGTTGGTATGTTTGCTTTTGTCTGACTGAATTGACTTTATAACAAAAATATCTACCCATTTAATTAATTTTAAAATAGTTTCTCAAATGTTTATCAAAACTCAGTTTGCCCATATAAAATTATTTATGCCACACTGCACAATATCCCAAGTCCAGATCTGAGTTCAACACCACCAGGTAATCCTTACATAGAACATCCCATGTGCCAGGCATTGCATGAAGTCCTTTGTGCATGTGTGTGCACATGCACACATGAGTGCATGTACATTTATGTGTGTTGATCAAATTTCCATTGCTGTGACAAAAATACCTGAGAAAATCAATTTAAAAGGAGGAAAGGTTTATTTTGACTCATGGTTTCAAAGGTTTTATTCCAGGTTGATTGGTTCTATTGTTTTGGGGCCTGTGGCAAGGAAGAAAATGATGGCAGGTAGCACATGATGGAGTAAAGTTATCCACCTTGTGGTGGCCAGGAAACAAAGAATAAGAAAGGAAGGTAGGTGCCAAGGTCCTAGTATCCCCTTCAAGGGAACACTTCCAATCACCTGAATTCCTTCGACTAGGCCCCCTCCTATAGTTTTTACCATCTCCCAAAAAAAAGCACCATGAATTGGGGACCAAGCCTTCAACACGTGAGCCTTTAGGGGATATTTATGATACAAACCAAACAGGTGGGTTCATTAACAACCCTACAAAGTAGGTGCTTTATTCAGCTTGAGCTACCATTTCAAAACACCACAAACTGGGTGGCTTGAACAATAGACATTTGCTTTCTCACAACCTGAACACTGGAAGCTATGATCAAGGTGCTTATGGGGTGGTAAGGGTGTGGGCTTTCTGCTCAGGTGGCAGATGGCTGCCTTCTCACTGTGTGCTCATATGGCCTGTCCTCTGTGCTCCTCAGAGAGAAAGTAAGAGTGCATTCTCTTTCCATAAGGATGCTAATCCTATGGGATCAGGGTCTCTCTCTTAGTTCTTCATTTAACCTTAATTATTTCTTTAGAAGACCACATCCAAATACAGCCACACTGGGAGTTAGTCTTCAAAATATGAATTTTGGAGGATACAAACATTTAGTACATAACAGTAAGTAATATTATTCCTCCTTTTTTTTAGATTAGGAAACTGAGACCTAAACAGGTTGATTAATTTGCTCAAGGTCATCTAGCTGATAAATGGCAACACTAGATCTGAACTGGTATACCCATATTCTTAACCACTATGGTGTACCCTCTCTCTTCACCTAGCACAAGGGTCGACCTATCATCTAACAACTCATCAATATTAGCAATCCAACATCGCCAATGCTTAGCCAAACTTTAGAGATTTTTCATGCATTTTTAAAAGGATTTTCTACAAGAAAATGATCCCTATTATTATTTTATTAGAAATTGATTTTAATATTATCAAATAAAAAAAAACTTGTAGTTACTACAATCTAACTTTTTAAATGTTAATAAAACCCATCTATTTCTAAGTTTCTATAAACTCCTAAAACTCAACAACAAGAAAATAAACAACCTAAAACCTATCCCAAAATTTTAAAAAATAATAATAGAAAGGGCTGGGAATGTAGCTCAGTGGTAAAGCACTTAGCATGAACAAGGCCCTGGGTTGGTTCATTGATGATGGAAGTACAAGATGGTATAGTCACTCCGGAAGACTGGTGGTTTCTTACAAAACAAGTTTCTATATTTACCTCTAGTGGTTATAAATATAACCAGTGATAGATTTTCTCAAGGCTCTAGTACTTTTGAATGATTTAAAACTTTTTAACCCAATTTTTTTACTCAGTAAATGAGAGCATTGTAATTTGGTGATATTATTCTTACAATTCTTGCTAGTGAATGAAGACTTGGCTAAGTAAATTTGTACTGAGGAGAATCTGATTGATTGACAACAGTCCCAGGATTCTTAATGAGAGGAGGTGCGGGATCAGTGCAGTGGACCTCTGAAATCTGGGTCTGAATCCTGAATCTGCTGTGTCCTCGAGCAAATTGTTCAACCTAAGTTTCAGCTTCCTCATTAGTAAAATAAAGTTACTAATAACATCTACTTTATGTAAGGACTGAGTGAGACAATTCTTATTAAGTGTAAATTAAATAGTGCCTGATTAAGAGCTTGCTCTAAACTTTTATTCAGAAACTCCAAAAGAAAATCTTTTAATACTTAAAAAAAATAAGTACTCTTATTCTCCAAAGTCCCTAACAGAATGGAACACAGTGAGTGCCAAAAGAAGGGATGGTAGGTGTCAAGAGGGGTCAGTGTCATACCCCAGCCATTCTCAGTTATTACAAATGTCACCAGGAAACAGTAGAAGCTTTCTTATGAGGCAAAACCACCAGGCCTCACACAGGCGAGAACGTTGCTGGACCATAGGCCTTGACTTTAAACCACAACTACATACCCCAGCCTGACATGGGACCTGGGGAGCGACTCTTGCTTGATTCCCACAACAAACACATTATCACCTGTGCAGTTCTTGTGAATTATGATAAATGTGTTTGTAGGTTCTGTCTTTTCAGAGGAAGACATTGTGATGTGGGGCATTTCTCTCCATAATCTATTTTAAATTAGGCATTTCAGTTAATAGAATGAATTAAAACTATTAAGTACTACATAAAATATAATTTGGCTGTCTGAACCTAATTATAGACTGTTGGTATAGACACTCATCAACACAACTACCAGTCCCACAAACACAAGACTGAGGGCACCTGTATTGATATGGTGAGGAAGTCTGTGACCTAGGGAGTAGAGCCAAGTGCATGTGCTAAGAACCATAAGGGGGAGATTTGAAGAAGACTATGGATTCTCTTCCCACCTAGATCTTTGAACTTGGTTTTAAACCCCGATGGTTAGACAAGCAAGGACCAGAAAGTGATGAAACCATCTACAAGAAACCTTTTTGGTACTCAATTCTAAGCATTATTGCTTCAGATCCCTGGTGACAAGGATCAGAGCTGGGAAGAAGAGGTCATTGCCACTGCTTACACATAAAACTTCATTCTGTTCTGACAATCCAAGGCTTGGCAGGCTTGGTAGGCTTGGCAGCAGTGGAAGGGACCAGGTCCTTGGCTCAAGTGGTGTTGCTTTCATTATGGTCAGTGGAAGCACTGAGAGTTTCCAAGTGACCCTGCAGAAGGCAGACCTGGAGGAGCCAGAGCAGGAGAGAAAGGACTAGGTGGATTCTGTAGTTATGGCTGCTGGTTTGAAAGCTTGAACGACACACCTCGTGGGGATGCCCAGAAATAGCTGGAGGACACTGAGGTCAAACTAAGAGCATGCTCTTACCTTTGTAATTTGGACATCAAAAGGAAATGTAACCTGCTTTTATGTAGTCTGGAAAGACCTAGACATGCTGTAACTAAACTGTAATTGCAATTAATGGGCTACTTTATAAGTAACCTAATTTCATGGAGAAATTGGTGATTTGCAATAAAATAAGAATATATCCACTGACAAAATATCTATGAATTGGAGAAATTGAAAGACAAAAAAAGAAAAATTAAATTAGGTTACGCAAAAAGAAAAAAATACAAAACTTGAGAAGACTGAAATTTGCCCATGGGTAACTTTTTACTACAAGTTCCAGCATTTTTTTCAAGGATTGTTTAGGAGTAGAAATAAGGAGAGAAGATGAACCAAGCCCTTGTCTCAAACATTTGCATATTGCACTACTTAAGACTAAGAAAATGTTAATTGTCCTTATCAAAGGATGAGAGGGTTGTCAGACATGGGCACTTTTGGTACCACTGTGTTTTCAGACTTGTGTGTGCATGTGTGTGTGATACTAGGGATCAAACTCAGGGCCTTGTGCATGGTAGGCAAATGCTTTACCACTAAATTGTATCTCCAGCCCAGGCACTACCTTTCATCCTAGAGTATCCTTAGCTTTTCTTTTTATTTTTTAATGGACACAATACCTCTATTTTATTTATTTATTTTTATGTCTTGCTGAGAATCGAAATCAGTGCTTCACATGTGCTAGGCAAGCTCTCTACCACTGAACTACAAACCCAGCCCTCATATCCTTAGCTTTTGAGCCACCTGTAAATCAGTCTTGTGAATTACTATAGACACACAACACCAGGGGTGGTGATGTAGCTCAGTGATAGAACACAGGCTTAGCACACATGAAGCTCTGGGTTTGATCCTTAGTACCACAACACAAACAAACAAACAAACAAAGACAGAATGGGTTGCTGTCCTCTGGTGAGAGTCACCTGGCATGCAGACACTGGGTCTAGCACCATGGGACATATGCCTAACAGTGCCAGCTGGCATGGCATGCCACCATGAACTCCAATGAAATCACTTTCTAGTAAACTTTCTCTTGTTAAAGCAGTTTCTCTGAGACAAGGAACCAGGGAGGCAATATCAGTGGTCTTGACAATCCCTTCTGTCTTCCCATTTCCCTCCACTAATAAAGCTTCATTGGCTCATCCTTTGGGTCTCAGCTGGTAAGCCACTTCCTCAGAAAAGGCTTCCTTACTAGGCTACGCCTTTCATTGCCCTATTTACTTCCTCATATTTTTAGTAATATGAATTATTCATATATGATGAATAAATATTAACTTAATTGTGCATTTAATTATTGCAAATAATATGGGCAGGGATAATGCCTGTGTTGTTCACTGATGTACCCTCAGGACCTAATCCAGTTTTTGGCACACGGTAAGTTATAAAATTTACTGCATGAATGAATAAATGAGTGGATGAATGAATATTAGCATCTCTGCAGAGCTTTCCCTATGTGACTTAAGGTTTAGGCTAAAGCACTAAAGGTGATACCCACTCCTGCCACCAAATTTTTTTAACTACTTTTTGATATTATATGAGCAATACATGAATATATGCTCATTGTAAAAAATTCAAGTTCACGTGTTGCATATATCAAAGTTATGGTCTTATATATGTAAATTATGCCACAATAAAGCTATTTGTGGGTGTAGTATTGGAGAGTGAACCCAGGAACACTTTACCACAGAGCCCAAGCCATTGGTTTTTGTTGTTGTTGTTTGTTTTTGTTTTTGTTTTGAGACAAGTTCTTGCTAAATTGCTTAGGGCCTCCCTGAACTGCTGAAGATGGTCTTGAACTTGTAATCATCCTGCGTCAGTTTCCTAGTCGCTGGGTGTGCACCACTGTGCCTAGCAATAAAGTTATTTTTTTAAAAAGCTATGGTCCCCTGTCACAATTAAGATGAGCATAGTTCCATTCTTTTTCCTGGTCACAAAACCACTCTTAACAGTTTCATGTGTAAACTTCCAGATTTTCTTCTATGTGTTTTCACACAGATAAATAAATATAAATATTTGCATATTTACAAATATGTGAATTCACAGATATTCACATATCTGTGTTTTCATGCACATATCTGATGTATACATATATTCAGAGTGTTTTAATGTGCATACAATCAGAAGGCAGAAGCTATGCTAGATATTGCAGAGGAAATTTAACACAGATAATGAAAGAATTGAAAGGCCAAACAGAGAATGGCAAGAAGCCACTTCACCCTGGAACTGGAAGGATTGAAGAAGGAATCAGTGCTACTAGCAGCTGGGGCCACCTGGAAACATCTAGAACCATAGCAGCCCTTCCAGGCTACAGTAAGAAGCAGGGAGGAAGAAGTTGTCTGGCAGGAGCTGGAGACAGGAAAAAGATGTTGCCAGATACCATCTGAAAAAGGGAGAAGAGAAGACATAACCTGCCTTCTGCCCTCCTCCCATTCTATAGTGTCCATCTCTTGCTCTCTGGTCAATTCTACAAATGAGCCTGGAAAATGTTGTTCCCAAGGATGCAAACCCAGGATAGAAGATGATCTGGAACAGATCTAAGAGCAAACAGACAAAAGGCTGGCATATGTGGTTTAAAATAAAATTCATAAATAGCATCATAGCATATGTAGTGTTCTAAATTTATCACTTACCATTTTATAGAGATAAAATGCTGTTTAAAAGAACCATGAGAGCAGGCTTGATCCACAGAATCAAGGGTACAGCGGGAGAGCACAAAGGTAGGCTTTTGTGGAAAAAATATATCCCTAGTGAAAGGAAAGTCATATCACAGAACAGCAGCTCAGGGGGCTGGGTGAGTGCTAGCCTCACTTCTCAGGGACCAGTCAGGACTGTTAAGAAGAGGTCAGGGGTGAGCTGATAGGACCAAAGACTCAGAGATTTTAGAGGTTGAAGGAAACTCGGGTCTCCCATTTCATTTTATGACTGCTACAGAATGAGGAACAGAAGCACAGAGCCGTGATGGTAGCCCAAAGGGTCTCTATTTTTTTTTTTTTTTTTTTTTTTTTTTTTTGCCTTTTGGAGATATAGTGGGGGAGGTGTTAGGGGACAGTATATCACCAATGCCTCTTCTTCCTGCTGTGAGTCACTGAGCAACTTAATGAAGAAGACGTCATGAGGAATGAGAAGTTCTAAAAGCAGCTGCTCCAATATGTCCTGTTTTAGAGACAGTGCTAGGTACCTGGCATGTCTTATGAAGAAATTCACTGAAGACTATATTTTCCTTAAAAACTCCCCTAACCTCCAGAGTCTGGCTCTAACTGCCACTGGTACAATTCTGAAGGCTTCGGTATGTCCCAGGCACTGTGCTAGACGCGAAGATGAATAAGATACTCCAGGAGATCTAAGCCTCACAGGGAATCAGAGATAAATACAAATGATCATGATGCAATGTGATAAATATAATAATATCTGCGGCACAGAAAAGGGAGTGAATCATTGGTGGGGGAGACAAGCACAAGGAGGTAGACAGGGAAGGTTTCCAGAGATGACATCAGAGAAAGTATTGAAGGAAGAATAGGAGCTTTTTTGATCTTCAGCTCTGATGTTAAAATAAAATTAGATCAAACCTCCCTCAAACGCCACTATTATTCCTCAAGGATTTCCACAACAACTGTTCTTGTCTGATTTACCTCTCATTAATTAGTGGATGCCACACATATATATACTGCTCTTGATGAAGAAAAGTAGTTTACTGCCCAATCAACCAGAACTCACAGGGATGGATTAAGACCTTCAGAGGTTCTGAGCTCTGAAAAGTTGATGGTATTCCCACACATAATTTAATATTAAACAATGCCATCAGTCAAATAGCTATAAGGAAGTCCAGCAAAGTTCTGATTTGTCCTACAATGATGCCTTGGATATGATTTTGAAAAATATCAAATAGCCGCTCTTACCCCTCAAATGTCATTCTGAGGGTTTTGGTCGCCCAGCCTTGCTGGTGCCCAGGCATATGCTTAGACTGCCTGGGGGTGGTCCTGCTCTGAAGAGCAACCCTTTTCCACACCCAACACTGCAACTGAGCTTGGCCTCAATAAATTCATATTCCTCTTCTTAACCAAATGTCCTTATGGCTGTTCTTTCACTTCCCCACAGAGTGCATGCATTATGGCTTTGTTCTTTATCTCTTTCTGCCGGCGAATACTCAGGAAGGCCATCTGAAGGTCTAGCGGTTCTGGTTAACCATAGAGAAATGAAGATGTGCAAAATAGTGTTCTTAAGAGGAAGACTGTGCTGCAGTGGGTGCTTATGAGTACAGGCTTGTAAGACACATGTGGCTCAGTTCAACACATGCTTTTGTATTTAATCACACAATCTTGGACAAGGTACTTTATACCTGTAAGTCCAAGTTTCATCATCATCATAGAATTAACAATTGCACCAACCTCAAATAGTCATGTGCTGAACAAATATTTAATACACTCCTACTGGATGCTAGGCACTGTCCTTGAAGAAGGAAATTCAGCAGTGAGCTAACAAAGACCCTGACCTAGGGTTTATATCCTGGTGGAAGAAGAGGGACAACTAAGTAAATAGATTATTATATTAGAAGGAAAAGGGACTAGGGAGCATTGGTGAGGTAGATGGACTGACCAAGAAATACGTAAGTGGGGAGACTCTATGGATGTGACAGCAGCAGGTAGGCATCAGGAGACAGTCTTCCAGGTAGAGGGATCAGCCTGCACAGAGGTCCTGAGACAGAAGCAAGCCTGCTATGTTTAAGGAACTGTAAATCTGGCTGAAACCAACTGAGGGTGGAGGCGAGCAGAGGGAAATGAGGTCAGAGAGTATGAGACTAGAAGGTTTTGAGCAGAGGAGTGGCATGACCTAACTTGTATTTAAATAGGTCCACTCTGGCTGCTAGGTTGAGAAGAGACTTAGGAGACTGAGGGTGGAGGCAGGGAAACCGGTTAGGAAATGCCTGCAATGATTCAGGTGAGAGATGACGCATGTAGCCCTTAACCCACAGCCTGACATGAAACCAACTCTGGATAATGGTGCCCTTGTCCATTCTTACCATATTCACTTTGCATCTCTGACAAAAGGAGAGCTCTGATTTGTTCTTTTTTTAGCAGCTCTCTCAGCCATCCATTCATTCCATTATCATGTCTTCCTTAATCACTCTTTTCTTAATCATCCCCCCTTATTCCCTCTCTGCCTTCCTCATTTTGTGTCTTTCTTTTATTGTAATATAAATAATCCATTTTTCCAGGGAATGATTTTAGGGGTTTATCTTCTATCTGGGAGAGAGAGACCTGCTGGCTCCAAGAACCATATTCTGCAGGGCACAACAGAAGGATGAGGAAGCAGAGTGGGGTGACTGGCACAGAAGGTGCCCAGAGGGAAGTCCCTTCCATGGAGATCCTACTGATGCCATGGGCAGAGCCTGTGTTCCTTATCAGAGTTCAGCCAGGAGAAGAGAAGCCCCTCCAGGTATAGTGTGCATCACTTAACGACAGGGACATGTTCTGAGAAGAGTGTTGTTAGGCAATTTCTTCATTGTGCAAACATCATAGAGTGTGCTTACACAAACTTAGATGGCATAGTCTACTACATACCGAGGCCATGTGGTGCAGACTATTTTTAACATTTTGGTTTTTTACTTCTTAAATTTTTTTTCAAAAACTAAGGTACAAACATATATATTAGCATAGGCCTACACAGAGTCAGGGTCATCAGTATATCTCTTCCACCTCCACATCTTGTCCCACTGGTCATCAGGGGCAGTGACACACATACAGCTGTCATCTCCTGTAACAATGCTTTCTTCTAGGATCCCTTCTGAAGGACCTGCCTGAGGCTGGTTTGCAGTTAACTCTTTTTTTTTTTTTTTTAAGTATGAACACGTCAAAAAAAAAAAAAATGAAAAAGTACAGTATACACATAAACCAGTAACAAAGTTGTTTATTATAATTATCAAGTATTATGTGCTATATACAATTGTATGTACTATGTTTTTATATGACTGACAGCACAGTAGGTGTGCTTGTACCTGTATCATCACAAACTTGGGAGTAATGTATTGCACTACATATGATGTTACAAAGGCTATGTTGTCACTAGATTATATTTCAGCTCCAATATAATCTTAAGGGATCACCATCATATCCATCATTGATTCAGACATCATTATGTGATATATAATTGTATTTCAGGTAATACCTGGGAGGGAGATAATTCAGGGGACCAGAGGCTAACACACCATCAGATGAACTGAGAGAATGAAGATCAAAAGGTCATTTTCAAGAAATCAGCAAGTACAGGGATGATAGAGAAGCCACCATCCATAACCCCACACCTACACCACCAAAGCTTATGATTCAAAGAATCCTTGTTAATACTGACCACCACCTGGGTATCACAATACCAGATGAGCTGTCGCAGTGAACAAGAGGGGTATTCCCAGAAACAATTCTGACATTGGAACTACAATGACTTGACAATATACAGAAATGTGTCCAAATCATACAACTATATCCCACTAGGGTCAAACTAAATGTGTGGCCCAGTTCAACTTTCCCTTAGCCAACACCCAAAATACCCAAGGCCACTCTAATTCTAACCAGGAAAAGAAGGGAAGTCAGAAAGAATGACAGAATGACTTTAAATCAATTGTGATTTAAAATATCTTCTTTTTGCCGATTTTTCAAAAACTGTACACACACTGCAAAAACCTTGGAAATGTTCTTAGAAGGGAGGGCTCTTGTAACCTAACCTTCTCATGAAAAATCAGCCTCTGCCTAGGACAGAAATAGTTCACCTTTGTGGCCAGAGAGCTAATTCCATCACAGGAAGGGGAGTCAGACAAGTGTGAAGGGTTTCCTTGGGTGTTGCTCACAATGATAATATTTTATTCAGTGAAGAATTGCTAATGACACTACTAGAGGGTTTATTAAACTAATGCAAATTTGAATTTGTACATAATAAGTCACTGTTGGCAGATTTTACACTCTGAATTCTGAATCATTTCCCTTTAAATCAGTAGGTCTCACTCTCGAACATTCAACAAAATTATTCAACAAAAATTTATTGAGGACATACTGTTTGTGGGCACTGTGCTAAGCTCACATGGTGAGGAAACTCAGTGCAGACCCTGTCTTTATGGGGCCCCTCAGGGGAGGAAACAAAGAATCAAAGAGTCAGTCAAGTGTATTATAGGACTAGAGAGGAAAAGTTCAGAGTCCTACAGAGTGGGACAAGAGATCCTAATCTAGTGTGCATGACAAAAAGTCTGAGTTCTGAAGGATTCATTCTTTCAACAATATTTTTTTATGGTACTAGGGATCAAAATCAGGGCCTTGCCAGCAAGTGCTCTACCACTAAGCTACACATCCAACCTTCAACAATTATTTTTGAATGCCTATTCTTTGCATACACAGTGCTAAGGGCCAGGAAAATGGGTAAGCAAGAGCTGCAGAGTGAACACCCAACCCGCCACCACACTCCTAGAACTGTCTTGAGGAAACAGGAGATGTTGTGGCAGAATCAAGGGGCTGGAGATATAGCTCTGTTGGTAGAGTGCCTGCCTGGCATGCACAAAGTCCTGGGTTCAATCCCCAGCATCACAAAATAAATAAATAAATACCTCTTTAAAAATTTCACCTGTCTGTAAATTTCAACCTGATGATGCCCTCCTTAAAGCCTGATGCAGGTGCATATGTAAAAGGTCACAGGGCACTGAGAGCCAGAGACAGATCTAACTGAATAGGTGAGAGGCAGGAGGGCTTCTTGGAGTTTTCCAGGCAAAAGGAATTGCTGGAGCAAAGGCCCAAGAGGGGAGAGAGCACATGGGAGGGAGAAAAAGTGAAAAAGACACCTGTGTGGCTGGAATGGCTCCAGCAAAGAATACAGGTACAATAGGAATGGGCTACTATGCCTAAAATGGATGGAGCCCTATAAAGATTGAGAGCAGTGGAAAGACAAGGCCCCTACTGGCATTTAAATGGAGCACTCTGGCTAAAGCAAAAATATTGGATTACAAGGGTTGCTTTGGCAGGAACTGCATCCTAATTACTTCCCCCTTTCTCACTTTCCTTTCCGGTAGCCTCAGAGATTTGAATAAATGAGTGCCAGATACACAGCTAAAAGCTTGCCAACAATGAGGGACTGTGACTTGAAGAAGCACACACTGCTTGACACAGACCAGTTCTCACTCCATCTCTAGTTGACTGGTGGCTCCTGGCAGGTCACTTATCATCTCTAACATCCACCTTCCTTATGATCTATAAGATGGGGAGAACAATGTCTCCTCCACCCAGCTGTATGAGTAATAGAAAGGGTGTGTGTAAATTACCTGGTATTTGGCAGAGCTCAGTACCTGCCAGCTGTTATTGGAAGTAATTGCAAGGTGTCAAGCTAGTCAGAGGAAGATTTCTAATATATAATGTATTATATGTAAGTACTACTTTTTTATGGGTAGCCATCTAGTGAAATCGTCCTAACACTAGTGTTGGAAAACAATTTTATATTACTTCTGTGATTAAATATATATATATGTGAAAGTTAAGTTTTCTCAATAAGTTATATTATACATGAGTTGCCTTATATTTGGCCTTTTCCGGTATATAATTATTCCCCAGAGAAACTGAGCTCATTCGTTAGCCTGTCCATCCCTCAGACTGAATGGCATTAGATTCTCAAGAATGGTTTTATTTATGAGCTTCTCCAGAGCCTACTAGGGAGCCGGGGAGCCTAACTCTCAGTGTGGGTGCTACTAGGGAGTCTGGGTCTCAGTGGTGGGTGCTCAGGAAATACTTGCAGAGTCAAAAAATAAATACAGAAAGGATGAATAAATTTAACTTATGAGTCTAGCAACTATATTTTATGAACCAAAATCAATACACATTGTATGTTCTGCAGAATGTGAGTGTCTTAGAGAAAACTTGGTATGGAAATCCAGAACTTGGAAAGTTAAGGATATATGATCAGCATATATTCTCAAAAAATGAACATCCTTTAAAAGGAGCTGCAACAAGTAGCTATAACAAGTTCCACTGTGGGCTTGTGTTACACTTATTTTTGAGCATAAAAATTGTTCCAAGTCCTTTGTTCACAGAGAAGGAACAATCTAGAAGATTTTTAAAGGACTTCTGTCTAACCACTGACACAAGGACTCAGGATCAGCTTTTCTGCTATCTCACTCACTATAATTAGTTGCCTTGATCAAACCTCTATTGGCACAAAAAGAGCAAGCAGAACAGCCATACATTTTGTTTTTTAAGCACAGCTGAGCCTAGCTCAACAGACTGTCAATTCAAAAGGGAAATAATATATGCAGTGAAGTTGGGAGACTGGGAACAAAGAATCCAGTATGACAATTTACAGGAGAGCTAAACAAGCACTCAAAATAGCATCAAGAAGGTAAAAAGCCTCAAGAATCTAAAAAAGATAAACTGGAGGGAGAAATTGAGAGGAGCTGGATTAATTAAAAATCAGTGAAGAAATTCAAGATTTTGTTTAAAAGGAATATTTTTAAAAGTCAGGTTTGTTAAAAAGTATAATCTATTGCAATAAAATTCACTCTTTTATCCTATAGTTCTGTGAGTTTTAATCATTAAGTATAGTCATGTTTTTACCATCACAACCAAGATACAGAATTGTTTCATCATCTCAAAATTTTTCTTGTCCCCTTGTAACCAAGCCCTCCCTCGCCCTTAGCACCTATCAACCCTGATCTGTTATCTATCTCTCTAGACTTGCCTCCTTTAAAGGAATTCAAGGGACTGTGGGGGTAGCTCAGTGGTAGAGCACATCCCTGACATGTACAAGGCCCTGGGTTCAATCCCCAGCACTGTGGAGCTGTGGGGCGGAGGGTGGGAATTTAATCATAGGAATAACAGAACTTAAAATGGGGGAGGCTGAGATTCTTCCCCAACCCTTGACACCTTCTCGCTTCTGACATCACTTAATAGCATCATTTAGTGACCTTATATTTATTAAGGATCTATCATTTGCAAAGATTTTGTATGTTAGCTTTCTTCTCACAACTTGTCCATGAGCCGTTATTTTCTCCATTTCCCAAATGAGAGATGAGACTAAAAAAGTCATCAAGATGGTAAGATGCAAAGGAGAGTTTAAAATCAAGTTTGTAAAAAAATGTTATTATGACTTATTTCTGGGTATTAGATAATGGCTAACTTGCACTTTCTCCTATAATTTTTTTATATTATCAAAGTTTTAGTTATTAGCTTATATGACTTGTTTTTTATTTTTTTTAGCATATATTACTTTTATAACCAGGAAAATATTACATTTTATAAACAAATATATAAATACATACTCTATACCTACAAAGTCTAATTCCCAAGTGTTTTTTCATTAGAGGGGAATGTTGAGAAGGGGATAAAGAAAAAGCTCCTTTGAGCAACTGGTACCCATTCAGAAGTGATAAATCAGAATTAAATTTACCAAAGCACTACATCATGGCTCCATGCACTCTAGATCTCATCACAGTGTGCCATCTCCACCTTCTAGCATAAATGACCTTCTAAAGTGAAGAGCAACCCCAGAGGCCCATGAAGCTCTCTGAAACCACTCTGGACCCACACTTAATCTTCCTAAGCATCTTCCCATCTCATCTCACATCTCCAAAAGACCAGGCAGGAACAAAATGATCATCATCATAGGCAAGTGAGTGCATGGCAGCCTTTCACCACTCCTGGTGAGGCAGGAAAATGAATAAGGAGGTCAAAGTTAAAGGGAACACAGATCGAAATACAGGTCCTATTTGAATATAGAAGCAATCCATAGAATGAGATAAAGACATATATCTGACAAAGAATTAGCATCTAGAATAGGTAATGTGTTCCTATATCTCAAAAAATAATTGAATTGACTCAAACAAACACTTCACAAAGGAAGATACACAAATGGCACATAAGCACTTTAAAAGATACTCAGTATTATTAATCATTAGAAAATGCAAATTAAAGCCATAATGTGATACTACTGCACACATGAGTGACTACAGTTAGAGAAAACCGACAACACTGAATGTTGGGAGAACACGGAAACTGACTTCTCATACACAGTTAGTTGGTGGTACAACCACTTTGGAAAAGGTCTGACAATTTCTTATGAAACTAAACATACACCTACCTTATGACCCAGCAATCCCATTCCTGAGTATGTAGCCAAGGGTTATGAAAACATTACCACAAAGACTTATACAAAAACATTCATAGCAGCTTTAATTGACAAACAAAACTAATGACTATTCATACAATGGGATACTAGTCAGCAATATGAAAAAACAAAATTTAATATACATAAGAACATGGATGAATCTTTAAAACATGGAAGACATAAAAAACATACTGTGCTTGCAATTACATGAAGCATTTAAAAATGCAAAAAATATGTGGTGGGGAAAAAATGGGAATAGTAGTTGTCTCTGAGGTTATAGGGACAAAAGGAGATATGAGGGAACTTTATGGAATGATAAGAATATTCTGTATCCTGGTAAGGATTTGTGTTACACAAATGTTTCCATTTGGCAAACATCATTAAATGGTCCACTTAAGGTGTATGTACTTTGCTGTATTTAAGTTTGTCCTCATTAAAGCAAACAAAAAGAACTGTATGTAAGCAAATATCAAACTCTAGTTAATTACATGCATACATGCATACTAAGGTATTTAGGTGTAAATTGTATAGATGTTTGCAACTTCCACTGAAATATATAAAAAAAAAGGTAAGAGGAATTCATGACTGAATAGAGGGACAGAAATATGGATAGATATATAATAAAGCAAGTACAGTAAAATGTTGATTGTAGAATCCAGATGGTAGGTATATGGGTGTGTATATATATACATATATATATACATATATACATTTTTTTTTGGTAGAGGGATTGAACCCAGGAGTGCTTAACCCCTGAACTATATCCCCAGCCCTTTTTAAATATTTTGTTTAGAGACAGGGTCTCGCTGAGTTGGTTAGGGCCTTGCTAAGTTGCTGAGGCTGGCTTTGAACTCACAATCCTCCTACCTCAGCCTCCCAGTTCGCTGGGATTAAAGGTGTGCACCACTTTGCCCAGCAAAGACAGGGTCTTGCTATGTTGTCCAGGCCGACCTTGAACTGCTGAGCTCAAGTGATCCTCTTGCTTCAGCTTCACTGGGATTACAGACAGGAGTCACCACAGTCAGTTTTGCACCTTATTTTTAAGTAAAGCACCCACAGGAGGCTGCAATGTGGTTTTCTTAGGGTAGAGACTTGACACAGAAACCTTGTTTATTAAACAAGCAAAAAATTAATTTTCTCTTACATAATGGACAACAGATATGCCCTTGGATAGTATGTGCCTCGATTCAAGAGGTTATGAGGGAAAACAAGTGAAGGGAGCTCCAGAGTTCTACCAAATATAAAATGACTGCAATGATTTAGCCAGAAAAATAAATTACGTCAGAAGATAGAAAAAAAACCTTGAAAAGCTCTAAGAAATAGATTCTATCACTTACCTCATTTATCTAGTTACTCCAAGGTATCCTGCTAAATTCATTCCTCTCTGAACATGTACCATATGTTGGGTACCATAGGCATTGATAATAATAGCTTTCTTATACCACATTTGAACAATTCTAAGATGCATAAATTTTTTCACTTTTTGACATCTCTGAAATTCAGATAGGACTTATAATCAATGATATGTCATAACTGGTAAAAATCTTTTTCTTAATGGAACATAAAAAATAATTGTTTCTTAAAATCAAGGACATCTTATATTTACTAAAACAGAATATCTAGTTCCTCACAGTTCAAAGTATTTTCATCGTTTTTGAGCCTCACAACATTAGTATTCAGTTGAGATTGGTAGTTATTCCTATTCCAAATATATGCATTGAGATTCAGAGAGATTCAGTGACCGGAGGTCCTCAGCTACAATATGATGAGATCCTAAATCTAAATACACTATTTTGTCTTGATGTTACACAAAATATTTATAGAATAAAAACTCCATGGAAACAAGACTTGGCTTTAGTCACTCCTGTAGCACCAGAGCATTGAACATTGCTTGACATATAGAATTTAATAAATATTTATTGAAAAAATGGGTATCTTATATTACAGAAATGAATGGGAGATCAGAAGAGAGAGAACTCTGTGCGTTGTAGTAGGTTGCTAAGTTTCTACAAGGGGACTATCTTGCCATCTTTTCTTTGTTTTGATGAACTTCTCATGAGTCAATCAAATATCATTCACTCCATGATGCCTTCTTCAGATTAAGCCAAATACATTTGCTCCTTAATGACTTGAGTAGGTACAAAGTGTAGAAGTTTTTGCATCAGGAAACCTGAGTTTACATCCCCTCTAATTTTAACCAACTGCTGGCATAAAACAATGGAAGAGAGTATGTAACTTACCTGCAACTCAATTTTCTTATCTGTAAAGTCAGGAATATCTGCTATGGTAAAATGAACCTGGCACATAGTAGGAATAACATTGGTACTTTTCTCTTCCCTCTGCCATGCTCCACTTGAACTTGGCAAACATTTTCACACTTCAGATTTTTCCCCAAAAAGATTGCAAATTTCTAAAAACCTATGTTTGATTCATATCCACTTCTCCAGAGCTCAGGAAAGTGCTTGACACATTTTAAGTGCCCTTAAATATTTTCAGAGTACAGTTGTTCACTTATTGAATCCATAAATACTCAATGTGTGCCTGTATATGTTAGAATTCTTTCTAATTGCTGAGGGTACCCCAATGAACAAAACTAACAAAACTCCCCATCCTTGGGCTGGGGTGTAGTTCAGTGTAGAGTATTTGCCTACCATGCTCAAGTTCCTAGGTTCAATCCCCAGCACAGAAAAAAAGATTATAGTGAAAAGTTCAACAAAGGAAAAAAAAAAAGGGATTAGGTTTAAAAAGTATAAGGGGAAGAACAGGGGTGACTTGTTGCAATAATTTGGATGTTAAAGAAAAGCTTCACTCATTTGGTGAGATCATTTGACCAAACACCTGATGGAATTAAGTAGAAGCCTTGCATGAGCAATATTAAATGAACCAGTCTATCTGGAGCACCAGGACTTAGAATATCAGGAAAAGAATTTGCATTTCACCTCACAAACCATAGTGAACCACTGAAGATTCTGGGGTAAGAAAGAGTGACAAAAAGCTTAATGTGACAGAACAGCTCAGGCAGGGAATATTAAAGGAAAAGGATGACAAGTCCATTTTAGAAATTTTGAGTTTGACATCATGTAGTTTAACAAAGAGACCCTGCTTGACAACCAGTTGGAAATATAGACCTGCAGTTAAGAGAGAAATGGGCATGAGATTTGAGGAGTATGATTCATTTGAGTCCTGACAGTTGATTATAATCATTTTCCAAGAGTTGCAGGCTCTATAGAGCAACATAGACCTTGTTAGAATTTACTTCTGGCCTAAGAACTGATAGAACATTCCTCTTTGGAATTTTCCAAGCTTAAGCCAAAACAAGACAACCACAGTCAGTAGTAATGAGAATGATATGCAGGACCTGACAGGGAGACGCGCCAGCAAATTAAGTCCTGTGTAGCTAAGAGACCCTGAAAAGTGGGGCACAACGTGCCTTGGGAAGCATGGACTCAGGAGAAATCTGTAAGAACATATATCATGCCAGATGCTTCAGCCGTATGGGAGGGCTTTTGTTTAAAAGTGTGCTATGTGAAATGATTTAGACACCCTTCAAAATACAGCATGCCAATGATTCATCCTGTCTAAAAAAACACAGCCCCTCACATTTGACTTATCGGTCTTAATACTGACTGGATATATCAAAAAAGAAACAAAATTCTCTTTTTTCACTTTGAAATGATTTCTCATTTACCCTCTAACAAAGAGGTATCTTTGAGTGCTACAAAACCAAGGAGTGAGGTTTGTAAACTGAAGAGAGAAAAGATGCAAGAAGCAGCTGCATCTTTATGTAAGATTCTTAAGCCCTACTAATGTGTTGGTGGCTGTGTAACAGTGAAAATCTACCACTGAATAAAGAGAAAAGAAAATGTTATTGATATAAACGTGGTTCTCACTGACAAAAGCAAAGGGTTTGGGGTTGGGGATATAGCTCAGTGGTAACACACTTGCCTATCATGCTTAAGGCCCTAATCTCACCACCCCCCCCAAAAAAAAAAAAAAAAAAAAAAAAGAGCAAAGGGCTTCTATTTTGCCTGAAATTCCAACTAGGTGTATCACATGCCTATAGTTAGCTGTTAGCTCCTGGGAAGGAAAGAGACTAAAGAAATGCACAAAGAGGGTAGCTCTGTGGTGGAGGTCTTGCCCAGTATTGACAAGGCCCACAGGGTTAATTCTGAGCACTGCAAAAAAAAAAAAAAAAAAAAGTCTTTCTTTCTTCAAATATTTTGCTTACATAACCCCCAAAAGAATTTTCTAAAGCCATGTAACTCCTCACATATTTTAAGTTGACATCTAAAATTATTTATTATAAGACAAAAAAAATAAAATAATGATAGACTATAGACTATAATTGGGATATATATTTCATGATACTATTTTCTAAAACAGGTTTTAACTTCCCAAGGAATACAACATCTCAAATTTGAAAGAAATCATGTAAACATTTTATGAGTCAGTTTTATTCAGTGTTGCTCAAAAGTTTTGCTTTTCCTGTAAGACATTCCAGTTCACTTAAAGAGTATTGACATCACTCACTTGTATGGTTCAGCTGCTGCAAATTCAGAACTTCTCCCACAAAGGCCAATTATTTTGCCTCCAATGCCAACTTCACCCTTCACCAGAACATGTATAAGATAAGCAAATCAAGGAAACCCCATGGGTGTAAAACAACTTGATTAATAATAAATAAAGGTGTCTTCACCAAGTCAATATCTTTCTTTTTTGATTTGTATTTCTGTGCCTCTACAAAAAAAAAAAAAAAAAAAAAAAACTGCTTCCTAAAGAGTGAAAACAACATTGTCACACCTAGCAAAATATTCAGTCCATATTAAAATGCCTCCATGTCCCCCAAATACCCTTTATGGCTGGTTTCATTAATCAAGGATCCAATCCTGGGTCATACAATGTGTCTGGTTGCTATATCCCTTTAAGTCTCTTTTAATATAGAACAGGCATTCTTAGTGGGGGTGATATTTTCCCAGAGAGAGGCAAAATTGGTTATTGAGAAATGAAAAAATAAAACCTTACCATTTTCATATGCAAAGCTCAGATACATATGTGTTACATAAACATCTATACAGGGTACTTGGGATGTGTTCATGGTGGGGGCATAATTAGAGGAAAATGTCTAAAAAGGGTCCTTTGGGCACTAGGTAGTGCAATAATGTAGGAAAATGGAAAAATACAAGTCTAAAACAATCCCTTTTTCAGGACACTGTACTTCAATGCATCCCCTTATTTAATTCATAGGGAAGGTTTTCATAGCCCAGGGCAATGTCCCATTGTATATTTGAGATGAGAACATTGGCACACATACCAACGTGCTGCTCAGATCCCCTACAAGAAGGGACTCACTCCCAGCTGTGAGGAGTGTGACTAGCTGACACCTTCTAGTTGTTTGATTCCTCAGTCTACCAGCCTTTCTAACCAGGGCATGCCCTTCTTGGGGTGGCCCCAGCCAATGAGTGAACAAGGCTGGTTTACCTGAGCACAGCCATTTCCACCTCTATGAGAACTTTCCTCTATGAGAACTTCATAGAGGAGTCTTAGCTGTGGAGTTGCCCCACTGAGCTCACAGAGACTTTGTGGGGGTCTGCATTACAGGCAGATGATTCCTCCTGCCCAAAATGCTTCCTCTCTTTTTCTTTCACAAAAGTTACTCCCCAATATAACATTTGCACTCCTAACTCTCTTAGCATCTTCCTCCTGGAGAACCAAACTGGCACAGTGAAGGCAAACCCAAGATCACGAGTCAGTTTTAGAAAAGAGTAGTCAGACAGTTAAAGATCTGGGAAATGATCTCCTTGATATTATGTGTAATCTTGAAATCTTTACCTACTGAAAGTGTAAGGAACCTGTCCAGGGTTAATTGGAGAAGTAGAATGCTAGGAAACACACAAAACACACACACACACACACACACACACACACAAGCTCAAATCCCTATAATAAAACCCATATTAAATATATTCTAGGAATTTGATCTAATCAATCAGGAGAGCTGGTTACACAATCTATTCTTCTATTCTATGTCTGGTGCCGAAAGCTTGAAATGCTCAAAGTCATTTGGAAAAGAAAGATGGCTGTGAAATGGGGGAAGCAAGAGGAAAACTGGAATCCTCAAGGATGAATTTTAATTGGCATTGATATCTCGCAGCCCCAAGTCACCAACTTCATGATCAGGTACTCCGTAGAAGAAGTTGTTGTCCCTTATCCAGGTGCTAAACACATACCTGCTCTGAGAGTCAGAGAGGTGGAGAAGCCCCAGGCCTGGCTGCTGTTCTACCCAGCAGTGCCAGCTGGTGGGTGGATGACAACACAAATGAACTGCACATGTGACTTCCATCAGGCTTCTGGGTATGAAAAGAATATTGCTGCTGCTCCACCATTTTACTTTAGCTTTCTAGATTTCATACAAAATATTTCTTGAAGCCCACACTAACCTAGAGCTAGGTAGGGAAAGGAATTCTGAAAGACATGGTTTCAGCTTAGCTGAACTGACACATAAATCCATTCAAAAGTGGTATCCAAACCTAGTTTAAGGACCACTGACTGGACAAACAATAAAGGTCCAGACAGCCTTTCTGAAAGTTTTTGATGGGGAATTCAGGATTAAATTTATAGCCTTGTTGCTATAATCATGCTGACATCTTGGATCCACTGAACTTTGGAGGATCATACAAGTCAAAGTCGGGTTAAGCTAGAGATTAGAACTCATAGAACCATCAGTTTACATCCCCTAAAAGCAGAGTTCTTCATGTCCTTGTAAGTGTGTGGGGGCAAAACACAAGTCCCAATTGATTAGTTTCTGATTGACATGCCATCACTGGCTGCAGGCAGAGATAGTGGTCAATAGGAAATCAAGCTTCATGCTGCTATTACAATACAGTATTTCCTGAAGGCAGATGCTGCCTTCGTGGTTCTTCATGCCTCAAAGAGTTGGAATCACAGAGGCAAATAAATTTGTGAAGGACAGAAAAAAGTCACTCTTGTCCTGCCTCATGTTTTCCCTCTCCACTCCCTGCCCTCTTATGCCAATATATAACTTAAGGTCCACAAAATGAATTTGAAAACATTAAATTAATCAAGACTATAGTTGCAAGAAATAGAAATTTAAGTCAAACTAATTATAAACATACAAGTAAACATAAAAGAATGATAGAAGGAAGAAAGAAAGAAAAGTTATGGTTTGTTTTTTATTTGGCTCAAGTGATGGGTAATCTGGGGAGAAATTGCTCTCTCTCTCTCTCTCTCTCTCTCTCTCTCTGTGTGTGTGTGTGTGTGTGTGTGTGTGTGTGTGTGTGTGTCTAGCAGAGGCTACATTTTCTCCTACTACAGCTGAGTTTACTCACCTTACTGTGGATGGGAAGTGGAACATGGTTCGGATAACCCCTGGTATATCATCTCATTCAAACGATGCTAGAAGAGAAAACTTCCTTTTCCCCAAAATGTGCACACAAATCCCAGGGAAAGGCTCTAACAACTCAGTTTGGTGTAGCCAAGTGGATGTGATTATGGTTGGCCAAACCTGGACTCATGTACAACCTGTAAACAGAAGATTTGTTCAGCAACCCTCTAAAGTCACAAGGAAATAAAGTATTAGACCAGGAGAAGAGGGGGAAGAATTGAATAAAAACAATTGACAGGTGTCCATTACAGATCTTTTATGTCTCAAGGTTTCCAACAACTTCCCTGAAACCAGAGAGGACATTTACCATACAAAGGAAAAACTCCTTGTTGATAGAAAGAAGAGAAAGTGTGCAGAAGAGAGGAGCTGGGTGAATAGGTTGTCATCAAAATTCTTGGAGAGTGTATCCTCTCTCTGTGTGTATGGCTCTTATATCTTCTTCTACCAGCCTCTTATCCCCTCAGGGGATAAGAACAGCACCTACCTCATTGGGCTTCTGTGCGCACTATGTGAGCTAGTGCAAGTGAACACTTGGTAGAAAGTCTGATGCACAGGAAGTTATTTTTATAAATAATAAACTTGTGTGCATTCATATAGCAGCCATTTTCCCACTGCACAGAGGATTATCTTCTGCAAATAACTGCTCCTCAATGCTTAGGGTTCTTTTTCGGGCACAGGGAGTTATTTGGAGTTAGTGGATATATATGGACAGGAATTAGTGGATAAAAATTCCACTTCCTTGTCCCTAGAATCATTTTTGAGACCTCTTCTATACCTTCTTTCAGAGTTCCCCAGCATGGCTGTACTCTTGATTGATGCCTTTGTTCAAGAATATGCCCCTTCTTTTTTTCTACTTCATTTCTTTTCTTGTCTGACTCCCCCACTCCCTTGTTAGTGTTTCCTAGAACCACCTCCTGAGCAAACTACTTGCAGGCAAATTCTCATCTCAGTTTCTGCCTCCTGGGAATCTAAACTAGGACAATAAATTTGCAAAGAAATATTGTGAAAGGATATGCACCAAACTGTTCGCTATCATTATTTTGTAATTGATGGAACTGTAAGTTATTTTCCTTTTTGTTTTCTATATTTTGAACATTTTCCACAATGAAAGTGGATAGCAACTAATTTATACTGGTTTAAAATCTCAAGCCTGGTTTTTAGTTTCTTCAGGATGTGACCTACTTCTAACTCTACATACCCAATTAAACATGTGTTACCTTTGCCTCCACTAAGTTCATTCCTAGCTTTGTGGCCTTACTCATACTTTACCAAGCTCTTTATATAACTCCTACCTCTTTCACAAGGCCTCCCCTCACTCACTCAGCCTATGATGCCTGGTTATGTCCATTTCACTTAATCGACATTATCAGTTCTTCCTATACCCTGCAAGACTTTAAAAAGATTATATAAAGTACTTTTTAGCCATATGAGTCTCTCAAGCTTCTAGACAATTTGGATCATCAGCAGAGCTACTTTCAACACAAAAATAATGTAATACTGATTCAAGATAAATCACTCCCCCCCAAAAAAAAATATTTAAGATACTATCTGAGCAGCATCTGCTGTTTCAGTCTTTAACAAAGCGTCTTTTTATAGGACAGCAGCAGTTAGGAAAGAAAAGAGAGAAACAGAAGCTGGCTCTAATGCACTCATTCCACCATCCATAAGTGATCTTTTCATTGAGGACACAGCCGATAAGGAGAAAAAGAAAGACAAAAAGCATTCTTGACTTAGGAATGGAATCACAGCTCCCCTTCAGTGGTCTGATTCAGATGCTCAGAATGGCCTTGTTAGTCCTGAGCCTCTTGTGAGTTATGAGTCTCCCTCTCTTTTCCCCCAGGCTTCATATTAAAGACAAGACGCAGCTGCCTGGGCCTCTAGAGATTTCCCAGCAGTCTATTATGGTGAAATAAAATACCATGTTATGCTGGAAAACCAGCCAGTCCTTTTTTCACATAGGCTGTGCAATCTCATGGCCAGGATAAAGGATCCCAGGCCCTGGACACTCATTGCTTCTCTTGAGATTCGTGGCATGATCTATATAGTACTTAAATGTTGTGTATGTATTCCGTGCATGATACTGATGATTATCTTGTAAAGGGATTATATATGTTTGTATAATATGTATATATTCCTCCTTCTTGAAATACTGTCCTGAAGGAGGGCAACTATTTTATTTCCTAGTGAAGAAATGTTCCCTGACACTGGTGACACAGATGACTTGGGACTTTGATAGGCATGTGATCTTCCCTGTTTGCATCTTTCATGTCATTTCTGTCAGAGGACTGCATTATACAAATGCGTTGAGGTTTTTGCATAATGATTTGTTGAACTGCTTCACATGTTGCAATCTCAGCTTGATCTGTCCCAGAGGAAAATGGGGCCAACTAAAACAGGTCTGCAACCCAGCATGGAGATCTGGCGTATACTAGGGAAATGTTGAGAGGGTGTCAAATTGAAGACTATCTATCTCTAGTTAAATGGTTTAAACTCTAGTAGAGACTGCTTCTGTTTGAATCTAGAAAGTTCCCCAAAGGCCCATGTGTTAATGACTTAGTCTTCAGTTTTGAGCAATTGGGAAGTGGTGGAACCTTTAGTAGGTGGAACCTTTAGTAGGTAGGAAGTTGGGACTTTAGAGGTGTGCTCTTGCAGGGTATACTGGAACTCTGGCCCCTCCCTCTCTGTCTTTGCTTTCCAGTTGCCAGGAGGTTGAGCAGACTTCTCTTCCACTCACTCCTGCCATGATATTCTGCTTCACCACAGTTCTAAAGCTGCAGGGCCAAGTGCTTATGGACTAAACCTCTGAACTGTGAACCAAAATAAACTTTTCCTCATTTAAGTTGTTTATCAACTATTTCATCAGCCTGACAGAAAACTGACCACTACAGAGACAGGCTGAAAGTAAGCCTGATGCCCATCCTCGTATCTTGATTTTAACCGTTAAGGAATAGAAAAAGTTTCAAATTTCAGCAAGGACTTGAGTAAGCCCATAGCACAGAAGAATCGCACGTGAGAAATTACTGAGTTCTTCCTGCTAATGACAATAGGTTTCCAAGTATCAACCGACAGCTCTCCCTGCACACTCCTTCCTTCCTCTACCATTTTACCTAGATACAAACTAGTAAGTAGGATAAATTAAGATCTCTCTCCTTGTTGGAAATCTTTACCAGGAGACTTAAAAATCAAATTTCTTTCTGACTTATCTGTAGGTATATATGAGAGAATAAGAAACCAATAATGATATAAATGTTAATTTATATTTTCTATCCGATATACAGGTCATTTTGGGGTACCCAAGTAAAATCTGAAGCAGTTGAATCTACCAACAGAGGGACAAAGATGGAGTCTTATTTATTTTCCTCTTTTTTTTTATAAGTGATCACAATAGTATTAGATTAAAACATTCATGCCCATTTTGAAGAAAATTATCTGAATGGAAATTATCAAATGCAATACATGACTATATCTTGAGCCACTTTTCTGCTTTTCAATTATGAAAGTAAAATGCTCTTCAAGTATAACTCATTAATGTTTCCAAGATATAATAGTCCCTGATGAAAGAGAAATGACAATTGTCATCATCTCATTTTACAGATGTAACTTGGGATGAGTCTGCATATCAGTCAGAATAGCATGATGTGAGGTAGAACAGAGGGAGCAAATTAACTGCCCAGAATCTACAATGGGCTCCTTTTCTATCTCCTTGCCACTTTGACTACATAACAACCTAGGAACCCCTCACATTGTACTCTGGCATACTAAGAAAAATCTCCCCTGTACATCAGAATGGGCAGAGCAAAGAGCCAAATCACTGGACTTAGATTCTGTTTTGTTCACCATCATAAATATACCTCTAACCCACATGCCCAGTGCCTACCCAACTGAGCACTTGATTCAGCATTAGTGAACTCAGATCAAATGAAAGAACAAATGAATGGGAATCATGTGGTTCCCATTTTGGTGTTTGAACCATTAAATCAATGCTTCCTAAAATGGCACCATCAGCCCCTTTAGAAAAGAGACCCTAGCATTAACTACCTGTCATTTCTCCTGCAAAACCACCAAGAAGAATCCTTTCACATTGACGAGGGACCACATACATCTGGTTCTAGTAATGCCCCTTCCTAATAAAACGAAGACCTAAGTATAAATAAATAAGTAAACATTTAAAAATACCATGTATGTGGAAAGGTCTTTCATGTGTAATACTACATTCATTGGGCCAAGTGATTTTAAATGTACTATCTCCTTTGATCTTCAAAAAACCTTATTAGGGGGGCTGGGGAGATAGCTCGGTCAGTAGAGTGCTTCCCTTGCAAGCACAAGGCCCTCCCCTCTCCTCTCTCTCTCTCTCTCTCTCTCTCTCTCTCTCTCTCTCTCTCTCTCTCTCTATCTCTCCATATATGCTGATCTATGCATAGCTTTCTTCACATTGTCGAAGATTTCCATAATCCACAAATTTCCACTGCCATAGAGCCTTGCCAGTCCTAGACTCATACACAAGCAGGATGTTTGATATCTCAGCTGCCAGTCCATTCTTCAGTCACTAACCAGCTATTGGGCGCATCCCAAGCTCACAGAATCTGCCTGAGCTGGGGTTGTTCACTTGTTTCACTTGGATACGAAGATGGTGATCATTAATTATAAAAGCAGTATTTAGAAATGGCTGCCACTTAGATTTTGGTCTACTAGTTTTTATAAACATGTGCTATTGATATAAATAATTTGCATCAGAGATTTGCTTGGGTTCTTCTGTAGAAATACTCTTCACATTCCAGACAGTTTAAGGATCCAATCACTACCCAGATTGCAATTACACTTTTTCATTTGATTCAACATAGAGAAACATACTAATAGTCTGTAACATTTTTAAAAAATATTTTTAGTTGTAGACGGACACAATATCTTTATTTTATTTATTTATATGTGGTGCTGAGGATCAAACCCAGTGCTTCACACATGCTAGGCAAGCGCTCTATCACTGACCTATAACCCAGCGCAACATTTTTGAGTGATAACTCTACAAGATAATGCTCAGTGGTTCACATGCATTAATCATTCAAGGCTTACAAGGATTGGACACCATCCCAATTGTAAGTTACTAGTCACTAGCAGAGCCAGTTATCCTGTAAAGGCAGGCCTCTGGTCAGGGCCTACAAGCCCTTCTACTCTGTGACAAGTCTGGGCCATCCCTGTAGAAGACAAGAAGGAATGACTCCCTCAAGGAATGTGAAATCCATGAGCACAGATGTTTTGAAAGTTTCATGAATGTAATAATAAAAGGCAGAATGCAACCTAATATGGCCCTCTCTGTGCAGCAGATAAGGAATAATGATTATTTCTTTAAAAAAGAAAACCTTCAATTTGTGTGTGATGCTCTTTAAAAGAACTTAGAAAGAGGAAACCGCAGAGCATATTATAAGACAGGCAGACTCCCAAACATCACAATTACCTGGTGGAAAAGCAGAGCCAAGACTGAGGGGGAAAGTCCAGAAAGTCAGTGGCTGGGATGGACTTAAAAGTTGTATGTGCATCTGGAGATAAAGAGGTCAGAAGGGCTGAGGAAAGATTAGCACTAATGACCCACAGGATTAGAAATCCTCCAGCAGTAACTCCTAATACAAGACGGGTGGCTGCTACTATCAAGATAGCACAGACATGGAGAATCCAAGAATTAACAACTAGCACTGGAAGACCCTTGAAGGCCAAAACCTTTTTGTGGTTTATTTTGTTTTGCTATAAATCATTTACTTACTATACTGTAGTTTTTATGACAGTATATACTGTATTAATTTATGATCATCACTGGACTGAGAAAGAAAACACAAAGTTTATGTACAGAAAAAAAAAAACACCCAAACTGTTTTCTTTTGATAGGTGACTGTGTGGGGAAAATTATGCCAAGAGTCATTTTTGAAGGTGGGAATCACTATATCACTGTATAAACACCACCAGTTTTTAAATGACTTCCAACTCCAATTTGGCAGTTGAAGTGGTCTCCACCAAAAAACTACTTTTCATAAATGCCTATTTGTTTTTACTTTAAAATTGTTAGTTTTTAAATTTTTTTTAGTTGTAGACAGACACAATACCTTTATTTTATTTATTTTTATGTGGTGCTGAGGATAAAACCCAGTGCCTCCCGCATACTAGGGCGACACTACCACTGAGCCACAACCATAGGCCTTTACTTTTAAATTATTTTTAAAAATGGAAAAAAACTAAAAATTGGAAGAATGCAGAACTAGGGAGTTCAGGACCTTGGTGGAAGAGTTTTAAGAATTTGACCCCCTTCAATATTTATTCATCAAAGATTATTTCTTCAAACTAAAAAACATAATTTGATAATTCAATTGCTACTTTTAATCTCATCTCTGTCACATGCTGCATGGAATTGTACACTAAAATGTGAAGAGTTTTCAAATAAACAAACAAAAAAAGTTCATTTGTACTCCATTTGTCCTTTAATGGTTATCTGATTGCAATTATCTTTTTCCAAAAAATCTTGCTAGAACTTGAAAAGTTCTAACAGAAATTGGTATGGAGCAGTCAAGCAATGGCAAGTTCAAGAGGGGGGAAAAAAACAGTAAGTCCTGACTTTGAAAAGTATTTACATACATTCCAGAGCATTCCAAACACACAAAGAATAAACTTAGGGAGAAAAGGCATTCCATGCCCAAAATTGTATTTTAAACTGGGATCTGAGTGAAAGAAATACATTATGTTATTGATATATGGAGAGAAACAAAACAAATTGTAGGCCCAAATGGAGTGTTCTTGGAAGATTTGTGAGAGGGGCAAATATACACCAAGTTGATACTTCGCATAAGGACTTGCTTTGCAATTTGAGCATTTTTGAGCTTGCAATGGAATTTTAAAGCCATCCAGAAACAACAGATGTTTGAACCTAAATGATCTAACTTCTTGATGCCAAAATTAGGGCTCCGAAGAGGAACGTAACTTATGAAGCATAATGTCAGTAACTCTTCTCCAGGCAAACAGTTCAAAGAGATTTATTCTACTGCTTGCTGACCTACCCTTTTATCTGTGCCCATTTATTTACAAAGTGATAAAAATTTCTGTCAAATGGGAATATTAATAAATAAAACCCAAGTCTTTTTTCTAGGTCTGACTTCGATCTCTTCTCCTCTTTGAGCACTCTGTCTCTAACTGAATTATGAATCAGGAGAAGGACCCTTCTGAACATTATTTCCTCAAACTATTACAATACAAAAATATATACGTAACAATAACTATTACATACAATATATCACATATGTATATACCTACACAATACAGAATTTTCTAACTAATTTTATAGTTAAAAACAGCCAAGCCAGACATTGCAAGTAAGCAAACAAAAGCCAATAAATACTAACTCCCACCATCAATAAATAAGCAAATTCTTCTTTGCAAGCTATTTTACTTAAGATTAAATAGGTAACAAATATCTGTCAAATCTCTGCTTTACTTGATTAAAACATGTAAATATAGAATTAAATATTATACCATTTCATTCTAAAGCAAGGTTGTTTTTATTAGCTTTCAGATTAACTCCCTCTCATCTATTAAACAAATGAATGTAATTTATACCATCCAATTGCTTTGATCAACTTCCAAAAAAACTACTTATACACCTCATTTACCAAATAAATTTCTCAGCAAAGTAGCAAGATTTATTTGTTTCCAGAATGATGTTAACGTAAAGCTGTCTCTTATTTTAGCCATACAAATACAGTAAGATAGCACCTTTGAGGATAAAGTGGCAGTATGGTCACAGTTCTAAAAGGCAGCCAGGAACTCGAGAACTGTAACTGCATTTTAAAAATAGCTTAGCAGCTATGATTATAATTTAGCTCCCCAGCACGTAAGCATGGTATGAACAGGAAATGGGAGTACATCTTCTGAGCCTGATAAGGGTCTCTAATGTAAGACATATGCTCTGTTGCTTAGCTGCCAAGCTAGGCCTAGCCAGAAAGAAGAAAAGCATATATATTTATCTTTAACCTAAAGATCAAATTTATAAATCTTGGAAGATTTTTTGAATTACTATCGAGTTAGGTGATGAAGCCGAGAATGTGTGGCACAGGTTCAATTGTGAAAAATGTCTTTATTTGAAAAATAAAGATCTGAAGTAACTTCCAAAGGAAAATTCATTAAGTTAGCTATGCATCACAAGCTTTGTTATCTCAGGCAGCTTCGGTAGGGCTGATCTTGTCCTTAGAGATATCACTCCTAATCAAGAGGACTTTCATAACAAAAGAAACTTCATTGTCTGTAAAGGTCTAAAGTTGGTCTCACTAAGGATTGTATGTTTAAAAAACATTTTACAATATCAATAATTGTTCATAGTTCTACTTACAACAAGTAGGAATATAACAGAATACCCTTGGATTATGCCTATATTCTAGAAAGGAAATGATAGTTGATATTTTTCTAGATTGGTGTTTTCAGAAAGTAGAGTAAAAAAACAACACAATTCACAATGGTCATGTGACAGTATATTAAAGCACAGACAGATCAAATCATACATAATTTTACAGTCCACATTAAAGACAACGAAAAGGAACTGTCTCCTTGGCCTACCATCAAAATACAAATTGGATTTATTATCTTATGATACAGATCATGGTAAGGAAAATTTGAGACATCTGGAAAACAACAAAAAATTAGTTTTGATTACTAGGTTCTATTACTTTACAATCAGAAATCTAGGAATATTTTTCTGGTTATTCAGATTAAGAATAAGTTTGCTCATTCAACAAATATTTATTGAGTGCTTCCTATGCATGAGGCACTGTACTAACTACTAGAGATTTAACAGTGGGAAAGAAAGGGTGCTTACGTTCAAGAAGTAGAAATCAGTCAATAAATAAATGAACAAGAATTCTTCCAGGGAAATTAATGCTATGAAGGGGACAAAAGAGTAATATGTAGAAAAAGACAGAATTGATGGGGACTGCTTTAAATAGTGTAATCAAGGAAAGCTTTACTTGAGGAGAGATCTGAATAATGAGAAGAAACCTGTCATGGTTTGGATCTTAAATGTCTCATGAAAGATCATGTGCTGAAGTGCAGCATGTTCAGAAGTGGGGCCTTTAGAAGGTGATTGGATCAAGAGGGCTCTGATCTCACCGAAGGATTAACCCATTGATGGATTCATAACTAAATTTAGCATGATATCTTGGAACAGGAAAAGATAATGCATATGAATAATGTGTACACTTTAGTTAATAAAGATATATCAATATTGGTTTAATAATTACAATAAGCACAGCATACTAAATTAAGATGCTCATAATAGGGAAATAACACAAGAAGCATGGGAATTCTCTGCACTACCTTTGCTTTCTTTGCAAATATAAAACTGTTCTTAAAAATAAAGGTGATTAATTAAATAAATAAATATAGTATAGCCATATAATGGAATAATTCTATGAAATGCTCAAGAAGGAATAAGGAAGCTCTTGTAGAACTGATAAGGAAAGATATTCAAGGTGGTTAAGTAAAAAAAGCAGTTGCATAAGAACTTGTATTTGCCTAAATAAACCCTGCATGTACATACAAGTACCTAATAGCAGTGTAGCAGTGGCCATCTGTCAAGGGAAAAGTGGAGAAAACAGAATGGATGGAAAAGAGGGTGAGCAGAAACACACACACACACACACACACACACACACATACAAATAGCATGTGAATGAAATATCTATTTACCTGCCTATAGAACTCTATAAATAAGTACTGAGATGGACCCCTGGGTAAACCAAGGACACAGTCCCTTCCTCAAATGATCGATTTTCTATCCCTGAATCTCTACAAGTGAATTTTTTAAAAAAATATGTAGAAAGTTAAAAGCCAGCAATTTTAAGCCTGCCAACCTGTATGAACTCATCTTTCACAACCCGAACTCAAAATGACTGCCTAAAAGATAATGCTACCCTTCCACAGTATACTCAGGTAGACCTAAATAAAATTTTCTATTCTGAAAAACTCTTGTTGTCCACTAAAAGAGAAAGACTTTATAGATAGAAGAAAAAAAAAGAAGTGAATACAGAATGTCAGATCCTTAAAACAGTTTTTGAAATGAAAAACAAGCTATAAAAATTTGTTATTTAAAAAAAAAAAAAAGATTAGCAAAGTTAAACTCTGGTCTACCTCCAGTATAATATTCCCTCACTGAATATTTCAATAGTATATATATATAAGAGGACAGAATAATTTGAAATCAGAAATTATTATTTTTAAAAGTAGTATATAGTGATTTAAATAATAAGATTTATTTGCCTTTGTTTCAAAGATCAATTAGAAATCCTACCTTGACACCTTCATAGGGACCTGAAAGATCAGGTTTGAATCTAGATTTCTAGCCTCTGTAGTGCTCCATACTAGGGAAAGAGGAAAGAGCTGGCCCCTAGTCCCCAGCCTATGGCCTACCCATCATTGGGAGGAAAGAGGTAGGAAAGAAGCCATGGAGTTGGGAATTCCTCTGTCCTGGTTACTGTGAATGTAGCCTGGTGAGGCTACACAGGCTCTGAGAGGGTACATCCCCTCAGCAACACAGACCAGACCCCCACTGGGAGAAGCAGACCCAAGAAGGCCAAAGTAAGGGCTTCAGGGCTTCAGGTCAGGGACTCTTCTTCTTCTGCCCTAAGGGTGATACTGCTTCAGATACTTCATGGTGATCAATCACCAAATTCTCTTTTCCAAAAAAAGGAATAGAGAATAAAGCTTTCCCTTGTCTAGGTCTTTTGGAATATTGCTTTGGAACAGAGATTTTTTTATTGAAATGCTGACAAACAGAGACAAATAAAAAATGTAGTGATTTGTCTTTTAGCATCATGCAATATTGGGATTTTCTGAAATTCAAGGTCATGTGTAAAATATAGTAAGGTGGTTTGGGTTGATTTTTATTATTGTTTTGTGTAGTGTTTACACAGTATATAATTCAAAAGATAATCTCTAGAGAGAAGAAATAAAGGAAGAGGAAGAATGGAAAAGGAGATTTATTCATCAGTTAACACTATTCTGAACTGTTTTTTTTTCTTTTATAATGTAGATATATTGTATTTACCATAACACACACACACACACACACAAACATCAAGATCTGGTAATAGTCCCTTAAGCAAATATAAAGGTTAGAACTTGAATTTATTTATTGGGTATAGTCTTTTCATCCCCAGATGAAATACTGCCAACACAACATATTAGGTAATGTGATAAATACAGAAACTCTATTTTTTCTTAATGGCAACATTCACATTTGAAGCAATCTGTCAGTAGCAAACAGCTTTGACTGAGTTGCCTGGTTTAGCAGATGTCTTTGTTAGGAATGTGACAATTATTGCCATTATTTATTTCACTGAATATCAAGTGGTTCAGAGGGAAGCCAAGCCTCATCAATAGTGCACATGGTTAATTACATCATGTATCTCCTCAAGTGCCTTATTCTTTGTTACTTGCTCTTGAAAGTGTCATAAAAAGACATCTGACTCTGACTTAAAAAGTGAATGCTGTTCAAGGTTAATATCAGTTGTCACACAAAATTATGTAGACTACATAGGAAAAAGAAAATTATTTTTTCCAGACACTTTATTTACTATATAATAATACTAAGAAACATTCACTAAATGCCTATTCTGTACCAGATAATGAGTAAGTACTCTATGTACATTTTCTCTTTCAATTATTATCAGAAACTTCCCTAATAAGTGCATATTCTTTCACCTGCACTGAGTCTTCTTTTTAACATGCTACTATTTGTTATATTAGCCAATGACCTGGTTTTTTTTGTTGTTGTTGTTGTTGTTGTTGTTTTGTTTTTTGGTTACAGGGGATTGAACTCAGGGGCACTCAATCACTGGGCCACATCCCCAGCCCTATTTTGTATTTTATTTAGAGACAGGGTCTCACTGAGTTGCTTAGTGCCTCACTTTTGCTGAGGCTGGCTTTGAACTCAAGATCCTCCTGCCTCAGCCTCCAAGCGGCTGGGATTACACGTGTGCACCACCACCTCAGGCCAGTGACTAGTTTTGATATGAAGAATATAATAAATTTTTGTCCACTGAATAATTCCTAGTATTAGAAATTTGGGTGGAAACTTACATTACAATGAAGGCCATATTATTGATGAAAAAAATCTTTCTCCCCCCAAATAAATAAAAATCATTCTTAATTTTATGAATTAAATCAAGGCAACCCTTGATACAGAATTCAACATTTCAATAAGCAATAAACACCTATTATGGAAATGCTTCACTTTCATTAGCTAGGGTACAAAAATGAATTACTCTGTCCCTCTCTTCCAAGAATATGTGCTTTAATGGAGAAACATTTGGGTGTCAAGACAGATTGTGGGAAGATTTTTGTTCCATATAGCAGCCAAGTTCTTGATAACGTGGGGAGGCTCCTGTTCTGACTTTGTTGATGGGAACAGAGAATTTTGGAGAATGATTTGAATCTGGCTTGAAATGTCCCTGACCTGGGGCCCGAATGTTTGAGGACCCTACTTTGGTCTTCCTTGGGTCTTACAAAAACTCATCTGGGAAGAAGACAACTAGACAGAGGTAGTAGTTTAAGAAAAGGCAACTAAGTGCAAGGTCTGTTTGGGGGACTTGTCACAGATTAGGCTGTAAGAATGGGAAAGGAAGTAAGACTGAAGAGTGAATTCAGATCAAATCATGGAGGACTTTGATTATATACAGCCGGATGAAAATCTTTGAGCTGGAAAGCATGACGTGGTCATATCTGATCCTTAGGAAGATGAAACCAGCAGCAGTGTTTAAAAAAAAGCAACATGTAAGATATTGGTGGAGAAAGATAATTAAGTAAGCCAAAGAATAGCAAAGTGCTTTCTAATATGCAAAATCACTTAACATGTGATTTCACTAACTAAAGGAAAGACAAATGGAAGCAAGGGGAGGAAGGCTATTGCAATAGTCCACACCAAGAGTTAATAGACTTTTGGAGGGTAGTGAACAGAGCAGATTGCTTTGGAAGATAATGGTGGAAGGATATTTCATTGGATTGATTAGCCAAGATAAAAACCACAGGCATAAAAAGAGATGATTGAATTTAGATCAGAGTTTAAGGTGTTTGCAACACATCAGTGTGGGATGCTCAGCATTGAACTAGAAATAAGGGTTTGATTAGGGGAAGACAGATGAGGGCATAAGGTACAGGGCTGGGAGTCATTCCTATAAATGTGATAGGTAGATAAATAGAGCCAGAAGATAGAATGAGATTCCCAAGGGACTGTTGAGAGTTAAAACAGAGAGGACTGAGCAACTAAATCTTCAGAAAGTCCATATTTAAAAGGTTTTTTTGTTGTTGTTTGTTTGTTTGTTTGTTTGTTTTTCCTTTCAGAGGGGAAGCAGAATCCTGGAAGGAAATCCAACAGAAGCAGTTCACAATGCAGGAGAGCCAGAAGAATGTAACATGAACATCAGTGGAGATAAGAGTTCTAGTAAGGAAAGGATGACCACTGTTGTCAAAATCTAGTGAAAACAGAATTTAAGCCAAAGGTCTAGAAAGTTTTTGGCTTTAGGACTTTCCACTGGCTGATGGTGCTGAGAATCAAGTGGAAGAAGAAACCAAAAAGGATGAAGCTAGTAGAAAAAGAAGGAGACCAGGGATGGAAATTAGAGTCATGGAATACTCTCCTTAGGGCAGAAGAGCAAAGGGTTGCACATATCAAGGGAGGGACCGGAAGGAAGGATAGCCCAGAAAATATATACAGAATAGATTAATAGAGCAAAGTCATGAAGGACATGAGAAAGGAAGCGAGAAAAGGATAGATAAAAAACACTGGATTTACAAGGAAATAGGAAAATATTTCAAACACTAAGACTGAAGATAAAGGGAATGGACAAAATGAAAATTATAAATATGCATATTAAATGACCTCTATCTTCTTTTAAATTAGGTGGCAAAAGAGGGTGGAGGTAAGTGTAGAAATTTAATGAAAAGCCAGAGAATTGAAAAATAGGCATGATTATTATGAAGATAAATCAATAAAATAGCCAGGTATGGTGGCACACACCTGTAATCCCAGTAACCTGGGAGGCTTAGGCAGGAGGATCATAAGTCCAAGGTCAGCCTCAACAACTTAGTGAGACCCCTGTCTCAAAGTAAAATAAAAGGGCTGGAGATGTAGCTCAGTGGTAGAGCGTAATACCACACACACACAAACACACACACACACACACAAACAGTGGATCGGTACAAGGTGAGTCCAGGCAAATTTGATGGAATACGTTCTAGGGCATCCAGGTGGCCTGGTTTTGCTACATATTCCAGAAACATTCGTCTGTCTAGAAAAGGGAAAAGGAGATACAAACGGATGCTTTAACCAGGGCAGAACAGGGGTGAGAGAACAGGGGTGATAGGAGTTAAGTTGAGTCATTAAGATGCAGATGAGTGCACAGTTGAAAGAGTTGTCCCTGAGATATTCAGGAGGGGCCTTATGATGTCCTGCATCCTGTGAGGCCAGGAAACCAGGTGGATGGGGAAAGAGAAAAGGGACTGCATCAAAAAGTGTGAAGAGTCCTTTACGTATACATAGAAAGAACCAATCAAAAATAAATAAATAGATGAGTGAAAAGAAGACCAGGAGAGCTGAGGAAGGACAATGCTGGGAGGGAAGAGGGGAGGGAAAAGGTGAGGAAAGTGAACGGAAATCAAATTCCATGCATGTATGATTTTGTTGGGATGAACCCAACTACTATGTATAACTACAATGCTCTAATCAAAAGAAGTGTGCAGAGTGAGTCAGAAGGAGTAAGATGTTAGGTAGAGAGATGGAAGGAAACTTAAAGCTTGAGTGTCTCCAGTTTGGAGAAGTTGTGGGTGATGTTGAAATGAGGGTGTTGCTGGCTTCACAAAGGAGGAATCGAGGCAGAATGATGTGGAAGTCCCCAAAGCCACGATAAGAAAATGATAGATCGGAGAGTTAGAAAGGACTTTGAGTTCCAAAGAATACTCTGGTTATAGCACAGTTTTCTTGGTATTACAAAAATCACTCTAACATGGTATTGAAATGAGTGACTAGAAAAATATCTGGAAAGACATTCAACCTGTTCACTCAGTAAATATATTGAGTGCTATGATGTACTCAATGTAAAACTATATTTGGTTCCTTTGCCCATTTATTGATTGGGTTATTTGGTTTTTTTGGTGTTAAGTTTTTTGAGTTCTTTGTATACTAGAGTGATGCAGTCACATCAGTGTTTATAGCAGCTCAATTCATAATAGCCAAGATATGGAACCAACAGAGGGTGCCTGTCAAAAGATGAATGGACAAAGAAAATGTGGACTATATACCCAATGGAATATTACTTGGCCATAAAGAAGAATGGAGTTATGGCATTTGCAGGCAAAGGAATGGAACTGGAGATATCATGCTAAGTGAAATAAGCCAGCCAGTCCCAAAAAATCAAAGGTCAAATGTTCTCTCTGATATGTGAATGCTAACCCGTAACAAGGGAGGGTAGAGAGGGAAAATACAGAAGTTCATCAGATTAGACAAAGGAGAATGAAGGGGGGGATGGGAATAGGAAAGACAGTAGAATGAATCGGACATAACTTTCCCATGCTCACATATGAATACACAACCAATGTAACTCCACATCATGTTCGGCCACAAGAATGGGATCAAAATTGTAATGGGTTGCACTCCAAGTGTATATAATATGTTAAAATACATACTGTAATGTATATCTAAAAACAACAAATTAAAAATAAAAAAAAAAATTAAATGCTTGCACTACAAAAAAAAATAATTATAATATGGTGGATTCTTCTCTAAGTGATGGCTTAGTTAACTTTTAAGATTTTAGTTCCCACTGACAGAGCACAATTTAGCACCTGATGGCCGACCTTACACTAGGAGTAGAAAATACAAACTGATCACTTTGAAGAAGAAGAGGGGGAAAAAGACAGGGAAGCTAAAACAACTCATTATGAAATATCACTCTATATGGAAATAAATAGTTGAATCAAGTAAATAATACTTGATTATTTACTTTTATTTATTAATACTTGATTCCCAAGAATTACTCATATTCATTATAAAACTGCTAATCATTCCCTAATGTTTTGCCGTGGAGTATAAACATTCACACTTACAGACTCTACAGTCAATGAACTCAGAAATGCAGCCTGTCTCATCAACACTCCTTCTGGGTTGTCATAAGACTAGCTTGGTGGTGGCACATTTGGAGCCATTGAATGCAGGAACCACAACAAACTGGGCTTACTGGTCCTTTGTACCCCCGATGAGGACACAGCCACAATTTTCTGAAGTTTGCAAAATAAATAAGTTGTTATTTTTAGAGACAAGTACAGTGACTCTATTATATACACTCATCAGGAGATTGTGCAGAGTTTGGGATGTTGTGATCATCCAACTCAAAGAGGAATTGTTAGGCAGATGTTGAAAATATATGTAAATAGGCTCTGGGAGTACATGCTATCTCTAAAATCTTCCCAAAGAATGTTGACCTAGTCTCAGAGCATCTATTTACACATTCTTTTCAATCTTTAAAGTAAACCGCCCTAGTTTGCATTACATAGGTTAGTCCAATATAGACAAAATGTTGATAATTGCTAAGCTGGGTGGTGGAGATGAGGGTTTCTTCTTTTGTGTATATTTGAAATTGTCCACAATAAAAAAATTAAAAAGGTTGGGGGAGATAAGTCCCTTTATTCTGCTTATATAGCTGGAAGTAGTGAGGCTCCTGCCTTAGTTTTTTCCTTCCTGTTGACACGTGCTGTAACCTTTGAGAAGTTGCTTACTCCAGTTCCTTTTTCTCTAGAATAAACTTGTGTGAACTGAAACTCAGATATGGATAGGATAATATCATTCTTATTCCTCACAGTCCTTCATGCTTCATAAAACTCTTCTATGTACCATCAAATCCTTTACTTCTCTGGAACCTCTGTACTCAGAGGTATTCTTCCAGTCATTCATCATAAATGAAACCAGTTTCAATCATTCAGGAACCAATATTTATCAGGCCCTAGCATGTGTCATTATTTTAAAATGATTTTATAAATGCCATGGCTACATGTCTTTGTAAGGAAAAAATAGCATCCAATAGAAAGCTGATAATCACTCAATAAATTTCTATTAAGCATGTACTATCTGCAAAGCAGATTCCCAGGCTTTGTTTGGCATGCTAAGAACTTCTGCAGAGAAGCAAGAGTAAGTGAAGAACAGTGAGGTGGCCCTTCTAAGTCAGGGCTTTTAAAATACTGATTCCCAGTTCCAACCCAAAGGAGGGCTTAAGTCTGGGGTGGTGCCAGGAAAGTTTGCAAACCACTGGTCTAAGTCATCAAGTCTGAGGGGCCCAGCAGACTCTAATTTGACTGAAGCTGGCATTGCCTTCAACTTAGAGTGTAGTTGGCAGGTGTAGGCAGGATATGTGTTTGAAAGTGCATCCTGGTGCTGGAAAGAATATGAAAATAGGGTTAAGGCTAGAGGAAGGAATCAGCAGGATGTAGGCAATGGTTCAGAACTCAGAGTTTATGGGGTGTAGCTTCAAGGCTGGGCTTTGGTACTAGTGGAATACTAAGCAGGGACCCTGAAAAGATCAATTGTATATTCTGCCCCTTTTGTGTAGAACTATGCACATTTCTTTACTCGTATAATCTCATTTAATCTTCATGACAATCTGTGTGACTTGCTGATTTGCCCAAAGTCAGTCAGTGTCAGAGCTGTGATTTGAGCTTAAATCCATTCTAACTGCGAAGGCCCTGCTCCCTCTGCCTTTTCATAGTGCCGACAAATATGGGCAAAGCCTTGTTGGACTTATCCAGGTGATAGCTAGCGAGACCATTTAAGTATGAGGAGGCAGCTGGCAGCTGGCTGTATCCACACTCTATTCACTTGCGGGTAAAATAAACTCTCAGTGACTCCCGTCAGGGTTCTCATTATTTCCAGCATCATGCCCAGGCAACACAGGGAAATTACAGAGGTTGTCTCTGTGTCCACCACCTCCCAGATTTTACCTATTTCTTCCCCAATCCCTTAGGATTGTCCTCATGATACTTACTTCCATTCACCTCAAGGAGTAAAAGTTTGATGTTGTGTAAATGAAAGTGTTGTGCTTTGGGAAGCCTCTGCCTTTAAACAAAGACCATATGCATAGAGGAATGAAAGTGACATGAAGGGCAGGGGATAGGAAGAATTTGGAAGATACGCTGAATTCCCTGAAATCACACTTGTAGATAGGCTGGAACCCGATTCTATTGCTATCTGAAGAGAAATGATAAGATTTCAGAAGATGGGATGATCAAGAGTTCTGCTGCTTCAGAGATTCTCTTGAAGTACTTTTCCTACCACTGTACAAGCGGATTTGTACAAAGTCCTCATTTATCACAGGGAACAATAAGTGTGTGTACGCTTCTCACAAAGGCGGGTCATCAGTGGTCATAATCCATCAAAGCCTCTTTCTTTTGATAACTGAAGTTATAGACCAGACAATGCTTTATTAGTATTCCAAATACCAGGGCAGCCCTACCCTACAATAAACAGAGTATGCATTAGTGGCTCTGGTGGTGCTCCCCAAACCTCACCACCAACATAGTCCAATGACCAATTCTGTGTTCAAGACCACAAAATTTTCAATTTATCAATATCATTTCTGAATTCTACGTTGCCCAGCAAATACTTCTGACTAGTAGCTAGCAAACGTATTTACATATTGTTCAGATTTAGAAGTGGTAGTTTATTTGCTGAGGGAATGTAGTAATGATCTGTAAATGATATTCTAAGAAAATGTCCAGCTAGGTGATAACTTTTTTTTAATTATAAAGCAAGTTTTTTTTGCTTTTTCTTAAATTTATTATATATGACAATAGAATACATTTTGACACATTGTACACAATTGGAGTACAGCTTCTCCTTCCTCTGGGTGAACATGGTGCAGAGTCACACTGTTAGTGTAATATACATGTATATAGGGTAATAATATCAGTCTCTTTTCACCATCCTTTCCATCCCCATACCCCTCCTCTCCCCTCACTCCCCTCTGCACAATGCAAAGTGGATGATAACTTTTTGAATCCTGTACCTAATAGGAGAAAGTAAACTTACAAGGCAGCATGATAAAGCTGATCAAAGACTTGACTTTGTTGCTTATTAACTGTGCAACTTCTGCAAATGACTTTTCTGAATCTTGCTTTCTGCCATGATCAAACAAGCAAACAAGCAAAAAAAAAATATTAATTCTTGCTTTGAGAAGATTTTGTGAGGACTGCTTATAATATATGTGAAGGGGCTCAACAATATTTGTTGAGTGAATTCAGGTAGTCAATGCTTAATGAGGGTGCCTTTGATTATTTAGTCCAGTGTACATCACACTTTAGACACCTTTTACTTGTCTATCCATGCTTTTAAAGGAATAATTTAAAAATTATTGTTTTCATTTTCAATTAACAAAAACAAACACAGCTGCTACAAAAATTCAGTTACACTAAGTGGACAAATCAAAAGTGAAAGATTGGACTGGAGTTGTGACTCAGTAGTAGAGCACTTGCCTGGCATGTGTGAGGCCCTGGGTTCGATACTTAGCACTTCATATAAATAAATAAAATAAAAGATCCATTGACAACTAAAAAAAGTATTAAAAAAAATTCAAAAGTGAAAGATTCCATTGCTCAGCCCATACTTTAGGGGTAACCATTCTTAACAGTTTGATATATATCCTTTCAAATCTTTCTCTAGTATGTACCAATAAATAATTTTAAAACACAAGTTTGGGTTCTACTCAGTATTCTGCAACTCGAGGTTTTCACTTAACATTGTGAACATTTTTTTCAGGTCTTGTATTCCCTTCACATAGTTGAACTCCGTAATTTATGACACAACTCTCCTATTAAGGGACAATTAGGTTATTTCCTAATTTTTGCAGTTTCAACCACTGCTGCTGTGAGCATCCTTGTGTAAACATTCTTTGACATATGTATTAGTTCTTTTTTTCTAGGATAAATATCTAGAAAAGAAATTGCCCAAAGAGTACACATATTAATTAGACTTCACTAACTTGCAGAAAGAATATTACGTAATGAATTATGTCCCTCAAGAATTTATATTTGAATCCCTTAACAACAGCCCCCCAATACTGCATGACTCCAAATTTAAAGATGGGGCCCTCAGAAGGGTGATTAAGCCAAAACATGATCATTATTGTAGGTCTTAATCCAGTCTGACTGTCAGAAAAGCAAATTTGGATGCACAAAGAGAACCAAAGATGCTCAAGCACAGAGAAAAGACTATGAGAGGACATAGTGAGAAGATGCCTACCCAAAAACAAAGGAGAAAGGCCTAGGGAGAACCTAATACCTTGATCTTGGACTTTTAGCCTCTAGAACTGCAAGAAAATAGATTTTGGTTGTTGAAGTCACTCACTCTGTGCTAATTTGTTATAGCTGCCCTAGCAAACCAAGTTATTCTCAAAGCCTTGGGGGCCCTCTTGTTTTGAGGTAAGGCCCTTGTGGTATGAAGGGAGATGATCTAGTCACTTGCTTCCCCACCTAATCCCTCCCTTCATCGTCCTTACCTTCCTTCCTTGTTACAGTTTATTTAATAAAGTATTTATTAGGAAACTTGGAGACTCTCAAACATCTTTGGGGTTTTGTGAACAATTTATTTTTTTTTAAGAATATTTTTAGTTGTAGATGGACACAATACCTTTATTTTATTCTTTTATTTTTCATGTGGTACTGAGGATTGAACTTAGTACCTCACACATGCTAGGCAAGTGCTCTACCACTGAGCCCCAAACCCAGCCCACAGTTTATTTTTTTGATATACCTTCCACTGGCATTAGATTACAGGAAGATGTTATTAAGATATTTTCCCATTCAATTATCCTTACCTTTCATTTTATGAACTACAAAATCGCAAGAAGAAAATTAAGAAAATCTTTATCACAAAAAGTCTTCCACATTTCTTTCTTTGATTGATGGGAGTAAATAACTCACTTTTGGTTGATCATTTTAAGTTCATTAAATAAGTCTTTTGATTCACATAATTAACCTAGTGGTTAAGTAAAGTTAATACACCCTTTAAAACTGAACTTTAACATATTTCTTTTCCCTGACCACCTCTCTTCTCTCATTCCTTGAAATCTGATGTTTGTGCTCCTTTGAGAAAGAGGTAGGAAGGAAACTTAAAATTACTTGAGGATCTGCAAGAATCTGTAGCCATCCTCAGTAACCTTCACATATTTGACATTCTTTTGATTTCCTGAAGAAGTGACTCACCCAGAATTATAGCCAGAGTAGCTGGAATAATTGGTCTCAAGGTCTTCTGATATTTTTTTTTCCTTCAGCAATTCATCTTACTTGTAAAGTGAAAGATTGCTTTGCTGAAGATTATTGCATGTTGGTGAAAAAAGGAGATGAAGAGAAAAAGTAGTACTTGCCAGGGATTGAAAAGAGTTTTACTTTTGTGATTCCTAAAGCCGCCCCGACGCTCCCCCTTCTCTTTTCAGAGTTACTTAAGTACCATAGGTCTGTGAAGGGTTGTGTTTACTTTTCACTAACAGGTTACTGTATGTTTTAGAAACTGAGTCATGTCTGCCTCTTATCCAGAACCGGGCAGAAGGAAAAAGAACTACAAGCAGCTGGGTTAAAACAAGAAAAGACAAGGCAGACTTGTTCCCTTGGCCCACCTCACCAATGGCAGAGGCAGATAAACTTTTCATTTGATTGCATGGAAATGAGGGAGGAAAAAAAGCAGAGAACAACTACCATTTGAACTCTGGGGGAAATTATTTAGGGAAGATTTTGTTGTTTCCTGACTTCATTCCTTTTTTTTTTTTTTTTTTTTTTTTTCTTTTCCCCTCAATGTTTCTTTTCTTTTTCTTTCTTTCTTTTTTTGGGGGTGGGGCGTGGTACTAGGGATTGAACTCAGGAATGTTCAACCACTGAGTCACATTCCCAGCCCTTTTTTATTTTTTGAGACAGGGTCTTGCTAAGTTGCTGAGGCTGGCTTCAAACTTGTGATCCTCTTCTGACCTCCAGAGTTGCTGGGATTACAAATGTGTGCTACCACATCATACTTCTCAATGTGTTTCTATGGATGTGCAATGGAAATTGGGGATAAATTAAGGAGCAAACGTGAAGATATCAAAATAATCTCTCCCTGTTTTGTAATATTCAAGTTCTATTTTTTGCCTTTTTTGATTTTTTATTCAATTTTCTAAGCCACATATGAGTCTCTAAAATAAATGGAATTATTTCCAATAAATAGGAGTGCCTACAAGGAATTATGCTAGGTTCTAAATGAGATGTACAAGTCATTATATAAGGTTCTGCATTAGACAGCTAAGTCTGCCTCAGGGTCTGCAATGTCAGTGAGAGTAACTCATGGTCATGTGTGCTCACAGATTTGGAAAAACAGCTATTTCATAAGAGAAAACGTTTTAATTGTCTAGTGCTCATTGACAGCAACTAAATGTCACTGACATTTAGCTCAAACCAAAAACTTATTTTGAAATAATGAACAATTAAATAAACACTTTCATTAGAAACAAGGATTTCAGAAGAGTTTATTCACTTGTGTGTCATAAATCATGAAAGGGGAAGTTACACCCATGCCACATGTGAATTACAGAGCTACACAGTAATATCATATCATCTGCAATACAGCTGCTTCATTTAAATTCAGATTCTAACATTTATAGCTTTAATGGTGGGCTGTATACATGATATGAAAAAATCATATTTGAGGAAGTTTGAGATTTGGTAGGTAGCTGATTTAGATTTATAAGGTATTTTCTAATTCTGCAACATATTCTAGAACACAAAAATATACCCTTTTGTAATAAGAACTCAAATGAAAAATATCTACAGTTGAACACTAGTGTTTAATGCTATACTGCTGCCATTTTGGATGATAAAGATAATCATTATTTTGATTTTGTAAAATGTTTATCTGTTTATAGTGTTCTACTGGCCGGATGTTATTATTTATTGCCAAATTTCTGGAAGCAAATAAAGGCCACAAGAGTATCAATCAAATACCATAAATAAGACACAGTCATGATTCCTTCCGTGGAATGGATCATGTCAGAGGTAACAATCACAAAAACCATCATGTGCTCTTTTTATCAGATGCTTAAGTGCCTCCTTAACACTAGATCCAATCAATATCAAATGATTAGAGGTATAGTATAAGAATTTCTGAGTTGCTGGGAGCCTAATAAAGGAGGGAAAAAAGAACATACTATTTTTTTCTTAAATTTTTTTAGTCATAGACACAATACCTTTATTTTATTTATTTATTTTTTGTGGTGTTGAGGATTGAACCCAGTGCTTCACATGTGCTAGGTGGGTGCTCTACCACTGAGTCACAACCCTAGCTTAAGGACCTACTATTTTAACTATTACTAAGCATTTGTCCTCCACCAGTCTCCATGGTAAGTCAATGCATTTGCTTCACTTATGGCAAGAATATTAATCTGGTTCAGGGATTTTGCTTCCTTTCTGCATTTCCAGTTTTCCTGGGTATGAGTTCTCTGAGGTACACCTTCAGAAAATAGTCACTCACGTAGACCTCGAAAAGGACAATTTGGAGAGGGCTGTTTTCCTACTGCTTGCTTAAATGATAGCCAAGTTCTAAACTACTACATCTACATAAACTTACTTAAGTTCAATTCAATTCACTTTCAGGAAACTCTTATATAGCAGGAGATATTCAATCACTGCCAAAGTCAATATATTAAGTCTGGTTGTTGAAGGCAGCTGGTTTCCCATAGAACCATGTGTCCATACTTCCTATTTCAGTCAGTTCCTGATGCAGTAGTAGGAAACACCAGAGTTGGCAGCAATGGCCTTTTTCACTTATAATAGACTTTCTTTTATGTACTTTGAATTTTTCTCCAGTATTGTGTTCAGTGGTGTTTCTACTATGTAATCAGATTGGACAGCTCTATAGCAAGGTGCTGATTAGCAAGAAAACTCTGAGGTTTCCCTCTCTTCCTTTAGTCCCAGAGGCAACTGTGCTGCCAGTCTCTTAACAAGGATAGGAGTACTCAGAGAGAAGTGGGACTGTCATATGCGTGAGAACTATTTCCAGGACAGCCTTGGAATTTCAAAACTTCTTGAGACTCCAGTGATAAACTGAGATAAATCTGGCCTTTTGGGGCAGTCTGGATTCAAAAACCCTATTTCTGTGCTGCTTCCTCCCCTACTCCCCTATTGGCTGTTGGGAAAAAGAAAAACCCCTCCTGAGGTAAAGAATTTAAGAATGGGAGCTGTTTGTTCTAATTTTTTTTTTTTTTTTTTGCTGTTTGGTTTGAATTTCTGGTCTTCAAGTTGCATATTTCTCTCATTTTATTTTATTATTATTGCTGTGTCTTTTGTTTTTTCTACTGTGAAGTTTGATCTTTACAAAGATGAAGTATTAAATTTTACTTTTTTCTAATATTTGTTCATTAATTCTATAAACTTGCAAGTGTCACTTTCCAGTAATCTAAAGATTTTTAATCTATAAAAGGGCATGCCAATATTCATTCCTTTTCATTTGCAGAGCATTATCAATTATTTTAGTTAGATTCTTTGATCTCAACAGAACTTTCCTCTAATATACTATTTAACCATGGATATAACATTAGAATACAGTTTCCAAATACTTTAAAGTTGAACATAAATATTTAAACCATACTTTTCCTGATTCTATATTTTGTGTTTCATGAATTAAGAGATTTTGTGGATGATAGAATAATTCTCTTACAAAATACCTTTACAACTTTTAATATTTTGGGGCTGAGGTTGGAATTCAGAGTCTAATAACTGCCAAACACATGCTGTATCACTGAGCTTGCATAGTCAAGATATTCTTGTGTAATATCTTGAATTATGAGTTTTCATATGTAAAATTTGACTTGAAAAAAATGCCCCTACATTCCTATAAACTAAGTTATAGTTTTAGCTTTTGTGAATAACTTTTATGTCTTTAATATTCACAAGAAAAAAGTTCTATTTAGTGACTTTTTCTTTTCCATATCATTTTTCAATCCTCTTCCATGGTCCTTCAAATGCCGAATAAAAAGCAGTCAAGGGCTTTTTAGCTACTTGGCTATTATTGTTAACAGAACATATTGCAAATTACTTAACTTACTTCATAAAATACACATTTGAAATCTCAAGCTCCATATCCCACCATCCAACCTATGTCTGCTAATTTTGGGCAAAGTAGAAGATAGGGCAGATTCATTCAATGGAAGGTGCCATCTCATTTCTACTGTCCCGTTTTGAGTCAGTCTTTATGGAGAAACTTCATATAGACGTAATATCATTCACGGGTCCCTCTTCTTGCACTAAAGGTAAAATGTACCTGAAAACATCTTACCCTCTCATTAGACAAACCTCTAACAAACGATAAATAGGATTCAAGACAAAAGAGGAACAAATCTCTTCCACTGAATTCCTAGGTATTAGAAAAATGCGAGTTTGCTAAACCTTGTCTTAGGCCCTTATAATCTTTTAAAACCTTAAATAAAATCAGTTCACTTCTCTGGTGGTTTCTTCAACCTAAAATTGAGAGTAACACCCATTTCACAAAATTATATGGATTTAATTAGATTGTTGTGAAATGACTGGCTATAAAAATTCTCATTTTCATGTTAACTATGATGTTATTACAGGTAGTCTTGGTTCTACCACTCAAGACAGCATGATGGTCCATTCTTATCATAATCATCGAAACAAGAATATTTGTGTAACACTCCATAGCTTACAAAGTACATTTACCTAAAAAATATTTTACTTGTGTATACTAACTTATTAACCCTGAGTTTTGATCTTTGTTTTTAATTGAATATGATATAAATTTTGGGATTTTGGAGGAAATATTTGAATTAAGAAACATTAAGCTGGCAGGGAATACAACCTGGTTGTGGAATTCATGCTTAGCATATGTGAAGTCCCAGGTTCAATCACCAGAATTCTCCCTCCCATCCAATAATAGAAAATTAAGCAGCTGTATGCTAGAATTTTGGCAAACTGACATTCACTATTTAACACATCTACTTTGAGCACATATGTGCTATGGCAGCAATTATCAATCTTTTGGTCTCAGGATTCCTTTTCATTCTTAAAAATTATAGAGAACTGCAAAGAGCTTTAGGTTTATGTGTAACTATTGATATTCACTGTATTAGAAATTAAAATTTAAAAAAATATTATTTACTAACTTATTTTAAAAAGAATTCATTACAATCCACTAAATATATGCCCACATAAATAACATTTTTATGAGAAATAATTGTATCTTCCAAAATTAAAAATTAGCTCGAAAGATGCTGTTGGTCTACCTTTTTTTTTTATATTTGCAAATCCTTTTACTCTATGGCTTAATAGAAGACAGCTTTATTGTTTTGTGTTTTTGCATTAAATCTGTTAAATTATATACTTTCGTGGTTCCTAGAAAATGCTAGTATATGTTCATGAGAGAATGAAAAAAATTTTTTTAAAGTCTGGAATTCCAATTAAATTCACCTTAAAGATCAACAATAAAATATTGACTGTGGGGACCACTGCACATCTCAGAGATCCCCTTCTGCCAGGGTTCCCCCTTCCATACTTTAGCTTCTTTGCTAGTACTTAATATCCTGCTATCACTCAAGAAATAGCTGCTGAATGAAGTAATGAACACCATACCTTGTGCTGGGATTACACAGGTGAACAAGACAAGAGTCCCTGCCCTTAAGGAGTTTAGACTCCATTGGAAGAGAGGTATTTACAAAACTGTGCTTTTAGTACCACTATAGGAATAATACAAAGATGCTTTTGGAAATTAGAGGATACCCACCCAATCTTGGGAGACCAAGGAAGACTTCTAGAGAAAATAATGACTAAGCTGACATTTAAAAGCCAGGTGAGGAATGTAAGGATAGAAAGGAGAATGGAGTTCCAGATGGAGGTAGCAGCAAAGACTGCTGTAGTTTAGAGACATGAGTCATAGTAGGTTGGCCAGAAATAAGTTACTGTATCATATAAGTTTCCTGAAAAAAAGTCTGAAGACATTAAATGGGAGATTAAAATAGATAAAGTTTAGAAAAGACATTCTAGGTATAATGTGAATGAGTTTTAGGCACCACAGAATGGTTAGGACCTGAGGCATGTAACACTTTGGCCTAACTAGAGTAGTAAAGAAGATGGAGAGAAATGGAGATTGTAGATAGAGAGAGGAAGGCAAATATGATAGATTTTCTGATGGTTGAAGGAAGAGGTTAGAAAGAGGAAGGGACTGAGTATAATAACCTAATTTTTGACTTACATAAGTGTTTTGATGATGATACCAGTTAGAGATTGGAAACATAAAAGTAGGTGTAAAGAAAATGAGAATTTTAGTTTGGGATATATTATTTCAAGATATTGTGGAACATCCAGGATAGACATTTTGAAGATAATCAAGTATGTATATTTGTAATCAGAAGAGACAAATGAACTAGAAATTAGATTCAGGAGACACTAGCACATATGCTGGCATATTGAACTGAAGGAGAGCACAAAGGGAGAGTACAAAGAGATAAAAACAATTTGACTATGCCATAACTCTGAGGCACATTGACATTTAAGTGATAGGCCAGACAGAGGTACTGGAAGGTAAAATAGAGGCCAGATATCTAGGAGGAAAAGTAGGAAAGTGTAGTTTCACACTTTCAAGGGATGTGAATTCGGGAGGCCAAGGTTATTAGTATCAAGTGCTGCAGAGAGGTCAAGAAAAATAAGAAAAACGGTCCACCTGACAGAATCAGAGGTTTCTGGTGACCTTATTGAGGATTTCAGTTGAGTGGCATAGGTAGAATCCAGAAACTTATTGAATAAATAACCCTTTGAGCAAAGTTCCAGGGAGCACAGAACACAGACCTATCATTCACAAAGAGACAGAAAAGAGACAGAAATCTATACCTCAGAAGATGGCAGGGGATGTGGGGGATGTACTTTATAGAGCCAAGTGTGGATGCAGGTAGGTTTATGAGTGTGAAGGCAGGAAATTGTTGGAGTTCCTCTTTGATGGTTTATATTTTTTTGTTGAGAATAATGAGGACAAAGGTTTGAAACTAATGGAGAAAATCTGAAGAAGCTGTTGTAGAAAATGGGAAAAGAGCTGAGGAAAGAAGGATTGCTTGGCAAAATTGAAGGCTTACTTGATGTTGGACACTATACAAATGTAGTGGAAGCAATTTACATGGACTGTCTGGAAATTTGGTTTTCTTTCTTTCTCTTTTAGACCTATATCTAAATCAAAAGGTTAAGGTCTAGGTTATATTTTTTAAACAAATGTAATCCTGTAGACAGTACAATAAAGAGATTATAAGATCAAATTTTTTTCTCATTCTTTGTACAACCCCACATATAATTTGCATAACACACAAGTACACACATACACATATACATGCACACATACACACACACACACACCCACACACATACACTACAGAACCTGGCTATTAAACCTCCTTATAAAGTTCCATAGGATATCATCATCTTATTATCTGTAATCCTCCATGTAATTTTCATAGAAAGCCATGAAGTTATTGTGTGGGGTGGAGTTTGTGTTATCATACATGAGCAAATTTCAGGTGAGCTAGTTATTAATATTTACATTAAAAATGTATCCTTTTCAGAGCACAAATGACAATTCATTCTCTCATATCCATTATGAGATCTCTCTCAAACAAATCAAGAGAGATGGGGAGCAGGAATAAATATTTTCTTCTTTACCAACTATTATATCAGTAATAGTAGTTGATTTACTTTTATATTCCAAGTCAACTAAATGTCAGTAATATTATTACACATTTATTATGCACTAGGTACATGTTATAAGTCTATTGAACTCTCACAAAAAAACTTATTAGATAAATATTATCTCCATTTATAGATAAGGAAACCAGATCACAAAAGGTTAAGTCAACTGTCTGTGGTCAAATACCTAATATATGGTGAGCTGGGATTTGAAATCAGGCATTCTGACTTCAGAGATCCATACATTTACCCTTTCCACTACACTACTTTTTCAAAATAGAAAGTTATGAAATTTCCCAAAGTAAAAACGCTCACTTGAAGTTTCAGAAATTTAACACAATGACAGGTTGGCCAGATAAGTTCTAACAGACTAGATGAGCAATTCAGTAAAAATCTAGACTTATAAAACAGCATATATCAAGACACAAGTTGTTTTCTTAGATAAAAATTCCTTCCTTAAGAAGATTTACTTGGAAATATTTCAAGCACACAGAAAAGTATAGAAAATACAATTGAACAACCCAGTACCCTTCACCCAGCTTTAACAAATCTTAAAGTTTTGCCTGCCACATTTCCTGCAGATTACTTTTAGTAGAAAATAAAACATTAGAGATACAATTGAACCCTTCCTGTTACATTCCCTTCTCTTCCTCTCTGGAAGTAACCATTATTCTGAATTGATATGTATCCTTTCTTCATGTAACTTTTACAGTTTGAGTTCAAGTTCATTATTTTTGAACTTTTGTGGTATACCACATACAACTTTCTGCAACTTGCTCCCCCACCCCAATGTCAAGTTAATGCACTTTATGTTAATACTAGTAGTTTTAGTTTATTGATTTTCATTGTTTAATAATCTAGGTATGTCAGTTTTTCCAACAATGTAACTTATTCATCCATTGTTAGTGGACATTAGTTGTTTCACTAATATAAACTATGTGGCTATGAAAATTCTTGAGCGTGCTCATGGTAACTTTATATATATCTGTACATAAAATTCCTTAACATGCAGTTGAATAGGAAAGATCACACACGTGCATACTCTTTATAACCAAGAGAGCCAGCAGTTTCAAGAATGGTACAAAAGACTATGGGTTGTTCTGAGCAAAGTGAGGCTACTTTCAGTAGGAAGCAACTGGGTAAGGTTCCCATATAACAGTGATATTTATCGCTACAGTACAAGATCAGTTAGCCTTTCATTACTCGTTACCAAATAGTTTCACGTGTGCCCATTCATTTCCTCAACTAGAGCGTGAGTTGTAGGAGAACCGAACCCAGGAACTAACAAGACAAGCCAACATGAGTGTGACCGTGGAGTCTAGAAAGGAGGCTGCCGCAGCCAACCTCGAGGCTGTGCCAGGCCACTAGAAGTGACAGAGGGAAAAGTCGGGGCAATCAGGGCCTAATTTCACTGTGATCCGGGGAGTCAGGGAAATGAGGATAGATGGAGACATGGACACCTGCTTCTAAGTTGTCTCTTAACTTTCACTTACAAAGGCGCTAGGTCTGCAGCCAGGAGCCGAGGGGCCCACACCGCCCCCGCCCTGAGAGCAGCTTCCCAGTCTGGCTCTTTCAGCGGCGCCTCTGCTTTACGCCAATTCCGTAAGGAGGAACTGAGGCCAACCGGGCGGCTCCCGCAGTTACAAAGTTGACGTGAAAATTCGCGGGGCGGCACTGAAGGCGGCCATCTTTAATCCGGGCAAGACCCCACCCTCCTACCCCACCGACCACTCCCTCAATGTCTCCAGGATTTTCACCGACAAACGTAATGCAGTAAGCCTTAGAGGCACTGTTGAAGAAACATACAAAGAGACTCGACTATCCACAACCATGGAAGTACCAAATGCGGCCAATTTAAACATGGCGGCTAACCCCGAGTAGCGAAACAGCACGGACGCCAATGAAGTCATACTCGAAATGCAGTGCGGCGACGGGGCTGAGGAGGGAGTAATCTCGCGAGATTGTAGGCAGCCTGGCTCGGCCCGGAAGCCTCCTCTGAGGGGGCGGGGGACGGAGGAGGGAGCGGAGTCAGGCTACAGCCAGTGGAGGAGTCCGCCCGCTGTCGCTTGCGTAAACGGGGTAGAGACGCGGGGAAGCTACGCCGCGGAATTGGCGTAGGCGGCTTTGGAGAATCGGCGGGCTGCGCTGCGCCGGGGCTGGTCGCGGAGGGGGGAGGGGATGTCGGTCAGTGCGAGATCCGTTGCTGCTGAGGAGAGGAGCGTCAACAGCAGCACCATGGGTGAGTCTCAGCTTCGGGCAGCCGCGGCTCGGGGTTGGTGGCTCCGGATGCTGGGGGCTCTGCTGCTGCTGTGCGGACCTGGGGGAACGCCCTGAGGCGAGGCGGGGGGCAATGGGGAGGGGAGGGGAGGTGGGAGCGACGGCGGGCCCCGGGCGCGGCGGCGGCGGGCCCGGGGGGAGGGGAGGTGGCGGCGGTGACAGTTTGAATTGAACGTGTGGAGAGCCCAGGCGGCGGCATTTCCTGTGCAGCGGCGGGCGGGCCCGGGGCGCGGGGAGACGTGAGCCGCGGCCTCTGCGGCCGGAGCAGCCCGAGCCGGGTCGTCCAACCTTGCCTTCCCTCCCTCTGTTCCCTCGCCTTTCCTCAGCCTCCTCCCGGGCCCACCACTCCCGCGGCCCTGCTTTCTCTAAGTCGCCGGCCGTAGCACCCTGGGCAGAGGTCCTCTCGTGGGGAGTGGGCCTGGCTAGGAGGATGGGGATGTGTGTGCGCACTCGGGCGACGGTGCTGTGTGGGCCGGCCCCGGAGGGCGGCGGCGGGGAGGGAGGAAGAAGGATGCACCAGGCTGAGGCTGCGGTGGAGGCAGCGGCAGCGGCAGCGGCTGCTGCAGCTCCCACAACCGCGTTGTCTATTCCCTTCCCCTTCCCCTTCCCTCTTTCTCGGCGTTGCCTTTCCTGGGGCGCAATCCAGAAGGCCGGTGGATGGCTGGCGAGTATTGAGGACAGAGGATCCGGGACTTGGCTCGAGGTTTGGGCTTAATTTTTAGGAAAAGGGGAAAGAGAATGTCTGGAAGGGCGCCCCCCGGAGGAAGTGGGAAGGGTGGGAAGGGTCCCTGGAAAGGGAGGGAATGTAGATACGGATTGGGGAAGGTTAAGGAAATTAATTTTTGAAAGTAATTTCAGTATTCTTAGTTATTCTCTTAAGAAGCTCTTTCATTTCCTTTCCTCCCCCACATATTGGAAAAAGAACAGGCCATTTCATTCACATTTTCCACTCTTGAGTTCCATTTCATACTGTGTGTAGTATGAAATAAGCAACTGAGATTTTTTTTTTTAAACTAACACATTTCCATTTGCTAAGTTACTTTTTTAGAATACACTGTTTCAGATCTGGCTTTTTATAGCTGCAGGGAAAGAATCTGATATCTGTCCAGGTGTTTGCTTAGTTACTGAAATGATAACTTATTACTTAAAATTTTGCAAGAGCATTGCTAAATAGTTCAGCTTTAAGAATTTTTTTTTTACTTTGTTTTTGATGAAATTAAGAATAACTTCCTGAGTGCCCTTGAGTATCCAAATGAACAGGTAATCTAGATTCACAAGATTTTGCTTGTTCTACGTGTTTTTGTGTGCACAGGGGATGGGTATAGTCAGATTTTTCTCCTCATGAAGATTATACACAGCTTGAGAAGAAACTGTTAGGCTTTAAATCTCATGTCTTTAGTGATGAGATTTATAGAATCCTGATAGGTGGAAGGGTGGAAATAAACAATTTCTAAACCAGTCACTGCCTCCTGGATTCCTTATTTCCCTAAACAGCAAGGAGCAAGGGGTAGTGTATTGGGTGGGGGTGGGTAGCAGGAAGCAGTCTTTCATTCAGCCCAGCTGTTCAGTGGGTGGGACTGAAGGAGATAGGGTTGAATGGAGCTATGAAATAAACGTGGAAGCTGCATAGATGGTTTGCATGATAGCATTGTGTCATTCTAGGATAGGACAAGGTGATGGAGGCAGGTCCTCTTAATGGTTATTAAAAATGTATGTCTTATGCTTACAGAATTGAATTTATAACAGCAATTTATTCAGTATATAAGTTGATGTTAATTTACAGAAAATGTTTTCTTAATATAATTGAACAGTTTTGGTTATTGATTTTGGTTTAGAGATATTTGATATGTAGCTACATGAAAGGTAGTATTGTCAATGGATTTTGTAAATTTGTTATAAAATTGGTTGTTTGGATTTTTGCATTTTTCCATAGGAATGATTTGGGGGAACCTCTGAGCTAGTCTGAGATAAGATAGGACTTCTTATAGAACTTAGGGCAGCTTAAAGGGTTCTGCTGTAACAGCAACAAAGCTTGGGGAGGAAGGAAGGAGGAAGAGTTAGATCTGTGGTTTTTAAGTTCTCAGTAATAGGGAATGATCAGATGAGGGGACCAGTCAGAATGAAGGTAGTGGGAAAGAAGTTTGATTTCAGACATTTGTGATGGTATACGTATTCACATAAACTGTATTCTGGTGGTACAGTATTGTTAATTCACTTGATTACCAGCAGGGACCCATATTTCACATTTGACATAATAAGCTAGCTATCTTCAATTTTTTATTAGAAGTCGAACACTTATTTTAACTTTAATCATGCGTTTATATATTTTACTGTTTTGAAATGAAAGTATATTTGCATGTTTTTCTGTGCTAATTTTGAACTGCAGGTTGTTACAGATTGATTGTTGCAGACTTATTGTATAATGGAATCTGGTGTAGAAAAATTGTTTTATGGGTTTCATTTACTGGATGAGAGCATATTGTTAAATGTAGACAGTTGGATTCTACAGCGTTTCAAAGACTGCAGGTTTTGACCCACTAGTGGATCTTGAAATCAAATTTGTGTATTTCTACTGACACTTTTTTCTTAAGAAAGAAAATAGAAAATATAAGGACATTGTACTTATTATGGGTTTTTTGGAAGGGAGTTGAATTTTTTTGTGACTATTATGTATTGTATTAAAATGTAACTTTTGTTTCATTTTAAACTAGGTATTGTCAAAAAGTGCAGTATGGACAGGTTAAATCTAAGGACTTTAATCCTTATGGTAGGGATTGGTGGTCTTGGTATGAGGAAGGAAGCCTTTAGTAGATGACTGTTAAGTCCATGTGTTTTTTTCTTATTTTGGATTAATTTACCATGTGTCTAATGTGGTTAGAGAGATGTAGGATCTATTCCTGCTTGAGAGGAGGTCATCTTTCAAAACCAGGTAGAAACAAATGTGGGTCCCAAGAGAAAATAGTAGGATTCAGTGACTATTTACTAGGCTTTGAGGAGAAATGGTCTTTTGTTTTTGTCTTGTCTTGTTCTTTTTCATCATCGTATATCTGGAGACTAAGTTTTGAGCTTTAGCCTTAAGAAAAAGAACCAAAGGAGTATGCTTGGCTCCTTTACAGTGTTGGAGGCCTTAGACCAGACACACAAAAAGTCTTTGTGACTCATATTGGTTTTGTCTAGCTCTTCAGAAGTAGAGATTACATATAGGGGCTTTGAGTTCAAAATCTTAATGATAATGGAACTATACACTATAGTGATTAAGGAACATGGACTTTTATGACAGACATGGAGTCATCTTGACTTTGTCAGTTTACTAGATGCATAGTCAGGATAGGTTAGTGCCTTCATCCTGATTCTTTCCTTTCTCTCACTTCCAATCCATTGTGGACTGATATTGTAAAATGTATTTTTTAAAAAAGGCAAAAAATTTTAAATGATGATGGAATAAGAAAGACAAAATAAAAGCCCCATCTTTTTATTAGGTCCATTAGACATAAAATTATTCTGTTATCAATATCCACTTTGGGGCCTGAGAATGTAGGGGATGTAGGTCAGTGGTAGAGTACTTGCCTAGCATGACTGATGTCCTCAATTTGTGGTCCTCAGTACCACAAGAAAAAAATTCTTTTTCCATTTCTGTGGTCACAATTTCTATACTTCTGATATAAACGGTATGCATTTCCCACATGTAGTCTACAGACTACACTTTTAATAGCACTGGGTTTGACTATTCTGCAGTAACCAGTATCCTTAGAAATCTCAGTGGGGGGCACCTAAGATGGGGTGTTATCTGCCATGCTGAAGTTTATGTACTGTGTTTTAAGCCAGTGTTTCTTAACTTCAAAAGTACTTTAAAGGATGAGGAGAAGAAGTAAGTATACCCTGTAATTGAGAGTATAGCATGAGGCTGCTCCCACTTAGGGCATTTTGAAGTTCTAAAAATCTTTAGTATTTATATGACCTTTGAGTTTTATTCTATATTTATTTGCTTTAGACAGAATGTTAAGATGATACCCCTCCTTCTTCAGTAATCCAGAAGTAAAAATGGACTCACTCAAAGATAGAATAGTTCATTCTGTTGTTTTGTTTAACTTTGTGATCATTACCGAGTATTTTGGTAGGTTCATTTGAGGTGAGGCTCCAAGATCAGTTTCTCATTCTTGGTGATATTGACATTAGGGTTTTAATTCTTTGTTGGTTGTTGGGTGCTGTCCTATGCATCATTTACCAGTATCCTGAGCCCCTACCCACTAAGATGCTCCTCTCTTGTGACAATGAAAAAGTGTATGCAGACTTTGTGAATGCCCTGTTGGTGGGCAATAAGGTTGCAGAATTATCTTAAGTGAGAACCACTGTACTAGGTGATGGAGAGCCATTGAAGGATTGTAGGAGGTGGGGAAGAAGTCTTTCTTAAAACCAACTTAGTGCATAACTCTTTCTCCTGGAACTCCAATCATTTAATATTCTTAGTGTTTTCCAAAACTGAAAATCAGAATCATCTAAATAGCTGTTTTGTTTTTGTTTTCATTTTTTGTAATTGAATCATCAAGGCAGACTTTTTTGGTAAAATATTATCAGTAATTACTGGACATTCAGCATTATTATGCTAGGTCAGTGTTTTCCAAAGTATAACTAAAGACCCTCACACATAAAGGATCTGTCAGTCATATAGCCTTGTGCTAAAAATGCAGATTAACTGGTTTCTACTGCAGACTCACTGATTCCTAGTCTCTGGGGAGAGGGCCCAGGAATCTGTATATCTAAATGCTTCCCATGTTAAGAAACAATTGAGGTATAGCTTTCATAAAATAAAATATGCATATTATAAATATCTGATTTAGTGCACTTTGACATATAGATGCACATCTTGTTACCTATATTCAATCAAGATATAAGACATTTCCACCATCCTGAAGTTTCTTTATGTTCCTTTGTAGTTATTCCCCTGTTGTTCCAGGAAACTACCCCCGCCCCTCTTTTTTGTACTGGGGATTGAACCCAGGATGCTTTACCTCAGCGCTACAATATCCAGACCTTTTTAGCTTTTGATTTTGAGACAGGGTCTCACTGAGTTGCTGGACCTGGCCTCAAATTTGCAATCCTCCTGCATTGGCCTCCTGAGTTGCTGAGATTATGGCATGAGCCACCACACCCAGCCAGATCTCATTTTTAAATAGCCACAGATTATAATTATTATTTTTTAAACAGCTTTATTGGGATATATACATTTATTGAATATATACCTTTGACTCATTTGAAGTGTTTTTTTTTTTTTCTGGGTAGGTTTTTGAAGTTTTTTTTTCCTTTCTCTAACTTCTTTATTACATAAGATTTCACATGTGCCTAAAATATGAGTAGTTAAAATGATTACTTTGGTACTTTAAAAGAGCATAGATTTTATTAGTGTTCCAGAGTTTGATAAACAGTAAACTTGGAATGGGCCCTTAAAGATCTTTGTTTCTGATTGACTTTTTCAACAAAATTGAAACCACTTTTCCCTAGTTTTATTTTTCTTTGTAAAATATATTTGAAATATTCCTGGAGGGACAGTTGGAGGTTTTTGTAAACCTTGTTTTTGGGTTTAGGTCAGACAGTATGAAATTAAGACAAGTCCATGCCCTCATGGATGTTGGTGTTTTCATTTCTGAAATTGCTTCTTATTTATTTAGGTTTTTTTTTTTTTTTTTTTGAATAGGTAATATAATCACTTGGTTCACAATACAAAAGATTAAAAAGGGATAAAATCAAATCACTTTTCTACTCCTATCTTCAAATCACCCAGTTTCATACTCTTCAGGCAATCTATGGTAATAGTTTTTTATATGTTCTTCTAAAGGTTTTGTTTTTGTTTCCTTTTTTTGATGGGGGAGTGGGGCATATGAAAATAAAAAATGTATGTTGTTCTTGCCCCTGCCCTTGGTAGCATATAACATACATTCTTTCTTACCTAATTTTTTCTTGTTACTGCATCTTGAATTACCTCATATCAGTATTTAAAGCACATTCTTATTTTATACAACTACATAAATCCATTTTATGGTGTTTCAGTTCATTTGTGCTGCTATAACGAAATTCCTCAGACTAGGTAATTTATAAAGGACAGAAATGCATTTCTTATAGTTCTGCAGAGTGGAAAGTTCAAGAATGAGTGCTGGCAGGTTCACTTATCTGTTGATGGCCAACTCTTTTTTCCTTAGAAGAGACAAATGCTGAGTACTCACATGGCAGAAGGGGTAGGAAGATTGAACAACTTCCTTGTTTCTCTTCTGTAAGGTTATTAATCCATGAATTCTATCACATTGGTGACTAATTTTCAACATGAATTTTGGGGGGACAAACTCATGCCGTAGCAAATGGATAGAACATGATTTGTTTGACATGTCCCCTTTTGATAGACTTTCATTTACAGTATTGTGCTATTACAAACCATAACATAAATGGTAATTTATGGTAATACATGGTAATTTATTTTAGGACAGTAGAAATAGAGGCATGGTGATAAAAGGCTTAGATTATGGAGTCAAATCTGGATTCACATGTCATCTCCAAAGCTCTACTGAACCTCGGGCAAATAACAGAGATTACTGTTCCTTAGCTTAAAGTGGGAATCATAAGGTTTTTAGAGAATTAAATGAGATTATTCGTGGAAAAATCCCTAGAGTGATGACTGGTATATAACAAACACTTAGAAATATTAGCTTGAAAAAATATGTCATTATATATTTGCAGTTGACTTTTTACTTTTCTGACTCTATGGTAAGTTAAGAACTGTTTTATATCCTTTTGTATCCTCAGGGCTGGCATATACTTATTAATAAAGTTAATCATTTAAAGGTATATAGTATGTACCTTTAAAGAAAAGAAACAATAAGATTGAAATGTATTCATTTGTGCTTTGGATTTCTATGTCAGAGCAAGTGAATTGTGAGCAGAATTGAAGGAAATTGAAATAAAGTTATTTGTATAACTTTTACATATTCTTTGAAGTTAGACCAAAGTCACTAGTTTCTTGTGTAGTACTAAAAAAAGTTTACTTATTTAAAATTTCAGTTGGTACATTTTATAGCAGCAGTTGTTTGTGCTCAAGTTTCTTTGCATGAGTGACATTTCATATCTTTATATATATACATATATATATATATAAATTGTTTTCAGATTATAGTGTAGTTCTTTTCTTTTTGAGGATGATTTTGGTATGTACCACCAATTTTAAAGAATACTAAATATTTTGAATGAGATTATTTGTTTGTTTAAGAGGAGACAAAGGCCGGTGCTGTGGGGCATTCCTGTAATCCCAGTGGCTTTGAGGCAGGAGGATTGCAAATTGAAAGCCAGCCTCAACAACTTAGTGAGGCCCTAAGCAACTCAGGGAGACACTGTCTCTATATAAAATTTAAAAAGGGCTGGGGTGAGGCTTAGTGATTAAGCAACCCTAAATTCAATCCCCAGTATTTAAAAAAAAAAAAAAAAAGGATACACAAATCTTTGTAGCAAACTTATTTTAGTGCTGTTTATCATATTTAAAAAATAACCAGGTACCACCTCATTTGTTACATGTAGCATTCTGGGATGTAAGTTGATCTGTACAAGAAAAAAAATCCTTCAGTTACTAATGTACTCTCAAACATCAGCATTTTAAACCATTTTTAATGGTAATGTAGAAAGCTTAATCAATACTTTAATGATTAATTACAAAATATTTTACCAGGAACACGAAAACTCCCTTAAATTATTTTATTCTTACAAGGTTAATTTGTGTTTTTCCTTAATTACATATATTTTTCCATGGTTGTTATTAGTGGTATATTAGTGGTTAGTGGTCCTAAACCCTGGTTGGGCATTTGAAACATTTCCAGTGGTAACATACTTGGAGGCTCATTAATTTACTAGGTAGGAGGTAAGGCCTAGAGATTTGCATTTTAGGTTTCATAGGTAATTCTGACGAACAGTTAGGATTAAGAACCTTTGTGTATATTATATAACAAGGTGATACATGTAAATATAGTCTTTAAGCTCTTAATTTTTATATAAAAGCAAGGCATTCAATTGATACTTAATATAGTTTTGATATATTTATGCAATTTATTTTAAATATGTATATGATATTCCAGTGTTATAATTTTAGTCATTTTTTTCTGTGTGCACTTCATAGTTTCAGTATTTCAGAATAATAAATTTCTTTTTAAAGAGTGTCTTTAACAAACCTCTTCATCCTTCTCTAGTTATTTTTTAAAGCTTGTTTATTTTTTTGTGGGGGGAGAGGACACTGGTGATTGAACTCAGGAGCACTCGACCACTGAACCACTTCCCCAGCCCTATTTTGTATTTTATTTAGAAAGGGGCTCTCACTGAGTTGCTTAGTGCCTCACTTTTGCTGAGTTTGGCTTTGAACTCAAGACCCTCCTGCCTCAGCCTCCTGAGCTGCTGGGATTACAGGCCTGTGCCACGGTGTCCAGTTTAAGCTTGTTTTCATTTACATACTGCATACATATAAATTGATAAGTATAAACTGATTATCTTCTCTGCTTTAAGTAGAATACACTGACCTTTTTCTTTTTGATTCATTGTACACAAATGGGGTACAACTTTCATTTCTCTGGTAGTACACGGAGTCACACCGTTTGTGTAATCATACATATACGTAGGGTAATGATGTTTGTCTCATTCTATTATCTTTTCTTCCCGTCCCCTCCCCACCTCTCATTTTCCTCCTTATAATCCATCCTTCTTCCACTCTTGCCTCTGCCCCCCATTATGTATCATCATTCGCTTATCAGAGAAATCACTTTGGCCTTTGGTTTTGGGGATTGGCTTATTTCACTTAGCATGTTGTTCTTCAACTCCATCCATTTACCTGCAAATGCCATAGTATTACTCTTCTTTATTGCTTAATAATACTCCATTGTGTGTATATACCACAGTTTCTTTATCTATTCATCTATTGAAGGTACACTGAACTTTTAAAAATCATTATTAGGAATATTTGGTTTTCTGCTGTGATTTATGATATGGGGTTATTAAAAATACAATATGAGTTTTGTTTTAAACTGTACGTAGTTTTTTTTACATTTTTCTACTCTTATAAATGTACCTGCCTTCCTCTGTTCTTCAAGTTTACTGTTACAAAGTCTTTTGCTTTTGTTGCTCTCCCCCCCCACATTTTTTTTTTTTTTTTTTTCCTTAATTGAGATTCAGCTGTCTGTTAATTGTTGAGCTATATTTGCCTGTCTGGTTCCCAGCTTTATTCTCTATAATCAGTTTGCTTGGTGAAAGGGAAATAAATCTAAGTAGGAATAGTTACTGTTCTATAGATGTATAAAATGATGTAAATCAAAGGACTACCAAAAGAATGTAGGTCATTTTTTGTAGTTTGCAAAGACTGCAGGTAAAGGATAAGGTGTATGGTAGCTTTCTCATTGTTGGGAATGACATTCCCAATGAATGAAATTGAGTACTATAGTTATACTGCACAGAATTAGTCTTGTATTGGAGTGTTTGTAACAGAATGTAAAAGTTGGTCTAATGCAGAACAATTATATGTTACCTTGGGGAGATGATTCAACTGGAGCCAACAAGATAACTAGAATGATTTAGCTGGCATGTAGAACCCCTCTGCCCCCAATACTTACATTTGTGTTCGAGTTTGGTGGTGTTAGATAATTACATAGTTATAGTCCCTTCCTTTTTGAAGTTTGGAATAATTTGTAGACTTGCTGAAAAGTTGTAGACCTATCTTATGAAAGTTAAATATTTGGTTAACATAAAGGAAATGCAGAAATAATTTCACAAACATGCAGATATACTACCATGTCATATGGTAGTAGTATATCTCATATACCATTGTCTATATCTCACATATCATCGTATATAAGATAAATGCACCATCTGCATTAGTACTGACCAGGATTAAGGGAAATATCAGGGGAATAGGTATTTTATGCTTGATAAGAGCATCTTTTCCCCTTATTTTTATTGGTTCATTATAATGATACATACTGGTGGGATTTGGTGTCACATATTCATACATGTATACCATGTAACATTATAATTTGGTCAATATCATTTCCTAGTATTTCACCTTTCCCTCCTTTTTCCTTCCTCCTGCTGGTCCCTTTCCTCTCCTCTACCCATCTTCAGTTTTCAAGTGATCTACCCTTCCCCACAACCTGTCTTTTTCCTTTTCCTCTCTAGCTTCCACATAAAAGAGAAGACATATGAACCTTGACTTTCTGTGTTTGACTTGTTTCCTTTTTCATAATGTTCTTAAGTTCCATCCGTTTTCCTGCAGATGACATAATTTCATTCTTTTTTATGGCACAGTAAAATCCTTTGTGCGTATATACCACAATTTCTTTATCCATTCTTTCATTGATGGACACCTAGGCTGGTCCATTGTTTGGCTATTGTGAATTATCCTGCTATAAACAAGGATATGCATGCATCCTATACTATGCTGACTTTAATGATAAGACTTCTTTTATTTGAATGTGTGTTGGAAATTTTTTAGTAGGGTTGGGAGGTTACACTGCTTTTTGAAGAAGTGGATATTCTAAGTATAGTTGGTCACTTGGATTTCATTTAACAAATTAGAATCCAAGATAAACAGGACTTTCTTGCATGTAATTTCTTCATTGATCTTATTGCTTCCAGTCTCTTCCTACTTTAATTAATAAATCTTTAAGATTATTATGTCTAAAACTATACTTTATAAAATAATTTACCTCTGGCAGAACTTGAAATATCTTTCTTATAGTATGGGCTTCTAGGGTTATGAATATGTATGTGTGTGCGTGTGTGTGTGTGTGTGTGTGTGTGTTTGTATTCTATATATATGTGTAGTATATATATATTACATGCATATACATGTATATAAATGTGGTGTGCATATATATGCTACATATACTACATATATATACACAATACACCCACATACACACTATTTCTTGGGCTATAACACCAAGATTTTAATTCCCTACTTCTAGGCTGGGACCCAGGTATATGTATCAAAAGCTTTTCATATACTTCTGATTACAGCCAAGATTAGGAATTATTTGCAAGATAAAAGTCCAGAGGCTATCATCTATAGCACAACCACTGTAACAACTGTCATTTATTTGTACTTACTGCATGTGAAATATCAAACCCTTTGTGTTATTTCATATATGCCCTACAGTAACCTGGTAGGAATATTGTTCTGCTGTAAGGCTCAGAAAGTTTGTATAATTTATCTACCAGAACATATCTCTCAGTTTCAGCAGATACTGAAATCCAGATTTCTTAGTATGCTTAAACTGCCTTATAATTGTCTTATATTTTCTTTAAAGTATTTAGGGAGTCATTTTAGGACTTTGTTAATTTGGCCTTCTCTTACTCAAATTGAATCATATTTAGTATTCTTGCCTCTGCTTATGATGTTCTTGAGGTTCCATCACCTATTAAGGAGGGCCCAGCTAATAATTACCTATTCTGGAAGATTTTCTCCAACTATGTGAATCCTTAATGAGTCTTCATTTACTCTGAATTCCCATAAGACTGCTCTTTTAGCAGATAACAGCATAGGTGTACTATTAATTTTTATGTATTGTCAGTTATTGTTTATACTTAATGTTGCAGTTATTGTCATTGGGATTGTATTGCAGAATTGTGACAAACGGCATGCCCTTTGTAGCTCCCACAGTCTCTAACTTCAGTATATATAGCAATGATCTTGGATAGAATGTTGTTCTTACAAGGAAATATGTGTTGAAGACCTAGATTATTAGTAAAATTAGAATTCGCCGTTGTGGGATAATCAGATTATTTTGTACTTCAGTACCTTAACAAAGCACATTTCAAATCTTTGATAAATATATAAATACAGAAACTTTTATCATAGTTTATTAAGAATTTTAATATAATATAATTTTGGTTTGCTACACAATTTTTTAAAAAGCATTTTCCTAGTAATTGTTTTAGTCTGCTAGGGCTGAAATAACAATACCACAGATTGTGTGGCGGAACTTCTCCGGTGGACTGGCAGTTGGTGTCACCTCGTTCTTTCATTAAACTACATTTATTTTCTGACAGTTCTGGAGAACGGAAGTCCAAGGTCAGTGTGCCAGTAGGGTTGGTTTTTAATCTCTAATGTCTTTTCTCTTCTTAGATGAGTCCTATGGTATTAGGACCCCACCCTATGACCTCATTTAACTTTAATTACTTCCTAACAGGCCCTGTCCCTAAATACTGTAGTCACATTAGGGTTAGGGCTTTAACATGAATTTAAGGGGATAATATTCTAGTCCATACCAGTGATTGACTTTCTATTTTTCTGAATGGCATTGTAATAATACAGAAAAGTCGTAGAAAATTTTGAAAGAACAAATAACAATATTTCTGTTTATTAGGCAGGTAAAGATAAGATGATTAGAAACTATTTTATGAACCATAGGATTTGAATATTTGACAAAAAATGATTTTTGATGTCTTTAAGAAGCTAGTTAGAGAAATATATATCAGTTACTAGAAATAACTTGAATTTTCTTATGAAACTGGTAGATTGTGATCAGAATTCTATAATAAAATACAGTGCATATATATCATGTGGGCATAGAGTACAATAGTGACTGATTAAAATGGAATAAAGTCAGTCTTTAAAATTTTTGAGTATTTGGTTAATAAATTTGAGTATGTCTTCTGATATTTTCATGAGATCACAGGATTGGAAGATGCATTTAGTCCTTTAGTCTAGTCATGCACACAGTACTTTAATTCCTCTGCAGTATAACTGCCAAATAGTTGTCTAACCCCAAACTGTCCAATAAGGTGTTTATGAGCATATATGGCTGTTGAGCACTTTAGATTAGGCTAGTCTGAACTGAGATGTGGATCATGGTTGGGATCCACATATTCCCATTATGATATCTCATTTCATAGAAATTACATTTTGAAATACTTTGGATTTACTGAGATAAAGAAAATGTATTATTACAATTAATTTTACCCACTTTTGCTTTTTTAATGTGACTAAAATATTAAATATTAAAATATTTTAAATTACCTAAGTGACTTGCATTATATTTCTAATGGACAGAACTGGTCTAACCTGTATTAGAAATTCACTACCTTCTGAGGAAACAGATTTCATCTTCGAATAACTGTGAACTTTATTGCCTCTATTTTTAGATGGAGCTGAATGTTTTTACTCAAAGATTCTCATTTGCCTCTTGAGAACAAAAGTCTAACTTTCCTTTTTAATATTAATCATTTTAAGACAACTTGTAAGTCTTTGAGTCTTCTATTTCCTTTAATAATATTTATACGGCAGAGGATTATCTCTCTTCAACTGTTGGTTTACACCCTCCAAACTTTATTTTGCATGATCCCTGCTGACATCAGTAACTGAATATCTGTGATCTTAAAATTTACAAATCTGAATAGGTCTATCTTCTTTCTGGTTCTGCATGCATTATAAGTCTGCTAATCAGGCTTAAAGTTAAATTACCTTTTAAAAAGGGCAACTTAATTTTCTTATTGACTTATGGAGCATACTTTCAACTAAGCTATCTCTGCCTTTTCCCTCTTCTGCTGCTGTTTTTTTTTTTTCCTTTTAATTTAGAGGAATTTGTTGATTGAATATATGAAATATATCCCAATGCCCCTCTTATTTCTGCTGTTCCATCTTTAAGAGTTCTGATTTCCTTCAGACTTCATCTTTGGGATTCCAGTTTGGAATAAGGTGGGGCCAAAGCATGTGATTTGGATGCCTAAATTTTATTTGAATTCTGAGTGTTTTATGAAGTGTTTGTTAGCTTTCTCAGCTTTTATCATTTGCATGTTTGACACACTTATACCTTCTATGTTTTCATCAAATTATTCAATAATATCTTGGCTTAATCGAGGACATAAAGATCACTGCTTTCTTGTGATTATATATTTCTTCTGAAGTTGGCCTGCAATTAAGCAGCTATTAATTCATCTTACTTTATTAATATTTTAGTCTTTATTTCTCTACTTTGTCTTTGTTCACATCATGATTGAGATCTTGTCGGAATTATTACCTATAATTTCTTACTTGGCAGTCAAATGAACTTGTCAGAAATAAAAATAGAAAACATCAGACTTGCCTGTTGAAAAGTAAACCTGTAGTGATTTTTGGTGTACATTACTTCATTTTTTTCTATGTAATTTCTTCAAAAGGGAAATATTTCAGATTTTTTAATAATAACTTGAAAATGTAAAATTAAAACTGAATGATCTCTAAACAGTAAAATACAACCAGTGTTAAAATTTGGGGGTTTTTTCTTTCAGTCCTTTTATTTTTATAGACTTTTAAAAAAGCTGTAATAAGATGGCTCATGATTTCATTTTTCTTGGGAAAATACTTGGGCTAAATCATATGGTAGATGTATGTTTATCTTTTTAAGAAATTGCAAAACTTGTTTCCAGTGTACTGGTAACATTTTACATGTCTGTCAGCACTGTATGAGAATTGTACTTGCTCTACATACTCACCAACCCTTAGAGTGACCCTTAATTTTATTCATTATCGTAGGTCTGTACAGGTAACTCATTGTGGATTTTCTTAGTGACTAATAATGTTGAGCATCTTCTTTGCTTATTTGCCATCCATAGATCATCTTTGGTGGTCTGTGGAAATCTTTGGTTCAGTTTTAAATTGGGTTGTTCGTCTTACTGAGTTGTAAGAGTTCTTTATATTTTAGATGCTAGTTTGTTGAAATATGCAAATATCTTATTTCTCATATTTTTACCTTCTAATTTTAGCATTTGTCAATAATTCTTGCCTGTGGCAATTGTTACTATGTCATTTGTCTTAATAGTTTCTGTTTACATCATGTTACATTTTAAGGGGGTTATGTTGTAAGGAAGAGCTTTTAATTTATTCATTAATTCATCAGTTATTAGTATGGACACATGAATGTTAATTGGTTGCTCTTTCATATTGACTTTTGTTCATCTTTTCAATGTGCCCCCGTCATTTTTTCTGAGTTCTTCCTTATTTTCTGATTTATCTTGTATTTTTCCTGCTTAAGACTTGGAATCAGCCATTATCTAAGGTCACTTTTATTTGAGAATAGTATTTACATAATAAATCTGGGCATTAGAAGCACTGCTATGGGAGTATCATGCTTCTACTGTTTTGAGCAGACAGGAAATACATGTATTTATGTACATATGTACATTTTTATTTCTGCATGTGTGTACAGTTGTGAACCTTGAATTCATAACTGGTATATGAATTCCCATGTGTTATTTTAGGGTTCACTCGAGTGTTTCTGCTTTTCTTATTTGTAACTCCTTTCTCTTCCTTTTAGAAATCTCACAGTTTACTTACATATTTATAAAATTGTTATACAGCGGGGTGCAGTGGCCTACGCTAATCGCAGCAGTTTGGGAGGCGGAGGCAGGAGGATCTCAAGTTCAAACGCAGCCGCAGCAACTTAGCGAGACCCTGTCTCAAAATTAAAAAGAAAAAAAAAAAGTTACACATAGGTAGAGCTTCAGAACTGCTCTTATAAATATATATTTACTTATTATAGTTTTTGTGTAAAAATTTTTTTTGTCTTTAGCCTTAGGCCATTATAGTCAAAATACTCTTTTCCAAAATTTTCTTTCACTCCCTTCAGTGTCTGTATGTTAATTTGAAATACAGTTAGTGTCATTTGTTATTTTTTTGTATTCTGTTTTGGGTTCTTCTCACTTGGTTGATTTTGATTTTTTTTTTGTTGTAGTCAGGATATGTGAAACATAGTATGGTGTTATAGTCACCTCTATAAACAGTGTATACAGTATGCATTTCCTTTCCCTGCTCTCATTTCCCTTTTCTTTCTACCTCTTTCCACTCTGCCCGTAGAGGTTACTAGTTGTATAAGTTTCTGACTTTTTCCTCCTATCTTTTTGGACAAAAAGAAGATATGTGTGAGAAAGGACACATAAAAATTATACTTGCAAGGTAGCATGTTAGACAACACATGCTTGTTCTTATAACACCTGTATTCAGATATAATTTATATATCTTAAAATTCCTTTTATATACACAGCTCTGTGGTTTTAATACATAAAGGGTTTGCAACCATTGCCATCATCTGCTTTTAGTACATTTTCATCACTAAAAAGAAATTACTCATTAGTAATCAGTCACTGTACTGATTCACTGTACCTCTTCTCAGCTCCTGGCAATTACTAATCAATTTTTTATTTCTATGGATTTGCCTATCCTGGACATTTAATATAAATGTGATCTTTTTCAAGTGGCTTCTTACACTTAACTAATGTTTTGAAGATTATCCATATGTTAGTAGTACTTTATTCTATTTTATTGCTGGATGTTATTCCACTGTATAGATAATATGAAACTTCATTTATCCATTCATCAGTTGGTTGTATGCATTGGGGATTTATTTATTTATTTGTTTATTTATTTATTTTTGTTATTAGGAAAATTCTGCTGTGAACATTTGAATACAAGTTTTTATGTGGACATATTTCCAGTTGTCTTGGATATATACCTAAGAATAGAATATCTAGACCCTAGAGTTACTTCATTTCAACTTTCTGAGAAACTGTGAACTGTTTCTTAATTACCACCAGCAATATATGAGAATTTTAATTTCTCCACATTCTTGTTTACACTTGGGATTGTCTCTTAAATTTTACTTATCCTGTTGGGTATGAGGTGCTTATCATTGTGGTTTTAATTTGCATTTCCCTAATGGCTAATGATGTTAAACATTATCTTTGCAGGAATGTCCATTAAAATTCTTTACCCAGTCTTCAATCATGTTGTCTTCTTAATAAGTTGTAAAAAAACTTATGATATGTTCTGGATATAAATTTGATATCAGATGGTGGTTTGTGAATATTTTCTTTAATTTCCAATTGTCTTTTCACTTACTTGATGGTGGTCTGTGAAGCATAAATGTTTTTAGTTTGGATGAAATTCAGTTTATCTGCTTTTAAAAAAACACTTGTGCTTTTAATATTCATATTTAAGAAACTTCATCCAAGATCATGAAGATCTATTCTTGTTTTCTTTTAAGAGTTGAATAATCTTATATCTAACATTTAAATCTTTGGTCCATTTTAATTTTTAAATGTGATGTGAGCTAGGGAATCTTTTCTTTTTATGCAGATATTCATGCATTTTGATAGGCACAGTGCTGAATTTATAAATCAATTTCCCATTTAAAAGTTCATGTCATCTGCAATTAGAGATAGTTTTACTTTTTATATTTACAATCTGGATATCTTTTATTTATCTTGCCAATTGCCTTTTCTTGAACCTCCAAAAAGTGTTGATTAGAAGTGGCATGAGTGAACAACTTGGTCTTGTTCTTGATTTTAGAGTGAAAGACTGAATAGTCTTTTACCATTAAGTATATAGTTATATACTTATACCATTAAGTTTATACCATTAAGTATATAGTTGTGGGTTTTCTTAGATGCTGTGTGAGTTTGAGGAGTTCCCTTCTGTGCCTCATCTGTTAAGTGTGTTTATCATGAAAGAGTGTTGAATTTTTGTCAAATACACTTTCCTTTTCTCAGAGATGGTCATATGGTTGTTGTGTGTGGTTAGTTTAATTTAGTGTTTTATATTAGTTAATTTTTACATGTTAATCCAGCATATTCTGAGATAAATCCCACTCTGGTCATGGTATAATTCCTTCCATATTGCTGGAATCTGTGGTTAGTATTTTGATGATGGTTTTTGGGTCTGTAAGAACACTGGTTTGTTGTTTCCTTTTGTGCATTTGATTTTGGTATCAGGGTAAAGTTGGTCTCATAAAAGAAATTGGAAATTGTTTCCTCTTCTGTTTCTTGCAGTAGTTTGTGAAGGATTAGGCAATCTTTAAGCATTTGGTAAAATATACCAGTGAAGACATCTGGGCTTGAGTTTGTCTTTGTGGGCAGTTTTATGCTTTTGTTTAGTTTAGTTTTGTTTTGGTTATCTTTGTGTGCATGTGTGAGAGAATTTTTGATGATTAATTTAAGCTTTTATTTGTTATAGGACAATTCCAATTTTCTGAATTGTTTTTGTTTTTGCAGTGCTGGGGTTGGAACCCAGGGCAGACAAATGTGCTGACATAGAGCTGTATCCCCAACCCATTTGTTGATTGACTGCTTGAGTCAGTTTTGGTAGTTTGTGTCTTTCTAGGAATTTTTATATTTCTTAATAAAGGTTATCTAATTTGTTGGCATACAATTGTTCATAGGTTGCCTTGTAATATTTTAAAATTTTTCTCTTAAGTTTGGTAGTGATTTTCTCTTTTATTCTTGACTTCAGTAGTTTGTCACTTTTTTTGTCAGTCTTGCATAAATTTGTCAAATCTGTTGTTTTCAGTGAACCAAATTATAGTTTTGTTGATTTTTTTTTTCCTCATTGCTTTTATGTATTTCCTTTATTTCTGATCAGACCTTTATCATCTTCTTATTTTTGTTTGTTTTGGGTTTGATTTGTTCTTTTTCTAGATTCTTGAGAAGAAACAACTGCACATGGTCAGTTGCTTCTCACTTGCTTCTTTCAGGGTTCTCATTTTCTTTGCTTTGTTTTTTGATGGTTTGATAATGAGGTGTGGATCTCATTTTATCTTGCTAGGAGTTTACTAATCTTTTACAAACTTGGTGGGAAGTTTTCTGCCAATGTTCAATACTTTCTCTCACTTCCTCCCTTTCTCTTCCTCTCCCCTGTCTTTCTCCCTTACTCTAGGGATTCCCGTTATACATATGTTGGCATGATTGATTTTGTCTCATAGATTTCTGTGGCTCTGCCCGCTTTTCATATTTTACTTAGATTGGTTAATGTTATTTGATCTATTTTCAGGTTTGCTGATTTTTTTTTCTTCTGCCGGATCTAGTCTGTTGAGCCTAATGAAAAGAGGGAGCCAACTCCAGCACATCATTTTTAATAAGTATAAAATATATGTGATCTCGAAATTATTAAAGTGATGGCTTGAGCACAACCAAAAAAATTAGGCTAACTTATTGAAAGACTTAACACATAGGTGCTAAAAATGTACTGGAATGATGACAGAGTTTGGAGCAGAAAGGAGAATTGTCAGATATCTTTAACCATCAGGAGAAAACAGGAGTATGGTATCTGACAAATTTTAAATAGGGAGAGAAAATACTGTTAAACAGATATTTTTAAAAAGCAAGGGTTCTTTCTAAGACACTAGAGTGGTCTACTAGTGTCTCAGCCATCACTGTCTAGTAGAAACATAAGTGAATCACATATATAACAGTATATGCAGTTATATAGTCTAGTAGATACATTAAGAAAGTGAAGGTAAAAAGGTGAAATTAGCTAATAAAAACTCTCATATTTTACTTTACCAAATGTATTCGTAATACTATCTTTTCAGCATGTAGTCAATATAAAAAATAATGACTAACATTATTATTCTGCATTCTTTTTATTTGTAATAAACCTGTGAAATCTGATGTATGTGTTAATAATGCCTCATTTAGAACTGGTCACATTACAAGCCAGGTACAGTAAAACCAGGACTTGGGAGACTAGGCAAGAGGATTGTAAGTTTGAGGCCAACCTTTGCGATTTAGTGAGACTTTGTCTCAAAAAATAAGAAAAACTGGGAATGTAGCTTAAGTGAAGTGCTCCTGGGTTCAGTTCCCAGAAACCCCCGTCCCCCCAAAAAGTGTGTGTGTGTAAGTGTAACTGGTCACATTTCAAGTGCACAACAGGCATATAATATCAGTGGCTAACATAATCAGCACAGATATAGAACATTTTCACAGTTGCCAAAAGATCTATTTGAGAGAATAGATCGAAATGAATAGAAGGACCCAGTACTGGATGAGGATTATGAACATAGGCATTCTGTTACATGATTGGCAGAATTTAAACCACTTACTTGTGGAGCAGTTTGATTTTTGTCGACCAAAAGTTTTAAGTCTTCATTCCCTTTGATTCAGCAAATTACAGTCCCACAAATTTATCATCTTGAGAATATTAAGATTTAAATAAAAGATTATTCAACAAAGCCCTGTTAATAAAAGTAAAAAATTACAAAACAAGTTCCTTGGACAAGTGAAACAAAAAACAATATAGTACTTCACATGTTAAATGTCATGCAGATATTAAAAGCAAAGGTTTAGAAGAATAGACATGAACAGATAATGGTATACTGAATAGAAAAACCATTTTCAGACAGTTGGCAGAGTCACATCAAAGACATTAGAATAGATCTCAGAAAATCTCTCCACTGTTAAAATCAATGAGAAAATGGGCAAGTATGGTCAAAATTAACTTTTTTTAGAACTCTGGAAATTAACCAAAAACTTGTAGCAATTCAGGGAATATTTAAGAAAAAAAGCTGAGTTTTTAGGAGGAAAAAAATTAAATTTTTTTCTTTCAATGTTTAAAACAATGTATCATTGTAAGTGTGCATATATATATCTATATATATGTATGTAGATATATACATATAATTATATTTTAAAATCCAAAGGAAGGTGAATGGAACTTAAAAGTTATTTTGGAAAGACCAAATGTTTATCATTGAATTTTAAAGTAATTGATGTAATTCTTGGGTCTTTGTAACCTGATTTTTAAAATTGTAATTGCCAAGAGGTGAAATAGAATTCTGGCATATTAAGGCAATTTGGGTTGTATGTTATTATTTCTAACCATTTTGTTTTTTTATTGAACATCTTATTTCTCAAAGATTGGGGGAGTTGAAGGGTTGACATAAATTCTTTGAGGATTATTTTTAATTTTCCTGAAATTCTGATATTTATTAGGCTTCCATTATTTTACAGTTCCCTTGCTTAGTTTTTTTGTTTTCGTTTTTGTTATTACCAAAAAGCATATTGAGCAGATTTCAAAATATGTTGTGGTATTTTGACTGATGGAAAGATTTGTTAAAACAAATATAATCATATTTTTAAATAATGATGACTCATCAGAATTTGATTTTAGATATCAAGTTTTGTTGACTTTATTCTTTGGAAGAAGAACATGGCAAAAGAACAAAGAATTCTGGACAAGTTTCAGTATATAAGCATCTTGTTCTTTGAGTAGTTTTAATTTTTAGAAATAAGGTTAAATAAGTTAAACATTGAACTTATTCCATGTTGTATTTAATTTCTATCAAGCAATGGCATTGTAGTTTTTTCTTTTTTGTTTTTCTTTTGTACCGGGTACTCGGCCACTGAGTCACACACCCAACCCTATTTTGTATTTTATTTAGAGACAGGATCTCACTGAGTTGCTTAGTGCCTCGCTTTTGCTGAGGCTGACTTTGAACTCATGATCCTCCTGCCTCAGCCTTCCAAGCCTCTGGGATTACAGGTGTGCACCACTGTGCCCACCTCTAGTTTTTTCTTAAATATGAATTTTCACAGAAATAGGATATAACTAAAAATTATAAATATATGCTCTTAGAAAAGTTGATTAAGTTTTCTTTTTTTTTTTTCTTTTTTTTTTTTTTGCGGTGCTGGGGATCAAACCCAGGGCCTTGTGCTTACAAGGCAAGCACTCTACTGACTGAGCTATCTCCCCAGCCCCAAGGTTTCTTTTAACAGAATTGATTTTTAATATCAAAGAATGCTTTTAAGATCTTAAGGTTTTAGGTAGAAATCTGGGTGAATATATATTTATTTATACTCTCATAAATACCATAGTTATATCACTCACATCTATAAATAATGTTTCCTTACCCAGAGATTATGTTTCACAACTGGCATTGTGAACATTTTGTTTGTTCAGGGAAAGAATTAGTGGGTGGTTAAGTCTTCAGAATTACAGACTGTGGTTATTTTAGCATTTGGGGTAAGGAAAGGTTCTTATGAGATATGAAAAGTTTGTGCCTTAGTCAAGCAATATTGTGATTAGCATAGTCTCTAAATAGTATTTTGGACTATTTGATGGGACACTTTTATGCAAATTCTGGGATAATTTGTTTTACAGCAATAGTCAAACAAATTTGTCTTTGATCTTTGGACTCTATTCAGAAGAAATGTTCTTGAAGATATTTCTCAAATATTTTTGCTTATCAACTGTGTAAATGACACTTTGCTAGTATGATAGAGATGAATTTGAGTTCTGTTCATCTAGGATATCAGTCATATGAGGGCACTGTAAAATGTTTTAAATAATTTAATTTTTGAGATAATATAAAATGTTTTAATATTTAGTAAGTGCAAAAAATTGTCTACTCTAAACCAACCTAGTCACTCTTCTTCCTTACTGTGTAACAGTGACTGCATTTGTTAAAAGTTATTAGCAACCTTACTTTCAAAGTTTACTGGTCACATTTTGACTTCTCTGTAGCATTTCAGACAGTTGATCAGCTATCCATCCTTGAAATGGTTTTGGTTTTCCTCATATCTTCTCATTGGCTAATCTTTCACATCCTGTCAGTATTTTAGGGTTCCAGGGCTCTGAATTCCCTTCTTCTTTATCTACAATCTCTCTTTGTGAAATACAGTCCCTTCCCAGTAGTAATCTGTATTTTCAGCACTAACCAGTCTCAGAATTTCTGCCTATTGGACATATCATATAGCTAATAGGCACCTCAAAAAACATGTTCAAAGTTACTTTTGATTTTGCCTTTTACCGTCCAATCTTTTCTTCCACCATTGCTCCTTATTTCCCTAGAAGACGTCACTAGCCATTGAGTTGTTCAAGCCAAAAACCTAGGAGTTATCCTTCATCTCTTTTTCCTTCACTAATCACATTCAGTCCATGTGTCAACTTTATCTTCAAAACATTTTGAATCCTTAATCTGCCATTGCTTCCATACCATTTTAGTTCATTATACCTTTCTTTACTGGACTATTACAGTAACCTCTTTACTAGTTTTCTTATTTCCACTCTTTCTTCACCTTGCAGAGAGAACTATCTTTAAAACACTAATCAGGTCACTTGCTTGTGAAAACCCTCCAGTGGCTTCCCATCTGCCTAAAATAATATCCAGACTTCCTACTTTGGCTGAGTCCCACATAATCATACCCTGCCTGCCTCCCTGACCTCATTTTCCATCACTCATACCCTTGTCCAGACTTTGCTTTGTTCATATACCTTCTTTTATACTTCAGTTCATATGACTTCTTCTTTTTACTCCTAGAAATACCAAATTTATCTCCAATTTAGGGTTCACTCTTTACCTAGAATGCCTTTCCTCCCTTTCATAATTGAATCTTATATGCAGAAGACTATACTGAGGCTAAAAAAAGTGAATAAGACACAGAGCTATACTCCTGAGATGTTTTTGTTATGTCCTTTTGTCTGGTAGATTCCTTGAAGGTGCAGACTATTTCTGAAGCGTTTTCAACTTTCTAAGATGGCTTCATTTTTCTGCTGCAATTTATGTAATTCATTTAATTTCTGCCTTGATGGACCTTACATTCTTGTTGGAGGTGGGGTGGAGATAACTAATAAACAAGATGAATAAAATGTATATTAGATGGTGGTAAATTTAAGTGCAAAGCAAGCAGCAAAGTACTGGTGAGGAGTGGATTAATTTTAAATAGACCGGACAGGCACATCTCTCTTTGAAGTTGACATTTTCATAATAAAGTTAATCTCTTCCAGAGAGAAAAAGCAATGAGTTTTAAAAGTCATGAAGTTAAAGCATCCTAATGTGTTTGAAAAGTGGTTAGGAGTTCAGGGTAACTGGAATAGAAATGAGGATGGAGAATTGTGGGAGACCTGGCCAGAGTAACAGTGGAGCTAGATCTTGCAGGGCCTTGTCAGCTGGTGGTTCTCAGCTTTGGCTGTTCATGTGAACTATCTGAAGAGCTTTAAAAGTACTAATGGGTGAGTCCTGTTCTTAGAGATGGACATAATTGATCTGAATGGAGTATAATCAGGGCATTAGGATTTTATAAAAACTCCCTAGGTGATTTTTAAGATGTAGCTAAAATTGAGAACCACCGTAGGTCTTTTGTTAGGAATTTCAATTTTACCTTTGAGGAAGAAGTCATTGGAGGGCTTTGTCATGGGAAAAATAATTTTGTAATTAATTAAGTTTAAAATGATCATTTATTAAATTTAATCAACTATAAAACTTATAAAACAGTAATACCTTAACTGTCTCAAATTGTTGGAAGTTGGTTGTGATGTAGCTCACAGATTTGTATTTGTATAAATGTGTACATTTTTCACAGCAAGTTTGTCCAGTGATTTTCTTTTCTTCTGTTTCATAATTGCCTTTCAGTTTTGGTAACCCACAATTTTTACCCCATCTTGCCGTATGTTACTGCTTACCATCTTTAGCTTTCTTCCCTTTCCTGTATCCACAGTCTGCATTTCTTCCAATTCTGAACTTGAACTTCACTTTAATGGAATTGAAAATCAACATTTTACAAGAAGATTTTAGCTAAAACATTTAAGTTTATCTGATCTGGGCTGCCTTAATGCAGTGATTGACAAAAAAAAAAAAAAAAAAAAAAAAGAAACTATGAAATTTACTTTTTTTTCTTATTGAAAATTAGAAACGGTTGCCTGGATGTCTTCCTGAAACTACTTCTACATCTTTTCCACCATTTCATGTAAGACTTAGGTGCAGGTAATTGTGCAGGTACATAGTATTTGGCCTTATAAAAACATAGGAGTCATTTGTTTTATATTTCAGCAGGAGAGCCATTGAAAATGGATTTTAACTCACACCACTTGATGTCCCATAAACACACAAAAAACACTATGATATGTGTAGAGAAGTCTGTCCTCAGTTTATTTGTAATTTACATCTAATTTGTTGAGTTACATGTAAGTAACTTTCATTTTTCTACCTTTTGCTGTGTTCCAATGGATTTGCCACTCCTGTTTGGACTGAATTGTCATTACAATTCTTGGAATTCCTCGTTTACTGTTCCTCTGGGAATTTGTTCTGTTGGAATCTGGAACACTGGAATGATGGAAATGTATTCTTTACAAAGTAGCTGTAAGTATACTACATAATTTATACAGAGACACTTTTTCAGTCTAAGTTAACTTAAATTTAACTTAGAGTTGGATGAAATATGTACTTAGGAAATCTTAAATTTAATACATACTTTAGCTGTACTCATAGTAGGCTTTCAAATATTGACTCTAAAATGCTGTTTTCTGAGCAGTCTCCTAATCATTAGCTTTAAAATTAGCTTTTCAATTTAATCAATTGAGTTGGCTTATCAACATTGGCTTAAAAACTATATCAATTAAAAAAGATTGTGATTGGAATATTTAGCTACACAGATGATTCTAGTAAAGAATTTAGATGACTTTGTTAAACACAAATGTGTTGAATTCATCTCCTGAATTTTTTTTTCTTTTAAATACCAATGTAAAAGTGACCAAACCTTTTAAAAGAAATGTGTACCTCTAAGAATATTTGCCGTTATATTGTCGTGATGAATAAGATTACCTCTAAAGTAAAATTAGCCAGTAAGACTCTACTCACTCAGGTGGTCTGAGCTGTGGACAGTGTTTCTCCCCAAAGGGCAAGTTAAAACTCAGACTTATTTATTGTTAACAATTTAGAATTAGATTTTTAAAAATTATTTATTAAACAGTCATAGAGGTCATCAGAGAGTCAAAAACTCACATAGCAAGGAAATTATAATGTACTTAAAAATATGGATACGTTTGATTTCCTTGAAGATTAGAGGTAACAGATCATGTAAAACCTTGAAGTGACGTAATTGAACCTGGCATTGTAGCTTGAAAGCTATTGTTTGTTGATTGACATTGATGTTGAGAGCTTTCAAAGAATTTATGAAAAAATTGCTTTAAACTAAACTTTCTTATTTCATGAATCAGAAAACAGTGATTAGTGTAAGTAAAGGTGATAATTATAAAGGGTTCTTAATATATTTTCAGGGGATTTGAATTTTTGTTGGGAAAAGTGCTTTGTTATTTTGTTGTTTTAGTTGGTTGGTCAGAATCTTATTACTAATTTTTTGTCAGTTGAAATCCACTGTGAGGGAGGTTCACTTTTCTTTTCATTCCCTTGGGATTTTTGTAATTAGCCATTGTGTTGTCAATCAATTTAAGCTCTGTTCATTCATTTTGCTGGTAATACTTTTTATTAGTACCAACATAAAAATAGTTGGATTTTCTATGAATAATATTTCATATAATTAAAAAATATAGATCAGTAAATAAAATTGGAAATGTGTGGTAGAATACTGTTGTTGATACATGAATAACTTGTCTCTTTTTACCTTTCTCAGCAACCGAAGAACCTTGAAGGCTATGTGGGATTTGCCAATCTCCCAAATCAAGTTTACAGAAAATCAGTGAAGAGAGGGTTTGAATTCACACTTATGGTAGTAGGTAAGATATGATTCTGCACTAAAGTGGAGTTTTGGTCTAAGTTAAATTGTTGATTAGCTCTGAATAAAGTTAAGACAATAGCAGCCCAAATAACTATAGTGAATGTATGTTATCTTTTATCTATTAATTTATATGATTAGATCTTCAAATTTAACATAGTGGTATAATGAGATTTATATATCTTATCTGTTGGAAACCAAAATTTGAGAAATGGTGATCAGTAGAGGTGAAGTAGAACCCAAGAGAGATTCTCTTCAATTAATAATATAACAAAAGAAAATAGTATCTGGTGCTTACTCATTACTCTAGGATAAGTTTGTTCTGTGCCTTATCTACTATAATGAAGTCATGTCACGTCAAGTGAGCATTTAACAAACAAATATGTGCTCTAAATTGAGAGGTGGAGTGAAGAATCATAATCCAAATGAATATGCTTACATATACATCCATTGAATATGAGCCCTTGAATGAATTAAATATGACGCTCCTTGTTCTGTAAGTCGGTCTCCTTTTTCTTTGGTATTTTATGTCATGAGCACCTTATTCTGTTTTATAGTCCATTTGGAGATATTAAGGACTATTTGGCTATAGGTTGGTAACATCATTAATACATGTAAAAAAACATTCTACCTTTTCCTATGAGTAAGATTAGTAATTTAAAGTGATAGTTTTATTCTTAAGTGACTACATAATATTTTTACCTCATATAGACTAATTTTAGAACCTGTCAGGAGTATGTTGCAACTTTTTTGTACTTTTTTTTTTTTAAGAAAGTAAATAGGAGGGTTGTGGATCAATTACCTTTCACAAATAAAATTGATTTGATGTTGGGCTGTTAAGATAGTGTTTATTAGGTTTTGCTAATCATATTTCACTGTATAGTATTTTTATTTTGGTGTTGAATTGAATTCCTTCAATTAGCTATGATATAGTCCTTTATTGAGGGGAAGAATTATTTTACCTGTTTGTCAGTTTGTGGCTGTTTGGAAGTTGTACACTTTGTAATAGTGCATAGTTAAAACTTGGTTCAAAGTTTGCAAAGCTGATGTTGATAGAGTTGATTAACTTGCCTCACTCTGGTTTGGTAGAAGCGCAGTATATCTAGCTTACAAATTCCTGCTGTGGAGCAGAGCTGGGTCTAGATGCAAGATACATGGACAAAATAAAGAACAAGAGTACCTTTTCTGTAGGTTTATAGCATCATCATTATGTATGAAGAAACATTGGATCTTACCTTAGTGGTTGTAAATAATGAATTGTTATAGCTCTCTAACGTAGGTCCATTAGGAGAACCAGAACAATAGAATGGTAATAAGTTCTTGAACTTAGTAGAATAATGTGTGGTGATCAAGGCCAGATGATTTAAAATTTCTGTGTCATTTTTTCAGATAAAATCTGATAAGTCATTTGATCTTGCTTTTTAGACTAAATATGCAGTCTTTAAATGTATCTTTAAGTTTTGTGATCATCTCTTCTGGGAAATTCAGTTTCTTTTTTTTAACTTCCTGAGTCTCAACAGAGGTTAAAGGAAAAGAGGTATCCATGTCCTTACATCCTTACTCTATTCTACTGCACATTGAACTTGTCTTTTGCAGTGCTAGAGATCAAACCCAGCACTATGATAGGCAAGGGCCCTACTACTGAACTACATCCCCAGCTCTTGAGCATTTGTTTAATTAGCTATATTTATATAGACGTGTGCAGAGATTAAATCTTTTCATCTGCATGATAGTTGTGCCTAATATATAGTCAGTCATTTTTTAAGTGTCTTGGTATGTTGATCTGGTTTTCAGACAGACCGAATCTTACAGCATAAATCATGGAAAGCTAAAAGTCAATCTTTGTTTTAGAATTCTTAACTTAAAAACTACAAGCAATTCCTTATAAGCCCTCATTTGTGAGATCTAAATTCAGAACAATTCTGACTCTTAATTCTTAAGACTTAAAACATTGATTATATTCCATGTATGTATGATATGTCAGAATACATTCTACTGTCATGTATAACTAAAAAGAACAAATAAATAATTAAAAGACTTAAACATTGTTACAAATTGAGAATCTGTATCAGTGATTTCCTTTTGATACTCTACTTTGTTGTAAAACCTTTGTTCAGTAACCTTGCCTCAAACAATATATATTGAGTACTTACTTGAGTACCTTTTATTTTATTTAAGAGGTGTGGTGTGAATTTCCATATTTTCTGTCTTAAAGGAGCGTATAATTGGCATGACAAGATAAACTACAGATTAAAAAAATAGGCAACATTTCTAGGAAATGAACACAAGTAAATAGACTCATACAAAAATTGAAGATCTGTAGAAGTTTAAGACTGTGGGAGAGTTTACCCTGGTTGCAGATTATTGTGAGATATTAGGGCAGAGTTTTGAGAATAGATTTGAAGTTGAGATCAAGCGAGCATTCTAATTTTAAAAATAGTAACCTAGCACAAAATTTATGTGCCAGGCAATGTTTATTATGGCTATTGATTTATACAGTTCATAAAATAATCTTATGAAGTACCCCATTTTAGAGATGAAGGAACTGAGGTATTAGATCAGGTTACTGTCTTTGGTTGCATTACTAGCAGGTGACAGAAGCAAAATCAGTCTGCTTCTTAGTCTGTTTTCTGCATTTTGAGACAGGGTCTTGCTGAATTGCCAGGCTCGTCTCAGACTTGTGATCCTCCTGCCTGACTCCTCTCAGCCTCTTGAAGTAGCTGAGATTACAGGCAGTGGTGCCTGGTTTGTTATATTCTTAACCATCATGCAGAGAGCCTTATTTAGAGATACTGGTTGTAGTGCACAGTGCAGTCAGTAGAGGGCAACCATAATGCCTTGAGCTTATGTGAATTCAACTACACACTTTGTTTTCCCTAAAAAAAGTGGGAAGGGGGAGAGGAAGAAGTGTGGGTATATGTGAAAGTGGGGACAGGATTTAAAAATGAAAACTATAGAACTTAATATGAAGAATTTTTTTCCTGCCATTCACAGGAATGAGTGTCTGCCTAGAGTGTCATGAAATGGAAGAAGAGAATTTACTATTTTACTAGTCACTGTTAGCTTCCACATACTTTCATAGCATATGAGCATTTCACCTTATTGAATATTAATCTGGTGAGTATGCCACCACTTTGTTTGTGGTGCTTGGGATTGAACCCAGTACCTCAGGCATGCTAGGCAAATGCTCTGCCACTGAACTAATCCACAGGCTAAGTCCAGTCATGGATTTATTTGAGTTATGTGCTCAAAGGAATAGTTACTTATTTTAGTGCACGAGAAAACAAGTTGCTAGATTATATTTCATTGTGCTGTATGGATGATAATAGGATTAATTTTCATTTCACATTGACTTTAGGATATGATCCCTAAGATGTCACAATGCATTTAAAATAAGGCTTTTGTTTTTGTGTGCTTCCTAATTAGATATGAGTATAATTGAGAATAAAATGTTAATTGTAAAAGTTATGATTTTACTAGAATCCTTCAAGGAGGTAGAACACAGAAGATTATAGGTTGCTTTGTCTCTAAATATTTCGAGAACAGGTGGTATTAAAACTATTAATTTCTTTGAAGATTAAATTCAAAATTTGATTATTTCTGTAATCTTGAGGTTTGCAGGATTTCTATGGTAGACACTTTGTTTTTGTTTTAGTTTAATGATATATCATGATTGACCTATACCAGTTATCTTTAGTAGCAGATTGGCATTTCTGTTTTTCAGTGTGAAAAAGCTTAGAACATTAGTTTAGCCATTTTCAGAATTCAGGGTTTATCATAAAGTATTTTTTGTATATGCTTTATTAGAGATAGTTTAGGAAGTAGTCAGTGTTAGTATATACAATGACTGTCTCGGTTTTCATTTTTCTCCATCATACTGTTGATATTTTAAGTGATTTAATAATAGCCAGTTATTTGAAAAAGCTGAAGGTAGGGTAAGTCTTGAGGATGTAGGTCAATGGTAAAACTTGGACTTAGCATATGAAATGTCCTGGGTTCAACCTTCATCACCTCAAAAAAACCAAACAATAATAACAACAAAAAACCCCCCACTCAAACCTGAAAGGTATTTTTGACTCATTTTATATGTAGGCTGTTGGGTTGTTAATGGTATTTTTAAGATATAGTTTGTTGGAATGCTTTAAGTAGTGTTTTAAAAAAATTCTTCCTTGAGATATTTTTATTTTACTTTAAATAATAGAAGTAATTTAATGAATAATGACTGCACAACATTATGAATATACTGAAATCACTCATTTGTCTAGTTGATAAAATAGTGATTTTTTTCTCACTTAAAATAAAAAGTAATTTAACCAAAGAAAAGAAAATTCAGAGGAAAAAGCAACTATATAATTCATGCATCCACTTTTGTAATTTTATGCATTCTTTCCAGGTGTTTGATCAGTTTCATTGCAGAAATTAGGAAATGCAGAAAAGCAAAATGGGAATAAATGTTACCATTTCACCCATCATAACACTTAAGTATAGAAACATGTAATCTTGTTTGTGTGTGTCTGTAATATTCTATGATTGCTTTTTTTAATTTACCAGGAAGTTGTGGTCATCTTTCAGTGTCAGTTGACCTGACTGTGGGTCAAATTGTGGTTTTTAATTCATTTTATTTTTTGAAAAATGACTTAAGTAATCTTCCCAGAACTATTTATTATAAACTTGATTTTTTAAAACATAGATGCTTGTTTTCTCTCTCCCTTTGGTTTAGTTCAGTTTTAAGATTGTATGTCTACTGTACTTGGCCATGTTGTCAGGATAGTCATACTTGATAGTTAATAGTAATACCAGAATAAACATGGTTATAGTTGTGTTTTTGCTTGCATTTGCAGTTATTTCCTTTTGGTTAAAATTTTGGAAGTATGAATTGCTGTTTTTTAAGACCATTTTTTAAAGGGATTTGATACAAATAAAAATTGCCCTAAAACAGCTTGTACCATTTTACACACTGTTTTTAACACCCACTTCTCTGAATACTGCCAACATTGGATATTATATTCTTCCTTTGACAATTTATTGCCAAAAATGTTGATGTCTTATTACCCTCTGTATTTTATTGTTGTTGTTTTTTAAATGTTTATTTATCTTTGATATTACTGCTGCTTTTTTGTTTGTTTGTTTGCTTGTTTGTTTTTGTGCTGCTGCAGAATAAACCCTGGGTACTCTAGCATTGAGCTCTACTCCTAAACCCATTTGCCCTATTTGTAAATGGTATATTTCAGTTTACTTTTAAAAACTGTTTATTTTTTAAATGATATGTAGGTAACTCTAATGACTATTATCATTTTGTTAGGCATCAACATTTTTTTCCATAATTTTTTGTATTATATTTTATGTTAACTTGATTTTATCATCATCCACTGAGTCTGTCTTAGGGATGTTGTCCTTAATCATCTTTTGCTTGATTCAAGAGTATTAGTAATTCCACTATATTTAAATATATAGACTAAAGGTTTAATTTTTTTGTATTTTATCTATTTTTAGGACAGGGTCTTGATATGTTGCCTAAGCTAGCCTTGAACTTCTGTGGCTCAAGTGATCTTCCTGCATCTACCTGCCAAGTAGCTGGGACTACAAGTATATGCCTCTGAACCCTGCTTAAGTTTTATTTTGAAATCTTAAATCTGTATGGATTTATTTTGGTGTAATTTGTAATAAAATTTTCATTTTTTTTTAAAAAATGGCTAAATAGTCCTCCTAAAACTGTGTGTTACAAGCTTGATTTTTGAAAACATAGATGCCTGGTTTTCATTTTCTTGTCCTTTATTTAGTTTAGTTCATTGATCTTGCTATGTAAATATTACATTATTACAGTTATAAATTATAGTAATTTTGTGTTATTTGGTAGGAAAGGTGACTGGAGTTTATGTTTAATTTATGGAGATAGGCAAACAAATAAACAGTAGTAAAATAATTCTAGAATGCTGTATTTTCTAGAAGGAAATAAACATAGTGATACCTACTTAATTGTCAAGGGAAATCTGCCTTTCTGAAAAAGGAAGTTTTTTATGATAATGCCTGAAATTACATGAAAATTAGGAAATAAAAAATTACAAAGAATTGAAAGTGACTTACCAATCAGAGATTATCATTAACATTTTTTGCTATATTGATCCTCCATATTATTTACTTTTGATAGCTGCATAATATTTTCAGCTGTGGCTATCATATTTTGTCATTTTTTATCAATTGACATTGGACTGATTTGGTTAGCTTGATATCATCATATTGCTGCAGTAAAGATTTTATAGAATGGAAATTTTGGACAACATTTTAATTATAATTTTTATATTTATTTATTTAGTGGTACTGAGGATCAAACTTGGCCTAATGTATGCTTGGCAAGTTCTACCACCAAGCCATGCCCTCAGCCTTTTATCTGTGATTTTTAATGACTGTGACAAGATATATCATGTTTTTTATGATTTAGTTTTCCACCAACATGTATGAAGTTTGTTTTTACTGGTACCTTGCTGTAAGTGACATGGTGGTGAAGATCTTTAAACCCACAGGTTTTGGAGCATATATGTTGGGAAACAGAGATCTGTGTTATTGTTATATTCTCTGAAGTATGTTCACTAAGCATTTGAACATATTGTGGCTCTTGAATATTGGCAGATTAGTTCTTTAAAGTTTTTATTTTTGACAATATAAAGTGATTTATTGCATATTCGAAGGTGAGGCTGTTCATCCTGTGGATGCTATAACTTTCAGATCGTGAGTGAAGAATGTAAAGATACACAAAAACATTTTAAACAACTAGAAGAAAAAGTGTACAACTATCTCCATCATAAATCTGATATTATAAGTGATATAAGGAATGTCTAAGCCAAATGCTGTAGGAGTTTAGAAAAGGTAAACTTAAAAAGCACATGCCACCATCTTAAGTCATTGCTCGTTTATGAGAGAAATAAAGCATTGTTTTTTTTTTCCCCAGAAATAAGTATATTCATGTTTTGTTCACTTAATTCTTTATTTCATTTAGTTTCAGTGTCCTAGTCATGAAATAATGTAATTCAGAAAAATACTTGTAAAATAATCTTATAATGGAGTCTGTTTGGTTTTATAACAAGCATTTAGATTAACATATGTAAGAAAAAATTTTAATAATATCCTATTTTCAGAAGCTTTACAAATGTTATTATTCAGTATGATTTGCAAAATATATATTAGTAAATCTTTGAATTACAATTTTTATATATTTTTACCTCTCATACATGTTATATCCTAATATGGTATTTGGAAAATAGACAATTTAAGATACTCTAATTTTGGAAAACCTAACCACCTTTTTGCAGACTTTCTGAGAACCCTTAGATAAACTTTATATGTACTACATCCAAGAGGAAAGATAAGAACACTCATGTTTTTCAGCCCTAGAGAAATTGTTTCTAGAGAAATTGTTCTTTGCGTATTGAATATACTCAGTATTGATTGGGTAGGTAGACAGAAATAAAATGATGGCATGTTTGTTGGGTTTAATTAGCTAGACTTTGAGATGTAAATGAGAGTTCCACATCGTCTGTCAGTACCTAGTTTAAAATTAAGAATGGAAAGATGTTAAGACTAAGACAAGTCTTGAATGGAGTCATATGATAACCCAACTTATGGAAAAAAATTATTACACAGAAGATTCGTTTAATATGTAGTTTTCCTGTTGGCAAGTGTGTCAGTCAACTTTTGGTCGCAAAAATACCTAACAAGAACAATTTAAAATACCTATTGAGGTTGAAGTGATTGATCATTTTACCTCTTCTAACCCTTAAGGCGTCTTTCTCGCCACCATTTTTGTATTTTGAGTAGTTTTTGTGTTATGAATAAGGTTTATTCTTTGCCAAAGCAGGAAGTTCTCTATTATTACATTTTTTGGTATGCAGCATAGATTTGTTGGAAAGAGAGTTTTATGCCCTTATATCATTCTTGTTCATTATTGAACTATAGAAACTCAGAATTATTTGAAAGATGGCAAATTTATAATCTACATTCCATGAAAGACCTTTATAGTGGTAAAAATTAATAATCTTGTTAATTTTACTCAAGCTTTGCTTTTTAAACAATAGGAGCACATTTAAAATATAAGTTCCATATATTTACATCTGAGTTTTTTCATTTTATTTTACTATATGAGAGTGAATATTTAAAGCTATGGTGAAAGTATTGAAGACCATGGACCATATTTTTAGCAAGAAAGGGGAATGTTCAATGGTTTCACTGACTTTCTAAACTTTCTGAAATATAATAGAGATTTTTGTTATGTAATCATTTTCTGAGGAGACATTGAATAAGTCTCAAAGGTATTCTTATCTACCTACCTAAAATATTGAGTGTTACAGATATGAAGTATGTAATTGGGATCATGTGGCATTAATTTTTACTGGTTATGTAATGAAATTTTTGAAGCAATTCTAAGCAAAAATTACAAGTACAATACATACATAACTTTTTTTCCCCTGAAATATTTGAGGTACATGATTATTTATTGCATCTTTTATAATATATTTGCTTTCCTCAAGGATATTCTCCTGTATAATTATACATACAATTAAAATCAGAAAAAAACTAATGTGCTTATGTGTGTGTGTAATGTAAACAAATGTTTACATTACATCTGTATCTGTATGTATGGAAAAAAGGAAGTTCACAATGATATTTCTAATTTTAATCCATCACCAGATGGGTCATTGTAGTTTCATCCTTTCCATATTAGTATTAGCTTTTTGATGGTGAGAAACCATTATCCTCTATATGTATACCAATTTGATCAATCCTGTGAATATTCAGGAAGGAAAGTGGAAGAGAAAGAGGTAAAATAATTTTGAAGAGTTAAAAAGCCCAGTAATTGACTATATTGTATAGAAATAGAAGGAATAATCTCCTTTTTATTGCATATAAAATGTAGAAAATTGGTAAAATTATAATTTTGGACAGATGGGAAAAAGACCAGTGGAAATAAAATATCTGGAAAAATTTAACTCAGAAATGGAAGTTATCTGCATATATGTGTAATGTTAGAGTTACTGTTGATTGTCCTTACATAAGTTTTGACAAACTGAATTTAGAGAACTTGAGTATGATTCCCATATTTGCCAACAATTGGAACCAATTGGTTAATATTTAGAAGGAAGAAATTTGAGATTTTGGGACTTGTGGGTTTTTGTGGATTTCTTTTGTTTTTGTTTTTTGGTACTGGTGATTGAACCCAGAGATACTTTTTTACTGAGCTGTATATCCCCAGTCCTTTTTGTTTTTTATTTTGAGACATGTGGTTGCTTGGTTGCTGAGGTTCACGCTAAATTGGTAGGGCTGTTCTTAAACTTGCACCTCATGCCTCAGCTTCCCATGTCACTGAGACAACAAGTCTACACCATTGTGCCCTGCTGGGGCTTCTGTTCTTGCACTGTGTAGAACTCTCAAGTAAGTAGATGATAATAAATACAAGTTGTACACATCAAGGAATCAAATGCAAAGTATGATTTGTGACTCCTTAAATCTTTTAGTGATAGAAGACTGCACATTATATATTGTATTACGAGTGGAAATAATTACAGTAGTAACATAAAGGGTGAGATCTTCCATAGCATGCTTATCATAATTCAGAGAATAGATTTTAATTGAGTGATCAGTAATTCAGCTTACATACACTGCTCAACAGTAATTGCTAGAAATTCTGGATCAATTCCAATGATATAAAAATGACAATGGTTAATTCTACCCTCAAAGGAATTTCCAGGGAAGAAACACACCAACTAATTGCAATGTAATAAGTGGTATATACACATACATGTGTGTGTATGTATATGAAAGTTATTATTTGGATTTAGGGGTAGTATATCTTACTGGTCTGTTAGGATAGATTAGATTTCCTAAAGTAGTGACTTATTGTGTTTAAATTTGAAGTATGCAATTTATTTTGGAAATTTTAAAAGAACTCGTTATACTCATGTTTTGGTTTGTTTACCATGAACATCAGTTCTCTGCATTTAAATGACTTTTAAAACTACCTTATAATACCAAGTACAGCAGCTATGATACTTGAATACCATACTTATTTTAGTTTTAAACTTTAGTTCTGCTACAGATGAGTTGTACGGCCTTGGAATAGATCATTTTGAATCTATTTCCTTCTTAAGCAAACTTACCTAGTCTTTTCTAGTCAGGCACTGCACTGTGATACAATAATGACAACAACAACAATAATGATAATGAAAGAATTGTGGTATAGTGTTCCTTCAGCTCCTGTAAGTATGGTATGATGGTGGAGTGAAGACACTTGTGTAACCAGTGTGCTCTTTGTGATCACCCCTACCTCAAAGAGGACTTAATATAATCATGTATGTGAATGTGTATATACTGTATATAGAATATACCTAGTAAGTCTGTAAATTGCATGTTAATTTTACACCTAGATTGTTTATTTTTACATTTTTAATGACTTAGTTTTAAGATCTAAAACTGGGAATGAGAAAAAGAAAGACCAGGGATACATTGTGTTCTTGTATTCAAAATATGATGTTTTTACCTACCTATTTTGTACAGGTAAGGGTTCGTAGGTTATTTTGGAATATGAACTTTATAGAATGGTAAAATTGGAAAGACTGGGTCGTTGTTCAAATAATTCAATACTGCCCTCTTCTGGTTTGAAAGCCACTCCTTAGCACTCTTTTTTTCTTAGTGTAGGAAAAACACACACCTTGCTCAAGAATAAAAGGATATCTTGTTTCCCCTCTTCTGGATAGCCAAGTAAAAACTTTTAAAAAAATTTTTTCCGAGCACCTTTCCTGACTTCCATTCATCTACGCCCTCATTTTCCCAGTGGCCTTAAGCTGTTCTCTAGCTTCATAGAGCCTTCCAACTCTATTTCCACAACATCTCTACTTTCTCTTAATTCAGATAATTCAAAAGTAGGCCTAATTCCCCCAAACTGAAATTTAGTGAATGCTGATTGCAACTAGAAGTCTTATTTTTTCCAAGATATGAAAGACTAACAATATTCACAAGAATACTCAATTTTTAAGGAGGAATGTTTATTGAATGAACAACTACAACTTGAGGTAATGGAAGAATTTAGAGTAACATTAAAGGAGAAATAGTATCTAAAAAGTTGATTTCAGCACATTTCAGTTTAGCAAAAGAACTTACAGAAACTTGTTATGAAAGGTAGAAGACCCTAGCCTAAATCAAACAATACTTTAACCACAAAGTGATGATAACCATTTTAAAAAATATTTATTTTAAAATAACTAATCATGAAGAAAATTTTCCAAATAGAGGCAGAATTTTCTGATAATATAAGGAATTAAAAATGTAGCTATCCTTGTGAACCAGGCTATATAAAGAGTACTTTTATCTCTGAATATAATAAGAAAGAGGTTGCAAGTGAGAAGAGCTGTTGGACTTGGCCAGTGGGGTAATTATTGAGTGTCCGGTTGGAAACTTTGCTGCTAGTTGTGTTGCAGATTTGTTTCTTAGATCTTAGGACTGTTGGTCAATTATTGTAACACAAATGAACTTAATTTAAGATAATTATAGAGCCAGCTCATAGAGAACCTGTTTAGCTTGCATTTGAGGAATAGTATGTATATCAGTCTGCACACTGAAGGCTCTCCTAACGGATTTTAAAGATGTGATAGTCTTTTAGCAAATTCCAGATCACATAGGTATGGAATGCCTTGAAAATAATCAGTGTCTAATTATAATCAGTTCTTGATAGATTAAATCTTTATCAGATAAGCATGTTGAAAAGCAAAACAAAAGAATAACACCTTCCTTGATAACACATCTTTATCCATGGGTGGTATCTTTTCTTTTACAGGTAGATCAAAGGAAGGATAAATCTCTACTTTTTAATTTTGCACACCCATACTGAACTCCTCACCATTTGGCTTCCTCCTTTACTTTAAAGTTGCTTTTTACTAAAGGTTAGCAAGTCTTTTTCTTGAACTTTAGTCACTTTTTCTTTAACCTGTTACCTGGGTGGCATTTTTGACCTTTTTTTTTTCCTTCTAAGAATTTCTGGATAATTGATTGTCTTAAGGCCTACTTTACTAGGATCTATTTCCCCTGACCATTTTTATGTTGCTGTAATTTGGCATATTTCCATGTTTTCTTGTTTGCTAGATTGTCTTAATTTTATCTGTTTTTTGAATCTTTTGGAATGCCTCATCATAATATATCTGAAAGTACTTGCCTGGATATTCTGGGCTTTAGAGGTTCTGGGGTGTGATGTAGCCATTAATTTTGAAGTAGCTCCTTAGCTATTTAATGACACTAATATGAATTCTGGTTAAAAAACTGTAGTTTACCCCACACAGTGGTGTATGCCTGTAATCCCAGATACTTGAGAGGCAGAGGCTGGACGATATCAAGTTCAAAGCCAGCCTCAGCAACTTAGTAAGGCCCTAAACAATTTAGTGAGACTCTGTCTCTAAAAATAAAAAAATAGAAAGACTGGGGATGTTGCTCAGTGGTTAAGCACCCCTGGGATTAATCCCTGGTGCCAAAAAGAAAAGATACTTATTAAAAAACAAAACTGTAGTTTGATGCTGTCTCATCTTGATCAGTTAAAATTAACACCTGTATTTTAATAATAGGTAACATTTGAGATATTTTTGTTTTTATGTTAAACACTGCTAATTAATAAAATAAGTATCTTAATTGAGGTCATATACTTGTATTGTGATTTAGTTAGGATTTTAATTGAACAAAACCCAGGAAAAGGGAGAGAAGAAGGAGTACGAGGAACAAGATAGAAAAGGTATACAATGTGGTCACCATTTTCACAAACACCCCCAGGCCTTAATTGCATCATGACCAGACATCTCGAACTCAAAGATCCTGTTTTTAAACATTCTTTGCTTTCTTTCCCACACTATTGTTGCAAGATGGTAAAAGTGACATCTAACCACAAACACACTAAAAAGTTGAGATGGGTACTGAACTGGCACTCCCATCTTTCAAAGCCTCATTGAAATGTGCTCTCCTTTCCGGGCTTTTGTCATTTCTCTCAGGTTTTTGAAATTCTGGTGCTCTTGGATTCATGGTTTTGATCAAATTCTGCCTTGTATTATTGTTTGTTTACTAACTTAAATTTCGTACCATACTTAAAATTTTTGAGGGCAAGAACTGCTTATTTTGCATTACCTATTCATGTGATAAAAATTTAATGACCACTCAAAAAGTGTCAGATATTCTTCTAGTCCCTGAAAATCTTAAGATTAATAAGACATGGCTGCAAACTGAGGAGATGCTAAGTAAAACAAAAATAAACATGTATCTTTGATTTGAGGACTTTTCAGAATATTTAATTCTATAAATCTTTTTTTGCGGGGAGGGGTACTAGGGATTCAACTCAGGGACACTTAAGCACTGAGTCAGATTTCCAGCCCTTTTTAAAATTTTATTTAGAGACAAGGTCTCACTGAGTTACTTAGGGCCTTGCTAAGTTGCTGAGGCTGGCTTTGAACTTGCGATTCTCCTGCCTCAGACTCCTGAGCCTCTGCAATTATAGCCATGTGCCACCAAGCCTGGCTTGTCCTATAAATCTTGGAGATCCTAAAGGATCCCAGTCCCAAGAACTTGAAAGAACTTGACCTTAACTCTTACAAGCAAATATTGTAGTTTTCTTCAAAATCTCATATATAAACATTTTATGAATGTTTTATTCTTAGGCTAGAAATTTAATATTCTTGAATATGGTAGAATATACATGGTTTTCATGGACTAGACCTCAAAGATGAGAAAAACAGGTTGTTTTAACCTGCTTCTCAATGTTAAAGTACATGTGTTATATTACAGATTTTAGTTACTGTTATTTCGTAAGGTATTTAACATCTTGTAAGTAGTATAATATTTTGTTTTAGCCAGGTCAGAAAAAAATTGATCCAGTTATTTCCCCTTAAAGTCTAACAAAACAAGGTAATGATAATGACTTTGTTGTGCAGTATATGTATATAGGGCATATCAAAGTCAAGATAATGTAAAATATTAATTTGAATCAATAAACAGATCATCCAGAATTTTAAAAAATATTATTTATAAAGAAATATAAATTGTTAGATATTCTATTATATTTTCTTCAATATTTTTAAGCCAGATTATATAATTCCAAACTTTATTATTATTAAATGTTTCTAAATAGTGCAGTCTAACTTGATTTGTTTTCACAAATTCTTTAAGTAGTGTTTGAGTTGCTAGAAATGATTGATTATAGTTCTGTTATTTTGTGTTAATGACTGCTTTCCCTTTAGTAAAAACAGTGGCTAAGAATTGGGTGTAGTTGCAAGTCACTTTGAGAGTATTAGAACAAGACTGCTACTATATTTTGTCTTATATAATGTTATATCTTATAGGATGTCTGACATTTTGGTATGGAAGTAAATATTACTTTATAAAATATAAGTAGTAATTAATAAGTGTATGTCCAAACTTGAGCATAGCCTCAGTGCTTTCAACATTTTTTATTTTTTTAAATTTATTTTTATTGTAAACAAATGGAATACATGTTGTTTCTGTTTGTACACGGAGTAACAGCATACCATTTGCATATTCATACATTTACATAGAGTAATGATGTTTGATTCATTCCGTTATTTTATTCCTTCCCCCCCCACCCCTCCCACCTCTCTTTTCCCTCTATACAGTCCCTCCTTCCTCCATTCTTGCCCCCCTCTCACCCCTAATTACATGTTATTTATCTTTTAAGACTAGTATCCTTCAGTGTCATGGTGTTCACCTTACTGTTCCACTCTGTTCTCCTGTCTTTATCCCCTTCTGGAGGTTTTCTACTTAGTTCTGAATCTTAGTCTTAATAATTTGTCCTTTTTTTTTTTCTGTGAGAAAAAATGAAAAGTAATCATACACTTTTCATTATATCTATACTCTTTAAATTAATCTAATAGTCAAGTATATATTGTACTGACCTATGGGTCTAATAAATCACTTTTTCCTCTGAACAATTCTGTGATGTTGAAGATATTCCCTTTATCTGTATTTTATTGGTAAGGATGCTGAGGCATTGAAATTGTGGTTTGCTCAAGGTCACAAAATAGGTTAAGGTGGAAGGGGGATAAGAGATTTCAAAGAAACTTTAAGCTCTAATGGACTGCTGTGGCCTTTGCCTCCAGCCTTTTCCAAAGTTATACAACTACTTTCTTAAAACTAGGCATACTAAAAAAAAAAAAAAAATGGTTGCGATAACTTGGAGTGTAAGATATGTGGTACTGGTGGAAGCATTGAGAAGGCTGGGATACACTTTATTACACCTTTGGGCTATTCTATTAGACTACTTCTATAATATTCTCAGATACTGTATTAACTGGTATACCAAATAAAAGAACTACATATTTATTACAAAATAGCTTGTGTTCTTAAAGACTTCCCATGTCAGTGTCACATTTGTCAAGTGATTTGAGTAAGGTGACCTTGCTTATAGGAAATAAACTCCATTTTATCAGTTTTATTTGAATGACATTTTGGTAACCTCTACAATATGATAATAGAATCATTAAAACAATATAGTAGCCTGCTAATCTCATTTGTCTGAGCTTGCATAGTTTTTTTTTTTTTTTTTTTTTTTTCTTCTGGTAGTGCTTTAGAAAAAAGATTGAAACAGTGTTATTCTGGCTGAGTATTATTGTGTTATGAAAAGTTCTTTTCCCTCTTAATCAACCTACTAAAAAGTAGGTTCTAATTTGGGTCCAGTTCACATGTGGGATTTGATGCTTGGATAGATAGAGAATACTCAATCTGAAGAGATCTAAAGAGATTAAACTTGGGCTTTCTCTCTCCTACCTCTTTTAAATATTGAATTGATTTGACCTTTACTTTTCCCATTTGAAACTCTTTGTTATAGTGCATAAAAGCAGTGGGCCGTTCTCACTATTAAGACTAAGTAGGAGAGGACAAAGAGAACAAGAAGCATGTTCTTTAGTCTCTTCAGAGTATGGACAATATAACCTGGTGGTTTAAGAAATGAACCTTGCCATTCAGGTTGAGATAGAGCTTTACTATTTGACAAATATTTGTCTTTAGTTGGTTATTTAACTCCTCAAGAGGTTTTTTTTTTTTTTTTTAATCTGTAAAATTGGGAAAGAACCTCATGTAGAGTTTTGATTAAAATTGATTCTATTATCTATCCTTGAATTATTTTATGTAACTTTTCCTAATGTTGCTAAGTTTTGTTCATCATTCATGATTCATCTTTGTTGTAACCTCTCTACAAACTATCTCTAATCACCTCTTGACGAGTTACTTTTCTGTGTTTTCTACCATTCTAAATATACATAAATATAGAGCTCATGGTATTTTACTTGTCTGTCTTACCTGTAAGTCTGTGGCATAAGTTGGAGGTCGATTCTGTTCATACTTTTTTGATTTCATGACTGATAAAGAGTAATAAATATGTACTGAATTGTATTTTATGTAAAGCATTTTCTCATTGCTCTCTGAGGTTATTTTGTATTCAAAATTGGGCAGTGTTTTCAGTTTTCAATGTGATTATACAGCCTTTGTCATGATAAGTAAAAGAAAAATTATTACTAAAAGAATTCCTCATTGGCCATGTGTTTATGGACTTTTGGTCTGTGTTGGGCCTTATTTATGAGTTATTGATCGTAATCTTGTGAATTTTGTTCATTATGAGGGTGTTTGAATATCTAGGAGCAAAAATGGCAAGTTATCCAGTTTTTCCATTACTAGAAGTTAACTTATTATAACTCTCTGTAAAGCATATTTTGCAATATGCTTATTGATTACCTTGACTATTCATAAAGTGGAGAATACATGTTCCTTTTAGAAAGTTTTGTAAATAGAAAATGTTGATATAGGGGAAAAGAAAGCTAGGTTCTCAATACAACCTGGGGTTCCCTTTTACATCAGCAGTGAAACATCCCCATTTCTTTAAGAAGTTGTAGTAACAGTAGCCTCCATTCCCCATATTTAATCTTCCTTTGTGCAGAGTTGGGTTCTCTCCTGTACTTTTAGGCTCTAATTCCTTGCTCAACCACTCCACCAACCTCTCCATGATTTTCTGTGGATCTCCCATGCCATGTTCACCATATTCCCTTAGATTGGATTCTTTTTCTTCTTTTGGTTTTTTAGCCAGGCATGGTGGCACACACCTGTAATCCCAGTGACTTGGGGGCTGAGGCAGGAGGATAGCAAGTTCAAAACCAGCCTCAGCAACTTAGCAAGACCCTATCTTAAAATAAAAAATAAAAGTGGACTAGGAATTTGGTTCAGTGGTTAAGTGGTATCAATCCCTGATACCAAAAAAAAAAAAAAAAAAAGGAAAAGAAAAAAACTGTTTTTAGAGCAGTTTTAGGTACACAGCAAAATTGGGAAGAAGATAATAGATTTCTCATATTCGTTTCCCTATACATGCATAGCTGCACCCTCCCCTCACCCACTCACAGTTTTTTTACATTTGTTAAATTGTGAACCTACATCGATACATTGTGATCAACCAAAGACATAATTTACCCTAGGACTCATTCTTAGTGTTGTATATTCTGTGGATTTAGGTAAATATAAATGACATTTTCATCATTGTAATCTCATTTAGAGTATTGTCACTGCCCTAAATATCCTCTGCTCTACCTATTGGTCCCTGCATCACAAACCCCAGTAACTATTGGTGATTTTATGGTTTCTCTGGTTTTGCCTTTCCTATGTCATAGAATTTGAGTCATACAGTATATATCATTTTCACATTGGCTTTCGAAATTTAGAATATGCATTTCATGTTATTCCATGTTTTTACACTGCTGGGGATTCAGTGCAGGGCTTCATGCATACTAGGCAAGTGCTGTTCCTCTGAGCCACATCCCCAGCACCCTAAAATAGCTCATTTATTTTTGTTGCTGAAGTTTCTCATTGTCTGAATATGCCAATGTTTGTTTATTCATTCACCAATTAAAAGACATCTTGGTTGCTTCCGAGTTTTGGCAATTATAAATGGAACTACAGTAAACATTCACGTGCCGGTTTTTGTGTGGACATAAGCTTTCTACTCTTTGGGTAAATAACAAAGAGCATGATTGCTGAATTGTATGGTAAGAGTATGTTTTATAAGAATCTGCCAAACTGTCTTCCACAGTAGCTCTGGTATACATTTCCATCAGCAGTAATCGAAAGTTCTATTACTTCACATCCTTCCTAGCATTTGATACTGTCACCTCTAACTTGGGCCATTTTAATAGGCATATGATAGCTTATTGTTTGATTTTATATTTCCCCTAATAACATATGAAGTGGAGCATCTTTTCATATGCTTATTTGGCTAATGTATGTCTTTGGTAAGGTGTCTGTTAAGGTCTTTGAATCATTTTTAAAGCAGGTTATTTTTCTATTGTTGAGTTTTAAGACTTATATTTTGGATAATAGTCTTTTATCCAATGTTTTCTTTTAGGCTGTGTCTTCTCATTCTCTTGACATTGTCTTTAACTGAGTAGAAGTTTTTTTTTTTTAATTTTAATGAAGTCCAGTTTATCAATGATTTCTTTGATAAATTTTGCCTTTGTGTTACATCTAAAAAGTTGTGTGCCAGTGCCGTGCTGTATAGTTTAAGGTTTGGTATTGTGATGCCTCCTACTTCACTTTTCTTGCTAAGGGTTGCTTTGGCTATTCTGGGTTTCTTATTTTTTCAAATGAATTTCATGATTGCTTTTTCTAGTTCTATGAATAATGTCATTATTGCATTAAATTTGTATGCTTTTGATAGCATGGTCATTTTGACAGTTTTAATTCCGCCTATCCAGGAACATGGGAGGTCTTTCCATCTTCTAAGATCTTCTTCATTTTCTCTTTAGTGTTCTGTAGTTTTCATTGCAGAGGTCTTTCACCTCTTCTGTTAGATTGATTCCTGTGTATTTTTTTTGTTTTGAGACTACTGTAAATGGGGTAGTTTTTAAAATTTCTCTTTCAGTGGATTCATTACTGATGTATAGGAACATGTTTGATTTATAGGTATTGATTTTATACCATGCTACTTTGCTGAATTAATTTATTAGTTCTAGAAGTTTCTCTAAGGAACTGAACAACACTTCACAGAAGAAGAAATACAATCAGTCAACAAATATATGAAAAAATATTATATCATCTCTAGCAATCAAAACTACTCTAAGATTTCATCTCACTCCAATCAGAATGGCAATTATCAAGAATACAAGCAACAATAAATGTTGGCAAGGATGTGGGAGAAAAGGTACTCTTATACATTGCTGGTAGGAATGCAAAATGGTGCAACCATTATGGAAGGCAGTATGGAAATTCCTCAGAAAACTTGGAATGGAACCACCATTTGACCCAGCTGTCCAACTCCTGGGTTTATATACAAAGGACATAAAGTCAGCATACTATATTGACACAGCCACATCAGTGTTTATAGCAGCTCAACTCAGAATAACTAAATGAAGGAACCAATTTAGGGGTCTTTCAACAGATGAATGGAAAAAGAAAATGTGATACACATACACACACACACAAACACAAAATGTACTATTACTCAGTTTTAAAGAAGAATGAATTATGGCATTTGCTGGTAAATGGATGGATTACGAGAATATCATGCTAAGTGAAATAAGCCAAACCCAAAAAAACAAAGACTGAATGTTTTCTTTAATATTCAGATGCTAATTCACAATAAGGGAGCGGGGTACTAGGGAAGAATAGAATTACTTTAGATTAGGTAGAGGGGAGTGAAGGGAGGGGAAGATATGGGGGTATGAAGGATATTAGAGTGCAGCAGACATTATTACCCCATGTACATATATGACTGCATGACCCGTGTGATCCTACAACATGTTCAATCAGAAAAATGAGAATTAGTACTCCATTTGTGTGTATGATTTTTCAAAATATATAAATACATTCCACTGTCACACATAACTAATTAGAACAAATTTTTAAAAATTATAAAAAAGTCGTTGCTATACTTAAGATCATCCAGGTTTCTTTCTGTTATCTTTTAAGAGTTTTATAGTTTTCATTTTAAACTTAATAGTATGATCCATTTTTGGTATTTTTGATTTTTATTTATTTATTTTTTGGTACTGGGGAATTGAACTTAGGGATGCTTAACCACTGAGCCACATCCCTAGCCCTTTAAAATTTTGAAGGTACACTGCTGGGGATGCAAATTAGTGCAGCCACTCTGGAAAGCAATGTGGAGTTTCCTTAGAAAACTTGGAATGGAACCACCATTTGACCCAGCTATCCCACTCCTTGGCCTATACCCAAAGGACTTAAAATCAGCATACTACAATGATGCAGCCACATCAGTGTTCATAACTGCTCAAATATCATGCTAAGGGAGATAAGCCAATCCCAAAAAACCAAAGACCGAATGATCTCTCTGATAAGCGGATGATGATACATAATGGGGGGTGAGAGGGAGACAGGAATGGAGGAAGGATGGCTTGTATAGAGGAAAGGGGTGTGGGGAGGGAAAAATAACAGATTGAGACAAACATCATTACCCTGTGTACATGTATGATTACACAAATGGTATGACTCTTCTTCATATACAGAGAAAAAAGTTTTACCCCATTTGTTTACAATGAATCAAAATAAATAAATTTTTTAAAAATTTTGAAACAGGGTCTCACTAAATTGCTTAGGACCTCTCTAAGTTGCTGAGGCTTATCTTGAACTTGCAATCCTCTCGCCTCAGCCTCCTGAGCGGCTGGGATTACAGGTGTGTGCCACCACATCCAGCTCTTTTGGGTAAATTATTACAAAGGGTTTGAGGTCTATGTCTAGGTTCATTTTGTAGTGTATGTATACACAGTTGTTCTAGCACCATGTGTTGTAAATATTATTTTTACTCCATTTTATTTTCTTTGCTCCTTTGTGACAGATCAATTGACTATTTATGTGAGTATATTTCTCTTCATTCTGTTCCACTGCTCCATGGTATGTTCATTTCATTTGTTTACAGGCATGTGTGTGTGTGTGTGTGTGTGTGTGTGTGTATAATAATGTACATATGTGTGTATGTATATATATCACTATATGCACAAACATGCATAATTGAAGTCACTCTTATTTTGAATGAAATATTCTCTTAGATTAGAATAAGAAAAATGAATGTTTTTATTTTATTATACTTACTCCTTCAGTACTTTTCCTTTATGTAGATCCAAATTTTTGACCTATATTTTCTTCTAAAGAATTTTTGACATTTCTTGTAAGTATTTATTTGCAACAAATTTCTTCAGTTTTTGTCTTGAGAAAGTCTATTTCTCCTTCACTTTCTTTCCTTTTTTGAATCTAGGGGCACTCTACCAATGGACTACATCCCCAGCCTTTTTTTTTTTATTTATTTTGAGACAGGGTCTCACTAAGTTGCCCAGGTTGGGCTTAAACTTGTGATCCTTAATGCCTCAGAGTCATGCACCACCCACCTGGCTTCACTTTTGAAGGATAATTTCATAATGTACAGAATTCTAGGTTAGTTAGTGCTTTGTCTTTCTTCTTCTTTCTCCCTTTCCTTCTCCCTCTCTCTCTCAACACCTTAATTTTTTTACTCCATTCTCTTACATGGTTTCTGAGAAGTCAGATGTAATTCTTTTTTTGTGTGTGTTATTCTTTAGATAAGTAGTAGTTCCCCCTACACCTGTATTTTTAGTTTTTAAAATTTTTTTTTTTTTTTTAATGATATGCCTTGTTTTAGTCCTTTTGTCATTTATTCTGCTTGGTGTCCCTGAGCTTTCTGGATCTGTGGTTTGGTGTCTGACATATCACTGAGAATATCTCCAAAATATTATTTCAAATATTTTGTTCCCCTCTTCTCTTTTTTATATTCTCACTATTCATATTTGTACCTTTTTTAGTTATGTCAGTCTTTGAATAATTTTTTTCATATATAAGTAGCTCTTTTGCCCATTTAAAAAATCTCTTTAGTTTTCAGTTTTAGAGGTTTCTGTGGAGATGTCCTCAAATTCAAAGATTTATTTTCTCATCTCTGTCTAGTTTACTAGACATTCTTCATTTCTGTTGAAATGTTTTTGATTGCTGGCATTTCTTTGTGGCCTTTCTTAGAATTTCCATCTCTGCTATATTACCCATCTGAATATGTAATAAAACAATGTATTATGAAACATAATCAAATTTGATATGGAAGAGGTAAGAAATAGTAAGTTGGTAAAATCTAAAGTTAATTGTTACCCTTAAAAATGCAGTTTTTCCACATACAAACTCATACTCGTTTTTAAAAAAACTTCCATAAAACTGTTGATAAAGTTTCCTGAAATAGCTCTTTGATTTTTGAACAAGATAGCTTGTCTCTTGTTTGTATGTCCAACCTTAGAGGATGCCACATGTGAATTGATTTGGAAGCTTTGGTCCATAATTTCAGTATAAGTAATCCAAGCACTGATAGACATTAATTTAGATATTTGTGTCATCTTCAGTTTCTTTCTTGTTTCACAGTTTTATTGTAGAAGTCTTTATCTCTGGGTAAATTTATTCCTAAGTTTTATTCTTTTGTTAGCTATTATTAAAGGTACCCCCCTCCCCCACTTGATTTCTCTTTTGGGTGGTTCATTGTTAGTACTTAGAAATACTTCATCTTTTTAGGTAAAGGCTTCGGGTTTTCTAAATATAAAATCATGTCATCCACAAACAGGCAATAGAAATGATGAGAGTGTGCATCATGTCTTAAGTTCTTAGAGGATGTTTTAAACATCTTGCAGTTGAGTGTGATATTAGCTTTGGGATTGTCATCCTTTCTCTTTAATTTCTTGGAAGAGTTTGGGGAGAATTGATTTTTAATTCTTTAAATTCGGATAGACTTCACCAGTGAAGCCATTTGGTCCAGGACTTTTCTTTGTTGGAATGTTTTTGGTTACTGCTTTAATCTTCCTCCTGTAATTATAAATTTTTTTTTTTTTTTTTTTGGTGGGGGGATACCAGGGTTTGAACTCAGAGGGACTTTTACTACTGAGCCACATTCACAACCTATTTTTTTTATTTCTTATTCTGAGACAGGGTCTTGCTAAGTTGTCAGGACCTCACTAAGTTGCTGAGTCTGACTGAATTTGTGGTCCTTCCTCAGCCTCCTCAACTGCTGAGATTACAGGTGTGCACCGCTGCGCCTGGCTAATTATAGATCTTTTCTTTTTCATGAGTCAGGCTTCATGGGTTATATATTGCTGGGAATTTGTCATTTAGGTTCCCAGTTTGTTGGCATACAGTTGTTCACAGTACTCTATATTAACCTTCCTATTAATGCAAAATTAGGAGAAGTAGCCCTACTTTAATTTTTAATTTTGGTAATTTGAATCTTTTTCTATTCTTTATCTAGTTGATACTTTTGGATAACTTCTAATTTTTATTAATTTTTTTCTATTGGTTTTTTTCATCTGTCTGCACTAATCTTTTTTTTTTTTAATTTCCCTCTTTTTGATGTTTTTGGGTTTTATTTTCTGTTCTTTTTCTAGTTCCTTGTGGTGTAAAGATAGATTCTTGAATAAGATTGTTTATTTTAATATAATCATTTACCACTATAAATCTTCTGTCTTAACATTGTGGTTTCTTCACCCTGTAAGTTTGGGGATGTGTGTGTTTTCATTTTCATTTGTCTCAGTATGTGTTCTAATTTCTCTTATGATTTCTTCTTTGACCCATTTATTATTTAAGAATGTGTTGGTTAATTTTCAGATATGTATACATTTTCTGGTTATCATTCTGTTGTTGATTTTTAGTTTCATTTCGTTATGAAATAAAGTAAATTTGATTTTAGTCTTTGGTTTTTGGTTTTAGGTACTGGGGACTGAGCCCAGAGACACTTTACCACTGAGCTGCATCCCTGGCCCTTTTTTTCATTTTTAAATTTTGAGATAGGGTCTTGCAGAGATACTGAGGTTGGCTTTGAACTTGCAACCCTTCTGCCTGAGCCTCCCACGTCACAGGTTTACAGGCATATGCCACTGCTCCCTGCTCTTTTTGGATTTATTAAGACTTGGTTTAATCATTCCTGAAAAACGTTCTTTGTGCACTTGAGAAAATTGTGTATTCTGTTGTTGGATTCAGTATTTTATCTATGTCTGTTATACCCAATTGACTTGTGATATTTAAGTCCTTTGTTTTCCTAATTGTCTTCTGTCTAGTGGTTCTGTTCATTATTGAAATCAGAGTATAGAAGTCTCTATTATTATAAAACTCTGTCTGTGTTCAGTTCCATCAGGGTTGGCATCACATATTTTGAAGTTGGTGTTTGGTGTATGTAGATTTAGAATTTTGTCTTCTTGTGAATTGATACTTTTATTTATCAACATACATAAAGTCCTTTGACTATCACAACAGTTTTTGAGTTGTCTATTTTGTCTGATGGTAGCCTTGTCTTTAACTCTTTTGGTTACTGTTTGCTTGGAATATCTTTTTCACCCTCTACTTTCAACCCATTTGTGTCCTTAGATCTGAAGTGAGTCTGATAGATAGTATGTACTTGGATATCTTGTAGCAGTTTTGTCCCTCATTTCCTCCATTACTGTGCTGGGCAATCCTTTCCTGATTGACTGGGCATGACTGGGCATGCTCTGAGGCTAAGGATCAGCTCAAGGTGAAAACTAAAGTTCTTAGGACTTTTCTGAACATGAATTTTGCCTGAACCTGTGTGTGTCTTTTTAAATGGATCCTGTATACATGCCTGCTTTTGAATGTCATAATTTCCGAAAGACTCACCGTTTCTTCTGTGTCTCTAGATGGTCTGTTGTAGCTCTTTACCATAGGCTGTGATCCTAGGCGGCAGACTTGTGGTCTCCTTGCCATTTTCATAAATGGTGAATATCACTTCTTCCACCTGAGATCCAAATTAGGCAAGACAGGGACCAGTCCTTGCAGACCTAAAATAGATTAAAATGTTAAAACAAAGGTCAGCTCTCTTTCCTTCTCTTTGAAGGGAAGAAATTCGTAACTAGGCTTTTGTGACCCAGACAAACCCATGGAACGGATGGAACAAGAATGCAGAAAAATGCCAGGCTATCTTTACCTATAGTTTTTCTCAGTTTGGACATTGTTATTGTTTATAGGTCTTTCACTGTTTTCTACCACTCTTGTAAGGTCAGTTCAACTGACTTTTTTTTTTTTTAATGTTCCTCTGAGGGATAAGAACTTGGAGCTTCTTTATTTGCCATTTTGCTGTTACCCTTGAATGTTTTCTAATTTTACAAAAATAATATTATTGAAGGAAATTTAGAACACTTGAAATGTAGAAAGCTTAAAATAAACAACCTCCTCTTCCCCTGCACACTTCTACCACACCAGAGTAGCCACTCTTTACATTTTAATATATTGCCTTTAAGGCTTTTTTCTTCATCTATACTTTCCCTTTCTTCTGCTTTCTCAGTATTAATTTTTTAATACAGTGCTTTTATTATAACTTTCCAAAATATTTTTATAAGTACTAAAAATTGTTCGCATTTCTAAATATTTTAGATATTTTTTATTTTTGATTATCATCAAAAACTTAGATTTTATTTTAGTCTTCTTTATTCAAGTCAAGAAAGAAGCAAAAATGGATAACCTATGAGTTTTCCTGTGACTTAGACATTTTTACATTTAGGAAAAAGTAGCATCTCCCTCAGTCATAGGAGAGCAGGCCCAGACCACCTAAAAAGTGTGTGTGTGTGTGTGTGAGAGAGAAAGAGAGACAGGGAATTGAGCCCAGAGGTCCTCTACTACTCAGCCACACCCCCAAACTATTTTTTTAGTTTTAGAAGAAGGTTGTACTAAGTTCCAAAACTGGTCTCAAACTTGTGATCCTTCTGCCACGGAATTACAGGTGTGTACCACTGCACTCAGCAGGATCTTACCTTTTTTGAGAGCTAATATAAAAAGAACTCAGCCTATACATATAAATATTGTTTAGCCCCAAATTATTATAAAAGAATTACTAACAAGAAACACTTTAACCCTGTATTACATTATCATATTATGATTTACAGGTTTTTTTTCAGATTACATGATGTATGCTTCGTAGTTATTATATTTTGGGTAAAGATGGATTTTGTGCTTGGTGCTGTTTATTAGACTAGACATGGAAGGTCAAATAAAAGTATGTGGTCAAATTAGAAATCATGCCTTCTTTTCTACTGCTTCTGTTTCCTACCGCAGACAAAAGTGCTGTAAAGAGTAATTACCTAAGTTTTTTGGATTCTGGCTCATGGAGGAGAGATATTCTTATACTTAAGCTGATTAGTATATGGGTAGATAAATTAGAAAATATTTTTTGTCATTTTAAGTTTTATACTGAGGAGCATTGTGATTAATTTTTCTTTGTATCAGCAATTTTCTACTTTCAGAGCTACATTATTTCTTTGGGTATTCATTATTTTCTATAATAAAGATTTATACTTTCTATTTTATTTCACTGAAACAGCAATATATAATCCAACTAGGATTTTTTTAATAATGGTCGATTTTGGTCCCTAGGAGTACATTACTGCTTAAATTTCTGTCATAGTATTTTGATACATTACTTTTTAATACAAATTATTTTAGTTCTATTGGTACATTATAATTATACATAATAGTGGGATTTGCTATGCCATATATGTACAATACAGTAAAAGACAAATGGTAAAATTATAAAAGTTATAAAAGAAAATAGTAATCTCATTTGATCAATAACAAACTGAGGACGAAAAACTTATTCTAATAGGTAGTCTTTGTAATATATTTTCTAATGTTGTTTTTTTCCATCAAGAACTACTTGCATGAAACAAGTTTGATTGTAATATTCACTGAATAAAGTGGTTGAGTTTGACAAACTTCTCCCCTGTTTCTTTTAGGTGAATCTGGACTGGGAAAATCAACATTAATCAACTCATTATTCCTCACAGATTTGTATTCTCCAGAGTATCCAGGTCCTTCCCATAGAATAAAAAAGACTGTTCAGGTATTTATGTTGTTATTATTAATTAATGATAAGCTGGAATATTGTTAACATAAGAGAGAACTCATGCTATACCTTTTATTTGCTGAGAGGTAGGATGCAAATTTCACCTTAGTGTAAAGGGATAAACATGACTCTCATAAAATTAAAAACAAAATCTCTATAAAGTACAGCTAATCAAAGGAATTGTCTTGATTGGGACCTTCCAGAATTGTCCTGAGGACTCGTAGAGATGACACCATGACTCTCAGTAAATGATAACCTTAGAATTGTTCTATCTACTATGGAAGCCCCTTATCACATGGGACTAGGTTTAAATCAATTAAAATTAAATAAAATTTAAAATGTAGTTTCTCAATTGCAACAGACACATTTGAAGTGCTCAATAGCTACAAACACATGGCTGCCATTTGGGGCAGCACATATATAGAGTATTTCCACCATTGCAGGAAGTTCTGTTGGACAGTGTAAAGAAAACATGATTTAATGAAAAGTATTTAAATAACAGTACTGTACTGAATTTAAAGGACCATATTATAATAATTCCATATGATTTAAAGAAAAGTATTTAAATATCAATTCTATACTGAATTTAAGGGACTATATGATAATAATTCCATATGATAGTTGAATGGCAGTAGCAATTATGTAAGATTCCCAAGCTATGTGTGGTTTAATTTAGTGATTGTCAGTATTATATGTGTCCAGATCACCTAGTTAAATTAGTTCCTATTCTAGAAGGTCTTAAGTAGACTTGAGTTTCTGCATTTCTAACAGGATTTCAGGTGATGCTGGTAGTGCTGGGTGGTGGATCATACTTGATATTATTTAGCAAAGCAGTGGAGTCTAGGATCTAGATTTCTGTTTTTCAGCACAGTAGCCTCTTGACCTTTTGAAATGAGAGGAGTTCAAATTGAAATGTTCTGCAAGTATAAAAATACTCCCTGGTTTTGAACACTTGTAAAATACCTCATTGATAATTTTTGTTTTGATTATTTGGTTCATTGATAATATTTTGGAAACATTGGGTTCAACACATTTATTTCATTTGTTTCTTATTTTAACGTAGCCACTAAAAATTTAAAATTATTTGGCTCATGTTGTATTTTTATTTGGTAACACTGCTTTAACCTGTTAAAAAAATTGTTGGTGGACTGATACAGAACATGATCAGGAGAGGAAGGAAGTGAACAGTTTCTGAAGCAGACTTTTGAGGCTGTAAGACTTAGAACTGGGTTTGGAAAAGTTGTAGTAATTATTTCCTTGTCCAAATGGAAAGATAGTCTTCATAATGTGGAAAGAAACTCACATATATCAAACTATGATGCAGTTTAGTAATTAGAGCCCAAGGAAGTAATTTTCCTTTATTAAGTTTTCTCTATGTCTCAGGGTTTTTTTGTTTTTGTTTTTGTTTTTCTTTTGGTAACCTTTATAGCCTTTATAGTGCTTGATTTGAAATTACCTGCAATAATATTCTCTAAAAGTTTGATCCCACATGGCTTATTTTGTGATCAATATTGGAAATTTTAATCCTAAGCAAGAAAATGAACTTAACTTTCTTAATTTTGGTATTTAAATTCAAGATCAGCAAACTTTGAGTTCTTGTTATTGTTCTAACCTCTGCATAGTACCAGACATACCTTAATAGTAAAACTTAACATTTAGTTATTATTATTTTCCAGAAGCTATTCAAAGCACTTTAGATGCATTAATTTATTTGATTGTTAATAAAATTTTTTTGTAGTAGGTAATAGTGTTATCCTCAGCTTACAAATGAAGAAATTGAGGTACAAAGTGGGTGATATGCCTGAGATCATGTAGTTAGTGAGTGGCAGAGATACAATTCAAATCCAAATAGTCAGGTGCAGTCTATATTCTGTCAAACTGTATGTAGTATGTATCTAAACCATAGATACTTAATGAATGTTAGCTGAATGAGTTAACCAGTTCTTAATAAGTAGAATAATTTTTCATTACTATTTCTCCCCCCTATGGGTAATGTATAATCTTATAATTGACCACTTATGTTGTTTTGGTTTATTTGGGATTTTCCTTTTAAATTTTGACATAGTGACATAGTTTTCCCAACAAGGCAGTTAAGACTTTGCTCAAAGGCAAAAGGATTTGATCAGTGAAGTAATCTCTTCATCATAGATACATTATTCATGTAGGTAATTAAAAGAACATAAAGCCAGGCATGGTGGTACACCTCTGTAATCCCAGCTGCTAGGGAGACTAAGGCGGGAGGATCACAAGTTCAAAGCAATCCTCAGCAACTCAACAAGATCCTGTCTCAAAATAAAAAATACAAAAAAAATGCTAGGGATGGAGCTCAGTGGTTCAGTGTCCCTTAATTCTTTTTGGTACTGGGAGTTCATTTCCCAGTACCAAAAAAACAAAACACAAAAACAAAACCATAGAAAATGCCAGTATAGCCACATGACTTACCTGTGTCTGATGGCACTTAGTGAAGGTTACTTAAAATAGATAGGACCTTTTTTTAAATCTCAATTGGTACACATGAGGTTAAGTGTTATTTTTAAGGTTTGAATTTGCAAGCTGGACTTAGGGGGAGGTATTGACTTCCCTTTAGGTACTAGATGTGAAAATTTTAGTAAGTTGCTGGGTAGATAATGGAAATTATTGAACTCATGAAAGCTTTGAACTTTACATGCTTTATATTCCTTTTTTAAAAATAAAAACAATAAAAGTATCTTTCAAAGCTCTGTTGATTAACCTATGCAGTAACCTTTGCTGGTATCTGAGCATGTATTATCTCAAGATAGCACATAGAAATCTAGTTTGATGTGTACAACAAAATATTTATTTAAATAATGAAAGATTGCTTGTAATATAATCATAAGTGTGCTTATTCTATCATGGTCCACATATTGCTAGAAGTCTATTAAATGGGGTACATATGAAATTATCATCACTGATTCTCTACATTGTGTGATTATGAATATGTTTTTCCTTTTTATCTTACTCAGTTTTATAGTGGGCATTCTTTTTTAATTGGAAAATATTGCCTTTTAGGGATACAAATTTTAAGCATAGAGTTTTATGAATTTTCATATATGTATACATATGTCCACAGAATCATCGCTTAAATTAAGATACAATACATTTGTAGCATCCCAGAAGGTTTCCATGAGTTTCCCTTTCAGTATTGTACTCCCCAAGATAGATACTTTGTGGACTTCTGTCTCCATAGATTAATTTTGACTGTTTTGAACTCATATAGACTCTTTGGACTCTTGGAGCTGGTTTCTTTACCAAAGATTATGTCTGTATTATTTATTTATGTTGGTTATAGTTGTAAGTTTTTTTTTCATTATTCTATAAAAATTTTTTGTAGGAATACATCACAGCATATCTCTTCTTATTTATTTTTATTTTATTTTATTTTATTTTTTTGTGGTCCAGGAGATTAAACCCAGGTGCCTTCTACCACTGAGCTAAATCCCCAGGCCCTTTGTTTGCTTGTTTTTTTGTTTATTTAAATTTTTTGAGACTAGGTCTTACTAAAGTGCTCAGGCTGACCTGTAACTTGTAATCCTCCTGTTTTGGCCTCACAAGTTGCTGGGATTAGAGGTGTGTACATGCAGTGGCACATGACTTTTCTTCTGTTTTAGACAGGCATGTGAATTTTCAGGTTTTTACCAATGGGAACATTCTTGTTTATGTCTTTGGTGAACATATCACATGCATATGCATAACAATATAAAGGTGTTTCATTGTGTCAGTATGTTTCTTTCATTGTTAATGAGATTGAACCAGCGTATCTATTCATTAACTGCTTGGGTTTCATTGAATTACTCTGGTTGTTTTAATATTTGCTATCTTTTTCTTACTGATTTATAGGAATTTCTTATCTAAATAGTAATTGCTTACATTTTGGGCATTGTGTGTATCTTCTCCCAGCCTAACTACTGTTCTGAAGATGTGACATGCTTGAAAAATATATCTCTGAACTCAGTTTGCTTTCCTTTAAGAAGCTCTCCAAAAATGTCCTCTTCTATTGTGAATATATTTCTGACTTCCCTGTCTTGAGGACAAAGGAGTAATGGGGGTTGAACATATCCCTAGCAAAAGTTTTAAGGAAGAGTTTTGTTTACCACTGTCATATCTTCCTTATCAGAAATATGACCTATGATATCTGAGAATCAGAATGATCCTGACTAGTATCCTAGAGAAGTGTCCTTTCCAAAGTGAATCCTGGAGGTATTCCTTTCTATAATGGGAGCAAGTTGAAGACCAGCTATGCTCTTAAGCATGACATATACTAGACTGGAATCATTCAGGAGACCAAGGAAATAATTATTTTTTACAGTTGACTGTCTCTTTACCAGCCTAGTAGTTTAGCAGATAATCTGCCCTTGGAAGCCAATAAATTCTTTCAGCAGGGAAGCATGATCACTAGAAATATTAGACCAATAAAAACATACAATCTTGAGTTTCAGAAGGCAAATATTTTCAATTTTCCTGACCCAATGCTTTCTGGAACTTCCATCTCTCAAAAACAAAACAAAAAACAAGAAAAAAAAAAAAATCCTCTCCTGCAATGTGCCCAAACAGGGAATGAAATTTTCATGATCTCATATTCGCCTCTCTGAGGATTATCTATTTATAAGAGACTTGTATCTTAAGAGAAATTTGTTCACGTTCATAGTCTTGGAAGACAGTCAAGTATTACACTGAACAGAGAGCTAATTCTGAGACTCCTGTTTTATCAGTAGTTCTATTTGAACTATTAATTATGAAGCTCTCTGAGATTAATTCATAACCTCCCATCTTGAACCTAAGGCCCCTGAGATGTGCATTTCCAGATGTGAACTGACATCTCAAAACACCAGTGTGCATCACAGTCACCTGGAAGGCTTATCAAACGGATTTCTGATTCCTTCCCCAAAGTTTACTGTATAGTATGTTGAAGGCAACTTCCCCCAAATTTACATTTATTAATTTGCTACTGCTAGCCTAGGTACCACACTTTGAGAATCCTTGTTATGTAGTATTCCCGGCCTACTGCAAACTGGTTTTGTCCTATGTGGGAAAGGAGAAGAGGGAAGAGTTTTTTCTTACTTCTTTCAGAATATTTCAAATTGGATGAAAAAGTGCCATGTTCCTTATTTGGGTTTATATATTTTTTTCAGTAGTTGATTAAAATTAAGTGATAGAAAAAAATCGGTCAAGTGAGCATCACTTTGTATTCTAATCTCTTATCTAGATCCCTAGATTGACAAAATGTTTAAGAAAAACATCACATATATTGTATGTGTGATAAAAAATTTTATCTCACAACTTTGTTGTATTTGAAAATCATTTAGTGAGAGAATTGTCAACTGTCTTTTTTTGGGAAAAACTTTTGTTCAAGATTAAGTCCATTTTAATCTTCCCTTAATACATTCTACCAAGAGAATTAATGGGGCTAGGAATATAGCTCAGTGATAAAGTGCTTGCCTAGCATGTGCAAGGCCCTAGGTTCAATTTCCAGCACCACCAAAAAATTTAAAAAAAAAAATTGTTTTGTGAAACTACAGTGTTAAGGTTATTTATTGAGTTCTTAGTTGGCAACTTTATGTTGGTCCACTTTAAAACCTTTTCTTGGTCTATGAAGTCCTGTAATCATTACTTTAGATTAAGTTGGTACAAAATTTGTGGAGGTGAGAAAAGGTGAAAGCAGTGTATCCTAGTCGTAGAAAAACATGCTTTATAGTTGCCTTGAAAAAATTTACAGACCCCAGTCAGGAAACTCTCCTGTAGTTATAAGCCCAGTTTTAATTTTTTGAATCAGTCAAGACATTTGAATGCTTTCATCTCAGCCTTTATGGATACATTAATGATGGACACAGTTCCTAAAGTTCTCAATTAAAAAACAGATAATCAATTATGATTTAGTGGGAATGGATGCTACTGTCATGTACTAAAGAGATGACCTTGGCAAGGTGGATATTAGTGAAGTGGGAAAGGAATGGAGAAAATGAGGCAGTGGGTTAAAAAGTGAATGGTAAGTGAAGTAGTGAAGATAAGTTGAAAAGGATAAAAGGAAATAACTGGAAGTACGTGCAAAGGTCTGAGAGAGTGGTTTGGTTATTTCCAAAAGACCCAAGAATAGTTATGTTCAGTTTCTGAGAGATGAGACGTTGAATATGTATGGGAAATAGTGTAAACAGTCGTCAAGATGATTCCAAAATGGGAACTTATCAGATCCCCAGCAGATTGAGAAATTAGCTTTATGAAAAATCAAATCTCTCACTGAACTGTAGGGAGGGTTCAGTGCTGATTCAAACAGATTCGGAATTCTCTATCTTTAAAGGGGAATGAGGTATTTTGACCAGCATAGTTGGCAGACATGGTAGAGGACTTTGGGAAGGCCATATTGGAAAATGAGAAACATGAGACTAAGAAACATATAAAAGGACTTGAGGTTGACAGTCATGAATTTTATGGTACAGGAACAGAAGGGTGAGTAGATAAACTAATCCAGACAGGGATCTGAACTGGAAGGGAAAGAAAGGTTCTGGAAAGAGGGGGTTGCTAATAGAAAATACAAGTGACATGGGATTTGAGGTCTCAGAGTAAGGAGACAGAAATAGTGGGTAGTGGTTGAGAGTAGAAGGCAGAATTAGAATCTTTGGATCAACTTTCTTTTGTATAAACTAAAATAGTTGTAGGTCTTGATGAGAAAGAAGCAGTAGGCATAACTTTTATACTGTAGTCATTTCTACTTTTTTATGGTATTTAAAGAAGCATTTAAGATGATATTTGTCTTTTGAGCTATTAAATAATCATTCCTGTATTTGATCTCAGTGAAATACATTGGACTGTTCAAGTCTTTTCTGAGCTTTGGTCGTAATGCCATTTACTGAGCAAGCAAGAAGTGAGCTCTTGGCAAAATTTTAAACTTCTCACCAAGATTGTATGCATTTAATTAAATAACAATTTTAATTTATTCTAATAATGGTTTATAAACATTAGATTAGAAAGTTTTAGTGTACTTAGCAATCTTTTGGTTATGAAATGGTATAATAAACGTTGAAAGTATGTTTTCCTCTCTTTGATTAAGAACTAAACGGTATTAGAAAAAGGGGAGAACCTTAGATTTCTGGAACCTAGGAAGCCAGAAGAAACCTCAGAAAACTTAATATATAATGGATTTACTCTTTAGGGAGAAACCATTGAAAATGTCCTTGCTTCATTCCTTTGGTATTAAATTATGCGTTTAATCTTACAATTCTGAGTGATGCCATAAAATATGCTGATGCGACTGACCTGCTTAAAGAAAGTGCATGGGAAAGTGGCCATTTGGAATAGATTTGTTAAGAAAAGTTTGAAATTCCTGGACTTGAACTAATTTGTTTTCCATGGATCCCATGAGGATACTTGAAAAACCAGATGATAGGATACAGTTGGTTCCTGTGAATGGCCCTTGTTTACAGTTAAGTTTTTTGGACTTCTTCCATATGTTGCTGACTTTGTATTTGACCATGTATGGATACACAGAACTTGATAGGCCAAAGAAGAAAAAAACCTTTATAAACACACTCTTTAAAGAACATACAATATTCATTTTTCTTATCAAGTCAGTAAATAATTAGGTTGAACTGATTTCTTTCTTTCCTCTTTTTTTTTTTTTTTTTTTTTTTTGTTGTTGTGGCGGGGGTGGTCGGGGTGGGCTGTGTTGGAGATGAACCCCAGGATCTCATGCATGCTAAGCAAGTGCTCTACCACTGATCTACATCCCTAGTCCCTGTTTTGTTTTGTTTGTTTTTGTTTGAAAGTAAGAAACATCTTAAAATTAGCCTGGTATAGTGGCACACATCTGTAAAGCCAGCCTCAGCAACTTAGCAAGACCCTGTCTCAAAATAAAAAGGGCTGGGGATGTATCTCAATGATAAAGCACCCCTGAGTTAAATCTCCAGTACCACCAAAAAAGAAAAAAATAAAACTTAAGCTGTTGTATTAGGTGTGTAATAAGCATATAGCATTTGGACTTTGTTTATTAATAAGGAAAACAAATGATTTCAAGTAAAACTGAGAGAATATTCATGTAGAATAAATATGTTCTACATCAAGTAAAAAGACAGTCTGATTATTAAAAATGTTTTTATGAAGGATCTGGGAATTAATTCAAAATATTTTGAAATGTTAGATTTGACCAGGTTATCCTTTGACTGGAGGACCACTAGATAAATAAAATGTGAATTTCTAAGCCAGGAGAGAGAGAAAATCATTTAAAAATTTGTTTTAATACTGATGAATATTATAACATATATTGATGTTTGCTTTTTAAACCTGCAAATAAATTAATACTTATTAATATTTAATATTCAGATTGCCAGTTTTCTAGATTAATATGCTTATATTTGGGATGCTCAAAATTTTTACTTGATAGCTTATGCCAAAATCAAGGTAGTCTGAAGATAGTTGATCTGAAGGATAAGACCTTGACTTCTTAATTGTATGAAAGATAGGAAGCTCCTCGATAGACATGCATGTCTAAATCTTAGGGAGTGTTTTTTTTCTTTTTCTTTTCAAGATTTAACAATTTATTTTCTTAATAATAAACTTCTTTTATAGAAAAGCTCTTGATTGCTATAAATTTGCATTGTCCACTTTGGTACTAGCCACATAGGAATTTTGAATTAATTAAAATAATATGCAAATATACATGTGGCTCTTCAGTTGCATTAGTCACCATTTCACGGACTGAGTAGCTACAGGACCAAGTGGTTACACTATTGGGCAGAGCTGATACAGAACAATTCCACCATCTCAGTACTATTGGGTATAGTTGCTGCAGTGTTCTTGCTCAGCAGTCTTAATCTCAGCTTCTCAGTCTCTTTATATGCAAGAGCAAGTATCTAAAAAATGCAAAAGGGAAATAGAATAATTGTTTCCGTACTCTAATGGTATATCAAACTTTTTCTACCCAGAAATTAATCACTTTTCCTTTCCAAACCTTGTTAGTCAACATAATGAAGTTGCTTTTCTCCTGGTTATGATCACATTTTCTCCTTTAGTTGGGTGGCCTTCATTTATGCCATTTGATTGCATTTAACACTCAAGAATTAAGTATAGGTGATGACCATGATTGTGAGCACTGTAGTCTCTGACCTAACTGGAAAGTCAGCCTGTGATTCACTGTGGAAAACTGACTAAATGGTTAGCATTTTACTTCGGTGTAGAATGTTAACCTTTAAGTTCTTCGGGTGTTATACAGTTCATATGATTTAAGCTAACGGTTCCTTTGAGATTGCTGTTTAGGTAAAATATCATTTTATCTTTGGGGCTTAAAAACTTGTTAATCTGATTGCATACCACTCCAAACTCCCCATATTCTGCAGGTTGAACCTCCTTTTGGATGTGTCTGGGGGTCTTTAGCAAATGGACATTCCACTAGTGATAGTTCCCTTTAGGGCATGAAGCTATTCAGAACTTGAGTCTGGAAAGTTCTCATGGCTTTAACAGATCAAACTATTAAGAATGCAAGCTTCAGATCCAGCTTTCTCCATGTTTGCCTTAGTTCAAATAACTTAGTTTTTAGAGAATAGCTTTAAGTGGCTTAGACACTGATAAAAGCTATTTTGTTCACACTCATCTCTATTTTGTTTTATGCTTAGCCCTATTTAAATCTAGAATTTAATGGAGTCTAGTAAAACAATGTGTGGGTCATGTGAATATGAAAAAAATAGTATGAGGAAAAGAGGAAAATAAACTATTACTGTGTAACTTTGTTATATTCCTAACATTTCAAAATTTATTAGTTGCTTACAAATTGGTATGACTGTGTAGTTTATAAATGTCTATGCACTATATTAATTAAAAGACCATAGGATGTGTTGGCAGGTTGGCTAATATTATTGGCATTTTTAACCACAGTTGCTATTTGTGGAAGAAATTATTTGTTACGTTAATAAAAAAAAAAAAAAGTTGGTTTAAAAAAAAAAAAGAATTAAGTATAATTATTGTCTCTTAAGTTAGCCTGTCAGCATGCCTGAAGCTTCGGGCCCTAATGAACATTTGTTATTTAGTGGAATTATTCCCTTTTTCTGCTTGAATCAAGTGTCTGTTTTATCTCAGGCTCCAAAAAATGGATAGTTTGCATTTAGCAGTAAAATATGCTCAGGATGAATGATGTATACCTTCTAGTACAGAGTTGGGAATTACAGAAAACAAATTGTGCCAAGAATCATTGTTGTGTAAGTTTAAAACCCTCAATCAAAATTAGAAAGGTAGCTGAAGATTTTAATTAGTAGAGTTTCAGTCTTATCAGAATACATTTTCATTATCTGGACCTCTGTTGATTGTGTTGTCCAGAATATGGAGTATATAAGTAGGCTGAAAAAAATTTGGGGAGTGGCAATAAGTTTGCTTGAGTAATTAGTTTGGACCAAACTAAATGGAGAATAGTCCAGGAAGACATTTATTATAAATGGTAGATTAGAGGTGCTTGTCTGGTTAGTCACATCTGAACTTGATAAATTACCAAATTATTCAAATTATTTGTATTGTTTTTGCATTGGGTCATATAGTATTATACGACTTTACTGGGTTTTACTATTTCATTAGTTCCTCTTTCCTTTTTTATACCAAGTATGAGCCATAAACCCAGTATGAGTTACCAAGAGAATGGTATACTATTTACATACCTGCTTTTCTTTCAAGTAATGAGGACTCCAATGGCTGCAGTGATTGATTCTAAAGAAAATGTGGAACTGGGTAGATTTAATTTGTACATAATTTCCAAATTGGTTTGGAAAAATGTGCCCTATTTATAGCCCTTCTAAGAAATCACTGGTATAATGCACGATACTAACATCTGCACCAACGACCCTTACAGGTGGAACAATCCAAAGTTTTAATCAAAGAAGGTGGTGTTCAGTTGCTGCTCACAATAGTTGATACCCCAGGATTTGGAGATGCAGTGGATAATAGTAATTGGTAAGATGTGTTTGTCCTCAGTGCTTTCTAGGGCTTTTGAGAGACCAGTGTGGTTAGATTTCTTTTACTTATCATTTTAAAACTTATGTTAGCAAGGAGCATTGAACTTTAAGTGATATGACTTGGATTTATATGCCAGTGTTGCCACAAATATTGACTACTTTGAACAAATTTTCTTTTCTATACAATGGAGTTTCTACCTGTCATATAATTATGTTAACACAAATCTTAAGCAGAACAAACAGGTAGATACAAGAATTCTCATTATAATAAATGCCAACTTTCCCTTTACTATAATTTATAATTGTTTATATGTTATTTTCTGTAACATCCTAATTTGCCTAATTTTTAGACCTTTAGTTTTTTCATGTTATAAATAAATTAACTCATGAAGTTCTAGTATAAGATAGTTAACTTAGTATTTTTTTGTTTTGTTTTGTTTTTAACCCTCAGATTGAACCCAGGGGCGTTTAACCACTGAGCCACATCCCCAGCCCTTTTGTAAAATTTTATTTAGAGTTAGGATCTCACTAAGTTGCTCAGGGTCTTGCCAAGTTGCTAAGGCTGGCTTTGAACTTGTGATCCTCTTGCCTCAGCCTCCTGAGCCATAGGCATTACAGGCATGTGCCACTGAGCCTAGCTCTCTTAGTATTTTATAAACAAGATATTTTGTTTGTTTGTTTGAGTTCCACAGTGTTTTTGAGGTAATTTCTCTCAACTCTTAAAACATCCAAATAAGCTTATCCTGATGTTTTTATATTTGAAAATTAAAATTGTCTATAATTGTTTTCATATTGGAAAGTATCTTAGCATTTATGTAGTTATCAATTCAAATAATTTACTAATAATTAACTAGTTCTTCATACTTACTTTTCTTCATTTTAAAAGTTTTGAAATAATGAACGATATTTATTCAACATAATTTTTACCTGTTTCTGAATAGTAGAATAATGTGTTATCCTTCTACTGGTAGATTGGTTTTTACCTAATTAAAAATATTGAATATTATCACTTTTGTATTCATTTATGGAATTGCAACTTGATTGTTTTGTTTATCTGCATTCTACAGCTGGCAGCCTGTTATTGACTACATTGATAGTAAATTTGAGGATTACCTAAATGCAGAATCTCGAGTGAACAGACGTCAGATGCCTGATAACAGAGTGCAGTGTTGTTTATACTTCGTTGCTCCTTCAGGACATGGGTCAGTACCTTGATTCTTTTGATGCATTTGTTGCTGTTGTTCACTGTTTCTCACCTTTATGTTCATATTTTAGAATCCTACTCTAGAGATAAGGATTCTGAACATGTAACTATACCAATAATAAAGCACCAGATTCCTTATAGAAATGCCTTCAACAAACTTTTTTAAGTCCTAAGTAAACTAACAATCATTTTACCCCTTAGTTCCTCATGTGTAAGAATTTTACCTGTTTCCATGGACAGTGGCAGGGTTTTCCCCATGGTTTGAGGTCTGAACATGACCGATTCCATGTTTATTTTGACTATACTTTGTCACTAACTGAACTACCAAATAGGCAGGGGTAACAGTAACAATTGGGTTTTGACATATTCTAAGAAACTCCAAAGATGTTATTTATTGTAGTTTGGTAATAAATCATAAAAATGTAATTAAAAAAAAAAAAAAGCTAAGTGCCACTGTTCTCTAGTGCCATTTCTTCAGTTAGTACATTTGGCTTTTGTTTCACCTTAGCTATCAAAGTTGCGTTATTTTGGTTTCATACCATTAATACTTACCTTTTATTTGTTAGGAGTTAAGACCACGTGTCTAGATGTACATCTAATTTGATTCTGCTTGTTAGTAGTTAGCCTGTCAACCCTTTGCCCCTTTTGCCCCTTGGTACCTTTCTGTCATTTTGAGTAAATATGTGTGTCATCATCAACTGGGCATGTTTTTAATTACTCTTCAATTTTTTCTTTGGGTCAGTAAGTCAGAATAATTCAGTCACCTAATGATAACTCCATCACCTCTCCACCAAAAAGAACTAGACTATTAAATAGTATGACATTTTCCTCTAATACTCAAATTATAGTAATGTAAAGCAGTTTCCTTTAAGCCACCTTTCTCTAATACTTTTGACTTCTCTCTCCATCTTTCCCTATTTAGTCTGATGCCCATTTTCTTTCTTGGTAGAACAGGGAACCTTAATTACATAGTTAACAGTTTTGCACTAACTGGTTAGAGAGGTGAAAATATTCCTTTTAATATTCTGCATTGTTCTCAGAAGTTTATATATTTGTATCATTTAAATGACTCATCTAGTTAAAAGGTTCAGAAAAAGTAATCCTAAAAAATGGTATTTTATATAAAGCCTTTTATGAGTACTTGGATATCTATTTCTTGAATATAATTTTTTTTAAATCATCCTAGTTTAACTTGTTAGGACTTATTTCTGGAAGTCAGCTGAATGAAATTTTAATCTTCTGTTAAGTCAGTAGAAATTAGTCAGCTCATAACCAGATTGATTATTTTAGATCTTTTGGACTCTCTCCAAGTGTTAGTATTTCTCATGAAATTGCATTCTTCCCATTCCCCCTGGGGAAATGTATTTCTTAAAGTTGCATGGGAAATATGAAGGTTTTTCTCCCTCCCTCCCCCCTTTTTTTTAAGAAAAAAAAATTATAATTGAAATGATGTGTCGAGGCTTTGAGTGATTATTTGTTTGTCACAGGAATGGGAGTTCAAAAATTTTATTTCCTATATGCAAAAATATGCTTTTGAACAGTTTCTCAGCTTAACTATTTTTAGAAATGGAACAAAGTTTTACCCATTATGTGATACTGTAATTAAGTAAAAGAATATGACATTGATTTTATGTAGAGTTCCAAATACCCTGCTCACTCAAGACTGAAAATCCATGCATTTTAGTAAATGAATCAAGACTCTTCTATCTTGTTTGGGTAGTTCCTTGATTTCCTTTTTAGAAGAACTCCTTTTTGAAAAAGTAGTAAATTGGTCCAGTAATATATTTATTCGCTGTTAGATAGCTGCTATTAAAATTATAAACCAACTCAGAACTTGAATTTTAAAATGGTGTTTCATTCTTTTAATACTTCACCATTTTGTAAAAAAAATTGTATATATACATATAATTCAGTGCGCTTTATACAGGGTTTTTTCTCCCTTAGAAACATACACATACTTTATAGTGTATGTGCGTAGTATTTGTCATTTGTTCCATAATCATTGTTTTTGCTCTATGTATGCTTTGAGATTAAATAATTTTTTCTCTCTAATGGGGGTTTATCTTTTAAAAATTTCACAGAGGACTTTCTGTTGGTTACAAACAAGGTTTGAAAGCTAAATTTGTTGTTGAACAGATAAACCTGTACAAAATTAAAGGGACAGAGGAAAAATTTTGACCAGTATGTGTATAGTCAACATGTGAACTAAATGTTTTCTGCTGTTGTCATTTTGTAAGCTTGTGAAATTTGTATACTAATTTAAAAAGTCAGAAGAGTTTTATTGAGACTTTTATGAGGTTTTGTCTTTTACCCTAAAGTAAAAACTGATTTAAATGTTCCTTGGCCCTTGTTTTATACTTAGAAAATTGACTTCCCTGATTCCCTGTCATGATTATTTTTGAAGTACCTTTCTCTTTAAAAGTTGGGGTATTATAATAAGTACTCAATTTGTCCTGTTTGGTTTTAAATATAAAATCTAGTTAACTTGTATTTTGACTTTAATTTTTTTCTGAAATGTTCTTAAGAGTAATTAAAAAATTAACTGAATTCTGCTTTTAACACTGGTTTTTATAAGCCTATCATATGATAGCTTAATAAAGCAGGGATGATTTAAATTTTTCATGGGTATAAATTGGAAAGTGTACTGTAAATCTTTAGAAATCTGAGACTGAATAGGCCACAACTTTATATTTAATGATAGATGTAATGATTTATGATAATAAGCAAATTTTAAGTTTAATATTTTTACAAATATGGATAGGTTTTTTTTTTTCCTGTCAGTACTAATGAGGTAAATACATTCTTATAAATAGTGTAGTGTTATTCCAGCTGTACTCTTTTCCATGGTATTTCCTATTGTCTGAATACCAGTAACAAATTCCAAGGAATTGAAGATAGGGAGATTGGCAGTAGGAAGCAACCATCTTAAATTTTCATATTTGTATCTTTTCTTCTTCACCTCTGTTTTTGTGTTGGTCAGCCTCACTACCACAATGAACTATAGTAGTCTTTAAAGTATAAAGAATTATGTATCAATCCCTGGACTCCAGTCTTCCCAATTGTAACTATATGTTTATTTATTTAAAAATAATAGTCAATATAATTAAGTCAATGTTAGTCAATGGAACAACAGACCTTTATTCTACTTTTTCTTACTGCTTTATCAAAATTAAGGAATATTACTTTAGAATGCTATTTTTACTATCTTCACTTACTCTTTGGAACATTAATATTTAGTTCTAAATAGACTGTAGATGTAAGAACTTTCTTTGGTTTTCATTGTAGTTCCTAAACAATGTAGAGAAAATCATAGTAGTTTACTTTTTTTGTCCATAAATATTTGGGCACCGGTGTCCAACATTGTGCTGTATGCTGAGGATACAGATGAATGAGAGAAAACCCTTACTCGAGATGATCTTTTAGTGAGAAGATGGGCAAAACAAATACATAGGCAGGCAATTAATATGCAGTTCATTAAATGTTATGGCCACTTAGAAAAATGTGTAGTCTTAGATTAGAGAAGGATTCACAGAGAAATTAACCAGATTCAAAAGGAAGAATAGGAATTAGACTAAATAGGAGAAAGATGAGATTGGGAGATGTTCCAGGTAAAGGTTGTAGCCTGTGAATAGCAGTTCAGTTATGGTACTTTCAAGGAATTGTGAAAAATTAATAAAGACTGGCACATTGGAAGTGGGAGATGGCAAAAGATAGGTCAAGAATGCTGAGAAATGAATCCAACTGGAGGATCTTTGTCTTCACTAGCCATGTAAGCCACACAAGCTAAGGGTCTGTCCTTTAGTAAGGCTTTTGGTCAAATAATGACTGATGACTGTAGTGTAGATGGTTTATAGGGAAATCAAAAAAGCTCACGTAGTTATCCATGTCAGAGGTCTTGGTGGCCTAAACTAAAGTAATGGAAATGGAGGTGTGTGCACATGTGTATTGGTTTTCCCCTGCATCAGATCTTGGTTTATCTTCAAAAGTGAGGATTAGACGAGAGAGGAATCCTAGATTTCAGGCTTGAGTAATCAGGTAAATTCACTGAGCTGGGAAGCATACAAGAGGAGGAAATATTGAGACTCAGGTTCTTTTAGTTTTTGCATCACTGTGATGAATATACCTGACAAAAACATCGTAGAGGAGGACAAGCTTATTTTGGCTCACAGTTTTAGAGGTTCAGTCTATGTTAGCCAACTCCATAACTCTGGGCCCAAGGTGAGACAGAACATCATGGTGAAAGGGTGTGGTGGAGTAAAGCAGCTCAGGACAAGATAGCCAGTAAGGAAAGAGATATCTCCACTGACCAGGAACAAAATATAAACCCTAGGGTCATGCTCTCAGTGACCTACCTTTTCCAACCACAACCTCCCTACCAATAGTTACTATCTGTTTAATCCATATCAGTGGATTAATCCACTGATTAGATCATGATTCTTCTGATTATTTCACCTCTGAACATTCTGGCATTTTCTCACGTGAACTTTTGGGGGCTACCTCATCTAAACTACAACATTCAACTCTCATAATCACCTCTAAACATTTTTTTTTTTTTTTAGTTGTAGGTAGACACAATACCTTTATTTTATTTTTATGTAGTGTTGAGGATGAAATCTAGTGCCTCAAGAGCTGTGCTAGCAAGCACTGTGCCACTGAGCCACAACCCCAGCCCTTTGCCTCAAAACATTCTTGCGTCGTCTCATACATGAGATTTTGGAGGATACCTCGTATCTAAACCATAACATACAGCTTTTGATTTTAGGGACCCTATGGGATATTCCATTTTAACCATTAGGTAAACAAATCTGGACTTGGGTGAGATCTAGATTGTGTATAAAATTTGGGAGTTGTTGGTCTACAGAGGATAATCAAAATCTATTGTAATGATGATAATCATACAGAATATAGAGTATAAAAAGAAGGCCAGGTAGAGAATTCTGAGGAATGTACTTCTTTAAGGGGCTAGATTACAAAGAGAATCCTAAGAAGTACATTAAAGGATCATAAAAGAGCTTATGAGGCAGTGATATTAGATGTACATAATGGGCAATTTGTGATGGTAAGCACCACATGGAAATATTTGTGACTTGAAAAGTATAGTGGCAAAGTAGTGGCAGCAGCCAGATTATAATGGAAGAAGGAATTTTGAAGATTCTCTTGAGTATCTTGTCTGAGAAGATTGTGAAATTTAATACATAGCTGATTCTAAGAAATTCTACTAGGAGCCTTTCTGGTTTTTTCAATTCTTTATTAGGGCCAAACCCCTATGAACCAGGTGTTCAAGGGCAGGAATCAAAAAGTCTTCTTAGTCACTCCAGTGTTTCTTGATTGAAGTCCTGTTCTACCTAACTGTTGGCTGGCCTAATACCTCATCAGAGTGTTTTTGATAAGTAAGTCAAGCAGTTAATTGTATTTACTGGTCATTGGGAATGTGAAGAATCTGTTTCCCCAAATTGATCAGTTTATATTAAATACTGTGTATTTCAGGCTTAAACCATTGGATATTGAGTTTATGAAGCGTTTGCATGAAAAAGTGAATATCATCCCACTTATTGCCAAAGCAGACACACTCACACCGGAAGAATGCCAACAGTTTAAAAAACAGGTGAGCAAAATAAGTTAATTCCTGGGTTTTTCCTGTCATTCATGTAATTTGCAGTTTTTACTATTTTTTCATATAATTTGTTGCAACACATTTCTTTTTGGGATTTATGGTATTGTCAAATTGTATTAAAAATAACTCCTGAAAATAATATTCTGCCTTAGTTTTCTTCTCAAAATTCTTACCCATTATCATAGCACCCTGATGCTTTGTCAATTTTTTAAATGACTTTTTAATTAAATGATTTTAATAACCCTATCACCACCCCTCTCCACACCTTATAGAATTATTTTAGAATGAACTGCTACAAGTAGGATTGCTTATTGAAAATAGCTGATTATTTTTATGGCCTTTTCACCCTGTCTCTGCATTTTGTATAGTGTTTTCCCAATAAAACAGCCAAATTCCTGTAATGAGTATATTTGTTTCACTTAACGTTGCCAACATTACTGTCATTTTTGTATTAAAAACCTTTTGGAATTAAGTAGTACCTGATCATTCTTTAGCTTTTAATTTTACTTTCCAGAAAGACTGAACATTTTTTAAGGCAGATTTTTTCATTTTTAAATTTCTTTCATGAACTTCCTGTTCAAAACGTTTGTACTTTTGAAGAATAAATAGTACTAAATATTTCCTGTATGTATTTTTATGGATTCTTTTCATTTTGGCTGTTTAGTTTTCTCTCTTTTTTTGGTTAAACCTAGGGGCATTTAACTACTGAGGCACATCCCCAACCCTTTTTATTTTTTTAATTTGAGACAGGGTCTCACAAAGTTGTTCAGGGCTTTGCTAAATTAAATTGCTCAGTCTGGCTTTGAACTTGCAATCCTTCTGCCTCAGCCTCCTGATCCACTGGGATCATGGTGTGCCACCATGCCCTGCTAGTTCTCTCTTATTTCACTGTGTAATTTCTTTCGCTCCTTTTATCTTAATTTTTATTGCACTTTATGGAAGATATATCTTTTTCTCATATATTAGAGATATATATCTTCCATAGTTTAAACTTTTATCTAAACTCATACCCAGTTATGTCAATAATATTAAGTTAAATAATGATACATTTTCCTCATTTTGTTGTGTTGATTTGTTATACATGACATTTTATGAAATGTAGGGTCAATTTCTGGAACTATCTCCCATTCTACTAGTATTTATATTTTCTGTTTTAGGCCTGTGTTTTATTTTTTAAACCACAGCAACTTTGTATTATATTTAAAAAATAGATTTTACAGTTAATTATCTCCTGTTTAATAGTTCTCTTTGTAAAAAAAATACTGTTCTTCATTTTTTCAATATAAATTTTAGAATACCTTGAAACCTATTACAGAAAAACCTGTTGAAATTTGCCTTGAAGTTGTGTTAAATTTTGAAAATGTCTTTTATATTGTTTTTACATAATATATAATATTTTCATTAGGAATATGTTTCTGTTTTCCATCATTCCTGTTTTTGTTCTATAGTGTGGTGTGAGTTTCAAATACTAATCAAATCTTGCATTGTATGTATCTCCATTGGGATTTGTAAGGAGAGCTTAGAGATAAAAAAGACAAATGATGATCTCTACTTCTAAATTTTTCACATTTTAGTAGTTGCAAACAGTTCTCTTTTTCTTTTTTTCATATTTTTCTTTCATATTTTTCTGGGAATTAAACTACAACCTTACACATGCGAATAAGTGTGTGCTTTACCCCTGAGATGTACTCCTAACCCCAGTTATCTTTTTTGTATATTTCGAATAATGTTCCTATCCAGGAGTCCCTATGAAAATCATCTAGAGAACTTTTTCAAATGAGTTGTTGGGGCCTATCCCTACCAGTTCCTGTAGGTGAAGATAGGGTTTTAGTATTTATTTTGAAAATGCTCACTCAGTTCATTTTAATATACAAGCTCTACTTAAGAACCACTGCTCTTAGAGCTTAGTACTGTTGCTTCTTTTTGTTTGCTGGTCTTGTATTGATCATCTCATCAATTATTCTACTGTTTTTTTTTTCTATGCAGGACATACCCCAGTAGTAAAAGATGTGTGGTTCCCCTCGCCCCACCCCAGCCAATTTTTAGTTCTCTTTATTTCTATCTAGTATAGTAACCATGTAACTCATTTTGTTTATTGTCTCCTTGCTGTTGAGAACACCTGCGTTGAGAGTAGCACCAAAATATAAGTGTAAGCAAGGAAGTGAGTTCTAGGTACATTAGCTCTTTGTTTGTTGCAAGTTCAGACAGTATAAGTAGTTGAAAATTATTTGGATGTCTGTACTCCATTTTGAATTTGGAGTGATTTCAGACAGGATAATATAATTCAGTCGTAGTCACTACTAATGTTGTCTTCTTTGATTTTTTGCATTCTTATTAACTCTTGAGCTTGTTAATTTCTAGGGCATATTTGAAGAAATAACATTTCTTCGAATGTTGCTCTTTGATTTGTGTGTATACACTTGTACATGCAAGGATATTTACCTATCAGAGTATAATTTTTTTCTCCTGGGGCCAATGTTATTCTTAGTTTCACTTATCCTGGCCACATAGTATAAAATTTTTAGGTGAGTTTTAACTTCTCTTGATTCTGCTGAATAAGACAGTTGGTGAGTTATATCTAGAATAAGAATCTCAGTCATTATAAATAAATGACCTAAGGCCATTATGGTAGAAACCAACTGGTGAAATCCCTTTCTGGAATCTTGTAATTTTGGAACTCATCATTTTGTAACCAAATGACTTTAACATTTTTGAAGAAATTGGATTTTGGTTTTTGTATGTCAACTTTATAGTTAAAAGAAAAAAAATAGAACTTTGGAGGCTGAAGCAGGAGGATTGCAAGATCAAGGCCAGCCTTAGCAAGTTGGTGAGACCTGACTCAATAACTAAAAAGGTCTGGGGAGATGTGGCTCAGTGGTAAGGTGCCTCTGGGTTCAGTCCCCAGTACCAGAAAAACAGACTAGCATACTATTTTTAAAATTTTAAATTACAATTTTACATCTTTGAAAAACAGTAAAGGGCCAGAAGCTGTGGTCTCATGTAAAATCCAAGAAATATTTAATAAAAATAGGGCCAACATACTAATTATGTATGGAGCTCTTTTGCTAACTATTTCTTCCATTTTAGATAATGAAAGAAATTCAAGAACATAAAATTAAAATATATGAATTTCCAGAAACAGATGATGAAGAAGAAAATAAGCTGGTTAAAAAGATAAAGGTAGATTCATTAATATATACATGTACATATATACATATACATTTATATACCTGTGTGTGAAAATATTTGGGAAAGACCCAAAATATCAATGTTTTAAGGAATTGGTTTATAAAATAAGATTGTTTAATGTTGAATTCAGCTTTGCAGGTTAGCTGTTACATGTAATGAGGCATTGCTTAAAATAGGTGAATAGCACATGCCTTTCTTAAATGGTTTTCAGTTAACTGGTTTCATATTATATAATTTTTCCCCTTAAGAAATGAGTGATGACAAGGGAGAGGATTTTTTCTGTTATTGATTGATTGATTGTAGTGGATCTAATCCAAGGCCTCTGTTATGCTAGGCAAGCTCCATGGAGTACATCCTCAGCCCAACCATTCTATTATGTTTTAGTTTGTAAGGGCCAGACAAAATGTATTTTGTTGGTCCTTTTATAAAAGCCAACCCAAAAATCCACACCAACAAGTTTTTTGTATTTTAATTCATTGTTTTCTAATACTCTGGACCTAAAAATGGTATACTGAATAATGGCAATATGTAAGCAAATAACCCAGTTATATTTGAATTAATGAAATATTTTTATCTGACCAATGAAGAATTTCTGAGGTTTTATAAAATAGCTACTTGCGTTTCTGGAAGCAAACAAGAATTTTGGAAGGTTTATACTCTGAGTTAATGTGGGTAAACACAAATCAAGTTTCTTGGATATGAAATTTTGAAGTCAGTTTAGCAAATAAAATATTTCTTGTTTTTAGTATTGTATTGTTAGTGTTGGTTTATTGATAGGACAGATAAAATTAATCACAAGCTTCATTTTTTCCCCCTAAATGCCAATATATTGTTTACCCATTTCCCCCCAGTATGGAGTGACTTTTAGCAAATAATTTGATAAAATCTACCTTAGTATTTTTAAATTTTCAGAAAAAAGATATAATTGTATTCACTGATTACCTTAGTGGTAATATCCTATGTGGCACTTTACTAAGTATTTATTGATGGCCTACAAAAGTGTTGAATTATATCAATTTCCTTGTTAATTTGTTAACTTATGTGATTTTATTCTTGGATTTGTGAGGACTAAGAGATGTATTTGAACAAGAATACTTTATTTTATAGGACCGTTTACCTCTTGCTGTGGTAGGTAGTAATACTATCATTGAAGTTAATGGCAAAAGGGTCAGAGGAAGGCAGTATCCTTGGGGTGTGGCTGAAGGTAAGGTTTTCTTCAGTGAATGACTTTTGTAAGATCTCATAAATGTGATAAAAATGTGTATTTATAATTAGTATAATACATGTACTGCATTGAAGCAATCTAGATTTTCAAGGATTGTTCTGATTTCATTTAACTTTAGTCTCATTTTCTTCATAAGTACATTCTGTATTTCAAACTTTGTGTCTTACTAAGGTAAGTATATTAAATTCTAACATTGTAATACTTTAGAAGTCAGTTGTCATCTTCACCTCATCATTAAGTCAATTTCTGTTTTCTTGTTTGAAAACATTCTTATAATTCGGAACTTCTTTACTCAGGGCCAAAACATTGCTTCTAAGAGTTCTAATGAAATCTCTGAAATAAAACAATTTGGAAAGAAGATCCATCACTTTTATTTGAGTCTCAGATGGGTCATGAACCTTGAAGAATGATTGAAAATATTTATAAACTCAGTCCTCAAAGCAGAAATCACTTTTTTTTTGACATCACATCTTTACAGAAAAATTTTAAGAGATCCTTTGTATTAGTTTTGTAAAGGGTTTTAAATGCCAATAAAATGTTATAGCAGCAAACCTTAAGAATACCTCTTAGCAATACAAGTGTTTCCTCAAATTTATGTTTGTAATATCGGTTTGATCTAATACTTAGTACTCTGTATTATAATAAACTAGTATGATTATTTTATCTCTTCATTGGCATTACTTTGAAGAATTCTGGGATTTTTAGGATATCATTCTAGATTATTGTCCATTCTAGATATCCCACCAGTGACCCTGTCCTTTGTTCCCATCTCTCTGTTGGACCCAGGGAACCTCCAGTTACTGTCCTGAGACTTTAGAACTTATGTTTATGTACACCTTAGAAATATACACTAGAGAAATTATATCTTTGGTTTGCAGTCTTTCTCCCACTTCCAAGTAGCATTCCTATCACATACACACACACACACACACACACACACACACACACACATTTTTAAAATAAAGAATTTTGAAGTTCTTGGCTCATCTTTTTATTCTGTTTACCTATGAAGAAAGTTTTATTTTTATTTTTTAATTTTTTTTTTAGAAATTATGAGCTTTCTTTATCTTTTTTTTTGTTGTTGTTGTTGTTATTATAGATGGACAAAATGCCTTTATATTATTTATTTACTTTTTTTATGTAGTACTGAGGAATGAACCCAGGGCCTCACACATGCTAGGCAAGCACTCTACCACTGAACCACAAATTCAGCCTCTGAAGGAAGTTTTTATGAAGTGACTCTCCCCTTATCCAGACTACTAACTTTTAAAAATATATTTGGTTACAGAATAAATATATTCTTGACCAGTGAGAAAATGCATACGTTTTCCTTTTAAATTTTTAGAATTGTTTGTTTCAACAGAGCTCATTTATTAGGTTTACTTGTCTATCACTGAGGATTCAGCTACAGAAAAGTAATATTTTTGTGCAATTATTTGTCATTCCTTTGAGTACTATGTTAGAGTTGTACCTTAATGAAAATTTGATCTAACCAGTTATATATATATATTCTTTCATTGTTTTTACTCTGAAGTTCCTGTGAAATTTCCTTTGGAAAGACTGGGTTTAGTGGAAATAATATATGTGGTCTATTTTTTTTTTTTTTTTTTTTTTTTACAGTTGAAAATGGTGAACATTGTGATTTTACAATTCTAAGAAATATGTTGATAAGGTAAGTTCAAACAGTGTTGAAAATAGCAAGTTTTTTTTTTTACTTCAGTAAAGTTAGAATTGTACAGATTACTTATATAAATGTGGCTAATTTAAATTGGTATTTTCATTTTAGTGATGAAGTAAGTACTTCATGGAGACACCCTAGATTCTTTCTCCAAGGTGTTAAAGTCATTAGCAAAAATACAAAATAAGTTGTGTGACTAAGTATACAATGGAAAATCAGTTCGTTTATCAACATACATTGTGTTGAGGTTTAAAACTGAAAATAGGTATGAAGAGTGGAATAGACAGGAAAACTGTACTTTGTATGTTAAAAGATGCAGAGTTTAGTAGCTGGTGAGTGGAGCAATTTTCATACAGTAACACTGTGAACAAAACCAGTCTTCCTACCTGGTGAGAAAACAGCCCTAAATTGTGCATTTCACTCCTGCTGAAAGAAAAGCAAATCTAGGATATTGAGGTTATCCTGATTAGAGACCCAGGGACTTGAATTAGAAAAGCAGCAGCTGGAGGGTTGGGGACATAGCTTAGTGTTAAAGTGCTGACCTAGCATGCGTGATACACTGGGTTCAATCCCTAGACTACCCCACCCAACCTCCAAAAAACAAACAAACAAAACAGCAGCAGCAGAGAGGAAAAAATAGTTGAATAGTTCTACAAACATTAGTAAGAAACAGGAAAGGGCACAGAATGAAATGCAGTGTTGTCTTGAGACACACTGCTTCCTCTCCCTACCTGATCCCTCTTACCAGTTCTCCCTTTCATCTTGCTTTTCCAGGCTCTCACATCAGACTTCCTTCAACCACCAATTATGTCCCTCATAATTAAATGGAAATAAAGACCACCCACTTTCCCATTGTATAGGACTCTTGAGCTATTTACAATAGTAATATACACATGGGCAATGATTAGAAATCATGGAATAATAAAATGTCTAGTCTTAACAAGTGAGGAGTAAATTTTAAGAAGTCTGTTATCTCAAGAAGTACATTAGGAAAAAAGTAAACTAGAGAGAAATTTTGAAATCAAAGAAATTGGCATGTAATTGGTATTTTTTCAAAGGAGAACATGACCAGTTGTTTCTGGTAGAAAGTAGAGGATAAGATTGATTAAACCTTTGGGGTTGCCAGGCCTCACATTATGAGAGGGTATCCTCAGAATTTTCATAATATAATATAGTGCTTCAGTTCTGTTACAGGCAGTTCTCTTTCTCTTCCATTCTTAAGATATGACTTTAAAAGAGGTAATAATGCAGTCTCTCATGGTAGCCTGTGTGAAGGAAGTGTTTAATAAATATTCATTGCCATTACTTTTACTCTCTTTTTTAAATCTGTGGTGCTTGACAGTGGTACTCTATAAATTTTTCTTAAATATTTGAAAATATATAATCAACAATTATCTTCCCTTACCAAGGGAAGGCTAATTTTACTGAGCCAGAAGCTACTTAGTTTTGTTTTGCCCAGGATCTCCCAACTAGCAAGTGCTCTACCACTGAGCTTCCGCCAGCCCGGAAACTACTTTGAATGTTTACAGCCTGGCAGCTGGTGAGGGGAACTCCCTAGTTTAAAAGTATTATAGTGCTCTATAATAAATTGACCATGTCTATAGGAAGATTTAATCAATGAAGCAGCAAGACAGTATGCATGTATGAAAATATATAAAAATATCTGATATTATACGCTATCAGAAAGATGTGTATTTTGTAGCTCATATCTTCCAAACAAAAACACCAAGTGAATAGATACTCAAAGGAAAGGAATATCAATACTAATATTGCAGATGTCTATAAACCCCAAGTAATTTAAATCTTGCACACCAAAGAGGCATAATGATTGCTTCTAAGACAGATTCAACCTCAAAGAAGTGTCATTTTGCTAATTAAGAGAACTGGTTGCTGCAGGCAAATCAAGGAAAACAAGAGAGGAAGAAAATGTTCCAAATATTTTAGGGTGTGGGAATGGGTGGTACAGAAATAACAGCAAGAAGGAAAAACAAAAGAGAAGAACACTTTGATATCAGCAATGGAAAATGGAAAAGACATTCCTGAAAGTAGGGAAAACTGTATAGCTAATTATCAAATTATTTTAAGAATGGAGGAGTGAGTTGAATCTTAAAAGGATAAAGTGAAACATGATTAAATAGAAATAAAGACTTTTATATCTGGCAAAAGTTAAAGGCTCGGTTCAGTGATAGAGCACCTGCCTAGCATATGCAAGGCCCTGGATTCAATCCTGGTATTCCTCCCACCAAAAAACAAATCAGAATTATGCAATCATTTAAAAGATTATCTTAGGAAAATCTTTCATTACCTAAAATGTTAGATGACATACAAGTAGCTTAACAATGAGTTCCCCTATTTTTATTTTATACATCTGTATTTCAAGTATTTTGTGTTTCAGTACTCTTACTAAGTACTTTTCCTCAAGCGCTTTAAAGATTTTTCAGTGATACACTGACATGTGATGTATAATAATGAAAATTATAAAATATTTTTTGTTGCCATAGCTTTTTTTATTCTCTGTTTAGAGAAACTGGTAACAGTAATTTATCCCAAAAGTCAACATTATTTATATTTTAGCTTCATTCTTTAGTTGTCAGGTGTTTTTGAAGTTACTATTATTTACCTATAGTGAGGATATGAAAGAAATAGCATGTTTTTGGTAAAAGGGGTTTTATACTGTAGTTGAAGAGGTAAGATAGTATTGCCTATGACTTATATTGGTCCCCAAAAGATGTAACAACCAAGTACAAAATTGTCATGAGTTGAAGTGCCTTAACTTCAAGGCCAGGAAGAAGACTTCCAAGAGAAAGTGGAACTCTTTGAAGAAGAGACAAATTAGCATGAGTTTCAGTTTCACCTACCAATATGCCAGGAATTGAGAGCTCTCTGACTTGACTGGAGGGCAGTGGAACTTTAAATGGAACTGTCATGGCTAAAGAGAGGATGAATTATCAAGGGACAGAGTATTGAGATTAGACTGTGGAAAACCCACTTAGGGCTAGGGTGAGTAAACTAAGCACCTTATGGAAATGTCAAAGTAGGAGATGAATCAGAATAATTAAATGTTACATACTGAGAGTAGTAGGGCTGGGGATATAGCTCAGTTGGTAGAGTGCCTGCCTCGAAAGCACAAGGCCCTGGGTTCAATCCCCAGCACCGCAAAAAAAAAAAAAAAGTTGGGTAGTGAAGTGATCAGTCATGTTCTCTGGATAAAAGGAAATATGAAAATAGCATAGCTTTAGATTTATCTTCCAGAAGAGAAATGTGTAAAATAGTAAGGATGGAAGATGGCAGGTGCAAGAAATGCAAAATGAAAGGGGTGACGAGAAAAGAAAAGATGGAATGATAGAGTACTGCCATATCACATATATGGAAGAACACTGTGTTGCTAAATAATATCAGTAGAGCCGCTTCAGAGTATCTTCAGTGAACTCTAATCTTTAAAGAATGATGAAATCATCTCATATAAATTGTATAGTATATCTCCTATGTATTGATTTTATATATGATACAAATACAGCAAGGAAAAATTCATTTAACCAAAATAGCTCATCACTGGAGAGTTTGAATAAACAGAAAATTTACTCTAAATTGATTCCTCAGTTTGAAAACAACTTGATATGTGATCTGAAGTGTTCCTGTATATTAATCTATCAAAAACTCAAGTAGTATTGCCTTAATAATAATTGCTTAAAGAAAAGCAATTTATGTAAGGTTTTGAGTTTTAGTAATGGCTAATATTTCCCTTCTTTATAAAATTAAATATATACCATTAAGGTGAATACTCATTTCATCCTTCAGAAACTGGATTTGTGACTCTTAAAATTTCATTTGGAATCTAAATTTCTGTTGGTTAAGTTGGTGTATCTTATCTTGGTCTGCTTTGAGTATAAATAAAGATAGATGAAAACCTTCTTCATTAAGAATAATCTTTTGCTCTAAGTATGAAATTTTTGTCTTGGTAAAATTTTGAATTTGCATTAATAAAAGCAAACTCTTCCTATTTGTTTATGATAGAACACACATGCAAGACTTGAAAGATGTCACTAATAATGTACACTATGAGAACTACAGAAGCAGAAAACTGGCAGCTGTGACTTATAATGGAGTTGATAACAACAAGAATAAAGGGCAGCTTACGAAGTAAGTATATATGCTTTTTCCTCCACAGAAGGTATTACTTATATCATAAATAATCATATTGTTTCATTTTCATCAAATTTCTTCTTAGTACTCATTAGAAAATTTGGATAAAGTTTCCTGTGCATAACAGCAGAAATTTTTTTTTGTTTTTTTTTTTTTGATAGTTTTATATATTGCTTTTTAATTGTTGGAGGAATTTTTTTTTAAATTTTGTTTCTTAATCATGCTTTCTCTTCTGTTCATTTGCCATCATCTTAATAATCCATGTACCACATATTTAATAGAATTCCAGTTAGAAACTAAACATCTTTTAGCAGATAAGTTTTTTGAGGAAAGAGAATAGTTATCATTAAGATCACTTTACTTTTAAGGTAAATACTCCTTTTTTTTTTTTTTTTCTGCCATTACTTCAGATCTATTATGGCATTCAAAATTTAATGTTGTCCCCAAATGTGGTGGTGCACGCCTGTGATCCCAGAGCCTCAGGAGGCTAAGGCAGGAGGATCTCAAGTTCAAAGCCAGTTTCAGCAATGTTGAGGCACTAAGCAACTCAGTGCGAATTGCTAAATAAAATACAAAATAGGGCTGGGGATGTGGCTCAGTGGTCAAGTGCTCCTGAGTTCAATCCCTAGTGTCCCCCAAAAAAGAAGAAAAAATTCATATTTTGGTTTAGAATATAAGCTAAATTATTTAAAAAATGTTAGGCATTGGATGGTAAGGTGGATTAATTTATCATTTAATTTCTGAGGCAGTTTTAGGTAAACAGTGTGCTGAACTGTGGAATAAAAGTAAAAATATATTTGTTTTGCATATCTGAAAATTGGTCCTAGAACAATTGTTCTGGAAGGACTTAAGAATGAGAACATGTGGTTAAACACTGAAAGGTAGCTGAGCTTCTCTAGTCAAATACTAGCTTGTCTAAAGCTCTCTAGAGACTCAAGAAAGACTTACTGTCTTGATATCTAGCCAGGTATTACCTGTATCTAACAAAGGTTTTTGGTACTTTTTAAATCCTCAGGGAGAGTGCATCTTACGCATTCCTGTGTGGCGGTGGGGGGGTGGTAGGTGGTTGGAAGCCACGGAAAGCGAGACCTCCCCTATCAAACACATTCAACAAGGGGTTGTAAAGAAAAGGGGGGTGGGGAGGAGAAGAGTGCCATATCCAGATTGCAGAGCTCCTTAAAGAAAGGAGATGATCCCCAATAAGGAGAGCTATACTTTTTTTTTTCTAATCTGCTTTTTAGAGTTTTATCTTCTGCTTTCTTCCTTTATCTTTCTTGTACCTTTTACTTAAAAATCATGGTTTATTGGTGACACTTTTTCTGAACTCTTGTCTATCATGGGCACTAATTAAGACGGTTGATAACACTCCAAGTTTGGGGGCACATCCTGTTATTTCTTTCCTGCTTGTCAGTTCATTTCTGTTTTCTATAGCCTTCTTCACGTCTGGTCTTCGGATAACTTTACAAGTAACCAAGTTCCTAAAAATGAATAAAAATAAAGGTTCCAAAGCTAATCCTCATAACTCTTCATGAAAAGGTTTTCAATTATAAAAGTTTCCCCCTAAAATTAAATTTATTCAATTATGTCCTTCATTCTTTGTTCAAGTGTTCTTTTATAAAAATATAATAGTTGGGGTTTTATTTTATTTATGATTGGTTTTAATGCTTTCATTTGGCAAAATAAAATATTGACAAATACTGTTTCCCAAAATTTTTGGAAATTTTTGTTCATCTCAGTTAAAATGAAATTCCTTTGGAAAATTTTATGAGCAAACTACAGTGTGTCAAATACATAGTGTCTAATTAACCATTGGAGCAAAAGTATTAAATGGTACTAGCTTAACGTAGTCTTCAGGAAGACCACACACATAATTTGAATGAAATATGGATCATGAAATATAAGCCTGGTAGAACTTCGCTGGGTCAGCTTCATGTGGCCCTTGCTGTGATTCTGTTACTGGTCACCCAAAGGGTGAATTGTCTGGTGGTTTTAAAGAATTCTAACCCTGTTAAAGAGAACTCTGAAAGGAACTAAATTATATCTTTGGGAATTTAATTTGATATTCAGGTTACACAATAGCCTTTTTCTTTTCCTTTTATGAACTTTTCCATTTCTTTGGGTTGCTATTAATTTCTTTGACAAGTTTGGGTTCATAAGCTTTTAGTATATCTGTGGGGTAGAGGAATTTCCCATTAAAAAACAGACAGGCAGTAATAAAATTTAAATGATTTTTACAGCTATCAAATAGGTTTAGTTGGTGAAAAAGAAATAATACTAAGTGTGATGACAAAAAATGATCCTTTTTTTCTACATTTTCTACATTATAAGCACAATTTTTGTATTAAAGTTTTAAAATATTTTAATAAAGATGACTGGAAGTAGAATACTAATATAAAACATTGAAGAATTTAAAAATTTAATTTAGGTATGCATGAACTTTTCTCATAATATTTGAATATTAGTTCATGTGATCAGAGATCAAGTATTTTTATAAGGCTGAAGAAGTATCTCATACATCAACTATTGCAGATTTCTTTGAAAAGTACACATATTTAATAGGTTTGGAACTTTGAACAGGCTGTCAGAAGATAATTAATTGCATAGCATATTTTCATAATGATGTGGGAATAGTTATTAACAATAGAATTTGGGGAATAAATTTTAACAAATTTTATCATGAAATTTTAACTTAGGGCATATACCTTATTTAATTCTCAAAGCTATACATTTGCCTTTATTTGCTGCTTTTTGTGTTGTTTAAGCATGTTAAATCTCTCCATTTTTTATTCTTTTAGGTATGATGCAGTTGGAAGGCATGTAAAGGATTATTTATTTTTCCAAAGATATAAGCAGTTTTGCTGTGTAGATTCTTAATATTTAAAATATGAATTCAAAAGTAGATTTCAAAGTGTCATTAAGTGTTTCTCTGTAGTTTCATATTTTTCCTCAATAGTTATGTAAATATAATTGAGGTGACAAAAGGTTTACTCTTTGTAAACTGGTAGCCTTTAATATGTATGGATTACTGTAAATTCTTTATGTGAATTGCCTGTTTCTTCCCAGTTAAGTAAAATTAGTATTTTATAGATAGGTTATTATAAGTAGGAATATGTATTTAACATTAAAATAATTATGATTCTCTCAAGTCCTAATTAATTTATTTATAATATTGAAATATTTGTTTTTGAATCATGGCTATATTGTTAGATAATCTAAGTTGCTTAAGTATACATACTCAATTATTTAAAGACTGTCAATTCAAGCATAGTTACTAGATTATAGAGTCTAACAAGGATTTTTTTGGGAGGGTTGGGGGAAGTGGGGTTAGAAACCCTTTGAAAAGCTAACAAAAGCTTTGGGTCCTCTAATCAGAAAAATGAACTCAAGCACACATCTTTTGGGATGCTGCTTCAGGGTAGTCACCGACACTCTGCCCAAGAGATCTGAGATCCCTGTGTTTTAAAAACACCTGCCATTAGCTGGGTGTGGAGATACACCCCTATATTCCCAGTGACTAGGGAGACTGAGGCAGTAGAGTTGCAAGTTGTACAACTGTCTCAAATTTTTAAAAAAGAGCATTGGGCTGTAGCTCAGGCAAAGTACCCCTGAGTTCAATCCCCAGTACCATAAAAAATAAAAAAATAGTTTAAAAACACCTGCCATTAGTATGAGAAATATTAAGAAGGGTTTTTTTTTTTTTCCTTGTGGTGGTACTGAAAATTGAATCCAGTGGGCACTCTACCACTGAACTATATTCCTAGCCTTTATTTTATTATTGTTTAACATTTTGAGAAAGGGTCCACACTAATTTGCCCAGGCTGATCTAAAACTTTTCAGTCCTCCTGCCTTAGCTTCCCAAGTAGCTGGGATTATAGGTAAGCACCACCACACCTGGCTCTCATCACCTTTTAATGAAATAATGATATTACCCTTGAAAATTTCCTTCAACAAAATTTCCTGCTTTATAAATGCAGGCTTTTGTTCTAAGTTAGTATGCGTGGTTTAGTTCATTTTCATAACTTCTGCTTAGTTTAATTGGTAAAATACACTACAGGTCTGCAGATAGAAGTAAGTTTTCTTTTGGAAAGAAATATCCTTGAGTTAAATAACATTCTAGTTTACACTTTATAAGCAAATCATCTTGATCACAGCAGTACATCTTTGTTCTCCCTTTTTGCTAAGAAATATTGGTAATAGCTGATATTCTGTCCTGTTTACTTATTTAGTATATATTGCTCCTCCTTGATAGGAAAGAAGTACTGTGGATAGTCAGAAATATTCAGCCTAATGAGAGAAGTCACCATAAGAGTGTGTCACAACAAGGTTAAAGTGATTAGCTCTTTAAATTATGGGGAAATTTTAAAAAAAAACACTTAAGATAAAATCACCCATTTAAGTGTATTCGGTAATTTTCAGATAGCCTCAAAACAACAGAACCCACTTTTCACTCTCCCCTGGATATTTTGGCATTCTCTTATATGTTTAAATGTGCTAGCTTTAAAATAAAACTTACCTGTAAATATTTTCATTATGTGAAAAATGGTAACCTAATTATGCAGAGAGATTTGAACTCATGAACTTTAATGTCCAAATTAAACTAAAATAAGCTTTTTTATTTAACTGTGCTTAATGCCTATTTTCTGGCATTTCAAAAATGAATTTTAAAATATTTGGTCATTATTTCATGCACGTGTATGTGTTTAAGGCACTGAACATGTTAAAGACTTAAAACACTGAAATATTTGAATGCAGTAGAATGAAATTTCAAAGTCATTAAAATTGTAAGAGGCCTAGAAATATTCTGCACACCTGAATAGTATTCTAGGTATTGACTGGTAGTGTTTTTGTTTTTTGTTTTTTTTAAGCATTATCAGTTCAGTTATCAGATAGTTTGAATTTTTGTAGTAAAATGTAATTTTGATGCAGTAGTTATTGCAGAGATTATAATACCTGAAATTTTAGTGGAACTAAAAATATACTTCATGTATTAACTCAGTTTCTTTTTTCACAATTTCAATTTTTCTTTAAAAAAAATGCAAAATTAATTTTTTTCTATTTTTCCATTTTGTGACTGTATTTGGGGAATGTTTCCTTTCTGTTTTCCTTCTACAGTTCATTTTGTGTATCATTACAGTTGATGTTAACAAAGAGCCATCTCATAGTTGCTTTGGTTATTTTAGGTCTTATAATTATTAACTAGTGATTGAAGTTTATATGTGACTCCTCACAGAAGGAAGTTTTAGGTTAAAATTTTAAAGTTTCTAAGGATCTTATAACCCATTTGTACATAAAAGAATCCATGTTGTGTGTCACTTAAAATGTTGTAAGTAAAATATTTCAAAAATTATTTTGGTACATATAAATAATAATGGTGTCTGTAGTATTTCATGTGTGTCCTTAGTTCTTTCAGACTTTGGTATTACAATTTTCATTTACAAATGTTTAATGATTATTTTTAATGTTCATGACAGGAGCCCTCTGGCACAAATGGAAGAAGAAAGGAGGGAGCATGTAGCCAAGATGAAGAAGATGGAAATGGAGATGGAGCAGGTGTTTGAGATGAAAGTCAAAGAAAAAGTTCAAAAACTGAAGGACTCTGAAGCTGAGGTAATCTAATATTCCATCTCTTACAGACATAGTATTTTTAAAATAATAATGTAAACTTTCTGCTTGCATTTTTTTTCAAAATTAATTTCATGCACTAGTGTAATAAAATGGAGAAATCAAAACAAGTGTTACATTTATTATAAAATAATGTATACTCAATATGTAAGGACTTGGATACAGTATGCTAGGTGGGAGACCTAATATAAAGTAGTCAGAATACTTATAATGAATTATTAAGAGTGATAATGAGCAATGAAAAACTTTTTTGATTTACGAAAAACAAAATATAAGCCATTCTACATAAGCAATATTTAAAAACTGAAGATCAGAGTTATGAATTGATGTAAAAATAAAAACTAGTTAGAATAATAATTGAACAAATTTATATGTGATGAGAAATATCTTAATTGAACTAAGGGCATGCCTGAATAAAATGGACAATGGCAAGGGAGAAAATGAGGGAATATTATTCTTGTGAACAAGTTGGACCTTATTTATAATATATATCAAATTAATTCCTAATACTGGGGCACAGTGGTGCCAAAGTATCAGGGCACAATGGTGCTATCTTAAAATCGTCATGATGTTGAGACTTACATGTAGTTTCTATTAATTAAAAAAAAAATTGGAGAAATTTCCTTTATTAAAGTAACAAGAAAAGATGGAGAAAGATATATTTAAGGTAAGAATCCCTTGAATAGTTTTGATAGATGTCTGAGAACAGTCAAAGAAAACTCATAGCCCCGAATAAGTGATTTCAGTATTAGGTTTGCTCAATATAAATTAGTTATTATAGTAAAAATTATAAAATAATAATGGTCTTTAAACATATAGAATGACAATAACAAATATTTTTAAAACAATCTTTAGTGATAAAATTTAGCAAGATCCCTTTTCTGTGTCTTCATCAATAATGTTTTTATCTAAATATATTAAAAAGATATTCAGATCTCCTCCTTATATCCTTAGAGTTGATCTTACTGCTTTTGTAGTTATTGAATAATACACTGAAACCTTTTTTGACTAAAAATATAACCAAAAGCACTCTAATCCATTGATAGAGTGCATAACGTCAATATCCGATAACTTTGAGGAAAGTTTTTATTCTACATTTCTCATACATTACTGAACTTTTCTTGTAATTTCTTATGAAAATCTTCACTATTATCATATTTGTTGTGAGTTTAATTTAGTAGGCATATAGAAGAATTCCTCTTGGTTTAAAACTACTGAGCCTGTAGGAAAGCATCCCTGTCACCTGCCATTAAATGCTAGTAGTAGTGCCCTCCTAATCATTTGCCAACCAAAATGTGCAGGCATATACCCTTACTTAAGAATTAATTAAGAATCTCTCTTATGCTTATTATAATATGAATAATTAAAATAATTAAGAGGATATTTTGGAGTCAAGTTTGCTCTTTATTTATCAGCATGTCATTTAAGTATACCTTTTGAGTCTCTACCTCCTAACTAATGGCATAATATGAAAAATCCATATCCAAAGGAGGGGGAAAAGTAATAATAATCAACTGGTTTATCTCCACAATGAGAGTCCATCAAAAAATCTAGATACAGTTCAACTTAATTTGATGTAGACATAGTTTAGGAGCTGTTCTTAAGTATTATAAAACAGGCAATTGTGGAACAGTAGCCAAAGGCCCCTTCAGGAATTTTCATAATTACTCTGAATAGCAAGAGCAGTTTTGAGAAATTACTTTTTGAAAGTATTGAAAGGGACCTGTGAAGAGATCTGAGCCAAGTTTCCCCCTATACTCTAAGCCTATCTAATTAAGTGTGCTCATTCCTCTTGTTTTGTGGAACTCTCCACCCCAGGATGTGCTTACCAACATAACTGTGGTAATAAGTTTGAAAAGCATCATGACATATAAATATGTATATAAACATACAGATTTTTTAAAAATAAACCCTTTTAGCCTTGCTTAATACAGTTTATCCTCAAATTCTTTCTGCTGGAAATATTTGTGGGCATAGCCACTTATACCTAGCAGTACAGTGTGTCAGGTACAGTACACCTCTTGTGCATTATGTTATTTAATCCACATTATAGCCCTACAAGGTAGGTATTACTGTTCATCCGCCTCTCAGATCAGAGGAAGGATAATTAAATTGGTCAGTGCTACATAGTCATAAGCCAGCATTTGAACCCACTTAACGCTTAAATTTCCTATTAATCACAAGACAGGTCCATAATCCTGTTTTCCACAATTTCCAAAGCATAAAGGCTGTGAAAAATGCAGTGTGAACTATAAGTTTTTATCCTGCTTATTGTATTTTCACATTTTACAGCAAAAAACAAGGTATTCAATTACAGTTGTTACCCACATAGCCCAGGAGGTGTTTTTAAACATTACATACCTCCTCCTAAGTAGTTATTGCCTCCTCAATATGTGAAAAATTCTCAACTTCAATACATATTTGACCCAAGGGTTTCTTGAGAGTAAGGGATTATGACCTGTATTTTTATTTACATGCAGTTGACACAAACTATAATTGCTTATTTGTATGTAAATGTAAGTTTATGAGTAATGAATGTCTGTGAGCCTATTGCGCAGCTTAAGAAATACAGCCATATCAGCTCATTTAAAGTCTTTCCCTTATTGTATCCCTCTCTTTCCTAATACTAGAAGTAACTATCCAGCATCAGTTGTATGTGCATTATTCCCTGGCATTTAAAAATAACTGGAAGCATGTTCTTATGTTCCTATTTTCTTACTAACTTGCCATCATCGGGAAGATTTTACCTCAGAATCGACTCATCTTTGCTTAAATGTATCTTAGGTGATTTTCTTTTCTAGGAATTGCTTGAAGTGTTTGCAGTAGCAATAAATATGAAGTTTTTGTGGATTTGTAAAATAAGAAAAATTGTGTGCAGAATTATCCAAATTCAAGATGTTAACTCACCAATAAGTATTTAATAGAACATAATTTTTGGACAGCTGAAAATTTTGAATAATCCTTGGGCATTTGGTATAGTAGGATTTAATCTAAACTTTTTTTTTGTTTATTGACTATTCAGAATAGATTGACTAGTTTCTTAGTGAAATTATTATTTACCTAATGATTCACTAGACTTAAGCTTTTTGGCTGTGAAGGTAGTTTGCATGAATGTTTCCCCATCTCTCAGTCAGCAGTCTTTATTTACAGCATTGATTCTTAGTGTAGTATGCATTATCTGCATTAGAATCACTGGAGTTTATTTATAACTTGTATTTATGGACCCAGAGGTTCTAATTCAGTATATCTGTATGAGTTCAGGTTTCTGTTTTCTTAAAAAGCACCCCAGATGATTCCTATGAAGACCAGTGTTTGAGAACCACTCCTTTACAAGAATTAGGGGACATTACCCGTTACTGGGATCTTGGGGCTCTTAGGTCCTTAATTAACTTCTTTCTTTCCCCCTGTCTCAGCTTTCTGAACTTGGAATTAAGAGACTTAGGTTCAAGTCCTGGTATTGTCACTTTCTGGCTAGTGATCTTGAGCAAGTCACTTAAATTCTGCAACTATTTCCTCATCTGTACAGTGGAAGCAATGATGTTTTTCCTGCTCAGCCTCCAACATATTTGTGACTAAAGAAAAATGAGATAATAAGATAATAATTGTCCATTATAAAGTACTACACAACTGTAAGTTTGTTGCATTTTTTTTTTTTTTTGTCTCCCAAGATTATTTTCTTGGGTCACTGGTACTTTGGGTGGCAGGTCCTACAGTAGGAGGAATCCTCAGCAGTGCTTTTCAGGTGGCACTCTGAATTTATAGCAGTATGTCTCAGTGTCCATACTCTTTAATATTAGGATGCCTGGATGGAAAATTTTTCTGCCTCTGATTTCTTAAACAGTTTTTATTATATATCATACTGTGGTTTAGCTGCAGCGACGCCATGAGCAAATGAAGAAGAATTTGGAAGCCCAGCATAAAGAATTAGAGGAAAAACGTCGTCAGTTTGAGGAGGAGAAAGCAAACTGGGAAGCTCAACAACGTATTTTAGAACAACAGAACTCTTCAAGGTAACTCATATCAAATTCTTAAGAAATATGTGTACTAATGTTTTAAATAATTATTTCCCTATTTAAAAAACATTAGAATACCATGTTAAAAGTTCTCACCTACTATAATGCATCCTCAACGCAGTTTTTTTCATGGGGGTTTTTACATGGATGGATTCATTAGTGTACTATAACAGTATTTTTCCAGTACATTTTCCATAAATTACTCTATAATTTATAATTACAATTTAACAGCACAATAATGTTCTCTCCAGTTTACTCATCTTCATTGATTTCTTACCTCTCTCCCCCCAGTTGTTGGACATAATGGTTATTTTCAGGTTTTGGTGTACATAGAGAACAGTGCTACTAAAAGGTGTTTATACATTCAGGGGTATTTTAATTGTATTAAATGGTTTCTTTAAGATAGACTGCTTAAGATATGATGATGTATATCTGATTTCTACTACGGTTAATCTATTCCTCCTCAATTTTAGTATATATTAACTTTTTGCTCAAAGATGATGAAAAATATATTTGGAAAAGCAAAGGTACTTCATAATGCAAATAGCAGTAGAAGAAAAGGGCACCCTTAGCTGAAGTTTTTCAAAGTGTGCTATTTCATTTGGGAAGAACTGTTCTCAATATTAAAATTATTAAGATGGCTTTGCTATATTTTAATGCTTATCCTGAAATTTTGTTTAATATTTGGTTGAAAGTACTAATATAGAGTAGCATTGTCTTCATAGTTTACATCTTACAATTTTTTTAATGAAAAAGTAGTGTTTGAAAATCTAACATATGTAGTTGGTTAGCAATTGCTACCATATGTTGTCTTTCATATTTATAACATGGTCACTCATCTCAGATGTTTTCTTCTAATCACTCAGGACCTTGGAAAAGAACAAGAAGAAAGGGAAGATCTTTTAAACTTTCTTTTGACCACCAGTTATGTATTAGTTGCCAATATGCCAGCTTGGACATCAGTGTTTGTTGGATCCGTTTGACCAATTTGCACCAGTTTTATCCATAATGATGGATTTAACAGCATGACAAAAATTATTTTTTTTTTGTTGTTCTTGATGGAGATTAAGATGCCTTGAATTGTCTAGGGTGTTGTGTACTTAGTAACAGCTCTAAGTACCTTTCTACATTTTCTTTTCCTTTTTTTTAATTTTTATTAAAAAGACGTCTTCAATTTAATGCAAGAGAACATTTTACTATTGTACAATCATGTTCTGGTGGTTGATTGTTTACAGGATATTCCAGAATAAAAGGACTCTTGAAGGTTTTCATCGAGGATAAATTGCCATAATATGATGCAAACTATGCTTCTCTATGATAATTATAATACAAAGGTTCCATTCAATGCAGCCTATACAATAATGTAATTTAGTCTAACACAGTTGACCCTATTTTTTGACACTTCCATTGTTTAAAAATACACATGGAAAAAAAAACCTATATGCTTACAGTGCACCTAGAGCTTTTTTATAACAACCTCTTTTTTGTTTGTTTTGGATTCTTTAAATATATATTATTCTCATTTAGTGCCCTCTTTAGTCAGAATTTCATTACTGCTTCATTTTTGTAATAACATTTAATTTAGTTATTTTCCATATATTGGCCCTGCTAAAATAGAATATAGCATCTTTCATATGGTAGGAACCAACAAGGAAACTTTCCTTTAACTCCCTTTTTACATTTTATGGTAAGTAGCAGGGGGAAAATGCATTTATAGATCATTTCTAGGCAAATTGTGAAGCTAACGACCAACCTGTTTCTACCTATATGCAGTCTCTTTATTTTATTAGAAATGGGCATCATGGCCTCTTAAAGAGAAAAAAGTCACCATTCTGCATTTAGCTGTATCCATATATTGCATTTCTGTATTTTTTTGTTGTATTGTAAAAAATTCACATAATAAAACAATGTTGTGATGTAATAGAGTGCAGAGTCTTAAATATTCTAAAGTTGATACACAAGTAGACTACGTTTGGTAAGAAACTTTTCAGCTTGAAATTTGCCTCCATCACAGCAACATCTCTAATGTTGCTTGTCTTGTTTAGAATGCATATGAGCTGACTTTCTGATTTAAGAATTACGACATCTCTGACTCATTACTATGTTTATTTCTCTCAGTAATTTCTAATCCATTTGGATTAGGCATATTCAAGTTTCTGGAAATTACCCCCCCCCCACCACCACCACTAAAGGCAAAATGTTTTACCATGTTTACTGTTTTGAATTAAGCAGAAGTAAGTGATCATTCTAATTAGCCACTATTTTTAATTCAGAGGCTGAAGTATTTAAATAAATCAGTATGCTGGAAAGATACTTATTGCTTTTCAGAGATATTTAGATCTGAATTTTAAACATATTACAAAAATTACTCACAGAATCTTAACTTTACATAAATACTACCTCCCCAGGGCCATTTTTTGAAGTAGATCTCATGAGGCATTAAAACCATGATTTAAACATTTACCCTTATTTGATGGCTATGACTAGTTAAAAATTGCTTTGGAAGTTTTGTTAATTCTAAAATGTCATCTGTGTGACTTTTTAAAAAATAAATCTCAGTGGGATTATATGCTTACTAAATATGCTTAAGAGTATGTTATGCATGTCTTATGCAAGGCAGAACTGTGATTTTCCTCCCCTATACCTACCCGGAAGTGTGGCTGTTAACAATTCCAAGACCAGAATCAGATGTTCAGGAAAAATTACAATAGCAAGATTTGTTTGTTTGTTTGTTTGAATGTTTTTTTTGTTGTTGTTGGTTTGGTTCTTGTGTTTAGAGGTTGGGTTTACCACTCCTAGCCACAAAGGTTTAGTTTTAGGGAATTATGAACAACCTAACAAAGTTGGAGAATGCTAGTGAAGTTACATAGACTGCCTGTCTAACTGGTGAAGTACTGCTGCCTCGGGAATATAGTTGCCATTTAAAAATTCTATTTATTATGATATATTGTTCAATCACCTTTATTCTAACACCCTAATGAAACTTTTTTGTCTTTTATCCATGTCATGCCCAGAGTTTTACCTGAGTTGATGTAAGGGCTCTCTGTAGTTTTATTGGGTCTTTTGATTGTTGACTCCAGAATTTTCAAGCATATTGAGGGCTATTTTCACTATACAGTCTAAGGATTTCAGTGATTTTCTTTCCACTAATCAACTGGGGTTGACCAAATATAGGCACTGATCCCATTGAATTGCTGGAAACCTTGTGGTAGGGTTTTACCGCCACCTACTGGAATGGTATCTGTTTTCCTATCAGGTTTACATTTAACAGGTTACATCAATAATTAATTTGGCATTGCTTATTTTGCGGGGGGAGGGTTGACGTTTTCCTCTTGGATTCATTACCTGGATGTCACACCAGCCGCACACTTGCTACACCTTTCATACATTGTAACCTTTTAGAGAAACAACTAGGAATAAAGTCAGGTGAGAAATGGAAAGAAGAAAAGAAGGCACAACTGCCAGAGTGCAACAGGAGCAGTGTTGACTCAGACAGTTGCCTGGATATCCACACTGTCTCCAAACCTGACCCTTTTTATTAAAATATTTTTGAGATTCTATAATTACATGTATTAATTTAAAAAATACGTAAATGTACTCTGGTACCATGAACATTATGAAAATAGTTCTAAGCATGAAATTAAAAGGTTAATTAACTCTTCCCAGGCTCCAATGGATTATTCGTAGTCTCCATCTCTGGGTCATTGTTCTCAGTAGTATGTGGATGGTTAATATTCAGTTATTGCTGAATCCCTAAGGAAAGTCCTAATGAAGACTGCTGTGAGATCCTACTTGATTTGAAAGGAAAATTTGGCACCAGTAAACTGAAGTTATTTCTAATAAATAGCTTGCAGGTGTAAGCAGAAGTTCCTATACTTCATTCATGATTTTTCCCCTGACCATTTCATCATAACTAACCATAACTACTGTTCTAGACTGTAAGTGAAGCAGTTTGCACACATTATCTTTAGTCCTTAATAGGGAATCCTACAGATATGGTTGGGGGGTGTTTGTTTGGTGACTTAACCAATAAACAGTAATGGGCAGTTTTTGAGTTTGAACTGGTCCTGGTGACAAAAATGCCTCTGTGCTTCAGTCTTATGATGTACTTCCACACTTGTGAAGTATGAGGTTCTACGGTTGTTAGCACAGCAGATGCTCACTGGTTAGCATGGTCAGCCTGAAGTAAAAAACACCGAATTCAAATCTCACTCTGAATTGGGCTTGTTACTCTTTCTGGATATTCTTTTCCTTGGCAAATAAGAGTTCATGCCTTTTGCTGATTTAAGATAATGATTACATTGTGACTGCTTACTCGAACATGTCCAGACCTTTGAAGATAGTCTGTCCTTGAATGAATGACCAAAAAGTCTGGTTTCTTCCCAGTTTTTGGTGATGATTCATTTTCAGTAAGTGCACATGGCGCTGCGATATTACCAGTCCTGCTTCTTTGAGATAGCCTTTTGGAGTTAATAAATGAACCATGTTTCAACACTAGGGCACTTTGTGGAAATAAGGCAACTGGTCACGAAAAGAAAGGTGTTAGCAATGGGAGTTAGAAAATATGCCATTTAGGGTTGGGGGTTTGGCTCATACAAGGGCCAAACTCTGCCCTTAATTCTTGTGGGGAAAAAATGTCATTGTTTGCAGGTAATGGTGAGACAGTTTGTCAGTCATTGCTGATTAAAACATTGCTGCTTATGAAGAAGGAAATTTGGTTCCCTGTAATTTGGGATTAATCCATAGAAGAACCAAGTGTCAGCCATTTTCAGCAGAAAATAGTGCTCAACAATTTCCTGTGTTCTTTAGAAGCCTTTCAAAGCTTCATGGGAAGAATGAAGGCTATTCTTGGCCTGAACATTTGCCCTGTAGGGTGCTGAACCCAGCCAGACAGTCTTGTATTAGCTAAGGAAGGTCAAGTGAAAGGAGACCTTGTTCTGCTCCCAACTCTCAAAGGGTAGCCTGAAACACTACTGGTCACACAGAACCTCTGTTTTAGAATCAGCGTTTGTGGACTGGTAGGCTCTAATGCCCCTCCTGTTTCCTGAAATCCTTTGTGGTGGTGAAAGCCAGTAGTTGACCCTTTGAGAGCAGAGGTATGTGGCAACTGCACAGGATGGGGAGCTAGCTGAGGTAGCTTCTTTCTCTTCAAAGTGGACCCTGCTTAGCTCCCTAACTAAGCAGAAGTGTCTTCACCCTGGATATTTACAAGTAAAAAGCAGGGCACACAGTCCCCATGGTTGAGTGTCTGACTTTCAACTATGAGCTAGTAACTCAGTTGCTCTGGCAAAGAATATTTTTTTCGCATTTAAATCCATTGTCCCTGTTTTGAATAATCCAGTGACTTAAGCAACTCGGCAAGTGGTAGGTGAAGTGATGGATACTCTGGCATGGCCCCTGTGTTAATATGAGCTCCCCCCCCCCCCTTTTCACAAATCAAGGAATATATTTTGGTTGGGAATAGCGGGAACTGCCCATTTTTCTCTCCCAGAAATAAATCTAGTGTGACTACAGATCTAAATTGTGTTTTACTTAAAAACAATGTTGTAATCAACATTTCAGGAACACATTTCTTTCATTGAGATACAAAAATGAAATCCTTTACCCTGGAGTTTGCTGGGCAGAGGTTCCTGGAATTCAAATTGGCATTTTCTCACCTGAATCTCTACCTTCTTGGTGCCAAATTAGACTCCATCCCTCAGAAGAAACAGAGTGGAGGTCACTGATGAGAATTCACCTTTTGGGACCTTGGTTTGGGTTGGATTAGCCTGGTTACAGCTCATACTGAAGAGGAGATGGTCTTTCCTAACTCCAGGAACTAACTCATCCTACTGAATGTGAGTATTTCAGACAATATTCAAACTGAGAAGGACTCCTATATGTCAAGGGAGAGAAAACTCACTTGGAAATCTGAGGGGAGGGAGCAAATAAAAAAAAAATACAGCACAAATGTTTGTGAAGTACCTGCTATGAGCCAAGTAAACTTAAAAATTCCATGACATGGCCATCTGAACCTCTGTAAGCAAGCAGGCTAAAATTCTGTGTAATTATGTAACATTAGTTATCCATTGTGGCATAGCTAATACCTCTCAATCCTGGCAACAATAACATTTAAACTATAATAAAACCATAATAACATTTATTATTTCAGTTTCTGCATGTCAGGAATTAAGCAGATTAGCAGGTTCTGACTAAAGATGTTGACCCAGGCCATAGCCAACTTGAATGAGGTGGAGGATCTGCTTCCAGGAGGTTCTCTAATGTCACTGGCAAGCTGACATTAAGAGGACTCAGTCCCTTGCCAGGTAGACTTTTCCTGAGGGCTCCTTGAGTGTCCTTATGTCTTGGTGGTTAGCTTTTCTTCCAAAGCAAGTGAGCCAAGAGAGTAAGGCACAAGCTGTAATGTCTTCTATTACCCAGCTTTGAAAGTCATACAATATAATTTCCCAGTGTGCTCTTGCTTTTGCAGCTCAGTCCTGTTCAGTGTGGGAGGGGGCTGTACAAGAGCTCCAGTACTAGAGAGTTTTAACCACAACATTGTATCCACTTTCTGGCTAATAGACAGTTTCATAGTTTCACACTTAATGTGCAGTGTACACTCCTTGGTCAAATATGCAAGAGTTTCTGTAGGCTTGTGTATCAGCCTGTAGAAAAGTTCTCAAACCATGGCTCTTAACAAGTTTTCTGGGATGCATCATGCAGAATGTTTAATCCCCTGACCCCTCCACACTTAAATCAGATGTCCTCATAGTACAAACCCTCAGGTCTTGGTTAACCCCAGGCTTACAACCAGACAAGAGAACTTGGTCTTCCCTCTGCCATAGTACTTGACAAACCCCAGGAAAGAACTTTGACAGTCCCAGTATGAAGGGTGGCACAGACATGGTCACTAAGAAACACATGAGACAGCACCTTCCCCCTACGCTGCTAACTTGTCTACCCCTAGAGATTGTGGATAAAAGATTTCAGTTCTGCAGCCAATCTGAGCCTTTGAATCCATTTGACTTACACCTCAAATAGAAGCTCCGGGCCTAACAGGTAGGCAATCCTGGGGCTTTGCTGTGTTGGCTTGTGACCTGTGCCCCCTTCTTCCCACACTCAGGCAGACCTTGAACCTGAGCCCTCATAAGCCCTCATCTCCTTCCCTTCTCACTACTCAACCTGGGTATAGATTTACACTGGCCCCTGATCCACAGGCCATGTGTGGACCCAAAGACCCCCACTCCAGGGTTGGCTTCCAATGTCCAAGAACTTTTTTCTTCTTTTGACTTTCAATTTTGGCATAATTTTGGCATAATTTTTGGCATAATTGCTAAAAGTACTTTTCTTCTGAACTATTTTTGAATTAGTACACTACATTCCTTCAAATGAAATTTAAGGAGTGTTTTATCTCCAGTCCTTGATCCTGGGTCCCTTGGGTGCCAATAAACCCTGTAGGTTGACGCTGGAGTCTAGGGTCCAGGTTCACAGCTCACTTCTTTCACCATCAAGTGGAACATCCCCATTATTTTCATTTATTTGTTCATTCATTCCTTCATTCCGTTGAACCTTCTCTGAGTATTGGGGCCATCACAGTGTCATGGGGAAGGCATAGGTTGCCTGTGCCGGCTCTGCTCTGTGCGATGCTCCTACCCCGTCTAGGAACCCGCGACCTCTGAGAGAAACAGGCATGAGACATTCTGGGGGGACAAAGGGCTGGGTCACCGTCAGCAGAAAATCGGGTGTGCTCAACATTCCAGTAAAGATCCAACCTTTCAGGCTCTAGTCCCTACGTCCAAGACGGCGCTGGACCTCGGCCTGGATCCCAGGTACCCTCCGCAGACGCTAAAACTTCCTCTTGCCTGCTCCCGGTGGCTCCGAGGATACGGCGAAACCGAGGTGGCCTCAGGCGGGCGCGCCCCTCTGCGACCCCTGGCGGTCGCTGCCTGCACAAGGTCCTGGCCTCCCGCGCCTCCCAGGCTCCTTTTCTCCTGGGCCTTGGGTCGCTTGAGGACCAAGCGGGCTGGGATCTTACTCCCTCACAGTCGCTGCCCTTCTTCTCATGGGCTGCCATTCCAGCGTCATGCAGGCAGTGACCATGGGGACAGGAGGTGGCAGCATGCGCATGCCTCCTACACCACCCAGATTTTATTTCATTTCCAAAATACTTCAGGACATACTGCAGGACCTTAAACATATATATATATATATATATATATATATATATAATATATATATATATATTATATATATATATATATATATTATATATATATATATATATTTTTTTTTTTTTAGAAAGAGGTTTAGGAATGTTATAAAAGAAAACGAGACTCAGAACATATGACCAAGCATAAGGAAAACTAAGTTTTGATTCCTCAAAAGGTTAGATGTAGAATTTTCGTATGACCCAGAAATTCCACTCCCAGGATGTGTCCACAAGACGTCAAGGCAGGGACTAGAACAGAGACTTCGCCCACGTGTTCACAGCAGCACCATTCGCCACAGCCAAAGGGCAGCAGGAGCAGTCCACCTGCCCATCAAAGGATGAGTAGATAAACAAAATATGGTATAGCCATACAATAGAGTATTTTTGAACCTTTAAAAAATAATGAGGGTCCAGCCCCATGCAGTGGTACAAGCCTTTTTTGCCAGTGACTGGGGAGGCTGAAGCAGAAGAATCCCAAGTTCACCAGCAACTTAACAGACCCTGTCTCAAAATAAAAAATAAAAACAAAACAAAATAACAACAAAAAGGGCAGAAAGTAAAGCACTCTTGAGTTCTATATATATATATATATATATATATATATATATATATAGAGAGAGAGAGAGAGAGAGAGAGAGAGAGAGAGAGAGAGAGAGAGAGAGAGAGGGTCCATGCATGTTGCAACATGCATGAACCTTGAAAACATTATCCTAAAAGTGAAAGAAGCCAGACACAAAAAGACAAATACTGCATGAATCTACAAATGAAATATATAGAGTAGGGCTGGGGTTGTAACTCAGTGGTAGCATTCATTGCTTAGCACATGTGAGGCACTGGGTTCAAGCATCAGCACCACATAAAAATAAATGAATAAAATAGAGGTATTGTGTCCATCTACAATTAAAAAATATTTTTAAAAAAAGAAATAAGTAAAGTAGGCAAATTTATAGGGACAGAGTAGATTTGAGGTTACCAGGAGCAGAGGTAGGGAATTACTGCTTAGGCAGAAACTGTTTGGAAGGGTGGAAACATCGGGAGGAAGAAGTGAGGACTGTACTTCATATGAAGTAACACTAAATTTACTCTCTGCTTCCCATTCTATCTCTGAGGTCAAGGGCAATTGAAAGGTTTCATTGTAAGCTTGCAAACAGAAGATGGGGTTGAGCTGATGACAAACCCAACCAGCTCATAGTGGGCAGTCTCCCCTGCACAACCCTCAGATACCTGGCCTGGACCAGGCTGCGCATCAAAGCACCTTTCACACTTCCCTCCCTTCCTAACTAACCCCGTGCACATCGCCTGACGTGTTGCCCTATGTTGCTTAAGTTTCCAAAAAATTTAGAATGGAAAAAGATTAAATTTTGAGATTAAAAAAAGATAAAGATATTGTTACAGAAGATGGACTGCATGCGACTGGCCCATCTTTTCTTTCCACCTTTTCACTCCATGGGGGGCTGAGAAGAGCCAGGAAGAGCACAAGGTGGAAGCCTCCAGTTGACTGTGGAAAGGGGAGCAGGGCAGCCAGAGCAGGCTGTGGAAGTGCTCAGGAAAGGTGGGACCAGTGTGGAGGGAAGGGGAGGGAGGCAGATCGCTGTAGTGGCTCCCATTTACAGCAGTGGTCCAAGACAAGAGGCAGGGGCATCAGTTCCCTGGTGACTCTGAAGGAGGAAGCACTAGTTAGCCCCTTCTCAGACCCTGTCCTTGGTGGATGGAGGACCTCTCTGGGACAAGACAATCTCAGCTGGGGTTTGACAGACACTTGTGGACAGACCTTCTGGAGTTGTGACCACACACACTGGGCCCTCACCAGGGTTATTCTGGCTCTAAAAGCCTGTTGGCATCATGTGGCAGGTGGTTTGGTTATGGGGATGGGAGGGTGTTCCCTATCTGCTTCTTCCCATTTAGATGGCGTGTGTGAGTGAAGGGTGAAGAAGGAGGTGAAGTGTGGACCCAGCCCCTTGGAGAGCTGGGAATATATCCACTTGAGCACCAGGGGGCAGTGCTGCCCCAGCGTCAGTCCCTTCACACAGCCCTCCTGGCTTCAGTAGCTGCCAGATCCTTGGGTTCCTGGGCCCATACTAATGTTTTTGGATTTTAAGAAGTTAGAAATTTTGAGAGCCATGACCTTGGAGCAGATCCATGTAGTAGCAGGTGGAAAAATCTGGTCCAGGGAATAAAAATGAGACCAGGTTCTGTTCTACTGTCTGATGAAAAACAAACTTTTCATCTACTCCTTGCCTCAGTTTCTCCATCTGTCGGACTAAAACACCTCTTCCCACCTACTGCTCAAAGGTCTCTTGTGCAAAAAGCAACAACCCATATGAAATGATTTCCCTATGTTAGAGGCAGCTGGCCAAGTCACTAAGTCCCTACGGTGAAGAAACAAGACAGTTAGGGCAGAACTTTGAAGAGCTAGCTGTCCATTGGAATCATTTGCCATAGATGGGAACGTACGATGGCAGTGAGATGTTTCCTGCTTCCACCAGTTAACCAGGTGGAGGACACTTCAGCCACCTCTGGGAGTTTCCTTTTGGGAGCACATGGGGTCAACAGTGGGAGGCGGCCTGTAGCTATCTTCTGTGGGATGTTTGAATCCAGAGCCTTCCCTTTACCAACAAGTTCTATGATAACCCATTCTCTGAAAGTAAGATGAGAGGAGACTCATTTCTGGTGACTGAACTCCTTGTCAAGCTTTTCTGAAAGCACAGGGAGGCCAGCACAGAATAACACAACCACAGGATGAATTCCCCAAGCTTTGGCAGAACCAGGTTTTGAATATATCCAGGCATGGGGGGCGGGGGATGGTGCAAGCAGAAGGTGCTGGAATAACCCAGTGAGGCCAAGCTTGCTTTACTGAATCATCCTTAGTTTTAGCCAGAAAAAGGTTTTGCAGACAGAATTCAACTTTCTAAAAGGCATGAAGTTATATAAAGTTCTCTTCAACCCATAGTGTTTACATAAACCTCAACTGTAAGCCACAGGTAGGTGGCAGTTTTGACTCTACTGCTTGACTTTTTTTTTTTTAAGTCTCATGTTCATGAGTTGGAGAATGGAAACTGTTATCTCTATCCCACAGCATTATTGCGATAATAAAATGTGAGCGTATCTAGTTATCTACCTAGCAGAGTATCCAGATACAGTACATGCTCAATAAACATCAGTGCCACAGGATGTTGAGTGACATTGAGAAGTAAAAAAAAAAAAAAAAAAAAAAAAAAAATCTTTTTAGGTCTTAAAATCCAAAACACTAACAGGGGCCCAGGAACACACAGCTTCTGCAGTTCCTGAAGCCAGGGATGCTGTGTTGTTCTGTTCATCCTCTTGGAAGGGGGAAGAGTGGACTCATGGCTTATTAAGAAAGAATGAGAGGTATTTCCCCCTCCCAGGAAGAGAGGCAGGTTTATTGTTCTCAAGGTCTCTGGTTTATGTTTCTTTGTTTTGTTTTTGTGGTAGTGGGACTGAACTCAGGGCTTCATGCATATTGGGCAAGCACTCTACCACTGAGCTACATCACAGCCCCTGTGCTCAAGGTCATCACTCTATCCTGTCCCCCAGTGACAGAAAAGAAACAGAGGTGCCTTTGTGGTTTTAAGATGGATGCCCCATCATGGGACAAGGAGGCAGAATGAATGCACTGTGTTTTGGAGACTGGAAAAGGGACCACAGCCTCTGCCTCCCAGAGTCAGGGACCAAGCAGAGAGCTGAGCGAATCTGGCAAGGTAAGAGAATAAGACAGCTGCTGTCCCATGGGGCCGTGGAGGCCTAGGCGGCCCTGGTTGGAGGGAGTGAGTCCCCCTAGAGCTCCCTTCTTGGCAGGGTGAGGCCTGCTATGGGGGTAGGGATGTGGGGAGCAACCCCAGGTCTGAACACCTGGGGAACTTCTTTGGGGCTCTGGAACCCCCACCATGACCCAGGGATTTTGTAGGATCCAAAGGAGGAATCCTCTAGCACCTGATTTAAATACCTATCAGCTTCATGACCGGGAGCTGGAACCAGTTCACAATAAATCAGAGGGGGTAAAAATTGACATTCTCTGTACCCAGAAGAGACAAATTCCCTGTGAGTGACATGCAGAGATAACATGGATAACGTTTGCTCAGGTCTTGGGATCACCACAGTCAGCACCAGCTGAAGTGTCTTTTTCTCCTGTGGTTTTGGTTTCCTTGATAGGAAACCGATCAAGGCATGAGGAGTGATGAACCGTGTCCACACTCAGCCACCAGTGACTCAGCCACCAGTGACTTCAGGAAGTCGTTGGGTTCACAGAGATTTCTGCACCTGTGCCTGCCCTGCCTTCATTCCAAGTGTCCTGAGTTGATGCCTCCAGAGCTCAGTACCTGGTAGATGCCTTTGGTTGGGTCCACACCAACTCACCTGGCACTTTCTCAAGTTCCCCAAGCCATGAACAGCCTGTGTCTGACAGGAATTGCCTTATGACTTCTTTCAAGATGGACATTAAATGTAAAGCTTCTCCTTAAATGTTGACTCCTGACACACCCCGTTAGGAGAACTCTTTTTCTGTGGCCCTGGCCTTATCAGGCTTTGTGGGTTTTTATGGAAGAACCTGAACTGAGGGCTACACTCTAGACTGTCTTTGTCACATCTGGCTGCTAACCCTTAAGTGCTGGAGTTTGTCAGTGGATTGTCCTTGTTGGAGAGCTGGGGTGAATAACGGTAGTTCTGGTCAAAAGTGCTGGTGACACACAGCCTTCTCCAAAGAAATACATTAGGAACTCAGGGTCTGCGATTGTGGCTCAGTGGTAGAGCACTTGCCTAGCATGCATGAGGCCCTGGGTTCAGTCCTCAGCACCACATAAAAATAAATAAAGTTACTGTATTCATCTACAACTAACAAATTTTTTTTTTTTTTTTTTTTTTTTTTTTTTTTGTGGTGCTGGGGATCGAACCCAGGGCCTTGTGCTTGCAAGGCAAGCACTCTACTGACTGAGCTATCTCCCCAGCCCTCAAAAAATTTTTTCAATTTTTTTTTAGAAAAAAAGAAAGAAAAGAAAAAGAACTTAGTGCTGAGTTCTCCAAAGTGCTTCCAGTGTCTTTCTGGGAAGTAGTTAAGTTGGTTAGGATATAACCAGACAATGTAACATTTTGCACCTATGAAAGTATTCTTATTGACATGGAAACATGCTAATGTCACATCTATTTAACTAACATTTAGGGAGTGCCTCTGTACAGAACACAAACTGATTGGAGAGACAAGCAAAAGCACAAACACGCCACATAAAGAAACCACTGGAAAGAAATCTGGCAGGACAAACTGTTTTCTATCCCAGAGCTGATTGGTTTGCTTTTCATATCTCAAGAGCCAGAGGAGATCAGCCCAGGATGGTGCAGAGGGAGAGCCTCATTCCTGGCAAACCACAGGTTGATTGGCCATCAGTGATTGGAGAGGTGATAGTTCCCCAGCCAGGCTGTGGGCAAGGGTTATGTCTCCCCACCTTCTAATGCCCCTGGCCTCGAGGTCATCTGCAACAGCCTCTGAACCCTCCTCTATGGATTAAAAAGCACCAGAAGAAACAGACATTAAGAGTATTTGAATATTTAAACAAGTCCAAGAAATCCAGGCAGCCAGTGGGATCCTCATTTTCATCCCATAGAAGGGACCATCTGCTCCTCATGGGTGGAAAGGCAGTTGGAAGCCCTGTGGCAGTGTGTCATCCCTGGTGACCATGCAACACTGAGCAGGGTTGGGGTCAGCCTCACCCACAACCCTCCAGAACACCCCCACCCCATGAGGCTATGAATTTTTTAAAAAGACATCCATAAAGTCTCTTAATCTTGAAAAGGGCTTGACTGAACAATGAGTTTCCAAGAATAGAGTTGTAAATTACCTGTATAGTATGAGTTCAATTATATTTATAGCTAAATATCTAAATACTCACCTAGAAAAAATTCATAAGGAAATGGACTAGCATATTAAACACTTTCCCTTCCTCTGTGTGATGGCTTTAAGAGAAGTTAAATTGTTTCCTTAAAAAATAGTTTTAATGAGGTATACTTGACATCGAACTTTGTTTTCTTTTTTTTCCCCTATATTTTCTTTTGACTTTGTTTTAAGCAAACCAAAATATGAACATTAGGATTTACTTTTTAAAATTAGGATTGACCGGATGTGCTGTTTCACATCTGTGATCCCAGCTACTCAGGAGGGAAGCTCACTTGAGCACACAGGTTTACGACAAGCCTGGGCTACACAGTGAGACCCCATCCAAATAAACTAAAATAACATAATATAAAATAAAATAACAAAATAACATAAAAACCAATGACGTGAAATAACATAAAAAGTAAAATAAAATAAAATAATATAACAACATAGCACACAATAAAATAAAAATTAGGGGTATAGAAAATAAGATAAAATGCAAGCTGATTGAAAAGGAAAAAGTAAAACTATCTCTATATGAAGATAACATCATCTTGTGTATAGAAAATCCTAAGGAATCCACTAAAGAACTATTAGAAACAAATAAATTAGTTCATTAAGGTGCAGATTATAAACACAATATGCAAAAATAAATTAAATTTCTATATATTCATAATGAAAAACTTAAAAATTTAATTAAGAAAAGCAATTCCCATTTATACTATAATAAAAAGAACAAACTACGTGGAAATAAATTTCATAAAAGAAGTGTAAAACTTATCCTCTGTGAACTATAAAACATTGCTGATAAATGTTAGACGATTTAAACGAATAGATATCCCATATTCATGGATCAGAAGACTAAATGTTAAGGTAGAAATCCTTCCCAAATTGGTCTATAAATTTAACACAATCCTTGGAAGGTCCCTACCTGGCTTCTTTGCAAAAATGAGCATGCTAGTACTAATATTCACATAAAAACTCAAGAAACCCAGAATAACTAAAACAGTTTTTCCCATTGGAAAGGAAGAATGAAGTTGATTTTAAAACCTACAATCTGTAGTAACCAAGATAGTTTGATACTGGATATAAAGACAGACATACAGAATAGATCTGAGAATCCAGAATTAAGCCCTTACATTTATAGTCAGTTGATTTTCAACAGTGTCAAAACAATGCAATGAGGAGAAATAGTCTTTTCAACAAATGATGCTGGGACAACTGGATATCCACATGCAAAAGAATTAACTCAGACTCCTATTTAACTCAAAACAGATCAAAGACCTAAACGTAAGAGATAAAACTAGAAGACTCTTGGAAGAAGTCAGAGGGGTAAGTCTTCATGACTTTGGCTTTAGCAATAGTTTCTGAGATATAACATCAACAACATGAACAACAATAGGAAAATAATCTTCATCAAAATTAAAATTTTTGTGCTTCAAAGTGCACCGCATGACAAATGACGGTGAAAAGTCATTATACAGAATGGGAGAAAATACTGCAAATCATATATCTGATAAGAAACCTGAATGTAAAATACATGTAACTCAATAATAAGATAAAGAACCTAATTATTATTTTAAAAGTGGACAAAAGGTGTCAGACATTTGTCCAAAGAAGCTATTCAAATATACAAATGCATGAAAAGATGCTTAGCACCACTAACCATGAGGGAAATGCAAATCAAAACCATGAGATGTCATTTCATACCTGCTGTGATGGTTTTAATAAAAAAGTCACATAATAACAGGTGTGAGGATATGCAGAAAGCATACATTGCTGGTAGAAATGTAAAATGGTGCGTCCACTTTGGGAAAATAGTCTGACAGTTCCTCCAAAAGGTAAAGATACAGTTTGATCCAACAATTCCACTTGTTAAGCTATAAACCTGGGCTCATTAAAATTTTAACAAGTTTGTTTGAGCATTCAGCGATTCATGAATTGGCATGAAGTTCAGCAAGAGGGCATAAGAAGAAACTTTAAGAAGTTTAAGGAAGTAAGACAAAGAAAAAGTTGATTGATTAAAATGGAAAGTCCTAGTTGGAGGTTACTTGGAACTTTCTGATTGGCAAAGTCTCTAGTTAGAGGTTCGTGGGTGGTTTCTGATTGGTGGAACTCAAGTTTTGCTTTGCTGTTTACATTGCGTTAGGTTTGGGTTTGCTTATGAAGGAACCCAAGCTACTGGAAATGTTTCAGCCTAAGGCCTCCCAATTAATTGTTTTAACACATTCCTAGGTATACACCCAAGAAAATGGAAAGCATGTGTCCACAGAAAAACTTGCCCATGAATAGTCATATCAGCATTATTTATAATAGCACAAAAGTAGAAGGAACACAAAGTTCATTAAGTGATGGGTAAACAAAATATAGTATATTCATACAGTGGAATGTTATTTGTCACAAAAAGGGACAAAATACTGATACATGCTACAACATAGAAGAACCTCGAAAACACTGCTAAATGAAAGAAATCATTTGCAAAAGACCACAGAGAGCATGACTCCATTTACATAAACTGTCCACAACAGGCAAATCTATAAGGATGGGAAAAGGATTAGTGATTATCTAGGATTGGGAGGGGGTAGGGACACTGTGAAGTGGTAGCTGAAGGGTACAGGGTACCTTTTGGGGGTGATAAAAATGTTCTAAGTTTGATTGTAGTGGTGGCCACATTACTGTGCATATACCTAAAACCGCTGACTTGCACATTTCTGAGTATACAGCATGTGAGGATCTCGACAAAGCTGTTTACAAAAAATGGAGGAGCTAATAATTTTAAAATTATTCATAGTGGAATGCCCTTAATTTCAAATTTAATAGATGCATTTAAAAATACGATTCAATTCCTACATATTTTAGGCATGAATTTTTCCAAGAAGTGTGGATACATGTGTGGACCAATTTTGCTCATGTGCTGTCTGAAACACCTGTGCAAAATATGTCAATTCTTCAATTCATTCAACCCCTTTGTATGAAAATAAAACAAAAGGTGTAGTCACCTACTCCTTCATAAATCTCCCCAGCAGAGTGCCACATTCCCTATAAAAAGAAAAGAATGTCAGTCAGGTGTCTGTCAAAAACATATTTACAGGGGTTGTGGAGATAGCTCAGTCAGTAGAGTGCTTGCCTTGGAGGCACAAGGCCCTGGGTTTGATCCCCAGCCCCCCCCCCCCCAAAATATATATGTATATATTTACAGAAATCTTTTCTATACAGCTCCTCAAGTTGGAGTCATGTTTTTGAAGCTCTCTTTTCTGCCAAGCTTGAGCAGGGCACGGGGCCTGATTGAACTCAGGACCAGTAAGAGTGGGCTCAGAGTCCCAGTCCTGGTGACAGGTGAAGTCACACAAAGGATCTGGCTTGAGGATTTCCTGAAAATTCTTTCCATTTCTGCACTGCTTTTGGCCTCTCCTGAGACACTGACTAGAAGTTGTCAAGTTGGACACTTTATAAGAAAGATGAGCCCCAGGGCCAGGCCTGCCAACACAGCACAACAAACCTGTGACCCAGGAGGGTTTGTAAGGAAGAAATAAGTCAGATATTTCAAATAACAGTCGGAGACCGCAGGGGGCAAGGAGACAGGTCGTTCAGGCTCGTAAGTATTCACTGTGCACTGGCTTATCAGCACATCCACCCTGGAACACAGGACTCACCTGGAGGTAGGGTTACGTTTCTCCTTCAGAATTACGTTTTAGAGAGGATACGTTTTAGAGAGGAGAGGAAATTCTGAACCTCATATTGCTCTGAATCAGACTCAGGCAGCTGTGACAAGTGTGCCACAAAGACATGCTTTCTGTCCCCACTGGGATTCAGGAAACCTGGATTTGTAACCGCCCCCCGCCCCTTCCTACCACCACCATTTCCCAGCAACCAGACTCACTCAGCTTTCTCTCTATAAAACAAAGACAATCCTACCTGCCCAGCCATCCTCACAGATGTGGGGAGGTCATGGATGCGGAAGTGCTTTGTGTCACTTATAGGCTTGGGCTGACCTTGGAGAAATTACTTAATTTTTGCTACTACACTTACAGCAGGTGTATAAACCCCGTGGTCATTTCTGTCAGCATCATCCCTTGCCTGAGAATAAAGAAAATGTATATTTGGAGCAGAGGATGGGAAAGGAATGTTTGTAGAGAAGGAGGAAAAAGCACCAGGGATCCCTGGGGAGTTAGAGGGAAAGGGCCTTTCTGGAGCGCAGGGCTGGGGAGTCACGGAAAACAGTTAAAGAAGTCCGCAGGAGCGGGACAGGGAATGCCTCTTAGAGCAGGAACAAGACCTCTGATGTCAGTCCTGAGCGTATCAGGCTCTGGATCTTTTTCAGCGCTGGCCAAAACGACTGGCGCCCTCGCTGATGATCGCGGAAGCAGCGGAGGTTCTCGGCAGGGGGCGCGGCCCAGGGTACACCCCGGCTGCCTTGGGTCTGCTGGCTTTGCTGAGGACTCTCGTCGTTAGCCCCAGGGGTCATTGGCTCCCTAGCCATGGCGCCAGCTAGATTCAGGCTCCCATTTGTTTATCGGTGGCCCCACCTCCTGGAGAGGCCTGACCCTGCTTGGCCATGAGGTCCTCAGGCATGGTCTCATGTCCTATATATTTATTTTTAAAAAGCAATAGATGATTATTATTGTGGAAATTTTGTAAAATTATCCAAATCACAAAGAAGAAAATAAAAGCAGTAATTCCGTGTTGTTCTAATTACTGCCTTTTTACATCTAAGTTTAAAAGTAGTTTTGCAATATGTATTTTTCATTCAACAATAGATCATGAACATTTTCTCAACTCATAAATATCCTGGTTCAATCTATTCCTAAGGATCACTCTGTAACCTCTCACTTAGGTTAAATTAATTAGTACATGTATAATTCTTAAAACAGTGAGTAGCTCATGGTAGATCACCCAGTACATCTCAGCAATTATTATAATGTGGATGTATATGAACTATATGTATAATTTAATCAGCATTTTATCATTGGACATGAAGATGGTTTTTACTAGTACAAATAATGTTCCATTGTGCACCTTGTGAACAAATGTGTCTCCACATCTTATTTCCTCAGGATATACTCCTAGCAGTAGAGCAGCTGGATCATGAGCTATGTAGCTTTTCTAAGTACCAGAAGAGGTTCCTAAGTACCTTTATCCATTCAGACAGACTTTAGGCTATAAAAAAAACTTTTTTTTTTCTCTTTCAATGAGGCTGCATTTGGAGATGGCCTCTCCCCTGAGGGTGAGGAGTTCTGTAGCTGACAGAAATATTAGTGTCCCATTTTATGACAGCATTCGGAAGGTATGATGACCCCAACAGCCTAAAGCAAAGCTCAGACCAGCTGTCACACACCTAGTTATGAGATTTTAGGAAAGGTACTCAACTTCTTGGCATCTCAATTTCCTGACCTGTAAAATAGTCTTATCACCTACACCCCTTATGTTAATGAGGGGTTTAAATAAGAATTCTAAATCTTCTCCTGTGGAGTTCGGCTCAAAATAAGGGCTTATCCATGGCAGTTATCATTAATAGAATTAGTGTAGTTGGCGTTAGCAATTGTTCTAGCAGCAATAGCAGTACCTGCAAGAACTAAAGAGCCTGACAGTCCTTAGGGCTGCCTCCTCTCTGGCCCTTTCCAAGGGGAGATAATAATGGAGTGCAGAAGGCTGGGTTCTTCCCCTCGAGCTTTGTCTTCCTTCCATTTCTTGCACTTGCCAAATCGGGAAACATCCGGAACGTCATAGGCTTAACCTCCCCCAACAGCCAAGGGGGTGCCAGAGACCAAAGCCCCGGCTGCCTAAGGCAGTCCTCATTCTCCAGAAGCCACCAACCCAGCCTAAGCACCATTCAGAAGTTGGCTTGATCCTCTCAGAGTTGGCCTGACCTACCGGAAGTGAGCCTAACAAGCCGGAAGTAGACTTGATCCCGCTGGATGGAACTGAGGCTTTGCTGGTATGGTTGGATTGAGAAGGACTCAATATCCTATTCAGGGGTCCGCTTTTCTGTCAGATGCAGTGCAATTACTTACCTCACTATTTTTAAAAAATATGTATTTTTCATACAAATGTTATTCATGTTAGCATATAATGAATTTGTTGTTATATTTCAACAAATTAATACATTTTCCATATCACTTTTAACTCACTATGGTAAACAGAGGTAGCCTTAACTCACACAAAATCTCTTTGGGGTCCTCTAGTATTTTAGGGTATTAATGGATACTGAAGTTTAAGAACCACTGTTCTGATACATAAACATGACACATTTCTCAGCTTATTTAGATCTTTAGGAGTTTCAGTGAAGTTTTATAATAGTCACCATTCAAATCTTGCACATCTTTCATTTGACTTATTGCTGGGTGTTTTAAAATATTTTTATGCTATTATAAGTGCCTTACTTAAAGTTACAATGAAAACTTGTAGGTATGTAGAAATATAATTTTTCTGTTTTGTGTCTAGTAACTTTGCTAAATGCTCTTGTTAATTTTCATAAATGTGCTTTGAGGTTTCCTTTTTTAAATATGCAAACTAGAAATAGAAGGAAAATTTCCTTTTTGGATGTCTAACCTCCAAGACTACAAGTAAATACATATGAGTTGTTCTAAGCCACTAAAGTTTTGTGATGATTTGTTACAGTAGCAATGGAATATTAATATAGGTGTGTGCTACAGATTATTCTGTAAAGTTCTGTTTTTCCCTTTATAATTATGAGAAGATACTTCAAGATTTCTTTTCTTACTTTTACTCACTAAATTTAGCATCCATTAATAGTTGTTGCCTGAACAATTAATATGACTATGGAATCTGCCTCATGGTGATTTCTGATTTCTATCATTTCTTCTATCTTTATTAATTGGAATGCTACTGCAGTATCTTAAACTTAGTTTTTAAAAATATATTGCCACAATAGTCTTGCTCTAGGTAAAAATTAATTGAAGTGATCCTTCAATAACATCAAGTATCCAGTCGGTGTTCAAATTCCCTGCGAGGTTGTTTTAATAAGGTTTTCCTTTTTTCTTCATTTAATTGTACCTTGGGCCTCACAGATTTTAGGCAGGTGCTTTATTTACCACTGAGCCACACCCCCAGCCCTGTAGGTGTTTTAAAGTACAGGTCTGTTTGAAAGAGGCACTAAACAGAGTTGAAACACAACATTTGATTGTTATGTCTCTTAGATCCTTCAATCAATAGTTTTCCTCTTTCTTTCCATTTAGTTTTTCCTTTTTTAGTCAGGGGGGACTTTCTCTTGTTCTTTATCTGTTGAAGAATCATGGTATGTTCTCCAGAACTTTCCACATTCTGGATTTCCGGATGGCACCCCATGCTAGTGTTTAACTTGTTTCTGGTTCCTTTACATTTCCTATAATCTGGTAATTAACTTTAGGGATTCGGTAAGATTCCAGTTGAATTTTGGGCAAAAACTCTTCATAAATAGCATTGAGTGTTCCCAGTTGTGTACACCAGTTGCACAAAATTGTTGCTCTTTTGGTTATGTTTGACCAGGATTCAAGTGCTTCAGCCTGATCCTATATTATAAAAAAATTTCCATCAACTTTTGCCAAATGATTTCTATAGCCATTGGCACTCACAAAACATTTTTCAATGTAGTTATCTTACTTATTCGTTTCTTTATATTTTTAGGGCAAGAGTGTTTCTATCAGAGAATAGTCAGAAAATGAACAGAGACTTAAATGAATATGCGATTATTCATTTACTTTTCTCACTTAAGAATGTTAGAGGTAGGCATGTTATCTCTAGTCTAGAAATGATGCAGGGGCTTAATGATGTCATCAATGTGGTGTTCCATCTCTCATGCTTGTTGCTTTATAGTCACAAAATGGTGGCACAGTTCCTGAGATCACATACTCATCCAAGACAGGAAGAGAGATGAAGAGGTGGTCCCAGTTATTTCTGTTCTTTTAACTACGAATGTAAAAGTTTTTCCTGAAGTCACTCATAGCTACAAGATAGACTGTGAAAGTGAGTTTTGATATTTTTCTAACCTTTATACAGGAAGATAACAAAGGAGAAGGGGCTTGGGAATGAATGTTGGGTCAGTTGAATAATGTCACAACATTGGAGTCACTGGATAAAGATTCGTGAACACTAACCTAAGTATTATGGTTTAGATGTGGTGTCCCCCAAAAGCTCACATGTGAGACAATGCAAGAAGGTTTGGAGGAGAAACGATTGGGGTATAGCCTCAACCTAATCAGTGGCTTGCTCTCTATTGAGATTAATTGAGTGGTAACTGGAGGCAGGTGGGGTGTGACTGGAGGAGGTGGGAATTGGGTATGTGGCTATGGGGTATATATATTTGTATCTGGTGAGTGGAGACTTTCTCTGCTTCCTGATCACCATGTGAGCTGCTTCCCTTTGCCACACTCTTCAGCTGCCTCACCTCAAGCCTTGAGGAATGGAGCTGGCCTTCTATGGACTGAGACCTCTAAAACTGTGAGCCCTCAAATAAACTTTTCCTCTTCTACAGTTGTGCTGGTTGGGTCTTTTAGTCACAGCAGTAAAAAAGCTGACTAAAACACAAAGAGCCATGGACTTTCTTCTGCAGGATCTGAGGAACCATCAAAGTTTTTGGTCTGGGGACCAGCAAGCCCCAGTCAGGACTGTTGGGACTGGATCCAGCAGGAGCGAAATGTGCACTGAGCCATGGGCCTGCAGGGAGGGGCCAAGTCAAGAGGAGAAGGGAGCTTTTCAGAGGGGACGAGCAGATTTTTGCCTCACGAATATTAAAAACATTTATTTTCATTTTTTTGTGTGTGAAAAGTAGAAATGACAAGCAGTAAAGTCCAGAATTTCTGTTTTGTTTTTATTTTACATTCCCTAATCCATTAAGAGTAGCATGTGCACACAGTGTGAATATAATTAACATTACTGAACTGCACATTTAAACATGGTTAAGAGAGTAGATTTTATATTATATGTGCTTTGCCAAAATTAAATACCATTTTTATATTGAGGGACAAAACTCAGCGTGGAATTCATAGCAAACTAAAGGGTCAGGGTACCAGGAAAGAATACAAGAAGAATAATATCTGACAGGGGCCATGCTTAGCTCCCTCTGGGGACAACAACAAATGAAGGAGAAAGGGCATAGAAATAATGTATTGTCCTTGCAGTCACAGGAGGTAGATTTAAAACATGCTTCTGAATTTAGTCGGTGAGCTTGAACTAATTGTGATGACTTTTAAAAGATTCAGTAACTTTTTCTGCAAAATTGGGATCAAAGTACTGGCCCTGCCTACTGCACAGGGAGGATGTAAGGGATCAACCAGAAAGTGAAATCAGATGAAAAACTGACTTTTCCCAGATAGTAACTTCACAGTCCTACTACACTCAAGCAGTCCAAGTCACTGCTAGGTTAAGCTCCTGCTCTCAACTTGAAAACACTAGGTTTCAGTTCTGGTCCAACCAGTGTGGTGGGATTCCACCCCAAGGTCTGGGTCACTGAATATCAAACCATGCAGAAGAGGGGTGCTCATGGAAGGAAACAGCATCTGTCTGGCATGTTTATTTTCCCTCCCACTTCAGGTACAATCATCCTTTGGTATCCATGGAGGATGTCCTCCCCACTTGAAAGGACACTAAAATGCTTGGATCTCCAGTTCTAATTGAGATCAAATACTACTAAAGTGGGATAGCATTTGCACATAACCCAGGTGCATTATCCCATACACTTTAAATCATCTTTGTTAGGCGTTAAGGCGCAGTTATGGTTCCTCGCTAGCTCCCAGAAACGCTCCACAGATACAGGTCTCACACAAGGAACTTTTATTTTATGCAGATGATTCACGTCTGCACTGGGGAAAGGGAAGAAAGAAAGAGAGAACATGGCGCAAAGTTTCTCTCAGTCATAGGAATTTCGCAGGCTGAGAGGAACCAATCACGGAGGAGAATTCTTACAGACTGACTGATGGACCAATGACATATTAGAACGTAACGTGGGAGACAGGAAGATTACGGCAACGTAAGCCGGAAATTCCTGTAAAGTGAGAGGCGGGCGAACGCAGATTGACAGGTGGTGAGGGAAGCCAGATTCCTTACAATCTTCATTCCTAATATTATGTATTATACATAAATGCTAAGTATATAGTTTTCATAATGCATTGCTTAAAGAATAATGGTGAGAAAAAGTCTATAAATGTTCAGTACAGATGCTATCTTCTTTTCAAATTATTTTGGAAATTTTTGAGCACAGTTGTTTGAATCTATGGATAAGGAGTCTACAGAAATGGAGGGCTGACTGTACTTGGGAAGGCAGTCTGAATGTTCCAGAAGTTCACACACTCTGTCTAAGCCATGTTGGAAGTAGCTTTCTGTACTACAGGTGGCAAATTGATATTTAAAGGCTTTGCATTTCTTTTAAGTCTTATAGACTTGCATAAAATAGACTGCCTAAGACTTTCTTTCTTGAGCTGCAAAAATTAGCTGAGTTTAAAGTTTAGAAACATTTCAATTCTTTTATTCTTTTTACTGACCTGCATGTTTATCATCTTGTGATTTAGTTGTTGTTATTCTTGCTTTAAAATTTCACATTGTATCTCTTCAATTAAAATGTAAGCTCCCAGGAGCAGAAATCATACCAAAAAAAAGTCTCACAATGTAAACATTAAATTAATGTAACATTTGGAAGTATGGTAGCGAACACCTGTAATCCCTATAATCCCAGTGGCTTGGGAGGCTGAGGCAGCAGGATAGTAAGTTCAAAGCCAGCCTCAGCAAAAGTGGGGCTCTAAGCAATTTAGTGAGACCCTGTTTCTACATAAAATACAAAATAGGGCTGTGGTTCTGGCTCAGTGGTCAAGTGCCCCTGAGTTCAATCCCTGGTACACCACCCCACCCCCCAAAAAACATAGTGTATCTATTTTGGATATGGAGTTTAAGAACAAAAGTTTCCTGACTACTGAGTCTGATATCAACAATGACTGCTTAGTGTGTGCCAAGTGTCTTATAGGGAACTTGATACTACACAGGATGGATGGCTCTTGGTTACAGCAGCTGGTCATTCTGTCTATGGGTGATTATTTACTGCCCTTTCCTCAGACAGTTCTCTAGGTTGACATATCTAACAAAGTAGTGGAAGTAAGAAAAGATGGGAAATCATATAGACATTACAGGTACTATTTTCAACAAAGGTTAAATGAGATTGAAATCACTATATTCAGTGTCAATTATTTGTATCATTCAGATTGCCATGATGGCAGAAACTGCTGGGTTAGCTCCAGGATCTGATGTTGGCAATCCAGAAGAAGAATGTTCCTCACAGTGTGCACCAAGGATGGCTTCTGGTCCACGTGAATGATCCAGGAGTTAGTTGGTTACAGTATAATGATTATGCCTTAGTTTTGCTTTGGGCTTAAATAATGGTTCTCTCCCCGTTGCTTGACTGAGCATGGCCAGTCCTCCAACACTCAGTGTGTTGGGACTAATGACACGTTAACTAACTCAGGCTGACTCCTTACTCCCTGGCGAGTGAGCAAGATCAAGGCCTCAAAGGCAGTTTCAATAGTTAATGACGATAAATCAGACACCACCAGGGATTGGTTATCAACAGTTCCGGGAATGTGATCAGCTCGTGCTTGCCATATAGTCCAATGGGACTCTCGCCTGTGTGAACCCCCCTGCCTTGCTGACCTTTAAGCTGATTGGTTCCCGCCTATATAAAAGCTGATTGGTTCCCACCCTATATAAAAGCTGTGCGATTTCCTCAATAAACGAGTTCCTGCTGTGACGGGTCTCCCTGACGCGTCTGATTGTCCTCCACCCGGAGGGCTGGAAGCAGGCGGTCAGTCGGCCCTACCTATCCCGGTCTGACCTTGTTGGGGAGTGTCCCCTTCCCTTGTCGTTGGTCAAGAAGAGCAAGGGGGCTTAAGACCCCAACACCAATGTTCACCCAGGTCTGTTCTCGGGGTTCCCAGGCCTGCTTCTACACTGCCTGTGATTCCTAGAAGGCTTAAAGACCCTGGATCTATATTCTGCCTTGACATATCTGGTCTAGGGCCTAGGTATGGCAACCAATTTGGGCTTTCTGTGTTTAATGAACTGAATCTTTGGTTCTTCCAGCTCTGTAGATGGTGAGGGGTGATGAGGTTTTCTCTATCAACCCTGGCTTTATGGGTGCCCTAGAGGCTCAGCTAAGTTTCCACCTGCCATGCCAGCCAGTGGAAGAGGTCTGACATATGCTGTATTTATAAGAGAGCAGAATCATCCCAGCAGTGCCTCCTGACAAACTGACACAAACTGTGTCACAAACTGTGACAGGCAGCTCTGTGCTGGAAAGATGAGGTGTTTTTCGATTCACATAGTTGCTGTGATTTGGATAAGGTTTGAGTGTGCCCCCAAAGGGTTCATGTGTTGAAACTAAACCTCCATGGTGAGGTATTAAGAGAGTAGAAACTTACTTAGACTGTGGTGTTTGGAAGTGGAGCTTTTGGGAGGTGATTGGTATTAAATAAGATCATCAAGGTGGAGCCTCATGATTGAAACCCATTTCTTTATGAGAGGGAGACACAAGAAGACACACATGCGCAGGTTCTCTGTGTCTTGCCAAGTGGTGTCCTACATGTTTCAGGACTCTGCCAGCAAGAAGGCCATCACCAGATGTGGCTCCTTGACCTTGGACCTCCAAAACCATGTGTCAAAATAAACCTCTTTTCTCTGTAAAGTTACCCAACATCAGGTATTTTATTATAACAATGCAAAACTGACTAATACAGTCATATAACCTGATATCGATTGAAGTCTTAGTACCTCTTGAGAGTTAGATAAGTTTAATTAAAACCTTTTCCCACAGATTGCAAACATCCAAAGACTTGGCAAGATTTCTTTAAATTGCTGTTTGTTTGCTTTTTCATGATCAACTCTCCTCCTAATTAGTTTCTTTGCCAAGTTTTTGTTTTCTCTGCATCTGGTGGTGATTCCTCATTTCTACTGTTCCTTTGATACAAACCAGGGGCACATTGCCACAGTTCCTCCAATGCCCAGTGACAACAAATGCTTGCATGTAGCAGACTTTTGTGAGCTATTTAAAAGCCACTTTGGTCTTGAGACACTGTCACTGATGGTGGCACCCTACTCAGCACTACCAGGTCTTTCTCTCTTGCTCATGTCTCACTCTTCCCTTGCCCTCACTCTGTCTCAGAAACAAAAGACAAAATTTATTTTTACTTATTTTTTATAGCTTTCCACATATACCTTTAGAGTCTCACTGTCTGACCTCAGAGACAGCTTTACAAGATACACTCATACATTGCTGGTGGAACTGCAAATTGGTGTAATCCCTCTGGAAAGCAGTATGGAGATTCCTTAGAACACTTGGAATGGAACCACCATTTGACCCAGCTATCCCACACCTTGGTTTATACCCAAAGAACTTAAAATCAGCATACTACAGAGATACAGCCACATCAATGTTCATAGCAGCTCAATTCACAATAGCTAAACTATGGAACCAACCTACATGCCCTTCAATAGATGAGTGGATAAAGAAACTGTGGTCCATATGCACAATGGAATATTACTTGGCATTAAAGAATGAAATTATGGCATTTGCAGGTAAATGGATGGATTTGGAGAATATCATGCTAAGCAAAATAAGCCAAATCCAAAGAAACCAAAGGACAAATGTTTTCTCTGATAAGTGGATGCTGATTCATAATGTGGTGAGGAGCAAGGGAAGAATGGAGGAACTTTGGATTGGGCGGAGGGGAGTGAGGGCAGGGGAGGGGGTTTAGGGGTGGGAAACATGGTGGAATGAGATGGACATTATCACCCTACGTACACGTGTGATTGCACGAATGGTGTGACTCTGCATTGTTACAACCAGAGAAAGGAAAAGTTGTGCTCTGAGTCGAAATGCATTCTGCTCTCATGTATAACTAATTAGAACAAATTTTTAAAAATCTAAAAAAATAAAAAGAAAAAAGACAGTTTTTCAGTGGGACAAACTGCTTGGGACTCAATCCCTATACAACTTCACTGTACTTTTGTGACTCTGGGAAAGTCCCTTCACATCTATGTGCCACAGTTTTCTGTTCTATAACAAGCAAACAAAAAGTCAGATGTGGTGGTGCACATCTGTAATCCCAGCAACTCGGGAGGCTGAGGCAGGAGGATCACAAGTTCAAAGCCAGCCTCAGCAACTTAGTGAGGCCCTAAGCAATTTAGCAAGAGCCTGTCTCAAAATAAAAAATAAAAAACAATCTGGGAATGTGGCTCAGTGGTTAAGGACCCCTGGGGTCAATCCCTGGCACCAAAAACAAACAAATAAACAAAAAAATCTCCATAATATTGTAATGAGGATTCAATGAATTAATATATGTACCATCAGTGGATGAATGGATAAATTATGGTATGTCTACATAATCAAATAGTATTTAATCATAAAAAATAAATATAATACTAGTACATGCTATAATTTGAATGAGATTTGAAAACATAATGTTATGTGAAAGAAGCAGCACATAAAAAGGCCACATATTATATGACTCCTTTTATAAAAAAATTCAGAATAAGGTAACTATATAATGACAGAAAGAAGATTAGTACCTCTGAGGAGACAGCTGTTTTCAACACAAGGAAAAAATATTACTAAATAGCAAGCAGTTTGAGAGGGTGTTGGGACCCATGGAGGGGATTTCCCTGAAGCCTGCCCATTACACAACTGCTAAGAAAATAACATTGTATCTTGTTACAGGAAGAACAAATAAGCATCTGGTGTGAAATGGATAGTTCTTGGAGAATGGTTCTGGGTGTTGAAAGTTGGAAAACTATTCCATTGTTTAAATATCTCTGGCATCTTTTCCCCTGGTTTTCATTCTCATTATTATCATTTTAGTGTCAATCTTGACTGTCTTGTTTACTGAAATATAATCCTTAGGCCATAAATTTACCACTCTTAAGTGTGCAGCGCAGTCACTTTTTAGTATAGTCATTGTGTTAGTCAGTTTTCTATCACTATAACAAACATCTGAGATAATCAACTTATAAAGAAAAAAGGTTTATTTGACTCACAGTTTTGAATACTGGGCCCCATTGCCTTTGTGTTTGTGGTAAGCAATCTATCATGTGTGAGCTCACAGCAGAGAACTGCTTACCTCATGGCCAGGAAGTGAAAGAAAGAAAAAACTGGAGTCCCACAATCCCCTTCAAGGGCTTGGCCCCAATTACCTGAAGACCTCTCACTAGGTCTTACCTCTTAAAGTTTCCACTGAAGCACCATCTCCCCAAAACTCCATGCTGGGGACCAAGCCTTTAACTCATGGGCCTTAAGGAGACATTCCAGATTCAAACTATAGCTGTCAGGAAGTCACTGTCTTTTGCTTGGAAATTGTGATAACTGGGTTTTCCTGGCTTACTCTTCCAGCTGTTTTGATCTCTAAGACACAGGTCTAACTACGTTCCCTTCCTCTTTTTGATCCCATGCAAACTCCCTGCCCACCACATATGGTATGTCTATGTTCCCAGCATGCTCATTCTCCACCTCCTGCCCAGCCTGCCCTTTCCTACTTGTCCACAGTGCCCTGGGCTCAAATCATCATGAACCAATTGTGGTTAACTGAACACCCTCTGTGCTTCTGTACAGGCCTGGCCTTTCCCTGGTGTGTGGTTACCCTTTCCCCTCTAGAAAACTTCCATCCCACCTTTAAGGTTCCACTGAAACCTCCCTTCCCTTCTGAAGTCTAATTGCATTCCTCAGATGAAGTGACCCATCTCTTCCACCTTCTCTCTTCTCCTTATGTACCAACAATCACCTCACGGAATTGAGGTTTGTTTTCTATATGTCAGCATCCCGCTATATCCTGAAAACTTCATGCATGCGGGAATTATGGGCTTCCACATGGGTTGGGGATGTAATCATCCAAGCAACTTCAATTTATTCTACCCCTGCCTCTTTAACTTTTCTTAGGGCTTGGATGAACATTCAAGAAGATCCATGACATGCCAGTGCTAGGATGCAGAGTTTTGCTATCATGTTCAGCTCAGCACTTAGCTTTTTATCTTCAGTGTTTAGAAAGGTTCACTTCTATGAACAGTCACATTCCCAGCTTCTTTCCAAGTCAGAGATTTCCCTGATCCCTTCTAAGTTCTGCAGAAAGTCCAAACTGAGGAAAGAACCGAGATTAGCTTTTCTACCTGGCAGTCTGCATTTCTGAACCCTCTGTGGGGTGGAGCTCAGGAAGGAGAAGAGAAGGACCAGGGGATTCTTACTTGGTTTGTCTCCTGCTTTCTGGGCCTCACTGATGTTTACTGTGACTTTTTATTGTGCATATGGGATAGGATGGAGTGTGACATGGGACTGTTCCTTGGATTCCTTGAAATTTTCTCCAGGACTAGCAGCTTCTCATTTGTAGCTCCTTTGGCCCAGGTGGTGGGTTTACCTCTAGCTGATGGACTATTGCTGCTCTGCAGCCCCTAAGGCTCCTTCAGCTTCTCTTCCACCTGTTCTCTTCTTTAGGCTGCCCATCAGGCAGGATCTGATGGCATCCCATCCAAGCCCATGCCCTGTGGCTCCCCACATGGCTTGCATTTGCCCTGGAGAGCTCCGGGAGTCCCGTACTCAGCATCCACCTCATTGTTGCTCCCGCAGTGGGTGGCAGGCACTGGACTCCCGGGACCATTTCCTGCAGGGGTTACTGAGTGAGCGTTCTGAGAAGTCCCATTGAAGTTTCTCTCCCTGGATCCCGTAGGAGGTATGGGATCATAACACGTGGAAAGCTCTGCTGAAAGTCCTCTTTAAAGCTCCCTCCCCATCCTCATCAAATTTTCTTTTTCTTTTTTAGTTGTAGATGGACACAATACCTTTATTTTATTTATTTATTTTTACGTGGTGCTGAGGATCCAACCCAGTGCCTCCCATGTGCTAGGCAAGCGCTCTACCACTAGCTAGAGCCCCAGCCCCTGCCCCTACCTGCTTCAAGCTTTCCATGTTGATGAAGAATCTGAGGATCATGAAACTGGTGTTTGAGTACTTCTTTTGCGTATCTGCCTCTTGGGTTGGCACCCTCACTTTGGAATATCATGCCCATTGTGTATTATTCATATTTGGGGTGGTTTTAGGCAACACCGATATCAATCCTGTGCCCCATGTCTTGACTTGAACTTCCAGTTATCTTCATCTCTTTGCAAACCACCTGGATGGCTGCAGTCTGGAGGATAGGACTAGCCTGAGGGAAAGAGGAACTTGATTATGTGCTACAAAACAGCCTGGTTCATGAACATTCCTTTGTCAAGTTCCCAATGATTTAGCAAAGAAAAAATCAACCCATTTAAAAAAATGCAACCTCATTGTTTTAAAATAAATTCACGAAGGGCAGGATTGGAGACTTTAAAGTGTCTTGATTGCTATTTATTTATTATTTTGAACTAGAAATATTATTATAAAAATATCTTTACTTCATTTCAGAGGGAATGTGTCATCTTCCAAGAATTATACGGAGGCACCAGTGGGATGTTGGTGGAGCATTAATAACCCATGATTACTAACATCTTTATTCTTATTTCTGATTACAACTGTACTTCTGGCTTCAAAATTTTTCGAATATGTAGAGGCAAGTTACATTGGATGTGAAAGTCCCTCATAAATCCCTCTGAGATAATCATCAGAAATGCTCTTTTTTACTACTTTCTATATGTGCATTATATTAAAATGTAATCAATTTAATGTTAAAAACAAAAATGGAAGTATTTTGTGCATACTCTTCTACAACTCGTTTTAACTTAGCAATACATTTTGGCCATTTTTCAATGTCAGTTCACAAACTATTCATCATTTCATTTTATGGACCTACCAAAATGTACTGATTGATTTTTTGATTACCTCTGTGCTTTCACAGCTATAAATTACTTCAGTTAAAAAGAAAATCCTTGCATTGTATCTTAATGAGTTTGAGAATTTTTGTTGGGTGGTTAAATTTCTTGCCTTTGCTTATGGAAATTTATCAGTCTTTTCCTTCATGGTTTCTAGCCTTCAGATCATGCTTGAAAGGCTTTCCCGCTGGGAGACTATAAAAATGTTCAGGTGTGTTTTCTTCTGAAACTTAATTTTTTTTCTTTCTTATATCAAAATCCTCTCATCTTTGAGAATTTGCTCTGATTTGAGTAGAAAGATAGGGTTCTGGTCATATTCTATAAATGTGACTAACAGCCCAGCTTTGGAAACCACAGGACAACTGAGTGGGAATGCATGACTTTGGGCACATTGCACTCCCTTGGTCCCCACTTCCTCCTTGGTAAAATGGGGATAACTGAGGTGAGTGTGTGATGAGAAGCGGGTTCCCAGACACACTATGCTTGCTTCTGAACTCTGTGTTCTGTCTGTGTCTCTGGGCCAGTTCCTCATCTGCATACCTAAGGTTTGCTCCCCTCTGGCCTGGGAAGCCCCCACCCTCCTCTTCAATAGCTGGAGCCCCCGCACCTCTGTCATTGCCCACTCTCCCTCTTCTATAGCCAGTCCCACCCGCCCTCTGCCTGAATGTATCCATCATTTCCTTTGGACTTACCAACAAGGATGAGATCTTCTGCTGTTACTTCTTTGCAGATGGAAAAAAGGAAAAACAAAGAATTCGACAGGGTTCTATTAGAACTTTAAGATAAGACTAATCTTATTTCAGCTCAGTGGCTGAATTTACTTACATTCTCTGAGCCCCAGTTCCTCTCTATAAAACAGGGTCAATAATGCCTGCCTTCTGAGATCATTAGGAGGAGTCCATGGACATGTGCACACTCCTCGCTTATTGCCTAACACGTGGGAACTGACTTCCAGTGACAAGGCCAGCTTGTCAGAACTTCTGATTGAGATCCAGGGCAGGCTTGTTCTACCATCTGCCTCCCCCAAATCAGGCTGGTTAGGAATACTGGACTGAGCCCGGAAGAAGTCTTCAGACCTCACCAGAATTTCACTAATTCCTTCTCCAAGGCTCCAAGGAATGTTCCCAGGTGGAGTGCAACTTCAGGCTTTCTGATTGCTATTGCTAAACATACAGACACCCTGGTCTATGCAAGTAGCAGGTCTCTGTCATTTCATCACCATGGTGATCAGGCAACTTCCATCTCCAAACACATTCTTAGCAGCATATGTCTATCAGGGACAGAAGAGATCTAACGAAGCTTTGTGTCTGGCAAGGGAGGGTGGTCCCATCCTCCTGGACCCTGGTCATTGGAATAGAATGGACTGGCTCTGCCCTTTGACGGTATGAAGGCAGTTCTTTGGAAACCCCCCTTGTCAACACCAAACTCACAAATTTCTATCATCTAAAGCAGATTCAGGAAAAAAGCACCAAGAGAAGGGCGATGCAGATAGTAGCTGTGGAGTGAATCACAGGAGCAGAATGGTCCTCCAGGAGCTGCAGGCTTAGTAGAGGATGAAGCTGAAATATGTAAATGCCTAGCAAGAATCTCTTGCTTCTGAGGGCATTGTAACATTGTTTGGGGCGCAACTTAATAATAGACCGATCACCACTGAGAAGTCCAAATTTGAGAGTCTTTATTAAGCCGGCCGGCTGACTGTCTCACACAATGCCCCCCAAAATGGCTATAAGGTTATAGGGTTCTTATACCAAAAATTACATTAATCATAAGTGTCTGTTGCTATGATTCAAAATTATACACTAACATCTTGAGATCATCATCCAGGTGGGAGTGGGGAGTGGGTCACCTAGGTACAAACTAAAGAATGGTTACTAACAACCACACAATTACTGCTACATGGTACACTGGTTAGGAGCAATAGAGATCAAAAGAGAGCAATTTTTCATTACATAGGAATTGTCATTTTATATTATTAAACATGTCACACCAAGAAACTGATGATGGGCACAGAGGTGGGGTGTTCCCATGGGAGAAACTTATTTCCTACATAACATGGAGTCTCAGAGCAAAATGGAGTCTGTTTAGTCATTTCCCTTATAGTCTGGCCTGTAACATTCTCATGGAGCCAGATATGTCAGCCCATCACAAACATAAGCAATTCCCAGGGTCCTTTCAGGTGAGACAAAGCCATGGGAGGGGGTACAGGCTGCAGCGGCTCTACCTCTTGGGCTGACTGTAGCTTGCTCTCCCTGGATGTTCACACTGGCCTTCCCTCTACTGCCAGCAAAGCTGCCTTGCTCTGGTTCCTGGATTTCTCTGGGAGTGCCTCTGGGTTACTCACGCGGAGTTCAACTGCTTTGTTTCAGTGACACACTGAGCTTGTAATAATGCCGCCCTCTGCCAGCCCTTGTGCAGCCTTTAGTGGCAGCTCTCAGCTCTTGGTGAAGATTTGTCACCACATAGACTGGTGTCTGGAGCTGTCTTCAGGACTTCCGTGTTGGTGATTGGAAACCCCAGTTCCTGAATGGAAGCTGTTTCCTCAGGTTGCCTCCTTGGGCCCTACAATTCAGAGCCACAGAATTTGACAACCCTAGTTTGTGTGACTTTAAACAACATTTTTCAACTCTTCTTAAGATGTTGGGTACCACCTGGATTGGTGGAGGAAGGGAATTCATAGGGTATCTGCTACTCAAGTAGAGACCCCAATTTTATCTGTTTTACATATTAAAAATACACACAAGATTTCCCTTGGAGAAAGGGTTTAGAGGCCAAAACGATAGGGAAAATCATCACTTTTCTCGTATGATCTTCTTTTAAAAACAGCTATCTCGAAGTCAAGCTTTAGTACAATTCACCCTTTTTGGTGGTCTGGTCTGAGTTTTGATAATCAAGACAGAGAACACTTCTATCATTCCAGAAAAATCTCCTCATTGTCCTTTGTAGTCAACTACAAGCCAACCCACCCCAGCTCCTGGAAGACAGAAATTTATTTTGTGTCCCTTCAGTTTTGCTTTTTACAGAATGTCATATAAGTGAAATCATAACATATAGGGTATTTTTATTATGAAGCAATCCTATAAATCACATGCAATTAGAAGAAGTCCCTCATAATCTTGCCCTCTACCCAGTTTCCCCCGATGGTAACATCTTCAGAGACAGTGCCATAACATCACAGCCAGGATCCTGACACAGACGCAGTGACGACACAGCACCCCAGGGAAACTCGTACTGTGTCCATTACTGCCCCTACTTCTCCCTCCTCATTCCTCCTTAACCTCTGGAAAACATTCATCTTGTTTCTATTCTATAACTTTGTCCTTTTAAGGATGTTCTATAAGTAGAATCATACAGTAAGCAACCTCCAGAGTTAGCTTTCTTCACTCAGCATAACTCTCTGGAGATTCCCCGAAATCATCATGCACATCCATAGCATGTTCCTGGTTCTCGCTGAGCAGGACTCCATGGTCTGGGCATACTACAGTTTGTTTAAGCACTCACCTGCTGAAGGACATCAGAGTTGCTTTCAGTGTGGTGCTATCATGAATAAAGTTGACATAAACATTGTGTACAGGTCTCTGAATGGACTCAGCTCTTCATTTCTCTGTGGTAAATACTTAGGAGATGAATGGATAAAGGAACTGTGGCATATATATATACAATGGAATATTACTCTGCCATGAAGAATGATAAAATTATGGCATTTGCAGGCAAATGGATGAAATTGGAGAATATCATGCTAAGTGAGATAAGCCAATCTCAAAAAACTAAAGGACGAATGATATCGCTAATAAGCGGATAGGACATATAATGGGGAGTAGGAGGGGTTAGCGTTAGGGTTAGGGTTAGGTTTAGGGTTAGGGATAAGGAGGGTGGTAAGAATGGAGGAAGGAAGGACTGTATAGAGGGAAAAGAGGGGTGGGAGGGGTGGGGGGGAGGAAAAAAATAACAGAATGAATCAAACAACATTACCCTATGTCAATTTATGATTCCACAAATGGTATGCCTTGACTCCATGTACAAATAGAGAAACAACATGTATCCCATTTGTTTAAATAAAAATAAATAAATAAATACATACATACATACTTAGGAGACCCTTTGCTGGATCATACATTTAGTTTTTAAAGAAACTGCCAAGCTCTTTTCTGAGTGAGTTTTATACTCCCACCAGCCATGTATGGGAGATCCAGCATCCCTGGCCCTTGGAAGCCTTTGCTGTTGTCGTGGTGCTTTATTCTAGCTGTTTTGATAGGTATGTAGTACTACCTCATTGTGGCTTTCATCTGCATTTCCCCAGTGTGAATGGCGTTGCCCAGTTTTCCATGGCTTCCTCAGTATGTTTATCTTCTTTGGTGAAATGTCCCTTTTGACCATATTCTATTTTGTTGTGGTTTGGATGTGAGGTGTCCCCTAAAAGCTCATGTGTAAAACAATGCAAGAAGGTGTGGAGGAGAAATGATTGGATTATAGCCTTAACCTAATTAGTGAATTAATCCTTGATGGGATTAACCGAGTGGTAACTGGAGGCAGGTGGGTGTGGGAGAAAGTGATTCACCTCAAACTCTGAGGAAGGGAGCTGACCTTTTATGAACTAGGACCTCTGAAAACGTGAGCTCTCAAACAAACTTTTCTTTCCTAAAATTGTTCTGTTCAGATCCTTCAGTCACAGTAGCAAAAAAGCTGACTAAAACATACTTGAATTCTTTTCTTTTCTACTGCGCAGTTTTAAGATTTTTAAAAATGTGTCCTAGATACATGCGCCTTCCGTTAGTGATATGGTTTGCAAATATTTTCCCCCACTCTGGAGCTGTGTTCTCATTCTGTTAAGAGGGTCTTCGCAGAGCAAAATTCTAAAATTTATATTGAAGAGTTTCTATTGTGGCTGTTTTAAAATCATCCATCATTCTAACATCTCAGTCAATGAGTGTCTTTTTTTCACAGAGTTTGAGATCTTCTTAGTTCTTGTTATGCCAAGTGATTTTTTTTTTTTTTTTTTTAATTACAAACTGGGCATTTTTGTGTTATGTGGTGAAACTCTGGGTCTCATTTAAACCTTCTGTTGCAGCTAGCTTTCTGTGATGGTGTTCCAACAGGGGAAGTAATTAAGGCACCACCTAATTATTGCCAGGGAAAGATGGAAATCCAGGCTCCCCACTGGGCCTCAGTGGACACCCGAGAAGGTTCCTTGTTGCTGGGCGGGGGTGGAGTTCTAACTGCCCGGTGGCCTCTGCTACCAAACACCCTAGCTTAGCAACGCGCTACACTTTAGAGGAAAGGTTGTCTACCCTCTGATCCCGTGTCTGACTGGGAGCTGGCTCAGTGCCATGCCCCAGCATCATGAGAGAATCATACAGCTTATTTCTAGCTCAGGGGGGAAAAAAACAAAGTTTAAAATTCTAGGCATCGTTTCTATTGAATGCTTATATCTTCTCCACCATGGTAAAGTCAAAAAAATCACAAGTCAAGTCATCATTAAGTCCAGGATTGTCTGTACTGGCTGGACACAGCACACAGGTGCCCTTGAGTTTGTTCTACTTGTAGCCATAAGGTACTCCGGGGCAGCTGCTTGTGGAGGAGGTGACCACACGTCCCAGTTTGACCAGGCCAGCTCCATGTTTATCTGCTGTGCTGGTGTAATTATTGATAGAACCCTTTCCACTGGTGAACATGTGCCTTGTCCATGATAAGACAAATTAAAGGACCCTCACTGCAGGAGAACGTCAGGTCTTGCTGTTGAGCTCAGCAGGCTGCACATAGGCACAACTATTTTCCTGGAGTTCTAGGAATTCTCAGATTTAATTTATTTTAAGGAAAGGTTGGCAGAAGGCAGTAGGATTTTCAAGACCTCATTATGAACCCTAACCCGTTCTCTTTAAAATCCAAGAGAGATGTTTTAAAACTCCATCTCATTTAGTGGCTCTTAAGACTCTGTTTCCATAAAACATTGGTGAGGGAGTCCCAAAGGAATAGTTCGGTAGCTTACATGAAATAAGAACCTCTGTTTTCCATGTCACGGGAAATGATGAGCCAATGGTAGAATGGACTTAATTTCAGTCTGTTTTCCAAATGTTCAGATCCTGCTAGTTGGTTGATAGATAAACATACACCCTGCTGAGTGAATACAATTTTTTTTAAAACTCAAGAGAGTATTTAAAAAATTTTTTATTTGTTTTAATTAGTTATACATGACAGTAGAATGCACTTTGATACATCATATGTAATGGAGTATAATTTCTCATTCTTCTGGTTACACATTATGTAGAATCACACCAGTCATGTAATCATATACATACATACGGTAAGAATGTCTGATTCATTCTACTATCCTTCAAGAAAGTATTTAATGACATAAGTATTTTTAGTGAAGTGAGTATTTCTGCATACCTGGAGTATGGTTATATTTTGGTAAAATTTAATTGGTAGTTTACATGATGGAATTTAACATATCCACATCTCATAGAGTTTTGGTGTTAATATTGCTGCTAATATATAATAATCACTGAATCCTAACATGTGCCAGGAATGTGCTGAGTGAGTCAGAGATGGTATCTATTTCCTCTTGGGGCAACATCATGAGACAGGTCCTATCATACCCAATTTTGCAGAAGAGGAAACTGAGGCTTGGGGACAGTAGAAAGCCTACTTCATGCTCTGCCATCTAAACTAATTTGAAATCATCAAAACATCCTGCATATTCACTGTGGTCCAAAAGCTATCATTTGACCTCTGTGCTCAGGCCATGATTCAATAACAATCAGAGAAAGCTCCGGAAGCCACAGCAAAATCATGTTTTTCTTTTGATTCTGAAAAGACCTTTTGTTTCGCCATGCTTTTTTTTTTCTTTTCTTTTCTTCTCAGGGACAAAGTTAAAGAATTTGAAAAAAACTGAGGAAATACTATACTAAATGCCATGCTGCTGATTTCCCTGGGGATCTCTCCAAGCCACAGGCGTAGCACACTGTTGGCTGCGATGCTCCTTAGAGGGATCTCCTTCCTTTCAGACTCCCACTTTAGTCTGGGTCTGTCCAAATCTTAGCTTACCCAAGGTGGGTACTTTGGGATTGTTGTCATCTGGCACACAGTAGGTGTACAATAGACATTAGTTTGAAGACTGAATGTGTTAAGTGAAGGAAGCAATGACCCGACATCGTTTTCACCAGGACCATGAGAAGCCTGAGTCCAGCACTGTCGGGGAGCAGGTCTGAGGATGTGGGTGTGGCTGGGGTAAGCAAAGAGGATGGTGGGAGGAGGGGGTGGACAGGGTAGTGGCAGCGTAGACGAAGCTGGGATCTGCAGACCTTCCTCCAACACTCGCCACCTGTGCTGCCTGTACTTACCTTTAGCATGGGGCTTGGCATGTCATCATCCCCAACAGAGTGCCATCAGGGCAAGCTCACGGCCATCCTTAATCCTTAGCACCATGCTGGGGACGCAGAGGAGCTCCAAGAGCAGATGGATGGGGCAGAAGCACCCTCTGGATAAACCTTAGCGTTGCCTTCGGGAGTCTGGCCATACTGTCCTTTTGTCTTCCGCCCTTCTGCTCCTGAGTGACCGGCCAGGCGCTGCTCGGCCACCCTGCCTTGCTCTTGCCCAGCGCCTACCTTTCCCTTTGCCCTGCTCACACTGGGCATCAGAACATGTTTCTGCTGTTCCCATGTCAGAGGCTGGCACTGGGCCATGTGAGCCTGGAAAGCCTTCCCTGCCTCCTGGCTGTCAGCAGGAAGGACAGAGAGGTGGCCTGAGATGCTTTTCTTGCTCACACACAAAGTGCACTTCTGCCAACAGTTCTGAAGGCCTTTTTGTCCCGCTGTGGTGTCAGAGCCTGGACGCACTTTGCATGGCAATGGGGGCTTTCCTGGAAAGCCCTCTGTTTTCTCTCCAGCCCGGCATTTCTTTGCCTTTTTAATGCCAGCCTGGATTATGGTCCACTGGCCTCAGGGGCCTTTTCCAAATCCAGACCAGACTGTAGGTCAGTTTTTCTCCTTATCTTTTTAAAAATAAATGTTTACTTTTAAAGTAATTATTAAAAATCAATATGTGTACATATATAAATACACATATGTATATATAAAACACTCATGAAAGAAAATTTAAAAAGACAGTAAGCACAAGTAATATTATCTCATTGCCTGTGCTAACGAATATTTGTTCTACTATTGATTTTTTAAAAAGTCTGATTATTACAGTAACAGACTCCAAATAGCATTACTCCAAGTTAAATATTTGCTTGACTATGTACACATTTATATGCAGTTCCTCATTTAAATTTTTAAAAAAGTTTTTAATAATTCCAGATTTACAGAAAAGTTGCAAAGATAGCACAGAGAGTTCCCATTTACCCCTCCCTCATCTAGATTCCTATAATGTTAGCATCTTGAAAAACTGATATATTTGTCAAAACTAAGACATTAACACTGGTCTAATACTATTAACTAAACAATAGATTTTAATCTCAGTTCGGTTGGTTTTGTTGATGTATGTTCTTTTTCTGATTCGGGATCACATGTGGGATCCCAGATTACGTTCAGTCCTCTGTCTCCTTAGGCTCTTCCCTTCTGTGACAATCAGTCCTCTCCTCGTTCTTCCTGACTGGAGCACTTTTGAAGAGTATCCAACTTAATCAGGAGTACCAAAGTGTACCAAGCAGGTCTTGGTAAGGGATATCACACAACAGGGGTTAGTCTGATGTTTTTCTCATAATACTACCTGGGTTAAGGATTTGGGGGAAGAATATCAGGAAGCCAAGGGCCCTTCTTCTCACATCATGTCCATGGTTCTTTTTGTCCTTCTTAATGTGTATATTTTTAAACTGACATGTGTATACTCTTAAGGTGTATATTTATAAAAAGGCATGAAACATCTTCCCATGCCATTATGGGGTCTTCTATCAATTATGATTTTGCTGCAACTCAGATAAGGCCTCAAGAATCCCTCTCGACGTAGCCTCACCCTCTGGGGAACCCACTTCAAAAGGACTTCACACTGAAGCATTTTGCCAAATCTGCTCTACAACATTTTTAAAGGCTGAAAAGTAGTCCCCTGAAAGGTTGTAGCCTAATGTGTTCTACTGATCCTTTACTTGGTTGTCCTTTTCTTTCCTTTTTCAATTCCTAAAGGAAGAATTGCTAGTATAGGTGATCTCTTACCCAAAATGCTGGGGTTCAGAAATGCTTTGGATTTGGGAATTTTTTTGGATTTTGGTATATTTGCATATACATAATGAAATCTAAGTCTACACTGAAACTTATTCTTGTTTCGTGTATACCTTATGCACATAGTCCGAAGCTAATTTCAGACAATATTTTTAATAATTTTATACAAAGTTTGTTTACACCGATCCATCAGAAAGCATCACAATAGCATCACAAAAATGCCCAAAAAGTTTTAGATTTTGGGGTCTTCTTGATTTTCAGATTAGAGATGCTCAATCTATCCTATTACTCTCGGATCAAAAGGAGCACATATTTTTAAAATTTGTGGCTGGTGTTGTGGCTCAGTAGTAGAGTGCTTGCCTAGCATATGTGTGGCACTAGGTTGGATCCTCAGCACCATGTTAAAAAAAAAATAAAATAAAGTCATTGTGTCCATCTACAACTAAAAAAAATTATTTTTAAAAGATGCATACTTTTAAATTGGCCCCAGAACATTTTCATGAATTTATACTCTCAATAGCGATGAAAAAACTCTTGTCCTCAAACAGTCAAAATTATTATGAAAAACAACAAATAGGAAAGTTTGTTACTTTTGACAGTTAAGAATGTTTTACTGTTTTTATCTATACTTCCTCAATTAGTACAGAGGTTGAACCTTCTATTTTGGTTTTATTGGCTATATATATATTTAATATTTTTAAAGCCTATTTATGTTATTTATCCACTGAAAGATAATAGTGGTTTCTTCATTGACTTGTAATATATCAAAACTAAAAAATATGTAGCAACATTTGTTATAAAATTCTTCCAATCTGAAGTTGATCCTTAAATTTTGTATAGTGTTTATTAATATACTGGTATTTTAAAGTTTTATGGAGGATCTAAGTTCAATTTCTTCTCTTATGGTTTGGATGTGAGGTGTCCCCCAAAAACTCACGTGTGAGACAATGCAAGAAAATCAGAGGAGAAATGGTTGGGTGATAAAAGCCTTAAACTAATCAGTGAATTAATCACCAGATGGGATTAATTGAGTGGTAACAGAAGGCAGGTTGGGTGTGGTTGGAGGAGGTGGGGCATTGGGGGCGTGGCTTTGGAGTATGTATTTTGTGTCTGGGAAGGGGAGTCTCTCTCTGCTCTCTGATCATCATGTGAGCTGCTTCCATTTGCCACACTCTTCCACCATGATGTCCAGCCTCACCTCAAGCCCTGAGGAATGGAGCTGTCTGTGGATGGGGGACCTCTGAAACTGTGAGCCCCTAAATAAACTTTTCTTCCTTTAGAATTGTTCTGGTCCTATCTTTTAGTTACAGCAGTGAAAAAGTTGACTAAAACATCTTCCAAAAGAATCAATCAATCATTCCATCCTTATTTATTATGACCGCCTGTCTTTCCTTATTGATTTAAATGCCACCTTCGTGGATATTTAGTTCTTCTACCGAGTTTTCTTCCCCCCTTACCTATTTTGTCACTCAGAACTGCACATCAGATTCTACACTCCTTGTATCTTGAGCAGAGTTTTATGATACTGTTCAATACTATATGGAACAAGACCTTCTCTTTACTCCAGCTTTTTAAAAATTAGCTATTCAAGTTTTGCCTTTTCATTCTGATGAATTTTAGAATTATTTCAAGAAGATTAAAAAATCTCACAGGAATATTAAATATATCATTTGGATTAGTCAGGGGAGATTTGCTAGCCTTGCCCTGCTCAATCTGCTAATTCAGTTACATGCTCTTTCTTTTTAGTCACATCTTCTATATCTTTTGGAGAACAATTTTTCTTTTTCCTGAGTTTTCTATGCCTTGGATTCACTAGGCCAGTTTTTACTGCCCAATTGAAACAATAATGTAAAGAAGGAAATGTTTTTGCAAAATAGTCTTTTAACTCTATCAGTGTGGGGTGGAGATAAGGAGGTAAATGACCCAATGCCCTTGCAGAGGAAAGTGATTAGTATAAAGAAAAGGAATTGGAAGAAAGAAAAATAAAAAACCATTGTGGCACTTTGGTGAGCAGGCTTCTGGGAGCCAGACAGCCTTGGGTTCAGATCCCCTTGGATCCTCTGTTCACCAGCTCTGGGATTGAGCTCCCTCCTGGGCCTTGGCCTCACTGTGAAATGGAGGTGGCTTCTGCAGAGTCCTAGCAAGCAGAACTCAAGTGTGTTAAGTGTTCAGTACTATACCTGACACGCTCCATAAGTGCTCCATAAGTGACTAAACATGCACACATTTCAAACACTGTGAAAGACTAGTGAAACTGAACACAGACGAGACCACAAGAAATTCTGAACGTTCTAAGAAGTTTTTTGGCAATATTCTCTGACCACACATGACAAGGCTAGAAGTTAATGGTAAAAGTTTGAACAACAATAACAAAACAAACAAACAAACAAAAAACAACAGTGCTTAGAAGACTTAGAGAAAAACACCTCTCTCAAAATTTTTTGAGGCACATACTCATCCACTTAAAGTGGTATTATTTAGTGGTTTGGAGACTGTTTACAGAGCTATACAACCATTGCTACAGTCGATATTAGAACATTTTCATCTTCCTAAAAAGAAACCACCGGGTACCTGTCAGTGACTTCTTCCCTTTCCCTCCCCTGATGCCCACCCCCAGCCCTGGGCAACCACAGATGATTCTGTCTCTGGATTCACCTGTTTTGGGACATTTCATACAAATGGAATCATACAATTTTGGGTGCTTGGTGTTCAGTTTCTTTCACTTAGTGTGGTTCCAAAGTTTCTCCATGTTATAGAATGTGCCAGCACTTGATTAGGTGTTATGGGCAAATTCCACTACATGGATCTGTGTTTGTTTATCCATTCCTCTGTTGATGAACATTTGGGTTCCTACTTTTTGACTGTCATAATGTGCTGTGAACATTTGTGATTAAGTTCTTGTGTGGATATGTGTTTCACTCAGGTTAAGTTGTAACTCTATGCTTTATTTTTTGACATTGACCAGAACTGTTTCCCAAAGTGGTTGTACCCATTTGCATTCCTCCCACAGTGTGAATTTCCCATTTCCCCACATTCTTGTCGACACTTGTTATTGTCATCTTTTTCATCTTAGCCATGCCAGTGGGTGTGAAGTGGTATCTCATCTTGGTTTTGATTTTCATTTCCCTGATGACTGATGATGCAGAACATCTTTTTGTGTTTTTATTTATCTTATTTGGAGAAATATCTATTCAAATCCTCTGCTCCCTTTTTAAATTGGGTGACTTTTTTTTTTTTTTTTTTTTTTTTTTTTTTTTGCACCTCCAGCTGGGGAAACAGTGGAATACCTGGTAGCTACTTCGTACATCTTGTTAGACAGAAGAAAAGAGAAAGGACCAAATCAAAGGCAGATGCCAACTTTCTGATCATAAGAAATATACCATTTCTTATGTGACACAGATGTGAGAAATGAAAATGGGGAATGATGAAGATATTAGGGAAGAGTGCTATTAGAAGATAAACTGCTGGAGATCGTTGGGCGTCCCAGGTATTACCAAGTTGTTCAATCTTATGGGATCAACAGTTGTTTTAATTTCCTGTGTAAATGTGGTAAGTCTAGGACTATCCCTACTGTGTCTGGGTAGCTTTGGGACAGAAAAGAAATGGAAATTCCTACCTAAAACCTGTCTCCAACCTCTGCCTAACCTCTCTGAGTGGCTCTTTGTCCCATCTCCTTGTTGCTTTAGCCCCCTGACTTGCTCCAGAACATTCACACAGCCCTTCCTCATGTGTGCTCTCTGGGGTAGGCATGTTGCAAATTTTACTGAAGGTAGGGAGTTAACGGGAGGGTGGTCTAGGTACAGGCCAGGAACTTGAGTATTCAGCATCACTGTTGCTAAAGCTGACTCGTTCCACAGCAGAGTAACTGTGACTGGCCAGCTCTCCCTCAGCCTAGGGATGCTGCCATGGTGCTGCCTACTGAGTCCTTTACTCCCCTCCTGACTTCCCCTCCTCACTCCCCTACTCTCCATGTCTCCTGAGGAAACTGGAAATTTCCCTCATTTGCCTCAACCTCCTCTTTCAAACTGTGTCCTAGGCCTCAAGTGAAAGGGCAGTTAACACTGCCTACTCGGACGCTGCCGTCATGCACACATACACACTCTCTTTAACAGAAGCTTTAGCTATTGCTTTAAAGTGCTGGAGAAGAAATCTTTGTCAGAGCTTCCAGCCAGAGTATCTGGCTGTCTTCTCTGAACAACAGTTTCTGTGAGGAAAAGTGGGAGAAGGTGAATGACCCACCTTTTCAGAGCAACCTCACAGGCCACTGCTTTTTCTTTTCTTTTCTTTTCTTTTTTTTTAAATTTCATTGCAAGGGAAACCGTGAACTTGGTGAAGGAGAAGTTTAGGGTGAATGCCTCACCAAGAAGTGAAAATCGCCTCAGTCTTCCTGCTGGATGGTGTCTCCAGGAGTTTCCTAGGCTCTCTTTAGTAGCAGAACTCCTTTTGAAAAATAAAGTCATAGGCAGGTCCCAATACACAAAAACCAATAAAAGGGAACTGATTTGGTTATTGGTTATTATAATGTTGTTAAAATGCTCAGTGAAGAAGGGATAGAGTATGATACTTTCCAACGCTCAGGAGAAAACATGAAACAAATCCATCGGGCCTCTGAGAGGGCATGGTCTGACTGTTCCCCAGATCGCTTTGGGGCGCTTCTGGTTTATAAGCATTCCAGAGCCACATGAAAGAAATACATAAGTAACTAAGCAGAACTTTATCTTTTCCTTTCCCCAGTATTTTATAAATCATTTATTTAGAAGAACAATTCAAAATACCTTGTATTTTAAAAATCTTTTAAAAAGAACTTTGCATTCCATCAAACCCAGGCTTTACAAATCATATCCTCTTTAGTTCCTTCTTTGGCAATCCCTGCTGAAGACTTCTGAATTTCTTTCCACTAAGCAGAAGTTGAAGGCGTTCATGATGAGCCTAACCCATAGGTTTCCATCCATTGTTTCCAGAACAGGATTACACAGACTGGAGTTTGCAAAATTACCAAGTGTATGTGTGTGGGGGGGTGCTTTTGATATTAGATACTAATAAAAACACATCAGAAAAAATACATTGTTTTCTCAACTTCTAAAAATGGCACTTAGATAACACTGGCTTATTTTATTGATCACCCAGAAAATATTTTCTTCAAAGTCTACTCATTTTCATCTTTGGGTTCTGTTTTCCTGAGGCAGATCTGGTGCCTAACGAAGTCTTATTATTGTATTTGATTATCTTTAACACCCTCACAAAGTGTTTTCTAGCTTCCTAGAAAAAAATTGATGACTTGATTCTTGGCTGATCCTGCTGACTTGCTGGTTAGTAGGCATTTTTTCTTAATTTCTTTTTCACTGGTGTCAAGGGGAAATGGAAACAGTGAGGGCTCTTTTTTCTTCTTCCTTTGCTAAGCCCTTAACTGAAACCTCTCTTTCTTGAATTTTTACCACCCATGTCCAGCTCTTGGGTCTCAGACCACAGACTCCACTGGACCCCCTATGGTGTGTGAAGAAAACGCCACTATACTCCTAACCCTGAAATAGTGTTATCTTCCACATCACAAAGTTAGAAGTGACGGTACAGACGAGAAGTCTATCTTCCTTTCCCAAGGAAATAAACTACAGTTTAAAAGAGATTTATGGTAACTTGACAAAGACGCCTGCTCTCTGCTCACAAATCAGGACCTGTTCTGCTCAGTGGGTTTTGCTGACCTCCTGCCCTCTGTTACTGCCTGGAAAGAGCGCTTCTCTGAGCTGAACTGCTGAACATTCTGGAAGAAGTACACTTGCTCTTCAGGTGGAGAATGGGGTAAGGCAAAGCACATTCTAAGGGGAGCAGCCAAAAGGCCATCCACCCATCCATATGTTTATTCATGATCTTTTGGATTCTCAGCAGCTTGCATTTTGACGTTGCAGAAGGCTCTGTTCCATCTTCCAACCTATGAATAAGATCAGAGCTCCACTCTCTGCCAATGCATTGACTGGGACATCATCCAGGTACCTGTGGGTGGGAATGTTATTCGATGCTCAATAAATATTTGTTGAAACAAATTTTCCTCCTGAAACCTAATTGGAGGTGGTGAATGGACAGAGGGAAGTGAAAAAAAATTTGCCCTTTTTCTTTTTCCAGGAGATTGGTTTAGTTATATTAGAGACAGACTTGCAAATTAGCTTGGAAAATCCATTCATTAGTCTAAATAAAGTTTAATGAACTCCATAGTTTTTGCTATCATTGAGCTAAGATTTTAGAGATTTTTAAAACAATGTATCTATAAAATAAAGTTGGAAAAACTCCAAAGACCTAACCTAGTCTAACCAAGAAGATACAGTCTTGACTACCAATTGTTATATGCAAGGATAATAAAGCAAAGCTGGATGAAATGTGTGAACCAAGTCCTTATAAAATGTCATGAAGTAAGTTCTAGAAGAGTTCAAAGGAACAAGTTCGGTTTGTTTCATTCATTCATTCTTTCAATATTAATTCATTCAAAATTTCTAGGCTTTACCCCAGCTAAGCACTAGACAGCTTGAGATGAGCAAGATAGAGTTCTTGTCTCCAGAGGGCTCACAGCATTGGAGGAGCTCATAAGTTGATTGCACTTTGGGTACTTATTGATGCTATTATGTGTAACATGTAGTGGGTATGTAGAAGAGGTGCAGGGAACCCAATTGAGTTAGCTAGGGAAGCTCTCTGAAGGAAGTATCTCTGGAACTCCATCAGTGAAGGTTAATTACAGGCAGAAGGAGCAGCCTAAAAATGCATGTACTTTGGGAAAAGAACAGTTTGTGCAATGCAAGTTTCCAGTGGGTGGGAAGAGCTTGGGTAGAGGTCATAACAGGAAGCAGAGTGGATCTGGGCACTTTATAACCTCGACTGGAGCATCCACCATCCACAGGCTAGAGAGGCAGGGAGTGCTGTAGGACACCTGAAATGAGCAAAGAACACACAGTGGTTTAACAGTGGAAAGAGATGAGGCAGACCAAGAGATCTATGAGTATTCTGGATCCGTCAAGAGAAAAATCCCTGTGTTTGTGGGCTCTGTGAATAGACTGCTACAAGTCAAAGTGGTAGCCAGATGCCAGGGACTCTGAAAGGGTTGAGGTTTTCCCATCTTGTAAGCTAACAAGTTGGCCTGCCATGGTTACATGGGTGCTGACAGAAGACAAGACCCTCTGGAGTCAGGGACTAAAGACTTCCTCAAAGAAATGACAGGAGCCATAGTGTCAACTCACTCACCTCAGTCCCCTGAGCCCCAAGGCCCACAGGTGAGTCTCAATGGGGACCCACACCCAGCGAGTTACACCCAGGGGAGGAACATGGGGCCACTGCCTTAGAGCAGCTCTTTGTCTTATGAGAGAGATTTTATCTCATCTCCTGAGAGTGACTGCTGTAAACAGAACCTCAGGAAATGGCCAGGTAAAGAGAGATGAGGGTGTGGCAAGACACGTAGGAGTGTGAGAGACCATGGGAAAAGTGTCCCAACATGGGAAAGTTGTTGTCTTACTTCAGGCTGCTGCAATACATTCCCAAAGATGAGGAGGCTTAAACGACATCGACTTCCCACAGATCTTGGATGATCCAAGATCAAGGTGTGATTATAAACCATCTGTGGATGCTAACACACAACAGGGGGTGGGGAGAATAGAAGTTCAGTAGATTCGGCAAAGGGAAAAGAAAGGAAGAGAGGGGAATGGGATAGGAAAGACAGCGGAAGGAATGTAACACGACTTCCCTATGCACACATATGCATATACCGCAGTGAATCTCACCATCATGCACATCCACAAGACTGGATCCTAATTAGAATAAGACATACTCCATGCTTGTATAAATATGTCAAAATACACTCTACTGTCATGTATAACTAAAAATAACAAATAGAATAAAATTAAAAGGCTTCTGGATCCAGTTGCTTTCTGGCTGTCCCCAGAGGTCTGCCTCTGTCTAGCCTCCTGGAGCCAAAACCCCACGTGGACAGTGGAGCAGGCAGTGTGCCCATCCTCCAGGTGCAGTCAGTGTGGGATGCTGAGGGCTCAGAGCTTCCCCTGCCCTCCAGAATTGTCATAGTCCAGCAGAAACTGCTTTTGTCAGGTGACTGACAACCTTCTCAAAAACCCAGAGATAACGAAAGATGGTAGAGTGTACACAAGTTTGGCTCCTTGGCCTTATGGTAGAGTGAATGTGGTGCTGCAGTTCTTACTCCAGAACTTCTGTGGGAAGGCTGAAGCTAGACTCCAGCTGTACCACATTCCCTGCCTTCCCTCGTTCACTCACTCCCCTTGCCTTGAGAGCATCTCCCTTAATAAGTCATGTGCACTGAAGCCCTGCCTCAGGCTCTGGAAGGCTTCTTGAGACTTGGCCCAGAATTGACAGTCTGCTGTGTTCTTGATTCAGGCTTCTCTATTGCTCCATCCCATGTGAGCAACTTTTGCTTCTGACCCAGACCTCTGGATCTCTGAGATGAGAATGGTATGCAGATGCCTGCTAACACAGAAGAGGAATTTGGACAATACTTAATCACAAAGCATCCCCATCCCTCATCTGACTACGTCAGGCTGGTATTCATACCTTGCCCATAAGCTCTTCTGCCCTGTGAAGTGATTGCTCTGTGCTTGACTTATTTCTGTGTTGTTATTCAGTAATAGACCCCAGAGTGGTTTCTGCATCATTAGAACTCACCCTGCACACATGTAAGAAGGCTGGGGAGGTAGCTCAGTGGTCAACCTCTTGTATCGCATGCTCCAGGCCCTAGGTTCGATCTCCAGTAACATCAAAAAGGAAAATAAAAGAAGGAAATATGTGAGAAACCTTTACTATAAATGAGAAACAGTTGTATCCACAGTAAAAAATAAATAAATAAATAAATAAAGCCAACAGCAAGTGGTCAAAATGCAGGGTCCTGCAGAGAGCCACTAAGACAGGCCTGGCAAGATGAAGGATCCCAGAGGTAATCAGCTGACAATTACTGGAACTTCCCTGTGCCAGACACAATATTGATGTACCCTGCAGACACTCGTGGCATTCTTAAAACTTCCTTGGTACATATTATTATCTCCATTTTACTGATGAAGTCACTAAAGAAGAATTAAGTAACCTGACTAATATAAAGTGCAAGAAAGTAGTGGAGTCAGATTTTGAGCCTTTGTCTGACTGATTCCAAAGCCTGTTTTCTTTCTATAATCAACTTGTCCTATATAATGTCCTGAAGAGTTTACCATTGCTTTTCCAGAAATCTGGATCCCTCCAGAACAAGCTAGAGAGAATTGGGCCTGGGCCTGATCTTGAAGCTAGATTGCCTAGCAGCTAGATGGAGATGGACAGAGTTTTGACATGAATCTACTCTTTTATTGGGTGATGGTGAAGTCAGGGTATCACAGTGCTACAAGGAAGAGCCAAGCGACTGAGACCAGCTAAGGCAGGGCATTGTCCAGCATCCAGAGATGCCAGATTCAAGGCCCAATTTGCCTAGACCTTCTGACTCTGGGAAGCAAGAACCCTGGACCTGGAACTGTGTGACCACTGCTGGGCTCCATTTCTCATCCAGCGGGGAGCAGAGTGGCTGCACCCATGGACTGTCAAATTTCCCTCCAGCTCTAAAAGTCCCTGATTCTCAATCAGTGAAAAGGCTGGCATTTCCCATCCTTCTTTGCTCTCTCTGTGTAAATCCTGGGCTGATGACCAGTGATCCAAGTCCCTCAGCCCAGCCAAGGAGACAGAAAGCCTGACTTTCCCAGCCATGAAAAGAGCTGACAGGCTGTTCTCTGGGCTCCCCTCGGGCAGGAGCATTGACAAGAGCTGGAAGAGGGAGACTTTGGCAGGGGGCATTCTCAAGTTGCTCCACAAAGGACCTCTTTTCTTTCCCAGGCAGGGAGACAAATACTGCTGCTCCCTCTGGCTGTAGGGACTGGGGGTGTGGACAAGGTTCCCATGCCTGGACTCAAGAAAATTGCAAGCAAAGAAAAAAAATGTGCATGGGCTTTTGGCTGTGCTTCTTGACTTGAGGCCAGATGGCCAATGGGTTCAAAATTACATCACTATTGACTATCTGAGTAATTTCTCTGTTTGACCCTCTTGGAAGAATAGTTGCCTTGGCAACAGATTGTTATCAGTTCCTTAACAATCGGTGCTAAGGAGCAATTTCCTCATGTTGCAAACCAGTGTCCTAAGAGTTGGGTGTGAGGGACCTCACCCCACCCCCAGGTCTCTGGGTGGATTTTACAGCATTTAGAAATAGAACTGGGTTCAACGGCCAGCTTTATCAGTTGGTCAGTAAGGGCCAGGACACTGGGGCTGGGATTGCCAATGTTGCTCGCCTGCAGACAGCTGAGCAGAGGACTGAACTAAGCCTCTGGGATGCTCATTCCTATCACTGAAGGCTGCTTAGCCTCAACCCTCAGGAGGACCTGATAGGAGACAGCCAGCGCCACTGAGGCAGCTGGGGGAGGTGGTTTATTTCTGATGCCTCTGTTCTCCCTGCCTCTTGCTGCATTTGTCTTCCAACTTGCTGTATGACAGGTTTACCCCTCTGTGCTTCAGGATGGATGATCCAGGAAGCATCTAAAAAGAAATTATAGGAGGATAATTGGCTGTAATTTTTTTTTTTTTTTTTTTTTTTTTTTTGGTACTTGGAATTGACCCCAGAGATGCTTAGCCACTGAACCACATCCTCAGTCCTTTTAAATATTTTATTTAAGGACAGGTTCTCACTGAGTTGTTTAGGGCCTTGCTAAGTGGCTGAGGCTGGCTTTGAACTCACCATTCCCCTGCTTCAAACTCCTGAGCCCACTGGGCTTGCAGGCATGCGCTACCACACTGGGCTGCTGTATCTTGACTTCCAAGGAGTTACATCATCCCAATAAACCCATCACAAGTTGAAAATATCCTAGATTGTTTTGGCATCAGATCTGCTATTTTGCTGCTGCCATTATTCTCCCTCCCCTACACCACTTTCTAGTCAAGTCATTGATCCAGATTGTTAGTCCGTGGACCTCCTCGCCAGTCATTGGTCCATTGTCCTCACCAGTCATTAGTCCATTGTTATCAGCCCGCAAAATTCCACTTCTTAAGAATAGCTCCCCCGCCTTTCTTTCTCTCTCTCTCACTCACTCACTCTCACCCCCTCTCTATGCTCTCTTGCTCTCATTCTCTCTCTCTCTCTCTCTCTCTCTCTCTCTCACCCTGCAGGCAGACACTCTGCTTGTCTGCTTAAAAAATCTCTTGCGTGAGTTCCCATGTCTGGAGTGGTTTCTGGGTGTTTTCAGGTTGAAAATGCATTTAATACACTGAACTTCCTGAGCTTCGGTTGTTTGTCCTCGTGATCACGTGGCCATTGGAAAGCTTCGGCTCTTGGCAGCATCGAGTGAGCAACATGCTGTCCATCAGCAGCGTGGGAAAAGATGAAAATTGAAAATTTACTAAAAGCATATCACTTTTGCCCCATCACCAAACTGAAAAATGTTTAAGTGGAATCATCATAAGTCCGGGACCGGATGGAGTCAGTAGAAAGTGGCACCATGGTTTCCCTTGGGCATGTGGAAGTTGAAGTGAGGAGGTGGAGCTCAGAGGTTTAGGTGTTTTGCCCAAAGCAGCACAGCCAGTAAGCAGTGAGGCAGGAATTTGAGAATTAGCCTGTGCCTTGTGGCTTGTAGGAGGTGGAATTTGAGTCTGCGTTAGGGACAACTAGCAGAACCCAGCAAGTGCCCTAAAAAACAATGACAACTCTGCCTACGAAGCAACTATCTTTGTGTCTTTGAGCACATGAGGAATCACATATGCTCCTGGAGGAATGAGTGGTGACATCTGGGTCTAAGGCTTTTTTTACTGCACATAGCTCAGAGGAACAGAGCCCTGCCTTCTCTTGACTTTTGAACTTTGGCTTCAGAAAGGAAAAGTGCCCTACCTCTGGCAGACCTTTCCTGAAATCTCCAAATGCTTCCTTCAAATAGCAGAAAGACGGCCCAGGTTGGCTTCCCCATCATCTATCTTTGACCAACGAAAGGAGGTTGCATGCGGTTCTCTAAGTCTGGGGAAGACAAGGCAAAGGACTAGAATTATTGAAAGTCAATGTTTTGGGGCTACTTTTTCATCTAATTTTTCTACTATATCCTAACCCTATTGATACTTATATTACCATGCATGATTTTGCAGATCACTGAGGTTCAGAAAGGGGAGAGAAACTGGGTTAATAGAATTTCAGCAGACTCTGAAATTTTTCTTAGAGAGGGAATGATCTTTATTGGCTAAGATATCTTTATAAACCTATTTGATTAAAAGTAAAGCCAGAAGATCAGGGATACCAGCTGGGACAGCACAGAAGATGCTGTCCTCCAAGGGGTAGGAGCAGGTGGACAGAGAGGGAAGGAGGAAAAGGAAAGGGAGTCAGCAATATGTGCAGAGAGACTGGGGCCCAGTGACTCCAGTGACTCCAGGAAGCTTTCTGTTATGGGCAGCCACAGGCCCTTCATACCTGCACAAAGCTCCAATAGAGAAGCATCCGGAAGGGTGGAGTTCATTTGTGGAAACTACAAAAAGTGATATTTCTTTGTTTACTTCCATGGGGTGAGGAGGACCCTGCAGCCTAAGGAGGCCTTGAGAACCGGCCATGCAGATCCCCTTCACACACAGTACTGGCCTCCACTGGAGTCCTGGAAAAGGCTGTGGCCTTCTATAGGGGATGGATGGGATCTTCACACCTGAGGGCATGGGTGTGCTGGAGCTGGCTTATCTCTTCCCAGCTCCCCCTTCAGTGACATTGCCTTGGTAGCTTCAAATCTGCCATGGTGGGAGGGTTGGCACTTTCAAGGGCAGTTGACAAACACTGCGAGTCAATGGGCCTGTTTTGTTTATGTGATAACCAGTTGTTAAACATACACTAGTGCACCTCTGCCTCAGATGCCAAGAAGACTCCTGCGACATCTGTTTACGCCCACTTACCAAGCTGTTTACTTAATGCTGAAGTAAACAACGGTGTCAAAGTTTACACCTTCTGAAGGAAGGATCTGCGAACCTTTTCTATTTCTGATTGAGTTATAGGGAGGCATTGGTCAGAGTGGGGCAATGGTGTAAGTGCTAATATATATATATATATATATACATATATATATATATATATTTTTTTTTTTTTTAAGAGGAACTGGAAAAATACCCCCAAATAATTGCCTTTTGAATGAGTGACCAGGAGTGAGGCTGAAGAAGGGAGCGAAAAATGATCTTCAAAGTGGCCTTAGAGAAATGGTACCCTTACACAGTGAGAAAGGGGTGGCATGTGTTCCTTGGTACCAGTTAGCGTGATGGCCTGGTCTGTCTGAGAAAGAACAGAATGTGTGAGAAACCAAAATCCAAATGAAAATCTGGGCAGAGTGCTGTGGTCTTTGCAAAGCAAAAATATCTACCTCTTTATTTTCTTTGGATCTCCATGAATCAAACCAACTATTCCAAAGCTATTCCAGAGCTTGCCCTTTCTTTCTTTTCTTTTCTTTCTTTCTTTCTTTCTTTCTTTCTTTCTTTCTTTCTTTCTTTCTTTCTTTCTTTCTTTCTTTCTTTTTTTTTTTCTTCTGGTACTGGAGATTGAACCCAGGGGTACTTTACCACTGAGCCATATCCCCAAGTCCTTTTTATTATTATTTTTTTATTTTGAGACAGAGTCTTCCTAAGTTGCAGAGGTTCTCCCTAAAATGCTGAGTGAGGCTGGTATTGAATTTGAGATCTTCCTACCTCAGCCTCCTGAGTCAGTGGGTTATAGGTATGAACCACCCCACATGGCTCCAAAGCTCTTTCTGCTTATATCTTCAATGAAGGTGTTGCTTGGAGACTCTCATTTGATTTCCTTGCTATTTAAACTGTTTTATTTTGAAGTAATTACATACTTACAGAATTGCTGCAAAAGTAGTACGGAAAGCTTGCATCCACTTTTCTTTGGGCTTCTTCTGATGTTAGCAACTTGATTGAATAACAGGAGTGTGATTATCAAAACCAGGAAATTAACATGATTACAATACTCTTAGGTAGATAGATTTTTTTTAATTTCACCAATTTTCCTCCTAATGTCTGTTCTGTCCCAGGATCCATTTATTTAATATCCCACAGTACACTGGGTTGCTGTGCTTTCTTAAGTCTCCTCCAATCTGTAACTATCCCTCAAGCCTTTCTTCATCCTGAAGGCCTTAACACATTTGAAGAACACTAGACAGTTATTTTATGAACTGTCTCTCAGTTGGGGTTTGTCTAATGCTGTCATGTGCTTAGATTGTGGCTGTGTGTTTTCAGAGAGACCACAGGAGTGTTGTGTTCCTAGCAGATCATGTCAGGGGTAAATGATGTTGCTATGTCTTACCATTGTTTATATTAACCTTATCTCTTTGTTACAGTGGTGTCATTTAGCCTTGTCCACTACAAAGTTATTATTTTCCCCTGTGTAACTGATTAATATCTTGAGGGACCAACTGTGAGACTATGCAAACTTCCCCCTACTGATTTTAGTATCCGTAGGTGAATATTCCTGTGACAATTGTTACCATGGTGTTTGCTTAATAATGATTTTATATGTCCTTCATTCTTTCTTTATTAACAGGAATGCTTCATAAGAAGAAGCTCTCTTCTTCCCCTATTGATTTATTTATTCAATTATTCATATGGGTATGAAATCATGAACATTTTATTTTTTGATGTACTAGTCTGGGTTCTCTAGAGAATCAGAACCAATAGGGTGTATATTTATACAGGGAAATTTACTTTAAGGAACTGACTCACACTTATGAGGGCTGAAAAGTCCAAACACTGCAGGTGGGCCAGCAGACTGGAGGCCCAGAGAAGAGTTTGGTGTTGCAGTTCAACCTGAAGGCTGTTTGTGGTAGAATTCTCTCATTTCGAGGGAAGTCTGTCTTTTTTTCTACTAGGCCTTTTGCTGGCTGATCGGAAGAGACCCACACACACCATGGGAGCAGTTTGCTTTATTCAAAGTCCACTGATTTAAATGTTATTTCCATCCAAAAGCATCCTCAAGAAACACACAGAATGTTTGACCATATATCTGGGCAAATGATCCAGTCAAGTTGACACACAATTATTATAAATTTGTTGATAAAATTATCCATCTTTGACCATTGGAGTTTCTTTTAAGGTAGTGCTTGTGTCTTTTTGACCTGTCCCCATTTTTCCCAAGTACTTTCTTATTTCTTGGTACCAGGCCCATTTTGCATTTTTTCTGTCCCAGCCCTGGATGAATCACTTCTTCAAGGAGTCTTATTTCCTATTATTGGAGAATGGCATTTTAAAACCAATTTCTGGGTGCCAGGTGTGCTCATTGCTACTGTTTTTTTATAGCCCCTCTTAGAGGACAGGCTGGGGAATATTTTAAGTATATGAATGAACACACACAGATACCATAAACATTTACATTTATTTTTTACCAATCAATATGTATACAGTAAAACAAAACAGAATTTTCAAAGATAAAAATATTTTAACAGACATTCACTACAGAAGATATACTAATGGAAAATACACATACACAACCATAAAATGCTCAGCTTCATTAGTCGTTAAAGAAAGACTAATTAAAATCCAATGATACCACTACACCTATTACAACGGCTGAACTGAAAAAGAAAAGCCATACCAAGTATTAGTGAGCATGTGGAGAAACTGCAATTTACATACATTGTTAGTGGGAATGTCAATAGAACAACCACTTTGGAAAATTGTTAGCTTCTTTAAAAAAAAAAAAAGTTGAACATATACCTAACATATGTTCCAAGGTGGAGAAATGAAAACATGAATCCATACAAAGACCTGAAGAAGCATATCCAGGGCAGGTGGGGGATTCAATAGTGCGGTTTGGATATGTTAAATTTCAAGAGGCCTATTGGATATCATAGTGGAAAAGTAGACAAATGAATGAATTTGGAATTTAGGAAAGAAGGTGAGCTGGTGATACAAGTATGGAATCATGGTCATGTCAATGGTATTTAAAGAAGGGGTCCTAGGAGTGGGTCTTCAAGAGGAGACAAAACTTCAGGAGCACAAATGGAAGATGATCCAATAAATGGGATATAGAAGGAATGCCCAGTGATATAGGAGGGAAACCAGAACAATGGAGTCAGGGATATTTCAAGAAAGACAGGATAGTGTTGAGTATAGTTTAGAAAATACAAATGAAGACTGAAAAGTAACCAATGGATTTGTCAACTTAGAGGTCACTGTCAACTTAGAGGTCAAGAGCTCTTAACAAAAGCTGTGTGAGAGAACGGGGTGCGGCGGTGAGAACCTAACTGGAATGGGTTGAGGAGAGGATGGAAAGGAGGAAGTGGAGATTAGCTACACAACACTTTCAAGAAATTATGTTGTAAAGGGGAACTGAGAATTTAGGAGAACAATTAGAGGGGCATATGAGGGGTAAGGAAAAGTTTATTCAAACATTAGAAATACTAGTTCATTTCATGTGCCTGGAAATGGTAGAAAGAGACAGCCACAGGAGGGATGTCCTAAGATGGTGATGGGTCAGAGTGGATGAAGCACAGGCAGCAAGAGGATGTAAGGCAGGAAGGAACATGGATTCAGGTGCAGGAAGGTGGGATTGTCTGAAGGCAGGAAAATGAGAGAGTCCCTGGCTGATTCCTTCAGTTTGTTTTGGGAAGCATGGGATGGGGTTATCTGTAGAGATGAGGGGTCGGGGGTCTAGGGACATGGGAGCAGTGTCCATGGGAGGCAAGAGAAAGCAGGGGCAGAGATGCAGAAACTGAGGTGAGCTAAGAGGAGGCCAGATGACTGGTGTGTCTCCCCACACCCATTTCTTCCTGTGCAGAGAGTATGGTGTGGACAGTGTAGAGAGGCAGGAGGGTAGGTTTAGGTTACAAAAGGACTCCAAAACGCAAGCAGAGGATAACCCATTTGGAAAAAGGAGGAATCACTGTTGATTTAGCGTTAGAAATGGTCTGGTATGGATGAGCTGTCAGAAAGGTGGGGTCATAGCTGCCAAGGAGCTAGAGCATCAGGAGTAGGGCCAGCTAAAGGAGAGGGCTTCAGAAGGAGGAAGAAGAATACATGAGACATTCCAGAGAAAAAAACTACAGGATTTAAGCACAGAATAAGGCCTCTCTTACATCCCTCCATGGCTGCAGTAGTCCAGCCCAGTACCTGGGCCCCTCCAGACCCCAGTGACAGTCCATCTCCAACTCCATCCCTGCCTCACTCTTTTTTTTTTTTTTTTTTTTTTTTTTTTTTATAAACAAATGGGGTAAAACTTGTTCCTCTGGTTGTACATGAAATAGAGGTGTACCATTTGTGTAATCATACATTTACACAGGGTAATGATGTTTGATTCATTCTGTTATTTTTCCTTCCCCCCACCCCTCCCACCCCTCTTTTTCCTCACTCTTAATATCCCAGCCTCCTCTCCACCTCATGACCTGTACCCACTGCCCTGCTCTTTGACTTTGGTTGGCCCTAGCTCAATCTCTTGTCCACACTGCTACCACGACAAGCTTCTTAAGTTCCAAATCTGATTGAGGCATATGCCTGACTATGACAATAACTGACATGTGTGTTCTCTTCTCTCTTACTTCCCCATTTCTTACAGGATTTCATAAGAAACTTTGTTTGTCAGCTTTGCATTTGTGACCAAAATATCCAAGAAGAGCAACTTAGAGGACGGAAAGTTTATTTGGTTCATGGTTCCAGAGGGTTGGTCCATAGTTAGCTAAGTCCACTGCTCTGAGACTGAACATCATGGCAGAAGGGCATGGTAGAGTACCACTGGTCCATTCATGGCAGCCAGGAAGCAGAGGAGGAGGAAGGGCATGAAGAGAACAGGAACCCTACCAGGGTATGTCCCTATGACCCATTTCCTCAAGCCATGCCCCATCTGCTTACAGTTACCACCCAGTCAGTCCATTTAAATTAGGATGTACTGATTAGGTTATAGCTTTCGTAATCTGATCATCTCACCTCTGAACATTTACATTAACACAGGAGCTTTTGAAGAATGCTTCATATCCAAACTATGACAGAAACATTGGCAGCACTATTAAAAACAAAACAAAAATTGTTAGTTCTGAAATTCCTTAAGAAAAGCACAAGGATTCATTTTTTCAACCTGAGTTATTCTCCCTGGGGAAGAGGGTATTTACCAAGTATGTGATCAATGCATGCATTTATTTCTGAAGCCCTGAGTATGATCCTAACAGGGCCAGAATATGTGAAGGTGTCTCCTCTTGAACACTCATGCTCCTGGAGCTTTTAGTTTGGCTAACAACTAGAATTTACACATGTGCTCACTCATTCATTTGTTCATTCAACATATATCTATTGAGCAGCTACTGTGTGCCAAGGGCTGCTCTGGCACCGAGAGAAGGCAGAGGAGACAAGACAGATCTGGTCCCTGTCCTGCCTTCCTGTTGGAAGGAGACCAAACCATGAATGAGAAACAAATGAAGAAGGTAATTTATCGTGAAAGAAATAAACAGGGAAATATGATCATCGCCCAAGAGGCTGCCAGCAAAGACCTGTGTGTGGAGAGGACATTTGAGCCTGTGACGGGAAGGAGGCAGTTGTGTAAGCATTTTTGGCAGAAGGAACAGCAATGGCGAAGCCATGATGTAAGAAAGGAACGTGAGGGGAATAATCCACTTTACCTGATGGAGCTTGAGATCCCAAGCACTCAACAGAGAGAGCAGTAGCTGAAACCACAGAGATCAAGGTTGGCAGAAGATAGAGGAGAATTCTGTTTTCAGTGATAGGATTTAAATCTGAAGATCTGAAAAAAGAGTTCCCCCGTACTTTCTTGACTAGTACCTTGGATGCCAACCTTCAGACTCAAGAAAGCCCAGGAGGGCACAAGATGCAGCCAGACCCAGGGTGGGAATTCTGACCCCTAAATATACTAGCTCAGCAACCCTGAAGTCAGTCTCCTATTGTCTCCAAGCCTCAGTCTCCTTCCTTGTGAAATGAGAATGAAAAGAATTTCTAACTGATAGGGTCAATGAAATCATCCATGTAAATATTGTGCTCACTTAACTCTTGGTTTGATTATGATAATTATGATCTATTATAATATAAATTTTAAAAATAATAATTATTATAGTTATTCCATTGAGAGATAAAATGGAAACTTGCAGCAACAAACCTGCTATGCTATGTTTTGTTAAAAATCGTTCACTCTTCTGCTCAATTCCTAAGCATTTTTCACACCATGAGTCATCTCTCTAAACCCTTGAAATAGTTGGAGTGTTAGAAGTGAATTTTGTTTTTGTTGTGGTAGAAGATTTTGCTTTGCCTTTCAGTGGTTTGAAAGCAAAAGGTGATCTGGGTCAGGGCTGGAGAGAGCTGGTTGTGGGTCACAGGGGAGGGAGGAGGCTGTGGATTTCATGGACTGGGTGGCTGCCAGCACCGCTGAGCACACTGGGAACTCAGAAACAGTAGACTGTGTCCACGCAGCCTCAGCTCCACCACTGCTTTTAAAACTTTGAATTTAAGAGAAGTTAGTAAATGACAGTCTGGAAGGACTTTTGACACAAAAGCTAATTCCTTAGCAAAGTCCAGATCATCAAAGAGGAAGGCAAAACAGGAAGCCATGGGGAAATAACTTCTATGTTTAAATGAGAGAAAATTCTGGCATCCTTGGATTTCCTGTTAGGAAATCAGCCTTTCTCCCAGACTGGAAGGAACTGGAGCAAAACGTCCTTGGATGGAGGATGCCACATGCAGAAACACATCCCTAGTCATAACCTCCTGACCAGCATTTCTAAGCAAATAGGGACCCAGACTCAGGTGTCCCAACCTCTTTGTGGATGAACTTGCTCTTATTCAGGGATTATAGAAAAATCAAGCAAATCTCTGAACTTCTAAAACCTTTGCTCTTAGCCAGTTATATGACGAGACGAAGAAATTTAACTCCTCTGGTTTCCTCTTGAAGAAAATACAATATTTGGAGGGAGGAAGTAGTTTGCTACAACCCTTAGGAAGGAAGTAAGACCCCAAAGACACAGTCCAGTACCAAAGACTATTGCTGATATGAAAGGGACAAGGTGAGGTGTCTGTCGCTCCTAAGAGGGCAAGGAGAGGGAAACAAGAAAAGGAAGAAGGAGGAAGGAGTTGCTTTGCACCCTGTGATCCTTTAACATTCATTACAAGAGCTAACATCAGGCAGTGCTTGGCGCAAATAGGTTTCTAATTTTGCAGGGTGAAGAGAATTTCCATACTGGAAATGTGGATAAAGTTAAGTGACAAGTCCTGCTGGAGTTGCATTACAGCTCCCCACACATCACCCATGCCACAAGTACTCTGGCAGCCAAGTGAGACCCAGAGTCTGAGCCTCAGAGAGAATTTTGCATGGACTTAGTCACCTGGACCTTAGTCGTGGTGACTGTACAGTGATAACCCGTGACCACCCAGCAGTGCTTTCTCCCATCCTGTGAGCCTGGGCTTGTCAGAGCCACATCTGCTTTGAGTCCAAGCTTCTTCTTCCAGAGACATTTACAATGAACTTCCAGTTCCTCCCACCCGAGAGCCATACTGAACGTGGTTATTTGCTTTTGAATTGGAGCTGGAGTGTTTAATTCAGAGAAGTATACATAGCAAGTTTCTTCTGAGGACATCAAAGACGCCATTAAGTTGTCACAGGCCATGGCTCATCCCACATTTGCATTTCCAGGTAACCATAATCCATCCCAGCCCTAAGTCAATCTGTGAGAGGTTGGCATCCAGGTTGGCCACTTTCCAGTTGTTTGGACTTTGGCAAACTATGTGACCACTTTGTTCCTGTTTCTTCAACTGGATAAGGAAGATGATAATACCACCTCAAGTTTATGTATTAAAAATGGTGATTTCCACTTGAATGGGAAAAATCAGCAGAATTCCTTGCAATAGTATTCTGTATGAAATTGTGTTATTACATTTAATTTTATTAAGTTTGTTCCCCCCCATTAGAGTTTAGAAATGAGGTGTTCCCCAAAAGCTCATGTGTGAGGCAACACAAGAAAGCTTAGAGGTGAAATGATTGGGTTATGAGAGTTTTAACCAAACCAGTGCATTAATCCCCTAATAGAAATTAACTGGGTGGTAACTGTAGGTAGGTAGGGTGTGACTGGAGGAGGAGGGTCATTGGAGGGCTTGCCCTTGGGGTATATATCTTACTTTTGATGAGCAGAGTTCTGTCTCGGCTTCCTGGTGCTGTGCCCTGAGCTGCACCACACAGTTCTGTCATGATGTTCTGTCCCACCTATGGTACAGAGGAATGGAGTTGACCACCTATGGACTGAGGCCTCTGAAACCTTGAGCCCCCAAATAAACTTTTCCTCCTCTAAGATTGTTCTTGTCAGGTCTTTTTGTCACAGCGCAAAAAAGGTGACTAAAACATCCCCCCAAATAAGATAGTATGTGAAAAATGTCCAGCAAATATTTGCCAAGAGTGTCCTTCAGGAATAATAAGTGTTTTAGAAGTGAAAATGTCTTAAGCATGAATAACTTATTGCATAATTATATCAACTGATATTCACCTGTTATTCACAAAACAAATTGATAAATTATGAATACATCCACAGACTATTTAAAGATTTATTCAAATAAAAGTTGTGCATTGCATAAAAGGATTCTTCTAAGTTTCCAGAACTGTTCATAGCTAATTTTATTCAAATCTTCATAAAATATCACTGTGTCATTCTCATATTCAAACATTTTCAATGTTCCTGTCTGTGTTGAGATAACATGGAGGCCCTGGTACCCTGGATCTATCACAGACCTGACCCCATCATTTATCAAGACCTGATCAGCAGACCAACACCAGAAACATTTGTCAACTCGCTGGTCTCAAAAAAAATCACTCACTGTGGCTAGGTGCAGTGGCTTATGCCTGTAATCCCAGAGGATCAAGAAGCTGAGGCAGAAGGATCTTGAGTTCAAAGCCAGTTTCAGCAACTGAGCAAGGCCCTAAGCAACTCAGTGAGACCCTGTCTCAAAATAAAAAATAAAAAGGGCTGGGAATGTGGCTCAGTGGTTGAGAACCCCTGGGTTCAATCCCAGGTACCAACAAAACAAACCAACAAACAAACAAAAACCACTCACTGTGGTCCTAAAAGGATGGGATATCCTGTTTCTTAGGCCACAGGGCATTAAGAGAAGCAAGTCATAAGAAGGATAAGAGAAGGGATGAGCAAAGTGCACAAGGGGGACTCTGGGGTGATGCAGAGGCTGGGTAGACAGGTGAGTAGCTGTCTGCTAGGGTCAGCAGCCAGAAGCATTACTGACTGATAATCAGGAAACAAATACGAAAATTAGGGAACTCAGCAATAAGAATTAAAATATTAGTAGAAGGGTTCCGAGTTCTCCCTAGCTTCATAATACACAAAGTATTGTTTTATAAGATTTAACATGACATTTAAATGTAGAGATGGTGATTTGGTAACAAAGTTGAAGTCAGTTTCTAGTAAGAATAAACAAAACAAAACACAAAGTTTTCACTGTGGTGTTCAGAAAAGACTCAGACATGTTCTCTTTTTGTTTTCTACTTGTTATTGCCTGATTTTTATCTATATAAATATTTGTATTTATTAAGTATGATTTATTTAATATGACTATGAAATCTTTTCTGGGTTATTTCTTTTTTCTAATCAAGTTCCATGTTTAAATCTCTGTGCTGCCCCTCATTGCAGCCACGAAGCATGACAATTCAGTAAGCAATGGCATTTGAGTGGCAAGTCCAGTACAGGGGAAAAGTCACAATCCAGAGGCACAACTGACCTTCTCCTTTTTTGATCATTTCCCACAACCCCAAATACCCCTGGACAGTGAAAAAGAGAGGCTCAGGTTTGGTGTCAGTTTCTAATGGTACCTGGAGGAAGCTGGTTTGTGGTTTGAGTCTCAAATCAGACCTTTGAGGCAAATGCTTGAGCCCTGGCTTGGGGTGGAGGCAGAGACTGCTAGGGAAGGAGGCAGGAGCCCTTGTCCATCAGACTCAACTATCCTGAGTTCTGTGGATGCAAACATAATGGACATCCATAGATAAATTGCAAAGGGTAGAAAGGGAAGCAAGACTCCAACTCAGCATAGGACTGAGGTGGGCAAGCTGGTATTCTTTAAATGTCAGCAGCATCTTCCTGAGGCTGGACCCTGAAAACACTAGCATTTGAGGGACTCATATTTCTAGTGTAGAAGCAAGAACTCACCTGTTTCTTGTTTGGGGGGAATCCTTGAACACAGGAAGCAAACTAGAAGTAGGTGCTTCAGGCTGAGGCATACAGTACAGTCAGTCCTCTGTATCTGTGCATTCTGTACCTGTGGATTCAACCAACACAGGTAGAAAATGTACAGACAAAAACTGTGCCTGTACAAAACATGTTCACATTTTATTTTTTGTTATTATTACCTAAACAGTACAGTACAAAAGTATTTATATTGCATTAGGTATTATAAGTAATATAGAGATGATTTAAAGGATAGGAGAGGATTGGATGGCTTGTATGCAAATGTTACACCATTTTAAGTAGATGATTTGAGTACCTATTGGCTGATTTTATATTCTTGGGGGTTCTGTGACCAATTCCCTGTGGATACCTGGGAATGACTGTACACTATTTATAATGCAAAATTCTGCTTTCCTTATGTCATGAAGGGTCTTGAAGAGATTATTGTGATGTGGACTGTATCTAGCTAAAATAGCTGGGAGTGTCAGGAGGGGGGCTTCAGCCTGGATAAGAAGAGACTGAAGAAGGGGCTTCTGGTTCAGGACAGGTAAGTTCTAATGCATTACGGCAGCAGGATAGAGCCAGGAAGAAAGACAGTTTCATTCTTAAATGAGCATGAACTAGGGGCTCCTTGGGGCTGGGCATGGCTGATGGTCTCTAGGGACACTGGTAAGATCTGACAGTGAAGTGTTTCTGTTTTCCTGTTCTGCACTGTAGTCCTTTTATGTCACCAGGAGACTCCAGTTAAGTTTCTTGCACATATTGTCTTGTGCTGACTGTGTTTAAGTGAATGAAGGAAGGGTCCTAGACCTACAGTTAGAGGTGAAGCTGGCCCAGAAGAGGGAGTCCAGCACAGAGAAGCCTAGAATCTCAGCAGAAAAACCTACGGCATCACAGAGGAGGGAGCTGACAGGCAAACCAACCTTAGACATTCCCATTTTCCCTTCTGGCATTCAGTCCATTGTCCCCAATAGTCATGTCTTTTGTCCTCCTCTCCTCTATATACTTTCATTTGCTTTATCCTTTAAGAATGAAGGCACTAGACATTAGGCCTGCTTCTAATGACAGAAACAAATCCTGGGCCCCATCTCTTCCTTGGTATCCATTCACTGAACGTGGTCTTGCTGTTTCCTTCCAGCTGATTCTTGCAAAATCATCAAGAGTAATTGGTTGTGGTTCAAACAAGTCTCCAGCTCAATTTTTCAGATCCGGAGATTTTGCCACATAACTGTTCCAATGCCAAGAATTCATACCCCAGAGCCCTTCCTCTCATCATTTAAGATTTTCAAGAAGATAATTTATAGCCTCAGTACTGGTTGCCAGATTGACAGCCTTAAAAAACAAGAGGTGAAATCCAATCTGTATGAAGCCTGTGCCCACTGTCTATTTTTAGGGAAAACATTGTTCACCCATATGGGCAGCTGGGAATAGAGCATTCCTGGGGGTGTGGTAGGGATGGGTAGAGATTTAAAACAGCCTTGACCCTAAATCTTCTGCTCTCAGTGGGGGGTGGAGAGTAAAAGAGATAGGAATTGTTCCCAACAGGGGTTGAGAGGGGTGCAATGCAGTGTTTCCCAAAAGTCATTGGACATTTTTCAGAGTGATACAAATAAGCCTTCCTTCTAAAAATAGCCCTCTTAGAAACCAGATGCCTGAATTTAATTATAGTCACTAGAGCATGTACCAAGGTACCGAGGCTGGAGATAGTTCTTTGCAGATATTATCTGGTCCAACCCTGCTCCAGCCCCATGAAGCAGTGTTTCCTATTCCCACTTGACAAATGAGCACATTGAGGCTCTGAGAAGGAATTCCCAGCCATACACCACTGCACCCCAGTGACTTCTATTTTCCTCACTTCTTCAGGGCCAGAAGTCCCCAGGCCTGGTTGCTTATCAGAATAAACCCGAATTCCTGGGATCTACCCCAGTGCTGCTGAGTCATGATGTTGGGCAGGGACAAGAAATTATTTTAAAGTTCCCAAGGTGATTCAGTGTACATCCTGGTTTGAGAACTGCTGTCCAAGATACCAGAGGGGGATTGGTCATTTGGGGAATACCATACAGAATGGCCCTATCAGGTCCCTTCAGTCTTGGACCTTAAGTGTCCCCTCCAGCCGCCTTGGACTTCTCTGAAATTCCAAATTAAGTCACCTTCCCTGTGACCTCAGAGTTTTCCCCTCTGCTTGGAAATTCTTTCCCTCCCCTTATATCTCCATTGCAGCTCAGCTGGAAGGTCACCTGCTCATGGAGTTCAGCCCCATACACCTGCACCAGCTGAGCTGCCTCTGTACTTCACTCTCGGAGCACATCATAGACTACAATTGCACATGACATGAATTTGAACAATTGGCCTATTGCATGGTGAGTGCCATAAAGATAGCAACTAAGTCTATTTCCCTCAAACTTGGACTCCCTGGGTCTTATCAAGAGATGGCACATTGGGGTGGGAGCTCATTATGCGTTCAAGTGAAGAAGGGTACATGTAAACACACTGAAAGGGTGGAGAACGGGAATGGGGAACCTGGGTTCTAGTACTGATTTTGTGTTAATTTGTTGCATGGTAATTTGGTGAGCCACATCTCTCTGAGATTTTATTTCCTCACCTAATAAAGGAGGTGGTTGAATGAATCTCAGGGTCAAAAGTTTCAGAAAGTGTCAGGGTCACCTGGGGAGTTTGCATTAAGGTGAATCCCTGGTGCTTCCCTAGCAAGCCTGCCTCAGCTGGTGTGAAGCGGGGCGCCTGGGCATCGGTCATGACTCCCAGAGCTGCTGGCGCAGGTGGGTCTCCGCAGGGCACATTTTAAGAAACACTGGGCTGAGTGGATTTGGAAGTCCTTTGTAGCTGTGCCATTTTGCAATTTATCCTATTAGTGAACAGTTTCTGAAATCAGGGTATGAGGAAAACAGAGGACTGAGGCCAAATGGTGACTTCCCAGAACTTGCATCTTTCACCCTGATCCCAAGGCAATGCCAACCAGAAGTACTGTGCAGGACACTGCTATTGGCATTTCCTCCAGAACAATCCATATTCGGAATCACCACTTTTTAATGTGCAGTCATGCAATGCATGCTTAAAATATCCTAAAATACCTTGAAAATATTAAAATGTTCTTAGAAGGCACCAAATACCAGGACCCCTAAACAGAGACCATTGTTGTATTGAATGGAGGTTCCCAGTAGGAGGAAGTTATACAATTCTCTCCTCTGCCCTAAAAAAAAAAAAAAAAAAAAAAAAAAAATCAAAATACATATAGAAAGACAGGTGAAATAAATGTATGGCTTTATGAGGTGTAAGGTGAATGTCTGTTGTCAGAACCATGTCATGAGATAGAGCTGTGCCAGGTACTCCAGAAGACCCCACGACTTACCCTCAACTCTTCCCCTTCCCCTCAAAGTTTCCCGTGACTTTTATCATTTCCTAATGCTTCTCGATAGTTCCATCCCCAGGTCGTGCTTTCCTAGTCACTGTGGTTCAGTCTTAACACGTCTGTGCTGCCTCTTAATTCCCACCATATTGACAGGTCCCCCTCCATCTCCCTAAGGTAGAGGCGCCTTTTACATGTAGTTTCCCACAGTCTGGATTTGGCTGATGGGTACAGTTCAACGTGTTCCTCCAAGCTCTATATTTCTTGAAAACTGGCAGCTGAAATCAGAGATTTTATCAGTCTCATTTCCAATCCCTTTGGCAAGACTGTAGGGGATGGTGTGTTCTTTCCTCAGGAGGTACACAACGTCTGCTTGTCTCTTCCTCTGCCCTCCTCCCTCTCTCCCTCCCTCTTTCTCTTCTTCCTCCTCTCTCCCTCCTATTCTTCCTCTCTTCTCCTCCTCTTTCTCTTTTTTTCCTCCATCTCCCCCTTTCTCCCTCTCTCCCACCTCTCATTCTGTTTGCTACCGTTGATTGCTAACATTCAATGCCTGGCTCCATGAATTCGTTGAGGCCTACAGAATGATGACAGTTTCCAACCCTTATTAATTAATCTAATGTTGAAATGCTTTCATGAAGAGATGCCTGCCTTCTTCCACAATTTGGTCACCCAGTGGACCCTTCGTACAGAGGTGGTAAAATAGATGCTTCCTTCTTTCCATTTAATTACCATTTTTCCAGATAATTGACTGCTTCTCTATCATACTCTGAAAATACCATTACTTTAAAAAAAAAATACCATTTTTAAGCATACCTGGTGAGTTTCCATTTATTTCAGTTATTATTCTTATTGAAGCTCTAATTCCCTTCTCTGGCCAAGGGAATCTCTTCAATGAATCCCGTGTGCTTCCAGACTTGACTTCCTTGATAAATGATAGATGTTTCAGGTTCATCTTCTTGCACATTTCTTTCTTTCTTTTTTTTTTTTTTTTCCCCCTTTCTTTCCCCAAACCCCCAATACTGGGTATTGAACCCAGGGCCTTGCACATGCGAGGCAAGGACTCTACAACTGAGTTATAGCCACAGCCCCACCCCCACTTTTTAAAGTATTTTTGTACTTGTAGATGGACACAATACCTTTATGTTATTTATTTATTATAATATGGTGCTGAGGATCAAACCCAGTGCCTCACACGTGCTAGACAAGTGCTCTATCACTGAGCTACAACCCCAGCCCCCTTTTTATTTTTTAGTTGAGATAGGTTCTCACTAAGTTGCCCAGGGTGGTCTTGAACTCGTCATCCTCCTGCCTCAGCCTCCCAAGTAGCTGCAATCACAGGCATGTGACACCACACAGTTTCATCTTGTGCACTTCTACCCCAGACCTGCAACTGGCCATTTCCCTGAGGCACCTGGTTTGTTCAGTAAGAAACTGTGTTTCAAGGTCCCAATCAGTATGCTAGAGACAGCCACTGCTATTTAGGGTTAATCATTGTTCTAGGCTTTTCTGATGAACAAAACTAGAAAAAAATATTTTTTAATGTTAAAATGTTCTATGAATTAACACTGATGGTTCAAGTTTGAATTCAAGACCACAGGATTTTTAACTTTCTCACCTCCATGTTATATTTTTATTTCCTTTCTTCTACAACAACAATTCTAGATCTCCAATACCTATGGGATGATGGAATTAGAATATCCCACAATTGCCCATTTACTTTATCCCATGTTATATACACAAAAGTCTCAGAATAACAACACTAATACTACCATCACTAATAAGACTATTGAGAGCAGTCAAATTTTCTCTTTGTGTGTGTGTCTTTGTCCATTGTCTGTTGCTGTAACAAAATGCCACAGATGGGGTAATTTGTGAAGAAAAGAAATTTATTTCTCACAGTTCTGGAGTTTGGGAAGTCAAAGATTATAGCTCTGGCATCTGGTGAGAGCCTTCTTGCTACATCATAACATGGATGGCAGAGGGTATCACATGGTGAGGCAGCACCAGCCTGCTAGCTCAGGTCTCTCATCTTTTATATATATATATATATATATATATATTTTTTTTTTTTTTAGTTGTAAATGGACACATTTTATCTATTTATTTTTATGTGGTGCTGAAGATCCAACCCAGTACCCATGCATGCCAGGCAAGTACTCCACCATTGAGCCACAGCCCCAGTCTCTCTTTTCTTCTAATACAACTACTAATGCCATCATGAGGACTCAACCTGCATGATCCCATCTAATCCTGATTACCTTCCAAAGGCCCTGCCTCCAAAATCATTAACGCAAGAATTTGGGGGTTAAGTTTCAAACTCATAAACTTTTGGGAAATGCATTCAAACAATTGGAATATGCTTCCTTCACTCTCCCACTCTTGCCCATGTTTTTGGCTTTTTCCCCCAGATTTATACTGTATATATGTACACACTGAGTGCGCTTTGGGCATTACGTATCATGCCCATACTTAACTTACAGTTAGTCTATATTTAGACCATATGTTTAATATGTACTGCCCGTCCTTATATTGATGCCCCTTTCAATATTTTGCTTGTCTGAAGTTCAATGGCTAGTAGATTTATCAGGAAGATCTCATGAGAAATGCTGTCTGTCTGAGTACTCAAGAGGAGAGAGAAATGGGTTCAGTGAGCAGCTGATCCATTTCTGCCACGCTGCTTGTCAGGGTTTGAAGGTCAAGCAGATATCCCATGCAGATGGCCCTCACCTAGGGCTTGGCATTGAGAGGGAGCCAGGGCTAAATGTTCCAAATGTTTTGAAATTCCAAATGTCGACGTTCACCTTGAGTCTAGCTGAGGTTTTCCATGTGCTACTCAAGGGCCATTGGAGCTGTCCCTCCTGGAGAGCCAGCACGTGTTGACAGGGCAGGATCTCCTGCAGCATTTCCTGAGAACCTTCAGCCACATCAGTAGGAAATGGAAAGAACCTTATATTTTTTCTCACTGACAGCCTTCTTCATTGCAGGTAAGAATGTTTCTTAAAAATACTCTCTGACTGAGGTTTACTGATTCAAACTGACCTTTCCTTAATTAGTACCTTGCTTTATTTTCCTTAATACTTATCTTTATTATGATAAAAAAACCACATCATAACATAAAATTTACCATATTAACCATGTTTTTAAAAAATTTTTGACTGACAAATAATAATTGTACAAATTTATGAGCACAAGGGGATGTTTTGATATATGTATACATTTTATACTGATCAAATCAGGATAATTATCATATCCATCACCCCAAACATTTATGGTTTCTTTGTGGTGAAACATTCAAAATCCTTTCTGCTAGCAATTTTGAAGTATACAATACATTTATTATTGATTATAGTCACTGTTCTGTGGAATGGACCACCAGAAATTATGCCTCCCAAGTGTGAATTAGTACCAGTTGATACATCTCTCCCCACCCCCACACTCCTCATCATTCCATTCTCTACTTCTGTGAGATTGACTTTTGATTTCACATAAGAGTAAGATCATGCAGCATTTGTCTTACTGTGCCTTATTTTACTAAACATGATGTCTTCCAGGTCTACCCAGGTTGTTGCAAGGGATTTAATTTCATCCTTTTTCATGACTAAAGGGTATTTCATTATGTATGTACCATATTTTCTTTATCCATTCATTCACTGATAGACACTTAGCCTGATTCCACATCTTTGCTAATGTGAATAGTACTGCAATAAACATGAATCTACAGATAACTTTAACATACTGATTTCATTTCCCTTGGCTATTTACCCAGTAGTGAGAGATCTGGATCATATGGTAGTTCTATTTTTAATTTCTTTTGTGGGTGGAGGTATTGAGGATCAAAGCCAGGAGTGCTCTGCCACTGAGTCACATCCCTAGTCCTTTTTATTATTTATTTTGAGGCAGGGTCTCACTAAATTGCCATGGCTGGCTTTGAACTTGTAATCATCCTGCCTCAGCTTCCTGAGTCACTGGGATTATAGGCGTGCACTACCACACCTGGCCTTATTTCTGAATTTTTGAGGTCCCTCCATACTGTTTGCCACAATGGCTCTACTAATTTACATTCCCCAAAACAGGGTGTGAGGGTTCCCTTCTTACCCATCCTCACCAGCACTTTCTATCTCTTGTCTGTTTGGATAACAGCCATCTCACTGGAGTAAGGTGATGTCTTCTTGTGATTTTGGTTTGCATTTTCCTGATAATTAGTGATTTTGAACATTTTTTCACATACCTGTTGGACATTTATGTCTGCTTTTGAGAAATGTCTATTCAGATTTTTTTGTCCATTTTTCAGTTGGATTATTTGGTGTTTTGTTTGCTGTTTAGTTGCTTGAATTCCTAATATAGTCTGAAAAAAATTTTTTTTTTTTTTTTTTTTGTACCAGGGACTGAACCCGGGGTGTTTAACCCCTGAGCCACATCCCTAGTCCTTTTTATTTTTCATTTTGAGGCAGGTTCTCACTGAGTTGCTTAGGGCCTTGCTAAATTGCTGATGTCGGCTTTGAACTTGCTTCCTCCTGCCTCAGCCTCCCGAGCCGCTGGGATTATAGGCATGTGCCACCATGCTGGCTATATTCTGGATATTAACATCTTGTCAAAAATATAGCTTACAAATATTGTCTCCCATTCTGTTTCTTCACTCTGCTGATCGTTTCCTTTACTATGCAGAGGCTTTTTAGTTCGATGTCATCCAGTTTGTCAATATTTGCTTTTGTTGCCTGTGCTTTGAGGATCTTATTTAAAAACTGTTGCCCAGTCCAATGTCACAAAGCATTTCCTTTATTTTTTTCTTCTAGTAGTTTCATAGTTTCAGGTCTTGCATGTCATCTTTAATCTATTTTTTTTTTAGTTAATTTTTATATATAGTGAGAGGTAGAGGTTTAGTTTCAGTCTTCTGTTTGTGGATATCCAATTTTCCAAGTCTCGAATGTATTAAAGAGCCTGTCCTTTCCCCTGTGTGCCTTGTTGACGCCTTTGATAAACAACCAATAGACTGTAGCTGTATGGATTTATTTCTCAGCTCTCTATTCTCTTCCACTCATGTATGTGTCTATTTCCTGCTAATACAGCCTGCTTTGGTTACTGTAGCTTTTAGTGTATTCCTGTGGCCAGAGCCCTAAAGCCACAGCTCAGCTTACTTGGTGAAAGCAGATCACATAGCCACGTGCAATGTTTGGGTCTAAATGTCCCTCCTACTAGGTTAAGGAAGAAACGATGGTACTTTTCTCTTTTGAAAACAATAATTGGAAACCTTCATTCCAAAACATCTTCCATGTTACCGTGCTTCAGCTGCAGTATTGTAGCTAACCTGATGTCAGGTGAAGAGTACTGTCTTTAAGGCTTCAGATTAAATTGGCTCAAAACTAGAGTGAACGATACCGAAACTCCTATATCTATATCCCTTTCCACAGGCCCCAGAAATCCAGGAGAAGGGCATGTTGTCCTCAAGGGCTCCGTCCACCCAGAGGGGAGAGGAATGGGGCTTTAGGAAACTGGGGTCTTTAGAGTTGTCTTTCCCCGCTTTTCGCCACATTTCACCCCTTAATTCAGAGCCCACGTTTACAGAGGCTTGTGATGTGCTGAGAGTCCCCCCAGCTCTGTCAAAACTGCCTTTTGGGGCTGATTTTCCAGGCTGCTGACTTTCTGGTCCATTCTTACAGGACTGGAAGGGATGGAGATCCACTTGTCCTTGCTTTAGAATCCCGCCCACCTAGCATGAGCCCTTCAACAAAGACTGGGTACAGGCAGGGAAATCAGACTCAGAGTAAAGGAAAGCAGGAAGATTAATTTCTTTCTGCAAAGCTGGCTGCCACTGTTAGGCTGTCTTTTAGAGAAGATAATACGTTTTTGTCATTTGAAAAATTATGGCTAATTCCTCTGAGTTTAAGTAGCTTTTGTAGTGTTTGAAAGCAGAAGAGACCTAGTTAGAACAGAGCCCCAAACCCTGCCTGCTGAGTTGGGATGACATCAGTCCTAAGGCCAGATAAAAACAATGCCAAGAGCTGTGTGGGGACCAGACAGTCCCTTCTCTTCCACCTGGGGCCCTCTGTGTCTTTCTCACGTGGACTACAGAATACGTCAGCTGTAAAGTTTTTTCTCTACCTGTGACCATTTCTATGCTGCCCTCAAGATAAGTGGAAAGCAAGGGCTTCGTCTCCCAGGAAAGAAGAACTGGCAGGAGGCTTGGGTGTGCTCAGTCTAAGCAAGGCTGCTCTTGTACCCTTCAGGATGCCGTCATCTCAGAGGATACTCTAGGCAGGGGGCAGTTGCCAGAAAGAGCCAGTTAGTGGATTAGTATCTATTCCCTTTCAGTAACAGATTCCATGGCAACTTGAAAACAAGAGCTTTGATGGCTGACTGGCAGAGCCAATTACCTAAGCTGACTGAGAAGAGCAGCCAGGGCAAAGCGCCTCCCAGAGCCCCCAGCCCACTTTGAGTTGTCTTTGACTCTTACCCTCCCTACTCGCCCTCGGCAGCAAAATACCAAGTTATGAAGAATAATACAAAATTTTGTCTAAATTTGTAGATAAGTGAAATTTCAAAGGCTTTTCATGTGTGTGATAAACCTCCTAAGCAAGCTTCTAGAAACCTTGGGGTTTACACACCCACTTTTATCTGCCATTAGAATTACTAGAATTATTTCAATAGAAAAACTGAAAAACACCAGCCTGCAGGCCAGGAGTCAGCCAATTATGACATGCAGACCATATGTGTCAAGCAGCAGATCATTGTAAATAAAGTTTTATTAGAACACAAGTACATTCATCATTGATATGCTATCCACAGTTGTTTTGGTGCTCTGACAGCAGAGAAAAATAGTTACACTGGAGACTATGTGACCCATAAAGTCTAAAATATTAACTATTTGGACCTTAACAGAAACAGCGTATGAATGTCTGCTCTGGACTAAAGAACTGGAGAAAGAAGGAATGGAGAGCCATGGTTCATCAGCTAATCAATATCTTGAAAAATGACATTATCAGAGGGATACTTCCAGACCCAACATACTAACCTCATGTCCCAGCAGTTACCACATCTCTTGCCCTCTCCCTTCCTCCAGGTTTTTTCCAGTCATCTGTCCCATTCTTGAATATTGAGTCTCTCCTCATTTCTCTGTTCTCTAGGCTTCTCTGTCTGGATTCTGCTGGTTCTCCTCTTCCCTCTTTCTCCTACCACCCCTCCTCTTGCAGTTAAGCAGGCATTTAAGAACAGCCAGGCCTGGTGCTACTCCTTGCAGCCCTCTGAGCTTCCCCTTCCTCCTCTCTACTGGAGATGGTTCCAGACACCTTGCCAGCCCCTGCTAGTGATCACATTGATGAAACTTTTTGATACATTTTAGGTACTCATAAATGCCCCTTAATTTACACTTGCAACTATGTCTACACAAATTTCTGTGCTTTAAGCATGAGTCAAATTAATTTTTCCCCACTGTAGATAAATATTAATTGACATGGAATAATAATAGTCCAAGAACACTTTTTTCCCATGTCAACGAAATTGGCTACAAAGCAGCATGAGTAAGCTTTCCACTTTTCATTAAAAAGTACAGATGTATTTTTGAAGTCTGAAAAGATGTACTTAAAAATGTTAGCAGCAGTTGTCTCTGGGTTTTGAATGACTTTTAATTTCCTATTATTAATTTTAAAATTAGGTAAGTAGAACATGTAACATTTTCCCCTCTGAGGGGAAAATTATGAGATTTAAAAAAAAAATTAAAGCGATTTTCTTCAGGCAAAGGATGAAAAAGAAAGAGGCAAAGAAAACTGCTCCAAAGGAGTCAGTCCAGAGTTAACCCTGGAAGCTGGGCCACTTTTAGTGTGAAGGTGTGGTGGGGGGGTGGGGGGTGTCTGGTATGTGTTTTATGCCCTTGAGGAGCTCAGGATTCTAGCAAGAGAAACCAAGGATGGCACACAAAGGACCTGAGCCTGCAAGCCATGCAGCCAAGTGCCTGGGCCAAAGCACACTTGCCCCTGGCAAGTACATGGAATTTCACGTGACTGTGATTTTGCAGGGATGTGCAAAGGACTTTGCAAAGGCATCTTCATTTTCTGGAATTCTCAACTGGCTTCCCTTAGGTACCAAGCTCTTCATGCACTTACAATGACATCCTGCTATATAGGTCCGTCCTTCCTTCCTTCCTTCCTTCCTTCCTTCCTTCCTTCCTTCCTTCCTTCCTTCCTTCCTTCCTTCCTTCCTTCCTTCCTTTTCTTCCCTCCCTCCCTCCCTTTCTTCCATCTTTCCACTTGGAATCGAACCTGGGAGTGCTTTACCACTGAGCTACATCCTCATTCCCTTTTATTTATTTACTTTTTCAAATTTTGAGACAGGTTCTTGCTAAGTTGCTTAGGCCCTCACTAAATTGCTCAGGCTGGCCTCTAACTTTTGCTCCTCCTGTCTCAGTCTCCCAAACTCTGGGATTATAGTACAGGTATGTACCACCATGCAGGCTTTCTTTTTTCTTTTCTTTTGCAGTGCTGGGAATCAACCACAGGGCCTGGTGCATGCCAGAGAGGTACTCTACCCTGAGCCACACTCCCAGTCCTATTATTATTATTATTATTATTTCTCTGGTACCAGAGATTAAACTCAGGGGTGCTTAACCACTGAGTCACATCCCCAGCCCTTTTTTATATATTTTATTTAGAGGCAGGATCTTGCTGAGTTGCTTAGATCCTCGCTAAGTTGCTGAGGTGGCTTTGACCTCGAGATCATGCCTCAGCCCCCCAAGTCACTGAGATTATTGGGTGCCACCCCAGCCCTAAATTTTAAAATTAAACTTCTAGCTCCCATCCCTCTTTCCAAAGCCATGCTTCTTTGACATAGAAATCCATGTTATTTTCTCCTATTACTGTAGGCAAGGAGGGTTGCCCATCTACCCCAGTCTCTGCAGAATGAAATGCCTCTTGTCCCTCCACTGGAGTGAGCTGGACTGTGTTTTAGCTGAGAAATTTTCCCACCTTCCCTCTGCTCCCACTTCAGGGCCTACATCTTCCTACTCAATTTGTCCCTAATCTCTTCCTTGAGCTCAGAGATGAAGCCCACAATCAAACATGGCAGAAACGCCTAAAAAAAAAAAAAAAAAAAAAAAAAAAAAAAAAAAAAAAAAAAAAAAAAAAAAAAAAAAAAAAAACATGGCAGAGCTGACCTGCCAGCCAGCCTAGATATGTATGTGGAATAAGAACCCCTGTCAACCCTGGACTGCTCATCTACCTCAAATTAGAGAGATAAAAAGCTTTGTGAAAGCTACTATATTTGAGGGTCAGTCACAGCAGCTTAGCCTGTTATCAACTTATAAAATTTCTATAAAGTTGCATCAGAGACAAAATAGTAATTCACTCACATTCTACCTCTCAGCAGATGTCCTTCTGCCTGGCTGGCTCCTTTCTCTCCCTCCTTTTATATATATATATATATATATATATATATATATATATATATATATATATATATTTTATTTTGAGATAGGGCCTTGATAAGTTTCTTAGGGCCTCACTAAGTTGCCGAAGCTGGCCTTGAACTTGAGATTCTCCAGAGCTGCTGGGATTATAGGTGTGTGCCACCATGCCTGGCCCTCTCCTTCATCTTACTATAAATCTTCTCCTTCCTCCTTTTGCTCCTGAGATTTTTGAGTGTCTATTTGTATCTCTAGAATGTGTTTTCCTTATTGCTAGAAGTATGTCTAGGTTCACTTCCTAAAAAGTGGGGTCAACTGTCACAGCCAAGAGAAGACTGATGACATGCAGCATGGTGTCCTGGGTGGGACCCTGAGACAGATTAAGGACTTTAGGTAAAAGCTAAGGAAATTCGAACCAAGTAAGGACTTTAGTTAACAATAATGTATCAATATTGATAACAATAAGTATAGAATACTAGAAGCTATTGATACCAATAACAGGGGAAACTAGGCATCTTTTTCTTTGAAAGTTTTCTGTAAATCTTGAACTGTTCAGAAATTGCAAGTTAAAAGAAGAAGAAATGGGAGTCTAGGTAGATTTATAGACCGTAAATGCATCATACAGAGCCAAAAATCTCACTGACAGATTGAACACTCCTATCACAGAGATGCAGAAAGAGCAACTACGTCTGATCTGGTTGGCGAGAAAACCTCCTGAGAGAACTGATTTGTAAACTAAGTCTTAAAACTTGGGAATTAAAGTTCAGGTACAACTTTAGACAAATAGAGCATGTACTTTTATTTGTTGTCCTTTGAAACAACAGAAAAGTTTTTCTTTCTTTTGAAAGGGTAAACACAAAGAGCAAAATGAGGGGGAGGCAAAGAAATGGCAGATAGAAGAGGTGACCCATGTTTGGAAGCTGAGTGGTAGCCTGATGGATGGGGGCCAACCAACTCAACAGAGCAGAGCCCCATCCTTAGTTTGGCCTAGGGCGTGGTAATGAAATCAGGGGAGAAGAAAGAAGGAGTTAAGATGTGGGCTTCAGGAAACAGAGACACCATGGGAGGACACCAGGTGGAGGGAGTCCCCAAGATGAGCCATGTGGCAGGCGTGGGAGGGACCAGCGTGGGTGGATCAGGAGCAGAACTCCAATAAGGACACCTGCAATAAAAAAAAAAAAAAAAAAATTCAAAGGCTTGCATTGGCTCCAGGAAACACACACACACACACACACACACACACACACACACACACACCAGTGCAAGAAAAGAAGTGACTGCATCATTCTGCTAGACCCAGTGGTGAAGAACATTTGCAATCATATAAGATAAAGGCTGGATGAGTGATTTAGCTGCTCACATTTGGCTCTAACTTTATCAGGAGACCCAGGGAGGGTGATCTCATTTCAGAAGCATGGAAGACACTGAGTCCTCCTCTGTGGAACAGAGTTGATGGGATAGACGTAAGTGAAAGATCACAGGGTGCGTTCTCTAAAGAGGAAGGTGACTGCAGAAGAGAAAGCTAAAGAGTTGAGCCTGTTTTTTTCTAGGGAGAGAGCATAGTAGCGGAGAGGGGTCGGGAAGGGATGTCAAACAGTATTTGAACTTGAAACATGACCTATAGAACTATGAAAATAATGATTGTTAAAGAATGTGATAGTAGAAAGAGTTAGAAAATCAAAAGCTAATTGCCCCGGTGTGGCAGACTGAAGTGTGTCTCCCTAGATTTGTATGTTGAAGTCCTAACTGCCAGGACCTCAAAAAGTGACTGTATTTGGAGATGTCTTTGAAGGGGACTTAAAATGAGGTCATTAGGGTGGCCCTAATCCAATACAACTGGTGTCCTAATAAGAAGAGAAAATTAGGACACAGACATACACACGGGGAAGACTACATGAGGTCTCAGGAGAAGATGGCCATCTGCAAACCAGAGGACGAACAACTCTGCAGACACCTTGCTCTCAGACTTCCAGTCTCCAGAACTGTGGGGAAATAAATCTGTTGCTAAAGTCTGTGGTCCTTTGTTACAGCAACTCTAGCAGATTAAGCCACGCGGACCCTTCTCTGTGGCAGCTGCAGCTAGGCCTGGTGCTTGGCCTGGGGACCAAGCTTTCTAGGGCCTTGGCCTTGGTTGCTGCAGCTGAGCTGAGCCCTGATTCTTTCACCACACTACAGCCAACATGGCTAAGGGGTCCATCACCTTGTTGTGGCCTCAGGCAACTAAGTATGGCTGCAGGGTCACTGGGCACAGTGAGGGTCTTCCCTTGAGGTCAGGTTGTGGGTGGGCTTCCCATGTGGCACAGTCACCCCAGGCTTCTATGCAGCACAACATACCATCTTTACCCTTTTGCAGAAACTTTTTTTTGCCTTGTTTGGGTTTTGGTGTTCCTATGGGCCATATTCTGAAAGGCACAGAGACATCATGTGCAAGGGGATTTCATAGAAAGCCAACCGTTTTGGGGTGTGTGTCTTCCTTTTTGGCAGAGGCTGAGTTTATTTTGTTACAGATACACTATGTTATTCAGAGTGAATAATGTTCCTATGAAATTTCAAGATCAACCAGACCACACAAACCTTTACACTGGAGAAAAAGAACTGAAGGGTCTCATGGAAAGTTCAGTCACATCATGGAAATTTGACCCCCTTCATGACAGTACATTGGACACCAAAAACAAGGAAACTTCTCCAACTCTAGTAAAATCATCATTTCTTGTAATTTTTTTTGAGCAGTAAAAACAAGCTGAGACTGACTAGTTGTTCTAGCCCAATATTGTCTTCAGAGTGTGCATTTGTGTGTGGGAGTGGACTTGTGTGTTTTTCACCTTAATTCTTGTTACTCTGTTTCCTGTTAATAGCGGAGGTGGAGCTGCACTTTCAGACTGTTCATACTTCTTGTGAGCACTGGAGGTGTTTCCCTGGAATCCTCTTAGGGCTGTAAACTCATCAGAAGAGGGAGGACAGATTGCACTTGCCCTCATCCACCCAAGTTCCTTGGTTGACCCACTGTGAGTGTTCACAGAAGAGTAGCCAGAGGCAGTTCAGTTGGCCATAGCAATGTCCTTTGGTATTGTGGATCTGCTGAAATGTACTGATATGGTAGTTTTTGCTGTTCTTGTTATTTGTTCTTCACTTTATTTTCCTGGTTTCGAAGGCTTCACGTTTTCTAATAGAGTCGTGCGTGTGACTCTTCATGAATGGCCCCATGTGGGTGCTACTGAGTTACCATGCAGGGATGACCTTCTTGCCTCTTGCTGATGGGCCCACACATACCTAGCCTTACTCAGGGCTCTGGCCATGGTGGCAGCTGAGACATGTGGGTGTACCTTCATTTTTCTTGATGATCCTCCTATTCACCCTAATAACTGGGACCCAGGGATTGTGCAAGTAGACAGTTTGCCTTTATTTGCAAAAAACAGAATCCTGTCTCATTTACACATGAGATTGTTTAAGAAGATAGAGCAGCTAGCAGCTCAAACTCTGTTATATAAGAGATCATCTCTGGCAATGTGTTATAGAAGAATTAGATTGTTCAGTCTCTTATGCATAATAAAAAAAAAAATCTATTCCCCAAAAAATTCAAAATGTATTTTCTACATACTTGTATTAATTCTTTGTCACTGTGATAAAACACCTGAGAAAATCAACTTAAAGGAGAAGTGATTTGTTTTGGCTCATGGTTCCGTCCATGATCAGCTGGCTCTATTCTTTCTGGGCTGTGGTGAGGCAAAACCTCATGGCAGAAGGGCATATTGGAGAAAAGCTGCTCATCACATGGTAGCCAGAAAGCAGAGAGAGAGAGAGAGCCAGAGAGAAAGGAAGGGACCAGAGACAAGATAGATCCTTCTAGAACAGGCCCCAGTGACCTACTTCCTCCAATGAGGCCCCACCTCCCATAGTGTCCACCCCCTCCCCATAAGCAACTCAATTATGCACTCGTCAATGAGGTCAGACCCCTCACTATCCAGTTGTGTCCCCAAATCCCTATCTCCGGATACCAGAGAATTGGGGGCCAAGCCTTCCACACAGGAGCCTTTGGGGGCACTCCAGATTCAAACCACAACTCTTTGTGTCTTCATTTTCACTACTAATGGCTTCAGTGGGCTTTTTTCACAATTCGAGGAAGTTTCTGCCCATTTGAAGGACAAACTTGCTTTCCATTTCTCAAGGAACTTAGCTGATGAAATCCTTTGAACTGAGAAGTAAAATGCTGATGTTCTAGAAGTGTACTTAACTTCTTTGTTAAATACTGTACTATGTCATATTGAATAAGTGTATTCAAGAAATAATAGTAGCTTATGGATGACATGCTAAATAAATGGTCTGAATTAGGCATATTCTTGAGTTTTGTGGAATACTGAAAATTAACATCATGGAAAATTTGCTTAATATAAATATGTTCATGCAAATCTGACGGGGTTTAAAGGAAATTAATCCTTGAGACAGAATTTATTATTGACTTATTCTCCATTATCCATCATATCCTCTCAGAAAATTTCACAGTATTAAATGTGGGTTATAAATCTGTACCAGCATAATGCACAGTTTAAACTATTTTGTGTTGATGTAAACTTGGTCTGATAAAGCTTTGTTTCATTGAGAGGTTAAAAGAATTGTTCACTTGCCAATTAAGTATTTTTTGGTATGGTTTGTTTAAGTTGAAATAACATAATTATTTTCATCTAAAATGCTTTTGTTTTGTAGATGAAAATCAAATATCTTTAGAAAATACTCTGTTTTGTCTAATTACCTATTAGATTGGAGATTTAGGGATTTCCTAGGGAAGTTGTTCTCAAATTCAGGATGGAAGATCACTTTCCATGCTTCTGCCTGCCTCCCAAACACAGGCCTTCCCTCACTGGCCTTTGCTTCCTGCCTCACCTACCCTGCCAGGCTGATTTCTAGGCCTTTCTTCTAGGCTCAAATGGATCCTCTCTTCCCTTAACAGCAGCAGTCCATCTCCCAGGGCTCCCCATGTCCTCCAAAACAGGAACCCAAGGTTTTTGGTTTGCAAATCCTCACGCTGGCCAACCTCCCATGACAATTCACCCCCAGAGAGTCCAACTCAAGAGAATGAAGTCAAACACTTCTTTGAAATCACCAAACCAAATACAAGTAAATCTCCTCAAAGCAAAGAGGAGCAGTTGTATGATAGAGGCACAGAGCACCAGAGACCAAACATTGATCTCTCAAAGCAGCAGCAACAGAGAGCCCTGAATCTGTTGGCCAAGGAAGCCCAACTACAAGGGACAGGCCCTCAGGTCACCCTCAGGCTGTCCCCACTACCCCAGGAACCAGCGCCCAGGATCAGGCTACTTTGTTATTTTTCATGATCTATAATGCCAGGGTGCTCTCTTGTCTGAAATTCTGTGAATGAAGTTTCAGGGTTTTTTTGTTTTGTTTTTTGTTTTCCTGTAAAGAGTTGTTTTCTAAGAGAGAAAGATGATACATTGGATCCCTTTTTCAGTTCAGGGCTCACCTGGAAATGATGCTCATTATTGCATACACCTCCTGCCATTGTCTTGTCACACAGCAATCTGTCCTCAAGCTGTATCTCCAAATTCCCTGATTCTTCAGAGTAACTTTGGTCTCAGGACTTGGAAAAACAGCTCAGCTAAGAAGAGATTCCTGAACAACTTAAGAAAAAAAAAGAGAGAGAGAGAGAGAGAAGAAGAAGAAGAAGCACAAAGCAATCAAAGCTTTAATTTTTCATGACCCATGTCTCTATAAATGTAAATGACTAATAGACACCATGAAATATTAATCAAGTCAGTAATCCAGGATTATATCTGATGCCAAATTGCTCCCTCTTGTCAATGAAAAAAGCTATCAGGCAGCAATTTCTGCAAACAAACACGAGCTTCCTAATGTCCCAACAGGGAGTGAGATCACACGTGAGCCCTCATTTCTCATAAGGACCGGCCTGGAATGGACTGGAAGTCTTCAGTGCACCCAAGGGCAGGACAGGAAGGAGAACTACATAGGAGGGTGTGGGACGGACCTAATGAAATCTGCCAGAGGTTGCCATCTGAGGACAGGAGGGCACACGACTCCCCAGAATTCAACTCCAGGGGCTCCTGTGCTTATGTATCAGTGGATTATACCAGAGGGAAGAACCTGCTGGGGATTGTACTTTTATTATTTCCTTTTCTTCAGCAAAGTAGGTTACAGGCCATATCATAGTACAACAAATGCTATTAATGGTCTCAGAGGCAGGAGAGTGGTCTCTTGAAAGGGTGTCACCCTGGAAGTCGTGGGACATAGCTTCCCATAGCAGAGTCAGCTGCCATGGGAGAATGGAGATCTCACCTGGAGGAAGGAAACCAGTGACTCTGTTACAATAAGAGCTTCCATAACTAACTTGAGCCCTGAGAAGAGGCTAAGCAATGAGCTGGCATTTTGGGAGCAGAGATTGGAGACCCCTTGTGTGGCTCAGTGCCAAAGGTATGTGATTGTCCTTTTGGGAAGTACTGCATCCTAGACAGGCTTTCCAGTCAGCAAATGGTTATCTTAGCAAGGACTAGACAGCATTGTCATCAAGAGACTAAACAGTTATTTTAGTCCATTTCATGTTGCTATAATAAAATACCTGAGACTGGGGTACTTATAAAGCAAAGAGATTTGTTTTATTTGTGATTGGCTAGAAGGTCCAAACAACTTGATGATGGCATCTTGGAAAGCATTTCCTGGCTGTGTCACAGCATAGCAGAAAAGAAAGGGAACCAGCCATGTGCAAAAGGAAACAAGTGTTTTGGGATGGCTAGCTTTATAATAACCCACCCTCTCAAGAACTAAGTCACTTCTATAAGACCCAAATCACTTCTAGATTCCATTAATCCTTTCATGAGTGTGAAACCCCCATAACCCAATTACCTTTTGCTAGGCTGTACCTCCTAAAGGCACCTCAACACCACCACAGTGAGGACCAAACTTATAACACAAGATTTAGGGGAATTACCACATCTAACCACAGATTCAGTCTTCAACAGTCACACCGTGTCAGAGAGGAAGACCACCAGCACTGAACAGATGCACTATGGTTCTCTCTCCTAGTGGTGTAGGGAGGCAGAGGCAGAGCCAACCCACTTTGGGGGCTCCCTGTAGCTCCTGGAAAACTAAGAATGGAGTGGGGTAAGAGGATCCTATAGAGAGATGTTGATTTTCTAACCATAGAGAATGTAGTATGACTATTTTGTGGCAGGAATTATTATTTGCCAACTCACCCATTCTTCCCTGGAAGAGTCTTTACTAGAATAAAAACTTTCTGAAGAGCACACCTCCCATGTCAGAGACCTGAAGTACCAAGAACTTGCTCTCCCAGACTTCCCTGGTATGTGATCCCATTTGGGCCAATGAGACCAAGAAGTTTACCAGAAGCCTGAGGGACTTTCTTTTCTTTTCTTTTCTTTCTTTCTTTCTTTCTTTCTTTCTTTCTTTCTTTCTTTCTTTCTTTCTTTTCTTGTCTTTTTTTTTTTAAGACATGACATCTGGAAACATGGCAGCATATTGGGACCATGAGGGAAGACCAGGAGAATTGCATGCAAGTCAACCTAGAACTTTGATACTGTACAAGTTCTCAAATGTACCTTAGCATCACCAACTTCAGGACTTCATGTTGGGCAAGGATATATTCTTCCTTTTGTAAGTTTCTTTCAGTTGCAGTTGAAAACATTTCTATCATTTAGTAATGTCTTTGGTTGTAAATGACAGAAAATCTGTTAACCCTGACTTAAACCACAGGGACTTATACTGCTTACTTAAGAAAGGATAAAGTAGATGGTCCCAAAGTTGGTTCAGTGGTTCAGCAATGTCAATAACAACCCAGACTCTTGCCATATTTCTTCAGTAGGCTGTGACCTCTATCTGTTGCCTCATGGTTGCAAAATGACTGCTGTATCTCAGAGCATTTTATCCTGGCATAGGATAGGAATAAGAATAGAGTAGGAAGAAGATTTTTCTCCTCAGTCACTTCTGTGTTATCTGGGAAGAATAATTTTCCCAGGATCCCCTAGGAGAGTTCTCCCTTGCATCCCATTGGCCAAGTTTGGATCACATGACCATCCATTGACTAATCACTGGCAAAGAGGAATGAGAACTACTACTGACTTAAACCAAACTGTCCCGGGCATCTGCTCTTCTTGCTCAGAGCCTCACCTCCTCTCCTTTCTCAGACCATCCACTGCCCTTGCTTATAGCTCTTGATAACATTTGGGGGTTTCTGTTAAAGAACAGAAAATGTTTTTCCATTCTTTGATCTTCCCTCTGTCAGCTGGACCCAACGAAGATTCTGTGTTCCCCAATGCTACTATGTTTGATATTTGTGGGGATGTCCAAAGTATTAAAGACAACGAACAAACAAAAGCCATCAGCTGCTACTTCCTCTGCTTCTCTCCCAAGAGCAGCAGCTTTTAACTGGGGCTGGCTTGCACGCAGCCCCCATGGGGCGTTTGGCAGTGTTGGAGGCATTTTTGTTTTCACCCCTGGGGAGAAGGGCGGGTGGTAGAGCTCTTGGCATCTGGGGAGAGTCCAAGGATGTTCCTAAATACCCCGCCAAGCTCAAGACAGTCCTCCCCAAAACGGAATTATCCAGACCCAAATGTCAGCAATGCCAAGGTTCAGGAACCTGGCCCCAGAGAATGGGACTGAGCTGGAGAGCCATCCTTCCTCCTTTCCTTCTTGCTTTTTCTGCAGGCCCTTGTGAGGAAGAAAAATGTCCAGACTCCACTTCACTCCAAGGATGGGGACTTGCCCCTGGGAGATAACAGAGACCAAATAAACACCAGGAAGGAGGCAAGGAGCAACTGTGTGGATTCACTAAGGAAAGGAACCCAATCTCTTCTGAGTCTCTTTTCACCTTTGGAAAAATTGCAACAAATCCTTGAATGACTTTTATACAAAATTACCAAGTGTTGCGCCACGGGCTGCAGGGTCTCCAATGGCTTTGGCATGAGAGTGAGGCTCCCCTGAGGGATGTGGCAGATCCAGCTCTTTGCTGCTGACATTTGCAAGTGAGTGAGATGACCACAGAGAAGCCTTCTGAGAAGTACCGCTTCTGCACAATTTCAATGCGGGCATAGTGTGCTCTTTTTTCCATTCACTTTCATTTTATTTCCACTAGGCTCAAGTGAGCAGTAAATAGAATCTTCAGATTTTCCTTTCCTATAGTCTACCTTCCTAGTCTTACCCCATTTTCATACAAAGAGAGAGAGACAGAGACCAACAAATAAAGGAATGGAAAGAAATCAAGCACACACTTAAGCAGGGTGCTCTTCTTGTCCTTATGAGAGTTAACCGTTTGGGGAAAGCTTCTGAGTTTTCTCCTAAAGTCACCATTCCACTTAGAGTCTGTCGAAACTAAGATGTGTTTTGTCTATTGTTATAAAGAGATTACCATCCCAATACATTGTTTTAAATAATTTAGAGGTTTCGTCCTTCTGTTATTGTTTGGGTGGGTATTCTAGGGCTGGCAAGGTAGATCAAAAGCGTCCAGGGCTTAAGATCCTTTGCTCCACCATGTTCAACAGATAGCTTCTACCTCATGGTCAAGAAGGGCTGCATGATTTCGCACCATCGCACCCATATTCCAATCAACAAAAAGGGACAAAAAAATGTAGAACACTCCTCATGTCTTTAAGGACCATTACCTGCCATTTGCACTCATTGCTTTAGATGTACCTGGACAGAACTTAGTCATATCACTACATTAAGCTACTAGGTATGGTGGCTAGGAAATGCTGTCTTTGGGGATCTCTTTGGGGCTGGCTGAAATTGGAGAGCTCTAAGTGCTTGCTAAGAGTGGAGTTGTATTGGGTTTTATTAGAGTTATTTTATTTAATCCTCATAATAAAGATAAATGCTTTTCTAATTACATTTTATAATGGAGAAGTTGAGGCCCAGAAAGCACCCAACACGCACACCCCAGCAGATACTGAGTCATGTGCTTTGTTAAGGGGGTGCTCAGGGGAGGCAGGGAGAACAGGGAAGCAGGGTAGTCAGGGAGCCAAGCTGGGGCACATTGCAGGCACACTCCAGTCCAGCCTGGACCCCAAAGAAGCTTGGAAACAAGAATTGCATCTGAGAAGTCATCATGCGCTGGAGAACTGAGCATTCATACTCCCAGGCCAGTCCCATACACGGACAAGGGGACTAAGCTCCGAGGCACGCTCAGCCCATTGTACCTGCCACCCAATCAGCTCCAGAAGCCCCTGGTCCCAGAGGGTCACAGGGATCAGCCCTAAGGGACTGAGCTCAGCAATGGGGCTGGCCATGAAGATTTTGTAAGGGGATTGAGGGCATCTTGGCCAGCCACAGAAGTGTTCACTATACCTGCTGCTCAATGGCACCTCACCCAGGGCCTCCCACATCAGCCTAAGAAAGTCCTGGGAGCAGGACCACGGAGCGGCTCTGCATGCTCCACCCCATCCCCATGCCAACTTAGAAGGTATTCACTGAGAAAAGCCCTTCATTCTGTCACTCAACAAACACTAGTGTGCACCTTCTGTATCTCAGCACCTGATTAAACACCAGGCATTCCCAGATGAGTAAGACACAGTGGTCCAGTCCCTCAGAGTTCACTGTCAGACTGAAAGACTACAGGCACAGGAGAATGAATGGATTTAAGAGTTTAATAATCAGCATAACAGAGACTTGCTGAGCTCAGGGGTTTCTGAGGCAAGAGAGACAGGGACGTGGCAGGAAACATTTGAGAGAGGAAGTGCATTTAAAGGATAAACAAGAAGCTTCGTGGCATAGGCCTATAATCCCAGAGGCTCAGGAGGCTGAGGCAGGAGGATCACAAATTCAAGGCCAGCCTCAGCAATTTAGCAAGGCCCTAAGCAACCCAGTGAGACCCTGTCTCAAAATAAAATTAAAAGTTAAAAGTTAAAAAAAAAAAAAAAAAATCGGGCTAGGGATGTGGCTCTGTGGTTAATCACCTTTGGTACCCAAAAAAAAAAAAAAAAAAAGTACCAGAGTCCTTTTAAGCAAAGTTCTAGAAGAGGGGTCTGTGGGCCAAGGAGAAGTTGCAGAATAGATAAGGGAATAAAGGAATTAATGAAAGAGTAGAACAGAAGCTTGAAAATTCTTGGGGTGTGGGGAAATCACCTCAAAATCATTATAAGTAGATATTCCTCCAGATGGCCCAACCCTCTTCCTTTCCAGAAAGTTCCAACTCCTTTTTTTTTTTTTTTTCATACCAGGGATTGAACCTAAGGATGCTCAACCATTGAGCCACATCCCCTCCACAACCCCCTTTGTTTTTTAATTATTATTTTTATTTTGAGACAGGGTCCCTTTAAGTAATTTAGGGTCTCACTAAATTACTGAGGCTATTTTTGAATTTGTGATCCTCCTGCCTCAGTCTTCCAAGCAACTGAGATTACAGGCATGCACCACCATGCCCCATAGGAGATTCTAACTCAATTCTCCAGATAAGGACATCTATTACCCTCGGAGAGAAAGGTACGGCAAAGGGTGGAGAATTGGCCCTATTGGCTTATAAGATCGTTCTTTTCTCTTCCACCATCAGCCCAATCTGACCAAACTGTGACTTAGCCACAACACTAACATGAGTTTCCAGAAACCTCAACCGGCTCCCACCACACCATGTAAGAACAGAAGGATAAGAATGGTTTATCCTGGTTGGAAAATTACTTGGAGACCCGAGGCAGCAGATATCCCTCAGGACAAAATATAACCTTCCCTCTCCAGACAGAATGGTCAGGCTTGTCCTGGCCCAAGCACTGCCAGGGGACCAGCCTCTGGGGGGAGTAGAGGAAGACCCAATAATTTTAACCCGAGATTTCTTGGCCAGATGTGATTTCAGAATCTTCCACAGTTGAGGAAGGAGTCACCGTGCTCATGCCACATCTTACACAGTGTCCGTAGGTTCTGGGAAGCACCCTGAAATAAATCGCATTCATGTTTCTGCAGTGGAATATTCTCATCAAGTGGGATAAAGGCCATAAAGAGCCTCATGCCAATCCAGGTCAGTTTTTGCTACCAAATTAGGTATGTCCAGTTTGGGGATTTCAGAGGTGTTTTTCTTCTTTCTTTACCTTTATTTAGAAAAACAAATCCAGGTCCTAATGCCACCTCGTGCTATCCCCACCCCATAATTTAAATATCCTGGAGATATTTGAAGGGATGGGACAGAGGGTGGGCAGGGAAAGGAGGAGGGAGGAGAACCCACTTCAGAGCTGCAGCACCCTCAGCCCCGCCCAGGCCTCAGAGGCCATGGCTGGGTGGAGGAGGTTGCAGCTCTGCTGGGCCCACCTGTGCCAGTGTGGCCATGAACAGGTGGGCCAGGCCCCCAGACTCCGTGTAGTTCTCCCAGAGCAGTGAGCAGGCAAGCAGGCAGCCACCTCTTTGTTGAAAAGTCTCCGGGTTCAGGAGGATCAGTGGTCCCTTGATGGTCCATAGTACGTGTCAGATGCCCAGCTCAGCTGTCCAGTCTCTCCTGAGCATATCTCACCTTAGTGTCCAGGTAGGGGGATCAAGACCCTAGTCAGCACTATGTGAGGCAAAATCAGCCAAACTCAGAAGGCCAAAGGCCAAATGTTTTCTCTCATATGCGGAAGCTAGAGAGGAAAAAGAAAAGGCCTGGGGTGGGGGGTGGATCTCATGAAAATCAAAGGGAAATCAGTAGAAGAAAGGGGGTAGGAGGTGCTGAGGGAGGGGGAAAGGCTAGGGAATCATATCAGCCAAATTATTTTATATGAATACGTGACAACAAATGCCATCATTATGTACAACTATAATGCACTAATAAAAAATGTGGAATGAAAAAAAAAAAAAAAAAAAAGAGAGACTCTGGTCAGGAAATAACCCTTGGTGGAGAGGAAGGGAAGTTCTCCAATAGGAATTTTCTGCAGAACAAGCATCCAGTATACAAGGGCTCCCTTAAGGACATTTCACAATGATCTGCTGGTGGGTGAGGTTCTCCTCCTTAGGGAAGAACTTGGTGCTGTTGGGCTGATCAGTGGCAGCATTGTCACCTCCTAGTCCACCAGGTGGATGAAGTGGGTGGAGCAGGATCTTGGGTGGAGTTCGCAACTATGGCCCTTCCTGTGCCCTTGGGGCAGCCAGCTGGTGGGGTACTCGGCTCCAGCTGCCACCAAGTTGCACTCAATACTCTGCCCACCCCAGGCTTGCTGCAGTGAGAGGGAGCTCTGGGGATCTGGAATCACTACAAGGGATCAAGGACCTGTAGGTAGTATTTAAGGGTCCTTCTGCTTGTGCAAACCCCCTCCTGATGCATCTGATAGAGATGGTGGGCAGCAGACCCAGGGCAGGGAAGACTCTTTACCTGGAATCCTCACAGTAGTGCCAGAAGAGGAAATCCTGCTCCCTGGGCATTTCTGGAACACAGGACAGAGGGACCAAGGGTGCTGAGTTCTTCTGCCGGCTGCCTCATAGAGCTGTGTGCATGTCCTTAGGGAAGGTGTTCCCTGGTCCTCTAACTGGGTAGGGCAGAAGAGGAAGTGCCCCAGGCTGGGTGGTCCTATGCAACTGAGGTTCACAGTGAGGCTATGGGGACCTCTGGTCCAGGGCTGAGTCCCACAACCTCTGAACCCTGGGGAGGGACACCACCACGTCACTCTCTGCAAATGTGGAGTCTGGAGTCCAACTGCCAGGGTCAGAGTCTGCTCCATCAGGCATGAGCTCCACTTGGACCTGATAACTTATCTAAGACTTGGCTTTCTTGCCTGGATAATAATGCCTCTGACTTCACATGACCTTGTCCCCGCATCTCTGTGTAACCAGTCTTTCTTCTTTCTTTTCTGAGGACACCAGTCATTGGATTTAGGACTCACCACAAATCCAGAATAATCTCATATTGAGATCCTTTATACTTACATCTATAAAGCCTCTATTTCCAAATCACAACATAGTCACAGGTACTGTTTGGAGGACACATTTCAACCGACTGAAGGACTACAGAAAGTTCCCGTGTTTGGAAGAGTAGCACAGTGCCCACCCACGTGTGATGGTAGGGTTGTTCATGGACTCCTACAGGAGCCCCCTGATAGGAGTCACTTATGGTTTGAATACAAAATGTGCTCCAAAGACTCGTGTGCTGAAGACTTGGTCTCCAGTGCAGCCATGTTCAGAGGTGGGGTTCTAGGCAATGAGTGGATCATCAGGGTTCTAAACTTGTCTGTGGGTTAATCCATTTGATGAATTAATACTTTCAATGGACTGTTGGGAGGGGGTAGAAACTGTATGAGGCGAGGCCTCGTTGAAGGGAGTGCGTCCTTGGGCATGTGCTCTTGGGGAATATATCATTCCCTAGCTCCTTTTTTCTCTTCTTTCTGCCACCAAGAGACAAGTAGCTTTCCTCTGCCATGCCCTTCCACCATGATGCTCTGCCTCCCCTCAGGCCCAGAGCACTATAGCCAACAAGCCATGGACTGAAACCTCTGCAACCACCAGCCAAAACAAATCTTTCCTTCTTTAAGTTGTTATGTCATGTATTTTGGTCACAGTGACCAAAAGCTGACTAATACAGTCACTTAGAAAGGGGTCACTGTGAAATAGTGGAATAGAATAGAAAGGGGATCTTAGACTCAGAAAGATCTGGCTGTGAGCTCTAGATATTGGGTAAGTTTACTTTACCAACGTATGAAGTAGTTTCCTTATCTCTAAAATGGGCATGATAAGCCCTATCTCAGGTGTTTTCCTGAAGAATAAGGACAATGAGTTTACAGTGTCTACTCCATAATCTCCACGGACTCCCCACCCCTACCCATGTTTCCTTTTGTCTCGCTACATGACTTTGTTGGAACCTTGAATCCTCTCTAAAACTGGCAGCAATTAATGGCTCACTTATTATCATTAGAGTCCTTCAGTGCTAGTCACGGCAGGATTCCTGTCACCTGCAGGGAATTCCCACAGGCCAAGTGGTCTGTAAGGCCCAAATCTGCCTTCAAATAAGTGCTTGATTACTGAAACAATCCTGGAGGAATCCCTTGATGAGAAACACCATTAACAACCCAACCCCACACCCCCCAACCTTTCCAACGTCCAGAGGACTCTAGAGATTTCCCTTCAAACCAAAGCAAGGTACATTGTGTAAGAATATGTAAAACATGTCTGGAGCACGTTGAAGGTAGCAATTGATGCTTCTCCAAACCCCATGAGGGAGCAGACAGTGCACACAGGAAAGTTTGCTGTTTGGACCCGGCAGAGCTTAGGAACTGGACAGTTTCTCTTGTCCTTTGAGGTGCGAGACTGCACGGCAGCAAATCCCCCATCCCAAGGCTGGCTGAAAAGCCTCAGAGGCAGAGGGTTCCACCAGTTTACCTTTCTCATGGGTCACTAATAATGATCATGGTATCTGCTTCCTTTTCTGGGACATTGGAGACTCTTTTCCTGGTCCCATCTTGCAGTGCAGGGTAGGACTTTGTCTTTGTAGGAGGTGATGGAACATCCATCTGTGCTCCAGGAACAACAGCATTTTTTATTCTTCAGCAAATAATTTCATTCTTCAGCAGAAAAAGCAGTTTCTTTTTCTATGTTGCAACTTGAGCGTTTGAACCTTTGGTCATGAGACCCCAAGGAATGCAACGAGACCGCCATTTTTGCCATCTGAGGGACTGGGTGAATGACCTTTAGCTCCCCAGCATCTGAGAAAACCCTGCTCCTACTCCATCTGTGGAACAGAATTAGCCACAGTTTTCCAAAGACAAAGGGAATCTTCCTGTGGAAAGCCAGGAGGCTGGGTGGGAGAAACCGCCCCCACCTCACTCCTTGTTCCCAAACCCAACTTTCCATGAAGTCAGGCAGGTTCCCACTGGCCCTTCCTTTTCTTTCCTGTGGCCAGCTCTGAGTAGGCGGGGCGGTGAAATAAGGAGGACAGTAGCAAGAACTTCCAGCTTGGATATTTAGTGTTTCTGAGGCACTAAGCAGTGTATTTGGTGTGCTATTCTAGTTAACTCTGACCCCATATCAGAGATGAGGAAAACACACATCTAGTGATCAAGGATGGGCTGCCTGGGCACCAGGGTGGTGAACAGCAACGGCATCGCTGAGAGGGGAGGGGACACTGGATGCCAGCCCTGCTTTACTTACCCACTTGGAGGAACCAGAGAGGGTTCAATAGCAAATGGGAAGGGGGGGCAGAAAAGTGTGATTCCTCAAGGACCCCACATTACCATGACAATAGACTCTAGCTGCCTGTGTCCTGACCCCTGAGGCCCGGCAGAGGGCTTGGGAGTTTGTCTGTCTGCAATGGTCCAAAGCTGTGGAGCTCCAGCTAGAACAGAGGAATTGGGTCAGAACACAGCTAAACGAACCCCACCATCACTGCTCAGCACACACTCTGCTGGTCCTCTCAAAATCTCCTGGGTTTCAGCAACAAGGAACTATAACAAAATAGATCCAGGCCCCCAGAATCAATCTATAAACTGCACCCTGTGGATCTGAACTGCACCTGAGTGGTCCCCAAGTCCCATGCTCCTATTCCTTCTCTGTGCCTCCAGGATGGTAAGCTGACTCTCCAATCAGGAGTCAGCTGACTATCAGTTCAGTGGTTTGATAGGACTGCATCTTGTCAGGACATCTGGCCATTCATTATGCTGAAAAACTACTGTATCCATCTTCTACTTCCCAGGAAGCAATACAATACAATGGTATCTTATTGCTTGGATGATTTCCCTCCCCCTCCTGGTTTCTTCATCCATATGAGAACAGAAGGAGTGTGTGGTCACATCCCCTGAGCTGTCCACCAGCTCCACATTCTTGGTTTTCTTAGATGCAGGATTTCCAGGGTTGAAATCAGGTAGACTGTCCAAGGGGCCTTTCATTGACTAATTTCTCCTGGTCCAGGCTGGCTGGCCAGTGGGATTCTGAGGACTTCTGTTCCCAAAGGGCTCAGTGGAGGAGAGAGACATGCAAAAGGGGAAAAAGGGAGTGGAACCAGGTCCCACCCTTTCCCCAACAGATTTTGGGGCAACTTAATGATAGTAGACATTTTTAGGGAGGGAACATCAATAAATGTTGGCAATTAATATTAATTATGATTGAGTCATGGGAATATCTGAATGACTTGGTAGTTATTTTCCCCCATGGCAATTGCAATGCCTTTAATGGAAAGGCAATTTTATTTCATTCTCAAATCCTTAGAGTCAATATCCTAACTAATGAAAGACATGCATAGTGGCCCTGTTCAAAAAGTCCACCAGCAACTATAACAAAAATAAATGACCATTCCCAAGGGCATTTGGGGTTAAAACTAAATCCTTAACAATGTAGCAACTGTCAGTAAAGGCTGACACTCCAAGAGATTCTACCAGTCATTTGACATAAATTAATATTCCCACCTTCTCAGTCGAACTTAAGTTCACAGATCAAAAGATCTCCAGTTCTGTTATAGTTTTTGCTACTTTGGACTCTCTCTCTCTCTTTTCCCCCCTAAATATGGACAATCAAATGACCATTGGTTTTCTTCAATCCAATGATGAGTGGTGTTACAGACATCTGCAGCAATAGACAGCCCATCCACTTGGGGCTTCTATACTCACCTCCTGCATTACAGTGGTCATCAACTGCATGGCTCAGAGCTGTCAACAGAGTGACTCAGTCAGCAGGAAGAGTTGAGCACAGGAAGTGGCCAGACTGGTCAGGGGGAGGGAAGATCCCTGTGGATATGCGGATGGAGGAGCTGAAGGCACAGAGAGCATATGTGTTTGCAGGTAACCTCATGGCTCCAGGTCCAGAGTTAACAATCTATCACCCAGCCCTGAGTGAGCTCATGCTTATTGGTCAATGACAGATGGACACTGCTTTGCTAGATCTGTTGAGCCCCTGCGAAGAGCACCACTGGCCATTCTTAAGAAGCTTATGGGCAAGACAGACAAAGTTCATGGTGGAGTGGGATAGGGGGCTTCAGCACGAGGCCCCACCCTCCATCAAATGGAGCATAACAATCTCTCCTGGTCTTGTTAATTCCTCACACACTGCCCCACTCTTAATACATGCTAGCAGCCTTCAGGGGGGCCTACTAGACCAGCACTTCTCAGTCTTCAAGGTGCCTGCAGAACTCCTGAGGACCAAATCAAAACGCAGATTGTGAGTTCACGGATCTGGCATGCGGCCTGACATTCTACATTGTTGACAAGCTTCCAGATGAGGCCAGGTGCTATGCAGTTGAAATGCAAGGTCCCAGAGCCCCACTGAAGAGGTTAGTGGCACTCTGAAACCAGATCAATTTTGGTTTACCCACAGGGTGACCTTCGAAAGTCCCTCTGGCTCTCTCTATTTCCATCTCTGTAAAGTGTGGCTGCGGTCAGGATGGTGTGGCTCCACAGATGGAATCTGCCAAGACTGCCTGGCACATGGTGCATGGGCGGAGTCAGGGTTGTCCCCTCTTGTCTCTGCTGTGACCCTGTAGCACACAGTCACCTGCACAATAAAATCTAACTCTGCGGCCTGCCCTCTCTCACTCCCTGCTCTCCCACCTACCAGCCACCTTAAGCCATTGCATAGACGTTCTGGAAGGGAGTCAGTCTTTCCCAAACCTCCACATCTTTGTGTTGTTCTTGATCTCAAATGCCCTTCTCTCTATCCATACATCAAAGTCCTCCTCATTCAGTCAGGTTCTGAGAAGAGCCCTGTCCACAGGGCTTCTCAGCAGCCTCTAGGCCATGAGGACAGGAAATGCTTTTATCCTTTTATATTCCTATCCTTGCACACCACCTGATGTAGAGTAGGTTTCAATAAGTAATGAATGAATGAGTACTGTGACTCTGACCTATCTAGAGAGGCTAAAAGAACCTGACCACATCGCCATCCTCTCTATGTTTATGTTTGAGAAATAGAAATGCTGGACTCCACTGCAGACCTACTAAGGCAGCATTTCAGGAGATGAATCCCTGTTGTGGTTTTTTAAAAAGAAAATAATTTACTTTTTATTTGTTAACCCAGTTCTGCCAGCATGATTTTGCAGATTCTTATTTTATGCAATGGATTTTGTAATCCATTTCTCTCACTGTTTTCATACTCAAATTGTCCCAGATTAAGCCTTCAAGCTGACTCTTGTGTCCCTTTGACACGTTCGCATCAGCCTTTGAGTCACTCCTTGTTTTCCTGTGCAACAAGAAATTCCAGATTCATTTTCCAGCATGTGTATCTTTCACAAAGCACAGCAGGTGATTCTGATGCACACCCGGATTTGGAAGCCATCATGTCAACTAGTAGCTGCAAATCACCAACAGGTTTAGCTCTAATTCCAGAGCCAGAACCTGCAGTGAAGAGGAAGAGTCTTAGATAGGAGCTGGCTGAAGGGAGCTCAGTGTCCCCCAAGCTTCCCAGGGAGCATCCCTAAGGATGACTTGGCTCACCAGATACAAGGGCCCAGGTGACTCTGATGCCCATGTGTCACCTGCCCAGCCAGTTACAGATGACAAATTTCTAGAAGAGCCCAAGGCCATAGTTGAGGGAATGGGAGGAAGTGATAGAGAGAAAGACTTTCTGGAGTAGACTGTGTTTCCCAACAAGTACAGAGAGTTTGTGTGAACACATCTGTCTGCATGGAGCAATGACAGTCATGAGACCCTGGTCTGTCCCACAAAAATCAGCCTCAAGAAGTTCTCTTGGATGGAAAAGGCTGTCCCATGGTTTCCCGTGGAGACTAGTGATGCCAGGAATAACTCACACTAAGCAATACCTTTCCCCCACAGAATTCAAAATGCTTTCACAGATGCTTTCCAAATAACCTTTCATGTAAAAATATTGTACAACCAGAATCACAAATGGGGGAAAAGTTTTAACACATTTACAACTCTCTGTACTGTACCACCTTTATATTTTTTCTGTAACTCTAAAACTATTCCAAAATAAAATCTTGAGAGAAAAGACTTTCAATATGTGGTAGGCAGAAGAGTGCCCTCCTCCCTTCAGATGGCCACATCCGAATCCCAGGAACCTCTGACTCTATCACTTTACAGGGCCAAAGGGACTCTGCTCCTGTGATTGAAGATGGGGGATTATCTTGGATTATCTGGGAGACACCTTGATGTCAGAGGTGTAATGATAGGAACTGAGGAGGAAGAGAGGGAGAGAGCCAGCAGGATGCTTCCCTGCTGGCTTTGAAGATGGAGGCCAAGAAATGTGGGCAACCTCTAGAAGCTGAAAAAGGCAAGCAAACAGGTTCTTCCCAGAGCCTGCTGAAGGAATGCAGCCTCACCAATATCTTGTTTTTTTAAGAAACCAAGACCTTTGATTTATTTGAAAAGAAACCAATACGTTTTTGGACTTCTTAACCTGCAAAACTGTAAGATAATAAATTAATATTGTTCAAGTTGCTAAATTTGTGGCAATTTGTTACAGTGGTAATTAGAAACTAAAACAAACATTATTTTTAAATTCTTTCTAAAAATATGCCAATTTATTGCTCTATTGACCACTATACTTTTGATCACACTCATTCACTTTTCTAGATCACATTTTATAAACTGCTCCATGAAGCTGTTACCTAAAACACTCTATTTCCCCACCACTGATCTTGTTGTTTTGTGATTGCTATTTGTTTAGCTGAGGGTCCTATTCAACCTGGTCCTCACTCTCTAATATGCTAGAGTTTCACTGAGCATTTATTACTCTTCTTTTCTTGAATGTATTATAGATGGGTACTCTTTGTGCCAGTGCCGTAAACCTTTCTAAGTGTAGATGTCATATGACATTCCTCTAAAAATAGAACACGGCCGAACACCCCCAGATCTACAACAAGCTGCATTATTCTACCACAGGGATATGTTCCCAGAAATTAAATGACTGGCATCCCAAACTTGACCTGCAAAATGATTCGTAGTTCAGTAATCCACTGCTCCCGTGCACACATGGCCGTGCAGAAGTTGGAACCACAGTGGCATGTCCTGTGTGCCTGACAGTGTATTGGCTCTGGAGCTCAGGGAGGCACTCGTTATTCATGTCATCTGCATTCTATTTCATCCACCATGACCCAATTTCCCACTTACCCATCAGAGACCTAGAGACCTCCCTGCCCAGGAGAGAAATGGGCTTCAAACTAGGCAAATCTGTATGTCCTGATTAACAGCCCTGATTAGATTCTACTCCTGTGGCCAAGCCCACACTATGGAATAAGCTAGATACCTCTCGTCAAATCATTAACTTCCACATGAATGTACCAAGGACAAAAACACATAGCGTCTCCCACATTCACTTCCAGGCTGCCTGTACTAATGGCTGGTAAAACCCTAGCCAGATGGGGCTGTGGGAACTGTTTCTTTCCCTTCCTATTGACAGTGTCTTCTTTCATTCTATTGATTGTCTGTGCCCACACCCTTCCTTGTCGCCCTCCAGTCTGCCCTGACTGGCTCGTCCCTTCTACTAGGGCTCAAATCCAATATCAGCTGGTGCTCCTTCTCTGGCTGCAATTGCTCAAAGGTCCTGCTTTCCAGGACGTGTGTTTTGGAGCCCTTGCTCTCCTGGTTGCTACATGGTATTGCATGAGTCTGTGCAGATGAAGATGCTGAGAAGTTGGTCTCTCAGGTTGGCTGCCCAAAACTCTCCAACTCCAACTGTCCCATCTGTCTGAGTAGTACCGTGACTCTGAGATGACTTTTCTTATTCTCAGATTTGTGTTGGTAAAGACCTGCAGGCTGAGCACAACCTGGAAAAGGAGAAAAAATCATGGATTCTGTCCTACTTGTATTGTGACATCAAGCCTACCATAAGTGGGGCTGTGAGATGATAGTGTGTAACTGTTTCCTATCTTGACCTAAAATGGACCACATCAGGAGACTTTGTTTAGTTTCAATTAAATCAACCATCCATCCTTTTCTCTTTATCCTGGTATAGGCGATCTGCCTTAGGCTGTAGGTTAACCCACAAGTCTTTTATTATAAAGAGAAGGTTTTGATACAAGCAGTACCGGGGGAAGAGGAAATAAGTTTTCCTGTACTTAAAAAAACTTGAGGGGTTCTCAAGCAGGTAAGAGTTATCGGGAGAGTCATTTTTTCTGGGGACAGGGGAGGAGGAAGGATTAGAAAAACTCACCCACTGAAATCTAACCCCATACCACACCATGTTCAGGATCTCTCCGATTCCGCCTCACTACCTCTGAGCAGCACAGTGGAGCTAGGTATGGGCTGGGGGCTGGGGTGGGGCGTTCAGGATTGGGCCAGTCAGATCAGCCACACCAGACAGGGCTGCCTTGCCACCATGTGGCTGGAGTTCTTGGTAATGTCCAGTGTCTACAGAGATTTCTATTTGCCGATGATGGTGGGCCCCTTCTTCGGGACATTGTATCTGATGTCCAGGGTAAGCCTGGCTGGGTGGACCACGGCCAGGAATTCTGTGTTCCCTGGAAAGCTGGTCATGGAGATGAGTCTTCCTATTTGAAAGCAGGCGTTGCTCCCCCATGAGGCTTACCCTGAAAATGCTCATGGCCCCAAAGCCATGATGGTGACCTGAAAACACCTGATGTGGCCTGGAGGTTCACCACCCACAAACCGGATGGGCCACATTCTCTGTGGTCTTTAATTTTCCCCTCTCCAAAAACTGATTCTTGTAAACCAGAATTCCTGGGACAGGAAGTGCCCCGGGAAATGCTCTGGCAATCTCTCCCTGACTGCTGCAGAGGTGTTCAGCAAGGGAAGCCCAGACTGCCCAGTCCCCATGGCAGAAGAAGAATACGGAGAAGCAATAGGAGGGTGCTACTGCTCCTGCTCCGGAGGGCAGCTGTGCATCCCAGTGGGAGCCCTGAGCAGCCATTTCCCTGCTGAGAACTGGGGGTGTGGTCCACAGTGAGTCTATCACCTACGTCCACCACCTAGGTTCAGGTCCAGAAGCATCCTGGATCAGTCCATCCAAGCTTTTGTCACCAGTCAACACCATTCTGGAGTGCCAGTAAATATCCCTCAACAAAGACACATTTAGCCCTCTGCCCTGCAACCCCATCTTCGCTGCCATGTTCACCTATTTTATCAATAAAATTTTTTCTTAGTTGCTTTGTGAATCAGTTTCAGGCCTGATTCACCTGCTGGCATTGGAGGGCACTGTCCAAATCCCAACAGATCTATGCCTACCACTGCACCCACAGGGTAATGGCCATGTGAAAGACTCAGGAAAGGTCCCAGAAAAGCCACTCTTGAGTTCCAGACATGGCTTTGAAGTGTTCAATCTGTTTACTTGCTCTCCTACCCCAACGCGCCTTTTCACAGATGCTACTGTTTCTGCACTGTGACTTCCATTCCCTCCCAGGATCCCAGCTAGGATTCAGCAAAACTCTAACTGGGCAAAGGGCTGAGATGCCTAGCAGTCTTCCAGGCCAGCAGGAACCAGGTCCCAGAGGAAGGAGTTCTCTGACCTTCATCTGTGCCCATGTCAGCCCTCCGATTGAGAAGTAAGGCCCTTCCAGAGTGATCTCAGATCCTTGTGGCATTCTGACTCGAATGACCTGACTGGCTTCTCTTCCACTGTTCCCTGCTGCATCTGCTCCCCATACTAGCAAACAACTAAGGGCAGACCTCAGGGTCCGGGAGAGGCTGAACCTCAGTTGGCATTCATCTGGACCCTCTTGGGAGCCTCCCACATTCAAAATTTGTCTGATGACATCAAAGCCTGCTGCAAGAATACCAAGGGGTCCCAACCAAACAATGACTGGGGCAGTCTCATGCTGGCAGCACATCAGAATCAAATGTATGAAAAATGGGTGCAGACCCCAGTCCAAACAAAGCTGAATCTCGGGGAGAGGCAGACACGGGAAATTTAAAAAAAAAATTTCCAGGTGGTTTATAAAGAGAGTCTACGCTGAAAGAGAGGTGCAGGCGCAGGGCGAAGATCTGAAATGGAGAATGTCCAATGGCAGCTGAGAAGCAGGGGCTCCCCTGGAATGCCCCAGGTTAAGCTTCCCCCTCACAGTTCAGCTCCCAGGCTGCACCCTGACCCTCTGCTTTGAATTCCTGCTACAAACTGATGGCCCTGGTTCCCGCCACCTTGCCTCTTACCACACCACTTCACATTGGTGACCCAGCTGAAGGATCAGCCTGCTTGGTCCCTTCCTTTGCTGGTTTGAGCTGTGACTTCTCAGCATGCCTGCACCCCAAGGCTCCTTCATGACTATGCTCTCCACCCCAGTCCAGACTCCCATGATCTTGTACCACAGTCCCCGTTAAACTGCTCTGGAGAGGCAGCCACCTGCACGGCTAGGAGGGAAAACCCAGAAAACTGTGGGTGGTTTCCCTCAGAATCTCAATGACACCTCAGTTAATCTGCAAGACCTAGAGTGCAAGAGATGTTTAATGAATGCAAAAACAAAGGTGAATTCGAAAGCCTCACTGAAATCATTGATTTCAACCTGATCCTCAATCTGAGTTCTTACCAAATGTGCCATCAAGTGGCTAAAATGATAGATTGATGCTTCTCAGAGATCTGTAGCCAACAGGGAGAGAAGTGGGATGGAGGCTGGCAGCTCGCAGCAGCTGGGGGCACTTGACTGTGTTGTAATCCTTTCTGGATTAACAGCCAAAAGTTTGAAGATGCAGGCTATGGGGTGGGGGATGGGCAGCAAGGAAATGGCAGTAGGTTTCTGTAGAGGGACTGGCTTTGTTTCTGGGTGATGGTCTTACAGTCTTTATTACACACACACACACACACACACACACACACACACACACACACACAAGGCCTAACAAAGTACCAGGAAGCCAGACAGAGATTAACAGAGTGTCAAGGACAAGGGACGGTGATTAGTCCATGTCCTGGTTCTGTACACCTGAGGTTCAGGAAAGAGAACACAGAACAAATCATAGCGGGCCAAGGTCCCAAGCGAGCCTAACAGGAGAGAGGGGCTCTAACTCCCCATTTGATGCCACCATGGCAACCAGAGAGGAGCTGGCAAGAAGACTGGACAAAGGGCCTCCTTCCCTAGCTGTGAGTAGCAAGAGGTTCCAGCCTGATGAGCCAACAGGGTGGGTCAGTCAGTGCCTAGAGAACCTGGACCCAGGCCTGAGGTCTGAGTGACTGGGCCCTTTGGAATTTGGCCTAAGTGTGCCAGGCCAGTTGGGGCCAGGGATGCAGGAGGAGATGCCTCAAACCTCAGCATCCTCAGCAATTGCTTCCATGCCTGGGGTCCTCCGAATTGTCCACACTGAGCACCTACAGGTACTTCATTTTCTCCTCACAGCACCTCCCAAGAGCCAGGTTATGTGGGGCCTGCTTTTATACAGGGGGGCCTTTTCAAGAAAAGGAATGCCAGTCTACCAACATGGAACTAGGTCCAAAGGTAGATATTTACTCAGAAGTGACGGCTAGATAAGCCAGGTATCATTAGTTTCACAGTAAATTTGGCTCTGGGAATGGAGAGCAGCAACCCATCTTAAAGGTTCTGACACAGAGGCTTGGACTGGGAAGTGAATTAGTTAACTAGGATTCTAACCCAGGTCAGTTCAGTGTAGGGCAAGTTAGTAGTAATATCCAGTAAAAGCTCTGAGGGTGGTGGTGATGGGGGGTAACTTTTAAAAAGATGGTTGATCTTTGATGTGCAGATGCTAACACACAACACGGGGCTGGAGGGGAAGAACAGAAGTTCATTGGATTAGACAAGGGAATGGAGGGAAGGGAGGGGGACCGGAATAGGAAAGACAGTGGAATGAACTGGACGTAACTTTCCTATGTTCATATATGAACACATGACCCGTGAAACTCCAGTCGTGCACAACCACAAGAATGGGATCCTAATTAGAATAAGTGTACTATGCTAAAATGCACTCTATTGTCATGTATACCTAAAAAGAACAACAAAAAAATTGCTCAATAAAAAAAAAGTTAAAAAAGAAAAAGCTGGTTGATCTAATTTGCCTCATAAAGGGATCTAAGTCACCAGCCACTTAGGTGGTGCTTGTCTGGGCATAGTTTGTGCCCTGCCCAAGCCCTGGGAAGAAAGCAGCAATGGGGACAAACAGGTCCTGCTCTCCAGGGGGCGGGGAGGAGTACCAATGCCACCACCTCCACCTCTGGGCCAGAAAGAAAGTCTAGAGTCAAACACACTGTTTTCTACTGACTGATGCAGGACCCGTAGGAAAGGTGCTCTGTTTGTTTAGGAAATACCTTGAGAAGTCTGTGGAGGTGGAGAGACTACAAAGAGGTGCTAAGTCACTTTACATAAGAAAAGAGTGCCCTAGGGGACCAGAAGGCTGGGGAAGAGGGAGGCCCTCAGGAAGGGAGCCCAGGGGCAGGGGAAATAGGACAGGAAAGAAGCCCCTGGGATCTTCCGAAACCAGCCTGTCTGCCCTACCGTGCTTTTACACCATTGGTCTCCTCCACATTCAAGGGCTCAGGGAAGCAGGGAAGTGCATGCGGAGGTCTTGGGTGGATGGATGTTGCATGGGGATGAGAATGTGTGAGTGTGCATGCCTGTGAAGGTGTATGAGTGTGCATGAGAGTGCGAGTGTGCACATGCGAGTGTGTGTACATGTATATGAGAGTGTAGGAGTATCAAGTGTGAATGCCATGCGTGAGAATGGGCGTGTGTGTGTGTGCACGTGTGTAGCCAAGATCCACGACTGGGTTAGGTCAAACACGTCCACGAGGAAACCCAGGGGAAGCAAGAAGTTTGGCAACGCCCAGGGGCTCACCAAAATCCCAAATTAGGTCTTGGGTGGGGGTGGGGATTTGTGGTCATCTCCTTTGGGTCTGGGAGGGCGGCATCCTATCTGATCTCTGGGTGGTAAAAGGGAAGGAGCACTTGAGCAGCCGGGGTCACCTGTCCCACGACTGTGACACTCACATCATCTCATCAACGCAGTCACAACAGATGGGTATTTTTTATTCCTGTTTTGCAGATAAAGAAATCAAGTTCTAGTTGAACAGGCTAAGCAACCTGCCAAGAGCAAGTACCTATTAAGCACAGGATGCTTGGCATGGGACAGCCCCTGCCCTGGGATCCCACAGCTCCCTTTCTCTTGGTGGTATTCCTTCCACTGAGTCTTTTTCTCAACCCACTGGCCGTAAAATCCACTGCGAGGACTAAGCAGGACATTCCACGTGGGCAAGGCCAGGAAAATGGGCGACTGTCCCAGCATCTCTGGGATGCAGTTGCCGACCCTGTTTCCTCCCCCAGGCCCCTCTCCCTGTCCTCCCACCCTTTCTCTGTCTGGTTTCTTATTGAAACCAGTGGAAAATTACCCACACAGTCACTGGCATCTAGCTTGTAAATGGGGACATTTCTCCCTGCTGCCAATTGCCCCTGAACTCTTGACCAAATGTGTGGAAGCCCGTTTTAAGTGTGACCTCACACATTAAGTGAAAATGCTAGAGGCAAACACATGTTACCTTTTTAAAACCTCTTTACAGAAATCAGAGAAAAACATTTTAATGAAAATTTTTTAAACAGCTGAGATGAGACCTTTAAAAACTTGACAGTAAGTAAACTTGTGAGTCATGCCAACTAATTTTATCCATTTTATGTTTTATTTTGTTTTATTTTATTTACTTTTTAGGAGCTGGGGATTGAACCTAGGCCCTCACACATGCGACACAAGCACCCTACCACTGAGTCACATCCCAGCCCCCATGCCAATTAATTGTAATGTGTTGTCCAGCTGACTGATACCAAGACACAGCTACCTGTTTTTCTTGGTAAAGTGTAAAATAACTGTCTAGCCGGATCTTTGTGTGATAATAAGCATCCAATTATCACTAAAAATGATCCAGAAGATCTGCCAGTCCTCAGAGATTCAAGTAGAACTCTGTGTGCTGGTAGAGTTGGGTCCAAAAAGAGAAACAATTTTTTAAAAAATGCTATTTACTATTTGTTGTTTATCTGTGCAGTCAGGTGGGTACTATCATGTGTGCCTTTTTAGAGAAGGAATTGATGTCGATCTTGGAATCGCCCAGTTCACTTTCTCAACATAGGGCAGGATGGCACTTTCCCAACCTCTTGATGTTAGTAACATGTCACTTCCAAGTGGAAATAGTTTCCTCCCCTGCAAATGAGGAAAAATATTATCTGTCCCATAACCTGCTGGATGGATTTAATATAGTAATGCATATGCAATAACAAATATAAAGATATATAGCATAATATATGGCACATAGTAAATGTTTAATAAATGTTAGCTGCTATTATTTTAATGGCAGTGATTACAGGATGTTGCTCATAGAGAACCTTCAGCAACTTCCTGTCACATAAGTTGTAAGGTCAAACTGCTCAGCTAAGTATTCCTGGTTCTACTTCCTCCCTGATGCTTCTGTTGTGACTCAGGCAAGCTCTGAATGAGGCCACCTTTCTTAGCACCTGGACAGTACAATCTGGGAATGAGAAGGTTAAGACAGGAGCCAGAACCTGAGACAGGAGCTGCATTAAATTGCCCAGACTCAGCTGGGTGTGGTGGTTTGGGAGGCTGAGACAAGAGGATTGAAGTTCAGAGCTAGCCTCAGCAATTTAGTGAGGCCCTAAGTAACTTAGTCAGACCCTGTCTCAAAATAAAAAATAAAAAGGGCTGGGGATGTGGCTCAATGGTTAAGTGACCCTGGGTTCAATCCCACTACTCCTCCAATAAATAAATAAATAAATAAATAAATAAATAAATAAATAAATAAATAAATAAATAAATTAAAAAGTTGCCTAGCTTTAGGAGTGCCCCATCAGGGCAGTGCTGGCCTCTGCCAACCTGAGGTGACCTGAAAAATTCAATCCACCAGGACGAGCCCAGCTGTAGGGAAGTCATCCTGGCAATTAGTGTTGTCAAGTGGAAGTTATCCTGGAAATTAGTGTTGGTCATTGTGCCTGTTCTTGAAGGAAAAGTTTTTTGTCCATTTATAGTGTTGGATTAAAATATATGCATTTGGGTTCCTGTTCTGAGGATAATAAAAAACAATGGGGCAGGTGGATTGGGGAAAGAGACCAGAATCTGAAGTACCACCAAACCCACAGTGAGTCTGTCATCCCCCTCACCCACACCAGTACCATCTGACCTGGATCTATAGGCCTGCAACCTGGATGGGCACAACAGTACCAGACAGAACTCCAGAAAGATTCCCCATTTTCTGGTCCAAGGAGGGAGGGGGAAGAACTTCTAAGGGTCATAATAGGGGGGAAGACCCCTTCGTTTTTAAATCTTTCTTCTATCTTTCCATCCAGCCTCTAAGTACTCCTGCAGTGGCAGCAGCGACAGCATTGATGGCAGTAGCCAGGAGGTGCCTGAAAGTCTTGAACAGGGGCATTGTCTCTCTGACTACAGAAACTGTAGTCTCAAGAGGCTGGACAAAGTAACATTGTTTCCCCTTTCTCTGTCCTTTCACTACTTGCCCCTGCTTCCTGTAATTGTCACTTTTTCATTACTATAACAAAATACCCAGTGCAGGCTAACACTATAAAGAAAAAAAGTTTATTTTGCTCACATTTTGGATGACTGAAGTCCAAACAGCATGTCACAGACCCTTGAGAGGATGCATCACTGCATGGAGAATGATCTTCTTTCTGGCAGAGTCCTAGGGTGGCACATGGCATTACACAGCAAGAGACAAGGAGCACACATGTATGTCTATGTGCGTGTATAATCCTAATCACTTCCCAAAGGCCCCACCTCTACACACCATAGCTGAATGAAATTTCCACACTTTTAATACCTCACTTGGGGATTCAATTCTAACTTTAAATTTGGGGCACAGGTCATATTCAAACTATAGTAGCCTCATACTTCAGTAGGGCTATGGGAAGTGAAACATAGTAAAAAAAATTAAAGACCCAGTTTTCTGACCAGAAGACCACAAAATGGTCCTCAAGAGAATTGAAAATGTCAGACTGATCTCAGAAAGGAGGGGGCCCAAGAGAACTTCGCATGTGAACTCCTGAGCTTATAAGTTGCACATGGTTTGAGAGCTGAACCTTGATTACTCTATCATTCAGGACCCCAAATTGCCACTGGATCATACACACACAAAAGATTCAAATAGCAATGCAAAGTCCATAAAAATTGAATGGATGTTGGGACCATTGTCCACAGAGGTGGATTAGAACTTAAGGTTGGAGCCAGATTGATTTCCTAAAATGAAATAAAATGAAAATTAAAATTCATTTTAGGATTTAAAGAAGACATAAATGCTCATAAGATAATATCCAAAATGATATAATTCGAAAGTATTTGTCAGGGGCTAAGGAGGTAGCTCAATGGTAGCTCAATGGTAGCTCTCAAGGCCCTGGGTTCAATCCTTAGTTCCACAAAACAAGCAAACAAAATTATGTGGTATATGAAGAAAGCAAAAATATTGATGTATAAGGGAAAGGACAATCAACAAAAGTTGAAATGCTTAGCTAGAGATGCTAAGGCAACTATTATGATCGTGCTCCAAGAAGTAAGGGCAAATTCTCTTGAAATGATTGGAAAGATTAAAAGTCTCATCAAAGAACTAACAGACACCAAGAAGAACTAAATAGAAATTTGGGGAAAACAGAAAATTACAATAATTACAATAATTCTAATAAAACATTAACTGGATAAGATTAATAGCAAAGTGAAGAAAGTTGGTGAACTTGAAGAGAGACCAATAGAAATAATCTGACCTGAACAACAGAAAGAAAAAATTTAAAATGAACAGAGCCTTAGAGATGTGGAACAATATTAAAAAGTCTGATATCCACATTGTTGGAGTTCTAGTAAGTAGAAGGGAAAGAGTGTGGTGCAAAAAAGAAGAGAGAGACCGGTAAAATAATAGTACTCTAGGGTACTACTGTAGGCCAGGACTTGACTTAACCACTCCATGGCTCAGTTACCTCAACTGTAAAGTGGGAATCACGTGGATATGGGTGGTCAGGGATCGGAGGAAGTGGGCAAGGAAGTTCTGCTATGAGGACGGACTCTTCTTAGTAATGTGAACATGTTCTGTTCGTGTGGTACGTCTGCTGTGACCAACAGGCCAGTGCTGACACACTGTTACTAAAGACCACATTAGGGTTCACTCTGTGTAATATGACCCCACAGGTCTTGACAAATGCATAATGTCATATCAATCACTGGGGAGTTTCACTGCCCTAAAAATTCTCTGTGTGCCATCTATTTATCCCTCTCTCGTTCTCTCCAAGCCCCTGGCAATCACTGATTTTTTTTTTTTCTTAACAATCTCTATAATTTCACCTTTTCAAGACTTTCATACAGTTAGAATCATACAGTATCCTTTCTAGACTTGTTTCTGCCCCTTAGCAATGTGCATTTAATGTTCCTAGTGTCTGTTTTGTCATTGTTGAGATTTGATAGCTCATTTATTTTTATTGCTGAATACATTCCACTGTGTAGAGCTACCTCAGTTCACCTGTGGGAGGTCACCTAGGTTGTTTTCACACTTTGTCAATTATGAATAAGGCCTCTGTAAACAATAGTGTGCAGGCTTTTTGTGTGCACAAAAGTTTTCAAATGATTTGGGTGGCTAAATTACACTACTCCTTAACTCCTGCCACCTTATTGTGATAAGGAAAAAATTGTTTAAGTAAAGTAGAAAAATCCCTTTTAAAAGGGGGAATAGACTTTGTTGGACAGAATGCTTTTATGTGCCATGTGATTGTGGAAGAACAATTGGTAATACATTCAGTTGAACTAGAAGTAGAAAAATCAATATTTTATTGTCAAACCACGACACTTTGGCAGGTGGGAAGGGGTGTCATTAAGAATTTCACTCGAGAAACAGACATAATCTGGTGTTATTCCCCACAAACATAAGCATATCCTCCCCCTCAGTGGAAATGCAACAGTGAGGCAGCTAACCTGCCATGAATTTTGAGATGAGATGGCTAAATTAGAAATGACTGACCATACTCTCGTCCATTGGGAGTGAGGGTGTAAAGTGACATGACCACTTTGGAAATCAGTTTGGTGGTTTCCTAAAAAGCTAAACATATATTTACAACATGATCTGACCCTTCCAGGTATCTACCAAAGAAAAGAAAGCATGAAACACAAAGATTTGAAAGTGAGTGTGCATAGGAACTTTGTTATGACCCAGAATAAAAACAACATATGTTCATCGGTAGATAAATAGGTAAACAAATTATGGTATATCCATACCATAGAATACTACTCAATAATAAAGAGGAATAAACTATTAATATAAACAATAATACTGACAAATTTCCAAAACCATACTGGGGCCAGGAATGGTGGCACGTGCCTATAATCCCAGTGGCTCTGGAGGCTGAGGCAGGAGGATCATGAGTTCAAAGCCAGTCTCAGCAATTTAGAGAACCCTAAGCAACTTACTGAGATCCTGTCTCAAAATAAAAAATAAAAAGGGCTGGGGATGTGGCTCAGTGGTTAAGTGCCCCTGGGCCAATCCCCAGTACCAAAAAGAAAAAGAAAGAAAGAAAAGAAAAGATACTGGCCAGGCAAAAGCAGACAAACAAAAAGAACATACTGTGTGATTCTACTTGTATAAAACTAAAAACTACAAACCAACCTTTAAAAGGGAAACCAGTCATAATTACTGAAGATAAAATTTGATCACACAGAGATACCACAGTTCGTTTATGAAGTCACCTGTGGGGGATAAAGGAAAGAATGGTTTAAAAAGGTAAAATAAAATTTTAGGGGGTAGTGGACTATCTTTTGGCAGAGATGGCTGGATGTGTGACAAAACTGACCAAACTCTGTGTACACTGTGAATATAGTGTCTTTCCAACTTACCTCAACAAAATTAGATGAAAAAACGAAGAGGAAACTCTTCAAACTTGCATGTGTGTGTGTGTGTATGTGTGTGTGTGTGAGCGCACACACACACACACATACACACACACACACACACACACACACGATCTGGGGGTTATAGAGGTGAGCCAAGATGGACACGAGGAAGATGGAGGGGGTAAAGCTGAGCTGGCAGCCAGAAGAAAAGAAGAGGAGTAAACATTCCCTGGGTTCCTGGGTTGAGTTGGGGGCCCACGGAAAGGGGGCCCAGAGGACTTTAAGACTGATGATGTCTGAGAATCTGTTTTGCTTGCCTTATTACGCACCAATGTACCTCACCCCCTCCATCTGCACACACAGACATGGAAACTTTAATAAGATCCACAATGCCCTTGAACGAGTGCTGTCCAGGCACAGCAAGGTATCAGTGGTAAATCTCTGTGTGGATTAAGGATAGTGAGAAGGGGGCAGATAAAATATGCAAGATGCATGAAAGGTTTTGGCTTTATTGGAAGCAGAAAATTAGAGTGCGAGCAGACACAATGATATACCTGACCCTCAGGAATCCCCTTTAGATTGGGAAGTTGAATGAGGGACCCTTAATACAAGGTATGAGGGTTTAAGCCAGTTTTATTTAACTCTCCAAAACCTTGGAGCCTCAGTTGACCTCTGAGTTAGATGAGGGTATCAAAGGCAAATGGTTACATCTTTCTTCCAAAATACTGCGTCCAGCGGCCACCGCAATATGCGACAGTTTTCCGCTGGGGCCTTGGACACTACATGAGAATACTGGGAGGCAGGATCCAGCTCAGTGACATTTTGGTCTTAGCAACTTCAAAAGTAACTGGTGATTTGGGGCAGTGCGGAGTGGTAAAAGACAAGAGAGGAAAGCACGTACTAATTTCCAATTTAAACCACCACCGAGCTAGATTTAGGGAAATAGGAATGTGGCCATTACTTCAAGAGCAATATGTGTTTAAAATATGTTTTTAACACATATTGGGGGCAGGGAGATAAAGTAGTGAATTAAAAGTAACTTAGTTTAGGGAACTTCCCTGAAAAGTGAAGATTAGGATCAGATTTGAAGGTTGAATAGGGAAATAATGCCCAACCTCCAAACCCTCTGACATGGGAGGCTACCTCCACTTTCCCAATCAATGAGGTCAAACCAGGCAGCTGACAGTGACCTTGGCACCAGCATTTGTGCATTGGCCAAGCTGCACACTGTCCCGGATATCAGTGTGTCAAAGCAGCAGCTCCACAGTGTGACCTCAACAGGACATCTGTCCCTCTCCACCAAAGTAGATTCTCTGAGTTCCCAACTGATGAAATCCCAGGCATTGGGGTGCTCTGGGACATATTCAATCAGACCCTGCCTCAATGGAGTCATAGTGTAGGGTGGCAGAGCATGACCACTGATACATAGCCTGACAAGGACAATGGACATAGCTAGCTGTGAAATCCTGTGACAGATGCTCAGTGTGAATCCCGCCAGCAGGAGATTTACATGTGCTTCTCCAAGTGTCTGGTGCTCTACTCCAGAGCACTATGTGAAGTCTGTTCCTGGGGCCCACAGTGAGCCAGGCTTCCCAGCATTCCCCCTGCTGTGCAGCCCCTTCCCACATGGACTCTGGAATTGGCCACAGGACCTGCTTTGGTCAGTGGGACATTAGCAAGAACAAAGTAAGCAGAGGTTTGGCAAGTACTTGCCATTGGGGAACCCGAGTGTCCTGCAATAGGGAAGGTCCTGCCCCTCTCTTGTGAGAGAGGCCATGTGGAGAAGAACTAAGGTAGCCCAGCCCTCAGCAGCTCCAAGGCCTCAGAATTGAAAGAGAAGCCCCTGGGCCCTTCCAGCCCGGCCTAGCACCAGCAGGCTGTACCCACAGGAGTGAGTCCAGCAGAGACCACAGGTGCAGAGAAGCCTCCTACTGAGCCCAGCCACCCACAGGCCATGGGAGAGAGCACTGGGGTTGTTTGAAGCTTCTGCACATCAGACTGATCAGTCTGAGTGGTGTTTGTCACACAGGTGTGGCCCTCAGCTCTGATTGCCAGCAGAAAATCATCACCACAGCTCCTGTGGTAGCCCTGTTTGCATTCATTGACATTTGTCCCCTTTGTCACCAGGCTTTGGTTTCCCTTCAGGGATGTCTTGTTGGTTTTTCAGTTAGGTCACAAGGCAATTCCCAGTGACTCAGGTTCCCCCCAGCTGCCCTTGAAAAGATGTAGATGATTCTCTTCTGACAACTGTAACCCTGGGAATAGAAGAATCATGAGTTTGCTCATCAGTGTGTGTTGGGTTTTTTCTTGCGGAATGTCTTCCCAGCTGCACATACACAAAGACCAGAGAGAAAAGAGACAAGAGAGCAAGAGCTCCTGTAAACAGTACAGTCTCTGATTCTCCCAGGCAGAGCATCTGCCCCGGCTCTTGTCTGGTCTTAGGTTCAGCATTTGTCTTGGAGACAATGTTCTGACGTCCACAGAGGTGAGGGATATCCTCATAATTGGAACCTTCCTGGACACAGCCGCTGCAGTTTGCACACTTCTGTCCTCATTGTAACAGAACCTGTTAGCCAGGTGGGCCTGGCGTGTATAGCAACAAGTTCACTGCTTACACCCTGACAGCTGTCTGGGTCCAGCACAAACCCTTTGCCCACACTATCTGGGGCTCCATGGGGCTCAGGACTTTCCTGCTCCATGTCAAATGAGGGAGCGCAGTTTGACCTCCCCACACACTTTCTTATGTTTACCACGACCTCTCTGCCCCCACTTCAGGTTTCACATCTCCACTCTGCTTTCAGCTTCATGCTGGTTCTTTTGACTGATCTGAAACAGATGTCTGCAGAGAAAGGTTAAAAAAAAAAAAAACCCACTGGCCCCACTGGCCCTGACTATGGCTGGAGGGAAAGCCTGGGGTCACACTGGGGCAAATTCTGCTGGTCCTGTCCACGCTGCCCAGCAGGCAGGGAGTTTCCCTTTCAGGATAGAACCTGGAGGAAGATGAGTCTATCCAGACTCCACCACTGCTGCTGGTATGTGGGTGGAAGGGGGGCGGTCTTGCTGGGGTGCTAAGCTGGGGTGGTCTTTATGTCTAGCCCAGGTAAGTGAGTGGCAGGAACTTAAATTTGGCTTCTGGCTTTCTGCCCTGACTCCTTGTTCTCAGGCCCTGATTTTCTCTGCTGTTTTTTTAACTTCTCCAGTAGGAACTGAAGGTGGGAATGGAGGCTCACTGAAACTCTGCTGCTCAGGTTGGCAGAGACCCAGGATGGGGAAGGAGTACAACTGGTGGTGGAATCAGCACAGGTGGGGGCTTCAGGGTGACAGTTCCACGCTCCATTCCAGATCTCTTGTATTCCAGGAGCACTTAGTTGGCCAGCACTTGGTCAGACCTTTGGCCCTGAGAGAAGTCCTGGATCCTTTCCTTTCCTCTATATAAACCAGGACACCATCAACTCCCATTTCCCTGTGGTCAGGAATTGACTCCATATAAGGCTTTAACTCCTCCTCAAGCTGTGTTTATCCATGGATCCGCATTGTTTCCTCTAAAGAGCCTCTCTTGGGGTGTTGAGGTTGAGAAATTTCTTGAGTTTTTCATATTCCCTGGACATATAAAGGGTATTACAAATTAGGGTGATAGCTGACCATGTGGTAAGAGCATGCTGAGTTTTGTAAGAAGTTGTCTTCCAAAGTGTCTGTGCCACTGAGCATGTCTACCAACCGTGAATGAGAGTTCCCATTGCCCCATCCCCACCAGACTTGATGTTGTCAGAGTTCTTGATTTCACCATCCGAATAAGTATGAAGTTCATATGCTTACTTGCCATCTGTATATATCTTCTTGGCTGAGGTTTTTGTGCAGATCTCTTGTCCATTTTTAAATCAGGTCGTTCATTTTCTTATTGTTGAGTTTAAAGTGCACTTTGTATATTTTGGAAGGCAGCCCTATGTCAGATGTATTTTGCAAGCAGTTCCTCCCAGTCTGTGGTTTTTCTTCTCATAATTTGACAATGCCTTTGCATACCAGAAGTTTCTGATCCTGCTGGAATCTTGATTGAGATTGCATTGAACCTATGGATCAAACTGGGTTTTCAGTAGATTATTAGGCCTCAGTGGAGAACAGGCTGGGGGCAGCAAAGGCTGGCAGTCTGCTGGCCTCAGAGGGACAGCTGAGTCAGATGGTAACATGTATCATTCCCTCTTTCACCCACTCCTGTAGGTCTGAGTCACAGAGAGTCATTATACCTTCTCTCTGTGCCCTCGGTGCCTCTGTGAACACACCTCTCTGCACAGACACGTACACACTGGGACCTGTAACTCTGGACGTCTGTTCAGGCTTCCTGGGATCGCCCTTTTATGGTCTGAAGTCTGCCATTGCAAGAAAAACACAGTCAGGGATCCTCCCAGACAATCAGACTAATGGGTCCTTTCTACTCTAAAGCTAGAAACATCATTTTATGACTGTAAACCCAAGCAGGACAAAAATAAGATACACATTCCAGAGACCTGTGTCACTGTCCCCAGACTTGTGTAAGTACAGCAGTTGGGTGGTGGCATAAGACACGGTCACTCAGACGCATGGCTTTCCTGTGTTTTGTCAACCTGGAGTGCTCCCCAGACTCCTCCTGTGCATTTTGCACTCTAGGGGCTGCAGTGCTGGGTTCCTCCGGGCTTCTTCTACCAAGTGAGGCTTCTGCACATTTTCTTCTAAACTCAAATTTCTCAGGGATAAAATTAGATTGCAGATCTGATGTTGCCGGGAAGCTGCCTCAAGAGTGGGTGGCTGCAGGCCGTTAATGGCAAAGATAAGTTAAAATAACAATAATAAAAATGATGTTGAATGTGGGAAGCAGAAGTCATCTCACTGATTATCCTGAGACCTGGTTATGTCTCTGTTTTTCCAGTTGATTCAGGCTTCAAAATTACACCTATATTTAAACCAAAGTTTCAGCTTTCCCACCTGAATAAATCCTGTGCTTCTCCAACTGCTTCTGATAAATGATTCCTCATTCTGTATGACTCAGCTTTCGCCTCTACCTCCACGGAGTCCTCTCTGATGTCCCCAGGCACAAGTAACCCCTTGCATCTCCTGCTCCTGCTCTGTCCAGCATTTCTTCTGCTGGCAAAGGTGGTCACAGCAGGAATGGTGGAAAGCAAGACTCTGAAGCAGTCAGCTTTTCCATTTTCCTGCCATCAGGAATAACTGGGAAGTTCTTCCCTGCCTCAGTTTCTTCATCTGCAAAATGGGGTCAGTGATATCGATTTCCCCAGGTCACTTGAGATTTGTTGCCCACACCACTTCGTCAGCTATGTTGGATCCTTTCCCTTCCCTGATTCATAAAGCCACCACTGCATTGGCAGAGAAATCTGGGTTTTGGTCCTGTCTGTGTCACTAACAACTGTGTAACATCAGGAAACTACTGTATTCACCTGGGGGTCTGGGTCCCCCTGTCAATAAGGCATACACATTGTTGGTCTTAGACTAGGTTTTTAAATTACTATTAAAATTTTGAGAAAAAGTATTTTCTGCCTAGGAATCCCATCTTTGAGGATCAAATACACATCTAGGGGATAAGGAATCAGCCTTTCAAGGATGGATTTTAGGAGTCAGGCAGGGTGTGAGGCCTTAGCATCACTGTCTGGTGAGAGCCACCAAAGAGCATGTCCTCTCTCACAGTCTGGAGCTGCTTCCCTCTTCAGCAAACACATGAGGGTGGCAGAGGGCAGGGGTGTGCTGAGGGGGGCCTCAGAAGAGAATGGGCCAGACTGGCCAGAGTGAAAAAAAAAATGCTGCAAAACTTAGACAAGGATTCTCCAATGACCAAGCTCCTTTTAGCATCTCCAAGTGGCAGAGCTAGAAGTGATCTTTTGGACCTGCTGGTTGAATCCGTCCTGGTTAAAGATGAGGAATGGCCACTCAGAAGGTCTAAGTGATCAGCCAGGTCTCCCTACCCCAAGCCGGTGAGTCCTGTCACTGTGCCCTCCTCACAGAAGCCACTTCTATTTTAGTTGGTCATGACTCCAAGAAGGGAATCTTTTGTGTGTATTTTGGCCCTGACAAATGTCAGAACTATGTGGGGGTTTTTTTTGTTTTGTTTTGTTTTGTTTTTTAAAGCTCTCTTCATGTGCACTGTCAATCTCATGCAGTTTTAATAGAGGATTGTGTTTCTATTTTCTGGTGCTGTTAGTTGCCATGAGGACAAACTTTCATTTTTAATGTAGCATGATTCACAGCAATGCTTGGCTTGAAAAATGGTAGAACCTCTTCTCTGGCAAAAATTACAAGACAGAAACTAAACGGGTAGGAAACAATCATTTCTAAAAAATAAATAAAAAGAAATATTGATTAGATTTTCATTTGCTTAATAGCATAGCCTATTGAACCAGCTGTTGCTGCAATTCAATTTCTGCACTTTGTTCTGAATACTTTTGACATCCCCCCCTTTCTGCCTTCCACATAACCACGACCTCTTCCAAAGCAATTAGGAGGACTGTGTGCATGGGGAAAGAGCTAAAAAAGTTGTGCAGAGAGAAGCCAAAAGGCAACTGTTGGTACAAACTGTGCAATCTTTTGTTTATTTCTCTTTTGTTTATTTTTTAGTACCAGGGATTGAACCCAAGGGTGCATAACCACTGAACCACATCCCCAGCCCTTTTTATTTTTTATTTTAAGACAGGATGCTTACAGCCTCATTAAGTTATTGAGACTGGCTTTGAATTTGTGATTCTTCTGCCTCAGCCACCTGAGCAGCTGTGATTACAGGTGTGTGCCACCATGCCCAGCAAACTGTGCAGTCTTTTTAGCTACTTTCTTCTTAGGGAAACACTAAGATCTGAGGTCTACCCTAACCAGCGGTTCTTGGTTCCCATTCAGTTGATTGAAATCTGATTCGCTCCTCAGATGTAGGATCTGCCTTCCCAGGCATCAGGCATAGGCATAAGTACAATTTTGTGCTCTATCCCAAAGATACCTGGATATGAAAGGACTGAGGGGCAGCGGGCTTCCCAGGGACCCCTAAAGATGACTATGGAGGTCTCCTCGTGTCCACTTAGAATAACTTTGAGAGCCCACATCTGTGTAGTGGTAACCATGTATAACCACCCTAAAAAGGATAGGGCTATTGTTATTATTCCCACTTAACAGATGAAGAAGCTGAGGCACAGAGTGGTTAGGGAAGTTGGCCATTGTCCCAGTCTAGTAAAAGGGTGGAATCAGGATAAGAACCAGGCTGTCCAGTTCCAGAGTCCACCCTCTTAACCACTACTCAGCCTTGCCTTGAAATGACACATCTGAGGTGTCTGGTGCACTGACATCAAGTGTCACAAGGACATCAGAAGCAGGACACCAATGCACTGAAGGTGGGAGTGGGAATTGGTATGTGCACATTGGGAAACTGGCACTTCTTATAGAGCTAAATATATATATGCCCCACAATCCTGGTTGTCCATTTCTAGTTATTTACCCTAACGAAATGCTGCCTATGCTGCCAAAAGACACACACAAGAAAGACACATACTCATAGCACTGTTTACAATAGCCCAACACTGAAAACCAAGCAGACGCCCATCAGGAGAGAATGGATGAGTTCATCGTGGTGTCCTTACCCAGTGGGATGTTACTCGGCAGCAAGTATGAACAAACTACAGTGAGTAGAGTGGACCTCAAGGTGTTGAGAGAAGCCAGATACTGAGAATAAGAAGTACAAACTGTGTGTCCATTTATATCCATTTAGAATACTCAAAACTGATCCACGCTGGTGAAATTCTGAGTGGTGGGTGTCCTTGGGGAAACGTCTAGAAGAGGGCACAAGGGGTGCTTCTGGGAGTGCTGGTAATATTTTGCTTCTTGACCTAGGTGTGGTTGCATATGTGTGTCATTTGTGAAAATTCACTAGGCTATTTCCTTGTGATCTGTATGCTTTTCTGCTGGTATATTTAAGTGGAAGAAAAAGTTCACCTTTAAAATAAAGTGTCATATCCATTAATAGTGAAAGTTCAGAAAGAAATGTGCATTTACTCCCTAAATGTGTTCTTGGAAATGACTTAGTTTCCAAGAAAGTAAGGTTTGTAGCATGTTTGTAGCATGTTTGTAAATTTCCTTTCATTTATTTCATATTTCTTGTGATGCTTTTTTTTTTTTTTTTTTTGGTACTGGGGATTGAACTTAGGGGTGTTGAATTACTGAGCCACATTCCCAGCTTGTTTTTTATTTTTTATTTAGGCAGGGTCTCACTAAGTTGCTTAGGACCTCACTAAGTTGCTGAGGCTGCCTTTGAACTCGTGATCCTCCTGCCTCAGCCTCCCGAGTTGCTGAGATTACAGGCATGTGCCACCACACCCAGCTCTTATGACAGTTCCAAAAGAAATAAAAGAAAGTGTGACAATCAAAATAAATAAATAAACAAAATGAAGCGTCTATCTAGTACAGTGCCTGCCAATACAGAGGGACTGAGCAGGTGCGATCTTTGCCTCCCCCTCTTCTTTTTGCTTGTCTTCAGGCATATGGATATACTTTGTTGGTTCCTCTTGTCCTCTTGTCTTGACCTTCAATTGATGCTACAGGTCCAGGGCTGAGGGTTGCTGGATCACCATGGGATGCACACTGTCAAAGGCCTGGAAAGTCTCAGAGATATCCTGTCTGGGGCAAGGCCAGGTGAACATCCCTGCCCTTACTGTTCACAAGGGGCTCTTTTTGCAGGTTCCAGCAAGCCCGCTGTGGATATAGTGTTAAGAATTCTGAACCAGAAGAGTATGGTTCAAATTTATTTCTGTTAGAAACTTGCTCTGCCACTAGGCAAGTCACATAGAACAACTGAGCTACCACTTGTCATTACAAAATTCTTAATAACCTAACGCAGTGGGTGCTGCGAAGTGCAACGTAAACACAGCCCTCATGAAGAATAAAGAGGAGTGGGAGTACAGGGAAGGGAACTCCTATATCTGGAGGGGACACAGCCTTGAAAAGCACCAGCATCATCCACTTTCCCTCCCACACCACCTGCCAGCTCTGTCGCTAAGGTCTGGGGTTAACTTCTGGTGGTTTATGCTGGTTTCTGCAAAGCCCCAGAAGACAAGATGGCGGGCCACACAGATGGTTCAAGACTGGGGCTTCTCCCAAGCCCCTTCATGAATGCTACTCCAGATAGCTCACTGCATCTGAAAGCAGCACCAGCTGCCTTTGTGAATATTCAGAGCCCTCACTTAAAAGGGATCTCAGAGACCACCATTAAATGTTTTGTGTTCAGAATCCCATCCACAACACCCCCCATGAGCTCTTGCTCTGCCCCTGTGTGAAAATCTCCAGCAACAATGAATTTGCTCTTTCCACATTACCCACTTGGGGAAAGATCTTGGCCTCATCAGAGATATATGATTCATAAGTATGAGGCTGTGACATGAGAGGAGGAAGAAGAGGGTATGGAACTCAGTCCCTGATGGCAAAGGACACCCAGAAAAGCCACTCCCCCTCAGCCTCCCTGCCACATGGAACCAAACGCCCCAGCAGGCACCACTGCTAAGGAAGCCTAGCCTGGACAGGGTGAGGTAAGTCCTGGCCCTGGTGCCAGCATAGCTCAAAGCTCTTGTTTCTACCATTTCCATGGCAAGAAGAAGGTTGGGCACCAGGTGGGCACATGAGCCAAACACACCAGGAAGGTGATGCTGGCCAGCACAGCTGTTCTCAAACTTTGTAGTCTCAGTACCTGGCATGCCATAAAAAAACAAAAAAACAAACAAACAACAACAACAAAAAAAAACATCGAATACCCTAAATAACTTTCCTGGGTTATAGTTGTCAATATTAAGAATTAAAACTAGCCGGGCACATGGTGTATGCCTATAATTCCAGCAGCTCAGCTTTGCAAGTTCAAAGCTTCAGCAACAGTGAGGTGCTAAGCAACTCAGTGAGACCCTGTCTCTAAATAAAATACAAAATAGGGCTGGGGCTGTGGCTCAGTGGTTGAGCGCCCCTGAGTTCAATTTCCAGTACCAACACAGAAAAAAAAAAATAAGATTAAATAAGTTTTAAAGTGTTTCTTTAGTAATTTATTTATAAATAAAAATAAATCCATTCTGTTTTCCAAATGGGAAAAAATTTGACACAGTTTACATTTTCCCAATTTTCCTTAAGGTCTGGTTTTTTGAATAACAACCTTCACTCTGTTATGCACTCTCAGGCCATGCAAATTCTGGAAAACACCCCTGTAGACTCTGAAGAAAGGAGAGAGAAACAGGCTAGTGTTATTGTGAAAATAGTTTTGACTTTCCAGACCCCCTGGAAAGGCCTTGGGAATACCTAGGACATACTTTAGCCTAAAAGTTAAGAAAGTAAATTTTGATGTTGGGTTGCCCAGAATCAAATTCCATTTCTGCCCCCTAATAGGTACTCAATATATGTTTGGTATTATTATCACCATAACAGATACTCAATCTACTCTTCATTGATTTTGTCTAAAGCACAATATCCAGAACCTCCACAGTAGGGTTCAGATCCGTGCCTCAATTTCAATAATGAGCACTATCAATTAATATTGTTGCCATATACATGTATGACATCCTTGTTTTACTTTGGCAAATAAGATTCACAGAGAATGAGTCTTGACAACAGCACAGAACATTTGCTGTGGAGATACTGACTTCCTGGTCAAAGGACAAATAACACCCATCACTCTGAGGCCTAGTTCAGTTTCATAACCTCGCTAAGTTTCATTTTGCCTCTCCTATAAAATGAGGTTCATAGGTTTGTTGTGAGAAATAGCTAGGACAAGAGTGAAATATACTTAGCCCAGTACTTGGTACATGGTCAGCACCTGGTAAATGTTACCTACGATTTCTTTTTTCTTTTTCCCTCCTCCTCCTTTTTCTTCTTTCCTCCTCCTCCTCCTGCTTCTTCTTCTTCCTCTTCTTCTCTCCAAGATGAGGTTTCACTGTTATTATGTAGCTGGTCTCCAACCCCAGGGCTCAAGCAATCCTCCTGCCTCAACCTCCAAGAGTAGCTGAGACTATAAGTATGCACCACAGTGCCCAACTACCTGCTACTATGTTTAATCATGATTTTTCTTTTTTAATTCCTTTTTAATTGACATATGAAAATTGTGTGTATTTATGGGGTGCCATGTGATGTTAACCAAAGATTTTCAATGGCAGTGCTGAGTGGCACCATAGAGCTCAACCATCTAAAACTACTAAAAGGTATTTGCTATTGATGCAAAAATAACTCTCTAGATGAGCCAATTTGTGAGATTTTAGATCAGAATTTATTAAATTATATTTGTAGTATTTCCCTGGGCTGACTCACACACTTGACAGTTCTGTCAACACAATAAACACACCATTCTCTTCTGCCAACATGAACATTATGATGGACTCTGGCCATATTTAAAGTGTAGAAGGCTCTGGAACCTCCAAGTCCTCACTCTGGGAAGTAATGGCTTCTAGTATTGAGAGAATTAATAGCAAAAGCATTAAAATTTTGTTTTCAACAATGTTCTTTATCACTCCCACTTCCTCCTCTCAATTTTATGGTCTGAATCTTTCTTGATAGTTATTTTATGCCTTTATTTCTTTTGCTGAGACTCTTTGATACATAACCCAATCATTAAAATACACTTTTGACTGGTTTCAGGAATTTTGCTTTTTTTTCTTTCTTTCTTCTTTATTTTGGTGCTGGAAATAGAACTCAGGGCCTCAGACATGCCACATACACCTTCTACCACTGAGGAGCACCCCCAGATTATCATCTCCTATTTGCTTTGCTTTGCTTTGCGTCACTGTTATTCAACAAGGCCCCAAGCATTTACTGAATGCCACCTGTTTGGCAAACACTGTCTGTGGATAAAGGATAAAAGAGTGGGCAGTGTTTGAACCCAGGGAGTCAGGTCTTGAGTGATATGGAAACAGCTAAACAAACAAGTGGCCACAGCACAGGAGAGCAGAGGCAGTGGCAGGTGAGGGAGGCAGGGTACCTGGCAAGGGCACCAGGAACTGGCTCCTCTCATCATCAGGTTTCATTCCAATGTCACCCCTGCTGAGAGGGGTTCTTGCCTGCCGGATGTGCAATAACCCCTTGTCACATGAGCACTTTTGATTTTTCTCACAGCAATTATCATTAAACATGTTATTTATTTGTTTCTTTGGCTCTCTCGTGTATTTCTCCTACCCAGTACACACTCAATAGCACACAAATAGCTGTCACTATTTGCTGATGACATGATTCTATATTTAGAGGATCTAAAAAACTCCTCCAGAAAACTTCTAGACCTCATCAATAAATTCAGTAAAATAGCAGGCTATAAAATCAACATGCATAAATCTAAAGACTTTTTATACACAAGTGATTAAACATCTGAAAGGGAAATGAGGAAAACAACTCCATTTGCAATAGCCTCAAAAAAATAAAATAAAATAAAATACTTGGGAATCAATCTAACCAAAGAGGTAAAAGATCTCTACAATGAAAACTACAAAACATTGAAGAAAGAAATTGAGGAAGACCTTAGAAGATGAAAAATCTGCCATGTTCTTGGATAAGTAGAATTAATATTGTCAAAATGGCCATACTACCAAAAATGCTATACAGATTCAATGCAATTCCAATTAAAATCCCAATGATGTACCTCACAGAAATAGAGCAAGCAATCATGAAATTCATCTGGAAGAATAAGAAACCCAGAATAGCTAAAGCAATCCTTATCAGGAAGAGTGAAACAGGGGGTATCTCAATACCAGAACTTCAACTATACTACAAAGCAATAGTAACAAAAACAGCATGGTACTGGCACCAAAATAGACAGGTAGATCAATGATACAGAATAGAGGACACGGACACAAACCCAAATAAATACAATTTTCTCATACTAGACAAAGGGGCCAAAAATATGCAATGGAGAAAAGATAGCCTCTTCAACAAATGGTGCTGGGAAAACTGGAAATCCATATGCAACAGAATGAAACTAAACTCCTATCTTTCACCCTGCACAAAAATCAACTCAAAATGGATCAAAGACCTTGGAATCAGACCAGAGACCCTGCATTTTATAAAAGAAAAAGTAGGTCCAAATCTTCACCTTGTTGGCTTAGGATCAGACTTCCTTAATGGGACTCCCATAGCACAAGAAATAAAAGCAAGAATAAATAACTGGGAGAGATTCAAACTAAATAGCTTTCTCTCAGCAAAGGAAATTATCAGCAATGCGAAGAGAGAGCCTACAGAGTGGGGGAAAATCTTTGCCACTCGTACTTCAGATAGAGCACTAATTTCCAGAATCTATAAAGAACTCAAAAAACTCTACACCAAGAATACAAATAACCCAACAACAAATGGCTAAGGATATGAACAGATGCTTCACAAAAGAAGATCTACAAGCAATCAACAAACATATGAAAAAATGTTCACCATCTTTAGTAATAAGAGAAATGCAAATCAAAACTACACTTAGATTCCATCTCACCCCAATTAGAATGGCGATTATCAAGAATACAAGCAATAGGTGTTGGCGAGGATATGGGGAAAAAGGTACACTCATACGTTGCTGGTGGGGTTGCAAATTAGTGCAGCCACTGTGGAAAGCAGTGTGGAGATTCCTCAGAAAGCTTGGAATGGAACCACCATTTGACCCAGCTATCCCACTCCTTGGCCTATACACAAAGGACTTAAAATTACTACACATCAATGTTCATAGCTGCTCAATTCACAATAGCCAGACTGTGGACCTAGATGTCCAACCTAGATGTCCTTCAATTGATGAATGGATAAAGAAACAGTGGTATATATATACAATGGAATATTACTCAGCTATAAAGAATAATAAAATGATGGCATTTGTAGGCAAATGGATGAAATTGGAGAATATCATGCTAAGTGAGATAAGCCAATCTCAAAAAACCAAAGGACGAATGCTCTCACTGATAAGTGGATGATGACACACAATGGGGGTTGGAGGGGGGCAAGAATGGAGGAAGGAGGGACTGTATAGAGGGAAAAGAGGGGTGGGAGGGGTGGGGGGGAGGAAAAAATAACAGAATGAATCAAACATCATTACCCTATGTGAATGTATGATTACGCAAATGGTATGCTGTTACTCCATGTACAAACAGAAACAACATGTACCCCATTTGTTTACAATAAAAATAAATTAAAATAAAAGATAGTAAAAGAAAAAGAAAAAAATAAAGAATATTCTAGGTAACTTTTTAGAGCAAAAAAAAAAAAGAAAGAAAGAAAGAAAGAAAGAAAGAAAGAAAGAAAGAAAGAAAGAAAGAAAGAAATTCTATGACAAGGCCCTACAGATTAGAAGCATGCACCTGAGTGTAGGTCTAGAGACTTAGGGTAAAGTGACTATTTTAATGGTTTATCCCTTTACCTGCTCAAAGTCAAGAGCCAAATACCAGATTCTACAAGGCCAGTATAGAGTGAGAAGCCAGTCATGCCCCAGAGAATACTCCAGAGTCTTCAATCACATAGACATACATGTGAATATAATATATTTACATGTAAATGTATATACACATGTATCTGTATATTTACATACACACATACACATGCACACAAGCACACACAGATACATGAGGGTGGGGGGAGTAAAACAGTGGGAGGTAGTTTAGCTGCACAGCTGCAGCCACACAAATGCCTGTACAGATCAGCTGCCCCAGTTTTCAGGCACCCCTGCAATGATACATTTTGGAACATTCTTACTACCAGCGAATAGTGAGTTCATTAGCTTGCAAAAGTACCATATATATTTGGAGCATTATTGCAGAATTGGGTCATTTTCCCACATTTTTGGCAATTTATTCATCCAGGAAACATAGCCAGAACCCTGAGTGCCAAGCCCAGGCATGCAGAAAACTTGGACTAAGGATGGAGTCAGACAATGAAATGCCTGGCTGCTATTCAGGGTGGTACTGCTGAAGTCCATGCAGGGACTTGGGGAGCAATGGAGGGCTTATTGATGTGTGACCGGGGTGCTTGGAAATCTTACTGAAGGAGGTTTCACCAGCAAGAATTTGAAAGCTAAATAGGAGTTTGCTGGATGTAGAGTAGGAGAGTGCGGGAGTCAGGGGAATGAGGGTCATGTGCCAGGCAGAAGGAACTGCTCGCAGGAGGGCAAGGAGAAAAAATCCAGACTGAGGTGAGCAGAGGCCAGACACATGGCTGCAGAAGTAGGTTGGGGCCACTTTTGTTTGAAGTCAAGGCATTTGAACAGTGTCTTGGTGGGACTGCAAATTGGTGCAACCTCTATGGAAAGCAGTATGGCGATTCCTTACAAAACTTGGAATGGAACCACCATTTAGCACAGCCATGGAATATTACTCAGCCTTAAAGAAGAATAAAATTATGACATTTGCAGGTAAATGGATGAAACTGGAGAACAGCATGCTAAGTGAAATAAGCCAATCCCCCAAACCAAAGACTGAATGTTTTCTCTGATGTGCAGATGCTAATTCTCAATAAGGAGGTGCTTGGGAAGAATAGTGGTACTTTGGATTAGGCAGAAGGGAGTGAAGGGAGGGGAGGGGGTGTGGGGGTAGGAAGAATAGGGGAATAAATCAGACATTATTACCCTATGTACATATATGATCACACAACTGTTGTGATTCTACATCATGTACAACCAGAAGAATGAGAAGTTATACTCCATTTATGTGTAATGTGTCAAAATGAATTCTACTGTCATGTATAACTAGAACTAATAAAAAACAAACAAAAAGAAGGTAATAATAATGAGTGTTGGTGATGATGTAGAGAAATTGGAACTCTAGTATATTCTGGGTAGAAATGTAAAGGGGTGCTGCTGCTATGGAAAACAGCACGGTGGTTCCCCCCAAAATTAAATGTATCATTGTTCTATAAACCAACAATTCCACTTGTGGGTCTATATTCAAAAGAATTGAAATCAGGGTCTCAAGGAGATATTTGCACACCCATGTGATAGCAGCATCATTCAAAACAGAAAAAGCAGGTGAAATCCCCAGGATGCATTAGTTAATGGATAAATGGATAAATGAAATGTGGTACTTACATAAAATGAAATATTATTCAGTCTTGAAAAAGTTGACACATGCTACAATATGCATGATCCTTGAGAACATTATGCTAAGTGAACTAAACTAGCTCCAAAAATACAAATACTGCATAATTTCACTTATGTGAGGTCAGGTTGTCAAGTTCATGGAAACAAAATAGAATGGTGGTTGCCAGGGGCTAGCAAGGAGAAATGGGGAGCCTCTTGGAAATGCACCACAAGGAGCTGTGATGGAACCAGGTTTCCCGGAAGCCAGGCAGGAGGCAGATGTGCACCTATGGCCTCCACCGTCGGCCAGCATCTTCTTTCCCCACTGCCTGCAGTTGTCCTTCCCTCTCTACCTGACAGTTCCTGCTCACTCTTTGCAGTTGTTTCCCTTCTCTCGGGCTTGCCCAGGAACCTTCAAGACACCCTTTGTCCTCTTTAGATATCCACTTTTAGACCACTGCTCACTAACTGTTTCTCTCTGGAACCTCCAGTTCAAATTTTGAATGGATGAGATCGGCCATCCGATCTGGGGGCATGGTACTTTGTGAGTCCGGCAGGTATGTGGACTGGTCCCCCTTCACCAGTTAGCAGTAGCATCCTGGGGCAGCCTGATCAGTAGGGCCCTGGATGCCAACCGTCTTCAGTAGAGGCAGTGGGGGAAGGGATGTGGATCCTTACAATGAGGATTTCTAGAATACCAGTAACCTAATCTGAAACCTCAAGACAGACTGGCTCCATATTCACCCCAATGTTATCGATTCTCTCCCTCCTTTCCCAATCCCCACAATCTTTCCATTGTTCATTATTATGTTGCTCATTTCACTCCAGAGGTAGGAAATGACATTTGAGACAAAGCTTGACTTATTCACTTCATGTTTTTACCACATGGTAGTACTCAAATGCTTATTAATGTACTAATTAATGGAAAAAATTTAAATTTAAAAAGCGCTGGTTTTGAAATCTGGAGGCACAAGTTTAGTCACTGTGTGATCTTTGAAAAGCATCTAATCTCTCTGGGTCTCACCCTCAAATTCTGCAAAATGAATGGATTAGAATGCGTCAGGAATCCAAAGCAGGTTCTGCGATACCCCAAAAAAAGTTGAATGGGCATCTGTACTGCCAAATGCCTCAGAATCTTTAAGATGGTTCTTATGAACTTGCCCAAGAGAGATCAAAGTACAGAATCCTTCCCAAGTTCACTCGTTCACAGAATCCTTTGAACATGGAATGTCCTGTGGGACTTTGGCTAGGGAATATGAAGGACCTGCTTGGGATGCATGTGGCTTCCAGGGCTGCTTTAGCTCCAAAGACTCTTGAACCACCTACAAGTCTACATGGTGCCTCCCCATTACTTGCCTGGAATTAATTGCTCTGGATTTTAAATCTTAAGTGATCTTGGCTCTCTTTGGTTGTTTCTTGTCTCTGTCCCACTCATGGTTGTTTGAGGTTCATTTCCCTCTCTTTATCTGTGACCTGCAGGTAACTAGGGCCGGTGAGTCAGATTTCATGAAGTTGCTTCTCCTTATCTCAGGGAACGATAATGGTACCTCCTGTTACCAAGAAAGATAAGGCACAGCTACCCTGGCGCTGGCATGCAGGTGAAGGCATCTTTGAGTGGGCGGCTGTCACTTGGGAAGGCCCCTGTGTTGTCCTTTCACTGTGAGATCACCATCTCACCTGTGTGATTAGTGAGAGGTACACCTTAACGTGTGGGTTTATCCTGGCAACATTTCATATCTTTCATGACTTGGATTAATGACCAGATATTATAACTGACTGGAGAACAAGGAATAAGGAGAACATGGTCAAATGCAGAAATCCGCGCACACTCAGGGTTGCCAGAGGACCCGGGCTTTGCTCTCCTGTTCTGCCGTCCTGGGGCTGCCATAACTAAGCCCCTCAAGCTGGTGGGCCTGAAGCAACAGAAATGACTTCTGTCACCATCTGGAGTCTGGAAGTTTGACATCAAGGCGTGGCAGGACCATGTGATCACGGAAGCCTCTAGGGGAGGATACTTTGTTGTCTCTTTCAGCTTCTGGTAGCCCTGGGTATTTCTTGACTTATGGTAGCATTACTCCAGCCTCTGCGTCTGTCTTCACATGGTTGTCTTCCTTCTGTGTCCATGTCTGAATCTTCCTCTTCTGATAAGGACACCTAGTCATATTGGATTGGGGCCACCTAATGGCCTCATATTAAAGACCTGATTTTTAAATAAGGTCACCTTCACAGGCATCAGGGATTAGAACTTCAACACATCACCTGGGGACACCGTTCATCCTTTTTTCCACTCCATGTGTCAAGGAAAAGTACATTTGGAGACCAGCTGCATGCAATAGATTTTGCTTGGTCCTCTGAGCTTTGTCTATGAGTCTATGAACAATGGCCATCTTCTCTCTCCTTTCAGGGTCCATTCTTGGGTTTCAGAGAGGACAGTCCAGAGTCCAGGTACCCCCAGCACAAAAGTCAGAGTTTAGGGCCAGGTTCGTCAAAGGTATCTAAGGTAGTCAAAGGTATTTAAGGCTTTATTTACAGATGAGAGAGAGTATATTCTGAAATTACAATAAAATGGGACAGAGGAGCCAGGGGGACTCGGTTTGAATCTGCCCTTCATTGTCTGGTGACTGTGAGACTCTGAGCAAAGCTCTTGACCACTCCAAACCTTGGCTTCCTCACAGGTAATGGTGACAACACAAACTCATCCCAGTGATTCTCACCTGGGGAGATTTTGGCATGCCCCTCCCTTAAGAGGCAATGTCTTTGAACGTTTTTTATTGTCACAGCTGATGGATATTACTGGCATCTACAAAGCCACAAAACCAAGAATGACAAATTATGTCAATAATGCCAAGGTTAAGAAACCCAGTTCCATCCTTATGGGGTTATAGTGAGCTTCAGAAATGAGGCACAGGGGTGTCCAACATGTATGGCACTGCGTCAGCCCATTAAAGGGCAGCTCTATATGTAGAGAAGTTTGTGACAATCCTATAAAAATACTTGAACTTACTAGAATCTTCAGAAAGTGAAGAGGCACAAATGTACAAATGTTCAGTGCTATAGTACGAATGCCTTAGAAACATAAAGAATGTGAAAATATAGTGGCACTGGGTGTAGGGCCAAGTGCCTATAGTCCCAGTACTCAGGAGGCTGAGATGGAAGGATCAGTTGAGTCCAGGAGTTCAAGACCAGCCTAGGCAACATAGTAAGACCCCGCCTTCCCACCACCACCACCACCACACACACACACACACACACACACAATGTTGGCCAAAGCAGATAGTGAAGAATAAGAGGAGGGATAAAAATATTGTTGGTGTGCTTATGTCATATGCCTTTTATCTTTTACTTATACCTTCTACCTATATCATCTCATTTAATTATTTCAGCAACATAGTGAAGTAAGAATTTTTATTCCCATTTTGCAGGTGAAGAAACCAAGGCTTGCAAGAATTTAGCATCTTGTCCAGGGGGCATGTTTCTGGGAGTAGTAGAGTCTGTGAGTCTCTGTTGCCAAGTCCATGACTCTCTGTGGCCCCACCTGACAAACTTATTAGTCTGCAAGTGACTGCAATTGACAAATTTCTTAGTCATAAATCTCATGGTGGGGATGCTGAGGGATGTAGACAAAGAGATTCTCAGAATTAGAAACCTGGAGAATCTTCCTTAGGGATTCTTAAGAGATCTCCATTTTAGGGTCTCCCCCTCTCTTTTCTGCATTTAAGTCCAGAGCTCTCTTGATATTCTCTCCAGAGATCTTGATGGTTGGACTGGTCCTGCCCTCCAAAACATACAAAATTCTAAGAAACTGTTCACTTATTTTCTCTCCTCTAGCTGCTCATGACAACTCCCATTCCCTCAAGATAACACTACAAAGAGATGAGTATCTAATTTAATCAGAAATGATGACAGTGGTACAAAGTTGAGAATGGAGAAAGGATAGTATACTCCTGGAATGTTCTTTAATACATACAAATAAGTGTAATAAGGTAGACAGTGATAAGTTAAAGCTACATACTATAAACCCCCAAATAACCACTAAAAGAATGATACAATGAGTTATCACTAAGAAGCCACAAAGGAGATAAAATGGATTCATAAAAATAATCAGTCCTTTAAGAAGACACACAAGTGGCCAGAGAACACATGTAAAGATGATCAACATTGTTAGAAATTAGGGAAAAGCAAGTCAAACGCCCAATGGAATACCACTTCTATAGGCAAAAAGAGAGAGCTTAATAAATGCTGGGGTCATGTGGAGAAAGAATACTCATAGGCTGCTGGAGGCTATGGGGCAGCACTTTGCAATAGTCTGGCAATGCCTCAGACATAGAGTTACCACGTGATCCAGCAATTTCACCCCTGAGTATATACCGAGGAGAAATGAGACAAATGTCTACATAAAAACTTATATATGAAATAGAGCACTAATTTCCAGAATCTATAAAGAACTCAAAAAACTCTACACCAAGAATACAAATAACCAATCAACAAACGGGCTAAGGAAAGGAACAGCCGCTTCACAGAAGAAGATCTACAAGCAATCAACAAACATATGAAAAAATGTTCACCATCTTTAGTAATAAGAGAAATGCAAATCAAAACTACACTTAGATTCCATCTCACCCCAATTAGAATGGCGATTATCAAGAATACAAGCAACAATAGGTGTTGGAGAGGATGTGGGGAAAAAGGTACACTCATACATTGCTGGTGGGGTTGCAAATTAGTGCAGCCACTGTGGAAAGCAGTGTGGAGATTCCTCAGAAAGCTTGGAGTGGACCCACCATTTGACCCAGCTATCCCACTCCTCGGCCTATACACAAAGGACTTAAAATCAGCATACTACAGAGATACAGCCACATCAATGTTCATAGCTGCTCAATTCACAATAGCCAGACTGTGGAACCAACCTAGATGTCCTTCAATTGATGAATGGATAAAGAAACTGTGGTATATATATACAATGGAATATTACTCAGCTATAAAGAATAATAAAATTATGGCATTTGCAGGCAAATGGATGAAATTGGAGAATATCATGCTAAGTGAGATAAACCAATCTCAAAAAACCAAAGGACGAATGATCTCACTGATAAGCGGATGATGACATATAATGGGGGGTGGGAGGGGAGCAAGAATGGAGGAAGGAGGGACTGTATAGAGGGAAAAGAGGGGTGGGAGGGGTGGGGGGAAGGAAAAAATAACAGAATGAATCAAACATCATTACCCTATGTAAATGTATGATTACGCAAACGGTATGCTGTTACTCCATGTACAAACAGAAACAACATGTATCCCACTTGTTTACAATAAAAATAAATTTTAAAAAAACTTATATATGAATGTTCATAGCAGCGTTATCTGAAATAACTCAAAGTGGAAACAACTCCAATGTCCATCAGCTGATAACTGAATAAACAAATAAGGTGTATCCATACAGTAGAATTCATCCATATAGAAGGTCAAGTGAAGGACTGACACAGGGAACCTTGATAGCATTACATTAAGTGAAAGAAGCCAGTCAAAAAAGACCCAGACTACATGATGTGATTGATATGAAATGTCCAGAATAGGAAAGCCCATTCAGACAGAAAGTATACTAGTATTTGCCTAGGTGTAGGGGAGTGATTTATTCACATCATTTTGATAAATACAACCAGTGTACGTGTTTGAAAATGCCTGGTCATTTGGATGATTTTATACACATGAATAGGTGTATTTGTTAGGACAAGTGTGAGTGTCTCTTCTATTAGCAAAAGAAAAATCTAAGCAGTTCTTTCTCAATGCAAAACTGTGCCCCAGTAGAGGAGGAGTAAAAATGGGAGATCTGATAGTAATAGTTAAAGCATGTAGTTTCTTTTGGGAACTATTAAAATGTTTTATGATTGTGGTGATAATGGCACAATTTTGTGTATCTACTAAAAATCACTGAATTATACTTTTTGTGGGTAAAGTTTATGAATCGTATATCAAAAATAGCTGTTAAAAAAAAAGTAATCAGTCCAAAACTTGACAAAAAAAGAAGGAAAAGGGAAAAAGGAACAGATGGGACAAACAGAAAACAAAGAGCCAGATTTTCAATTTAAACCTAACCATATCAATCATCACATTAAATTTAAATGGTCTCAGTGCTTCAATTTAAAGACAGAGATTAAGAAAATGGATTTTAAAAAAAGAAAAAGATTATTTTAATCTGTTTTCTGTGGCTATAACAGAATACCTGAGACTAGGTAAGTTATAATGAACAGAAATGTATTTGGTTTATAGTTCTGGAGACTGAGAAGCCCAAGAGCATGGAGTTAGCATATGGAGAGGGCCTTCCCATGCTGTGTCACCCCAAGGAAGAATGCAGAAAGCAGAACAAGAAAGGATGAAAGGATGAGAAAGAAGACGACCCATTCTTTTTATCAGGAACCCACTCCTGGGATAAGTAACCCAATCCCCTGATTATGGCACTAAAATCCCCTGATTTTAATCACCTTTTAGATGTCCTACCTCTCAACACTGCAGCATTGAGGATTCAATTTCCAACACACAAACTTTAGGAGGAACATTCAAACCTTAGCACAACTATATTCTGCCTGTAAGAAATCCACTTTAAAAAAGAAAGACACAAATGAGTTAAAAGTGAAATGAGAGAAACAGAAGGACAATACAAACATTAATTTTTAAAAGGTTGGTATGGATATATTAATATCAGATAATATAGCTTTCAGAGCAGAGAATATTAGCAAGGATAAAGAAGGTCATTTCATAATGCTAAAATGTTCCATTCATCAAGAGAATGTAACAATCTTAAATACTTATGTGTCTGATAACAGAGCTTCAACCTATAGGAATCAAAATCTGATAGAACTCCATGGAGAAACAGAGAAATCCCCAATTATAGCAGATATTTTAATTTAACCACCTGTTATACAATAATTAAAAACAGTTGGAGGTCTTCAAGTGGAGTCCACTTACCTTGCTATATGAGAAAAATGGAGCCTGGGAAACAACTGACTTGCCCAAAGTCACAGAGTTAATTAGTGACAGAACCTGGACATTAGCTCAGGTGTAACCAGTTTCTCTACAAAATACAGATTCCCAAGTTCAGCCTGAAGTTGTGGTGAGATACTTACAATCCTAAATAGAAGTCTTGCAGGCAACTAGTCATGGTTACTTGCATTTTCAGAGACTAGTCATTCAGTGATTTTCTCAAATATTTATTAAGTACTAGTCTATTAGGCCCCTTTAAATTGTGAGCTTGCTAAAGTTTGGGATCTGTATGTGTTAAAGGTTTCTTCCCCAGTCTATGGCACTCTTGGGAAGTGGTGGAACCTTCAGGAGGTGGAGCCTAGTGAATGAAAGCTAGGTCATTGGGGGCTCGTCTTTGGGCTTGTCTTTGAAGGTGATATTGGGACTCTGGACCCTCCTCTTTCGTTTCACTTCTAGACTGCCATAAGGTGAACATACCTCCTTCTCTAAACACTCCCACCATGATGTGCTATGCTGTCATAGGCCCAAAGCCACAGGGTCCAAGAACCATGAACCTCTGAAACTGTGAGTCAAAATAAAACTTTCCTCCTTAGAAGTTGATTATTCCAGCCATTTTGTTATAGCAATGAAAATCCGATTAACACAAACCCTATATGATTTTCCTAAGAAACAGTAGTCCTGTGAAATGTTCCACAAAATAGGTCAAATAAGTGCTGCCCATACTCTTAGAGAATCCCCACACACGTTGGTAACTTAAAGCCCCAAGAAGTCCTACAGCAATGAAATTCATTTCAGTTGGCTTACTCCAGAACTTTCTGATCATACAACATATAGTGAGTAATGTCCATGGTGTCTCTTGGGATTCCTAAAATTTGTTTCCTACCCACTTTCTGGATTAACTTCTAAATTTTTGTAACTTTAGCTCATTCCTTGAAAAGACTGTAGTTTCCTTCAGAATCAATCCGCAATTGAGACAATTATATCCACCAGAGAGGCAGCATGAGGATGGGAAAGGAGCCTACCCTCGGTCCCTAAGGGGTGATTTCCCTCCATTTCTATGATTCTATAATCTTTTGGACTGAGAATTTAAGACTGTGGTCGACCTTGGACCTTAGGATGTCCCTATCCCAGCTTTGGCGTGGAATGTGCCGTCTCATGCTCGGAGTCAAGATCAGTTTAGAGAACTGGTTCTCAAGCTTGGCATTTGGAGCTCTAATACACACCCACACTTAGATCCTATCCCAAGTTTCTGATAGAACTGGTTTGGGGAAGGGCCCAGGCAATGAGAATTTGACAAGTGTCTTGGGGGTTCTTATGTGTTGTCAAGGTTGAGGACTACTACCTGTATAATACAGTCTCTCTTCCCACTGCAGTCTTTTTTATGTGCCTTTATGGCCTGTGACTTTATCCGAGCACCATCTGTATATGGGAATGCATGCCTGCATATGGAACAGCAGTAGCTTTTACCATAAATAAAAGGTAGCCCAAACAAAATAAACCCAACAAAAGGAAAACAATAGAATGAAATTGTGGCAAGATACTGGTGCCTGCCAAGATTCTGAACCTAAGGTCAGCATATTCTCTATGAAGAGAAATTAACAAATGTGAGAACATGTTATAGTCACAGTGGCCTTGACTAAACTGCTCCTTGAGGCTATAGATGGACAGGGAACGGAAAAGGGAGATTCCCTCCTGAGCAACTAAGGTCTTTAATTCTATGTGTGTGGCGGTGTGGGGGTCCTGAATCCCTCTTCCTTCCACTATCAGATCACACCCTGAGGCATGCTCTGTAACAGTGGGTAGCCTTTTATTCATTCTCTGAATGGCTAAGACTGTGGGGTCAGGGACCAGCCTACCCAGGCCTTGAGTTTTTATGTGGATAAAAAAGAACACCAATGACAATGTTGAAGGGAAAAAAAGGGAGAACCAGAAAAGGGCACTGTGAGGTTGAACAGGGGATGGATGGTATTGATAATGGAGACCAGGCGATTGCTGCTGCCAGGTGAGTCTGAAGCGGGAGGCAGGGCAGGTGAGGTCTATCCTCCCCCTGTCCCACAGCTTTAGCACAGTGCTCCATTCATCCTGCCCATGACTAGACTGAGGAAGCCTCCCCATCTCAATCCCAGAAGTGTAGGGTCCAAGGGCCTTGCATTTGGTGATAAGGTGGGAAGAGTTGCCTTGCCCCTTTGCCTCTGGGTTATTTTGTGCTAAGGGAAGCCTTCTAATTAGGCATCTAGAAACCAAAGTAATGAGCTCTACGAAGAAGAGTATTTCATAAACCCTCAAATTCAGTAAACAGGAAAGACTATACTGTTCTGTGAAAAAAATGAAAGTCTGGAACTAACTGGAATTGTGCTCTTTAGTGGAAATGAATAAAGCAAATGGGAGCTCCGTTTCCTAAGTGTAAGGTGAGAATCACATCACCTTTAAAGATTAATGAATATTATTTTCTGTAACAATGATAATTCTGGAGGAGGGGCAACACAGTGCCTCTGATGGTAAATGCTCTCCATTTGGGTATGTAAATGAAGCCACCTCATTCTCTTGGGGTTTTGCCACAGTGATTCTCAGCCAAATGCACATAAGAAATGAAAATACCGATTGGAAAGGCATTTAGGATGTTGGGAAAGTGACAAAGGACTTCAATTATCAGTCATGAAATGAAACAATATATCAGTCAGTAGACAGAGTTTTAAAGGAGCTCCTGTGTTCCCTGGAAGTTGCGAATGGAGGTTCCTCTTTCTAACTGGTATCAAGCTCAATTTTGGGTGCTGATGCTAAGCCATTTTGTAAAAGCAGAACACATGTAGGTTTGCATGCAAGAATGATTGGGGGCTCTTTCTTCCTCAATATCCATGTATCTGATGAGAAGAAACAGGTTTCCCCTTTCCTACTGGAAGACACCCCTTGGTACACTTGCAAATAGGCAAATGGAACCTAAATAGGGATTTTTTAAAATGATCTTTTTAATTTAGTTTATCATCATGGAAATGTATTAATTAATTCTGTTTTTAAAAAGCTTCCTTTAAAAAAAAAACACTGAAAAATATATAGCAGACAATCTAAATAAGCCTATATTTATTAAAGATGAATGATCTTCCAAAACAGAAAACACCAGGTCCAGGTAGAATCACTGGTGAATCCTAGCACACATTTAAGGAATAAATCATACCAATCCTCTAGAACCTCTTCCAGCAGATAGGAGCAGAGGGGAGAATTCCTTAATTCCTTCTGTGAGACCAACCTTATTACTTTAATACCAAAACCAGATGAAGACATTAAGAAAACTACAAGCCAATATGACAAGAACAGAGATATAGGTGATCAACAAATATATGAAAAAGTGCTCATCATCCCTAGTAATTAGAGAAATGCAAATTAAAACCACCCTAAGATTTCATCTAACTCCAATTAGAATGGCTATTATCAAGAACACAAGCAATAATAAGTGTTGGTGTGGATGTGGGGAAAAAGGTACACTCATACATTGCTGGTGGAGTTGCAAATTGGTGCAGCCACTCTAGAAAGCAGTGTGGAGATTCCTCAGAAAACTTGGAATGGATCCACCATTTGATCCAGCTATCCCACTCCTTGGTTTATACCCCAAGGACTTAAAATCAGCATACTACAGTGATGCAGCCACATCAATGTTCATAGCAGTTCAATTCACAATAGCTAGATTGTGGAACTGACCTACATGCCCTTCAACAGATGAATGGATAAAGAAACCATGGTATATATACACAATGGAATATTACTCAGACATAAAGAAGAATAAAATCATGGCATTTGCTGGTAAATGGATGAAGTTGGAAAATACCATGCTAAGTGAAATAGGCCAAGCCCCAAAAAAACCAAAGGCCGAATGTTTTCTCTGATAAGTGGATGACGATATATAATGAGGGGGTTGGCGGCAGGGAAGAGAAGAATGAAGGAACTTTGGATGGTATAGAGGAAAATGGGGTGGGAGCGGGTGGGGGATAGAAAGATAGAATGAAACATGTATATGTATATGCATGATTACATGAATGGTGTGAATCTACATTGTGTACAACCATAGAAATGAAAAGTTGTACCCCATTTGTGTACAATGAATCAAAATGCAGTCTGTAAAAATAAAAAAAAATTTTAATAAAAAAAAAAAAAAAAAAACCAGAGATACAGGGCTAGGGACGTGGCTCAGTGGTAGAGTACTTCCCTAGCATGCACAGGGCTCTTAGATCTATCTTGAGCACTAGGGGGAAAAATGGCAAGAACATAGATACAAAAATCCTCAACAAACTATTTTTTCACATTTTTTAATTGATGCATTACAGTTGTACATAATGGTGGGGTTTGTTGTTACATATTAGTACATACACACAATATACCAATATAATTTGGTCAATATCCCTTCCCAGCACTTCCCATCTCTTTTCTCTATTCTATAGACCTTCCTTTGCTTTTCATGTGATCACCCACCTTTCTTTTCCTTTACCCTCCCACGTATGAGAGAAAACATACAACCCTTGACCTTCTGAGTTTGGCTTATGTCACTTAAATTAATGGTCTCAAGTTTCATCCATTTTTCTGCAAATGACATAATTTCATTTTTTAATGGCTGAATAAAGCTTCATTGTGTATATATACCACATTTTCTTTATCCATTCATCTGCTTTGAACACCTAGGCTAGTTCCATAGTTTGGCCATTGTGAATTGTGCTGCTATAAACATAGGTATGCATGTATCACTATAATAAACTGACTTTAATTCTTTAGGATAAATCCCAAGGAGTAGAATAGCTGGGTCATATGGCAGTTTCATTCCTAGTCTTTTGAGGAACCTCCATACTAATTTACATAGTGGTTGTACTAATTTACAATTCCACCAACACTGTAGAAATGTTCCTTTTTCTTCACATCCTTTCCAACATTTATTTTTGTTTGTATTCTTAATGACTGCCATTCCAACTGTGTGAGAGGAAATTTCAGTGTAGTTTTGGTTTGCATTTCCCTAATTGCTAATGATGTTGAACATTTTTTCATATATTTGTTCATCATTTGTATTTCTTCTTTTGAGAAAGTTGTCTATTTAATTCATCTGCTCATTCATTCATTGGGTTATTTATATTTTTGGTGGTAAGCTTTTGAGTTCTTCATATATTCTAGATATTAATCCTCTGTCAGAAGAGTAGCTAGCAACAATTATTTCCCATTCTATAGGTTTTTCTCTTCATATTCTTAATTGTTTTATTTTTTTGTGCAGAAGCTTTTTAATTTGATGTCATCCCATTTGTTAACTGGAAAGTCATTGCCTGTACCTGTATACTGGAGTGTTCATCCTACATGTTCTTCTATGAATTGCATAGTTTCTGGTCTAATTCCTAGGTCTTTGATCTATTTTGAGTTGATTTTTTAATTCTATATATGGATGACCAGCATTTCCAGAACTATTTGTAAAAAAGACTGTCTTTTCTCTAACATATGTTTTTGGCATATTTGTCAAGTATCAAATATCTTCAGATGTGTGGGGTTGTCTCTGTGTTTTCTATTCTGTACCATTGGTCTATGTGCCTGTTTTTATGCCAGTACCATGCAATTTTTGTTACTATAGTTCCTTAGTATAATTTGAAGTTTGATATTGTGTATTGTGAGGCCTCCAGCATTGCTTTTTTGACTTAGAATTGCTTTGGCTATTCTGGGTCTTTTATTCTTCCAAATGAATTTTAAGACTTTTTTTTTTTTTTTCTAATTCTATGAAGAATGTCATTGGTATTTTGATGGGTATTGAATTGAACTGAATCTGTATATTCCTTCAGGTAATATGGCCACTCTTAACAATCTATAAGCATGGGAGGTCTTTCCATCTTCTCGTGTGTTCTTCAATTTCTTTCTTCATTTCTACAGTTTTCACTGAAGGGGTGTTTCACTTCCGTGGTTAGGTTTATTTCCAGGTTTTTGTTTGTTTACTTGTTTGTTTTGGTTGTTGTGAATGGAATTATCTTCCTGATTTCCTTCGCAGCAAATTCATTGCTGGTATATAGGAAAATTATTGAATTTTGTATGTTGATTTTGTAACCTGCCACCTTTTCTGAATTTGTTTATTATATCTAGTAGTCTTCCCATGAAGTGTTTTGGATCCTCTAAGAACAGGATCATATCACTTGCAAACAGTGATAATTTGTCTTCTTTCTTTCCTATTTTTATTCCTTTTATTTCATTTTTTTTGCCTCATTGCTCTGGCTTGAATTTCTAGCACATATTAAGAAGGAGAGGTAAGAGTAGACATCCTTGTCTTATTCCAGATATTAAAGGAAAATGCTTTCAGTTTTTGCCCATTGATGATGAGGTTGACTTTGGATTTTTCATATATTGACTTTTTGATGCCTCAACAGATTATTAATAAATAAAGTCCAACAATGTATAGAAAGAATTATACACCAAGACCTAGTGAGATTTATTCCCAAGTATGCAAGTTTGGTTCTAAATTTTTTAAAATTAATGTAATCAATCAAATCAATAAACTAAAGGAGAAAAAAATGAATTATTTTATCGATAGACACATAAAAAGCATTTGACAAATTCCAACATATGTTCATGATAAAAACGCAATAAATTAAGAATAGAGGGGAACTTCCTCAACTTGGTGAAGGGTATTTACAAAAATTCCATAGGTAATATTATACCTAAAGTTGAGAAACTAGAAGTTTTCCTGCTAAGACTAGGAATAAGGAAAAGAAGAACCGTCTCACCATATCCACTCAGTGTTGTACTGGATGTCCTCGCTAATGCAATAAGACAGAAAAAAAAAAAAAAAAAAAAAAAAAGAAATATAAGGTATACAGATTGAAAAGGAGGCCCTGTTGTTGTTCAAAGATAACATAGTATTCTATGTGGAGCTTGGAAGGACTCATCTTCCCCCAGGTCCTATCCTGAAAGGGAACTCCCTGCATGCTGGGCATTTTGGATAGGACCAACAGAATTTGCCCCCTGTGTGACCCCAGGCTTTCCCTCCAGCCACATTAAGGGTTGGTGGGGCCAGTGGGAGGTTCTTCACTTTTCTCTGCAGACACTTGAGTTTCAGATCAGCCAGATAGAACCAGCATGAAGCTGAAAGCAGAGTGAAGATGTGAAAACTGAAGTAGTGGGCAGTGAGGACACAAGAAAGCATGTGGGAGGTCCATTTGCACTCCCTGCACCTTACATGGAACAGGAGGTCCTGAGCTTCAAGGAACTCCAGATGGTGTGGGTGAAGGGTCTGTGCTGGATGTAAACAGTTGGAACGGGGACTGAGCAGGAAGCATGCAATGCTATTCACACACAGTCCACCTGCCCAAGAGTGTCTCATAGAGTGGGAGTCAGAAATGTACAAACTATTAGGATTTTGTTCAAATTAAAAGGATACTCAGTGCCTCCAAGGCATTCAGAAGCATTGTCTCCAGGATAAGTGCTGAGCTGCAAGGCTAGACAGGAGCTACCTTGTGAGACAAGAGGAGAGGCACTGGGAACTTCAAGGACTGAGCCATTTCCTGAGACTCTCTGTACCCTGGCTCCTCTCCATCTTATCCTCTGTGCCTGTGGGGCAGGGCAGACATGCAAAAAAAAAAAAAAAAAAAAAAAAGCACCATCATACACAAACATATATGTGCTATTTTATTGCATTTAAACATGGTGATCATTCTTCAGAAAACACACTCTGCTGCTTCAGCTGTCACAAAACAATCACCTCACACCTTTCAAGGGAAAGGTTCTGAATCCTTGAAAGTTGCCTTGTGACCTAATTAAAAAACCAACAACACACATCCCTGAAGGGAAACCAAAGCCTGGTGACAAAGGGGACAAATGTCAATGAATGCAAACAGGGCTACCACAGGAGCTGTGGTGATGATTTTCTGCTGGCAATGAGAGCTGAGGGCCACACCTGTGTGACAAACACCACTCAGACTGATCAGTCTGATGTGCAGAAGCTTCAAACAACCCCAGTGCTCTCTCCCATGGCCTGTGGGTGGTTGGGCTCAGTGGGAGGCTTCTCTGTACCTGTGGTCTCTGCTGGACTCACTCCTGTGGGTACAACCTGCTGGTGCTAGGCCGGGCTGGAAGGGCCCAGGGGCTTCTCTCTCAACTCTGAGGCCTTGGAGCTGCTGAGGGCTGGGCTACCTTAGTTCTTCTCCACATGGCCTCTCTCACAAGAGAGGGGCAGGACCTTCCCTATTGCAGGACACTCGGGTTCCCCAATGGCAAGTACTTGCCAAACCTCTGCTTACTTTGTTCTTGCTAATGTCCCACTGACCAAAGCAGGTCCTGTGGCCAATTCCAGAGTCCATGTGGGAAGGGGCTGCACAGCAGGGGGAATGCTGGGAAGCCTGGCTCACTGTGGGCCCCAGGAACAGACTTCACATAGTGCTCTGGAGTAGAGCACCAGACACTTGGAGAAGCACATGTAAATCTCCTGCTGGCGGGATTCACACTGAGCATCTGTCACAGGATTTCACAGCTAGCTATGTCCATTGTCCTTGTCAGGCTATGTATCAGTGGTCATGCTCTGCCACCCTACACTATGACTCCATTGAGGCAGGGTCTGATTGAGTATGTCCCAGAGCACCCCAATGCCTGGGATTTCATCAGTTGGGAACTCAGAGAATCTACTTTGGTGGAGAGGGACAGATGTCCTGTTGAGGTCACACTGTGGAGCTGCTGCTTTGACACACTGATATCCGGGACAGTGTGCAGCTTGGCCAATGCACAAATGCTGGTGCCAAGGTCACTGTCAGCTGCCTGGTTTGACCTCATTGATTGGGAAAGTGGGTTTGGAGGTTGGGCATTATTTCCCTATTCAACCTTCAAATCTGATCCTAATCTTCACTTTTCAGGGAAGTTCCCTAAGCTAAGTTACTTTTAATTCACAGTCATATCCTTTTCCTTTCCCTTTTATTTTAAATGGCATTGCTTTTTACCAATTCAATGTGTGCATTCCTTCTTGCCAATCAGCTCTGGACTAGAAGAATCATAAATTTGCTCATCACAGTGTCTCCAGGTCCCAGTACTATGGGGTTGAAATTGAAAATTAACAAGAGTTTTCCTTTCTTGGCTTCTACCTCTTTCCCCCAAATCCCCATTTACCTTTGAAACTGCAGACTAAGAAGCAAGAGGTTAATGACCTTGGTCCTCTGTGACCAGGCCCCAAGTAAGAACTGTGTTGTAAGGGGCAGAGGCCACTGCATGGAGCATTTGACTGGAATGATGTAAACCCTGGCCTTTGACATCCTCATCTAACTCAAATGTCAGCTTGAGAGCTGCCATCCTTGGCAAGTCAAATTAAACTAGCTTAAACCCCCCAATTACTTGCATAATGAAAATGCAACCAACTTCTTGATCTCAATGTGGCTTCTTGAAAGTCAAATGTTTTGCTAGGTCCTGTTACATTCTGATTTCTTTCTTGATTTTTCTGCCATCTTTTGTATTTTAGCTGTTCCTTCCTTACTATACTTAATACACCCAGAGAGTTTGAGCTCCTTTACCTTATTTCTCCGAAGTAGCACCCATTCAAGGCCATTGCATACCTTATTAAAGGCTCAGTGACCCTGTATGGGAGTGGGAATAGAGGAGTTATACAGAGAATAGCACAGCTAAACAGACTGTTAGTTACCATTAGTGTTGAAGTTCTTTAGGACCCCTTTCCCTGAACTCCCAACCCAACCTGGGGAATGTTCACTGCTCTTTTACCACCTGTCAACATGACTTCTCTTTGAGCCCCTTCACCCTCTTCAACCTCCTTACTTCTATCCTGGCTTACCTCTTCACCTCTCTACTTTCAAAACAAGTCCTTTTTTTTTTTTTTATTTAGGTTCTAAGTAATTTCCTTTTAAAATTATTTTTATTTTTTGAAGATTACCCCAAGTTTATTGAGACAGTTGAAGTACACTAAACTGCACATATTTAGCATACGTAATTTTATCTGTTTTGACATAGGCATACCCATGAAACTACCAGCTCTCAAAGAACACTTTCACTACCATCCCATTCTTGAGAGTTTCTTTGTGTCCTTTTAATCCATTTCTCTTTCCATCCCATCCCCAAGCAACCAGTGTCCAGGCTCTCTGTATAGACATTAGTATGCATTTTCTAGTATTTTTAATATGTAGATCATACATTATGTTCTCTATGTTTGCCTGATTTCTCTCACTTGGTAGATGATTTTGATATTCTTCAATGTTGTTTGTATTAATAGTTTTCTGATTTTTATTACCGAGTAATAGTTCATTGTTTGATTACACTATCATTTATTTTTCATTCATTTACTGTATTTGTCTGTTTTATGTTATTATAATGAAATACCAAAGAAAAAAAGATTTATTTAACTCACAGTTCTGAAGGTTTAAGTCATGGCACCAGCATGGGCTTCTTTTAGGAGAAGTCCTGGCAGACAAGAACACAATGGTGAGACAGGGAGAAATCATATCACAAGATTGGGAGGCAGAGCAAGAAGAGCCAACCTTGTTCTTTTAATTAAAAAAAAAAAAAAAAAAAAAAAAAAAAAAACCTTTCAGGTTAACCAACTCAGAGCCCTACAGAAACTACCTGCATTCACATGAATCCCTGGGGGACAAACTTAGAGCATATTCAAGCCATGGTATCTTCTGATGGATTCGAGGTTTTTGATTTTTTGCTATAACAAATAAAGTTCCTATGAACATCCATGCATAAGACTTTGAGTTTCATGCTTTCTTGTCTCTTTGTTCAATACCTGTAAGTGTAATGGTTGGGTTGTGAGATTTGTGTACACTTAACTTTTTAAGAAATTGCTGAACTCATTTCCAAAGTGGTTGTACCTACTTACACTCCAACTGGCAATGTATGACAGTTTCATTTGCTCTGTGTGCTCTGGCATTTGATATATTCTGTGCATTTAATATGACCAACATTAGATATGTTCATGTTAAAGTTAGTCATCTCAGGTGTGTGTGTATGTGGTGTGTATGTATGTGTGCAGTGTGTGTGTGTGTTTATATGTATATTTGATGCACCTCTGTTTAGTTACCTCTTGGCTTCATTTCTTTTTCTTGTTCTATTGCCCTCTGTTTTCTTTTTCTTTTCTTTCTTGACTTTATTTCTAACAAAGGGCAGCATGTGCTCAGATTTATGGAGATTAAAACCAGATTATTTCTGTTGTTCCAGGGAAATTATTAATATGTCCCCTCTTAATTTCCAAATGTCCTGGCTTAGATATTAAAATATATGGTTTCTCTTCTTCTGGACCAAGTGGCCATGCTCCAGGCTCAACACAGGACCCATCAAGTCATTCTTTTCAGTGAAGATTATTCTTTCCTTTGAAAGGAGCTTTTCTGAAACTTTTTTTTCTCCCCATAACATCAGAATTTCCGGGGATAGTTACTGTAGCTTCCCAGTTGAATAGGAGGGTCTTGTGGGAGGTGAGGAAGGGCATTTTTTACATCTTCTGAAAATAGCTTGCTTGAGAATTAAGCCAACAGAAAAGAAAGTGGAGCCAGAGGTGGAGGGAGTCAGGTCTTTGCTGAGGACTTTGAGCTGTGTGCAGCCCAGCTTGAGGTGAAGATCTATTCCTTAATTTATCCTCAGGAAACCAGGAAATCCCATCACTTCCCCCCTCTTTTAAATCTAAGCTAGTCTAACTTGGTTTCCTGTCATTTGCAGTTATTAGGGCCCCAATACCTCCAACAGGAGAAGGTGCCTCAGCATTTTGCCAAGCCTAGGTCGCCACTCATTTCAATCTTAAATACCTTCTCCCTGCGTTTGGTGAGTTACTCTTTCTTCTGACCTGACCCCTGGAATTCAGAGCAGAAGCAATGGGTCACACTGGTTGGGTAAGATCCATTTCTTCAGAGGACTCTAACCGCCTAGGGTCAAAGTATTCAATGGTATCACCACATGGTTTGTTTAATCGAATACTCTAGCTCCAGGTATCCATTCTAATGCAGCAGGCTCTTTAATCTTTAACTAAATTATCATTTTACAATGTGATTCAAAAACAGTTGTGAATTTTGGGATGTAGCCTGCATTTCCTAATAACATTTTCTTCCTTTTTAATGATTAGATTTAATACTTACAGAAACATACCCTAATTTACTCAGAGCGCTAAATGTTCAAAAAAGGAACCCTACATGTACGACCTATGTGAACATACAGAAGAGAGGGTGAGAGACCTCTTCTCGGAGCACAGTGAGATGGCTGTGGCATTACTAGAAGAAGAACGTCTTTCTGAGCAAAACCAAGGTAATATGCCGGTGGAAGAAAAGGAGGCAAGTAGGGGTAGAAATTAAGATCCCATTCAGTATCCTCTCCGAACGTTCCGCAGAACCGAGCGAAACCTGGACCCTAAGGATGACTCAAAATGAGAGTGTCCTGGCCTTGATTCTCGTGCCCCAAAGGCGGACGAAAAGCAGCCGGGCAGGTGTCGCCTCCGATAACAGAAAACAGCCTTTACTCCGCACAACTAGCTCTTGGTCCGGAGTGGGAAGGAACCCTGATACCGGAGTAGCAGAGAACCAGAAAGTCTTCCTGGGAGCTGCTCATGCTGCTGCGGCGTAGGCCCCGCCCTCCAGAACCTAAGCCCCGCCCCTGCGACCCCCGGAGCTCGCCCCCGCGCGCCATGGCTCCGCCCCTGCGCTCTAGGTTCGCTCTTCGCCCCCTGGCGCTCTGGGCCGGTCCGGAGGCTCTATGGCTCCGCCTCTCGCACCCCAGGACCCCGCCCCCGCTCTCTTGGGTTCCGTCCCGCCCCCTCGCGCCCGCGCCCCGCCCCCACGTGCCCTCGGGAGTCTCGGGGGAGGAGTTGCCGCGCGGGAGGAGGCGTGGCTATGTCCGCGGAGGCGCGGGCGGCGCAGCCGAGACTTTGGCTTTGACACAGACCGCGAGAGGCAGCTCTAGGACTGGGGTCTGGATGCGCTCTGTGGATCCCGCGCCCGTGTTGGGTGCAGACTTTTTGCCTGGATAAACGCAACTGTGGCGACGCCGCAAGTCCTGGTGCAGTAGCAAGTCTTGGTGCAGCCTCAGCGGCCGGATCTCGCCAACCCTACCGCCGCCTGCAAGCAGCCCTGCAGCTCCTGCCTGCTCCGGGAGAGCGACGCTGAGAGTTTCTCCCGCAGAAAGACAGGGACGCGCGGACCGAGGCCCGGCCACTGCCCCGCACCCGCGTGGGCGCCAGGGCTGGAGGTAGGGACCCGCGCTGTCCCTGGCCGGTCTCAGGCTTCCGAGCCGCAGGTGGAAGAGACCAACCCCGCTCCCCGCTGCAGAGCGGCGGAGATATTGGGCTCGGGAACTGAAGGCAGTTCTGGTGAGGGTCCACAAACCCCTTCTCGGTGTCCGCATAGGCAAGCACAGAGTTCCTAAGTTGCAGGCGGCAGTGAGTGTCAGGAGCGGAGTCAGCCCATGTGGGGCAGTCCCGGCTCTGCCAGAGTTGAAAGGCAAAGAGGTATGATGCCGATGCAGATAGGACTCAAGAAAAGTGACTTATAGCCTTTGGGACCCCAGTGTGACAAAACCCCCAGACGTCTCCCGAGGAAAATCCTCATGGGCGTGCGTTTTCAGTTCACCTGCAGCCACTGGCCTGGAACTCTGGTTATGAACTCCCACACTAGGTAAGGAGTGCTAATAGCAGATTGTCTAACTCAGTCAATTCATGTGTTAATTTCTTTTCTAGGTGGTCAAGTGAAAGGTAATTTTGGACACTCTAGGCATGGAAGATTTGGCCTTTGTCTGCGGCAACCTCTTCAGCCCCTAAATTCTGCATCTTTCCTTCTTTTGTGCTTATAAGGTCATCGGGACATCTTCCCTAGCCAGACTTCTACAGTGGTGAGGCCTTCCTGGGGCCCTGATATTAGCTGGCCATGGGGAGTACCCTGGGCTGCCACCGCTCCATCCCCAGGGATCCCTCCGACCTGTCCCACAGCCGGAAGTTCAGTGCAGCCTGCAACTTCAGCAACATCCTGGTGAATCAGGAGCGACTGAACATCAACACTGCTACGGAGGAGGAACTGATGACCCTCCCTGGGGTGACACGTGCTGTGGCTAGAAGCATCGTGGAATACCGAGAATACATTGGTGGCTTCAAGAAGGTGGAGGACCTAGCACTGGTGAGTGGTGTGGGTGCCACAAAACTGGAGCAGGTCAAGTTTGAGATCTGTGTGAGCAGCAAGGGCAGCTCTGCGCAGCACTCTCCTAGCTCCCTGCGGAGGGACCTCCTGACTGAGCAGCAACCTCACCATCTAGCCACCACTGTGCCCCTCACACCACGTGTCAATATCAATACGGCCACCCCAGCTCAGCTCATGAGTGTGAGAGGCCTCACAGAGAAGATGGCCCTCAGTATTGTGGACTACCGCAGGGAACATGGCCCCTTTCGCAGTATTGAGGACCTGGTCAGGATGGATGGTATTAATGCTGCCTTCCTGGACAGGATACGACACCAGGTGTTTGCAGAGAGGTCCAGGCCCCCATCCACCCACACCAATGGGGGTCTGACCTTCACTGCCAAGCCTCACCCTAGCCCTACCTCACTGAGCCTGCAGAGCGAGGACTTGGACCTGCCACCAGGGGGGCCCACACAGATTATCTCTACTCGGCCCTCAGTAGAAGCATTTGGAGGCACAAGGGATGGGCGGCCTGTGCTGAGGCTGGCCACTTGGAACTTGCAGGGCTGCTCTGTGGAGAAGGCCAACAACCCTGGGGTTCGAGAGGTGGTATGCATGACGCTCCTGGAAAACAGGTGAGGACAGGAAACCATCAAGGGAGCCAGGGGTCCGGGTGTGCAGACAACTCTGACTGACCTCATCTGTGGGTGCAAATGAGTGAACTCTTGGAGATAGGAAGGGGGCAAAAGTATTTAATCAGTGTACTTGAGGCCCCCACCAATATTGTCACTTGAGGCTGAGCTCTCTTTCTGTTCCAGAATTTTCTGAATACAGCTGTTGGGTTTGTGGCCCATGTCTTGAGTGTGGTACATTAGAAATGGATTCCTAATTTGCAATACTTGGAGGTTGTTAGCGGTACTGTCTTGGAGAAGGTCTGTGACTCACAAAAGGCTTCATAGGGTTTGTATTGAATCAGGCACTCAACCTTGGAAACTGGTACCCAGTTTTATATGTGAGAAAGAACTACTTGGATTTTTCTTTTTACTAATGAGAGGTAAACTCACATTCATCCCATTCCATGCACCTCTTTGTGTGCACAAAATCATACCAAAGACCAGGTATTTGCTAACACATATACACAGGCTATATTTTATCAAAATGCTGTAAATGAATCACTCTTCATTCATTCTCATTATTTAACCTAAAGATGGTTTTCAGTGTGTTACCTCTCTTGTCCCATTGCCAGAAAAGGCCAAACGGATGGGTGTGTGAATATTGGTCAGATTTCCCTGTTTGAACTGTAGAACAAACTCCTAGGATAGGCTGTTATCAGAGAGTGTTTACATCATTCACAACACTGCTCTCTGTAGGAGCTTCCGTTAACTCCCCATAAAACAAAACAATATATTGTGGTAGGAGCTCCTGCTGTTAGTACCAGTGTGTGCTATAATGTAATCAGTTTGGGGAAGGGAAGAAATATTTGTAATTGTCCCTTCCAGGTCAGAGACCCTCTGATTTGGTCTTGTGGAATCTTGCCTTGACACGCACCAGAGGTGAATGTTAGTGGCTACTCGCTGCCTTCTCTTGCATTGGTTGGTTGGTGAGGCTGGTGGCGGCATGGCAGTTTGGTGACATGAAGTGAGCTCTCAGCGGGAAATCACAGTGCATTGTGGCAGATCATCAGGACAAATTAGTGAGGAGAAAAACAGGTCACAGTGTTTCCCTGGCACCATCCCAGTGGGCACACTCTTGAGAGGGACTGTGAGAGAGGGACTGTGAGAGAGGGACTGTGCACCAGGTCAGAGGACTGGACCAGAGGAGCCCTTGAGTGCTCTTCCTGCACTTCCGTGGCCTGTTTGGCATCCTAGCAGACTCCTTTTGCAAAATCATCTTGTGCACAGGGGAGAACTGGACTCAGCCCTGGCAGATGCTTCTCATGAGTGGCTTGATAATAGTGTTTATTCACAGCACTATGGGTAGATGAATGGAAAACGGGGAGGGAAGAGAAAGTGAGGGAGACAACTGCCTAATTCCTGTGAGTTTTCTTAAGGCTCAGTATGGGGTGAAGAGCGGATGAACCAGGATCTGAAGTTGTTTGGTGGGAGTGACAGCCTGGGCACCCCTTGCCCTTTTATTTAGTGGGTGTTTTCTCACGTGGGGCCCCTGAACCAGCATTATCAGCTACAAAATCGAACTCTGTATTTCTATATTCAACACCCCCTCCAGGTGTTTCTGATGAGTACTAGAGTTCAAGAATCCTTGTACTAAGAGTTGGGCACTTGCTGTCCCTCTGGGGTTCCCTTTAAAGCCCCTCCCCCTGTATTGCCTTTTCTAGCAAGTCCAGTAATTTTTGTTCAGAACTTTCCAGACACTTTTTTCCCCCTTTGATTGTTCTGATCATCCCTATAGTTATCCAATCCCATGATGTTCTTTCTGGCCAGGGTTTGAAGAGTTTATTCAACTTCTAGGACTTAGGAATGTGAATGGTGGGAAATAGGAGGGTATAATGGGCCACAGTGGTGCATGCCTGTAGTCCCAGCTACTCTGCAGTGTGGAGATGGGGCCCCTAGGAGATGCAGTGCTCACTGGGGGTGCGGGGTGGGGGCACTTGCACCTCTTGTCTGAGGTGGAGTTGATAAGGTTTGTTTTTGTTCCTCTCCTTTGGATTTCCTAAAGGGATGAGGACTTGTTGAAGACATTTAACTACTGTCTTCAAGCAAGAGTGCAGGAAAAGCTTACCCCAACCCAACACACCTGTGAGCAGTGGGAAGGGTGACCTCTACCTCCATTACCTTCACATATGTGGCCACGTGTGTGTTGTCCTGTGGGTTCCTTTTACCTGGTCACAGTACATTCTGTATTCTGGACATCCTAGCACATTATTAATGTTGGTAAACATGAATAGGCCTAGGGCCTGATCTGCCCCAGTGCTGAGGTGGGTGCATTTGCCTGTGTGACTGTCCTGAGGCGCTTAAAAACTGTCACAGAATGGATCTCATATCCTCAGAGCTATGTGTTCATTCTGATTCACAAAAGTCTTTTACATTCCAGTTATTCCCTTTATTAGTATGAGGAAACACATTTAGCTTGAGCAAGAATGGAAACACATTTAGCATGAGCAAGGTAATTTTCTGAGTGATTCTTATTTTTATACATGTTCATATACAGTAGAAGTCCCTGCCTTCTAGATATGACTTTGTATTTTCTAACAGCTTTCATATTAATTTGATGTCCCTGTAACTCCAGAAAGTAATACTTGCTCTTTATTGATGATTCTCCATCTTTGGGTGAGGAAGCCAAAACCCAAGAAGTTGAATGATTTGCCTCTGAGACACAGTTCAGTAGTGACTCACCTGGTACAAGAACTCATGCCTTCTGACTTAAGACCCATGCTCTTTGTATCTTCATCCTGCCTTGGTTAGTTATCTCCCTCTTTGCTAAATAAAGGGCACTTGCCAAATTGTATGTCAACCACAGTTTCTTAAGTTATATTCATTAAAGCAGCTCTTGGGCAGGTTTGCAAAGGTATAACTGGCTCCTAACTTTGCTTTCTGCAAGTTTGCTTTTGTAGGTGCATTTTCTTAATGCTAAAGGGTCCCTGTATGGGAGTTAGAGTCCTTTCTTGACCTCAAATGCTGCTACTTTGGTGAATGGGCAAGTACAAGCTCCAGGGAACTGTGTTTTACATGTGAACCCTGAGGTAGGACAGCATAGAGCTAATTATAGTCACCAGGAACCTTGAGGGACACCATGCTAGTGGCACAGAACTGACAGGTTTCATCAGATTCTTTTGCCAAACCTCAGTCTTAGGCAATGTTCTTCCTTGTTCAGCAAGACTGATAGAAGAATGCTTCTGCTAAATATCCTTGCAAAATATGGTGACAGCCTATGTACAGAATGAAGATCATTTAATTTTTATTTATTTTTTGCTGAATAATCATACTATTTTGAAAAGCCTCTTTGGTTACCGAAGGCATAAACCCTGGAGGAGCTGACGGATAATCTCCAAAGAAATAAGGAGATTTAACATCCAAGTTGCTTTTTTCCCCCACAGCCTGCATAGAAGGAAACTCCAGTGTCAGAGTTGTTAGCCTTATAATGGTTTAAATCTGATTTCTTGCTGTGTCTGCACTATGAAAGCACAAGGTGGATTAGGGCCTGGCAACATGCACTGATGATGAAAAAAGAGATTTTAGTTAATCAGACTTGATTGTGGAATCAATATAGACACAATTCATCTTGTCATTTGGTTCATTCATTGAAAAATATGTATCGAATGCCTGCTATGCACATGTGTAAGCTAGATTCAGGGATGAGCTTGGCCCAGTTACTTAATACAAATAAGTAAACGTAGATCGGTTTGCATGGCTCAGCATCAGAACAGTCTGGTAAACTCAGACTTTGGGGGGCAAGTCACAGAACATGATTGACATCTGGTTGTATTTTTCCCAAATGAATAACAGACTCATCCTGGGGATCGAAGGGTATGTGGATACAACCAGTTAGAACATCTGGGGACAAAATGCACAGCCATCCTCCTAAAGTAGAAATTGTGAAATCCCTTTTGACAGCTCTGGAAACTGAGTCACAGAGTGATTAAATAGCATCTGTATGACAGTCAGAAGTGTATATATTGGAGTCAGTATTTGAAGCCAGGGTATGTTGATGTCAAAGCCAAGACTGGGTGTGTCTTTTTCCCATACTCTGTGTCTTTCCATGTCCTGCCTCTGACCCTGGCCTGCCAATAGCCCGCCCACTGTTTCCTCCCTGTGTTGGATCTTAGGCTGGACAGGTATCAGGGTCTTGGGTGAAGGAGGCTTCACCTAGACCCCTGGGACTGTTTCAGGCCTCTGGTGGCCTCTGCTCCCTTCCTGTTTTTGTTCCTCCAAAGGACGGGGCTTGTGGCCAGGCACAGAGCAAATCCAGAGGGTGTCAGGGCTTCTCCACCCAGTTCTCTGCTGTGAGTCTGCAACCTTGGGCCTGGCTCCAAGGTGGAGTTCCGGTTTTCTGAGCCAAGGAGTTCTGGGTCATTTCCAGAGAGAAAGGTGGTCAGCAACAAGAGCTGTGAATTCATAAGAGAGTGTGAAGGGAAGTTCCCATGTGGGCATCATTTGGAGTTTTATTTCACTAAAGGGAAAAGAGTCACTTTTGTTTTTTGAGAAAGCTGGGCCCATTTTGGATCTTATTTCAAGACTGTGGGTTTTGATAATGTTGATTCTCCCAGGAGATAGCCATTCTTGCCTGCCTTCATTCATTCAGAAGAGTGTTTGGAGCTTTCCTAGGTACCAGATACTGGGTCAGCCTCTGGTAATAAGGTGGAGAACAAGATAAGACTCTGCTCTTAAGTTGGGAGACAAACAGGTTAGCACAGATCAACCACTCCAGATTGGTGCTAATGCTGAGGGTGATGGAGGCGAGCTGAGGAGAAGCATTTGGATAGTTGAAGTCAAGGAAGGCCTCAGCTGCTCTCTAATGGATGAGAAGGAGCTAGGCATAGAAAAGTTGGGGGAGAGTGCCCCATCGAGGAACCAGCTAGTGCAGAGGCCTGAGGGTGTTTGTTCCAGATAGAAGACCAGAGTTTTAAGAGTACCTCCAGATACAAGGCCAGAGTTCCAAGATACCAGGCAAGGAGGGGTTACAGAGGGAGGTGGGGCCATATCAGGGGGGCCCTCCAAGGCTTTTATTTGAACTTCAGGAAAGAGGCCACAGAGGTTAGAACCAGAGATCAGTGAAATTGCTTCTCACCAGGTTGTTTTGGCTGCTGGGGTCTGTATGGTGAATCCTGGGAGTTGAGTGAAGAGGCTTTTGGAGGATTTCAGAGTAGTGACTGGGGAGATGGGGAAGTGGGTGGAGACAAAGTACTATAGAGGTGAAAACTGGAAACACTTGCCTGTGTTTGGGATAGTGTGAGGGTTAAGTGGGTGGCTTGCTGGAAATACTCTGAGATTCCTAGAAGACAGGCTCAGAGGCATTTAAGAAATCCTGGGGCTGACTCACATACTTCTGCATTATGTCAACAAGACACAGCTTGCTGACCCCCAACCCCCAACCCTAGCCCGTGACCGTTATGCTCCACCTTGGAGACAGGTGTGGGGTCTTGAGTTCATAACAAGCAAAGTAAGAGGCCCTGGTCTGTGTGCTGAGCAGATGGTACATCTGACAAGGCCACATATGCTTTTTAGCATCAGCAGCATATAGACGAGGGCATGCTTGGGAATCTTATGTAAATTTTTTTTTTTTTTTTCGTACTGGAAATTGAACCCAGGGGTGCTTTACTGCTGAGCTATATCTCCTGACTTTTTCTTTGTTTTAATTTTTTTAAATTTAGAGACAGGATCTTGGTAAGTTGCCCCGACTGGGTCTTGAACTTGCCATCCTCCTGTTTTATGTAATTATTTTATTAGAAGGCATTTGCATCAATTCAGTTCCTTACTGATTGAACACCTACTTTGTACTCTACCAGATGAGATCAGAGGCACAGGGAGAATCCCCTCCACCTTGTGGTCAGGGAAATCACAGTTTCCCAAGGCACACACTCCATAGGTACTTAACATGGTGATGCATAGGATAAGGGAGGAAATGAATGTTGCTAAGGGGCCAGGAAGCACAGACCCTGGGTACTAGTTTATTTGGCTCTGCAGGTATACAGACACCTCAACCCCAGGGGAGGATGAGGAGAGAGAACACCAAGTCAGGTGGTTGGGAGTGGCTTGAGTTCTGAGAGGCAGGAGTGAGCAGGCCCTCCCCACTATACATACATTCAGCTGAGAAACAGGAGCTTGTAGGTTACAACTTACAGTACTCACACAAGAGCACAGAAGACTCCAAAATCAGAATTTGAACACCTCACCCATGAAGCAAAGCAGTTTATCTCGGAATTCCTTTATAACAACCTCTTCCTGTAGCAAATGCAATGATGTATTTCACTAAAATTTGATTTGCTCATCATAGACATCCTGTGTGTTGTAATGGACAGCAAGGTGGAAATTCCACATCCATGACACCTCACAACAAGACATCCAGGAGATGCCACAAAAATGCTCTGCTCTCCCTGACAGGTCCTCATCAAATACTTGGGATTCTTTGTAGCTCACTGACCCTATTCCTCATGACTGTGCACAGGCCTGGTTCCAGTCACAGTTCTTAGGTGGTGATTTGATTGGCAGCTGTCAAACAGCTGCTAAACACAAGGACTCTAGTGGCTAGGAGCCCTGTGGAGGTGTCCTCAGACTAAACATGTCATTATAAAAAGAAGTCTGGAATCCTTCTCCCAAGCTCCTTGGTAAAGAAATCCTGGATTTGTTTTACTGGCTACAATTCTCCACTTAATGTTGATTTGTTGCTTGTTTCCAAACCGGCCCTTGTTTCTTGAGGATTCTATTTTGGTTTAGCCATTACCTGATTAAGCTGTTAAGCTGGGCCTTCAATTGTTTTATCTAGAAGCTGCTGTGAGCTCCTGAAATGGAGTGCTTTGCTGAGGAAACTTTGTTCCTGTGACCACATTTAAAGTCTTTTGCATTTGGCTATCCTAGGGATCTGCAATCTTGTTTGCTCACCGCCAAAGTGGAAGGTCAAATTGATACTTTGTCTTTCTCAGTTTCTGCTAAATAAAAATGTGGTGTCTTTTAAGGCAGCAATTGGTTGTGGGGAGGGTCTCAGGTGAATTGTTTAAAATATTGATCTAACATCCTATTTGAAGAAAATTTCTTCAGAATGTATTTTTCCATTAAGCAAATTCAGTCTTGTATTTTAAAACAATTTTTAAATTTATTTACTTTTTAGCAGTCACTGTGTATTTGAATGAGGGAAAAAGTAAAAACTTGGTGGCCTCAAAGTACCAGTGATTGACTTTCAAGTCTTGGACTTTGGCTTTAGGTCTCTGGTGTTAGGTTGTCGACCTGGGCAGGTAGGCTCTGTGGCTTCAGGCCATGGTGTCATTTTACTGGTCAGTTTCTTTTTTACAAAGTGATGCCCAGTCATTTAAAGTTGGAGGTCTCATTAGATTGATTGATTGATTGATTGATCGATTGGTACTGGGGATTGAACTCAGGGGCATTTGAATGCTGAGCCACATCTCAGCCCTAGTTTGTATTTTATTTAGAGACAGGGTCTCACTGAGTTGCTTAGTGTCTTGCTTTTGCCAAGGCTGACTTTGAACTCACGATCCTCATATCTCAGCCTCTGGAGCCACTGGGATTACAGACATGCACCACCGCACCTGGCTTGGAGGTCTCATTTTAAATAACAAAATACTTCATGTCCCACTCTCCCTGTGGGTGCTTGGGCATCTAGTGTCCATTTGATTGTGTTAGTGAGTACTAAAAACAAAACAATAATAGTTAACACTGGTCATGGCCGTGACTGAGACCCAGGGCTAAGCAGCTTCAGCTGTGGCAGTGTCATTGTTCCTCCTTAACACAGAAGGAATGGCTCACGGAAGCTGAGGGACTTTACCCAGATGGAGTCTGGACTGCAGTTCAAGCTGTTAGTCTCCAAAGCTTGATGATGAAAAGCTTCTGAGTCCAGCAGTGCTCTCTCTTCTGCATGTTTGCCTTTTATCCTTACCCACCTTGCACACTGGACTAGACATGTCTTAACCAACTTGGTGTGAGTTCCCCCGGTCATGATTTTTCATGAGGATATTAATATATAACAATATCCTCAGGTGTGTGCGCTCTGGTGTGTGTTTCTTCAAAGTGGAACAAAGATATTTGCAAAGCAAACTGGGTGCAGGATACTGAATTTTTATGGCTTTCCAGTCTTACAGTTGTCTTGACCACACCTATTTTGACAGCAATTTCTTACACAACTTGCTTTTATAGACATTTTCGAAGAGTCATCTTCATCTTCTTAGGAACAACTTGTCTTCACAGGCTTCTAGCTTGTTGGCTGCTTCACATTTTAGTAAAGTATACAGCTGAATTCACAATTTGGGGACAGACACAGTTGACTTGGTGTAAGTACACAGTATCCCTGTGCATTGCTGGTCTATTCAGGAGTACTCAGTGTGTCCCTGGTGTCCCTCAGTAGGCTTTCTAAAGGAAGAGGGTCCCTTGATGAGAGGTTGCTTAGAAATACATCTGTTGTGTTTTTAAAACACTAGTACTTATGCCCAACTTTTTAATTTAGTTTAGAGTCAGTATTTGCTGTTATATGTATATTGCAGATCCCTGGCAGTAAGTGCAGATTGTCATTGACTCGCCATTATGGTATCTAAAACATGGACTGAAAACAGTAACTGGTTATCATGTCAAGAGTTCATGGGTACATTATCTCAATTTTTCCTAAAAAAAAAAAAAAATCTCTTGCAGCTTTTAGAAGTAAAAAAGAGAAAGTAGTAATGAACTTTTATTTCAATTTAACACCTGTACTCGTATTTTCTTTACTGATGTGGGTGGACTGCTTACAGAACCCATGAATAACTGTGAACTGGGAGGGATTTAAAGAGGGGGAATGTAATAGATGGTTGATAAGAAAGATTTTCGAGTTTTCAACTCCACATTTTTTAAAAAAATATTCTGTATTGAATTCTAAAGTTTGATTTTTTTAAATGCTAAAATACATGTTCATCCATGTGCAACTGCACAGAAACTGTATGTAGTATTACAGTATACATGTGCTGAACACAGCTACAAGACTGTTAGGGGATGATTTGTAACCTGGTATTATGTTATTGTTGAGGCTTCCCATATTTATGATAAAAATGAGTGTAGTAGACTTTTGGCTTAGAAAAAAGGAGTTGTTTTTAACCTTTCAAACTTTGGGGTAAATGTAATTGAAGAGCACCTGTGATTATAAGATGTGGTTTGAAATGTGCCATTTGTAACCACTTATCTATGAAAATCTGGAATTTCTTGTCATTGGTCAACCAAAGCAAGACACAGAAATAAACTGAATGACAAGAGACAAGATGGCAAGATCATCCATAATCCCTCTTTTCAAAATCAGTGTTTGTGGTCATCGTATTTTGATTGATTGATTCTGTTGGTAAAGGTTATATACTTGGATGTATATCTTTTTTCCACATCATGAGTTCCTTCCAACCCTGAGGCTTTCTCCATTAATAGGGAAAATGACCACTATTTCTACCAAGTATTTTTGACTTCTGAGGAGGAGGTATTATCCCTATAGATAAGATGTACATTAATTTGCTGGGACTGCCATCAAAAGTATCACAGACTGGGTGAATTAAACCACAGAAATTTATTGTCTGATGATTCTGGAGGCTGAAAATCCAAGGTGAAGTTGTCAGCAGGGGTGGTGGTGTTCTGAGGCCATTTTCCCGACTGGTAGATGACTGTCATCTACTTGTGTCTTCATGTGGTCTTTACCTGTCTGCATCCAAACAGCTTCTTATAAGAACATCAGTCAAATTGAATTGGGGCCACCCTGATAACCTCATTTTACCTTAATTACCTCTTTAAAGACCGTTTTTCCAAACACAGGTGCATTATGAGGTATTAGGGATTAGCACTTGAACATATGAATTTTGGGGGGACAGAATTTAGCCTATAAGAAAAACGATTTAGTGAAAATTGCTTAGTGTCTTCCTTCTTGGCAGTTTATGAGGAACATGCTCCTCTGAGATTTTTTTTGGAGAGATGATTTTAAAGTGTTCATGTCCCATTGGTTTGTTTATTTTGGGGGCACTTGACCCTAGCTCTTTTTGTTTTATATTTTGAAACAGAGTTTTACTAAGTTGTTTAGGGCCTTGCTAAGTTGCTGAGGCTGGCCTTGAACTTGTGATCCTCGTGCTTTAGCTTGCTGAGTTGCCGGGATCACAGGCATGAGTCACTGTGCCCAGCTTCATGTCCCAGTTTGAAGACTAAAGAAAGCTGCCTTTAAGTTATTAGAGTGACACTGGTCTGATGAAGAACAGCTCTCTTGTGACAACACAGTAGGTAAGGCCTGGCTCTTACCAAGGAGCTGGCTTGCCCAGGCACTCCTCTTCTTCCAACTTGCTGGTCCTGGGTTTTACTCCTGAAACTACAGCAGTGACTCGAGGCCTTGGCACTGCCCCTTCCCTCAGGCAGCAGCCTCCCTTTGCCAAGTCCCAGGCTTTCCTTGGCTACAGGTAATGTTGACATACAAGTCTGCCAGAAGCTGGGCACCAGTTTCAGGTAGGAATTTAGTTCCTGTCCACTGTTCAGAACATAGTGCCCTTCAGAATTGCTGTGGAAAGATGAGATTCAGATGGGCTGTCAGGATGCCAGCTTGACTTGGGCTTTCTTTGACTTCTGCTGTGAAGCACCTGCTAGGGCCTCCCTTGTTCTGTGGATTTCTTTCCCTTCTGTCCCAGTCACTATTGTCATTGCACATCTGTGCCATCTGCCCTCCCAGACCAAAGGTTTCACAAGAACAGGGCCCTGTATGTACAGCATGTTTTCCACACAGTCATCTCAAGAATTTGTGGGGAGACTATATGACTTCTCACATTTACTGAATATGTACTTTGCCTTGAGTGCTGTTGATAAGACTTTTTTATTAATTAACTAACTTCATCCTCACCCTACCCCAGCAAGGTGGGTGAAGTAGGTCTACTTAACACACAAGGAAACTTGAAGAACTGAAGTCAACTCACAGGGAATCACATGGTTGTTGAATGTGGAGCAGAATTACCCTGAACCCAAACACTTTTAAATCAAGGGTCTCGAATCCATGCACCTGGAATGGGAGCAGGAGCTGAAGAAAGGGGAGAGCTCTATAACTAGAAAGCAAGAAGGGACACAGTTAACTGGGGGAAAGGAGCCTGTCTCTTGGAGGTCCTGCCCTGTTCTGGTGCTTACCTGGCACTTGAAATCATTCAATTCTGTCATCCAGTGAAGTCAGGAAGGCTGGATATTTTAAAATTGAAATATGATTTCCATGCCATGCAGATCACCCCCTTCAAAGTGTAAAATCTGGTGTTTTTAGTGTATTCAACTATTAGCACTCATTCTAGAACTTTCTTGTCAGTGCAAAAGAAAGTCTGTACCTATTGGTAGTCACTTCTTATCCCCAACTCTGGGAAACCGTAAGTCTACTCTCCCTGTGGACTTGACTATTCTGGATATTTCATGTAAGTGGAATTATACAATATGTGTCTTTTTGTGTTGGACTTCTTTCAATTAGCATAATGTTTTCAAGGCTTTTCCATGCTGTAGCATATATGAATATTTCTTTTACTTTCTTCATGGCTGAATAATGCACTATATAGATACATCATATTTTCTTTATTCATTCATCGGTTGATGGATATTTGGGTTGTTTCTGTTTTGGGGCTGTTTGGAATAATGCTGCCATGAACATTCATGTACCTATTTTTATAGGGACATGTATTTCCATTTTTCTTGAATATAAACCTAGGAGGGGTTGTATGAGAATTCTGTGTTCAGCATTTTGAAGGACTGCTGGACCGTTTTCCAGAGCAGCTGTACCATGTTACATTCCCACAGCAGTATATGAAGGCTCCTGTTTCTCCACAGCCTTGCCAACACTTGTTACTATCTGTCGTTTTGATTATAGACTTTTACTGCCTGTGAAGTGATATGTCATTTGGGATTTGAATTTCATTTCCCTAATAACTGGTGATTTTAGCATCTCATTGTGTGTTTATTGGCTGTTATTTCTCTTCATTGGAGAAATTTTTATTCACATCTGAGTGGACTGTTTTCAAACCTGTTTCCAAGTTGAAGAAAAAAGACAAGATCCTTGTGCTGACTCACTGCCTCTTCCCCTCTTCCTTGACCTTCAGTCATGGAATCTTTATACCTGGACATCAACTCAATAGGTAATAGGAAAAAGTGCCGAACATCCTACAGAAACAAACCCTGATCTGGGAAGGAGCCTGGAAAATTCCATTTGATGTACTCTATGATTCTGACTAGAGCACAGTGTGAACAAGGCTTTAAGCAGCGTCCATGAGAAATGCTCTGGTTCTTCTGATGTTCGCATTATGTGTTTTGGATGGAAGTTTATCACTTTTTCCTGAAGCCAAAATGTAATCCACAGTATGCCAAGATTTGCAATGAGAAGTGAGCTTTGGAAATTTTATCACAGTATTTGCAAATCACAGGCCCCTGGGCCAGGAAAGAACCTCAAAGAAGCACCTGCTGCAGGACACTGCCAAGGCCATCACAGACAGATGAAATCACATGTGCAATGTTTATTTCCCGATTCTTTTGAGCCCCAGCTGAGGAGAGTGAGTCATTGCACTCTTCACTTCAAGGCATCCTGTCATTGGTCAGTGTGGTGTCCTCCTTTTATTTTTTAAATGTCTTTTCTTCTTCACCCCTCTCCCATGGAGTCCCATTGTAAAGTGTTATATATATGACCTTGGACATATCATTGGAAAACATGGGCTTTCTAATCTACAAAAAAGTTGTGTTCTTAACATTTCCCACTAGTTTTGGCTTTTGACAGTGGCTTGATCAGAGGGACTAAGTTCACCCTGCAACTACCACATTGACCCATCCAGCCCTCTGAATGGAGATCCAGTCTAGTTTTAGTGGTCCTTATTACCACCATGCTCTTCTCTTCTCTCTCTGTCTTTTAAGTCTTAGTTTGTGTTCTGCTGTATAGCAGAATACCTGAGGCTGGTGGTTTATAATAAACAGAATGTGTTTGCATCATGGTTCTGGAGCGGGGAAGTCCAAGCATGGGGCACCAGCATCTGGCAAGAGCCTTTGTGCTGCATCATCCCATGGCAGAAGGTAGAAAAGCAAGAGAGGGTGGCACTTGCTTTTGTAACACCTTGCTCTCTCCGTAACTAATCTCCTCCCACAGTAATGATATTAATCCATTCACGAAGGCAACCTCATGACCTAATCACCTCTTTTTAGGCCCCACCTCCCAGCACCATTTCATTGGAGATGAAGTTTCCAACACATGAACTTTGGAGAACACTTTCAAATCATACCACTTTATTTGTAATTTAGGCCCATTTTCCCAACTCTATCCTTGTAATGAAACCAGTTGGTCAGAACTTCTCATAATATTTGGTGACTTCAGTTCAAACTCCTTGTATCTCTTAATCATACCCTGATTAATTTTAGTTCATTTTTCTTTTCCATATTCTTCACATATTAAAAGGTGTAACTCAATTTTTTTGGATGCCCTCTAAAGTTCAGATTGTCCAGGTACATTCTTGCCTGAAGTAGATCTATGAACACAAGTAGCCCTCGCCAAAAAGCCAAAACATATTTTTCCAACTAAAGACAACCCTCCCCATACATAGTGACTCGAAACTATGAATGTTTAAATTCAAAGTTCACTTTATTTATGCAAAACAACTCTAGCAGTGAGTCAGACTGTATCACAGGTCAAATTTGAGATCAGCAACCTTGGAATTGTCTTTCATAGTTCAAACACCATTGATTCAGTCGTATTTTTATACATCTTTTTTGCTTCTCACGTGTCCATGGATTCGTATGAGTCTGACCACAGACATATGTTTGTACGTGTCTCCACCCACAGAGTGTCTGAGTATGTGTGAGTTATAAATATACCCATCTTTTAAAATAGATCTTTATCTTTAGTGTTAATTGCATCTTTCACTTTCTCAGCGAGTAAGAAGAGTTGGGAAGACTTGTCTACAGTTGTCTATATACTTCCTTCTGGCTAATTATTTGTAAACTCTTGCCTATAGTTGGTTTGAGCCAAGCCCAGTGGTACCTGGCACCTGATTTAATCTAAAAATAACACAGGTGACAATTAGAAATGTCTCTTATTCTCATCAGGCTTCTAAATGATCTGGTGGCTGAAAAAATAAGACCGGGTGCCTTTTGCACACATAGTTCAAGGACAAACTATGGAATTCATTTTTGGTACTGTTAGAAGGGCCTGTAGTTTTTTTGTATGGAATGTTTAAAACATACAAAAATTATAAATAATACTTTAGTTCCTTTTCTACTTTTATCAGTGCACTTTCTTGGGGACTCAGTGCCCTTCTACACCACTGTTATTCTTTTAGATCCCTTTCTGTGCTTGGAAGAATTTCCTTCCTTGTAAGACTTGGTGGGCAGCAGAGTCCACCATCCCCTGGGGAAGCTGTGCATCCAAGATTCACTTTCCCAGCATCCTTTGCAGCAGGGACCCAGGCGCTATAGGTTGGTATATCCCTGCTAATCTCTGATTGAGGGCCAGTGGCACCAAAAGCACAGGGCTTGTGGGGACAACCTGCACAGGATTAGGGCCTTGAGGTAGTAGAGACTATGTGGCTGGTGGCAGTGAGTGGTACCCAGGGCTGGTGCTGTTGTACAGGCTACAGCATCACGTGCTGGGCATCACAGCATGTGGTCCTTACCAGACCAGTTCTGGACAGGGTTTGCATCTTGTTCTGATTGCCCACCCCTTGCTTCTCGATGTCCTTTTAACTAAGTACTTTTCTGCTTTAGTCCACCAGTGTTGTTTTCTGTTTCTTGCAATTAAGAATCTTGATGATATACCTTGATATACAGGTCCTGGACAACTGATTCAAAAATTCTTTTTTAGCCAAGGGATCCTTTCCTTAAATGAAATCTTATGGGGAAGCACAACACAGAAAGCTGGTAAGAAGTGCTGCTCTGGCTTGGTACTTGCGGGGAACCAGCAATAGGTAAACCATGGGTAAAATCTATTGTTCTGGACATTTTGTGATTTAGATCAAGGATGACCTCCCTGTTCCTGTTATCAGGCCCCATTTTCTTCCAGGCAGTCTCTGGACAAGCATGAGGTTGTGTTTACTGCTAGTTCTTCACCAGTTTGCATTTTTAGGGCCCTTCGTGTGCTGCTCATTTCCTCTAAGACTTCTGTTGGCTTGCACTGGGCAAATGCTTACATACCGTCCCACATGCAAACCCTGCACAAGTGTGAATACCTAGATTGAAGAGATCCCACGTCACTGTGCACTGTGGTGCACACCTGTTAACCCAGCTACTTGAGGGACTGAGGCAGGAGGATCTCAAGTTTGAGACCAGCCTAGGCAACTTAGCAAGACCCTGTTTAAAAATAAAAATTTTTGAAGCAACTGGGGATATACTAAACTCAGTGGTAGTACTTGCCTAGCATGTGCAAAGTCCTGGGTTTGACCTCTAATATTGCAAAAGAGAAAAAAAAATGTGTTTCGTATTTCAATCCATTTCTAAAACTAAAAAAAAAAAAAAAAAAAAAAAAAAAAAAAAAAAAAGAAATCCTTCACAGCCAACTAATCAGCCTGGGCTGCCAGTCTCCCTCTTGGGTAGAAGGACGTGCTGCCCCGCAGGCTCTCTCAGCCTCAACACTGTTGACTTCTGTTTTCTTAAGTTTTCATTTTGAGATAATTGTAGATTCACATTCTGTTGACATTTGGGGCCAGGCCATTCTTGGCTACAGAGGCTGGCCTGTGTTTTGCAGGCTGTTTAATGAGTCTCTGGCCTCTGCTCATCAGATGCCACCCAGGACCGCTCTTCCACCACTAGAAATGTCTCCTGACATTACCAGGTGAATGTCCCTTAGAGCGGAAGATATCCCTGGTTGAGAACCACTGCTCCAGAGCCATTTTAAAGGAATACAAAGTGGAACACCAGTGTGGGGATCACAGCTTGGCCAAACTGAGTGTCCCTGGCTATAATAGAAGGTTTGGGCCCTGGGGCCTCACCTGGACAGGGAAGGAGGTGAGGTCAGGGGGCCGAGCTGGTGACTGCTTTGTCTCCCTGGGATTTTAGAATATTCATAGGCACACGCTCATAGTGGGAGACCTTGGAGGCAGCAGGCCCGTGTCTGCCTTTCGGTTATGGAGTTTCTGGTGTGGATGGAACTGGGCGGAGATTTGGTGTGATTTGGGCAGAGTAGACTGAAGAAATGAGGAGGTGAGACCTGAAACTTTCAGCAACCACAGCCCCTCACTGGGATTCACTGAATAAAGAAGGAACTTGGGAATTATGAAGGGATTCATCTCACTGGTGATCAAGGTGAGCCCAGGTTGGGGATGGCAGAAGGGCAGAGAGGGTAAGCAAAGGGCCTGAGGGACAGAAGATTCCTAAAGAGGATAAAGAAGGTCTCTGGTGGGACCTGGGGGTTGGTCAGTGTCTTGGAAGATAGCAGACCCTTCAGGAGTGACCTGAAAATAAACCTGTCCCTCTGAGAAAGAACAGAAGTTTGGAAGAACAGAAGAGGTAGGATTTCTAAACCCTGTGTCACATTTTAGGATAGAAAACTGGGTTTTGTGGGAGACTGGTGAATCTGAGGAATCACTAGTACAGTTGTAAACAGAAAAGTACTAGCAGGGTTTGAGATACTCACCTATTAGTGGTGATTAATACCAGTATTACTTCTGTGGTGATTATAATTTTTTTTGTTTTGCATTCAGCCAAACATCTACAATTTAAAAGATGTTGTATTTGATTTTAGATCATGCTAATTTGATATATGTTTGACTCTTATTAAAAATACCATCTAAAATAAACTGTGTATGCCAAAATGCAGAATACATCATTTTTAGTGAGGAAAAAGAGGTGGGAGGGAAATAGCATATGGTATGAAGTAATACATGCTAAAAATAAAGCTGCCTGGTTCTCTTCAAGTATCTCCTAAGTACTTTGAATGTCTTTGATGGAAAGAAAAATAATAAATCCAAACAAGATGCAACACATTTTGACTTCAAACATTATCGAATATGTTTTTAGAGACAGAAGTGGGCCAGGGGTGAGAACAGGGATCAACTGAAAATGGGCAAAGGAAGCTTGTGGGATGTTTTTTTGATTGCTCAACTATAAATTTACTAAAAACCATTGAATTTTATGATATATAAATTTTACCTTGCTAGAACTATGGGAGAGCTACTGCTGTGTGCTTTAAATGACATCGTGTTTGGCATCTTAGCAGTTTTTAGGTCTGGTCATTCCATCATTTCCTGACTTAAGGCAAGTTGTTTAAGCCCTGGGGACTTCATCTTCTGGAAACAGTGGCAGTGATAGTGTACCTACCTCCAAAGGCTCTTGTGTCAACTGATGGAATTAATAAGAGCCGAGCCTTCACCACATACCCAGCTCCCAGTTTTACCACCACCAGCACCAGCACCACCATGGTCACTGTTCACTGCAGGCCGAGACCTGCTTTATTGCAAAGCCTCACCTCACCTGTCCACCTGCTCCCTTCAGTGTAGGACTTTCAAAATGAAAGCCTCTTCTTTCTGAGAGCATTGCTTCAGCTGGGTCCCTTTATGCTGTTGGTGAGTCCAGAAGCTCCATGTGAACAAAGAGGCCCTCCCCAGCATCAGGAGCCTTCTCTTCCCTTCCCCTCTAGCCATCTCTCAGCCCTTGCTGCTCCTACCAAGCAGAAATTCTCCTAGTGCTTCATCTCCTCCCTCCCTCCCAAGCTCTTCCTCAAGGCATCAGCATTGTGTAGCTCCTGGGGGTGCTTCCTGGGAGTCTGTGTTAGCCCCCTTCAATTTTGTCCCCTGCCGAGTCCTAAGGAATTTTAACTACCATAATTTCTTATGTTCACCCCCATGAGCCCCACCAGGAAGTATGCTCTCTCCTGCCTTGTGCTGGGTGTAGCTTCCAGTGGTGCCTGGCACAGGGTCAGCAGCCTGGGAGGTAACCTATCTATCTCTGAAGTGGCGAGTTGCCTTCTAGTTTCAATTGACTTGATCCCAGGGCACATTCTGTTATTTTGGAGAAGCCTAAAAGTCTAGAGCCTTTTCTTTCTGGGGGGTCTCTGTTCATGAGAAAACTCCTGTTTTGACTTCCAGTGGTTTGACTTGATCTGGAAAAGTGACTGTGGCATTTGTATTAGGCCACAGGGAAGATTCTTTCTGCTTCGATCTGTAGAATCTGACAGTCCTCATTTGAGATGCTTTTTTTTTGCCTGGGAAGAGAGAGATTACCCAGGAACTGACTCTTAATCTGCAAACCAACTTTTTCTTGTGGAGACTTTATTTTTTCCATACTTGTGTTTGAAGGAAGCAGTGTTCTGGTTTTAAGGTGAGGGGTACAGTGATTTGCCTCCCTGCCTACTTATTAGCCTTTCCCTCCCCACCACTGTTGGATCAAGGGGCAACAGTGAGCTTCTGGTGTTGTGTGTTTTAATCTCATCTTTAAACAGTTGTATTTTATCATGTGCAGAATGTTACATTAGCACTTCTATATGATTTCTCAGCAAGTAATACCTACCTCCCTTAGAGCTGTGTGTTCCAGTGCTATAGGGATGGTTGAGCAGTGAGGTGCTGTTTGAAAATTAGGAACACCATAATGGTTACATAGGAGCTTATCCATATGCAGTGGCTGGCAGACTTTAGAGATCAGCAGAAGGTTTTCCTCGAAGGAAATTATAGGTAGAATTCCAGAATATTCATAGTACACTCACAGATGGAAGTAGGGGTTCTCAGAACCAAGGGACTGGTTCCCCCAGCCTCCCCCTTCAGTGGGTTCCACCCTGTTTCTGAAGTATCATCACCTCAGGAACTTCTGCCTCAAGAGTCCCCTCTGCTGACCTGGGAGACCCTAGGCGGAGTTCCCCCAGAGCTTCTGGTGGGTGCTGAGAGCAGCAGTTTGAGAAGGGTCCTCCCTGGGTCCCAGTGAGTGATGGTCCCAGACATTGACCTGAAGGGCTTGGACATAGGAACTGCAGAGCAGCAGGAAAAATTCTGTGAAGATTTTTTTTCTACCAAAAATAATAAAGAGATCAGGTAATTGGCAGGGCACTGGATGTTCAAAACCATTCTCTGGCACCTGGAGCATGCAAAGGGGAACTCCACTCGGGTAGCAGGCATCGCAGTCTTCTGTCTGATTCCTCATTTGTCTTTGTCAGTAGCCAATGTCCCATCCCATTGTACCCTTTCTACCTGGCTTGTTTGGGGTGGGCAGGGGAAGACCAAGGGAACAGGGCAACAGCTGTCTTCTCTCTCTCTCCTTCATGTCCCACCTACTGTTTCATTCCCCTTTTGGGGGGCATTGGAGGAAAGGGTGCAGCTCATTCCCTTAACTACTTCCCAGAAACCAGGTCCTAGCCTAGCCATTGGAATATTGGAGGTTCTGAAGCTATAATCATCAGTGTACCTTGTTCTAGACCCAGGGAGCAGGCAGGAGACACTGTATTAGACATGTTCAGGACACACGCAAGGTGTGAGTCCCCCCAACATGATCTCCAGGCTGGGAAGTTTGAGGGTGTTCACTTAGAACAGTTGGCCACATATATTCTTAGAGTCTTCATGTGTCTGCTGGGCTACTTCATCAAGGCCAGCTCATCGTCAGGTCCCAATTTAAAATCCCTTCCTCTGGGAAGCTGTCCTTAATCCTGGACCTCTCAGGCTCCTTCCCTGCCATGTGCCCCTTGGCCAGTGGGCATCAGTCATAAGTCTGCTCAGTTCCACCCAAATCTGTTTCCTACTCTGTAGTCTGACCCTGACACCCTTCATCATGCACGTGCACTCAGGTTGCAGGGTCTCCTCACTCAGTCCTCACTTCCCATCTCCTACCTCCTCAGCAGCTCTGGAGTGATCAGGACTGTTAAGGCCTGTTAACTCCATACCTCCATCACTTTTGGTATCATATCCTGAAGTCTGGTTGGATAAATTGCTGAAGGATTATTTGGAGTACTTTCTTGGTTCAGATTCCTGATCCTACCTAAGACCCCCTGCGTCTGACCTCTGTGGGTGGGCCTGGGAAGTGTGCACTTGACAAGCTCCCTGTGATGCTGGTGCCAGCAGAAGTTGGAGGGTCCCAGAGCTGGTCCTCCAGGTCATTAAGACTTCTGTCCACGTGCTCTCCATCTTGCAGTCCCACCCAGCCAGTTCATCCTCCACATCATACTTCCTTATTCCCAAGGGGACACCTCTGTGCCCTTCCACACTTGGAGGGCTGTGCTATCAGGTGGCTCCTCCTGACTACAACTCCCTCCTTCTGTCCTGTGCTCACCTACACATTTTGGCAACTATTGAATCCAAATAGTTGGTAGATTGTTCAAGATGAACAATTAAATCTTTCCACTCCTAACATTTAGCCTAGCCTGGCAAACAGGAGGCATTAAAAAAAAAAAATTAGCAACAACAACAACAACAAATATGTTTTCAGTTGATTTTGCAAGTTGAGGGCTGCCAGGGTGAGAAGCACCTTGTTTGTCTCTCACCCCAACGTAGAGGACAATGTAGGTAAATGAGTTTGTAAAGGTGTAGGAGATGAATGCATATGGCAGCAGAGTTAAGAAATGTCCAGATTTTTGTCTCAGTAACTCCAAGACCTCAGCACCATGGAGCAGGAGGTTAAATGGAGCTTCAGGCGTCTTTCTCCATAGAATCTTTTGTTGCATTTATTTTTGCATCCCGTATGCTCATTTGTTCTTTCTTCAACTCTCTATTTGTCAGTGTGAACCAAGAGGAGGAGGAAAAAGGGCAGGATGACAGACAGCCTTTCCTCATCTGTTCCTCTTTTTCTAATACCGCTCACAACAACAGAATAATAAGGATTCCCAAGACTGTCATTGCCCCTGGTTCCCTTCTCTTATGTTTCTCATGGTTGACCACTGACAAAAATAAAGATGATTGATAAAATGGGATCATTGAGGGGATTAAAATCTATAATATACTTCTGAGAGTGTATCTTCCAAACAAGTGCAGACAAGTTTACCTGTTGCAGTGTTGTTTGTGGAAACTGTCTAAAACAAACTGCCATCCAGACACACGGGAGCATGGTCTGCTGAACAGACAATGGAAGAGAGAGAAGGCCTATGTGGGGAGGTCCCCACTCTGAAAGCAAGGTACAGAACAATATGCATTTTATATACATTTTTGTGTAGAAAGGGATAGAATAAGAAAGTTTATTTATATTTACTTCAGTACATTAAGAGATACTAGGTAGCCCATATCAGCCAATAAAATGAGTCTATGGTAGGCAAGAGAGGGCAAGCACTGAATTTCTCAGAGTGTCTCTCTTTATAGCATCTTGATTTTTTGAACAGTGTGAGTATATTACCCTTCAAAAAACTATGCACAAAAATAATACCTATAATATGGTTTTAAAATTTAAAGTTATGCAATGGACTGGTGATTCTTTTGTCATTAGGACCAAACTGCTCACCTGCAGCCTTTGCCCTGCATGAGTTCCCACAGCTTTCACAAACCTTTCCTTTCATCTTTATGAGGAGGCCGTGGACTAGCCCAGCAACACACGTGGCTGGGAGAGTGGGCAAGTCGGAATTGGTGCTCCAGAGCCCCAACTCGGGTCTGGATCAGTGCCATCTCCAAACAGAAGCAGTCAAGAGCTACTTCCCTTCAGCAGATGGACCCAGGGCCAACATGCAGATGAGCGTCTTTGAGGTCCTTCAAGTTAAATCCTAAATATTGTGTGGTGTCTTCACCCTTTTCATTTCACTTTACATTCTCCTTTTGTTTTGAGGATCACATCCAGTGTGGCCCTAACGCTCATGTCCTGTGGCCTTTGGTCCCTTCCTCTCTGTATAGCTATAGGCACACAGTCACTGAGGCTGTGGGGTGGGTGAGCAGGGCCAGCCTGTGTGAGCCAGGGCCTCTCAGGTGAATGGGGTCAGGCAGGCCTCAGAAGCGGCCCAGAGGGGCGGGCAGGCCTCTAAGCCCTCATCCCTGTGCCTACTCACCCTACCGACTTGGAGCAGCTTACTGTGGGCCATTCCTGGGTATCTAGAAGGCACACACATCATTGTATTCTCCGCAGGGATGGGGAGAAAACTGACTCATTTGGCATGGGTGTTGTTCATGGCTAATGCAGTTCAGTTGTGCTCCTTGTGAAAGAAGATGAAGACCCGGTCAGCCAGGGTGTGGTGTCTTTGGTGAAGTGTGGTCATATGGATCTAAAACCAGAGTGACAGAAGGCTCCCTGGAGGTACTTTCTCTGGTAATACTTAGAACACACAATCAGCTTCTGGGCTTCTGTTGCAGGCGGCCCAAAGCCTGTTGTTACTGCTTTCTGCTTTTGCTGTGAGGATGTTGTCAAAACATTGCCAATCCATGTGTCCGCTTTACACCTGATGGGGGAACAGTTTTGCTCTGAATAGCTATTGTGTTTCTGTTTATTTTCCTCAAACTGTGAATTTTTTTCCTTAATTGAGTACCTTTCCACTCTGGCTCCTCAAAACACAGATTTGTATTATTCTAATACTGATAAACTATGTATTCTTGATGGTCTTTCTTCTTGGCCAATCCTCCTTGTCTGTCCAGATTTTTTCTGGCCCTCATTTTTAAAAAAACATGTTATAAATTATTGTATTTTCTCATAAATAGCCACAAATTCTTTGTGGAATGAGGCTCAGTATAAACAAATAAGCAAACTTTGTCTTAGGTTCTTCTGTACCTGATGATTTTTTTCTTTTAACTTTTCTAGTACAAGACTCAACTAACCTCTTCTTCCAAGGGCCAGATACTACATACTTCAGGCTTTTTCACCTTGTTTCTCATAGGCCACACCACCTCCTGCAGCTGCTCGATTCACTGGGATGAGAAATGCAGCCCCAAACAGTACATCAGTGAACGTGGTTTTGTTCACCAAAACTTTATGGCCACTAACATTTGAATTTCATATAATTTTCTTATGTTATGAAATGTGTATTTTTCTTTTGATGCTTTTTCAACCATTAAAAATATTCAAACTATTCTTACATTACAAGATATACAGAAACAGGCAGTGCCCTGGATGTTTGCTGCTGCCTGTGCTAGAACACTGTTGAATTTGAATGCTTATGAGAAAGAGGCAGTGGCAGACAGTGCTGGACCCAGAATCTATCCTCACCAAGTTAGAGTGAGAATTCACATGCAGCTACTTATCTGCACAGGCATGTCAGACTTGGGACTCTACAATCAGGATGAAAGCTCAGGAACAAGTCTCTGCTTCTTTCTTCCCCTGCAGATTTGCAGTGCTTTCAATTTGGGACATGAGACTCCTTGCAGCTCTTTCATAACCAGGCAGCAGATTGCTGACTCCCTTTGCTTTTGAAAGAAGCATCTTTCTTAAACGAGTTAATCCAAACTGTCATAAGCTGGGCATCCGCTGTGGTCCCAGCTACTTGGGAGGCTGAGGTGGGAAGATCACTTGAGCCTAGGAGTTCAAGGCCAGCCTGGGCAACATAATTAGAGTTCATCTGAAAACACCTATCATAAAATATGTGTAAGAGATAAAGGACTGATGGTGCAGTACACAAGCCATATGGCTGCCACCCAACATAAGCATTGCTGCTTTGAAGTTCCTTTTATGCTCTCCCAGTGCATGGAAGAGCCAGTTGCAGGAAATCTGTGTTCATCATTTCCTTGCTTTTTGGTAGACTTTCACACAGGCGTTCATACCTCTACACAGATGCATCGTTGCACTTCATGTAACTGTGACAACACTCCAGGTATTCCTCCGCGGCTTGCTTTTTGTTATGCTCAGCCCCACGTTTCTGAGGTTCCTCCCTGCTGCTGCACTCAGCTATAATTTATTCAATTTCATTACAGTACTATATTCTATTGTGTGGGTGTACCATGGTTCGCTTAGCCACCCTACTGTTGAAGACATTTAGATTGTTCTAGTTTTTTGTTGTTATAAGCAGAACCGCTGTGAACATTCTCATGTGGGTCTGTGTGCATGTGGACACACAGTTCTCTTGGGACTAGATTGTTGTAAGTAGAATAGTCATCTTTTGCATTTTTTTTTCAATCATTTGAGCTAGTATCAAGCATCCTTATGCCAGACAGAATTTACCAGCGGTTGGTGAGCATGGGATTCCCAGATCCCTTGCCTGCACTTCATCACTGTGGCCATCACTGCCCTAGAAAGATGCTGCCCTTTCCAGCTCATGCATCTTGAGTTGGAGGTGGCTCCATAAGGTAAGAAAAATCACACCTGTGCATCTCTTCCTGGTTCCTGCGTATCCTTCCAGGTCACTTCATGCTCTCTGTGTTGGTGGCAGTGTGTTTTTTTGTCATGTCATTAGGCTTTGCAGGGATTGTGTGTTCTATTATCAAGTTTCTTTTAAGCTCCATAGAAAGCCCTTACCTTGGCATAATAGCGTGCAGCATAAATCAGAATATCCCTTTACAAACTGGTGAAAAGGACCATTTAACACTAGAACAAGTGTAACTGCCTGTTATTCATATATATGTATTTGAAGTGCCTTTACCTTTACTTTTTCTGTCTTAGAGTTTATGTTTCTTTGGGGTATACATGTGTGTGTGTGCGCGCGCATATGATTTGTTTTTGTACTTTTCTTTCCCCAGGGTTAGTTTCTTCCTGGCATTTGTAGAAAGCCATCAATGTGCCATCTTAGCTTCACATTCCCCAAAGATCCAACTGCCAAGTGGCATAGATCTTGGTACTCGGCCTACTGGACACCTGTCTGGGCCAATTCCCCTGGGAGTGGCACACCCCTTCCTCCTGCCTTTTGCTTTTTTTCTGCCTTGTGCTCCTTCTTCCTCACACTCTACCTTCCCCAGTGTTCTTGATGAAGGTTTGGAATGGCTGGTGGGGAAACAGCTTTGGGGAAGACCCCTGCAAATTTATCCTAAGTGGTGTCAGCCTGAAATCCCAAGTCTGATTCCCAGAGAGAAAGGCAGAGTCCATTTCCCTAGCCCCAGCTCCAGACCTTCAGTGGGAATTCAGAGGTTCTGTCAGCCACTTCCAGGACAGCAAAAGTGTATTGCTGCTTCCTCCTGCGTAGGCAGAGTGTGGAAATCAGTAGCAGCCTGCCAGAAGGCCCCGATATCTGTTTATTCTTCCCCTCATGACTGAATCGAAATTTCTGCACTGATCTCAGTAAAAAAATAGAATGACTCAAGACATGCAATTAAAATAATTTAGAATAAATGTACAGTTAAGGGTGCTTGTGTGCATACTTGTGTGGGTGGAAGTGTAGGCCAAGTCATCAATGTTGACGAGGGTATATGCAAAATTTGGACAGGTTAAAATTTAGTGAGCTAACCATTCTTACAAAGTGCTCTCAGAAATGTTGAACACCAAGCTGTTTCACCACTACACATATTTCTTCAATTCAGGTTTGCTCATATGCTCTAGGGTCATAAGTATAGGAAAGATGTGAGTATTAGGTGGAAGTGGAGTATCTGCCTGCAATTAATGTTTTGCAGTGGTGCACAAATCCACAGAGCTCTGCAAGCTGAGAGCAGCACAGAACCCATTCGCCTTGTTATTTTTTGGTTCATTTTGGCCATGTGTTCTGTCCCGGAAGTGATTTTGCATGGTTCTCTCCAAGCTCTGTGCATTTTTCCCATAATATTTTGCATGTTGTAACAACAGCCTCCTTTCAGTCAGGCTACCTTTCACTTGTCAAAACTTAAAGTGACTCGTATTGCCTTACTTTTTAAATTCTAAAGTTGCAGTAAAACATACCTACCAAAAATTTTACCATTTTGAACATTTCTAAGGGCACAGAATCATTAAGTGTGTTTACATTTTGAACATCCATCTCTTGAACTTTCTTCAGCTCCCAAACTAAAACTCTGTGCCCATTAAACCCCCATTCTCCCCTTGAAGCTCTAGATAGCCTCTGTTCTGCTTTTTGTCTCTATGAATTGGACTATACCACATACTTCATATGCTTGGAATCATACAGAATTTGTCCTTTTGTATCTGGCTTATTTTGCTTACTATAATGTTCTCAGGATTCATCTATGTTGTAACATGTCAGAATTCTCTTTCATTTTAAGGCCAAATCATGCTCTGTTTTACATATACTGCAAATCATTTATCCTTTCATCCATTCATAGGTTCTTGGGTTGCTTCTTCCTTTGACTCTTGTGAATAATGCTGCTACGGACATAGGTCTGAAAAGTAAGGGTCCCTACAAGTCCTATATCTTTATTTACTAATAATTAAACTCGTGTATGTGTGTAGCATTGGGGATGGAACCTGGGTGTACTCTACTGCTGAGCTACATCTCCCAGTCCTTTTTAAAATTTTACTTTGAGGCAGGATCTTGCTGAGCTGCTGAGGTTGGCCTTGAACTTGCAAGTCCCCTGCCTCAGCCTCCTGAGTCATTGGGATTATAGGTGTGTGCCACCATGCCCAGTAATTGAGCTCATTTTTAACTGAAGTGGTATTTTCAAAAGTTATACTTGTTACTTTCTCTGGGGTACAAATATGTTTCCATTTTCAGTGGTCAATCTATGTGTCTCTCTCTCTTTTCCTTCATAAGCTGTGTTATTTTTACTTACAGGATTTTCGAAATGTACTTTTTTGATTATCAGTATAGCAAGAATGATTGTGTTTAAAGTATTTGCCAGAGATGGGTAGAAAGAGATACCTCCTTTCTCACTAATCAGTTAGTTATATTAATGCAGTATAATTGGTCATTGCTTGTGTCTGGCACATTCTATCCCTGTGCTGGGTCAGTCTAGGAGGTGTAGATTCCTTAGATTCCTGCAGGACTGTCAAGCAGTATAGCACACTAGAACCTGCAATGTTGTGACTGACCAAGACCTGTAGGCTGGATGGCTGTCTCTGGGTCCTGCATGGATTACTGTGTGTTGGAAGGAGGGTTCAGTGACCCCAAAAGGTTATGAATCCATAATCAAAGTCAATAACAATTAACATTTCAACTGGGGCCTTTCCTTCACTCAGGTGAGATCTCCAGTAAATAAGGGATGAAAGTGTCCTTTTTCTGTATCCTTTTCTTCTTGGTCATCTGCTGAAATGGAAGGTATGCATTTAAAAACCACTGAACTCTGAAGTATGTCAGTAGCTAATTATAGATATTTATTTTTAAATACATTTAGAAAATAAATAGATGAATGCTTATGAAATCCATGTTTTGTGGGTGAAGCTTTATTATGAAAATGTGGTATTACTAAGGATTGATATAATTTCATATTTGGGGATGTGTTATTACAATTTATTAGTGAATATTGATTTCTACATTTAAAAAAAATACCTGTTTAATACTCAGCTAATTGAGTCACTTAACAGGTTCAACTTGACAGAGTAGAAGGCTTGAATAGTCTGATTTGGTGGCCCAATTCAGATGGACATTCCTGCCCTTTACCCTGGCTTTTGCAGGTGGCACTTCGTGGAGTCAGAACCTGTCCCTTGTATCAGTCCCCTCAGGACAAGACACACCTGAGTTCAGCCACTACAAGGGCTGTGAGTGGAGACCTACCTGGCACCTGTCCTGATTTTGGGTGGTACTCAAACATTATTTGCTGATTGGTTAATTTATGGAAATTTCAAGGGGAATTTTGACCTCAATTCTGAAGGACAAGACTTTTGTCTACCTTGAAAGACGGATTTTTTTTAAAACGCCGAATCCTAGAGAAAAAAAAAAAAACAAAAAACAAAAAACGGTGAATGGTTTTATTTTGGTTTTTTATTAATGTTGATATTATTAAATGTGCAGCAACTATGGTGGGACAGATCAAGTTTCTTTATGCTTTCCATCCATGGACATTTATTTTCCTGAGTCTTTTTTTTTTTTTTTATTGTAAACAAATGGGATACATGTTGTTTCTCTGTTTGTACATGGCGTAAAGGCATACCATTTGTGTAATCACAAATTTACATAGAGCAATGTTGTTTGATTCATTTTGTTATTTTTTCCCTTCCCCCACCCCTCCCACCCCTCTTTTCCCTCTATACAGTCCTTCCTTCCTCCATTCTTGCCCCCCTCTCTAACCCTAACACTAACCCTTCCCTCCCCCCTATTTTCCTGAGTCTTTTTGATGCTCTTGGACTGTATTATCTTTTCTAGGGTGGATATTGTTGAATACGAGAATCTCAAATCCCGTCAGGAAGTGTTTTTATCGAGCACCTGCCTTGGATACAGAGCTGGGCTAGGTGTAAGTGTTCTGGGGATGGAAGAGAGTACACAACCCTGCCACCGCCCCTAGAGAGCCAAGAAGGAAGGCCTGAAAGACACGAATGACCCTGTGTTTGCTTGCTGAGGGTGTTAACACTGGCCAAAGGAGAGGCCTGCCGATAGTCCTGCTCCCAATCCCGTGTCTGTGCCTGAGGTGTTAGGCAGATTACTTAACCTTGCTACGCCTCAGTTTTCCCACTTGTAAAGTGAAAAAACATGAATTTGATGGCACATGGGCAAGACACACAGGGAAGGCTCCGTTAGTGTGTTTCTCAGCACATGCAGAGTATAGGGTAAAATGGTAACCATTTATTTTTAGCTTGGACAGGGTCCTGATTTGCTATGTCTTATCTCCCACTCTCATTTCTATGACATAATTAGACAAAAATCAATATAATTTAACCAGGCAGTGATTCCCATTTGGCTTTTCAGAGGCTGTACACTTTACCCTTAGGCATGAACCCCCTCATGAAGAGGGGGTTATGGGAGTGACCAGTACCTAGGGTGACCATGGAGGACTTGGGAAAACACCTGGCGATGTCCACTGGCTCCTTTTGTTCCTGTGGATTTATTTTGGTCCCCTCATCCCAAATGGAAGCCTGGAACACAAAAATAATTCTAATCTGAGTATCTATTATAAAAACAAGTGACTCTTTCAAAGTGGGAGGTTGAAGCGGGTTAAAGCTTGCAGCTTGGTTATCCTGGGGACCCTCAGGGAACTGCTTTTCTTTCCTGAGTCTCTGTCCTGAGGCTGGCTTGAGTGTGGTTTGCAGCCACCACACCCAGTGTACTCCCACTTCCTCATTCTGGTCTCTTGCCAGCCGTCTTCCTCTAAGTCATTATCAGTCACTGACCTCTTCCATAGAAAAATGCTCAAGAGGTCTGTGAACTTCAAATGACTTCTGTGTTTGTTTTTTCTCAGGAACTTTAGGGACCATTCTTTGGGCCAGGTGGTAGAAAAGCAAATGGGGCTTGGAAGTGACCATGTGGATACCAGGTGATGAGGTCCCCGTTATTTCTGTCAAGGAACCATTTTGAGAAGTGTTGGTTTATGCTAGGTCTCATTGTCTTGGGCAACTTGGTTGCTGGTCCTAAAGTTGAATTTGTGGTTGGAGTGACAAGAGGGAGTTGGTAGGGCAGGAAGTGGGGTCCTATGTCAACCTAAGTTATCCGAAGGTCAGGGTGGCTTTTGCTTGGATCAGTGTTTCATCCCTGAAGCCTTCCTGCCACAGCTGTCTGGTAGCATAGGAGAAAGGTGCATAGAGGGAGAGGAGAAGAGGACAGGCTCAGGGAGAGATTGAAAGAGAGGACAGGGGCAAAGTCTGCAGTCACCATTGACGCCACCCTTGTCCTGGTGGCTCAGAAGCATCTGCCACCCTGACTGCCATGTCTTACTCCTTTTATGTCCAAGACCAAACCTGGGACTGACTGAAATGAAACAGTTTGTTTCCCCCAGTGAGACGTTCCCCTCTCACTGAAGAAGAGAGAAGATTGTTTAGATTGGGAATGATTAGGTGATGTGCCCAACTGCCTGGTCCTGGTTGAGCCATCCCAGTGATGCAGATCTGTAGCGTTTTAGATTAAAACCAAAGGCAGGCTCATACCTGTCCATTGCAACCCTGGGGGTTTGATTGTACACATAGTGTTCTAGGAAGATGATCTTTGGTGTTAGCACTTGGTGGGGGGCATAGGCAGAGGCTTATCATGGGGTCAGCTTGTGACCAGGGACTACATGCTTTTCTGATTTGACAGTCTGGAATCCTGAGGCTGTTTGATGCCCTTGAGTTTGAAGAGACAAGTTTGGGAAAGTAAAGGTTTAGGGGTGCTGAGACTCAGATCACTAGAATCCTACAGATCAAACCACTTTATCTTCTTGTGCTTCACACAGGCACATGGAGACCTGAGTCGAATTTTAAAGAAGGCACTGGGCACCCAAGCCTTTCCTTCACCCTTTTCTAAAAGGGGAACACGTGAGCTTTGCATTGCAGATGCGATTTTTATTTTTAAACACCGTGAGTGATGGCGTGTGAGCAATGACGCATCTGCAGCCAGCTAATCTGTATTGTGTAAAAACACACAAACCACAAATTATTTTTAAAAGGGAAGAAAGCAAAAGAACAGATGCAGTGCACTCCTCCCCTCACGTGAATGGAGGGAAAAACTCCTCCGGAGGCATTTCTGAACAGCAGCAAAGGGAAGACCAGCTTGGGTAGACAAGCAGGAAACAGACTGCTTGCTTGCTACTGCAGGGTAGCTGACGCTGGTGCTGTCCATCTCTGGGTGTGCGTATTTTTTCTTTGCCCTTTTTCCCTCTTATGAATGAAGCGTTAACAATTTTGTATGCATGCTAAGAAGTACAGCAATCATAAGGATGCAGCATGCAGTATTAGTGCAAAGCAAACCAGCCTGTAACTCAAGCAGGAGACCCTTAACGTGTTGCTCACCCACACGTAGAAGTTCTGGTAGAGTCCATTTCAGAGAAGTAGAGAGTACAATAGTGGTCACCAGAAGCTGGGGAGAATAGCAGGAGGTAAGTAGAGGGAGGTTCATATGACAGGTGCCAAAATAGAATTAGGAAGAATAAGTTCTGATGTTCTATAGCACTGGCAGATGAGGATTATTTATGACAGCTTTTTTGTATATTTTATAAAGAGCTAAAAAAGAGGAGTTCAAAGCTTTTCAACATCATCATGAATGTTTGAGAGGGAAGTGCTAAATACCCTGATTTGGTCATTGCACATTATGTACATGTATCAAGTTATCACACTGGACCCCATAAATGTGTACTACTATTATATGCCAATTAAACAGAACCTTACTCATTGAAGGACTGTGCCTCAACACCGAGTAATGCTGGGAAGATAGTCCTGGGTTATGAAAGTCAGAGCCTAGTATATAACTCAACTCTACATAATTTTTAAAAGTGAGATTAACGCCTATGAAGGGTTAGTAATGGCACTCTGGGCCATGATTAGAACTATTTTGTATTTTCATGAATGAAATCAGAGACCTTCTGGATCCAGAAATGCAAAATGTCAGAGTGGGATGCATCCTTCTGTCTTCCACCCCTAGTCCAGGGGGCTGGTTGGCTACACATTCTCCATGCAGATGAGTGATGCCCAGATGGCCCTGGGTTAAAAGGCTCCTGCTGGAGTTTCAGGCTGGTTCACTTTTCATGAACATCATATACTACACACTTCTCTCCTTTGGTCTCCTGGGTGGGACTCAGGTGACTGGATGTAGCAGTATGGGAAAGGATGGAGCAGCCCAGGCCAGACAGTTCCCTGTTCTCTCCAGGGAATCTCAGTTGGACCCTGCTGGGCCCCATCCTATGTCTGCACCAAAGAAACTCCTGGTAAGTGGGGAAGGCAACAGGGCATAGAGGGTGTGTCATGATGGGGGTGCAGGTTCCCTGGACATTTGCAACAGGGATACTAACCTCATTGTGGGTGGGTGTGGTGTTGGGAAGGGTTCCAGAAGAATTGATGCTGAATGCCAAGACTGGAACTGCCAACCAGAAGTTAGACAAGAAGCAACCCAGAGTACACAGGTCCAGAGGGGGAGAAAACGCAGAGTTCTGAAGCCAGGAGACAGCATCGCATTTAGAGCAATGAGGGCAGGGCACAGTGTGGCTGGAGAAGAGAGAATCCCCAGGGGAAGATCGGGGGAGGTGTGCCGCACAGGAAGAGAGGGGTCACTTCAGGAAGGCCCTGGGGACAACCCAGAAGTGCAGGGTTTCCCGAAGGCAGAGGGAAGTGGCGGAAAACGTGAAGGAGGCTCTGGATTCTTTACTCTCATGTGTTGAGGAAGCGGGCCCCTGAGGAAGCCCCTTTCTGAGCTCTACAAGCAGTTACATTACTAGTTACCTCAAAGGGGTGACAGCTGCTTGAAGGGACACTGATACCTGGCAGACTCTGAGCTAAGAAAGGAAGAAGAGGGAGGTGCCTGATTTACTCACAGGAGAAATGAAGTGTCTCAGGGCCTCCCTGACCCAGTGTGCCAGGTCAGATTCAGGCCCAGCTGACCGATGGAACGTTGCTGTCTGTGCCACTGCCCACTTCTCACCAGGAAGAGTGGGGTCTGAAAAATGCTTCCTCTTCTCACAGTTTGAAGAAGAATCTGAGAAAACCACCAGAGAAGGCCTGATACCTTTATGGAATGAATTTGCAGCAACTTTCCAGTTTCATTAAGAACTCTGACAAAGCACAGAAAGATGCTGCAGGGTCTCTCTTCACGTGTGGAATCTAAGCAAGTTGAACTCATAGAAGCAGAGAGGAGAATAGTGCCCGCCAGGAGCTGCACTCTGGGAGGAGGGTTTGGGGAGACGTTGGTCAAAGGATACAAAAGCCCGGTTATTCAGGAGGGATAAATGGAAGAGACTTGTGCATCCTGGTGACTATAGATAATAACAGCATATTCTTGAAAATTGTCAAGAGAGTAGTTTTTAAGTTTTCTCACACACAAGAAAAATTCTGTGAGAGTTACATGTTAATTCATTTGATTTAGATATTCTACAGTATGTTCGTGTTTCAAAAGATCACGTTGCGTACTACAAACATGCAATTTTTATTTGTCAATTACAATGGTAAATATATAAATAAACTCTAACAAGATGTAAGGGTGAGCAGGGTACTCTTTGGGCTTCACAAGTGATGTAAAATCCTAAAATATTAGAATGTCAAGAACCTTCTTCCCTGAAAAAAAAAAAAAGAGTTTTTTAAAAAAGATTAGACATTTTGTAGATGGGGTAGATGGGGACAAGATGCATTCACCTGTCAGTACGTGATTGCAGATTGGTCAGTGATTTGGTCATATTGTGCCCTTTCTAGGTGGCACAATACGGCCACCTCCTGGGTTGTGCTGGTGTGAAGCCCAGTGCCAACCCCTCTATTGCCTTCCTTGGGGATAGATTTACTGCTGTGGCCTGAACAGTGAGTGAGGCTGGTGGAATGAGGTATGGTTCTCAAGGAACGGGGAGCTGGCCACAGCGAGGGTGGGACCATGAGGAAGCCAGGGAGACTCTTTCCTCATTTCCTTCCTTTCACTTTTCCTATCAGACCAAGCAGCACAAACTGCTGCAGACCCATATAGCAAGGGTGGCTCTCACCTGCCATTTCTCCTTTGGGGATCCAGCAACTGAGTTGACCTGGTTTTCCAGTGTAGGGACTGTCTTGATAAGAATTTTCTAGGAAGGGAGGTTGAAAAAGTATTATCATTACTAAAAGCTCATTACCCATCCTCCTTAAGGATTGTAGATTGCCTAATTGATGGCATGGTCCTGAGAAGGAGAGATGGAGTGTGCAGGATGGGAGAGGCATGGTGTTTGTGGGAAATGAAGCCCTCTGAAACTCCCCGACTTCCTTCCTGGGTGTTCTTGACAGGCATGTGGCCCCATGCAACTGAGGCACCTCTGTGGAGACTTTGGGAGCAGCAGTGAGGTGGGGAATATAGACTGTGTTGGCTAGGCCTAGCTTCAGATCCCCACATTTTCTCTCCTGGCTGTATAATGGCCTTATTATGGTTTGGATATGAAGTGTTCCCCCAAAACTTTTATGTTCATACAGGAATATTCAGAGGTGAAATGGCTCCCATAACCTAATCAGTCCATCCTACTTTGAATGGACTGACTAGGTAGTAACTAGGCAGGTGGGGGCAGGTGGGGTGTGGCTGGAGGAGGCGAGTCACTGGAGGCATTCCCGGAGGAGTGCACCTTCCCTGTGCCCCCTCCTCCCCACGCTTGTCTACTGCTCTGAACCAGGTAGCTTTCCTCAGCGCAGCTTCCATCATGATGTGCTGCCTCACCTTAGAGCCAGAGCAATGGAATCAGCCATTTGTGAACTGAGACCTCTGAAACCTTGAGCCCCAAACAAACTTTTCCTCCTTTAAGTTGTTCTTTTCAAGTATTTCGGTCACTGCAAGGAAAGCTGATTAACACAGTCATCCTCTCTGAATTTTAACTGCTTCTTCCCTAAAATGGGAATAACACCCCCTTGCTTTACAACTCAGGCACAGTGCAGGTCACCTTCAAAGACTTCAGTACACTCAGCACTGAAGAGAGGCAGAGACACTTCCCTGGGGACAGGGTATCAAGTGGAGGGGCTGTGGACCCAGCTTGGGAGAAGCTCAGAACTCATTGGGTGACTAAATGTGCTCCATCTCCCCCCTGGCCCACCATAAGAACCAGCCAGTGCTTGCGTCATGGAGCGCCTGGCCCTAGGAAGCATCTATAAATGTTAGCTATTATTTATCACCTTGTAAAATCCTGAATTCTTCCTGCTCTTTCCTAAGATCGATGACTTTCTCTTGTATCACATTTCTTTAAGCATAACCCATTTGGCTCAAGTTAAAGAGCCTCATTCTAGAAAGAAAGACTTATTTTACAGAAATCATCACACTCACCTTTGGCAAGGCAACTATGGGGTGCTCAGTTTGCCCTTCACAACATTCCTGCTGGGAGGTTGACACAGAGGCTTTTGGTCTGTGTGTGTGTGTGTGTGTGTGTTTGTGTGTGTGTGTGTGTGTTTTGTTTTTCTTGTCATTGACATGACCAAATTTCCTAGGCTGGGTTCCTGCCTGTGGTTATTGTCGTGGGGATTTGCAAATGGTTTGTAACCCCAGCTTTCTGTTAGCAAACCTGCAACCGGGATTCCCAAGTTCCATCTCTACTGATTGGCCCAGTAGCCCAGCAGAGGCTTTTAAACATGAGCATGTAGCAGAATCACCCATTCAGATACTTGGATAGTCTCCATGTATCTACCTTCTACTTATTCATCTTAAAGGAATTTCACCACAAAAGTGTCCCAGTTGGGACACCTGACTAGTAGATACCACCTTAACAGGTGACCAGAGTTAACATAATGGGACATATCCATCAACTTCCTGTATCTCCTACTGCACTGCCCTGGGAATTACACAATCTCACCTGTGGGATATTTTTGCCAAAAATGCATAATTGGAATTTTTATGTGTGTGTGATACTGAGCATGGAACCCAGGAGTGCTCTATCACTGAGCTGCATCCCCAACCTTTTTATTTTTTATTTTGAGACATGGTATCACTCAGTTACCCAAGCTGGCCTGAAACATCAATCCTCCTGCATCATACTCCTGATATTACAGGTGCACCACCACGCCCAGCTCTCATAACCATAATTTAATCATGAAGAAACAACCACAAAACTCAAACTGAGAGAGATTTTTATAAATAACTGGCTGGGACTCTACATACATGTCAAGGTCATGAAAGACGAGGAGAAGCAGCAACTAAGTGCGCTGTGGGATTCTGGATTGGATCCTGGACGAGAAAAAGTTGGTGAAACGTGGACATAAGAAATAGAGAGTCATCAGTACTGTGTCACTGATGATTCCCTAGCACTGTCCTTCTACTGTGTTTCATGAGATGGTAACTGTTGGAGACGCTGGGTGAAGTGTTCTGGCATTATTTCCACATGAGGGTGTCAGAGAAAAGGACTCAGTGTTGGTATTAGAAAGGTCTTGTTTGGGTTCAAATCTTGCTTTTACACAGTACTAGCTGAGTGACAGGGTCAGGTCCCATTATTTTTTGAGCCCGCCTTTCCTCATTTGAAAAAGGACTTTTCCACCTCCCCCCTTTTTTTTTTGAGTTTTTTTTTTTTTATTTGTTCTAACTCATTATACATTACAGTAGAATACATTTATACATTTTGATAGATCATATATAAATGAAGTGTAATCTCATTTTTTATTGTACATATTGTAGGATCGTATCAATCATGCAGACATATATGTACATGAGGTAATAATGTCTGTTTTACTCTGTCTTTCCTATCCCTTTGCCCCTTCCCCTCCCTTCACTCCCCTCTACCTAATAATAAAGTAACTCTATTGTTCTCTATCCCATCCACTTATTGTGAATTAGCTTCGGTATATCAGAAAAAACATTCCACCTTTGGTTTTTTGGGTTTGGCTTATTTCACTTAGCATGATATTCTCTAACTCTATCTATTTACCAGCAAATGCCAGAATTTCAGTCTTCTTGAAAGCTGAGTAACATTCCATCATGTATATATATCACATTTTCTTTATCCATTCATCTGTTGAAGGGCATCTAGGTTGGTTCCATAGTTCAGCTGTTGTGAGTTGAGCTGCTATAAACATTGATGTGGCTGTGTCACTGTAGTATGTTGATTTTAAGTCCTTTGGGTATAAACCAAGGAGTGGGATAACTGGGTCAAATGGTGGTTCCATTCCAAGTTTTCTGAGGAATCTCCATACTGCTTTCCATAATGGTTGCACCATTTTGCATTCCTACCCACAATGTATGAGTGTACCTTTTTCCCCGCATCCTTACCAACTCTTACTGTTGTTTGTATTCTTTATAATTGCCATTCTGATTGGAGTGAGATGAAATCTTAGAGTAGTTTTGATTTGCATTTCTCTAATTGCTAGAGACATTGAATATTTTTTCATATATTTGTTGATTGATTGTATATCTGAAGTGTCTGTTCAGTTCCTTAGTCCCTTTATTGATTGGGTTTGTTTATTTTTATTTTTTTGGTGTTAGGTTTTTTGAGTTCTTTATATATCCTAGAGATGAATGCTTTATCTGAGGTGCATATGGTAAAGATTTTCTCCCAATATGTAGGCTCTCTCTTCACATTATTGATTGTTTCTTTTGCCGAAAAGAAGCTTTTTAGTTTGAGTCCATCCCATTTATTGATTCTTAATTTAACTTCTTGTGCTTTAGGGGTCTTATTAAGGAAGTCAGGTCCTAGGCCGACATGGTGAAGTTTTGAGCCTACTTTTTCTTCTAGTAGTCGCAGGGTCTCTGTTTTAGTGCTTAAGTCTTTGATCCACAGTGAGTTGAGTTTTGTGCAGGGTGAGAGATAAGGGTTTATTTTTGTTATATGTGTCTTTCCATTTCTCCCAGCAACATTTGTTGAATAAGCTATCTTTTCTCCAGTGAATGTTTTTGGCACCTTTGTCTACTATGAGATACCTCTATTTATGTGGATTTGTCTCTGTGTCTTCTATTCTGTACCATTGGTCTACATGTCTGTTTTTGTGCCAATACCATGCTGTTTTTATTACTGTAGCTCTGTAGTATAGTTTTAGATCTGGTATTTTGATGCCTCCTGCTTCACTTTTCTTGGTAAAATTGCTTTGGTTATTCTGAGTCTCTTATTTTTCCTGGTTTTGTTATGACTGTTAACAAGGTGCTGGTATAACCCACAGTATGTGACTTTCCCCTGTTGCAGATATAAACCTCAGTTTATCATCTTTCCCACCTGCTGACGTTTCCTGTGACCTGTTTCTTGTTTCTGCCAACCTGCTGTGTACCCTCTCCTATGGTATTTTCAGAAACCTACAAGGTCTAGAAAGATGGTTTTATGGATGAGAGACTCTCTGGCTCTTGCTGGATGAAGCCTGTGAAATGGGGTTGAGCCCTGCCTGGTCCATCTGGGCCTTTTTGCCAACTCTGGTTTACTTTAGGATTCTCACTCAAAGTGTGGTCCTTGGACTGGCAACATCAGCACCTCTGAGAGCCTGGTTGAGAGGTCGATTCTGAGTTCTCACCCTGGAGCCAGGGATTTAGACTCTGCAGTTTTCCTAGTCCCGAGGTGGTGCTATGAGTTGAGTTTGAAAAGTCCTCTACTATGGATGCACCATAGACGTGGTTCTAAGAGGAGAGAACAGTTTGCCTTCTTGTTGTGTGCCTCTGCAGTGGAGGGCTAAACCCGAGTGTGTATGAGAGCTGGGGTGATGATTGTGAGTTAGAAAGGTCTTCAGGATTTGCATCATTCCAGTCATATCTTTGTCTGGGATTCCCTCCTCCAGAGACTTCAGGGGTCCAAGATCCTGCCAACAGCCTTGAATTTCAACCAGGACCTCTGATGGGGTTGCCTGACGAGAGTCCTGCCCAGGAAGGGCTGTTTACTCTCTGGGAGGACTTGGGTGTCTTTCCCTGTTTATTAGTCTGTGCCAAGTATGCCTGGTGCCTCCATGCAGTAAATATTTACTGCCAGTTCAACTTGTAATCAGGATTATCACCTGGTTCTGAGGGTGATGGGACTGGTATCCAGGTGCTTCAAAGGTGTCCGCAGAAAGTGAATGGCTTATATATGGCAAGACTTAATAACTTTCAACTTGATTCAGATACTGAATAGGCTGTTTTTTAAACTAAACTAATATTTCTTGGAGGACTCAGTCTGCCTAAGCACTGAGCCATGTGCTTTATGTGTTGTGACCCCCTACCACGTGGAACCACCGTTAGACCCATTTGATGGCCCTGAACCTTAGACCTTAGAAAGGCTAATGGGGTCCAAGGTCATGTAGTTTGTATATAGAGCTGGGATTTGAATGCAGAATTCCTGAGTCCAGAGCCTAGCCCTTGAACCCTGTGCTGTACTAAACCTACTTCCCTCCTGGCATCTGAAGCAGAATGGGCAAGCTGGTGCTTCCTCAAGAAGATAAATGCAGACTTCTTCCTGCATTTCTGGAATTGACCTGGCTAACCACCTGCCAGGCTCCACCATGAGTAGGTCTTCATGGTGAGGCTGGACATGGCTGGTGATCACTCTTGGCATGATGGGGACAACTGTTGGGTTCTGAGTTTGGGTCCCTGATTCCCAAAGAGGGAAGAGTTTGGGACCAAGATACTTGGGGGCAGAACACCCAAGTATGGTTAGTTGTGCTCATCATGGTGCTCTTAGTGGATGGCTGAGTTGGTGTCCAGGCCTCACAATGGCTTTGAAATATGGCAATTGTGACACAGGGAGGAAGTGGCTTAGGAAAGCCCCATATGCACCTAATGCCACCATGCAGTTACCATTCCTGTTCTGTGGTCAGTTTCTGTTCTTCCCTTTCTCCTAGATGAGCAGAGGAAAGCAGAAGACCACCAGAAGCTGTGACTTCATACCCGACCAGTTAGGTTATCCTTTCCCAGGACTCCGGTGTGGGAGACTCAGTGAAGGGCTTGGAGGTAGTTAGCTATTATTGAAAGACTATAGCACCATTTTTCAAAGCTGCCACAGGGGAGTAATGGTGGGACAGGAGTGTGGCAATAAAAACAGACCTCAGGCCCTCATCTGCAAGAGCTAAAGGACACCAGCCAGTTGGCACAATGGTAATTAGGCAGCGGGCCCAAAGTTGTCACTCTTTTACTTTTTAATTAGAAAAAGTATCATAGAAAGAAACTGTGATAGTTTAGAGGATTCAGAAAAGCAAAGCTTAAAGAAAAATCCTCCTCAGCCAAATGCACTTCTGGGTTTCTAGTTCCTTTGTTCATGCTTATTCACTCAGAATCGAGCTTATGCTGATATACATTTTTACAAGCCACCTTTTAACTCCATCATATTTCAGTCTTTCCCTAGGTCATCAAGTGCCCTTTTCAGTAATATTTAAAGTGTTCACGTAAGATAAAGGCATTGCAGTGTATCCATGCACAGCAGCAACAATGATAAGGACGTGGCGATGGTGGTGATGAGTAACTCTTGTGTAGAACCTGCTGTGTGCTGGGCACTGTTCTAAGATTTTACATATGACTCACCTTATTCTTTTTTTGGTGCTGGAGATTGAAGCCAGTGTCTTCAGCATGCTAGGCAGGTGTTCTACCACTGAGCTCTACCCACCCCTAGACCCCTATAATAAATGTATCTTTAATAAACATATCTGTATGCACACTCTTATTTTCCCATATTGATACTTGCTTTAAAAATATTCAGATGTTAAAGCTTTGATCCAGGTTCCTCTTTTGTCCTGTAAAATAAGTTCCCATTTCCTGACTTACCCTCTTTACTTTTGTTTGACCTGGAAGTGGCCTTATAGCCCTCAGAGGTAAGAGAGGGTAACTATCTGGCTTCTGCTGAGTGTGGGACTTTTGACTTATGATGCTGGAGGTGGGCAGGTTGCTAGGCCTCTCTCATCCAGATTACTCATGTAACCTTTACTACCTTGTAATGTTGGTTAAATTCAGTCCCTGGATTTGGTGTCTGTCAATAAGACTGATAGTTTCTTGTGGGCAAGAACGACTTTTCATGTCTTCTCATGGCTCATTGTCATACATGGGCACTTGATCTGTAAACATTTGCTAGTTGGGCAGAGAGGAAAAGAATAATGTCAGTAAATGGATTTTGGAGTGGGTGAAATCTGACCACCCGAACTCAAACCCTTCTGCAGAAAGCACCTGGGTTGCGGGGGTGAGGGTCATTTGCTCACTGGAGTGAGATACTGACCTCACGTCAGTGGGTCCCCGTGCAATTCAGGGCTGTCTGGGCTTTCAGAGTCATTGTGGCTGCTCTTGGAACTCTCAGGATCATAGCAGAGTTGATCTTCAGGTGTCCTGAACCTGACAGATGGAGCTCACCTGGGCTGCAAAGCTCAAAGCTACCCCTTTTCTGATACACCTGCCCCTTTTCCCCAGTATCCTGGAGTCCCTGAAGTTTCTGAAGTGGCTAGAAATTACTGTGTCAGTGAGTTTTTCTCTTTTTAAAGATGAACCTTGGGGTAGTGGAGCAGATAATCCGTTGATCTCTTGGGTAGCAGGTACGTGCTTGATACTGGGGGCATAGGAGTGAAAAAATCATTTTTCTTACCCTCCATGACCTGGTGAGAAGAGCCATCCCGTAATTATTATAAGACAGTAAAAGGTTAACTGTTCATAGAAACCAAGGGTAGTGGCCCAAGCTCATTTCTGTCCTTCACTGTGGTTTGTACATCAAGTTATCCACCCCCATGTAACCATTGCTGATTCTCAGTGGAGAGAGGGCATGCTTGGAGTGCTGGTCAGGGCAGTGTAAGGTGGACCCAGCAAGGGAGGACCAGCAGCTGATAACAAGACTAACACATATCACCTTTCATTCAAAACAAAAAAGCTGAGGTTAAGATCCTGGAGGTGTGGTAGTATGAACTTCTTGTCACTTGGTCCCTTTCTGTATTATTGGAATTTTCTTCACAAGGAGAATGTCCTCATGTATTATTTATATAAATAAAATAATTTAACAGACATGCAGTAGAATAACATCATTGTTCTTTGTCTCCAGGCCTTCCAAAGACGACTCTTTCAAAATTGCCTCCTAAGTTATTGCAACTTGATTATTTTGCAAGGAGGAAGACATGCCCCATATTTGACATGGGAGTGGCCTGTAAAATATTTCTGACTTCTCCTGAGCTTTGCAAGGGTTTCTAGTTTCCTTGCCTCTTCAGCCCTCAGGTTTTGAATCCCAGTACTTTATGGGGAAGGGTAAAAGCATGGTTTGAAAGGTGATCTAGAAAACTTAGCTGTGGCTTAGAAGCATGGCATTTGATTCTTTTTCCCCAAATGAAGTGGCATTAGATATTGAATTCTGTATTTCACTTTTTAAAAAAATATTTTTTTTAGTTGTAGGTGGACACAATAGCCTTATTTTATTTGTTTATTTTTATGTGGTACTGGGGATCCAACCCAGTGCTTCACATGTGCCAGGCAAGTGCTGTACCACTGAGCCACAACCCTAGCCCTGTATTTAACTTTTGAAGTTGGTAAGAAACTCCCAAGTGAGCAGGACAAAAATTATGTAGAGGTGGGGAGGGAGTAGTCACATAAACAGGTCTCTGGCTATTTTTAAAGCCCTGGTGCCTCAGCAAAGCAGTATTTTCTGTAAAGAGGGGACAAGGGTGGCAAAGATTGGCACAGACAAAACCCCTTAGAAACTCTCTCCTAGACTCTGGGGTAATGGGGCCACTGGCCTAAATAAGGGCAGGAATCCGCCGAGTGTAGGCAGTTCTGGCTGCCAGGATGGCTGAATTGGGGCTGAATTGAGGCCACTCTGTCTTTCATTTACACACTGACCCTGTGTTCATTCAGGTCCCAGGTGACATGGAGCCCCCTGTCCCATGTCAGTCAGACATCCCCAGCTCTACCCACAAACGGCTGAGTGATAACTCAGCTAAATCCCTGACCAGAGATACAAAAAGGAAAAAGGTATTTTATCATAAAAATACTAAGAAATGAGTGAATCCCCTTGGGCTCCAGGGCTAGGTCAGAGAGAATAATACAATAATGCTTGGTGGACTCTCTGTAGAAGCATGTCTAGCTGAAATATATATGAACCATATGTGCAATTTAAACTTTTCTGGTAGCACATTTTTAAAAAGAAGAAATAAGTGACATTAATTTTAACATTTTTATATCACCTCACATATCCAAACATGAGCATTTATGTACATAATATAAAAAATAGTGAAGGATGCACATTCCTTTTGTGCATCCTTTGTAAACTTTCATGTATTTTACCCCAATTCATAACACATCTCAATTTGGACTGGCCACATTTCAAGTACCCAGAAGCCACGTGCAGCTGCCCTGTTGGACAGAGCAGTTCTAGAAGCTGGGTCACCCGTCAGCTTATGGAGTGAGTTGGGGAAACTCTAAGGAGGCTGGCTGTGCCGTCTGTGCTTGTGGGAGCCACACGTCATTTAATGTGAGGTCCTAAAAGCATTCATCTGCCATTAAAACAAACAAACAAACAAAAACCCCCAAATCTTCAACCCTTCATAAGTTTAGGGTAATAATTTTTACATTTTCACAGGACTTTTCTATTTGCAGAACACTTGGGTATTTCTTCTAACACCCTTGAGACAGGCAGACAGGTACCATTCCTTTGACAAACATTACCTGCTGACGTAGGCCCTGATTCACATACAACACCTCTGTTCTTGGAGCCCAGACTCTAGTGGAAGAGGAAGAGGCATCATCTTGGCAGGATGTTTACGATGGTAGTGGGGACATGGTGGGGCTATGGAAATGAGAGAAAGAGCTTCACCTGCCTAAGACGGGGGACAGAGTCTTCTGAGGAGGGTGTCCTGAGTAGGAGATGCAGAATGAGAAACCTGTGCTGGGCAGGTAAGTGGGGAAGGGGGTCACGCATCCTGTATGTGGTCCACTGGGGTATGAACTTTTGAACTGGGCATGTCCATTTCTTAAGGCAGGTGGGCCACCTGGTTGAAATTCCACCAGGTGTTCACAGGAGAGCAGTCAGAAATAGGCTGACCAGACTGGGGGCAGCTCTTCATTGGAAGAAGGGGCTTCTTGGGTATGGTCTTTAGGAAGGGGTGGGTGTGGATGGGGCCCAGTCCTGGCCCCTGATGATCAGGCAACCTCAGCTCCAGGGTCTTTTCCTGCTTGCAGCTGCCAGTTTTTGGTTTTGAAATCTGAAATAATTTGCATGCACTTCTGCACTGTCATTCTGAACTCGAGTAAGGATTCATGCTTTAAGAGCCATTTGTAAAGTGTTTCTATTATATTTATCCGAAAATCTTGGGGGAGAAAACCCCACATTTTGAATGTTTTAGACCCCATGTATATGGGCTTCCCATCTGGAAACTTCAGGGTTTTACAATCCAGACAGACAGCTGGGCTCTCACCTTCTGTCCACACGAGGCCTATGGCCACCATCAGGGCAGAATAGAGCCAGTGCCTGCCTGAGATCTGCTGCCCTCCAGGAATGGCGTGCCTCCCTGTGCTCAGCAGTTTTTATTTTTATCTCATCAGCGTGTTCCTCCTTTTGAAGTGTGAATCCTAGTGACCCGAATGAGCTGTCTGTCTGGTCCTAGGCCAGCAGAACCAGGTTACTTGAGTTCAGAGGTGACCCTGGACTGGGATGCTGGTTCCCTGTGTGGCTGGGTGGAAGCCTCAGAGGGCAGGAGCAGAGGTGACCTGCCAGACTGACAAGTTCTCCAACTGGAAGGACTTTATGCTAATAATAAACTGGGGATGTAGTCTCTGTCCCATATCCCATGCCTAGCAGCCCTTTAAAAAGACTAAGCAAAGTTTGTGTAAGTTAGATGATAATATTTAGAAGGCAGAATTAGGCATGTGTATCACTCCATGTCTGGCACGGTAGAATTCAGGACACATGACTTTATGTTTGCCAGTGTGAGGCCCTTCTGAGATTTCACTTGTGCTGGTGCATCAGAACATCGTGGTAGAGCATGGTTTGATACTCAGTGGTCAGGCATGGGGTCTGCCGCTTCCCTGGAACTGAGAGGTCAGCAGTGGTTGCCCAATGCCTCAGGGGAAGATGTGGTAGAGTTTTAGAAACTGGAAGGCAGATGGCTGGCCTGTCTCCACCCCTCTGCTAGCTGATGCCTGAATTGTCCCTGATTCAGAGGGAAGAAAAAGAGCATTTGTGGGTCCCTACACTATACCAGGAACTGTCCTGTGATTTACCTCATAAGAGGCGGTTTTCCATAAGGCAGTGGTTGTCCAGGTGTGGTCCCTGGGCCAGGAGCATCAGCATCACCTGGGAGTTAATACGTGGGTTAGGACTATACAGTTTTAGGCCCTGCCTCAGTCCGATGAGGTTGATGTGTGTGTTTTCCTTTTTGGTACTGGGGATTGAACCCAGGAGCACTTTACCACTGAGCTACATCTCCAGTCCTTTTAATTTTTATTTTATTTTTTTTTTTAATTTTGAGACAGGGTCTCGCTAAGTTGTTGAGGTTGGCCTTGAACTTGCTCCTACTTCACCATCCTCTGGAATCACTGGGATTACAAACATGGGCCACTGTACCTGGCAAGACCCTAGGATGTTTTAACAAGTCCCCATCCCCACCCCAGAGGATGCTGATGCACATCAAAAGTTGGTGGCTCCCCTTAGAGAGGGGAAGAACACAGCCCTGGGCTTACACTGCTCATGTCTCAGGTGTATAACCTTGGGCAAGTTGGGCAACCATCCTCTGCCTCAGTGGTCTCTGTAGTCTGCGGGTGATAACAGTCCCCCCACAGGTTGTATGGGACCGTGTTAAGTCCTATTTGTTAAAACTTCAACAGTGCTGGGCATGTGGTAGGTATAACACAGGTGTTTGTTCTCTGAGTAAACCAACTTTGATCCTGATCTGTTTGACTTCAAGGCCATTTATCCATTGTATCATACTGATTGTTCCTTAGAAACCTAATTGACTTAGCTGTTAAGGCATCTGATTTGGCAACAATAATGTAGGCTGCTCTGTAGGCCCAGGCCAGGAAGGAGGTTCTCTTTCTCTTTGCCAGCTCTGGTTCTTGTGTGGAGGCTGCCTCAAGAAGGGTTTTGCAGCCAAGGCCAAGCTTGGCATGTGTGTGCCTTTATTGATTCAGTGTCTCTCGTGGATGTTCAGGGATCTAGTGTTCTCCCTTCCTGCAGCTGGCTGCTGTCGACTTAGGGTGGATTTCTGATCCTTTCTTGTTACTGGATTTAATGGGAGGCTGCTAAGGGTCACCCCTGGATACCACAGGCAGGAATCACAGCAGGTCACGTGTACTGCCTTGTTTTGGGCAGATGAATACACACTGGCATGTGGTTTGTGGGTGACTCCTGGCCCAGTCATCAACGTGCTTCCTGGCCTGATGCCATCCCAGTGGGGTGTGTGGGTGCCTGTGGCCACAGGAAAGAGCCAGGTGAGAACCTGGATGTTGAGAGTCCAGGCCAAACATCTGTCAGTCTCATCATGAATCTTAGGAATTTTTAGCCCCATTTTGCAGATATGGAAAGTAAGACAAAAAAAGTCAAGTATTGATTTCCAGCACACTTCACAGTCCCAGCCAGCAAAGCTTTCATCTGGTGACACGTTCATGTCCCTGTGCTTCTGGAAGCTGGAGTAGGAGCAGGTGAGATTCGTTTCCTTGGAGCTGTCTCTCCATGTGTCCCTCTTGGTTACTTCCACCCCTGTGACCAGAGTGCCAGCCTTCCTCTGCATCCTGAAGCTCTGTCTCTTCCAGAAGGCAGTGTTCCAGCATTCCTGTCCCCTACCAGACCTCAAATGAGCACCAGGCTCTGGGTAGACAGTCTCTGACCCTCTAACTCTGTCATAGTAACTGTGGCCTCATGCACCATCAGAGGCATGGTCAGTTCCAAGATTCCAGTTCAGGCTTTGGGAGAATGGGCAGAGAAAGCTGTTGGACTCAAGGTCGCTGACTGATAACCTCCTTGGGAAAGAAGCCCTGCAGCCCCCTGCACTGCATGTCTGGGTGTCACGTGGTGCTGGAGCATTAATAATAACAAAGGGTCCCTTTGCCCGTTTGCCTTCCTTCATCCTCCTAGTCTGGAGGGATACGTGCAGCACTGTCAGTATATAACCGTATACTGTCCCCCCGATAGGCTCTTCCTCAGCATGCCGTTGCTGATGACATGTTCATGTCCCTTTCCTTCCACCTCTTTTCCACCTGTCTTGTGGCTCATCTGTGTGACTGCATCTGGGCCCCTGTTAAGCTATATTGATAACACCCAGCACATTCACGACCTTCCCCACCCCCACCACGTTACCCCATCCTCTGTGTCCTGTCACATAACAGTTTCATTTCTAAACATGTGATAACCGGCTTTTCCTCATGACTGGTTGAATTTCCTACTCTGGCTCTTGGGGCCTTGTTATCCCACATCCTCTTGGTCAGGGGATCTCCTGGGTAAAGTCACGATGGCCTTCAATATTACTGGATGGACAGGACTGGTATTTTCTCCTACAAGTGGTATCGCTTCTGGGATACAGGATCTCTGTGCCTTCCTGAGGGAGTTCTGGAGGAAGTTGCTTCTCAGAGTGTATCTGAAGTGGCACCCATGGGCACCATCTTTGGGATGCTCTCTGTGATCTTGCCATAAGGACATGATTGGAAGTTTCCTTGTAACCAGTATCAGAAACACCATGGAGAAGCTTCACGTGGGCTCTCTCCCTGATATGAGGAGGCCGAAAGGGTTACAGCCTCCGTCCTCACACAGGAGAAGGGATTGGACCCTGACCCGTGTATTCTTCCAGCTTCCTGAGGAGGGCTTCTGGAAGCTCCGGAGGCAAATCCAGCCTACCTGGGCCACCCATCAGTGTGAAGGCCCTTCTTGGTGGAAGGGAGGGAAGACAGCAAGTCTCATCCAGGGCCATATTTCCCATGTATCAGTTTCTATAACATGGTACCACAGATAAGGTGGCTCAAACAACAGAAGTTTGTTTTCTCATAGTTATGGAGGCTGGAAGCCCAAGATAAAGATGGCAGGGCTGGTTTGTTCTAAGGCCTCTCTCCTTGGTTGTAGAAGCCTCCTTCCTTTTGCACTGTCCTCACTTGGTTTTTCCTCTGTACTGTCCAGATTTCCTCTTCTTAAAAGGATGCCAGTCGTATTGGATCAGGACCATCCTCATGGCCTCATTTTAACTCAGTTACTTCTTTAAAGACCTCTCAGCTGGGTGCGGTGGCACACACCTGTAATCCTAGTGGCTCAGGAGGCTGAGGCAGGAGGATCATTAAGTTCAAAGCCAGCCTTAGCAAAAGTAAGGAGCTAAGCAACTCAGTGAGACCCTGTCTCTAAATAAAATACCAAATAGGGACGGGGATGTGGCTCAGTGGTTGAGTGCCCCTGAGTTCAATCCCCAGTACAAAAAAAAAAAAAAAAAAAAAAAGACCTTTCCAAATACAGGTGCATTCTAAGATACTGGGGTCTAGGACTTCACAGTTGTGTTTTCAGGGGACATAATTTACCTCATGACACCTGGCCCAGGATTTTCAGTTGGATCTTTCAGAAAAGGGTAACTTGCCCTGAGTGACCCTTGAGGTTACTGAGATGACTGAGTTCACTCAGTGCAGAGGGGAGGAAAAGCCCCCGCAGGTGTGACGAAAGGTGGGCAGGGATAGTCAGGCACTGAGCTAGTTTGGATGTCCCCTCCCATGGGCAACAAGTGTTTAAAAGCAGAGAGGGAGCTGGAAGTGTGGGGGTGAGTGACAGAGAGTAGAGGGGAGGCAGCCCTGGGAGAGTGGAAGGAAGGAAATGTGACATGAACGGTGCCTGACAGAAAGCAGGTGTTCAGTAAATGCTGTTACTTGTTCATTATTTGTTGCCCGACTAGAAAGGGGAGCAGACAAAGACAGAAGTGCTTTGCCTGAGTTACCTCTGTGTCCTCAGTGCCTGGTCCTGGACCTGGTACATACTGTGGCTCAATGAGTGTTTGTTGAGTGAATACATGAAAACATGTGGGCAAGAACGTAAGTGTACAGTAATTAAAGTAGCAATTGGCGAACAAGTGGGGACAGATGCAAGGCATAGACTATCTCAAAAGCCAACCCTTGCATTTATGAGAATTTAATATATGATGTCAGGCATCACAATTAAGTGGGGAAGAGGGATGGATAATTCAGTGACTGACCTATGCAAAGTAAGTAGATCCTTTCCTTGCCATGTATATTTAAAAAACTCTAGTTAGCCATTCCAAATCACATCACAAGCAGAAACAAAGAAAACATATAGGAATATCCTCTTTTCTAGGAAAAAGTTGTTTTTCAAGCATAAAATTCTGGGGGAAATAGCAGAATAAAGAAAGAATAAAAAGCAGTAGATAGGACTGCTTTTTATTATTATTAACACATGTAAATTGTACAGACTCATGGGCTTCACTTTGACATTTCCATTCATGCGCCGAGCTCTATCATGCATTGAAAAGTTCCGCCCCCTTCTCTCTCCTTTTCTTTCCCCACCACCATCCCCTTCCCATTCACTGATAGGATTGGGCTGCTTTCAAAAAGTCACTTTTGCCTTTCACAAGTGTTAGAAACAAAATTTAAATCAATGTAGAAAAGTTGCTTAATTTTCTAATTATACATATTGTAGGATCACATTAGTCATGCACTCATATGTGTACATGAGGTAATGTATAAATGCATTCTACTGTCATGTGCAACAAATTAGAACAAATTTTTAAAAAAGAAAAGTTGCTTCAAGTGACAGGAAAGTTGTTTAAGATCTTTACTATAAAACATGTCTATCTCAAGAGAAAAATAAGCCATAGAAAAAACATAGAGATCATTTACAGAAGAATTACAAGTAGCCAAGTAAGAGAGGAGAAATGTTTAACTTGTTGGTGATCAAAGAAATGCAAAGAAAAATGAGATATCATTTTTTACTTATCAGGTAACCCCACAGGACTTGTGTGAGAAAGGGCACTTCCCCAAATTGCTGGAGGGAGGATAGCTGGAAATAGTTTTTCTGGCACACAGTTTAAGGAGGCTTAACTATGTACACACCTTTTGAGATAGTGAGTGCAACTCTAGAAATCCAGTTGAAGGAAGTATCAGAAATGCATTCAGTCTGTGTGCAAAGGTATTTATTAGTCATACCTGTGGGGTGTGGGGAGGAAAATACCCATGAATAAAGAAAATAGTGAAGTATGCTACATACACATAGAAAATTTAAAGAATATTTAATGCAGCATTTCTTAACCTCTGTTACGTCATGCTTGCTAATGCAAGCACACGACCAAGCCCCAGACTCAGTGGGAGTAGAGGGAATAGCCAGTGTAACCATCTGCTACATACATCCATGGCTTAATTGTAATTCATACACACAAGACACACACACATACATATTTTTGGGACTGGAGATTTGGGGATTAAACCCAGGGGTACTTAACCACTGAGCCACATCTCCAGCCTCTTTTTGCATTTTAGTTAAAGACAGCATTACTTAGGGCCTCTCTGAGTTGCTGAGGCTGGCTTTGAATTCATGATCCTCCTGCCTCAGTCTTCTGAACTGCTGGGATTATAGGCATGTGCCACCACACCCAGCTATGAGCATGTATTTTATCATCATGAACAAAAAGTATACATTGAATTAAGAAAGTATGGCTCTTAGTTTGGAAAAGTCAATATATGATAATAGATGGATTCAGAGAGTTTGGGTAGGTGGAATCAACTGGAGTGATAGCTTTTTGATGTGGCATGTGAGGCAGGGAATAGGTGGGATCAATAATAATGAGTTTTGTTTAGGGTGTCCAAGATGGGAAGAGGGATGTGGGGCAACTTTGTTAGGTAAAGTCTCATTTAATCTATTGAGTTTGAAGTTCCTCTGAGGCAATGTAGTCAGAAGTCCAGTAGATGTTGGAAAAATAGACAGAGTTCAAAATAGGGTAGGGGCTGGAGAGAAATGTTTCTTGAATTCTTGGTGGTCATTATGAGAGAGAAAATATGATTACCCAGGGGCTACTATTGGAAGGGGAAGGGGAAAAACGAGAGAAGATAAAGCCCTTGGTTCACTGACATTTAAAGCCTTGGTGAAAGAAATGCTAGGTTGATTCCAATTCCAGATATTGCTTCAGCGCGACTATATTCACAACGCTGTCTCTGTCCCTAGTTCCCCCATCCTACACAGTCTCAGCACCCGTGCTTCTCGTTTGGATCACTTAGCATGTTTATAATTCCACAACCATTTGTGTAAGTGGTTGCCTGATGGGTGTGTTTTCTCCTAGACTGTCAGTTCCATGAGAGCAGGGCAGGGTCTGTTTGTCCTCTGTTTTTTTTTTTTTGTTTGTTTGTTTTTTTTTATCATTTTTTAAAATTGTAAACAAATGAGATATATGTTGTTTCTCTGCTTGTACCTGGAGTAAAGGCACACCGTTTGTGGAATCATAAATTTACATAGGGTAATGTTGTTTGATTCATTCTGTTATTTTTTCCCTTCCCCCCACCCCTCCCACCCCTCTTTTCCTTCCTTCCTCCATTCTTGCCCCCCTCCCACCCCCCATTATGTGTCGTCATCCACTTATCAGTGAGATCATTCGTCCTTTGGTTTTTTGAGATTGGCTTATCTCACTTAGCCTGATATTCTCCAATTTCATCCATTTGCCTGCAAATGCCATAATTTTATCATTCTTTATGGCTGAGTAATATTCCATTGTATATGTATACCACAGTTTCTTTTTATTTATTTATTTATTTTTTTATTGTAAACAAATGGGATACATGTTGTTTCTCTATTTGTACATGGAGTCAAGGCATACCATTTGTGTAATCATAAATTTACATAGGGTGATGTTGTTTGATTCATTCTGTTATTTTTTTCCCTTCCCCCTACCCTCCCATCCCTCTTTTCCCTCTATACAGTCCTTCCTTCCTCCATTCTTACCACCCTCCTTATCCCTAACCCTAAACCTAATCCTAATGCTAACCCCTCCCATCCCCCATTATATGTCCTCATCCGCTTATCAGCAAGATCATTCATCCTTTAGTTTTTTGAGATTGGCTTATCTCACTTAGCATGATATTCTCCAATTTCATCCATTTGCCTACAAATGCCATCATTTTATCATTCTTTATGGCTGAGTAATATTCCATTGTATATATATACCACAGTTTATTTATCCATTCATCAATTGAAGGACATCTAGGTTGGTTCCACAGTCTGGCTATTGTGAATTGAGCAGCTATGAACATTGATGTGGCTGTATCTCTGTAGTATGCTGATTTTAAGTCCTTTGGGTATAGGCCGAGGAGTGGGATAGCTGGGTCAAATGGAGGGTCCATTCCAAGTTTTCTAAGGAATCTCCATACTGCTTTCCAGAGTGGCTGCACTAATTTGCAACCCCACCAGCAATGAATGAGTGTACCTTTTCCCCCACATCCTCACCAACACCTATTTTTGCTTGTGTTCTTGATAATCGCCATTCTAATTGGGGTGAGATGGAATCTTAGTGTAGTTTTGATTTGCATTTCTCTTATTACTAGAGATGTTGAACATTTTTTCATATATCTGTTGATTGCTTGTAGATTTTCTTCTGTGAAGTGTCTGTTCATTTCCTTAGCCCATTTGTTGATTGGTTATTTGTATTCTTGGTGTAGAGTTTTTTGAGTTCTTTATAGATTCTGGAAATTAACACTCTATCTGAAGTATGTGTGGCAAAGATTTTCTTCCACTCTGTAGGCTCTTTCTTCATATTGCTGATAGTTTCCTTGGCTGAGAGAAAGCTTTTTAGTTTGAATCTATCCCAGTTGTTGATTCTTGCTTTTATTTCTTGTGCTATGGGAGTCCTGTTAAGGAAGTCTGATCCTAAGCCGACATGTTGAAGATTTAAACGTACTTTTTCTTCTATAAGATGAAGGGTCTCTGGTCTGATTCTGAGGTTCTTGATCCATTTTGGGTTGATTTTTGTGCAGGGTGAGAGATAGGGGTTTAATTTCATTCTGTTGCATATGGATTTCTAATTTTCCCAGCACCATTTGTTGAAGAGGCTATCTTTTCTCCATTGCATATTTTTGGCCCCTTTGTCTAGTATGAGAAAATAGTATTTATTTGGGTTTGTGTCCATGTCCTCTATTGATCTACCTGTCTATTTTGGTACCAATACCATGCCGTTTTTGTTACTATTGCTTTGTAGTAGAGTTGAAGTTCGGGTATTGCAATACCCCCTGCTTTGCTCTTCCTGCTAAGGATTGCTTTAGCTATTCTGAGTTTCTTATTCTTCCAGATGAATTTTCTGATTGCTTGCTCTATTTCTGTTCTCTATTGTTGATCACTGTTTTCCAGCACGCTACTTGGCATGGGTTTTCTGGGAGGATGAGTGAATGAAAGCATGCAGCAACCAAACCAGGGACATAGGACCCCTAGCGAGCCTCCGTAAGGATGGATAGGAAGATTCAGAGATATCCGGGACCAGGACAGTTTCAGAAGAGTTTCAAGGAATGAGCAGGCACCAGTGCCAGCCAATGACTAGATGTTGAGAAAGATGGACGCCAGGAAGATCTCGAAAGAGGAAGCTGTTTTAGAGTAGGGATAGAAGCAGGTCCTAGGGAAAAGGAACGTGATCAGTCAAGAGCACACATGGGCTGACTGGTCTTGGGAAAAAGGAGTGGAAGCTCTTCTGACTGGGACAAACTGCAAAGAAGATGGGAAAAATATATAAAGAGAAGGCAGTTGCATAACAAATTGGACATCATGGCTCAAGGTCAGCTGGATTGACTACTGTAAAGCTGTGACATTGAATTTTTCAGAGTATCCCTAGGAAATGGATATTTTGTTTGAGAAATGAAATTGTACTCTCCCATCCTTGTCCCTGAGCCCCAACGCTATTGGGTGTCCCCCCAGACAGCCTGTCAGTACTGCCCCAAGTCTGGTCAGGGAACTCTTCCATTAGAGCGTATCAGGTTGCCTGTGTTGAAATCTTCATTAAAATGGCATTATTAGCTTGATATTATGAACTAATCAGATGAGTCTCAAAACATGGTTCTTAATCTGGCAGCATCCACATCCTCTGGGACATTTTTAGACATGCAAATTCTCAGGACCCACTTTGGACCTACTTAAGATGATGACTGGGGCTGGGACCCAACAGTTGGTTTCAACACGGCTCTGCAAGTGATGTTCACCAAACCTGGAAAACCACCCTCCTGACTCCAAAAATAATCAAGCAGTTGCTGCAAACTAACTGGCTCTGGCTGGCATTTTTGCAGGAGCCTCTGAGCCAAGATGGATGTTTCCTCCTGCTTCCTTCTTGGAAATGCTTTTGAAGTTATCCACTTGAAACCTGCTTTGGAATTCCCTGAGCTGGAAGAACTGAACTGATAAAATTAGAGGCCCTCATCATATGACTGCTCCATTTTACAGGGTCAGCAGGTTCTGCTGGGATCCCAGGCAGCTTTCCAGCCTGCCTCTGATCTGCACATAAGATTCTGAGCCAGCAGGGGACTCCTGGGCCCCCCTGAATTTGGTATTTTAAATTGCAGGCTGCAAAGGACCAGAGGGACTTGAATTGCAGCCTGGAGGATGAGGTTTCACGCAGGGCAGCTGCGATTCATAGTGGTGGCGATGGTGTCTGGGACCTATGACTTTGAAGACATGGTGAGATGCTGTTGCCTAATGAAAACCAGACCCAGGCCCACCAGCAACTGCCCTCACAGTGACTCTGCACCCCACAGTGAGGGCCAAGGCACCACACTGAATCATCAATCCTCTAAATGCACCTTTGGGTTCCCCAGAAGATAAAAGCCAGCTTGGTGGTGGCATCTGCTGTTGCTTTTCAGGGGCTTGACCTCTTAGCTATAGCTTTCAGTAGCATACCAGCAGCAGATGCTAATTGCCAGAGAGGTAGGCAGTGTTTCCCTCTTTGTAATGCAGAGGCATAGATAACCAGAGACCAAACAGATCCCCACATAGGCAGCTAATTCCAGAAACCAAGAGTTGGAATTTCATAGACAGGCAAGGCTCACAATGTACAGTAGGTGCCCATTGGACCCTGAAGTGGATGCTTACTGGCATTTTGAAAGTCTGTTCATGTGGTGTTTTGGGGACCTTGCTGCCTGGGATTTTTGTTCCAGCCTGTTCTACACTGTTGAGCACAGTGTTGTGGTAAGATCCTAGGGCGCAAGGGCCAGTTTCCTTCCCTTGATATGTTGCTTGGTGGCAAGCAAGAGCCCTTAAGTGCCTGCCATGTAGCTGGGGAGCTCCCTGTCTCTGCAAAACCTCTGAGCTTGCCTGCAGACCACAGACATGTGTCCAATACAATTACATTTTTTAACATCTTGCACACTTCCGTGGGCATGTCTTCCTCTGCTGCTGAAGCCATAGGAGGATGGGAGCACCAGCCATTTTGAACCAATGAGCACATCTTCCCCAATACTTTCTCTCTTCTCTCTACAGTGAGTGGGCTTTTAATCATACTTATTCTGGCTAGTGGTCCCTATGCAAAACTTTCTGGGCAAAATATTGATAGTAATTTCTCATCAAGCATATTTAGAAATCTAAGCCAGGTGTGGTGGTGCATGCTGTAATCCCAGTGATATGGGAGGCTGAGGCAAGAGGATTGCAAAACCAGCCTCAGCAACTTATCAAGACCCTATCTCAAAATAAAATTAAAAAGGGCTGGGGGGTGTAGCTCAGTGGTGGCATACCCCTGGGTTCAATCCCCAGTACTGAAAAAAAAAATTGGATCTAAAAATCCCGTAATTCTGTTCTATATCCAAAGAAATATATTGAGTTAATAATGGAAGGGAAGGCAAGAAGAGGTCAAGGATTTCAGCTAAGCTCCAGAAGTTCTATAACAGTACTTTATGGCAACTTAAAAATAATGTACATATGATTTGAATTGTTTTAAATGTGTATATTTGTTTTATAAAGGTCTAGGATATATAGCAAGACCTTAATGGTAGTTCCTAGGTAGCAAGATTGCATTTGATGTTTCTTTTATGTTATTTTTTCTGAAAATGTGCCTTGTTAAATGACTTCTTTTTAAAAGATTCCTGTGACATATGACCTCATAACCGCTGCTTCAAACAACTCAGCCTAGAGATCCTAACTGACTGGTTTGTATTACAGGGAGCGATGGAGGTTTGCTTTTTGCTGATTAACGAGGCCATTGCCTCTGACAAAAGCCAGGGGTGAATTTTGCCTAGACTGAAAGGAAGAGAAGCCTTGCAAAGAGGTGAAAGGTCAGTGTTGAAAGCCAGATGAAGAATGTTGGCTGTAGCGTTAATTTGGATTCACAGACCCCGTACTGTGTTAGATAACTTTAATTCCCAGTATCCTCTGAAAGCGGAAATCTCTCTTTTTTTTTTTTTTTTTTTTTTCACTTGCATGTCCCGATAATTGTTCTTACTCTTTCCCAGAAAAATAAAACCTGTAATGTAGGTCTTAAGATAGTGGCAATAAGTAGTTAAAAAGAGCAGTCTTGAGCCCAGCTGGGCATAAAGGACACCGAGTTTGTTGGGAAGACTTGGGTGATAGTTCATTTTGATTTGAGGTATGCTGGGAGTCGTAGTTCTATGTGAAAAAACACAGTACCTCCTTCCTGCCTGAAAATAGGAGATCAGATGTTAAGCTGTGCTTTAGAAATAGTCATTTCATGGTGACTTGACCGGCTGCGGAAAGAAACATGAGCACATGGAAGAGGAGGGGAGGGAGGGGGAGGAGGGTGATTTTGTCCAGAGTGAGAGGGACCTGGGTTCATGAAAGCAGAAGGCTAGAGTCTGAGGAAAGGGCCTGGAGGAGAAGCCTGGGTGCCAGGTCTGGACCAGCCTGAAGGTGAGGTTTCAAGGTGGTGTCCAGGAGTCTACAGAGCGGTTCATTCAAAAATGGGAGGACTGACCTGGGGGCCAGCTTTGATGTGCAATATCAGGCACCAGAAAACTGGGCTGCAGCTTACTTTGAAATGCATCCCCCCAAATAAGATGGATTGTTCTGTGGTTAGACAGACAGCTGTGTGATGAAGCAAGTCAAGCAAAATGCTAAGTGTAGGATGTAGGTTGTAGACCCCTGGATGTTCATGGTACACTTTCCTGAAGCTTTGAAATTTTTCATAGTTAAGATGTTGGGATCAGAAACAGAACAACTAGACGGCAAAGCCTAAACTCATGGACTTTTACAAGAAAAAAACCCCAACAACAACAATAAAAAACAAACCCTAGGTAACAAGGAATCCCAAAATACAAAATGGTGGAAACCAAAATCAACCCCCAAACTCCTAATTATTAACCTGATAACTGACCAGCATGCATTTAAACAGCATGCATGTGTGTTGCTCACCCCGTCCTCATCCTCACAGCACTGCATTCACAGTGAGGAAATACACAAGACACACAAGACTGAATGTGTGAGGGAAGACTAATCAATAGAAAGGGAAGATGGGAAAATAAGACAAGATTGGCCCCTAGAAGTACATGCCACATGGTTCTGAACACGTTTCCAAAAGAAGGTATTATGGTTTAGATATGAGGTAGCTCATGTGTGAGAAAATGAAAGAATTTTCAGAGGTGAAATGATTAGATTATGAGAGATGTGTCCTAATCCTGGATTAATCCACTGATATGGATTAACCTGGCAGTTAACTATAAGAAAGTAGGGTGTGGCAGGAGACAGTAGGTCTTTCGGGGGGTGCCTTTGGGGTTTACCTTTTGTGTCTCTGCTCCCTGGTTACCACATCCTGAGCTGCTTTTCTCTGCCATACCCTTCCACCATGATGTTCTGCCATATCTTAGACCCGGAGCTTTGACATTGTCTGACCATGAACTGGACCTCCGCAACCATGAGCCAAAATAAACTTTTTCTCCTCTAAGTTGTTCTTGTCAGGTCTTTTGGTCATAGCAGTGAAAAAGCTGTCTAAAACAGAAGGCCACAGAAAATGGAAGCACAGAGGGGAACAGAACAGTGGCTGTCTTCACCTGTCACCATCTGAGGTTGTGGAGAACCAGGACACTGTTCCCACAGAAAATGCAAAAGCCAGTTTGCTCTGGTTGTTTCTTATCCCTCCCCCAGTGAAAACCAAGGAGCGACCAAAAAGCAATTTAGGAAGAGAAACAGGGAAGGAAGGTGGCGACTATTTTTTCCTGAAGGAGAAATGTCTTTGGATGATATTTGCTACACTTTCTGAGTGTACTGGGCAGATGGCTCCTTCCTGGGAGAAACCGTGCTGAAAACATGAAGGGGAAGTCTCAAGTTCTTAGAAGTACCCAATGGGCGAGGGAGGAGAACAGTATTAATTGGAGAGCCCCCCTGGTGTAAGGATATCTGGGCTCATATTATCATAACCATTTGGATTAAGAAAGACCTAAAGAACCCCATGCAAGTTCTACAGCTTTCTCTCTTGCGAGTTTGATGTGGCACCGGGGAGGAAGTTTGGTATGGAAAGAAAGAGGTGCCAGTTGGAGTCCTGAGCCCCAGGCTTTGTTCTTACTATGCAACATTGCCCTGCTGTCCTCGTCTCCAAAGCAGAGCTAATGACAGCAACTCCATCCAATGTCATGCAGAGAACAAGTTCAGAGTGTCATGTGGAGACTGAGAAAAACGCTTTCTTCCTTTTCTCAAACTTAACAACTACACTGAATTCTTAAATTGTCTGCTAGGGACTGTGTGCAGCCCCTTCCCTCGCCTTACTCCTGAGCCCAGAGACGACGTGGATGGTGTACTGGGCACAGAGCTTGTCTCGCCGGGATCACTGGATCTCTAGGGCTTGGCGTGGGCTCTTACTTTGAGGGTCTTCACAGTGTTCTCCTTTTCCCTTGCAGAGGAGATGGTGAATGTATTCTATTATAAGACAAAACTGCCCGGGCATGCTTTCATGCCTTTGATTCCCCAAATCACACACATGATGATCAGTGCTCAGGAAAAAACTGGGCCTCTGATTTTATCATTTGGGGAGGGTCGGGGAGGGGAAGAGAGAGAAAGTATGCATAGCAGTGACAGGGGATGTTCATCTGCACTTTAATAATTATATCCACTTTATAAGTTTGAGACCACTCAACTTCGCCTTCTGCTCGGCAAGGTGTGTTGTGAGAAGCTACCTACATCCTCTGCCTAGATATATTTTCCATATTTTTATTGGTGCATTTTAATTGTACATAATGGTGGAATTTGTGGCTAAATATCCATACATGCACACAATATAACAATATCATTTGGCCAATATCACCCCCAGTATTTCCCATTTCCCTTTTTTCTTCCCACCCCTTTCCCTCTGGTCCTTTTTCTTTACTCTTCAGGTCTTCCTTTGATTTTTATGAGATCTCCACCGCCCCCCCCCACCCATCTTTCTTTTCCTTTTTCCTCTCTAGCTTCCACATTTGAGAGAAAACATAACCCTTGACATTTTGAGTTTGGCTTATCTCGTTCAACATAACGGTTTCAAGTTTTCCCACAAAAGACATAATTTTATTGTTTGTTATAATAAAACCCCATTGTGTATATATACTAAATTTTTTTATCCCTTCATCCATTAATGGGCACCTGGGCTGCTTCCAAAACTGGGCTGTTGTGAATTGTACTGCTACAAACATGGGCATGTGTGTATCGCTATTGTATGATGACTTTGATTCTGAATCTGCCTCAATTTTAGTCTCATTATTTCTTCATCTCACCTCCTGGCCACTGCTCACTCACTGAATCCTGGCATCCACCACTTCTTGGAACTGCTTTCTCTCAGAATACCAGCCTTTAATTTCCTGGTGTTCTGCAAAATCTGAACTGTTGCCTCACCTCCCTCAGCTCCTGAGCCTTGTGCTCTAGGACTTCCTCCACCTTCCTGGCACTTCCTTTTCTTTTTCCTGGTCAGGCTCCTGTTCCTCTTCCCAGCTCTGAAATGGCGACGGCCTAGGGCTTCTGTCCTTGGTAGTCCTCTCTGCTCCTCCTCCTGAGTAATCTAGCCACCTTCAAGCACCATCCTTCTGCGCAGATATCCAAATCTAGAGCTCAGAACTGCTGAGCTACAGCCCGTCACTGGTTCACACTCCTCTCAGAGGAGACCCCCAGGTCTCAAACACCATGTGTCAAAGACCTAGCTCACCATTTCCAGCCCCACTTTGCTCCCTGAGCAGATGATCTCTCCAGCCCCAGTTTCACAAGCTAGAAACTGAGGTGAGATTTCTCTCGCTTCCCCATATCCATTCGTTCAGAAAACCCTACCAGCTGCTCATGTGTTTAGAAATAACCCAAGGCTATTTTCCTGTTCAAGCCTTGACCTTCTTTTACCTGGACCATCTTGGGTCTCACTGCCTCCAGTCTTGTCACCCCCAATGCCAGTTCATTCTTCACACCAATAGCTGTTATTGGGCATCTTCTGCCCTACATCATTGATGGTCACACCTTGCCCTGCAAATGCAGTCCAAACTCCCCAATGTGGCTTAACAGATTCTCTGAACAGACCTGCCTCCCATCTGCTTCTGCAATATAGTCTTCCACCTCCTTTTCCCCTGGCCCCCTGGGGTCAGCATACAATCCATGAGTGGGCTGTGCTCATCCTCTGCCATGGCTCCTAGCTCATTCTGTTCCTGTCACCCTACCTAGAACACTCCTGTCCCCTCTGCTTTGCATGTCTGTAGTTGTCAGCTCAGGAGTCTCTTCCTGGGGGCTGTCCAGTTTTGCATAGTGACCTTCCAGCAGGCCACAGAGCAGTGCTTGACCCTTGAGGATGCTCATTGTGTGACTGATATACTTGCCTGGTTCTTCTGTTAGATTCAGATGTCTGAAGTCAAAGGCAGCTTTTGCTCATTAGCACCCAGTAGAGCCTTCTATATAATACATAATCCTTAAGTATTTTATCTCTGCAACAATAAATGGATCCATTGCAGAGCATTTATGTATATGCTGTTACATCTCGTGTACTACACTGTCACATAATAAATACAACAGAAAGTCAGTTGCTGGAATCCTCAGAGAAAGGGAGCTAGAAGGAGTTCTTGACTATAGTCCCCTTTAGGTTATCATCTATCCTGGAAGCACAAGTGTCAGTAGAGTTGGGAGTTTAGCCCTTAAGCATTTCGTAGCTCCTGTAGAGGTCGCTCGTATGTTTTGTTTGGGGATCACTGTGGTTCATCTGTCTGCAGCCCCAAGCCACCCAGCCTGCAAGGGTGTCACCTAGCTTGTCTCTTCTACACCACAGCTTCTCTTCTCCACCCTCAGTGTGTGCCTGGCATTGTCCCTGTCATCACTTCTAATTCCTTTATAAGCCTACTGTGCCAGATACTATCCAACTAAACAAGACATCTGCCCTCAAGCACCTTGCCTTCTTGAAACTTACTTAGCAAACCAATTGTGTGCACTCTGTGTGTTTCTGAGTGTTGTCCATCTTCACTTCAGAACTTGCTCTTGAAGTTGTCTTTCTTCTAAATACATCACTGCTATCAGCTGCTTTTGTACGATTTGCCTCTTTTCTCAAAGTGGTGCGCAGAAAAAGAAATTGCAGTTTATTGCAGCTTTCATCTGATGGGGCTCTGCTGCTTTCAGAGGATGCTGACCAAGCACCATGCCACCAACAGACATATTTTCTTAGGCCCAACTCCACTGGTCCACATTGAAACCTGGGAGATTCTCAGAAAGACACATACCCCACCTCCCTCCCTTGCCTGGTACCCAAGCAACATCCTAGCTTCTGTCAGCTCTTTGAGGGCAGGGATGGTATAGAGTTCCCTGATTCATGGCACAGTTTCTAAAATATAAGAGGTATTCAATATTTGTTTATGGAATTAGCAGAAGGAGGAAGGGAGATTAGGGAGGGGTGGAACTGAAAATGAGATATCAAATTCTCTTCCAGGGCAGGAAGTTAGATGATGTCAAATAGAAGATTTGGTAAATAGGTTGGTGCTCCTTCATATGTATGAAATTTCCTCCCAAAGAGTACCTGATGTGCTAGAAGAATCTGATGGCATAAGTACTGAAATAAGTACCCCAGATTTGAAGAGTGTCCAGTAAGGTTAGAAATAACATTAGGATAGTTACATAACAGAATGTCTGAGAACACTCAAGGGGCTGCATCTCTCAGGAGGAAGAGGCACAACTTGCTGAAGAGACCCAAGGTAATGAGCAGCAGTAGCAGCTGAGCTTATTAACGCAATGGTTCCTGTTCTGAAACTCAAAATATAGAATTGATTATTGTATCATCTTCTCTCTCCCTCTGCCCCTAAAGCTTCCTAACTTGTAGATTTTAGTGGTGGGAGAATTATTTCTATTTTTTTTCCATCTTCCCTAACTCTCTTACATTAATACTACTTAGTGTTGATTTTAGAACAGATGTTAAATGGGTTTTAGCTCACATGCCATTTTCAGTAGATTAGTGTTGGCTCCCTGGAGTGTTAAGAAGGATTCTGAAGTTGGATGTAAGTACAGTGTGGGAAATTTCCATGGGAAGAGATGGAAAGGGTCAGAGAGTCACAGTGTGCATGCCAACTGTTTGCCATCTCTGTTGAGAGCAGGGGTGATAGCCTTCATCTTTTTACCTAAATAAAACTCAACTCAACTAAGGTTTGGGAGGCTGAAACAGGAGGATGGCAAGCCACAGCAATTTAGGGAGGCCCTAAGCAACTCAGCAAGATCCTGTCTCTAAATAAAATACAAAAAAGGGCTGGGGATGTGGCTCAGTGGTAGAGCGCTTGCCTAGCAGTGTGAGGCACTGGGTTCAGTTCTCAGTACCACATACAAATAAATAAATAAAGGTTCCTCAACAACTAATACAAATATTTTTTAAAAGGGGGTGGGGGGCACTGGGGATGTGGCTCAGTGGTTAAGTGCCCCTGGGTTCAATCCTTGGCACACAAAAAGTCAAGTCATTTCAATTTCCTTATCATTCAGAAAACATTGGCTTTCAGATCATGGCTTTCAGTGACTAGAGGGTAGTATCTTTGTAAATGGGGAGTAAAAGAGAGTTAAAAAGCCTAAAAGTGCCTCAGCCTTGTTTCAAGCCTGTTGATATCTGATATCTGATACTAAATCAGACCTCATGACTGCAGAAGGGGCAGGGATAAGAGACTATTTAAAATGTCCCTCCAGTGTCAACATTTTCCAGTGGTTATTTCAGAGTCAGTTTAAGCTTCTGAAACTTGAGCTACAACTGGACACTCCCAACTTAGCGTGTAAGTTGCCATCCAAATTGCTAACTTGGAATCTTAGATTTGTATATCGAGAATCAGAATGTGCTGAGGAGTGGCCAATGGCTTTGACCTGCCGCTAGGCATATTTCATTAATGACTGTCATGCAACTGCACATAGCAGCTTTGCTGAGGATGAATCCATCCAATCATCTTATTTGAAGCATTCTTTGTCAGATGGAGAAACCAAGGTATAGTCTGTGATTTTACCCACCCTGGAAATGTCTGAGCTGGAATATGGAAGCTTTGAAAGCAACTTGGCCCTTAGGCATCTGTGTCCCATCAGTCAGTAAGCACTCCTTGAGCTGCTCTCCATGTGATCTAGCCACTGCAGATGTAACTATGGGTTTAAGAATGTCTGAGCCAGGCACAGTGGTGCACATCTGTGATCCCAGTAGCTTGGGAGGCTGAGGCAGGAGGATCACTCATTCAAAGCTTAGCCTCAGCAATTTAGTGAGGCCCTAAGCAATTTAGCGAGATCCTGTCTCCAAATAAAATACAAAGAAGGGATGGGAATGTGGCTCAGTGGTTAAGCTCCCCTGAGTTCAATCCCCGGTACCTGGAAAAAAGAAAAGAATGTCTGAGCCCCATCCACAGGGGACTTCTCCACACTTGGGAGAAGACAGAGAAAAGCATCCCAACAAATAAATACTCCAAAGATACCAGTAAATATATCCAGAAAAATACAAAGTGAACAGAGGCACTCCACGGTAAACCGTGGGTGTTCAGGAAGGTTGCCTGGAGGAGATGCATTCACATTTCAACTAGAATGAGACCCTGAGATGGAGTTTGTGTTGTAAAGCTCTTGAGGAAGATCCTTCCAAGCCAAAGAAACAACAAAATCAAACCTGTCCAGTGGACAGAAGGAAAGCTGGTGTGGCTGGGGTGAGGGAATGCCCAGAGACCTGTCCATTACGCTCCATGTTTGCTAAATCTTGGTTGTTGTTGGTAATGGCATCTTATAAGCCTTGAAAAAATTTATTGCACTTCCTGGAGCTGCTTTTAAATAACCCAGTGCATTTGGTTAGATGTACTTGCTTAGTTGTCCAAAGAGAGGCTGAAGAATTCTGCAAGTCAAGGTGAATCTTCCAATGACGTAATCCTGTGGAGGGAGCCAAGTGGAACAGGTGGAGACCATCTCTGCTTTTCAGAGCCTAGGCAGGTGATAGGAGTGGGAACTATAGTGACCAATCACCCCAGCACATTAGCCAGGTGGGGAGGGAACCTCATGACACCAGCAACAGCTGACCTACTCCTAGACAGTCTCCTTGAACACTAATGCTTCTACCCATGTGCTGAAGCTAGTGTAGGCCTCTCCTACAGCCACAGCCACCTGCTCATTGGGCCCATGAACCCTTCAAAAGAGCATGTCCAAAAAAGGAAAATAGCTTCCCTATAAAACCTGTATCCACCTCTGAATTCTTTCTTCCTAACTATTGACTGCAGTCTAGGCTCAGGCCTCTAGCCTGGAAACTGACAAGTCATCTCTCAACCCCTGATTATCTTTGTAGATCCCTCTGTGGATGGTCTTCCTCCCAACACCCTCCCCAGGCAAGACTGTCTTGTTCCCTCCTGGAAGCCTCCTCCAATCTCTGTGGGGCCAGGCCCCTCTCTGCATCTCTGTGCATATACATGATACGCCACACATCATATTCTGATCTGACTGTAGCTTCAAAGAGGCTCTGAGCACCTTGCAGGCGGGGCCATGTCCAGATCATCATACCTGCTCTGCCACTGCACACAGTAAGGCTCCAGCAGTGTTGCTGAGCAGGTCCTCTGTATGTATTGATTTTATCTATTTGCTCATTATCATCAAAGGGGCACCAGGTGAAAATGGGTACTGAATTTGGGGAACTGTTTTCTATAATTGTCTGAATTTATTCAAATTCCTTGCATGAAGCAGCTAAAGTTACTTATAGATTTTTTTTTTTTTTTTTTTTTTTTTTGGTGTGGTGAAATGTACCTAACATCAAATTTGCTGTTTTTTTTTTTTTTTTTTTTTTTTTTTTTTTTTTTTTTTTTTTACCATTTTTAAGCGTATGGCTCAGTGGCATTAGCACATTCATATTTTGTGTAGCCACCACCACCATCTGTCTCCTGCACTTGCTCATCCCAAACTGAAATTCCATACCCATTAGACAGTAACTCCCCATTCCCCGCAAAAGTCCCCACAAAGCACCATTCTCCTTTCTGCCTCTATCATCTTGACCACTGTGGGTCCCCTGTGTAAGTGAAATCATGCACTGTGTGTATTTTTGTGACTGGCATATTTCACTTAGCATAATGTCTTCAATGTTCTTCTGTGTTGTAGCAGGTATGAGAATTTCCTTGCTTTTAAAGACTGAATGATATATTCCATTGAATATATGAACCACATTTTGTCTATCCAGTGATCTGTTGATGAATCTTGGAGTTGTTTCTGCCTTTTTGTTATTCTGAATACTGTTGCCATGAGCATCAATGTGCAAATATCTTTTCAAATGCTTGCTTTCAACTCTTGGGGAATATACCTGAAAGTGGAATTGCTGGATGATTTGGTAAAATTACCTTTAAAATGAAGAAATATTTTACTATTTTTGAAATAGTGGTTTTAATTCAAACTAAAGGTCACCATAAGATGGGAAGTGACAAAAATGCAGGCTGAAATTTCACACTTTTGTTCTTGCAACTCGTGTGACGATGCTTGGTGATGTAACATGATTTGTTTTCAAGTGTGGTTTTGATTTTTTTTCTTACAGCATCAAGCTTCTAGCTGTGCAAGAACTACTTGACAAAGAGGCCCTGGAAAAGGTAAACATTCTGCTCTTCCTGCCCCACCTCCACAAACAGCAGATTGCCACACATGGGGAAAAGTCTGCTCCCTGTCACCAGAGACGGCACTTATGACAAAGGTGGTCCATTATTTTGTATTCTGGACAGTGAGGTGTCCAGAACTGTAATCAGAACTCTCCACATTGCGCATACCTCATTCGCACTTGCCGATGCAGCCTTACCTGGTTACTCTAGGGTTGTGTGAGGGCAGGGGTTTGGCCTGCGACAGGATGGGCCACACTCTGGAAAGGCCTTCTGTGCTTCCAAGCACCATGAACCAGAGGCCTCCCAGCAGCCAGGTGCTGAACTCACCCCTTCCCGCCTCTCTGCATAGTGTTTGTTCTCATCTGGGTACGTGGCTGATGAAATTGAGGCCTGGTGATGTTCAGTAACTTGCCCAAGGCAAATAAACTAAATGGAAAGGTAATGATTTGAATTCCATAGTTTTCATTTCCCAAACCAGTGCTTTTCTGTTTAGTAGGCAAGTTCATATGTTTACATCCCTAATTTTTAGGCCACCTCTGAGGATTGGGAAACTGAATACTGTTTGCCATGAGCATTGGTGTGCAGATATCTTTTCAAGTGCCTGCTTTCAACTCTTGGGGAATATACCTGAAAGTGGATTAACCCACCACCAAATTAATGTTTCACTGTCCCCTGAAGAGACATCCAGTGTGTCTCTATTTTCTATGTTCAGGTCAAGTCCAAAACGAGATCCTTTGCTGGTCCTGGGTTCAAGTTCTGCATGCGAAGTGGGGAGGCTCTGCAAAGCAGGCTGGGCAGGTGCTGAGGAGTGCAGGCCCCCACAGGCCACACCTTAGGCTGTGGCTCATACCATGCAGTTCCCCCGGGGTAGCTCAGGACTTTTCCTGTAGGCATAGCTGTCGGTGTTAATTGGAATCAGTAATGCTCAAAAAATGGTTAGAGAGATAAGCACCCAAACAATATGATTTTATTTTTGTAATTTAAAATGGTTTAGATCAGTGACCAGTCTGGTGGCACTAAAATGAATGAATCCTTTAAAATAAGTACCAAGCAATGCTGAGGGGGAGGGAGGGGTCCGAGCTCTGGTATTGTATTTAATATCCCCTCAGCCTCATTTCCAGCGGGGGTAAAACAGGGATTGTGCTACTGCCCAGCCTCAGAGAGGTGAGAGGAGAGCTAAATGAGTTAATGTAGTGAAAGGGCTTTCGAAATACCAAAAGCTCTCTACTCATATTAATTCTTAATTACTTATATTAATTCTTAATATGCATTCAGCCATTAAAACACACTAGGTCTGACTATAAAAGCTATTAGCCAAATGACAGCATTGGATGCAGACAGTAGATTAAATAAAGGTATTATATCAATGCCAACTTCTCCTTAATTTGATAATTTGCTTGTGATCATATAAAACATTAGTTTTGTCTTTGGGAATTATATGCTGATATATTTAGGAATAAAGCATGAAGTTTAAAACTTGTTCTCAAATGATTTCAAAAAGAAAAAAAAAATAGTGATCTATGTATCTCAGAGAGAGATCAGCATAACAGTAAAGCAAATGGGACAAATTGCAAGCAACTGAGCCTCCTGGGCAAAAGGGTATATGAAAATTTTTTTTGTATGTTCTCGAAACTTTTTAAGTAACTCTCTTACCCTTCCCCCATTCTTTTTTCTTCATTATGTTCACTACAGTTATTTGTGTTATTCCTCAAAATAAATAAATAAAGTCAGAAACCCTGGTAAGTGTGAAGCCACCCAGTACTAAGTGTAGCAGTATAATAAAAATACCTGCACCAAAAATATCAGTTAGGCCTTTTGAGGTGTGTTACTATCAATTTAGAGAGGCCACATAGCCTTGCCAAGTCATGGTGACTTACTGCATCCAAAATCTAACAGTGAAATGCCAGATTGTGGTGGTTGGCAGTGGAGCCAGGTGTATTACCCTGAGAATTCCTTGTAGAGTCTCCTATGGCGTGTGACCAAAGCCTGCCTCCTCATGAATGGATTATCATGGGTTATTTATTCTCTTCGAGCCTCAGGTTCTCAGTCAGAAAAACGGACATCATTATAATCCCCAATTCACAGAGGTTTTGAGATGGTTAAATGAACAGTCCGCGTGAAGGTCTTAAGCACCTTGTCCAGCACTCAGTAATCCCCAGAAGTTAGCTGCTGTACTTACTCTTCTTCCTACTCTTCATCTTCCACCTTCTGCCTTCTTCTCTCAAGTCTGATGATAAGGTTGTGTTGTTTTTCATCTCAATTGATGACCAGCAGAAAGCTTTCAGGATGATGTAAACATGCACGGGGGCAAGCTGAGAGCCAAGTGCACTCAGTTTCCTTCTTTCCCCTCTGCGCATTCGTTCATTCATTAGTGTGTCAGTAGAAAACATGTCTAGAAAAGTCCAAAAGCAACCAGATATCATGAGTTTGGTGGCCAGTTGCATTTGGGGAAACATATGATATATTGCCTGCAATAGTACTATTTTTTGCAGTAAGATTGGGCCAGGTGATATGTCGAAATAAGATATGTTCCCTGAGAGCCTCATGACTGACAGATTCTCTTCCACTGAAAAGCCTTTTTAAACTGTAGAGTTTTGTTACTCAAAATGTGGCCCACAGACCAGCAGCACTGGAAACCTATTAGAAATGTAGACTCTTCCAATGACATTCTTCATAGAACTAGAAAAAGTAATCATGAAATTCATTTGGAAAAATAAGAGACCCAGAGTAGCCAAAGCAATCCTTAGCAAGAAAAGTGAAGCAGGAGGTATCACAATACCAGACCGAAAACTATACTACAGAGCTATAGTAATAAAAACAACATGGTATTGGCACCAAAACAGACATGTAGTTCAGTGGTACAGAATAGAAGACACAGAGACAAACCCACATAAATAGACGTATCTCATAGAAGACAAAGGTGCCAAAAACATTAACTGGAGAAAAGATAGCTTATTCAAGTGGTCCTGGGAAAAATGGAAAGCCACATGTAACCAAATGAAATTAAACCCTTTATCTCTCACGGTGCATGAAACTCAACTCACTGTGTATCAAAGACTTAGGCACTAAAACAGAGACCCTGTGACTACTAGAAGAAAAAGTAGGCCCAAATATTCACTATTTTGGCCTAGGACCTGACTTCCTTAACAGGACTCCGAAAGTCAAGAAGTTAAATCAAGAATCAATAAATGGGATGGACTCAAACTAAAAAGCTTCTTTTTGGCAAAAGAAACAATCAATAATGTGAAGAGAGAACCTACACATTGGGAGAAAATCTTCACCACATGCACCTCAGATAAAGCATTCATCTCTAGGATACATAAGAACTCAAAAAACTTTTTAAAAATTTTTTTTAATGTAAACAAATGGGATACATGTTGTTTCTCTGTTTGTACATGGCGTAAAGGCATACCATTTGTGTAATCATAAATTTACACAGAACGATGTTGTTTGATTCATTCTGCTATTTTTCCCTTCCCCCACCCCTCCCACCCCTCTTTACCCTCTATACAGTACTTCCTTCCTCCATACTTGCCCCCCTCCCTAACCCTAACTCTAACCCTAACACTAACCCTTCCCTCCCCCCATTATGTGTCATCCTCCACTTATTAGCGATATCATTCGTCCCTTGTCTTTTTGAGATTGGCTTATCTCACTTAGCATGATATTCTCCAATTTCATCCATTTGCCTGCAAATGCCATAATTTTGTCATTCTTTATGGCTGAGTAATATTCCATTGTATATATATACCACAGTTTCTTTATCCACTCATCAATTGAAGGGCATCTAGGTTGGTTCCACAGTCTGGCTATTGTGAATTGAGCAGCTATGAACATTGATGTGGCTGTATCTCTGTAGTATGTTGATTTTAAGTCCTTTGGGTATAGGCCAAGGAGTGGGATAGCTGGGTCAAATGGAGGGTCCATTCCAAGTTTTCTAAGGAATCTCCACACTGCTTTCCAGAGTGGCTGCACTAATTTGCAGCCCCACCAGCAATGTATGAGTGTACCTTTCTCCCCACATCCTCGCCAACACCTGTTGTTGCTCGTATTCTTGATAATCGCCATTCTAATTGGGGTGAGATGGAATCTTAGGGTGGTTTTGATTTGCATTTCTCTTATTACTAGAGATGTTGAACATTTTTCCATATGTTTGTTGATTGCTTGTAGATCTTCTGTGAAGTGTCTATTCATTTCCTTAGCCCATTTGTCGACTGGATTATTTGACTTCTTGGAGTAGAGTTTTTTGAGTTTTTTTTTTTTTTTTTTTTTTTAATTTGTTTTTATTTTTTTTTTTATTGTAAACAAATGGGATACATGTTGCCTCTCTGTTTGTACATGGCGCAAAGGCATACCATTTGTGTAATCATAAATCCACATACAATAATGTTGTTTGATTCATTCTGTTATTTTTCCCCTTCCCCCCACCCCTCCCATCCCTCTTTACCCTCTATACAGTACTTTCTTCCTCCATACTTGCCCCCCTCCCTAACCCTAACTCTAACCCTAACACTAACCCTTCCCTCCCCCCCATTATGTGTCATCCTCCACTTATTAGCGATATCATTCGTCCCTTGTCTTTTTGAGATTGGCTTATCTCACTTAGCATGATATTCTCCAATTTCATCCATTTGCCTGCAAATGCCATAATTTTGTCATTCTTTATGGCTGAGTAATATTCCATTGTGTATATATACCACAGTTTCTTTATCCACTCGTCAATTGAAGGGCATCTAGGTTGGTTCCATAGTCTGGCTATTGTGAATTGAGCAGCTATGAACATTGATGTGGCTGTATCTCTGTAGTATGCTGATTTTAGATCCTTTGGGTATAGGCCAAGGAGTGGGATAGCTAGGTCAAATGGAGGGGCCATTCCAAGTTTTCTAAGGAATCTCCACACTGCTTTCCAGAGTGGCTGCACTAATTTGCAGCCCCACCAGCAATGTATGAGTGTACCTTTCTCCCCACATCCTCGCCAACACCTGTTGCTTGTATTTTTGATAATCGCCATTCTAATTGGGGTGAGATGGAATCTTAGGGTGGTTTTGATTTGCATTTCTCTTATTACTAGAGATGTTGAACATTTTTTCATATGTTTATTGATTGCTTGTACATCTTCTTCTGTGAAGTGTCTGTTCATTTCCTTAGCCCATTTCTCGATTGGATTATTTGTATTCTTGGTGTAGAGTTTTTTGAGTTCTTTATAGATTCTGGAGATGAGTGCTCTCTCTGAAGTATGATTGGCAAAGATATTCTCCCACTCTGTAGGCTCTTTCTTCACATTGCTGATAGTTTCCTTTGCTGAGAGAAAGCTTTTTAGTTTGAATCTATCCCAGTTATTGATTCTTGCTTTTATTTCTTGTGCTATGGGAGTCCTGTTAAGGAAGTCTGGTCCTAGCCCGACATGTTGAAGATCTGGACCTACTTTTTCTTCTATAATCTGCAGGATCTCTGGTCTGATTCCAAGGTCCTTAATCCATTTTGAGTTTAGTTTCGTGCATGGTGAGAGATATGGGTTTAGTTTCATTCTGTTGCATATGGATTTCCAATTCTCCCAGCACCATTTGTTGAAGAGGCTATCTTTTCTCCATTGCATATTTTTGGCACCTTTGTCTAGTATGAGAAAATTGTATTTATTTGGGTTTGTGTCTATGTCCTCTATTCTGTACCATTGATCTACCTGTCTATTTTGGTACCTATATGCCATTTTTGTTACTATTGCTTTGTAGTAGAGTTTTAGATCTGGTATTGCAATACCCCCGTTTCACTCTTCCTGCTAAGGATTGCTTTAGCTATTCTGGGTTTCTTATTCTTCCAGATGAATTTCATAATTGCTTGCTCTATTTCTGTAAGGTATGTCATTGGGATTTTAATTGGAATTGCATTGAATTTGTATAGCACTTTAGGTAGTATGGCCATTTTGACAATATTAATTCTTCCTATCCGAGAACATGGAAGATCTTTCCATCTTCTAAGGTGTTCTTTAATTTCTTTCTTTAGTGTTGTATAGTTCTCATTGTAGAGGTCTTTCACCTCTTTTGTGAAATTGATTCCCAAGTATTTTATTTTTTTCGAGGCTATTGTGAATGGGGTAGTTTTCCTAATTTCTCTTTCTGAAGATTCATCACTTATGTATAAAAATGCGTTGGATTTATGGGCATTGATCTTGTAACTTGCTACTTTACTGAATTCACTTATGAGTTCTAAGCGTTTTCTGGTGGAATTTCCAGGTTCCTCTAAATATATAATCATGTCATCAGCGAACAGGGATAGTTTGAGTTCTTCTTTCCCAATTCCTATCCCTTTAATTTCTTTGGTTTGTCTAATTGCTCTGGCCAGAGTCTCAAGAACGATGTTGAATAGAAGTGGTGAAAGAGGGCATCCCTGCCTTGTTCCAGTTTTTAGGGGGAATGCTTTCAGTTTTTCACCATTTAGAATGATATTAGCCGTGGGCTTAGCATAAATGGCCTTTACAATGTTAAGGAATGTTCCCACTATCCCTATTTTTTCTAGCGTTTTGAGCATGTAGGGGTGCTGTATTTTATCAAATGCTTTTTCTGCATCTATTGAAATAATCATGTGATTCTTGACTTTAAGTCTATTGATATGGTGAATTACATTTATTGATTTCCTGATGTTGAACCAACCTTGCATCCCTGGGATGAAACCCACTTGATCATGGTGCACTATCTTTTTAATATGTTTTTGTATGCGATTTGCTAAAACTTTGTTGAGAATTTTTGCATCGATGTTCATTAAGGATATTGGTCTGAAATTTTCTTTCCTTGATGAGTCTCTGTCTGGTTTAGGTATCAGTGTGATATTGGCTTCATAGAATGAGTTTGGGAGGGTTCCCTCCTCTTCTATTTTATGGAATACTTTGAGAAGTATTGGAATGAGCTCTTCTTTAAAGGTTTTGTAGAACTCAGCTGAGAACCCATCTGGTCCTGGACTTTTCTTTGTTGGTAGGCTTTTGATGACTTCTTCTATTTCAGTACTTGAAATTGGTCTATTTAAATTATGTATGTCCTCCTCGTTCAGTTTAGGCAATTCATATGTCTCTAGAAACCTGTTGATGTCTTCGAAATTTTCTATTTTGTTGGAGTATAGATTTTCAAAATAGCTTCTAATTATGTTTTGTATTTCAATCCTGTCTGTTGTGATATTTCCTTGTTCATTCCGAATTTTAGTGATTTGGGTTTTCTCTGGTCTTCTCTTTGTTAGTGTGGCTAAAGGTTTATCAATTTTGTTTATTTTTTCGAAGAACCAACTATTTATTTTGTCAATTTTTTGTATTGTTTCTTTTGTTTCAATTTCATTGATTTCAGCTCTGAGTTTAACTATTTCCTGTCTTCTACTACTTTTGGTGCTGTTCTGTTCTTTTTTTTCTAGGGCTTTGAGCTGTAGTGTTAGGTCGTTTATTTGTTGAGTTTTACTTCTTTTATTAAATGCGCTCCATGAAATAAATTTCCCTCTAAGTACTGCTTTCATAGTGTCCCAGAGATTTTGATATGATGTTTCTTTGTTCTCATTTACCTCTAAGAATTTTTTAATTTCCTTCCTAATATCTTCTGTTATCCATTCATCATATAATAGCATATTGTTTAATCTCCAGATGTTGGAATAGTTTCTGTGTTTTACTCTTTCATTTATTTCTAACTTCAATCCATTATGATCTGATACAATACATGGTAGTGTCTCTATCTTCTTGTATTTGCTTACATTAGCTTTGTGGCATAATATATGGTCTATTTTAGAGAAGGATCCATGTGCTGCTGAGAAGAAAGTGTATTCGCTCTTGGTTGGATGGTATATTCTATAAATGTCCGTTAAGTCTAAATTATTGATTGTGTTATTGAGATCTATGGTTTCTTTGTTCAATTTTTGTCTGGAAGATCTGTCCAGTGGTGAGAGAGGCATGTTAAAATCACCTAGTATTATTGTGTTATGGTCTATTTGGTTTCTGAAATTGAGAAGGATTTGTTTGACATACATGGATGAGCCACTGTTTGGGGCATAGATGTTTATGATTGTTATATCTTGCTGATTTATGCTTCCCTTAAGCAGTATGAAATGACCTTCTTTATCCCTTCTGACTAACTTTGGCTTGAAGTCCACATTATCGGAAATGAGGATGGATACTCCAGCTTTTTTGCTGAGTCCATGTGCATGGTATGTTTTTCCCCATCCTTTCACCTTTAGTCTATGGGTATCTTTTTCTATGAGGTGAGTCTCTTGCAGGCAACATATTGTTGTATCTTTCTTTTTAATCCAATCTGCCAGTCTATGTCTTTTGATTGATGAATTCAGGCCATTAACATTCAGGGTTATTATAGAGATATGATTTGGTTTCCCGGTCATTTGGTTCATTTTTTAAATTTTATTTATTTATTTGTTTGACACAACTTGTTTCCTCCTTTATTTGACAATTCCTTTAGGATAATTCCTCCCTTTGCTGATTTGCTTCTTTGTTTTTCATCTCTTCTTCATGGAATATTTTGCTGAGAATGTTCTGTAATGCTGGCTTTCTTTTTGTAAATTCTTTTAGCTTTTGTTTATCATGGAAGGATTTTATTTCATCATCAAATTTGAAGGTAAGTTTTGCTGGGTATAAGATTCTTGGTTGGCATCCATTTTCTTCAGGGCTTGGTAAATGTTGTTCCAGGCCCTTCTAGCTTTTAGGGTCTGGATTGAAAAATCTGCTGATATCCGTATTGGTTTCCCCCTGAATGTAATTTGGTTCTTTTCTCTCACAGCCTTTATTTTTATGTTAGGTATTTTCATTATAATGTGCCTTGGTGTGGGTCTGTTGTAATTTTGTGTATTTGGAGTCCTATAAGCCTCTTGAACTTGATTTTCCATTTCATTCTTGAGATTTGGGAAATTTTCTGATATTATTTCATTGAATAAATTGTTCATTCCTTTGGCTTGTTTCTCTAGGCCTTCCTCCATCCCAATAATTCTTAAATTTGGCCTTTTCATGATATCCAATAGTTCTTGTAGATTCTGTTCATGATTTCTTACCATCTTCTCTGTTTGTTCAACTTTGTTTTCAAGGTTAAATATTTTGTGTTCAATGTCTGAGGTTCTGTCTTCCAGGTGTTCTATCCTACTGGATATGCTTTCTATGGAGTTCTTAATTTGGTTTATTGTTTCCTTCATTTCAAGGATTTCTGTTTGGTTTTTTTTCAATATCTCTAACTCTTTATTGAAATGATCTTTTGCTTCCTGTATTTGCTCTTTTAATTGTCGATTAGTGCGATCATTCAATGCCTGCATTTGCTCTTTCATCTCATCATTCAGTGCACGCATTTGCTCTTTCATCTCATCGTTTGCTTCTCTGATCATTTTAATTATGTACATTCTGAACTCCTTTTCTGTCATTTCTTCTGCCATGCTGTCATTGGGTTTTATTGATGTAACATCTAGATTTGTTTGCAGCATTTTCTTTCCTTGTTTTCTCATATTGTACAGGTATCAGTGGACCGCTGAGATATTGCAGATTTCCTCTATTGACTTACAATGTCCCTGAAGATTTCTATATATAATCCCCTGTTAGCCTTCAGTAGGCTGAAGTCTTGGAGGAAGTTGATAATGTGGTGCTCCACAAGGAATCTGCCTCTCTAGGAGTGGTGGCCTTCAGGTGGGGTATATTCCCTGCTAGTGGGCAGAGGTGCCTCCACTTGTTGACCAGTGGTCATCCAAAGGGGAACTAGGCTGCGGGCTGAGGCAAGGCCTGTTTGGGCCTGTGTTGGTTTCACCGTCCTTGTGGGGAAACCTCACCCGGCAGGGAAGACTTACCCGTGGGGAGGTCTCGCTGGTCAGTTCCCTCCTCGAGGTTCCCCTCAATTTACAGCTACCGCCTGCGCTGGTCTGCCTTCCTCTGCAATGTTCCCAGGGGCCCAGCCCTACCTCCTGGGCCTGGGAGCCTCACCCTTCACAGATGAATCTCCTTAGGCTGCCCCTCCTCAGAGAATCTGCCTGCAGTCCTGGAACCTTCGCTCTGCCCCTAAGCCTGTCTCTGTGCCGCTCTTCCACCCAGAAGCCTCCTAGATCCTGGGACCCTGCTCTGCACCTAATCACCTGGCTATGCAGCCCCTCCTCTGAGCAGCCACCTGGGGCCCCGTACAATCGCTCTGAGCCCCAGAGACCCGCCACATGCCTCTTCCTCCAGACAGCCGCCCAGTATTCCGGTGCGGTCACTAGGAGTCCAAGCAACTCACTGCGTGCCTCCTCCCACCAACCGCCCGTAGCCCTGGGCAATCAATCACTCCGAGTCGAAGTGACCCTCCCCGTTCCTCCTCCTCCTCCAGGTAACCCCCCGGGTGTTCAGGAGTGGTCGCTCTGAGTGGCTCTGAATCCACGTGACCCGCTGCATGCATCCTCTGGGCAACCGCCCGGAGCTCTGGTGCGGCACTGGAGACCAAGCGACTCACCGTGCTTCTCCTCCAGGCAGCCCCCCTGTGTTCAGGAGCTGTTACTTTAAGTCCAAACAACTCACCAATCACCTCCTCTGAGCAGATGCCTGTAGCTCTAATGCAGTCACTGCGGGTCCAAACGACCCGCCGCGCTCCTCCTCCTCCTCCTCCTACTCCTCAGGGCAGGCCCCAGTGTTCAGAAGTGGTCTGAGTCCAAACAGCTCGCCGCGCAGCCCCTCCTCTGGCAACCGCCTGTAGCTCTGGTGTAGTCACTCCGAATCCAAGCGGCCGCGCTCCTCCTCCTCCTCCTCGTCCTCAGGGCAGGCCCCGGTGTTCAGAGGCAGTCGCTTAGAGTCCAAACAGCTCGCCGCGCGGCTTCTCCTCTGGCAACCGCCTATAGCTCTGGTGCAGTCACTCCGAATCTAAGCGGCCACGCTCCTCCTCCTCCTCCTCAGGGCAGGCCCTGGTGTTCTGAGTCCACACATCTCTCCTCACCACTCCTCCCCTGGGCAGCCGCCGGAGCCCCAGTGGTTGCTCCGAGTCCCAGCGCTGTGCTGAGCGGCCTTCTCTCCGACGCTCCCAGTTGTCCGAGTTCACTGCTCCAGCAGGCAGAGGGGCGTCTCGCCGGCAGCTCTACTTCACAAAGTTCCCTGCGTTCTGGGACTACCGTCCCATCCGGGACGCCTCCCCAACAGGAGAGAGTCACCCGGCTGCTTTGAGTTGGTCCCAAGTGTCTCAATATCTCCTCTTTTGAATCCTGAATCCTGGAGCAACATGAAATGCAGCCACCCTCTAGGCCGCCATCTTGAAACCCCTCAAAAAACTTTTAACACCAAAATAAATAAATAAATAAATAACCAAACAAACAAAAAAACCCAATCAATAAATGGGCTAAGAAATTGAACAGACACTTCACAGAAGTTATACAGTCAATCAACAAATTTATGAAAAAGTGTTCAACATCTCTAGGAATTAGAGAAATGCAAATCAAAACTACTCTAAGATTTCATCTCACTCCAATCAGAATAGCAATTATAAAGAATACAAGCAACAATTAATGTTAGCAAGGATGTCGGGGGAAAGGTACACACATACATTGCTGGTGGGAATGCAAAATGGTATAACCATTATGGAAAGCAGTATGGAGATTCCTCAGAAAACTTGGAATGGAACCACCATTTGACTCAGTTATCTCACTCCTTGATTTATACCCAAAGGACTTAAAATCAACATGCTACAGTGACACAGCCACATCAATGTTTATAGCAGCTCAACTCACAATAGCTAAACTATGGAACCAACCTAGATGCCCTTCAACAGATAAATGGATAAAGAAATATATATGATGGAATGCTACTCAGTTTTCAAGAAGACTGAAATTCTGGCATTTGCTGGTAAATGGATGGAGTTAGAGAATATCATGCTGAGTGAAATAAGCCAAACCCAAAAAACCAAAGGCCATTGTTTTCTCTGATATGCAGAAGCTAATTTCCAATAAGCAGGTAGGACAGGGAAGAATAGAGTTACTTCATATTAGGTAGAGGGGAGTGAGGGAGGGGAAGGGGCATGGGGATAGGAAAGATAGTATAGTGAAACAGACATTATTACCTCATGTACATGTATGACTGCATGACCAATGTGATCCTGCAATATATAATCAGAAAAATGAGAGATTACACTTCATTTAAGTATGCGCTATCAAAATGAATAAATACATTTTACTGTCACGTACAACTAATTAGAATAAAATAAAGTTTAAAAAACTAAAGAAATGCAGAATCTCAAACCCCATCTGAGATTCCCAGAATCAGACCACATTCTAAAAAGACCCCAGGTGACTTAAAGTCCAAGAACACTGCTGAAGTATCATTCATTATTGTTCACTAGTTTATGATAGTCAGAGCCTGTGAGAAGTCAAATTTTTGCTTTTATGGCCAATTAAGCTCCTTTTTTTGGCATTAAAATAGAGGTATTTATTATTATTTATTAAAATAGAGGAATGACACCGTCATTCTAATTGTGAGAACTTCTTTTTTATCTTTGACTTGCCTGCTTCTTCTTTTCACTAGGACAGAGTCTTTATTTGATTTAGCAGGTAGAGCTAGCAAGAAGGGCCCCAGATATAGCCTGCAGACCCCAGACCTCTTTTTCTTGCAGCTGGATGTTAAATGGCAACCCACCTTTGGGTTTTGTAATCGCTGAACTCCAGAGAGCCCACGATGATGATGATGGAATTGGACCCTTCTACACAGACAGATCCAACCGTTGGGACCTGGGGAAGGCCTCCCTCTTGTAGGACGGGAGCCGTTCTGAAGGGGTCCTTTTCCTCACAGGCACTGATAGGTTAGATCTGAACAGTAAAGGATTTAAATAATATAAGACATATTATTAAAAGACTAAAAAGACGCAGCAGCGTTTGGGGGTCTCAGGTTTCCTCTCTGCTATCAGGCATTATTGTGATCTCAGTATTTTCGCTTCCCCCAGCCACGCGCCTGAATTGTACTTTCCCTGGTTCTTGGAGGAGAACCTTTCCATTTTTAGAGGTGACAAGGTTTTCCTGCTTTCTACAGAACACAGAGCCAGTTTACTCCCAGTCTCACCTTCGTTTAGCCGTGGGACCTGACAGAGGGCATTCCTCTGAGAACAAGGCCCCCTTTGCTCATCTATAAGACTCCTTTCTGTGGTTTCCTCCCATTCAAACTCTGAGGCTTCATTTTATAATGTGAGCAGGCTGATCCTTGCTCACATGACAAAGAGGGGGGATTTGGGCTTTTTGTACTCTTGTCTTCTAGCTTTTACTGAGACTAACACTTGCTTAAAATGCTACCGGTGTGAGCCAGGTTTCTTGGGGGCGCAGGCCACCCATCTCACAACTGTTGCCTGTCCTGCCCCAGTCCCCCATGACCTAGGCCACGACTTGGCCATTAATCCCAAATCAACAGAGTTCATGCTTCATCTTCTAGAACTGTCTATGAGGGTGCACAGCTGGGGATGACTCCAGCTCTGCTATCCCTTGCAAGGGACCTACTAGTTACCCATCCACCTTAGTTTCTTTTCAACTTCTTTATCCCTATGGTCCTTATTGCGTTTGGGAGAATTTTATGTTTCATGTGCCCTATTCACCATCAAAGCAGGCTTTATGGGAAGAGGTAAATGGTAACACATGCCCAGTGACCCCAGTATATAGTCCAGTAGGGCCCTGCTTCTTAACCTCTTACTGTGTGCCTTAACTTAGGGGCAGCAGATTGGGGAGAAAGCTTGGAACACCTAACAGGTCAAGTCTCTGGATTTCTCTTCTCCACTAAATGAGCAGAACTAGTTCCCAAACTAGTAACAGTGATTTGTCACTTGCTGAAAAAATAAGTCACAAACTGAACAATTAACAATCTTAAGTTTTTTATTCCAAAAAATTATTAAAAACTGGGAGCAGGCATGAATATTTGGGCATGTAACATTTCTCTGAGAAAGTGTTTTGGATTTAGATGTGCTTTTTTTTGGGTCACATTTCCATTAGGTCCCAAGAGCAAGGACTTACTTTGAGAAGGATGCACGTCATGCAGCCTTCTGTGCTCTTTACTTTGAGAGTGGGATCTTTCTGTTTTTCTGAACTTAAGTCACAGGGACTTGTTTCCCAGGCTTTAAAAACAGGCCTCATCTAATCCTTTAAACATGGCATTGCATGGAAGGAAATAAAAATATTGGTACAGCTTGATTTAGAAAGATCGTTTTTCAATGACCCTTTCAAATGGCTTCCTGCAAAGCTAAAGACAATAGTTTGGCCAAGTCACTCCAGCTGGAGGTCACCCTCACCCTGGCAGGACCAAAGGGCGGGCCACCAGCTGACCCAACCTAGACCAACGCCTGTCTGAAAAGCTGCCTGTGTGAGCCAGGCTTCCTGGAGACACAGGTCACCCAACTCACTGCCATTGCCTGTCCAGCCTTACCCTACCCTGGTACCCCCAGGTCACAACTCAGCTCACAACCAAGTTCATGCTTCATCTTCTAGAACTGGGCTGTGGGGTGTGCCTCTGGGTTGAATCTAGCTCTGCTGCTTACTAGGGAGGGGAACTATCAAGGCAAGTTACCAGCAACCTCAGTTTCTTTTCAACATGCAGGGTCACAATACCTACATCATTGGAATTATTTACGAGAATTAAATAAAATAATAAAGAAATTGCATGCATAATAAGCACCAGAGTGACAATACCTAATACCTACCATCCCTAGTACTGTCAGTTAGCTGGGGGTCTTGTTTTCATTCATCATCACTATTGGTTCCCCCTCCTCCTCTCTTGAGAAACCCAATTTGAGATTGATTGTTGCCATTAGAAGATGTTAAAGAAAAAATTACAGCCAGACTTGGTGGTGCATGCCTGTAATCCCAGCAACTCAGGAGGCTGAGGCAGGAGGATCACATGTTCAAAGTCAGCCTCAGCAAAAGCAAGGCCCTAAGCAACTCAGCGAGACCCTGTCTCAAAATAAAAACTAAAAAGGGCTGGGGATGTGACTCAATAGTTAAGCACCCATGGATTCAATCCCCAGCACCAAAAATAAATAAATAAAAATAAGAAGAAAAAGAAAAAGTTACATTCCTTACTTCCTTCTTTTGCCAAACTCTGTGTGCATGTGTATCCCACCCCCACCCTACTGCTGCCACTAGATATTTTTCTTAGAATTTCAGTTTTGGAGCCAGCATTTGTGTCTTATTTTCCTGCAGGTGGAGCAGATGATCTCCAAGACCCCTCTTAGTGCTTATGTGTGTGATAAAGTGAATATACATTTCCCCAGCAAGCCTGGGACTTGAAAAATTGAACTTGCTGCATTACCCAGGGTCTTTTGCAGCCAAACCTTTGTGGTGAGCCACACTGGAATTAGAGGTTTAGTCCTCAGGGAATTTTCAGAAGGAAATGAAGGGTAAAACCATTTTGACATAGATGTATGTGACTATCCTAATGATGCTAAATGCTCATGGCCGTCATTGGTGGTGGTGTTTCAGAATATACACGTGTAAACCGAACTGTTGTGGCATGCCTTCAGAATGGTTTTCCTTGTGATTTGGACTTCCAATTATTTTTGCTTGTGTGACAATCCAGTACTTGCTCTGTTACAGTCTAGACCAAGGGGATTAAAATTATAAAATACTTTACATTTGAATGGCATGCATAGAATTCCAAAATGTCTGAACTGAGTGAGATTTGTGAAACTATTCAAGGCAATTCTGTTTTGTAGACAGGATAATGAGGCCATGGGAATTGAAATGCCTCTCTCCCACTAGGTCCCCAGCAGGTGTGTTAATAAACCAGGACCCACCCCAGTGGGCTGGGCTCCATATCTGGACTCCCTTGAGTACAGCCCCTACTTCTTTTCCATGATTTCAGTTAACTTGGACATCAGGCTTAGGGGATTTAGTGAACAACACTGTTACATATTTTCTAGGGATGGGAACAGGTCCAGAGGGTCAGTCCCTAAGCCAGGTGATGGAGAAACAAAACCCAGATCTTCTAACAGCATGACCTGTAGCAAAACAGTTTTGGGTGGTTGGTGTTTGTTTGCATAAGCACCATTTGATCTAGCAAGAGAGAAAGAGAATGTGGGCTCAGGGTTGGAGAGAAGGCAGTAAGTGGTTTGGGGTTGTAGATACAGACATTGTCTTGGGAACATACAAAATAAAGGAATGAGCAGTGGTATGAGGCCTGCCTGGAGTCCATTGACCAAGCAGGAGGTCTATGAGCTGATGAGGCATGTCGGGAAAGGATAGAAAACATGAATTGGATGCACCCTTTACTTAGGCTCCAAGTCAAAAGAAATGGCTTTAATCTTAACATATAAAAAATTTTAAAATGCTGTTTCGAAAACACAATGTGCCTTTTAAAAATATCAGTAGGAGATTCTTCAGGTCCCTTAGTTTGTTTTCTCTCCCACACTAAGTCCTTCATGTAGTTGGAGCTTAATTTGAAGGTCATCTTGAGTGGTCAGCATTCAGTACTGGAAGAGTTGTTTTGTTTTCTCAGCGGATTGAGCTGGACCAGTGTCTGATCATGATTAAACTCATTGCCATCACTTTCCTGCCTAAGTCTTTGTCAGCAGGAAGCTGGCTACTTTGCTTGAAAGGACCAGTGAGCAGAAACAGGGGCCCACTGGGGACCTCAAGCTGTGCAGTGTGAGGTCTGACTCCAGCTCCCTGTGGCCACAGCAGTGCCCACCAGCTCCGCTTCCCAAACTGCACTCCTGAGGTCCATTGCCAGGTGGTGAAGCCTCTTGAATTATGGACCAGGCTCTAGGTTCATTTAAACGGGGAGAGGGGACTAGAGAGCTCAGTGGTAGAGCACTTGGCTAGCAGGCAGAAGCCCTGAGTTTAATTACCAGTACTGCAAAAAAAAAAATGTTTTTAAAGATATATTTTCTCCTTATGCTTTGAAGGTCATCCCAAGATGTATATATTTAGGGGCTCCTCCTACCTTTCCTTTTTTCATGATGAGTTTTTATTTGAAGTGAGAAAAAAAAGTAAAATCCCCAAATAGAACTTCTCCATCCTCATTAGCTTCATGGGTTGTCAAAAATATGCAAATTAAACAATGAGGTTCATTTAAAATTCATTATTTGAAAACATGATTGTGGGCCGTGAATGTAGTTCAGTGGTAGAGCCCTTGCCTAGCATGTGTGAGGTCCTGGGTTCAGTCCTCACAACTGCAAAAAAAATTTCATAAGTAAAAACATAAAAATACGATGGGTAACGTTGAAGTTGTGTAAACCCACTGTTCCCGTTCACTGCTGGTGATGTAAGGCTGTCCTGCTGTAAGCCTTTGAGCCCTGAGTCTCATTAGTCCTTGAGACACCCCTACCCTTTGATCAGGATCCTATTCCTGGGAGGATATCTTAAGGAAATGATCCTTAGAAATGGAAAAACAATAAGCATGTTATAGCATGCTTTATAATTATGAATGATGGAAAGAGAGGTAAAACTGTGGTAGATCTACCTGAGTGACTGAGAGAAGGGGGAAGTTGACTCAGGACCAGTGATTCATGGCCGAGTTGTCAGAAAAGAATTTTAGCCTGTGCCAGTCAAAGGCATAGGTTTATTTATGAAGCAGTTACGTATACAAAGGAAAATGAGGGCACTCTCAAGAGAGATACCTTCAAGGTAAAACGAGGAGTACACATTTAAGAGGGAGAGATGGGAACTTGTAGGTGTGGGCTGTTAATATTCTAGAGGGACAGTTGCTAGGGACTGGACTAGAGGTAAAGGCAGGATGGGGCTGCACAATTTTGCAGTTTTCCCTGTGCTTATGCAGTGCCCTCGTGTTAAAAGGGTCACGGTCAGGGGTGCAGGCCCAGGGCATCTGCTTAGTAGTTGCGATTGCTCATGGGTGCTTTCTGCATTTCAGTGGCTGATGGGCGTCTCCTTTGAGACTCAGTGTATCTTTTTTTTTTTTTTTTTTTTTTTTTTTTTTTTTGGTACTGGGGATTAAACCCAAGCGCACTTAACCACTGAGCTACATCCCCAGCCCTCTTCATTTTTTTTTTTTTTTTTTTTTTTTTTATGAGACAGGGTCTCACTGAGTTGCTGAGGCTGTCCCCAAATTTGCAGTGCTCCTTTTTCCACCTCCCAAGTTGTTGGGATTAAAGGCATGGACCACTGTGCCTGAGACTCACTATAGCTCTTTATCCCAAATTTCTATCTCAAGAAGTGTTATAAAAGCAAACAACAACAATAACAACAAAAAATATTTTGTGGAGAAAAGAATCCTAAACTAATGTTCTCATTTCATCAAGGAAATATGGGGAAGAAAATAATAAAACATAATTTGGTAACTTTTTTATTTTCAGTTTTATCAATGACTTCATATTTCTAGATTGGACTTTTTCAGCTGCAGCTAGAGGAGCAGGAGGAAGGCACAAGGGAAGGGAAGCTGACAGGGTCGGCAGGGTGGGTGGTACACCCTCTCAGAGATGGAGTAACCCTCGCAGTGGTGCCGAATCCTCCACCGAGGGCTCTTTCTAGATCAGAGCAACCTACAGCAAATCTACGGGCTAAGCCCACAGCTTAGTTTTTATAAATAAACTTTTACGGGAATGCAAATGTACACACTCATTTAACTTACCGTCTGAGACTACTTTCATGCCACAAGGACAGAGTAAGGTTGTTACTCTGTGACAGAGATGGTATGGCCTGCAGAACTCAAATTACATTATCACAAACAAGATTTTGCTCACTCTTGTTCTAGACTAGTGGTGCTCCCTAAGGTATCAGGTAAGAGTCCTGTGCCCTTATTGCAGAAAATTGCCCGTATGTATCTCTGCACACAGTTGAATTTCCATATTTGGGAGTTCACAGACTCCTTGAAGCTTCCCTGCTTCAAGAGCCCTCAGATTCATACCTCTGGGGCCTAGGGAAGGTGGGATTCATTACTGTACCCCAGAAATTTCTTTCATCTACAAAATGGAGGAAATATTTCTAATAGTGGAAGAGATCAACCCTTAGCAGTGAGATGTATGCCCAAGGTCAGGAGGAAAGCTATTTTTCCGGCCAGATTCTAGTCCAATTTTAGACAATACTGTATCCCACAGGCACTGAAACAACATTCCTTCCCTTCCTTTTCTGTGACTAATGGGACAGTCCATACTGGCTAGGTGAAGGGACTTCTGGAGCGTGCGGGCTCCCTTCCATAACCCTCCTCTTATAGAACCATTTCCTTCACTGGTAACACCAGGCATATTAGGTCTCCACTAACCTGAAACGTGCCAGCAGTTGCCCTGCTTTCTTCTTTGCCGCTGTCCTATTTCTCTTCTTCCCTCTACTGGTGACCTTCTTAAATGTAAGCACCCACCCTACCCAGTAGCCTTCATCCTTCCTCATCTCTCCTCAATTCTTAGGAGTCTGGTCCATGTCCTACTTAGTCTAATAAATCACAGCTCATCTCGGCCAATTTCTAACATAACTCAAAGTACATTGGTTAATAAAATTTGCTTTCTATTATTAAAATTGTTATGAAATAATTTTATATAGAATTAAAATTTTTATGCAATTTAATTACATAGGATTTTATTCTAAACAAATTATGTATACTTTTTTGGTAATTTCTGTACACCTACTTCTGTTTTTTTTTAAATGAAAAACTATTGGCTTAAGGTTGAAAAATACTTTTAAAAGTTTTGAATATCATGCTAAGCAAAATAAGCCAATCCCATAAAGCCAAAGGCCAAATGTTTTCTCTGATATGTGGATACATTCACAATAAGCGGGATGACTAGGGAAGAATAGAGTTACTTGAGATTAGGTAGAGGGGAGTAAAGGGAGGGAAGAGAGTATGGGAGTAGAAAGGATTGTAGACTGGATCAGACATTATTACCCTAGGTGCATATATGACTACCAACAGGTGTGATTCTACATCACATACAATTGGAAGAATGAGAAATTATACTCCATCTATATATGATGTATCAAAGTGCATTCTACTGTCATACATAACTAATGAGAACAAATAAAACAATTAAAAAATAAAAATGAAAGTTTTTAAGCCACTGAGATACAGCAATGAGAATTTAGGAGTGAGAAAAGGAAGGAAATCATGCCTGGATCTTGTCATATTGAGATCAACCGACCCTATGGGGAGTCTGCCTCACTGCCGTCTCTTACTTGTGATGGTTGTATTTTGGTGATAGTCCTCTTGTGTTATTTTTTCCCAATACTTTTAAAAATACTATTATTTTGTCTTAGTGTCCTAATTGATTCTGGATTTATAAAGGAAAAGAATAGAAATCTCATATACACGTGAATTACAAATCCACACAGAGGCCAAAGGCCAACACTACAGAAAAGAACAGAAAGGTCATCTCAGTCAGACCTCAAAGTCAGGAGAGCCTTGCCTTTTGGCAGTTGTTCAGGTCTAAATGCTTACAGAGCTGGGTTTATTTTGACTGTGAGAAATTGCCCCCTCTGAGTTTCATTGAGACTCCTATTACCAACTAGAGAGTCTTGCTGGCCTGTCATGGTGGATCATAAATGATGAGCTGATTTTGTGGACTTGTCAAGCCTCTGATTTAAGCACAGTGTGTCTGTTAAAACTTTCCCTGTGCTGGCTTTTTCTCCTTGAGATGCCCTCTTTCCTTCAGGAGGATATCTGCAGTTTCCAGATCAAATAATGGCAGAGTAGCTTCTGTTGTTATTTGAGTAGTCCCTCAAATAACAATATCAGCTCTGGGCAAAATGCATTCAAGTACACAGGAGTGAAGACCAAGCAGGCAGAAACTGGAGGGGCTTCGACCCGTGAAGGAAGGAAGCAGCTCTGGGTGAGATCCATGCCGTGCAGCATTTTTCTGAATGCGCTCCGCAGGCTGTGTGAGTAGCCAGAGCTCAGGCACAAAGTGGTGGTCTTTGGGGGGATGACATGTGTTTTCTCCCTTTTTTTCTTGGTCAGTCTATTTAAAGCTTTCTCTGGACTTGCTGGCCTATTCAAAGGACTTTGGATTTCACTGGTTTTCCTCTATTTTTTTAAAAAAATTCATTTCTGCTCTAATTTTTTTTTGTTCTTTTCCTTCCCCCTGTTTTGGGTGTAGTCTGCTCTTGTTTCCCCAGTGTTCTAAAGGGGAAAGCTTAGGCTTTCCTCTTTACTAATGTGAAGAAAATCTACAGCCATAAATTTACCTCTGGACACTGCTTTAGCTGAATCCCATAAGTTCTGACATGTTTCATCTTCACTTTCGTTCATCTCAGAGTGTTTTTAGAGTCCCCTTGTGATTTCCATTTGACTCACTGGTTATTTTCAAATGTATTATTTTACTTCTACATATTTATAAATTCTCCACATTTCTTTCTCTTAATGATTTGTGATTTCATTGCATTTCCTTATGATCAGAGAACATAATTTCTTTGCCTGTAGTCCTGTGAACATGTGGAGGCTTGTTTTGTGGCCTCGTATATGGTCTATCAAGGAGAAGTTCATGTGCACTACAGAAGGTCAGGGGTATGTGTTCTGCTGTTATGGGGTGTTCTGTAGATGTCTTAGGTCTAATTGATCTGTATTGTTAGTCAAGTATTTTATGTCCTTATTGATCTTCTGTCTAGTTCAATCGATTATAAGAAGTGGGTAAAAGTCTTCTTGTTGACTTGTATGTTTTTTCCTTTAATTCTGTCAATTCTCGCTTTAAGTAGTTTGAGACTCTATTATTAGATACATATATATTTATGATGTCTATGCCTTTCTGATTGATTGGCCCTTTTATTATTATATTGACTCCTCTTCATCTCTAGTACTAAACCTCGTGTGTGTGTGTGTGGGTATGGATGTGTGCACGCACGCAGTACTGGGGATTGAACTCAAGGACATTCTACAACTGAGCTATGTCCCCAGCCCCACCCCCTGTTTTGGGGGGATTTTTTGGTTTTTTGTTTTGTTTTGTTTTGTTTTCTTAATTTTGAGACAGGATCTTGCCAAGTTGCCAAGGCTGGTCTCAATCCTCCTGCCTTGGCCTTCTGACTAGCTGGAATTATAGGCATGTGCTACTGTACCCAAACAGTTTTTGTTTTAAAGTTGTTTTCCTGATGATATTAGTTTAGTGACTCCATCTCTCTTATGGTTGCTCTTTGCATGCATCCTATTACTTGCAACACTTGTGTCTTTGAATCTTAGGTATGTCTCTTGTATGCAGCATATAGTTGGATCTTGTTTTCTATCCAGTTTTATAGTCTTTGCCTTTATATTGGATTGTTTCCTCCAGTCACATTTAGCATTTATGCTGCCATAGTTGAATTTATGAATGCCATTCTACCTTTTGTTTTGTGCCTTAACTCTTTTTTTTTTTTTTTTTGCTTCTTAATACTCCTCTTTTGTATTAACTGAGTTTTTCCAATGTAGCATTTTAATTTTTTTAATGATTTTTTCACTATACATTCTTGAGTTATTTTCTGAATGGTTTTTCTAGGATTTAGCATGTATATCTTAACTTACCAAATTTATACCAACATACCAAATTTCTACTATTTCAGGTTTATACTAACTTAATTCCAGTAATGTACAGCAATACCACAGAGCTCTGTTCCCTTTTGTTATTATTGTGCATGTTACATCTATATATGTTACAAACTGAACCATACATTGTTATAATTATTTTTTTATATTTTATGTTTTTTAAAGAAAATGAAAGAAAATAGATCAAGTATGTATTTATAGTTATGTATATTAATCTTCTTATTTATTACTTCTGGTTTCCAATTTTGCAGATTGAAGTTGCCACTTAGTGCTATTTCCTTACTCTAATACATCCTTACTCCCTAGTCCCTTCCCACCACCCCCACAATGCTGGGGATCAAACCCAGGACCTTATACATGCTAAACAAGCACTCATCATTGAGCTACATTCCAGCCCCTGTAATTTTCTTCATGAATTAGTTAAGAGAATAAAGGATAAGAAATGCCTTTGTAACATCTTTTATAAAAACCCTTACCAGTGCTGTTAATTTTTTCATAAGGATTCAAATTGGTCTGAGGTCCTTGCTTTCATCCTGAAGAAGTTACTTTAGTATTTCTCATCAGTCAGGTCTGTTAGTAGCAGATGCTCTCGGTTTTTGTTCATCTAGGAATGTATTTCAACTTCATTTTTGAAAGATAGTTTTCCTAGATATAAAATTGGTTTACTGGTTTTATTCAGTACTTTGAATATGTTGTTTTGCTGCTTCTGGCCTCCATTGTTTCTGATGACAACTTAGCAGTTAATCTTATCGGGAACAAGTGACTGTTGACAGGTGCATGTATTCCTGACAGGTGCATGTATTCCAGCTTTGGAACATGAAGAAAAAATGAATCATTGTTAAGAACTCCAAGTGGTGAAAAACCCATTATTATCTCTGGATGCCACCATGTTTACCAAATGGGGTTTTTCACCACTTGGATTTCTTAACAGTGATTCTTGCTTCCTTCGTGTTCAAAAGCTGGTCCAGTATTAGTGAGACTTTTAAGACATTATCTGTGTAAGTCCAACAAATATTCCATGTGGTTTTGAGAAGGAGAAAATGAAGATATCATGTTGTTTTAAAAAGACCAAGAAGGACTTTGTAGTAAGCAGACCTTGAGTTTGACTCTCAAATAATAGATCACAAAATCTCTTTTCTTCAGTGTGTGTGTGTGTGTGTGTGTGTGTGTGTATACATGGGTAAGTGAATGAGTGGATGGATGGGTGGGTGAGTTGGTGGCAGGCAGACAAACAGAATATACCAGGTTGCCATATAAAAATATATTTGTTGCTGTGAGTCAGTATCAAAAATGTTGGAAAACTGCTGTCTTCATTCATTTGTTGACTTGTCTTCTTCATTCATTTGTAGACTTGGAGGAGGGCCTGCTTTGGAAGCCCTCTGCTTGCTCTTGGATACATCCTAAGCACTTACTTTTCTGCCTTATTAGTTTCTTCAAATGCTCCCAGATTATCACTGTCCCTTCAGAATTGTTGCACGTAGCCACCATGTCCAACAAGCACCTAGCCAGCAGTGGTAGAGGGAGTTATATACAGTTTCCTGCCATTTTCAGTCCACCCTCAAATGCCTCTCTTATCAGGAAATGCTAACAATGAGTTGATACTGAAAGAACTTACAATTCACTTTTTTACAGAGTTCTGAGACTTTTTATGAATGATTCATCCATTCATTCATTTCTGGAGAGCATGACTTTGTATTCAACAAAGTTTGGGTTGGTCAGTCATTTAAAATGAAACAAAAGCACAGGCAGGTTGAAACTGTTTTTGCTGAGTTGCTAAACACATTTACCATGGATGTTCTCAGCAGGTAAAATTATCCCGATTGAGCTGTTCATTAAAATTGCTTTACCTGAAATAATTCAGTGGAGAGTTCTGACAAATCATCAACTATGCATTTAGAATGAGTAGTTCCTACAGCTGATAAAATATTTCTGTTAACCTTCAGGAGACATTCAAATGATGAATTTGGCCCTTCACAGGATTCTAAACTCCTGGGAAAGCATCTAACCTGGCTTCTGAGGTTTTGATTTATCTGCGTAGTAATTCAGAATAGTACACTGACACTCCCAGTGAACAGGACCCAAGACCCCTTTCTAGGTCCTGGACTTGGTTTTCTTGGCACACCCCAGGTGTGCTGCTGCTCACTCCTGTCCATGTCCTAACCTAATGCTCGTCCACGAAATGCAGACATTTCAACATGCAGAATCATTTTGTTTGAGGAAAAAAGATACCTAAGTAGCACCCCACCTGTACATTACCCTGAAGTCACCCTCATGTTTTATCTGACAGAGGCTCTCTACACAAATGGACTGTCAAGATATCTCTTTAAGTGCCTCCATAGACACGCTGTTGAGTCACGGAGCATCCTCCCCATGTGTCTACTTCTGAGGATCCTCAGGGATCAAAAATGCCCAGGACTAATGCAAGAGCCCCAGCATTTACACTGCAAGGAGTTGTACCTGGAAGAGATGGTGACGAGTTCTGGGGTTTAGCCTGAATACCCAACATTTACACCAGTCTTTGGAGAAACAGGAAAGCCTTTCCCTCAATTACAGATTGTAGGGCTGCAGTTTATATCATAGCAAATCTCCTCTGAGATTCAGGCAAGCTTTGTCTTCCCTCCCTCTCTCCACTTGACTGAAACCCCTGGTGAAGAATAAATTGCTACCTATCACTTGTGCATCTGGTTTTTCTTTACCCACACATCCTTATTACGCACTCAGTTTGTGTGGATATGTTTGGGAATAATAGGAACCGTGTAACAACTGCTTTTTATGCATTTCAGGATTTGGCAGGGACACATTAGCTGTTTGGATGCTTATTTAGTAATACCACTTAACAGCATTTTTTATGAAAAAGATTTAAATACATGTTTGTGCTCGTGCGTGTTTGTGAGAAAGAGGGAGGAGGGAAGGGAGAGACAGAGATAGTGTGTGTCTTCTACATGGATAAAGTTCAGGCCAATTAATATTTATACTATCACTAGACAAATGAAATTTCTAGAAAGTTGGAAATCGGAGAAAAACTAAAATATGCAACATTATGATTAGTCTTGCTGATTTCATTTTGTTTTAGTCGCTCATTTATATTGTAAAGTTTGCACAGCACAAGTTGGATCCTATTACTCCCTCCTTAGATAGCTATCCCTCAGTATCTGCTGGGGATTTGTCCCAAGAATCCAGCCCCTCAAGATAACAAATCAGCAGATGCTCAAGTCCCTCGTATGAAATGACATATATATTTGCATCTAACCTCTCTACATTCTCCCATGTACTTTAAATCATTTTTAGGCCACTTACGATACCTAATACAATGTAAATGCTATGTAAATAGCTGATGTTCTGTATTGTTCAGAGAATAATGACAAGAAAAAAGTCCATACATGTTCAGTACAGACACAAATGTTTTTATGGATATTTTTTATCTACACTTGGTTGAATTCATGAATGCAGACACGGAACCCATGGATACAGAGGGCCAACTGTAGTTGCTTTAGAAGGAAGCCAAGTGGCATAATGGAATCAGATAGCTGTCAGTTTGGGTCCTGGCTCTGCTGTCTATCCTCTGGGTGATCTTGAACCTCTTACTTAATTCCTGCAGTCGATGGAGGATAATAATGCCTCCCTTGCAGAGCCATATTATGGATCCCATCCTGCAATGTGAATTTGGCCTGCATTGCTTGGCCTATGGTAGAATTTGCAATAAATGAGAATCACTATGATTCAGGTCCATTAATATAAAGTGGCTCCCTCTGCTATACTGGGCACTGCAATGGTATCCATGATATGGACCTTGCCCAGAATTCAGCCTGATTTTTGTAACCCCACTCTTCTCCTGTTGGCTTTCAGCCTATCCATGCCCTATATGCCAGCAGGATCCCAAAAAGCCTATGAAACTAGCATCAGGCAGTTGGGCTATTTTTGCCTGCCTCTGGCCAAAAATTTTATGGGAAGGGAGCTTGACTGAATGATAGAGTAGGAATCTGGCTCTCCATTTTTCCCATTAGCCCAGAAAATTGAGAACCAATGAGTCTCAGGACATTCTCCAAAATAAGAACACTATTTCATGAACTGCCACCTCTGCTTCGTACTGCCATGAAGTGTCTGGGACTGAAAAATTGCAGGCCTCTCTGGCCCTTGCTGCCCACACAGAAAAGAACAATCAAACTTATGGGGTTTGCTTGAAAAAAAAAAATAGGAAATGTGCAGGCTCTAAAGAGTAGGATTTAGCATAATGCAAATTCAAATAAAATAAGTCATGAATCAGTAATACTTTCACCCACAGCTTGGAAGTCTTTATTTTTATGATTATTGCTGAGGAAACAGGCCACATAAACACCATTTAGACTAGCTGAAGGATGGCATTTTGTAAGAAAAATGGCAACCAGAGCAATTTCCCTGAGGGTTCATAAGTGCTAATTCTGTTTAATGTGACAGTTCCTAAATAACTCTGGGCTCTTCACAGAAACACGTGTGGGTTGTCCCAGGAGCTCTGCAATCTAGAGCGAGTCAAGGAGTAAACCAGTCTTCAGCATGCACAGATGGAGAAAATGTTTCCCCGGGGTTTAAAAAATATGTGGGTGTTCACGTAAGAGGGAGGGTGGGAGCTAATGTAAACTGCCAGCTTCTTTTACTCCTAAGTAATTTTCTTTGAATTGAAGTACCTAAGTAATCATTAGTCCTTCCTTTTTCTTGCAGGGGATTGCATTTCTCTCTCTCCATCTTACTTTCCTGACCCTCCCCCTTCAGTTGTCCTATCTGACTCTCAAAGCCTTGGATACAAACGCTTTATATTATTTTTTAATTAATTATATTGTAGGGTGGTTTGTTTGGGATTAGAGGCAGTCTTTCCCCTCCATCCATTTTACCCATTCTTTGAACCTGTTCATCTGACAATATCCAAAAGGGAAGAAGAGTCCAGAAAGGGAAGAAATATGCTTGACTAGGTCCATGTAATTTGTCTTGGCAGAGAAGTGATCATCATCCTACAAGTTTCGGGCAAGATTCCTTTTTGCTCACAAGTTAACATGTTGTAACATACATGGCTGACAATTCCTGCTGAACTGGGGGCTCAGCATTTCAGCGAGAAGTACCAAATGAAGCTCTGCATTCTCAACTTCCTTTGCTGGGATATTCCTCAGGTGGTGCCAAAACTTTAGAATCCCGGAGGCTAACTCACAGTAAGTGGTGGGGAGAATAGAAGTTTATTGGACTAGACAAAGGGGAATTAAGGGAAGCGAGGGGGATTGGGAATAGGAAAGACAGTGGAATGAATCCAACATAACTCTCCTATGTTCATATATGAACACAGGACTATTGTAACTCCATATCATGTACAACCACAAGAATAGGAAATTATACTCCATGTATGTATGATATCTCAAAATACACTCTACTGCGACGTATAACTGAAAAGAACAAATAAAAAATTAAAAAAAAAAAAAAAACCTTAGTATTCATGGAATGGCATGTTTGGTGCAAACAGTAGATAGCCATCCCCATATTTCTGCTCTGAAGTGGGGTTCACTTTACTCTGCCGGCAACTTTTTTCCTGCACATTCCTAAAATAGCCACAAAATCTTCCAAAATTCATCACTATTTTCAGACCTGCTTCTACTTAGAATAATTAGCTTCAATCATTACTCACAAGTTTGGTGCCTAATTGGGAAAGAAGTACTTACTTTATTTGCCCTAAAACTGTCCAATTTAAGCTTCCGAGGACCAGTATTCCAAAAATTAGTGAGCCAAGCACTGCTCTCCCAGGTATGTGGAGAGAAGGCTCTGCACTCTACCTGGAAGCGGCCTCCCCAGACTGGGGCTCCAGGAGGGAGAGCCGACCTCAGGGCTACAGCATGGAGTAGCACTGGTGCACATAAGTCCTTGGTGCTTGTTGGATAAAAGAGCGGTTTCTCTGCTTCCCTTTCAGCATTATAACCCATCACCCAATTCACTCTTTATATTTTGAGGTACAATTCATGCAACATGAATTAGCTGTTTTGATGTGAATGATTCACTGGCATTCAGTAGCCTCAGTGAAGTGTACCCATCACCTCTGACTTGTTCCAGGAAGGTTTCATCATCTAGAAAACATACTCCACACTCACTGAGTAATCACTCTCACCTGCTCTCCCCACAGTGTGGCAGCTGTGGTCTGGATTCTCTCCCATGAATTTCTCTGTTCTAAGTGTTTTGTACAAATGGATTCACGTAACGTGAAGCCTTTCATGTCCGGCTTTTTTCACTTGGTGTAATGTTTCCACGGTGCCGTAGCATGCGTCAGTAGTTCATTTATTATGGCTGAATACTGTTCCACTGTACGGATAGGCCATTTGCCTGCTAATGACATTTGGATTGTTTTCATCTTTTGGCTGTTGGGAATAGTGCTACCATGGACAGTTGTTTATAAGTATTCACTTGAATAAATGTCTTTTTCTTTGGGGCCAAGTCACCTTTACCCCCTCCTAGCTTTCAAACCTGTCCCCTGTTCTCCTTCTGGTCCAGCTACCTTCATCTCTTCCTGTACTGCCCAGCTGCTATGTTTGTAACCATCCTGGACCTTCTTCATTCCGTACTCTATACTGCTTCCCCATGATGTTTTCCAAGTGCAGGTCCCTGAGCACATCCTTCAATGGTTCTAGGATTGTTCTTGGACACAGGAGCCTGTGTGACTGGGCCTCTGCAAGCTTATCTCACCATTCTTCCCTCACCATCTGTGTTGCAGCCAAACTAACTTCTCTGTCCTACAGCCACTTTGTCTACCACAAGCCCTTGGCACATGCTGTCCCTGCTACCTGGAATGTTCTTCCCTCCTCTTTGCCTAATTGACTTCTTTTACCCTTGAGTTCTGACCTTGAACATCACCTCTTTGGAGAAGCCTTCCCAAACTAAGTCAACCCCCACCCCCACCACCCTGGATGCACACAGGTTCCTTAAGCCCCTTCTTTGTAGCACAAGTTCCAACTGCAACTTTATATCCAGGTGTTTATGTTAGTAACTGTGTACCTCTATCTCCATCCCCATGGCCTTCATCCCCAGACAAAGCTCAGGTTGGGCAGGGAACCACATCTCTTTCCTAACCATTACAGTTCCAGAACTGCTGTGGACCAATGTCTGTGTCCTCCCAGACTTCATATGTTGAAGCTCGTAAGCTGCATGGTGATGATATTTGGAGGTGGAGCCCATGGGAAGCAATTAGCTTAGGAGTGTACAGCCCCCATGAATGGAGTCAGTGCCCTTAGAAGAAGAGACTTAAGAGGGATGATGTCTATCCACCAAGTGAGGACACAGCAAGAAGGCGGTCATCTACACACCAAGAAGAGGACCCTCGGTAGGAGCAGAATCTGCTGGCACCTTGATCTTGAACTTGTAGCCTCCCACACTGTGAGAAACAGATGTTTATTACTTAAGCTTCACAGTCTGTAGTATTTGTTAGAGCAGCTCAGACTGATTGTGACAAGAGCCACCCCAGGATAGCCACATAGTCACTGTTTATTTTTATTGAATGGTTGGCGAATTCTTTCTCCTTCTCACCAAAGAATATTCTTACCCATTTTCCATCAGTGCCTGTAGTGCTTCATTTTAGAGGCTGCCGCCTGCCAGCTTGCCACATCCTGGCTTCTGGCCCCAACCCTGCTCTCACCTACTTCCTCAGCTGGTGTATTTTAGGAGCTGTGCTGTCGGGTGTGGAGAGCTGAAGGGGAGAACTCTCCATCTGAGCTCCAGTAGAGCAACAGGAAGGCTTGCTGCCACCCGTCTGTGTGCTAGGCCCCTTGCTTTGGAAGTGCCAAGCTCTTGAGACAAGAACAACTCTTTTCCCTATTCCAAATGAGAAAACTGAGACCTGGAGCTGGTGAGTCATTCACCCAAAGTCAAAACTCAGTGATGGGGCTGAGGCTGTAATACAGCTGTTGCCTAATCTGCACAAGGTCCTAGGTTTGATTCCCAGTTCTGGTGGGGGGTGGCGTAGGGGCTGTGAGTCAGCAGCAGATGCAAAGTTTGAATCCAGGAAGTATTTCTCTACTCTGTGCACTTAGTCTCACTATTAAATAATGAACCTGACTCTACTTAAGTTCTCAGAAAGCAGAAGCGCTCTTCCCAGAAGAGAAACTCTAGTGATGGGCGGAGTGGTACTGCTGAGGTCTGAATAATATGCTTGTTCAAAGGACCAGAGCTGACAGTTGACGCTTATACCGAGTTCTGCCTGAGTGTCCCACAGCCCTTTTCAGTACACAGCAACCAAACTATTCATATGGCTTGGGGCCTCACACGCCCTGAGGGTCCTAGCAAATACAAGTTGACATATGGTGGACACATTCTTCAAAGAAATGTTCTATTATAAAGCTGGGGGATGGGGAGTAGAAATTACTTATTTTTAGGTGAAAGAAAAGAAGCCATTTATGAAGACTCCTCTCTGCTATAGATTTTGCAGGGGCTAGTGTCCTTGGGCATCCGTTCTTCAGTGCCTGTGTTGCCTGTAAGTACATATGCTAAAACACAACCTGGCCACTCGGGAGGCTGAGGCAGAGGGATCACAAGTCCAAGGCCAGCCTCATCAATTTAGCAAGACCCTATCTCAGCATAAAAAAGGTATAGCTCAGTGGTGAAAGTGTCCCTAGGTTCAATCCCCACCACCCCTCCCAAATAATAAGACTGCACAATAAAAGTAGGAAAAGCAGAACCCAGAAGTGTGTGTGTGTGTGTCCATATGACTATGTAAGTAAAATATATTGCTACAACGAGTAGGAAATAGCCTTGAAGGAGTTCCACCAGAAATGTCAGCAGTGGTGATCTTTGCACAATGTAGTATACTTTAGTTTTTTTTCTGTTTCTTTATAAATTATTCTGATCTTGTGTTTGTAACAGGCATTAGCCTCAACTTAAAGAAAAGGAAAAAATATTACTATCAAAGTCTTAATTCCCAGTTAGGATGTAGAGTCTTGGTGTCTGAAGACTGTAGGAGAAGAAAATACCTTTGGGGACTTTCAATACAGAAAGAAGCTGGCACTGATGATGCTGGTGACAGGTGGAAGTACAGTATCCCTCATGAGTGCTTTTGTATCCCATGTCCCTAACCTTGCTTCAGACTCTATGAAATCTCCAACTCCCTCTCACTCTCAGTTTTAGAATTGTCCTTGCCCAAAAAAAAAAAAAAAAAAAAAAGTTTTAACTGTGTCCTTAAGGTTTTCTCTTTTGGTCCTCCCTTTGCTTTTTGTAACCATCCTGTTCAGGAGCCAGGTGATTGATGTCTTTGGGAACATTGGAGAGGTTGACAGCCAGCAGCTGCTGGTGACAGGAGGGCCTGTGGGTGCCACTTCCATTGGTTCTGTAAAGGCAACTAATAATTAGCCGGCTGTGGGGGCTGAGGAAATGTCTCCTTGTCTGCTTTTTATCTTCCTCTGCATGATACGAGGGCTTAAACAAGGATGCACACTCATCCCGAATTCCTTTCTGGTGCCTGTGGAAAGAACATGCTGAAGAGCTGCCCCAGAAGTGGCCCATAGTGATGAAGGAGCTAGAAGCCTGTCACTTCTCTAGTCAAAGAAGGATGGGGCCTGAGCTTTTAGAGCAGGGGCCCCTTATGATGCTCTGAATCCTGAGCCACGTAGCCCAGAACGGGCATGGACTGCCTGTTCCTCCTGGCCCTACCAGTAAGAAGTCTGTCCATGTGTTGATCTCTGTGTGAGAGCCATCATGGGGTGTGTGTGACTAGTCATTAGGTGACAAAACCGACCAGCAGGGTGGTGATGGTGCAGGCGTTAGCTCCAGAGAGCCCCGAGGTTGGAATGTGTGTGATGCACAGCACACTTGCACACACATCCCACCACACAAGCCAGTTGGCGTAATTGTGATTTCTAAGTGCATTTGCATCCTAGAGTGGACCAAACCTGGGTGGTTTTCGTCCTGGGTGGCCCTCATGCTGGCACTTGCTGGCAGCAATTTACAAGCCACATTACCCTTTTAGCCACACTTTCCTCACATGCCAAGTGGGAATGTCATTGCCTACCTCAGGGTTGCCATCAGGACTGCCCATTATACGTGGAAGTGCCTGCCATACACTTGGCACCTCACGGATGCCAATTTCCTTTCCCTCCCCAGTCCTCCTCCCTCAGACTTTTAACGTTTGATTTTTCATTTGTTATTTTTTTAGTTATACATGGCAGTAGAGCATACTTTGACATATCATCCATACGTGGAGTGTAACTTCCCATTCTTGTGATGGTACATGATGTGGAGTTACACTGGTCGTGTATTCATGTATGAACATAGGAGAGTTGTGTCTGATTCATCCCACTGTCTTTCCTATTCCCATCCCCCTCCCTTCCCTTCATTCTCCTTTGTCGAATCCAATGAACTTTTATTCTTCCCTCCTCCCCAACTTATTGTGAGTTAGCATCTGCATATCAGAAAGAACATTCTGCCTTTGGTTTGAGGGATTGACCTTATTTCACTTAGCATGGTAGTCTCCAGTTCCACCCATTTACCGACAAATGCCATAATTTCATTCTTTTTTATACCTATTATTTCCTTGTGTATATATACCACATATTTTTATCCATTCATCTGTTGAAGGGCACCTAGGTTGATTCCATAGTTTAGCTATTGTGAATTGAGCTGCTATAAACATTAATGTGGCTGTGTTACTGTACTATACTGATTTTAAGTCCTTTGGATATATGCTGGGGTATGGGATAACTGGGTCAAATGGTGGTTCCATTCTGTTCCCTCATACTACTTTGTGTAGGACTTAGAAGCTAACTTGGTTGTAAATTATTGGCAACCTGGGTCTTCTTACTATCTTCACATTTCCCAAACTTAACCTGGTAGGATTAGCACCTATTAAAATAAGCTCTTATTCTAGCAGTTTATCAAAGGGCTGAGGGGACATTAAGGAAGGCTGGTGCAGTCTTCAAAAGGTCCTTGTTTTGCATTCTAAGCCTTTGAAAGTTGACCCAGTGTCTCATAATGCCATCGGCTTCTTCATGGAGTCCACAGGGCAGTTATCACGGAGGAGGGAGAAAGGAGTTTTAATGTTTATGAGAATCTTTTCCATCCCCTCCCTCCTATCTGATTTGCCTCTTTTCTCCACCCTCTTCTCCCGGAGTTCCAGAATGATACCATTTTAGAACTGGAGGTGGCTTTGGGTGAGGTCATCTCCTTCAATTCCTTCCCTTTACAGATGGGGAGACCCAGGCCAAGAGGGGTTCAGTGATGTGCCCAGGGTCCCAGAGCTCCTCCCTGTTCTCCTCCGTCCAGTCCATAATGTGGCCCTCTGAGAAAACTGCTGAAGCTACAGGGAAACAAGCCCAGTCTTTCTGTTGCTATTGGAAGAGGCGAGTAACTCACTGGGCCTCTGAGTTGCAAGGAAGGAATGGCCTCCACTTCGCCCTTCATGGGCTCCTGGACTTCTGGTATGGATCCTAGAGGAGGCACTGTTGTGTGATGGCTTCAGAGTGGTCCAGGATCTCCAAGACACCTTGCTGTCTTTCCCACTTTGGACCAAGCTGCCCCCACTCTGGCATGTGTACCTGTGTTTGCATTTAAACAAAGGTGTCTGCCCCTGGTCTTGGCTCTGTGGGAACACAGCTCTTCTCTAAAGCCCTTAAGCCAGTGAGCAGTCTTCTTGCTCCATGAAGGTTGAGGGAGAGTGTGGAAGCTCGGCGGGAGAGCATGTGCTCAGCAAGCTCGAGGCCCCAGGTTCTAGCCTCAACACCAGCACCAAAAAAAAAAAAAAAAAAAAAAAGAGAGAGAGAGAGAGAAGACAAGACTGAGGGAGAAAGGAGGTTGAAACACTCTGCTTTTCTTCACGTCCGTGTTGCATTCTGCAGGCAGGCCCCCATCTCGGCTGAGACGTGTCTGGGCCTTTAAGGCTGACAAGTACCATGAAGGCACCCAGCTCCCAGCAGAACTGAGGAAAGTATATTCCTGCCTCATGGGTGATACAGCCCTTCAAAATATCAACATTTTGGTATTTTAAATATCCTAGGAACACTTTGTAATCAGCTTATTTGTTATATTTAGGTGACCCATCACAGCTGTTAATTTACACTAAATAAATAATTAAGCTTTTGCATTGCTCAGTTTTCTCAGTGAGCACATGGACACCTCTTTTATATATTTTTATCTTTTGGTACAGGGGATTGAACCCAGTGTAATTTACCTCTAAGCTACATCTTAGTCCTTTTTATTTTTTATTCTGGGACAGGGACTCCCTAAGTGGCTGAGGCTGGACTTGAACTTCTGATCCTCCTGCCTCACACTCCCGAGTTGCTGGGATTACAAGCATGTTCCACCATGCCTGCATGAACACTTTTTTTCCCCATGATGTAACATTATCTATTTAATTAAATTGATACTTTATAGATCTATGGAAAGGTAGAATTCACTGTGATATATTCATAAATATGCATAAGGTAATTTTGTCAGTTTTAGTCCACATCATCTCCCTTTTCCTCTCCCCCCTCCCTCCCTGTCAACCTCCTTCCTCTCTTCCACTAACCTTCCTTCTCTTTTGGGATCTGTCCCCCCCACCCCTTTTTCCTTACTTCTCTCCAGCTTCTGCATATGGGAGAAAACATTTGACCCTTGACTTTTGAGTCTGACTTATTTCACTTAGCATGATGTTCCATCCATTTATTGGCAAATGCCAAAATTTCATTCTTTTTTATAACTGGGTAAAACTCCACCATCAGGCACTTTTTAATGACCTTTAGCATTTCTGTTCACCCTCCATGTGAGGTGCACTGGCTTCTCACATTAGCTGTAACATTCCTGTACTTGAAGGTCCTGACAAGCACAATCCCTTGTTTAGCATTAACATTTCTAAACATCTCTGTTTTTCCCTGTGGTCTTATGTATTCAAGTGAAAGTTCAGTCTCTTGACCTTGCTTCACTGAAGACAAGGCTGCTGTTCTTGGTGATGGCAATATATCTTTATAAGGAAAACTCACCTGGGCTGTTTTATCCACCAAAAATAGACTGTTTTTAGTAGCCACCACTGGGAGCAGGGAGGAAATTAGTCGTTAACATATGGGAAACTCATTGTCAAAGGGAAGTCACGTCCAGAATCAGGAAAACCAGTGAAACGCCAACCCCAGGAAGCAACTTCATCTGGAAATTTGACTTGACCCCAAGAGTTCAAAGTGAAAACATACCCTCCCCACCCATCCAGGAAGCAGGATAAAGTGGCCATTTGGTGCAGGCTTTAAAATGCCTACCAGTGCTCCTGATGTTCTGTCTCCAATTAACTGTGCTGTCACCGATAGCAGCTCATCTTTGCAAATTGCTCAAAGAGCCCAGGTTTGTTTTAATGTGACTGGAAAGGGAAGTTTAAAGGGCCTCTGAACTTGGTGGTTAATGGACAAGCCACCCAGCAAAGTTGGAACACCTTTTTATTTTTATTTCCCCATCAGAGATGGGTTATTCTTTTCAAAAAGTAGGGGAGGTGGAAATAAAGAAAAAAAGTCCAAAGGTCCACTGGGGGCGGGGGGGGGGGAGAATAGTTGATTTCAAGTTTTAGAGCCCTTTAGTCAGTGCAGAGATAAGCTATCAGCTGATTGAAGGCAGCCCCATCATGCAGGAAGTTCTGAGGTCAGGGTCAAAGTAGTTTTATCTTTTAGGAGTGGACATTTCCAAATGCCAGCACATGGGCATCCTGTAGATTGCCGTTAAGATGTCTGACTTTGAGGCTCCTTGTTGCCCGGCCCAAGGTTGGGGTGTGGTCAAGGGATCTTCATCAGTCACTTCTTGTTCACTGATTGTGGGAGTCAGCTTTCCATTACTGTGCCAAAATACCTAAGATTATTAACTTTTAAGGAGGAAAACTTTCTTTTGGCTCACAGTTCCAAAAGGGTCTCGACCCATTACATTTGAACCTATAGCAACATAGTTCATTGTGGCAGGAAGCTGTATGTGGGAATTCATGATGACTGGGAAGCAGAGAGAGAAGGAAGGGGCTGTGATCCATATGTCCATTTCAAGAGCACATCCTCAGTGACCTAACTGCCTCCCAGGTGGCTCACACCTTCAAGTGTCCACCACCTCCCCATTCACCATCAGCTCGGGATCAAGCCTTTACCACATGGGCCTTTGGGGACATTTTATATCCAAATGTTAGTACTGGTCAACCTTCTGACCAGCTGGTTGTGGGACAGATACCAAAGAACAATAATTTTACAACCCCCTACCCCATTTGGTCTGACTCCAGAGAAACAAGTCAAGTCCATGGTAGTTCTTGTAACTTATTCTGGGAGAGAGAAGCGAAAGTGGAATTCCCAGGAACAATTTCCCATTGAATTTTTCACTCACCAAATACCTGCTGCGTGCCTATTGTGCACCTACCTCCACCAGGGGCATAGTATCTCCCAGGATTATCTGCAAAGAGCCATGAGTAGAGGCTTTTAAAGTGTGGACTGTGAAAACTAAAAGGGTATTTGTTTTGAATAATAAAACTGTTTCAAAACCACAGGTATTAAAACTAGGAAGGCGGAGTTCCAAGTGAATAATTCTTTAGCTTGTCTGAGCTTCTCAAACTTGTTAGAATTGCCTGAGGATCTTGTAACAAGTATAAATCTTGGCTCTAACCTCAGAAATCGATTCAGTTAGTCAGGAATAGGGTCCCACTAATCCATCCACTGTTCTAAAAGCAAGAGCTAGCCTAATTCTGATCAAGACAGGCAATAAGTGAGCCACAGGTCTGAGAAACACAAGTGAGGCTGTGTGGATCAGAATTGCCCAGGAGACCTTTTCAAATAACACACAGTTCCCTGCCATCCCAGCCATCTCAACATTTCTGCCCTGGTGAGCCACTTGTACTCTTGAGAGCATTATTTCCTTCTTTTGGTTAAGTGAGTGAAGCAGAAAATTTGACAACCAGCGGATCTAAATAAAATGACTTAAGACGAGAGTTCAGATTGGGAGCTCTCAGAGGATACTTTTTTTTCCTTTGAAATGTTTGGGAGAAAGGATCCAAGAATTCCATAGAGAGAAGCTGGCTGACCCCAACTCCTTAGAACCTGCCCTGCCCCACCTTTTGCATCCATATGGACAGGAGATGATGCAGCCCATAGCAGAGCTACTTTCACAACCCCCTCCTCAGAATTGTCAGCTGTGTAATCTTGAATTTAAGCCCATGCTTGGATTTAACCTTCCTGTGCAGCACTCTGCTCACGAATAGCTGGTAATATGGACTGTGAGAACTGGGAGAGACGATATGCACAACAGCATCTGCCTTAGGGCCTACCAACAGGAAGGCTCTCCAGCAGACTTCTAGAAGCTTCACAAGCTCATAAATTCCCCCAAGGGCTCCTGTGAACATGCAAACTCTGATGCAGGTCTGGGTCTGGGGCAGACCTGAGAGTTTGCCTTTCTAGCAGACTCCCTGGTGAAGTCTGTACTGCTGGTCCATGGACCACACTTTGAGTAGCAAGGACCTAAAATGCGCTCTCCTTCTTGGGTTTGCTGTGAACTATTGGTGCAAACAGCAACCTCAGTTAACAATCTGGCAGTTTTTTCCAGTCTTAGAAGAAAATACCTACCTCTTACTCAATTCTGATCAAGGAAATTAGGGCATAGAAAGCTTTTAGGCATCAGCACTTATCTTCCTGGTCTCTTAAATTATTAGTTGTTCCTAATAACAAGTCTCTGATGTGGACTGAAAGAGGATATCAAGAGCAAGGCTTCAAAGGTACAAAATTAAGATGGCCCTTAGCGTCAGGGATTATGTCTTCTTAGAGTTTCTAGAGTTTAGCAGTGAGCAAGATAGTTTGAATATAAAATAAAGAAAAATGTAGTGTCTTTCATCCATTATGTTTTAGTCACCTTTTTCACTGCTGTGACTAAAAGACCCAACCAGAACAGCTGTAAAGGAGGAGAGGTTTATTTAGGGGCTCATGGTTTCAGAGGTCTGAGTCCATAGACAACATGCTCCATTCTTCAGGACTAAAGGTGATGCCGAATATTGTGGCAGAAGAATGAGGTGGAAGGAAGCGGGTCACATGGTGATGGGGAAAGGTGAGGGATGACTCCACTTGCCAGTTACAAACATATACCTCCAAGCCACGGCCCAATTCCCACCTCCCCCAGTCACACCATACCACTTCAGTTACCACTCAGTTAGTCCCTATTGAGATTAAGTCACTGTTTGGGTTAAGACTCTCACAACCCAATCATTTCTTCTCTGAACCTTCCTACCCTGTCGCACATGTGAGCTTTTGGGGTACACCTCACATCCAAACCATAACACTTTATATCGACTTTTTAACTTCAGAATCATCTGGCAAGATTGTTAAATGCTGGGTCCTATCCAAGTCTGAAAATTTGCATTTTTAACAAGTGTCCCATGACACTGGTGATCTCACATTGACTGGCCCAACTTTATTCCCAAAAACCATCTTTGAGAGCAGTGAGTGTTGACCTGGGCCATCTTTCCCATCAAAGTGGTGTCACCAGGAGGGGAGCTAGTGTGGGGTATGATCGGTATTTGAAGGTCCTCCTGGGAGTTAGGAGAGATTAGATTTCTCAGCAGGGAGAACCATCTTGATGGCACAGCTGGCTGCTTGTAGGCAGTGTGTCCCATACAGCAATATTCCCAGAAGCTGGGTCTCTCTAACCTACTAACCATCTGGTTGGGGCTCTCTTTTCTTTTCTTTTTTTTTTTTTTTTTTTTTTTTTTGGTGCATACTATGTAGGACAGTGGGTATTATTGTGGCATTTTTATACATGCATGTAACAATTTTATCAGTTCTACTCCTCAGTATCTTCCTTTGTCCACCTCTCTTCCCTCTCCCTGATTGTGGGGCCTTTTAAAAATAGAGCCTCCTCATGTGTCCTCAGAGATTCAGATGAGCAGTCAGGCTCAGGACCTCCTGTGAAGAGGATGGTCAGGCAATGGAATGCTGCTGTCCTCCTTAATGATTCTTGGAGTCAGTTCTGCTGGTCACTCAGCAAGCAAGGAAATCAAACCCTCTGTGAAGTACATTTCCTTTCTGGATTCCTAAAGTAGCAGTGCATAATTCTGGCACTGTTTTCCAGTGCTTTCATTTCCCAACAGAGAATGGCTTTTAGCCAGGAGCATCCAGCCAAGGGGATTCATCCAGGGTGCCCCTCACCCCCAGTCAGGAATAACGTTCTCCACAGGCACTCGGCACCAGGCAGTGTTGAGAGTGAAACTTGTGATAAAAGACACCAATGACCAGATTCCAAAAAGGACACTCCCCAGACACTCAAGCAGCATAGAGCTCAAAGCATATAAAGAGGTTAAAATTATGGTACCTGTTGAGATAAGAGCCCCTTTTGATTTTCATGCACAGATGTGAAGGCTAGTCTCTGCTCGACTTTTCTAATTTACCAGCAAATGAGTATCATGCCTGTGCCAGGTGTGGTTTATAAAGGTGACCAGGCACAGTCCCTGCCCTGACAGAGTCCACTGTTGGAGAAGGCAGATGCTTAAGTGACTCACTAGGAAAGCAGCTCTGTCTAAAGCAGACCTCCCAGCATGCTCCCTCCCCTTGCACATCTTCATTTTCTTCACAGCATTTATTACTGTAGAAGTGACTGACTGAGTCCTTGCTTATGCCTCATAGTCCCTCTTACAGAGTACACAATGTGGGCACAAAGAGCAGACCTTTAGACCTTGAATGTGTGCCACCCAGCAGGACACGAGAGCAGCTGAGGCCCAGAGGAGACTGCCAGAGAAGGCTGCCAGCCAGAGGCTATCTGTAGCACTGCCAGAATCCAGGACGGATACATAGGAGGGCCCTGGGCAGCCACAGTGATTCTCAAACCTTGGCACATAAAGATCACCTGGAGAGTGAGCACCCCACTGTGGTGGTGCATGCCTGTAATCCCAGCGACTGGGGAGGCTGAGACAGGAAGACTGCAAGCTTGACAACTTAGACTCTGTCTTGAAATAAAAAATGAAACAGGCTGTGAATATAGCTCAGTGATAGAGCACCCCTGGGTTCAATCCCCATGTCAGGAAAAAAGGGAAAAGAAAGCCAAGGTGAACAATATGGTGGTTGGTGATTAAGCTAAGGGTGTTTTTTTGCCCTCTCTAAGCTAATTCCAGGGAGAAAAGACACCATGTAGTCATCCTTTTTCCCCTTTGGATTTGACCCTGATCTAGACCCTCCTGGGACCTTGAATCGACTCGGTTCACAAGCATAAAAAGGATTCTCACAGCTCTTTCTGAACTTAGGCAAGAATTAAGGTTACAGCAAGAATCAATTTCTGTGAACAGAGTCTCCAGGTGATAATTTGAAGTTTCACAGGTGGACAGTCTGCTTTTTTTAATGTGCGGTGCTTGTTTAGTTGTCTGGATCTTTGTGAGCCCTGGGTTTGGTTTTGTTAATTTTTTATTTATTTATTTTTCAGTTGATATGTAACACTGTGAACCCTGATCTTTGAGAACACAGAGATGAAGTTTAACAAGTCTGAAATGATGTGTGGTCACTCAGAATCGCAGCATCTGTCCCTAAGGCTGCTCCCGTGGGGACTCAGACACACTGACTTCTGCTCTGTCTTTGCAGTTCTGTACGGAGCTAAACCAGCCCATCCTGCCCAACATCCGCAAGTGGAAGGGTCCTCGGGGCTGCTGGAAGTCTGTTGTTGCTGAGAAGCCCTCAAGTCCATTCCAGAAGGTACCCTCAACTGTAAAACCTGTCCTTTGTTTTTTACTTTATTTAAACATACTTTTTTCTCCAAAAATGTATTAAGATTTCCTTTGCCAGTATCCTTTTCAGTCTTTGCCATTCAATTCTCATGCCCTGATTTTCATTTTTTGTTTAGATTGGGAATGAATTCCTTCCTAGTTGGAAATGGGAGCTTAGGGTTGGGGAGGAGAAACCCTGTCCAGGGCCGAGGCAGCAAATGAATGTTTCTGTCCATTGTTCTTATAATTCCTCTGCCTCTGCCAAGTCTGAGGAGAATCCATTATTCACTGACTGAAAATTTGAAATTCACCTTAGTTCATACATGAAATATTTGCTTTCAGTAGTGGAAATTATGCACATAGAAATGCTGTATTGAAATTTTTTGCAGATTTTTATTTTTCATCAGTAACACCCATATAACTATGGATAAATCCTGTCTATAGTCATTTTCATTCTTACAGATTATATTCAAGCCCAGATTTATTCACCTTGAAATAATCAACATCGGTGGGGTTTTAGATTTTCAAAAAGACTCCTGATGATTACTCATGATTTGAAAAATATATGATTATAAAATTCTCCCATAAGTGTAGATGTCATTTTTGTCACTTGTATACCTAACATGCTTATAAACATATTTGAATTGTGCTTGTATGATTGATATTTATAACTTGGGTTCTTAAATCCTACATGTATGCTGAATTGAAAGTGTCTAGCCATTTATTTTTATCGACAATAAGCCCCTATTTATTGCTATTGAAAATGGCTATCACTGAAAAATATGCATCTAAGTCTCATTTCTCTGGGCTCGACGTGGGGGTGAAAACAGCAACCGCAACTGACTGCGATTAGTGCCCTTCTCAGCAGGCTGACACGCAGCTGGAGTGGCATGCATCTAGTCCCAGTGGCTTTAGCCCAGGGCCTCCCTCAGTTCACACAGAAGTGATAAGAATTCCATCTGTTTCCTTTCAAAATAGTACTTTACATGTATGTGGGTGTATGGGGGTCCATGAGACTCTTCGAGTTCATTCCACACGCTTTGTTCATTTATTCAACAAATGACTCATCAAAGGTGAGTTGCTCTGTGCCAGGCCCTGTGTTCTGTGCCAGATGCACATTGGTGAGAAGAACGGACCCAGAGTCGCAGCTCTGTCCATGCTTACTCTTTACAGAACCTAGTAAGGATCCCAGCCCTTCCTTCAGGAAGTTCACTGTCTCTTGGAAGGACAAGACAGGCACCTTACTCCAAATTGGGGAGTCGAGGCCTTTGGGGAACAGAACGCTGTTGCAGAAAGAACTGAGTTCCAGCCACTTAGCTGTCTCAGCCTCAATTCCTTCATCTGCACAAGGGGAGCAATAGACCCTTTGGGTCCTGGATTTTAAAAGATAGCATGCACTGGAATGTTGGAATGCTTCAGTAGCAGAGCACAGGCCAGGTCCTGGGGATGCACATGGTGTAATAGTAGCCTTGGCCGGAGAGCACTGCCTGTTGTGAACTGCAGCTGCAGCACCAGGTCAAGCCAGTTATGGAGTATTATTGGCTAGAAGGTCAAATCCTCCAGATTCATTGTCATGTGAAATGTATTGACTGTTAAGTATGAACAGATAATCCAAATGATTGTTTTAAAATGTGTGACTATGTGAGTCCAACAAAATATACCTGCAGGTCACGAATGACCAGTCTCTCGACAAGATCAAGAAAGTGGCGGCAGCAGCTGCCAGGTCTCCAAAGCCCAGAATATGTCCAGGTGTCTCCTGCTCAGTTCTCCAGTCCTCACCCCATAGATGGAGGGGCAGTTTACACATGAGAAATTGGAGACCTAAGAAGAAACAATTTGCCCCAAAGTTACCGTGCTGCCATGCTGCTCAGACCTGAGCCCAGTGGGCTGCCTCTGTGGGGAAATCTGTGCTCCTCTATGGCTGTTCTCAGTCACCTGTATCAGGGGCTTGGGAAGGGCACCCAGGAAGGGGTCAAGAGCCACTGATAGAGATAGTGGTGTACACAGAAGCATAGGGATGGGAAAGGCCCAGGGCTGCTGGGGGCAGGTTGAGCAGGCATGAGAGGTAGTGTTGAACAGGAAGGTGCAGAGCCCCCCGGAGGGCACCAGGGAGCCCTGGAGGTTTTCAGGCAGGAGGTGACTTGAGCTAAGCATGAGGAGGTTTCCTTTGGCTCCACCACTGGAAGAATGGTTTATGGGGAGACAGGCTTATCTGCAAAGCCAACAGGGCCATCATATTGAACCTGCTCTACACCTGAGGCTGAGAAACTGAGGCTTAAACCAGCTGAGTAGCTCACTTGGGGCTTTCTGATGCAGTGGGACTAAGGCCCAGGTCTTCAAATTCTTAAACTAATCTTCTTTCCAGAGAGTAGGCAAGGAGATCCTGACAATCCAGAAGTTCCCCTGCTGGGCCCCCTCTTCTCTCCCACTCCTAAACCATACACATTCAGGTGAGGTGTGGTGTCTATCAAGTGTGTAGCTTGGACCTGAGCTAAAGTTGGGGACTTTCAGTAGCTGCCCAGGAAAATGAAGGTTCAGGGTCACTTCCTCTCCTTTTGCAACTTAAAGAAGTAGTGACAAGCATTGCTGGCCTGTCAGATGACACTGATCACTCCTGGGCCATGGGCACTGAAGTCCCCTGCTGACCAACAGACCTGCAGAGGCTGAGGTGGGTTGTGCTATGGAAGACAAGCCTTTCTTCTTTCAATCAGTCCCCCAGGGGCAGTGGCAGACACAGGCAGATTCAGAGCAGTCTAGAGGCAGCAGGGGGTTACCGCAGACTCTGCCTACAACACCCCAAAATCTGTCTGCCTTACCCACCAGCCCTCAGAACCTCTGTCCCAGGCTTTGGACCTCTGTGTGTTGCCCTGTCCCTCTGCAGAGGGGACTAGACCAGTTCCAAATCATTATAACTGTTAGCTTTGACCACCGTTGACTCAGCAAATATCATCCGAGCACTTACTAGGTGCCAGTCACCATTTGTGGTAAGCAGCAACTAATCAATAAGCCAAACACCTCCTTTGCAGTCTTATTTTTAATTCTCAGCATTGCCATTTAGAGCTGTGGGATTTAGAGAAGTTATTTAACCTCTCTAAGCAGCAGTATCCTCAAACGGCAAATGGGGGTATGAGTTACTACCTCAAGGCATGTGATGATTTAAAAGATAGCTGCCTGTGCTGGATTTCCCCTACTTCCCTCCAAAAGGGAAAGAACAGAGGCCAGACTGACTACATTCAAAACTCTGAAATTGGCAGTGTGTGAAATTATTTTGAAGAATGAGTTGTGGCTTTGGTGGTATGCTTTTTATTACAGAAACAATTCCTGTGTGCGTGATCTCCCAGAGCAGGACCCTGTTTTTTTCTCAGTCTATCTGGCCCCTCTGACCTCTTTCCCCTGTGCTGGGCTGTACCTTGTGGATTTAGGACAAGGCACCAAGACTCTGTCTCCCTCTCTGCTGCAGGGGGCTGGGTTCTCGGGATTCCTGTGGGATGCAACAGCTGGTGTGGAGCTGAGAGACGCTGCATCACAGGAGAGCTCGCCCAGCAACGGACACGGGAAGCCCTCTGGCCCCAGCCCGTACCTCGCGAGGTTCAAGGTACCCTCTTCATGTCATCTGCACAGCCAACTCCTTGTAAAAAGGAAAACAAAGTCTTTCTTGTAAAAACCAAGCAAGAGGAGCCTCATGTTTAGCTTTTTGCCTTGATTTTGTTCTCTCGGGATTGGGTTAACACCTGCTCCTGGGGCTTCCTTGTCAAGTGACCTTGCCCAACGCATAAATGAAGGGGATCTTGAGGGACCCTAAGATCTGGTTAACTCTGACAACTGGGCAAGGAGGAAGAGGAGAAGCCCTATGGCACACACCTGCAGTCCCAGCTACCCAGAAGGCTGAGGTTAAGGAACTCTTTAGCCCAGAAGTTTAAAGTCAACCTAAGGAGACTCCATCTCAAAAACAAAACAAGAGGAGGAAGACAGTCAGATAGCCAGCTCCCAAACCCAACACATCAGCAGCACCTAGGGAGATTTTCTTAAAATCACAGATTTTGAGACCTTATCCCAGACAGACAGAATTTCTAGAATAGAGCCCAGGACTGTCTGTTTTTCAAAAGCACCTTGAGCAGTTCTTCAGCCTGCCTGGCACTGGTTACTGAAACCTGGCATTTGGCAATGGCTGGATTGGGGGTCACAGAGCTGCTCTGAGACACCCTTCCCCTCAGCTCTTCTCAGGTCTTATATCCTTATATCCAGGCCAGATACTCCTGGCCCTGGAGGGAGCCTCTGTCTCATGGAGTCTGGGAGCAGCTAACGCAGATTGGTCTGAACACTGGTCCTGAATCTGCCTGGATGCCCTTGGGAAATGTAAATGGACACCAAAATGCTTAGAAGCTGGGCAATGAGAAGGAGGAGAAGCCAGGAGCTCAGACAGTGAATGAAAGTTATCCTCATGGTATTGAAACTGTGAAACCCCAGGACAGGCAGAGAGGACCCTCACCACGGAGCCCAGCAAGCCCATCACCTGCTGGGCATGGGGACCTCCTCCTTTCTGTGTGCTCCATAGCAGTTCTGAAGCCTGGGAGCCGCCTCTAACCCCAGCGTAGTTTATCTCTGGCAGGAACCCCCTATGTTAGGGGCTATAAGCCCACATATGCCCTCTCGTACTTGTACCTGTAGAGGTGAATTGCAGGGGGTGGTGGTGTGGTGTTCACACATAGAGTGTCTGCTGTGGTCCCCAGTGGCACCTCTCACTCTCCTGCCTGTGCTATTGATGGGGTTCTGTCTGCGCACACACCCACCTGTGTGCTGATGAGTGAGTCAGCCAGGTACTGTCTTTACAACCTCCTAGTATCACATGGGGCCACCCTTTTACATCAAGTGGCTATTCTGGCTTTGACCAAGCAGGGCAGCAGCCAGAATCAGCGGGTGTCACTAAAAGGCAGGCTGTTTTTAATAGACCAATAAGAAAATGCTACGGAGTCAGGATCCATGGGCCTAAATTCTCTAAAGTGGTACCCTAGCCAGGCACTTGACCTTTTGAATGTGACTTCAGGTCACATTCTAGGGCAGGCATGTGGTCTAGTACAGAGAGGAACTTATCTCTTCATGTAGTGTGTCCCAGCCCTGGTCTCAAGGTGGTTTCTCTGTGGGTTAGAGCCACAGCTGCAGAGCTGTCAGCCCAGATGGGTGTTGGTCTGCAAACTGGGATCACATCTGCAAAGCAAAACTGGCATCCTCCATTCCATGGGGGCTTCCCCGATACCCTTCCTTTCTTGCTAGTGTTTAACATTTGTTGCTATAACAAATGGAATGGAAAGATTGCCCAGTCCTGAGGAGCTGAGCAATACTGCGATGGCCCAGAAGATAAACTGGCCTTATATGTACATGCCTGCCGACCGCAGAAGCTACCCTGTGGGGTGCAGGGCTGGGGTGCACATCCTCTGCTGCCCAGCTTCTGTGAGTTTGGGAGTTTCACACATGTAAAATCAGGTTAAAGTGACTATCAGAAGAGAGTGGGCCCCAAAGGGTTAAGAACCCAAAGGAGATTGTGTGCGATGTATGTGGAGTTGGGGAGGAGACAGATCCCATAGTGGATCCTGGCAGGGGAGCCTCTTGTTTGTTCACAGTCACTTGCTAAAGATACCTCGTCCTTCTCTATGGTGACTTAGGAGGAAAAATTAAAACCTGACACTTGCAGATAGAGCTAGGGAGGAGTAAGGGGTGGGATATTGGAGGTAGAGTTGCAGGGTGGCCTGGTGAAGCAAAATCGGTCTTGTTCCTGTAGGTCTTGTGCCTTGGAAGAGTCTAAGATGGATTGCCTTGCACTGTGCCCTGGGGTGTGAGCTGGCTTTGTGTTGCTTATGTTGCCAGTGGTGTTTATGAAGCTGTTGTAACGGATGCAGGAGACATGAGCCTCTAAGCTCTTCTCTGTTACCTTGTTCCCTGATGCCCAGGTGGGAAGTAATGACTTGACCCTTGTTAACCTTCACCTGGCAGCGCTGACCCTCACAGCGGGAGAGAATGCAAGCAAGAACCACAGTGATGGCCACCGATTGGCCAGCTTTGCACAGACCCTGCAGGAAACCCTGAAAGGTAGGAAATGGTCTTGGTGACTGGGACACACTTCTCCAGGGCAGGTGGCAAATGCCTCTGCCAAGCTCTCCCTCTCTCTCTGACCACTTAGGCTGACCATTTGTCAGCAGCGTGTGCATCACAGGAGATGAACACATGCCTGCATCTCAGAGCCCCGCTGACTCAGTGTGTAGTCCCACCTTTGTCTCTCTGGACCTAGGATGTGGAACCAAGGCATTGGCTTTTGGCTTTTCAGCCTCTCTTGGATGGAAAGCATTAGGGGAACAAATAAAAATATAAGTAATATCACCCACACCTGTGATAACTCATCCTGGGTCCAGTTGCCTCAGGCCACCGCTCTGGTGGTATAAGTGCAGATTTGTACATGCTCTTGTGGAAGAGTGACAGGAGGTGACGAGGGGAAATGGCATGCCCCTGTGAGTGGCAGATTGAGTTTCTTCCCTGTTGAGATGCAGATCGTGATCTCAGCTCCTTTAAGCCAGCATGGGAGCTCAGAAGCATCTCCAAACCCCATCTGGTGAGGGTAGGGGCAGTCGTCGCCTCCCAGGAGCATGCAGAAGGGAAGTAGAACGTAGGAGGGTTTCAGGGTACACAAGTTGACTCTAAAACACCAGAAGATTTAAAGACTGCTGCAAAGAGCAGGACCTCAGGAGAAAGGCGACCCTTCGTCTAGGCTCTGCACTTGCTGACGCAGGTTTCCTGCATTGGGTTGACCAGAAGGGAAGTCCACACGGCTGTAAATATGGCAGTACATTCAATGTGGCTTGATTTTTCAGAACAGCAACCTTCTGTAACTGATGATGGATGTGCAGCTGAGATTTGGAAGTCTCTGTTCTTGAGTCGTGAACAGTATTTTCTAGCTTTCTAACACTTCTGCTTGATAGATTGCCCTGCTTGTTAAATGAGGGATTCAATGAAGATTCAGCTACAAAAATATTTCAAAGAATGGACTTACATTTTTAAAGTATTTTTTCTATTGTAATGAAATACATATAACATAAAATGGACCATTTCAATCAGTTTTAAGTATGCAGCTCAGTGGCATTAGGTGCATTTACGTCACACCATCCACTTCCAGAACTTCTTCATCTTCCCCAGCTGAAACTCTGCCCGTTAAATGGTAACTTCTCGTCTCTCCTTCCTCCCTCCTTCAGCCCCTGGAGACCACCATATTACCTACTTTCTATGAATTTGACTGCATCCATTAATTTGTTGGGGACTCTGCCTCCATCTGGTGACTGTTGTGAATAGTGCCTCTACAAATATGCTTACACAAGCTTAAGTTTTGAACCAGGACCTACTCTGATCAGTAGGTCAGATTTGATTTGCAAAGTCCAGTTCTACTTAGATGATTAGTCCTCGGGCTAAGAACAGTCAGAGGAGATGTTTATGCTGAGATGCCCCATCCAGGAAGTAGCTGCATGGGAAACTGTTTTTTTTTTTTTTTTTTTTTTTTAATTTATTTATTTTTTTATTGTAAACAAATGGGATACATGTTGTTTCTCTGTTTGTACATGGCGTAAAGGCATACCATTTGTGTAATCATAAATTTACATAGAGTAATGTTGTTTGATACATTCTGTTATTTTTTCCCTTCCCCCCACCCCTCCCACCCCTCTTTACCCTCTATACAGTGCTTCCTTCCTCCATACTTGCCCCCCTCCCTAACCCTAAGTCTAACCCTAACACTAACCCTTCCCTCCCCCCCATTATGTGTCATCCTCCACTTATTAGCGATATCATTTGTCCTTTGGCTTTTTGAGATTGGCTTATCTCACTTAGCATGATATTCTCCAATTTCATCCATTTGCCTGCAAATGCCATAATTTTATCATTCTTTATGGCTGAGTAATATTCCATTGTATATATATACCACAGTTTCTTTATCCACTCATCAATTGAAGGGCATCTAGGTTGGAAACTGTTTTCACTCACAATTAGTATCTCCCCTGAGGATGACTGGATAGCATTTCATACCTGTGGATAGTTCTATTGTTCTCCATCTTGGACTATTCTTTACGTGGAAGCTGAAAGGAAAGATGCAGTTAATAATGTCTCTGACAACCATAAGCAGTCGCCATCCCCCCCCCCATATCCAGGGAGGGGTCAGGTTTTTGTCAGAAAACAGGCAGGTTATTGTTCCAAACTGCCAAGGAACTATTGACCCACAGCCTGGCTCAGCCTTGACCTGTCCAGGTAGGGACAGTGACTCACACTCCCTCTGTCCTCTGCTTGTAACTAATATCCAATTAATTGTTAACATGTAACACTTCAGAGTCAGGGATTCAGGAAGTGCCGCAGCCCGTCCGGGTGCAGCAAGGGTGAATCGATTAGCAGAGGGGTTGGCTCAAACAAGACAAAGCCTGCATTTCCCACAGCGAACAGAAACGATTCCATTTGCAAAGTCCAGGCCTTTCCGCCTTCTTCTGGAATGTGCATCCCGGTTGACGTCAGCAGGTCATGTGCCAGTCCTCTGATGCGGCTCTCTTCTTTCAGACTTGACTAGGGCTGGAGAACTTGGCTAGGGCTGTGAACTCAGCAAGAGAGGAACAGGGTGTGGAGCCATGGTTGGCATCTGGTAGGGCGTCCCTCAGTGGAGACCCCCGTTCCAGTGGTTGTCACTAGCACTTTGTCCAGAGGGTTTCTGAGGAAATCAGCCCCTGGCATTCTCCCCTCACTCCTGGGAACTAAAGAAACAAACTATTAGGCACCCACTCCAGGCCAATGGATGTCAAGGAGGCCAATCTGGGCTTCTGCAAGCCTGTAAGAACTGCCTCCATGACATTACCAACACAGATTTAGCTGAAAGAATAATCCAGATGAACCTGTCCAAAGAGAGAACCTTTGTTCTCTCAAAGTCACACAGAACTGGTTGGTTGACCCCTGACACCAGCCTCTTCCTGCTTTCAGTATTGTCTTTTTAAATTTATTTTATTTTATTTTTGGAGGTACCAGGGATGGAACCCAGGAGTGCTTTACCACTGAGCTACATTCCCAGTCCTTTTTATTTTTATTTTGAGACAGGTTCTTGCTAAATTGCTTGGGTCTCACTAAGTTGCGGAGGCTGACCTCAAACTTGTGATCCTCCTGCCTCAGTCTCCTGAATCAGTGATTACAGGCATGCACCACCACATCTGGCTAGAACTGTCTTTCTGATCAGTTTTTTGGGTTTCCCAGTGAAAATCTTCCTCATTCCACAGGAACCTTCTGCCTCAGTCTTTCATAACTGTCACTTCTCCTTAATAATCAATAAATGCAGCTTCTTTCTGTCCTTTCAAAATCAAACTGCACCTAGTTTTGAGGTATTCCTAGGGCCGATTTGCTGATTTGATCAATATGTGCTTCTCTCACTGGTGCAGCAGGCACTGTTCCAAGCTCACGGTCTTGTAGCTCATCAGTCCTCCCTCTGTAAAGAGCCCTGGATTGAGGACTGGCTCTGTGACCTTGGGTAAACTGTTCAGCTTCTCAGATGCTGAACTTCCTACCTGCAGAGAGGATGTGGTAATGGCACCTGCCCCATGGGGTTGTGACAGTTAAATGGCATGCTGTCCAGGAAGAGGTCAGCACAGAGGCCAGCACACAAAGAGGACTCGGTGACTGGTCATTAATGCTGGCCAAATATGAGTTGTGGTCATTAATGTTATTCTCAAATTGGCTTTCCTGTTGGAAGTTGGCACTATGTCTCGAGACAGCCTGGGCTCACCCTGATTTGCTGTCCAGGTTGCTGTGATCTAGGGACCTTGCAGTGAAGATGCAGGGGAAGCTTCCAGCCTGTGGCTTTGTTCCTGGCAACCCCTGGAGGAGGGAGCCATATGCAGTGTATGAGTGCCCTCTGGTGGTGTCTTCTGTCATTTCACTTCAAATGCCCTCTGGACATTATTACTGAAGCATATTCACACCAAAGAAAAAGATTTGGTGACTGTCTCAGATACTTTTATGATTTCACTTAAGAACTAAATTCCTTAAATCCTGCCTCACAAATTCTGACATAAATTCCACTCCCTGGGTCATGTGTTTTCCCTGAAGTGAACTCATGACTGGAAGGGTGAGGCAAAGTTCATAGGAATCCCTGGCTTCAGTTCATTGTTCTTTCAGAAGTTCTATTTGCTTTGCTTGGAAAATATTTCAGAACTGTTCCACTTCCTGTAGGAGTAAATCAGACGGTGGAAGAAACAATGTCTCACTTACTCTAAAGAGAAAACCTTTTCACTTTGGCCTTGATATCACTTTGTAGTCCTTACTTACATATAAATAATTACTTTCTGCTGGTGTCTAACACTCTTGTGAATCTGGTTCAAGAGACTCAAATGTAAGGAGGACTGAGCTGCACATGGAAGGCCCCACGCCAGGCACTTACAGTAGCAACCAGGAGGAAGTGAACTATTCTCCCTATTTTTTCAACTAAAGAACTCACCCAAGGCCAAGGAACTGAGAAGTGGCAAAGCTCAGATTCCATCTCGGAGTTATTCAGCTGTTTTCTGTAGAACTGGGACTAGGAGCCAGCCAGTGTTTCAGATAAACTGCTCTCTAGGGTTTTGATTCATTTTCAGTAACTCTCTTTGACTATTCTTCCTCCTAGTTAATTTGGATTAATAGAGTGAAACAAAGACTCAGGGAGAAAGGAGACAAAAGAATCACTGCTCTTAGAGAATATGATTGTCAGTTTACCACACTTAAACAGACCCAGCAAAAGAATTATGAAAACTGGCTAGTTCCAAAAAAAAATGAGAGAGAAGAAAAATGAGTTTTTGATATCAATAATCCTGTTGAAAAATATGGAATAAAAGCAAAGATTCCATTCAGATTGTATTTATAATAAAAATTCAAAATATCAAATACTTAAGAGATATGGTGATAAAATGAAGATAACTATAAAACTACTAAAGAACATTAAAAAGCATTTGAATCGATAACGCAGCATGTCATTCTTGGGTGGGAAGACTCAATAATTCAAGAAATCCATTCATGTCATATCTATGTGTATATTTACTGTACCAGATTTTAGCTGAGCCCTGGGAGGGGTTCCCAAGCCTGCTGCACATAGAATCCCTAAGAGCTGTAGGAAATGCTGAGGATCAGACCACCAGAGAGTACACCAGAATCTCTGTGCCCCTAGGACATCCAGTTTCTGGGGATGAGACTTGAGCGTTAATATTTTTTGGAGCCCCCATTGTCCCAGGGGCTTTTTAGAGATTCCCCTCCCACTTCAGTTAGAGCGGCTCCATTTGTACCTATTCTACTTTTCAGGCTTCCTATGGGGTTTCATTTGAGAACTGGAATTCCCTGTTTAAACACACACACACACACACACACACACACACACACACACGTAGGACTGAGATTGTAGCTCAGTGGTAATAAAGTCTTTGTCCGGCACATGTGCAATCCTGGGTTTGATTCCAACTACAACAGAAATAGATAGATAGATAGATAGATAGATAGATAGATAGATAGATAGATAGATAGCCAGCCAGGTGTGGTGGTGCATACCTGTAATTCCAGTGGCTTGGGAGGCTGAGGCAGAAGAATTGCAAATTTATAGCCAACCTCAGCAATTTAATGAAGCACTAAGCAACTTAGTGAGACCCTGTCTCAAAAAATAAAAAGTACAGGGGATGTGACTCAGTGGTAAAAACCCTCTGGATTCAATCCCAAGTACCTAAATAAATTAATTAAATAAATGAATAAATAAGAAAGAAAAATGTTTGAAAACTACTGACTTGAAATTGATCCATCTCTAGGATGTATTGATAAGTAGAAAAATCAGGTAGGATCTGATAGGTGAAGTTACTATGATTCATGTGAAAATAGATAAACTTGTCTGTTCATTTATGTGTAAAAAAGAAGGAGACACAGGAACAAGGAACAACCTCGTCTTGGCCAGCTGAGGATGAGAACTTTAAATGAAGTTAATATTGGTTTACTAAAAAATCAAATCTTAATTTTCAAATCAAATTAACTGTCAACATTCCAATAATCTTAATGAAGGATTATTAAAATATATTATGGTACCAGCTCAAGAAAAGATCCACAGGATGGGATAAAGCTCAGAAACAGATACATGATACACCAGATGTTTAAATGGTGGGTTGGTATCATAATTTAGTTGAGAAAGAAAGGATTCTTCAAGAAATGATACTGTCAGAGTGGTCAGTTGTTTGTGGGGAAAATAAAAGTAAATTCCAAACAGGGTAAAGAACAAAATGTGAGAGATGATGCTATAAAAAGAATTCAGTGAATATCTATTTGATTCTGGAGCCACTATAGGAAAAGTTTGTTAGATAGTAGTACATAAAAAAATTACACATCTGTGCTTAGTTGATGTGCTTCCTTTGGTCGTAGACCAAATAAAAAGATGTGATGGTCAGGGAAAGAAAACACTTCCTAGATATATGAAGAGTTCATGTAGATCAATAAATAAGCCACTGTACCCTGGTCAAAAAAGAGACATGATGAGCCTCCCAGCACACAGATCTCAGTTTCTAATACTATTCTCAGATAAGTTCTTCTTTGAGAAGTGACTGATTCTAGACTGCAACAGAAAAGACACAGGATGATCCTGGAGCATCTTGGCCACTCAGGAAGGATGAAAGTGCCCAACCAAAACCATGGTGGGTATATAAACCATGGTGGGTATATAAACCATGGTGGGTATATGCCAACAGGAAATGGGAACCATCAGCAAGAGCTCCCAAAGATGAAAGCTAGAAAAAATGAAGCAACAAAATAACATATTAGTGGTTTAGGACTGAGTGTATAAAGTAAGTACTCAGGAGTCCATACTGATACAGACAAGTGATTGAATACATTAATGAATGATGAAGAAGAGAGAAATCTCCTGCACAGCCGAATTTCAAGTGATTCATGTAGAGATGCCAACCTCAAAAGGGGAAACGTGACTACCGATAGAAAGAGGCTTCCAATTTCACACACCAAACTAATCTTTTCAGCGAGAATTCTCATTGTTGGTGAGGGATGCAGACAGGAGCGTCCTTACCTTACTGGAGAGGGTTGTCACTGGAGCAGCCTTTGGAAACTGGGCTGGCACTGTCTATCCAGTATCTGGACAGTGGCCATGTTGTTTTAAGTGGAATTCTAGACTGAGGACAGAAAGCAGAGATACAGATATTTGAATGAGTTTCTCATTTCAGCATTTTGTACAGCTTTGGAAATAGCCTTAAAAATGACCCACAGCAGGAGAATTATAAATCATGTCTGTCACCATGGGTGTTGGATGCTATTGCTGCTCATTGAAGGCCAGGAAAGGACCCAGCCTTTCCCTTGGTCCAGTGATCTGATTTAATCGTCAGGCAGATAGAGCACATCTGCCAGTCAGGGAGTAGCCCTGCTTACCTCTCCAGTCTCATCTTGAGCATCTGGCTTCTTGACACCCTAGATGGTAGAAGCGTCCAACTCTTCTAGGTACTGCCTCCAACACACAGGAAACCAGGCAGTTTCCTAACTCCCTTCCCTTGCATGGGTTCCTGCTCACCTCACTGCCTTGAGTACTCCGACGCATCCTCTAAAACCCAAGAGAGCCATCACCTCCTCTGGGGAGCCTCCCCTGGCCACCCTTCCATGTGCTGTGTTCTCTATGCTGCTGGTTTTATATTCAGACTCTGCTCTTGTCTATTAGACTGTGAGCTCCTAGAGGGCGGGAATGTGTTTTATTCATCTCTAAATCTCCCAAGCAGTAGGACGTGAGTAGGTGCTCTGTAAAGTCTGTTGGGCTTTAGTTAAATATCTGGGCAAGACCCTAAGCCTTTTCCCACTATTGGATTTGAACAGGGATGGTTTCTGTGTCACACTTCTCCTTTCCAAATTAACCTCCTCTTCAAGTTTGGGGGAAGGCAGTCTCATAAGAAATTTGGAATAATTGGGAGAATGAGAACCAAGCTGCAGTCCTTGCCCTGGAGAGTCAGCCAGGAAATCACAACCTCCTTGACTGAGGTCAAGGTCGAGTTCTGCTTCCTACCTGCTCCTTAATTCCTGATTTTCTTCCTTCCACTTCTAGGAGAAAAAGATGTCATTATTTTAGGGGATTTTGGCCAAGGACCAGATAGCAGTGACTACGATATCCTGAGGAGGGAAAAATTCTACCACCTGATCCCAGCACACACATTCACCAACATCAGCACCAAGAATCCTCAGGGCTCCAAGTCTCTGGACAACATCTGGATCAGTAAAAGCTTGAAGAAGGTGTTCACAGGTAGGGGAGGAATCCCTCGCACTTCTTCTTATTGAGCAGTGCCATGCCATCTTGCCACCTCTGCGGGCATTTATGAGGTCATCATTTAGGTAGTGACCATGTAAGTATCATTCAATTGGAGAGACTTTTAAGCCTAAAGGGGTGCGGCACATAATTAAAAGGTGCCCCACCGATCTCAGGCAAACCTCGTTGTAGATCATCCCTGTCGATCAGCAGAGTTCATCTCATTCCAAGATGAGCTGTAACTTACCCTAACTTTGAGAACACTTAGTCATTCAGCAGACAAATGTTCAGGCCCTGTGTTGTGGATGGGGCTCCCCGACAGGCTGTTGTGGGTTGAGCAATGTCATGATGGGATGACAGAAGTGCTCAGTGCTCCACAAGCAGCAAGATGTGGTAGGTAATCTCTCTTCTTGGGACACGCAGCCACTCTCCCCAACTACATACAGCCTGCTGAGTCAGGAGACGGCTAGTCGGCTAGTCAGCAGTAAGGAGGGACAGAGGGGGTGTGTGTGTGTGTGTGTGTGTGTGTGTGTGTGTGTGTGTGTGATGCTGGGGATTGAACCTAAGTCTCTCCCATGCTAGGCAAGCTCTCTGCCCCTGAGCTGCACCCCTAGCCTAACAGTAGGATCTTTTGATGAAAGACAAAAACAGTGGTTCTGAGCCCTTCCTGGCTGTTGTACTAAGTCTCCAGATGTCTATCACTCTTCCACAGGAGATTTAAAAATAAGAAAAGTAGCGATGCCTGGGTCCCCCTATGAGAGTCTTAACCTGCAACCAGGACTGAGACCCTGGGGACTGGAATTGCTAGTTCGGGTGGCAGGCAGCCAGCTCCCTGAGGCAGACTCTCAGGGATTCCCCATTGGCACATGTGCAGCTTTGGCCCTGTACCTGCAGCCTGATTCCTGGGTCTCTTCCCTCTCCCTTCAGGTCACTGGGCGGTGGTGAGAGAAGGGCTCACGAACCCTTGGATTCCAGATAACTGGTCCTGGGGCGGAGTGGCTTCTGAACATTGCCCTGTGCTTGCTGAGTTTTACACAGAAAAAGACTGGAGCAAGAAGGAAGGTCCTCGGAATGGCAACGGGGTCAACTTGGAGCGGAGTGAAGCCAACATTAAGCATGAGCGATGATGATCCCAGCTGGATTTTTCCACTCTCTGACCCAGCTGGGTCCAGGCAAGGAATTGGCCCTTTCCGGTGACAATGCAGGGCCTGTCCATCTTCGCTCTGAGGAAGTCCGCACATGGGCCTCTGCCCACGGCCTCCTCTGGGGACACTTTAGGACCTCTCCTGGTGGGTGGGCGAGCATGTTGGGCCCTTGCTGCACCAGGCAGTCACAGCAGAAGCCCACTGAGATCTGAGATGGCTCCTTGGATGTGCTGAGCTCTGCAGAATGGGGCTGACGTTACTGCTGGCCACCAGGCGGTGTGAGAACAGCCGCAGAACTAAAGAGCCCCAGCCCTGGTTGAGCCACGCCAGAGCTCTCGTCTCTGACCCACCAGGATGTGATGTTCCAGCTGCAAATTGCAGAAAGCTTTTAACTGTGATTGAGCACTCTTCTCAAATATTTTGAGTGGTGATTTTTAGTTTTGTTTTGAAAAAATAAACAGATTAACCTGCCTGGCTGCAGTGAGAGTGTGGGACAGGTTTCCTGCTGCATGTCGTCACCATCAGATCCTCTCTTTGGAGCTTCTCACAACCTACCCTCTTTGCTCTCCACCCTAGACCTGCAGAGGTGCCTCACACCTGCTGCCTGGCCTTTTCGTGTTGCAAAATCTTCCTTTTATCCTGGGCCCTCCCCCCAAGCTCCTTCTCTGTCCCCACACCTTTGCCAGATGTAAAGGTCTTGAGCACCACGTGTGCTTCTGGGCACTTCCCTGAGAAAATTCTATCACAGGACATCTTTCCCTCCCTCCTTCCCACCCACTCGTTTTCCATCAGATTCCTAGCTGGGTCTCACTTTCGTTGATTTCTGTGAATATACAATTGGGTTTCACATCCACAGATTCAAAGTCCCTCACATCCACAGATTCAAAGTCCCTCGGGTTAAAAATATTCAAAAAAGATATGACAGCCGAGTGCTGTCACTGCGTGCACACCTGTAATTTCAGCAACTTGGGAGGATGAGGCAGGAGGTCTCAAGTTTAAGGCCAACCTCAGCAGCTTAGTGAGATCCTAAATAAATAAAATAAAATAAAAATAAAATAAAATAAAAAATAAAATAAAAAAGGGATGGGGATGTGGCTGGGGAATGCCCCTGGGTTCACTCCCTAAAACCACAAAAGAGAAAAGAAGAAAAAAATTATGTCTGTACTGAATATATACAGACAACATAGAGACTTTTTTCTCTTTTTCTCTAAACAATACAGTACACAGCTATTTACACAGGATTTATACCATATTAGGCATTATAAGTCATCTAGAGATTATTTAAAATATCTGGGCTGCCAGGCATGGTGGCATATGCTGAAGTTCCAGCTCCTCGAGAGACTGAGGTGGGAGGATCACTTGAGTCCAAGAATTCAAGACCAGCCTAGGCAACACAGACCCCCCAAAATAATAAAGTACACGGGAGGATGTGTGTGTGTTATATGTAAATACTGTTCCATTCAATGTAAGGGACTTGAGTATCCACAAAGTCTAGCATCCTTGGGCAGGGGCTGGAATCAGTCCCTCACAGACACTGAGGGATGACCGTTTGTTAATTCACAATACATGGAGAGTGAAATGTGAACATCTCAAGGAGGGAGGGTCCGTCTGTGGTTGGGTCCCCCTTCAGGCACTTCATCACACTGTCCCAGTGGGATCAGAATAATAATGCCAATTTCCTACCTGCTAAACGTCACTGTTACAGTTTGTGAGACGTCCCCCAAAAGCTCACATGTGAGACAATGAAAGAGGGTTTCGACGGGGAAATGATTAGGTTATGAGAGCCTTAGACTTATCAGTGGAGTGATCCCTGATGGGATTAACTGAGTGGTAAACGGAGACAGGTGGGGTGTGGCTATGGGGTATATATTTGTATCTGGCAAGTAGAGTCTCTCTCCTCTCTCTCTCTCTCTCTCTCTCTCTCTCTCTCTCTCTCTCTCTCTCTCTCTCTCTCTCTCTCTCTCTCTCTCTCTCCATTCTGATCATCATCTGAGCTGGTTCCCTCTGCTACACTCTTCCACCATGATGTTCTGCCTCACCTTGAGCCCCAAGGAATGGAACTGGCCTTCCATAGACTAAGACCTTTGAAACTGTGAGCCCTCAAACTTTTCTTCCCTAAAATTGTTCTGGCCAAATCTTTTAGCTATAGCAGCAATAAAGCTAACTGAAACAGATGTGCTAGTAGTAAATAGATAGTATCCAAATTCAGATTTTTTTTTTTTTTAGTTCAAAACCCATGGTCACGTATCAACTTTATGCTTAACATTAATGTAAAAGTATAAAAATAAAGTGAAAAGCTAGGTCATGAGTTGGGATTACCTAGGTTCTCTTGAGTTCAGAGGCTCCATTGTCCTACCAGGCTCATGGGTCACTAGAACTAAGATTGAAGTGGGTGAGGTGAGGACTCAAAAAGTCCCTGTACAGAGAACAGACCAGGCAGACAGGGAAACTACTGGAAGTTTCCTTTGTCATTATTCATACTCTTTTTAGCTTCCTCGAGCTGACTTAGCTACCCAATATTCAGTGTTAGTGTCCTCCAGGTAGACAGCCAGAACCATATGCTCTGAAGGTACATTGGGGAATAAATATGCACATTGGTCTGAACAAAAACCAGGCAGGCCTCCTGTGTTGTTCACCTGTTATGACAGCAAAAGGCTCACACACAACTCTGACCAATTCTTTAGCTCCAGTTTGGGAAACACAATCAATATGACCATCAGTTGCGCCAGACTGGGAACAAGACTGACTATTTCTGTGCCATAGCACATGGCAGTGAGTGCAACTCATGCTGGCTCACTACAACACAGACAGATGCACACGTAGGATTGCCCTTCCCCACCCAGGCCTGACTCTCAGGCATCCTTCAAACAGTGACCATGACTTTGGTGTCCACACACTCAGCTGGTTTATCACTATGCAGAAGTTACAGAGGAGTGCAGATGTCTATTGGAAATGTGGTTTTCCCAAAGAATTAGTTGAATCTTAAGTTCAAAGTCTTGTCAATTCCATAAAGAGCCTTGCAAAAACTAGTTCACAGATTTCAGGATGAAAAATGATTCCAGAGAGCCTGGTTAGACACCCACACTTTCTTTCCTTCATTTCAGCATGGAGTGTGTCAGAAGGGGTACCTGTTTTCTGACCTTCTGAAAACATGGCATTGAAAGAAGATGAATGAGTATGAGCCCAGCAGTATGGAATCCTCAGGATGTGGATTTCTGGGCTGTTTTCTGGGCTGATGTGCCCAGAAAAGCTCTTGGTGTTTGATAACAAGACACCCCAAAGACCATGCCATTAAGCAGGGCACACATGGCTCTCAGGTATGATCAAGGACAAAATATCCCTCATTCCCACAACCAAGGAGATAGGTGCATGAGCCTCCCAAGTCTGACCAAAATTAAACCCTGCACAGCACAAAAAAGGCATATATTCCTCATTGAAGTGATATATTCTGGGTTGGAAATGTGGCTCAGTTAGTAGTGTACACACTACTGAGTGGAAAAAATGTGGCTTTTATGTAAAGACAAGTCCTTGAATGAGATCAGAAGCCAGAACAGGAGTATGACCATGGGATTTGCAAAGCCACATTTGTCCTCTATATGAAAATGTCTTTTTAAAATTTTTTTAAAAATTTTTATTTGTTCTAATTAATTGTACATGACAGTAGAATGCATTTATACATTTTGATAGATCATACATAAATAGAGTATAATCCCTCACTTTTCTGATTATACATATTGAAAATGTCTTCTGAATTCCCTAATAATATGCTATCCAGTCTGAATTCTTCATACAGCCTGAAACAAATGGTTTTACAAAGTTCATCCTTGGGTCATTCAGTTCACATAGATGTGCCATTACAAACATTTTTAAAATGGAAAATAAAAAAAATTCGTAAGCACATCTTCCAGACTCACTTATGAACTGGTGTCTGACTTGTTGAAGTGTTGGACCACACAGATAAAACCAACCACATATCATTTACTGTATAAAGTACCACTGACAATTAGAATGACCTTTTATGCTAATAGGCCCTGAGCTGTCAATAAATGATATTTTGTGTAGCAATCCAAAGAGCCCAAGTGATAATTCAAGGAAATAGCTGGGTTAAACAACCATGCTGTGGTTGTTTCTAATCTGAAAATGTGGTCTTTGGGAATGGGACAGGGAGCTGGACACTCTTCCAATAGTCTGTCCGGGTCGATGTAAGGGGTAGCAGCACAGCTTACAGGCAGTTGAATTAATCACAGGAAGAACCCCTGTGCTCCAGGACCAAACATTTTGACTGAGGATATTTCCACACCTTGCCCAGCCCAGGATGACCCTTGAATACCTAGGGAAGCTAATTATTGGGAGTCTAGAAGCTTCTCCTCTTCTAACCTGCTCCTTGAGTGACCTAGTGATTGTCAGTCCCTTTCTCAGATCCATTCCTTTTCTTTCCTATGAAGTATCCTCCTCATATTCTTTACTCCCAGGTCAGGGAAACCGTGACTTATCAAGGAAAACATTGCTGTGTCACTCACCAAACACTAGAGGAAACTTGAAACCTGTCCCAGGACAGGAGGCACAGGCTGTAGCCTAAGTTCCCACCTGGCTGCTTGGTGGGAACAGGGTAGAAGAGAGGAACCAGCAACCACCCTCTGGGTATATCAAGTCCCAGTAAGCAGTGACTGAAGGAACCCACTGTGCCTCATCTCTTCCTGTACTTGAGGTTCATAATGTGCTACACAGATGCCATTAAACTGAGTTTATTACCTACAAATTTCCCCATCAACTGCTCTGTGATTTGCCCTGCCGTCAAAATGCTCCTTAGGAGATAAGATTGTCATGGACTAAACAGGTTACAGGCCTGGTCCCCTCACATTTGCACTTCCTTCTCCCATCACCACACACCCAGACTCTTCCCCCACTAACTGGACTCTGCTGTCCCCACATATGTGCTGTGATTTCTTTCTCACCAGTCCTGATGGCAGCACCAGAGACACATCTTCAGGGAGAGTCCCAGCCTCAGGTTATACCCCAGCCTGCCTGTCTCTGTTATCACTGTATAAATTGTCTGCCTATCATTAGCCCTGCAAGTTTCTTTCACTAACATTGTTTTAGTTAATTGATTTATTTGTGCTAATTATTTCCCTGGTGGGCAGTGGATGTTTGATAAATGAGAGAGAAAACGCATGAAAACAAATTCATGAGGACAGGGAGGCAATTTTTCTCCTCTGAAAAGCATCCAAGGCATAAAGTTTGCTGGTTTACAGTACTCACCAATTCATTTTGGGGTCTAGGGTCTTTTTCAGCTTCTGTTCCACCTTGCTATTTTTCTTGTTGACTTAAGACCCCAGGATGGCTCTTGCAGCTCCAGCCATCACCCCCACATTTAAGAGGCAAAATGATGCAAAATCCAATATATTTCCCTCCCTCACAAATGCAGACTTGCACTGGCAAGGAACTCTGGTCGACTGAGTGTTCCATGCCATGTCATGTGTTGTACTACATGGTGAAGCCTGGCTGCTTAGAACTTGGAGAAAGTGTCTGGATTTTGAAGAAACAGAGAGGACAAAGCATAGACTCTGGTGGGTGGGACAGTCTGCTTCAACTGCAAACTAGGTGTGTTCAAAGCACGGCCCCAAGCAGAAGAGGGAGTCTACTAGAACAAGGGATGCATCATGTTCCTGCCGAACCCAGAAAAAAAGCTGCTGGAGATGACAGTGGGTCTGGGCATAAGCATTGGTGGTGAATGGTCTCCTGTCTGTCTGTGGTTCTAGAGCCACCTCTCACCCACGTTGACTCTGCACGTGCAGCTGACCCTAGGAAGAGTCAGTTTATGAGTCCAGTGTCACCCAGCATCAGTCCCGGGAACCACTTCCATGACCACTCAGCACCCTAGAGGAACATGCAGAGATAACTCAGGTGGTTTCTGACCCTCCTCCTCCAAATGCACCTGTTCATATTTTCCTATGTAATCTGAGACTCTCCTTCCTGGTTCTTAGACTGGTCACATCCACAGGAAGAAGATGAAATTCCTCTCCTGGCCAAAGTTCAAAAAATCCTCTGCCTGAGAAGTAGGTTCTCAAACTGCACCTGGACCAGCAATACCCTGAACATGGAAGAGTCAGTGAGGAGTGGCCACCAGGGGGCACTTGAAAACCACCTGACAAAGCTGCCTAAGCTTGGGCTGGGCGTAAGCTTTAGGATTCTAACATGTGGGAAGTTTAGTGAGCACAGCCTGATATCTAGAGGAAAAGGTGTCATTTTGCGATGACATCATCTTTGAAACAAGTACGATTCTTTTGGCCTCCATTTCTCTCATATTCAGCTTTTCTGGAATTTTCCTATTTGTTAAGTGTTTACACAGGAAATCTTCCTGACTTTCCTGACACCTGCTTTTCCCACACCCAGCTCATCTCATTGGGCCAATCTCTAGACCTGTCACACATTTCCCAAACACCAGATCTCACCCAGGCAGGGAGATTTCACATGTTGGAGGGTTAGTGCCCACAACATGAGACCTGGAGAAAATGCTGGATTTCTCTCCAGTATTGTCATTGACACTGATGGACATATTTTTGATGTCTGTGTCTCCCAGATTTGACCTTTGCAGAATGTCCCTATTGATATGACAGAGGTCCAGGATTCCTCAGGCCACCATTCATTCTGAAGCTCTGTAACTGTCAGTATTGCAGAATAGGTGTGGAACCTACCCAGAGCATACTGGAGATGTGAGGCAGAGCACCCAAATCTGCATGGGACTTCCAGAGAGATATAGCATCTTGTTGGACCTTTAAGATACCAGGTACACTTACAGAGGAATTTTATTGCCTATACAGCCTAGGAGCTATACTGGGGATACAAGATCCCATAGCTGGCGAAACCTCTTATTGTCAACTGTACAGTTGGTTCAGATTACAAAGACAGACTCAACCTTCTATAACCAGTCCAGCCCAGATTCATGGCTAAAAAACAGCCTGGGATGGAGACATGGCCCTGCAATTGGGACCAGCAATCAAAAGAGCCTTTGGTGGGCTGAGGGCATTTCTTTAGGGCTGCCCTTCCCCTCTTTGTGTCCCTGGGTTGAGCCCTGCTCTGGACAACACACAGCTTCCTCCAGTAGCAGCCCTGAGCTGGGCTGATTTGCATAACAGGCAGTTCTTCCCAATAAGGGAATAAGAGACACCTGGCCTGCGGGGAACACAGACCAGCCTGGGACTTGAGAAGCACCCACAGGGACATCATGACCTGGATGGCCTTTCTCCTCAGCCTCCTGGTTCTTTGCACAAGTGCTGCCCCAAGACTCCAATATAAACCCCAGTCCAAGGCACCTGTACAACATAGCTGGCCCTAATTCTGAGCTCAGCAGGGCTGTATCTGTGGTGGACATGATGCTCAGCAACCTGATGCAGGATGAGTTTTGGGTTGAAATTCACACACTGTTCTCTGGCTTGTGTGAGTCTGTGGAGGTAAGGGGTTGGGTGTGGTCATGGGTTCAAATCTTCATCCCCCAATCAGGTTCATGGGCCACTATAACTCAATTTGATGCCAGGCGACGCCCTTGGACCTGCAGATTTCCTGAAGCTCTTCCAGGCCAGGGGGAAAGTGGGCATCTCGTGGGAAGGGTTTTTCACCAGTAGTACCCCCATCTCCTTTTATTTCCTTATAGGCTCTGTAGCCTATTATGTGCTGACTCAGCCATTCTCAGTATCAGTTATCCCAGGAGAGATGGCCAGAATCACCTGTGAAGGCAACAAAAATATTGAAATAAAAATGTGCACTGATAACAGCAGAAGCCAGAACAAGTCCCTGTGCTGGTCATTTATGTTCTCAGGGCTCCCTGATGGATTCTCTGTTTCCAACTCTGGGAATACAGCCACCCAGACCATCGGTGCAGCCCAGGTTGGAGATGAGGCTGACTAGTACTGTCAGGTGTGGGGTAGCAATGGTGCTCACAGGGACACAGGCAGTCAGGGAAGTGAGACAAAAACCTGCCACCAGCCTGGTACCCATGGCCCCTCCCTTCCCTAACCAGACTGACAGCAGAGAGCATGCCACCGGGAGTGGAAGAAGTCTCTATTCCCACCCTGCCCTCACATTCCTTAGAGATGTGGGGAAGGTTTCTGCACCTCCCCAGGATAAACTGATTCCATTGGAACTTGAGCAATTCATTCTTATTCACTCCAACTGCCAACTCTCAAAATCTTCAGTCATACAAAACTGAGTCTTAATATTAAAGAGAATTTCACTGTGACAAGGTGTTATTTGCATCCTACTGTCATGTACAACAAATTTGAACAAATGAAAAAAATTTTAAAAAAGAAGGGGGAGGATCTTTCTAAGGTTGGAGGATGTGCCCTTGGAAGGTTTAAGGCAGATCTTTGAAGGAAGGTCTAGACGAATATTCATGTAACCAGAGTTGTACTGGATAGGGTTGGTGCACAGTAGGCTTGGGAGAATTTTGTTGTCGGTATTCATTTGTAAACTTCAATTTGATAAGTTCCCTGTTTGCCCAGGTCAGAACCATTTCTTCAGTGAACCCAGTTGTTTACCAGGGAAATCAGTTTTCAGGAATGTTCCAAAGCAAAGAATTATAGTTTACTCCCTCATCCTCCTTATCACAAGTGTCCTGGGTTCAACAGTGAAACTGACACTGGTGACCTCAGTCCTCAGCCCCAACAAACACTCTCTGCAGGATGACAGTGGCCACTAGAGAGGGGAGCATGTGACATTTCCATAGGAAAACAGACACTCATGTCTGCACATAGAGGGAAGGGAGGTACGGGGTCAACCATCCCAGTTATATAGAACTCTCCACTGGGATAGAGATGACAATGTGAGAGGCCCCCAGTGGTGTCCTTGGGAGGGTTCCCGCTGGAGGGAATGGTCCTGACTGCTGGGTCTACTCCGACTTCTAGCAGGGAGTGAATCCTGCCCATCTTTGCTCCAGCTCCTTTCCAACGATGTCTTCAGCCTCCTTCATCCCTCTCTAGCACCCCCTTCTCGTCGTACTTCCCTTTCATCCATGATCTCCCCTCCCTCTTTCCTCAGCCCTAAGTCTTTCCCTCTACAAGCGCAAGGTCCACTCCATGTCAGGCCCTGCAGAGGCCAGACTCAGAGGTATCGCCAGAGGCTTCCGTCCCCGTCAGCTTTAGCGAAGACGTTGGGGCACCAGAGCAAACACCCCTGGGGAGTCAGCCTCCTCCAGAACTAAGTAGATGCCAGGCGACTGAACTGAGTCCCCTGAACCCAATCACTGGCACCCGAAATGGCTCAACCAAACCTCCAGGAAGTCCCAAATCCATTCCAGCTTCTGGTGGAATATGAGGCCATCTTGGATGCCTCCTTCTGGCCACATCTCTCTCCACCCAAACCTCCTACAAGACTAAAGGTCCTTCATCATCCCGTGGGTATTGAGCCCCGAATTCTCCTAATTACTCATGTGAACTTGAAGTGTGTCGAAGAAAAGATACAACACCCATTTCTACATCAAAAAAATGATTTTATTCCTTCATTTAATCTGTGTATGCATGTATAAAAAGAGTCTAAATTTCACAAGAATAGACACATTAATTTAAAATGCAGGGAGTGTTTCAAATGAAGAATCTGATATTTGATGTTCCTTTGCTCAGTATTCCTCATATAAACATTCTTTCTCTTCTTACTGTCACTTCCTCATAGGTAGGGCCTCTGCAGTGCCAGTGTAGCTCTATAGTCCAATGCATAGCTCAGTGCCTCCCTGGTGTGGTGCTGGAGTCACGGGCTCCTTATGGAAAAGCTCTGACTGCAGTGAGTAGGGCAGAGGCCGCTTCCTCCTAGTGAGGGGACTCAGGGCTGCCAGAAATGGGGCTTGAAAGAGCCATTCACTCCAACCCCTTTCCCACTAGGCTGGGCCTCTCTAAATTACTCTGGACCCATCTAGAACTGCTCCAACTGCAGTACCATTCGCTGACCCCTGAGTTTCAACTTTCTGTTCTGAGAGCAAGAGCCCTGCCCAGCTGTGGGCTCAGGGTCCAAGGCTCTAAGGCATCTCTGGCATTGCCTGGAATGCTCTGCTGCTCCCTCCACACTGGTGACCATCCAAGGCCCCATCCCCAGACTCATTCCCACAGGACCCTGACCCTGCACTGACTCTGACCTCAGAGCAGGAGAACTTGTGGGGATGGACCTTTAAGAGTGAGACTTTAGTCTCTTGAAATCATGTGTCTTGGGTTCCTCTGAGAATCAGATTTCCCTTGTAGAGGTGACCATGAGAACCATGTCAGCCACCTATTCAGGAAGGCGGGAGCAGACAAGAGTACAGACAGAAGCAGCAGGAGCCAGGTCAGCCCTGCACAGCCCAGCAGCCTGTTCACTCTCCATGTTTGCCAGTTCTAATCTGTGCACAGCCCCGTGGACTCCATCACCTATGGGCTGGGTTGGGCTCCTGGTAATGGCCAGGTCATGGAGGATTGGGATCAAGCTGTGTGGGACACAAGCTGTGCCTACCAACCTGGCCTTCATGCCCTACCCTCTCCCCAGGTTAGGGGAAAAATTGCTACAAAGAGACTGAGACCTAAATTTAGAATACCTGGGTCATTCCCTCAATTTGACAACACTGTCCTCGGTTGTCCTGGCAATTTATTCTCCCTGGGCCTCAACTACATCTACCATGAAATGGGAAGACTTGTGTGGATCTTTATTTTTTTTCAAATTAAATGATATAATAACAGAAAGGGTCTCATTAATGGAAAAGTGATTCATCATGGTTTTCCCTGAGTGAGACCATCCTTGTAGGCCCGTCCTTCTTCTGGGAAAATGTGGAAATGGATCAGCAAAGAGTTGGTTTTCTGTGTGGTGGGAGAAGGCTTCCCATGCAGAGAATAGAAGGAAGTTCCCAGTTTGAAAGAAAAGGCACACTAGGTTGATGGGGAAGTCTAGGTTGATGCACTGCAAATATGGTTTTTGGAGTAAAACAGTTATAATGGAGGTGATGATGATGATGACGAGGAGGAAGATGGTGTTGGTGATGTAAACAGGGTTGGGCTTTCATGCCAGAGCATGAAGTGTTCCAATTACATTGCTAATACTGATATTGGAACGGGAGAAAGTGTCAGTCTTGATTCCTATGTATAATGCGTAGGCACTAAATGTTCCCAAAGGGTGACACAAAAATTTCTCTGGATCTGGACGCCTTACAGAAGCACTAGAGTTATTCTCTAAGCTCCATTTTCCTGTTAAAAAAAAAAAAAAAAAAGTCCCAGAGGCAGCTTTTCATACTGAGACTCAGTTACCAGCCTCCCTCCCTGCATAGCACAAATGCTGCCTCTCTGTGCTGTGCTTCACACATGCAGCTCTCACAGAGGGAGAAGGCACTTCTGTCCACACTATTGCAGGTGACAGAGGCTTTTGGTGTCACCTAGAGGAAAGAACCCGTTCTTGGTTTCCTTCATCATCAGCTGACAGCAGAAGTGCTGACAAGACAGACTGGAGTGCTCAGGAGAGACCAAGAGGGAGTCCTGGGTGGAGGTTCAGGACAGGTGAACAAGGGTCAGGCATCGAACTAGAAGTCAGGACAGTCCATCTCATGCCCTGGGCTACTGTAACCATGGTTTGAGGGTCAGACTCTCTGTGCCTCTCCAGGACATTTAAAGATGCCCAGGACACCATACAGGAGTCATCTAAGAAAGGCACTAGAGGAAACTGGCACGAGGTATCAGCCTGAGTAGATTTTGTAGGGTTTAAAATCACTCAGGAGATAAAGCTTTTCCATGTTGTTTGTGTATCTACCCATTTGACAATATGGTTTTGAGGCAATAGAGTTTCTACCCTGTGAAGGTATTGGGGACTCTGAATGTTTCTACTACAACAATAGGTGTTGGAGAGGATGTGGGGGAAAAGGTACACTCATACATTCCTGGTGGGGATGCAAATTAGTGCAGCCACTCTGGAAAGCAGTATGGAGATTCCTTAGAAACTTGGAATGGACCCACATTTGACCCAGCTATCCCACTCCTTGGCCTATACCCAAAGGACTTAAAACCAGCATACTACAGAGATACAGCCACATCAAGGTTCATAGCTGCTCAATTCACAATAGCCAGATTGTGGAACCAACCTAGATGCCCTTCAATTGATGAATGGATAAAGAAACTGTGGTATATGTATATACAATGGAATATTACTCAGCTATAAAGAATAATAAAATTATGGCATTTGCAGGCACATGGATGAAATTGGAGAATATCATGCTAAGTGACAGATACTAATAACAACCAAAACAATTAATTTACAGCATCAAACCAAAGATTTCTTACTTTGGTATCTACTATATTAATTGTCACATAAACAGAGATGACATGTTCAGTTATTGCCAAGTCAATACAGTAAGTTTACATACGGTTTTGCAATTTTAAGTTGTGAACAGGGATAGAAAAGAAGTAATGTAGGATCCAATGTGTGTGAGAGAAGGAGAAAGATAATAGAAGTAGAATATAGAGGATGAGTGATGGATCAGTAAAGGTTGGCTGTTAGCAGAGGAAAAGAGTGGAAGAGATTCAAGAAAAAGATAAGTGAGAGAAAAAAGTATACAGGTAAAAAATTAAAATAGGAAATAAACATAAAAGTAAACAAGTACAAGAACAAAACTGCTATACTCTAAACATCGTAGTTCTGAAACTATTAATCTATGTGTGATAACTGCCTTAGAAAAATGTTAGGAATGAGAAACAAAGAAAAACCAAACCAAACCAAAAATGAAAACAAGAACTAAAGACAGGTCTGAATATTTATAAATGTTCATGAACCATGCAGTTCACAGAACGCTGAATAGAAAAAAAAATAATAAGTAAAAATGTAAAAATTAAATAAATAAAAATAATATAAAGAGAAACTTGCTGAAATTTTAGGGAATTGTTTCCCTTGGTGGTCCAAATATTCTTCTCAGGTGTGATAGTTGTGGTTGCTAGAGTGACAGGAGGCCCCACAGGCAGGACCCTTGGGGGCAGGGTTTAGGTTTAGCTTCCAAGCTCTTCCTTGGATTGGTCTGAGGGTTTTTAACTGGTGCAGCTCCCTGGCTGAGCAGATGCTGGGCCTTGCTGGAAGACTGTCCCCCAGGAAAATGCCCTAGGTTTCACTCATGCAGAGGAAGGGTGGATTCTTGTTCCCCTCAGACACACAAGAACTGTGTGGTTTTACATCACTGGAGTTCAGACTCCAAACTACGAATTCCTCCCCACCCTTTCGTTTTATCCACCAGGCTCCCCTTTACGGCTGTACTTTCAGGCAGCCAGTTTTATAAGAGGTTATTCTGCAGGGAGTTGGGGGAGGGAAGCCAGGTGTGTTTTTCGGACCACTTTCCCCCTACAAAAACCTAGCTCCACTTTTGATTTTCTTCTGGCCTCTTAAGATACACACTGTACCGTATGTTGTGAGTTTGCTAAACCTGTTCTTCTGACCAGGAACAGCTGTTGGGAACTCGGGTCCCCCAGTTGCCCCTCCCCTGTGCTGGAGCTGCAAGATGATTTCTTCTTCAGATTTCCCAGGAAGATTTCCTGAAGCCAGATTTCCTGAAGCCAGGAGATACAGGAGATGTGTTCTCCTGCGCAATATTGTTAGTGTTAGTGGAGGTCAGTGATTGGATGTCTCAGTGCCCTCATCTCTGAGAAGAGACAGCAGTCCTCAATGTTGACACCGTTGGGGTTAGACACATTCATCTTTAAGCCTCTCCTCTCTGCTTCCAGACACACCCCATGACCAGCACTGCAAACAACAAAGCCCTTGCTGAAGATTGGAAGTTGAGAGAGTTCCCCCAAAAGAGAAAGTTTTTAATACTGAAATCTATAATTTAATTCAAGAGAGTTTTTATTTCCATTTAAACATGCTTTGTATATATGTGATGTAAATTAATGTGTTCAAATTGTTGAGAAATAACATGTTACAGTTTTGCATGTAATTGGTTATGCTTTCATTGGATTTTTATGGACATTTCTATTTGCATGGGAAAACAAACACTGTAATTTTAGTTCACTAAACGAAGTTTAACCCTTGTGCGAAATGAAGGAATTGTCAATAATTGACAGTAAATTAATACAGCAACCTGATACACTAGTTTTCAGCTTTTGATCTCCAGCCTCTAATATGGAAGAAGTTGTAGCTTTTATAGGGCTTTAAAGGGAAAGAAGAAGGGACTTAATCAGCTTTTCTTTCTGCCACAATTACCTGGTTTTTTTTTTTCCTTACTTGCAATTTCATCAGATTTTGCTAAATCACAACCATATTTTTTATGTATAGTGCATGAGTATTACCGAGAAAATTTTAAAAGTTGTAATCTGACATGCTATAAAGGACCTCTTTACAATGAATGACTTTCATATACCCTGGTGTGTCAGGGATTCTGTGCCTCAAGAAAGGTTTCCAAGGTTGTTTATACACTGTACTTTTTAACACGCATAGTGAATAGGAGTTTTATTACTTCTAGTTCAGAAGAGCCAATAAAATCAGTATCTTCATTTTTTAAAAAATTGTTTTATTTTTAAAGAAGGAGTTATAGAAAACCCAGTAGTATTTATACAAATGAAGTACACTATTGGATAAGATATTAAAATTCTATTTTATGAAGATAAATGCTTAGTAGACAAAACAAATTTTAATTCTCAGACTTGTAGAATTTTATTTTTGGAAAGGACTCTTTTAATGTAAGCTAATTTCATTCAAACTATTTTTTTAGTTTGAATAAATTGGGTAATTACTAAAATTTTCTTGTTAAAAGTCTAATTTAATAGAGTTATCTTAACATGCATTATCAGTTAGTTAAATGTACTGATACTACAATATGACACTTTGGAAGACAGGGTCCAACTCCCTGATACCAAATGTATTATCTTAAAACTGGGCAAAGTTTTCCATAGCAAATACCACAAATATTTTACTTTGAAACTTATCCATTATGTATATTTTTAAAATATCTTACCGTAGTTTCATAAAAAAACTTTGGTAGGGGTACTGGGCTTGAACCAAGCATTCTTTACCACTGAACTACATCCCCAGTCCTTTTTATTTATTTATTTATTTTTTGAGACAATATCTCATTAAGATGCTAAGGGTCTCTTGAAATTGCTGAGGCTGACCACAAACTTGGGATTCTCTTGTCTTCGTTCGATTATAGGCATGTTCCACCAGGTCTGGTTATTTTCACAAATTTAAAACAAAAGTTCGTATACCTAATAAAGTGAATCTTCAATGACAATGAAGAATGATAGAATTCTATATGTGAAAAATGTTTGGATCATATTTGCCTTGTAGGTTATTCATCTAAAACAGAAATATGATCATTTATGTCAGGTTGATTTTCAAGTGTCATTTTTCTGTGGCAGTTTTACTAATACAAATGCTCATGAAACAAACCATGAAACAGTCAAAATTCTTATATTTTGAGATAACTGATAGCCTAGTCTGATATACCTAACAGAATTTTCCCATATTTATTTCATAGAAATATTTTCAAGGTATTTATATTTTAACTTTTGTGATACTAAAATAGTGAAAGTCAAACCTTCTTAAAATAAATATTTGTACTTAATTTGTATATCTGCTCATTTCACTTCCCACAAGACAACATAGTTTTTAATATGATGATATGAAAGCAGAATGGTAATGATGACAAAAGTTTGTTGACCACTAGCAAGAAAGTCAGTGTATAGGAGCATAAATAACCCAGTCCATACTCAGGTATCTTAGTGGTGGGCAAAATTGATATCATTATCAATAGTAGGAACATTTTTCTCATTTTAACCTGACTGTCCACATCTTTTCATTTTGATGTACACCTTACAGTTTCTACAACTCACTACCACTACTCCCTGCCTTATTTTCTTGTGACATTGGTAGTTGTTCAGGAATGGGACGTAAATATTAAGTACAGATGTAAAATTATTATTTGCAACAAACATTGACCTTTATATGTTTTCCATAAGAACAAGAGAGCTTTGCCCATTTGTCTTCATTGTATGAAGATGAATTTATTTCCTACACATTAACAAACAGATTGCAAATGCAAACGCTCTTCTCTGCGGTATGTTTGGTGGACTTATTAATGAATACGTATTGATTGACTACTCAGTATCAGGTGCCATGCTAGGTATATCTATTTGAAAGTATTGTGTCACTTCTAGACAAATAAAGCAAATTGAGTCCTTTCTGAAATTATGAAGACATCATCTGATAACTTATGTTATATTTCCTATATATGTGGACATAGAGATATTCAGATAGGAAAGGTTTCAACATAAATGCACTGACACGAATACTATTAATTTCCATAGTACTTGTGGTAAATTTATGCAGTGCCTTTACTAGAGAAGGAATCATAATTAATGGCCAGGTCAGTAGAAGAAAAAAGGGAAAGTGTACACAGTGATGATATTATATTAATTTACAGTGAAGGTAGTTATTTAAATCTTTGCCAAAACTAGGGTATAGCAAGTATTTTTTAAAGACTAAATTTAAATTTTTGTTTGTATTTTGTGAACAAGATGTTCACTAAGAAAAATGTATTCACAATATTATATAAGTACAAAATTTGTGTATTAAAGAAGTGTACTTCTTTCCCAACCAAAATATTGATATTCACATAAAAGCAAAATGGGAAAATATCCATTGCAATATTCTCCTTTTGGAGGCTCCCTACACGTGAAAGCAGATTTTATGTCACTTAACATGGCCTTTGCTTGTCCCAGTTATATTCTTTTCCATACATTTCAAATGGAGTACTCTAGATTTACCACCTTGGATTTGCAAGTATGTCAACGAAGAGAACAAAAATGGCCATGCTATCAGAAAGGCAAAAATGTACTTATAATTATTTTATTTATTAAGGTATGAAAGGCTTCTACATAAATGCACTGACATAAAAGCTATTAAATTCTCATACTCTGTTTTTTGCTTCTCATGGAATGTTTGTAATTTTTTTTACCATTGTTTTTTTATGAAATATAATGTTCTAAATAAAATAAAAACAAATTTTAAATTTTTTCTCTCTAGAAATGTCTGGGGATTCAGAAATAGTGGGAAATGGGTAGGGTTGGTACTTCAAACCAAGAATGAAATCTCTTCTGATTCTCAAAATGGAAACTTTGTCTCCCTTTCACACCAGGCTTTTAGGATCAATGAGGATTGGGGGAGGGCTAGATCATTTTTTGCTAATTTGTTTTCTAAACAGAGATTATTAATGTCTAGGTCTAGGATTCGGTTACTGAAGGAAAAAATACACTATTAAACAACACTCTTGGGCGAGTAAAATACACAGTTAGACCAGAGCAGCACCCCTTAATGTGGCACGTGCCGGCTTGAAAATTCTATACTGAGTGTCACAATGGTTACAGGATGAACATTTTACCTTCCATTCCAGCTGTCATTCAGTGAGCTGAGGTTCAAATTGAAAAGCAGTGTGTGGTTTTCAGTGGCAGTCCCAATGGGAAACTTCAATTGCTGCGGTGAAGGTATGTTCACATTGATATTTTGAAGGCTGTTTCTTCAAAGGGATCAGTTAATTTGTACTGAACATATTTTCCTCTTGATTTTTTAATCTTCCACACTCAATCTACTCTGCTGAGTTATAACGTATTTTGTAAGTTTGTTTTATCACTCAACTATTGTATTTGATTATTCTATCCACCTAGTTGCCTTAAATATTTTCCTAAATTTAGAAAATGGATATTTCCTAATGCCAATATCGTGTGCACTCTTTGAGTGGATAGATAAGCAGGGGGAGGACAGTCACTTTGATTTCATGAAATGAAAAAAAGAGAGAATACAGATGCTAAGTAAGGCAATAGAAATCCCATGAAAGGTCATTACAGGCCAAACTTTTCTGAGTGGATATGAGAACCTCTAAAATTAATGTTAGAGAAGTCTAAATCAAGGCTTTTGCAGAAAGGTAAAAGATCTGAGATTTAGAGGCCTGTTTCCAAGTGGTGATGACCACAAGATCCCTGGTGTTTGGGAGCTATTGGGAAGGAGACAGCAAAGGACAATGACATGAAGTAAGTGGAGTGGACGTGGGATAATGAAGGAAATGAGGGACTTAAGGGAGGGTACAGTTAGACCTTCGGTTTCACAGCCTATAGTTATGGGTAGGCCCTGGTATGCAGATAAGTCTCTGGTCCCTGGGTCTCAGGATCTAAGCAGGGATGAGGAAGGTCAGGGGAAACAGGTCTGATCAGAGCTGGTGCATCTGCAGCAGGTTTTCAGCCAGACTTTGTCTTTCTGCTCAGATGATAGTGCAGAAAATATTAATTCACAAAAAGAAAGAAATTGAAGAAAACCTTAAAAGATGGAAAATCTACCATGTTCTTGGATAGGCAGAATTAAGATTGTCAGAATGGCTAGTCTACCAAAGGCACTATACAGAATCAATGCAATTCCAATTAAAATACCAATGACAGAATAATATTTCATTGTGTATATATACCACACTTTCTTTATCCATTCATCTGCTGAAGGGCACCTAGGTTGGTTCCACATCTAGCTATTGTGATCTGAGCTGCTATAAACATTGATGTGACTGTCTTACTGTGGTATGCTGCTTTTAAATCCTTTGGGTATAAACCGAGGAGTGGGATAAGTGGGTCAAAAGGTGGGTCCATTCCAAGTTTTCTGAGGATTCTCCACACTGATTTCCAAAGTGGCTGCACCAATTTGCAACTCCACCATCAAATAAATGGATGCAAATGGAGAATATCATGCTAAGTGAAATAAGCCAATCCCAAAAAAACAAAGGCTGAATGTTTTTCCCTGATAAGTGGAAAATGATATATAATGGGATAGGGGTGTGGGGAGTGAGAGAAGAATGGGGAAACTTAGATTATGTAGAAGGAAATTACAGGGAGGGGGGTATGAAAATGGTGGAATGAGACAGACATCATTACCCTATGTACATGCATGATTACATGAATGGTATGAATCTGCATTGTGTACAACCATAGAAACTAAATGATGCACCCCATGTGTGTACAATGAATCAAAATGCAGTCTGTAAAAAAAATTTTTAAATAAATAAATAATTTTAAAAAAATCCAAATGACGTTCCTCATAGAAATAGAGAAAGCAATCATAAACTTCATCTGGAAGAATAATAGCCCTCGAATAGCCAAAACAATCCTGAGCAGAAAAAGTGAATCAGGAGGTATCACAATACCAGACCTTAAACTAGACTACAGAGCAGTAGTAACAAAAATGGCATGGTATTGGCACCAAATACCATGGCAGACCAATGGTACAGAATAGAAGACACAGAGACAAACCCACAAAAATACAGTTTCCTCATATTAGACAAAGAAGCTAAAAACATACAATGGAGAAAAGATAGCCTGTTCAACAAATGGTGCTGGAAAGCAGGAAATCCATATACAGTGAAGTGAAATTAAACCCCTGTCTCACCCTGCACAAAACTCAACTCAAAATGCATCAAGGACTTAGGAATTAGACCAGAGACCTAGCACCAAATAGAAGACAAAGTAGGCCCAAATCATCATCATGTTGGCTTAGGATTAGACTTCCTTAACAAGACTCTCAAAGCACAAGAAATCAAAGCAAGAATCAATAAATGGATTCAAACTAAAAAGCTTTTTCTTAGCAAAGGACACAATCAATAATGTGAAAACAGAACCTACAGAGTAGGAGAAAATCTTTTCCACATGCACTTCAGATAGAGCACTAATGTCCAAAATTTATAAAGAACTTACAAAACTTTACACCAAAAATACAAAGAACCCAATCAATAAATGGACCAAGGAACTGGACAGACACTTTACAGAAGAAAATATACAGATGATTAATAAATATGTGAAAAAGTGTTCAACATCTCTAGTAATTAGAGAAATGCAAATTGAAACAACTCTAAAGATTTCATCTTACTCCAAATAGAATGGCTATTATCAAGAACACAAACAATAATAGATGTTGGCATGGATGTAGAGGAAAAGGCACACTCTTACATTGCTGGTGGAGTTGCAGATTGGTGCAGCCACTCTGGAAAGCAGTGTGGAGATTCCTCAGAAAACTTGGAATGAAGCCATCTTTTGACCCAGTTATCCCACTCCTTGGTTGATTACTTAAAAGTATCATACTACACTAATGCAGCCACATCAATATTCACAGCAACTCAATTTACAATAGCTAGATTGTGGAACCAACCTAGATGACCTTCAACAGATGAGTAGATAAAGAAACTGTGTATATACACAATGGAATATTATTCAGCCATAAAGAATAATAATATTATGGTATTTGCAGATAAATGGATGGAATTAGAGAATATCATGCTAAGGAAAATAAGCCAATCCCCCAAAACCAAAGACTGAATGTTTTCCTGATAAGTGGATGATGATATGTAATGGTGGTGGGGGTTGGGGGTGAGAGAAGAATGGAGGAACTTTAGATTACATAGAGGGAAATGAGAGGGAGGAGGGGGCAGGGTTTGAAAAATGGTGGAATGAGACAGATATCATTACCCTGTGTACCTGTATGATTACATGAATGGTATGAATCTACATTGTGCACAAGCATAGAAATGAAAAGATGTACCCCATTTGTGTACAATGAACCAAAATAATAAGAAAAAAGAAAAAAAAAATCAGTTCACAGAAATGGGGGCGAATCAGCTTCCTGCATGGATCCACCAAAGTACCAGCCCAGGGTATGTGTTTTCCCCCATTAACTCACACTAACAGCTCATACAGGGGTGAACAGCAGATGGAAACATAACTCTTGGCACAGAAATCAAGTAGCAGTTGGTTTAGAATGGCCTGAGTTCTGAAACAGTTTCTCAGACACACACAGCTCTGATATTTGGGGGGTCAACTGCTCACCAGGAAGGCTTCTTCCGAGGCAATTGGCAGTGAGAAGACCCTGAGGAGGATGGCCACACGTTTGGCCTATACCCTGGACTGTCAGAGAGACTTTGTTTGGATGAAATTATCATATTTCTGGTCAATAATTTCAAGGAAGGGGCAAGAGACTTGGGTCAGTCAACCCGTCTGGGACATCAGTCTTCCCAAAGAGGCCTTCAGGGAGGAGGAATTGTGAAAGATTGAGAAGAGTTAAGGGTTCCTGGTTCTAAGGTATCAACTACAGGACTCAAGTGTTCAGGGATCTCTGATCCCAGATAAACACCTACATTCCTGTCCCACATCCACCACTCAGCAATGTTGTAGTTCTAGACAAGTCCCATAAAAATCTCCAAATTTAAAATGCCTAAACTCAACATTGTGGGTTATGGAGTCTGCTCCACTCATTTGCTCTAGGTTGATTTGTGGTCACAGGAAAGAACATGTATTCTCCATGAGCTTTTCAGATATCCAACTATAAAGAATGAAGAATAGACTTTCTTCACCCACCACCCTGACATCAAACCCACCATCAAACCCACCATCGGTTTGACATCTCACTGTTCAAACATTGCCAAAGATCAAGCTTAAGCTTACTCTTCCACACATTTTATGATAGGACACTTTAGCACACATAGGAAGCACCAATCTTCTTAAGGCTGCCTGTATGTAATCATTGACAGCCTGGTAACATTACATGGGCCAGGTGAACACTTCTGCATCTCCACACAAGCAATTGAGGCACAGAGGGGTTTATTTCACTCTCATAGGTACGTACAGCTTTGAGGTAGGATTTGAACATAAGTAACATGGCCACAGCCTCTGCTCTTGGTCACTGTTCTCTCTGCCTCTCTATTTCACTTTAGTAAGGGTGTTTGTGCACTCATTAGTCAGTTGGGTTTTAGACCTCTCCACATTGCAATATGATCCTTAAAACCAATCTGACTCAGGTGCTTTGCTGCCCCAATGGTGACAAATGTGTTCAAAAGTGTGAATTCAAAGAACATTCAAATCCCTCTCCTCTTTCTTGAAACATAGATTGTGTTATTTTAACGTCTTGTCAAAGAATGCATGATAAACACGAGTATTTTTTCCTAATATTTAATTGTAACATTGTCTCCCACCCTCTGGCAACTAATATTCTGCTCTCAGCTTCTATGAGGTCAACTTTTCAGCTTCCACCAAAGAGGGAGACTATGCAGTATTTGTCCTTCTGTGCCTGACCATTTCATTTAACATAATGTCCTCCAGAATCATCCTTGTGCTGAAAATGACAGAAATCTTCTCACTGGAAAAAAAATACAAATATTTAATTGCTGGGTACGCTGTTATTGTATACTTGAATTCAAAGCTCAAATTGCGTTCCCAGATATTTACAATTATGTCAGTTAAAACTGTTTGAACTGTTATTTGAATTACTACTGTTGACCCTATGTTCATTTGCTAGCAAGTTTTCACCAGCTGATAATTTTATCACATTTTCCAGGCTGTTGCCTCTCATATAAGGAAGAGAAGTCAACAACACATCCTGAAGACTTCCGTAGGCCTTTGACCAGAGGAGTCCGCCTCTGGCCACCAAATAGTGTGTGCCCTGACAAACAGGCGGACAAAGGTACTGGGAGTTGAGTCAGTGTGTCCATCCTTCAGTAATGATTCTAGTCTATTTCAGCGTTCCCGTTCTTCTTTTGTTTGGTGTGTGCAGATTTTTGGCCATTGAGTCAGTCAGCGGTGCTATAGCTCCAGAAGTGAAGATCTATTCCCCACTGAGTTTTGTGCACTTGATCCATTCAACTATTGATGGGCACGTGTGTGGATTCCATAATTAACCTACTGTGAATTGGCCTGCTGCAAACATCAAAGTCACTGTATTTTTTTAAAATTTATTTTTATTGTAAACAAATGGGATACATGTTGTTTCTGTTTGTACATGGAGTAACAGCATACCATTTGCATATTCATAAATTTATATAGAGTAATGATGTTTGATTCATTCCATTATTTTTTCCTTTCCCCCCACCCCTCCCACCTCTCTTTTCCCTCTATACAGTCCCTCCTTCCTCCATTCTTGTCCCACTCCGACCCCCCATTAAGTGTCATCATCCGCTTATCAGTGAGATCATTCCTCTTTTGGATTTTTGAGATTGGCTTATCTCACTTAACATGATATTCTCCAATTTCATCCATTTGCCTGCAAATGCCATAATTTCAGCATTCTTTATAGCTGAGTAATATTCCTTTGTATATATATACCACAGTTTCTTTATCCATTCATCAATTGAAGGGCATCTAGGTTGGTTCCATAGTCTGGCTATTATGAATTGAGCCGCTATGAACATTGATGTGGCTGTATCTCTGTAGTGTGCTGATTTTAAGTCCTTTGGGTATAGGCCGAGGAGTGGGATAGCTGGGTCAAATGGTAGGTCCATTCCAAGTTTCTAAGGAATCTCCACACTGCTTTCCAGAGTGGCTGCACTAAAAAGTCACTGTATTATGATAGTATGCTAATAGTAGTTCTTTTGAATAAGCAGAGAGGAGTGGGTACACGTGTAGTTCTTTCAGGAAGCTCCACACTGCTGTCCAGAGCCATCGTAATAATTTGCAGTCCCACCAACAGTGTGTCACTGTACCTCATTTGTCACATCCTTGCAAGTGATTTCTACGGGTATCCAGTTTTCCCAGTAACTTTTGTTTTAACCAATATCTCCTGTCTACCATATAGTGTTAGCACCCTCGTCAAGTATCCGGTGGCTATAAGTATGTGGGTTGTCTCTGTTTCGTATATTCTATTACATTGACCTTCATATCTATTTTGAGGCTGACACCAGGGTGTTTTTGCTTACTCATCTCCGTAGTCTACTTAGAGATTGGGTATTGTGACATGTCCTACATTTCTTTTCTTATTCAGAATTCAATTGTCAAAGCAATTCTCAGTCTCATTATTTCAAATGAATTTCAAGACTGGGTTTCAATACTGTAAGGAATTGTCATTGGTACTTTCAAGGGGATTACATTGAATCTGGATATAGCCTTTGGTAGTATTGCCATTTTGACGATATTAATTCTGCCTGTCCAAGAACATGAACAGTCTCTGCATCTTCAGGGGGGTTCTTTGATTTCCTTTTCAGTGTTCCATAGTTTTCATTGTCAAATTGTTCACCACTTTGATGAGATTAATTCCCAGGTGTCTTTTTAGATTATTGTGAAAGGGATGGTTTTCCTGAAGTCTTTTTCAGCTGAATCACTGTTGGAGTATAGAGATGCCAATGATTTAGGAGGGTTGATCTTTTATCCTGCTACACTGATAAAACTAATCTGGTGTAGAATTCTACTGGTGAAATTTCTTGGGGTCTTCTAAATATTGGATGTTTGTCAACAGCAAACAGAGATAATCTGACTTTTTCTTTTCTTCTCATATCCCTTTTAATTTTCTTGGCTCATTGCTCTGACTTGACTTTTGAGAACTATATTGAATAGAAGTGATAAAAGTGGACATTCTTTTCTTGTTCCTGATAGTTAAGGAAAACCTTTCATTTTTATCTCTCTGTTCAGTGAGATGTAGGCTTTGCATTTCTCATATATAGCTTTTATAATGTTGAGATTGACTGCCTTCTATGCCGAGTTTCTTCCAGTATTTTTTTTTAATTTATTTTAATTAAAAATCATAATTTTACATAGGGCAATGTGATTCATTCTGTTATTTTTTCCCTTCCCCCCCACCCCTCCCACCCCTCTTTTCCCTCTATACAGTCCTTCCTTCCTCCATTCTTACCACCCTCCTTATCCCTAACCCTAAACCTAACCCCTAACCCTAACGCTAACCCCTCCTACCCCCCCCTTATATGTCCTCATCCGCTTATCAGCAAGATCATTCGTCCTTTAGTTTTTTGAGATTGGCTTATCTCACTTAGCATGATATCCTCCAATTTCATCCATTTGCCTGCAAATGCCATAATTTTAGCATTGTTGTGGCGGAGTAATATTCCATTGTATATATATATGCCACAGTTTCTTTATCCATTCATCAACTGAAGGGCATCTAGGTTGGTTCCACAATCTGGCTATAGTGAATTGAGCCGCTATGAACATTGATGTGGCCTGTATCTCTGTAGTATGCTGATTTTAAGTCCTTTGGGTATAGACCAAGGAGTGGGATAGCTGGGTCAAATGGTGGTTCCATTCCAAGCTGTCTGAGGAATCTCCATACTGCTTCCCAGAGTGGCTGCACTAGTTTGCAACCCCACCAGCAATGTATGAGTGTACCTTTTTCCCCACATCCTCTCCAACACCTATTGTTTGCTTGTGTTCTTGATAATCGCCATTCTAATTGGGGTGAGATGAAATCTTAGGGTAGTTTTGATTTGCATTTCTCTTATTACTAGAGATGTTGAACATTTTTTCATATATCTGTTGATTGCTTGTACATCTTCTTCTGTGAAGTGTCTGTTCATTTCCTTAGCCCATTTTTTTGATTGGATTACTTGTATTCTTGGTGTAGAGTTTTTTGAGTTCTTTATAGATTCTGGAAATTAGTGCTCTATCTGAAGTATGAGAGGCAAAGATATTCTCCGACTCTGTAGGCTCTCTCTTCACATTGCTGATAGTTTCCTTTGCTGAGAGAAAGCTTTTTAGTTTGAATCTATCCCAGTGGTTGATTCTAGCTTTTATTTCCTGTGCAATGGGAGTCCTGTTAAGGAAGTCTGATCCTAAGCCAACAAGTTGAAGGTTTGGACCTACTTTTCTTCTATAAGATGCAGGGTCTCTGGTCTGATTCCGAGGTCCTTGATCCATTTTGAGTTGAGTTTTGTGCAGGGTGAGAGGGATTTAGTTTCATTCTGTTGCATATGGTTTGCCAATTTTCCCAGCACCATTTGTTGAAGAGGCTATCTTTTCTCCATTGCATATTTTTGGCCCCTTTGTCTAGTATGAGAAAATTTTATTTATTTGGGTTTGTGTCCATGTCCTCTATTCTGTACCATTGATCTACCTGTCTATTTTGGTACCAATAACCATGCTGTTTTTGTTACTATTGCTTTGTAATAGAGTTGAAGATCTGGTATTGCGATACCCTCTGCTCTTTCTACTGAGAATTGCTTAGCTATTCTGGGTTTCTTATTCTTCCAGATGAATTTCATAATTGCTTGCTCTATTTCTGTAAGGTACACCATTGGGATTTTAATTGGAATTGCACTGAATCTGTATAGCACTTTTGGTAGTATGGCCATTTTGACAATATTAATTCTGCCTATCCAAGAACATGGGAGATCTTTCCATCTTCTAAGGTTTTCTTTAGTGTTCTGTAGTTCTCATTGTAGAGGTCTTTCACCTCTTTTGTGAGATTGATTCCCAAGTATTTTATTTTTTTTTGATGCTATTGTGAATGGGGTAGTTTTCCTAACTTCTCTTTCTGAAGATTCATCACTTACGTATAAAAATGCATTGGGATTTATGAGCATTGATCTTGTAACCTGCTACTTTACTGAATTCACTTATGAGTTCTAAGAGTTTTCTGGTGGAATTTCCAGGTTCCTCTAAATTTATAATCATGTCATCAGCAAACAGGGATAGTTTGAGTTCCTCTTTTCCAATTCGTATCCCTTTAATTTCTTTGGTTTGTCTAATTGCTCTGGCTAGAGTCTCAAGAACGATATTGAATAGAAGTGGTGAAAGAGGGCATCCCTGTCTTGTTCCAGTTTTTAGGGACTGTCTGTCAGTTTTTCACCATTTAGGAATGATATGGCCATGGGCTTAGTGTAGATGGCCTTTACAATGTTAAGGAATGTTCCCACTACCCCAATTTTCTAGTGTTTTGAGCATGAAGGGATGCTGTATTTTATCGAATGCTTTTTCTGCATCTATTGAAATAATCATGTGATTCTTAACTTTTAGTCTGTTGATATGGTGAATGACATGTATTGATTTCCGGATGTTGAACCAACCTTGCATCCCTGGGATAAAACCCACTTGATCGTGGTGCACTATTTTAATATATTTTGTATGCGACTTGCTAAACTTTGTTGAGAATTTTTGCATCGATTTTTTTTTATTGTAAACAAATGGGATACATGTTGTTTCTCTGTTTGTACATGGCGTAAAGGCATACCATTTGTGTAATCATAAATTTACGTAGAGTAATGTTGTTTGATTCATTCTGTTATTTTTTTCCTTCCCCCCACCCCTCCCACCCCTCTTTACCCTCTATACAGTAGTTCCTTCCTCCATACTTGCCTCCCTCCCTAACCCTAACTGTAACCCTAACACTAACCCTTCCCTCCCCCCATTATGTGTCATCCTCCACTTATTAGCGATATCATTCGTCCTTAGGCTTTTTTGAGATTGGCTTATCTCACTTAGCATGATATTCTCCAATTTCATCCATTGCCTGCAAATGCCATCATTTTATCATTCTTTATGGCTGAGTAATATTCCATTGTATATATATACCACAGTTTCTTATCCACTCATAATTGAAGGGCATCTAGGTTGGTTCCACAGTCTGGCTATTGTGAATTGAGCAGCTGATGAACATTGATGTGGCTGTATCTCTGTAGTAATGCAGATTTTAAGTCCTTTGGGTATAGCCAAGGAGTGGGATAGCTGGGTCAAATGGATGAGTCCATTCCAAGTTTCTAAGGAAATCTCCACACTGCTTTCCTAGAGTGGCTGCACTAATTTTGCAGCCCCACCAGCAGTGTATGGAGGTACCTTTCTCCCACATCCTCGCCAACACCTGTTGTTGCTCGTATTCTTGATAATCGCCATCTAATTGGGGTGAGATTGGAATCTTAGGGTGGTTTTGATTTGCCATTTCTCTTATACTAGAGATGTTGAACATTTTTCCATATGTTTGTTGATGCTTGTAGATCTCTTCTGTGACGTGTCTATTCATTTCCTTAGTCATTTGTTGACTGGATTATTTGATTCTTGGAGTAGAGTTTTGAGTTCTTATACGATTCCTGGAGATTAGTGCTCTATCTGAAGTATGATTGGCAAAGATATTCTCCACTCTGTAGGCTCTTTCTTCGCATGCTGATAGTTTCCTTTGCGAGAGAAAGCTTTTTAGTTTGAATCTATCCCAGTGGTTGATTCTAGCTTTTATTCTTGTGCTATGGGAGTCCTGTTAAGGAAGTCTGGTCCTAGACCAACAAGGTGAAGATTTGGACCTACTTTTCTTCTATAATCTGCAGGGTCTCTGGTCTGATTCCAAGGTCCTTAATCCATTTTGAGTTTAGTTTCGTGCATGGTGAGAGATATGGGTTTAGTTTCATTCTGTTGCATATGGATTTCCAATTCTCCCAGCACCATTTGTTGAAGAGGCTATCTTTTCTCCATTGCATATTTTTGGCCCCTTTGTCTAGTATGAGAAAATTGTATTTATTTGGGTTGTGTCCGTGTCCTCTATTCTGTACCATTGATCTACCTTTCTATTTTGGTACCAATACCATGCCGTTTTTGTTACTATTGCTTTGTAGTAGAGTTGAAGATCTGGTATTGCAATACCCCCTGTTTCACTCTTCCTGCTAAGGATTCCTTTAGCTATTCTGGGTTTCTTATTCTTCCAGATGAATTTCATAATTGCTTGCTCTATTTCTGTAAGGTACGTCATTGGGATTTTAATTGGAATTGCATTGAATTTGTATAGCACTTTAGGTAGTATGGCCATTTTGACAATATTAATTCGTCCTATCCAAGAACATGGAAGATCTTTCCATCTTCTAAGGTGTTCTTTAATTTCTTTCTTTAGTGTTGTATAGTTCTCATTGTAGAGGTCTTTCACCTCTTTTGTGAGATTGATTCCCAAGTATTTTATTTTTCGAGGCTATTGTGAATGGGGTAGTTTTCCTAATTTCTCTTTCTGAAGATTCATCACTTATGTATAAAAATGCGTTGGATTTATGGGCATTGATCTTGTAACCTGCTACTTTACTGAAATCACTTATGAGTTCTAAGAGTTTTCTGGTGGAATTTCCAGGTTCCTCTAAATATATAATCATGTCATCAGCAAACAGGGATAGTTTGAGTTCTTCTTTTCCAATTCGTATCCCTTTAATTTCTTTGGTTTGTCTAATTGCTCTGGCCAGAGTCTCAAGAACGATGTTGAATAGAAGTGGTGAAAGAGGGCATCCCTGCCTTGTTCCAGTTTTTAGGGGGAATGCTTTCAGTTTTTCACCATTTAGAATGATATTAGCCATGGGCTTAGCATAAATGGCCTTTACAATGTTAAGGAATGTTCCCATTCCCTATTTTTTCTAGTGTTTTGAGCATGAAGGGGTGCTGTATTTTATCAAATGCTTTTTCTGCATCTATTGAAATAATCATGTGATTCTTGACTTTAAGTCTATTAATATGGTGAATTACGTTTATTGATTTCCTGATGTTGAACCAACCTTGCATACCTGGGATGAAGCCCACTTGATCATGGTGCACTATCTTTTTAATATGTTTTGTATGCGATTTGCTAAAATTTTGTTGAGAATTTTTGCGTCGATGTTCATTAAGGATATTGGTCTGAAATTTTCTTTCCTTGATGAGTCTCTGTCTGGTTTAGGTATCAGTGTGATATTGGCTTCATAGAATGAGTTTGGGAGGGTTCCCTCCTCTTCTATTTATGGAATACTTTGAGAAGTATTGGAATGAGCTCTTCTTTAAAGGTTTTGTAGAACTCGGCTGAGAACCCATCTGGTCCCGGACTTTTCTTTGTTGGTAGGCTTTTGATGACTTCTTCTATTTCAGTACTTGAATTGGTCTATTTAAATTGTTTATGTCCTCCTCGTTCAGTTTAGGCAATTCATATGTCTCTAGAAACCTGTTGATGTCTTCGAAATTTTCTATTTTGTTGGAGTATAGATTTTCAAAATAGCTTCTAATTATGTTTTGTATTTCATTCGTGTCTGTTGTGATATTCCTTGTTCATTCCGAATTTTAGTGATTTGGGTTTCTCTCGTCTTCTCTTTGTTAGTGTGGCTAAAGGTTTATCAATTTTGCTTATTTTTTCGAAGAACCAACTATTTATTTTGTCAATTTTTTGTATTGTTTCTTTTGTTTCAATTTCATTGATTTCAGCTCTGAGTTTAACTATTTCCTGTCTTCTACTACTTTTGGTGCTGTTCTGTTCTTCTTTTTCTAGGGCTTTGAGCTGTAGTGTTAGGTCGTTTATTTGTTGAGTTTTACTTCTTTTATTAAATGCGCTCCATGAAATAAATTCCCTCTAAGTACTGCTTTCATAGTGTCCCAGAGATTTTGATATGATGTTTCTTTGTTCTCATTTACCTCTAAGAATTTTTTAATTTCCTTCCTAATATCTTCTGTTGTCCATTCATCATATAATAGCATATTGTTTAATGTCCAGATGTTGGAATAGTTTCTGTGTTTTACTCTTTCATTTATTTCTAACTTCAATCCATTATGATCTGATAGAATACATGCTAGTGTCTCTATCTTCTTGTATTTGCTAACATTAGCTTTGTGGCATAATATATGGTATTTTAGAGAAGGATCCATGTGCTGCTGAGAAGAAAGTGTATTCACTCTTGGTTGGATGGTATATTCTATAAATGTCCGTTAAGTCTAAATTATTGATTGTGTTATTGAGATCTATGGTTTCTTTGTTCAATTTTGTCTGGAAGATCTGTCCAGTGGTGAGAGAGGCGTGTTAAAATCACCTAGTATTATTGTGTTATGGTCTATTTGGTTTCTGAAATTGAGAAGGATTTGTTTGACATACATAGATGAGCCACTGTTTGGGGCATAGATGTTTATGATTGTTATATCTTGCTGATTTATGCTTCCCTTAAGCAGTATGAAATGACCTTCTTTATCCTTCTGACTAACTTTGGCTTGAAGTCCACATTATCGGAAATGAGGATGGATACTCCAGCTTTTTGCTGAGTCCATGTGCATGGTATATTTTTCCCCATCCTTTCACCTTAGTCTATGGGTATCTTTTTCTATGAGGTGAGTCTCTTGCAGGCAACATATTGTTGGATCTTTCTTTTTAATCCAGTCTGCCAGTCTATGTCTTTGGATTGATGAATTCAGGCCATTAACATTCAGGGTTATTATAGAGAAATGATTTGGTTTCCCGGTAATTTGGTGTCATTTTTAAAATTTTGTTTATTTATTGTTTGACACAACTTGTTTCCTCCTTTATTTGACAATTCCTTTAGGATAATCCTCCCTTTGCTGATTTGCTTCTTTGTTTTTCATCTCTTCCTCATGGAATATTTTGCTGAGAATGTTCTGTAATGCTGGCTTTCTTTTTGTAAATTCTTTTAGCTTTTGTTTATCATGGAAGGATTTATTTCATCGTCAAATTTGAAGGTAAGTTTTTGCTGCGGGTTATAAGTTTGGTTGGCATCCTTTTCTTTCAGGGCTTGAAAAAATGTTGTTCCGGACCTTCTAGCTTTTAGGGTCTGGATTGAAAAATCTGCTGATACCCGTATTGGTTCCCTGAATGTAATTTGGTTCTTCTCTCACAGCCTTTAAAATCTTTCTTTATTTTGTATGTTAGGTATTTTCATTATAATTGTGCCGTTGGTTGGGTCTGTTGTAATTTTGTATATTTGGAGTCCTATAAGCCTCTTGAACTTGATTTTCCATTTCATTTCTTCAGATTTGGAAATTTTCTGATATTATTTCATTGAATAAATTGTTCATTCCTTTGGCTTGTTTCTCTAGGCCTTCCTCAATCCCAATAATTCTTAAATTTGGCCTTTTCATGATATCCCATAGTTCTTGTAGATTCTGTTCATGATTTCTTACCATCTTCTCTGTTTGTTCAACTTTGTTTCAAGGTTAAATATTTTGTCTTCAATGTCTGAGGTTCTGTCTTCCAGGTGTTCTATCCTATTGGATATGCTTTCTATGGAGTTCTTATATTTGGTTTATTGTTTCCTTCATGTCAAGGATTTCTGTTTGGTTTTTTTTCAATATCTCTAACTCTTTATTGAAATGATCTTTTGCTTCCTGTATTTGCTCTTTTAATTGTCGATTGGTGCGATCATTCAATGCCTGCATTTGCTGTTTCATCTCATCATTCAGTGCGTGCATTTGCTCTTTCATCTCATTGTTTGCTTCTCTGATCATTTTAATTATGTACATTCTGAAACTCCTTTTCTGTCATTTCTTCTGCCATGCTGTCATTGGGTTTTATTGATGTAACATCTAGATTTGTTTTGCAGCATTTTCTTTCCTTGTTTTCTCATATTGTTCAGGTATCAGTGGACCGCTGAGATATTGCAGATTTCCTCTATTGACTTTACAATGTCCCTGAAGATTTCTATATATATCCCCCTCTTAGCCTTCAGTAGGCTGAAGTCTTGGAGGAGGTTGATAATGCGGTGCTCCACAAGGAAGCTGCCTCTCTAGGAAGTGGTCGGCCTTCAGGTGGGGTATAATTCCCTGCTAGTGGGCAGCAGGTGCCTCCACTTGTTGACCAATGGTCATCCAAAGGGGACCTAGGCTGCGGGCCTGAGGCAAGGCCTGTTTGGGCCTGAGTCTCTGGTTTACCGTCCTTGTGGGAAACCTCACCCAGCAGGGAAGACTCAACCAGGTGGGGAGGTCTCGCTGGTCCGTTCCTCCCTAGAGGTTCCCCGTCAATTTACAAGCTACCTGCTGGGCTGGGCTGCCTTCCTCTGCAAAGTTTCCAGGGGCCCGGCCCTACATCCTGGGCCTGGGAGCCTCACCCTTCGCAGTATGAATCTCCTTAGGCTGCCCCTCCTCAGAGAATTTGCCCACAGGCCTGGAACCTTCGCTCCGCCCTAAGCCTGTCTCTGTGCGGTTCTTCCACCCAGAAGCCTCCTAGATCCTGGGGACCCCTGCTCTGCACCTAATCGCCTGGCTGTGTGGTCCCTCCTCTGAGCAGCCACCTGTGGCCCCGAACAATCGCTCTGAGTCCCAGAGACCCGCCACAGGCCTCTTCCTCAGACAGCCGCCAGTATTCCGGTGCGGTCACTAGGAGTCCAAGAAACTCACTTCGTGCCTCCTCCTCCCACCAACCACCCGTAGCCCGGGGCAATCAATCACTCCGAGTCGAAGTGACCCTCCCCGTTCCTCCTCCTTCTCCAGATATCCCCCGGGTGTTCAGAAGCAGTCCCTCTGAGTGGCTCTGAATCCACGTGACCCGCTTCATGGGTCCTCTGGGCAACTGCCCGGAGCTCTGGTGCGGCACTCAAGACAAGCGTCCCACCATGCTTCTCCTCCAGGCAGCCCCACTGTGTTCAGGAGCTGTCACTTTAAGACCAAACAACTCACCACTCGCCTTCTCCTCTGAGCAGCCGCCTGGAGCGCTAATGCAGTCACTGCGAGTCCAAGGACCCGCCGCGCTCTTCCTCCTCCTCCTACTCCTCCGGGCAGGCCCCGGGGTTCAGAAGCGTCGTTCTGAGTCCAAACAGCTTGCCGCGGCTTCTCCTCTGGCAACCGCCTGTAGCTCTGGTGCAGTCACTCCGAATCCAAGTGGCCACGCTCCTCCTCCTCCTCAGGGCAGGCCCCGGTGTCCTGAGTCCACACAGCTCTCCTCGCCACTCCTCCCCTGGGCAGCCGCCGGAGCCCCAGTGGTTGCTCCGAGTCCCAGCGCTGTGCCGAGCGGCCTCCTTTACGGCGCTCCCAGCTGTCCGAGTTCACTGCTCCAGCGGGGGGAGGGGCGTCTCGCCGGCATTTCTACTTCACAAAGTTTCCTGCGTTCCGGGACCACTGTCCCATCCGGGATGCCTCCCCAGGGGGTGAGAGTCACCCGGCTGTTGAGTTGGTCCCAAGCGTCTCAATATCTCCTCTTTGAATCCTGAGTCCTGGAGCAACATGAAATGCAGCCACCCTCTAGGCCGCCATCTTGATACCTCCCGCATCGATATTCATTAAGGATATTGGTCTGAAATTTTCTTTCCTTGATGTGTCTCTGTCTGGTTTAGGTATCAGGGTGATATTGGCTTCATAGAATAAGTTTGGGAGGGTTCCCTCGTCTTCTATTTCATGGAATACTTTGAGAAGTATTGGAATGAGCTCTTCTTTAAAGGTTTTGTAGAACTCAGCTGAGAACCCATCTGGTCCTGGACTTTTCTTTGTTGGTAGGCTTTTGATGACCTCTTCTATTTCATTGCTTGAAATTGATTTATTTAAGTTGTGTATGTCCTCCTCATTCAGTTTAGGTAATTCATATGTCTCTAGAAACTTGTTGATGTCTTCGAGGTTTTCTGTTTTGTTGGAGTATAGATTTTCAAAATAGCTTCTAATTATGTTTTGTATTTCACTTGTGTCTGTTGTGATATTTCCTTGTTCATTCCGAATTTTAGTAATTTGAGTTTTCTCCCTCTTTCTCTTTGTTAGTGTGGCTAAGGGTTTATCAATTTTGTTTATTTTTTCAAAGAACCAACTATTTATTTTGTTTATATTTCCAATTGTTTCTTTTGTTTCAATTTCATTGATTTCGGCTCTGATTTTAACTATTTCCTGCCTTTACTACTTTTGGTGTTGGTCTGCTCTTCTTTTTCTAGGGCTTTGAGCTGTAGTGTTAAGTCATTTATTTGTTGATTTCTACTTCTTTTGTTGAATGCACCCCATGAAATAAATCTTCCTCTAAGTACTGCTTTCATAGTGTCCCAGAGATTTTGATATGTTGTGTCTTTGTTCTCATTTACTTCTAAAAATTTTTTTATTTCCCTGCTGATGTCTTCTGTTATCCATTCATCGTATAATAGTGTATTATTTAATCTCCAGGTATTGCAGAAGTTTCTGTTTTTCATTCTGTCATTTATTTCTAATTTCAATCCATTATGGTCTGATAGAGTACAAGGTAGTATCTCTATCTTCTTATATTTGCTAACAGTAGCTTTGTGGCATAAGACATGGTCTATTTTAGAGAAGGATCCATGTGCTGCGAGAAGAAAGTGTATTCGTTCTTTGTTGGATGGTATTTCTATATAAGTTGGTTAAGTCTAAATTGTTGATTGTGTTATTGAGATCTATGGTTTCTTTATTCAATTTTTGTTTGGACGATCTATCCAGCGGTGAGAGAGGTTTGTTAAAATCGCCTAGTATTATTGTGTTGTGGTCTATTTGATTTCTGGAATTGAGAAGGATTTGTTTGACGTACATGGTTGAGCCAATGTTTGGGGCATAGATATTTATGATTGTTATGTCTTGTTGATTTATGATTCCCTTAAGCAGTATGTAATGTCCTTCTTTATCCCTTCTGACTAGTTTTGACTTGAAGTCCACATTATCTGAATTGAGGATAGATACTCCAGCTTTTTTGCTGTGTCCATGTGCATGGTATGTTTTTTCCCATCCTTTCACTTTTAGTCTATGGGTATCTCTTTCTATGAGATGAGTCTCTTGCAGGCAGCAAATTGTTGGATTTTTCTTTTTAATCCATTCTGCCAGTCTATGTCTTTTGATTGGTGAGTTCAGGCCATTAACATTCACAGTTATTATTGTGATATGTTTTGTATTCCTAGTCATTTGACTCACTTTTGTTTTTTGACATGATTTGGTTTCCCCTTTATTTGGCCATTCCTTTAGGCTAGTTTCTCCCTTTGCTGATTTGCATCATTGTTTTTCATCTCTTCCTCATGGAATATTTTGCTGAGAATGTTCTGCAATGCTGGCTTTCTTTTTGTAAATTCCTTTAGCTTTTGTTTATCATGGAAGGATCTTAATTCATCATCAAATCTGAAAGTAAGTTTTGCTGGGTATAAGATTCTTGGTTGGCATCCATTTTCTTTCAGGGCTTGGTAAATGTTGTTCCAGGCCCTTCTAGCTTTTAGGGTCTGGATTGAAAAATCTGCTGATATTCTTATTGGTTTCCCCCTGAATGTAATTTGATTCTTTTCTCTCGCTGCCTTTAAAATTCTGTCTTTATTTTTTTATGTTAGGTATTTTCATAATAATGTGCCTTGGTGTGGGTCTGTTGTAATTTTGTATATTTGGAGTCCTATAGGCCTCTTGCACTTGGTTTTCCATTTCATTCTTCAGATTTGGGAACTTTTCTGATATTATTTCATTGACTAGATTGTTCATTCCTTTGGTTTGTTTCTCTAAGCCTTCCTCAATCCCAATAATTCTTAAATTTGGCCTTTTCATGATATCCCATAATTCTTGTAGATTCTGTTCATGATTTCTTACCATCTTTTCTGTTTGGTCAACTTTGTTTTCAAGATTAAATATTTTGTCTTCAATATCTGAGGTTCTGTCTTCCAGGTGTTCTATCCTATTGGTTATGCTTTCTATGGAGTTTTTTAACTGGGTTTATTGTTTCCTTCATTTCAAGGATTTCTGTTTGTTTTTTTTTTCAATATCTCTAACTCTTTATTGAAATGATCTCTTGCTTCCCATATTTGCTCCTTTAACTGTTGATTGGTGTGATCATTTAATGCCTGCATTTGCTCTTTCATTTCCTCCTTCAATTCCTGCATTTGCTCTTTCATCTCCGCGTTTGCTTCCCTGATTGTTTTAATTATGTACATTCTGAACTCCCTTTCTGACATTTCTTCTGCTGTGCTGTCATGGGTTTTATTGATATAGTATCTAGGTTTGTTTGGGACATTTTCTTTCCTTGTTTTCTCATATTGGTCAGATGTCAGTGGGACTTTGTGATATTGCAGAATTCTTCTATTGGCTTATATTGTCCCTGTAGATTTCCAGTGTATCACCTTCCTGCCTTCAGTAGCCTGAAGTCTTGGAGTAACTTGACGATGCAGTGCTTCCAAGGAAAGCTGCCCCTAGCCCGCTACTGGTTCCAGGGCTTGGAGCTGGCTCTGTGTGGAAAGGCTCTCACTGGGGGGTCTGCTCCGAGAAGGTAGCCTGGAAAGGCGCTCCCCACCGGAGGGGGCCGGGCTGCGGGCTGCTTGGGGAAGTCCCTGGCTGCCCTGTCCTGGTCCCTGAAGCAACCTGTGGGCAGGAACTCGCCGCTCTGGTTCAGGGACTTGAAGCTTGGTTCTGTGCAGAAAGGCTCTCACTGCGGGGCCTGCTCCAAGATGCTGGAGAATGTGGCCCTGTGGGAGGAGCCCACCACCAGAGTGCTCAGGGCCACCTGGGGAAGACTCTAGCTGCCCTATCCTACTCTAATAAGCCACCCGAATCCGGGCCTGCCACCCGGGCAGCACTTCACCGGGTGGGGGATACTCACCCCGTGGCTCTATTTTAGTCCAAGTCTCTCAATGCCTCCCCTTCTTGAATCCTGGGTTCTGGAGTGACTGGAGATGCAGTCACCCTCTAGTCCGCCATCTTGGATCGCCCTGTGGAAAAAACCTGCGGCCAGGGGGACCGGGGGGCAGGTCCACCTGGAGAGGTCTCTGGCTGCCTTGCCCTGGTCCCAGAGGCTGCTTGCGGGCTGTAGGTCACCGCTGGCTTGGGGACTTGTGGCTGGCTCCCATGGCTCTATTTTAGTCTGAGTCTCTCAATGCCTCCCCTTCTTGAATTCTGGGTTCTGGAGCGACTGGAGATGCAGTCACCCTCTAGTCCGCCATCTTGGATCACCCTCTTCAGTATTTTTTAAATGGATATTGCTGTATTTCATGAAATACCTTCTCTGCACCTATTGAGATGACCTTATGATTCTTATTTTTAATTCCACTTATGTAATGTGTTAGTCGGCTTTTTTTTTTTTTTTTCACAACTTGAAGTAAAAGCCTTGGCAGGGAACTTAGAGGAGGAAAAATTTATTAAGGTACTAATGGATTCGAAGGTGTCAGTCCTTTGCATGCCTCAGTCCTTAGGACTTGAGGTGAAGCAGAGCATAATGGTGGAATAGTGAGGTGGATGAAAGTGGCTCAGACGTGTTTAGAAGGCAGAGGGAGAGACTCCACTCTCCAGGTACAAAATATATAACCATAATCACACCCCCAATGACCCACTCCTTAAGCCACACCCTATCTGCCTTGTGATACCACTCCCTTAATCCCTTTCAGGGGATTAATTCACTGACTGGGTTAAGGTTCTCATAACCCAATCATTTCAGACCAATACCTTCTTGCATTGTCTCACACATGAGCTTTTGAGGAATTCTCACATGCTAACCATGACAAGTGGTGATTACTTTTATTAATTTGCACATGTTGAAACCAAATTGCATTCCAGGCTTGGAGACCACTTGATTGTGGTGTATGGTCTTCTTAACATGATTTAGAATGCAGATTACTAATGTTTTATTGAAGATTTTTGCATCTATGTTCAACAGGTGTATGGTCTGTGGTGTTTTATTCCTGGATGCATCTTTATAGTTTTGAAATCAAGGTATACTGGCTTAACAGTGGGAGGGTTCTCTCACATTCAATTTCATAGAATATTTGAGAAAGACTGATGTCAGTTCTCTGTAATGGTTGAGAGAAATCAGCTGGAAATCCTCTGGTCCCAGGCTTTTTTTGACAGAAAGCTTTTAATTGACTTTTAATTTCATTCTTAATAGAAATTGGTCTGTTATGGTTTTCTATATTTTCCTGTTCAATATGTACAGTCATGTGTCTCAAAATTTGTCATTGTCTCTAGATGGTTCAGTTGAACAGTGTATAAATTATCCAAATAGATTCTACTGATCCTCTGGATTTCTGAAGTGTCTGTATGATATCTCATTTTTCATCACCAATTGTGTTGATGTATGTCTTCCCTCTCATTCTTTGGTTACCTTGGCTAAGGGTTTATCAAGTTTATTTATCTTTTACAATAACCAACTCTTTTTTGCACTGATTCCTGTGTATTTTTAATCTAAAATTCACTAATACTGGCATTCTGTATCATGTGTTTACTATGTCATTCACTGTATTAATAATCAGAACACATGAATGGGGTATGAATTACACAAATTATATAATTTCTACTATTTATTTAAATTATAGTTCCTTATGTGAAGAGAAAATGGGTGGAGAAGATGAGAGAGAATTTGAAATGTTGTAAGAAATTATCAGAAAAGAGGAAGGAAGTAGATAGCAGATGCTGGCTATAGAGAGAAGTAATAAAAAGTTAACTGAAATAAAAAAAGAAAATTTGAAACAAGAAAATTTGGCTGTTTGCGGGGATAGTGCATGAATCAAGGGAGATACAAGGGACATGAACCAAGGTATGAACTAACCATCAACTATAAGAATAAAAATTTGTACCCACATATAATTGAACCCCATCTATGTCAAATCCAGTTTTAATAATAAATAACTGCAAATGAAAGCATGTAATGTGAAATTTAAATTATATGAATATACATATATTTATTTGAAACTATGCACAAAGTTAGATGCCCCCCAACCAACACTCATCACCAACAAACACTCAGAATACATACATTATACAATGGTAACAATTAATAAATACAATGAGGTAATGTTAAAAAAAAAGTACTAAGATAAAATTTTTAAAAGAATTTAAAATGAAAATGGTGTATGGAGAAAAGAAATAAGGCAAATATAAAAAAGGGAGAGAGAGAAATATTACTAAGAAATAGATGGCTTATTTGCACTTATGTAGTTAAAACTGGTTGGCAGTGGTGGACTTTCATTCTTTATATAAACGTGTAGCCCTTGGGGTGAGCCCAATGCCTTTGTTTCTCACTTAGCTCCAGCCTCTGTGACTGGGAGGCAAAGCTGGTTGTAGGCAAACTCAGTTTTCAGTTTCCCAGTACAGGGTGGGATAGCACCATTCGGGTGCTGAGAAATTTTGTGTTTCTGGAGCAGGCGTAACAAGAGATCTACATTGGAGGTTCCAATTGGGGTTTAGTCCTCACCAAGTTTACCATTCTGTAGATTTGGTTTTGAGTATTGAATCCACATCCCCTCTTGCTGCAGAGAAACGTCTGAATCCCTAGGGCCTCTGATGAAATTCACTTTAGGCTGCACAGACAAAGCATCCACAGATTTCACCTTCTCTGCTCTGGCATATGAAATACTGAGCATGTGCCCTGGAGTTCAGATGCTCCTTGTGGCTGCTCTAGGCACCTTCCCGATAGCTATCATGGGGCACCAGCATCGATGGGCACTTGCTCTCTTGTGATCCAGAGCCTGAATTGTCCAAGTAAAATTTCCTTTGCCCTTATGGAAATCCCTCTGGTTCAGGCAACCTCTGGGAAATTTGTCAAGTGACCTGCTGGTACATCCCCTTGTGAATTCCTAATTACCCATCTCTACTTGCAGCTACTTAGTACGTGGCAGCCACATTTCCCACGGAAGGGTGTTTTGCATGTACAGAATGCTTCCTACTCTTGGGGACAAGTGGTCTTTGGATTTTCTTTCACTGAGCCACTTTCCCAGCTGACTCTGTCCATTAAAATCAGCCTCCTTCTCTAATCCACAGGTTTCCCCAAAATTCATCTTTCTTTAAATTTTATTTCTTCATGCATTGGCCACACTGTGTCCTTTGTCCTTCTCCTCCTTATCACTGTCATTGCTGTTGTCCAAGCTGGCACATCAGAAATGTATTTGATTTTATGGCTTCCTTGAGTCACAACGTGACAGTAGAATCCATTTAAACATACTAAAACAAGCATGGAATGGATCAGAATTCAGAAGGTGGTACTCTCCTTCCCCTTCCTCTTTCCACCAGCTCCTCTGTTCCCTATACTGAAGTTTCTGCCACATGCCCATAGTTAATTTTTTACATTAAGTTCTATCCTTTTTCTATGGATGTACAGGATGTTGAGATTCATATCAGCACATGGGAAAGTGAAGTCAGATTCATTGTACTGTCTTTCCTTTTCCCATTCTCTCTCACTTATCTTTAACCCCCTTTGTCTACTCTCCTGAACTAATCTCCACCCTAATGACTTGTTGCCCATTAGCCTCCACTTATCAGAGAATACTTTTGAACTTTGGTTTTGGTGAATTGACATTTCACTTAGCATGATTTTCTCCAATACCTTTCACTTACAAGCAAACGTCATAAATTTATTCTTGATGGTTGAGTAATACTCCATTGGGTATATATACCACATTTTGTTATTCATTCATTTGCTGAAAGGTACCTAGTTTTGTTCCATAGTTATTATGGCTTGAATGTGACATGTTCCCATAAATTCACATGTGAGACAATGTGAGATGGTTCAGAGGGAAATGGGTTGTGAGAGCCTTTAGTCTGCTGATTTGAAATCCTTTGGATAGATGTCGAGGTGTGGGATAACTGGGTCAAATTATAATTCCATTCCTAGTGTTTTGAGGAATCTCCATAATGCTTTCCAGAGTGGTTACACCAATGTACAATGCCACCAACAATGTATGAGTGTGCCCTCTTTATAAATCTTCACCAACATTGTTACTTGTGGTCTTAATAATTGCCATTCTCTCTGGAATAACATGAAATTTCAGAGTTCTTTTAATTTGCAGCTATTTGGTAGAGATGTTGATGACTTTTTCATATATTTGGTGACCATTCATATTTCTTTTTCAAAAGTGTCTGGTTAGTTCCACGATCCATTTTTGTTTTGCGTTATCGGGTGCTTGGGGTGTTAATTTTATGAGCTCTTTGTATATCTCACCTATTAATACCCTATCTGAGGTGCAGGGGCAAAAGAATTCCTCCCATTCCAAGGCTATCTCCTAGTGTTCTTATTTCCTTGGGAAAAAACTGTTTAATTTGATGCCATCCTATGTAATGATTTTTATTTTAATTCTTGTGATTTGGGAGCATTGTTAATGAATTCTATACCTGACTTTATATGTTGAAGTATTGGGCCTACCCTTTTTCTACGAGGGCCTACCTTTTTCTAGGGGTTCTTGTCTAATACCTAGGTATTTGATCCAATTTGAGTTGAGTTTGTGCAGGCTGAGAGGTAGGGGTTAAATTTCATTTTCTACATATGGATTTCCATTTTTCCCATTTTTAAAAAAAGTAATACATTCTAAGACGAATATTTTGGCATGTTTGTCTATCAGGAGTTAACTGTTTTTGGGGGGTTTTGTCTCTGTAGGTTCTATTCTGTTCCATTGAAGTCTTGCTGGTTTCCATGCCAATACAATGTTGTTTTGTTACCGTAGCTCTGTAGTATAATTGAAGGTGTGGTATTGTGATGCCTCCTGCTTTGCTTTGCTCATTAAGAATGGCTTTGGGTCATTCAGGGCCTCTTCTTTTTCCAAATGAATTTTATGGCTGCTTTTTCTATTCTTAAGAAGAACCTCATTGGATTATTGATGGAACTTGCATTGAAAAGGTACACTGCCTTGGTGGTATGCCCATTTTGACAGTACTAATTCTCCCTATTGAAGAATATGGCAAGCGTTTCTGTATCCTAAGGTCTTCTTCAGTTGCTATCTTTAGTGTTCTATGGTTTTCATTGTAGAAGTCCTTTACCTCCTTTTGCAGGCAAATGGATGAAATTGGAGAATATCATGCTAAATGAGATAAGCCAATCTCAAAAAACCAAAGGACGAATGATCTCACTGATAAGTGGATGATGACACATAATGGGGGGTGGGAAGGGGGCAAGAATGGAGGAGGGAGGGACTGTATAGAGGGAAAGAGAGGTGGAAGGGGTGGGGGGGAGGAAAATATAACAGAATGAATCAAACATCATTACTCTATGTAAATATATGATTATGCAAATGGTATGCTGTTACTCCATGTACGAACAGAAACAACATGTATCCCATTTGTTTACAATAAAAATAAATTAAAACTAAAAATAAATGAATGAATTAAAAAATAAATAAATAGTTAAAAAAAAAAAAAAAAAGAAGTCCTTTACCTTTTTGTTAGTTTGATTCCCAAGCATTCTTTCTTGAGGCTCTTGTGAATGGGATAGTTTTCCTAATTCCACATTCAGCTGACTCATCATTGGACTATTGGAATGTAATTGACTTATGGGTGTTCATTTTGTATCCTGCTACTTTGCTGAAGTTCTAGAAGATTTCTGGTGGCGTTCTTTAGGATCATGTTATCAGCAGAAATACTTCCAGAACTTCTTTTCCTATTCATCTAAATTTTTTGTCTTACCTGATTACTCTGACTAAAGGTTTGAGAAGCATTTTGAAAACAACGTGAAAGTGATCATCACTGTCTTGTTCCTGTTTTTAGGGGGACATCTTTCAGTTTATCTCATTTAGAATGATGTTGGCTTTGGGTTTGTCATATGTATCTTTTAAATGTTAAGGTATGTTCCTTATCCCTAGCTTTTCCAGGGATCTAAACATGATTGGATGCAGCATTTCCTCCAGTGCTTTTTCTCCATCTATTGAGAAAAATGTGGTTATTGTTCTAAGTCAATTTACATGGTGAATTTCATTCATTGATTTCCATATGTGGAACTACACGTGCATTCCTGGGAGGAAAACCACTTGATCACTGTGCACTATCTTTTTTGACGTATCTTTGTATGTGATGTGCCAGCCATTTATTAAAGTATTGTTTCATGGATGTTCATCAAGAATGTTGGTCTGAAGTTTTCTGTCCTTGATTGTATTTGTTTGGTTGGTGTCAGGATGACACTGGCTTCATAGAATGACTTTGGAAGAAGTTCGCTCTTTTTCTATTTCATGAAATAATTTGAGTAGAATTTGTATTAGCTCTTCCTTAAAGTTTTGGGAGAACTTGGCTGAGAATCCACCTGCTCCTGGGCTTTTCTTTGTTGGTAGGATTTGGATAGTGCCATCCGTTTAATTGTTTGAAAGTGATCTGTTACTTTTCTCTATCCTCCTGCTTCAATTTGAGTAGGTGATGTGCTTCTAAGAATTTGTCAAGTCTTCAAGATTTTCTACCTTATTGGGGTATAAATTTTCAAAGTACTTTCTGATGATCCTCTGCATTTCAGTGTTGTCTGTGATGATACCTCCTTTTTACCACAGATTTTAATATGTTGAGTTTATTTCCTCTTTATTTGGCTTAGCTTGGCTAATGCTCTCTCAGTTTTGTTTATTTCTTCCAACTATCAAGTTTTCATTTAGTTGATCAGTTGAAATGGTAGGGTCAGCAATGTCATCAGTCAAGACAAGAAATAATCATGTATTGTATCTGGGTGTTAAATAGAATTACATGGGTCAATGTATATCATGGTCTCCCCAGGATTCCTCTTGTGGGGTTGGGGTGCCAATACGTCACCCCCTCTGCTGTCTGTAGAACAGCCTTTTCCATGGTTCCTGGGCTTATTCTCTGGGCATGTATCACACCACCCCATTCTTTAAAGCAGCTTGTTGAAATTCTCCATCCACTTCAGCTGCTCCTGTGTGCCACCAGCCTCAAAGCGGGAAGGGAGCAGGGCTCCCCTCCCCATCTCTGACTTGAGTTCCCCTGGCTAGAATACTCTCCATGCCTTCAGCTCTAGCCCTTCTAGGCAAAGCCTAGGTCCTTTGGCAGGTGCTGTCGGGACCATGCATGCATCCCTGCTCAGATCTCCCAGGTCGTGGCTCCTCAGCTTGGCTGTGTCAAGGTGGCTCCTGCCTTGCTCTTATGGGAAGAACTGAGCACCCTTCTTGCACCAGTGTACAGTGCGATGAAGACTCTGGATCAGACAAGTGAAGGCTGCCTCTCTGATCTCAGGATTTTCCACACTAAATCTGTTGCTTTTGTTTTTGTGCATTTTACCTCCCTCGGTGATCTAGCAATGCCACTACTGCTATGGCTGGAGCTGCCTCTACCAGCTTGGCTCTAATGTACTCTTTTTCTTCTTTGTTTCGTGTGCCTAACATTCTGCTTCTCTAAGACTCCCTCACTGTCCAGGATTGGGTTTAGTGAAATCCCTCTTTCACCCACCTCAGAGCAAGTAGTATTCCTGCTCTTTGAATTCCAGGTCATGGAGCTACGAGAAATAAAGACTCTCTCTACCTGCCATTTTGCTTCCCTCTTCTAATGTATTATTTCTTATACTTGAGGTTCTGACTTTCTATGTCTCTATGAATTTTTTTGCAGTTCACTATGAAGTTTTGGTGAGTTCCTTTAGTTACCCAACTCAATGAGAAGTGGTTTTCTTGCCTTGGAAGTCTGGCAATGAGTAACTGCCCAGGGTGCATCCTTCTTCCAATCTGCCAACTTCTCTTCCACTGATGACAAATTTAGTATGATTTCTATTCTTTTCAAGTTGTCAATGTATGTTTCAGGGCAAAAATATACTCTATCTTGATGAACACCTCATGTGACCTTGAAAAAATTTGTTTTCTCATTGTTGAATGAAGTATTTGTATGAAGACCAAGTAGAACTATGTGATTGATAGTGGTTTTGCTAGTTTCCTAGGGTTATCATGTCCAAGTCGCAGCTTTTTTTGGTTTGAAGTAATGCAAGTGTACCATCTCAGAGCTCTATAAGCTAGAAATCCCACATTGAACTGTAAGCAGGTCCATGCTCCTTCTGAAGACTGTAGGAAAGAACATTTTCGTGGCCATTCCTAATTTGTACTGGTTTGTTGGTCAAACTCTCTGCTTCCGTCCTCATCTGGCATTTGTCCCTCATGAATGTGTCCCATTTCCTTATGAGAAACGTCATCGTATTTGCAGAATACATCCACCCTGCTCCTCCACGATATATTTAATGGATGAGATTTCAATGGCTCTCTTTCCAAAACTGGTAAAATATTGAGGTACTGGTGTTGGGACTTGAACATGTATTTGGATAGAAATATTTTGACCTATAACACAGCTGGTCTATTCAACACTACACTTTTTCTTTTTTTCCTCATGGGTCTGTCCAGTGCTTTAAAGGAATGCTGAAATCTTCTACTGTAACACTGGACTGTTTCATTTCTCACTGTGCTTCCTTCCATTGTTTCTCTGTGTTTCATCTCCTTCCTGGACTCCTCCTTCTCTGCCATTCAAAAAATATCATGGTCCCACAGCACCTGAGCCTGTGTGTGTTAAACAACCATCTCCATGTACCTTAGACCCACTGAGTGATCCTTCTGCAAACCAAAATGCTGACAGTTACACTGTATTCCCCTAGATGCCAACCGGGTGATCATGGAGGTGGCATATTTTGAATGGGAAGAAGAAAAAACACCATCTATTGCTGAGGTAAGGTATATCTTATTTTTTTCAAAGATACAAATGTAGTTTTCTTTCTTTTAGTTCATATTCAGGCATGAAAATCTGACCGTGTACATTATAGATGACTTACACAGTTTCTTTTGTGTGGAATTACAACTACAAGTCTACTACCACTGGTGCCTGATTCAAAATGACATTAATGTACCACAGGAACCATTGTCAAATGATTGCAGTGAGCATTTTCCTTGGTAGCACTTTTCCTTGGTAGAAAAGGAATTGTGTGCATGTCATCAAACTGTACCTGAGAAATCTCTCATACAATGCTCATGTTTTTCTCACAAGTGCCCTCTCTGCCTTACTTTGTGGTTCTTTCCTCAATTGCTTTATCCCATTGAGTTGTCTAATGTCACCATAGCCAAAAGTAGACTTGCACAAACGAGACTTGGCATATCATTCTCACACTGTCTTCCTTTCTGTAACTGCAGGTGGACTTTGCAGAAAATGAAAAATGTAAGTATTCTTAACTCCCTCATATGCTGAAGAAAACCCTCTGTACTGTAATAGGTCGGGGTTTCCTGCCTATTTTTCTATAGAAAGTTATCCTGATTTCAGATTTCTTTTGGAAATGAGGGTTGGGATGTGGTGACAGGGTGATAATCCAGTGAAGAATTATGACCATCTGACACCATCCTGAAGCACCTGTCATTTTGGTGGTGTGCATTTGTGCGCATGAGGGTGGGAGTTAACCCTGAGCATGTTCATGTAATAATAATTTCGTAAGTGTTTGTGAGGATGTGGGAACTTCCTCAGAAATTGGGTTCTAACTTGCCCAATACAAGCATCAATTTTCTAAAATAAAACCCCACACTAAAGCATGATTTGCATGAAACAATTCCTTCAACACCCAGATCTGGAGTTCAGTTTACTGTGCCCCACTCTGTAGACAGAGATGATGTTGAGACAGATGAACCAGGTCTGGACTGTGTCAGGAGAAGAGGCTAATAGGGTTCGGGAATGGGCCCTGATGTTGAAGCTTTGGGATAGGGAACTGTATTCATCACTCAGCCATATGTCCCCACTCCAGGTCATTCCAATATATTTGTGTGCACATGTCTTCTACAGAGGTGTGAAATATTTTACATACTTGTAATGTGGCCTCAGTGGTCATCTTTGGAGGCAGATATCCCTCTAGGGGGTACAAAATGTAAAACATACATAACCCACATGGTTCCAGTCTAGCTGGAAAAGCAAAGGCTCTGATTCTCATTTCTGTCTTCATCCTCTCCTTGCCACATGATTTTACTACTGTCCATATCAAGAAATGCCCTGAGTAATTCATAAACATAGTATACTAATAGTCATTCTGTATCCTCCTAGATCCCCTGAAGGGCATGGTGGAGTCACATCCTGCAGAAACCATGGGTCAGGAGGACCCATCATATGCCATGGTAAGTTTGCTTATCTTTCTCTAAAATGCAAGTACTGCTCGTCAGTGTCTTTTTCTATTGTATTATGGTAGGATCACCTGGATATTAGAGACATATTAGAGATGACATACACAATTTTCTCAATGGGGAGAGAGTCACAGGGGGGTGTATCTGTTGCCAACTGACACCTCATTGAGGGCAACATTAACAACTATCAGCATCAGTTACACTCTGTACCTTAGCAAGATTTGTGCTCAGCAGAGATTTTCCCGCCTGGACAAAGAATTCCATAATTGTCAACTAAAATCGACCTGAGACACAAATCACCCTTGAAAAGCTTATGTTGTTTGGTGGGAGTAGGTTTGCATTGTCCTTGCCTTTGAGTTCCCTTGACTCGGACACTTTCTCATCTGATTTTTTAATGTCGCCCAGTAAAGAAAAGACTTGTGCACACAGGAGAGAGCATGACTTGACCTTCATAGTGATTCCTTTTCTGTAATTACAGGAGGTTTCCAGAGGAACCGTAGCTGGTATGTATCCTGGCCTCGCTCTCTTGCTGATGGATAATGTAGAAGGGTTTACATCCTTTTGTGCAGAATCACAGTGATTCCCCTTCCTGTTGGAGGATGAGAAGTGAGGGTTTTGTGGTAGAAATTTTCAAAAACAAACAAACAAACCAAAAAAACCCGCAAAACACACAGAAAACTAGCCATTCTCTGCAGTCCCTGGAAGCAATTGTGTGATTTGAGTGGTGTGGTTTAGGTGTGTCTATGCGTGCACTCATGTGACGGGATTCTGAGTATGCCTGTGTGTTAGTTTTTGTACATTTGTTTGTTTTGCTAGATATATACAGACCAAGATGCCAGTGTCAATGTTTTTAACCAAAAATGCCATCTCCAATGAATCATGATTATGTGTATGTGTAAATGAATCAAACTGTAAACCTTACACGTGTGAAGTTCTTTTGAAACCAAAAATACCTCAATTAGCATGGAAAATATGTCCCATCAAAACCCTGGAAAATTTTCACAGGCCTCAATAAGGACAAAGCCCTGTGTCACTCCTGTCAATGAACCAGTAGCAACTTCATTTAACAACAAACCTCACCTGTCAGTAGGCCTCTGCATTTTCTCATGGCATTTGATTGTTCATAACACTTGCCTCAAGACAGCTTTTCTGATTCACATACATTTTCTGTGAGAGGTGTCAGAATTCGTCTTCCAAACCCCACTCTAAGCACCGAGTTCTGGGCAGCACCATCATTAGCAGCAAGCCTCAGATCTACCAACATGCTGAACTGACTTATGGTGGGAGACTGAGACAGAGGAGCTGCCCAGGCCTGAGTTCCCTGAAGCTGAAGGTGGACTCTGTTGGCATGTTTCAACTTATTATGGAAGCTGCCTTCCCCATGGGTCCTTTTGTAGACACTGCTTTCTGAGAAGCATGTTTAAATTAAAGGGACTTTCATGGGGCTTGGCAAGCACATCTATTGCAGAAATATGGGCTCCAGTGAAGGAAAGCTTAGCACAGCAGTGGTGTCTGATCCCATAATTTAGATCCTCACTGATCTCCTCTCTGGCCTGAAGGATATCACTTTGACAGTGTCTCTGAAAGGTCTTCACATAGTCAGTCTCCAATGCTATCTATGTCCTTCCACTCCTCCGTACATGGACTGACACTAGTCACTGTGAGTGTGCAACCACTGTTCTGTTCATTGCTCCTCATCTTGAACTCATCCCTGGGCAGAGCGTTTTCATCTTGGTTCCCATTAGCATTAGATGAATACCACTCTGTGCTAAGATCTCATTGTCCAGTCCATTGGCCTGGATCAGCCAGAATCAGTAGTGAAGTTAAGAAGATAGCACTGTGTCTGACCTCAGCTCCCACATTTCTCTTAGTTCTAGGCAGGATGTGCTAGACCCTGCTGGAAGTCATCTGCATCTAAATGTTGATTTCACTGATGTAGTATCCTCAGGCCCTCAGAGAGTTCCTGGTCCCTTTGCATGAGTCCACAGTCAAATTATAAGTGAGTGGTGAGATCAGAATAGTAAACTCCTCCGCAGTGCAACCCAGGGGAAGGAAGGTCCTGTCTCCCTCATTTTTGAACTTCAGGTCTTGGCCATCACAAAATGGCAGTTACTACATGGATGTGCTGTCTACATTTCATTTTATTTATATTTTAAACTGAAACATTCAGAGACTCATCCCAGTTCCACTGTTCAAATGCCAAGTAGACCTGTGTGCATAATGCAGAGAGCATTCTCATTCCCCTGTGGGCAGCTGCTCTGATTCTGGCACAGTGTTGTTCCAGGAATTAATAATGCTCAAACTGTTTGCATCATAGTTTGGGTGTCAGCTTGAGCTCTGTCAAGGACAGAATGATAACATGCCAGTGGAAATAAAAAGTTGATTGACTCCTGTCTCACTTAAAGGTTTGCAATTTGCAGCATTTTGTTGAAGGCCCCTGACCACACAGAACTCAGAGAGGGTCTGAGAAGCCAGAACACAGATCAGGGTGATCCAGAATATTAATACTAACATTACTATATTTTTATTGCTATAAAGAACACACTTGAGACTGAATAATTTATACAAGTGTGTTTAGCTTACAACCCTGGAGATTCAAGAGCATGGCACTGGCATCTGCTTGGATTCAGTGAATGCCCTCTTAGCTGCATTGCATGATTGGTGGTGTCATCATGGATGCAGGTGCAGGAGGGAGACATCACATGGGGAGACAGGAAGCCAGCAGGGATCAGATGTCTCATTTGGTCCTCCTATATAATCCAGGATCTAACAATGGTGTGAGAAAAATATATTCTTGCCTGTGAGACTGAGGCCCTCAAATGACCTTGTTACCTTCACCCAGGCCTCCCTTCCAACAAGTTTCACAACTCTCATTATGGCCACATTGAGGACCAAGCCTCAATCACATAATCCTGTAGGGGACAAACAACATCCAACCCTAGCACACCTCATGATCTGAATTGGTGAAGAAGAAAGCATGAGACACTCTTAGTTAAGTCTGTTGCTGATGTTTGTGTCTCTAAAGGTGGGATGTACAGTCAAGCATGGGACTCGAGCAGTGACGACGAAGAGCCTACAGGTAGGGAATAGTCCTTTTGGTGTGACCCAAAAGGAAAGGCTTCCTGGTAGGAGTTGGGTCCACCTACTTAGGTGAGAAATGAAGAATGGGTCTGAAATAGAAATCAACTGACGCACAATCTTCCCTGTAAGACCCACTCTGTCCTGAATTTTCCTCTACTAAGTATCCAACAGCTTGACTCTCATTGGTGGGCAGTTCTTAGGACTCATGAAAGAAAGAATTTAGATCTGGGCTTTGGGTTTGACCCAGAATGGAAGGAATCTTTCCCAAAGGCATTTTGTGAACCTCTAGTCAAAGTTCTTCTCACCTGTGCTAAGCAGTGTGAAAGGAGTCAAATTCCCCTCTCCATGTTCTGGCTTATAGGAGTACTTTCTCTTCTGTTTATTGTCTACTCTGGTTTAAAAGACACTCTCTAATATGGGGAACTGAAAGAAAACTTCCTCAGACAGGCCTCTAGTTCTCCTCTGTAAAAGAATGGGGAGAAGTTCATCCTTGAACATTCTCACCTCTAGTCCTCATCTAATTTCCAAACCCTGGGTCTAGGAGGAAAATCTGAATTTGCTTGCATTCACGAGGCCTATGTCCAGAAAGTCAGGGAGAGGGTTGAGGAACAGGAGAACACAGACATCCCTACCTGAGGACAGTGGGAGAGTCTGAACTGGAACCCAGTGCTTGGGATCCTAGACCTATTCCTCATTGCAGAGGTGAGGTGATGGAGGCCAGGAGACAGGAGGGCCAACAAGAGAAGAATGAAGAGCTTTGACTTTGGGCTACAGAACACCAGGAGCAGCAGCACCTCAAGTTCTCACCTTGACTTAACTCTACCTTTCCTTTTTCCAAGGCCACATCATCACCACCACTGCTCTGGTCCATGCTGAAGGCAACTTTTTGGACACAGAAGATGAGGACAAGGACAATGGGACAAGAAATATGAGAGTAATTTATTTCCTATTTGTGTCTCTTTTTTATCCTTTCTTATTTATAAACTCTTTGTCGCTGTCCCATGTTTCCTCTTTCCCACTTTGTATGACTTTTTGGAAGGGACTTTTTTCATATACATCTTAGAAGTCCTTAGACCTTCAATGACCGTGAAATCTCTCTGCACCAAATTTCTTAGTCTTGCCCTGGTTTCAGACCTCAGGCAGCACCACTGATTCATGCTAAGCAACCCTGAGCGTGCATGAATGTACCTTTCCTTTCATGTCAAGACTACCCAGTTAGAAAGCAATTCTCCCAAAAGGAATCTTGTTCCAGGGATCCTGTCCTGATTTAAAATGTGAGCTCAAGGCAGCAAAAGGAGACAAAGGACAGGAGTCGGAAATGTGAGTGTGGATAGAATGGGAGGGAGAGCAGGTGTCAAATAAGTGCACATATTCTCCACTGCTTCTTTTATTTTCTTGCACTTTATGTAATCCACCAGAAGCAAGGAGAGCACTGAAGTGACCACTATTGCATATGACCATGACCATGCAAGGGGAGGTACAAATAGTGTTAAAATCAGTGCAGGAAGCTGTCTAAGGATGAAGCTGCGGAGGGGGTAGGGCTGGAGGAGCAGAGTCCTTACTCCAGCCTGTGTCAGCACACCTGCTGCCCCTCAGGGGGCCCAGATATGTGCTACTCAACCTTCACACCCAAGTTCCCTAGAGAACCCTTTCCTCTGCCTCATGTTCACTTTCTAGGGAGCAGCCTCAGAAAGTTCTGAAGGTGAATGTCCATGGGAAGTTGCTCCTGGGGACATTCATAGACATTCTCTGCCCATAGCCAACACCCTTTGCTGAGGGCAGCAGACCAGCCTCAGTTTTCCTTGACCAGATCCCAGGGGAGATCAGGGCCCAAAGTCACCTTGAACAACCTGAGGAAAATTGTGGTCCTTGCCACTGTTTCTGTGGCCAGAAACTCCTCCCATGTGACCCTGCACCTGGTTCTGTGTTGCAGATTGCTACAGGGACACCTGGGCAGACAGTGATTTCTGGTCCCGGAGTTCCAGCTTCTGAGGTGAAGCTTGCAGTGCAGAGAAGCTGCAACCAGCTGGCAGAAGATGAAGCAGCAGATCTTTTGTGGCTTCTCCCTCCCACTGGGATAATGGTCTACTTTGTGTAGAACCCTACAGATTTATGTTTACTTTGTTAAATGAGTTTAATGTTGGTATTTAATGTTTGATGTTGGTTTTTAATTTATATTAAATTCTATTTACTTGATAACAGTTGCTTTAAAACTCATTTTATAAAATAAAACACATTACAGGAAAACACAGTAAATAGAGGTAGATGTCCTGAGGTAGACGTGAATGAATTACACAGCAGTTACCCTAGAGACTCCCCATCACATGGCTCCTCTTCTCCCAGAACCCTCATTTTCCTATATTTTGTTCTTTTTTCAGGTTGGTATTATAACCATTCATTAAAATAATGCTATGGGTTAATAGAAACTCAAAGAAATAATTAAACTGCAAGTGATATGAAATCCCAAGTAAAACCCAAGTGTTTTATTCATTCATTCATTCAATAGCTAACAAAATCCCAAGACAAGACATCCAACATAATAATGTACTGCAAAGCAACTGGCAAGTTTCTCTTATCAAAATTGTGGTTTGGGGGGCTGGGGAGATAGCTCAGTCGGTAGAGTGCTTACCTTGTAAGCATAAGGCCCTGGGTTCAATCCCCAGCACCCCCCCAAAAAAAATTGTGGTTTTGCATTTTCTATCCTTTTCTCAATCATGAAAAGAATTATTTTTCAATGTTATATAACATACATATAAAACGAGATAGAAACTTATACCATAAACTTGTAACAGTGGCTGTACATACATTATTTTACGTGTTTCTCATACGCAATAGGTTGGTTATGGTACATATACAGCATGAAAACTATTAAAATAATAAGAACTAGACAAAAAAGAATGCATGTCAGCTCCATGGTAACATACCAGGCACACTCCCGTCTATCCATGACAAAAATTAAATAATACTATCTAAAAATAATATCTTAAATACAATTAATAAGAAATAAATTCAATAAAGAATTATAATACCAAGGCATTCAGTTTTCAAAATTCATGCTTCCTTTCAGTTGATCCAATATTTTGTCAACTGTTTTCAGAATTTGTTCAGAGCCAACATTACTCACAGATGTCACACATCTGTTATTTCACACATTTACTTTCCCCATAAAAGATGTTTGATCAACATCAAAAAAGTTCAGGTCTTTTGAGATGAAGCTGGATCAAATGCTGGCATCATTTTTAACTGTCACCTCAAGTATTTGAGTGTCACAAATTTATTCAACCAACCAAAGTAGAAATCATAATGACACAGCATGTATTGAAATAAAGCAAAACAATGGCACTTGTAACCCAAAGAGCAGTGGCACATTAAAGCAAGAATAGCGGATACAAGCAACAACTGTCTATTGCTTAGTAAATAAACTGAAAATGGTTCCAAGTGAGACAAGACCAGGGAGAGGTCCCCGTGAAGGTGCCAACTGAGTTTCCACTGACCACTGTTTTACAAAGTGGAAATTAAAAAAGAAAAAAAATTGTATTTTTGAAAAACTTTGCCTAGGTATACTATTATCTCCAGTACAAATAAAAATAATAATAAAACAAAAAACAAAACAAAACAAAAAAAACCAACACATCCCTTCTCTGATTAGACTAAAGCTCTGGTTCTATCTGTCAGCTGGTGGTGTGATCACACAGAATTGTTATCTCAGATTTCTTTGGGTTGACATTGAAGATTGTTAAAACCAAAAGTAGTCAATTGTGACATGTGTTTTAAAAATAACTAGTCAGATATTAAAACAGCTATCAATGTTTTTTACAGTATCAAACTTGACAAATTTACATCAAGGTAATGGCACAAATCATGTAATTCAAAGCCTCAACCCATGTGTCCCCCTCATATCTTCTTTCACACACTGGGTGAGTGAGTCACATGCATTAACTTTTATTCTGAGGGAGGAGCTGATCTTACCAGATACTTCACTAAATGAACATAAAGGAAAATAAGGCACTTTCTTTTCTTTAGACTTCTTTCAATCTGTCAAAAATAAAAAAGAAAGACAAAAATGTGCTTTTGGTCCTTTGTTTTTGACAACCACCAAAAAAAAAATCATGTAATGAAATGCTACATTACACACACACACACACACACACACACACACACCTCTCTCTCTCTCTCTCTCTCTCTCTCTCTCTCTCTCTCTCTCTCTCTCTATATATATATATATATATATATATATATATATATATATACATACCACACACACACACACACACACACACATTCTGCACCAGCGCCCTTGTATAGTAAAGGTATTTTAGTTCATTTGTTTCAATGAACTGCACTTTTATCTTCATTTCCATTACAGGTATACAGAAAATAGGCAGGTATGGATTTTATATCCTTAACAATTTTCTTCTACAAAGGGAGTTGTAAAATACTTGAACAGTTTGCCCAATAACGTGACACACAATGAATGGACATTGTTCTCAAATTGTATCAAGGAGGTATAAAATAAAGGTTCTGCAATATTAGCTTAGATATTCATCTTTTTAAAAATACTGTTGTAGTTTTGTTCTTTGCATTACTTTTCAAAACCCCTTAAGTTTTTCTCTCATGGCACAATCTTCTAATACTTCAAACGTGGCAGGCAATATTTCAAAAGTTGCATCTTCTGCCCTTTGGGGACACTGTAGTGACTGAACATCATATCAAACTTTGAATCCTCTTTGAATCACTTCACCAGGGATTTACCTGACTGAAGAAGGTTCATGCATGATGCGTCATCACACAGTTCACTCAGAGAGAGTGATTTCCCTATGAGAAGAGAAGTTTCCTAGCAGTCTCTTACAGTAACTGCCTCCTGTCACTGAGTAGTTAAGGGTCATCTGTCTCCCTTCTTACCATTCACTTTGGGTGAGACATTGAAAGACGATCAGTGCTATGGGATGATTTGGGCCTTAATACTTTCCTACTATTCAGGGCAGGTTCTAGAAACACTTTCATCCACCCAGGTTGGGGTTGGGGAGGGGGTGGGGAGCTGAATTACAGGAAAACATTTTCTTTGTCTTTTGTTTGGTTAGATGGTAAGGCAAATAGACAAATGCCTCAGCTTGTTGCACTGACCACAGGCAAGCAAAGGCCACTGTTCAGCAGACAAGCGTGGTCAGGATATCACTGGGTGAAGAGTTCAGAGATCAGAAGTTCACAAGTTAGTTGCAAGTGGCAGCTCAGCCTTTGGTCACAATCCTTTGGTAATGATGGACACACATGTCTTGCCTCTGAACTTCAGTAGCCACTGCAGCTAATACACCCCTGGGTTGAACAGGGTAGTCGAGGATTAAGGTAGCTGGTGCCAACATGTAGGAGTATTGGTAGGGTGTGTAGATCAACCCAGGCTCAGGCCCTGGAGGGACTATTGCAGCAGTTGGGTGAGGAGTTCCATTTAGCATATCAGTCGTCTGTATTTATCTGATCAAAGGCATAATGGTAGGGCTAGCTGTGGGGAAGACAGCCTAGGCCTAGTTATGATCCTAGAAGCAGCCTGGGCTGTTGCTGCAAGAGAAAAGTGAAGGGCTGGTGATTTAATGTTGGCATCTCTCTAGGTGTCATTTGGAGTCCCCATCTCCATCAGCTGCATCTTCTTCAGGCTGTTTTCTCCTCTGGTTGCAGGTACCAGTAGTTTCTTCACTTCTTCAACTGCTCTCCTCAGTTTTATTTCTGCTCTGCTCTGAGCTTCTTCCACAGTGATTCGCACATAGAAATCTTCATTTAGATGCTCCCAATTGGGTTTGCTGTATTCTGCTCCTCCTCCTTTTTATGTGTCATTGAGCCCCTGGCTGGCACCATTATTATATATCCAGTTTCTGCTTCAAGCTGTTTAGCTATAAGTCCTCTGGGTCCAAAGATCTTCCCTGTGCTAATTTCTTCTTCCAGCAGCCTCTGGAGGTGGGTGGAGATCCTGCAGAATTTGGACAGGTTGCTCAAGATCTTTTTGTCATTCATTATCTCCCTCATCAGGTAATCTGGTATTACCATTTCCCCCGATCACATTGATCAAATTCCAGGCTCTGCAGCTCACTGAGCCCACCACCTTGGGGCCAGTGCCAGAGAGAAGGAATGGGCGAGGGTGAACCCTGGACAGTAGCCTCTCTGGAGCCAATGTTCTTCTCCATGGTGGCCAGCATATATGTATGACACTGGAAATTGACAAATGGCTATGTATTCCAAGGTGAGAGAGTATGACCATATGCCACAGTGGTATGCTAATAGAAGAACTGGTGATAGGAGTCAAAAGCTAGTGTTTAGGTCAAGACCCCCTAGCAAATCCCAGTGTAGACCATGGGAGTTTGGGAACAGTAGTGTCACCTGCTGTACAGAATTACACACCTTTGGAAAAACAGCTCATGGTACAAACCCAGGTACTTGTAGCTACAAAATAACATCAGTCATCACTTGAACATGAGGCCAGAACTGTGTGATTTACCAGTCATGAGGTTAGACAGCTCAGCAGTGAACACTGCATGGTGGATATTTGCATCTGGGAAGGAGCCAGAGCAGGGTTCAGTCTCAGTACTCTTCATTGGCAGGTGGTCCTGCCCCTTGTCTCCAATTTTCCAGTATTGAACACTCTCCCTAACCCTAAACATCTTAGTTCTCAAAATATTGATCTATGAGGAATAACAGCTTTACAAAAGTGTTAGGAATAAGAGAGAAAGAAAAAAAAACAACCAAAAATGAAAACAAGAACCAAAATCAGGTCTAAATAAGTATAAATGTCCAGGAGCCAAGCAGGTTACAAAACAACACTGAATAGAAAAAAACTAATAAGTAAAAATTTAAAAAATAAAAATAATAGAGGATCTTGTCTTATATTTAGGGAATTATTCCCACTGGGGGTCCAAATATTCTTCAGTTGTGTGATAGTCGTGGTTGCTGAAGTGACAGGAGGTCCCATCGGCAGGACCCTTGGGGGCAGCGTTCAGGTTAAGTTTACAAGCTCTTCCTTGGATTGGTCTGAAGGTTTTTAACTGGTGCAGCTCCCTGGCTGAGCAGATGCTGGGCCTTGCTGGAAGACTGTCCCCCAGGAAAATGCCCCGGGTTTCACTCATGCAGGGGAGGGGTCAATTCTTGTTCCCCTCAGACACGCAAGAACTGTGTGGTTTTACATCACTCGGATTCAGACTCCAAACTAGGCATTCGTCCCCTCCCTTCGTGTTCTCCGCCAGGCTCCTCTTTACAGCTGTACTTCCAGGCAGCCAATTTTATAAGAGGTTGTTCTGTGGTGAGGGTAGTCAAATGTGTTTTTCTGACCACGTTCCCCCTACAAAAACCTCACTGCGCTTTTTGGATTTTCTTCTGGTCTCTTAGACACACACTGTGCCATGTATTGTGGGTTTGCTAAACCTGCTCTTCTGGCCAGGGACAGCTGTTGGAAACTCAGGTCTCCAGCTGCCTCTCCTCTGTGCTGGAGCTGTAAGGGGATTCCTTCCTCCAATTTCCCTCATAGCCAGGAGAGACAGGAGATGTGTTTTCCTCCCTTTCCCCTCTGCACAATATTGTTGCACAAGATATGCTGCAGCTTCATTGTGCAGTGACACTGAACACTGATCTCACTCCATATCTACACACCCCTCGGATCCCCTAAAACTGGGGTTCTTTAACTGAAGTACTGCTTCACAATTTTAGCACAGGAGAGTTGCCAGGAGCAGCAGCCTTGGGAATCTCTGTTAATTTGTTCTATCTGACCGTGTGATTCCCCAATCTGTTTTCAATGTTCAGAGTTATTTCCCAGAAAAGATCCCCTCTCTCACCTTTTTTCAAGGAGCTATGTAAATGAGATCATAGTTTCATGATATGGAGTGACCAGGAAAGCGAACTTCCATAATCCACCATTTGTCCCAATCCCCAGTTTACAAATTTCTGATGATAATTTCTAGAAGTCAGCTGTCATGGGCACATTTCTGCCTCAAAGGTCCATCATATGTTGAAAGTCTGCTGTACAGTCACAGTGCTCTTTGAACATGGCAGAACTTGTAGGCGGTGAGGCCTAGTGAAAGGAAGTTAGGCCATTGGGGTCCTGTTTTATTTTATTTTATTTTATTTATTTATTTTTTATTGTAAACAAATGGGATACATGTTGTTTCTCTGTTTGTACATGGCGTAAAGGCATACCATTTGTGTAATCATAAATTTACATAGAGCAATGTTGTTTGATTCATTCTGTTATTTTTTCCCTTCCCCCCACCCCTCCCACCCCTCTTTACCCTCTATACAGTAGTTCCTTCCTCCATACTTGCCTCCCTCCCTAACCCTAACTCTAACCCTTCCCTCCCCCCCATTATGTGTCATCCTCCACTTATTAGCGATATCATTCGTCCTTTGGCTTTTTGAGATTGGCTTATCTCACTTAGCATGATATTCTCCAATTTCATCCATTTGCCTGCAAATGTCATAATTTTATCATTCTTTATGGCTGAGTAATATTCCATAGTATATATATACCACAGTTTCTTTATCCACTCATCAATTGAAGGGCATCTAGGTTGGTTCCACAGTCTGGCTATTGTGAATTGAGCAGCTATGAACATTGATGTGGCTGTATTTCTGTAGTATGCAGATTTTAAGTCCTTTGGGTATAGGCCAAGGAGTGGGATAGCTGGGTCAAATGGTGGTTCCATTCCAAGTTTTCTAAGGAATCTCCACACTGCTTTCCAGAGTGGCTGCACTAATTTGCAGCCCACCAGCAGTGTATGAGTGTACCTTTCTCCCCACCTCCTCGCCAACACCTGTTGTTGCTCGTATTCTTGATAATCGCCATTCTAATTGGGGTGAGATGGAATCTTAGGGTGGTTTTGATTTGCATTTCTCTTATTACTAGAGATGTTGAACATTTTTCCATATGTTTGTTGATTGCTTGTAGATCTTCTTCTGTGAAGTGTCTATTCATTTCCTTAGCCCATTTGTTGACTGGACTATTTGAATTCTTGGAGTAGAGTTTTTTGAGTTCTTTATAGATTCTGGAGATTAGTGCTCTATCTGAAGTATGATTGGCAAAGATATTCTCCCACTCTGTAGGCTCTTTCTTCGCATTGCTGATAGTTTCCTTTGCTGAGAGAAAGCTTTTTAGTTTGAATCTATCCCAGTGGTTGATTCTAGCTTTTATTTCTTGTGCTATGGGAGTCCTGTTAAGGAAGTCTGGTCCTAGACCAACAAGGTGAAGATTTGGACCTACTTTTTCTTCTATAATCTGCAGGGTCTCTGGTCTGATTCCAAGGTCCTTAATCCATTTTGAGTTTAGTTTCATGCATGGTGAGAGATATGGGTTTAGTTTCATTCTGTTGCATATGGATTTCCAATTCTCCCAGCACCATTTGTTGAAGAGGCTATCTTTTCTCCATTGCATATTTTTGGCCCCTTTGTCTAGTATGAGAAAATTGTATTTATTTGGGTTTGTGTCCGTGTCCTCTATTCTGTACCATTGATCTACCTTTCTATTTTGGTACCAATACCATGCCGTTTTTGTTACTATTGCTTTGTAGTAGAGTTGAAGATCTGGTATTGCAATACCCCCTGTTTCACTCTTCCTGCTAAGGATTGCTTTAGCTATTCTGGGTTTCTTATTCTTCCAGATGAATTTCATAATTGCTTGCTCTATTTCTGTAAGGTACACAATTGGGATTTTAATTGGAATTGCATTGAATTTGTATAACACTTTAGGTAGTATGGCCATTTTGACAATATTAATTCTTCCTATCCAAGAACATGGAAGATCTTTCCATCTTCTAAGGTGTTCTTTAATTTCTTTCTTTAGTGTTGTATAGTTCTCATTGTAGAGGTCTTTCACCTCTTTTGTGAGATTGATTCCCAAGTATTTTATTTTTTTCGAGGCTATTGTGAATGGGGTAGTTTTCCTAATTTCTCTTTCTGAAGATTCATCACTTATGTATAAAAATGCGTTGGATTTATGGGCATTGATCTTGTAACCTGCTACTTTACTGAAATCACTTATGAGTTCTAAGAGTTTTCTGGTGGAATTTCCAGGTTCCTCTAAATATATAATCATGTCATCAGCGAACAGGGATAGTTTGAGTTCTTCTTTTCCAATTCGTATCCCTTTAATTTCTTTGGTTTGTCTAATTGCTCTGGCCAGAGTCTCAAGAACGATGTTGAATAGAAGTGGTGAAAGAGGGCATCCCTGCCTTGTTCCAGTTTTTAGGGGGAATGCTTTCAGTTTTTCACCATTTAGAATGATATTAGCCATGGGCTTAGCATAAATGGCCTTTACAATATTAAGGAATGTTCCCACTATCCCTATTTTTTCTAGTGTTTTGAGCATGAAGGGGTGCTGTATTTTATCAAATGCTTTTTCTGCATCTATTGAAATAATCATGTGATTCTTGACTTTAAGTCTATTAATATGGTGAATTACGTTTATTGATTTCCTGATGTTGAACCAACCTTGCATCCCTGGGATGAAACCCACTTGATCATGGTGCACTATCTTTTTAATATGTTTTTGTATGTGATTTGCTAAAATTTTGTTGAGAATTTTTGCGTCGATGTTCATTAAGGATATTGGTCTGAAATTTTCTTTCCTTGATGAGTCTCTGTCTGGTTTAGGTATCAGTGTGATATTGGCTTCATAGAATGAGTTTGGGAGGGTTCCCTCCTCTTCTATTTTATGGAATACTTTGAGAAGTATTGGAATGAGCTCTTCCTTAAAGGTTTTGTAGAACTCGGCTGAGAACCCATCTGGTCCCGGACTTTTCTTTGTTGGTAGGCTTTTGATGACTTCTTCTATTTCAGTACTTGAAATTGGTCTATTTAAATTGTTTATGTCCTCCTCATTCAGTTTAGGCAATTCATATGTCTCTAGAAACCTGTTGATGTCTTCGAAATTTTCTATTTTGTTGGAGTATAGATTTTCAAAATAGCTTCTAATTATGTTTTGTATTTCCATCCTGTCTGTTGTGATATTTCCTTGTTCATTCCGAATTTTAGTGATTTGGGTTTTCTCTCGTCTTCTCTTTGTTAGTGTGCCTAAAGGTTTATCAATTTTGTTTATTTTTTCGAAGAACCAACTATTTATTTTGTCAATTTTTTGTATTGTTTCTTTTGTTTCAATTTCATTGATTTCAGCTCTGAGTTTAACTATTTCCTGTCTTCTACTACTTTTGGTGCTGTTCTGTTCTTCTTTTTCTAAGGCTTTGAGCTGTAGTGTTAGGTTGTTTATTTGTTGAGTTTTACTTCTTTTATTAAATGCGCTCCATGAAATAAATTTCCCTCTAAGTACTGCTTTCATAGTGTCCCAGAGATTTTGATATGATGTTTCTTTGTTCTCATTTACCTCTAAGAATTTTTTAATTTCCTTCCTAATATCTTCTGTTATCCATTCATCATATAATAGCATATTGTTTAATGTCCAGATGTTGGAATAGTTTCTGTGTTTTACTCTTTCATTTATTTCTAACTTCAATCCATTATGATCTGATGGAATACATGCTAGTGTCTCTATCTTCTTGTATTTGCTAACATTAGCTTTGTGGCATAATATATGGTCTATTTTAGAGAAGGATCCATGTGCTGCTGAGAAGAAAGTGTATTCACTCTTGGTTGGATGGAATATTCTATAAATGTCCATTAAGTCTAAATTATTGATTGTGTTGTTGAGATCTATGGTTTCTTTGTTCAATTTTTGTCTGGAAGATCTGTCCAGTGGTGAGAGCGGCGTGTTAAAATCACCTAGTATTATTGTGTTGTGGTCTATTTGGTTTCTGAAATTGAGAAGGATTTGTTTGACATACACAGATGAGCCACTGTTTGGGGCATAGATGTTTATGATTGTTATATCTTGCTGATTTATGCTTCCCTTAAGCAGTATGAAATGACCTTCTTTATCCCTTCTGACTAACTTTGGCTTGAAGTCCACATTATCTGAAATGAGGATGGATACTCCAGCTTTTTTGCTGAGTCCATGTGCATGGTATGTTTTTCCCCATCCTTTCACCTTTAATCTATGGGTATCTTTATCTATGAGGTGAGTCTCTTGCAGGCAACATATTGTTGGATCTTTCTTTTTAATCCAGTCTGCCAGTCTATGTCTTTTGATTGATGAATTCAGGCCATTAACATTCAGGGTTATTATAGAGAAATGATTTGGTTTCCCGGTCATTTGGTTCATTTTTAAAATTTTGTTTATTTATTTGTTTGACACAACTTGTTTCCTCCTTTATTTGACAATTCCTTTAGGATAATTCCTCCCTTTGCTGATTGCTTCTTTGTTTTTCATCTCTTTCTCATGGAATATTTTGTTGAGAATGTTCTGTAATGCTGGCTTTCTTTTTGTAAATTCTTTTAGCTTTTGTTTATCATGGAAGGATTTTATTTCATCGTCAAATTTGAAGGTAAGTTTTGCTGGGTATAAGATTCTTGGTTGGCATCCATTTTCTTTCAGGGCTTGAAAAATGTTGTTCCAGGACCTTCTAGCTTTTAGGGTCTGGATTGAAAAATCTGCTGATATGCGTATTGGTTTCCCCCTGAATGTAATTTGGTTCTTTTCTCTCACAGCCTTTAAAATTCTGTCTTTATTTTGTATGTTAGGTATTTTCATTATAATGTGCCTTGGTGTGGGTCTGTTGTAATTTTGTGTATTTGGAGTCCTGTAAGCCTCTTGAACTTGATTTTCCATTTCATTCTTCAGATTTGGGAAATTTTCTGATATTATTTCATTGAATAGGTTGTTCATTCCTTTGGCTTGTTTCTCTAGGCCTTCCTCAATCCCAATAATTCTTAAATTTGGCCTTTTCATGATATCCCATAATTCTTGTAGATTCTGTTCATGATTTCTTACCATCTTCTCTGTTTGTTCAACTTTGTTTTCAAGGTTAAATATTTTGTCTTCAATGTCTGAGGTTCTGTCTTCCAGGTGTTCTATCCTATTGGATATGCTTTCTATGGAGTTCTTAATTTGGTTTATTGTTTCCTTCATGTCAAGGATTTCTGTTTGGTTTTTTTTCAATATCTCTAACTCTTTATTGAAATGATCTTTTGCTTCCTGTATTTGCTCTTTTAACTGTCGATTGGTGCGATCAATCAATGCTTGCATTTGCTCTTTCATCTCATCATTCAATGCTTACATTTGCTCTTTCATCTCATCGTTTGCTTCTCTGATCATTTTAATTATGTACATTCTGAACTCCTTTTCTGTCATTTCTTCTGCCATGCTGTCATTGGGTTTTATTGATGTAACATCTAGATTTGTTTGCAGCATTTTCTTTCCTTGTTTTCTCATATTGTTCAGATATCAGTGGACCGCTGAGATATTGCAGATTTCCTCTGTTGATTTACAATGTCCCTGAAGATTTCTATATATATCCCCTCTTAGCCTTCAGTAGGCTGAAGTCTTGGAGGAAGTTGATAATGCGGTGCTCCACAAGGAAGCTGCCTCTCTAGGAGTGGTGGCCTTCAGGTGGGGTATAATCCCTGCTAGTGGGCAGAGGTGCCTCCACTTGTTGACCAATGGTCATCCAAAGGGGACCTAGGCTGTGGGCTGAGGCAAGGCCTGTTTGGGCCTGTGTCTCTGGTTTTACCGTCCTTGTGGGGAAACCTCACCAGGCAGGGAAGACTCACCCAGTGGGGAGGTCTCGCTGGTCAGTTTCCTCCTAGAGGTTCCCCTCAATTTACAGCTACTGCCTGAGCTGGGCTGCCTTCCTCTGCAAAGTTTCCAGGGGCCCGGCCCTACCTCCTGGGCCTGGGAGCCTCACCCTTCGCAGATGAATCTCCTTAGGCTGCCCCTCCTCAGAGAATTTGCCCATAGGCCCTAAGCCTGTCTCTGTGCGGCTCTTCCACCCAGAAGCCTCCTAGATCCTGGGACCCTGCTCTGCACCTAATCGCCTGGCTGCGTGGCCCCTCCTCTGAGCAGCCACCTGTGGCCCCGAACAATCGCTCTGAGTCCCAGAGACCCGCCACAGGCCTCTTCCTCCAGACAGCCGCCCAGTATGCCGGTGCGGTCACTAGGAGTCCAAGAAACTCACTTCGTGCCTCCTCCTCCCACCAACCACCCATAGCCCGGGGCAATCAATCACTCCGAGTCGAAGTGACCCTCCCCGTTCCTCCTCCTTCTCCAGATAACCCCCCGGGTGTTCAGGAGCAGTCCCTCTGAGTGGCTCTGAATCCACGTGACCCGCTGCACGGGTCCTCTGGGCACCGCCCGGAGCTCTGGTGCGGCCACTCAAGACCAAGCGTCCCACCACGCTTCTCCTCCAGGCAGCCCCCCTGTGTTCAGGAGCTGTCACTTTAAGACCAAACAACTCACCACTCGCCTTCTCCTCTGAGCAGCCGCCTGGAGCGCTAATGCAGTCACTGCGAGTCCAAAGGACCTGCCGCGCTCCTTCTCCTCCTTCTCCTACTCCTCCGGGCAGGCCCCGGGGTTCAGAAGTGGTCAGAGTCCAAACAGCTCGCCACGCAGCCCCTTCTCTGGCAACCGCCTGTAGCTCCCGTGTAGTCACCCGAATCCAAGTGGCCGCTCCTCTTCCTCCTCGTCCTCAGGGCAGGCCCCGGTGTTCAGAAGCATCGTTCTGATTCCAAACAGCTCGCCGCGCAGCTTCTCCTCTGGCAACCGCCTGCAGCTCTGGTGCAGTCTCTCCGAATCCAAGTGGCCATGCTCCTCCTCCACCTCCTCAGGGCAGGCCCCGGTGTCCTGAGTCCACACAGTTCTCCCCGCCACTCCTCCCCCGGGCAGCCGCCGGAGCCCCAGTGGCTGCTCCGAGTCCCAGCGCTGTGCCGAGCGGCCTCCTTTACGGCGCTCCCAGCTATCAGAGTTCACTGCTCCAGCGGGGGGAGGGGCGTCTCGCCGGCAGTTCTACTTCACAAAGTTTCCTGCGTTCCGGGACCCCCGTCCCATCCGGGATGCCCCCCCAGGGGGTGAGAGTCACCCGGCTACTTTGAGTTGGTCCCAAGCGTCCCAATATCTCCTCTCTTGAATCCTGAGTCCTGGAGCAACACGAAATGCAGCCACCCTCTAGGCCGCCATCTTGAAAACTATGGGGGTCCTGTTTTATAAGGAGCTATTGAGACGCCTGTTCCTCTGGCCACCATGAAGTGAGCAGCTTCTTCCACCACTGGCTCCCACCATGATATATTGCCTTGCCATGGGCTCTAAAGCAGTGAGCCAACTGATCCTGAAATGAAACCTCCCAAACTATGAGCTAAAATAAACCTTTTATCATAACCACATCATCTCAGGAATTTGTCATAACAATGAAACACTGACTAACACATCAGCTTTGGAAAATGCAGGAGGGTGCAGAGTATATCATGATCAAGATAGGGGGAAGAAGAGTGATAGTATTTGGGGACGCCCTGTAGCCTCTAATCTTCACTCCTTGCAGGGAGTCCCTTCTCTAACTGCTTAAAGCCACAGGTCTAGTGCAGGGTTGTAAAATTAATAACAAGAACAACTTTTATTTGTGACTGTGTCTTGCACCTTCCTAGACTCCATGAGAGAGAAGCAAGTGAAGAAGCTAAGTCTAGGAAAGGCGAAGAGGTTGTCCAAGCCTCATCTGGTAAGGTGGGATCTCTAGATCCATGGGTGTTGAATTCTTGGGGTTCTGGAGTCTTTGAAAATTTGTGGAAGATGCTAGAACTGCTCTCTAGAAAAATGCATGTGAATACTACATATCTGACACACAATTGCAGAGACCCTAAATTCAAGCTTGAGAATATTATACCTGTAACAGGGTAGGGACCAACGGAACTACTCAACACTGTATCTAGAGTCAACTGGTGTGGTACCTAGCACATATTAAATGCTCCACAAATATTTCTTGGTCAAATGAGTCAGTGGACCAGGACTCAATACCAGGCCTGCCTGGCCAACCATCTTCCCTTGTGTCAAGGGAACCCCAACTTGGGAAAGTTTCTGCAAAACATAAACTGACTGTGAAGTCACCTATTCCTGATATGGGCTCTGAGGACTCACATCTAGGTGACAATTTGAACCTTTCTCTTTCTGTCACCCTAGCTCCTACCTGGTGTGAGGAGCATTCAAGGACTATCACACAGCAATGACCAGGAGTGCTCTGTCCCTGACAGACATAGAATGATTCTTCGCTACTTGAACTTCCCCTGTGTGGGCCAAGCTCTGTGACTCCTGAGAGGCTCACAGACACTTGGTGACCTGGAGGCAGGTGATGCAGCTGCCAGTGGGCAGAGCAGGAAGCTTTGGACCACAGAGGTTAGACATAGAGCTAGTGTGAGTGAATGGGCCTGAAGCAATTGGAACCAGGATTCCAAGGCAGGACACTAGAGGTGGACAGGGAGATGGAACCAGGTGGGGCCTTGACAGTTTAAAGGTCACAATACCAACAGCCTTGTGACTGTGAGTCAATTTCCAAGCTAGGATTCCTGGTCCATCAGAAGTTCCTAAGAACAAATGACAGAGACTAGCCTGGTTCTTTAAGTGAAGGATCTGTAGATGAACAGGAACAGAAGTTTCTGGCCAAGTCTCTGGGTCTGGCCTCCACTTCAGGACCTGCCTTAGAGGAAAGGGAGGGGCTTGACTGTGCACAGGGAAGTTCGGGGCAGGGGACAAAGGGTGAGGGAAGCAGTGAGGTGATGGGAGAGAAGTGGCCCTGCAGAAAGAGGCAGGGACCTGGGGTTACTGCTCAGAAGAAAAGGATTTTCCTTGAAAGATTATCCTGGTTATACTGAAAGGGCACTCTGTTAAATATAAACTTGTAGAGAAAATTATTTTCAAATTTCTTGGCACATTTTTAATATGTATGTTTGCATACATAAATAAGGCATTCATATTATTACTTGAATGGTATTCAATCTTACAAAAAGATGGAAATTCTGTCACTTATAATTTCATTTATGAACCTAGAAGATATTATGCTAAGTGAAATAAGTCGAGAAGGATCTCCCGTTGATGTGAAATCTAAATCAGTTAAACACATAGAAGCAGCAATAGAATGGTAGTAGACAGGGGTTTGGAATTAGAGAAGCTATTGGTTGAAGGTTGCCAATTTTCACACATGCAGGGTGAGTAATCTCCAGAAAGCTCACCTCCAGCAAGCTTACTACAGTTAGTAATATTGTATCCTGGACATTTGTTAAGAGAGTAGATCTTAAATGTTCTCAAAACACACATACAGAGAGAGAGAGAGAGAGAGAGAGAGAGAGAGAGAGAAGGCAAATACATGAGATGGTATGTGTTCATTAGCTCAATTGCAGCAATCATTTCACAATGTATATATATTTCCAAACACCACATAGTACTTCTTAAAATATGCAATTTTGTTTGCAAATTTTACCTGAATAAAGATAAAAATGTTACAAAAAATCTAGACTTGTTTTCCTTTATAATTAAATCATTTTAGAAAAACTATTTCACAAGAATTGTATATTCCCAAGACACTAACTAAAAAAAAGAACTAAAAATCAAGAGTAAAGTGCCAGTACTGTAGACAGAAGTAGACAGTGGAGGGAGTGGAGGAGGGAAAGGGAAAATAGTGAGGATTAAATTAGAGTGAATTATATTCCACACTTTTATTATGTCAAACTGAATCCTAATGTTATGTATAACTAAAAAGAATCAGTTAAAAAATTTTTAAAAATAATCTTATTTGTAAGTATAATAAAATTTATATTTTGAAATAATTGATCACAAATTCATCCAGTGATGTGACAAACCAGGAAAATGCCTTAGAAGTCCAACTTAACAGTTGAAGCTACAGAAAGATCCTCTTCCAAATCCTAAATTATTGAGCTCATTTGTTATCTTGAAATTGCAAGAAATGATTGCTACTGTTTCAGATTTGTCAATAATAAAATTAATTGCTTAAAGTACAGAGTTTGATGGCATAAGTAACGTATTTACTTAAAGTAAAAAATCTCTTATAATTTATCGAGCTAATATTGAGTTATCTTTATAGTATGAAGACTGATGACAAATATATTTGTAATTTGTCAATTTCTGTTTCTTCTACTCTACCTTCGTTATGCGTATTAGGTTATATAAATAATAAACCATTTTAAGGGGTAAAGGATCATAATTCAGAATCTATAACCATATTTCCTCTTGGATTTTGTGTAAGTATTTCTCTATTTTCTCTTTGCCTTGGGTAATGTTTTAGTGTGTTTTGTGCAGAATACCAGAGAATACATGAAGGCTGGGAGCAATTCAAACCATAGCAGCCTTTAGGCAAAGTATGCAGCCAGTTCTGCAAAGGGTTAGAAACTTGTCAGCTTCACAGCATGACAGTCCTGTGAACAACCCACAGTTGGAAGCAGCAGAAGGCCCAGCAGAGTGCCACAGGTTGGACCACTTACCTACAAATGTCCCTGGCCCGCAAAGCCTGAGGGGCTCACACAAAGGTAACAACTGCCAAGGGCAACATGAACACATGGCAGTGGCCATCTCCATACCACAGCAGAGAAGACCCACAGACCAGCTACACTATCTCCACTGTAGTCATGGAGATCAGGATGGAGGTCAGAGGAAGAAATGGTTAACTACAGATTGTAACTTCAAATCTGAGTGGCCAGAGAATCCCAGGGGTTGACTATATGATTTTCCTGTGTAAGCAGAAATAGAAACAAGAAATAGAAATTTGTGGATTCGACGAGGAGTCGTCCGGGTGGTCGGTGGCGGCGGGCAACTGCTCCGCCCCGCTCCCGGGGAGGCGGCGGCAGCGGCGGTATTTGGCGCGGCCGGGGAGGCGGGGGTGGCCGCCGGCCTGGAGGCCTGGCGCCACCCTACCGGGCCTGCAAGAACCCAGCTGGGCGGGCAGGAGGGAGCTGGAGGATGGTTGGTGGTGGGCTTTCTACTTTGCCTTTTCCTCCTCATGCCGCCTTAGTGAGATGCGGGATCTCTGGCAGCAGCTCCGGGGTGGGGATACGAGCTCCGGAGTAGAAGAGCTGGGTTTGCTTCCGGGCCTAGCCATCAGCTGGCCGAGTGACCTTAGGCAAGTCACTCTGTAATTTGTCTGCGCCTCAGTTTCCTCCTCTGCCTGTCGTTGTATGTGGGGTTGAAAAGCGCTTTGTAAACTATACAGCGTTGGTATACGTAAAGGATGATTATTGTAATTTTTTTTGAGTTGTAAGAAAACAGTTACTCATCTGTGGAATTTTGAGCCTGGGAAACTTGGATTGGAGTTGGAGATCGCCAAAACTCCCAGATATTGTATGCAGAAAATTTGTGGGAACGTGCATTATAAGGAATGATAATCCACCGCTAGCAAGTTTTCAAAGGGGCCTTGTGACCCAGAAGAGTTAAGAACAATTCCTATGTGCCACTTCCTTTATGCCACGGGGAGGAAACCGAGGCCTAGATGTCGTTTGGGATCCTTCACTACCAATTTGAAGCCCCTGTTTGAGTCCCTGGGATATGTGAGCTGTTACTATGCATAATAGATATTTGGGGTAACAACAAGCCCTGCTGGCTTCTATTCTGAATCCTTTCCTTTCACCATGGGGTGCCTGAAGGATGGCTGATGCATATGGTACAATGGCACCCAATGTAAAGCAGCTACAATTGAGAGTGGATGTGTTTTGTAGTATCAAGAAGCATATTTAATCTTTGGCCCAGCGGTTCTTTGTTTTCTGCTGTTTATACTGGTGCCTGACTACCTATCTATCTTTGACCATTTTCCACGACCACGTGTGTCACTTGCTCCTATTTTGTGTCCCTAGTTTGTGTGGTTGGTAGTGAACAGGCTTATTTTTAAATGGTGCTGCCATGCCCAGCTAATTAATGGTGCACATGGATTTTTAGCAGGCAGATTCATTGGAACAGGCATGGAATTCCCGAAGATGTTTTGGGTTTTTTCTTTATTTGAAGGCTAATGTGCTCTGAAAAGTTTTGTTAAAACTCCTGCTAAAACTCAAAAATCAGCTATTTGAAACTTTCCTGGCCTGCCGTGTATTCTACTTGCTTATAAGTGTGATAATGAGATAGCCAAAATGCCATTTTTTGTTTCTTTGTTAATTGTCAGCTGCTTTTTATCAAATTCCAGACCATTATCCAGCAAACACTAAAAATGTTTGAATAGTTGAATATCAAACATTTTAATTTTGTGGAGTGGTGCTTACCAAGTGGTACAGCTCGAAGCAAGAGAACATGAACACTTAAGTGTAGTTTGTCTGATTAGATTTTAGCCAATTATGCTGTTTCATTCAACTGTCTGAAAAAAAAAAAAAAAAATCAGTTGACTGTTCCCTTTACCTAAAGGGCAGAGACAAATGATTCGCTTCCAGAAAAAAAAATGACTTTTTTTGGAGAAAACTGTGTTGGTCTTTAGCTCTTTTATAATTAAATCTGGATGTACCTCAAAAGAATCTTAAGACTGTGGTGGTAAGAGGTTTTCCTCCAGAGAAAGGAGAAAAATAACAACTGGAACTCAAAGCTTGAAATTCTGTGACAAAACAAGAACTGTCCAGGATTGGAGGTTGAAAAAGTTTTGCTACAGTGTCCTGCAATCATTGAAGCAGATAACTTTTAGTAGCTGCAGCCATGGACTCCACATTTTCAAGAACTGGACCTGCAACCCAGAAGAGCTTGTCAGAATGTGGCAGGAACTCTGGAGGTAGTTTTTTTGTTTTGTTTTGTTTTGTTTTGTTTTTAATTTTGGGACTGTTGACCTTGCTGTGAGAAAAGAGGCAACTACTAAGCAAGCACTGCCACCAGCACTGTTACTGGGAATTAGAAGACCTGAGTTTCTCTTCAGACCTTCAGTGCAAACTGACAACACTCCATCCAAAGTGAATTACGTCCTGTGCCTCCTGATTGCTGAGTGTTCACCTGGACCTTCTGACCACCTTCCTTCTGCTAGTCCATCTGCCTACAGACCTGGTACTGGATTTTTGCTCATGGTGATTCCTACCACCTTACTACTGAAGAAGGCATCATTCCAGTGGACACTGTGACCCAAGAGGCATCCAGCCATCATGATGTGGCCTTTACCTCCACTCCTTTCCTGTTGTACCCAGATTCAGCACAACCCTTTATAGTATAGTCAGAGTCCTCAAGCCAAATGGCTGAGGCTATTTTATCACAAAGGCCCACTTTTTTCCATGAGTGTACATTTCATTTCTTCAGCTAAAGCCTTCAGAGACACACAATAAACTTGGACCAGGGGATTTATAATTGTCGACTCTGTCTAAAGAAAGAAAACACCTCTTTGAGAACAGCATTAGACCATGTCCTTACAATCTCAAATGACTGAAGTTCATGAACTGTCTTGGGATCCCATCAAGGTCTCCGGACCCTGTTCTTTTTCTACTTCAAATCTATAGTAGCCTACTGAATAAGAAAGCAGATACTCTTGACCAGTTGGGATCAAAAGAAGGCACAGTGATTTCCTTATAGCATCTTCTTTGGGATTACTCAGGAACCAGAACTCTTCACAAAACATAAGAAATTCTACCAAGGAATCCCTTTACCTAATGGCATCTCACAAGACTACAGACTTGAGAAAAGGCCTCTTGATACATCAAGATAGCACCTATATGGTAATCCCCTCTGTTTATATAGCACTTTACAGTTTCAAAGCACTTTTACATACATTTATCTCAGTTATCAAAATAACGCAATAATGTATCCCTTTTTGAAACAAGGGAACCAAAATTTAAGAGGTTAAGCAGTTATCCAAGGTGACACAGCTACAAAGTGATAGAGACCAAGCCTTCTGACTCCTAGTCCAGTATTATCCTTGGCACAAACTTACCTGCAGTGTTATAATGGCTGGGGAGAGGGAACTCCAGAAGTTTCCAGCTTGATCTGGTGACCCCTTAAGGATATTTTTTGTATCATCATGTGATTGGTACACCTAGATCAGAATTCCATGGCAACATCCCTGAGGATGAGAAACAAACTGTCTCCATGGTGGTAGACTATCCAGTCAAAAAAGCATATTTTCATTAGTAACGACTACCCAATATGAAACACAAAGCTACTTTTAACTCTAGTCCATTTTTTATGATCCTCCCAAGGATGGCCTAATTAGTTAAGAATTCTGTTCATACTGTGTCCCCTTTTTTTTAAGTGTTTTTTTAATACTTCTGGACATAGCTTATTTATAGTCCTCTGTCTCCAAACTAATATTTATACAATATGAGCCATCTTTTTTCTCTGTATATGATAGATTACATCATATAGAGAGAATTTCTGTTTATCCAGTAAGGTAGTAAAATTCTGTAAGATGTATCCCTTCCCACAATGCAGTGTAAAATATTAAAGGAGCTCAGCAGACTTGGCAGCAAAGAGCTCCATTTAACTATTTGCCCATTATATCCTTGTTTAATCAAACATGGATTTTTTTTTTTTCCAGCATTCCTTTAAATGGAATGGGAAACTGCTTTACAGCATTATAACCAGTGCTTCCTGGTTACCAACAAATGGGCCCAGAGAACCATAATAAACAGAGTATATTTTGAAAAAAAAAAAAAAAAAAAAAAAGAAATAGAAATTTGTGACATTTACTATTAAATGACATTTACTATAGTATATGCTAGAATTTATAATGTAAGGGGCTTCACAGAGACCCATCAACTTTACCTGACTTAAGGAAATTCCCAGCCTGATGAGCTGAAAGGAGTGAGCAGGTAAGTGTAGAGTCACTGTACAGAGGGCAACAAGAAAAGTGGACTGTGTGTACGTGTGTAAAGGGGTTAAAAAAAAGGGGGAGACCACATCATCTTTTTTTTTTTCAAATTTGCTGATATTTATTTAGAATTTTGGTGGTGACATTCATAAATGACGTTGATAGTATTTTTACATTTGCTATATTGTTCAGGTTTTGCAATCAGGATCATTCCAGTTTCATTAAGGTCTGAGGAACCCTATTGGTTGGCCAGGTGGGATAAGATTTATCCCCAAGTATTTTTTGAGGTTATTGTGAATACTTTTTTTCAGTGGATTTATTATTGGAGAAGAGTAAATCAATTTATGTATGTAAATCTTGTATCCTACTATTTTGTAGAATACGATGATCAGCTCTAGAAGTCTTTTTTAAAAAGAGTCAAAGACCAGACTGAAGGTGAACCTGATGCTGCAAATCACTGCCTCACTCTTCCCAGAGGGCTTGGCTTGCCCGCGGAGCCGCGGCCCTAACAGCCGCCGCCCTAACAGCACCGCCCACCCCACTCCCCGCGCCCTGCCTAAGCTGTTCAGCTGCACCAGGCTCAGCCGCATCCACGAACCCTGGGCCCATGGCGGTGGTGCCGGGCTCCAGGGGCAGAGTCCCCCAGAGTTCGCGAGGTCCCTACCGCCAGGCTCCAGCCAGGAGATGCGACCTGCGCGGCAAGCTCTAGAAGTCTCCTGGTGGAGTTTTTTTGCTCTTCTAAATATAGGATCATTTCATCAGGAAGCAAAGATAATTTGACTTCTTTTCTCATTTGTATCCTTTAATTTCCTTCTTTGACCTGATCGTTCTGGTTAGAGTTTTAAGGAGTCTGTTGAACAGGAGTGATGAAAGTGCACATCCTTAACTTGTTTCTGATTTTAGAGGACATGTTTTCAGTTTATCTCCATTCAGTATTATGCTGGCCTTGGTTTTGTCATACATAGCCTTTACCGTCTTCAGGTAATTTCCCTCTACAGCTGGTGTTTTAAACACTACTGTTTCTCCAGTGTTTTCAACATGAATGGGTGCTTGATTTTGTTAGATACTGTTCTTGCATCTGTTGAGATAATATGTGATTCCTGTCCTGTAAATCTATTCATGTGACGAATTACATTTATTTGTGTGTGTTGAACCAACCTTGCATTCCTGGGATGGTACCAACTTGATCAAGGCGTGTATCTGAATGAATTTTTGAATGTGGTGTGTCAATATGTTATAACTGGTTTTTGCATCTATGTTCATCAGGTGTATTGGTCTGATGTGTATTTCTCTGGTTTGGGTATCAGGGTAACACTGGATTTCAAAAATTTTTGTTGCTGTTGTAGATGGACAGAATACTTTTATTTTATTTATTTATTTTTATGTAGTGCTGCTGAGGATGGAACCTAGTGCCTCACACATGCTAGGCAAGCACTCTGCCACTGAGTTACAAGCCCAGCCCCTAATACTGGCTTTATCGAATGAACTTGACAGAATGAATTTAAGAGTGTTCCTTCCTTTTCTATTTCATAGAATACTTTGAAGAGGATTGGCATTAGTTCTTTTTTAACAGTCTAATAGAACTCAACTGAGAATCCATCTGGTCCTGGGTTTTCTTTGTTGGAATGCTTTAATTGGTGCTTTTACATTGCTTGATCTTGGTCTGTTTAAGTTTTCTATATGATTCAGTTAGGGTAGGTCATATGTGTCTCAAAATTTGTCAATATTTTCCACATTTTCTAGTTTATTTAAGTATAAATTTTCAAAATAGTTTCTAATGATCCTTTGTATTTCAGAAGTGTCTTGGTGATATCTCCTTTTTAATCTCTAATTTTGTTGACTTGGTGTTCTTTCTCTTTCTTTTGGTTAGTATATCCAAGGGTTTATCAATCTTGTTTATCTTTCCAAAGGACCAACAATTTCATTGATCCTTTGTATTTTTTATTCTCAATTTCATTAATTTTGCCTTTGATCGTAATTATTTCCTGTCCTTTACAGATTTGGGAATCTGTTTGGTTTTTTTCCCTCTAGGACCTTGTGGAATAGGAGCACTATATTGATTTGGGATAACTTTATTTTTTGATTGTAGGAATTTAATGCTATAAACTTTCCTCTTAGAATCACTTTCATACTGTTCCAGAGATTTTGAGTTGTTGCATATCTATTTGTTGCCCAGTATTTTTTCCAAGAATTTCTCCCCAGAGTTCTGTGGATACATTCCTCATTCAAAATTGAATTATTTGTCCTCCTGATGTTAAAATGTTTTGTGTTTTTAATCTTGTGGTTGATTTCTAATTTCAATCCATTATGATCTGATGGGATGCAAGGGATTATCTCTAATTTTTGTATTTGCTAAGATTTGCTTTGTGCTCTTAAGTATGATCCATTTTAGACAAAGTTTCCTATGGCACTGAGAAGTGATTTCGGTTGTTAATGGATAAAATATTCTATAGATGTCAGTAAGGTCCATTTGATTTAAAGTATTTTTTAGTTCCAAAGTGTTACTTAGTTTATGTCTGGATGACCTATCTAGTGGTGAAAGAGTCATGTTATAATTACCCAGTGTTACTCTATTGTGGTCTATTTGATTCTTTATATAGAGAAGGATTTGTTTTATGTACATTGGTACACCATTTTGAAGGGCATAAATCTTTACTATTGTCATATCTTGTTGAATGATTCCCATGACCAGTATTAAGTAACCATCTTTGTCTTTTCTGATTAATTTTGACTTGCAGTCTACTTTGTCTGATATTAGAGTAGTTACCCCTGCTTGCTTTCAGTTTTCATTTGCATGGTATATGTTTTTCTACCCTTTTACCAGTCTGTGGATGTCTTTGTAAGTTGAGTCTCACATTTTGTGGGCCTTATTTTTTTAAATTTGTTCTAATTAGTGGTACATTACAGTAGAATTCATTTATAAATCTTGATAATCATACATAAATGGAGTGTAATTTCTCATTTTTCTGATTGTGCATATTGTTTCTTAATCTAATCTGCCAATCTATGTCTTTTAATTGAACAGACTAGATTTACATTCACTTTTACTATAGAGATGATGGTTTCATTTCATGTCATTTTGATTTATTTCTAATGTTTAATTCAGATTTGACTCTCCTTTAATTTACTGTTCTTTTATTGAGATTCATCCCTATGAGTCCCTTTTATTTTTCATTTCTTCTGCATTGAAGCATTTCACTGTAGGATAGGCTTAGTGGTATAAGTCTTTTGGTTTCTGCTTCTCATGAAAGGTTCTGTCTCATGTTAATTCTGAGAAATAGTTTTGGTGGATGTGGTAATCTTGGTTGGCACCTCTTTTCTTTCCAAGTTTGGTGTATATTATCCCAGGCCTTCCTGGCTTTAAGGGTGTGGGTTGAGAAATGAGATGAATCCAAATTTACTTACCTCTAAATGTAACGTGCATTTTTTTTCTCTTCTAACTTTAAAAAATGTAAACTCATTCTGGGTCTAAGACATTTTCATTAAGACGTATCTTGGAGCCAACGGGGTGGGGCTTGCCTGTAATCCCAACAGCTCAGGAGCTGAGGCAGGATGATTGCAAGTTCAAAGTCAGCCTCAGCAACCTACCGAGAAAGACCCTATCTCAAAGCAAGTAAATAAATAAATAGGGCTATGGATGTGACTCAGTGGATCTGTTGTCCACTTTCTGCTGAGCCATGTGTCATTGGTCTCTCAGAAAGGCCCAGCTCAACCCATGGAAAGGTTCCTAGAATGTAAACAGGCTTGCTGATCTGGGTCCTGGACATACAACAACTTAGGAGGGATGGAACAGTGTTCATGGCTCAATTCCTGGAGGGTGACTGTGAGCAGAGACATTGAAGGCCAAGCCTCATTTTGGCCCAGAGGAGCAGCTAGAGGAAGTTAAGGCAGCACACCCCCTCAGTCTTCTATTCTGACCCAGCTGTTGGTAAGAATGTTCCCCATTATCCCTCAATAGGGCCTCCAGGGGAAGAGTAAATTTGCATAATCACCAAACACTCACAGCCCCTAAAGGACCTGAAAGTGACTAAGAGAGGCCTGGGGAATCCCAGCCTTGCGGCTTGTCACAGGAGACAGAGCTCTGGGGCATCTGCATCATGGCCTGGACTCCTGCCCTGCTTGCCCTTCTCTCTGCACAGGCGATCAGCTAACCCTGTCCCCTGACTCAGTCCACACAGGCCTCTGAGTGAAGCCTGCCCAACCGTTGATCTCAGCCTAGACACAGCTTCATGGGGGAACCCTGGTTATGGGTCCTTCATCCTCAGGCCCATTCCCCTTTCTTCTCTTGCAGACACTGTGACTTGACTCAGTCCCCCCTAGGGCTGGTGGCCCTGGGACAAGAGGCCAAAATCACCTGTTCTGGAGATAAACTCCATCTAGAATTATACTTGTTTCCAGCAGAATCCAGGTCAGACCCCGGTGCAGGGGATATACATGGATACTGAGAAGCCCTTAGAGATTTAATCTCAAGCACAAAGCTTTTATTTAAAGATGGCACTAGCCTATGCTACTCCTCATCCCAAGATGCAGTTTGTCATTTACTATTCCCATGGAGCAGAGGTGGGGGAGACTTACAATGTATCATTTGCATAAAAGTTCAGATAGGAAACAGTGTTTTGCAGTCCTATGGTATCAGTTGGAAACAGCTCATTCTGCCCTTGTAGCATGATAGGACCCCTGAAAATCTTAAAGGAGTGAACATGTCTCTGCCTAAACGCAGGCAGTAACCATTGTTGGCTGACCCTGATTTTAACAGTGCCTTGATGTGCTGGGAACTCTCTTGGGGGCCATTTTTTGCATTCTGCGTGAGAAAACTGCCTCAGGTCTACAAATTGGGGTTGAGATTGTATTGAAGCCGTTGCCTTCAGTACTTCTCAATCAGCCTTAATTACTTCTGAGAATTTGACTCAACTGTGTTGGCTGCCTATCCCCTACTTCCAAGAGCACTGAATTCTCCCATTGCTCTCTGCAGGTCAAGACCTCAGGATAATCACTGAACTGTTTTTTTAATAAATGTATCCTCCTTGCTTCTAATGGTTATACACATTCAGGTGACTGGTATTTCAGAATACTGTTATCCATTATTACTATCAAGAACCCATTTCTCAATCTCTCTCTTTCTCTCTGTCTCTCTCTCCATCCTGATCATCATCTGAGCTGGTTCCCTCTGCCACACTCTTCCACCATGATGTTATGCCTCACCTTGAGCCCCAAGGAATGGAACTGGCCTTCCATAGACTAAGACCTCTGAATCTGTGAGCCCTCAAACTTTTCTTCCGTAAAATTGTGCTGGTCAAATCTTTTAGCTATAGCAGCAATAAAGCTGACTGAAACAGTCGTGCTAGTAGTAAATAGATAGTATCTAAACTCAGATTTTTTTTTTTAGTTCAAAACCCATGGTCACATATCAACTTTATGCTTAACATTAATGTAAAAGTATAAAAATAAAGTGAAAAGCTAGGTCATGAGTTGGAATTACCTAGGTCACTCCATTTCCCATGGAAGCTGAAGGTTTATTCCTCTTTGCACACTAAACTCTCCATGCGGATGAGGACTGAATCCACCTGTCACCAAGCTGATGGGCTGTGACAAGGGCCTATCCCCACCTGATCCCCAGAAGTGTCACTCATCTCTAGCACAGAAAGGAAGCCCTTTCTGGAGGCTCAGAGAGTGATCCAGCAACAGCTGTGCCCATTTGGGGTGGGGGTGTAGCTTTCCAGGGGGAGGGGAGCAGCTTCTGTCTGTCCAGTCAAGCCTTAATGGAAAACAATTTAGCATTCAAAGCCCTGAGGGCCAAAAGGATGCTGCCCAGACAGGGCGTCTTATCTGAAAGTCAAACCTCCTTCATCATCAGGTGCCCCAAATCCTTTTAGCCAGATGGCTGTTTGCACAAAGCTGTGGAAAGAAAAGTCTTCTTATTAAGTGCGTGTGTGTGGGTCCAATCAAGTGATCTTTGGGAGGATTCATTCACTTTGAGCTGAACAACAGCCACGCCTCGCTGGCCGTTTGCTTCTAACATGGGCAGGTCACCAGGAGGTGTGCCTGCAGTGCAGCTGTTCATATTCAGGTCTGGCCCGTTTGGTTTTTGATTTTTTGGTTATGGTTTTAGTTTTTACTTTGTTGTTGTTAATTAATAGACAGTATTTGTTTTTAATAAACTGTATTTTTAAGAGCAGTTTCAGGTTTTCGGGAGAATTGGGCACTAAGGATGCTTTCCCACCTCTTTGCTAACATCATCTCACTCTGGTACATTTGTTCCTGTTACTGTAACAACATTGCCATGTTGACTTACTCTACAATTTACATTAAGGTTCACTCATGGTGTTGTGAATCTCATGGGTTCTGACAAACGTGCACCTGCTTCTCAATTACACCAGGGTTATACCCCAGTAAACCATGGTAAGTTTAAAAATATTACATCAAAAATGCATTTAATATGCCTGACCCACCAAACGTCATAGCTTGTCCTTGCCCACTGTCCCCCTTCAATGTGCTCAGAACAATTGCATTAGCCAACAGTTGGGCAGAATCTTCCAACACAAAGCCTATTTTATAATAAAAGATTGCATCTCTCAGGCAATTTACTGAATACCTGTAACCAAAAACTGCTGGCAAAATTGTACACTGTAGAGGGTAGGTTGTTTCCCCTTATGATCTGTAGGGCTGACAGAGCCACCGAGCACCTCCAGAGGTGATTGATGTCATATCATTCATCCAGGAAAAGAACAAAACTCAAAGTGCAGTTTCTACTGATTGCGTGTAGAATAAAGTAGAATAATTTCAATCAAACCTAATGTGGGACTCTGTATAATGGCATGTCAAATGACAGTATTATACAGAATAGTTTGCTCTAAAAATCCTCTATGCTCTGCCAGTTCATACTTCCCGTCCCCTCTTCCCTTCTTTTTTTCATATTTTCATGTTTTTTATTTCATTTTATTGTATTTTTTAGTTATTTTTTTTATTTTTACAGACTGAATTTTGATTCAGTGTACACACATGGGGTACATCTTTTCATTCCTGTGGTTGTACATGTTTAAATTCATACCATTCGTTTAATCATACATGTACACAGGGTAATGATGTCTGTCTCATTCCACCATTTTTCATACCCTGCCTCCTCCCTCTCATTTCCCCCTACATAATCTAAAGTTCCTCCATTCTTCTCTCACCCCCCACCCGCCACCCCCATTATATATCATCATCCACTATCAGCCTTTAGTTTGGGGAATTGGCTTATTTCACTTGGCATGAAATTCTCCAATTTCATCCATTTATCTGCAAATGCCATGATATTCTTCTTCTTTATGGCTGAATAATATCCATTGTGTATTGTATATGTACCATTGTATATATACAATATTCCATTGTATATATACCAGTTTCTTTATCCATTCATCTGTTGAAGGGCATCTAGGTTGGTTCCATAGTTTAGCTATCGTGAATTGAGCTGCTATAAACATTGATGTGGCTGTGTCACTGTAGCATGCTAATTTTAAGTCATTTGGGTATAAACCGAGGAGTGGGATAACTGGGTCAAAAGGATGATCCATTCCAAGTTTTCTGAGGAATCTGCACACTGCTTTCCAGAGTGGCTGCACCAATTTGCAACTCCACCAGCAATGTAAAAGTGTGCCTTTTCCCCCACATCCATGCCAACATCTATTATTGTTTGTGTTCTTTATAATAGCCATTCTAATTGGAGTAAGATGAAATCTTAGAGTTGTTTTAATTTGCATTTCTCTAACTACTAGAGATGGTGAATACATTTTCATATATTTATTAATTGCCTGTATATCTTCTTCTGTAAAGTGTCCAGTTCCTTGGCCTGGGTTCTTTGTCTTTTTTGGTGTAAAGTTTGGTAAGTTCTTTATAAATTTTGGACATTAGTGCTCTATCTGAAGTGCATGTGGAAAAGATTGTCTCCCACTCTGTAGGCTCTCTTTTCACATTATTGATTGTATCCTTTGCTGAGAAAAACTTTTTAATTGAATCTATCCCATTAATTGTTTCTTGCTTTGATTTCTTGAGCTTTGGGAGTCTTGTTAAGGAAGTCTGATCCTAAGCCAACATGATTCAGGCCTACTTTGTCTTCTATTTGGTATAAGGTCTCTGATCTAATTCCTGAGTCCTTGATACATTCTGAGTTGAGTTTTGTGCAGGGTGAGAGATAGAGGTTTAATTTCACTTTACTGCATACGGATTTCCAGTTTTCCCAGCACCATTTGTTAAACAAGCTGTCTTTTCTCCATTGTATGTTTTTGGCTCCTTTGTCTAGTATGAGGTGACTGAATTTATGTGGATTTGTCTCTGTGACTTCTATTCTGTACCACTGGTCTGCCTATCTATTTTGGTGTCTACACCATGCCATTTTTGTTACTATTGCTCTGTAGTATAGTTTAAGGTCTGGTATTGTGATACCTCCTGCTTCATTTTTTTCTGCTCAAGACTGTTTTGGCTATTCAAGGTCTCTTGTTCTTCCAGATATAGTTCGTGATTGCTTTCTCTATTTCTATGAGGAATGTCATTGGGATTTTAATTGGAATTGCATTGAATCTCTATTGTGCCTTTAGTAGAATGGCCATTTTGACAATGTTAATTCTGCCTATCCAAGAATATGAGAGATCTTTCCATCTTCTAAGGTTTTCTTCGATTTCTTTCTTTAGTGTTCTGTAGTTTTCATTATAGAGGTCTTTAGCCTCTTTTGTTAGATTGATTCCCAAGTTTTGTGTGTGTGTTTTTTTTTTTTTGTTTTTTTTGTTTTTTTTTTTTTTTTTTTTTTGAGGCTATTGTGAATGGAGTGGTTTTCCTAATTTCTTTTTCAGAGGACTCATCGCTTATCAATAGAAATGCTTTCGATTTATGCATATTGATTTTATATCCTGCTACTTTGTTGAATTTAGTTTTACCTTTCCTGGAGGGTCATGTAGTTGGGATCCTAACACGAAGTGTCCTTTTCAAGTGACATATTTGCTTGGCAACATGTAGAGACATGTTTAAGTAGCCCTAAGATGGCCCTGGTGTTGGGCCAAGAGGTGGTGCATAATTAGTGTTAACATGGCGTGATCTCTTATGACCTTTTGCCTAATTGGTTAATGTCTCCTCTGCGCTAGTGGTCAATAGATGTTCTTCATTCTTTGATTAATACCGTGGCGCATGCTCCAATCGTGCTACTTAATCCTAAGCTGATTGGCTGCCTTAGTGTATATAAGACATTCTCTTCACCTGGGAGGAGATCGCAGAACAGAGGACTAAGAAAGCACCTATAGGAAGCACCTCTGATAAGCAGCACCTCTGATAGCACATAGGATGCACCTCCAAGAAGTGACCCACCTCTAAGAAGCAGTAGACCTCTGAAAGCGTAGCCTCTCTGAAAGTGTAACACCTCTAAAATTAAGCAAGCCTCTCTTCCTCTAAGCAAAGCCTCTCTTCCTCTATAAACTAGCGAACAAGCAAGAAAGCAGCCCAGAAAAAGATAATAGAAGTAGTTCATTCCCAGTCCGCCTCTGATTCCTTCCCACGGGATTGTTGCTGTGGGCGGCAACAGCAACATGCGTGGGGTCTCCCTGTGTCTTTTGTGTGGCCCTATAGCTCCTTTTTCTCACTGAATTATATTCTGCTATATGGAATTGATCTGCTTTTCTTTGTATGGCTTCTAAACCCCTGCTCTTCTCCGGTGTCCTCACCCCTTCCCAGTCTACATTTGGTGGCATTTCTGTTTCATCTCCCTCTGCATCCTTTTCTGCCTTCTTCAGTTTTCTCAGAAGGGACCTAACTGAAGGACTTCATGGGAGAAACCAAGGGGAGTCTCTGGTGCTGAGCTGGGTTTGGGGAAACGAAGCGGTTAGGTGCTGGGGACGCTTTTAAGGCCCCATCAGCCCCAGGTCAGAGCCTCCTGTGTTTTCTGGTCTTTCCATCACAGTGCACTGCAAGCAGCCTGAGCCTCTCCCTTCCTGCCCACAGTCCAAGAAAGATCTGAGATAGCATCAGCTCCCCACTCTGCGTGCAGGAGGCAGTCAGCAATTGGCAGCAGCCGACAGCCATTGCTATCAGTGCTTGCTGGCACCAGCTGGGACTTTCTCTGCCAATGGTTTGTGCAGGAGTGACTTGAGGGCAGCCTGAAGCCCGCCTGAGTCCCAAGTAACTGGCCCATGAAGTGGTTCCCTTACGGCCACTCCAGGGATGACCAGGGAAGCAGAGACAAGTGTGGCCTCCATAGAGTGCCACACTTTTCTGAAGCCAGGGTATGTCATCTTCTGTTTTGTGTTTCTTTGGTTCTGATGGTTGAGTCTCTCCTCTGGGGCAGAGGACATCCCACCAGGAGTAGGCAAGAACCCCAGCACCAGCATTTTCAGTTCCAGGGTCTCTGTGGCTGCACAATGTGCATTAAGTCCCTCCCACCTGTGAAAAGCAGTGGAGGTGAGCACATCCCACCTGAGACTGCCACAGTGCACTTAAGCCAAGTGTCCGTTTTTAAATAGTCTTTGCCTATGCTTATGCATGCCTTATCATTCTAAGTCATCCATATTTGACCCAACAAATTTGCAGGTCTTAATTGCCTTTATTTGGGATTTGCAGCAGTTCAGACCCCTGATGGTTCAGAACTCCCTACCCCACCACACTGAGAGTTGGCTGCATTTAGAGCCAGGAAAGAGGAAGTGACATACAGAAAATGAAAGTGAGGTCAATACAGCCCAGTTAGCTCAAGTCTGTCTTAAATGAACATGGTTTCAGCAGTTGGCTGCTTACGATTGCCTGAGACTCAGCTACTTGCTACAATAGGAGATTACAGTCTGTTTGCACATCAAGTTAGATTGCAATTTACTAGGTACAGAAAATTTAGGTCAAACAAACTATGTACAGGGACAGGTTTTTTTATTATTATTATTATTTTTATGTTACTGGGATTGAACAAAGGCTATTCCACTGAGTTATATCCCAACCCTTCTAAATTTTTACTTTATTTTTGTTTTGAGAAAGGGTCTAAGTTGCCCAGGCTGGACTCAAACTTGTGAACCCCGTCTCAGACTCCCAATGAGTACCCCAGATTACAGCTATGCACTCCCACACCCAGTTTACATTAGTAGCTTTAGCCAAACAACCTAATTTAACATAAAGCACTTTAATCCTCAGAAGAGACCAATAAAGCTGGTACTATTATCTTTCTTCTATTCATTTTTATAGATGAGGCATGGAGAAGTTTACCAGGCTAGGGCCACACAACTAGAAATGGCAGAGCTGATTGGCAGCTGGTGTTCTGCCAACCAAAGTTGCATTTTTACCAGTACCATGCTCTATGCCTTTGAGGCTGAATGCTTCTGCTTAGCCTTAGTTGGACATAGAGTCTTACACCCCCTGTGGTTGGCACTTTTCCTCTGAGGACCCCAGGACTGGGGTCATGCTTGGCCCCACTGATCTTGAAGTCAGCTGGATCTGGCTTCTGTCAACCCTGCTCCATCCTAGCTGCCGACCTTGCATGTCCAAATCATCTGGCCAAGTCTGTTTACTTGTCTATTAAATGAGAACCAAACCGGCCTCAGAGGGTTGTGAAAAATAAGCATCTATATAGCTCTTAGCCCAAGATCTGAGCACAGAGCCATCTCACAACTGCAGAGGAAGTCATCCATTTCAAATAACACATTACAGGGGCTTGCTAAGAGGTAACAGTGTTAGAAATTATTTTAATTTCTTATTTTTTAGTGTTTACATTTCATCTCCAAGAGTCTCTCTGTTCCTTCCAACGTGAATGTGCTCTGTGGTTCCCCAACATCGTGTGTCCTGAACTTTCCACGGGTCAAGTCAACCATTTAGTAGTAAGGATTCCTAGCCTAGTGATACTTTCACATTTCACTGAAGACCTGAAGGCTCTCTGAGGGTCAAAGACAGTTGATCACAGGCTCCCAGGTTGTTGGCAGAGAAGCTCAGCAGGAAACTCAAATCATTTTCCAGGGACAGCATATACATGCACCTTCATTTAACATAGTGGAGAGCAACCACAGGGTGAATGACCACAGTTGAGGGAGGCACAGTCAACATTCCCTCAGATGTCACTGGTTTGGCATGCCTAGGTGTCCCAGAGCATCTGTACAGCACCTTGTATGAGCACACATTCTGTGATAGGAGTTGGGAAGGTCCTGAGGAAGGGTGGACCATGCATCATCAGGGGACAGGTCAGTGTGGACCTAGGGAAATCAGCCAGGAAAGGATTTGAAATGACACACACATACCTTGGCACCACCCATCACTCTATCTCCAAATGAAAAACACCCAGAATGTGACAGACTTTGCCAGGGGATGCTTTGCTGGTGAAGGATGGGGGTCGGGTGAATGGGTGAGAGTGTTAGCCAAGCAGAGTCGTGAGGACATAAACACAGACACATACTCCTGCATGCACATCATACATTAGTGTGTGGTCCTTTTTTTTTTTTTTCTTTTTTCCAAATTGAGCAGCCCAATCCCTGTTTCAGGACTGCCTCTGATGAGGGCTGACTGCCTGGCAGGCTGCCTTGAGCTTGACTTACTCCTCTTCAGTGAAGAAAGGAGTACTTGGACGTTTTCATTTGAAATGTTGAAAATACAGACCAATCCAGCTCAAAGTGGTGTGGGTAAAGCCATCCCCTGGGTCTGAGGAGTCACAGGTGGGTGTAGGAATTGCTTTCTAGATAAAAGCTGCAGAGAAACTTCATTTAGAACTCTGGGGACCAGGCTGAGGCTGGACCCTTCCTTCCTGGGAAGTCATGAGCAGCACTGTCTCCATTCTTGTCCTGCTGCTGAGATGCAGCCTACTTATTAGAATCAAGTAAATAAGGGAAACGAAGGCAGGGAGCAGGGAGATAGTGAGAGGGTGTGGGGGAGGAGGGAGAGAGATCTGAAGCCAGAGCATCCATCTTTCCAGCTACCCAGTCGACAAGTATTTATTGAAGGCCCAGCGTGTGACAGACACATTACAAGGTCATCCCTTTTGTTGTAAAACTGATAGTTTAGCAAGGGAGACAGAAGTAGTTATTCATAGCAATAACAGTTGCTATGAATAATAGCAGTTATTAAAACATAAGAAGTTATTAAAACACCATTTGAAAAAGCTACATGGCAATCACTATAGTTTGAATGTCCCCCAAAAAAACTCATGTTGAAATTTACTTGCCACTGTATCAGCATTAAGAGGTGGGCCCTTGAAGAGTTGCTTGGGTCACAAGGGCACTGTTTTCCCATGGATTAAGGCTGCTATTGTGAGAGTGAGCGCCTGATGAAAGGATGCATTTGGCTGATTTTTCTGTCTTGCACACTTCCAAGCCATGTGATGCTCTCTGCCTTGTTACTCAAGCAGGTTCTCACTAGATGGCCCTCTTGAACTTGAACTTCCCAGCCTCCAGAACTGTGGAGTAAGCATTTTGGAGAGGAGAAAAATGTTCTTTACAGGGCTTACAGAGAACCATCCGGCAGAGGTGGGCTGGAGTTGGCGGATCGTTGCTCATGGGAGCTGATTGTTAAACTCTTGGGAATTTTTCCAGTCAGTTGTCAAATTACTGGTAGTTTGAATATGCCTTTAGTGGAAGTGTTTACACCACAGGAACTGATAACAACTATAGATCAGGATACTTTCCTCTGAGAGCCAGTTGTTAGCATATCACTGAATCCAGAGTTTGGTTCTTAAGGGTGAAATGAGGCATGAGACCCAGTTTCTATCCCAGTTATGATGCTCCTCCATGCTTGGGAAGATGCCCAAAGTACCAAGACACTTCTGGAAAAACATGGCCCCTTTGATTATACCTGCAAAGTCTCAAAACAAAGTACCAAGACCATAAGGGTAAGAAGCTTCAACTTTCTAATTAAATCCTGCAATATTTAAAGCATGGATGTTGGCTGTCATGTTGACATGTCTGTCATCCTAGTTACCCAGGAGGTTGAGGCAGCAGGATCACAAGCTCAAGGCCAGCCTCAGTATTTAGTGAAAACTTGTTCTATAAAATAAAAAGGGTGGGGGGAGGTAGCTCAGTGATAAAACACCCTTGGGTTCAATGTCTAATACCAAAATTAAAAAAACAAACATGGGTGCTGCCATTTTGAAACTAAAACATGTTCTTTTGTCTGCAGTTAACTCAGACTTTATTGTCTTGCCAGGATCCTGTCATTGTTAACACTGAGCCTTCGCTTGTGCATTTCCTCTCGCCTCAAACCTATCCACCGGAGTCCACAAGTCCCTGAAGCTCTGCCCAAGACCTACCGGACCCTGGGTCTTCTCCACCCTCACCAAATTCCCATGCTGCCTCTGGATTCTGGTCGTCCCAGCTGTTCAGAGGATTTCTTTGGCACTTATTTGCTTGCTGTTTTGAGTTGCCACTGTAACATCTCGTGGGGGTATCCCTAGGGTTTTCAGTAGCCGAAGAGGGACATTTGCCAATGTCTGGAGACATTTTTGATTGTGACACATGGAGGTGGTATTGTTATTAGCAACAGGGGGGGAAAGGCCAGGGTGCTGCAAAACATCCTACACTGCACAGGACAGACTCCCCCTCCCAGTGATCCAGCCCGAGTGTCCGTATTGCTGAGGTTGAGTGCCGGCATCCCAGCCCCACTTGACCCCGGCAGAAACAACAGAGCGAAGCAAAGACCTCCATCTGTGAGAGGCAAGTGTGGCTTTACCCACCCCAGGGTTTATTCCAGAACACATTTCTTTTACCATGATGACCCCTCATTCTTCCTCCAAACCCTGATTGAAAACAGAAGCAAGTATAAGTTGCATAAATTGATGGGTACTGTTATGGTTTGGTGCAAAGCTTGTGTGTTAATGCAGCAGGTGTGAAGATTATATTATTGGAGTTGTGACCTAATCACTGGATTAATCCATTCAATGGATCAATAATTTAAATGAAAACACTGAGTGGTTGCTGGGCATGGTGATGCGCATCTATAATCCCAGTGACTCAAGAGGCTGAGACAGGATTGCAGGCCAGTCTCAGCAACTTAGTGAGACCCCGTCTCAAAATAAAAGATAAAAAGAGGGTGGGGATGTAGCTCAGTGGTAAAGTCCCCCTGGGTTCAATCCCCAATAACCCCCCCTCCCCTGCCAAAATACTGGATGGTAAAAAAAAAAAAAAAAAAAAAAAAAAAAAAAAACCTACTGGTAGGCAGGTGGGGCATGGCTAGAGAAGGTAAGTCACTGGGAATTGGCTTTTTTTGCTTCTGAAGCCCCATCTCCTCTCTGCTTCCCAGCTGCCATCAGCTGAGTAACTTTCTTCTACTGCACCTTTCCACCATGATGGTCTGCCTTCTGTTAGGACCAGAGCAATGGAACCCAGCTGACCACAGACTGATCCTCTGAAACCATGACTCCAAATAAAATTTCCTCCTCTAAAGTTGTTATTGTCAGGTATTATGGTCCCAGTAACAAAAAGCTAACATAGGTATCAACAATGAGTTGCCAGGTGGAGGTGGTGAGGCCCTAAGTACATCTTCTTCTTGAGTATTGCAGGGCTTCCATATCTTTCCAGAAGTGCACCCTGTGATCCTCTGATAGAAAAAAGTGAACCATTTTCTCTATCTGGTCACCTCCAAGCAGCTTTATTTCTGTCCCTAATCAACCTAGTTATTTGGTCATACAGAAGGCAGGGTCATTTTTGCTACATAGAAGCTAGACCTGGTTGGTAAATCATTGTTTGTGTTCCATCCGTCCATATTAAAACATAGTTCCTTATTGTGGGTAGTGGATTCTCTATTTGACAGTCACAGGGCACAGACACTAACCATTCAGATCAGACACTGCAGTAGGAGCTGGGCCAGGGTCTTAGGGGACACCTGCCAGGCCAGGCCTTAAATCTTCATTGCATGAGTGTCCTGAGGAAGTTCCAGTGGTGAGCCCAGCAGAGAGGACCCCCAAGGGGCTCAGAGCAGCAGCTGTTAGCAACCAGCACTAAAGGATTTGGATAATTTATCAGTAGGTACAGCCATGCCAATGTTGCCCCTGCTAGCCTTGCTTAGGAAGATGGATAGGAAAGGCCCATTCTCAGGGAACTTCAAGATAGCCAGGGAGACAGACACAGACACCACCCCCAACACCATATGAAAGGGATGAGGCCGAATGAGAGTAAGGGCCCAACAAAAGATAGCAGCCCCACATGCAGGACCATCCTGTTCAAGGTCAGGGTGGGCAAACGCATGTGGCCTTCCTGGAAAGGACCATTGCTAACTGGCCGCCCAGTACTGTGGATGAATGCAGATATGACTCAAACCTCAAGTGAACAGTGGAAGCAAATTAAAATTTTTCAAATAAGGAATTTGTCAACCTCCAAAAATGTTTTTATAACCAAAGATTATAATTCAGTTATTGAAGATTTGTTTATTGGGTGCCAAGAATTGTACTAGAAATTTTAGGCATATTTCTTATGTAGATTTTTAAACAATCCAGTGAGATCTCTCTTTTTTTCTGGCACCAGAGATTGCACCCAAGGATGCTTAGCCACTAAGCAACATCCTCAATTCTATTTTTTAAATTTTGAGACAGGGTCTCCCTAAGTTGCATAAGACCTTGCTAAGTTGCTGAGGTCAGCCTTGAATTTGCTATCCTCCTGCTTCAGCCTCCTGTCACTGGAATTACAGGTGTATGCCACCACACCCAGCTATAAAGATCCATCTTAATAACAGGGGTGCTATGTGTCAGAGATGAACAGTTGACTGGGAGCCAGAAGCCAGATGGGGGAAGTGAAACCTGAATCCATACTGGCAAATCCAAAGCCAGTGTTGGTCATCAGAGAGGCAATAATACTTTATAATGAGCACACACAGAGCATTAAACTAATGAGCACTAAACTGAATCACTACAGTAATTTCCCCTTTGCCTATAGCTTTCTGGGACCATCCTTCCCGAAGGGATGGTGATGTTCCAGCCCTTCCTACCTCATCTCTCCTCTCTGGATCATCTTGAGAGAGAGACTTGGACCTTTGACTCCTTCCAAGAGGACTGGACACTTTTACTTGTTATTAGTACAGCCACTTGCTCTGCCCAGGCTATATCTTCCCTAGAGCAATAAAAGGGACTTTTCCCATATTTCTGGGTCACCCAATCTTGGGTATCTGGGCTATTTCCCAAGTGGAATCAGAGAGATGGTACAAATCCTCCTAGGCAGCAGGTAAGTTGGAAGATGGTGACTTAGCATCCTATGGCCTGGTGGGTGAAGAAATTCTTCAAGCCTCAGGTTCATTCTTGGTGGCCTCCATCCCCAGGGCAGGAGCAGGCCCTGTGGGAACCAGAGACCAGTTGGGCAGCACTAAGTGCTCTGCTGGCTGAGTAGACAGGAGATAGTGGAAGGACTCCAGCCTTCCACAAGGGAGTAAGAGCTGAGTTAGGCATCACTGCTAATGGTGGGTACACTTAGCCCTTAAAAGTCTCAGGTCCCAACAGGACATCATGGCGTGGGAAAGGCTGAGCTCCCAGGGCCTCTGGGCTCTTCCCAGCTGTGGGCCTGGCTTTTCCAGCCTTGTTCTGCTCTTCCTTTAGCCAAGAAGGCAGGAGTTTCACAAAACTTACAGAACTAAAAGTACAAGTTTTCTAGAAGCTCTGAGATTAATAAAGCATGGCCTGTCTCTTTCTCTTCCCTTGCATGATAAATCCGAGTGCAATGAAGAGAACCTGAAATCCAAAGGATCACTCACATTCACAGGTGAGGTAGTTGCTGAAGCTGGGCCAAGGCAATGTGGCGGCTCATTTATCCTTCTGTCTACTTGTGTGGGTGTTTGAAATGTTCCATGATCACAACAAATTGAACACATACATAATAAAAGGCCCAAGTCACAGAAAGGACAATAGAACATTTATACTCCTTAAGAAAATAAATACTTCTCCCTGTAGACAGGATGTGTGAATTAGCCTCCGTAACATTTTCCCTTTATGTCACGCCCTGGAGTAGTATTTTGCTGGGAAAGTCCAAAAGGAAAGAGAAGATAGGACTATTTTAAAGCCTTAGTTTTTGTTATGGTTTAGATGTGAGGTGTCCCCCAAAAGCTCATGTGCGAGACAATGTAAGAAGGCTTAGAGGTGAAATGATTGGGTTATGAGAGCCTTAACCCAATCAGTGAATTAATCCCCTAATAGGAATTAACTGAGTGGTAGTTAAAGGTGGGTAGAATGTGGCTGGAGAAGGTGGGTCATTGGGGGCTTGACTCTGGGGTATATATTTTATATCTGGTCAGTGGAATCTCTCTCTCTCTGCTTTCTGATCACCATGTGAGCAGCTTCCCTCTGCCAGTCTGACACCATGATATTCTGCCTCACCTTGAGCCCTGAGGAATAGAGTCTGCTGTCTATGAACTGAGACCTCTGAAATCACGAACCTCTAAATAAACTTTCCCTCCTCTAAAATTGTTATTGTCAGGTCTTTTGGTCACAGCATGAAAAAACAATTTTCTTTTTTGCAGTGCTGGGAATTGAATCCAGGATCTTGTCAAGTACTCTACCACTGATCTATACCCCTGGTGCCCCTTGCGTTGCTTTTCATTTTTCATTCATGCTCTGTGCACCTACCAGCCTAAGCCCTGGGAGTTGGGTGCTAGTGGCATAGGAAGATCCCTGCCTTCCAGGGCCACTCCTTAGTGGTCCTGAGTTGTGCAAGACTCCAACACGGTGCTCCTGCAGCTGCCAGGGCCCGGATGTGGATCCTGTTAACCAGCCTGGGGTGGGATCCTCCTGTATTTATTTTATCCTTCTGGTAATTCTTCTCTGAAGGTGTAGATAGATGAGGTCTGAGCACCATCTGGCAACTTCTGTGTCTTTCTTCCAGTTCAGAAAAGCCTCACCTAGCAGCAGGCAAAGCAATTCTTTCCTACATTTTCCATCATGCGTAAGAAAACCAAGGACCTCCTAATGAGCTCAAACTGTGGAGCTCCCAGAGCCTACCACTCCAGCCCTCTGTCCACAGTCTTCTTCCCTGCTGTGACCACAAGGCTGTTTCCAGGGTACTTATTCTTCAATGTTCCTGCTCATAGTACAGCTGGGCCTAGGCTGCAGCAGGAAAATCAGCATTACCAAAGGCTCACAGAGTTATGGCTGGCCTGATGGTGTATGCCTATAAACCCAGTGACTAGGGAGACTGAGACAGGATTGCAAGTGCAGGGCCAGCCTCAACAATTTAGTGAACCCCCCCCTTAGCAACTTAGTGAGACCCTTTCTCAAAATAAAAAAATAGAAAAAGGTCTGGGGATATAGCTCAATGGCAAAGCACCCCAGGGTTCAATCTCCAATACCAAAAAAAAAAAAAAAAAAAAAAAAAAAAAAAAACCAAAACAAAAAAAAACGCTGAGTTACATGACCTACAAAATAGAGTTTACTCATCCTCAGCTGGCAGAGGGTCAGATGGGAACCTCCTTGCCTGGTCCCATCTGGGTGAGGCCAGCAGCTCTTACTTCTTTAGAGAACCCTAAAGAAGTCCAGAATAAGGACCAGAGGTGGACAGCAAGGAGGGCCCTTCTGCCTGTCTAAAGTGATTATCCGAGTTCTACTATCTGTCTCTTTTTCAGCTGATAGTCCCCAGGGGAAAATCCCAGCCTTATCTATGGTATCAGGGCTGGATCTACACCCATATTCCAGAGCTTAAATTATGTGCAGCAAAATGGAAAACAGGTTGATTTAGTGGAGGGTGAGAGGGAACCAGAAGGAACTGGAAGGAACCGGAAAGAAACAGGTATTTACTGCTTGTCTCATCAAAAAACTCACTTGGCAGGACAGCTCAAAAATAAGCTAAACTTACATCTACCTCATTGTACAGAAAATGAAACCAAAATTCAGAGAGTGAAGTAAGATACTGGGCCTCACAGTAAATGGCAAAACCAGTATCCCAGTATCCCTGTCTGATGCCAGACGCTTTGTTGTAAGGGGAGAGGTTAGGGGAGAAATTCACAACTAAAAGATTTCTCAGAAGAGATATAAAGGGCTATGTGAATCAGAGGAAGGAGTCTGGTTGAGCTGGAGGAAAATCCGAGGAGCCTTTGTGGAAAGGAGTTCCTTGAGCAGAGACTTTGGGCTGGGGATGTAGAGGGTAAGCAGGAAATGACAACTTCACCAGAGAGATCATGAGGGCAAAGATGTGCAGGGAAAGTGGTGAGTGCAGCTCACTCTGGCAAGAGTTTGGGATGAGTTAAGGTTAAATGGGAATGAAGGTCAGATATTAAAAAGCAGCTAAGGATCTCGGAGGTTGCTCTGTAGACTCCAAGGAGCTACAGCAGGCTCTAGGAGGGACACAAAGCAGTTACAGGAAGAGACCTGCAGCCGTGGTGGTGCCTGAGATGAGGAAGGAGGCACGGATGGGGGATGGTTAATGATTAACTGGTTTCTGTTACAGCCTCCCTCTGCTAAGGTCTTAGTAGAGTGGAAGGCTGGGGCTAGGAGTGGGTTAGTCACACTGGTCATAGAGAAAAGGATGAGAAGCTAGAGAGCACGTGCACATGAGCTAGGGGGTCAAAGCTAGTGGCACGCAAACATGGATTTAAGTCCTGACTCTGCCATGATCAGCTTCAGGTTTCTAGGAACTTGATCTTAGGTTAAAAAAAAAAAAAAAAATGAGGAAAGGGGTCAGATTTGGAGAGAACATGCTGAGCTCCATTTTGGACAAGTTGAGCTTGGGTTCCTGATAGGTGCCCAGGCATTGGGAGCAGGTAGAGAAACCTGTCCTTCCAGTCTTCCATAACTGGTCTGCAGTGCTGACCCATCAAGGCTGGGAAACCCCTCCTGGAGAACACATATAACACCCTGAGTACTTTGGTTGTCAGGCTTGCCTCCCAGCTAGACTGCACACATCTACAGAAGCTGGGAGAAGGCTCACCCTCTCCTAAAGATAGTAATCATGTTAATTAGGATGATGATGATGATTTATTGAGGGCCACATCAGATCCCCCAAAAGCATATGTTGAAAGCCTGTTATGGTTCAGATGTGGTGTCCCCCAAAAGCTCAGTTGAGAGACAATGCAAGGTGGTTTGGAGGAGAAATGATTGGGTTATAGCCTTAACTTTATCAGTGAATTAATCTCCGAGGGGACTGACTGAGAGGTAACTGGAGGCATGTGGGGTGTGGCTGGAGGAAGCAATTCATTGGGGGCGTGACTATGGGGTACATATTTTGTATCTGGAGAGTGGTGTTTCTCTCTGTTTCCTGATCACCACATGAGCTGCTTCCTTCTGGCACACTCTTCCTCCATGGTGTTCAGCCTCAGCTGGGACCCCTGGGGAATGGAGCTTGCGGTATATGGACTGAGAACTCTGAAAGCATAAGCCCTTAAGTGAACTTTTCCTCCTCTACAGTTGTTCTGGTCAGGTCTTTTATTTACAGCAATGAAAAAGCTGACTAAAACAAAGCCTAACCCCTGATATCTCAGAATGTGACTGTATCTACAAATAAGGTCTTGGCAGAGGTAATTGGTTAAGACGAGGTCATACTGGAGTACAGTGGGCCCATTGTCCAGTATGACTGGAGTCCTTATAAGAAGAGACCCAGAGACACACAGGCAGTTGCCTGGAGAACTGTGAGAGAGCAAATTTTTATTGTTGCAAGTTGCTCAGTTTGTGGTACTTGGTTATGGCAACCCCAGAAAATATGACTATGTCTCTACCCCCAGAACCTGGCACCTCTGAGGAGGAAATGAGCTAACCAAGTAAAAGCTTAGGGAGGGATGATGGGGGTGTAAGCAACAAGGAGAATTCTGCAGCAAAGGAGATCTACTCAGCTCCCCAAAGTCTAGTGGAACGTGGCTATGCTCACCTCCCCAGTCCACAGCAGCAAAAGATAGGCTGAGGGGAGAGACAGGGCAGCGCAGGTTCCCACCTGGTCCCCTCTGCTGGTCTTGTCCCCCAAGACGGATGCTGATGTGGGGAAGGAAAGGGATGCGGGATGCGCACAGAAAAAACCCCTGGGGTTGCCTGGGGAGCTGGTTTCTCACCTCCACTGCCATCACCAGGCACTCTCTGTAGTACGTCTGCATTTGAGCAGCAGATCTCTTTCTCTGGGAGTCCGTCCTTGAATGGTATAGGCAGAGCCAGAGGTCCCGGCAGGTTTAGGGGTACTTGCAGGAAAAGAGCAAAGGAAGCCCTAGGTGGCACTAAGAGCTTGGCTATTATGATGTTAGCCTAAACTCCTGTTTGAATCCATTCTTTTGTTTTGTTTTTGGTACTGACTATTGAACTCAGGGGCACTCGACCACTGAGCCACATCCCTGCCCTATTTTGCATTTTATTTAGAGACAGGGTCTCACTGAGCTGCTTAGTGCCTTGCCATGGCCGAGACTGGCTTTGAACTTGTGATCCTCCTTGCCTCAGCCTCCCAAGTGGCTAGAATTATAAGTATGTGCCACAGCACCTAGTTGTTCAAATCCATTCTGAAACTTTCTATTTGTATAATTCAAACAAGTTACTTTACCTTCCATGAAACTCAGTTTTCCTTCTCTGAAAAATGAGTATATTTCCACCTACCTTGCAATATTATCATACATTAAATATATTTGGCACAAAATCACCGCCACCACCACCATGATCATGTTATCCTCAGTAGTGGCCAAGCCACTGAAAGATGGAGGACAGGGTGGATGGAAGGGTTTGGAGAGTTCCAAGGATATATTTCTGTGGCATGAGTGGCTAGGCAGGATGGCCTCGAGAAATGACAGTATGTGTCAGGGAATGTGATTTCCTAGTCTGGATGATCCTGGCTTTACGTAGAGCTGACCAATGACCAGTGGTAGCAAAGATTCAGGGACAGCCCCCAGCCCAGCAAGAGGTGGCCCCTTTGTGTGAAACACCACCATGAAGATAAACATGAGCTTAGATGCCAGAGCTCAATCCAAGGCGCGGAGGTGGAGGAAGTTAAAACCCTCACTGAAAGCCAGGTGGGAGAACCCCATTGGGAGGAGACTGCTGGGAATGAGAGAGGTCAACAGGGGGATCAAACCACAGGTGGACTTTGGTTTTGATGTCTGCGTAGCCAAGTTCCAATAGTGAGTGATGGAAGATGTGATTGCCTAAGTACCCCGCTGACTTCTATTGTGATGAATTATTAAGTGGTTATTATGGGGGGGGCACATTAAGGACTCAAGTTTTACTGTGATAAGGAGTGAGTGCCATGGATCAGAATGGTTAGTCAGATAAAAAGGGCTTTGAAATATAAATAGCCTTGACAAAGGTGGGCAGAGTAAAGGCAACCCACACAGGCCAAGGAGAATATCCTGTGGCTTCCTGCTTCCTGGAGATGGAGTGGGTAGCCGAGGTTGATCTGGGAGTTTGGTTGTAACCCCATAAACACAGACTGCAGAGACCAGATGGCAGGGAGCCAGGCATGGCTGGGGCACAGGTACAGCCTAGGTCAGCAAGGACAAGTAAGTGCAGTCTGAGGCACCTCGGGGCTCTGGCTCTTGCTTCCCAGGGGCATCTCCAAGTTCGCACTCCATCCCCAGGGGCCATTTTCTTTTTCTCTGATTTATATACCTGGGTGGCCAGGCTGGACTTGCAAATGTGGAAATTGAGTTCTGCCAGAGCAGGGAAGTTCGAAGGTCTGCTACAGAGTGTGGCAGGCAAAAAGGGCATTTCCCTGTCCCCAGAGAGTTCTGCTTTCTCATGAAGATGACTGACTTCTGCTTTCCAGCTAATCTGGGCAAGAGGAAGAAGGGAGAGAGAGACAGAGAGAGAAAAGGCCCCAAAGGGATTTTCCACCTGTTTCTGGTTTTTGAGTTTGTGGGTCAAACCACATAGGGCATGCTTTACTTGGTGCTTTTGGTCCTGGGGGCTCTAATGGTGTTTGCTTAGCAGGTCAAGTTTCAATCGATCATCAGTGATAGAAGGCACAGTGGCCTAAGCACTCTGCTGACTTCGCTTTGTTGAATTATTTAATTAAATGATCATTGTTGGGTGGGGAACATTAAGGATTCAAGAGTCACTGTGATAAGGAGCACAGATGGCAGGGTTATGCAATCACTCTAGAACCAGCTATTCTGGAAAGCCCAAGTCTGTAGCCAGGGAAGGGTGGTAGGCTGCCAGCCTCAGGCCTGCTGCTGTATATGGTGCACTAGTTCTTTGCTTTGAGTTCTGAGACACTCTGAGGTGAAATTTTAAAATAGAAATTTCAAAAATGCCTTTACCTCTTGGCAAAGAGGCACCATCCCTGTTCTATGCATTGAGGGATCTATTGAATTTCAAGGGCTATAAATCCCCACAACTCACTGACTCTAGCCAAGGACAGGGAACTGGGAATCCAAGAACGAGGACCTATATGCAGACTTTCTGGCAGAAGGTGGGCAATTTATGAATGGCATTTTCCAGGTCACTGATCTTGGGGCAGAGGTTCTTCCGCTTGGTACATAGCAGTATTGCCTGAGGAGCTTTCTGGCATGTTCTTAAGTCCTACCCCAGAGCCTAATGATGGGATGAACACCAGGCCTGGCCTGTGGCCCCATGGTGGCTGTCACTCAGTGATATTACCCTGAGGTTCACACTTTGAGAAGTAATGATGGAGGGAAGGGGTTGCTGGTTTAAACAGGGTGCCTAAAAATTTGGCTGAACCTACCATAAATAATACTAGAGAATAGAAACCAGGGAACTAAAGTGTCAAGAAGAAACATGGTGATTTACTTAGAATTGAGAGTAGCTTTCTTTCAATAGCTGTGTAGGGGATTCTTTCAGCAGTGAGGATAATAGTTACCAAATCCTGTCAGAAATCAGCAAGGCAAGCGAGCGTGGTGGTGGTGCAGGCCTCTAATCACGGCTCCTCAGGAGGCGAATGCAGGAGGATTGCAAGTATAAGGCCAGCCTAGGCAATTTAGACCCTGTTTAAAAAGAAAAAAAGAAAAGGGCTAGATATGAAACTCTGTAGCAAAGTGCTCCTAGATTTAATCCCCAGTGCTAGGAAAATAAAATAAAAAGGGCTGGTGATATACCTCAGTGGTAGAGCACCCCTGGCTCAACCCCCAGTACCACCTGCTCCCCAAAAAATCAGCTCAACAAGGCAGCCAAAAAGGTGGAGGACTGAAGCTGACAGCTAACAGTAAAGATTCATTATTACTGCAACTATTTTATTATAAATCTTAGGTTTTTGACTTCACTGTCCTAATAAAGCTGATGGCGTGAATTTTTTTCATTACTATAATTGCCAGGCAAGACTGGTGTTGAATAAAGCCTTATTGTTTACTGAAATGGTAAGCAACGGCAACCCTAGGAATATTTTGGGCTTTTTCTTCTCTTCCTGAACACACTCATCATTTACTTATCCGATGTCAAGTCACCAGAGAATTTAATTGCCAGACCTTTCCACGCCTATTTCCTGGAAGGGGTCTCATGGGTCAGCTGGCAAGGAGCAGTCAGTGTCCTAAGGCTGAGGCTCTCGGGTGGAACATGTGCACTGCCAATAAGAAGCAGTGAATGTGTAAGAGGACCAGAACTGTGAGGAGCCAGCCTCAGCCCTGCACTTGGCCACCAGTAGTTTCTAGATGGATCTGAGAGGTGGCAGAGGCCATGGCCTTCATTTTCACTCTGTCTATAGTAAGATTCAACGATGTGTCTAACCCCTAGAATACCTCAGGTGTATGCGGTTTCCAATATTTTATTTGAAAACATCCCAGAGGTTTAAAGGATCTGTGGGCTGCACTGTTACTATATTTGGTCTGGCAAAAGTCAACAAGCTGTTGTTTATCTAAGTGAGGTGGGGTTTCAGATTAGAAATTGTGAATTTTCTGGCCTTGACTGTGATCCAGGAACAGGGACCTTAGTTTGTGAGACATTCTTAGTTGTTGAGCAGATGTCTACCTTTAGTCAGAGGATCTGGTGACTTCCCCTCTCTGTCATTTCTCTGAAAGGGAAGAACTAGTTTTACTAAGATATGTTTAAGGTAATTGTGGTGGTAAGATAAATAGAATATGAATTTCAAACATACACACTTAAGTGTTATTGAAGGTATTTCTTAAGACTAAACAGTAATTATAGAGTATGTCTACTGCTTTTTGGCCCAAAACATCTTAAGGAACTTTATGACAAACTCATCAGTGTGAATTTTAGATGGATAGAGGAGAAATCAGATTTTGGAATAGGCCTATGGGAAACTTCAGACCCTTTCTGTGTTTTTTAAAGTGATATATGAATCTTCCATTAACAGTTATTCTTGCTTGAAGTCATAGTATAGGTTGAGATTTAGCTGCGAGGGTCAACTAGCAAGATTTAAATATGTAGAGGGGCCTCCAGGCAAAGATTAAATCCCAGAAGGAGAGGAAAAAGAAACGAACTAGTGGTCCCTCTAGTGGAGAGCTGTGGAGTGGTGCTCAGAAATGCACTCAAGAACTGCTGGTGCTCAAAGATTCACAGTCTTTCAGACTTATAGGACCCAAGCTATTTAATTTTCTTGGAGATAAAACAATAATGAATTAGGAAAGTACTCTAAATATGATAGAGGTGCTGCTTTTTTATGATGCTGGGGATCAAATCCAGGGCCTTGCACATGCTAGGCAAGCGCTTTACCACTAAGCTACATCCCCATCCCTGATAGTTATTTTAAAATGTCAAGAGAGCCACATACCTGATTCACCCAAATTTGAGATGTTTCAACTTACATATGTGAGTTTTGGTATACATATGATGGCAGAAATTTTTAAGGTTTACCTCATCCCCAAGTTGGAGGAAAAAATTCTCCAGAGCCCCACAATCTCTTGAAACTATTGTCCACTAAAATCCTACCTATTCTTAAGGCACTTCCACAGATAGCTAAAAAGCACTGGTATCTCAACATCCTGGCATCAGTGCCGAGGCATTAATTCCTCTAAAGCCTATAGCTGACAAGGCTTTTTGAATGCAAAGACTAGTTGAGGGGTGAGGGCACCTGCACTCTCCTCCACAGTGCTGCCTCCTCTGGGCAGCCATGGTTTCTTTGTGTGCTTGTTTGTTTGTTGCAGTACTGCGGATGGAACCTAGGGCCTTGCACATGCTAGGCAACACTCTGCCACTGAGCTACACCCAGGCCTCATCAGGCTTTTGATAACACAGCAGGTGCTTTCATGGTCTACTCCACTTATCTAGGCTAAAGCTAATCAAGCTTCAAATACAAGCCTTGCAAAAATTCTGTGAGGAATCACCACTTTTCAAGTATCTTTCTTTCTGCTTCAAACTCAGGAGTAGGCCTACTGCTTACAGCATACATTCTTTTGGTAGCACTTCTTGTCTTTTAAAGGCCTGGTTATGCTGTAACCTGCTTCTGTCCTTTTCCTCACTGGGCTGGCTTATCTTCCTCATCAGAAGATCTCCAGAACTCAGCACAGATCCTACTCCTCAACAGGTTCTGCATAAAACTTTACTAAATGAAAAGGTAGTAACTTGAAAAAACTGTCCCTCTCTCTCTTTTTTCTTCTCTACACAACCCATGTATAAGCTGAACTAATTAGGGGAAAGGTCGGCTGTGGCAAACAAACTTTCTCTGTAAGGAAGGGCACCTTCTAGAAAACAAGATTTACTGATGTCTTTTCAATAATTATCACACAATAAAAAAAAAAAGAATTGCCACAATAAAAAATATAATTAGGCTTTCAAGGAACACTTTACATGCATACATATCCATATACTTCATTTGAGGACTTCAGTGCTACCTCTTTTAATTATAGACACAAAATGCCCAAAGATATACAAAACAAACAATACAAATTTTAAGCACTTTTATAGAAGTGAAAATATAAAGAAATGAGGACTATGGATTTGTTTGCAAACATTAATTTTACTTTGAATCTAATTGGTGTTAAAAATGTAACAGTTTATCAAAATTTGTATTTGAGACAACTATATGTTAGAATTATAGTAGACAAAACTGATGAAATCTTAATTATCAATAGCCTATAGAAATAACTGTAACAATTAAAATACAATCTTCAACCAAGTACTGTTGCTATAATTTTCTGTTGAGTAAAATTTTTATTTTAGGGAACAGAACTGACCTTACCTCTACTTCAAGAAAGTGAATTAATAAGCATTTATTTAATCTTCAATCTCAACTTTTAAAGCTTAATGTTCTTCAAGGATCTCTCTAATCTGAAACTACTTTTGGTTTACTGCCAACTTAAAACTTTTTTAATAACTGTGATTTAAGGTCATTTTTTGTCTGCAGAATGTTCATGTTTTCATCTTTATTTCATTTCAAAGCAGTAAGGCAAGATAGCAGTTCCTTTCTAAATCAAAGAGAGAATACCACCCTCTTTAAAATCCAGGGACTAGAACCACTGCACATTATCTGCCAATGGGAAATTAAGGCTGCTATGGTTTTCTTTATATTTAAACCATAAGATTAGCAGTGCCTGCAATGTTGAATTTACAAGCATTTGGCCTTAAATCGTAGGACATAAATATTGCCATTTCTGTCTATACTTATAATGTTTTCACAAACACCTTCAATACATTTTCTGATGAAGTCAGAAAACACTACACAAAGCTGAAAGTACATGACTGTTAACAAGGAAACACACGTTTGAGGTGTTAAGAGTAAATTTCCAGTGTCTGGAAAGTGGGAGTTGGCCCACTTTGCTGCCAGTACTGCCAGTCTGGTAAGCGGATGTGCAAAATACATGGCAGCCAGCACGGCATGAGGCTGGAGGCAGGGGTGGGTTTTCAATGCTCTAAAGGGCCTGGCCCTCTACTGCCAAAGGTGAAATGTATGGCTTTGCAAGAAGCCCCAGGAACCAGCTAGAGTATATTCTGTTTGCATAACATTCTTCTTCAGACAAGCCCTTGTAGATATGTAGAAGAGAAAAATCACAAAATCTAGCCTGCAAAACATTTCCTAAGATCATTTTCCAGCATGAAGGTGGACCAGGCTTTGTAATATATATCTACTACTATTAGCACCATATTTTAGCCTTCACTGAGGTAAAAATAATCTCTCAGATAGCTTTTGGTAGAAATCACAGTAGCAATCTTGACTTATGGCAGCATTATTTCTGTTCATTACAATAAGTTGATAAAGAACCATGTGATTTCAAGTATATATATATGCAAATATATACTAAATCTGATCAATTACAAAGCTAGGTATATAAGCCAATAGCAGAAGAAATATAGCAAAACTCCCATTTTTAAATTCAAATTATGTCATTGGTTGATGAAATAAAAGATTTTAATATTGACTGATATTGATTTGACATTTGATATTGATTCTGATAAGATTTTTATATTGAGCCAACATCACAAGTCTGTTTCACCAGATGGGAATACCTAGAAATTTCATTTTTCACAGCATGGTCAAGTTTACAAATAGTTCAGTCTGTCTCTTCCTTGTTACATATTCCAAAAAAGGTGAGTGGCTTTCCCCTTCTCCAACTATTTTGATTTGTATAGACAAACATCTCTAGAATTTTTATCGATTTTTTATATAAAATTATGCAGTGGGAAAGACCTTAAAACTGTGCTAAAAATTTAAAGGGGCACAATGTTTCAGCAAATGAAGAGTCCAGTTATAAGATATAGCTAGATAAAAAGAGGCAATTCTTAGTGTGGGGAAACATGGAGGTGTAGCTCCGTGGCAAAGCTTATGTGTGTTGAGCATGTGTGAGGTCCTTGGTCCCACTCTAATCACCACCACCAAAAAAGACTCAATTTAGTTCTTATAAGCTGAGAAAATGAAATAATAATGCATGAAATAAATAAAGAACTTAAAGAAAACTTTTCAAATTGTCTTTTTCCCTCCATTAACATTGCTTAACATATAGGAGAAATAAGAAATCTCAGCTTTCTATAGTGTCACAAAATTAATTTTCAAAGGAGAGTAATATGACCGTGGAGTTAGCATGACACTGCCTAGAATTCACCTATCTCCAGTTGGAGCTAGCCTCAGTGCTCAGGTGAAGTTTATTACTTGATTCAACCAACAGTCTCCCAAAACACTGAGCTGTAGTATTTTCATTTGACTTTGTTGAGATTCAGATGAAAACAGGAGTTAACTTCCCTCTGCAACCCACAGAAACATTTCAGGGAAATACTTTAAGGTTCATACTTAACCTAAAAATTCAGCCAAATTCTGAAGACCATTCTTCAGAAAACTCAAGTAAACACTCATACTTCTTTTATAAATCTGTTGGTGCTAACTGCACCTAATTGGTAATATACATGGAGGTATAGCTGAACTATGTTTGCAAGAATGCTAATTACTATATGAGGTCTTTCAGTTCTCTGTCAGTCAGTTCATTCACTTCCATGATCTTCTCTAAGTGTTCCTTATACCGGTCATGGTCCTGCATGAAGTGAGGGACCCTCATGTTTTCAGTAACTGCCAATCCTTTTAAACGATCCACATCTTCATAAGAAACCTGAAAAAAGGGTCAATTTTAAAACACAACCGTAAGTTACATTTTGAAGATGAATTTCTTCCTGAGGTCTTAAATGGAAATATATGATCATTTGTTATATTATTTTAATAGCTTCAAAATACCAAAAATCAGTGGCTTACTTTTCTTTACTATGTTAAATATATACGTGTCTGCCCCCTCATATCACAACCATATTAAAAGAGGACTGTCAGTCAATATTTAACATTCCATCTTGGCCCTAAATAGTTTGTCCAAAAATTAGACAATGAAACCTTGTATGTGTATGAGTGAGAGGTTTTTTTTGAGAGACTTTAAATCCAAACAAATCTCCTGACTAAATTTAAATAAAAGAATCAAGATAACAGAAGAGTTATTAAATTAAGAGAATCAACACAATTATATATTAGATTCCTATTTCTTTATATTTAATTTGGGAAACATTGTGATTTGTGTTATATTCTCTTGCTTTTATTTTGAATTTACATTTTTTTAAAAAATTCTATCTCTCTAGTAGATTGCGGGGGCCCATGCCTGTAATCCTAGTGGCTCAGGAGGCTGAGACAGAAGGATCGTGAGTTCAAAGTCAGCTTCAGCAAAAGTGAGGCACTAAGCAATTCAGTGAGACCCTTTCTCTAAAATACAAAATAGGGCTGGGGATGTGGCTCAGTGGTCGAGTGCCTTGAGTTCAATTCCCAGTACCCTGCCCCCTCAAAAAAGTTGCATCTCTCATTCTCCTATATAAAAAGCAAATATTTTTATGGATATTTATGTCAAGGTTAGTGGTGAAACTTTTAAGTTCTATGAATTATCTTTTTATCTTTCTATTTGAAAACATGGTTAATTTAAAATACTATGGTGTTTTACAATACTGGGGATGAACCCACTGAGCTACACCCCCAGCCTTTTAAATATTTATTTTGAGACAGGATCTTGCTAAGTTACTGAGGCTATTTTTGAATTTGTAATCCTCCTGCCTCAGCCTCACAACTCAATGAATAGGTATATGCCACTATCCCTAGCAAAATACTCTCTTATGAGCAATGTTTTTCCAGGTTCAGTAGAAAGACTTCTTAAAAAAGAAATCATGTTCATATTCTATCTGTACTTTGTTAGTTTTTAAGGTTTTAATTATTATTAAAAATATTATTAAAATTATTTAGTATTATATTCCTAAGTATAATGAAAGTAGGTTTGCTGATAATGGTATGGTAATTCTTAAACCATTCTAAATTTACAATAGGAGAGAATGAATAAATTTATAGGCATACCTTGTTTTACTGCATTTCATAGATAAATGCGTTTTTCACAAAGTTTATAGCAATCCTGCACTGAGCAAATTTATTGGCAAAATTTCTCTAACAGCATGCACTCACTCTGTGTCCATGTGTCACATTTTGGTAATATCTCACAGCATTTCAAACATGTTCACTATTATTCTATCTACTATGGTGATCTGTGATCAATGATCTTTGATGTTATTCTGTTTCTGTACCAACTGTGCTCACATAAGATGGTGAACTTAATCAGTAAACACCTGTGTTCAGACTACTCCTCCAACCAGATCATCACTCCCCAATCTTTCCCTGTCCTCAAGCCTCCCTATTCCCTGAGACAAGCAATATTCAAATTAGGCCAATTAATAACACTATAATGGCCTCTAAGTGAAAGTGGCCTCTAAGAGAAAGATGAGTCTAAAGGCATCCTACTTTAAACCAAAAGCTAGACATGATTAAGCACAGTGTGAAAGGCATGTCAAATATATATAACCAGAGAAATGAGAGATCACACTCTATTTATATATGATCTGTCAAAATGTATAAATGCATTCTACTGTCATGTACAACTAATCAGAATAAAATAAAAATTTTTAAAAAGCCAAGACAGTCCTAAAGCTAGACCTCTTATGCCAAACAGCTAGCCAAGTTGTGAATGCAAAGGAAAAGTTATTGAAGGAAATTAAAAATTCTATTCCAGTGAACACATGGATGATAGGAAAGCAATACAACCTAATTGCTGATATGGAAAACATTTTAGTGGTCTAGTAGGGGATGCCACAACATTCCCTTAAGTCAAAGCCTAATCCAGAGCAAGGTCCTAACTCTCTTCATTTCCTTCAGGACTGAAAGAGGTTAGGAAGTTGCAGAAGCAAAGTTTGAAGCTAGCAGAAGTTGGTTCATGAGGTAATGGAAAGAAGTCATCACCAGACACTTAAGAATTCAAGATACAAATTAATTTAAAAAAAGGATTCAAGATGAACCAAGTTATTCAGAAGATCTCTCTAGGATAACTGGTGAAGGTAGTAATTAATGTTAAACAACAGGTTTTTCAACATAGACAAAACAGTCTCATGTTGGATAATGCCACCGAGCACTTTCATAGCTAGAGAGAAGTCAACGCCTGGTTTCAAAGGATAGACTAACTCTTTTGTTCAGAGCTAATGCAGTTGGTGACTTTAAGTAAAGTCAATGTTCATTTACCATTCCAAAAATACTAGGACCCTTAAGAATTATGCTGAATCTATTCTACCTGTGTACAATAAATGGAACAACCAAGCCTAAATGATAGTACCTCTGTTTACAAAATGGTTTACTAAATATTTGAAGCCCACTGTTGCAACCTACTGCTCATAAAAAATTCCTTTCAAATATTATTTTTAAAATTTTTTAGTTGTCAATGGATCATTAAGTAATTTATTTATATGTGGTGCTGAGAATCGAACCCAGTGTCTCACACATGCTAGGCAAGTGCTCTACCACTGAGCTATGACACCAGCCCTTTCAAATATTATTACTTATTGACAATGACCTAGTCACCCAAGAGCTTGGGTGGAGATATACAAGTTTAATGCTGTTTCATGCCTGCTAACACAGCATCCATTCTACACCCCATGATCAAGGAGTTATGTCAATTTACAAGTCTCATTATTTAAGAAGTACATTTTGTAAGGCTCTAGCTGCCATACATAGGATTCCTCTGATGGATCTGGGTAAAGTAAACTGGAAATCTTCTGGAAAGGATTCACCATTCTACATGTCATTAAGAACACATGTGATTCATGGGAGATAAAATAGTAATACTAACAAAAGTTTGGAAGAAGGTGATTCCAACCCTCCTAGATGACTGAGAGCTCAAGCCTCTAGTGCAGATGTGGTGGAAAAAGCAAGAGAGCTAGAATTAGAAGTGAAGCCTAGGATGTGACTGGATTGCTGCAACCTCATGATAAAACGTTAATGGACAGTTGCTTATTATGGATGAACAAAGCAAGTGGTTTCTTCAGATGAAATCTACTCCTAGTGATGATGTGGTAAACACCATTAAAGTGACAACAAAGGATTCAGAATATTATATAATCTTTTTGAAAAACAAAAACAAAAACGGTGTTGAGAAGGGAGACCAATTTTGAAAGAAGTTCTACTACAGGCAAAACACTATCAAATGGCATTAAAAAAAGAGTCAAATGTGGCAAACCTCACTGCTATCTTTAATTTAATAAATTTCCACAGCTATCCTAACTTTCAACAACCATCACCCTGATCAATCATCAGTCATAAACATCAAGGCAAGACCCTCCATCAGCAAAAAGATATGACTCACAGCAGGCTCAGATAATAGCAATAATAGCATTTTTTTTTAGCAATAGAATATTTTAAAATAAGGTATACACATTTTTTAGGCATAAAACTACTGTAAGTGTAATGACTACAGTATAGTACAAACATAACTTTTATATTCTTTGTGAAACCAAAAAAGTTTGTATGACTCACTTTACTGTGATACTCACTTTGTTGCGATAATCTGGAACCAAATGTGCAATATCTGAGATGCCCGTACTTACATTGGGGAATAAAATTCTCAATTTAAGAAAAGGGAGATAGCAACATGGAATGGAGGGGAAATGTGAAAAAATTCTGTGGGGTCTGATTTGAATTGGAATGCCCTTATGATTTAAAACAGACACATGATTTGCTCATTGAAAATGTCTAGAAGTAACAGCAACCCATTAGCAAGACCATAACCAATGCTCAGATCTTGTTTTCTAAATACCATTACCTACTAAAAGTAATCAATGTTTCCTTGAAATGGCTAATCTCAGATTTGGGTATGAAATGTATAAAATAAACCCAGAATATTTTACTTTGCCAGAAAACACAGACACATTAAAAAAAGGAGCAGTCATAAAAGTTGAATAAAAATTTAAGTCCACTACTACTAAAAAAGGGGGGAATAAAAGCAGAATTATAATAAAAGTAGATCTCTATTTTGTTATCAGAACAATAACTGGGCAAAGATCATCTATGGATATTATCACCATTTCTTAAAAGGTTGTTAGAGAAAAGCCTGTTCATAGATACTGCCCTAAAGGTGACTTATTTATACCATGGGAGAAAGGTATCTTTACAAAGGAAAGACCTGGTGGTCACTAACACTGAATCACCAGTAAATGTGCAAAATGACATGTGCTTTCTGTGTGATGCAATGTAAAATACACTGGCTCACTTATGCCGTATCCTTGGCAAAAAGCTTTACCTGTTACCTCATTAGGAAGAAACAATCTGATAAACCAGATTATAGGAATTCTCAAGAAAGAATGCTGTCCTGAATTCTTCAAAATGTCGTGAAAAAGAAAAAGAATGGAGTGGGTGGACTGTTCTACATTTAAAAAGATGAAGGGTTATATCCAAAAGCAATGCATAATTCATGATCCAATCCTGGAACACCAAAAAAAGGGGGGGGGGGTGCTACAAAGGATATATTAGAGACAATTAAGGAAATTTGATGTAGACTATATTTTACAAATGCTATACTAAATCGATGATGAATTTCTTTGAAAAATTGTACGGTCATGCCACAGAATATCCTTGTTCTTAAGAGTTATTAAACAGAAAGTGTTACAGCTGTAGCTTACTTTAAAATACTTTTAGAAAAAGATGCTTGTAAGAAAATTCTTTTTAGAAAAAGACTGATATAAAAATAAAACTATACATATTCCCCGATTTTTTTATTCCTTTATTTCTTACTTCCCTTCGGTTATCACACATAAAGAAAATTTACTCCAACAATAAAGTAAAAACAGTTTGAAGTTGAGTCTCATCAAATCATAAGATCAAACTAGAAGAAATGCTGACCTGGTATGTTTGGTGATATGTGGTTTTTACTTACCTTCCCCAGGGCAGTAAGTAGATGAAAGTCTATGGAGTCTCTGTATCGGAGGATTTGAAGAATTCCATCTAAGTATACCTGGTCTTTACTGAAACACCCTGAAGGAACCAGAATAATGTTTACATTCTGATGTTCAAAAACACTACTAAGAAATTAGATTCTTGTTCCCTTTACAGTGGAAACAGTCCTGTATTTCAAAAATTCTAATTTGTGTTTATGTTTGTTTGGGGTTATATATCAGTATCAGAGCACTTGCCTGGCATGTTCAAAAATAGCACCTTAAAAATAAAATTTTAATTTTCCAATGTTTATATATATTTAATTACCATCATAACATAAAATGTGAGGTCTTGAAAAGCGCCAGGACAATAAGCAGACTGGTAGCTTCCCTCTATGAAGTCCCTCCCCCAGACCCTTTTCTCCCTAATTGAAATAACATTTTCCTGTCATTTTAAGGGTTGACAATTTAAAATACATGACTTTTAATAAATGATTATCCCACCCCTGTCAATCATACCACAACTCCCAAGGTGCAATGAAGGCATCTGGATGAGGAGGGATAGGGGTAGGTTTTAAAGCAGTTAGATTTCAAAAGGGCTATGTGGAGAATGGGATTTTAGAAAGCTCTGTTTCTTTTTTTTTTTTTTTTTTTACATTAAATAATATTTGTTTCCCCCACCAGAAAGAAAGGAAGGAAGGAAGGAAGAAAGGAAAAGAAAAAAAAAAGACTATGGTTTAAAAACACCCCAGGTGAAATACACAAAATACTGTGCCTTTGTGTGAAAACAAGAATTAGAATTAGGTTTTGAGGAATGTATAGCATTAAAAATAGAAAAAAATAGACTACGAATGCTACTTTGGAGGCTGAGGCAGGAGATTTGAAAGTATGAGACCAACTTGGGCAACTTAACCAGACTCTGTCTCAAAATAAAAGAGAGCTGGGGATATAGCTCAGTAATAGAGCACTTGTACAGCATGTGCAAGGGCCTGGGTTCGATCCTTAGTACTGCCAAAAGACAAAAACAAAAACAGCTCATGAGATCTGAGCCTAGTTAGAAAAAGATGATTTATTTCAAAGAAAACCTTTTTCTCATCCTGATATAACTTGTGCACACCTAAAATAAACTTTGGTCTACATTTACTAAATGGACAAAAATTCTACCATAGAATCATATATTAAGGAATTATTATTTGCTAGGTATGCTAATAGCATGGGGATTATGAAAAATACTGTCCTAATCAGTTAGAGATACATAGTCAACTATTCATGGACATGATGCTGGAACTGAATTTATAATACTATTTGAAAACAAGAACATGGAAGGATAGATGAATAAGTTAGGACATGTCAGTTATGACTATGATCAGGTAATATATTGAGGATTCAGCACCTTAATGGTACTTGTTTAATATACATTGAAATTTTCCAAAATGAAAAGCTTTAAATATGTTTGAAGAAAAGAAAAAAAGGACTAGTCTACAAATGATATGTCCCCATGAGGTATCAAGGATAAAAGGAAAGCCTTGTGCGTATGGGTACAGACCACTAAAATACAAGCAGAGATCTAAAAAGGAGATGGGAAATGACAGATGCACTGTTTTTCTGGAACCCAGCTTGGAGATGGCTGTGCACATGTGAAGACTGGGACAGATGTTCTTTTCTCTCCTGCTTCTTGTCTTACCTGGTCCTAGTTCTCAGACTTTCATACAACTTGATCACTGGTATAAAATGTTAATGTGGACTAGGTTGGTGACATTACCATCAATGACCTGAGTATTTCCAAGTTCCAAACAGTCTAAAAACACTTTTAGATAAAAATTTGTTGATATACTGAACTAATCTGAAAGTCAAAACTATTAAAACCATGAACATTTCCTAAATCACAACCTTTTTTTTAAAGACGTTTGTGTTGCCATAAACTTTTCTTAGTGTATCTTATTAAAAACAAAAACACAAACAAAAAAATTTTTGAAGGCAATCTGAAATCTTAAGGCTACCTTAAGGCAAAAATTTTTAGCTTCTATTAAAAGTATCATCCTGTATACAACCAGAGAAATGAAAAGTTGTACCTCATTTGTGTACAATGAATCAAAAATAAATAAAAAATAAAGTATCATCCATACTTAAAACTAGATTTATTTATAAACAACAGGCACAGTGATTGAACTCTGCCTCTATTTTATTTAGACAAATAATAAAAATAATAGTGCTAGGCATCCTCAATGAAACAACTGATTAAGACAAGAATCATTGATGAAAGGAAAACCATTAGATGAAACTCTCTTATGGAGTCTGATACCTCATAGATCACTTATAAGGAATAAAAGCATGTTCATTTACAAAGGAAGAGCTCATAAATCATCACCTTCAATGAAGATCAACCTTAGCATTTTTAGAGATGCTAAGCGGTGAGACAATCTGTCATTAGCTGGCTCTTGTGTAACCAAAATCACTTAGAATTCTTGCCAAAAATGTTTACCCCAAGTCTAACCATGAACAAACAATCAAACATATCCAGTATTCTCAAAGAATAGTGACCCAGACTTCAAACAATAGTCATTAAAGTATCATAAAAGTCTACATGAATCATGAAAAGCAAAAAAATCTGGAGAAGGGTGCTCCACATTAAGAGGCTAAAAAGAAACAGCCACCCTCAAAAGTAATGTGTAAACCCTTACTGGATCTACATTTTTTTAAGAAAAAAGGATATTTTGGAACAGTTGGGGATATTTACATATGATGCATGTATTCAATTATATTGCTGAATTAATGTTCACTTTCTTAGGTATGATAATGATATGTCAGGTAGAAAAATGTCCTTATTCTTAAAAGACACACATTTTTAGGGATGAAATATTAAGCCTATAAGTTACTTTTACAGAATACAAAAGTCAATAGTTTTCCTCTGCACCAATAATGAATTCACTAAGATATCAGGAAAACAATTCCATTTACGACAGTCTCAAAAAAAAAAAAAAAAATCCAAGAATAAATCTAACCAAGAAGGTGAAAGACCTCTACAATGACAATTACAGAGTGTTCAAGAAAGGAAGAAGATGGAAAGGCCTCCTATGTTCGCGGATAGACAGAATTAATATTATTAAAATGACCCTAGTACCAAAAGCGAGCTATAGATCCAAAGCAATCCCCATCAAAATACCAATTATATTCATCCCAGAACTAGAAAAAGCAGTCCTAATATACACAGGGAAGAATAAAAGACCCAGAATAGCCAAAGCAATTCCAGGGGGGGAAAAAAAAGCAATGCAGGAGGAATCACAATACCTGATTTAAAATTATATTACAGAGCTATAGTAACAAAAACAATATAGTACTGGCATTAAAAACAGACACATAGACCAATGAAGTAGAAAACACAGAGACAAACCCACAAAGATACAATCATTTTTGTCAAAGGCACCAAAAAAAAAAAAATACATTAGAGAAAGGACAGTCTTTTAAACAGGTGGTGCTGGGAAAACTGGATATCCATGGGCAGAAAAAAGAAGTTTAAACTGAGATCCCTATCTCTCTACACAAAAGTCAACTCAAAATGTTTCAAAGAACTAGGGGTTAGACCAGAAACTGTAACTGCTAGAAGAAAACATAGGGTCAACACTCCAACACACAAGCACAGGCAAGGCTTCCTCAATAGGACTTCTAAAGCTCAGGAAATAATACCAAGATTAATAAATGGGATGGCATAAAATGAAAAGGCTTCCACAGAGCAAAGGAAATAAGAACATGAAGAGAGAGCGTACAGAATGGGAGAAAATCTTTTCCAGTTACAACAGAAGATTAATATCCAGAATACATTAAAAACTCAAGAAACTTAGCCACCAAACCACATAACCCAATCAATAAATGGGCAAATGAACTAAAGACACTTCTCAAAAATAGTACAAATGACCAACAACTATATGAAAAAGTGCTCAACATCTTTAATAATCAGGGAAATGCAAATCAAAACTACACAGATTTTATCTCACTCAAGTTAAAATGGCAAGCATCAAGAATACAAATACCAAATATTAGTGAGGATGTGGGGAAAAAGGAACACTTATACACTGCTGGTGGGATTGTCAATTAGTATAACCACTATGGAAATCAGTATGGAGGTTCTTCAAAAGACTAGGAATGGGCTGGGTATAGTGGTGCACACCTATAATCCCAGCAACTCCTACAGCTGAGCAAGAGAATCAAAATTAAAAATATAAAGGGGGTAGGGATATAGTTCTGTGATAAATGAACCCAAGTTCAATCCCCAGTACCAAACAAACTAGGAATGAAACAGCTATGATTCTCTTCAGTATTTATCCAACAGAATCAAATTCAGCATACCGTAGTGATATATGTGAACCCAGTTTATAGCAGCATAATTCACAATCACCAAATTATAGAACCAGCCTAGGTGTCTGTCAACAGATGGATACAGAAAATGTGGTATATATACACAATGGAATTTTTATTTGGCCATAAAAAGAACAAAGTTATGTCATTTGCAAAATGGAACTTGAAAGCATTATGTCAAGTGAAGTAAGCCATACTCAGTCAAAAGTCTTGTTTTCTCTCATATGTGGAAGTTATAAAAGAAAATAAAGGGGTAGGATCTCATGAAAATAGAATGAAAACCAGAATGGAGGAAAAGGACTAGGGAAAGGGAGGAGGAAAGGGAAAGGGGAGATCGTAAGGAATGAAATTGACCAAACTATATGCATGTATGAATATGCAACAACCAATCCCACTATTATGTATAATTATAATGTATCAATTAAAAAAAAGAAAATGTAGTTTTAAAAGTCAAAAAACACTAAAGAAAATGAAGCCAGGCGTGGGGGTGCACACCTGTAATCCCAGCAACTTGGGAGGCTGAGGTAGGAAGGTGGCAAGTTCAAAGCCAGCCTCAGCAATTTAGCAAGACCCTAAGCAATTCAGTGAGATACTGTCTCTAAATAATATATATTTAAAAAGGGCGGCCACATCAATGTTTATAGCAGTTCAATTCACAATAGCTAGATTGTGGAACCAACCTAGATTCCCTTCAACAGATGAATGGATAAAGAAACTATGGTATGGGGTGGGGGGAAGGGAAAAAATAACAGAATGAATCAAACAACATTGCTCTATGCAAATTTATGATTACACAAATGGTATGCCTTTATGCCATGTACAAACAGAGAAACAACATATATCCCATTTGTTTACAATAAAAAAAAAAAAAGAAACTATGGTATATATACACAACTATAAAGAAGAATAAAATTATGGCATTTGCAGGTAAATGGATGGAGTTAGGGAATATGATGCTAAGTGAAATAAACCAATCAAAAAAAACCAAAGGTCGGATGTTTTCTCTGATAAGTGGATGCTAATACCTAACAGGGAGAGGCTGGAGGTAAGGAAAAATGGGAGGAACACTGGATTGTGTAGCGGGAAGAAAAGGGAGGGGAGGGGCCAGGGGGAAGGAAAGACGATGGAATGAGACAGGCATCATTACCCTATGTACGTGTATGATTACACAAATGGTGTGACTCTACATTGTATACAAGAGAAATGAAAAGTTATACTACAAAAAATATTTTTTAAATAAATAATTTTTTTTTAAAAAAAGGATTGGGGATAAGGCTCAGTGGTTAAGCAACCCTGGGTTCAATCCTTGGTATTGCCACCAATCCCCCACAAAAAAAAGTGAACAAACAAACACAGAATGGCAGAAAGTATTTGTAAATCATAAACCTTAATATATATATATGATATATAAGATATAAGATATATATATATGCACATATATGTTTTTTATGGTTTATATATGTGATTTAGTAATAAAAAACCAAATAAGACAATTTAAAAATGGGGAAAAGATCAAAGCAGACAGTACTCAAAAACAGCTACGCAAATGGCCAATAAGCAAATTAAAAGAAGCTTAATGTCATTAGTCATTGGGTAAATGCAAATCAAAACTACAATAAGACACCTCTTCGTACCCACTAGGAAGTTCAAATAATAATGCCAGCTTACAAAATGAATATATCAAGTGTTGGCAGCGATACGGAAAAAGCTAGGCATGGTGGTGCATGCCTGTAATTCAGTGGGTCAGGAGGCTGAGGCAGGAGGATCCCAAGTTCAATTTAGTGAGGCCCTGTCTCAAAATAAAACATGAAATGGGCTGGGGATGTGGCTCAGTGGTAAAGTGCCTCTGGGTTCAATCCCCAGAAACAAAAGGAGGAGGGAGGGGGAAGAGGAGTACTCATTACACTGATAGGGGTGTAAAAAGGTGCAGTTACTTTGGAAAATTGTCTGGCAGCTCCCCAAAAGGTTAAAGCAGAGTTAGCACATTACTCAACGATTCCCTATAAAATACCCTACAAAAATGAAAACACATCCACACACAAACTTGTACAGAAATGTTCACAGAAGCATTATTCATAACAGCCAAAAAGTGGAAAGAGATCAAATGTCCATCAATACAAAAGGATAAATAAAACATGATATATCCATGTCATGTAAAATTAATTCAGCAATAAAAATGACTAAAATAGTGACACATGTTGCAATGAACAAATCTTGAAAACAACATGCTAATTGGAAGAAACTTGCTGCAAAAGATCACATAATATATTAGTGCATTCATATGAAATGTCCAAATTAGGTAAATGTACAGAACTAAAAGTAAAAACTACTAAAAGTGGTTGCTTAGAGCTGGAGAAGTAAAAAAAAAAAGGGGAATGACTGCAAATTGACATGGGTGTTTTGTGGGGGGTGAGGGTGATGAGAATACTCTGAAATTAGTAGTGATGGCTGCACAACTCTGTAATACTCCAAAATCCACTGAACTTTTCATTTAAAATGTGAATTGTATAGCATGTAAATTATATCTCAAGAAAGCCTTTTTTTTTTTTTTTTTTTTTTTTTTTTTCCTCTCTCTCTCTCTCTTTCTCCCAGCACTGGGGATCAAGAACCTGATGCATGCGAGGCAAGTACTCTGCCATAGATAGGATTTCATTTTTATGTTGAGACAGGCTCTCACTAGGTGGCTCAGGCTGGCCTCAAACTTGAGATCCTACTGCTTCAGCCTTTCAAGTAGCTGGGATTACAGGTGTGCATACCTCTCCTGTCAATACCCAGTTTTTAAAAGGAGAAAAAGTAAAAATGGCAAAAAGTTAATAACTGGTGAATCTAGATAAAGCATATATTTCATCTATACTATTCTTTCCATATTGCTGATCTAAAATTTTTTTTAAATGAGCTAGGCCAAAGTAAAGCTGAGAAAGTGTGTTTTGGGAAAATCAGTGCTGACCTCAATATTAAAGGTTTAATTATTTTCATAGGTTAGTGAATTCTTAGATTAAAAGAAAAGGATACGACTAGAATCACTCAGATAGCTAATCATTGAGTCAAGAACCCACAGTCAAGAGACACCCACCTGGTTGGGAAGTATCAGTCCATCCTCTCTTGGCTCGTACACAATAATCCCATCTTGTATTAGGGTCCTTGACAAATTTGCCAATATCTTTGAAGAGTTGACAAAAAGACATTTGGCTGGCTTGATAAACAGTATAGTAGAGGAGGGCAGCCCTCCATAAAAAGGGGTCTTTTCTGAACAGGACACTGTGAATACTTGCCAGTCCTTCCTCTGTAGGATTGTTTGGCTTTAGCTCATGTTTTTTACGGCCAGTCCAATTGTTCCATGGTTGCTGCAGGTTATTAATACCTCGAAAATAATGTGTGCCTATGAAAAAGAAAAGGTACATGAATGATAAAAAATGTGATTCTTTTTAAAATTCTTCTTCACAGAAAATGCTAAAATTTGGAGCTAGTGTGTTCCCTAAAGGCCTGGTCCACAGCTCAGAGGCCCAGCAGAGGCATGCCCTCAAAGAGGACAGTGGTCGCTTCAGTCCCTTATTCTTACTTTATCTTTGGCTTTCTGGTCATGAGTTGAGCAGTTTTGCTCTACCACACATTCCTACCATCAGGTGCTGCCTCACCACAGTCCCAAAAGCAATGGGACCAACTGATCCTGAACTGAATCCTCCAAAACTGTCAACCAAAATAAAACTATGCTAAGTTGATTGTCTAAGTTATAGTAACAGAAAACTAACAGAAAATATTCCATCAACAGTTCTAAAACTAAACTGATGTGTGCCTACAGATTAAAACAAAGTAGAAAATGACCTGAGCCTAAGACTTTGAGGTCTGAAGCAGGCTGCTGTCTTTACAAGGTCCACATGTCTCATTAGAAGGGGTATAACCTTTATGACTATATTATTAAAGAGAAGAATAGGCTGATATTTTTAAAAAAATCTTGGAAACACTTAACCCCCTCAGTTTAAGGTGAGTGAACTGAAATCCAGAGGAGTGAAATGACTTCAAGTTTACTACAGTTAAAAAAATCTAATTTGAAAAGAGATATAAATAAATTACCTTTAGTATAACTGAAACTTAAAAATCTCATGACTTTTTGCTAAATAATACTAAGAACATTTCTTTGGGGCTAATTTCTGATATTACAAATAGAAAAAAAAAAAAGAAGGAAAAGGGTTGCTCCTACCTATTTCATGCCTCAGCATTCCCTCCAGCCAATGCTCACGTGCAGTAGAAACGTTGATGGTCAGCGTTGGACATCCATTTACTACTGTCATTGAAGCACGGGAAAGTAGGTCCTCAGTGAGATGAACTACAATCTAAGGAGCAAGGGGTGGGGGACAATATATATATAAATATACATACACACACAAATATACACACACACAGAGACACACACACATAAACAAAATATAAAGGGGCAAGGGGAAAAAAAATTTTTACAGAAAACAACAGAGAACTTAAAATTTTACCTGTGGGGTCTCTCAAATAGCCCCTGGCTAAAATGACGCAAAAGAAGGACCAACAGATTTCTGCTTGTTGCCAGTGCCAAGGCTCTGAGATTGGCCACTAAGATCAGACTACTAACAAGAGAGGCTCTCGGGAAAAACTCCTCATTTAACAAGTTTTTCATATAATCCGACAAGCTATATAGAAATGTCAGTAATAAAAGAAGAAAAACAGGAAGAAATGGAATACATCAAGACAATTCGAGACAAGAGGAACTTAAAATATTTATTAGTGAGAAATCTCGGTGACTAATAGGATGAGTAAAATAGTGTTGGCAAACAAAACCTGCAGAAAATAATTATGTGGCATTGTCTGAGTCTTAGAATGCCACAGCCAACTCCTGTGTTCACTCATGATCCATACCTCTCCCAGGCAGCCTTCCTTCATCATGTACTTCCTAACATGATTCCAGATTCGAGGTTTAGATAATAAACTACCACCAGTGGCTTGTTCAAATTTTTCATAACTTCCATATTTCTGTAAAGTTAGTTCCATAATATTGATGGACTGTAAAAGAAAAAGATAATGAAAGTATATAGCCTGATACTACTCTGAGATGAATAATAAGATAGTTATGATCTTTTTTATCATGACCTATTCTGGCTTATTGACTATGAAATTAACCTGCAAATGAAATAACACATTTTTCTAAGCTAAACTAATTTCTACTCAATTTCCACTAACTTGCCTGTACACTTAGAAATACTCTCTTTCCCTGTATTCTTTTCTCCTTAACAAATCAGTTCAAGTGCTATATATAGTGCTGACATCTGCTAGGCTGAAAAATTGGGCAGAGAAGTTCTTGGCTTCTCTAAAATCGTTTGGCAGAAGAGCTTAGAGTAGAAGGTATGACTCTACGGGTAGTCACTACATACAATTACCATTTGGAGTAAAAAAAATAACTTCAAAATTTTAAGAATGTACTACAGAACTGGCGGGCACAGTGGAACACGCCTGTAATCCCAGTACTCAGGAGGCTGAGAAAGGAGGATTCCCAACTTCAAAGCCAAACTGGGCAACTTAGTGAGACACTGTCTCTAAATAAAAAGGGCTGGGAATGTAGCTCAGTAGTGGAGCACCCCTAGTCTCTGTCTCTCTCTGTCTCTCTCTCTCATACACACACACACACACACACACACACACACACACACACACACACACACAGAAACAACTAGTTTTCTGTGACAATCTGTAAGATGTTATTTTCCTGGGCTACTCTGGCAGAAAACATAGTCTAAACCTTAGTAAGATCTTTTAGCTTTCATTCAGGGTATGGTACTACTACTGTTTATTCTTTATAATTTTTCACAATAAAGCAATAGGAAAGTTAAAATATTTTTCCCAAATACACATATGCAAAATGGAAGCTAAAAAATATCTAGTAACAAATTATAAGTCTTCAGTATCTGTGAGAAAGTCATAAGAAAGCAAAACATAAAGAAGAAAATTGTACTTCAGAAGCCTTTTAGGAAAGAAATTGGAAAATTCAAACATCTCATATGAATTGTGAAAGAACTAGAAAATTCATGTATATGTTCATATAAATTTCTGGACTATATCAGACTAGTAACAAGATTAAAGGTATGAACTCTTGAACTGGACGAGCTGAGCTGACATCCTGGCGTGTATACCTTCTAGCTGTTACATGAGCAAACCACTGAACCTGTGTTTCAGTCTCCTCCTTTGTAAAGGAGGATAACAATAATAACGTCTACTTCACAGCTTTATTGAGAAAATTTAGTCAACTTCTGTTAAGCAGCATCTGGGCCAGAAAAACCAGCCAATACATATTAACCATTCTATCATCATTAGTATGTTACCATTCTTTACAAATACCACCACTATAAATAACATGCCTGACAGAAAAAATAGAGAAAATTTCATATACTGCAAGTCATAATTCAACACACATATCCCCATTGTATCAGAAAATTATCAGAAGAAGAAATGGCTTCAAGAGGTTTTGCCTGGCTTCTGTTTCCAAAACTATTAATGAAAGCCTTGTTATTCAAACAAAGTGTGGTCCAAAGGCCAGTAGCACTGGCATGGTTGAGAGCTGGTCCTAAAGGTAGAATTTTGACTCCTACCACCCTCGTACCCAATAAATCAAAATCTGCATCCTAATAAGATCCTCAGGTAATTCAAATATAGTAAAATGTGAGAAAGTCTTAGAGAATGGCAAATACAGCAGAAGTGCTCTGGAGACTGATTTATTTATATAACATCTAGGATAATTAAAAGCACAAATTAGCAATACTTAAAAACCCATTAGCAAAGATACAGTGTGTATTCTAGTCTAATGGTCACCAGTCATATACTTATCAAACAGTGAAAAATTGTGGAATATTTGGTTTTAAGAACTGCAAAAGAAAGTAGAGTGATACCTTCTACATTGGACTGATAAGACTTAAAAAAAGTTAATTTTTTTCACTACAATTTCTGCTTCAAGGTTTTTTAAGCATGAATTTAATTTCAGAGAAAATTGGCTTTTCTAGGCATATGCTTATTCAGAAGGAAAATGTGGCTATCTAGTTACTGTTTATAGTAGCAAGATAAAATAGTCTAGAGAAGTAAGAAATATACAGGTGTTCCTTGTTATCACAGATCAAAGAATAAATAAAATGGTGGGATTTTTTTGCAATGAGAGAATGTAACTTTTTTATCAAAGTGATTAACATACAGTAGCACATCACCTCCTTTGTTTCATTTGGATTTACTTCCATGGCACTACTATGGTTGCAACACTACATGAGAACTACATCAATGTGCCTAAAAGCACATTTTAATATTCATCATTAAATATGAAGTATCATTTTACATTCATTTTTCTTCTTTGAAGTGCATACCCTATTACCATCCATTGATTCTTCTCTTCCTTTGTTTTTCAACTGGTCCAACCAGTGATCTGTCTGATCACAGAGATCTGCAGGATCCTTTACTGATCTCAAGAAATAACTTCCCAGTTTATCTGCATTGATACCCCACAACATGGAGACAGAGACAATGACTGGACTAAGCCAAATTTTAAGAGAAAAAGCATGTTGAGTGGTAATGAATCAGTCACTTCATTAGTGGATAATTTTGTGTTATGACGTCTTCCTCTTACAACTTCTTTCTTTCGTTTTGTTTTTGGTGGTAGGAACTGAACCTAAGGCCTCGTGCATGTTAAACATGCAATCTTTTATTTACCTCTACACCTCTGATCTCATGCAGCTTCTTGACTGAAGACCATAAAAATATTGAGTATGATCCCAATTTTTAAAAAGAGAAAAGAGTAATTTAAAAAGGCATATGGAAGGGTCAATGTGGTGGTACACATCTGTAATCACATTTATTCAGGAGACTGAGACAGGAGGATCACAATTTTAAGGCCACTCTGAGCAACTTATTCAGACCCTGTCTCAAAAAATAAAAAGGGCTGGGGATATAGCTCGGTGTTTCAGTGTCCTGAGTTTGAACCCCAGTACTATGAAAAAGAAAAACAAAAACAAAAACCAAATAAAAGTTCATGGAAGCCCAGAAGGATCTACTCAAAGGCTGATGTTCATAATTGGGAAACAGCTGCATGGATGCTTATTATTTGTATTTTTCAGATGTTTTAAAATTCTTTAAATTTTGAACATGCATATGTCAGTGCTATGATCAGGAGAAAAAAACTATTCTTTAACAAAAGGAGGGAAGGAAGTTTGTAGAATCAACCACTCGGGAGAATCAGGTTTTCCACACCTCAATGTGAATAACATGTTTAGGAGTGATGAATTTCATGTCAAACCTCTAATTTCATTATCACCTATGTAAAATAGAATACTACATTTCCTAATATAGGATATAGCTCCAGAGAAAATGAATTGGAGAAAAAGGATAGATGAAGAGGGAAAAGGAGTGATGCATTGCACTCTGAAAGGTATGGCTCCCTTACTTGAAGACTTATGGTCAAAGGTAGTTTTGTTTTGTTTTATCTTTGGTATTGGGGATTGAACCCTGGGACTCATTACTATCATATGATGATCAAATATGAGCAATTTTGTATGGTTCAACCTAATGTATTCTGTAGAAAACAATAAAATTTCAGAAATTACAAGCTTCATTTAACAAATTAACAAAACAATGATAACCTTCAAGAATCCTCAGCAGGGGTGGGTGTTGAAAAAAAGAGGGAAGTTGAGATATATTAAACACAGATAACTAATATTAAATACATTAATTATAAGTGAAGAAAAACCTAAAATAAATGGAACAATATTCGAAGTTAAAGAAAACTTTTCTTATTTATGAAGACTCGAATAAACTGATCAAATGGCCACTAGAGACAGAGATCAGGGAAGGGAAGGGACTGCAAGGTACACCTACAATGAGTGAATTTCACTATCTGTACATAAATAAAAGTTATTTTCTCAAAAAAAGTTTCCATTATCTTCTAAGTTAATGAAAATAAAACTCTGGGACACATCAGGATGTCCATAAGCTGTTGTGAAAAAGATATAATCTCTACCGCACAGCTCGCTAAGTAGGGCCTCCTTCTAACAGGCTCCAAGCAGGAAGACCCCCAGAGTGATCGACTAACACAAAAAATATTTCTCTGATCTTAATAAAAAAAAAAAAAAAAAAAACCAGTGGGGAACAACCTAAAGATTCAAGTTAAGTCAATAGCTATAAACCCTTTATTTTTCTTTTTCTTTTAAGTGGCACTGGGGATTGATCCAGGAGCACTTTACCACTGAGCTACATTCCAGACCCCTTTTTATTTTTAATCTTGAGACAGGGTCTCACCAAGTTACTCTGGTTGCCTTGGCACTTGTGATCCTCTTGGCCTTAGTCTCTAAAATAGCTGGGATTATAGGCATGCACCACTGTGCCTGGAACTGTACAACCTTTAAGAAATATATAGTCCTTTAAAAATGAGGTTGACATAAAAGAAATGTTGACAATGTTTAAGGATATGAGAAAATGCTTATCATAAGTAAGCAGAAGGGTTGGGATCGTGGCTCAGTTGTAGAGCACTTGCCTTCCATGTGTGGAACTTTGGGTTCAATCCTCAGCACCACATGAAATGAGTAAATAAAATAAAGGTATTGTGTCCATCTACAACTAAAACATTTAAAAAATAAGTAAGCAGAAGCACACTAACCTTAATTATGAATAGGAGGCCTGGGAGAAGAAAAAATTCACTAAAACGTTAGTAGTGGTTATCTGTGAATGGCAGAATTATGGAATTTTAATTCTTTTTCCCATATTTTCTAAGTTTGTCTGTTTATTTTTGCCATGCTGGGTACTGAAGTCAGGGACTTACATGTGCTCGGCAAGCACTCTACCACTGAGCTGCAAACCTCAGTTCAATTTTTCTAAGTTTTTATGCTGAATATACATTATTTTTATATTTAAATCCTTCCTACTTTGGAATCGTTGGGCCTTGCCACTCACCATCTGATTACCTTGTCCCACTTGTCTAGTAGTCATTGATATCCCTTCTCTGGGATATTTGCATTTAAAAAGGGAGCACATGAAAAAAATTAAGTTTAAAAACCCAAATGAATGTTTTCTATAAGAAGAATTTTAGGCAGGGCAGATTGGTGGTAGAAAAAGGGCTTACGTGCCTCACATTCTTGAGGTCAACTCATGGAGGAAGCAGCCATTTTCCTCATCCATGTCAAAATTCACCCAAGATTTATCCACAGATATCAAATATATTGTTTCCTTCCAATTCTACAAATAACAAATATTAAAGTAAAACAATGCAACAAAACATTTTGCTTTTTGTTTTTCATTTTGTTTTGTTTTTTCCATTCTTTTCAAAAATCAGTTTTAAAACTCCTGGAACTAGAACATCTTAGTATACACACACCTATCCCCATTGTCCAGGTCCAGTCCCCTAGTTGCATGAATCTAACTTTGGAGCTTCCCTTTGTGTTCATCAGAGCAATAGGACAACTCCTCCATTACCATGTTAGAAAAGTGTGTAAGAGTAGCTACTCTTGAAAATTAAAAGACATATCATCAGGTAAGATATCTCTTGCTAAAAACTGAGTTGTAACAGGCCACCAAACATACTTTTTGCCTTTTTAAAAATAATGAGCAGATGCTTTCTCTCTCCTACTCACTTTCTTTCTCTCTCCTCCTTGCTTTTCACTCTCTCTCTAGCATGCGCCCTTTCTCTTTTCCTCTCATTTTCTCTCTTACCCTGCAGGGAGACGCTCTGTTTGCTTAATAAACTCTCTCATGTGAAAAAAAAATAATAATGAGCAAAATACTCCCCATAATTTTTGCTAAATTATTAATAATCTCAGAAAAAATCCTTTCTGAATCCTTCTCTCTTTCAAAATAAGAGGATAACATTTTAAATAAAGCTTTGAATATCTTATAGGCATCAAAATAAATCGATTTTCAGACAGCTGAAACCTAGACCAAAGAGGAAATAAATATAAAATGAGCAATGTTCCTTGTGAAGGAAATGTTTTCTCTCCTCATCTGGATGTTATTTACAACGCCACACAAAACAAATCATCAACATTATTCATAATGTTAAAGTCATGTCATGTCATAGTTTTGAAGTACTTTTATCAGTTCTAGTAAAACTGTATCTTGGAGCCAGACATGGTGGCACACACCCTAATGTCAGCTACTCAGGAGGCTGAGGCAGAAGGGCTGCCATGTTCAAAGCAGCCTGGGCAAACTGGGGAAACTATCTCAAAATAAAATAAAAAGGGCCAGGGATGTAGCTCAGTGGTGGAGTGCTTGCCTAGCATGTGTAAGGTCTTGTACATCAATCTCCAGTACCTCAAAAAGGAAAAAAACAAAAAACCTTGGGCTCTTACCTCAAACACAAAAATCAAGTCAGATGGATCAAAGATCTAAATGGAAGCCAAAGCTATAAAATCTTTAGAGAAGGCACTTGCGTAATTCTCATTTCCCTGGATTAGGCAATGGGCTCTTAGATATAATACCAAAAGCACACAAGTTTTACTTTATTAGAATCAAAACCTTTTGTACTTCAAAAGACAGCATCAACAAATAGAAGGACAGCTTACGAAATGGGAGAAAATGTTTGCAAATTTCATATCTGACAAGGGAATTAGATCAAGAATATATTAAGAATTCTCAGCCAGTTGTGGTGGTGCACACCTGCAATCCTAGTGACTCAGGAGGCTAAGGAAGGAGGACTGAAAGTTCAAAGTCTCAGCAACTTAGTGAGACCCTGTCTCAAAATAAAAAATAAAAAGGCTGGGGATGTGGCTCAGTGGTTAAGTGCCCCTGGGTTCAATCCCCAATATAAAAAAAATAAATAAACAAATAAAAAAGAATTTCTGCAACTCATTAATAAAAAATAAAAAATATGTGAAGTTTCCAAAGACAGTTCTCCAAAGATGATATATAAATGGCCAAAAAGCATGTGAAAAAATGTTCAACATCATTAGCTACCAGGGAAATACAAATCAAAATCCAATGAGACACCACTTCACAGATAGCTATAGGAAAAAACAAAACAAAACAAGAGTTAATGAGGATTTGGAGAAACCAGAACCTTTATACACTATTGGTGGGAAAGTAAAATGGTGCAGTTACCCTGGAAAACAGTCCACTAGTTACTTAAAAGGTTAAAACATGAAGTTACCATAAGTATCAGCAAATCCACTAGTAGTAGGTATGCATCCAAGATAACTAAAAACACATGTCCACAAAAAAATTTATACCCAAATGCTTACAGCAGCATTATTCATGATAACCAAAAAGTGGAAACAATCCAAACATCTATCAAGTGATGAATGCACAGAATGTATTAAACCCATATATGAAATATTATTCAGTAAAAAATACACATACAACATGGATGAATCTTTGAAAACAGGACAAATGAAAGAAGCCAATCATAAAGGACCCCCAAAAATACACATTAAATGATTCTGTTTATGTAAAATGTCCAGAATAGGCAAATCCATGAAGACAGAAAGCAGATTGTACTTTGCTGAGGGCTAGGAGGTTGGTAAGGAATGCAGAGTGGTAGTTCCTGGGTACAGACCATTTTTGGGTAATGAAATACTGAAATTAGACAGTGGTGATGTAGCATAAGTAGATATACTAAAAACCACTAAACTGTATACTTTTTTTTTTTTTGGCGGTGCTGGGGATTGAACCCAGGGCCGTGTGCTTACAAGACAAGTACTCTACCAACTGAGCTATCTCCCCAGCCCTAAACTGTATACTTTTAATGGATGAACTGTATATTATGTGAATATTTTAATAAAGCTATCATTAAAAAGTAAGAGTAATAATATAATAAAACATTTAAATTCTTAATTCATAAAATGAAAAATTTATATAAAACTTTCAGCATTGTCTTGGATGACATAAAAAACTTTCTGAAAAATCTCAATATTCTGCTAAATGAACTTTTAGTTTACTTGCTTATTTTATTTACTATTTAGCAATTTGGAATTCTGACCATCAGTCATGAGCCACTTCAATAGTCATGTGCTAAAAAACTTCTCACTTTTCAACTGTGGTTTTCACTTAGTGAAAAACTATGAACAATGGGAACACTGATAATATGAGGTAGGGTGACACTGTGGAAAGACTAGACATCAGATCTGGTTTTACATTACGGCCCCACTGTTTACAGACTGTGTGATTGCAGGAATGCTGTTTTCTCTTTCTCAGGGCTAGCAAAATGGAGATGAAAATCCTAGCTCTTCTTAACTCCCAGGGGTTGTGTGAGGGGCTGGATGTGTTCGCTAATCTATTTCTCATATGATTGTACAGTACTTAAGTTTTGGCAGAAGACTGCTGGGTAGTAATTTTAGAATTTAACGTAACTGGTTTGCTTTCTAACTTTTTATTCAAGATTTTTTTTCCTTCCGTGTCAATTAATATATAAAATTTCAGGCTGGGGCTGTAGTGTAGTGGCAGAGTGCTTGCCTAGCATGTGAGAGGCACTGGGTTCAATCCCAGCACCACAAAAAAAGTAAATAAAAAAAATAAAGGCATTCTGCCATCTACAACTACCAAAACATTTTTAAAAATCTTAATACCCCCTTCATTCCTCTCCTTTTCAGAAAATTCTAAAATCTAGAACACCCCCAACCCTCCATCAAATACTGACTAACCTCTAGATCAGGTAGTCCTTTTCTTTTTGTTTCTTTTAAATTTTTTTGTTTTAGTTGTAGATGGACACATTTATTTAATTTTATGTGGTGCTGAGGATTCAACCCAGTGCCTCACACATGCTAGGCAAGTGCTCTACCACTGAGCCACAACCCCAGCTCGGATAGTCCTTTTCTTTAGGCCGGTTTTTGCAAACTGTTTCTTGAGGGAAAGTGGGCTACATGATCATGTTTTAAAGGTTCCCTACTCAAATGAGCATGGAAAATACTGTTTAAATAGAGTTAAACAAATGTCTCTCCCAAGACATTTTTATTATGATACTATGTGTATTGAATCTGAGAGATGAATACAGCGTCTTATGTTGTCCAACTTATATGGCCCCCTTATTAGTGTTCCTCAGAACAGTTTGAAAATAGTCACTTCAGATGCACATGGGACACACAGACACACACACACATTCTGGTACTGATATTCTCAGAATGAAAGGCAAAATTCAAAATACTAAATGAGTTTTCAATGGTGCTATTGTTTCTTGATAGCAAATTAGGTATATAAGGTGATTACTCAATCAGATCATTACTCCTCCGTTTGTACTGCAGTCACAAACCAATAGTACACTGCACAAAAGGTTACACTCTCAAACATATTTATTTGTAAGCAGTTAACCATCATGCAATGCTATTGGGTTATAAGATTTTTGGAAAGGCAACAAAACAACACCTTTACATTCCAAAGTTTTAAAACCTCCATGCTGGCCAAGAAAAAATATGTGTAGGTTGAATTTGACCCTTGGGTCACAAATTTGGAAAGCTGACCATCAGTCACAGATTGATTATTTATAAAGTACTTCACTAAATTTCCAGCATAACAGCAAAAAAGGCCATCCATTTATTCAGTCACTCCTTCATTCATCTTTATGGTCAACTTCTATATGCCAATCACTGATATATATATTTTAGATCATGAGTTCCTGTCCTATCATTAGACTAGCAGAGATGACATATAATAGTTTTATTCTGATGGAGTTGAATTGGGAGATGGTAGAAAAAGAGTAAATAGAAGTAAGAGATTAGAGGAAACAGAAAGCATTTCAGGCAAAAGAAATATAATACTGCCAGAGTATATAGAAACCAAAGAAAGTGAAATACCTTAGGAAACTCAGTGCCAGAATCTGCTTTCAATTCTGGAATAGCAGAAATAAGTAAAATATACTGCTACCAAGGAGGTCAATTTACTGGTGAAGACAACAAACTTAAAAATGGTAAGTGGGGATGGACACAATGACAGATTATTTATATGATCTATAGGATCATTATGAAGTTGACTTTGGTATAAGGTCTTGAAGCCGGTGCAAAAGATTTTTGAACTTTAACCTAAATTATGAGGAGCCCTGAAGTTTTTCAGGAAAAGAAGTTATACAATCAAAATTTGTACTTTAGAAAGACACTGAGAGCAGTGTCAAAAGCAGGGAGAGACTGAAGGCACCAACATACTTTGCCAATAATCCATTTTGTATAGCATGAACTGCAGATGATGAGTACGACAAAAAGAAACAAATCAAAGTATTTCAACAAATTATACTCTACATATGTAGAACCCAGGAAGTAAACAGATAATAGACATTGATCCTTCCTTCAATAAATGAGAAAGCCAGGCAAAGAAAGAAAATGTCACTTGCAGCTTACTCCTTCCTTCCCTTGGAATCTTGGGTCTCCCGTTCCGCATTCTGTATTGTCAGGGTACTAGGTAGTCTAGATGTATACAAAGGTGAGGGGGAAAATGAGAGTGTAACTGCTTCTGAGATTATTTATAAATGGCTTAGTATTGCAGATTATTTTTTATCACTTACAATAAAAAGCACATATTCAAGCTGTTTTGTAGGAAAAACTGTTAAGAGCCTAAGAATGTACATGTTAGCTGAGTTTCTAAAGGCAAATCACCAAAGCCTTTCAATAAGGTCCTACTTTCTTCTAGGGACATACAATCTGATTGGGGTGTTTCCATCTCTGATCTTTCTTGCTACTAGGTTAAGAAATGATCCCACTTTTCCAATCTAAAAAAGTGACTACAGAACAAACTAAACCCAAAATAACCTTTAAAAAAAAGTTTTACAATTTCAGAGTATCTGTGAAAGATTTGCTAACAGAAAATCATGTCATCTAGGGAGAGGTACAAAGTAAAGAATCCTTGCTTTTTCTTCCCCTTCACTGTTTTGACAATTTGAAGTCTATGAAGGTAAATACTATTTCAAACAGGGCTGGGTGTGTAACTCAGTGGTACAGCACATGCTTAAAATATTATTTTAATTCTGGTATAATGCTAACTTAGCTTTAAAGAAATATTAGGTCAACCAGGCATAGTAGCAGGACTATTATCTAAGCAACTTGGGGAGGCTAAGGCAGGAGAATCACAAGTTCAAGGCCAGCCTCGGCCATTTAGCTAGGCCCTAAGCAAATCAATGAGACCCTGTCTCAAAATAAAAGATAAAAAGGACTGGGGATGTAGCTCAGTGGTAAAGCTCCTCTGCGTTAAATCACAGACATTTTATTTCCAAATAAAAATTTTTCTATCAAAAAAGGAAAATGGCTGTGTGTGGTGGCACATATCTGTAATCTCAGTGACTTGGAAGACCGACACAGGAGCATCACAAATTCAAAATCACTCTCAGCAATTTAGAGAGGCCCTAAGCAACTTAGAAAACCCTGTATCAAAAGAAAAAGGATTGGGTTTGTGGCTCAGTGGTAAAGTACCCCTGGTTCAATCCCAGATACCAAAACAAAAAACAAAAAACACTTGTCTTGCTTTAGAGCATGATATGATATGTGATTTTATGTATATATTTATTATGTGTGTTTTAATACAACAATGAACTACTTATTCCATTTATACTAGAAACTCTAAAAGAAAGAGACTATTCTCAGAACAGTCTTTATGTTAGGGTAGGCCTGAGTGCCTTCTGTGGGGCCTACTGTCCAGACCAGGAAAAGCTGAGTCCTGGAACTCCTTGACAATGCTGAGAAGACCAATAGGGGATAGCCAAAAACTGAGCACTACCCTTGGTTCCACTCTGGTAGGCTTACTGTTCTGACTGTCTGTGCACTGAAGAAGATAACAGTCATTCTATCTGTTGGGGGCTGGCAAGGACATTTCTACATCTTGGAGACTAACCCTGAAGCTGCTGCTTTAGCTTCACAGCTGGGGAGGGGAAGGATGTATGATATGTGTCAAAATTAAATCAGATCCTGAATAGCAATTTAAGCATGCTTTTCCAGGGGCCTCGTTCTATAAATTTATTTTATTGAAGTGGTTTCAACAATAGATCTGGCATTTGTTAAGAGCATTTCCTCAAAAGGGGCATTTGAGGTACAAGCCAGGTAGAACTACTGGTGCTACTTTGAAGCAATTCAGGGACAGGTTTAATCTCCTGCAACTGAAATCAGGTTAAAATAGATTATAAAGTCACAGGTCAAGCAGTGTCAATTCTTAATTTGTGAGGCTGCTGATGTTTCCAAATTGTCTAGAAGGGATATGAAAAAGAATTCACTTTGATCTAATGGTGGTAAATCTCTTTCCCAATTGGCAGGGCTGGGGTCTACCAGATTCCAAATCAAAGACAATTGGTAAATAAATCTCAGCCCATTTCTTCAGCACTCAAGGGGAAGAAAGTAAATAGCATTTTTGTAATTAAAAATTTTAAATTCATTAAAGCCTTGTTCAATCAATTACAATTTACATACACATAAAAAATAAATGACTGCCAAAATAGGAATAAAACTAGCAAAGTTTTTATTAGTATTTACGATGTGACAAGCACTATGCTAAATGCTATTTATGCCTAAGTCTTATCTCATTTAACCATCATAATGACTTCTTTACACATTGTCTTTATTTCATCTCATTCATTAGAGAAGTAGTAGAACCTAAATGTATAATTTTTGCTCTATTAATACTGCCCTCTCCCATACCAAAACAGTACATATGAAAAAAAAATAATAAATGCCAATGGAAAAGTACATAAGCAGAAAAAATTTCTTCTAACGAAGGAAAAGAAATAGCCTGCTTAAAATTACTTTAATACTAAAATAAGGTTTAGATAATGGCTTCAAGGACTCGGGATTCAGTAGTGGAGTGCTTGCCTGGCTCTGGGTTCGATCCCCAGAACCCTCTAAAAAAGCAAAACCCAAAAGATAATGGCTTCAAAAGACTGGCCAGATTTCATATTGTTTACAATAAAAAGGAAAAAATAACTACAGACCAGAATACAAAAGACTACACTGTTGTCAACAAAAATACTAAGAAATAGGGCAGGCACCACATGGAAATGGAATGGTGCAGTTTTACCTATTCCAGAAACAGATCCTTCAATTACTGACAAAGCCAAGTTGAAGCTAATGTATTATAAAAACCTGTTCAAAGTAAAATTAAGCAATTTAGAAAGTATTATTCTTATTCATGTTATGATCTACCAATTTTGGAGTTAATTTTTAAAATCCTATTATTTTCTTCTTTAAATGAATACTTAAATATTAGGTGATGATTAATAATTTTAGTGAAGCATTAATAGGTTCATGGGAAAGAATCAAGTTAGGGTCTCCAAGATACCTATAGTTCACTCAGTGAATGAACCAGCTTAGCAGAACAGAGATTGCATGACATTAAAAAAGACATTAAGACATTAAAAAATCAACTAGAAAACAAAAACAAGGTGTGGGCTACCCAAAACTTGTCTGTGGCCTGGATAATGGGTCACAAATTTGAAACTCCTAAAGGAAAGCGTGGAACAGAATCTGAAGCTTTTTTCCAAAACAGTTGATTCCTGTTACAGAGAGTCTATATAATAGATTCTTTATACATTAAAATTAGTACAAATTTGCTCACATATTGGCAATACCACTTACCTGGAGATTTCTTGTCACATATCTGAATGTCATGGGTGGAAGTTAATTTTATATATATGAATAATTGTAATATTTTTAAATAGCTTGTTTTACTTATAAAATGGTGCATAAGTGTCTTAGCTACATAAAAATGAAACACTACTACTGAAGTGGCATTTTACCTGCTTAAGAAATCGATTAGATGCGTTGCTGTGCTTGGCTAACACACTTGGCAGAGCAGGATTAGCATACTCAAACTGAGGATTGTAGGTATAGTCAGACTTGAAGAATCTCAGTTTCTCTTTCTCTAAGTTGGTAGGCTTTATAGCAGTCAATATGCAAAATTTCTTTCCAGAAAAGTCATCTGCTTTTTCAAAGCTTCTGGAGAACTGAGGCTGCTGCTTTGGCTTTGGAAGAGTGGAAAAATGGCGTCGCTTGACCTTGCTTTTTGGTTTAGGTGGCAGTACTATGCTGTTCCCTGTAACAGAGATATCATGTGTAAACCTTACAGGACTTGACACTGACCTAGTGACAAAAACAGCAGGCTGCTTGTCCAGGCAGTACCAAGTACCACTGCTTGCCACAGGCACCGGGGTTTTCGTCCTGCAAGGATCTTTACTATGAGGGGAGCTAGATTTGCTGGGTTTTCTACATCTTTTGGAGTAGGTGGAAGAAGACTGTTTCTGTGAATGATGCTTTCTCTCCTCCTTGCTTTGCAGTAGGACATTGTAACTACTTGTTCCAGTTGTGAAAATGTCCTTTAGAATTCCAGAAGGTAAATGTGAAAGGCTTCTTTTGCTGTCAATGATCAATGGATCTTCTGCATTTAGAATAGACTTCTTAGCAAGTTCTTGCTCAGGCCAGTGAAGTTTTTCTGTGTTAATAAACAAAACCAAAAAAGAAATAACAAAGATACTAGGTGAAGCAAATTGCTTACTATACAAAAAAGTCTTCTGAAAGTTCTATAAACTTTGTTTTGCAAGAATCTTTAGAAAATGTATTTTAAATAATAAAAGGATACATTACAAACTTTGGTTATGAAAGTTTCACAAAAAAAAAAAAAGACACTTCTCTTCCCTTTATTGTATGTATAATGTAAAACGGATTAGATTAGGTTCCAGGTAGGACTTTATTTTAGTCAGCTTTTTCACTGCTATGAGTAAAAGACCTGACAACAGCAATTTTAAGGAGAAAAGTTTATTTGGGGGGTCATGGTTTCAGAGGTCTCAGTCCACAGACAGCCAGCTCCATTCCTCCAGCAGAGGCTGAACATCATGGTACAAGAGTGTGGCAGAACAAGAGGTGTTCTCTGTGATTGATTTGACCTGACTATATTCCTCAAAATAATGTTAAATTAAGCATGATTGGGTGGCCATAGACCTAATAGCAAAGGGATGAAGACTGTGTGTGACAATAAAAAAAGACTGTCTTGGACTCTAAAAATAATAACTTTTAATAAATAGTATTTTTATTCTGCAAAAAAAAAAAAAAAGAGTGTGGCAAAGAGAAGCAGCTCATATGGTGATCAGGAAGCAGAGAAAGACTCCACTTGCCAGATACGAAATATATATCCCACAGGCATGCCCCAGTGTCCACCTCCTCCAGCCACAACCTACCCGCATTCAGTTAGCACTCAGTTAATCCCTATCAGGGAATTAATTCACTGATTGGGTTAATGTTCTCATAACCCAATCATTTCAAATCTGAACATTCCTACATTGTCTCACACATGAGCATTTTTGGGGTACCTCACATCTAAACCATAACAAATGTGAAGAACTTTCAGACTCACTTCTAAACTCTTAAATCCATCTCATCTGAATAAGACTCCCTGTTAATAAATGTTCACTAAGTAAATGAATGTGACCCGAAACATGTCACTCACTCTCCAACTATTCTGGATATACAAGTATTTATTGTTCTGGAATCATTCTATATTTCTATGAGAGGAACATTGCAAAAGTGGTAATGTAGCAGGAAAGACCCTAGCCCACTGGTTCTCAACTCAGGTCAGTTGGCCTGTTAGGGGACAAGTGGCAATGCCTAGAGACATGATGGTTGTCGCACTGGGCAGGGGCTACTTGGCATCTTATGGATAGAGGCTAGGGATGATAATAAATATCCTTCACGGGAGAGATTCCTACACAAATTAATATTCATCCCCAAATGTTAATTGTGCCAAGGTAAAGAAAGTCTGTTCTAAATGTTAGTTTTTAAAGCCCAGAAGTCATAGAGTTTTAGGTGAAGAAATAGTATCAGGTTACAAGTAGAGAGTATCAACTGAAATATGAAAAGTCATTATACTACGTTTTCTAGGTCAGCACATGGAATTTGAATTGTGGTATCTAAAAAATAACAAAGGTATGAAGGGGCTAAGTGTCCTCTACACATGTACATACTAAACATATATAAGTTCAGAGGTAGCAGTTAGATTGCACAGGGTCATGTTAACGGTGGATTGTGCACAGAAGTCAATGAAAAAATGTTAAAGATTAAATAAGTCAAAAAAAAAAAAACAGGACAATTAAAAATTTCACCACAAGATGGTAGATCCCAGTTTATTAGGAAACCTAAGTGTTGCCAACTGATAGTCAAAACTGGCAAGGCAAATAAGCCAAGGAACACCAGGACACAGTCTGTAGCCCAAATGCCCAAGAACAACGTCACTTTCCCTAAAAGGACACCACAAGTTTAGGAAACAAGAGATAATAACGAAAGGGATACTGAAATAGAAACCAAAAGGGAAAGATCCAAGAGAACTAAGATAAGAATAAAGGTTATCAGAAGTCTAGAGAAGTAGGGTAAGGAGGAGGAGCAGCTAGAAAATGAAAGGGAGATAATCAGATTCTTTTCTCATCATCTCTATACTGAAAAGGGAGTTACACCAAATTAAAACCAATGAATAAAATTACTCTGAGGAAGTTCTATTTTGATAGTTCATTACACGTATATTGTGCAGATTTTTAAAAAAATTTTATATATATTTTTTTAGTTGCAGATGGACACAATAACTTTATTTTACTTTTATGTGCTGCTGAGGATTAAACCCAGGGACTCACTCATGCTAGGTGAGCACACTACTGAGCCACAACCCCAGACTCTATTGTGCTGATTTTTAAAAATTATTCACTGTAAAGATTTTTTCTTTGATTCTGAAGGCTTGGTAGCTTTATGACCAAAGAGCTGATGTCACTGAGTTCTTCTGTTTTGTCATAAGGCATCAATGACCTCCAAACTCATAATACTGTCCCACTTCAAGTAACCTTCATTTTAAAAGAAAAATACTAAACTACCTGCCAAGACTTTGGAGGGAGGAGAAGAGGGTGGCATAGGGGGGCCTGACAGAACCATTCTCCCTAGGAGTTGTGGCATTTCAGTTCACTTGGTAATGATCTACGGAGAGGCTTATCACCCATCCTTTCCAAGCTCCACCTGCTCCTGAGTAGTCTGAGTGCCAGTACGAATTTATTTAACAAATGCCAATCCTGCCAAATGCTGGATATTCCATGAAGTTCATAAAAGTGGGCACATGGTCCTTCATGTAACTCATAGAAGACAAATATAAATTAATTTTTCAGAGTCACGCTAATTGTATTTTAGTTATATTATTACCTAAAATACTGTTTTTATAATTTTAAATACTATTGTCTATTTTGTGAAAAAATTACTTTTAAACATGCATAAGATAATAAAAGGCTTATTAATATTTCTGGTTGTCTATACAATTTATTAAATAAATCTTATTCCCTGACTCCTTTTTCCTGAGAAGACTTTTTAAAGCATATGCAGAATTTTTTGGAGGAAGTATAACTCATTTTTACCCCCAAAAGTAATAAGGATAGTTAAAAAATCATAATATGTCACACTAAAGGTAGACATTATATACTTTAACACATAGAGCCATCATCAATCTGTTTCATAAAAATCTTGGAGTGAATCATTTGTTGACCAGAGAAAATAAATCATTTACCCCAACTTGGTTTCCCACACTGAGGAAAAAAGGGCAAATAATATTACATTAAATTAATGCTCAGTATTTTATATTCAGAAGTAAGTGAATACTGAAATTACTAACACAATGAAAGCTTAATTTGTATTTAGAACAGGAGAAAAGGATACCAGAATTCCTGGCTTCCATTCCCAGCTATTTCAAAGACCTGTTTGTAATATTACCTAATCATTACACCCATCAGTGCCTCCTGTTCTTCATCTAGAAGAATGAGGGAGAAGGAGAACACTGCTCATTAAACTTTGTGTTTTACAACTCTGAATAGCTGAGGTTTCACAGTAATTATGAACCTCCTTGTCTAAAAGGAAGATCACGAAGCCTGCTGGAAAAACACTAGGCAACAAATTTTGGCCTGTTAAAAATAACAATTTCTTTCAACCAGGGCCTTACACATGCTAAGCAGGCACTTCACCACTGAGCTACACCTTGAGCCTAAAATGGCAATTTCATATGGTTTGCTAATACTTAATAAAACCTGAGAACCTGGAATAAATTTACAGCACAAAATAGTTCATTTGATCACAAACAGAAGGGCAAAACAAAACTAACTAATCCCTGAATAAGATAAACACTAATATTATCAAGTATTTCATCATTTAAATAATCTATTAACTATTAATAGTAGATGCCAGTCAAGGTGGCGCACACCTGTAACCCCAGCAACTCAGGAAGTTAAAGCAGGAGGATCACAACTTCAAAGCCAGTCTCAGCAATTTAGTGAGACCCTAAGCAAGATCCTGTCTCAAAAAATAAAAAGGGCTGGGATGTGTGGGATGTGGCTCAATGGTTAACTGTCCCTGGGGTCAATCCCCAGCATTAAAAAAAAAAAAAAAAAAAAAAAAAAAAAAGAACAGTAGAAAGAATAACTTGTGATACATGTGTACAGCAGAATGTTACATAGCAATGAAATATAAGTGAAGTTGCAAGCAGCAAAGTGGATGAATTTCAGACAATGTTGGGTAAAGAAAGCCATGCCTATCTATACTGTATAATTTCATTTATATGTAGTTTAGAAACAGCAGAACTAATTTATAATATTAGAAGTCAGAATCATGGTTACCTTTTGAGGGGGTCAAAAACTGGAAGATGGTACAAAGGAGCCTGCTGGGTGCTAAAAATGTTCTATATCTTGTTCAGGGCAATGGTTACATATGTACAAATTCATTAGATGGCACATTTAAAACTTGTGAACTTTAGTATATATAAATTACACCTTTTTTTTTGGTGCTTGGGATCAAACCCAGGGTCTTGTGTATGCTACGCAAGTTCTCTACTGAGCTACAACCCCAACCCTATATGTTTTTAAAACATATATTAAAAGTCAGCATCTTTAAAAACATTTATTGCCCAATTTGTCTAAATTTATAACAGATAATCTATTGACTATAACACCTCTATAATTAAATAGCACCCAGTATACCAGATACTAAGGAAAAGAGATAAAAAGACACTGCTAATATCATTCAGGAACTCAGAAACTTTACTGTATTTCAGATTCTTAAAAATTCTACAGGAGCACTTCAGTGTTACTCTATTAGTAAACATTCTTTTAATGTGACACTGTTGTTTTGGGGTCAGAAATTGTAGTGTGTTATGTATTTACAGTTAGAAATACACAGGGTATTCTAGATATCCTTGATGATGAGGTCTGAGTTAAGAGCAAGCATTGCATGTCCTCTGAAATGACTGCTAGAAGCAAACTTTCCCATGACTTTCTACCTGGGATGAAGACAAAACTCCTAATCATGGTCTATGAGGCCACTCATAGTCAGATCTCTCCACCTGTGCAGTCTCATCTCAGATGTCATTCCTCTGTAATCTCAGCATTCCAACCCCCTCTCACATTGTCAGTCTCCCACCTCACCATCTTCTCTCCAGATACAGTAGCTCTTCACAGGCTGTTAAATTAATATCTACTTACCCTTTGATTTAAATTGCACTTGGTCAGGAAGTCTTTGACTTCTTCATTTCAGACTCTCATAACATCTTATATCTCTCCCTTGAAGTATTTGACATGGTTGCATTTGTTATTTGATGGCCTCCCCCAACAATGAAATTATAAACTCTTACTATGGCACACGTTTTGTTTGTTTTTGCTCACTCGTTACCCTACTTAATGATAAGGTGGTCAGAGAGATAGCCTAGGGAAGAGAACATTTGAGAGGAAAGAAAAGGTTGAAAATTTGGTTGTCTGAAGATGGAAGAATAAAAAAAAAAAAAAAAAATCATTCCAGAAAGGTATAAAGGGAAACAATGGTGAGGGTAAAGACAAGTTTTAATGGCAGGAGTCTATTTCTGTAGGACAAAAAGAAGATACATGTCTAGGAGTACATCACCTTGTACGGCCAAACACTGGCTTTAAGAAGACTTCTACCACAAGGTACAGTGGCATACACCTGTGATCCCAGAGACTCAGGAAGCTAAGGCAGGAGGATTGCAAGTTCAAAGCCAGCTTCAACAATTTAGTGAGACCCTAAGCAAATTAGTAAGACCTTGTCTCAAAATTAAAATAAAAAGGACTGGGGATGTAGCTCAGTAGCAGAGTGTCCTTGGGTTCAATCCCTAGCACCAAAAAAAATATAGAAAACTTTATCTCCAGTATTTTTAAACAATCACCTTTTTCACAAAGGGGTTTCATTTCCGAATGACTCATCACCTGTCATCACCTGTCATATTACATAAAATATTGTCAGTAGAATATTATATATTAGTATAATCTTGTACATATGTTTTTTGACAGCATTTTGTTACTCATTAAATGTACTAGATATCTTCTTTCCTACTTTGATTTGTTTTTGTATTTTTGTTCACCATCAAATGTGCTAGGATCAAACCCAGGGCCTCAAGCATTTACTCTACCACTAGCTTCACTTCCAGTCCTTCTTTTCTATTTTGAAAACAACGAATTTATACTTAAGTAAGTATAGTTTTCCGGACAAAAATTGTAATTTACATATTTGCCGGTGATAGAGCGCAACACCTTGAGTAAATTAACAAATAATGTAACATTGATGATAAAATGAGATTCCGATGCTGGATTCTGTAGTTAAAATCAGTGTAGCCATTTATAACACTGTGCTGATTTTCCTAGTGGTTCAGAATATAGTCTTTGGAATGGAGCTTATCTGATTAAAATCTTGGCTCTGCCTATTAGGAACTGTGACCCCGACAGAGATACTTAATTTATTTGTGCTAGTAATACATACTTCATAGTGGTGTGAGAACTTTAAAAAATACATGTTAAGTTCTGAGAACAGTGCTGGTTCATAGTAAACAGCCTTTATTCACTATTATTATGATTATTATATTCAGTATTATCTTCAGCTCCTATTGAAATACCCCATGAAATAATGTAAATGTAAATGGGGAAATATTTAGACTCATTAAATTTGTATTTCCAAAGTAAATTTAATATTAATATAAAGTAATTAATTTTACGTTTGAATCAACATTTTAGTGGTTTTAGTAGAATACATTCTGTTCTTTAGAAGGATGTGAGAGGGCAAAGAGACCTTCTCAGATTTTATTCCATCTTCAAAGAGCATACATAGCATATACATCTTATTTATCTTATTCCTCTAGTCAGCAGTTCCACTAAGATATTATGTTTTGATTACGTTAAAACATGACTGTGTCAGAAGTGAATAAGACATTAAATAAAAAGTAATTTCCAAAACAATTGCTTCAGATCTGAAATATAAAACGTTTGTTCTATAGTTATTGCTATTTTAAAGCTGAAAAAAAGAACACATTTCCACCAGTATTCATAATCACAATCTATCAAGTTCTGCTAAATAGAAGAACATGGGGATATGAGATATCAATGAATAGCGAGGAATAGGGAAGAGGAGGGCATTTTTTCAGCTACAATATCTACATAAAGTTTCTGGCTGACCAAATTAGGTTTCCTATGCTGAGGGCAGGGCTCTAGAATCATTTTAATTATTCAAGTACAATACAGAAGAAATGCAGAAACTAGTTTGAAAAATGACATGGTGTGCTATTTTTAAAGGAACTTTAAATTTGAGGCTTGCATGATCTCAAATGGCTGTTTTAAGTTTTATTATACTATAGAAATTACCTGCCAAATTATCTACATCAGGGTATGAAACACACAAGAGTTGTTTTGACAAGTGTTATTAAATTGTGCAGGGAATTAAGATAATAGGGGTGGGCCTACTATAATATAAAGGATCTCCTCAAATTTCCAACTTCACTTTCTGAAGTACCAGGAGATCCATTTTGTATTGCAGACCAGTTGATTAGAATACCAACTTTCTAATAATACTAATATTATTTTTCTATTAGCAGTTTATTCTTAGGCTTTTAGTTTTTCTTTTTTAAATGATACCGGAGATTGAACCCAGGGGCTTTTTAACACTGAGCAACATCCCAAGCCCTTTATAATCCGTTTTTTTTTTTGAGACACAGTCTTGCTAAGATGCCTAGGCTGACTTTGAACTTCCAATCTCTCTGCCTCTGGGATTATAGAAGTGTGCCGCTGTCTCTAATATTACTAATATTATTTTAATCATATTCTCTCTACAATGATTATTATGCTTGGGAAATGATTTAAATCAAGGTAGTTTCCAAACCCAATAACTTTCTTTGTGATAGAATCTATATTTTCCTCCAAGGCAGTGGTTCTCAATTTTACCCCTCAGGGAACATCTGGTAATATCTGGACACATTTTGGTTGTTACAACTCTGAATGCCTGTGGAGGAGAGAGAAAACAACACCCCAAAACAAAGAATTATCTTGTCCAATGTTAATAGTGCTGAGGTTGAAAACTTTGCTCCATGACATAAAGGAAAGGTGTTTTTAAGTAACTTTCTACATTGTGTTTTAAGATAACAGAGCAAGTCACACTTTTTAAAAAATCTAATGCCAATTTAAGTTGTCTCATATCTTAGCTCCTGTAACTGTCTATGCTTTCTGTCAACATAACAATGAGATAAATCGCAGCAATATCATGACTGCAACAAAATCAGCTCCATATTTTATAACACTGAATATCAAATGAAGTAGCATAAAATTAGGATCATAAATAGTCTCACTGGAAAGAAATATAGTTTTTCAATTTAAAAACTCATAGGAAAATGGTTAGGTACTGCAGTGGCTTAAAGTTAAAAATTCTGACCTTATTTTGATACTAGTTTAGGGATTAAGTATTTCTCTTGACTCTAATTCATCATGAGACCTGTCTTGCTTGCAGAAATGTTTTCATGCAGAATCAAATGCTAGTGAAATGATCTAAGAAATTATTTTTATGTTATGAAAGATTGTTTATGTGGCTAATCTGAATAGCTATTTAAAAATAATCAATGGCAAGTAAACTTTTAGACCTGGAACCTAAACATCCATGCTTTAATAATATCGACTCAAAACGTTCTCAGCATTTAAAAATAAAAGCATACACAAAAATAAACCCAGTATACTAAAATATACAATGTATTCTTTTGCTTAGCTCTGATTTTTCCGAACATTCTAGAAAATTATAAAGCCTAATTACACATCTAATATGCTTTGGAATAAGATCAAACAATATTGAGGTTGTACATCTGTAGGACAAGTAACCGGTCTATTACAATGCATTAGATTCCGCAGCTTGTGCTTACTGATGATAAGTGACAAAAGGAAACGGGCCCGTTTTCTGGTATTCCTCCACACGTTTTCCGCGAGCTCCTCCTGCACGCCCCGCGCGGTTGTGGGCGCGGGCTCCAGTCGCCGCACCGCGCGCCGACCCGGCATCCTACGGTTACCTCGGCCTCCAGCGGCCCGGACCCCGACAAGCCACGCACCATCTCCGGTGTCCGGGCGGACACTGGCAGAGCCCGCCAGCACCCGGGGCTGGCCCTGCCCCGCACTCACCCGTCACGCGAATGGACTCCAGCATCGTCCCACCGAGGCGGTGGAACGCCACCGGTCCGGGCCTCAGGGGTGGGGAAGCGCAGGAGGTTGTTCTCGGCGAGCAGGGGCGGGATAAGACTGTATGGGAAGACGAAGGGGTGCGGACGCAGGGCTGCGAGCAGCGCTACCTCCACCCGCAAGGGCTGGAAGGGACACACGGCGGCTCTACAGTGGCAACACCGTTTAGAACCCGCCACCATGACGTCGCAGCTCCCTCAGTTGCTAGGAAACGCTCCCCGCCGTCTGCTCGTACTGCGTTTCACTGAGCCTGCGCGCCGCCGGGGGCGCTGGTAAGACAGAGGCAAGGGCGCTCAGGGAGCGAGGGAAAAGGGAACTACAACTCCCGGCGCGCACGGCGCAGGCCCGCGTCGCGGAGCTGGCGGGAAATGTCTGCGACCGACTTGAGTCTCTGGCCAGTGGGACGCACGCATTTTGACGGATTAGCCCCAAAGACGTTTGTAGGTTGTTCAAAGAGGCTTAACTCCGTGCTGACTGCATTAGATAAGATTAGATAAGGATAGTGTGATACTCAACCCTGTGAATTGCAAATCCAGTCTCCCCTGCCCTTCAGTTAACTTACATGTCGCGAAAAAGCTGAGACAACTTTAGGTTGAGCTGGTAAGACTGAAGATGCATGAGGTTCAAAAACATTCACCAGTTCACAGCGCTCCAGCATACTTGTCCTCAATACTAAAACATAAATTTTAACTTGTGATTGTGCACCTGATGGGACCGAATGTTACTCTTCAGTTTATTACAGCGGCCCTTCTCACCCACAAGGGATACTTTCTAAGACCCAGTGGATACCTGAAACCGTGGATAACACCAAACCCTATTTACGCTATTCTTTTCCCGTACATACACACATACATACAAACATACATACATATGGGATAAAGTTTAATTTATAAATTGAGCACGTAAGAGATTAAAAACAGGAACTAATAATACAATAGAACAATTAGGACAATATACTGTAACATTGTTGCAAACATCACTATTGTTGCCCTTTGGGGCAATTATTAAGTTAAATAAAGGTTACCTAAACACAAACACTGCAATATCAAGAAGGTGATCTGGTACCCTAAGCAGTTACCAATGGGTGGGTAGTGTATTTGTGGATATGCTGGACAAAGGAATGTTGATTTAAAACTTACAAATTGTTAATTTCTGAAATTTTCTATTTAATATTTTCAGATTGCAGTAGACCGTAGGAAATTCAAACTGTGAAAAGTAAAACAGTGGATAAGGGGACTACGCCATTCATTTTAACTTTAAGAGTGTGAAAATTTAATCATCTTTCTTTTCCAGGGATTGGAACCTAGGTGTGTTCTACCACTGAGCTACATCTTCAGCCTTTTAAAAATTTTATTTTGAGACAGGGTCTCACTCAGTTAACCAGGCTGATCTGGAACTTTGAGATCCTCTTGCCTAACTCCTGAGTTGCTAGGATTGCAGGCATGCGCCACCATGCCTGGTAGAAAGTCTTTTTATCATAGTTGTACAAAATATGGAGACTATACCATTCAATAAACATTTTTTGAGAGACTATTGTGTACAGGGTTCTGAGTCAGGTTTTGAGGAACCTCAAAGTAAATGAAAAGTCTAGCCAAATTTACAGTCTTGAGGAACTGAAAAGACAGTGCTGGTACTGTTCATCTCCTCAAGATCGAGGTAGATTTTGAAAATATTTTAGGTATTTCAAACTCAGGAACAAAAGGAAGTTCAATATCAGGAGCGTGATACTCTGAGAATGACAAAATTTGTGAGAGATTGTTTCTTTTTCATTAGGAAACAATAGTGAAAATTTAACTGTATCACAAACATGGAATAACCTCACATTCTATTCTATCAGGAAAAAAACCTGAATATTACAAAATATATCTTCAGAATACATCCAGAATCCTTCTACTTGCTACCGCTCTGCTTCAAACCACGAGCATCTCTTGCCTGGATTCTAGCTAGAACTTTCCAGATTATCTCTTATCCCACCTTACCTTTTTAACTCTATTCTCAAACACCAGTGACCAGACGGAGTTTGGTCAAAAGTCAGATCCTGTCATTTCTTTGCTCAAAACCCTTCAAAGTCTTTGAAGTCCTTCCTTTGTGACCTAGCATCCAGTCATCTCTTTGTCTCCTTTTCCAGTACTCTCCTTCATACTCTTCAACTATAACAGGCACTGTTTCACCTCCAAGGATTTGCAATGTGGGATTCTTCCTGCCTGGAATGCTCTTCCCGCAGATATCCACAGGACTAGCTCCCTCACTTCCTTCAGGACTTAATCCAAATATTGTCATTCCGTGAGGACTTTTCTGGACACACTAACTACAATTCCAGTCCTTTCTCATATTTTGTATTACCTTTCTCTGCTTTTTTTTCTTTAGCACTTACTTAACATGATCTAATTTATTGTATTGTATCTTGATTATCATCTTTATCTATTCCTAGCATAAAATTATTACAAGTGTGACGATTGATTGATTTTTGGCTGCTGGGAACTGAATTCAGGACCTCATGCAGAAGTGCAGTGATTCTGTTTGTTCAGTGCTGTATTCCCTGCCTAGCACATAGGAGATAAATATTTGTGAATCAATGAATAAATGAACAATCAAAAGTGTATGCACTTTCAATGATAACTCAAAGAAAATGAGAGTGATATCAAATAGACCGCTAGATGAAAAAAAATCTGCTTTGAGGTAAAACACTTGCTTTAGTAACAGGCAATGAATCCTTAGTATTTACATGTTTACATGCCCTTATTCTTGCAAAATATGTCCTAAGGGTTGTGAATGAACAGTGCTGGTAGCTTCCTTGTTCACTTAAAATGCTCAAACTTGTTTTTCCAAACTTGTTATGAATGTATCTATTATCCTTTGAATTTCTAGCTCTTAAAATCACTGAAGTTTAAGAACTATTTATCAAAAAGAGCCTCTTAAAAGATGTTATCAAAAAAAGAAAGATGTTATCAAGTCTGTGCAAAGAGTTTATTCGGCAAAGCATGCATAATCATATTGTTCGTTTTCATATTTTACTAGCCTTTTTTTATCAGTGCTGGAGATCTACCCAGGCCCTTGCACATACCAGGCAAGTGCTCTATAACTGAAGTATGTCCCCAGCCCTGTTTCCATTATCTTTTAAAGTAACTGAGATGTGTATTTTCTTCATTCCTTGGGTATTTATATACAAGGTACTGAGCTCAATGTTTGTATCATACATTGAAAGACATGATGCCTATCTTCAAAAATGTATTGACTAGTACAGATGATTTTATGTTTATGTATATATACCCACATAAAGTTAGACAATGATGTATACCTACACCCTCAATTTTTATTACACTTAAGAATTCCAGGGCTACAGTTATAGCTTAGTGGTAGAGTGCTTGCCTAGCATGTGTGAGGCCCTGGGTTCAATCCTCAGCACCACATAAAAATAAAATAAAGGTATTGTGTCCACTTACAATTAAAACAAAATATTTTTTAAAATTCCAAAAATAAATAAATTTGATGTTGCTGTAGTTAGCCCACTTAGAATATTATTTCATACTTTATAATTATTTTATGCTTACTCTACCAATATTTTCTTCTGGATCATTTGACTTTTAAACATTTCTAGTGATATGTACCTTAGAAAGGTGTGTATCAGTGTAATTAAAACATTTAAAAATATATTCCAAATGTTTTCTCTGATAAGTGCATGATGATATACAACAAGGGGAGATGGCGAGGGAAGAAAAGAATGAAGGAACTTTGGATGGTATAGAGGAAAATGGGGTGGGAGGGGGTGGGGGATGGAAAGATAGTAGAATGAAATAGATAGTATTACCCTATGTATATTTATAATTACATGAATGGTGTGAATCTACATTGTGTACAACCATAGAAATGAAAAGTTGTACCCCATTTGTGTACAATGAATCAAAATGCAGTCTTTAAAAATAAAAAAGATTTTAATAAAAAAATTTTTAAAAGATTAAAAATGTATTCTGCATATATTATTCAAGCACTTTTGCTAACAAATTCATGAGTACAAGGAGTTTATCAAATTTCTTATAAAACTAGCACTGTTATCAGTACCATTTACTGTTCCCAGCTATACAATTATTCATCCTCATCAAGCTTGTGCATCTGCTTTGTTAATTATTGATTCATGCTGGGCATGCTTAGTATTTCCATTGGGTTCAGCATCTGCAGCTGTCCAGCTGGCTGCTTTTGAGTCAGCATTGTTTTTGCATACCACCAGAACAATGAACAATTCCATCTTTCTGAGAAACTTCCTTTGATATGTTTCAACATGAAACATTAATATTGAGGCAAAATGACTGGTTTGATTATCAGTGACTCCTCCATTTTCAAAGCATTGATTATAAACTGCCTCTAATAATTTATGTTGACCCTCAAGGATGCCCTTTATCCTTTTAAAAGTTTTACTAAACTTAAAATTTCAAGCAATAACCAAGAATGTCTTTGTAGTTATCCTACTGAAATATACTTACTTTCCTTTTATGATCATTTTTATGTACAATGGCAACATTGTACTATGGATCATTTTGATCTCTGAATATCTGTAATAATAATTTCCAGTCAATTTTAGATTTAAAAAGCATAGGAAAATTGGTGCTTAGATAAAAATATTATTCTTGTGTGTGTGGTGGGATTTTGTTATGGGTAAGGAGTTTATTTTTCTTATTCTGTAATTTTTGTTTAATTAACTACTTATATTAATCTATGTATTTCTTTCACATGCCATGGAGCAGGACAGGGATGTGTTTTGACAAACACTTTATTTATTTATTTATGGTTCTGGGAGTTGAACAATGGCAGTCTACCACTGAGCTATATCCACTGCCTTTTTTATTTTTTATTTTGAGACAGAGTCTCAATAAGTTGCCCAGGATCAGCTCAAACTTGTCATCCTCCTGCCTCAGTCTCCCTAGTCACTGTGATTACAGGCATGTACCACTGTGCCCAGCCACTTAATTTATATTTTATTCATAAGTTTGTTGATGGAGTTTTAGTATAAAAAAGCTGATTAAACTAATCTGTAATAAGAGAGGATTGTTTTCTTTTTTAGAAAAAAAGATAAAGATGATACAATTTAAAGTCTCAGAAGAGGTTTGATAATTTACCATAGTTGGGAAAGGGGACTAGTAAAGATCAAGAAAGGAGAGAGAGAGATGAAGACTAGACAGCTGCTAAAAAGTATTGCTACTGGAGAGATAAAGAGGACAAATATTGCACTTTCTACTGCAGAAATTCACTTTGTTGAGAGAACAAGTACATATTATACTTGCAACTTAGAATGTTTATAATTTCTTAAGGAGAGAACATTATCTTAGTAACTAAAAAGAAATTAGAACATTGAAATAATATTTGTAAGTTTCAGATTAGTTTAAAAGGTAGGGAGAAGCTTCGAGAAAACACTTGACTTTTCCTTCTTACTGTATTGAAAGCAACTTAGAACTTTTCTTGTTGAAAATATATGAATTGAGGAAATTAATCTGTAGTCTGCCATTACAAAAGGACAGGCAATTCTAGTTGCAATATTCTAGACTCTAACAAGGATTGACAGAAGCCTTAGGGAAAGCTGTAAATAATATTCCTTGACTCATTACAAAAAAAAAAAAAAAAAAAAAGGAAAGGGAAAGGAATTCAGGGAATAGTTGATAGAATTGATTTTTCCTTATTTTTTTCAGTGAAGTTTGCTTTCAGTGAAGTTTGCTTTGTTTTTTGTTTCTTGTTTTCAGTGAAGTTTGCTTTCAGGATATCTGTATCAAGAGAATAGAATGTTTTCAGTATGTCTATATTCAGGAAAATGAAAAGAATCAAGTGGAAGCTAAATAAAAGAATGCTTTGTGAAACCACCTCTGCCTTTTTACCTCAATGAAAATAGTTAGAACAGCACCAAAATCCTGGCAAACAGTGATTTTTTAAAAATAGGATACTTTGTTGTAAATGATTAGAGGAAGGAAGGATATTGTTTTAATCAAAGAAGTTCTTAATTATATTTTAAAGAAACTAAGATGTGCATTAATGTACTCCATCCAAAGATATTACACTGTTGCTAAAATATTAAGTTATCATCTACAAGACAAAAAGGTGATGAAAAAGACATTATACCTACTTACGGAGAACTTGCTGGAAGTGTGTACATACATATGTAAAAATGACGTAGATACAACAATCAGCCTTTGAGCACATACAACAGGGATGCTATGATGAGTAAATCAGAGTCCCATTTCTCTTGGAACTTATGTTGCAGTGGAATAAACAGTGATCAGGTTAACAAACCATGTAATTTCAGGTACCAACAGGTATCAGAAAGTCAGGAAAGTATGCCAGATAGTAACTTGGAGTGACAGTTCCCAGGAAAGGCCTCTTTGAGGAAGTGACTTCTGGACTAAGAGGAACCAGCCTAGGTGTCCATCAGTGAATGAATAGATAAAGAAAAGGTGGTATATATACACACAACAGAGTTTTATTCAGCTATAAAGAAGAATGAAATCATGTCATTTGCAGGAAAATGGGTGGAAGTTGATACCATTAAGTTAGGAGAAATAAATCAAACTCAGAAGGATCAAGGGTCATGTTTTCTCTCCTATGTGAAAGCTAGAGAGGAAAAAGGAAAATAAATGTGAGGGGGGCATGGATCTAATGAAAATCAAAGGGAGAAAGGGAGATCAGTAGAGGAAGGGTACAGGAGATGGAAGGAGGGGAAGGGAGTGAGGGAAGTGCTGGAGAATGATATTGGCCAAATTACATTGTTTTATTATGTACAACTATAATGCACCAAAAAAAAAAAAAAAAAAAAAAAAAGAAAAAGAAAAAAGAAGAGGACACTCATCAGACACCAAATCTGCTGGTGCATTGATCTTGTACTTCTCAACTTCTAGAACTATAAGAAATAAATTCCTGTTGTTTCTAGTTAAAGAGAAAAGAAAGACTCAATCACAGGGAATTCCAGGGAATGAGCATTCTAGGCAGAGAGGACTGCAAAGACAAAAGGAATGATCTTGGCATGATCCTGGTGTCAAATGATGGTAGGTGCTACAAAGTGGATGTGGTAGGTGCATATGTTGTAGGCTTGGTCGTTAGTGTGGCAGTGCTAGGAGATGGTATGAAACCTTTAAGAGGTGGTACCTGGTGGGAGGCCCTTAGTGCCTTGCAAGGGATTAAGGTAGTTCTCACGGGACCCCCTAGTTCATTGAGAGAGTATTGCTATAAAAGAACAACAAATCCGGTGGCTCCCCAGACTCTCTGGCTTGTTTCTCTTGATGTGATATTCCTATCTACACATGCTCCTGCCATTGTGGTGCTGCCAACCATGAGAACCTCAGGAGAGCCAAGCTGATGCCAGCTTGAATCTCCAGAAGTATGAGCTATAGAAACCTCTTTTCTTTTTCAGATATCTCATTATAGTAACAGAAAACAAACTAATACAGTTGGTATGGTTGAAGTTCACTAAGCTGGGGAAAAGTGTTAGGAAAAAGATCTGAGAGATAGGCATGGGTCAGGAAAGGACTCTGAACTTTATTCTAAGTGTGATCAGGAGCCTCAAGGGGTAGTGCTAAGATTCAGATGTGATATCATAAATTTATTTATATATTTTATTTTTTGGTACCAGGGACTGAACCCAGGGGCACTAATGACTGAGATACATCCCAGTGCTTTTAATTTTGTTACTTTGAGACAGGCTCTCACTAAATTGTTTAGGCGTTGCTAATTTGCTGTGGGTAGCCTTGAACTTGCAATTACAGGTGTGCACCACCACACCCAGTATTATCTGAGGTATTTGTTATGGTACCAGAAAGCTAACACACCTGGGAAGGGCCAATGGCAAGACCTGGAAATCTTAAGTCTGATCATAGTCTTGTTTCCTTACCTACTATTCTAAGGGATTGGATTAGGTAATTTGTAAATTCCCTGTCAGTTCTTATATTTTTAAACTTCATTTTCCTCCTACTAATTTTCACATTACAGGTGATTGAGCTACTTTGCAAAAATGGTAGGTTGAGAGGTCAGGATTAATACCTGGGTAGGGCAACCAAGTCACAGCTGGAACATTTTTAATTCAACTAAAAGTTGGGAAAGGGGGTTGGGACTAAAAGTTCAGATTGGAGGGTGGGATTTGTAGGTTTGCTGAGCAGCAGTGAAGGAAAGACATGGAATTAAGATTAAAACGAGGTGGCCAGGTTTGGGGTATGAAATCTTGAAGATGGGGCATTTCCAATTATTGATCGGAGTCCAAGTATGGTCACACATGCAGATAGATGAGTAGGAGAAAAGTGAGGTCAGGGTGTGTAGGAGACTATGATTCCTGAGAATTCATTAACAAATAGTACTTAAGAGCCTACTAAGTGTGGGTGTAGACAGGACTGAGGAAGACAGTGCAATGGTTTAAATGTGTTCCCCCCAAAAGCATGTGTTTAATCCCCAATGTAGGATTGCTAGAGGTGGGGCTGACTGGGAGGTGTTGGGTATGAGGACTCCACCTTCAGGAAAGGATTAGTGCCAGATTTAAAGGGCTAAGGCTGCAAATTTGAACTCTTGCATTCTCACACATATGCTCTCTTATCCCTCTGTCTTCTGCCAAGGGGTGACACAGAAACAAGGACCTCACTACATATAGCACTTTGACCTTGGACTTCCCAGCCTTTAGAACTGTAAAAAAAAAATAATCTTTGTTCTTTATAATTACCCATTCTCAGTTATTCTGTTCTAGCAGAAAATGAACTCAGGCACCTTGGGATGGTGCCAGGAAAGAGAAGAGTGAAAGTGGATTTTATGAATTCCAACATTTGGAAGGGTTAATGAGAGATGAACCATTGAACCATGGAAGCAGTCTATGTGAGGAGAAATTTTTGAAGTGTTAGAAGATAACAGCATTCATGACAGATGGGATACAATGAATGAACTTGGTACATTCTATTGTATCAAACTGAAGAAGATTTTATCATTAATATTCAATAAAAGGACTTGGATGTTTAAGAAACATGGCTGCTGCTGGTTTGCAATATTTAAGAGCTACTGCGCTGAGCTAAAAAATTAAGTTTTGTGAAGTTTTTAAGAAAAGTAGGGAAGGAAAAATTAAGTTATCAATATAAAAATTATAGTGTGAAAAGAGCTTTAAAGAATTCTGATTTATGAAAGGATTTACTGTGGTCTTTTAAATATGAATTCCCTTCGTGAAAAATCTCCTTTTTACATTCTCCATTAACCGAAGGGAAATGTAAAAAGGAGATTAAAGCTGTAAACATTTTTTGAATATTCTACTAAATACAGGAGCTATGCCTATAATTGCACTGTTTTTTTTTTTTTTTGAAGCAATCCAATATATTCAGAAAGTATAATGTTTTCTTTACTCCAGAATCTGAAATATTTTCATTGATTCAATTAGGAAAAAATCTATGGAACACTAAATGTCATTAATTGAATAGATTGTAACAAATAAAACAGTTCTTTTCAATAACATGTAGATAACAACTTTTGATGGTTCTTATTTCTTCATTATAATAAATTTGTAAAAGAAGTGGCCCTTCAGCCAGATAACCTGAGGTGGGGCACTTGTGTTCAGTTCTTCTTGCCACTGCTGTATTGTTAGGTCTTGGCCTTTTCTCTCCCTGTAAAAATACAAATATTTATGTTATCTTATTTTTTCAATTAAATGAGAATGGGTGTGTGAAGGTATTTAAACAAAATTAAGTATATAGCATTTAGAATTTTCTTCCTGAAGTGATACCATCAAACTTAGGTGTTTTTCAAGCCCTTACCAATTTTTATCAGCAAAACACAATAAGGATGATTTCCTATGTTTAAAGGGAAACGTCTTAGAAGGAACAAATCCACATTTTCCAGAATTACATTTAATTTCTAATTATCTCTGCTTCAGACCCTTAGTTTTGTTCTTAAATTAATAAACATGGTGTTTAAAAAAATAATTTGGCAGCTGAGGATGTAGCCTGGAGGTAGAGTTTTGCCTCTCATGCATGAGACCCTGGGTTCAATTCCTAGCACATAATGATGATGATGATGATAATAAAATATTATTATTATTATTTGGGAATTTATATTTTTTTTATTTAAAAAACTAGTTTGATGACTTACATCAATCCCTAAACCTCTTTGTATCTCAATTTCCTCAGCTCCCAAACTGGAATGATCAATGATTATGCTTACATTCATTCATTTAATAAATATGTCCTGCATTCATGTGCCCGGAAGGTTCGGGGTTATAGCTATGAATAAGACAAATCCTTGTCCTTCCAGAGCTTACACTTTAGTAGGAACAGAAAGATAATAAACGTACATAATTAAAAACACCAGATGATAGGAAAGGTAATGAAGAAATAAATCCAAGTAATAGAATGGAAAGCGATTTGGGGGTACAGGGGAGGGGGATGGCCACCCATCAGAGCAGTCCTCTTTAAGGAGGTAGCACATGCAAGCTTAGATTCAAAGAATAAGGAGCAGACATGGTAGACCCAGAAGAGCAGTGGAAAGTCCTTCAGGAGGAAGGCATTTGGTACTTCTTTTAAATAACCAGAAAATAGGCCTAAAGCTTGAGCAGGGGTGGGGGGGGGGAGTGGAGGGGGTGGAGGGGGGATGAGGGTGTGTGCATTGTGATGTTGGGAGGATATTAAGTTATTAGGAAAAGTAGGCAGGGTCCAGATCACGCAGGGCAATGTAGGTATGATAAGCGTATTATGGTAGAATATTAATGGCAATGGAAGACGTAGCAAGCTCCACACAAGGAAATGACATGGCATAATTTATATTTAAAAAAAATCCCTCTTTATAAGTAAATTGTGAAAATGAATATCATTTAGTAGACTTACTATAATTAATTATGGTCCTATACATCACTAGTAGTTTAAAATTATAATTTTAGTTTTTTTTTTTTTTTTTTGTAGCACTGGAGATTGAACCTACAGCCTGTGATTGAACTACATCTCCAGCCCTAAAACTATAATTTGAAAAATACAGATTATAAAAACAATAATAATGACAAAGATATATAGGAATAAATATAACAAGAGTCTAAAGACCTTTATGGAAGTATGTTATAAACATTTTCCTAAGACATTAAAGTAGGACTAAATTTATAAAGATATACAATGCTTATGAATAGGAAGATTTAATATTAAAAAGATGTCAATTCTTTGCTAATTATGTGATAAGTTCAGTGCAATTCTAATTTAAAATTTTAAGAGAGTTTTTAAATTTTTTTTCTTTTGGGAGTTTGAGAATCTGATCCTATAATTCATATGGAAAACAAGCGACACAATAAATTTAAGTCAGTTTTGAATTTGCCCTACTAGATATCAATATTTACAATAAAGACAGCATGACGTTAGGGCAGGAATAGATAAATCCATTGGTAGAACAGAATAAAGAGCTCCAATATCACAAATTTACATATGCTTGAACTTTTTTTTTTTGGTGCTGGGGATTGAATCCAGGGACTTGTAAATGCTAAGCACATAGCAGTATCCTCAGCTCCCTAGAAGTTTAACATGTTATAAAAGTAACAGGTCAGAGGAAAAGAACGGGATAATTTAGAAACTGCTACTAAGACAACTAGTTATCCATATAAAAAACAAAATAAATCATATAGTTTAAGAAAAAAACATGAAAACCTATACTTTAAAATATTTAGAAGAAGATGGGCAATGTCATGCCTGTAATCCCAGCTTGGGAGGCTGAGACAAGAGGACTACAAATTGGAGGCCAGACTCAGCAACTTAGTGGGGTCCTAAGCAACTTAAGAAGACCCTGTCTCAAAACAATATATAAAAAGGACTGGGAATGTGGCAAAGTGACCCTACTTTCAATTCTCAGAACCAAAAAAAGAAAGAAAGAAAGAAAATATAGGAGAGTGTTTTATGAATTTAGGGTACAAAAGGGACTGAATCCAGGGGTGCTTACTCACTGAGCCACAGCCACAGTTATATTTCATTTAGAAATAGGGAAAAATGTTCACCATCTCTAGTAATAAGAGAAATGCAAATCAAAACCACCCTAAGATTCCATCTCACCCCAATTAGAATGGCGATTATCAAGAATACGAGCAACAACAGGTGTTGGCGAGGATGTGGGGAGAAAGGTACACTCATACATTGCTGGTGGGGCTGCAAATTAGTGCAGCCACTCTGGAAAGCAGTGTGCAGATTCCTTCGAAAACTTGGAATGGAACCACCATTTGACCCAGCTATCCCACTCCTTGGCCTATACCCAAAGGACTTAAAATCAGCATACTACAGAGAAACAGCCACATCAATGTTCATAGCTGCTCAATTCACAATAGCCAGACTGTGGAACCAACCTAGATGTCCTTCAATTGATGAATGGATAAAGAAACTGTGGTATATATATATACAATGGAATATTACTCAGCCATAAAGAATGATAAAATTATGGCATTTGCAGGCAAATGGATGAAATTGGAGAATATCATGCTAAGTGAGAAAAGCCAATCTCAAAAAGCCAAAGGAAGAATGATATCGCTAATAAGTGGATGATGACATATAATGGGGGGAGGGTAGCGTTAGTCTTAGGGTTAGAGTTAGGGTTAGGGAGGGGGGCAAGTATGGAGGAAGGAAGGACTGTATAGAGGGAAAAGAGGGGTGGGAGGGGTGGGGGGAAGGGAAAAAATAACAGAATGAATCAAACAACATTACTGTATGTAAATTTATGATTACACAAATGGTATGCCTTTACGTCATGTACAGAGAAACAACATGTATCCCATTTGTTTACAATAAAAAAATATTATTAAATAAAACAAACAAACAAACAAACAAACAAACAAAAAAAAAAAGAAATAGGGTCTTGCTGAGTTATTTAGGGCCTGGATAAATTGCTGAGGCTGACTTTGGATGTGTGATTCTCCTGTCTCAGCATTCTGAGCTTCTGGGATATAGATGTACACCATGGTGCCCAGCTCAGGAAAAGAATTCTTGAGGTATAAAATTACAAAACCTAAAGAAAAAATATGTGATAAATTAACATTAAACATTTCTGTAGAGTTAAAATATAATGTGAAAACATAAGCCACAAATGAAGAACAGATATTTGCAAGGCAAAAAACCAACAAAGTGTTTATTTTTCCAGAAAATTGTAAACAAATTAACAAAAAGCCTACCAATCAATTAGAAAAAAAAAATAACCACAGAAAAATGGGCAAAGGATATAAATTTGAAAATCACAAACAAGGAAAACTGAAAGGCCATGAACACATAAATTTGCCTCCACTAGTAATAAGACAAATGCACATAGACAGGAATGACAAAATCAAAAATAGGCAATTATCGGGAGAAACTGGAATAAGAGGTATGTTCACACACTACTGATTGTGGTATAAATTATTGCAACCATTTTGAAGAACAATCTATTTTCCATATCTGGTAATCATATTGAAAAATATTTGTTGAAAAGATCTACTGAATCCTAGGTATATTATTCTAAAGAAGGTTTTGCATGTGTATGCACTGGTATCATGGGAGCTTTAGGATGAAAAATTAGAAACAAGCTAAACATCTATTGATAAGATAATGGATATTGTATAAATTACAAGTATTTTGATATAATACAGTAGTAAAAATGAATGAAATGCAGCTCTGGCTATTAGTGACAACGAATCTTACAAAGATAATGTTCAGCCAAAAAATAGCAAAAAGATATGAAAAATGAAGATAAAATTTATATAAAACTCTATATTTCTGTGATATTTATATATATAGATATAATAATAAAAGTATACATATTTTCATAGGGATAAACATCAGAATCTGGACAGTTTTAGCACTAGGGAATGGGAAAGTAAATAGTATTAGGGAGGAGCATGCTGGAGACTTCTATGTGGGATACAGGGGGTACAGGTTATATTTGTTATTCACCCTTTTCTATTTTGTAAACTAGAAATATTTCATAACAATTCTTTTTTTGAGTGGGGGCGGGTTTCACTATGTCCCCCAGCTAGCTTTAAATGCACCATCCTCTTGCCTCAGCCCAAGTGGCTGGGATGACTGACGTGTGCCACCATGCCTGGTCATCACACACTTTTTAAAAAGAGAAAAATCATTCTTGTTTATAAACTAAAGAATACGAGACGTCAAGAACAAAAAGAAGCTTGTTAGTAGGCAATTCCATTACTCTAGGGGACTGGACTTTGTGGCACATGGCAGGCTTTTCACTAGTATGAGCTATTGTGGTGGTTGCTATTAGCAGGATCAACATCACCAAGGTAAAGATCAACACAACTGGGATTGTGAAGAAAGATAACCTTAATGTTTAGAATAGCTAACTTGTGCTAGGTGCTTTATCTTTTAGTCTTAAGCAGAACCTAGTTTGAGGTAATTTACAAAGAAACTAAGGCTCACAGAGGTTATAGCCAGAAGGTTCAACGGCTACATAAATTCCTAATGACTCATTACCAATGTTGTCATACACACAGCCCATCCCAAATGCACACACCCCTTTCCCATCTAGTTAACTTGAAAAAAATTCAAACATCTTTCCTCTTTCATTCATAAGCTGTATACTTTGCGTTAAATACTAATTCCACACACCACACATTTCAATGTGTAATTGAAGGAATATTGCAGAATACTACTATCTTATACCATATAGTAGTATTCTGTAATACTAGAATAGTATTCTATAATACTAGAATAGTATTTTTACAGAATATTCTGGGTCTGTCCATTTTCATCTGCTTCTAACACCTCTGAGGAAGGCAGGGTGGTAGTTTATTCCTGTTACATATGTGAGTAAACTAGAAAGTGGCTTAATCAGAGGTTTCTAACCCAGTGTACCTGTGCTTCATGAAATTTTATGCAAAAATAGTGTATGATGGAATGGGTGTTTTTCTAGATAGAGGTTCAGCTTTAATTTCATTTCCAATAAATCCATCATGCCTTCGAAAAGTAAACAGACACATTAGTTATGTGGTTTTCTCAAAGCCTAAAGACACAGTTCTGTTGGAGCCCAACCCCCAAGTAGTTTCTCAGGGAGAATTCGGTTCATTTCAATCTACAACACTAAGAGGCACATTAAAGATATTATTGGTGACATTTTTTAAATTTAGTCATGCTGACCAAGCATTAAGATGGAAGCATTATTAAATATGCTGACGGATCTTTCTTGGGATGAATATTTTTGTTTTGTTCAGTTGTTGGGCAGTCATCTAATCCATGTGGATGTTACTTTTCAGATGAACAAATCGAGACTGACTTCACAAGCCCTAGCACAGACTTGCCACACAAGAAATGAATATAATGCAGCAACGATGTAACATAACTTACAATTCCGAGTACTGTATAAGCAACACGTCTGAGACAGGTTGATGTAGAGAGGAAAGCGGATCATGAGCTGAGAATGGGATTTTCATTTTTCCTGGACCCATTAATGTCTCTGGGTCCCTTACTCTCAGATAATCGAAAGGATTGAGCTGCTCAGAATTCTCCCAACGCCAAAATTCTGTACAGTTGGGTGGGATTTAAAATAGAAGGACGATTTTTGTATACCAACTCTTACGCACAGCCCGTTAATCTTAGCTTCGTTTTCCCTAGGGGAAAGGGTTGGTCGCTGGTCCCAAGTGAGCGGGAACCTACCAGACCTGCCTCTCCAGAGGGCCGCGCCTGCAGCCCCGCTTCTGGTGAAGGAGGGGCAGAGGTGCCGAGTGGAGAGAAAGTATGGAAGGCCAAAGGGCCAAGGGGACTTCCAAGACTAGGGCCCTTAATCTTTTATTTAGGAATGAAGGAAGGCGGGAACGGCCGGACACTGGGTGGGACCGGATCGGTTTAACAGGGTGGGGTGTGTAAGCCTCGGGGGGTTGGGACCCAGACCGCGAGGAGCTGAAACGCCTCAGCAGCCGGCAGGGCTCTGGCTCAGAGCAGGAGGCGGGGCTTCCGGGGAACCCTTGCGCCCCTGCGTTGCCACGTGACCGAGCGCCGGGGCGGGCAGAGGTGCGCCGCGCCCTGTCCGGACCAGCGCGCACGCGCACCGCTCCGGGCGCTGAAATTCAAATTTGAACGGCAGAAGGAGGTAGAGTCTGACACTGGAAGCTGAGGGAAGAGGAGAGTTGGTTGTGGAATTCCTGTGCCTGGACTTCTTGTTTTCTCCAGGAGACACACTGGGCCCAGACTCACTTTTCTTTTCTTGAATTTGAACCACCGTTTCCATCGTCTCGTAGTCCACACGCGAAGCCTGGGGCGATGGACCCCTTTACGGAGGTGAGAAAATTTGCGGACGCAGCCAGTCATGACCCCTGTCGTCCCCTCCCCTCCCCTCTGTCAACCTCTGAGCCCACCGGTGGGACGCGCTCGCGCGCGTGCGCGCGTGCGCAGTGCGAGGGAGTGTACGGTGTTCGGCGCCCGGTGGGTGGGCAGGGCAAGCCCCCCGGGGGTCGCAGGTGCGTGCTTCTCTGCGTCTCGCGTTTGTCAGCGGTTTGTTTGTTTGTTTGTTTGTTTGTTTCGTGTAGATGAAACTCCGGTAGGAAAGCTTTGACTCTGTCTTAAAGGCGGTAGTACGAAAACTGGCATTTCCTGGTACAGCAATACCCCTCTGGAACCCTCCCTGTCCATCCCCCACTTTTCCCCTAAGAATGAGGCTTGGGACCTGACGGAACAAGTCCTGCTGGAAAAAGCTGGAATAATTTTTAGGGTGGAGTCTGGTCCCCAGTGACTCAGTGCTGTGAGTGCAACCACTGCTGGTAAATCAAATGGGATGTCGTATGCGGGGTTCACGCTGCAGGCTGAGGAGCTGGGCATTTACGGGCGCCGAAACGACAGCAAAACGTATCAAATAAGCGGGTGCTCGAACCTTTTTACCCTTTCCCAGAATCAACAGGGTTCTCTCAGACTCCGTTGCTCCGCTAACTTGCATAGTTCTATACCCGTGATTCTAGTTTTTAGCTTCTTGTCGAGGGTACGTTGACACATTCAAGAAGTTTCATGTTGCTGATTTGTCCACCCCCTTTTTATTCCAGCACAGTTCCTCTTTTCTTTTTCTTTCACTAGGCTGTTGTGCAAGTTTCAAACTGTCATGTTTTGGGTTGCTACAAAGTGAGCCTAAAAGTGTACACTAAATTGAAAAATTCTGTGGATAGTAGTAATACATTCTTTTGGGCAGATGAAGTTACAATTCCATAACTCAAAGATACTAATCAAAGGTTTCAACAATTAGAATTTACTTGTATTCACAAAGCAGTCTTTTTCTGTTTCACTTTCTCAGTCATCTTGGGGAAAAAACATCAGTTTGTTTACTTAAAGATTCTAATAGAAAAATCTAGGAATTTTTAAAAATTAGTTTAAAATATTATCTGTCACTTCAATTGAAGCAAAAAAGGGATGTTAGTTTTTGTTATAATGCAGACTAGAATTCCTTAAAATAGCAGTGTGTTCTTAGTAACTCATTTTAGCATTTTGAAAGTTTTCTGAAAATTTCTACTTTATTTTACTTAATGCTTGTACAAATCTCAGTTAAAAGAAACTTCTTGTTTAGATAATCTTTGAATGTGCTTAGAAATATGTTTGGTTTAATATGTATAGTTTGTATTATGAAAAGTTAGATCTGTTGCAGTTGGAATAACAGTTTGGACATCTTTTCCTTAATTGGTAATGAGTGAACTGTTTGAATTGCTTCCAACTGTTAGGTGCTTAATGATGGCATTCATAACATTTTTGCACAATGACACGAACTACATACAGTTCCTTGTCTGAAAAGGACTGAAAGTATAAAGTGACTTTCCCAACGAGTTTCCTTCTTAAAATCTCGGAACACAAAAAACTATTTGAGAGACTACTTTCTTAGTTCTCCCAAAGGTGATTCATAACCAATGCCATCCTACAAATATGGGAGAGGAATTATCTGGTTATATTAATACCAGGGCATTAGGACCTAATTCTCTTGGTAACTCTTATTGAGAAAGGCTACAATCATTCCAAACTCTTTTCCTTGAGCAAGACTGTTCTGTATTAGTTCTCCCTGCTGCCACTGGGATCAACACACTCACTCTCCCTGCCTCTTCTGCCTTGAAAATTCTGATTTGACCTTCAACCCTCAGTTTTGATATTCCTTCTTCAGAGGTGAATAACCTTTCACAGTATTCATCTCCCTTGCATTTGCCTGTTCAATGCCTTTACCTGTTGAACAAGTTTCCTGCCAGAATGTGAGCTTTGTGAAGGTAAAATCTATTTCCTATTCTGAAGCATTTTCTCAAACATCAAAGACATATAATACCATTGCACTGAATTAACATAGTAGGCACCAAATGAAAATTATTTTATAAACCTGTGAGAACATTTTGGCAATGTTCTTCTTTATTGAAGAAAAATTCAAAATATACAAGAGTAGAATAGTGTAATAATTCTTCCTGCACCTATTATCCAACCTTTGCACTTATCCACATGTTGCTATTTTGTTTCACTGTAGCCCCCTCTCACCTACCTCACAAATTATTTTGAAGCAAATCCTAGTTATCATATTCAAATACTTCAATATTTATCACTAAATACTGATAAGGACTCTTAAAAAATATAGCAATGCCATTATCACACCTGAAAAATTGGAAGCAATTCTTTTGTATATCAAATATTCAGATTTCAAGTGCTCATATGTTTTTGTACTTTATTTCTTTAAATCAAGATCTAGACAGGATCCACAGGGTGATATCTTCTAATGTTTTTTCTTTATGAACCAACCATAAATAAAGAAAATAATTCATTTCCTCTTGATTCCTGGACTAACAAGCAATTATGGCACACATCTAATTATGATCAGATAATATTTGGCCAGGCATGGTACTGGTACTGTGTGCCTATAGTACCAGCTGCTCAAGAGGCTGAGGCAGGAAAACTGGAGCCCAGGAGTTAGGGGCCCATGTGGGCAATATAGGGAGCCCCCATCTCTTAGAAATAAAAAAAAAAAAATACTTTGTAAAGTTTATCTTTTATTGTGAGATATCTTAAATCCTATGCATCCATGACTGAGTATAAATGAAAAAACAAAATGCTGCTACCATTTTGAAAGGAGATTTTCTATTTTCCAGAATTATGAAAGTCTCTGTGTTAGCCTAGGAGAAAATCTGCTAGAGCATTTTGAAAATAACAAGAAGTTAATTTATATTGAATCTACTCTTTTTAAGAAGGGAGGGAAATCAGTAATATCTTCTAGAAAAATTTCAGTTAAAAGTGGCAGAAATTGTTTGGGGATATAAGTTTCAGTTATCTGAGATTCATTCATGTGAAATATCTTATTTCCAAATTATGTTAATTATTGCAGTGTATTTTTAAAAATTCCTCTGCTTTTTGAGAAAAATATCTTATGTTTAAAGAATCTAAATTCTTGATTCAAAATTATAAGGAAGGGCTATCTATACTTTATTAAGCAGTTAAGTTGATGTACTTTAGATATATTTTTCTTTTAAATTAATAATCTTTGGTGCTTACTAGGTTTATTTTAGAGCTTTGGGATTTTTTTTCCTTGTCTGCTATAATTTTTTTAAATCTGGGATTTTGAATCTAATGCAAACAATGTAACTCTTGTGTATGTTTGAATGCAAAACCACATTCTTTTGTTGTGACCCATTCTTCATGGTAACTGAAGCTGTACTGACTCACAAGAATTCTAACTGATGAGAATGGAACGTGGGCACATCTTGGAATGAATTAGGCTTGTTTTGTATCGGCAGAGTGGCACATTTTATCTTGCAAATGATCATACATTTATTAATTTGTGTAACACTATGATCACTTTTAAGTTTGACAAAGAGACTTTTATTTAGAGGGGGAAGGTCTTGTGTTTTGGAAGGCATTTGGCTAATAAATGACTTTCAGTGACACATTTTGATTAGTGTCACTTCTTTCAGTTGATTTTAAAAGAGAAATAATTCTCAAGAAGAGTAGAGAGTTGTGCCTTCTTCCCAAAACAGCTCATGCTCCTTTTGCATGCTCAGAGGATTTCTTAAAAATTGTTTTTCTCTTTTAATTAAGGAATTGAAAAGGTCAAATGTAGTTTAATTCTTCAGCCTGCACTAACTGCTGCTGTGTCTGTATGCACAGGGTGGCAAGAATGTGCATTTTCTACTTGTGTCATTTGAAAGAGAATAAATTGTTTTACATCACACTGATTCAAATAGGAACATTAGGTAATTCAAAGCAGGAAAAGAGTATTTATCAGTTTACAGGATGGCTAAAATTTGAACTTAAAACTATTTCATTATGTGTGGATGCTTAATTAAATAAAACATAAGATTGTATTTTCTTCTTTTCTCTCTTAGGAGGTATCTTATGAAAGGACTAATATGCCAGCTATCTCTTGCTGCTTGCCACGATCTCCTATCTTAGTGCCTATATTAATTTTGCTGCCATAACACATTACCATATATTTAGTGGTTTAAAATAACACATTTATTATGTTTCAGTTCTGTAGATCACAGTCTGAAATGGATTTGACTGAGTTAAAATCAAGTGTTTGGGGGCTAAGATTTCATTTCTTCTGGAGGCTGTTGGGGAAATTCCATTTCCTTGCCTTTTTCTGATTTCTAGAGATTCTTGCCTTCCTTGGTTTGTGGCTCCTTTCTCCATCTTCAAAGCTACTAATCACCATTCAGACCTATTTTTCTATCAAATTTTTCCTGATTCTGATATTCCTCCCTCCTTTTCTAAGGGCTATTGTGATTATATGGGCCCATCCATATAATCCAGGATAATCTCTCCCTCTGAAGATTCTTAATCACATCCCCAAAGTTCCTTTTGTTCTAAGATAACCTTCACAGGTAAGGATTAGTATATAAACATCTTTGGGGAACCATTTTTCTGCCTAACATATCGATTTAAAACCATAGCTGCTTTATTTCTCATTATTCAGTGGGTCAGCAGTTTGTGTTGGGCTCAGCTGGTCTGTTCTTCTGCTGTTCTTCCCTAGGGTCATGTAGGATTTCTTAGTGTTTTGGCAAATTATCTGGGACTAGATAGTCTAAAATGACCTTACTTATGGATCTGGTGGTTGATACTGACTGTCAGTGAAACCATGTTTTTTCCAACTCACTTAACCTGGGCTTTTTCACATGGGGCAATATCCTAAGGGAGGGAGAACAGAAATTGTGTGGCTTCATGAGGTCTAGGATTGGAAGTCATGTAGAACATCACTGCTGCCATAGTTTATTGGTCAAAGCAAATCACAAGGGTGAGAAAATAGATTTTAACTTTTGATGTCAGCAGAAGGAAACTTGTAATCATTTAAAATCTTATATGGCTATTTTTATAAATTTTTTTAATCCTTAATATTCACATTTAATCTGTAACAGTTCTGATATTGGGGCGCTCATTTAGACTTAGTAACTTAGAATTTAACCTTTGGAATGTATTTTAACTATTATCATACATAGCATTTGGTGATTTTGAAAGACACCTGGAGTTTTGTGAATCTTTGACTAACCTTGTATTTTAACATTCTCTGATATAAATTTAGAAACTGCTTGAACGAACCCGTGCTAGGAGAGAGAATCTTCAGAAAAAGATGGCGGAGAGGCCCACAGCGGCAGCAAGGTCTGTCACTCATGCTAAGCGAGCCAGAGAGCCACTTTCAGAAGCAAGTAACCAGCAGTCCCTATCTGGTGGTGAAGGTAAAAGACTTTGTGGGGGAAAAGTAAAATTTGAATTTTTTTTAAAAAGATATATGTGAAAAGTTCATTATGCATGCAGAAGAACCAAGTCTTTTGGAAATAAATATGCCTCTAAGGACCTAGAACCTTTTAGACTAGCAGAATTTAAGAAATATTTAAAATAAATTAGTTGAAGTTTATTTTCTTCAATTCTAGTTATTCGTAAAAGCCCCAATGGAAGAAAAATAAAGGCGCATAGTAACATTTTATACTTGCAGTGCTATGAAGTTTTTCATCCCAACAGTCCCAGAGTAGCTGATCACTCATGTCAGATGGTATCTCATATGAATAAGACAGCAAGAGGCAGACTGCTTGCAAATGCTTGAGGTTTAATGAGCCTTTTTCATCCTGTGTTTGCTGAACCAACTTTATAGGACTGGGCTTGAAATTTAGGTTGTTAATCTCTAGACATGGTAGAATACACAAGCACCCCATTCCAAATTCACCTGGAATCTTATCCAATTCTTCCCTAAATTCTGGCATCCTCAAGTAGTATCAGCGAGCTGTTTTAGACTTTTTCTGGAGTATGGAAAAGCCTAGAGATAATTTTCCTTAGTACAACTTTAAAATACATATACAAAAAATTATTACAAAGGGAAAAACAATGTTACTAAAAAAGAGAAGAGGCCACTGTGCTGGCTTAGTTATTTTGGAAGCTAACCTTGGAAGGAGAATTATTTTTGCGTATTTTTACATTCTGAAAGGAGAGAGGGAAATACGTTACATATTTTTGGTATTCAGCCAGAAACAGGGATCTGGCCCCATCTAGGATCCTTTTTTCTGTGACACAAATTTGTTCTAATGAGTATTATATACTTGAAAACTAGTGTATGGAACTTCATTTTGATACTTAAGTGGAAATATTTACTGTAAACTTGCCGAATTCTGTAAACTTGCAGGCAATGTTGCATGTTAACATAGAAACATTTTTTAAGAAGTGGTTAGATGAATTTCTACAAGGTAATTCCATAAATGAGTTACCAAAGATCAGAAAGTATTATGACTGTATTTGATTACATTGGTGTTGCTGAGGGCAGTCATGACTTCCTGTTTATAGTACTTTGGTTACTGCCACAACAGAACACTTAGTTCGAAAGCCAATGAAAATGACCTTATATGAAATTCACATTCTTAGTTTTTAAAATATTAATTTTTCTGAGATATATTGAAAGTCATTCCTGGGTAGAAGTAATACGTTTTATATTTGGATACCTCCTTTTTGTTTTAGGGCCTTTTCACTTATTTTGTGGGTGTTTATAGAAGCTTAAAATGTAAAATGTTTAATATCTGTACTGATGAATTTGTGTGATATTGGCCATGTAATTCAGTTGCTTGTTCTAGTCCATTCCTCTCCTAAACCTTAAGTCACATGCCCTTCTACCCTTCACATGCCCATGAAGATTATTTCAAAAACCAGAAAATCTGTTTTCTACCCTTACTTCAGCTGTATGACTTTAGTTGGATAATTTAATTTCTCCTGCTTGATTTATCTTCTCTAAAAAAAAAATGAAATGATTTGATTATATGATCTTTAATATTTCTTAGGACACTTGCTTATTCTGCAAGTATGCACTTTTCATTTCCTATTGTCTTAACTATGTCAAGTATTATGCATGTATCTTAAGAATATTAAATTTCTTTTCAGTAGAATTATTAAACCATAAATTACATGTTCACTTAAAATAAATTTTTCATATCAGATTTCTAAGTTACTGAGAGACTAGAGTTTTTATATTTTTCTTGTAATTAAAAACAATGAAAGTATTAAAGAAACATGATTTATTAATTTGTTTTTACCTACTTCAAGTTTTCATGCTGTAAGAAATTACAGATTTTTTTTTTAATTTTAATTTTTTTTTTTATTTTTTACTTTTTTTCTCATTTGACATTGTTTACTCCTTGGTGTAGAAGAGCACAAATAATAATTATTTATATGAGAGGACATTCTAAGGTTGCTACTTAAAGATATTACATTGCTTAGGCAGTGATTTTATTTTTTTTTAATTTTTTTTTAGTTTTACAGACTGCATTTTGATTCATTATACACAAATGGGGTATGACTTTTCATTTCTGTGGTTGTACACAAAGTGGATTTACACCATTCATGTACATAGGGTAATAATGTCTGTTTCAGTCTACTATCTTTCCTTTCCCACCCCATCTCACCCCATTTCCATCTCTGCAATCCAAAGTTCCTTTATTCTTCCCTTACCCTCCTACAGTCCCCTGAGAAATTACAGATTTTTGAATGTTCTTTTTTATTTATTCTTTTTCATCTAGAGAAATCTTCTACAAAGCCATCACCATCAAAAAAACGTTGTTCTGACAGCACTGAAGTTTCTGATGTGGAAAATAAACAACCAGTTGAGTCAACTACTACAAAATCTTGTTCTCCAAGTCCTGTGTCTCCTCAGGTGCAGCCACAAGCATCAGCTAATGTCAGTGATTCTGTGACTGTTCCAGCATCACTGCTAGGTGTGGGGAGAGGGCTGAACTCAAGATTGGATGCAACCACAGGCTCTTCAGTTAAAACACGAATGCAAAAACTTGCAGAACAACGGCGACATTGGGATAATGATAAGACAGGTAAAAGTTCTATAGATGGCTTGGTCTATAAATCTCTTTCAGTAATATTCAGTTTATCATTTTGAAATTTTTATTAGTTAACATGTGATAGATAAATGCTTTGTTTAATCTATATGTAAGAGTATCATTTGCTTGCAAGTGGCTTGTATACCTATAGTTTATTTTTAAGTTGGTTATGTCCTTATTGAAGTAGATCAGAAGAGGTTCTTGGACTAGTTCACAGAAACTGACCTTATAACTGAATTACCTTCTGTTTGCAATGAAACTGGTAGAGAAAAAACTAGACTTGGTATTATTAGTATTGCTGACTCTTAGCTCTGTATTTAAGGAGTCCTATTTCATGGATTCACTAATTAAATATACTTCAGTAATAAGATATATACAATGCTTTTTAGTAGGAGAGAGAAAAATGTCAAAAACAACATGGAGCATCTGCAGAGCATATTCTTATGCTACAGTAAAGAGATGAAGCGATGGGATTCTTATTTTTTAACTTTTTGTGGTTGTAGATTTTATTTTTGTTTATTTTTATGGGGTGCTGAAGATGGAACCCAGTGCCTCACACATGCCAGGCAAGTGTTCTGCCGCTGAGCTATAGCCCCAACGCTACAGCCCCAGACCTGAAGTGGTGGAATTTTTGCCTTTCATGCACCTCTAATCAGATGAGATGACTGAGAAGTAAATCAACAATTATGCAGCAAGATTATTCATGCTGTGATCAATTTTGTCTTCTGACTTGTTCCAAAAAAAACCAAAACAAAACAAAACAAAAAAATTGAGTTGACTTTCAAAACTACCTGTATTGTTAAATAAGAAAAATAAGGAAATCAGGGTGAAGAGAAAATATGAAAAGGAAAAACACAGAAGTGAAAGGTAAAGTTAGTTTATTACATACAGGCCCTAAGGTCCTCCTCCTCTTGCTAGCAGCCAATGCAAAGAGGTAAAACAACTATCAGTGTAATGTTTATAAGCTAAAAGCAGAACCTTCATTGACAATAACACTTGAGAGAACTTTTTCCCACATGTCCTCAAAGAGGATATTGTGTCTTCTTTGTAAAGATATACCTAAAATAAACCTGTAAGGTTTCTCAAGGTAGGAAGATGACCTGGCTCCAAACAGTTTAGTTGTGAGCCGGTAGTGCAGGTAGACAGCTGAGTACAGATAGACAGCACGATGTAGTGAGGTAGCTTAAGTACTGGTACACAGCTCTGGGCAGGTTGTTAGCTCAGTGCGGGAACAGTTCATTTTAGGAGAAGTTGTGTGCAGGCAGATAGTTCATTATAAGTTGACAGCATAGTACAGGTAATAGCACAGTGCTGGTAGACAGTATTGTCCAGGTATACAACTCTGCTTTTTTATCTAAGGAAGCATTCTTCAAGTTGTGGCTCTTAAGCTGGCCCATGTATTCAAAATCACTTAGACTGTTGGATTAAAATCTTAAAAGTACAGTGGAGCCCTAGGTATGCTTTTTTATTTTTAAAAAGTTCTTTACTTCTGATGCATAGCCAGAATTGAGATCCAGTGATCTGAAGAAATGGATGAATTACATATATTTTAGGCATTCTTCCATTACTATGAATTCTTTTAACTAAAATTTTGATAATTATTGGACAGTACTTTACAATTATGTGTTCTGGCAGTGATGATCTTAATCTCAAGAGCAACTATGGCATTAATATGGTAGGCATTGTAATTTTTTTCTTGTTTTAATGTAGTATAAATATTTTTTATTCTAATAGTATGTAATTTGTAAAATAATCTTATAAGATATATAACACTATTACCTTTATTTTATAGAAGAGGAAACCAGGTTCATAGAGGCCAGGAACCCTGGTCCAATGGTTTGACCCTAAACCTCTATTTCCAGCTCTGACCTATTTCCAACTTTGACCTCCCTGATGCTTTTTGGGCACATAATGGAGTTCACATAGTTTATGGTGTCATCTACCTATTAATTTTAACAGTGGATGAGGTTAAGCATGTTCTTTGTAAAGCCTGAGGAGAGTAATGAGTAAATGTGTCTGACAGGTAAACATTCCATTTCTGTCTTATTGGAAATATTCATGGGTAGCAAAGTGTATATTTTTCTTAATTAAAAACCAGACAAGAACAAAAAAGGTTGTAGCTGTGTTACACATGGTCAAAAAACAACCAGGGTCCTAAAAATTCTAGGGCATAATGCATCATTGCAGTGATTTTTGAATATTTTAAAAGCAAATATTAGCAAATGCCTCAGTCTTGACAATAAATCTCATTAAGGCACAATATGCTCTAGATTTTAAGAAATGAAAATTGTGATTCAAATGTTTGTAATAAATGGTTTAGTGAATTCTAAACAGAACTATGGGTATAAATCAGTTAATGTTTGAGGACTTATACTAAAATTTAATTTATCTGAAGCCTTTCTTTCTGATAGAGAAAGAGCCAGAGATATATTAAGCCCATTCCAAAAACAATACAATAAAACTGTCATCCTCTTAGAGGCAGGGCTTACTCTAAGGAAAATGATAGAAGTTTGTGAAAGTGTATCATAAGGAAAGTGTAGTTAGGGAACTTTTCTGGGGGTAGAAAAGCTGATAAACTAGATTTTGAAGCAGCTTGTTTTAGATAAGATAAATTAGGGAAAAAAAAAGAGGTAAATAACATGAACATACTGTGTATGAAGAGCTGGCATTTGTTGTATAGCACCTGTGGTAGGAAAGCAAAAATATGAAAAAGGCCTGGTTGGGTTTAACCAGAGGTGATGGGGTAAGTACCAGTACAGTTTAAAGTACACAAGTGTTTTAGAAAGATCACTCTGGCATCCAAATTGAGAGGAAATTGGACAGGGCAGAGATTTAAAGCAGGAATCCCAGTTAGAAAGCTAATACCATAATCTAGGTGCACAATGATGAAGTCTTGTGGAAGTGAAGAGGAGAAAGTGGATTTGAGAGATTTAGGAGGCAAAATCCATAGGACTTAATGACTAGATGAAGGGTAGTCATTGAGATTCCTAGTCTCAATGACTGAGCAGTTGGTGAGGTTATTTGCTGAGAGGAAGAGTATGGTATTGGGGGTGATTTCTACTTCAGATATGTTATTTGAGACATCTGTGGGAGACCCAAGTGGAGGTAGCTGGCAGTTGGAAGACAATAGGCTATGGAGATAGAAAGCTCGTAAAGATGATGTCTTAAATGGGAAAGAAATGATATATTTTAGGAATGTCAAGAAATAACAGTGTATATTATATACTGGCATATAGTGACAATAGCAAAACCAACTTCAGAGCAGTGGAGTAGGCAGGTGATATGAATGGTGACTGAATATTGCACAGGGAAAGAGACAATATTGCATATTTGAAGAACATGAATGGTTTTCAAATTTTTATTTAAAAATTTTTATAGGTACAATGTAATTATACATAATAGTGGGATTAACAGTATGAATGTTGATGAAAGATGCTTATTTTTATTTTTAAGATGAAAGATCCTTAATGTGCAGAGTAGAGAGAGTTTGTAGAGAGGAAGAGGGTTGTTTGGAGCAAGATCCCATAGAAGGTTTTGGAGGGGATAGAATTGAAAATGCGGGTAGGGGTAGAAGCCTTAAACAGAAGGAGGGGTACCTCTTTCTTTGAATTTGTGGAATAGGAAGTGCCATGAACTTTGACTTCCCTGTATACATACTTCCCTGTGCATACCGGTCTAGATCCTACATCAGTTAAATCATCACTATTTGGAATTTATCTCCAAATGAAGTAATTGCAGAAAAACTTTTGATTTGGTTTAATTCTGTGCTATCCAAATAGTATCCTTTAGGTATATGTAATATTTATATTTAAATTAATTAAAGTAAAATAAAATTTAGTTTCTGAGTTCAAGTGCTCATTAACTATGAGTGACTAATGGTTCTGATATTGAACAGCATAGATACGTAACTTAATCATCAGAAAATTCTGTTGTATGGCACTGGTCTGATTTTTAAAATAAAAAGTGCTCGTGGGATATTTAATCTTAAGTTGTGCAGTGCTGTAATATCATTAATTAACTTCAAAAGTATAGCCTTAAACATGTGGTATCTATCTATAATAGATTAATAAATTGAAAACAGTGGGTGTTAACAGTGTTTTTTTTTTTAATATATTTTTAGTTGTCAATGGATCTTTATTTTATTTATTTATATGTGGTGCTGAGTATTGAACTCAGGGCCTCACGCATGCCAGGCAAGCGCTCTACCACTGAGCCACACTCTAGCCCAATAGTATTTTCTTTTTAAATTTAGATTAGGTATCATTTGATTTGAAGAAATACTGTTAAATTTAAGTAGCTTGGTATTTCATACATATGAAAGCTTTCACTGATTCTTAAACTTATTAAATCTGATTTATAAACATTTTATATGAAATCCTGTTATTATACATAAGTATAACTCTTGAACATGGTTTTTAACTTTTATTGAAAATATTTTCAGATGATATACCCGAAAGCTCACTCTTACCATTGCCATCTGAGGAAAAGGCAGCCTCCCCTCCCAGACCACCCCTTTTGGATGCTTCAGCAACCCCACTTGGGAGAAGGGGCCGTCTAGCCAACCTTGCTGCAACGATTTGCTCCTGGGAAGATGATGTAAGTTACTCATCTGCAAAGCAAAACAGTGTACAAGAACAGCCTGGTACTGCTTGTTTATCCAAATTTTCCTCTGCAAGTGGAGCATCTGCTAGGATCAATAGCAGCAGTGTTAAGCAGGAAGCTACATGCTGTTCCCAAAGCGATGGCGATGCCTCTTTGAATAAAGCCCCATCCTCTAGTGCTGCTAATGAGTCTTCGGTTAATGCCTCAGTTTCCAGCTCTTTGGTGAGTCAATACCATTTGGGTCTTTGGAAATCTTTTCTTTTTTGTTGTGAGTAGTAATGATTACATATGTATGTAGGTATTTATTTTATAGTATATGCATGGAATATTCATATTTTTAGAATATTAGTTTTTTAGAAAGTGAAAATCATAAGTTTGGTAACCTATCCCAAGATAAATTAGCATTTTGCAACTGAAATTACACTAGTTAATGAAAAAGCATATAATGAAATGATAAATGTAAAAGCATATAAGGATCCAAAGCATATAATGCAATGGCAGAGCCTCTTGGTCATCAAGGGGAAGGGAAGTTCTAAAAATTAATTCCTCCATTAGAATACTTTATAGATACAAATAATTATAAGATATTGAATATTTCTGGAAAGATGTAATAAATAAATTAGTTGCCTTCAGGAAGGCAAATTGCCTAACAGGACTATTGGGATGATACTTTCATTGTATATTCTTTCAAATATTTGAAACTTTTTCACTATATGTGTATCACCTTGATAGTTTTTTAAAACAATGTGAAAAAAGTATCATGATCTTGACCACTGTCTTTTAGTGTAGAATCTTTGAAATTCGACCAGTATTCAGTTACAGTTTTCTCACATAATTAGAAGTATGTCTTTGTAAAAATTACTTAATTTTGCAAAATCTTATTTTTCTTTATGTAAAATGGGGGAAAAAGGTTATTGGCAGGGCTGAAAAAGTTAATATGCATAAAGCACTTAGCATAGTGCCTCTCTTCATCATAAATTTTGAATAATTTATTTATAGTTAGCCATCAAGCACATAGTACTATAGGTTGAGCATTCCTAATCTGAGAATCTGAAATCCTAAATGCTTCAAATTCTGAAACTTTGAGTGCTGACATGATACTACAAGTAGAAAATTCCACACCAAGAAACCTCGTTTTATGCATAAAATTATTAAAAATATTAAATAAAATTAACTACAGGGTATGTACTTAGGTGTATATGAAACAAGTAAATTTTGTTTTTATTGGTTTCCTTTTTTCTTTTTTTTTTTTTGGGTGTGTGTGTGCTGGGAATTGAACCCATGGCTTCTTGTGTGCTAGGCAAGCACTCTTGCCATTAAGCTATATATGTTTAGACTTGTGTCACACCCTCCAAGATACTTTGTTACAAATATTCTGAAATTGAAAAAGTCCAAAATTTGAAACACTTCTAAGTTCCAAGCATTTTGGATGAGGGATACTCAACCTGTATTTCGTTGAATCAATATTAACTTAATCAAAATACATATTAAATCTGTAACTTGTTCTACTATAGTTAAGAATACAATAAAAATACTAAAATAGGGAATCAGTATATTATGTGGACTAAACTACATATTATAATTTAAATGCTACCATTTTGTAAGTTGATTTTTTTCAAACCAGTTTGAACTATTAGAGGCCATGAATTCTTTGCATAAGTCTTGTATAGGAGTTACCAAGTAAATAGGATTTAAATTGTTTCGTTATAGGACTACCTATAAATATTATGAATGTTATTGTTTACCTTAAGTGTTATCATGTTTCAGAAAGCTACTTGTTCCCCAGTGAAATCCTCTACATCCATCACCAATGCTAAAAATTGTGAGGTACAAAATCCTGAGCTACTTAAAAAAACTCCTGTTAATCCTTTGAGAACAGAGGATTTGAAACCAGTTGTGAAGCCAGCTTTATCCCAGACAGTTCTCTCCAAAGAAGAAGTAAATACAGAAATTTGTCTGCAGTCTCAATCTAAAGACAAATCTACAACACCAGGTTATGTATTTTTTTTTTAAATATAAAGCTGCTGCTGACTATATTTAAGATATGTTCTCAGCATTTGAATATTTCTAATTGTGAGTGATAAGAATGTTGGTTTGCCAAGGCAAGTGCCCAAACATTCTGACTTCTTATTGAGCTTTATTTGATTGAATGAATGTTCATTAGCATAGACTAGCTCATTAATTGGACATAGTTTTTGCCCTGTTTCATTTTAACAATTTAAACATGCTTTTCCTGGGATAACCGTGCTAGATACTTTTAAAACTAATTTTAATGCAGAAAAGCATTAAACTGGGAACCACATTTTAGGGGCATAAATGAAAAAACATTCTTGTAACCAAGTGTGCAGAGCAGTCTTTCTTAACCTTCATTATGAAGTCACCCCAGAAGCAGAGAGAAGTGAATGTGCATACAAATGACTCCACTCCCAGTTATCTTTACATGTATATACTGTGTGTGAATCCATGCAAGTCGAAGTTCATATTTCTTACCATAGTAAACTGATGCTCCATGAATGCTCATATTATGAGGAACTTTTATCTCCTGGCATAATCCACATATTATTGATTGAGAAATGCACAACTGAAAAAAATGGTGCAAATATATGGTGCTATTGTTAACTTTGAACTCTATTCTTTTTCATGGGAAAGACTATTTTAATTCTTAAAAATAAATCTTTCCAGAAACTACTCATTCTAAAGGGAAAGTAGACAGAGAGATGAATGGGAGAGGTAGAAATCAGTAGTCAGTTTCCAGATAAACTGCAATGAAAATTAGAAATAAGGGGTTGGGGAGTTGCTCAGAAGTGGAATGCTTGCCTAGCATTTACAGGACCCTGGGTTCAATCCCCAGCAGCCCCACATCCCCCAAAAAGAGGAATTGGAAGCAATATCTCCACTTGGAATAGGACTAGTTATTCTCAGTTTTCTAAAAATTTAAGGCTTAGATAAGAAGCATTCTTTTTATTATTCTTGGTTACTGTGTGTAATCAGAATCATATTACCATGTTCTCAGATATTTAATTTAGGTGTTTCTTTGCATTTGTAATGGACTGCAGTTTGAGATATGGCACAGAGTGATAATAAGTGATAGGTGGAGTCTTCAAAGTATGGTGACAGACAAATTTTGCCCTTTGTTTTTTTACAAAGAAAGTTTTATTGGAACACAACCACAGCCATTTGTTAACATAGTGTCCTGTGGTTGCTTTCATGCTATAATGAAGAATGACATAGTTGCAATAGAGGCCACATGGCATATATAAAACCTAAAATATTTACTCTCTGATCATTTATAGAAAATTATTTATTAACCTTTGACATAGTTAAGCTTATTTTTATATGATGGAGGAGGTCATATATACATCATTTGCCCTACTGTAAATATAACATACTGTTTCAAGTAAGTATAATTTTAAGACTTTGTAAAATTAAGAAATTCCTTTGTTGAGATGGGTAATTCATAATTTTTTTTTGCAGTGGTGGGAGGGAATTGCAGATTTTCATGTAGTAGACTTCTAAAAGCAGTATAAAATAAATTGAACTGTAGAAATGTAAGTAGTTAGAGGTTATTATGGTATTATGGTCAGGACACATATTTGTTAAGGGAGAGATTAATTAATTTGCATATAGTCTGTTTCTGATCACTTAAAGTTTCATTTGAGAATTTTCTAATTCACACTGCCCTTTCACCTTACCTTCTTTTTTTAAAATATTTTTTTGTTGTTGATGGACCTTTTATTTTATTTACTTATATGCGGTGCTGAGAACCGAACCCAGTGCCTCATACATGCTAGGCAAGCACTCTACCACTGAGTCACAACCCTAACCCTCTACCTTCTTAATTTTTGTTTTCTCTTGTGGTGCTGGGAATGGAACCTTCTTGGGCCTTGCTCATGCTAGGCTAGTGTGGTACTACTGAGTTACATTCCAGATCCCAAATTATTGTTTGTTTGTTTTTTCTTCTTTAAAGAACTGAATCCTAATTTAAGGACATGTAATTAAATAAAATTCTATAGTAATTTTTTGAACTATTTTCTTTGTGAATGAATATTCCTAGTAGAATCAAAGCATATTGTAACTATAATGGATTTAGAACTTTTCCCATAGAAATTATAATTATTGCTTAGTTTGAATAGCCTCCAAAAATGCATATTTTGTTTATAGGAGGAAGAGGAATTAAACCTTTTCTGGAACGCTTTGGAGAGCGTTGTCAAGAATACAGCAAAGAAAGTCCAGCTCATAGCACACCCCAGAGGACTCACATTATCACTCCAAATACAAAGGCCATCCAAGAAAGATTATTTAAGCAAAACGCATGTTCATCTACTACCCATTTAGCACAACAACTCAAGCAGGTATGGCTTGCTGCATTTAACATTTTTTTATTACATGGTCTCAGCATGGAACCTAGAAATCAAGATGTGAATTCTAATACCAGTCTTTCTGAGATAAATAATATCTTGATTTTCTGTGTCACTCGTTGCAAATTGGAAATATTGTCCTATATTCTATTTGCAGTGTGAACTTTTAAATTTTAAAACTGATTCTTGTGTAAAATACTACTTTTGATGGGTTTAGGAACGTGAAAAGGAACTAGCATGTCTTCGTGGCCGATTTGACAAGGGCAATTTATGGAGTGCAGAAAAAGGCGAAAGCTCAAGAAGCAAACAACTAGAAACAAAGCAGGTATTGTAAACAAAAGATATAAAAGTGAACTGGGTACCAAAGTACTGTTGGGACCTAATTTGTAGTTCTGTATTGTAGAAAAAAAAATTTTACACACTTTCCTGTTCAATTAAGTGTGACACTTTCCTTCCATAAACTGCTTAAATGTACATAATAACTGCTTTTCTTATGATGTTTTCCCTTTCAGTGGAACTCAACCATATTCACTGATGTCCTTAAAATCAAATAAAAAATTATTTTCATCATTAAATTTTAGATTGTTATATTCTACTGAGATGCTGGTTTCAAAGTGCTTTTTAGAATCTACTTTTTTCATTGATAACTATTTATCGCTCTCAAAATACCATATCTAGGTGATCTGTAAATTCTTTCTGTTAACACATACCTCCTAAATTTTTCTTTATTCTTATCAAATTTCAGTCTTCAACAAAATTCCACTTAAAATATAGACTGTGTTCTATTTTATTTTCATGCTTACTGTGTACAAACTATTGTGTTAGAATGTTATTTTGAGCTAATAGAAATATAGTGGGGACCAACAGAAAGTAAAAGAACAATAAATGTAATCAGCATTCTTTGAGAAAGGTCTATCTGCTTGATTTTGTTTTTTTTATCAGTTCTCTTGATTAACAAGTGACACTTCCCAGAATTTTGACCTTAACCTCCCCCCAACCCCCTTATTTGCCCTGGAACATCCCTATCTCATCTAAATTCAGCCAAGGGCAGAAATACTGATGACTTCAGCTTTATTGTATGCTTATCTCACTCCTGAACTCTAGACTTGATTGTCTAGTGAAGTCCTTTGCAAAACCTTTCCCTTGTAGTCTTTGTCTTCTTAAGGCTTTATTGTATACTTTTTCATCTGGAAGTTGTTTGGCTTCTTTCCCTTATTTACTGTGCCTTCCTATCACTTGCCCTTATTTCACATGCACATAAACATATACATCCAGTTACAAGTTTTCTAAATCTGTCCATGTTTTTCTCTGTCATTACCATAGTCACTACCATAGTTTTGTATTGGACACCCTGTTTCTAATTTGGCTACTCTCCAATTCTTCCTCATGACTGCTAGAGAAATATTTTTTAAAGGCAAATATTCACTTATTCCCTTGCTTAAAATCTTGGAGAGTTCCCTATAGACATCATGAGAAAAACACATGAACTGCTTGGTTTGAAATGGTCATTTCTTGCTGAACTCTTCCTCCTGCTCTTCTAAAGGTATGCTTTAGTCCTGCCATGCAGAGTATTTGCAGTTTTTTCAAATGTACCCAAGTGTTCATATCTCTGTCTACTGTTGCCTTCCTGTTCTTTCTGCCTGGAGTTGGAGAATGCAGAGGATAGGAGCGCAATAAATTTGTATCGGAAGGAAGGAAGGAATGTGCTGATCCTTGCCACCAGTATTCAATACTTATACAACACCTCTATTGGTTCCCTATGCCCCTCCCTTTCTTTGCCTCCTTTGGATGCAGACTCTTCCACAGAGGTGTCTGTACTTGCTGCCTCCAGTTTTTTTCCTCTCTCCTGTCTTAAACTTTCTCCACTCAGGCTCCTGCCACTGTCCTCTCCCCATCTGTGATCTTCAGTGATCACTTTGTTTCCACTTTTTTTAGCTTGACATATTAACAGCATTTGACGTTGTTGATTATCTTTTCTTTTGAAGTCCTGCCAGTATATATAGTTGCATGGTTTTTCTCCTATGACTCTGGAGAGTATAGGGCAATGGCTCTTAAACTATTTTGTAGTATATAATTCCCATTTGACCTGTGAAGTTCCTCTCCAGACAGTGGCACATGTATGTGAAAAAAATTCTGAACAAAGTGATAGGGAGTTCAGGAGTCTCCTTTCCACAAGAGGAAAAGGAGGAAAATGTAATTGAATACAGCATTATTAAAGTCAAATGAAGAGGGAAACCTTTGGGAGGGAAGGAGTAGTCAGTATTGTCAAGTGTCGCCAAGTGTGGGTTGAACCAAATTCACTGGGGTTTGAAGGAAGTTTGTTGTGATGTGGCCGAAGCAGTTTTGGTGAAGTGGCGAGGGTAGAATGCAGTAGTAATGGGCTGAGGAGGGCAGAGGAGGCAAAGAGTAGAACCAGTGAGTAGGCAGTTCTTAGCAGTTTGGTTCTAAAGGGGAGGGAGAAGGCAGTTGGTGCTAGAGGGGAGGAAGAAGCAAGGTACAGTTTGTGTTTGTTTTGTTCTTTTTGAGACTTAAGTCAGAAAAGACCTAGTAGCAAGCAAGAAGTTAGAGAAGATAGAAGGGAGAGTGATAATTGATGGGATGAGGTGATAGTGGATGAACTTGGAGCACAGTGATGGGAACAGAACCAATTTGAATAATCTGGTGTGATAAAAAGGAAAAGCGGGGGGTGAGGAGTATAGCTCAGTGGCAGAGCACTTGCCTAGCATGTGTGAGGCCGAAGGACTACAAAAATACATACATACTCATAGATACATACACACACAAAAAAACACATACACACACATACATACATAAGGAAGAAGTGAAACTTCAGGTACTGGTGGTCTTAGGACTACGATGGCAGAAAATTGATGGACTTTCCATATGATAGTGCCTGTTTTGTTCCTTGTTAAGAAAAAGAAGGTGATAACTTCCAGCCTTTTGCTAAGATCAAGTGTAAAAAAGGAAAGGTAATGGGCAGTACTTCCAGGATGGTAGAACAAAGAACTAACTTAGAAACAAAAAATAGGGAATAGTGCTGAGACTCAGATGTGATGTGAAACCATACGCTTATTTATTTATTTTTTATTTTATTTTATTTTATTTTGTACCGGGGTGCTTAACCACTGAGCCACATCCCCAGCCCTTTTTGTTTATTATTTTGAAACAGTCTTGCAAAGTTGCTTAGGACCTCACTAAGTTACTCAGGCTGGCTTTGAACTTGTGATCCTCCTGCCTCAGCCTCCCAAATTCTTGGGATTACAGGCATGCAACAGTATGCCCAGCTTGAGACCATAAATTTATCGTGGAGCCAAACTCCATAGATGAATTTTCTCTAGGCATATCAAAAGAATCTGGATATAGATTTGGAGAAGTTGGGTTGGTCCAGGATTGGGGTATTGCCAGACAAGAGGAATGGAACTATGGTTAAGGTGTGGGAATTGAATATATTAGTAGGATAATAGTTGCAATGAAGGGTCATTAGGTCTATCCTGGATGAAGATGTAAGAAATAGGTAAGAGATGAAAGGAAGAAAAGCATCAAATAACCAGAGATATCCATGATACCAAAGAATGGGATCTTGTAATTCCTGAGCAAGAGGGCTAGAGAGGTTAGAGATGTGATTAGGTTGAGATATTTGGGTTTGGAGTTTCAGAGAAGCACAGACAGATTTCAGTTGATAGCTGAATTGGAGCAGTAGTAAAAGTATCTGGAGTTGAAGTGTTCATGCAATCAAGAGGCCAAGGTTTTTATTGTTTGGATGATGACATATTCTGAACTAGAGTTGTGTTGGAGAATGTGGAGGAGAGACTCCTGGGTTATTAACTGACACCAATGAGTTGGGGTTGAGGGGGGAGAGTGCACTATAACCAGATGACTGGTCTCAAAGAACAGGAGCTTTAAAAGAATTAAAGCTGGACACAGTGGTGCACACCTGTGATCTCAATGACTTAGGAAACTGAGGCAGGAAGATTGCAAGTTCAAGGCCAGTCTCAGCAGCTTAGCAAGATCTTGTCTCAAAATAAAAATAATAAAAGCAATTGGGGGATGTAGCTCAGTTTTAAAGTACTCCTGGGTTGGATCCCCAGCCCCCACCCCCCAAAAATTTTTTTAAAAAGAATTAATAAATAATAGCATGAAAACATCATTAGGAACTGATGAGGAGGCTAATCTCATGTTGTCAGGGTTTAGGTGAGAGAACTCCCTTTATTTCAGAAGTTTGTGGGGTAAGTCCTGTTTTTACCAGAGAGCAAGTTTTTGTAGAATGAAAGTGGAGGGAATATTTAATGAAGAGGTAAAGATTTAGGGGTGTTTGTTTGCTATGAAAGAGGTTTGTTGGATATACTTCACGAGTTTTTGAAGAGGGTAATGCAGCAGAGTTTGACTTGAGAACTAAGTCCAGAGCGGTATGCAGGTGAGACTAATAAAGAAGAGAAGGTAAAAGTGAAAAGATTATTGCAATAGTTAATATTGAATTGAATGCCTACAATTCAATTGAATGCCTGGTGTTTGGATACCTTTATTACATTGTATCATTGAATCCTCACAATAGCACTGTAAATTAGGTAATAAAGTTATTTTCCTTTTTCTGGGTGAGGGACTGAAATTTAGGAAAGTAAATCATTTGTTCAAGCATGATTCAACTGGTAAGTACTGACACCGGGGATTCTAACAAGACCTGACCCCAGAACTTTGCACTTTAAGTGCTGAGTTTATTCTAAGGCAGTGAACCTTAGTATAGTGATTTTTGTTTGGCTTTATGTTTTCAAAGCTTTGACTTAAGCCTTTGAGAATTAGCTTGGTTGCTTTCCTTTACTACCATAGTGGTTGGTTTGTACATTTGCTCCACAAGTATTTGAGTGTTTACTGTATAACAGCACATAAAGATTTTTACTCTAAAGGTAGTCTCAGCCCATTTGTCTCACTTCTGAAATGCTCTTGCCATATCTGTTTTCCCCTTGTCAGACTCCTTGTCTGTGGTTAAAACAGTATGCAGCACAGCATTTGAGAATTTACTTTGTTTTTGTACATCAAAAATTTCTAATACACAAGACAATATACTCTGAAAGTAGCTTTGGAACAAGGATACTTGAGTTTGTGTACTGGCACTGCCAGTCACTGTGTGTGGAAGTTACTTAACTCATGTGCGTAAGTTTTTTTATCTATGAAATGGAGACAGTAGGACATAAGTGTGAGGGTTATTGGGAGAATTAGGTAAGGCAATAGATATCAAGTGTTTAGAAAGGTGCTTGGCACATTTTAAGCAGTATGTATTGTGGTTAGTCTTTTATTTGGTTGTTTTGCTACTGCTTTAATTGGAACATCTTTAAACAAACACAAAAAATGGATGGTCCTCTTCTATAACTTTGTTAATGAATAAAAAGATTCAGATGAAGGCATTTTTTTCTTTACTTCTTTGAATTTCTGATCTGTTTTTGTCCTTTCTGTTTTTGCCTTCTCGAGTAACTGTTAAGTAGAATCATGATGTAGGAACTGCAACTGATTTTATAGGCGTGGATGGTGATAAGTGACATAGTAGGAATTGTTTTTCCTTTTGCATGTTGTACCTTAATTACTCTGTAAAACTGAACTCTGATGCAAATTTTAATTCTCTCTTGCCTCCTAGTCCCTAAAAAAGATTCTGAATACTGACAATTACCAAGAATATGAACTAGCACTGAGAACTTGTGTTCTTAGCTAGACTGGATCCTTTTATATACATTGTCCCTTCTATTCTATATGAGGAAGCATATTGAATAATATTTAGTAATAGTCTTATTTCATTTAATAATATATAAAAGATAAAATTATAGTTTTGGGAAATAAAATTTGCCTCTTCATTTGCTTTTTGCAGGAAATCCACTGTCAGAACACTCCCCTCAAGAAACATCAAGTAATCTCAAATACACAGTCATTTCCAGAAAATCAGACACCAGCAAAATCCTCTAATACAGAACCTACAGGTCAGTTTTTCCTTTTCTGCTTAAAATGTAGCTTCCAGTCTACCATAGATCTGGCAATTGGATTGCAGAACAAAAGTATTGCTATTTCAAAGATATCCATTTCTTCTTTTTCATTTACTTTTCCATTTCTATCCATGTAGAGAACTTCCTCTTTAGTTCTCTTCCTGGAGTGAGAACTCATATACTATTGATGAGAGTGTAATTTCTACAACTCTTTTTTTTGAGAAACATTCAGTAATATATATTGAATTGCACTTTAATTCAACTTTTCTGCAAGTGATTCTGTGAGATGAATTCCTGAACTATTAGTAGTCAGAGCTATATGTACAAAGAGATTCATTGTAGCACTAAATGATGGTAAGATTGAAATGACCTAAATGCCTATCTGCAGAAGGCTGTTCAGATGAATTCTGTATAGCCATGTAATCAAATATATAGCTGCCTGAGACTGAGGTAGCTTTATGATGATACTTAATATATCATAGATGCTTTTAAAATTTTTATTTTATTTTATTTAAAATATCCAAAAATTTTAAAAAATTTGTGATTAAGAACACACTATGTAAAAATGTACTCATTTAACTATGTTTAAGTGCATATTTCAGTAGTGTTAAGTATGTTCATATTGTTATGAAATAGATCTTTTTCAGAACTTTTTCATCTCGTAAGACTGAAACTCTATAATAACATATTTCTATTTCTTCTTCCTCCTCCAAGCCCTAGTAACCACCATTTTAGTGTTTGGAAGTGTATAGGAGCTGGGTGTGGTTATGCATGCCTGTCATCCCAGCAACTCTGGCGGATCACAAGTCAAGGCCAGCTTCAGCAACTTAGAGAGATCCTCTCCCAAAATAAAAAAATGTAAAGAGGACTGGAAATGTAGCTCATTCGTAAAGTGCCTTTTAGTTCAATCTCCTGTACCAAATTAAGAAGTTTTTTGGAAAGTGAATTCTATTTCTATGAATTTGACTAATTTAGGGACCTCTTGAAGTGGAATCCCTCTTTTCTGCAGGGATATATTCCAAAACCCCTAGTGGATACTTGGAATCTTAGATAATACTCAACTCCATATATACTTTTTTTTTTTTTTAATGCCTAATAGTATTGCCACATGGTATCAGTTAATCTGTCCTTCCATGTTTTATGCCCTGTTGATTCCTTTTTATCACTACCTTGTGCTTTGGGGCCGTTATTAAGTAAAATAATGACTGAGATGACTGAGTGACTGGAGGGTAGGTAGTGTTAGTAGTGTGATACACTGAATAAAGGAATGATTCACTTGCTTGGCAGGATGTAATGGCTCAGAGCTGACTGGAATTGGAAAGTGTGTGACTCTGTCATACCACTCAGAAACAAAGTACAATTTAAAACATTGTTTATTTCTAGAATTTTCCATTTAATATTTTTGGACTATGATTATAGGTAACAAACGGTAGAAAGCAAAACAGTGAGTAAATGGGGAATACTGTAGTTTTTATTTGTGACTGACTTATTTCATTTAGCAAAAGTCCTTAAGGTTTACCATATTGTAGACTGTGATAGAACTTTTTTTTTTTTTTTTTTTTTTTAGTACTGAAGATTGAACCCAGGGAGCTTTACCACTGAGCTATATCCCCAGTCTTTTTCATTTTTTTGTTAAATTTGAAGGTAGGGTTTTGCTAAGTTGCTAAGGGCCTCACTAAGTTGCAGAGATTGACCTTAAACCACCGTATTGTTTTCCATAACAGTGGCTCCATTTTATATTCCCACTGACGGTACCCAAGGACTTCAGTTATTCCACTTCTTACCAATGCTTTTTTGTTTTGAGGTATTTTTTATCTTTCTTTTCTTTAATAGTAGCTACCTTAACGAGAGTGGGTGATATCTCATTGTGGTTATTATTTGTCTTGAATAGTGACGTTTAACATCTTTCCATGTGCTTATTGGCCAGTTGACTATCATTTTTGGAGATATATAATGCAGGTCCTTTTCTCATTTTATAATCTTTTGATTTGTTGTTGTTGAGTTATAGAAGTTATTTATACATTCTGAATATTAACCCCTATTTCAATGTGTAATTTTTAAATATTTCATGCTAATCCATAGTTGCCTTTTCAGTTTGTTGATTGTATTCTTTGGTACACAAAAATTTCTCTGTCTGTCTCATTTGCCTTTCTTTTGGCTATTGTCTTTTCTTTTGGTTTTATGTCCAAGAAATTATTGTAAAATTCAGTGTTGAGAAACTTTCCTCTTTTTATGAATTTTATAGTTTTGCATCTGTAATCTATTTTGAATTAATTTTTATATGTGGTATAAGAGTCTAACTTCATTGTATTGTATGTGTATATCCAGTCTTCCTAGAATCATTTGTTGAAGAAACTCTTATTTTCTTTTTGAATCCTCTTAATGCCCTTTTTGTTTTGTTTTGTTTTTGCAGCACTAGGGATTGAACCCAGGGTCTTGTGCTTGCAAGGCAAGCATTGTACCAACTGAGCTATATCCCCAGCCCCTTGATGCCCTTTTTGAAAATCATTTGACCATATATGTGAAGTTTTATTTCTGTGTTTTCTATTCTGCTCTATTTAAAAAAAATTTTTTTAGTTGTTGATGGACACAATACCTTTATTTAATTTATTTATTTTTATGTGGTACTGTGAATCAAACCCAGTGCCTCATATGTGCTAGGCAAGTGCTCTGCTACTGAGCTATAACACCAACCCTCTATTCTGTTCTATTGATCTATATGTTTGTCTTTGTGCCAGTACCACAGTGTATTGGTTACTATAGATTTGTAGTAAGTTTTTAGTCAGGAAGTATGAATCCTCTAACTCCGTTCTTCTTAAAAAATATTTTGGATATTTAAGTTCCCTTTAAATTCTTTATGAATTTTAGGATATATCTTTTTTTTAATATCAGAAAAATATGCAATTAGGGTTTAATGGGAATTACATTGAATCTATAGGTTACTTGGATGATGCTGACATAGTAATAATATTAAATTTGAATCATGAACATGGGTGTCTTTCCTTCTATTTGTGTCTTTCTTAATTTTTTTTAGCAATGTTTTATAGGTTTCGGAGTATAAGACTTTCAACAACTTGGTTAGGTTTATATCTAAGTATTTTATTCTTTTTGGGATAATTATAAATGGATTTGGTTTCAAAATTCCCTTCTCAGATTGTTCACTGTTAGTATATAGATACCCAACTGATCTTTATGCATTGATTTTATATCTGGTAACTTTGCTCCACTTATCAGTTCTAACAGTTTTTTCTTTTTGTTTTGGTGCACTAGAATCTTAAGAGTTTTCAATATATTAGATAATATAATCTGAGAACAGAGATAATTTTACTTCTTTCTTTCTAATATGGATGCTTATAATTTCTTTTTTTTACCTTAATGACTTGGTTAGAACGTTCAATGCTCTACTGAATAGAAGTAGTGAGAGCAGGCATCTTTGCCTTTTTACTGATCTTGGAGGACTGTTGAATATTGATAATAATGTAGCTGAGGACTTTTTTCTTTTATTTCCTTCTTTCTTTCTTTTTTTTTAGGTACTAGGGATTGAACCCAGAGGCACTTAACCACTGAGCCACATCCCCAGCCCTTTTAAATATTTTATTTAGTGACAGGGTCTCGCTGAGTTACTTAGGGCCTTGCTAAGTTGCTGAGGATGTCTTTGAACTCTCAATCCTCCTACCTCAGCCTCTTGAGACTCTGGGATTATACGTGTGTGCTATCCCGCCCGGCTGAGGAATTTATTATGAAACAAGTATATTTATTCTAGTCCTAGTTTTGAATGATTTTATTGATACTCCTTTTTTTATTTTTTATGTTTTTAAAGACTGCATTTTGATTCATTGTATACAAATGGAGTACAACTTTTCATTTCTATGGTTGTACACAATGTAGATTTGCACCATTAATGTAATCATATATATATACATAGGGTAATATTGTTTCATTCTACTATTTCCGTCCCCCACCCCCTCCCACAACATTTTCTTCTACACCATCCGTCCAAGGTTCCTTCATTCTGTTCTCCCCCTCCACCATCCCCCCTCGTTATATATCATCATCCACTTATCAGAGAAAACATTTGGTCTTTGGTTTATTGGATTTGGCTTATTTCACTCAACATGATATTTTCCAACTTAATCCATTTACCAGCAGATGCCATAATTTTATTCTTCTTTATGGCTGAGTAGTATTCCATTGCATATATATACCACAGTTTCTTTGTCCATTCATTGATTGAAGAGCATCTAAGTTGGTTCCACAATCTAGCTATTGTGCATTGAGCAGCTATGAACATTGATGCAGCTGCATTACTATAGTGTGCTGATTTTAAGTCCCTTGGGTATGAACCGAGCAGTGGGATAGCTGGGTCAAGTGGTGGGTCCATTCCAAGTTTTCTGAGGAATCTCCATACTGCTTTCCAGAGTGGCTGTACCAATTTGCAACTCCACCAGCAACGTATGAGTGTACCTTTTTCCGCACATCCACGCCAACATTTATTATTGCTTGTGTTCTTGATAATAACTATTCTAATTGGAGTTAGATGAAATCTTAGGGTGGTTTTAATTTGCATTTCTCTAATTACTAGGGATGATGAGCACTTTTCATATATTTGTTGATCACCTATATATCTTCTTCTGTGAAAGGTCTGCCCATTTCCTTATCCCATTTATTGATTAGGTTCTTTGTATTTTGGGTGTAAAGTTTCTTTAAGTTCTTTATACACTTTAGAGATTAGTGCTCTGTCTGAAGTGTGTGTGGAAAAGAATTTCTCCAACTCTGTAGGCTTTATTTTCACATCGTTGATTCTTTCCTTTGTTAAGAAAAAGCTTTTAAATTTGAATCTATCCCTTTTATTGATTCTTGCTTTTATTTCTTGCACTATGGGGATCTTGTTAAGGAAGTCTGAACCTAAGCCAATGTGATGGAGATTCGGGACTACTTTTTCTTCTATTTGTTGAAGGGTCTCAGGTCTAATTCCTAGATCCTGAATCCATTTTGAGTTGAGTTTTGTACAGGGTGAGAGAGAGGGGTTTAATTTCATTTTACTGCATTTGCATTTCCAGTCATTGGGATTTTAATAGGAATTGCATTAAATCTGTATAGTACCTTTGGAAGTATGACCATTTTGACAATATCAATTCTGCCTATCCAAGAACATGGAAGATCTTTCCATCTTCTAAGGTCTTCCTCAATTTCTTTATTCAGTGTTTTGTAGTTTTCATTGTAGAGATCTTTTACCTCTTTGGTTAGATTGATTCCCAAGTATTTAATTTTTTTGAGGCTATTGCAAATGGAGTTGTTTTCCTCATTTCCCTTTCAGCTGTTTTGTCGCTTGCGTATAAAAATAACCATATGATTCTTAACCTTAAGTCTATTGATGTGATGAATTATATTTATTGATTTTTGAATGTTGAGCCAATCTTGCATTCCTGGGATGAACCCCACTTGATTATGGTGCACTATCTTCTTAATATGTTTTTGGATGCAATTTGCCAGGATTTTCTTAAGGATTTTTGTGTCTGTATTTATCAAGAATATTGGTCTAAAATTTTCTTTCCTTGATATGTCTTTATCTGGTTTGTGTGTGAGGGTGATACTAGCTTCATAGAATGAGTTTGGAAGGGTTCCCTCCTTTTCTATTTCCTAGAATACTTTGAGAAATATTGGAATGAGTTCTTTGAAGGTCTTGTAGAACTCAGCTGAGAATCTGTTGGTCCTGGACTCTTCCTGGTTCGTAGGCTTTTGATGGTTTCTTCTATTTCATTGCTTGTAATCAATCTGGTTAAATTGTGTATGTCCTCCTGGTTCAGTTTGTGTGGATTATATATCTCTAGAAATTTGTTGATGTGTTCAATACTTTCTATTTCATTGGAGTATAGATTTTCTAAGTAGCTTCTTATTATGTTATGTATTTCAGTGGTGTCTGTTGTGAAATTTCCTTTTTCATCACGAATTTTAGTAATTTGAGTTTTCTCTCTCCTTCTCTTTTTTAATGTGGCTAAGGGTTTGTCTATTTTGTTTACTTTTTCAAAGAACCAACTTTTTTGTTTTGTCAATTTTTTTGAATTATTTCTTATGTTTCAATTTCATTGATTTCAGCTCTGATTTTAATTATTTCCTGACTTCTACTTTTGGTGTTGTTCTGTTCTTCTTTTTCTAGGGCTTTGAGCTGTAATGTTAGGTCATTTAGTTGTTGACTTTTTATTCTTTTCTTGAATCACTCCATGCAATGAATTTTCCTCTTAGTACTACTTTCATAGTGTCCCAGAGATTTTGATATGTTGTATTGTCATTCTCATTTACCTCTAAGAATTTTTTTATCTCCTCCCTGATGTTTCTGTTATCCGTGCTTCATTCAATAGCATATTATTTAGTCTCCAGGTGTTAGAGTGCTTTCTGTTTTTTATTTTGTCTTTTATTTCTGATTTAATTCCATTGTGATTTAATTCCACAAGGTGGTATCTCTGTTTTTTTTTTTTTTTTTTGCATTTATTAAGGACTGCTTTGTGGCATAACATATGGTCTATTTTTGAGAAGGTTCCATGTGCTGCTGAGAAGAAAGTGTATTCGCTCTTTGATGGATGGAATATTCTATATGTCAGTTAAGTCTAAGTTATAGATTGTGTTATTGAGTCCTGTGGTTTCTTTGTTTATTTTTTGTTTGGAAGATCTATTCAGTGGTGACAGCGGTGTGTTGAAATCACTCAGAATTATTGTGTTGTGATCTATTTGATTCCTGGAATTGAGAAGGATTTGTTTGATGCACATGGATCACCGTTATTTGGGGCATAAATATTTATGATCATTATGTCTTCCTGATTTTTGGTTCCCTTAAGCAGTATGAAATGTCCTTCTTTATCCCTTCTGACTAACTTTGGCTTGAAGTCTACTTTATCTGAAATAAGGATGAAACCCCTGGTTTTTTACTGAGTCCATGTGCCTGGTAGGTTTTTTCCCCATCCTTTCACCTTTAGTCTGTGGATGTCCTATGTCCTTTCCTATGAGTCTCTTGAAGGCAGCGTATTGTTGAGTCTTGCTTTTTAATCCAATCAGACAGTCTGTTTTTTGATTGATGAGTTTAGGCCATTAACATTCAGGGTTATTTTTGAGATATGATTTCTATTCCCAGTCTTTAGGGCTTATTTTTGGTTTTTAACTTGACTTGGTTTGTCCTTTGATTGGTTTTTACTTTAAGGTAGTTCCTCCCTTTGCTGACCTACATTGTTTTTCATTTCCTCCTCATAGAATATTTTACTGAAAATATTCTGTAGTGCAGGCTTTCTATTTGTAAATTCTTTTAAGGTTTGTTTATTATGAAAGGATTTTGTCTTGTCTTCAAATCTGAAGGATACTTTTGCTGGGTATAGGATTCTTGGTTGGCAGCCATATTCTTTTAGAGCGTGAAATATGTTGTTCCAGGCCCTTCTAGATTTTAGGGTCTGAGCTGAGAAATCTGCTGATATCCGAATTGGTTTCCCCATGTATGTAATCTGATTCTTTTCTCCTGCAGCCTTCAAAATCCTATCTTTAGTTTGTATGTTAGGCATTTTCACTATAATGTGCCTTGGTGTGGCTCTGTTTTGATTTTGTGCATTTGGTGTTCTTGTAAGCCTCTTGTAGTTGATTTTCCATTTCATTCTTCAGGTTTGGGAAATTTCTGATATTATTTCATTGAGTAGGTTGTTCATTCCTTTGGTTTGTATCTCTGTGCCTTCCTCAGTCCCAGTAATTCTTAAATTTGGTCTTTTGATGATGTCCCATAGTTCTTGGAGGTTCCCCTTATAATTTCTTACCATCTTCTCTTTTCTTTACCATCTTCTCTTTTGTTCATCTTTATTTTCAAGATTAAATATTTTGTCTTCATTGTCTGGTGTTCTGTCTTGAAGTGATCCAGTCTGTTGGTAATGCTATCCATTGAGTTTTTTATTTGGTTTTTTGTTCTCTTCATTTCAAAGATTTGTGGGTTTTTTTTTTTTGTTTTTTTTTTTTTTTTTTTTTTTTTTTGTGCATTTCTATCTCTTTGTTGAAATGAACTTTTGCTTCCTGCAGTTGCTCTTTCAACTGCTTATTGGTGTGATCATTCATTGCCTGCATTTGCTTTCTTATCTCATCCATTGCTTAACAAATCATTTTAATTATGTATATTCTGAACTTCTTTTCTGACATTTCTTCTATCATGCTGTCTCTGGATTCTGTTAATATAGAATCTCTGTTTGTTTGGATTATTTTCTTCTCTTGTGTTTTCATGTTGTTCACATATTTTCCCCTGAAGCAGTGCAGATCTGGGGTATTGCAGTTTCCCCCCTATAGGTTTATAGTGACCCTAAAATCTCTTCTTTAAGGGGAGATCAGTATTAGCAGCACCTAGTACAGATAATATGCAGCCCTCAACAAATAGCCCCTATGAAGATGTTAATAATATTATCATAATAAACAGAATGAGTTCGATTATTTATCTACAGTATAACAAATAGATTTGCAATAAGATCTGCAGTTCCTAATGGAGGACAAAGAGGATGGGGAGGGATGTAGGATGTAACTCTTAGTGGGACAGAAAAGAGTATATAGAGGTTCTAGATCGTAGAAAGAGTGAAAGTATAATCAAAAGAAGTTGGTTCACATGAGAGAAGGGAGAGAGAGACTGAGGAAACAGGTAAACAAAAGGAAGAGAGAGAGAGCAAGAAAAGTAGAGAAATAAAAATCTAAAAATTTTCAAAAAGGAGAAAAAAAGATGAACAAACAATTACCTGGTAATATTGGTGTTCCCTTTCTTTTTCTTGATGGGGAGGATGAAAGAGGAAGATCAAGTGAGGACAGGTATTTTCAGAAGATTTTCTCTATATGTCTGCATTTGAATATCTTAAATGCATAGTTTTATAATAAAAACATATATGTTTCCTTAATTAAAAAATTCTAGGTTATATCTTTTAACATGTTCTTTCTCAAAAATTGTTCTAGGTTCTACTGAATGCGAAATGACGAAGTCTAGTCCTTTGAAAATAACTTTGTTTTTAGAAGAGGATAAGTCCTTAAAAGTAACATCAGACCCAAAGGTTGAGCAGCAGACTGGTTGGTTTTTATTCTCATTTCTTGTTTTTATTTTTTATTTCATTTTTATATTTGTTCTTTTTAGTTATACATGACTGTAGAATGTATTTTGACGTATCATACACACATAGGGTATAACTTACCATTCCTGTGGTTGTACATGATGTGGAGTTACACTGGTTGTGTATTCATATATGAAAATACGAAAAGTATGTTTGATTCATTCTACTATCTTTTCTATTCCCATCCCCGCTTTCTTCCCCCATTCCTCCCTGTCAATCTGGTGAACCTCTAGTTTCCCCACCTCTGCAGTGTATTGTGAATCAGCATCCATATATCAGAGAGAACATTCGACCTTTGCCATAATTTCATTCTTATTTGTGGTTGACTGATATTTCATTGTGTATATATACCAATCTTTATTTCTTATAACTCTGGCCACATCATCATAAATAATATATTGACAGAACTATATATTCAAATATACAGTGTCCTATATTTTAAAAAAGTGATTTTATAATACTTTTTTTTTTTTTTTTTTTTAAACTAGGAGATATCTAGCTCCCACAAAAATCTGTGGTACTCTTAGCAGTTACTGTTAGGTCACACACCCCTGTGAAAATCTGGTCAGGATTGCCATTCACTTTCATGGGGAGAGGAACTAATGTTCCTTCCCATACTCTGTAGGTGCTGTTGGCAGGGTTAGTGACCCTAGGTTAGTGAACTGCCCTATGTGATCTTACTGTTTGCCTATTTCTGACCCCTGGGTGAAAAAGCAACTTCTCAATAATAGGAAAAAAGTAATTTGAAAGAACATTTTTAGGAAGTCTGAATCTTTTATAGTTTGAGTTCTTAAATTTAATACTCTGTACTACATCTAAGGCATTGAATCAGCTTTTGATAGACTCAACCCTCATTTCTTAGAAAATGTTATTGGAACTATGTAAAATTTGTTTTATTTGTTCGTAGAATTATGTTGAAATGGGAAGTACTTTTTCTTAAGATTTTTTTTTCCTTGTTTATTTAGTAAGCACATGAATGTTAGATCTTCTCTGCTCTCTCTTCTTAAAGGTCTTAAATGTGAATCACCCATATTTTTCAGAAGTGGTACGTGAAATTGAGATGAGTGTGGATGATGATGAGATCAATAGTTCGAAAGTAATTAATGACATCTTCAGTGATGTCCTTGAGGAAGGTGAGCTAGATGTGGAAAGGAGCCAAGAGGAAATGGATCAAGCAGAAGCAGAAAGCAATGAAGAGCAGGAAGATGCATTGAATATCTCCTCAATGTCTTTACTTGCTCCATTAGTACAGACAGTTGGTGTGGTAAGTCCACAGGTAAGAGAAGACTAAATGTAAACAGGCACATGACAAAAAGAAAAGAGGTGATATTGGAACCTCCTATCCTGCTTTGGTGGATATTTGGCTTTCGTAATTAGGGAGATTTTGCAAAACTAATGAACATTCCCTGAAGAGATTAAAACTCTTTAGTGGTTTGCTGTTGTCCTTAGGTAAACTCCAAACAGTAAAATGGTTTTAAAGGCCAGACATCGGGTATAAATCTTGGCTCTGGCAGTTACTGTTTTTTAACCTCTCTGTGCATAGTTCTCTCATCTGTTAAATGAGGTTAACAATAGTACTTATACGGTTGATGTGAATATTAAATCATGTTAGTATATTAGTGTTTAGCACCAAACATAACTACCTTTCATTGAGAGCTAACTACTATCACTAGCTATCACCCTAAATTAAATAACTGCAGCTCTGGAGATTGATTGACTTAGAAGTAGTTTTTAAAAAATTTACCAGTGTAGGTTTCACTTGTCTTTGTACCATTATGCATTTACTTTTTAGGAATTCATTGTAAAGTCGTTTGGTTTTATGATGACTCAATTGACTTATTGAATATTTATTTCCTAATAATGGAGAATTCATTTTTTTGGAATTAATTATCATTTAGAATCAATGTTTAGTATCCATAAAATGGACCCATATCTGGCATGCTTTCCTGCAGAGTTTAGTTTCCTCACCTAAATTGGAACTGAGAGATACTCATATAAGTGAAGAGAGTCCAAAGCCAGGGAAGTTTCAGAGAACACGTGTCCCTCGAGCTGAGTCTGGTGATAGCATTGGTTCTGAAGATCGTGATCTTCTTTACAGGTAAGGACATTTTGGAAAGGTATTCATTCACTTAGGTTCATGGTTTAAATTAACAAAAGTTGTGTTACCATCTATATTTACAATGTTATTAAATAACTCACCTGTATAAAAATTTGGAATAACTTTTTTTCAGCCTCGTTCACCAAAATACATTTCCATGGTGGTGAAATGTTCTGCTGATATGTTTAATATTATCAAATTATTGACATGTTCAAAAATGGATAAAGCTCAGTGTGTTGCTGGATTTCTAACAGTCTTACTTTTCCTGAAGCATTGATGCATATAGATCTCAAAGATTCAAAGAAACAGACCGTCCTTCAATAAAGCAAGTGATTGTTCGGAAAGAAGATGTTACTTCAAAATTGGATGAAAAAAAGAATGCCTTTTCTTGTCAAGTTAATATCAAACAGAAAATGCAGGTATACACTTCTGTGGAAAGGGGATTTAGAATTTCTGGCACTGGATTGTGAATTCTTTGAGGATAATGGCCCATTCTTCCTTTCTATACCTTGAGTAAGTAGAAGGATGTCTGGCACAGGAGCTCAGTAAATCACTCTTGAATTCAATTTAATTCCCAAAGATACTCTTTTTTTTTGGGAAAAGTCAGAAACTTGTTTCTGAAACAAATATTGCTGAAATATTTACTTATGAATTTTTATTTTTTGCAGTACTGGGATTAACCGAGGCCTTCACAAATAGGAAAGCACTGTCCTACTGAGCTACATCCCAACTCTGAAATTTTCTTTTGAAACATTTTGGTTACAAATATCTTTAAATTATAACTGTTAAGTGGATGATGGTGAAGTTTGAAATTTATTTTGCACCTCAAGGATTCTTCTTATGCTGAGAGCATTTTTTTAAAAACATCATACTTGAAATTTAAATAAGATGAATGAAATACTTTCTAAATTTCTACTTTCGTGGACAGAACCCCAATTATAAATTGAGTCTTTTTATAGGAAAGAATGTTTATAGTTTAATTTTTTAAAATTATATATTTTTAAATTTTTTACAGAGTGCATTTTGATTCATTGTACACAAATGGGGTACATCATTTCGTTTCTATTCATACCATTCGTGTCATCATACATGTACATAGGGTAATGATGTCTGTCTCATTCCACCATTTTTCATACCACCCCTTCCTCTCATTTCCTTCTGCATAATCTAAAGTTGTACCATTCTCTTGTCCCCACACCCCCACCCCCATTATATATCATTCTCCACTTATCAGGGAAAACATTTGGCCTTTTAATACATATAAATTTTAGTTGTAGGTGGACATAGTACCTTTATTTTATTTTTATGTGGTGTAAGAATCAAACCCAGGGCCTCACAAGTGCTAGGTGAGCGCTCTACCACTGAGCCATCGTATAATTCTTATACCATGTTAAATGTTTTTTGTACATAGCTTAGAAACTTGAGCAGTGAAACTTAACATTTTGATTTTACTGTGAAAAATTTGGAACCTACCCAATTATATTAATTAGAATTTAAGTTAAATAAACTGAAAATGATAATTAAAAATGTGAACTTTTCCCCATCTCATTTGCTTCTCTAGGAACTCAATAATGAAATAAATTTGCAGCAGACAGTGATCTATCAAGCTAGCCAGGCACTTAATTGCTGTGTTGATGAAGAGCATGGGAAAGGGTCCCTAGAAGAAGCTGAAGCAGAAAGACTTCTTCTGATTGCAAGTATGTGTGATATACCTGAACAATTCCCACAAAATTACCAATCAGGGAAAACTTCCTCTGATATTCAAAAATCTCTAATTTTTCCCCATATTTTTTATTGGTGCATTATAGTTGTACATATTGATGGAGTTTGTTACATATTTGTACAATACACAATATAACAATATAATCTGGCTACTATCACTTCCTAATACTTAACCTCTTCTGTCCCCTCCTTATACCCCTTTGTCCCTTTCCCCTACAAATCCCCCTTTCATTTTCATGAGATCTGCCCCATCTTTTTTTTTTTTCCCTTTTTTTTCCTTATTAGCTTCTGCATAAGAGAGAAAACAGAGGACGCTAAACCTTCTGAGTTTGACTTAAGACATCTCTAATTTTGAACAAAAAGACTTTTTACTTATTTCTTTTTTGTTGGTACTGGGGTTTGAACCCAGAGGCACTTTGTCACTGAGCTGCATCCCCAGCCCTTCATATTTTTATTTTGTGGCAGAGACTCACTAAGTTACATAGGGCCTTACTAAGTTGCTGAGGCTGGCCTCAAACTTGAGATCCTCCTGCCTCAGCCTCTCAAGTTGCTGGGATTATAGTTGTATGTCACTGCACCCAGCAAGAAAAGACTTCTGATCATCTATTTCATTTGATCTGTTTTTTATTTCTTGTACTTATAAAGTTTGTGAATACTCTTCATGTAAAATAAAATGTAATTTGCATGAAAGATAAAAGTAACCGAAATTAGAATATCCTAAATGTGTGTGTGTGTATGTGTGTGTGTGGTAAATACACACATTATGTCTCTGTCTCTCTCTTCCTTTCTGTCTGTGTTGGTGAAAATGACCTAGTGTGTTGGGTTGGAAAGATGATCAAAAGTTGAAGTATTAAATTATGAAGACTTGGGTAAACAGATGAACAACTGAGATTTTACCAAACATTTATCAAAAATGAGTTGGCTTTTAATCTCTGGTCTTATTCACAATTGCCACAGCAGCGTGCTTTCGTGAATTGGCTCTCACTTACAAACATTTGGAATTTTAATATTTGGAATAGTCACTTAAATATTTTTACTTAGCTGAGAAGAGAATGCTTTTGATTGATGAACTGAATAAACTAAAGAATGAAGGGCCTCAGAGGAAGAATAAGACCGATTCCACATCCCAGAGTGAATTTGTTCCATCCAAAGGATCAGTTACTTTGTCAGAGATCCGCTTGCCTCTGAAAGCAGATTTTGTATGCAGTATGGCTCAGAAGCCAGGTATGGTGAATTTTTTTTTTTTTTTTTTTTTTTTTCTTAATGATAGCGTGTTAAATTATGAACTTCACCTAGATTGAATTTGTACAAGAAAGGTACAAGTAGCACGTGCAGAAAGAAGCAAACTTGTATCTTGGGCCTTAAAGTTTCTTTTATTAACGTGTGTATAAGAATGAATTGGACATAACTTTCGTATGTTCGTGTACAAATACACAACTAGTGAAACTCTACATCATGTTCAACCACAAGAATTATATCCTAATTAGAATAAGTTATACTTTGTATGTGTACTATATCAAAATACATTCTAGTGTCATTTGTATCTAAAAAGAATAAAAGAGATGAAATGATTATATATGCCTTTAAAATTTATTTTTAGAAAATTATACATTATGAATTAGAGAATAAAATTGACAAAATTCTGGAAAGTTAAAAAAAAAGTAAGTGTATAAAAATTAAGGGAAAATCTTGATACCTGGGGTTACCAGTCTGCACAATAATGGATATAGACCTATCTAAATGTAAGGATAAACATAATTTTGGACATAAAACATTTTCTGAAGATGACAGAGCAGACCGTTTGACTTTCATTAATTAATTTTATTGTAGAAATGTACTGGAACATTTAAAAGAACTTATTTTGTTTACCTGTATTCGATTTTAAATTTATCCCATTATAGTAGAAATTTGTTCTATACATTCTGAATTACTGGTTGTATGGATCATGAGCATCTCAGTGAAGATACTTCTGTTGAAATTTTATTTCCTTTGCCCTCTGGATTGAATAATCACCATAAACTTTAAAAAACTATGTATTCTAATAAAAGTCATTTTTAAGCCAAGTAGGTACAAGGCAACATGACAGGAGAATCTGAAAACAGAGTAGTATAATTCTAGTAAGCTTAAGATTTTATTAAATGTTTGATAAACTTCATTTTAAAGATTTAAAAAAATTTTTATTTGTGCAGAATTTTCTCTTTGAGGAAAAAGAAAACTAGCCATAGGTGAGAAGTGAATTTGGGATATCTGTAGGTAGAGTAAAAGTTTGAGTGTTATGGTAGGAATGAGCTAATTTAAGTTCTAATTGTTGCAGTTTTCTGATTCTGATGTATTGTGGACAGAAAACTACTGGTAATTTATTAAGTACCTTGAAATATGTGGTCATTTAATGATGAATAGTGAAATAATAATAGTTCATGTTTTTTTAGAATTTGTTACAGAGTAACATTCATGGTGTTTTAATTCTAGTTTTGAAGTAATAAACTGTTAATTTATCTTTTGGAGGTATATAGTATTAGCTAAGGGATTAGGGGTCTTTAAGTAAAATTTAGAGTAAGCAGAAATTGAGGAATGTAGAGTGAAGTTATTTCAACTTTCATAATTGGAAGAGACCTTGATGATATTTATTCCAAGATTATAGCTGTCAGACTATATCTTACTTATCTTTTTTTCTGGAAATTTATTTTTACTGATTTTAAATACAAATTTTATGTAAATCAGTTGCAGTATGCTTTATTACTTTGGTCTTCCAGAATGCCAATTAACTAAATCTGATATTGCTTGTTCTAATTATGTAATGTGATTACTTCTTGCAGAAGCAGCAAATTACTATTTCTTAATTGTGATAAAAGCAGGAGCTGAAAATATGGTAGCCACACCATTAGCAAGTACTTCAAACTCTCTTAATGGTGATGCTCTGACATTCACTACTACATTTACTCTGTAAGTAAATAAGCCTTTTGGTGGTTCAGACATATTTTCTTTTAATTAAGTTAACACAGACTAAGATGTAGGTGACATTTATAGTCTGTCCACCCGCCGCCCCATGGGGATCAAACCCAGACCTGTGTACGTGCTCTACTACCTAGTTACTCTCCAACCCTTTATAATCTTGAAAATGTATTACTTTCATTTTTTTTAATGTGGATAAATAACTCGGTATTCAGGGCTTTTTTGGGTGGTACTGGGGATTGAGCTAGGACCTCATGCATGCTATACAAGTGCTCTGCCACTGAACTACATGCCCTGCCCTCTTTTCAGTTTTTTGGTTTTAACTTTTTTACATGTTTCTGATGTTTCTAGTGAGTAGCACATTTCTTCCATGTGACTATAGATATTTAATATATTTAAGTGTTATACACATTAAATCTGGACCACTTTTTATATATGCTTTATGTCTCATTGAAAGATATTTAAATTTAGTGTCACAGATTTATTTTGAAAATATAATCAATGTAGTCAAAATTTAGTTTGAAAATAATGCTTCTGTAATGTATAACTAATTAAAACAAAGAAAAAAAGAAATACAATAGAATAAAGTAAATAAAGTAATGAATAGAAGACAAAAAAATGCTGCTTTTACTGTGTAAAATCTGGAGTTATAAAATATTGAGAAAAAGTTCTGACTTGTGTATTAATGGAAAAAAAAACCAGACTGTCTTGCCCATTTTTATTGTCTCTAGTTAAAAAAAAAACAGTGAATTCCTTTCAGAATCTTGTAATAACAGTATTTGTGGCATTTGCAAAGGTATAACTTAAGGGTTTTTTATACAGTTTTATTTAACTCTTTTTCAGGCAAGATGTGTCCAATGACTTTGAAATAAATATTGAAGTTTATAGCTTGGTAAGCCATTAAAATGTTCTAAACTAACAATAACATATTTTTCTTGATAACAGATTTCATGCTAATTGTAATTGGGTTTGTGTGTAGGTACAAAAGAAAGATTCCTCAGGTGCTGATAAGAAGAAAAAAACATCTAAGTCCAAGGTGAGAATTATAGATACCTAGTAAAAATATTTTAAGCAGGAATACTTGACACAGATTTATAATTTTTGGTAAACTGAAAGTAAACTTATAGTGAGTGATCATGATTCTAAGTGTAAGTTCTTGATAGAGTAGGTCTCGATAAGTCTCTTTTGTCTACATGTACCTGACAGCTGACTTTTATACCTACATAGAACTTTCCCCAGTGCTTTCCTCCGTACTCTTATCTCACTCATTCCTCTAAACCAGTACTTAATGATTGGTCACTTGTGCAGAATAAGAAACAGAACCTCCAGCTTGGTTCCTACCTTTCCGGTCTATATGCTTGTTCTTTTCCTAAGTCATAATTTTTTAAAAAATTTCTTTATTCTTTCTTTCAGTTGTAAAAATGAAAAGGAGAAAAATGAAAAATGTGTTTTTTTTCTTTTTAGCTCTAATAAGAAAGAAATAGAAGTATAGAACAACCTTAATAAAGAATGATATACTCATATTAAAGAATTGAAGTTACTTTTTGTGGAAATATTGCAAAGTTAGTTTTTTGGTTTTTGCGTTTTTTTCTTTTTCTTTTTTTGGAGGAAAAGTTTATTTTGGTCTCATGGTTTCAGAGACTCAGTCTGTGGTCCACTAACTCCATTGCAGTGGCTCTGAGGTGAGGCAGAACATCATGTTGGAAGGGGAAGAAACCTGTTTATCACATGGAAGCCAGAAAGAGAGAGGAGGAGGGAGAAAATGTGTACAAAGTTAGTTCATGTGAGACTCTGAATCACAATAACAATAAACTAAGCTATTTTTTCTTCAGGCTATTACTCCAAAGAGACTCCTCACCTCCATAACCACAGTGAGTAGAATTTTAAGAAATTAAACTGTCTTAAAGAATCCTCTTCTTACACTTATGATTATAAATTGGTTAGACAAATTATAAACCCTTAATACTGTGAAAATATTTAAAATATATTAATGGGGAAAAACTCTTAATATTTATATAGGAAAAATGTTTTTGGAAACGTAGTTTTTGTACAGTTGAGAATTTATACCTACTATTTAAATCTTCATATCAAATAAAGGAAATAACTTATGTTTCTTCTTCATACCTTTTTTTAGAAAAGCAGCCTTCAATCTTCAGGTGAGTGTATCCTGTGTTATTTGAAACTTTAGAATAAAGAAAAGAATTGAGCAACTTTCTATATATATAAGTATATCCATTTATGAATGGACCATCTTGATTTTTAAGAGTTTATGTTGATCCGCTTTGGTATAATATTTTGTATATGGTGTTTTTTATTTATTTTATTAACATAAAGTTATTGGCTGGAATAACATATAGTCTGGTTGTACATTTCTCAGGCACCAACATAGGCTACTAATCCTAACATTATTCATACTGTAGTATCAGTACACATGTGATAGTCACCTGGCAATTCCAGCAGGTAGCATTCATTACTCTTCACTCCTACTTCTGTTGTTGGATAAATTTGTTTGGTGCTAGTCACATAGTGGAGTCTACTTTTTTAAACTGGTAATTCATCATGTCAGAAAAGCATCTTTCCAGTTTACTGGGAACTAGGACACCAAAAAGTCAGGAGAGACTTTCTCTAGAATGGCTTTGGATCTACATTTTCTAAAGGGGTTTAGAATGAAGCTGGTTTTACTCACTTACTTTGGGCCATTAGTCTCTTCTTTATGGCACGGGAGTTACTAAGAAGCCCTGTGCAGAGAAAGCTTCTGGTAAATTATGTCACCCTGAATGATTAATAGCAATGAAGTCTCTTCTGTATTTCTTATGGGAAAATTCTTTTGTATGTACTCATTTTTAGGTCCGAGTCTTTAAAAACAACCATTCCAAATGTAGGAATGCCTGTACCTCAAATTAAAGATGAAATTCTGAATCGTTTACTTTTGTTAGGAAATGTGTTGATGTTTTATTTTCCCCCATATTTAAAAATGGAGGAAAATAAGGCAGTTTTCGCTGTGGCAATTTAATTTCATTTTGTTGGGATGGGTGAGGAATTGTTATTTATACTTAACAAAAGTCACTTTGCATGGAACTTTTTTTCTTCTTTATAGTTATGGCCAGTCCAGGAGGTCTCAATGCTGTGCGTACCAGCAACTTTGCTCTTGTTGGATCTCATACACTGTCATTATCCTCAGTAGGAAATAATAAGTTTGCTTTGGAAAAGGTAATCCAACTTTATTTGTAAATATGTGTTGTTTTTCTTATTAATTTTAGAAAAATTTAGTCAATAAAAATGCCGCAATGCTTTAAAGTATTTGATGTCTTTGATTAAAAATACATGTTCTTAAGAATTGCACATTTTATCTATGATTTGGGTGTAACTAAGTCATACATTTTTTGATGATGGGAGTATTTCTGTCCTGTATTTTATATATTGTAGGAAGATCTTCAAAATAATCTAGTCTAGCTTTTTTAAAAATTTTCTGAATGCAGAAGTGTTTCTTCCTACATTTAGACATTAACTTTACGGTTTAAAAAATGTCTTTTCTATTTGAACCTTTATTTCAAATGAACAATATTTTACCAATTTAACTTGGACAAGATGGGGGAAAGATAGGTTAATCTCTTAGGAAAGTCCTTTTTTCATATTTGTTTTCAGTGCATTATAGTATACATAATGGTGAGATTCATTGTTACATATTCATAAAAAGTTCTTCTAAATCTAACGAACTTCTTTCCTGTACTTTCTTCCCAAATTAAAATCTTCAAAATTCAGATCTATATTACATCACCATTGAGGTTTTTTTTTTTTTTTTTCACCATAATGTAATATAACTAAACTTTTGAATAGCTAACAAGACCGTTTTAAGGAGTGAGCAAACTAGAGGTTGGCTCTAGTTTGGGTTGGCTCCTGCTATATAATAATTTTTTTTACAAATATATATTTTTAATTTTAATTCCTTAAATTTTTGCTTAGCATGTAATTTATGGGGTACAGTGTGATTATTTTAACAGATAAATATAGGGTGTACTGATCAAATCAGGGTAATTAGCATTTCCATTTTCTTATTTCTTTGGAGCTTTCAAGCTCCTGTGTTATAGTTCTTCATAAACTATATAATAGGTTATCAAGTATTAATTACGGTCACCCCTTTGTGCTGTGGAGCACTAGAACTTCTTCCTTCTAATTGTGCTTGGGTACGCTCTACCCTCCCCTTCCTCTCTTTTCAACTCCAGTAATCACTATTCTACATTCACATTGACTTTTTAAAATTTACATATTTGAGAAAGTACATGCAATATTTGACTTTGATATTTATATTATTGTAAGAGATTTCTGAAATAATATTGAGGTGAAGAAATAATAAAAAATTAGAAGGTCTGCTTTCTAGTATTTGCCCTGCTAGTTATTTACTCTTTAACAGTGAACAAGAGCTGGACTTGGGAACTCTTGCCTCTAGTCCCAATGACTTGGGAGTCAAGAGGATAGCAGGTTCCTGGCCAACATTAGAATCTTTTTTTTTATGGTGGGGGGTACTGGGGATTTAATCCAGGGGCACTTAACCACTAAGCCACATCTCCATCCCTTTTAACATTTTATTAGAGACAGGGTCCCACTGAGTTGTTTAGGGCCTCACAGAGTTGCTGAGTCTGGCTTTGAACTTGTGATCCTCCTTCCTCAGCTTCCCCTGCTGCTGGAATTACAGACATGTGCCACCATGTCCATCTCAATCTTAGAATCTTAACGAGGGCCTAAGTAACTAAGGAAGATCCTGTCTCAAAATAAAAAATGAAAAGGGCTGGGAATGTAACTCATTGGTCAAGTTCCCTGAGTTCAATCTTTAATCTCCAGTGTCAAGGGGAACAAAAGAAAAGAAAACATTAAGCAGAGTTACTTTATTTCTCAGCAGTCTTACTTTCCTAGTAGAATATTATGTTAACATATAAAAACTCAACTTTAAAATTCCTCGAAAAAATTTCTTTTAGTTGATGAACAAAGATGCTTTATTTATTTTATTTTATTTTTATTTTATTGGAGTATATTTGAAATTTTAACTACTGTTAATGAATAAATGTATTTTAACATGTTAATTTCTAAAAATTTATGTAACTTTTTATTTAGTATTTCAGGTAGTTTAACAAATTGAATGATCCTGGGTCTTTTTTTTTTCTCTTTGTCTTTTTTGTTGTTTGTTTTAGATAAATTATGATGTAAAAGAGCGAGAGCTACTGGGCTATTTGTTCCAGGAAAAGGTTGCCACATTTTCTTTGCTTGAAACTAATGCTCTTAAAAAATCAGTTCTTAATTTTTGGTTCTTGGGTATTTGTTTTACTAACCACTCTGATATCTTTTTGGTTATTTTGAATAACTAAGAACATTATGCACATAATACTTTCTTTGGAATCTTACAGATGGCATCTTTTTCTCCATTCTCATAATTCTTTAAAGCTTTCTTTGAAAGTTCTCTCTTTTTTTAATGCACGTTTGGTATTTGGGTCCCCCTCCCAATATCTTTCATCTACTGTCAAATTCTTTAAAATTCTGTGTTCACTTTGTTTTTTTTCTCCGAGTACCAATTAGACTACCAAATTAGTAACTATGTTTAAAACTAAAATTATTCAATATTTTTAACTTCTCATGTACTAAAAAAAGCTATTGTTGATGTTTTAAATGAAAGTAGGAAACTTTTATGTTCTTGGTTGGCTAATTGGTATATTGCTTTATAAATGGTACTTTGCATATTTAATTTTGAAATTAAAAAGTACTTAACACTAAAATTATACTTGAATATGAGCACTTTTTAGGAGACTTTAAAGATTTGGTATTCTTGTGAAAGATGAGTTGCAAATATTTTATGGGAATATAGAAATGCTAATTGACAAAGCGTTGAATAGTATTTTTATTGTTTGTTTTAAATTCTTAAAATAAGATTTGCAAATCAGATAAATTCAAAAATTGGGTTCCATGAACTGTATTTCTTATTTGTTATAGTCATATAGCCCGTTTCTTCATATGTAGGAAATTTCATTAATCTCTAAATTGAGAATTCCTTGACATCTTAAATTTAGACCATTTTTTTGAAAAAATTTTGGCTGCCATTTTAATTCAAAATGTCATACTTAAAATTAATATTAAATTTATTTCGATTCTCTTAATAGCCTCTTTGTAATTATCACTTAAATTGCCAACCATATGGTTGAGTGTGAAATCAAATCACTAAATTTAATTGATTGTCTTTTACCCTTAAGTCTCTGAGTTAAAAACAGTATCATTTCAATGTAAAATTTGTTCTAAATGTGCTTTTGTGAGTGATGGGGGGAAGCAAATGTTTACTCCAATAGCTTTTGGTTGATATAGAAGAGTATTTCAATAGATAGTGAAGTTTATATGCTTAGTAAGTTAATGGGGAAAATGTAAGACCTTTTATACTCATATAAATATTCTGTTTTAATTGACTTTCGGAGGACAGGTCTCTCATGTCCTACTTTCAGTACAAGATGGTGTCTGTCTGTTTTACTGGTGCCTTGACCAAGAGTCACAAGGGTTATCTCTGAGATACGCTTCAGAAAGGAATGTCTATTGAGGTTAACCTAGTCTGTCTGCTTTACACATTTAAGATACCATAATGGATTGCCATCTTATTTGAGAGATATCTGATTGAAAGCCTGACATCCTGGAGTTGTAAAATTTTTCTCTAGGGGATCCAGAACATTCATAGTTTTATTATACTTTTTATGCATAAAGGGAGAATGACATCTCAAAGCTCATCCTTTTTTTCTAATCTAAGATTTACATTAAACTTTCAAACCTTGCCAAATGACTTTCAAGAAGAGCTAAATATGGAGTGTAGCTCAGTGGTAGAGTACTTGCCTGGCATGTGTGGGGTTGAGTTTCTCTGGTATCACAAAAGAGCCGAATAAATGAGGCATCCTTCTATCTTAACAAATTCAAAGGTTACCTTCTGACTTAAATGAACTTCTTAGAAGGAAGTAAGAGATGTTAATTTAAATATTATTCAAGCAAACAGTTATGAAGTAAAACACGAGTTGGAATTAGAATATTGGTGTTGGAGGTAGAGTTGATTAGGCATTCTGTATGTCTAAAGCTGTTAAGTTTTATGTCTGTTGGCCTGTGTGATTAAAATAGTGCCTATTTAACTCTATAGTATGCCAGTATGTAATTAATTACACCAATCAACTTGGTCATAAGTTATGTTTTACAACAATCACAGTTGAACTGTGGATGACTGCTTAAACAGACAAGAGTTATAACATTTTCATAGAAGTATCCACACTTGACAGGGTATAGTAAGCCTGACACTTTTGTGAATATTTTCAGTTTGCTTTTTTATCAAGCTAAGCTTCTAATAAAGCTACTTTTTCATAGCAATAAAGCAGGAAGGTGCATTTTTTCCTCATCTTTGTGAGATTCTTTTTACCTCCAGCATTCTCTGGGCTAACCAGTGAAATTTTATTACATTGAGAGGAAAGAGCCTAAGGAATTTAAAATTGACAGTATGGAAGAGAGAAAGAGAAGTTTTAAGAAATGGGTATACTGAAAATATGATGTTTTGATTCTGCATATGGATGTCTTTTAAATTCAGAAAGTTAGAGGTTCATTCTTCAGGTTTGGGAAATTTTCTACTATTATTTCATTGAATAGGTTGTTCATGTCTGGTTTGTATCTCTGTGCCTTCCTCAATCCTGATAATTCTTAAATTTTGTCTTTTCATGATGTCCCATAGTTCTTGGAGATTCTGTTCATGATTTCTTACCATCTTCTCTGTTTGGGCAACTTTATTTTCAAGATGAAATATTTTGTCTTCATTGTCTGAGGTTCTGTCTTCTAAGTGGTCTAGTCTGTTGATGATGCTTTCCATTGAGTTTTTTATTTGGTTTATTGTTTCCTTCATTTCAAGGATTTCCATTTGTTTTCTTTTTTGAGAATCTCTATCTCTTTGTTGAAATGATCTTTTGCTTCCTGCAGGTGCTCTTTCAGCTTATTGGTATTATCATTCATTGCCTGCATTTGCTCTCTTATCTCATCCTTTGCTTCGCGAATCATCTTAATCATGTATAATCTGAAATCCTTTTCTGACATTTCTTCTACCATACTGTCATTGGATTCTATTACTATAGAATCTAGATTTGTTTGGATCATTTTCTTCCCTTGTTTTTTCATGTTTTTCATGTATCTTCCCCTCTAGCAGTGCAGATCTCTGGGGTATTGCAGATTTCCCCCTGTAGGCTTATAGTGGCCCTATAGGTTTCCAAAATCCTTTCTTTAAGGGGAGATCAATATTAGCAGTGCCCAATTCAGACACTGTGCATTCCTAGACCAAATAGCCCCTATGAGGACAATAATAATATTGTCATAATAAACAGAATGAGTTCAAATATTATCTTCAGTAAAACAAACAGATTTGCATTAAGGTCTACAGTTTCTAATGGAGGGCAAAGAGGATGCAGAGGGATGTAGAATGTAGCTGTTAATGGGATAAGAAAAGAATATATAGAAGTTCTAGATAATAGAAAGGGTGAGAGTGTAATCAAAAGAAATTGGATGTTAGCATGCAAAAAAGGGAGAAAGAGACTCTGAGGGAACAGGTAAACAAAAGGAAAAGAGAGCAAGAAAAGTAAAGAAATAAAAACTTAAAATTTTTCAATAAGGAGAAAAAAAAAAATCTACAGTATAACAGTCATATAGTAATGAAACCTTCCAGAGTTCAGTAGCCTGGTGCATGAGAAGTACCTGACAATGAGCTTCAAGCCTCCAGCAGGCATCTCAGGATGGGATTTGCCCCACCTAAAGATGGGAGCTACGGCTTCCAGGATTATCCAAGATAGCTGCTCTGGCTTCCAAATGTGTTGGCAGATGGGGAGCTACAGCTCAGGGTTGTGGATGTGGTCAGCTGGAGGTCCTGGAGGCAAGGTGCTTTTGGTCAGTCGGGTCCTGGAGGTGGGGTATGTTTGGTGTGGTTGCGGGATCCTGGAGGCCGGGTGCAATCAGTTGGTCTGGGATCCCAGTGATAGGGCGCAGTCAGTTGGTCTGGGGGTCCTGGCGGCAGGGAGCAGTCAGTCGATGTGAGGGCCCCAGAGGCAGGGAGTGATCGGTCGGGCTGAGGGATTCTGGAGATGGGGCTCAGTCAGTCTGGCCAGAGGTCCTGTGGGGCCTGGCTGTTGTCTCAAAATGGTGGCAGCCACGTATAATCAAACCTGCAGGTACTGTAACAGTGAACTTCCAGGCAATAGTAGGCAGCTGGTGCTCTACTGGCAGTTGGCGATCAGTTTACTGACTGTTGTTGGACGATTGGGAGGTGAACCTCTTGCATTGGGTGATGATAGGTGTAAGGCAGGTGATGGACAGGCGAGAGGCAGGCAAATGGCAGATGATAGCCTGAAGGTGAGCAATCTGCACTCAAAAAAGGCATTGATATGCTGGCAGACTGCAGGTGATCACAGCAGACAAATGAGGTAAACAACAGGGGATTGATAAGCAGCAAAAACTGCCTCACCAAGAAACAGATATCCTCTGCTTGAAACTGGAGTTATGGAGCAACAAGGAATGCAGCTTCCCTCTAGTCCGCCATTTTGGATCTTGTCACATATGTTTAAACATTTTTTATTTTATTTTATTTTATTTTTATTATTATTATTATTTTTTTGGTGCTGGGGATCGAACCCAGGGCCTTGTGCTTATAAGGCAAGAACTCTACCGACTGAGCTATCTCCCCAGCCCCAACATTTTCTATAATTTAAAAATACTTTTAACATGAGGTGTCTTTACTAAATATTAATCTGTTGATAAAGGTTTATTTAAAAATGTTTCTTATGAGTATTTTCATGCTAAAAGAAAATATCAGTTCCACAAATTTTTAACTAGTAAGAGTGGCATAGTCTATATTTAGACACTTAATTTTAGTTTTGTCAGTTTTGGGTGGTAGGGAGTTGTGCTGGGGATCAGACTCAGAGCCTCAAGCATGCTAGGTACACACCCAGCCCTTTGTGGTCAACTTTTGCTTTATATATTTTAGAGTTACATGCATAAACATTTAGAATTTTTGTATCATACTGATGAATTGCCCACACCATCTCTGATGACCTTTATTTGAAAGTCTACATTGTTGATATTGTCAAAACAGTTTTTTTATGATTAGTGTGTATTTTTTTTTTTCATCCTTTAGTCTTATCCTCTTTTTGTCTATATATTTCAGATTTATGTTTTGTAAATGTCTTATGGTCTTATTTTATTTAGTCTGAAAATGTTTTGTCTTTTCACTGGAGTGTTTAGTCCATTTACATTTAATGTCATGCTAGTGTGGTTGGATTTAGACTACCAAGGGGGGTGCAAATTATAGCTCATAGACTAAATCTAGCTTGTAGCCTACTTTTTGTTGTGTAAAAAAAAAAAAACATTATTACATTTGTCACAATAAATGAACCAATATTGATCTATTATTATTAAAGTTCATCAGTCTGTTTAAGTGACTAAACTATTTGAGATAACAGCTATACCCATTTGTTTTTATATTGTCTATGGCTGCCTTCATGCTCTAATGGCAGAGTTGTAAGTTAGTGACAGAGGCCATATGGTCTACAAAGCCTAAAATGGTAATTGGTCCTTTACGGAAAAAGTTTGCTGATAGTCTTCTTGTTAGTTTTCTATTTGTTTCATCTGTTTTTGCTTCTTTGTTTTTCCTTTCTTGCTTTCTTCAGGATTAACTATTTTGGTGACCCTTTTTATCTCCTCTGCATTTTAGGTATACTTCCTTTTTTTTTTTTTTTTTTTTTTTTTTTTAATAGTTGCTAAAAATTACAGTATGCATCCTTAATCTATTAAAGTTTGCCTTGAAATGTTATACCACATCATGTGCCTTACAACAGAACCTTATAATACTATAATCCCATTATACTATTTGCCCATCCATTATATTTTACTTCTTCATTATAAGTCCCATCAAACCTTTTTTTTTTTTTTTTGCTACCAGAAATTGAACATTTTCTGGAGCATTTTATCACTGAGCCACATCCCCAGCCCCAGAAGATAGGGTCTCGCTGAGTTGCCCTTGTATTCTGATTCTAAAATTTAGATCATCTGTGAATCTAGATCTACTATTAATTTTTTTTTCCTCTTGGTAAAGGACATATTTTCCTGCTTTTCACATGTCTTGTATTTACTTTTATTATAAACCAAATCTAATCTTTGGTCTATAATAAAAAAAAAAAATAGAGACTGAACTAGATAATAACTTGTTCTTTTATCTCCCAGAGAGTTTGGATTAGGAGCTGATTCTTCTGATGTAATCAGAAACTGAACTTTGGCTTTGGTTAATTTGGGTTCAATTTTTTGTTTCAAATGCCTTGAGAATGAGACCAGACCTCATCTTTGAACAAAACTATGAGGTCTAAGTATTAACAAATCTATAGGATTTCTTTGCTTTCTAAGCCTTTCTTCAGCTGTCACTTACTCAACAAAAGCCCTGTGGGAAAGAATTGGAATATAGGGAGGGCCAGCTTAGCCTCTGTGCTCCTTGACATATCAACTGCCCTATGGTCCACATTCAGCCTATTTTCTCCTTTTTCCTACAAATTGAACCATTCCCTGTTTTGGCTTACCTAGGAAGGGCATTTCTTACTGGAATATGACTGTTTGCTTCCATAGCTCTTTGATATCTTTAAGGAAAATTAGGTCTTTAAAGTTTGTCCATGGGTTTGTATTGTTAGAGTAGAAATGGTGGTTTTTTTTTTTTTTTTTTTTTAATGAACTTCACATACTAATTGGAAGTGGAACTCTGAGTACCTAGAACTCCTTTTTTGTGTATCCCTGTTATGGTGCACAGTGAGATAAATTTAGCGTATAGAATTTAGGAGTTGTTTCAACTGTGCATATCCATTGCTAGCAATCAGCCAATGTTGAGATTCACCACATGACGACAGTAATGGGATCAGGTCTTAATGTAGGCCAATCCAAATCATCTTCATATTGAACTTAAACAGTTCTTCAGATATATTTCAACATTGGCCTTCACTGGTAGGTCTAAATTAGCATTTTTAAAAAAACTTTTTGTCCTACTGTGGATTGAACCCAGGGGAGATTTACCACTGATCTATAGCCCCAGCCTATTTGGTTTTTTATTTTGAGATAGGGTCTCACTATGTTGCTGAGGCTGAAGCTAGCCTCAGACTCAGTCTTCCTGCCTCAGCCTCTCAAACGGCTGGTATTATAGTTGTATGTTACTGCACCCAGCTTAAGTTAGCATCTTCCTACCCTCTGTAATGCAGACTTGCACTGGGTTTGGAATCATTAATTTTGGAAATCTTCCTGCAAGTAAAATGTCCACAAACCTTGAGTGAAGTTATCACCATGAAAGGCATTAATTCTATATTATGTATATTATAGAGCAACTTTCTTTTTTTTAATAAATGCATAACCTACAAAATATTTATTGCTGAGATAAATTTTTGTGTGTATGGATTATCCATACACAGAGATGCTCCTTGACTTACCAAATGAGGTTATGTTGTAATAAATCCATCATAAGCTGATAATATTAAGTTAAAAATGCATTTAATATATTCATCCTTCCAGACATCTTCCTTAGCCTGACCTACCTTAAACACTCTCAAAACACATATACATTAGCCTGTAGTTGGGGCAAAATCATCTAGCGCAAAGCCTGTTTTACAATAAAGTACTGAGTATTATATAATTTATTGTACACCTGTATAAAAGTTGTGCTGGTGACATTGTGCATGGTAGAGTAACAGTTGGTACCCCTCCTGATTGTGTGACTGACTGGGATCCAGGGCTGTTATGTTGCCCAGCATCCAGATAGTATTGAGAGTGTTGTGCCACGTATCACTAGCCTGGGAAAAGATCAGAATTTAAAATCAAAGTATGGCTTCTACTGAATGGGTATTGCTTTTATACAACCGTAAGGCAAAAACTTGTAAGATGAACCATTGTTAAGTTGCTAGGAGTATTTTCTTACATGTTCAGGTTCCTTTCCTTAAAAAAACAAAAAAACGAAAAACAAAAAACAACAACAACAACTCGAGCTGGAGTATAGCTCAGTGGTAGAATGTTTGCCTATCATATATAAGCTCCTGGATTTGATCCCCAGCACTATAAAATAACCCCACAAAAACCTTGTTTTTATTGTGGCAAAAATGGTATCTGAAAACTTATCTGCAGCAACGGAAAGTGTACTAGTGATTTTTGGAGAAGGTCACAGGAGGAAGCAGGATTATGGGAGGAAACTTTTTGGGGTGATGGAAACATCATTATGATTGTGGTCATGCTCCGTTCAGTTTATTGTGTACTAAAACACAGTTCTAAAAAATTACATTCAGTTAAATAAAGAGAACTTAAGTGTAGAATTCAGTGAATTTTGAGTTTTGATAAATACATACACCAACATCAAGGGATATTGCAACATATAAGGGATATAAGCAACATCAAGGGATAGAGAACCTTTCCACCACTCCCTTTTAGTAATTCCCACCCCACATAGACAGCTACTGTTCTCATTTCTATCACCATAAATTGATTTTGCTTGTTCTTGAACTTCATTTAAATTGGATCAGCATGTACTGTTGAGTCTAACTTCTTGCTGGACATGTTTTTGAGATTTATTTATGCTATAAATAATAATAGTTCATTGCTTAAATTTTTTTGATAAAATTCATGTAGCAATTTAAAAATGAACAATTCAGTGGCATTTAGTATATTCAAAATGTTGTGCAAACACTGCCTCTGTTTAGTTTACGACATTTCCATTCTCTAAGAGTAAAACCTTTTACTCATTAGGCAGTTTCTGCCTATTACGCACTCACAGCCCCTGGCAGCTACCCAGTATACATTGTTTCTATAGATATATTTAGTCTGGGTACTTTATACAGACAGAATCATACAACATGTGACCTTTGGTACCTGGTTTCTTCCCTTTAGTGTAATGTTTTAGAGGTAATCTGTGAAGTATACCTATGAGTGCTTCATTTTTTTTTTTTTATGATGGAACAATAGGCTTTTACATGTATATGCCAGATTCTGTTGGTGCATATTTGAATTATTCTCACCTTTTGTCTATTGTGAAAAGTGCTGCTGTCAACATGGGTGTACATGTAATTGAGTGCCTGTTTTCAGTTCTTTTGGGTTTGTGCCTAAGGAGCTTGATTGTACAGTCATGTGAATAGTTCTGATTTTAAAAACCACCAATCTATTTTTCACAGCACCTACTCTGTTTGATATTCCCACCAGTAATCTATGTTCCGCATTCTCTATAGCATTGCCAATGCTTGTAATTTTCTCTTTTCAAAATTTTAACCAGCTTTGAGGTTATGACGTGTTGCCCTATTGTGGGTTTGATTTGTATTTCCCCAAGTATTGTTGATGTTGAGCATCTTTTCATGTGTTTGTTGGAAGATACACATGGATATATTCTTTGATATACAGATATACCTATTTTTTTTTTTATTGGACATTGAACCCAGGGGTGCTTAACCACTGAGCCACATCTCCAGTCCTTTTTAGAATAGATTTTATTAGAGACAGTGTCTCACTGAGTTACTTAGTGCCTTGCTAAGTTACTGAAGCTGTCTTTGAACTCTCGATCCTCTTGCATCAACCTCCTGAGCTGATTTGATTATAGGTGTACCACCACACCCAGTAGATATATATCTTCTTTGAAGAAATGCCTATTCAAATGTTTAATTGGGTTGTTTGCCACATGTTTAATTGGATTGTTTGTTTGGGTTGTCCTTTTATTGTTTTGTTTTTGAGTTCTTTGGTTTCTAAACACTAGACCATTGCATATCACATTTTCTTAATCTGTTCTATTGATGGACATTTAGGTTATTGCTACCCCTTAGCTATTGTGATCTGTGCTGCAATGAAGATGGGAATGCAGATATCACTTTGAGAACCTGACTTCAGTTATTTTGGACAAATACTAGAAGCAGAATTGCAGAGTCATGGTAGTTCTGTTTTCAACTTTTGAGAAACCTCCATACTGAAAGGATTTTTAATTTTGATGAAATCTATTTTATTTTTTTCTTATGTTGTTTATACTTTTGGTATCATATCTGAGAACACATTGCCAAATCCTTGATCATGAAATTTTACCTTCGTGTTTTCTTCTGTCAGGTTTATGGTGTTTGCTGTCATATTTAATCATTATCCACTTTGAGTTAATTTTCGTATATGGTATGAGGTACAAGTCCAGCCTCTTTGCATATGACTTCCTAGTCTTTTCAACCCCATTTGTTGAAGACTGCTTTATGTCTTTGAATGGTCTTGGCATCCTTGTCAAAAATTAGTTGGCCATAGATATATGAGTTTATTTCTTGGGGCTCTCAATTATTCTCCCTTTGTTTATATATCTACACTTGTGCCAGGCTGTTTTGATGACCAGAGCTTTGAATTACTTTTTTATTTTTAAAATTGTATTTATTCATTTATTTATTTGTTATGAGAGATTGAACCCAAGGACACTTAACCACTGAGCCACATCCCAGACCTTTTTATTTTTCATTTTGAGACAGGGTCTCACTACGTTGTTTAGGGCCTCAGTAAATTGCTGACACTGGCTTTGAACTTGTGATCCTCCTACCTTAGCCTCCCAAGCTAAGCCTCCCAAGCTGTTGGGGTTATGTGCATGCACCACTGCACCTGGTGAATTAATTTTTTAAATGGGGAAATATAATTTCTTCATCTTTGTTTTGGTTTGGGGGATCTTTTGCAGTTTCATATGGGTCTGAGGATTGGTTTTCCCATTTCTGCAATTCATTCTTCTTTATTGGTGAGTGATAGGTATTATATGAATTTAAGCAGTTGGTCTCCTGTTGAGTATATTCAGTTGATGGAGAATGGGTAAATACATAGTCTATTCTTAAATATGTTTTATTTTTCACATTAATTAGGGTTTTTGTTTTTGTCAAGCTGTACAGTGAATTAATTTGTTCTTTAAAAGCATTTGTTGCTAAGGAATCAGTGGATTTTTAACTGTGTCTTTTACCTTTAGAAAATGATGTATTTTCTATACATAATATTCTTTGTTCATTATTTATACATGTTTTTATCAAGAAAAATCATCTTTGAAACTACTTTGCAAATAATTTTTCCTTTTTATTCACAGGTACCCTTTTTGTCTCCTTTGGAGGGCCATATTTATTTAAAAATAAACTGTCAAGTGAATTCAAGTGTCGAAGAAAAAGGTTTTCTAGTAAGTACTATCACTTAATCTTTATTTTCCTTTTTCCATTTTATAAAACACAGACTTGGTTACCCATAGGAATGATTAAGTGATAAATTGGTTCAATAAAGATTTGTTGCATATCCTCTATATGCCAATCACTGAGCTAGAATACAATAGGCCATAAAAAGCAATCACTCTACTAAGGAGCTTTTAGTTCACTAGCAGGAAATACAAGTGAACAGAGAAGTATAATATACTACTACAGTAGGAGAAAGCACAGGGTGTGTGTGTGTGTGAGCTGGCAAAATACCTGTCCTGTGGTGGAGAGGGTTGAAGGAAGCTACTGGAAGAAGTAACTTCTAAACTACTCACTGAATAAGTTAGGGGAAAGAGAGAAGTTTTCCATATAAGGGGAGCAGGTACAGTGACCTGGAGGGCCTTTCCTCTCTTAGCCCCACCTGCAGAAAAGAAGCATGATACACTTGGGCAATTACAGGTATTTCAGGATAGCTAGAACTCTGCATTTGAGTTAAGGGGAGTGGTGGAGGGAGGAGAGTGACTAGGAAGCAAAGTATGGTTAGAGGAAATGGACAAAGTGTTAAAGGTCGTTTTAAAGGTTTTGGGCTTTATTCTGAAGCAAGTGGGTCATTGTAAAGGATTTTAAACAGAGGAAAACACTAAATTTGGGGTTTAGAAAAATCATTTTGACAGGACATGTGGAACATGATTTGAGAAAGCCCAGTTAGGATATAGGTACTATATGTGAGAGATGATGGGAACCACAGGTAGGATGCAGGGAATGGCCCATCAGGCAGACGGGAAGAAGGAAGCAGGCAGACACGAGTGATTTGGCTCTAGGGAGTGGGAAAGCACAAGTCAAAAATGGTGCTCCCTGCTTTGCACATCTGGGGTGGCAGGGCTACTGCTGAGGTAAAGGACCCTTCCGGAAGAGCCAAGTATGTCCCTTCTTCCCACATTTGGGGTGGGAGGTGATATATTCTCCCCCAACATTTTATTTGAGAAATGGCAAACAAATAGCAATATGGATAGAATTTTACAATGAACATCCATCTACCCACTCTTTAGATTTTATCTTAAACCTGTAACATTCTTTACTATCCTTATTTTATCACATATCTCCTGTCCAGCCATCCTCTGTCATTTTTGGAAGAATTTCAAAGTATATTGTAGACATTAAGGACTTTACCCTAAAACTTAATTGTATTTTCCCTGAGCTTTGACAAATACATAGATCCCGTGTAATCCAAATTTCTATTAAGATTTAGACTTTTATCCCAGAAAGTTCCTTCATGCCTGTTCCCAGTCAATTCTTGCTTGCAGTGGTAAGTTTTTAATGAGCTGGGTTTTAAACTATTTGAGTTTTAGATGATTAGAGATGTGTTTTCAGAGATCAGGGTTTGGAACTCTGGGTATATGTTGTAGTGGAGATAGAGGTTTGAATGTCTGCAGTGTAGTAACGGAAACCCAGGGTCAGTGAGAGAAGCAGACCAGGGGGAGCACTGACATTTAAAGGACAGGCTGGAGACCACAGGGTAGGAAATGGAGAATTTAATGTCTTGGTTGCCAAGGGGAGGGAAGAGAGGGGTTGAAGGAGGTAGTGGCCAAGTTAGAGAAGAACCCGTCATGACTGCTGGACTCAAGGTGGTCATTTCAGCCTTGGCAAGACAAGCTAGATCACAAGTGGTTCTGGAGCTGGTGGGAGGTGAGGAGGGAGAGCGGGAGCAGCTCTTGGAAACAAAGTTTGGTAGCAAGTGGGAAAAGAAAGAAGAGTGAGAGTGCTATTTGTAGAGGTCTGTAGGGTGAAAGAGGGATTTGGTCCACATTTTATTAGGATGGGAGAAACTTGAGCAGCTTTAAATATAAGTGAATGACTTCTAACAGGACCCAAAGAAGTTAAAGATAGAAGCCTTGGGCAACCTGAATTAGGATAATTCATGAAGCAAGGTCATGAGAGGGGATGAAATGATCTCCAGCCACAATTCCTGGGATCAGTCTGTACAGAATTATACTTTTTCTGTCATCAGAGAATAGTATGTGTGTGGAATACATAGAAAATTGTGTTTGTGGTAAAAATCTAATTGGTTTTCTCTGTGACACAGAACTTGAATGATATGAGGGATGTTATAAATCGTTTTGCAATTACTATTGAAAGGTTCAGAAAGAAGAGCTAGACTATTAAAAAAAAAAAGCTCACATGGCCTAGGTAAATCAGACTTCATAAATAACACTTCCTACAGATATCATGCAGTTTTTCCTTCCTTGCTAGCTTCTTCAGTAATAAATTCAGTAGGTGGCACTAGATAGTCTTGAAAAGCATTTTAAAATAAATTTCTGATTTTAAAGCCATGTTTACCTACTGACCTTTTAACGTAAATATTTTTACATTTTATTGTAGACACCCTTAACAACTGATAGGTTTTATTCTAGTAGCCAGTTCATTTGCATATAATGTGTGACCTATTTAATTTTTGAGCTATGCTCTTAACTAGTCTTGAATCTTAAAGCCATTCTTATTATACCCACAGTCACAGAAATGAAGGAAGAGCTCAGAACTCCCTCATATAACTCTGTCCCCTGCCTAAACAGTACATTTTAATCACTCCTACCTTTTATAAAAATTAGAGATTGTAACTGAAATGAAAGCTATTTGGTTCAGTTTCCTTTCCTGCTGTGCCACAGTTAACTGGGAGGAATCCTATAACTAGAGACACTGGTACCTGGCTCTGAATCAGTGTGGGTCCAGCCTAGCCTTGACTGATGACACCAGAAAGGCATTTTGGATAGGCAGCTAGAAGGTGCCACCAGTTTTGCCTTGTGATTGTGTGTTGTCACTTAATTTTTTCCAACCCTCATTTCCTCAGCTATAAAGATGAAAAGCCTGTCTTATTCGTCTCTAATCATAGTAGGATATGATAATAACTGGCCTGTTCTTCACCAGCACTTCCCTTGTCTATTACCTTCATGATGTAAAAGTGCACATAGACACAGGAGGGAGCTTGTGAGTCACCTGTATTAACTTGTGCTTGGGATGGAAATAAAATAACAAGATTTTTTCTTCCTTAACTATGAGCGGTGTTGTTCAGAGGAAGCATGTGTTGGGAAAAAGCATGAGCTAGGGGGCAGAACAAAGGTAGGACAAGAGGAATATGACTGGACCTCATACATTTGAGGTTTCTATCTATCATGGAAACATCTCATACAAGCTGCCTTTGCCAAATTCACATAAATCAGTAAATTTGAGAGTATTGCAGGGTTTGTATAAGGATTCGTCGAGTTAATGTACAAACATGTTCTTGGAATAGTGTGCCTCACGGCAAGAATCAAATAATACTGTTGTTTTTTCAGCTACCCAACAATCAGAAAGGTAAAGTTGTGACTTAAAGATGTAGAAACCTTGATGCCTTCTGAAATCAAACACAAAGATGCCTTTGGATTATCTGCATTGGGGGACAGCGTAGTAGGACCTGCCCCTTATTTTTATAGTTTTATGGATATGGGCTAATCTGTTTATACTTAGTCTGTTTATACTTAGTGTTGTGCTACAACAGGAAAGCTTAATGTTTGTGACATAGACTAGATGAACTGAAATATTCATTCTCTGACCCTTCAAGGAAAAATTTTGCCAACCCATGATCTTCAGCATTGTTACATCTTTTTCTTGCCTTTTTTTTTTTAATGTAAAAGTTCCTAAAGGATTTTTAAAATTTAAAGTGAGAAGTTTATATAAATTAGGGCTCTGTTAACTACAACTGAAAAATAGCAGAGGAAAAGCCTCCCAACTTCTACTTATATTATTTAAGTGGACGTACTTGCTCATTACCTGTTTAGCAGTTTGGTCTGTAACCAGCACTACTCTTCAACCTATCCTTATGATGCCACCTGCATTCCCGAAACGCCTGACTGCAGGGAGACGCCACTTCCAAGTGCACCTCATGGCCAGGCAGTGGATTTAAGTGTCATGATGTTTATCACAGTGACCCATCGAGGCCTGTGATCATGAGTCAACTTTTCTAATCCTTTTAGAAAATCTGTTGTAAATAGGAATAAAATGCCAGTCTTCCATATGGAGATAGGTTTAACTTAGTATCCTATCACTAGTTTTTTAATGTAGAAGACATCATTTTCTCATTTCATTATACTTTTCAACACTTGCACTTCTCTTTTGTTTAAGGAACATTTGATGAGGGATATCATGCTTGTGAAAACTCTGAAGTTATGTAGAAATGTTTATTTGAGGTTAACATCTAGGTGTCATTAAATGCTTTTAAGTGATATTTGTTATCTTCTGATGTGAACAATCTGCAATTTTCATTACAAAGTAAAAAGATATGATAAAAATAATACAAATAGATTTTGACATGAAATGTGACAACATGAAGTTGAAGATACAGAACTGGCATTTCAGAGTTTGGTCATTTTCCTCCAGTTTCTCAAGTCAGCATTTCAATTGACTTTTCCAGACCATATTCGAAGACGTTAGTGGTTTTGGTGCCTGGCATCGAAGATGGTGTGTTCTTTCTGGCAACTGTATCTCTTATTGGACTTACCCTGATGATGAGAGGCGAAAGGTAATTTACGTAGTACTGATCAGTGGTGAAAAGCTCTGATTGGTTTCCATGTGGTGTTTCTTGCAGGTGTTCCCTCTGTTCCCTCACCTACCGAGTTGCTCCCTTGCATGTACTTACAAGCCAATAAAATGTTCTTGCTGCAGTCCTCTCTGTGTGAAGAGTTTATATCCTGTCCATTGCTTATGATTTGATCATAAGTTTTCCTTCTTTTCTCTTGGAATGTTTCACAATACTTTTGTTGACATTTTCAGTTGGAAATATGTTTAATTCTTTTTTATATTTTGCCTGGGACAAACCAGTAATAGAAAATCAGCTATAGAAATACAATGGTATATATGAACAATGGAATATTATTCAGCCATAAAGAATAATAAAATCATGGCATTTGCAGGTAAATGGATGGAGTTGGAGAATATTATGCTAAGTGAGATAAGCCAATCCCAAAAAAACCAAGTCTGAGTGTTTTCTCTGATAAGTGGATGATGATACATAATGGGGATTGGGGGAGGGGGTAAGGGAAGAATGGAGGAAGGATGGATTATGTAGAGGGAAATGTGGGGTGGGAAGGGGGCGGGGGGAAGAAAAGATAATGGAATGAGACAAACATCATTACCCTATGAACGTGTATGATTACACAAATGGTGTGACTCTACTTCGTGTACAATGAGAGAAATGAAAAGTTGTACCCTACAATGAATCAAAAAAAAAAAAAAAAGAAAGAAAGAAAGAAAAAGAAATACAGTATTTTGGTATTGTTTGTAAAACTTAATAATAAGGTTTTGTTTGACAAATTGTATCTCATTTTAAGAGAACTTAATGATATTGCTGAAGTATATTATTTATTATCCCTGACTAGAAAACAGAAATAAGCTGAATTAAGGAAAACTATCCATAATAGATAATTATTATTTCTATTTTGGTTGTATATCCTTCTAACCTTAAAATATCTAATACATAATAATAATTATATTTTCATTTATGGATTTTTTTGAAACAAAAAACAGCCCTTTTTTTCTTTCTTTTTTTTTTCCTCCTGCACTGGGGAATGAACCCAGGGCCTGAGTATACTAGGCAACCATGTACACTGAGCCACACCTCCAGCCCAAAGCAACACTTTTTATTTGATTATATGCGTTGACATCTTTCCACATCAACAAAGACACATCCATAATGTTGTGTTTAGTAATTATTAAATAGTATTACATTTTGGTCATTAAAATTATTAGTATTTTAAGAATATATTGTGAAATGTTTAAGATATTAAAAAAGGCATAAAAGCCATTATTTCAGTCAACTTCAGTTATCAGTCCAGTTGAAGCACTGTATGTAGTTCACCACCATAGAGATAACCCTATGCTAAAATTGCTTTGTGTTCCTATGTATTTCTTTGTCATATATATGTAACATGTTATTGCAATTGCATATTTTTAAACATTATACAAATAATATGCTGTAAATAGTCTACAACTTGCTTTTTGAGGTCAATATGTTATGTAAAGTTAGTCTAGGTAGATATGTGTAGGTCTAGTTTCTTTTTATCTGCAGTATAGTATTCCATTGTAAGACCACATCATACTTTATTCATTCTCCTACTTAGAAATACTTAGATAATTTTCACATCATTGCTATTACAAGTAGTATTGGTGCTTCTTAAATACATGGATAAGAGTTCTGGGTTATAGGATTTTTCATATATTCAGCTATTTCATCAAATGATTCTTGAAAGTGGTTGTACAATTTTCTGTTCCCACCAAGATGTATATGTTTTCCTATACTTGCTGACACTTGATATGTCAGCCTTTTAAACTTTTGTGAGTATGACAGCTGCAAAGTATTATCTGTTATTTTATATATCCTTGATTACTAGAGGAAGCATCTTTTCTTATTTGTGTGGCCATTTTCTCTTCTTTCATTTGATTTTTCTATATATTTTAGCCATTTCCATCTTTTTTTTATAAATTGTAATTATATTTCTTTAGTCTTTGGCTTGGCATATCTTTTATCATTACAGGGTTTTATTACTTACCAAAGTTTTTGATGTTAAGGAAATAAAATCCGTTAACCTATTGTGTTGTTTGTTTTTGTGGCAGCGGAGTTGAACCCAGGGCCTTGTGCATGGTCAGCAAGCACTCTCCCATTGAGCTATATCCCCAGGTCTTTATGGTTTTTTGAGTCTTAAAAAAATCATTCTTTCCCTATAATCAAAAAAATTTCTCTTATATTGCCTTCTACAAAGTTTTATACTACCCACTTAATTTATCTAGAATTGATTTTTGTGGAGGAGGGCCTGGATAACAAATTTTGCCAGCATTATTGAATGGTCAGTCCTTTTCCCACTGATTCACAGTGCTATTTCTGGCAAGTATTAAATATATTTATGTATATATCTAAGATATAATTATGGGTAGGTTTATGTTTTAGCCTTTCTATTCGATTTCCTTTTCTCTGTTTTTTCTCTATCCCAATCACAATAACTATGTTTTTAAAATAAATCTTAGTACCTGTTTAGGCAAGTCTCCTAATTTATTCTTTTTGTATGTGTGTGTGTGTTGGGGATTGAACTCAGGGACACTCAACCACTGAGTCACATCCCCAGCCCTATTTTGTATTTTATTTAGAGACAGGGTCTCGCTGAGTTGCTTAATCCCTTACTTTTGCTGAGACTGACGTTGGATTTGTGATCCTCCTGCCTCAGACTCCTGAGTCACTGGGATTACAGGCATGTGCCACTGCACCTGGCTCCTAATTTATTCTTATTCAACATTGTATTACTCTTTTTAACGCTTGCTTTTCTCTATCTCTCTCTTGCACATGCACACACACGAAAATGTATATATTTTGCTTTCTAAAATTAAAATATTCATATATACAAAACAATATAATGTACTCTTAGCTTTGGTAAGTATTAATTTTCAAGTTTAATTTTTGTCTCCAAAACATACTTATTATTTTTTCTTGTTTTGTTGAGGTATTTTAAAGCAAGTACCAGGCTTCATATTAAATCATTTCATCTGTGTGAGGCTATAGGTTCCTACATTGGCAAGTGCCCCAAGGGTAACCAGGGTTTCAGGCTAGCTTACTATTCAGCACTCTCTCCTCCTCATTGATTTTGGCTTTTGATGATTTCTTTTATTCTTTTAAGTTCAGTTATCTAGAATTTTTGAGGGATTATACAACAGGAGGATTTTCATACTATTTAGTTTTCCATATTTTCTGGAAACATTGCATCACAATTTACTACCAATGTATGGCCTCCATTACTATCTATTAATTTGTTTTGAATTTTTTTTTCTGTTGTGAAAAAATAGTGGCTACATATGCATAAACATCTTTGTTTTCTTATATATTTGCTTAGTACAAATTTCTTTTAAGTAGAATTGTAATTCAGAATATGCTTACTTGTAATGCTTTTTGATAGCTGTTATCTAATTGCCAGCCAGTCTTAGACCATTTTATACTTTTGGGACTAATCAACAGAGGATTTTACTGTTCTATGCAAACTTAGCCCATCTGTGGTTTTGAAATCTTATGTTTTATTTTAATTCTTAAAATTACTAAGAGATTTGACAGTTTTATTGGTTTCCCATTTTGGGGACGATTTGGTCTTATGAATTTTTATCTCCATTTAGTTCACATAGCATGGAAATGACTTACCTTCCAATTGCTTGGCCTTATCTTTTAGAGATACTAAAAAATATTTACTCATAAAGCAAGATGTCTAAGCTTCCTTTTATTGAAAGGGGTGAAAAGGGTGAGGTATAGGCAAAAGGGAGTTGAATATATGTATTTAATTGTTGAAGCTGGTTGAGGTAGGGAATTATATACTGTTCTTTATATTTTCTGTTTGAAGATTTCCATAATAGTAGTTTTGTTTATTTTAGGTTCATAGAATAGTTAGTAACAGCCAACAGTTGGTATTTTTGGTTTCCATGTTTATGAGCAGCAAGAAACAATAATAAATATTGAATATGTTCCTTCATCCCCAGTGTAAATAAATCTTAACTCTTTTTAAAGAAGTTTTTAATTTTAAGTGACAAGTAATGACTGAGTCTATTTAATGGGGTACAATGTAATGTTTTCAATATATGTATACACTGTGCAATGTTCAAATCAAGCTAAATTAGAGTATCACCTCAAATATTTATCATTCATTTCTGCTGAGAACACTTATAAAATCCAATTTTACTATTTTAAAAATATACATTATTATTATGTGTAGTTATTATGCTATGCAATAGAATTTATTCCTCTTGCCTAACTTTAACTTTGTTCCTGTTGATCAATTTTGCCCCTTTCCATGTTTACTCCCTTCCCTTCCCCAGCCTCTGGTAACCACTGTTCTATTCTCTACTTCTATGAATTTGACTTTTTTAGATTCCACATGTAAAAGTGAGATTATGTGCTATTTGCCTCTCTGTGCCTGGCTTATTTCACTTAACATAGGTACCTCTAGGTTCTTCCATGTTATCCCAAATGACAAAATTTCCTGTTTTCTTTTAAGGCTGAGTAGTATCCCATTTTAAAATTCATTCATTTGTTAATGGACACTTAGGTTGTTTCCATACTGTGGATATTGTGAATAATCCTGCAGCAAACATCAGAGTGCTGACATCTCTTTGACATACTGATTGCAGTTCCTTGGGTATATGCCCAGTAATGGGATTACTGGATTATATGGTCATTCTATTTTTAGTTTTTTCAGGAACTTCCATACGCTTTTCCAAAATGGCTATTTTTATTTACAATATCACCAACTGTGTGTGTGTGTGTGTGTGTGTGTGTGTGTGTGTGTGTGTGTGTGGTTACAAACAGTTGTTCTCTTTCACCTTTTTGATACTAGCCAATTTAACAGGTGTGATGTGATATCTCATCGTAGTTTTGATTTACATTTCCATGATGGTTAGAAATTACCAGGGCATTTTTTTCCCATATATTTAATTTCCCATTTTGGGGAAATTTAACTTTTAAGTTAATGGCTTTTTAATTTTAATTTGTAACAACTTAAAAACTGCTTAGTGCTTACTGACTTAGTTTTGTATGTTCTACTAATATATTTTAAATTTATTTTTAAAGAATCCCATAGGAAGGATAAATCTGGCCAATTGTATCAGCCATCAGATAGAACCAGCCAACAGAGAATTTTGTGCAAGACGAAATACTTTTGAATTAATTACTGTCCGACCACAGAGAGAAGATGATCGGGAGACTCTTGTCAGCCAATGCAGGGACACACTCTGTGTCACAAAGTATGTATTAGCCTTTTATTTTTTCTGTCAACTAAGTAATTGATTACCCACGTTGTTCTTACCACTGTGAGAAATATCAGATGATCTTTTGACTTTGGAAAGGGAACAGCCATAGTGAGGAAACACACAGCAGTAAGAGAACAATCTATAAACTAATATAGTGAAGAAGTATTTAACATTCAGGTTATATCCCAGCTAATCATGTTTTCTAATATGCTCACAGTATAAGCATTTTCAGGCATTTTTAATCTTTGGGTTAAGTTTAGAGATTTCGTGTGTAGCTGAGAAGTCAAGCTTTATTTAAGAAAATTTGATACATTCCTTCCTTTTCATTACAGAAATACCCTCATTTAACCCAGTGATTTACAAAAACAATCTTATTCTGCACATTCCTGGTTAAAGTTAAGAGAATAAACTCTTGGGAATATCACTTTTTTGATAACCTTTAGCTTAAGATGCAAAATCTTATTGCTAAGGGTCTAACATAGCTTCTTTTGCATGAATGACCCAAGAAGTTTGAAGACTCACTTCAATGTACAAAGTTATAATTAGGCACAAAAGTTAGAATTTGACAAAAATCTTTGTTTATCAGACTGCTGCTGGATATTGAGGGCAAGGGAGATGGTAGCCTTAACTCACTGAGTTCCTAATATGAAAATCTTAGAAAGTTGCAGCCAGAGACATTATACCAAAATAGAACAATGCTCCCCAGAGCCTGCCAATTTATTTTAAAATAACCAGGGGACCCATTTGGAAATTCTTGATGAGTAGATTGCTTCCAGATTAATGCATGTTAGCTCATCCATTCCTTTCCTTCAGGGATGTTCAACAGTAGTGTCAGACAGGACAGGAGAGGCAAAATGGGTTTATGATTATTTTGCTTGATAGCTGCCGCATGGCTGGTCATTGAGAGAACCAAAGTTCAGTACCTAAATAGTTCTGACCACAACAGCCCACTTTATCTCTTATAAATCTTACTCATAATTTTTCATATAATCTTTTCATTTACTTGCTGCATAAACCCTTCTATACCTCTCCTTGGGACTTCCCCTGTAGTAGAAGTACTAGATTCCATGTTGCTCTAATTATTCTGTTTGTTTATGTGCAGTTTTTCTTACCACATTATCATAACTTGGTTGTGTGCTGCTTTTGCCCAGGCATATTCTCAGTTTCTAGTCATGGCCATCTTCAGCTTTGCTTGGGGGTTTAAAAGTTATTTTACTTTTTTGATCATAACAATAAACTACACTACACATTTAAACTAGAAATACCTTATCACATGTGGAGGCAGTATTTTATAGTGGAGCTTTGAAGTCAACAGACCTAAGTGGGCTTTTTTTATTTGTTTTTGGCACTGGGGATCAAACCAGTAAGCCACACCTCTGGCTCCACAAACCTAAGTTTAAATCCTGACTTGGTAACTTAATAAGTGTAACCATGGCAGGTCACTTAACTTTGCTAGTTCCCTGAATTCTCCTATGTCAAAAGGGAAAAAGAAACTCCATAGAGTAACAATAGAGATTAATGAATGGATACACTTAGCATAGTGTTGAGTCCATGAAATGAGCTCTACAAATGGTCACTGTTATTTCAAGTAATATTCTTTTAATTAACATTTATGAGATGGTATTCATTTTTGCACCATTTCTAGTATAAATGAGAAATTGTAAAGGCACAGAGTGACTTCAGCATAAAACCCTTTAACAGCTAGCTATTCTCTAGAAGGATGGTCCAGCTGGGACTTAGGGAACTCTCCCTTTCCTTACTCTTGCTCACCCTATCAACTAGTTATTCATTCAACTTGTAGCTGCATATGGATGCAAGGAAGAGATTTCTAATATGACAAAAGTCTTAGAACCTTTAGATAATTTAAGTACCACCATGTTCTACCAACACAGTAGGACAAAAATAATGGGTAACACTGCACAGTAGCATCACCTGTAAAGGCAGGTTAAGATCCATGAGCGTCCAGCTTTTAGGGAGCCTGAGTCTCAAGGATATTGGTATCTCAGATTTGGGCCTGTGGTGATCTTATTAGGAAGCTGCCTATACTCAGTGGGTGTCCCACACTGCTGAATTATCCAGCCCAGACTGCCTGTATGAAACACCTTCTTTGGTTGAAACATTTACCAAATGTAGTTAGTGTGAGTTATATCAGCTAACCAGACCGGGGATAATTTTACTGTATTATACTTAGAGAAACACCTCATTTTGTGGCTTTTGATTAGCACTCACTAGAAGATGTTAAGAATAATTCTTCTTACTGGTTTATTTAGGCATTTTTTCTTCTTGTTTTTCTTAGCAAGAATACTTGAAGGTATGGAATGGGGTGGAAGATATTCTGACTTCTGTTTGTTTGTTCCTGTAGGAACTGGCTGTCTGCAGATACTAAGGAAGAGCGAGATCTCTGGATGCAAAAACTCAATCAGGTTCTTGTTGATATTCGCCTCTGGCAACCTGATGCTTGCTATAAACCTATAGGAAAGCCTTAAAAATGTTTCTGTACCATGTAGAGGTTTTTTTGAGCTGTGTCATAAATGTATCTTAAGAAAACACATTTAAGAGCATCAGATTTGCTGATTGCATTTAATGCTTTAAATAAGAGGGTTTGTGCAAATATTCACTACATATTATGCAGTATTTATATCTTTTATATGTAAAACTTCAACTGATTTCTCATCTCTCATTCATAAATAATTGGAAGGCAATTCATTATAGTTGACCTTGATCAATCTAAATAGAAAAATCTCATTGTTCTAGAAATCTAATTATCCAGATATTCACGACAATTTTTTTTTTTTTTTTTTTTTTTAAAGTTGGAAGTCCTGAGTTATCTTCTTGGAGCAGTGGGTCTCCAAATAGCAAGGTCTTCCAGGGGTTGGAGATAGAAACCCCTGGTTTGGTGATTCTTTCTCTAGCTTTGGTAGTTTTTTGAAAGCTTGTTCCCAGGGTACTGAAAAAAAATGTTTTTCTGAGGGACTTTACAGAAACATTTTTAGTAATGGAGATGAGAACTTTTTCAAATAGCAAATGTATGTTAGTTTAAAGCTTGAGGCTGCATTTAAAAAAGAGATAAAGACATAGGGAGCATTTTGTGAGATTTGGGGGTTAAATATTTTATATAGATGAGTCAATAATCACAAGGTTTATATTTCCCCAGTTACTATCTATGCAGTGTGGTGCACATTTTTCATAGAAGTCAGGCTTTATTGAAATAATCTTTTGCCATGTAGCTTATAGACTTCTCAATATTACCATATTAATTATTTCTGCTCCTATAACAAGAACAAATGTAAAATTGAAGAATCTTGATATTAAAAGAAATACTTTTACCAAGCTGCTATGGACTAATACTTTGTTTGCCAAAGTTCTTGTCTTTTTTTTTTTTTTTTTCATGTCTATGTGTGACAGTGTCTTGAAACTATTTTGAAATTATTCAGAAAATTATTATGTCATGTATTGCCTTTAAAAACCTAATACTTTTTTATTATAAAATACGTAAAACATAGTCTCAACTTTTAAATACACTGAATTTTTTCTTTGAATTGTTAGAAGTTGTTTATGATTTCATTTCTAAACACTAAATTCTGTCACTTGTCATTTTATTTTTTATTCATTCAAATGTGCTCTTTCTTATGTATGTTATAAAAATATATTTTATGACCTTACCTAAATAAATACTTGTAAATGGCTTATGGAATTGGTTATTTAAGAAGTATTGTGTGTGCTGCTCTGTATCTCCAGGCTCTGGGGCTTCTTGAGGGAATTATCCTGACAGTATCTCATCTTTTTGTCTCTAGCCCAGAGATTAGCTTATTGTGTGATCCCAGGGTTGTTGTTAAATATGTAGATGGATGGAAGGGTTCCTTTCTGAGGCATATCAGCAAAATGTGAAATTAGATGTGCATTTGAGAAGCTGGTGGATGATTCTTAAGTGTTTAGTAGAGACTGAGTAGATGAGGGACATCAACGCCAAAACAGAGCATAGGTGTGATGAGACCAATGAGATGTTTCCTTATTTTTATTGATAGACTTGTATTTATTTTTGAACAGTCACTGCATATGGTGGTACACAATGCAAGAGGCACAAAGAAGTTAAAGTGAAAAATCTTATGTTTCATAACTACTTTTACCTGTTTTTGTGTGTCTTCCCAGAGGACACTAAACATATTACTTGATAGATTATATGCTTGTTACCTAGAGTTGTAGTCTCTAGTTCCATATGTGCTATTTATTATTAGTTAAAGAAAAAAAAAAAAAAAACAAGAGTACCTATCCTTTAGAGATTGTATATATAAAGTATATTTTTAGTATATATAAAGTATATACAGTTCAATTTAGGAAGAAATTTAGGTTAAGGTGATTATAGAAAATAAAGATAGACATATTCCACCAAATAGTGGAAAATACTAGACTGACATTTTCACTGTCATCTGTCTAAAGGGACTTTATTGAAATCATTACAGTGGATAAGATTGTTCAGGGAGTATAATGTGGAAAGAAAAACAATAATTAAAGAAACATGTTCTTTAGCAGAAAAGGGAGTAGCAATAATTATCCTCTGTGAAAAAAGAATAATAGTGTAGTCTCGTGAGGCCAAAGAACACCCTTAAGATTCTGACCACAAAATCAGAAGACAGGTTAATAAAAATGTGAACTCACGTTTCCAGCAGTGAATTTAATAAATAAAATGATTTAGATAAAAATCAGGTTATAATAAAATTTGTGATTGCATAAAAAAGAGTCCTTGGCTGGGGTGTGATTCAGTAGAGCATTTGCCTTACATGCCTGAGGCTGTGGGCTCAATCCCCAGCACTCCAAACAAAGGAACAAAAACCCCTGTCTTACAAATGTGTATAAAGAAGGGCAAAATATAGGCAGCAGATGAGGAGAAAATAGTCACAAAACACTAATACTTAATAATTAAAGAATTAATATGCAAGACATATAAAGAGCTCCTATGATTTTCTATCATTGTTTGATCATTTACCATGTGCCAGGTGTTATTCTCGGTATTGTTGCATTATCTCATATAATCTTTACATGACTATGAAATTGGCCTTGTCACAAAAACTTAGGTAGCTTTTCTGAGGCCACACAGTCCTGGATGCAAACCCCACACTCTACTCCAGAATTCATATACTGTATTATTACACTGTGCTATTTCTCAAGTTAGTACAAAAGTTTAACTTAGAAGAGAGCAGGAAAACTTTAGGTGAGGAATCACCAGTTTATACCCTTTATAGTTGCATAGCTTTCGTAACTTTCAGGAATCTTGCAAACATCCATAAATTCTAAGTTTATTTATTATAAGCAATCCTTTACCATCCAAGACCCACTAAAAGCATTCCTTAGATAAAAGTCCTCTTAGCAAATATCATTAGTCTATTTACCAATAGGTCCAGTTTTCAGCATGTTTACAACTCCTTAGACAAGCTTGCATGTGAGCAGAGAGAAACATAAGGAATGAGTTACAATATAGTTTTTAAAGGAAAAACAAATAATGTGAAAATCCATCAACAGGGAAGAAAATTAAAAAATAATCTTCCAGTCCATTAAGAGGAAATTATGGTATACTTTTCCCACAAAACATTATATATTGTCCCAGTTGGGCGTTTCCCTTAACAACCCAATATCCTGTAGCCTCTACTGAGTCTTCTACTTACTCAGTTTTTCATCCTGATTTTAATTTTCAAAGAGTCCATAAGTCCATATGCATGAGCAATACATGAAAATATTTTCAATGTAAACAAATCAATCTAGAAACATTCCCAAGTCAAAGCATTCCTCCACCCAATGCTGCTTCCAACTCCTTCCCATTTGCAACTTGGTGTGGTTCCTCCCATATTTTTATCTCTAGCTATGTGCTTCTGTTATGGGTAGTTTCATTTTGCATTGTATATCCCTTTTTCCCCACAAATTGTTCTGGATCTTTTTCCAAGTTTTTTATATTCAGGCTTGCTTCATTCTTTTTGATCACTACTTGGCATTTCGTGGGAAAAGTATACTGTAATTTCCTATTAATGGACTTGAAGATTAATTTTCTTCCCTGTTGATGGATTTTCAGGTTATGTTCGGTTGTTTCTTTTAAAACTGGGTGATAGGACCCAGAAGAGAGATGGAATGTAGAGCCCCATGTCAGCAATCAGCAATTGTCATGGTAACTTTTTAAGTACTAAAGAAACAGGGTACCTGAGGCAGCTGTGGAATGATCTGTAGGCCCTTCTTGTGACTGGCCAACAGGAGACAAATCAAGGCAGGGGCAACTGTAGTGTGGAATAATTGAGCAACTGCTTCAGAATATGAAGTCAGGACAAGGCCAGCCTTAGCCCACAAGGAGACTGCAGAGGCATGTAGGGCAGAGATCTCTAATCTCTGAGTGTAAACCCTAAGAGACAAACCCTCCCTTCCATCATTAAAGGACATTTTTACTGGGATTTAAAATACAGAATTTTGTCTAAAGCTTCCTGGAAGGCTAAGTAATTTTTATCTGTTTAGCTTACTCCTTGAGAAAAATTGCATTTCAGAGGCACCATTTCTACCAGTAGAAGCCAAATTGCACTGAGGCAAGTTATGTGGCTTTTCATGAGTTCACTCATCCTATACTGTCTACCCTCAATCTGCCAAATAGATGATTGAGATGCTTATTTTTATTTTATTCATACCTAATAATTTATTTTGAAGTCAAAGCCATATTTAAATGTGGTATAAATTTTTATATTTATTAAGAGAGCTTACAGTTCAATAGGCTGAGAAACCCCACTCCCAGGCCATTTAAATGTATTTTTACTGCATTCTCTTGGAAAGAAAATATTGCAAAGAGCTAGCAAATAGTAAAAGAGAGATGAATGGTAAAAGGGTGTTCTTACTTTAGAGAACAAAGGTGATTGTGCTTTCATTCAATTTGTTGGAAATAATTGAACTGGTGGACCTAAATAATCAAAATCTATTTTTGTCTTTAGCTTTTAGAAGTTCAATGTATCTTAGCATGAATTTCTTTAAGTTTATTCTTTAGGTTTCTTGGTTTCCTGAAGTTTTAGATTTATATTTTGTCACTGCTTTGGGAAATGTTTAGCCATTATTTCTTCAAGCACTTTTCAGGTCCCACCTCATTCTCTCCTTCCTGGACTCTGATGACATGAGTTTTCTTTTGGTAGAGTACGACAGGTCCCTGATACTCTGTTCATTTTTTACCAATTTCTTCCTGTTGTTCTTTCTGTTGTTCAGAATGGGCAATTTCTTTTGTCCTTTCTTCCAGTTCACTAATAATACTTTCTCTTTTCTCCATTCTGCTATTCAGCCATTCATAGAATTTTTTCCCCCCAGTCCTGGTGATTGAACCCAGCACCTCACATATACTAGGCAAGTGCCGTACTCTTGAGCACCTTTTATTTTTTGTTTTTAAGGCCGGGTCTCATTAAGTTGCCAAGGCTGACCTGGAACTTGTGAGCCTACTGCCTTAGCCTCCCTAGTATCCGAGATTACTGGGGTGCTCCGCTGTGCCTAGGCATCCAAAGAGTTTTAAATTTTGATTATTGTATTTTTCAGTTCAAATGTTCCCATTAGTTCTTATTTACATCTTCTATTTATTTGCTCAGACTTTTTAAATTTATTTTTTATTTTTTGGGTACTGGGGATTGAACCCAGGGGCACTCAACCACTGAGCCACATCTCAGCCCTATTTTGTATTTTATTTAGAAACAGGGTCTCAGTGAGTTGCTTAGCGCCTCACTGTTGCTGAGGCTAGTTTTAAACTCGAGATCCTCCTGCCTCTTGTTTCTTTTGTTTTCCATCATGTTCACAGTTGCTCACTGAGGCATTTTTATGATGTCTACTTTAAAATCCTCCTCAGATACTTCCAACATCTGAGAGATTTCTGCATAGCATCTGTTAACTGTCTTTTGAAACGGACAGAAAGTCTTAACAAAACCTACAGTTTCATTTGCTTTTAATTACAATTTTTGAGCTAAGCAGTACACTGCCTCCCATCAACTTGGCTATAGGTAACACCTCTGAGGTATTGGTCAGGAGGGAAACAGCCGCCTAAGTTGTCTTTCAGAAACTTGGTAGCTCCAGCCAGTTGAAATCACTGCCTCTTCATTCGAAGGGTGACGTTTTGATGTCAGAGGATTAAGAATGCTACCCTCAGGGTCATTGTTTTCTAACACGAGTCCTACCAAGAACCCTGGTTTAATGGCGCATGCGCAGATCCTTTCCTTAACCTCCAATCACGTTTCCCCATGCCCGAGACCTCCGTGCTGCTTCTTCATCTGGTAAATATCCCAAAACTCTGTTCTCAGGGAGACGGATTTGAGAGGTTTTCCCATCTTCTCACGTTTGCCCCGCATCGTGAATAAACTCTTTCTTGCAAAACTTGTCCTTTCAATGATTGGCAGACTGTGAGGCGAGCTAAATGGGTCTGGTTCCGTAACATTCTCTCATTCAAGCTGGGATTTTCCTGCTTCTCTGTATAAGTGATTTGTAAAATTGTGTTATGGGCATTTAGGGTGTATGCTATAAAACTCTGGATTTTAGTTAAACTTTCTGTTTTAGAAAGTCTCCCCTGACATCATTCTGGTGAAGAAATAGACGCTGATTTATTTCTGTGAGGTGGGGGTGACAGTCCGGGATCCTCTCTCAGCTTCTGTTAACACTGGGGGTCCTCGTTAGTGCTCGGTGGAGGCCTGTGTCCAGGCTTCCACACAGATCTCTGTGACACCGCTCTGACTGGAAGGGGGCACTTTGTTCTGTTCCCCAAGGAATCTCCCCAGGAGGAGAAAAGATGTCTGACTGCTACTGGACAGCACTGAAAGTTCCCACCTCCCGATGTGACTTGCAGACTCTGCCAGGAGTGGGTCTCTGCCTCCTGGCCACTGGGTGGAGCTAGAGGTCCAGGATCTCTACACGTGGCCTCTGTCGACACCATCCGGGCGTCTTTTTACTGCTGGCCACGCACAGCCTAGGTACCTCACTTGGTCTTTACTGGCGCAGATTGAGGTAGATTCAGGTTTTTCCGTGGTGTTAGCCCTGGATAAGGCGATTATTATCCAAAAGTTCTTTTGTCTTGTTAGGCTGCTTACTTTCTAATTCTTTGACTGATGAGTGCAGTCTATTCTTTGACTTCTGGTTTTTCTTGGGCATTTCTGGCTTGCTGGCTTCTCTGGCATCCAGACCAGGATGTAGCACACTATGAGAAAATCCAGAGATCTCAGCACTGAGTTGTTCCTTAGGCCTCAGGTCTCTGAATGATCTTTCAGTTTCTTTCCACTTTGTCAACTTTTAAGTTTGTTTAGCTATACTTAGCAGGAGGAATTGGGAGGAGTTCATCTACTCCATCTTAGTCTCAATGATTGTTCTTTAAGTCTGTAGTTGCCAGGATTCTCAAGTACATCTTATGAGGTTTAATTATGTTCATTTAAATGACCCTCCCAATTCTAGAATGCATTTTTTCTTTAATCATCTCTACCAAAATGCTTCCTGAAGTCTGTGAGTTCTTTTTAATTGCCTAGGCAATTTTGGCAGCTTACTAGTGAGGGTGATTATCTTCTAATGTGCTTATTTGTCCTGTTAGTTCCATGTTTATATCCTTTGTCCATTTTCCAATTGTCCTTATTATTTGATATATGATTGCCTGTTAGAGATATAAAGTATACTTGTGTGGGGTTGCATCTGCACCCAGCTCCTTTATTACCTGTGCATTCTTTAGCTGCAAATTGAATATTTTAGTACCTACCACATAGATCTGTTGGGAGCATTAAATGGGACAATGAATGTTAAAGCTTTGAACAAGTAATAGAACACAGAGTAATTTCCTAATAAATGGCAATGTTTATTTATTGTAGAATTAACTGCCTAAGAAAATACGGACGGATGCAGGTACACATTTGACTGTGCTATTTGTCTCCCCACAATAAACTTCCTACCCTTCCTCTAAAGTATAGGTTGCTGGAATTTGAAAATGCCTAGAAATTCTCATAGCAAAAAAATAACACTTTATGGCATTTCACAGAGAAAATAGCAGTAATACTCTAAGTAATGTCTTTTTCTTGATATCAAAACTTTCTCTAAAAGTTAAAACAACTTCTATTTCTATAAAAGGGTGTTTAAAATGGATTTAGTCTGGCTTCTTATAAAAGTTAATTTTTTATGTGATTGAAGTGATTTTAAAAAATGACATGTAATTCACAAGAGTCAGAGGTTTGCCTATAGTGTATGAAGTTTAATAAAACGTGAGACTTGACTGCAAAAATGAAGACTTAGAGGACATAGAAAATTTATTATTATGTGTACACTGTAGATGTTGTATATTACTTATTATTTTGTTCACTTCTTAGAAATGATATGTGCCCTTTGGGACAAATAAATGAGGTCCAGTTTGCTTAACTCCACTTCCTATAGTTCTTTGAAATAAATATTATAGGGAGATACAGCTTCCAATCTTCTGGTTACAGGTTGTAGTTGAAAGTTGTAATGAAATCTTGAAAAGATCTGAATCCCAAAACAATGTGTTCTAAATCAAAGCAAAGATTAAAGTAGATGGGAAAGAAGTACAAGAGCTTAATGTACCAATAAAACAAAAGAAATTTGAAATGCAGGAAATCTTATATGAGAAATCTTCTGAGAACAAAAACTGTGGAAAAACAAATTGATCAAATCATTCATCCACTTTTTCGTTAGACAGTTGAAAAAAAGCATAGAATAATCACAGAAAACACTGTGGTACAGAATACCAAGCTAGGAATAAAAAGAAAGACTTAGATATAAGCTCATTGCTACAACTTAATTCTGTTTTTCAGTCTCCTTTATTACTCTGAACCTCTGGCTTCCTGATTTGTAAAATGAAAACAAAACACTGAGGCTTTTTTGTGATGTGAAAAATCCTTACCCTGGGCCATTCAGATATGCATTCCTTAATGGAAGGAACTAGGTATTGCTCAAATGAGGAGAGAATCTCTGAACATGGTGCATGGCACACAGTTGGTGTTTAATACATATTTACTAAATGAATGCATACTAAGCCAATTAAAATCTATCACAAATTTGAGTGGGTCTGGGATAAATCCTAGTAGGTAGCATTAGAGATCTCTAAGGCTCTTTCACACAGAATTCTAGTGTAGCAAAGGTTAAAAAGAATGTGTTTTATCAGGTCTTCCAGAATGCCTGTGGGATAGCAAATTTCTCATTTTGGAAATGCTTTGGAAGGCATGGCCAAGATTGTAGTGATCCCCTTTTCCCATAGTGATAGAGCTTTCAGCAAAATGCGTGGCTGCTCAGATTAAAGATACCTCCTAGCTTCTCTGACTCTGTGACTAGGTTCTGGCAAGTGGGATGTAAGCAGAAGGTTTGTAGTAGCTTTGGGGAACCATCCTTAGGAGATGCTTGGCATATGCCCTTTGCTTCTCTGTTCTGTTCTCCCTCCAGCTGCCATCACCTCATAGCTTGAGGAAGAAAGGAAGAAGGTGTGGTGATCTGGGTACCTGATAGTTTTGTGAGGAAAAGTTGTTTACCATTCCAGCCCTGGGCTACAAATACTCAGATCTCTGTGGCCAGGCTGAACTTTGTGGCAATGCTATTTTCGGTTTTCTGTGGCAGGAGAAACTAATCCTAACAGGGAGGACCTAAGGGAGTGGATTGTTGGGGAACCATAACAAAGAGATGTTTATTTAACTTAGCATAAGAAGGAATTAAAACAGGACTGGGGGAGAAAGTAGACAAATATAAAATTTAGACCTGAGATGGTCAGCCAGTGACGGTTTCTAAGGCAGGACATCTCCCTCCAGCCCTGCAAATTGTTCATAAAGTTGACAAATCTCTCTCCTTCCCCTCCATTGCTTCATCCTTCTTCTCCTCTGTTCCTATGGTCTCAGCAACTTCTTCCCTCTCTCTTTCCTTCTGGATATTGAGTAGGAATCAGGGAAAAGGGACTAAATCCTGCGTCCGGGTCAAGTAGGAGAAAAGTATAGACATATGGGAAGAAAGAAAAGATGGGAAAAAAGAAAAAATGAAGAGTCCATCAAAGGCAGGAAATGTGGTTCATGGGTAGTTCCCTAGAAAATTCAAACTCTTAGAAATATGCGGAAATCTTGACGAGGGCATTGGATGCTGGAACCAAATTTATCTAAACTTTAGATAAGCAGAAAACTACAACTGACTACTAAACTTACGAGAGCAGTCTTACCACTCTGAGTCTGATGAGTTCACCCTAAAGGATTCTTGGAATATCAACACACACCAAAGAAAGAATCTGAACAAAAATTTCACAGTGACAACAATAAAAAAAAGGTTCAAAGGAAGAGAAAAGAGATTTTCTTCCAATTCATAAGAAATTTGCTTCTTAGAGTTAGCTTCTTTCATGCCCCATCTCCTTCTCTGAACTCATCCAGCACTGTCAAACTCCACATCTTCTCAATGCAGCCAGGGCTGGCTTAGAAAGAAGGAATCTTTGGGACATATTTGTGATGCTGCAGTCAACTCCTATTAGAAATTAAATGCATTCCCCACCCTTCTCCATGTTCAAAGATGTCAACTCTTAGATTGAACCTACTGTGGAAGGAGTATTTGAACCAAGGAAATTGGGAAATACCACCAGTCAGGAAATCAGGTCCCCTCTTCCCTCCCAGGATCTACTAACACACCATTGAACATATTTCTACTCTTGATGGATGGTCATTTAAGGCTACTGTACCTTCTCTCAAAATATTAATTTTGTTGCAATATGATTTTTCTTTTTTAGGATAGAATATTGAACCCAGGAATATTCTACCACTGAGCTACATACCCAACACTTTTTTTTTTTTTTAACTTTTATTTAGGGCCTCACTAAGTTGCTTAGGTTCTTGCTAAGTTGCTGAGGCTAGCCTGGAACTTGCCATCATCGTGCCTCAGCCTCCTTAGTCAACGGATTTATAGGCGTGCACCACCACACCCAGCTGTTACTGTGGAATTTTTAATACTGTCAGTACTCATGATCAGGCCAGATGGAAATTTTTAGTTATCTCTTATTTCTTAACTAAGTATGTTTCATTTGGAAGAAATGTATACATTTATTACAAGATTCTAAAGTCAGAGAAGATGTCTTAGTTCATTGGTGTTACTATAATAGTATACCCCAAACTGGATAATTTATAATAGGCTAAAGTTTGTTTCTTATAGTTCTGAAGCTGGTAAGTCCCAGATCAAGACACTGGTATCTGCTGAAGTCCTTCTTCCTTTACGTGGTGGAAGGCAGAGGGCAAAAAAGGGCCAGATGCTGTGTCTTGACACAGCAAAACAGCAGAAGGGTGTGAGCTCACTCGGGCAAGCCCTTGTCATAATGGCACGGACCCATTCATGAGTGCAGGCTCCTGGTGACCTAAGCATTTCCCGGGAGGCCCCACCTCCCAACACTGTCATTGGGGATTAAGTTTCCAACACACGAATTTTGGGGGGATACATTCGGACTGTAGCAAAAAGATGTCAAATATCAAGTGAGGAGTAAAATTTTCCCATCTTTGGGGAAATATGACTATAGAGAGAATATTTGGTGATATTATGGAGTTGTTAACTTTCTTAGGTATGATACTGATATTGTGGTTACAAAGGAGATGGATCTTATTCTTAGGAAACCCACATTAAAGTATTTAGAGGGGAAGAATTAGGATGTGTGCAATTTATTTTCAAATATTCATATATATAAGCTACATATATGAATATTTTTGAAGTGGAATACTTTAAAAACATTATTGCTAAAAAGAATGAAAATAAAAACATTATTGCTCACTTATTTGGGTTATATATAGAGGCTAGAACTGATTTGGAAAGGAATCATCACTTATGTGTCTATCTTAGGAAGTTCAGGATGCCTACTGCCTGTCTCAGGGCCCGTGTTGCTGCCAGCTTCAAATATACTCCAGAGTCTTTGTGGTGTACCATTGTCCAGTTGAGATGGCAGCCTCCATGTGTTCTTTCATTTTCTTAAAGTTGTGAGGGAGAGGTGGTGCTGGCAGAGACTCTCTCCTTTGACTGAACTTAAGTATGACTCCTTTGAGTCCTTTCTGAGGAGGCCCTGACTTTGGGCTTCCCTCTGTGTCCCTACTGTAGAATCCTGTTTGAGCAACAATCCTGCTAAGTCAGTTTAGCAAAAATTCCTGTCCTTGGTGTTTGAGTGCCTTCTCCTGGTCTGACTTTAGCAAGATTTCTGTTGAGTCTGTCTAGCAAGAATCCACCTTATCCTTAATGTTTCCTTCTAATAATTTTCCATTTGCTGCCCCTATTGCACTCCTTGGTTATGAATCCCCATTTGCTTTCTTTGGAGTCTGATTCAAGCCTAATCTGTCTCCTTCGCTGTGGTGGTCTTTATACCTATTGCAATAACATTCTCTTGAAAAAAAATTTTTTTTTTTTTGTAGCAGGGATTAAACTCAGGGGTGCTTAACCACTGAGCAACACCCCAGCTCTTTTTTGTATTTTATTTAGATACAGGGTCTCCCTAAGTTGCTTAGAACCTCACTGAATTGCTAAGGCTGACTCTGAACTCGAGATTCTCCTTCCTCAGCCTCTAGAGATACCGGGATTACAGGCATGTGCCACCGTGCCTGACCTTCAATCTGCTTTACCAGCTTTTTTTTTTTTTTTTTTTTTTTTTTAGGAACTGACACATTCTAGGCAAGTGCTCTTCCACTGAGCCATATCCCAGCCCTTTCTTTATCTTTAATAAGTGTCATGAGTAGTTTTTGTCTTTTAACAATGCAAATCTAAAGTTCTTCATGTATCTGTTGCTGTGGAGAGTTGCTGTTCCAGGTGGAAGCAAATGTTTTGAATAGATTACACAACTAACGTCATGAAAAATATTCAGTAGGAACCTCTAGACCTCACAGTGGAAATGAAGTAGAGGACTGACCTGCTGGTAAATGATGTTGCTGACGACAAAATGGACTGAAGACTTGTGCATGTGGTGTGGCAGAATGTATGCCGATTCCTTGAAAAGCTCAAGGACTATTTGGTTAGTTTGACCTGTTGGGTTTGGCAGCCAGCTGTGGACACTGTGGTGACTCCTTTCTTGCTCGACTAAAATGCAGCCTCACTGCTGCACATGAGGTGACCTGAAAAGTTATCTCTGGCTTCTACGGGGCTCAACACGGCAGCACAAGCCGTATTGTTTCTCCTGCTCTACAGCAGCCCCCTGGTAAGTGGTGGGCTGTAAGCTTTATAATTCAGGTAGGTTTCCTGGGACTTTATGATTCATGTATGTTTCCTGGGACTTTATGATTCATGTAGGTTTCCTGGGGCTTCCCTGGGTGATGAGCACTCACGTGGCCACCCTGGACCCTGTGCTTTACTTATTGCTCCATCCTTTTATACCACTGCTAAACACTGTGATGATCTGAACTTCATGCCTTGTTGAGCAAGGCTTGGAATATATTTTCTCTCTAGGACTCCCAGTCCTGACCTGAGAGCTCTCCTTAAAATTTGCTTTTTGTCATTCCCTCTACCCACCGCTGTTGGGTGCGAGCGGTTTTCATGGTTCTCTTGCACATGTCTTACAAGGATAGCACCAGCTACCTTTGTTCTAGGCTGTCTTTCCAAGGATGTCTGGAGAGAGGATAGCCTTGGAAGGCACAGGAACTACCTCTGGAGTAGGCAGCAGATTCTGGCTCCTTAAACCCAGGGTTCCTCTCCTGTATTGCAGCCCAGAGTATATGCAGGTATCATCTGGTCCTCTGCATTCCCTACAGAATTTGAGACTGAGGAACCAGCACAATGCTAATAATCTGACTACGTACATTGCTATGAATAATATAAGTCCTTTGTCTAACTCAGGAATGGTTTTTTTGGGTGGGGGGGACTGAGGATTAAACCCTAGGGTGCTTTACCATTAAGCTACCTCCCTAGTTCTTTTTTTTTTTAATTTATTTTTATTGTAAACAAATGGGATACATGTTGTTTCTGTTTGTACATGGAGTAACAGCATACCATTTGCATAATCATACATTTACATAGGGTAATGATGTTTGAATCATTCTGTTATTTTTTCCTCCCCCCCCACCCCTCCCACCCCTGCCACCCCTCTTTTCCCACTGTACAATCTCTCCTTCCTCTATTCTTGCACCCCTCCCACCCCCCATTATGTGTCATCATCCGCTTGTCAGTGAGATCATTTGTCCTTTGGATTTTTGAGATTGGCTTATCTCACTTAGCATGATGTTCTCCAATTTCATCCATTTACCTGCAAATACCATAATTCTACTATTCTTTATAGATGAGTAATATTCTTTATCCATTCATCAATTGAAGGATATCTAGGTTGGTTCCACAGTCTGGCTATTGTAATTGAGCAGCTATGAACATTGATGTGGCTGTATCTCTGAAGTATGCTGATTTTAAGTCCTTTGGGTATAGGCCAAGGAGTGGGATAGCTGGGTCAAATGGAGGGTCCATTCCAAGTTTTCTAAGGAATCTCCACACTGCTTTCCAGAGTGGCTGCACCAATTTGTATCCCCACCATCAATGTATGAGTGTACCTTTTTCCCCACATCCTCTCCAGCACCTATTGTTGCTTGTATTCTTGATAATCACCATTCTAATTGGGGTGAGATGGAATCTTAGTGTAGTTTTGATTTGCATTTCTCTTATTACTAAAGATGGTGAACATTTTTTCATATGTTTATTGATTGCTTGTGAATCAATCAATCATCTGTGAAGTGTCTGTTCATATCCTTAGCCCATTTGTTGATTGGGTTATTTGTATTCTTGGTGTAGAGTTTTTTGAGTTCTTTATACATCCTGGAAATTAGCGCTCTATCTAAAGTATGAGTGGCAAAGTTTTTCTCCCACTCTGTAGGCTCTCTTTTCACATTGCTGATAGTTTCCTTTGCTGAGAGAAAGCTATTTAGTTTGAATCTGTCCCATTTATTGATTCTTGCTTTTATTTCTTGTGCTCCCTAGCCCTTTTTATTTTTTATTTTGAGACATGGTCTCATTAAGTTGCTGAGGGTGTTGCTAAATTGCTGAGGCTGGATTTGAACTTGGCGATTCTCTCACTTCTGCCTCCCGAGGGTCTGGAATTCCATGTGTGCATAACTGTGCCCAGCCTAATCCAAGAATTTTGTCTTCTTCATATTCTTGAACTGCCAGGCCAAACTCTTAAACCACCTGAGTCTGTCTCATCTGCCTCCTATTCTGTGCCACAGTATTAGATGCTTCTCCACTTTGGGTAATTATGGAAAACGGGGAAAAGTCTGGGTTGGAGAGGCAATCTTCATTGATGGCTGATGAAGGGCATACATCTCTAAATGTTACCCTTGGCACGTGTACTTTTGGCTCTGGGATTTGTATTAATTGTGCTTCTATTTTTTGCCATCTGCTGATGGACATGGTGAGAAAGAGCGATGTAAAATTTATTGTTGTGTACCTCGTTGGGTATTTTCAAGGGCATTGACTACAACATTATGCAGTGTCCTTTTTATGAGGACCCACAGGAGAAATTTGTCTCAGGTATTAAGAAAAGCTGTGTAACTGTGGAACCACTGTGGTGTTTTTGTCCTATGGACACTATAAATCTTGTAACTGATTATGTATCTCTATCATCTCAGTGTCTTGAAAGAAGAGAACTAAATTTGTGGTTTAGTTCTTAGAATTAACTAAGACCAGACAGTATGCATTTATGAGTACTCAGTTTTCCCCGGTTTATTCTTCTTTTACTCATGACACGTCCTCATTTATTTATTTTTGTGTTTTTTTAATACAAATATTTTTAAAATTTTAAGGGTGTGATAATTTCTGCAGACTTACTACCTATCTATGCCCCCATGCTCCCTGCACCCTGTATTGTCCCTTCCCTTGGTTTAAGTCCTTGTTTTGGTACATCTGTGACAGATTCCTGGAGACACATTTCAAGAGAGATAATGTGTCTGAAAATGTCATTAGTCTACCATCACGCTTAATGGATAATTTGCCAGTTGTAGAATTCTGGGCTAGAAATAGCTTTTCCTTAGACTTTTGAAGGCTTCCTCTATAAGCCTCTTTGTCCAGAACTTTCACACTGATGTCCAAAGCTGTTCTGCTTCGTGATCATTTGCTGTGACTTGTTGGTTCTTGGAGGTTTTGTCAGGTCTTCTCTCTGTTGCCAGCGTTTTTAAATTTCAGGAAAATGATGTGCTTTTTTGGCGTGTTTTTATACACCCCATGTTGTGCATTTGTAATCTGGGAACTTACATCCTTCACGTGCACAGTTTTTCTCTGGTTGTCTCTTTGCTATTCACAGTCCATCACGTTAGAGATGTCAAATATGGCAATGTGCCAATGGGCATAGGGAAGATGGTTTTGCAGTGATTTCTTTCTACTTTGAGGGAATCAATGATAGCAGGATAAATTATAGTCTTTCAACAAAGTAAGGAATTACATGTAGAAACTGGGCCCAGGCAGCTGCCAACCTGGCTTGCCCCTGGATCTAATCCTGCTCTCTGCCTCTGCATGTGCCACCCTTCCTTCCTGGGGCACAGTGTCCCGACTCTCTCTCCTGCACTCTATGAAACAGCTCTTGTGACTTCATTCTCACTCAGGTGTAAGCATTAGATTATAGCCTGAAGCCTTGCATTCCTCAGGAAATTTTGAGATTTAGTAAGGATCCAATCTTTAAGCCTCACAGATGGCAATTCTAGGGCAGTGTTTTTGGTTATCAGTCTAGAGAAGAGCATCCAGATCCAGCAAATATTTCCCATTGTTTCTAAAATGCCCCCTGCACTGTAGATTTGTCTCCCCAAATCCTGACCTTGCATTACTCCTTTAAGTGGTACTTGTTGCTCAGGAAATACCTTGGACCGTGGAGAAAGCTCCAGAGTGCATGTGCCATTTAACATGCTGAATCACCTTCTGTGACCCAAATCCTAGGAAGTGTCCTGACTCTGTCATCTGCCCTGCAGCCAAACTTACAAAATCCTGTTTTTGCTGATTTTTTTTCCTGCTTTCATCTTGGCCTCTCTTTGGCTCTGCTGGCAGTGCTTCTGACAACTCCTAAACTGCCTCAGGTGAGCATCCTTCCTGGTTTCACTTGAACTCCTGTCTTGGCTGGTGAATGGGCCTGGGTAGCATGTGAAGCTAACAAAGGATCTGCAGCAGAGATGCCCTGCCACGGGGAACACATTGCATGCTAGGAAAGTGCTTTAGAGTCTATCTGACGGACCACTGGTTTATTTCCTGGGCAGCTAAGCCCACCATGGTATATACTGCTAAAGACCTTCCAATATCAATTCTCTCTCATCCTGTCTCTCGTTTTATGTGCGTCAGAACCACTAGATAATTGAGGTAGTGGGAAGGGCAACATGCCCAGCTAAATGTAAGACTACATTTCTAGTATGACTAGAAACTTTCATATGACTTAGTTCTGGGCCACTGATATGTAAGGAGGACTCATTAAAAGGAGATAGACAACTAAGGAGATATTTTCCCTTCCTGATCTTTGGAATAGGTACATGATGACTGGAGCTGCAGAAGCCACATTGGATCAACAGGATAGCTAGCATGTGCTGAGGATAGCAAAGCAAAAAGATAAAATAAACCTGAGTTCCTGATAGTTTAACAATGTAACCAAACTTTCTTAGATTCACATCTCTGAACTTTTTTTTATGTGAGAGAATAAACCTTTGTGGATTTAAGCCATTGCCACCTTTGGTTTTCCATGGGATATGTTGCCAAACCTAAGCTAAACACACAGATCAACAGCTTCTCGTCTCATACTTTTAACTTGTTCTTGCCACCTCTAAAAACAGAAGAATATTCATGGTAATAATCCCTCATCTTTAGGTTGTTACTTTCACCAGCGCTACTGAACAAAAGTGAAGCATGTTGTTTTGTTAAAGTTTAAATCATATCCGTGGCAATAGACTCAAAATTCCAGGTACTCAAGACATTTGCACCTACCAAGAATATGTAAGTACAACTCCTCCCCTCCACCCTGAACACAGAAGGGTTCCTCCTGTTTGGAAAATATGTGTGCAGTCTGCAGACAAGTTCCTGAGACCACTTTATCAAAGTCAATGTAGGAAAATAAGACCTTTAGTGGGTCTTAGATGTTTGCTGAGAACTTTCATCCTATTGTTCGGGTCCACTTTTGCTCTGGTCTATGGCTAGTCAATATTTAAAAAATCTCAAAGATATAGAGAAATTGAAACAATGTTACAATGACTACTCCTGTCTCCACTATTGACACTTAATAGTTGCTAACATGTTTGCTTTATCTATATACACAAATGTATTTAAAACTAAATCTATGACTTCGACAATGTAATGTTTTTTTGGCTGACCATTTGAAAGTGAGTTGTAGACATCTTTTTTTTGGTGTCAACATATCTACTTACACGTTGTATTCTACACAGTCCAAGAGAGTACCAAAGACAGATTTTCTAAGTAGTTTCAGATCAAGAGTATGTGGTGTAGGAGGAGCCCTTTGGCCTCAGCATGGGTCATGTAAGGAAGATGCCATAAAGCAGTGTTATGAACGGAGGAGCAGGAATAACTTTTTTTTTTTTTTTTTTTTTTTTTTTTTTTTTTTTTTTGCGGTGCTGCGGATCGAACCCAGGGCCTTGTGCTTGCAAGGCAAGCACTCTACCAACTGAGCTATCTCCCCATCTCAACTGCCTCTTTTGAACTTCATGTACAGACATATTTGTGTTGTTTCTTAAATACTCTAAATTCAGCTAAATATCACCAAATCATTTCAAGGCCATCTGAGCCATGATGTTGACTGAGGCATGTTTCTAGATAGCCCGTATGAGATGGTGGACTCATTTTGATTTACCTGGAACTTTCCTCACTTTAGCATTGAAGATCCTGGAAAACCCTCAGTCCCAGGAAAACAAGATGATTCATTGCTCTCATTAAAATCATTCTAACTTAAACTTGCTCCTGGAAAATAGCTGACATGTTTTTTGTTATTTGCTAAGGAAATTATTAAACAGTTTTTAGGTGTGGGCCCTGCGGTAGGGCTAGTGAAGTTCAGTTGACCATGATGTGACCTTTGCTCTGCAGGGGGCTCACATACTCCTCTTTATTTGCCAAAAGTCTGTACTATAGAATTGAAATTTCTTTTCAGAGTCAGAAGAGGAAATGAGAATGACTTTTTTTCCCCTTTTTTTGTTACTGGGGATTGAATCTAGGGGTGCTTAACCACTGAGCCTCATTCCTAGCCCTTTTGTTTTTTATTTTGAGACAGGGTCTTGATAAATTGCTTAGGGCCTCACTAAGTTACTGAGGCTGGCTTTGAACTTCTGACTTGTGATCCTCCTGCCTCAGACACCCAAGCCATTGGGATTACAGGGGTGTGCCACTGTGGCCAGAGAGAATGGCTTTCTATAGAGAATAATCTGCATATCTACACATAATTTGTCTAGTTGCAAGGGAATTTAGCTTTCTTCACCTTTCCAACAATGTTTTCATAACAAAAATTTTAGGCGATCCAAGATGGTGGACTAGAGGGTGACTGCATCTCCAGTCGCTCCAGAACCCAGGATTCAAGAAGGGGAGGCATTGAGAGACTCGGGCTAAAATAGAACCACGGGGTGAGTCTCCCCCACCCAGTGAAGCTCAGCTGGGTGGCAGACCCGGATTCGAGCGGCTTATTAGAGTGGGACAGGGCAGATAGAGTCTCCCCCAGGCAGCTCTGAGCACTCTGGCAGTGGGCTCCTCCCACAGGGACAGATCCTCCAGCCTCGCGGAGCAGGCCCCCCAGTGAGAGCCTTTCTGCACAAAAGCAGCGCAGCCAGCTGCAGCCTGCCCCGCTGCCAGCTCCGGCCCGCCTGCAGGTTGCTTCAGAGACCAGCACAGGGCACCAGGGACTTCCCCAAGCAGCCCAGCCCCCTCCGGTGGGAAGCGCCTCTCTAGGCTAGCTTCTCGGGGCAGACTGCCCAGTGAGAGCCTGTCTACACAGAGCCAGCTACAAGTCCCCAAGCCAGTGGAGACCTCCGACCTGCAAGCAGCCTCTGGGACCAGGGCTGGGCAGCAAGAGACCTCTCCAGGTCTCTCTCCCTGGAACCAGTAGCGGGCTAGGAGCAGCGTTCTTCAGAAGCACTACATTATCAAGTTAATCCAAGACTTCAGGCTACTGAAGGCTGGTAGGTGATACACTGGAAATCTACAGGGACACTATAAGCCAATAGAGGAAATCTACAATATCACACAGTCCCACTGACATCTGACCAATATGAGAAAACAAGGGAAGAAAATGTCCCAAACAAACCTAGATACTATATCAATAAAACCCAATGACAGCACAGCAGAAGAAATGTCAGAAAGGGAGTTCAGAATGTACATAATTAAAACAATCAGGGAAGCAAATGAGGAAATGAAAGAACAAATGCAGGCATTAAATGAACACACCAATCAACAGTTAAAAGAGCAAATACGGGAAGCAAAAGTGCATTTCAATAAAGAGAGATACTGAAAAAAAACCAAATGGAAATCCTTGAAATGAAGGAAACAATAAACCAAGTTAAAAACTCCATAGAAAGTATAACCAATAGGATAGATCACCTGCAAGACAGAACCTCAGATATTGAAGACAAAATATTTAATCTTGAAAACAAGGTTGACCAAACAGAAAAGATGGTAAGAAATCATGAACAGAATCTACAAGAATTATGGGATATCATGAAGAGGCCAAATTTAAGAATTATTGGGATTGAGGAAGGCTTAGAGAAACAAACCAAAGGAATGAACAATCTATTCAATGAGATAATATCAGAAAATTTCCCAAATCTGAAGAATGAAATGGAAAACCAAGTACAAGAGGCTTATAGGACTCCAAATATACAAAATTACAACAGACCTACACCAAGGCACATTATTATGAAAATACCTAACATACAAAATAAAGACAGAATTTTAAAGGCCGTGAGAGAAAAGAATCAGATTACATTCAGGGGGAAACCAATAAGAATATCAGCAGATTTTTCAACCCAGACCCTAAAAGCTAGAAGGGCCTGGAACAACATTTACCAAGCCCTGAAAGAAAATGGATGCCAACCAAGAATCTTATACCCAGCAAAACTTACTTTCACATTTGACGATAAGATCCTTCCATGATAAACAAAAGCTAAAGGAATTTACAAAAAGAAAGCCAGCATTACAGAACATTCTCAGCAAAATATTCCATGAGGAAGAGATGAAAAACAATGATGTAAATCAGCAACGGGAGGAACTAACCTAAAGGAATAGCCAAATAAAGGAGAAACCAAATCATGTCAAAAAACAAAAATGAGTCCAATGACTAGGAATACAAATATCACAATAATAACTGTGAATGTTAATGGCCTGAACTCATCAATCAAAAGACATAGACTGGCAGATTGGATTAAAAAGAAAAATCCAAAAATATGCTGCCTGCAAGAGACTCATCTCATAGAAAGAGATACCCATAGACTAAAGGTGAAAGGATGGGAAAAAACATACCATGCACATGGACACAGCAAAAAAGCTGGAGTATCCATCCTCATTTCAGATAATGTGGACTTCAAGCCAAAACTAGTCAGAAGGGACAAAGAAGGACATTACATACTGCTTAAGGGAAGCATAAATCAGCAAGACATAACAATCATAAATATCTATGCCCCGAACATTGGCTCATCCATGTACGTCAAACAAATCCTTGTCAATTCCAGAAATCAAATAGACCACAACACAAAAATACTAGGTGATTTAAACACACCTCTCTCACTGCTGAATAGATCGTCCAAACAAAAATTGAATAAAGAAACCATAGATCTCAATAACACAATCAACAATTTAGACTTAACTGACTTATATAGAATATACCATCCAACAAAGAACGAATACACTTTCTTCTCAGCAGCACATGGATCCTTCTCTAAAATAGACCATGTTTTATGCCACAAAGCTACTGTTAGCAAATACAAGAAGATAGAGATACTACCTTGTACTCTATCAGATCATAATGGACTGAAATTAGAAATAAATGACAGAATAAAAAACAGAAACTTCTCCAATACTTGGAGATTAAATAATACAGTATTATACGATGAATGGATAACAGAAGACATCAGGAGGGAAATTAAAAAATCCTTAGAAGTAAATGAGAACAAAGACACATCATATCAAAATCTCTGGGACACTATGAAAGTACTTAGAGAAAGATTTATTTCATGGGGTGCATTCAACAAAAGAAGTAGAAATCAACAAATAAACGACTTAACACTACAGCTCAAAGCCCTAGAAAAAGAAGAGCAGACCAACACCAAAAGTAGTAGAAGACAGGAAATAGTTAAAATCAGAGCCGAAATCAACGAAATTGAAACAAAAGAAACAATCGGAAAAATTAACAAAATAAATAGTTGGTTCTTTGAAAAAATAAACAAAATTGATAAACCCTTAGCCACACTAACAAAGAGAAAGAGGGAGAAAACTCAAATTACTAAAATTCAGAATGAACAAGGAAATATCACAACAGACACAAGTGAAATACAAAACACAATTAGAAGCTATTTTGAAAATCTATACTCCAACAAAACAGAAAACCTCGAAGACATCAAGAAGTTTCTAGAGGCATATGAATTACCTAAACTGAACGAGGAGGACATACACAACTTAAATAAATCAATTTCAAGCAATGAAATAGAAGAGGTCATCAAAAGCCTACCAACAAAGAAAAGTCCGGGACCAGATGGGTTCTCAGCCGAGTTCTACAAAACCTTTAAAGAAGAGCTCATTCCAAAACTTCTCCAAGTATTGCATAAAATAGAAGAGGAGAGAACCCTCCCAAACTCATTCTATGAAGCCAATATCACCCTGATACCTAAACCAGACAGAGACACATCGAGGAAAGAAAATTTCAGACCAATATCCTTAATGAACATTGACGCAAAAATTCTCAACAAAATTTTAGCAAATCGCATACAAAAATATATTAAAAAGATAGTGCACCACGATCAAGTGGGTTTTATCCCAGGGATGCAAGGTTGGTTCAACATCCGGAAATCAATACATGTCATTCACCATATCAACAGACTAAAAGTTAAGAGTCACATGATTATTTCAATAGATGCACAAAAAGCATTTGATAAAATACAACATCCCTTCATGCTCAAAACACTAGAAACAATTGGGGTAGTGGGATCATTCCTTAACATTGTGAAGGCCATCTACGCTAAGCCCATGGCCAATATCATTCTAAATGGTGAAAAACTGAAATCATTTTCCCTAAAAACTGGAACAAGGCAGGGATGCCCTCTTTCACCACTTCTATTCAACATTATTCTTGAGACTCTAGCCAGAGCAATTAGACAAACCAGAGAAATTAAAGGGATACGAATTGGAAAAGAAGAACTCAAACTATCCCTGTTCGCTGATGGCATGATTATATATTTGGAGGAACCTGGAAATTCCACCAGAAAACTCTTAGAACTCATAAGTGAATTCAGTAAAGTAGCAGGTTACAAGATCAATGCTCATAAATCCAACGCATTTTTATATGTAAGTGATGAATCTTCAGAAAGAGAAATTAGGAAAACTACCCCATTCACAATAGCATCAAAAAAAAAATAAATAAAATACTTGGGAATCAATCTCACAAAAGAGGTGAAAGACCTCTACAATGAGAACTACAGAACAGTAAAGAAAGAAACTAAAGAAAGCCTTAGAAGATGGAAAGATCTCCCATGTTCATGAATAGGAAGAATTAATATTGTCAAAATGGCCATACTACCAAAAGTGCTATATAGATCCAATGCAATTCCAATTAAAATCCCAATGATGTACCTTACAGAAATAGAGCAAGCAATTATGAAATTCATCTGGAAGAGTAAGAAACCCAGAATAGCTAAAACAATCCTCAGTAGAAAGAGCGAAACGGGGGGTATCGCAATACCAGATCTTCAACTCTATTACAAAGCAGTAGTAACAAAAATGGCATGGTATTGGTACCAAAATAGACAGGTAGATCAATGGTACAGGATAGAGGTCACGGACACAAACCCAAATAAATACAATTTTCTCATACTAGACAACAGTGCCAAAAATATGCAATGGAGAAAAGATAGCCTCTTCAACAAATGGTGCTGGGAAAACTGGAAAACCATATGCAACAGAATGAAATTAAACCCCTATCTCTCACTCTGCACAAACCTCAACTCAAAATGGATCAAGGACCTCGGAATCAGACCAGAGACGCTGCATCTTATAGAAGAAAAAGTAGGTCCAAACCTTCAACTTGTTGGCTTAGGAGCAGACTTCCTTAACAGGAGTCCCATAGCACAAGAAATAAAAGCAAGAATCAACAACTGGGATAGATTCAAACTAAAAAGCTTTCTCTCAGCAAAGGAAACTATCAGTAATGTGAAGAGAGAACCTACAGAGTGGGAGAATATCTTTGCCACTCATACTTCAGATAGAGTGCTAATATCCTGAATCTATAAAGAACTCAAAAAACTCTACACCAAGAATACAAATAATCCAATCAACAAATGGGCTAAGGAAATGAACAGACACTTCACAGAAGAAGATGTACAAGCAATCAACAGATATGAAAAAATGTTCAACATCTCTCGTAATTAGAGAAATGCAAATCAAAACTACCCTAAGATTTCATCTCACCCCAATTAGAATGGCGATTATCAAGAACATAAGCAACAATAGGTGTTGGCGAGGATGTGGGGAAAAAGGTACACTCATACATTGCTGGTGGGGTTGCAAATTAGTGCAGCCACTCTGGAAAGCAGTATGGAGATTCCTCAGAAAGCTTGGAATGGAACCACCATTTGACCCAGCTATCCCACTCCTCGGCCTATACCCAAAGGACTTAAAATCAGCATACTACAGAGATACAGCCACATCAATTTTCATAGCTGCTCAATTCACCGTAGCCAGAGTGTGGAACCAAACTAGATGCCCTTCAGTTGATGAATGGATAAAGAAACTGTGGCATATATATACAATGGAATATTACTCCGCCATGAAGAATGATAAAATTATGGCATTTGCAGGCAAATGGATGAAATCGGAGGATATCATGCTAAGTGAGATAAGCCAATCTCAAAAACTAAAGGACGAATGATCTCGCTGATAAGCGGATGAGGACATATAATGGGGGGTAGGAGGGGTTAGCGTTAGGGCTAGGGTTAGGTTTAGGGTTAGGGATAAGGAGGGTGGTAAGAATGGAGGAAGGAAGGACTGTATAGAGGGAAAAGAGGGGTGGGAGGGTTGAGGGGAAGGGAAAAAATAACAGTGAATCAAACAACATTGCGCTATTTAAATTTATGATCTTTAATAAAAAAATGGAAAAAAAATTTTAGTGAGTAAAATAAATCATGGTGACAATCACTCGATGTTTTTTGAGGGCAAACCATTATGTTGCTTAACATCTTTTGAAATAAAAGCCAACAGCTTTTCAAACCCACCATTCCATTTGTGACAAAAAAACTGGTGATAAACTCCTAGCAGGTTGTGTTTGTGGCTCAGCATCAATGTCTCCATCCCTGAAGAAAGTGAAAATATCATAAATGCTGCATTCTGGGCTTTATAGTTCAATACTTGTCTTAGTCCATTTGCTGTTGCTATTACTAAATTTCACAGACTAAGTAATTTGTGAAGAATAATGATTTTTGTGCTTATGGTTCTGAAGACTGGGGTGGCTACATCTGGTCAGGCCTTCTTGTTGGTGGGGGTTCTTTGCAGAGTCCTAGTGTGGCAGAGCATACATGGTGAGACATAGCATGTGTACTAACTTGGGTCTCTCTTCCTCCTCTTATAAAGCCACTAGTATCATCATGAGGTCCAACTTTGTGACATCATCTAATCCTATTTACTTCCCCAGGGCCCTACCTCCAAATACCATTAACATTTGGCTTTGGGATTGAGTTTCCACACGAGTTATTTATGAGACAAATTCCTAGACCACACAGTAGCTTTGAGCTTTTTTAATGAAACAGATCTACTAATGAGGTAGAAAAGTGTTTTATAGCCTCCATATCTTTGTTTTCCAAGGTGCTAGGCAGTGTCTGATCAGTAGGCCTCAATTCCTTGAGGGTAGGTTTGGGGATCTTCCTGCCTATGTTTCCAACACCAGCCCTGCACCTGACAGGAAGGAGATGCTCACTACAGTTGTATCAATTTGATTTGGAGGGCAAAAAGAAAAACAAATGCAGATTATTTTAATAAATATGAAATATGATTGAAAAATACATCTGTTAAAAGACAAAATGACAGCAAATCTAGTTTTATAGATCTTAAATGGCTTTTGTTTGTGATTCTACAATGAGTTAGCAGTTCAGACCAAACACAGTTTAGAATAATCTGCCGCACTACATAGGCAGGTCATATCTATAATCACAGAAAATAATGGACTTGCAGAATACAGAAGGAAAGTAGAGATAATGTGATGGGTGATAGCTCTTGTCTGTCTTATTTGAACATGATTTGAACACTTGGTCACTTGGGATTGGTTGAGACTTGACTACTAGATACAAGAGTAGGTAACATTTTAGAAGTCAGTATGGAGGTTCCTCAAAAAACTAAAGATAGAGCTACCATATGATCCAACTCTGCTCCTTCTGGGTCGACAGCAAATGGAATCAAAGTCAGCATGCAGTGGGTACCTGCATGCCCACGTTTACTGTGGCACTATTCATAGTAGCTGAATTATGGAATCAGCCTAGATGCCCACAGAGGGATGAGTGGATAAAGAAATTATGATGTGTGTGTGTGTGTGTGTGTGTGTGTCCAATTCATCCATAAAGAATAAAATCATGTCATTTGCAGGAAAATGGATGGAAATGGAGATGATTATGTTAAGTGAAATAAACCAGACTCAGAAAGGATTGTATGCCTTTTTCTCATATGTGAAATCTGCGGGGTGGGGAAGAAAGACAACATGAAAACAGAAGCAGGACTACTAGGGAAGGGGAAGGTGCCCCTGGGGAGTGGGGCGGGGAGGAGAGGGTAATGGGAAGTGTGGATGCGACCAAAGTACATTACAGGCAGGTATAAAGATGTCACGCAGAAACCCATTATATTGTACAATTAATATACACTAATAATTATAATAAAAAGAGTAGGTTACAGTCAGCGTATCACATTAGGTTACTGTTCACTATGAACAGAGAAACCTTTGGGCCAAACTTAAAACTATGTACCTAGGCAGACTTAGACCAAATTTAACATATGAAAACTGTAATTAAGTACAGTATGATTGCATGCTGCAGAGAATGTAGGAAGCAGATTCTGGTGATTCCCGTTGAATTTATTTTCTGTCCCAGTTTTATTAGGTTTCAGCCAAAGTCACTTGAGTGAAGATGCAAAGATTACCTTTCTCTTGTTTGACCTAAAACCCCCAAAACTCCCAGGCAGAAGCATGGAGAGTCCAGAGTTGCACGTTTCTATCCTTCAGAATGATTGTCCACCCTGCTTCTTGTGAATGGAACTGACTGAGGGCCAAGAAGCCAGTTCTAGGTGTAACTTCTCAAGTTCAGAATCTCTGAGGATCCCAAATTTCTGGGATTACAGGCATGTGCCACCACACCTGGCTACCTTTCTTATGTAAAGATAAAACTGTGTAAACCCTTCACACTTTGTAGAGAAATGACTCTTGAAGCACTGTTTGATTCCTACCTGTTGTGGTTTAAGATATGGTTTGAGTGTGTTCCCTAAAGGTTCATGCAGTCCCCCAGTGTGGGCCCTTTAAGAGGTGGGTCCTAGTGGGAAGTCCTTGGGTGACTGGGGGCACTGTCCTCAGAAGAGATTAAGGTAGTTCTTATGGAATCCTGGTTATTTCTCTAGAGAGGGTTGTTATCAAAGAGGAATATTGGCCCTTCCTAACTCTCTTTAGCTTTCTATGTTATCATGTGTTTGCGTCCACCATGACATCTGCCATGATTTCATGCCTGGGGAGAGGCTTGGGGTCCTTACCAGAGCTGTGAAGATATTGGCATCATGCTCTAAAATGGTGAACTAAATAAATACCTTTTCTTTATGAAATACCCAACCTCAGGTATTTTGTTAAAGCAATGGAACAGACTAAAATTTTATACTCTGACAGTACCTCACTGAATTTCAGATTAATTGAAATTCCAAGTACAAAAGTGGCTATTTCCCTATATTAGACAAATAGTGTAATACTAATTAGTTTTCTCTGTTATAGTGAAAAGACAGACTAGAGATGGAATCTCTATGCAATATGGAGCAAAATATCCAAAATACAACTCGACTACTTTTAAAATAATTTTAATACAGATTTTAGCATCTTCATTAATCTAAATTCTGTGCAGTAATAAATGCTCAAATTTACAAATAATGCAAAATGATTGCATAAATTTTTGAATATCATGCTCTTGGTTTATAAGTTGATTTGACCAACTACTGTAGCTGATGACAGCCCATTTTTTTTCTTTTTTATTTGTTCTATTTAGTTATACATGACAACAGAATGCATTTTGATTCATTGTACAGTAATGGAGCACAACTATTCATTTCTCTGATTGTACATGATGTAGAGTCCATATCATTTGTGCAATCAACAAGTACCTAAGTTAATGATGTCAATCATATTCCACCATCTTTCCCACTCTCCTGCCCCCTTTCCTTCCCTCACTCCCCTCTGCATAATCTAAAGTTCCTCCATTCATCCCTCCCCCACCCCCATTATGGATCAGCAGCCACATATCAGAGAAAACATTTGGTCTTTGGCTCTTTGGGATTGGCTTATTTCACTTAACCTGATATCTCCAGTTTCATCCATTTGCCTACAAATGCCATAATTTCATTCTTCTTTAAGGCTGAGTAATATTCCATTGTGTATATATATACATATATATATATATATATATATACATATATATATATATCTCACAACTTCTTTATCCATTCATCTGTTGAAGGACACCTAGGTTGGTTCCATAGTTTAGCTATTGTGAATTAAGCTGCTATAAACACTGATGTGGCTGTCACTGTAGTATGCAGATTTTAAGTCTCTTGGGTATAGACTGAGGCATGGGATAGCTGGTTCAAATGGTGGTTCCATTCCAGGTTTTCTGAGGAATCTCCATATTGCTTTCCATAGTGGTTGCACCAATCTGCAGTCGCACCAGCAATGTATGAGTGTACCTTTTCCCCCACATCCTCGTCAACACTTACTGTTGCTTGTATTCTTGATCACTGCCATTCTGATTGGAATGAGATGATATTTTAGAGCAGTTTTGATTTGCATTTCTCTAATTACTATAGATGTTGGACATTTTTTCATATACTTGGTGACAGCCCATTTTTAACTGCTCCATAAAGTTACAGTTCATCTTATTGAAAGTTGATATGGTGTGTTTGTTGACCTGCCTGATAGATGATAACCTCACATATTGTGGTTGCATTACTCTATAGAAAGCTAATCATTTTTATTCCTTATACCTAACTTGACATTCCCATTTCTGCATGCATTTCTCCCACAGTTACCTCCCCATTTCTCCAATCCCCTTTTTTTTCTAGTTCTTTTTGTCGTTCTGTTGGTTCCCTCATTACATGGTTAAGTAAAACTTTGCCTCATGTTCTCGATTTGTAGAAGTAGGTTTTATCAAACTGAGAATTAAGCGTTTAACAAGTGAAACAGAAACAAAATAAAAAACAACAACCCAAACTCGATCCCCAAATCTTGAAATACAGTGTAGGTTTTACTGAATATTCCCAGAGTGCATGAGATTGTCATATGACACTGTCAAAGTGTGACCAGTGAATTTCTTTCTCCCCAAAGTCGTGGCCTCTTAGCTAGCTGCCTACGTCCCCATGGGTCCTCAGGCTCTGCTCTTCTCCTCTCCTGTGTCGGTCACTCCCCAGTGAATTGCGCTCTTGTATAATCACCTCCCCAGATAAACGCGGGAGAGATCTGTGATATGCTTCTTACCAGTGGAATACGGCAAACGTGGTGGGATGCTACTCCCTCGGTTAGAGGGACAGGGGTTCATCCACAGGACCATTTAAGATTCCACCTGAGATGTCTAAGGCTCTGTCTTAGCGTTTTGGAGATGGGAACTCTCCTACTAGCCTCACAGAAGCAAGCAGCTATCATGCGACATCCGCGGAACGGCCCACACTGCAGGAAACCACAGAGATGCTCCAGGAGTTGAGGGACTCAATCTTACACTCATAAGGAACTGAATTCTGTCAACGTCCCCATGAGCTTGGAAGGGACCCTAAGTTCCAGAAAGAAACATAACCTGGCGACCCTTGATTGTAGCCTTGTGAGACCATGAACAGGGGACCCAGCTAAGCTGTGCCTGGATGCTTGGTCTAGTGATGCCGTGAGAAATTAAATGGGCATGGTTTCAGGCTGTTTTGTGTGGGTTTATTTGGCACACAGCCATATCCTGTATCTTTCTTGGTTTCTTTGATCCCCATGAACCACCCCTTCTCAGTGAAACGAAAGGAATTCCCTTAGGACCCATACTCCTGAGAAATTGGGGAGTGTGTGTGTGTGTGTGTGTGTGTGTGTGTGTGTGTGTGTGCATGTGCCCACATGCATCAGATGCGCATGCATCACAAAGAAATTCTCTCACTTAACATTACCACTCTATTAATTCACTCATTCCTTGGTAAAATCCATTAACCATTAACCTTTGGAGGCCAGTCGACTGCTCAGTAATAGGTGTGTGTATTTCTGCTTCCACAAAGGTCAGAAGAGCCAATAGTGTTTGTTCCTAGATCTTATCACACCAATTGTAAAAGTTCTTGTAAATGATATATTGTAAATGATCCAGTCAAATATTACATAAACAAAGTCCAAAAAGATTTTTTCCCCCCTCTGGCAACTATGGGATTCTAAAAGAAATTGCTGCCATATTAAGTGTATTTAAAAGAGGAAAACAGTAGAAATCTAGAAGAACACAGCTCGGAGATTTTTTTTCACAAGTGTCTTTAAATATTCATTATCTCTAGAGACCAGGACAGTGCATATTGGTTGCTTATGTAGAAAAGAAGCTATGAGGTTGTGTAACTCATTCTGCAGACTTGCTCAAAGAAAGGCCTGTCTTTACAATGCATGTGATGAATGAAGAGAAATATTTGAGAGGTGTGTGCAATCTTTTATAATGCTCTCCCACTTTAATTGACTTTTTCAGTTAATTGATTGTGTTAGATAAAAGGGCTCCTTCTGAAATTTAATTTTAACATTTTTCCCTCTGTCACAATATGATTGCATACAAGAAATTCTGTTTTCAAGAAAAGGAATATTTTGAGCTTGCTGGCTCAAAGTAGTTTAGAAAAAAACTCTTAAGGCCTTGTCATAATGCTAACTCTTGGATTCTGCTGTTTGTCACTGATTGGCAGCAAGCTAAGCCAAAAAGTTAAATGATAGGTTTGACAACAGAATAGAGAAGTCATCTCCAGGCAGCTCTTGACATGTTTTCAAATGAATAGCATAACAGGGTTGAAGATACTGTCATTGTTGACCTTGACAAAGAATTACTGGCAAGGGGGAATTAATTTATAATAGACAAAAAATAAAGAACTTCTATGGAAGATTTCCTCCTTCCTTCTCTCCCTCCCTTCTTTCCAGTCTTCCTCCTTCTTTTTAACTAGTCTATAACCTACATTTATCTTCAGGAATAATGAGATCCCCAGTCCATTTCTGATGGCCAGTACAAACACATGCAATGACCATCGTCCTGACACCAAAAGTTCAGACAACTGATTTACCAGTGGGATAGACTAATTGAAAATGGGACATGAATTTTACTTTTTGCTATGGATTTATATCAAGAAGGGTTTGTGACTGTTGCTAAGAGCTGTAAGAATCTGAACTTGGACACTGCCGGAATGGGGAGCTATATTTCTATTCTGTCCCTGAGCAGGCTTTTGGACATGAAAGATATCTTTCATCTAAGAAAGTCTTTAGAATCCTTCTCCAAGATCTACAGATAAGAAGCTGTTAGGAAGTGAGAAGAGAGCATCATAGGGGATTGGCTTCTTTATGAGGATTCCAGACAGTGGTTTCTGAGACAACAGAACCCCTTCCTTGGACTTCAGGCCTAAATATCTGCCTCCCCTTCCTTCAGTCTACCTCCAAGCATATACCTCTTCTGCAAGCCCAAGGGGCAGCGTCTACCCAGAACCTGCATCTCCCTTTCCAGACCATGCTCCTGATATCATGCACACAGAATTCCCTGTCCATATGGCTGAGGTACTTCCAGGGGCTGTGAAGGCCTCTTCCCTGGGTCAACTTCTCAAGGGTCAGCCATTGTATCTGTGCTTCCTTGACCCAGAGGAGTGGCAAAAGAGCTTGTGAGGATGGCTATATTCTGATGCATAATTTCAAGGAGTCCAGGACTTCTAAATTCCAACTTGGACCTCCAGGGCATTATGAAGATATGTTTGGCATGGCATTTGACTAGAACATATACACTTTATATAGCACCTTGTTAATTTAATATATAACTTGCATGTATACTTTATTTTTAGGGAAGTGGTATATGGGTCTTCATTGCACTCTCTCCTTCCTGGACCCTGCATATAGTGAGAAATACAAATTAGCTCTAGAGAGGGACAGAAAGGTGCCAGAATCCCAATGTCCTCAATGACCTATCTTCCTTCTATTAGACCCCTCACTGGCCCCATCTTCCAATAGTGTCACAGATTGGCACTCAAGCCTTTGACCCATGGGCCTTTGGGGAATATTCAAGATCCCATCTACAGTATGTAGCAAGTTCTGAATGAATAGTGTTCACCTGTTGTCATTTTGAGTGGTCTTTATTTTCACAATGGCCACAGCTTTTTAGATCTCCCTAGTTCTCATACCTGACCCAAAGGCTAAGAATGATTACTCAAAATTCTTTTCTTTAATATTTACTTAATACTTTCAAATGGTATTTAAAGTCTTTTGAGGATTAGAAGTACTGGATGTATAGATGTTCATTTTGATCCTTTAAAATATTTTTATAAAACATTTAAAATATGTTTTAACACAAACAACAACTATCTCAGTCTAATAGTGTGAATCTCAGTTTACGACTATGAATTTGTAGGGATGGTTTTAGAAATTCGGGTGGGAAGTCAGCACTTGAGGAAATCAATATTGTCAGTCAATAACTTCTTCCAGTTGAATTTGTAATTTAGCTGAAAGTGGTACAAGTGCATCTGTAGTTTCCAACCTCGCCACCAGATGGTGCCAAAACATCTCTGGTGGTTTTTGCCTAGTTGCTTTGGGTCCTCTCAGGCAGTCTTTGAGAGATTGGAAAGATTGGTTACTTACACTCTTAATGGAATAAAGGTCTTTTAAAATGGTGAATTCAGCATTAGATGTAGTTAAAATGTGTACACAAGTGTATGACATCCTTCAGATGCTAAAGAACTAAGCAGTCTCAAATGAACAGAGAGTTATTTACCTCTGGTAACTAACCCTACCTTTTAATTTATACAATTCTCAAGAACCAGTTTCCACAGTTAGTTTCTTCAAAAATCCCATTTGCTTGCCATCTGCTGCATTTGCAGCCATTTAATATTTAAACTTGCTGTGGAGCTGCACCCTTTATGGAGTAATTTGCTCATCCTCTGCGTGGGCAGCAGGCACCTAAGTGAGAGGCAAAGTGGAAGTCACTCACCTGCTATCTGTTTTCCTGGGGGAATGGAGCAGGGCTCATGCCTGTGGCCATTTCCTCACTTCCTCCTCCCTGACTGCTCATTTGTTTCATGGTATCTTCCAAATAAGAGCGAATGAGAGCAGTTATAGTTTTTTTCTCTTTAAACTTGAGACACAGGACTGTCTGGAGGCAGCAGAATGCTTTGCCTGAAAACTGTACTTTTCTCATGGAACATGACCTCAAACTCACTGATATCACAGAATCCACTCAAAAGTAACCATATCAATTCCCATAATCTCTTAATGCAAACTGAAATAATGCACAGGAAGCCATGAACTGGGTGGGTAAAGGGAATTTAAAAATTAGCAATCAAACAAGGGTGAGTTCACAGTCCCTTAACTGAACTTCGGATAGTGAGGGATAAATAAAGATTAAATTGCCTCGTGTCAGGTCAGGTCAAGTTTTGTGTCCAAATTAAGGAGAAAAAAGGAAAAGAGAGCAAGAAAAGTAAAGAAATAAAAACTCAAAATTGTTCATTAAGGAGAGAAAAGAAAATCTACACTATAACAGTCATATAGTATTCAAACCTCCCAGTCTTCAGTAGCCTGATGCATGAGAGGTACCTGACAAATGAGCTTCAAGTCTCTAGCAGGTGTCTCAGGATGGGATTTGCCCCACCTGAAGATCGGAGCTATGGCTTCCAGGATTATCCAAGATAGCTGCTCTGGCTTCCGAATGTGTTAGCAAATGGGGAGCTGCAGCTCGGGATGTGGATGTGGTTAGCTGGAGGTCCTGGAGGTGGGGTGTGTTTGGTGTAGTTGCGGAATCCTGGAGGCCGGGTGCAATCAGTCGGTCTGGGGTCCCGGTGATAGGGCGCAGTCAGTTGGTCTGGGGGTCCTGGCGGCAGGGAGCAGTTAGTCGATGTGAGGGCCCTGGAGGCAGAGAGTGATCGGTTGGGCTGAGGGGTCCTGGAGACCTGGAGATGGGGCTCAGTCAGGTCCCAGGGGTCTATGGGGCCTGGCTGCTGTCTCAAAATGGCGGCAGCCACGTGTAATCAAACCTGCAGGTACTGTAACAGTGAACTTCCAGGCAATAGTAGGCAGCTGGTGCTCCACTGGAGGTTGGCAATCAGTTTGCTGACTGTTGTCGGATGATCCAGAGGTGAACCTTGGGTGGTGGATGATGGATAGGTGTAAGGCAGGCGATGGACAGGTGAGAGGAAGGCAAATGGCAGATGATAGGTGCCTGACAGTGAGTCTTGTGTCCAAATTAGTTATGAAACAAATCTTTGGTTTTCAGAGCTTTTTGGATTTGGGGAATAAGAATAAGGTATTGTGGACCAGTATTAGGTGCTTTATATGTATTATTTCATTTGATCCTCATAGAAGTCTTATGTTAAATATAAGGATATAAGAATATGGGGAACCTGAGGGTGAGAGTGGTTGAGTAACTTTCGCAAAGTCACACAGCAGAGTCAACATTCCAACCACTGCCTAACTGTAATGCAAAAATGTTACATTGCTTCTAGCATGTATTAAAAATACTAAAGATTCTAAAATGCTATGAACATTTTGACTTCCTTGCCAATATTTGGCTTTTAATCCATATTGTGTACTAGTCTTTATACCAGGCCTGGCTGGAGAAGAGGGCAGGGCTGTAGTATGGAAAGCCAATAATCAGCACCCCAAGTGTCAGATTTTCCAGTGGTAGAGAGTCCTATTGTGTCCTTGGTCTGCTGATCAGCCTTGATGTTCTCTGCAATATAATTTCACATCTAATTAATGTCTCTTGACTCCTTTTGCAAATTGTTGAGGGATTCACTTCTTCTTCTTTGAATGGGGACAGCAGAAGTCACTTAGCTTAATAAATTTATCAGTAGGCCAGGGAGGAACTGTTGGCTTTATATTGTACATTTTCTCAGGATGGGAATGAATTAAAGTAGTTTTATTTTAAGGTTGTGCTTTCAAGGTAATTCATGAACCTAATGATCCTTTTTTTTCCCCTTTTCCCTTGTACTTTTCCCTCTTCCAAATTATAACACTATTTATAGTCTCGAGTTTAGCAAGGTACAATTTTCTTCCCCGCTTATTTCCTTCTTGTAATTAAATCAATAACTTAGTAAAAGTATAGACCTGAAACTCTTTTTATATGCTTTTAAAAATATGCAGGCCACAATAAACAGTGTAACATTTTAATGGATTCTCCCAGTGACCTTTTATAGACTTTCGAGTTTTGTTAGAAAAATGATTTGACTATAGCGTACATATACAAATATGTCATTTCTAACATGCTAAAAATGTCCCCCTGAATGAAATTTATATGGAGGTGAACAGTAGACACAGGTATTCATACATTCACACACTTAACCTCCCATTGTCCATAAAATTTACATGCAATGAAGTGCACAAATCATAGGTATCTATTCCCTGAGTTTTGATAAATGCAAGCATCTGTGCAATTCAAGTTATTATCAAGATAGTACCATCACTCCAGAAAGTTCTCTCATGTTCCTTCCCAGTCAACCTTCTCCTGTTCCCACAATTTTCTGATTATTTTCATCACAGATCAATTTTACCTGTTCTGGAATTTCATATACATGCGAAACATGTATGAATATATATTTACTTACTATACTTTTGAGACTGTTTTATGTTGTTGAATGTGTTTGTAGTTTGTTTTATGTTGCTGGGGAGAATTTCAATGTGTATATCTATTCTTCAGTTGATGAACATCTGGATGGTGACTAGCTTTCCAGCTTTCAGATTTTATGAATGGAGCTGCTATGAACATTCTTAGGTAGGTCTTTTGCAGACATATGCTAGTCAATACTTAGGAGTGAACTTGCTGTTCAGAGGCTAGAGTTATAATTAGTTTTATAATAAACTTTTCAGAAGTGCTTATAGGGGGCTGGGCTTGTAACTCAGTGGCAGAGGGCTTGCTCAGCATATGTGATACGCTGGGTTTGATCTTCAGCACTGCCCCTGGCAAGTGCCTATACATGAGAGTTTCAGTTGCTCTACATCCTTATCAGCACTTATTGTTGTCAATCTTTTTGTTTTTAGCCATTCTGGTGTGCTATAATATCTCTTTGAGATTTTATTTGCATTTATTTGCCTGATGACTAGGATGTTGAGAATGTTTTCATATTGGTCATTCCTAATGGCCATTCATGTACCTTTTTAAAAAAATTGTGGACATGTGTATGTTCAAATCTTTTCCTCATTAAAAAATTATTATTGATTTTTGGAAATTCTTTAAGTATGATTTGAGAATAGTTTTCCCCATCTGTGGTGTCTTTAGATGAGCAAAAGTTCAAAATCATGTCGAATTTAACAGAATAATGTCAATTGTGTCTAAAGTCTAACATCAGTTTTCATTTTTGGTGGTTATGTCTGTGCCTTATCTATAAAACTCGATTTACCCCCAAATTGTGAGAGTATTTTCTTCTGGGAATGTTTTTGTTTGAGCTTTTTACATTTAGGTCTTAGATCCATCTCAAATGAATTTCTATATATGATATAATATAAAGGTGGAAGGTCATTTTTAAAAATCCAGTTGTTCCAATATCACTTAGTGAGAAGGTTTTCTTTTTCTCTTGAATTCCTTTGTCATCTTAAAAAAAAAATTAAATGACTATAAATGGAGGTTTGATTCCAGACCCTCTGTCCTATTCTGTTGAGTATGTGTCTCTCCTCATGTCAATAACACTGTCTTGTTTATTGTAGTTTTACAAAAAGTTTTAAGTTAGGTAGTGAAATACCTCTAGTTTTTCTTTTTCCTTTTCCTCTGAAGTTACTTTGGCTAACCTAGGTTCTTTGGATCATTCTCTATGTTTTAGAATCATTTAAAAAGCCTCAGAGATTATATTTAGGGTTGAACTATAGATCAATTTTAGTGGAATTAACAGCTTAATAATATTGAGCTTCCAATTTATAAATATAGGGTTTACATATCTCCATTTATTTAGGTCTCTTAAAATTTCCTCTAGTCAGGGATTATCTTTGATTTAGAAGATTTATAAGTCTTTTGATAGGTTTGCTTCTAAGGACTTTGTATTTTTGATATAATTTTAAGCAAATTTTTAGAAAAAAATCTTCACTTCCTGAATGTCTGCTATTGTTCTATAAGAAGTAAAATTGAATTTTTGGACAGAATGTAGTCTTCTCTTTATTAGAGAATTTGCTTTTTCAGAAATGACAGAAATTTCAAAATATTTTGATGGTCATGTATAAAACTTAGTACCTAAGATAATATTCTAGCATGAAGATTAGAGTTAGAAAAAAATCACCTATTGCCTAAATGCACAGGGTGGCCTTCCTCCCTGCCTCCTTCCCTCCCTCCATCCCTCCCTTCCTTCCTTCCTTTTTTTTTTTGTCTAAAAAGAACCAATATGGACTTTTTAGCAAGTGAGTACATATCTCCACTTACCAAATTGCCTCCAACTGGCTTAACTTAAAAAAAAAAAAAAAAAAGCATCATTTTTTCAGAGTAGTGTTAGGTTCAGAGCAAAACTGAGTAGAAGATATAGAGTTCCCATCTCCCCCCTCCCCAACATACACAGCTGCCCCAGCTGTCAACCTTCCTTATGGGATTGGTCCATTGGGTATTAATCAATCAATGCCCACCGACACATCACAATCATCCAAAGTTCAGATACTTCCTTTGTGTTTGGTTTTATTCAGTTTGAATATAATATGCTGAGGTGTAGATTTTTCAACATTGACATCCCTCATTTTTTCACATCTCTCTTTCTTCTTGTATCGCTGTTATGTGTATGTGGCACCTTCTGTAGTTGTCCTACAGCCCTTGGATTGCTGTTCCATTCTTTTCTTTTCTTTTTTTTTCCCTCCATTTTGGAAGTCCCTGTGGACAAGCTCAAAAAATCCTTTTCCTCGGCTGTGTGGTCTATTAATGGGTCCATGAAAGGCATTCTTCCTTTTCATTATGTGCTTTTACTTCTAGCATTTCTTTTTGATTATTTCTTAGAATGTCCATATCTCTGCTTATATTACCCTTCTGTTTTTTCCATTAGAGCCTTTATCATAGTAATCATCACTGTTTCTTTTTTTGGGGTGGGTGGAGGGCAGTACTGGGGATTGAACTCAGGAGCACTCAACCACTGAGCCACATCCCCATCCCTATTTTGTATTTTATTTAGAGACAGGGTCTCTCTGAGTTGTTTAATGCCTCACTTTTGCTGAGTTTGGCTTTGAACTTGTGATCCTCCTGCCTCAATCTCCCACGCTGCTGGGATTACAGGTGTGAGCCACCACACCTGGCCTCATCACTGTTTTAAATTCCTAGATTGATAATACCAGTAACCTTGTCATATCTACTTGTGGTTGATGCTTGCTCTGTCTCCTCAAACTATCTTTTTGCCTTTTGGTATGCCTTGTAAACTTCTGTTGGAAGTTAGAAAAGATATACCCTGTCCTCTTTTCCTTGGATGTTTCTGCTCTTGGGCTTCTGCTTCAGTAAGTTTAGTTTATCTGTGTCTGTGTCTTTCTAGTGTTTAGGCATTGGTTTCCCTTTGACCTCAGTTCTCTGAAAGATCCAAGAAGAATTGTTGATTTTCAGTTTTTTATGTATTATGAGAATGGAGTGTCAAATTTTTTTAAAAAAATTGTTCTTTTTAGATACACATGACAGTAGAGTATATTCTGACATAAACACATAGAGTATAACTTATTCCAATTAAAATTCCATTCTTCTGGTTGTACATGATGTGGATTTTCACTGTGGTGAATTCATATGTGAACGTAGGAAAGTCATGTCAGATTCATTGCACGGCCTTTCCTAGTCCCACTCCCCTCCTTTCCCTTCATTCCCCTTTGTCTAATTGAACTTCTATTCTTCTCCTCCCCTCCATGTTGTGTGGAGTGTCAAGTTTTAAACTCCTTATATGCTTGATCAGTACATGCTTGATCAGAAAACAAAAGTCTCTCAGTGTAGTTTTAAATTACATTTATCTAATTACAAGTGAGGTTGAGTCTATTTTCACATTTTGTTTATATAAGGAATATTTGATTCTATTTTCTGTGAACTCAGCCCATTTGTACCCTCTATCAATTAAAAATTTCAGTTGTTGGTCTTGTGCTTGATTTTCAAGAACTCTCTATCATGGAAGCTTAGCTCTGTCTATGAGATGAGTGACATTTCCCTCTATTTTCCATTTGCCTTTTGACCCTACTTATGTATGTTTTTGTATTATAAAAACCTGTTACTTTTTAGACGAAAATTTATCCAAATATTGATATGGTTTCTGGATTCTAGGTCAGGTATGGATTCTAAAACAGTTTAGAAGTGCAAAATGATAAAGAATTATTATTATTATTATCATCATCATCATCATCACCATCATCATCATCATCATTTTATACACCATTGTCCACAGCTACGTCTGTCCCGCAAGGGAGTAGCATATGTTCTTTTCTGAGCAGATAGTTTCACAAACTCTACTAATGAATCTTTTCATGTAGAAAGATGGACCTCAGAGGAACAAAGTAAAGAGAGGAGAAATAATTTGTTCTGCACAATGAAATAAGAATGTAACTTTCAAGGAGGACCTCCACTAGGGCTCAAGAGGGTGAAGGCAGAGGAGGAGAAATGAGCTCTTAGATTTATTCATCAGCCTGATGAATTGTTCCACTTGCAGAGATACATATACTATCCCAAAACTTTCCCTTATTCTTTTTTTTTTTTTTTTTTAGCTGTGGTGGCTTGCTGAATCAAAGTAACTGAATTGCAAACAAGTTCAATGTTATTTCCTTTAAGATTAATTCATCTTTTTGGGCTTGAGATACTGAACAAGCAACCTGGCCTCAATTGAACTCTGCAGATGTATTTTTCACCCAAGAAATTTCAAATTTCAACGAGATACTCAGTCATCTGAATAACAACATTGATGGGAGGTGCATGTACGCAGACCTCGTCTTGTAATGGAAGCCCAACGTGACACCCTTGGTTGTGTCCTGCACATGACCGCAGTGTGGACAGTAACCAGTTCCTTCCTATTGTTCCATCGTTTGTTAACCCAGAGCCTCTTCTTTTTCTTTCTAAGTGGGCTAAGTTCTACACTGACATGGCTGAAGTCCCTCTGCAGCGTTCCTCTGGGGCCCTGCACAACAACTGTGCATCCTGTTCATATGATGCTGATATTTTTTGGAACATTGATGATCCAATTTCTTGCAGTAGATATGGCTAAAAAGCACATTCCCTTTTCAGGAAGGTGGGGTAGATTGGAGGCTAGGAGCATGAACTTTGGAGCCAGATGGCTTAGTTTCAAATTCCTGATTCATCATTTATGAGACCAGCAGTCTTGTTTAATTGCTCCCAGACTCCATTTCCCTATCTGTAAAAGTACAGCATTATGGCAGACCAGGTGTACACAGTGGCTGTGTTAGGTGAGTTCATTCATGCCCTGTGCTTGCCACTTAGCCCTCCGTAAGTGCTGGGACACCAATATCATTGCTCCCATTTATCAAAGGATGTAACCAAGATGTAGGAGCTTAAGGTCTCCGAAACCTGTGGCTTCTTGAATTCCCACTGATTGTGTTAATTTTATGTGTCCTCCAGCTCCAGGAGGTTGTGGGACAGAGTTTTGTTGTTTTCATGAAACTTAGATGAGCCTGGAGCCTTCACTTATTCCTCAAAAGCCTTCTGCTCCTCTGGCAACCTCACCGGATGTCCTGGCTTCAGCTGATATTTACAGAGTTACAATGTATAAATCACTGTAAAAATATTAACACCTCTGGGCCTTCCTGAGTCTGTGCAAAGTGTACATCTCAGAGGGCAGAGTCCTCAGGTGAAACTGCAAGTCCCCAGGGTCCGAAGGGTCTTGGAGCCAGACTGATCACGGAAGCCCTTGATGTGTCCTCCTGCCTATCTGCTGAGGTTTATTGACCGGAGCTTTGTGAACCCGGGAGTTACATTAGCAGGGCTCTGAGGCTGAAAGGGTTCCTGCAAATGCTCCATGTAATTAATTAAAAACAAAGCAGCCAGCCAGAAGCACAATGCCTGCAGAAATCTTTAGCAAGCCTCATTGTGTGGGCTTTATTTCTCCTCTGCATTTCCATCCATCCAAGAGCTTCAGAAGTGTAATCCTCCTTAACGACAGAGTCATGATGATGAGGCCATTATTTTTTGATATGGTGGTTTTAAGAAGTGACCCAGAAAACAGGCTTTAAAAGCACCTTCTCTCCACCCCCTTTTATTGCAAGCAAAGGACCAGATTAAAAGAACCCTTGCTTGTATGAATATTTATACTGAAGCCTCTGCCAAATCAGATTAGGGGAGTTCATCCCACCGGGCAAACACGGATTCTGTACTCAGATTTAATGAGAAACTGACATGTTAATAGCATATTGATGTGTCCATTCATCAGGAAATCCATACTACAGTGAACATGTGCTGTGTGTCTCTGAGAGGCTGCCTTTGTGTTTTACTTCTACCAGGAAAGCTCTTGTCACCAGGAGGAAGGTTCCGAACACATTTTGCTTCACACCAAAGATGAGGAGAGATTTGGGCACTCTGCTCTTAATAGGCCTGGGAAATCCCTCTCTCGACAAGGCCAGCAAGTGCATTAGACAGAGGCTAATTCCCCTAAGCAGCATCTTCCAGGCCACTTCAATAAAGCAAGAGGCCACAGGGCACTAATAGGCATCAGGCCAGGAAAGAGCTCTGGATCAGAGTGTTGGCGGAGGATGAGCTGAGCAGGCTTTTTGACTGCAGGCCGTCCACCCTGTGACCTCCCAGGAAGCTAAAGCATTCAGTGCTTCTAAACTTTCTAGACTGTTAAGTTCTTTGTCTAAAAGCACCACAACCTTCTAGCACCATGCACCCCTTTGGTGGGCTGGAAAATCTTGGAAGTCCCTTCCCAGAATGACTTTATTTGTTTTTAATTTTTTTTTATCGGTGCATTATAATTATACATAACAGTGGGACTCCTTGTTACATACCCATACATGCACACAACATATTTGATCAGTTTCATTAGAATAACATTTTCAAGTATGAAAAATGAAACAATAGCATTTCAAAGGAAAACAATGCTATTCAAATCAAATATCAAAGTATTTAAAAAAAACTTTGAAACATTTTAAAATGGGCATATGTTTAATACGTGTGCTTAATTTTTGCATGTATTAAATAACAAGATCCAGTGGTGGCTCTTTTTATCTTATTTATTTATTTTTTTGGTACCAGGGATTGAACCCAGAGGCCCTTTAGCACTGAGCCACGTTCCCAGCCTTTTTATTTTTTATTTTGAGTCAGGATCTTGCTAAGTTGCTTAGGGCCTTGCTAAATTGCTGAGGATGGCCATGAACGTGAGCTCTTCCTGCCTCAGCCTCCCCAGCCACTGGGATAACAGGCGTGTACCATGTGCCCAGCTCCAGTGGTGGCTTTTACAACCACAGCGGTTCTAGAGCACTGATGACCACAAACAATATTTCAAGATACAATGGGTTCTAGTTATTTGTGGATTGTTTATTTGTGAATTCATCAACTTGCTGCAATTAATCTGTAACTTCCAATTAATAATCATGGTGTTTGCAGTTATTCATGACCATGCTGAGCAGTGAACGTGCTGACCTGCCTGACCTGCCTAACCTGCACATTCCCACCTGAGGTCTCAGGTGACGGTCTACCTGCTCGTTTCAGCCATCGTACTGTAAACACGTGTCCTTTTCATGCTATCTGTAGTTCCGTGTTTTTGTGCATTTTTTTGCATGTGCTTTCATTGTTTAAAAGGCCCCTAAGTGTAGTGCTGAAGTGCTGGTGGGTGTTCCTCAGTCAAGGCTGTGATGTACCCTAAAGAGAAAACACCTGTGAGAGAACCTTCATTGAGGCATGAGTTATCTTGCTGCTGGCACTGAGTTCAATGCTAAGGAATCAACTCAATCTTAAATAAAGCCTCTTTAAACACAAACCACACATACAACAAGGTTATGCATCGATCGGTTGACAAAATGTTGTGACTGGAGGCTCGCGGGCCTCTGACCTGCCAGCAAAAGTGTTTGCATTGCCCCTAGGAGCAGCGGTTAGTATTTGCTGACCCAGTGATGGAGACAACTTTACAGAATATGACTATCAGGACTATCAAGAATCAGCTGTCTTGGCAACAACTGTAATGTGACCTGAAAATAAGAGTGACAAAACAACTACTAATTCAGCTGTGCTTTGTTTCTGCATTCGTGTTGAAAGGAGATGCTAAATTTTAGTTTGAAGAGAGTGAAGACAATTTTTTTCCCATTCAAATTTATAGGCACTCTTGATTCTGGGGGATCTCAGTGGTCCTCTGTTAAGAATACCTTAACTATGGGATTAAATCAGTGAAAGCATGGGATGGAGAAGCCCCTGTGGATTCCTGGGGGACTCAGGAACGTGCTATATATGTATCTGTACGAGTCTCATATAAAGACTTTTAGCAGATCTGCTTTTGTTGGGGGAGGGCAGAAACCTTTTATTATATGACTTGAATCCTAATGAAAAATGCTTAGGGGTGGGTGGAAATAGAGGTATTTGGAAATTATTCACAAGGAAAATGATGAACTCCATTTCAATGGTGAAGGGCAAGATGGGTCTTTCTGATAGCAAAAGAAACAAATTACCTTAGAGTTTTGGGGTGTCTAGATGAAGACCACACAGGAACCCCACACCTGTCCACCAGGTGTGCCTGGAGAGAAGGGCAATTTCTCAATGGACTGCTTTTCTCTTTTTACCTTTTTCTCTTCTTACCACAAGGAACATGATAATTCAAATGTGTCAAAAAAGAGATCGGTTATCTTAATAAAGCAAAGTATAATAAAATATGACCTGGAGAGCAGCACTCAGTCCCCATTCCTTCATTCAATACTATTCTCGAGAACTTGTGGTGGACCAGGCATTGATGCAGAGGCAACAGACACAGGAGTGCATGTGACTGGCCAGGTTTCTCTCCCAGGCAGCTTTGGTTCAGGTTCTGGTGAGTCTCACTCCCAGGAATGGGGAATAGCGGGGAGAAGGGTGCATGCCACCCAGAAAAGCCCTTCAGGTGCCTCTCAGAGGACAGCATTCACCCGACTTGATTCAAAAAACTCAAGGTGGAGGACAGTGGTTTATAGCTTAGAAGTGTGGGAAAGGAGCTGTTCCTCCACAATTAGCCTATAAATTCTGAGCACCTAGAAGTAATAAGAAGTACTCAGTGAATCTATGGATTCAGAACACTCCCAAACCATAGTGAGCGATGGTCAAATCTCAATGGAGGAACGTGTCTGGGTTGGTCAGGAGTATAGAAAATAGAGACAGAAGTAGATGGGTCTACTCATGGCTCCTGACCAGGGCAAAGGGTCTGACTTTAGCCTCCAGTTTTCCTGATGACAATGTTGGTATTTATTATTTATTTGAATTTAGTACTTACTTTATGCTGTACTGGTGTTTTCTCAAAAAGCGAGGTGGTTTGCCCTTGTTTCCCTTGATTACTTGGTGCTATGCTCTGGGAGTAGGGACAGGGTTCAGAACTCAGGCGTCCTCCATGAGCCTGGTCAGAGATGGAAATGGTTTGCTGTAGATTGGATGCTGAATGTCTCCCAAGGGTCCATGTGTTAAAGGCGTGGCGTTCAGGGTGGTGCTGTTTGGAGGTGTGAAACCTTTGATAAGCGTGGTCTAAGTAGGAAGCATTTAAATTGCTGAGAATGTGTCCCCAGAGGGGAGTTTGGGACCTGGCATCCTTCCTCTTTTTCTCTTTGCTTTCTGGCTGTAAGATGAGTAGTTTTGTTTTGTCATCTCCTCCTGCCACGATGTGTGGCCTCATCACAGGCCCAAAGCAGTGGGGACAATGAATCATGGACTAGAACCTCCAAAACTGTGGATAGAATTCTTTCTAAAGTAATATAGTTTTAGTGCTGTGTTCTCTGAATTTATTGAGACTGAATGATTAAGATTTCAGATTAAAAACCCTTATTGGTATTTTTGGTGCTTAAAAATAACATGAGATGCTGAAACACCAGAGTAAGTTACAATTACTAAGATCCTGGGAGAGGACACATCCCTCAGGAGGTGGGTATGCAGGGTTTCCACAGCCCAGCACCTCTACACCTCTCACTCTCCAATTCATTCTCCTTGTTTTTATTTTCTGCTTAAAATAGAAACTTCCTGACAATGTGCTAGTGCCCTTTGTTGACCTGTCTCCGGGGGACAGGTGCTGGTTATGCTGAATCAAGAGTGCTGCCCATGTGACCGAAATGAATGGATGCACATTTTAAGTCTGCCAGCCCACCAGTCCCCCAAATTGAAGCAGACATACCACCTGGCAAATTAACCTTGTGAGTGGAGGTGGATCTACCATAAGTCTAATGAAGTCTTAGAGTGTCTTCCAAAGCTGGGAGAAAGAAGCCCCAGAAATGTGTCCACAAGGTCTTATGCTTTGTGAAAGTTGCAAAAGAAAGATATTTTAAACACAATTGCTTTCTCTGTCATATTTTCATGTATGTGGCCATGGAAATTTTGGGGATTCTGTCTTTGCCTAGCCAATCAGAAGTCAAAATGGAGATCCATGTAGATTGGTTTTATGTGTTAGTCTCCTTTTTATGATTATAACAAAACACCTGAGATTATCAACTTAAAGGGAAGAAAGGGTTATTTTAGCTCATAGTTTCAGAGGTTTCAGCTCATAATTAGTTGGCCCTGTTGCTTTGGGCCTGTGGTGGCATAGTACCTCATGGTGGGAGTTTGTGGCAGAGGAGGGCTATTCTCTTGGCAGCAGGAAAAGCAAAAGGAGAGAGGGAGGAAGGAGCTGGAGTCCCAATATCCCCTTCAAGGTCACACCCTCAATTACCTAACTTTCTCCCACTAGGCCCCTCTTCTTAAATCTTGCACATTGTCACAATAATGCCCTTAGCTGGGAACAATCCTTTAATACATGGATCTTTGGGGTACATTCAGGATTTAAACCGCGGCAGTTGAAGATAATCTTTGTGTGGTTTGTGGTTATTTCTGTGTACAGTTAAACTATTGCTAGATAATGTCCATGAGTGTCATAACAAAGGTGACCAAAGGCCAACAGTCCTATTGCAGTGTAGATATATGTGGCTCATGGAGGAGAAATGAGACAAGAGATGTATAGAAGCCAGTCAGTGGCAATGGCTTCCCTTTATCTGATGTGCATGGTGAGCAGGAGATGGTTTGCTCTGGTGCTCAGCCTTTCACAGTCAAGAATATATTTGATGATAAATCATCTGCAGTCAGCACTTGGTATCCACGGGTTCCACACTTGTGATTCAGCTAACCACATGTCTGACCACTGGCAGATTGTGTACTGTGTACTTAGGTCTGTGATGATTGTGTCCACAGTGAACATATATAGACATTTTTCTTGTCATTATTCCCTAAATAATACAGCCTAACAATATTTATGTGACATTTGCATTGCATTAGGTATTATAAGTAATCTAGACATTGAAGTATACCGAAGGATGTGTGTAGGTTCTATGCAATTCCCTTTGAGGACATGCTCCCAGTGACCAAAAACCTCTCATTAGGACCTGTCATTAGGACCTGCTTCTTAAAGTTTCCACTGCTTCTCAATAGTGCAAGCTGAGGTCAAAGCCTTTAATGCATGGCCTTTGGGGGACATTCAAGATCCAAAATATAGCACTTATAATACCTAATGCAATGTAAATGCTATGCAATAGTTGCGATACTGTACTATTCAGGGAATAATGACAGGAAAACAGTCTGTACATGTTCAGTACAGTTACAACTTTTTTCAGATATTTTTGATCCTCAGTTGAGTGAATTCACAGGGGCAGAACCTGCAGTATGGAGGGTCAAGCATGCTAGAAATGGAGAGTGAGTCTTTCACAGCTTGCATCCAAAGAAACCTGACAGACATCTTCCCACTGTGATGACAATCCTGAAGATTCATACAACTTTGCCACTAACGATTCATGTAGCTGAAAGAACTCTTTTTTTTTTTTTTTTTTTTTGCGGTGCTGGGGATTGAACCCAGGGCCTCATGCTAGCAAGGCAAGCAATCTACCGACTGAGCTATCTCCCCAGCCCTTGAAAGAAACTCTTTTAAACTATCAATGATTAGCAACAAATTTTAGTTCATAATTCTTTCTGAAGGCAATGACATCACAAAATCATTGTTGTAAGGAAGAGACAATCAGATTATGCAGCTTCAGAAGACAGGGAAAGCTGGACTGGAAATGTAGCTCAGTGGTAGAGCCCTTGCCTAGCATGTAGGAAGCCCTCGGTTCGATTTCCAGCAGAAGCTTCCAAAGAAAGGATTTTTATCATTTTTATGGTCTTATGGTACTTGTTGACTTTTAAAAGTTCTTGATTTGCTCTGATTTCTTTTCTCCTTCTAAATAAGTATTCAAGTTTATGCCTAATTTTGTATTTATGGTTTTGCATGCTGGTTTTAAAAAGGGCCCATGACAGTTGAACTGTCCCTGCTTGTTTAAGTCCTTGGCAGCCATCCAGCAGCCTTTCTAGGTAAAGCCTCAGCTTGCTGGTCCATCTTTAAGTCACCGACAGAGACAGGGTTAGGCCCTGACACACCAAGATCATGAGCAAATTGCTGAACATCACTGGGTGTTTCATGTTTTAAGAAGCCCCCTTTTTAAAATGATTCACTCTTGAAGGGCTCAGAATATTTTCTTGCTGGAAGTGATCCCCAAAAAGTTTTATTAAGGGTTACTTCAAGGAAAGTTGGAGGGAAATTGGTCCTAGAAGAACACAGCGCCACACTGTTATTCAGCTGTGCTCTTGGGGAAAGAATTTTGCAAAGATGCTGCTGCTGAGGGTCCTTTGGGCCTGTGACACAGGGACCTGTAACAGGCTGCTGATGAGCTGATCCAAGTTTCTGCCTCCCTGTGCTTCTCGGCTGTGTGTGTGCTTGAGACACTCAGTGTCCACCTTGGTCTCCAAACACCTGCTCAATCTGGGCGTTGAATGGATTCTCCTTTCCCAGGACCTGGGGCCACTGGAGCTTCACCTTCTTCCAGAAATTCTCTGCCAGCAGCAATGAAGACACCTGCAAGAAAGAACCCAAAGGAGGAGGACAAGGGAAATTATAAAAGGGAAATAACTGACCTGCAAGATTTACTTTATTTTTTCTGTGGTGGGCAGACCCTAGAACAAGCCAAGTGAGTGTGAACACAGTTCTTCTGTAGGTGAGTCTCCAGATGAGAACATGGCCTGGATCACACACCTTGATTTTAGTTTTGTGAGATCCTAAGGAGAGGACCCAGCTAAGCTATGACATACAGAGATGGCAAGATAATAAGTGTGTATTGTTTTGAGTTGCCAAAGTAATTTGTTATTTGATAATAGATATCAAGGACACATTCTCAGAAATCATTTATGCATTTATCCGTGGACAGTTAACATTTGCTGCAGGCCTGAGGCTTGGGTTTGGAGATGATTATGATGGAGCCTCCCTTCTAGGAACTCTGAGTCTAGGGAGGGTCCAGGCATACAAAATGTCACCACCAAACCCCTAGGGCGGGCTGTGATGATGAGGGGCACACCAGAGGGGAAGGGTATCAACCCTGCCAAGTGGGAAAGGGGCATGGCCTCTTGCAAGAAGGTGATGGCTGAGCTGAATTTTCAAGGAGGAGGTGGCCAGAGGCTGCTGTGGGTAAATGGTGAGCGTGGAGGAGGACACAGCCTCTGCCAAGGCCTGGAGGGAGGGAGGGAGTGGCTTGCCAGGGGACTATGAGTGCCTGAGATGAGGCTGAGCAGGGCCCCTGCAGGGGTGGGGTCCTGGAGGGGGCCGTGGGTGTGGGCAGTCCAGCTGGAGGCCTGGGTGGGGGAAATCCTTGCTTAATGCCTAATGGGCTAAGCTCTGGCTCTCCTGCATAATTCCCACTCTCTGATTCTGTTGCCGCATGTCAAATTTCCCTTCATCCATGTTAGCAGGATCCTGTGTTGGTTGTCCAGCACCCTGGCGTGTCATCAGCATCCCTCGGAAGAGGAGGCTCTTTCTCTACAGATAATACCCTCATTTGGCAAATGAGACCTGACCAGGCCTCTGGGTCCCAGATGAGTCCATCTCCACAGTGAATTTTTAATGCTGAATAATAAGAGAAACATGATTGCCGGAGGCCTTAGACGGGAATGCAGTGTTGCGGTAAGGAGGTGTCCCTGACTTTATTCAAAAGCACAGGGACACTTGCCCTACAGAGGGGTTGACAGTTCACCATTTTGATAGGCAGGGTTGTGTGACATTGAACATCTCTCTTGGACTCTCTGGGCCCTAGCCCTCTTATTTCCACAGTGAATGAGGTGGAGTCATTGATCTAAAGTCCATCCTAGGTCTAAATTTTGTGTAATATTTTAGTAGTTGTTAGAAAAGCTAGAACTGATTTAGTCATGGCATTAAATATCCTCAGTATTTTTATGTGTTCCTGGGCCTTCTGAGGTAGACCTAAAATTCCCTCTAATCAAACACATAATATCCACACAGTATCTAACACCCTGTACTCCCTTTACACATAAGCACATACCATACATACTACACACCAGCCCAGCCACATGCTATACTCATACAACACCTGCACAATATACACGGTCCACGCACACAAACACATCCACACATCCACACAAGCACATTCACACACCCCCTTACCACATAGCACACACATCATATACACATCCACAACACCGCCCAACAACACAACACCCCCCCACCATACACCACACACACACACACACACTTTGTGCTTAAACCTGGAACAAGTCAAAGGCTGCCTGTCAAGCTGGTCATGTTTTTCAGGAAGGGTCAGATCATCTCCCATACAAAGCAATCAGTGTCTTCGAAGACAGAGGCCTGGTCTTGTGTCTGTTTTCCCTGCCATTTCTCAATGAAGGAGGGTGCTGCCAGGTCTGTGGAAAGTGACCAGTTCCTCTGCCTTTTTTTTTGGCTTTAAACTTGATACACCTACGCTGTCTTTCTAAGAAGTATGACATGCCAAGGCATCTGTGGGCATTTATTTCATCTCTGTGTTCATAAGGGAGGAGACGGAGTGAGGGTAAGAAGAGGAAAGTGAAAAAGCTCAGATTTGAGCACGTGGCAACTGTTTGGTTTGAAAGCAATTAGTGGGCTGTCACTCCAAGAGATTACAATATTTATGAATGTGCATTGCTAAAATATCGGGTCTCGAATGAGAGTGGCTCATGATGAAGTGATCCACTGTAATTGTTCCTTCATCCCTTCATGTGACTCATGTTTGCTGAGCACCATGGGGCTTCTCACATGAGCAATCCCTATCACGCTCCCATGGTACACCACACAGGAGAGGCCCAGCTGTCCTCTGCTCCCTTCCTTCCAGATCAGTCCTTCTTGAACACTGCTATTTTTTTGTGCTTCTCTATTCACTTTAAAAAAGTAAAACAATATCTATCCCTTCTAGGAAAATTGAAGGAGAAAAATCAGCACAAAGAGAAAAAACAGACTAAAAAGTTATCTGTAATTAAAATAGAGGGAGCTTCTAGCATTGGGTGTAGGAGTTTGACTGATTTTACACACACACACACACACACACACACACACACACACACACACACATAGTGGATCCCTCTGTGAATATCATTTTAAAATCTAAACACAGATGCAGTAAGGTGAACTCTTTTTGGTAACAGATACACACAGTTGTATAACTGCCTTACAATTTTATTTGCTTTGCTATTACCAACGTATTTGTTGGTGTATTATCATCATAAAGATAGATCTGCTTCATTGTTTTTATTTGATGTGTGGTATTCCATCAGGTGGGTGCAAACTCATTTATTTTATAGGTGGAAGCTTTTTTCACGTATCTCCATACCATTTGTCCTAAGGCCAGAGGACAGAGACACCTGCTTCTGCCTGTGCACACAGAATTGTGGAGCAGGAGGGGCTCATAGGCTGCCTGGCTTGCTCCCTTACCCCCCTGCACATGCATGGAGTGCAGTCTAGTTCAGCAGAATGCCAGGGAGTGGGGTGTTCTGGTTATATGAGGTCTTCTGGCTAAAGGAGTTAGGCCCTTCTGGGTTTCTTCCTTGAGAGTTGAAAATCCTTCAGGGTTCACTTTTTTGCTTTCTTGCATATAAACATGTCTAGTTCATAACCATAGCTTCCAGAAGCAACTTCTGAGTTCATCAAGTCAGCTTCTCATAATAGAGCCTGACGTTTTATTTAATTGCTCGGTGATTTGGAATTGTGCTGAGCCATCTTTCTATTGGTCTGTGACCACTGTTGAGAATTTGAGAGGAGATGGGTGGAGTCTATACTGACTCTAGGATGCACTTGAGCTGGATTTCTTGAGTGAAATCTCTTTGATAAAAGAATTTGCCTTGTAGTCCTCTTTGTTTGGTCTTTTAGATTTTTTTTTTTTTTTTTTTTGCACTGGGGATTGAACCCAGGAATGCTTTACCACTGAGTTATATCTCTGACCCTTTTCATTTTTATTTTGAGACACGGTCTTGCTAAGTTGCTGAGTGCTTCATTAAGTTGCTGAGGCTGTCCTCAAACTTGCAATCCTCCTGCTTCAGCCTCCTGAGTCACTGGATTACAGGTGTGCCCTACTGCACTTGGCTACATTAAAAAAGAAAAAAATGAGCCTAAAGATCTTACAAGAATTTTTTCCCTCTTACAGAACAAATTTTTCAATGGCCGCTTTTTCTTTTTACTGGGATTACAGCAGTGTTAGCATTATATTTCCCAATGCAACACCTACATGATATCACTATTTTCCAATGCTTCACACATTTGATATTAAGGGTAAACCTTTACATCACTGAGCATGTTCCCCAGACTCTCCCACAGCCCATTGGGTAGATCTGAAGAGGGAGGCAGGGAACATACATTTTTACAGCTCCTCAACCTCACCCCCACCCCAGGCACAGTACTGTTTGAGCACTACTTCTTATGACTCATAATGTATTTCTGTTAAGTTCTGTGAAGCTAACATTGGTGGCTTTTATTTGATTTAGTATGTTAGCTCAGTTGATGGACCCATTTTGGCTGTGAAGACTGAGAAAAGTAGGAATGATGGAAGATTTTGCAGAAGCTCAAGCTTCCTTAGGCACCTCTGCTGGGGTTAGAACGAAGTCCCTGGGTAATAAGGACACTATTTCATGAACTCAGTTGGCTCTGTGCTCTTGCAGAACCTCTGCCACAGGGGCCAGGTGGCTGCCTCATGGGCAATGTTCCTTGTATCCTGACACCACTCCCATTTTTACCTGGTGTGGCCCCATCCTCCAGGGAAACTATGTCTGACAGCCGTGGTACCTCTGTGGGGCATCACCTCCACACCTGTCTGCCACTAATCTGAAGCCAAAACCACGTGGTGGTCACTGGTCCACTGGAAACTCTTGGCTACTCTTTAAAAATCTTGTAGAAGAAGCTATAAAGCAAGACAACTTAAGACCATGTTGTCTTATTTAAGATTTTTGTGGAATGCCTCTTTCAGTTTTTATTCACAGCCCCAGAATGGGGCTGATCTCCCCAGAATGGGGAGAAGAATGGACAATCATGATGCAGCAAAGTTTCTTGGCTGGGCCCTGGTCAATAGCCGCCATATGCTTTCAGAATTTTTCCTGTCTTCTAATGAAAAATTTCAAATTAAGGCATATTTCTTGGATCAACTATGTTTTTATTTATGATGAGTGCTTTTTTGGGGAGGGTTTCCAGTCCTCTAAGAAAATACACTGATGTCAGGAACACCCCATGGGTTCATGAGACACACCAGGATATGGGAGCATTCCAGCAGCCCTCATGGCTGGATCTGATCTGGGGGTCCTCCCCACTCCCACCTCATAAGCTAACTACTTTTTTTTTTTTTTTTTTTGCTACTAAAATAGAACTCCTTAGTGGAAGAATCATAAAAACAAATCCTAAATAAGAACGAGCTTTCTGTAATCTTTTAAAAGAGAAAATGCAATTTAGGACAAGATTATACAGATTTCACCAAAAACTTAGCATGGCTTTTGATACCTTTTAAGTTGAACTCTTGCTAAATTTAACTCTGGGCTTCTACCAGACCAAAGGTATAAAATCCGTTCTGAATGTATTTCTCCCACAGGAAGCATGCTCCAGGGCTATCTTGAGAAGACTGCTTTTAAACACCTGCGGGAAGCCCTAACCACAGGAAGGCAGAGTGCTCTTCCTCTGCCCTCCTCATCTGCACAGGAGAACAGTCCACTGGACTTGGTTGTTTGGTCTCAATTGATTTTAAATCTGCAAACTGCAAACTGCAAACATGACAGCAGTGTAAGAGTATTTAAACATTAACATTTAAGGAAAAATATCAATTCCCTATCAGCTCTGTCCCCTTGTGCTGACTTGGTGGGTCATTACCAAAACGATAGTTGCCAAGTTGGTACATAAAGGAAATTAAATAGACATGGTCACTGCTCTGAGGACAGGACCAGCCTGCAGTGACTGTTTGTGAAGCACATTTGAAGGTCTCCTGGGTCAGACTGTTCTCCCTTCTGTCCTGTATCATTGCCAATGCTCTTTCTTCTTCGTCTTTGTTTTTATCTATTTTTGTTTTAGGAGCTCCATAAGTCTTCCCATGGCTCTTGTTTCCCAGGGGCTTACAAGTTGAAACAAACAGAAATCTGGAGGCTATTAACCTCTTTGAAACAAATCCATTGATTATATGTACAATGTCTGTCTCCAGCAGCATACAGGGTTCAGGGCTGAACTGGGAGGAGGGAATTGATTCATGGAAACTTCCTTGCTTGCAGTAAGAGTTTGAAGAGGACGGTTTGAGTTGCTGTCGGCATCATGAGAGGAGAGGAGGTTATTTCGCAGGGAGCGTGGTTCGGGCGAAGCTTCCAAGGCAGGAGGTGTCAGGGATGTTGACAGGTGGTCCCCGAGGAGCCAGGGTAACAGTATTTGATTTCGGTCTGTGACTCTTTTAACACTTTCTGTTTCCTGTTGTCTGATTTTAGGCCTGGAGATCTTTTAAGTGACTCTTCAGATGCTTAACTTTACAGAGACTGGAAAAAGTAGATGTTTAAACTGGTAGAATCCTATAGCTTTCATGGACAATGCAATCTGGGTCTTGGGTCTTTGTAATATTGTTTTTTGCGTAGACAAAATTTCCTTCCATTTTTCCCAGTCCCCTATCTGATCCCACCAAAGTATTCCTCACTCTGCTACTATGAGTATCTTTTAAGACTATGAGTCTATTTCTTGCTTAAAACCTGCAGTGGCTCCCCATTCCCTGCAGAAAGGCCAAGCCCCATGCAGACTTTACAGGGTCTGGCTCCTGATTTCTTTGCTCTCAACCCTGCTCCATATCCAGATAGTGCCAAAGCACTTTGGATCCCTCCGCGGTGCTGGGATTTCTTTCATATTCAGGTCTGTGGCCACACAGTTTCCTCTGCTCAAAACACTTTTGCAGTCCGTGCCCACCTCTTCCCTTCACTCTTCTGGTTCAAGATCTTAGTTCTGACGTCACCTGCCCTGGACAACCTTTTCTGACACCTTTTCCTGTTCCCATGCTGCTACCGGGGCATTCTGTGCTCGCATGGTTGGAGGCATTTACGACATTGTATTTGTTTCCTCATTGTTCACCTACTTTATGCTCTAATCTTAAATAGCAGGGGCTTTTTGTTTGCTTGTGAATTCTCACGCTGCTTGACGACTGGGGAGGCACACAATAAGTATTTTTGGATGGAAAGTTGCCAAATGTGGACTTTTCAGTTCGCCATAGGGCATGATAAACTTTCAAGTTTGGGCCTGGCCATCCATGGTTGCTCACTTTAATGTGGCTATACATCCGCTGCCCACTTTACCACTGGTTACCAGCGTGTGAACAAATCTTGCAGGAATCACACGTAAGCAGCTTCAGCCTCTGACTTTTTTTGGCAGCCAGGTATAGCAAAGTTGTTTGAGCACAAGCTAGACCCACAGTTTGACCCAATATTATTTTAAGAGTCAGGGACAGATTGATTATTTGATAGAGTAGACGGATATGTCCTGAGGGACAAAGCAAAGCTGTCTTTGACAGTTTTTTTTTTCGAGTTTGTTCCTAATTTACACCTTACCTATCTTTTCCTATGCGCACTCTCTACAGAATCCAAATTCTATTGTGTGCAGAGAATGATGAGAACTGCTATCTCAGCCAGGTGTAGTGGTGATGTGCCTGTGGTCCCAGCTATTCCAGCAGAGGCAGGAATTCCAGAGCCTGGACAACAAAGCAAGACCTGGTCTCAAAAGAACCACTACCTTTTTCTTCATTATTGGCAGAAAGAAGGGCTTTACATTCACTGTTCTAAAACCAAAGACGACGGTTTTTGGCAGTCAGACCCTAATATGTAACCAACTTCCAGCTAATCATTCTCCAATCAACTCATCCATTTGATGCACAGGGAAGTTAGATATTCTGAAGTTCTTAGATTTTTAAAAAAAATTTTGATTATTTTAAACAGTGAGGTAGGCAATTCATATCCACTTTAAAATTTACCCTTCATTTCCTTTGTGGAGTTTCACTGTTTATTCTTCCATTAGGAAGCACCCTGCTTTTTTGAGAGAATTCTTATCTGTGCCCGCTGGCACTTGTGAAGCGTAGAGCTGGAGAAAGATGAGCTGCGGTTCCATCCAGGATCTCGAGGGGATGACTGACCCTCTCTGTGGCCCAGCTGACCACGGAAACTGAGGCCACCAGGGGGGCACCTCCAGGAGTGCTCTCAGGTTTGTAGCCTTATTATTGCCACACCAAATTTCCCAAAGCTTGGGTCAGAAAGACGAAGGATTGCCTGCCCTGGACAGCCTATTTCCCCTGTGGAGGACAACTTTCCCAAAATTTTGCCAGTGGCCAAGTACTCCCACACGTTTTCCTCTTCTTTTTTAAAAATAAAGAAATGTCAGGACCAAGTCCAGTATACCTGACAGATGAAAGTGGAGCTCCTCTGATGGAAGCCAGGATAATAAGCTGGGTGGGGACAGGAGGAAAGGGTCCTGCCCTCCAGCTCCCTTGCTTTGTGAAATGGCCAGACTGGAGCTGCTTTATAGAGCTGCACTTCGGAATGCAAAATGAGAAATAGCTCTGACTGCAGGATACTGATAAGGACATTTCCCCATCTCCTACGGTATCCTTTCTAGAAGGATCCATGGAAGAAATTTCAAACAGCTCTTGCTTTCAAGAATCATTATGCTGGTGGATTTTTTTCTAAGTGGTTGGTTTCTGTTTTACCTGATGGAGGTCATGACTATCTTATGGAAGCCTCTTGCCCTGGTTGCTTCACAGCCCTGAGTGGATGTTGTAGGTAGGCCTCATCTGGCAGTTTCTTAGGCCTGTCCTGCACAGATTCTATGAACTGTAGAAATCAAGTCAGGAACCTGGGTATGATTTCTACCTTATTTTCCTTTGCTCCTAATTTTCACTTCATTTTGATTGCATTTTCTTATACATGTGTGTACATTACATCAAATCCTTTCCGGAACAAAACAAAAGAACAATGAACATATGCATGAATAAGTTTATAAAAGAAATAACCAAGCAGATAGATGTCAGATCTGTGCTTTACTGTAAGGTATGGAAAGTGACAACCCTGAAAGAGTGTGGCCTGGGAAGAGGGAGCTAGGAAGATGGCAGCACATTGACAACGCTGATCCTTTCCCAATGCACCCTTTCCCAGTGACAGGACAATCCCTGGGAAGGAGACATCCACCAAGCCTAGAATGTCAGGCTCTGGGAGGAAGCCATAGCATTGATTCTTCCCCAAATAAATCCTTTCCCAGTGACGATATAATGGGACTCTGAAGGGAAAGAGATAAGCACTGAACACTGACCCCAGACCCATTCTTCCTCAAGTAAAAATATTGTCCAATAAAAACAAATTTCCAAATTCTCACAAACCTATTTCCTGAGTGCCCAAACTGACACACTCTGTCAATAATTAAGTCACCTCTCAGTGGAACCTATATAAGCACGGATTCCTCCTTTGGCCAGTGGCTTATTTTCCGTCAGGAAAGTGTGTCCACCAAATGTGTGACTCCACCGCTGAATAAAGGCTTTGCTGATCTGTGAAGTTTGCACCTGGCTTGTGGTAACACTTACCTCATTGGGGTGAAATCCATCCACAGGTTCAATGAGCTGCCAGGGCTGTCCGCCTCTCTTCTGCCACTCCTCTATGACTGTAGAACACATAACCAGAGGGTCACAGATACACTTCCACAAGCAATGGTCAATGCCAAGGGCAGAGACCACATGAGATGTCATCAAGGATGCCCCTTCCCTTCCAGGCCATGGCAGCCTCTCAGCCATTGTCTTGGGCTGGGAGCTTTCTGAACATAAATGCATAAAGGATCTTCCTATGGTGTGATTTTCTTTTTCTAACTCCAAAAGACAATGTGTGAGCTTGCTGGAGGAATGTGGTTTGTGTAGCTGGTGTGCAGGGGGAAAAGGGAGCTCTAAAATATTCAGCAATTTAAGTCTATCTCATTTTTCAGTGGACAGGAGCACAGCAGTGCAGGGAGGGAAATTTAGCATTTTGTGAACATCTCTTTTCACAGGCTGCCATTCGCAGATGCTGCCTCCATGCGTCAAGCCATCACCTTGAACAATCCTACAGCGTGTCAGAAATACAATTACATAAAATTATCTCAACATCACTTTTAGAGAGAGTATGGCTACAGCGAAAATATTATGAGCCCCAAAGTGATGAAAAGCAATAAAACTGTCCTTCAACAAGGGTGAGAGACCAAGAATGTCGGTGGCTCCAAGACAACAGCGTAGTTAACTCTGTGTTGTACCGTCACAAAGCCAGTAAGAACTCCTGAAGGAAATTCCAGATCCCTGGAGAGCCTCCAAAGAGACTTGTGCTTCCTGCATGTCACTGCCCTTGTTTCCTGGTGTCCAATGAAGGCAGCTAAGATTCCTCTGGTTCTTTTCTCGTCATCCCCCAGAAAACACAGGACAGAGGTCTGCCCCTCTTTTTCTCCCTCTATTACTCCAGGGAAGGATGGAGATTCTATTGGGGGCTTTGACTGGACGAGGGAAGCTGGACTTTCCCAGGGCTGAATCAGTACACTGCTGCTTCTACAGTTACTCCAGATATCACAATTCATCGTCCTCACTTATTATCCAATCTCTGTTCCCCGAGAGACTGCAGATAATGTTGCCCTTCTCAGAGTTTAGGGAGACATTCATGCCACTGGTTTGGAGTCCTACACACTGGATCATCAGTCCCTGGTAGTATTTCCTGGTGAAATGGCCACCACTGAACAGCTCTTGCATGATATGCTTCTGGGTTTTCCTGGAGGCTGATACAAGAAGCAGCTCTCGGTAAGTGGACCTTGCATTTCTTAACAAAACGCAGACTGAGTTGTCCACTGTGTCACTGTGTCATGTCCCCCACATGGAGCCTCAAGGGAGCATTTGCTTCATGGTCCCTCTCTCTCAAGGAATGGTATGCATCAGCTCCTCTGATATAAAGTTCAGAGCTGTGTTGACACTTGTTCCACTAAGCCAGCTTGCAGCCCTCGACAGTTTCTTTCCTGTCCTGGCCACAGTGTCCTGTAAAAGGTAGAGTCTCAGGGAAACTTATTTGCCTCAGTCCCCAGTTTGCCTGGCCTGTTCTGCTGTTTTAGGGGCTTCGCCTTGAAATCAGACTTTCTGCTTCAGGTTCATTTCTGTCTGCTCTGCCCTTTCCTCTGTATCTTGCATTTCAAAACTCCTGTGTCAGTCCCAGATTGTCATCCCTGGCACAATGCTGGCTCTGTCTGCTCTGTGACCGTGTTCTAGCCCATCACTGGCTCTGACTGACTCATATGCCCTGACATTAACTTATGCTCATTTCAAACTCTTTGTTCTCCCCGTTGCCTAGACCAGTTTCCTCCTCCTCTACTGGGTCCTCCTTTGCTAAAGTCTTTTTTTTTTTTTTTTTTTTTTCTTTATTCGGCACTGTGGATTGAAACCAGGGACACTTTACCACTGAGCCACATCCTAGTTCATTTTGTTTTTTTGAGACAGGGTCTCACTGAGTTGCTTAGGGCCTTGCTAAGTTGCTGAGACTGGCTTCAAACTTCTGATCCTCTTGCCTCAGCCTCCTGAGTCTCTGGGATTACAAGAGAGTGCCGCCACGTCTGGTTCCTGCTTTTCTATTTTCTAACTTTATGTTGGCTCTGTATCACAGCCACCTGCACTCCAAATGTCCAACACGTTGCCCTTAAAGGAGAGTCAGGTATTTAGAAGGATTTTTGCAAATACGGAGCCAAAGTCACTTCTGTGGAGCTCCCTTCATGCCCTTTCTGCTCTCGTGGTATCTGTCTCCTCTCTCCTTGCAGTCCCACGAAAATCAACAAGGACGAGAACAGGCCCTGCCTGGGTCAGATGTCGGCCTCCCAACCAACTCCTCAGAGACATCAGAGGCAACCTTGCCTCCATTTGCTTGCATGGCTTTCTACTTCAACCAAGTTGTCAATGAGATTTTTTAAATCCCCCTTCCTTTATCCTTTTTTATTTCTAGTTTGGTTTTTTAAATTATGCTGTACAGATGTTAACAGAAGAATAAAAATAAACAAAATCCCAACTGTGTCCCTCCCAAATCCCTATGTTGAAATCTTCGCTGTCCACATGATGATTAGGAGGTGGCCTTTGGGATGTAATTAGGCCATGAGGGTGGAGCCATCATGGATGGGGACCCCAGAGAGCTATCGCACCCTTTCTGTCATGTGAGGATAACAAGGAAAATTTGGTGGCCTGCAACCTACAGGAGTGCTGTCACCAGAGCCCAACCATGTGGCACCTTGATCTTGTAATTCCCACTTCCAGAAGTGTGAGAAATAGAGCTCTGTTGTATAAGCTATCTAGTTTATGGTCCTTTATTATAGTGGCCTGACTAAGACAGATGTTAAAAATTCCCAAGCTGTGTTAACAAGACCAGGCCAGTGGGAACTGAGCCCAACTAAGACCTCAGATAGAGCCAGCCAAAAAGTTGCAAAGAATTGGATGAAGAAGACCCTAGGCAGAGGTCTCTTGTATTAAGTAGATCTACAGCAAGTCATGGGCTGACCAGGTTCACCCTAGCATCCTATGATCCAGTGGGATAGGAAATCTCACACAAGACTTTTTGACTTTCTGTGTTTACAGAGAAGGTTGAGTGACAAGTTCAATCACAACCTGTCAAAATCCAGAAAAGAATTACAGTGATCAGGAGGCTTAGAAACTGCACAGTGGAAAGCAGATTTGAGCCTGTTAAGGAAACACAGCTTAAGCCCAGGTTGTGTTCCATGAGAGAGAGGCTTACTAGGAGCCTAGTATGAAAAAAGGTCAGATTTGCTTATACATGAGTTTCCTCCAGTGTGATTCAGTTTTGGCAGTGTGATTAGTTTATTCTAAGCTATTTCCATTTTGAGGTGAATTTTATGTGTTTTACTAACTACCAAACTAAAAACTATGGTCCTTAGAGAAGGGAGAGGTATTGATAGATATCTCTAAGGAACAGCATAATTCAACCATCAGCGATGATTTTCAAAATGAGAAGAGATGGTCATTCCCTTCTGCTTCCTTTGCAGGTTTGAGCAATTCCATAATTGTGGAGATTGTGACAGAAAAACTCAGGAATAAAAGCATAAAGAAAAGGGAAAAATATTTACTTGACAAGTTTTGCCAGGGAGCAGATGCATACCCTATGTGGGGTCAGTGGGAGAGGGCTGATTTTTAGTATCACCAAACTTGGATATCAATTATAGCCCATTCTTCACTACCAATAATCTTGTTCTGTCTCTAAGTCTCTCTCCTCTGTATCAGTAGCCACTATGAGGGAGTCTAGCCTTCAGAAAATCTGACTTGCCGTATAAAATAATACAACAGGTATTAAAAGAAAATGCCATGAGGTTACCAAGGCTATAATCAGTCCATTCAGAGTAGAAAATATCATTTTCTCTGTGTCTATGTGGGAGTATGGGTCACCACATAGTAGTAGACATCAGGATTGTAAAATTTAGAGGTAACCTTAGACACTCAAATTCAAGAGTATAAGGTTTTAGTTGTACTTTGACTATTCCTAGACAGACTGATACTTTAAAAAAAAAATCTTGGGAAGAAATTCTACTTCCTCAGGAGAAATGCAATAGCAGTCAGTAGACTAAATTTCTTTTTTGATTGATTTCAGAGTAGGAGGTGCATTTAATCAAGGATAACAGTAAGTTGGTCAGTTTCCTTCCTATCCAGAACCATCATTCAAAATAGGTAAATGAATTTCTAATTGTTCTTCAAAAGACATGAATTAAACTTGAAAGATCATGGACCATCTGCTGGGATTTGGTACATGATATGTCTTTATCTGTGAAGTCAGAGGAAGTCTACTAATGACTAGCTTTTCAAAGATGTAATAGAGATGGTGGAGGAAGGCTCACAAGACTCTTGGGGGCTCTGATGAATAGCAACACTAGCAGGCATTTTAAAGAACTGGTTAGCATCATGGAGTCACTGGCAGGTTTTACAGAAATATCCAGGGGAGTGGGGAACCAAAGACAAGATTTACTGGGATTGAGTTGTCTTGGAAGCTGAGGGCAGCTGGAGGTATATTTAAACTGTTGGTGTAAAAATGGCCTTATCAGCCAGCTGGCATTTTCTTTCCTTTGCTGGAGAGGTGTGTTACAAAGAAAAAGGACATCACCTGCTCAAGTTGGCATTTCCTGAAGGGAAAAAAATTGCTTCCTCTGCTTAGTTCACAACAAGTTGGAAAATGAGTCAGCAAAGCATAAAAAAAAGTTTTTGGAGATGAGCAGTCATCTTTCAGTGCTGGACTGAGGCTGTCAGAGTGGAGAACAAATAGGTCTTATGCCTACCCTCAAGTGACAGGGGTCCTCAAGGGCAATTTGCTCTGTCACCAAGATGTAAGATTGTGAATTTTGGAGGCAGGAGAAATGAGGATATTTGTGATGTAATAGTCAGCTCAAATATAGTACTGAAATGAGAAGAGGGTTTCATGGGACTGTTAAGACTGCATATTTAATAAGTGACTGTTAGGTTTTTATTTCTGATACAGAAAGCACTGATGAGAAGCTGCATTTCTACCTATCTTCCGCAAAGTAATTCAACAAATCCTCAGGCATGAATGGTGATAGGCATTCAGCTGGACAGTGAAAGAGAATAAACACGTATTACCTGAGAGAATGTAGGAGCTGCTTTATAAAAGCTGATGACGGAGACAGTGGGAGATGCTGGTTAACAGCTATTGAGCCTTATTTTATTTTATTTTTTTGCTATTGAGCCTTATGACTCTACAAGCTTTGCCTCACTTCATCCTTACATAAAGCCTATGGTTTAGTTATTGCTAACTTACTTAACTTAAAAAGAAACAAAATTTTATTAGTTGTTTAGTTTGCTTGAGTGTATGGAGCTACTCTGTCTGAACTGATGTAAATCTTGGACTCTACACAGATGTAAATTTTGGACTCTTTCTATAATAGCATACTACACCCACATGAAGTGGATTTCCAGGCTGATGTGCTGTCCAGGTCTCGTAAGTTACCCACAGAAATGAATCTGAGTGGATGATCCCTCCACTTACTCTGGAAAACGCTAACATTTCAATCTCCAAATGTTCTTGGGCGTAAGTCAAGTCATTGTCACAGTTCCTGAAAACTAGATCAAAATTCTAGCTTTTCCAGAAGTCGACATGGTAGCACCCATCCACTCAGTGTGGGTTGCTGTATCAGATGTTCACATACGCAGGTTCAGAGCACCACTGTTTCCACTGTTTTTCACTCTGTCCATGAGTCTTCCCTAATGGGGTGCCCACTTACTTCGCATAGAGAAGATGAAGAAGGCCCTGCACCAAAATGGAATCTTCACAGTTATTTTTAACAAATGGCAAGAGATTGCAAAACAAGAAATTCCCTGTACTGTTGATGGGAATTGCTAAGCTAGGAGAAATACCTGGGAAGTTGCTATCATGGTGATGTAGAATATTCAGCTCAGTTTATCTGAGATACTCTATTTTTGTTCTGCATTTATTGTTGCCAGGAAGACAGGAAAGAGCTGCTGAGGTTTTGCTTCCAAGCTTTCTAGTTCACCACTGGAATGCTAGGTCAAGGATAAAGCTCTTCTCTCTATATTCTCATGGAGATAATTCTGTTTGGTTGACAATGATATTCCAAGCATCTACAAAGCTCTTGGCACAGAGAGGACATTGTAAAAAAAAAATCCGATGATTGAATGACAAAGCTCTTAATCTTGGGGTGTTAGAGACCTGCATATAGATGACCTGAAGATTGGGATTTTGCATTTGCAACTAGCTCCTAGGTGGTGTTCATTTTGCTCATCCCGAACCACACATGGAGTGGCAAGGGCATAAGACCATGGTACTCTCTCCTGGGAACAGGCTATGTAGCAAGCATAGCATTATGAGCATGAAACATTTTACATAGCCATCACAAAGATTGTTAGGTAGATATGGCATCCCCCTTCCAGGTCTAGAAAGGGACTCTTGTTAGAGATGTTCAGAGAATTGACTATGGTCCCAGAGATAATAAATGACAGGGCTAGGGATCACCCTGGAAAATATAAAAGTCCCATGTGAATGTTAGATATTATTATATTTTTAATAACTTTATTTATATTCAAGGTTGGTGATGATCAAAGATCACTTGGTGGTGCATTTGTTTACACCAGGAATTCATTAACGAGTCTTTAACTCTGCATTTTAATGAGAGGTTATTTATCAAAATGTCTCTCCCCATGAGAGAAATGTGTGTTATGCAGGCAGGAAATCTAGTTAAGGGAGATCAGTCTTGTTGAAAAGATGTTCAGAGTTGAAGTACTAGAGTCTGCAATGCACAATGTGTCAGCTAATGTAATATTTGATAATTCATGATGGCCATCTGCTCTATCCCAGATGCTTGGGCCGGGGGAGGGGTGGCTGGTGGTGGGGGATAGAGATGATAAACTCTGGATAAGAAATCTTCCATCCTTTGCATACACGGTAAAGCTTTTTCATTAGCATCATCTCAGCTGGCAGTCAATCAACAGGGGGCTTTCTCTTGTATAAAAATTGCTTAGCAATGAAAATGAATCTGGAAGGATTATAATCAATAAATAATACTTTTTTTAGAGTCAAGATGTAAAGGATAAATCAGTAGCTCTAGTAATCATGCCTGTTTTTGTGGAGCCTCTCATTAGTGACTTTAGTGTTTGGACAGAACACAAGAAAAGGAAGTTGATATTCTTTCCATAAAGTTGGGATGTAGGTTGTTTATTTCCCCACACACAAACTCTTTGGTTCTTCCCTTATAGATTCTGTTAGGTTGAGGATGAGGTTCATCCTGTCTGGGACCTGGGAATCTACACTGCCACTGAGTCCCTAGGTAACCTGGTGCCTCACTTGCCTCACTGTGAGAGGTATGGCCTTACCCCTCATTTCTGTTACACCCATCTTTAGCCTGCAGGTAAGCAGGGCATAGCTGAATTGGTAAGAACAGGTTAGATGATTCCATTAGCTCCAAGGTTCCCAGTTCAAAGCTCTCTCCAAAGGTCACTGTTTCTATTGCTTTCAGGATTCTGATGTGATGGCAAGAGTCAGAATGTCAGTCATCAAGAATACAAACAGAAATCAATACTGCAGAGGATGTGGAGGAAAAGGAATTCTTTTACACTGTTGGTGGGACTGTGAATTAGTACAACCACTACCGAAATCAGTATGGAGGTTCCTCAAAAGACTAGGAATGGAACCACCATTTGACCCAGCTATACCACTGCTTAGCATTTATCTTAAAGAATTAAAGTCAGCATACTATAGTGATACATGCATACCCATGTTTATAGCAGCACAATTCACAATAGCCAAACTATGGAACCAGCCTAAGAGTCCATCAATGGATTAATGGAAAAAAGAAAATGTGGCATATATACACAATGGAGTTTTAATCTGCCATAAAGAAAAGTGAAATTATGTCATTTGAAGGAAAATGGATAGAATTTGAGACCATTATGTTAGGTGAAATAAACCAAACTCAGAAGGTCAAGGATTGTCTGTTTTCTCTTACTTATGGAAGCTAGGGAGGAAAAAGGAAAAGAAAAGTGTAGGGTGGGAATCTCATAAAAATCAAAGGAGGATCAGTAAAGAAAAGGGACAAGTGAGGGAAGGGTTGGGGAACGCTATTGGCCAGATTATACTGTTATATTGTGTGCATATATGTATATGTAATAACACATCCCACCATTATGCACAACTATAATGCACCAATAAAAAATGTGGAAAGAAGAATAAAAAAGAAAAAAAAAGATGATGAGGGCATGATGGTGAGCCCTAGCCTACCCAGAAAGAGTCTCACACATTATCTTTTTTCAATGTGGAGAGCTATTAGTGTCAGAATGGGCAGCAGTAACTCTGCCCAACCTGCTGCTTGCTGCTTTATTAACTCAGCACTCCGGCAGGCTCTCCACTGTAGCTGCTATGTCTGTACTCTGTCAATACCTAAACCAAGCAACTTACTTTCTTGGAAGGCAAAATCCATGTGGAAAAGATTGAAGTTCGTAAATTTCTCACTGGTTGCAATTTTTTTCAGTGTATTGGAGAGTTGTTCCGCTCTCTGAATAGGAGGGAAATAGGGAGAATTCCATGACATGGAGACTTTGACTTTCATGAGACAATTCAGGCAGAAAAAAGAAATCGATCTTCCCCTCCCCACTCCACCTTCCTTTCTCCAAGCCATCAGCAAAGAATAGCTCTGCACATTAAATTCTATTCATGTGCAAATGACCAATGAGCATATGAAAAATGTTAGCATTCATTAGGAATCAAATCAGTGCAAATTAAAGCAATATGATAACTTTTCCCCCATGGGACTGGCAATGGGATGAAAACCTTGAGAACGTGAATGTTGGGGTAGTAAATGAGAATGCTGATTAGTTTCACCTTTCTAGAAGCAATTTGATATATGGGTCACATCCTTAAACATGGACATGCCCTTTGATCCAACAAATTTTATAGGAATTTATCTTAAGGAAGTAGAGATGTCCATAAAACATACATCTTTATATGTATAATTATTCATTGCAATGCTATTTATCATAGCAAAGAACTGGAAACAACCCATATGTCAAACACCAAGGGACACAATAAATCATGGTATATTGATATGCTGTATATTTTAAAGTGGTTATATTATTATGATGTGGAGAAACAATACATGAACATTGGAATCAGAAAAGAACGTGTATGCTCATACTATGTAGGTAAAACCCCAAAGCTTATTTATGGAAGTGATAATGAAAGACATATACACATAGTAACTTTGAATGGCAAAATTTTGGGTGATTTTTGTGGTTGTTGTTTGTGTATTTTTATGTTATTCGTGTACAAATTGAAATATTTTTCTTTTAAAAATAAGATTCAATAAATCTGTTTTAAAGAGATAGTTCACTATCCATGAAAGTAGTTCAAATCATTTTACTTGAGCAATGGGTTCCCTCACAGACATCAGGAGGTCCTCATTGACCTCAAGAGAACTCCAGTGATAGATGGGGCTAACCTTGCTCGGCTTTCCACTTCTATGACTGTATGTAGAGCTGGCTATGTGTGTGTCTGTGTGCGTGCGTGCGCGTGTGCACATGCACGTGTGCATATGGGAGTGAAAATGACCTTAAGACACAGTGAGAGATCCAGACCCAGACAGAGGCAGAGAGAGGCCACCTCAAGTTCTCTTGGTACCTCCCGCACCCTGGCAGTTTGATTTCATTATTCATCAGCTTGATGATCCTTCATGCTTCCAGAATTCCATCCCCAGTGAAAACTGTAGCATATACAGGAAAAGAACGATCCAAGATGGTATCAAAAGACTGTGCCAGTCTTACCTCTGAAGTGAGAGTCCGGAGCGTCTTGTTGGAAGTCATCCAGCCACTGCAGGGGCTGACCTGAGAGCAGGAAAATACCACTTTGATTAAAAGGGAGCAGCAGTGGGTAACAGGTGTGTGTGTGTGTGTGTGTGTGTGTGTGTGTGTGTGTGTGTGAGAGATGTGGCCTTGCAGCAAGTGTCTGTGAGCTCACCTGGAGGCAGTTCAGGAAGGAGTACAGTTGTGCATAAGTCACATCTTTATTAAGCTGGCCTGGAAAACAGAGAGGTTGGATATGTTGTGTGTGTACTCACACATGGCAACACTTAGAGACATTCATAGGTGACTCAATGTCCTGTGTAGAGGCTGGTGCTACCAAGGGGACTTTCCCTGACTTGTCATTTATCATTGCCCATAAAGTTGAAAGCCAGCCTGAGCACCTTGGTGAGGCCCTAAGCAACTCAGTGAGACCCTGTCTCTAAAAAAAATATAAAAAAGGGCTGGGGATGTGACTCAGTGGTAAAGTGCCTCTGAGTTCAATTCCTGGTACACACCCACCCACCCACACACACACACACAAAAGAAAAAGCCTGTGATATACTTCTTTCTGAGTCCCTAGGGATTCCAGGTTGGGGAAGGGACCTAGGGATTCCAGGTTGGGGAAGGGACTCTAGGGAGTTTACTCCCAATGGAGAGCTCGGAGGGCTGGAGGGCTGGCCTCATCTAGACTTCAGAGAAAAGGAATCTGTATGACCCAGAATACCTTCAGCAAAGCACTCTGCAATGCAGAGGCTTTCTCCCGCAGTGGTATGAAAGGCTAAGTTCCTGTGGGGCACAGGGAGCATTCCAGGTGGTAGCTGACTGAATCCTCCTTTCCAAGTTTATGAACTACTCAGGTCTGACTCAAGTGTCCCATGCTGAAGACCTGACAGAACATTCTGAGTGTCTGAAGCTCTGACCATGGAGTGTCCTGCGGATGAATCGAAGGCCTGATACACTTGGGGGGCATGGGGGAGCCCAGCATATATTGTCTCCCTTCATGGCACTGGGCTGAGGTTTTCCCACTGAGTATCTTATTTGAGTTCTAATTAGTACATATGCCCTAGGCTTATCTTTGGGTGCAGGTTTCTAATTTGCGTACAACCAGAGAAACCATAGTTGTACCCCATTTGTGTACAATGAATCAAAATTAAAAAAAAAAAGAATGAAGGGAAAAGTGTCATTTGGGCCCATTCAGAACCCTTCTGAACATCCGCCATAGACCCAGAATCTGAGGGGATTATTTCTCTTCCAACACCCCCCTCTCTCCCTCCTCCCAGTTTATCCACCCCCACAGGCAATCAACTTTCATGCTGTGGCAGAGACATAAAATCTACTTCCCCCCTCCCCAGTTCTCTGGGGTGAATGACTGATGCTGTATCCATTAACACTTCTCACACTTTTGAAAAAATCAAAGAAGATAATAGGACCTATCTCTGAGTGAAGAGAAAGATTGAAGGTGATGGAACACAGCCTTATTTTTCACTTATACCTCGGATCAGTTAGACCGAAAGATAAATTCAATTTGCTTGTCATAGAGGAAAAATATATTCTGTCTCTGTGTGGGTGAGTGAATCTTAGAACCAGAAAGCCATAGACTTATTACTGCCATTAAAGTCACAGTGACCCGCTAGCTCTCTCTTCAGCTCAGGCTTCTGCCTCCTCACATTTTAGATGAATCCCAAGCCACTGGCTTCATTGCATTGGCTCAACATGGAGCTCCTGAGTTCCCATCTTTCCCCAAGTCTTTACTTCCACCCACTGAGGCTTCTTTTCTCTCTCCTTCTCCCCCTCTCTTTGGGCTTTTTGCAATTTGCCCCTTCCTCTGTGTCCCAGCCTGTCTCAGCCCAGTGCAGAACAGCTGCAGAGAGTGAGGGAGGCCTGCAGCTTCTACTCCCCCGCCCCGTCATTCTGGGACTGGGTTTCCTCAGTAGCTTTGCTGAGGCTCTGACACCTTGCTGGGTCCTGATGTGTTCCCTGGCTTTAAGGGATGGCCTACATCTCTTTACTCTGCTCAGTGGCTGAGGTCTCTTCACACTGAAAGGAGGGTCCACGAGTAATGCTCCTGGACCCTCCCCACCCACTCCTTTAAGCCTGGATTGCTTTGACATCCAAAGGGACTGGAGTTTGTCCTGTTCTGTGGACACTGGAGATCTAACCAGTGAATGTTCTTTGGGGGTAAAGCCCAATCACAGCCTGGCTCCACCCTGCTTTACTCACCTGTCCTGCTGTTCTACCCCTGTATCCCAAGGTCCCGGGTACCTTGGGATGAGACCATGGCACGGATCCTCCATCAGGACCTAGTGAAGTCCCTCTCCCATTCCCTTCTCTCTCCCCATTATTTTGGCACTGGCTCCAAATGAACCTGGTTGATGAATGGACAATCCTTAGTGTGAGTAGCTTGGCCTGCTGGTGTATTAGGAGTGATAGAAGTTAATGGAAATGTCAATGAGTCGCTTTCCCACGTCTCTGGGAGGGTGACTCTGGGTTGGCCACATGGAAGGTTGGTTGTGAGTGCTTGTGATGGGCTAATGACTTCAAGGAAGGGAAGAGGAAAGATGACACTTATGATTTCTCCCTTTACTGGCATTGCCAGTTTGTCATTCACTCTTTCTTTTGGGGGCACTACCTTTAACCCTATTGCTTTAACGCAATTTTTGCATGTTGAGGAGCCTTGGTATAAAGATGGATCCTACCTATATGTTGTACCTATAAAGAGGTTCTGTCTGTGATCCCCTGGTTAGATAATCAAGCCAGTTAAGAAAGCTGATCAAGAAAGCCCAGGAGCGGGCTGGGGTTGTGCTGAGTGGTAGAGCACTTGCCTAGCACATGGAGGCATTGGGTTTGATCCTCAGCACTACATAAAAATAAATAAAGAAAATAAAGAAAATTGTGTCCATTAAAAAAAAAAAAATGCCCAGGAACAGGGGAGAGGGACTTCACACAGAGTCCAGGGATTATCAGGGGTTGAAGAACCACAGTGTGTGTGTGTGTGTGTGTGTGTGTGTGTGTGTGTGTGTGTGTGTGTGTGTGTATGAGAGAGAGAGCAGTGAGCTGGCCCAATGGCTGCCATATGCTCTCTCTGAAGATTAAAAGATGTGTTCTACTCCAGCTGGCTAGAAGGAGCAGTTCGTGTCTCAGTAATTTTTAAGTTCTTGAGGATAGAATCTTTGATATTCGTTTAATGCCAGGAACATATTTGAAATCTTAGGTACTATAAAAGCTTAGTACCAATGAAGATCAGTCATACCTCCATGAAATACCATCTAAATGTATTTAAACTACATTCATTCAGACTGGGAAGAAGCTGGCAATGTAATATAAACTACAAGGTATTTTAAGAGACATCGGTATCAAGTTGAAGAGTAATGGGGCAAGATGGACTTCCTGGTTTGTGGCAGTGACCCTTCGGGGAAGGCTTGCATGTGATTTCTTGGTAAGCAGCACCCTGACTTCTTAGCCACTCTGACCTTTTGGACAACTCCCAGAATGCTCATGACTTGCAATGCTGTCCTTGGCACTGGTCCTTGTTGCTGTCAGGATCTATATGCTTTCTCCCTGGTGGGGTTGTCTTTTCTCACTCATTTGAGGACAAGGACTCCATCTTATGTCATCTTTTGGTCATTTAGAAATATGTATTTCAGACATATTTCTGGAATGATTACCTTCCTCCTATACCATGGCTGAGAAGATTTAAGACCGGTCAAGCTTGACTTTTCTCAAAAGCTCTATGCAAGCAGAATCCTAATATGCGACCTGCTAGCTGGCAACTCCTCACAAAGACAATGAACTCTCACCAGGAATTTCAATTACTGGTGGAGATCGTGGGTTTGTCCCAGCTCTTGGCTGCTAGTCATTGACTGGCAGTGACTCCTGAACATGGTTGAAAAGGAGAGTTGCTAGGAGGGATCCATCATTCCTTCCTCCCTGGCTGTTGTTCCCAGCCTCCATCCCCTGCTACTTGATGCTGTGGCATTTAACCTTTGCACAATGCTCAGACTGTGTTCTGTCTGACCTATCCAGTGGGAAAGGAGGAAGCAGAGAATGTATCATTGACCAGGGTTTCTCTCCCTACTGCTCTGCTGTCTGAACTCCCCTAATCCTTAAGAGGTGGTTAAGGCCAAGTCTACAGACCCATCACCATGCTTCTAGACTCAGATATAGAAATGAATAGAATTCCTTTCCCAACCACTGTTTTTTGCTGTGCACAAGTCTTGGTGCAGTGTCCCAGGATTTGGACTTCAGTGATTGGCTGTTGAGTAGGATGAGATCTGCTTTAACCTGGAAAGTGACCAAACCTGGAGGCTGGTTCAGCTTTAACCCTGCTTCGTGGCTGGCTTGTATCCAGTGGGAATGGATATGCAGAGGTTGAGTTGGAGAGGGAGTAGGGAGACAGCTGGACCACAGTCCTTCCTTCAAGCCTCTCATCTTATGTGAGTTGTGAGCCCTGTCGAAGGAGGACTGGGGAGGCTGCAGGCTGCAAGAATCCCACCTACCTCCCCAGTCTTTCTAGGAAGGACCCTGTTGCTTCTTCAGGAAATTTATAACTTATTTCCCATGGCAACCAGGCAGCAGGGATAATTTGGGATATGAATAATTACTTAAACATATTAAACAAATTTTAGATGGTTTTAGCTTTTTCCCTAATTGGATTTTTTTTTCAAAACTAGGGTTTTTATGGAAAACACTTGTTCCACCTTTTCCTTATTCTTCTTTTGTGTTATGAAATGCCACTGCATGATTAGTGGCCAGAGAGAGGCTAAAATTTCTCACTCTAGGTGCTCCTGAAATTCTTGGTTGTGGGGGCTGTCTTGCATATTTCAGGATGTTCAGTAGCATCCCTGAAGTCTATGTCTTAGATGCTATAGCACTCTTTCCTCAACCCCCCATCGTGACAACAGGTGGGGATGGGCGGACAGTCCCTGGTTGAGAACCTCTAGCTGACATAATCCACAAAGGCGAATGATTAGTCTCCCATTCATCCTTTTTTCTTCCACCACTCCTTTCCAAATTGCAGGGAGTCATCATTATCTACTGTTGTTAAATTGAGTGAATCATAAGGTGCATCCAAAAGAGTTTATGGAGGTAATTTGATGAGAAGTTTATGGAAAGAGAATGCAATTTGAAATCAGAAAACCCAAAGTCAAGTCCATCCTGGTGTGATGAGGTAAATTGGGAGCACACTTCCCCTGTCCCTAACTTCCCCTCTCCAAGCATTTCTTAGCATTAAAGGACTCTGCTGGAGAGACTGATTTTCATAGCTGTTGGCTCAGAGACATTTTTAGCCTGTGTGATTGTCCTTTAAGCCTTCAAGGCAGCCTGGAGTGGAGCAAAGTTCCCCCAGGTGTGTTCACACTGTTGTTGCTAAGGGATGAGGGCAAAACTGTGTGAACAGGAACACTATGCTTTCCGTAGCTGGAGTGGAAGGGTATTCTGCTTGGATAATAGCATGTGTGATCCGCTTGAGGCTGTCAAGAGGAGAGTGACTTCATCCTCAGTGATGGGGAGTTGGAATGTAGAGAGTTAACATTTCCTCCCCCGTGGAGAGTTTAGAGCTCTTTGAGAGCTGGGTAAAGGATACCTGCTCTTTTCTCATGTGGGCAAGGGTGGAATTTTCTGAGGGAGGAGGTGGAGAGGTTGGCTTAAACAGGGGCTGCAGAAGGACAGGGAAGATGGAAATGACCCCAAATCATATACACCAGGGCAAGCTCTTGATGGCTTCAAGTGTGAAATCTGGCTCTGTACTTTGCTCCCTCAGGAAGCCACTAAGGAATGTGTTGTGGGTTTTTCCCTTTCAATTGCTCCCCTGACTCATAAGAAAGTGCTTAGCTTGGGTTGGTCTTGGGGCAGGAATGGTAATATGGGGGAAGGGCAGCCCTTTCTTCACTATTGCTAGACCTGGGTTGCTATCAGTGTGGGGCTGAGGACCGGAAACCCAGGCCTCTCCTTGTAGATGCTCTTCAGAGAGCGCTGAGGCCACCACTGCCAGCCCTCTTCCCTCTTTAATTTTCCTCCTGTGATGTTTATCACTCTTTAACATGCTTTTGGAGTCTTTTCCCTTCTGGAATATAAGCTTTCCGTAGGCAAGAATTTAGAACTATTGTGTTCATTGCTGGTTACCCAGTACCTAGACGTGTGCCCTGACACATAAGGGGCACTTAATAAATAGCTTTTGAAAAGACATTCTCCCTTGAAATATAGAAAACAGAGTCTTGCTACACCCAGCTTAGTATACATTGCACTATGCAACATTTGGTGAGCTACCTAACCTCTCTGAGTCATACCTGTTTCATCTATAAAATGGAATTAGTTAATGAAAACATCTACCTCATGGGTTTGTTTTAAGGATCAGCATGTCGGCCTTTCTTAATGGGAATGATTACCACTTTTATATTGTTTGTACAGTATCTCAAATGGGAAGGCTGCCATTAGAAGTTTCTAGGGACTTTAAAGTTTTTCTGAGCCTATGAGAGATATAGACATAGGGAGTTAGCAGCCCAAAGGCCTGTATTCTATAGAGTTCTAGAAAACTGGTCACCTGAAGACACCTATACTGAAATTTGGAAAACTCCCTCTCTGACTCAGGGCTTTCTGTTTCCTGTTTGGACTTCTTCAGTTCATCCTACATTTTTGCCTCTCTCAAAGGAGTTTCCTGATTTAAACTGTTACCTTTCAATTCCTCCTAATTCTTCGTGAACCACTTCTGCCCTTTCTGGCTTTGAATCTGACTCTGCCCACCTTTGGATAATGACTGCCAGATACTGCACAGGAGGGCTCTTCTCCATCATCAGTTCTAACTCATGTTCTGCACTAGCATTTTAGGCACAATCCTGCAATGTTTTAATCATATGCACATCGAACCATATATACACTGTTAAAGAGTAAAAAGTATTTGCAAACCAATACCGAGAGGATGATATCTGTTGTGCAAATTATCCCAGAGAAATGTGCCATCTGGCAAGCCATATAAAATAACATGGCTGCCATTGGGCAGGTGGGAATTTAGATATTTCAGAGTCTGCATGACGTTGGAGTACAACTTCTCAGGAGTGGTCATTTCTGGAACTGGGTCAGTCTTTCTGTTGGTGGAAGAAACAGAAAATATATTACCTAAGAAGCAATGCATACAAATACAAGATAACACCCCCACACACAATGTGATTATTATTGGTTCCATTTTTCAAAATAATCCTGGCTTTCCATCTTTTTGGCACATGTTCAAATTGTACTTCCTGACTCCCTTGTGGGTGTGTATATCATGTGATTGGTTTTGGCCAATGAGTTGTGAGTAGTTTGGTGGTGTGAGAGCCTCTAGAATGGTCTTTTCTTTACCATAGTTGTGGGCAATGTTCTAGATATCTGCTTTACCAATATGAGTCCTGAAGCAGAGTTACACAGTGATACCTGATGGACATATAGTGCAAGAGTAAAGTAAATGTAAATGTTGTTTTATGTTACTAAGATTTTAGGGGATGTTTGTTCCTGTAGCATAGACTCACCTATCCTGTCTTGTGTCATTGGTGTGGTCACACACACTGCCTGTTAACTTTTGCCTTTCCGCTTTCTCTCTCTCTTTTTGTTCTGCTGACACAAAAACACTTTGGCACAAAGCCATTATATTGAACTCACCAACCACATAAAGGTAGGATGAATTAAGATGGAGCAAAGTCTCCCAATCTCCCTATTTAATGATTATTTTTTTTTGAGTCGAGGCACAAACGATGATACACAAAGAATCTGAGCTTATTTGTACCACTTATGAAAGGGTACTCCCCCAAATTAAGCAAGCATAATCAAAATGGCTAATTGCTAAGAGAGATCAAAATGGAAACCCTGGTGTTGCTAATGGAGCATTTCTCATATATCTTTGTTCCGTCCTCTAGACTTGTGTAATTTACTGGGTGTCAGTTAAATCCTTTACCATGCATGGCAAACATCAACCAATTCTTAATTAAGGTCACCCAGGCCATATGCATGAAAGTATTTCTGGTTTCTGTCTCTGAAAGAAACACAGTGTTGCCTAGGTGTGGTGGCACATGCCTGTAATCCCAGCAGCGTGGGAGGCTGAGGCAAGAGAATCTCTAATTCAAAGCCAGCCTCAGCAACTTAGCAGGGCCATAAGCAACTCACCAAGACCCTGTTTCTAAATAAAATATAAAAAAGGGCTGGTGATATGGCTCAGTGGTTAAGTGCCCCTTGGTTCAATCCCTGGTACCAAAAAAATAAAAAATAAAAATATTCAGTGCCATTTGATCTGCCTACTCGTTTTTTCTCCTGGTGATTTTGGGTGGAGGAGAGTCATTACTAGTATTTTGGGGACCAAAGAGTGCGAGTGGTTAGGAAAAATCTCATAGGTTTCTCTTGTCTGCTGAAGGTTTAACAGGCTTAGCTGAAGATGCTTAACGCTTTTCAACCCAGGTATGTGCAGTGCCATGTCAGGGCCAGCTGGATTTCCCTGCCCACCCCAGTGCGTGGGCACTCCTCCCCACACACTGATGAGCTCAACCCAGACACTCAAAGACGGGTGAGAGATTGGGAGTGCATAGCTAGAGAGGAGACCTGTGAACACCAGTCCAGGAACGCGATGATTACACTCGGGGACGAAGTGACACCGAAGTTGATGCACACTGTTACATACTCTGGCACATGTCAGGAACACATGGCCAGACTGGGAACAGCTAAAGAGCCTCACCCCTCGGGGTGGCTCAGAAGCCTGTCTTTGTCCTAATGAATTGTGCCTGGTCATGCAAAATAAGCCTGTTTACTTGGGTGCAAGGCTGGCCACAATCATTTCATTATGCTGTATGTATGCCAGCCAGATTTCACCTGGCTGATGCCAGAGAGAGGTTGCCCCCTCTTGAGGAAGAAGGCAGTCAGCTTCTGTAGAAATCCAGCCTCTCAGCACAGAGCCCTTGCCCCACAGCCCATCACGATCAAGTGGGCAGACCTAACACACAGTTGGCACGTATGCTTTTGCATCATCCAACTGAGATGATGGCAATTGGGCGATTTCCTTCATACCAGCCAGTTGCAATTACATCACCAGGCTCCTGTCACCAGGCCCCCAACCCCCTCAAGGAGGCATCATGACATAGACTGAGAATGGGCGGGGTCTGCTTGGCTTACACTGCCTGCTGCATGGAGATAAATTAAAAAATTCTTTAAAAGCAGGCGTGGCCTGGAGAAGACTGGCTGGTTGGGAAATTCCTTAATCATTCCCTTCCTCAGCCATGCCTCTGACTCTGAGAGCGCTCCTCTGAGCAGCAGGAGTCCTGTCCATTCCCTTTCCTGCTGTTCTTCCTACCATTTGAAGGGACAGCATGGTTTACCCAGTAGCCCGGGTTCCCTGGGGCCTGTGGCCTATCAGTTCCTTGGTTGTTTCCTCTCAATGCAGTACCTGTCACCCATGTAGTGGGCGTAACCTGATGCATTGGCAGTCAGAAAAATAATGATTGGAGATGGGGGAGCACAGACAACCTGTGTGGGTTTCCTGGCTTTCTCCATTGAATGCAAAATGTACCATTTATATACTCATACATGGCCGATGGGACTGCAGATTGGTGCAACCACTCTGGAAAGCTGTATGAAGATTCCTTAACCTGGAATGGAACCACCATTTGACCCAGCTATCCCACTCCTCAGTCTATACTCAAAGGACTTAAAATGGGCATACCTCATGCAGCCACATCAATGTTTATAACAGCTCAATTCACAATAGCTAAACTATGGAATTAACTTAGGTGTCCTTCAACAGATGAATGGATAAGTTGTGGTACATATATACAATGGAATATTACTCAGCCTTAAAGAAGAATAAAATTATGGCATCTGCCAGTAAATGGATAAAACTGGAGAATACCATGCTAAGTGAAATGTCAACCCCAAAGAACCAGAGGCTGAATGTTTTCTTTAATATATGGATGCTAATTCACAATAAGGGGACTGGTGGCTAGGGAAGAATAGAGGTACTTTGGATTAGAAAGAGGTGAATAAAAGGAGGGGAGAGGGTGTGGGAGTAGGAAGGAGAATATAATGAATCGAACATTATTATACTATGTGCATATATGATTATATGCCTAGTGTAACTCTACATCATGTACAACCAGAAGAATGAGAAGTTATACCCCATCTATGTATGATGTGTCAAAATGCATTCTACTGTCATGTATAACTAATTAGAACAAATTTTTTAAAAAGAAAAAAATGTACCATTTATCATATCTATGCCCACTGAAAAAAAATGGAGCCATGTCAATGTGTGTGACTAGTGTCAGATGCTTGTAAAGTTCTGTCTCATTTCCAGCAATTCCAATGCTCTTTCCAGAGATGTCCTGTTAGGATGTTGGGTAATAGCTGTCATTGGCCTTTTTGATTTGAGGCTCTAAGTCCATTTCCATTTTCCCATCATTGTCTCCACTACCCAAATGTTCTACTGCTGTAGCTCACCCCCATTTGCTGTTTCTGGGAAGTTTTCTTCTGTATTACATTAAATAGCTTTTGAGGGCAGTGGTTGATAAAGCGAAGGAAACCGAGTTAGCATAGGTAAAATTAAATATTGTTACGAGAAAGTTAAATATGCTCGTATTATCTTTCTTTTTGAATTTCTGACACTAGAAGTTATCCTCCAATCATGACCTTCATTCATTTAGCTAGTATTTATTAACTAAATGAGTTTAGAAGTACATAGCTACATTATTTCAGTAAGAACTGGCCTCATCATAAAAGAAAAATAAAAGAGAAAAGACTAGCAAGTATCCTAGAACTTGTTCTAGGACAGAATTATTATGCAACTCCTGGCTGGCTTGGGCTTTTTATGAAATCCCTTTGCTCGTTTTGGGATATCTATTCCACCTTGACGTTCTGGCAGATGGAGAGGTATGTTGCCATCTGTCTTTATTTTTCTAACCCCTCCATAGGACACCACAAAGTGGGCACTGCAGGGACATCTCACGCTGCCAACTCTGTTCTTTCACCCAAATGCTTGCTGCTTCTCTGCCCAGATCCCAGGCAAGGGAGGGGCTGGCACAGGACTCTGGCTGATGTCTTCCTGCTCTTTGGCTATTTGGAAAAGAGAAAGCAGGACAGGGCTTGGGGGTCCCCTGGGTAAGCAGGTTGCTCTGGAAAAGTACAATTTCAGGAATTTTGGCTTTTGGAGTCAGAGCCTCTTTATGCAGGTGCTTTTTTAGTCAGTATAACCCATTTGCTCTTTGTTTCTCTCTGGAGAACTATAGATGGGGGCTGGGGGACAGGGATCTGACCATGGGTTTGTTCTCTTTTGTGATGGGGTCCAGGGGCTGCAGTTCATGCTTCTCTTTCTGTGAGTTGATCGAGTTCAGGGACTGTGACAATTTTGCCATTGAATTCAGAGCTTGTCCCAATGCTTGGTTGGCATATGGTGGGTGCTCAACAAATACTTAAAAAAATTGAGTAAAAGGAAGCAAAGAAGTTCAATGTGGACAATAGAAAAAAGCACAGAGTATCATCAGAGTTTGGCATGGATTCAGCCTTGCTACTCAATAGCAGTATAAGCAAGTTCCTTAATCCAGTGAATCTCAGTCTCCTTATCTGTGAAATATAGGCAGTTCTGCCTGCCTCTTAGGACAGTTGTAGGGATGAAATGACAGAGTAGCATAGCTCTTGGCTCTGGCAGGCCTTAGTAACATTTGCTGTGTACTGGAAAGCCCCAGGTGACTCATCACACAGGTAGGGACCTTGGGGTTTTGGGGAAAAGAGCAAAGAAACATGGGGAGAGGGCAGGGTTGGCCCATCATCTCTGGATGATGAAGTGGTTTCTATTGCCCTGAACTCATTTCCCTGACTGTGTCTATGCCTCCTTCACCATCAGAGTTCTACAGAGGTATCTGTGAAGGAAAACACACTTTAATATTATTGAACATGGTTTTTAGTACAGGCTTGGGAAAGTTGGTGAGTGAATTAGGGCAAGCAAAGGGTGGGCAGTGAGCAGGGTGGCCCACTTCCTGCTCTGTCATTAATCAATCTGTGTGATCCCCAGTGCCTCATTGAACCTCTGTTGGTCTAACTTCTCTGTTTACTAAATAGTGGGTGGGTGGCCACGGGGGAGTTGCTCTAGATCCTATCTCACCTTTTATTTATTTTTTTGGCCACAATCACGGGCCAGATGGCATTCACACATGCAGCATATTCTTAGGGGAATATGCATATTTTGATAAACCTCTCCAAATGTTGAAGGGGAAGTAAGTCATTCAACATTTTGAAATCATTATTGATATTAACATTTTAACAAAAATTTCCTTTTTTTTTTTTACGATAGGTTATGGGCATAAATAGGATTGGCTATGAGTTATATGCGACTTTCTTTTCAGATGCTGTAAGTCTATGCTCTACCTTCCACACAAGAAAGTAATCAGAATATGAGTGAGACAGGTGTTCTTATGGGGTAACTATGCTTCATTATATTTAAAAAGTCATCAGTTTTCAATCTTGGATTCTTGGTTAGGAGAATCGTATTTCTTGTGATGTAACTCATGATTGATTCTGACACACCAATTTGTTGTCATCTCAGAATTGTGAATAAATGGATCAGTTACAGTACTTTCAAAAGGGGCTTTCAGCTTCACAAGTTGTTTCTATTGATTTCACATATCTAGGACTTGCTTTTAAGGTAAAGAAATTTGGGCCTGGAGTTGTAGCTCAGTGGAGGAACTCTTGCCTAGCATGTGTGAAGCACTAGGTTTGATTCTCAGCAGCACTACATAAAAATAAATAAATAAAATAAAAGTATCTTGTCCATCTACAACAAAAAAAATAAAATAAAATAAAAAAAAAGATAGAGAAATTCATTAATAGCAAGCCACAAATAGTGGAGTGGAGTTGGTGTTAAAGGGGTTGGGACCAGGGGACCCAAAAACTTTTGAAAAATCTTCTTTCTCAATAACTCACCCATTGCAGACATCATTTCCAATCATGGCATATATGACGATGGCTGGATGGTCCAACAGTTGGTTCCTAGACAAGCTGAGAAGCCACAGACAGATAGAATCTGAATTCCAGACACTTGGAAATCCAGCTTTGCAACCAGCAGCAGGCTGGGGCTGGGGGAAAATCTTTGTATGACTGCTCTCTTGGTAAGCTTTCCTCTATATCTCTTTTATTCCAGTATGGTTGATCACTGCTCCTAAATCCCTTCTTCTCTACAATTTTTAGCTCACTTCTCCATCAGAGAAATACCACAGAAATGCATAAAACTGAAGAGAGTGCGTTGAAATCCCAGATAAATAGGCACTCCACCATCTTCTTAGCATCGTTCACAGCCCTTTGCCATTAATAAGCACATGAGCACCTGGGTGACTTATGACCAGGCTCAAGGAATCCCAACAGTTGTGGTCTTATAGTCAACGTCAAAAGGGCAAGGCTTCCTAAGACTACTATTCAGGGCCTCACTTCTGAATTTTAAGCCTAAAATGGACACAAAAATATTTTCTTACTCATAAAGTAAGAGTATGACATAATCTTTTTGTCTTTTTAGTTTCTTCTGTAAGACCTAAGTTTTATCCAATTTGTATGCATTTTTATGTTCCTCTTTGAGAAACCTACATAAATTAATCACTTCCTATGTTCACTGGTCTGAGAAATGATATACTTGTGTTTGGATAATGACTAATGAGCTATTGATGCTCAGTGGAAATGATTATCAGGTAACAGAGAGTTTTCATTCCTTTTTCAAAATGAGAAACCAAAAGCAATTTCTTAAATCCACTTTCCACTTACCTTTCTATAAATCGCTCCAAGTTTTTAGAAGATGCACCTGAATGATTAAAATTAAGAAAATAATACTTGTTAGTGAGTTCAATTTAACACTATCGAATTGAGTATGAGATCTAATTGGCTGAATTCATGGAAGCAGCAGCATTATTGTACAATCTAAGGTCAATCAGATCATCACACAGTTGGAGGTAACTTGCTTCTGGTGAATTTCTGTAGTGTTTTATCCTGTAACTCTCCTTCAGGAGTTTTCTATTTATTTTACATTATATTAAGATAACCAAAATCCCTGTGTATTCATGAGTCTGAAGACATTTCCTAAACATGATTGAATAAACATTTCAGTAGATCTGAGAAAGAGGTATATATCTACCATCAAAGAGACAAACTATCCCAAATTAAGTAAGGAGTTGAAGGACCAGAGGAAGAGTGAAAAGGATTCTTTGAGAACTATGTATCTCCCTGGAAAGCCCCATTTAAACTCCTCCTAGAATTTCTGTTCACTCCTGAGGTTCCTTCAGGCTATGTGATGAGCGCAAGCTTCAGATTATAGAGTTCCTGTAATGACATGTGACCATCAATGTATCTCTTACATGAGAATCATGTTTAATGAATATTTACTTTATTCTACATACTGTTAAACACTTAGTTCATTTGAGCATCAGAACAATTGTGTGAGTTATGCACTAAATTATTCCTATTTTAAATTTTTAACTTTTTTGGTATAGGAGATTGAACCCAGGGGTGCTTAATCACTGAACCACATCCACAGCCTTTTTAAAAAATATTTTATTTAGAGACAGATTCTCACTGAGTTGCTTAGGGCCTTTCTAAGTTGTTGAGGCTGGCTTTGAACTTGCAATCCTCCTGCCTCAGCCTCCAGAGCCGCTGGGATTATGGGCATGCACTACCGCACCTGACATTATTCGTATTTTGTAGATGAGGAAAATGAGGGTCACTTGTGACTTGCCCAAAGTCACACAACTACTGATTTGGAGAAATATAATTCAAACCAGACCCTTCTATCTGCAATGCAGAATTCTGGTTTCCTGTGGAGCATTGCTCCTCATCCAGGAAGAGTGAACACAAATAGGTTTATTGCCTTTTGTCTCTGGGGGGCTAGTCTGCAAAAGTAAGTGAGTAGTCTTCAGGTGGGTATGCGGTGGATGAGAGTTTGAGAAACAACATCCAATTGTCCCTTTCCATGGGAAGTTTCTCCTATAACCTCAGCCTTTGGAAACTTGGGAGTCAGGTGTGAATACTTATAGATCCACATGGAGAAAAGGGCCATGCACAGCCAGGAAGGGTGTGCCCAGCCAATGCACCCTTAAAGCTGGGTAACCATTCAGTGGTGCCCTCATTGTCACACAGAATTAGTTGCAAGTTGTATAAGCAATGTTAATGTTCTCTTGACTGAATCTGGAATTAAGTACCTTCACCTTGTTGTATACCCATCATTGCTATCCAGCTCCAGAACTTTTCTATCATCCCAAACTTAAACTCCATAGTCAGCCTTTAATGACTGATAGTTCCTAATCAATACCACTTTCTCTCCATGTCTCCAAAGTTAACTATTCTAGGTACTTTATGTAGGTGGGTTATGCAATGTTTGTGTTTTTGTGTCTGGTTTATTTCACTTAGCATAATGTCCTCAAGGTTCATCCATGTTGTAGCACATATAAGAATTCCTTTTTAAGGCTATACAATATTTCAATATAGACCATATTTTCTTGTTCCACTGACAGACATTTGGGTTGTTTTCATCTTTTGGTTATTGTAAATATCAGTTCAAATTTCTGCCTTCAATATTTTGGGTATATTTCCAATTGGAAGTGCTCATTTATTTATTCATTTACTTTTTTTTTTTGAAGGCTTCCTCTACTATGTTCTTTATTTCATTTTTGGAGTGAGGCAGTAAATTATTACAAATGCACATGGTCATATAAATTAAGGGTAGTCAGTGCATCTCAGCATACCTGCATTCCTTCACTCACTCCATTCCTTTGTGAGCATTGGCCACATGCCTGTCATTTAATAGGAGTAAGAGAGGAGTTGGATGCAGCCTCTGTACCTGAGGAGTAGTATCTATGGGGGTAGACACATAATAGAGTGCTGGGGATGATTCTGAAAAGCTAGTTCAAAAGCTTGAAAAGAGAAAAAGCCCAATGTAATTTGGGGGAGGCTATGATCTCCGCTGGGAGAAGGTACCTGATATTACAACACTGATCCTAAATGTAGAGACTCAAAGTATTTCTGGATGTTCAATTGCTCTCTCTTGCCCTCCGGAGGTAAGAGGCAGGTAGTCCCAGCGTGCCACTGTGGTATCCTGTAATGCTCACTCGCCCCAGGTCCTCATTTGGTTCCACTCCTTGACTCTCCACTTCCCATTTTCAGTAGGATAATAAATCAGGAGGTGTTTAATTCTCACTCTTTGATTTTTCTCTTAATGAGAAAAGGAAACTAATGAGAGCTCAAGCCATGAGTGGGAAAAAATTATAGGACCTGGTTGGGCCAATAATTTTCCTCATTATCCAGAGTGCTGCTGGGAATTTGAGGTGCAGAACACCCACAGAGCTGGAGGAATACAAAATGGAAGACTGTCATGGCATGCCATCTCCAGCACCACCTGTGTCCCTTTGCTACTCCAGACAAGGACAAGAGACCGGTGGCAACTGGTTGCAGTGGATTATAAAAACAATTACATAGAGCCACCCAAGGAGAAAGAAATTGCCCATTATTTACCAGAGCGATTTATTTTTTTCTGATAGGCATCCTCACTGTGAGCACAGAGTTCTCTTTGCTCCAAAGTTCATTCACCTTCCCTTTCCATTGGGAAGTCTTAGTTTTATGAGATTATCTAACTTGTTTGTTACTGTCTTATTACTCTTTTATTAATTACCCTTTTTCCCCCTGGTAGTTTTACTATTCTTTTGTCAGACGCATGGACAGTTTTCCTTTCTCCTCCTTAACTTCTATTGTCCATCTTCTGCATATAATCTTCTCCCCAACTGCTGATTTTGCTTTTGCTGCTGCCATTTGAGAAAATATTGCAGTAGTCAGAACTGGAGGAAGTGAGCAGGAAAGAAAGAGAGCTTCTAGGCTCTGGGATGTGGCAAAACAAGGCAGACATTTGAAGAGCTCACAGAGCTTGTATGTTGGTCTCTACAATTATAGTTCAGAGAAATGGAAAAGGTTTGACCTTAGAATAGGGGCATGCAATTTATTTGTCAAGGTGGTCCAATGGAGAACTTATCTGTCCCCAATTAAGGGGGAAAAATGGCCTATGTCAGCCTTTAAAGTCTGACCTCTGGCCCTTTCAGTCTCTTTTAAGTAGGGCAAAGCACATTGCAAGTGAAGAAGGGTCTCCCATGATCTCAGCATTGGTTAGCCCTCTGTTTGTAAATGAATTTCAGCCTCCATTTCCACTGCTGGGTCAGTGCTGACCATGCCAACAAGCACCTCATATTTTGTGCATTTAAATCAATTGGTAGGACAATTGCCTTGGTCTTCTAAATGAGCTTGCAACTTTCAGTGCTGGGCTTAGAATAGGCACTAAGGCTCAAATTCTTCATGGAAAGAGATGGGGAATATTAAACATAAGTATAATAAGTCTTCATAAATTAATTCAGTAATATCTGTTAGGTACTTACTATGTGCCAGGCATTGTAATAGGTGCTTTGGACACACAGGTATGTAGAAAAGACTTGGGTCCTCTTCTTAGGAAGCTTACAATTATTAAACCAGTAATGAATGTAAAGTTTTGGAGTAGCCCCGAAGAAGGGGTGTGTTAAGCTGAATCCCAAAAGGAATTCAGGTGTTTCCTAAAGTCCTAAGACAAGAATTTGTTAATTAATTCTCAGTGAAATACCTGATGTTGTTTACACAGTGCTTAGAAACAAATTTCTAGTTTGATGCCATAGTTGTTATAATTTTCTGTATAGAACAGGGCAGATCTAGGTTTTCTCAGTTCTTATGCAATTTGATGGATTCTCTTAAGGAAAAAAAAAAAATACAAAACAAACCCTGACATTAGCCAGGTGTGGTGGCATTATGCCTATAATCCGAGTGACTCAGGAGGCTGAGGCAGGACGTTTGCACTTCAAGGCTGGCCTCAGCAAGTAAGAGTCCCTAAGCGACTTAGCGATACTTTGTCTCAAAATAAAAAATAAGAAGGGCTGTGGATTCAGCTCAGTGTAATGCCTCTGGGTCCAATCCCCAGAATCAAAACAAAACAAACAAACATCAGAAGCAAGTCCTGACATTAGTCAGAAGCCAGAGTGGAAAGAAAGGGATCACAACCAATTTTGGTAAAAGTATTTTATGTCTGAAATTTTATGAATACATAAAATTCATAAAATTTTATGTCAGCAAGTAATTGAGGAACCTTCAAGCTTTAGCATCATTCACTTCAAAACTCTGCCTCCTAGCACTCTTTAGAGTCATGGAGCTTCATGGAACATTAGCCCTGGTCCCATTTTACAGATGAGGCCTGAGAGGGAAAGAGACTTTGTCGTGATCTTATAGGTATATCTTGAGCAATGTTTCAGCTAGTGATTGATTTTAGAGAGCAATTTGATCATTGTGATGTCTGTTACTAACAGATAGTAATGAGCAGAAATAGATTATTTTAGTTCTTACAGAAGAATCTGCGAAAAGAACTATGAGATACATTTTAGTTTATTGACTGCAAATGCTCAAACAAGACATGAAGTGGCCTGAAGTGATGATCTGGATTAAAGATAACAAGCTCAGACACTTGCAGAGCTGGCAGGTGAGGTACATGATTAACCCTGTCTAGAAAGAGCAGCCACTGCTCAGTCCCGATAGATTTGTGCCATTCAGAATGGAGGGCCAGCCTTGTCAGGTTTTCTGATTTCACAGTGGAAGGTGGAAATCTGGGACTTTGTGTGAAATCTCTCCATTTTAAAATGTTGGCATCTAATGCTGAAATTATAAAAACTGTTTCGAGTGCTGAGTAAAACATAGCTACGGGTCATGTGTGACCTTGACCCAATTATACCCTCCCATGGACAGTATAACATGCAATTTACTCATTAAAAATAAATTTTGAATTTTCCTTAAATTTTTGTTTGAGGATCACAACAGGGTTTATGTAAAATTTTAATAAATTTTTAAAATTAAAAAGTTTTCATTTGATGAAAATTAGCAGCATTTTATGATTTGTGTTTAGATCAAAATCAAAAAGCAATAGAATTCAATGATTGATTTTGTGATTCCTCCTCTCCCTCTCTTTGCTTTTTCTTCTTTCTGATAAGATGGTGTGTGTGTGTGTGTGTGTGTGTGTGTGTGTGTGTGTGTGTGTGTGTATACAGATGAAGGGTATAAAATGAGACGAGAAAAAGGAATCAGGAAAATGAGACAAGACCTTTCCTCTTTCTTTTTTCCCTTCAGCATCTCACTTATCCACCCCTAGATCTCCTCAGGGCTTATCTTCTGCATAAACATGTTTCCAGTTTATATAAGTAAATACTAATTTTCTCCTTTTCTTCATGATTCCTAATACTTATTTGGCCTATGCCCTTTGACTTCTGACCCTAGTCTATATGGTGCTTTCTTGTGTATTTATTGCTTATGGTTTTATTTTTTGCTTATTTTTATGTGTGTATGAGAGGTCCTGGAATGAAGGATTTCCTAAAACACTAAGCACAGGATATGTGTTATTGTTTGGATGTGAGGTGTCCCCAAAAGTTCATGTGAGAGACAATGCAAGAAGGTTCAGAGAGGAAATGCTTGGGTTAGGAAAGCCTTAACCCAATCAGTGAATTAATCACCTGATGGGATTAATTAAGTGGTAACTGAAGGCAGGTGCGGTGTGGCTGGGGGAGGTGGGGCATTGGGAGTGTGGTTTGGGGTATATATTTATATCTGGCAAGTGGAGACCTCTCTCTCTGCTTCCTGATCACCACGTGAGCTGCTTCCCTCTGCCACACTCTCCCACCATGATGTTCTGCCTCACCTTGAGCCTTGATGAATGAAGTTGCTGTCTATGGATGGAGACAAAATAAACAGTTCCTCCTCTACAATTGTTCTGATCAGGTCACTTAGTCACAGTAGTGAAAAAGCTGACAAAAACAGTACGTGTTCATTAGTGAATTTATTTGGCACTGGTTTAGAAAGGAAACTAGACAAAAGACACTGATGACTGTTTCTTGAGAGCTATTCTCTTCTGCTGTCTGCTAATGGTTTCATGCTTTTTTGGTTCCTCTTAACTCTGATCAAAGACATTCTTTGATCCATTCATCAGTGACCTTTCATTAATTCTCCTTCATGCTTCCTGTTCTTCCTGACCCAAGCTTCCAACTTTGGCTTTTTTTGTTCATCCTAAACCTTAGTCCTGGGTCAGACCATTTAATTCCATGATTTCAACTAGAGTCTATATGCCCCTGCTTTCCAATATTCTTATCTGAGCCCAGACCCATGCTTCAACACACTTCTCCAAAGATGTCCCTCAGAATCCTTAAATGGAACATGGTCTAAACCAAATTCCAGAGAGATCTAAGATGGCAGACTAGAGGGAGGCTGCATTCCTTGTCGCTCCCTAACTCGGTTTTCAAGCAGAGGAAACCTGTTTCTCTATGAGGCAGTCTTTGCTGCTTATCGATCCCCTGCTGTTTACCCCATTTGTTCATCTCATCACCTGCAGTCTGCCAGCATGTGGACTACTTTTTGAGGGCAGATTGCTCACTGACTGCCGCCTATCATCCGCCATTTGCCCATTTGCCTGCCTCTTCCCTCCCATCGCCTGCCTTTCACCTACCCATCACCCACCGCCTGAGGTCCACCTGCCGATCGTCCACTGGTAGCATGCAGACTGACCGCAGGATGCCCATGGATTGCCAGCTGCCTGTTATTGCCTGGAAGTCCACTATCACAATAGCCACAGGTTTGGTTACACGTGGTTGCCACCATTTTGAGACAACAGTCAGGACCTGTAGGACCCCCCAGTTCGACTGACAGAGCCCCACCTCCAGGACCCCTCAACCAGACTGTCCACACCCCACCTCCAGGACCCATGACCTGACCATGCCCATGCCCTGAGCTGTAGCTCCCCAATTGCTAACACATTTGGAAGTCAGTGTAGCCATCTTGAATTATTATGGAAGTGGAAGTTCCCATCTTTAGGTGGGGAAAAAATCCCATCTTGAGACACCTGCTGGAGACTGGAAGCTCATTGTCAGGTACCTCTCATGCATTAGGCTACTGAAGATTGGAAGGTTTGAATACTATATGACTGTTATAGTGTAGAATTTTTCTTCTCCTTTTTGAAATTTTAAAATTTTTACTTCTTTATTTTTTTACCTGTTTCCTTAGAGTCTCTTTCTCCCTTTTTTCATGCTAATAACCAGCTTCTTTTGATTACACTTTCACTCTTTCTAAGATCTAGAACTTCTATATACTCTTTTCCTATCCTGCTAACAGTTACATCCTACACCCCTCCCCATCCTCTTTGTCCTCCATTAGACACTGCAGACCTTATTGCAAATCTATTTGTTATACTGTAGATAATAAATGAATTCATTATCTTTATTATGACAATATTGTCAATGTCTTCATAGGGGCTATTTGGCTTAGAACTGCATATTAACTGTACTGGATGCTGATAATATTGATCTTCCCCTTAAAGAAGAGGTTTAGAGGCCTGTAGGGTCACTATAAGCCAATAGGTGGGAAACTGCAATACCCCAGATCTGCTCTGCTAGAAGGGAAGATACATGAATAACATGATTACAAAGGGAAGAAAATTTTCCAAACAAACCTAGATTCTATATTAATAGAATCCAGTGACAGCATGGTAGAAGAAATGTCAGAAAAGGAGTTCAGAATATATATACATAATTATGATTTGTGAAGCAAAGGATGATAAGAGAGCAAATGCAGGCAATGTATGATCACTCCAAAAAGCAGTTGAAAGAGCAACTGCAGGAAGCAAAAGATCATTTTAACAAAGAGGTAGAGAATCTCAAAAAACAAAACAAAACAAAACAAAACAAAAATAACCCCAACAAACAGAAATCCTTGAAATGAAGGAAGCAATAAACCAAATAAAAAACTCAATGGAAAACATCATCAACAGACTAGATCACTTGGAAGACAGAACCTCAGACAATGAAGACAAAATATTTAATCTTGAAAATAAAGTTAACCAAATAGAGAAGATGGTGAGAAATCATGAACGAAACCTCCAAGACTATGGCACTTCATGAAAAGACTAAATTTAAGAATTATCAGGATTGAGTAGGGCACAGAGATACTAACCAAAGGAATGAACAACCTATTCAATGAAATAATATCAGAAAATTTCCCAAACCTGAAGAATGAAATGGAAAATCAAATATAAGAGGCATACAGAATACCAAATGCACAAAATGACAACAGATTCACACCAAGGCACATTATAATGAAAATGCCTAACATACAAAATAAAGATAGAATTTTGAAATCTGCAAGAGAAAAGCATCAGATTACATATGATTACATATAAGGGAAACCAATATGGATATCAGTAGATTTTTCAGCCCAGACCCTAAAAGCTAGAAGGGCCTGGAACAACATATTTCAAGCTCTGAAAGAACATGTTGCCAACCAAGAATCCTATACCCAGCAAAACTAACCTTCAGATTTAAGATGAAATAAAATCCTTCCATGATAAACAAAAGCTAAAAGAATTTACAAATAGAAAGCTGGTGCTACAGAACATTCTCAGAGAAATATTCCATGAGGAGAAAATGAAAAACAACAATGTAGATTAGCAAAGCGAGGACCTACCTTAAAGGAAAAACCAATCAAAGGAGATACCATGTCAAGTTAAACACCAAAAATAAGCCCAAATGACTGGGAATATAAATCATATCTCAATAATAACCCTGAATGTTAATGGCCTAAACTCTTCAATCAAAAGACATAGACTGGCAGAATAGATTAAAAAGCAAGACCCAACAACATGCTGCCTTCAAGATACTCATCTCAGAAAAGGATACCCACACACTGAAGGTGAAAGGATGGGAAAAAACGTACCATGCACACGGACTCAGTAAAAAAGTGGGGGTTTTCATCCTTATATCAGAAAAAGAAGACTTCAAGCCAAAGTTAATCAGAAGGGATAAAGAAAGACATTTCATACTGCTGAAGGGAACCATAAATCAGGAAGACATAATGATCGTAAATATTTATGCCCCAAACAATGGTGCATCTATGTACATCAGACAAATCCTCAATTCCAGGAATCAAATATACCACAACACAATGATTCTGGGTGACTTAACACACCACTGTCACCACTGGATAGATCTTCCAAACAAAAACTAAACAAAGAAACCACAGAACTCAATAACAATCTATAACTTAGACTTAACAGACACATATATAGAAAATTCCATCCTTCACTTTCTTCTCAGCAGCACTGGATCCTTCTCAAAAATAGAACATATGTTATGCCACAAAGCAGCCCTTAGGAAATGCAAAAAAAAAAAAAAAAAAAAAAAAAAATAGAGATACTTCCTTGTGTTCTATCAGATCATAATGGAATGAAATTAGAAATCAATCACAATAAAAAAAGAAATTACTCCAACACCTGGAGATTAAATAAGATACTATTGAATGAAAAATGGATAACAGAAAACATCAGGGAGGAGATAAAAAATTCTCAGAGGTAAATGAGAACGATGATACAACATATCAAAATCTCTGGGACACTATGAAAGCAGTACTAAGAGGAAAATTCATTGCATGGAGCACATTCAAGAAAAGAATAAAAAGTCAACAACTAAATGACCTAACATTACAGCTCAATTCCCTAGAAAAATAAGACAAAAGTAGTAGTAGACAGGAAATAATTAAAACCAGAGCTGAAATCAACGAAATTGAAACAAAAGAAACAATTCAAAAATTGACAAAACGAAAAGTTGGTTCTTTGAAAAAGTAAACAAAATTGATAAACCCTTAGCCACACTAACAAAGAGAAGGAGAGAGAAAATGGAAATTACCAGAATTTGTGATGAAAAAGGAAATATCATGACAGACACCACTGAAATACATAACATAATGAAAAGATACTTTGAAAATCTATATTCCAACAAAATAGAAAATATTGAAGACATCGACAAATTTCTAGAGATATATGCTCCTCCGAAACTGAACCAGGAGGACATACACAATTTAAACAGACCAATATCAAGCAATGAAATAGAAGAAGCCATCAAAAACCTACCATCCAAGAAAAGCCCAGGACCAGATGAATTCTCAGCTGAGTTCTACAAGACCTTCAAAGAAGAACTCATCCAATACTTCTCAAAGTATTCTAGGAAATAGAAAAGGAGGGAACGCTACCAAACTCATTCTATGAAGCTAATATCACCCTCATACCCAAACCAGGCAAAGACACATCAAGGAAAGAAAATTGTAGACCAATATCCTTGATGAATATAAATGCAAAAATCCTTAAGAAAATTCTAGCATATCACTTACAAAAACATTAAGAAGATAGTGCACCATGATCAAGTGGGGTTCATCCTGGGGATGCAAGGTTGGTTTGACATCTGGAAATCAATAAATGTAATTCATCACATCAATAGACTTAAGGTTAAGAATCATATGATTATTTCAATAGATGCAGAGAAAGCATCTGACAAAATACAACACCCCTTTATGCTCAAATCACTAGAAAAAATAGGGAAAGTAGGAACATACCTCAACATTATAAAGGCTATTTATGCTAAGCCCATGGCCAACATCATTCTTAATGGAGAAAAATTGAAACCATTCCCTTTAAAAACTGGAACAAGACAAGGATGCCCTCTTTTACCACGTCTATTCAACATTGTCCTTGAAATACCAGCCAGAGCAATTAGATAGATCAAAGAAATTAAAGGGATACAAATAGGAATAGAAGAACTCAAGCTGTCACTATTTGCTGATGACATGATTCTATATTTAGAGGATTCAAAAAATTCCAGCAGAAAACTTTGAGATCTAATAAGTGAATTCAACAAAATAGCAGGATATAAAATCAACATGCATACATGTAAAGCATTTTTATTTATAAGTGATGAATCATCTGAAAGGGAAATGAGGAAAACAACTTCATTCACAAGAGCCTAAAAAAAAAAAAACAACTTGGTAATCAATCTAACAAAAGGGGTGAAAGACCTCTACAATGAGACCTACAGAACACTAAAGAAAGAAATTAAAGAAAACCTTAGAAGATGGAAAGATCTCCCATGTTCTTGGATAGACAGAATTCATATTGTCAAAATGGCCATACTACCAAAAGTGCTATATAGATTCAATGCAATTCCAATTAAAATCCAAATGATGTACCTCATAGAAATAGAGAAAGCAATCATGAAATTCATTTGGAGGAAGAAAAGACCCAGAATATCAAAGCAATCCTGGGCAGGAAGAGTGATGCAGGAGGTATCACAACACCAGACCTTAATCTCTACTACAGAGCAATAGTAACAAAAACGGCATGGTATTGGCACCAAAATAGACAAGTAAATCAATGGTACAGAATAGAAGACACGAAGACATACCACATAAGTACAGTTACCTCATACTAGGCAAAGGTGTCAAAAACATATAATGGAGAAAAGCTAGCCTCTTCAGCAAATGGTGCTGGGAAAACTGGAAATCCATATGCAGTAAAATGAAATTAAACCCCTATCTCTCACCCTGCACAAAACTCAACTAGAAATGGATCAAGAATCTAGGAATTAGACCTGAGACCCTTCACCAAATAGAAGAAAAAGTAGGCCAGAATGTCCGTAACGTTGGCTTATCCAGACTTCCTTAATAAAATCCCCATAGCACAATAAATAAAAGCAAGAATCAATAAATGGGATAGATTCAAACTAAAAAGCTTTTTCTCAGCAAAGGAAACAATCAATAATGTGAAAAGAAAGCCTACAGATTGGGAGAAAATCTTCTCCACACATACTTCAGACAGAGCACTAATCTACAAAATGTATAAAGAACTTAAAAAACTTTACACCCAAAATACTAAGAACCCAATTAATAAATGGGCTAAGGAACTGGGCAGACACTTCGCAGAAGAAGATATACAGGTGATCAACAAACATACTAAAAAGTGCTCAACATCTTTAGTAATTAGAGAAATGCAAATTAAAACCACCCTAAAATTTCATCTAACTCCAATTAGAATGGCTATTATCAAGAACACAAGCAGTAAGAACTGTTGGCTTGGATGTGGGGAAAAAGGCACACTCATACATTGCTGGTGGAGTTGCAAATTGGTGCAGCCACTCTGGAAAGCAGTGTGGAAATTCCTCGGAAAACTTGGTATGGACCCACCATTTGACCCAGCTAGCCCAGTCCTTGGTTTATACCCAAAGGATTTAAAATCAGCATAATCAGTGACAAAGCCACAACAATGTTCATAACTGCTCAATTCAGAATAGCTAGATTGTGGAACCAACCGAGATATCCTTCAATTGATGAATGGATGAAGAAACTGTGGTGTATATAACAATGGAATATTAGTCAGCCATAAAGAAGAATAAAATTATGGCATTTGCTGGTAAATGGATGGAGTTGGAGACTATCATGCTAAGTGAAATAGGCCAAGCCCAGAAAACCAAAGTCTGAATATTTTTTCTGATAAGTGGATGACAATACATAATGGGGGCAGGGTGGCGGCAGAGGGGAAGAGAATGAAGGAACTTTGGTTGGTGTAGAGGAAAATGGGGCAGGAAAGGGTGTAGAAAGGAAAGATAGTAGAATGAAACAGACAGTATTATCCTATGGATATGTATGATTGCACGAATGGTGTGAATCTACATTGTGTACAACCATAGAAATGAAAGGTTGTACCCCATTTGTATACAATGAATAGAAATGCTGTCTGTAAAAATAAAAATAAAAAAAATCCTGAACACCATTTCCCCCAATCCTAGTCAGTTTTTCTCCACCCCCATAATTTATTCCTGATTTTGGTAATTTGTCTTCTGCCTTTTTGTTGTTAGTCTTGAGGTTTATCAGTTTTATCTGTCTTTTCAAAGGGTCAAATTTTGGTTTCATGGGTTTTCTCTATTATCTTCCTGTTTTCAAATTCGATTCCGTTCTTACCTTTATGATCTCTTTTTCTGCTGCTTGCTGTGGACTTACTTTCCTCTTCTTTTTCAGTTTCTTGAGGTAAGAATTTAGATTGTTGATTTAAGGCCTTTGTTTCTTTTTTAATATAAGCATTTTAATACTATGCATTTCCCTTCAAGCACAATTTTAGCTGCATCCTAAAAACTTTGACTTGTTGTATTTTCATTTTCATCCAATTGAAAATATTTCTAAATTGTTTTAAGACTTCCTCTTTCACCTGAGTTTATTTACAAATACATTGCTTCTTTCTAACTGATTGAAATGTTTCTATGATTTTCTATATTGAGATCTAGGTTAATTTCATTACAGTGGTAGAACAGAGTATGTATGATTTCAGTCCTTTAAAATGTGCTGAAGTTTATTTTATATGACCCAGAATATATTCTTGGGGAATGTTCCATGTTCACTTGAAGCACATGTGCTTAGTTTTTGCTGAGTAATGTGTTTTACAAATGTCAATGAGATCCAAGTGGTTGATAGTTCTATATTGTTATTGATCCTTTGTTTCCTTATTCTATAGATTACTAATGGAGGAATGTTGATGTATTCAGTTGTAATTATAGTTGTGTCTATTTCTACTGTCTGTCTTCTTTTGCCTCATGTATTTTGAAGCTTGTTGTTAGGAATATATATATATATTTTCAGTATTGTTACATTCTTTTGATGAATTAATCCTTTTATTGTCATGTAATATCTCTCTTGGTTACTGGTAATTGTCTTGGCTTGGAAGTTTATTTTGTCTGATATTAATATAGTCACTGCAGCTTATTTTGATTAGTGTTGGCTTAGTATATCTATCATATCATTTAATTCATGTATAGCATGATATTTGAAATGAGTTTCTTATAGACAGTATCATTTGATTTTTCTTTTTTTTTTTTGGTGATGGGTATTGAATGCAGAGCCATACATGCTAAGCCAGTGAGCTCCACCCCCAATTCCAAGTCATTATTTTTTAATCCATTCTGAATGTTTTTAATAGATGTGTTTAGACAATTTGCATTTATTGTAATCACTGATATATTTGCATTTAGGTCTATCATTTCATTATTCGTTTTATGTTCATTTCTTGAGTTTTATTCTTATTTCTCTTTCTGCCTTGTTTATTTAAAATTCATTTTTAGTATTTTAACTTACCTGTTGTGTTTTTTTACTATGTCTTTGCATTTTTTAATTGTTTGTTCTATTTAGTTATACATGACAGCAGAATGCATTTTGATTCATTGTACACGAATGGAGTGCAACTTTTTGTTTCTCTGGTTGTACACTATGTAGAGTCACACCATTTGTGTAATCATACATGTACAGGGTAATGATGTTTGTCTCATTCCACCATCTTTTCTTCCCCTTCCCCACCCCTCCCCTCATTCCCCTCTACATAATCCAACATTCCTCCAGTCTTTCCTTACCACCTACCCCCTTTATGTATCAGCATCCACTTATCAAAGAAAACATTTGGTCTTTGGTTTTTTGGGATTGGCTTATTTCACTTAGCATAATATTCTCCAACTCCATCCATTTACTTGCAAATGCCATAATTTTATTCTTCTTTATGGCTGAGTAATATTCCATTGTTAATATATACCGCAGTTTCTTTATCCATTCATCTATTGAAGGGAATCTAGATTATTTAATTATACTGTAGTTATAACATCTGTATCCCTTTGGAATTGACATCTATTTTCTTTTCTGATATAAGCGGAGATTTTTCTGGTTTTTCATATGCTGAGTAATTTGGATTTCATCTTGGTCATTTTGAATATTCTAAGACTCTGAGTCTTGTTTGAAAACAATAGGTAATGTGAATATTATTTCCTTCATCGTCAACCCTGTTAGGTTCAGGTGGCAGGTTCTAACCAGTCTTGTGTGAGGTTGTGATTTTAATGTCAGTTCTGTTTTCAAAACCTTTGCAATGTTATTTCAGTTTGCCTCATTTGCGTGCCAGAGAAGCTACTCTAACCTGGGATGTTGCCTCAGTTCAGTTCTCACAGTCTTTGGTATGTTTTTAGCTTCAGATCATGCATGTGAGGTTCAGGAGCTCATAAACAACTTTATGCAGTTACTTTCCAGAGGTGTTCCCTCTCCATGATTTCCCTGTTATTTTCTGGTTCCCTGGGGTTCCTTCCCTCTGTGGTCCTATAGTTAGAAAGTTGGGACTTCAGTTATCCTACTCGTTGTGCTCCTTGTACGAATTCAGTCATGATAGAACTGAGTGATGGGGAGAAAGGCAGTGGGGGCTCCCGCCCTCTCCTGTGGCTTCAGTTAGAGGGGCAATATCCACCCAACCCTTTAGAATTTTAGGCACAAACACGTCTCCACTGTGCTTCTGCCACTGCCAGAAGACCCCTTTCCTGTGTCTATACTGATAGCAGAAGGTTTTTTTCTGAAGCGATCCCTTTCTGTACCACTGCCTACTTTTGGGTCTCAGTCTGCCTGGAGTCCAGATTGAAGATTCCGGAGGATAACACATGCTAACCTCACTGCTGCTTTGATGGAGCTCCTAATTCTGGTTTTCTTCTGCAGTTGGTACACTCTATTTACTTTTCAGAGTCCCCCACGATCTTCCCTATATTCTGTTGAAGTTTTATAGTTGCAGTCGGTGAGAGAGACCGCGTGGTTTGTGCGTTAACTTTCCATCCATCGTGTGACAAAATACCTGAGGCAATGGAAGTATAAGGAGGAAACACTTATTTTGGTTCAGGGTTTCAGAGGTTTTAGGCTGTGGTTGCTTGGCCCTGTGGTTTTGGGCCTGTGGCAGCATAGTACATTATGGTGTGAGCATGTGGCAGAGGAGAACTTTTCACCTGTTTGTGATCAAGAAACAATAAAAGAGAGGAAAGGCTGGAGTCCAATATTCCCTTCAAGGGCATCCTTGAATGATCTAAACCATCTAAATTCCTTCCACCTGGACCCACCTTCTGAGGGTTCCAGTAGCACCCAGACTGGTGACCACACCTTCATCACAAGGGCCTTGCAGAGACATTAAAAAGCCAAACTACAGCAAGTGTGTTTACTCCATTGCACCTGGAACCAGAGCCATGAGTACATCATGGACTACAAAAAATTCATGGAGAATATAGTGTCATACGCTGACCTAAAATAAACCTCATAGGATTTAACATGAATTAGATTTAAAATAATGTATATTCTGTTTGCAAATTCATAATTTAGAAAGCATATTCAGGAGAATGATTTGTATAACTCAGTTGAAAAAAATCCATCATGAGAAATTTAAATTCCTTGTTTTCTCTAAGAATGTTTGCTTGCAATGAACAGACTAATACATTGACCTTGAGCTCGAATAGTAGATATTTAATAATTGTTTGTTGTGACAGTTTCTGATGGTGTTTCCACTACCGAAAATGCTTTTAAATTCAGAAGTGTGATTCCAAATTTTAACAACAAACTAGATAAATGATTCCCAAAAACATCATTTTTAAAAGAATGTAAACGTCTTCCCATTGGGGCTCTAAACACCTCCCAGTCTCAAAACTTGACACGGCCCCACAAGTATCCTTCAGCTATGCTAGGTTTTGCTATCCCTCTTTCCCAAAAAGTAGGCTCTGAGGTTTTGTCCTTGGAGCCTGTGTAACCTGAGTTACCATCTCTCTGTAACTTTTTATTTCTCCAGGGTTCTCGGCTTACTTATTTCTCCAGGGTTCTCTGCTCAAGTTTTAACTTCTCTGTGAAGTCTTCCTCTACTTCTCTGGGCAGAATTAAGTGCCTCTCCCCTCCAGAGACCTCAACCTGCTTCTACCTTAGTGCTACTTTAATAGGACCATAGCTGTTTCCTTATTTGTGTCTCTTTCCCTTCTGGTTATGATCTCCTTGGAGGCAGGGGCCTTGTCTTACTCAACTTTCTATTTCTAGCACCTATTGCAATACTGAAGAGGAAGAAAGAGAAGACCAGAGGCAAAAGGCACATCCCAGAATGCTTTGGAGCTGATATAAATACTAAGTGCATTTAAGTTATCAATACAAATAGTGGATAACTTTCCCCATGATATCTTTCATCTGAAGCTCTAAATTAAAGAGATTATTGAAGGAAACCCCTTAGGATTCAGGAACCAATAGCTTTCTCTCAGCAAAGGAAACTATCAGCAATGCGAAGAGAGAGCCTACAGAGTGGGAGAAAATCTTTGCCACTCATACTTCAGATACAACACTAATTTCCAGAATATATAAAGAACTCAAAACACTCTACACCAAGAATACAAATAACCCAATCAACAAATGGGCTAAGGATATGAACAGACACTTCACAGAAGAAGATGTACAAGCAATCAACAGACATATGAAAAAATGTTCAACATCTCTAGTAATAAGAGAAATGCAAATCAAAACTACACTAAGATTTCTTCTCACCCCAATTAGAATAGTGATTATCAAGAACACAAGCAACAACAGGTGTTGGAGAGGATGTGGGGGAAAAGGTACACTCATACATTGCTGGAGGGGCTGCAAATTAGTGCAGCCACTCTGGAAAGCAGTGTGGAGATTCCTTAGAAAACTTGGAATGGACCCACCATTTGACCCAGCTATCCCACTCCTCGGCCTATACCCAAAGGATTTAAAATTAGCATACTACAGAGATACAGCCACATCAATGTTCATAGCTGCTCAATTTACAATAGCCAGATTGTGGAACCAACCTAGATGCCCTTCAATTGATGAATGGATAAAGAAACTGTGGTATATATATACAATGGAATATTACTCAGCCATAAAAAAAATTATGGCATTTGCAGGCAAATGGATGAAATTGGAGAATATCATGCTAAGTGAGATAAGCCAATCTCAAAAATCCAAAAGAGGAATGATCTCACTGATAAGCGGATGATGACACTTAATGGGGGATAGGAGGGGGACAAGAATGGAGGAAGGAGGGACTGTATAGAGGGATAAGAGGAATGGGAGGGGTGGAGGGGAAGAAAAAAAATAACAAAACGAATCAAAAACTATTACCCTAGGTAAATGTATGATTATACAAATGGTATGCCTCTACTTCATGTACAGAGAAACAAGATGTATTCCATTTGTTTACAATAAAAATGAATTTTAAAAAAGTATGTTACTTTATGTATTCATCTGTTGAAGGGCATCTAGGTTGGTTCCATATTTTAGCTATGGTGTACTGAGCTGCAGTAAATATTGATGTGTCTGTGTCACTGTAGTATGTTGATTTTAAGTCCTTTAGGTATAAACCAAGGAGTGAGATAACTGGGTCAAATGGTGGTTCCATTCCTCTTCATACTGCTTTTCCACCAGCAATGTATGAGTGTACCTTTTTCCCCACATCCTCGCCAACATTTATTGTTGCTTGTGTTCTTGATAATTGCCATTCTGATTGGAGTGAGATGAAATCTTAGGGTAGTTTTTATTTGCATTTCTCCAATTGCTAGAGATGTTGAACATTTTTTCATACATTTGTTTATCGATTGTATATCTTCTGTGAAATGTCTGCTCAGTTCCTTAGCCTATTTATTGAATGGATTATATTTTTTTGATGTTAAGTTTTTTGAGTTCTTTATATATCCTAGAGACTAATGCTTTATTTGAGGTGCTAGATGCCCTTCAACAGATGAATAGATAAAGAAAATGTTGTATACATTTGATGGAATATTAACTCAGTTTTAAAGAAGAATGAAATTCTGGCATTTGCTGGTAAATGGATGGAGTTAGAGAATATCATGCTAAGTGAAATAAGCCAAACCCCAAAAACCAAAGGCCAAATGTTTTCTCCAATATGCAGATGCTAATTCACAATAAGGGAGAAGGATAGGGAAGAATAGAGTTACTTTATATCAGGTAGAGGGGAGTGAAGGGAGGGGAAGGGGTATTGGGGTAGGAATGATATTAGAGGGAAACAGACATTATTACCTCATGTACATGTATGACTGCATGACCAATGTGATACTACAATATGTGTAATCAGAAAAATGAGAGATTATACTGCATCTATCAAAATGTGTAAATGCATTCTACTGTTATGTACAATAAATTGGAACAAATAAAAAAATTTTAAAAGATGTAAGATACTAGCTTCTGAATTCTCCTTCTGCGGTATGCTGATTGAAGCAGCACAGATGAACACCTTGACAAAACAGAGAGATCACAAGTCCATGTTCTTCATATTATAACCACTGTCATGGATCCTACTCTGATCTGGATGGGCTGCATGAATAGATCCTAAGATATAGTCCCACTTGAATCAGAATATCGTCATCATTTAGCAGCCCTTTGAATTCTAAATCTTGTAAGAATGAAAGATGGGAATAATATATAAATAATAAAAGGGTGGCTTGTGTCACTCTAGATGAGGTGAGTCATATTGGGATATTTCTCTTTTTAAAAGCTTCTATTATAATTATACACTGGATCTTGGAGATAAATTTGATCCTGATGAGAAATAGCAGCTTTTGACACCTGTGGGCATTGAGTGTGTCTATATGCATTTTCTTCTTAGATCAAGCATTTCAAAAATTGTTCCTAAAATCTGTCTCTGTCACTGTGACCACACTGTGTCAAAGCTCCCCAAACAGAAATGTCCTAGTTGTTCTGTTATAAATAATTCTGTCATCACCTCTCAAGGTTTTGGTTTGAGACCAAATACTCAACCCTGTAGTTGGGCTCACCACATACTTTCGAAAGGCCTACTTCAGCTTGATAAAGGTGACTTCTATGCTCCTCTCCAATGCTCCCCGTGGCTCTTAAAAAATTGTTTAAAATTTTTCATTTTGATGTAACTGCTAAAAGTCTGGAAAAATAGAATAAAGGATTTGCACATATCCTTCACCCAGATTCCCTAAATGTGGATATCTGTAATAATCATGGTACAATGACCCAAATCAAGAAATTAACATTGGTATTACTGTCTTATCTATAGACTTCATTTAATTTTCATTAATTGTCCATTAATGAGCACTTTCTCAGAATCCAGGATCTGATCCAGGATTGCATACTGTATTTAGTTTATGACTTTTTAATCTCCTTTAATCTGGATTGATTGCTTAGTCTTTATCTTTTGTGACCTTGACACTTTTGAGTAGTACTGTCCAATTCTTTGTGTAAAATGTCTCTCAATCTGAGTTTGTATTGTGTGTCCTCATGGTTAAACTCAGATTTTGCAATTTCTGGTGAGAATACAATGGCACAAGCTCAGTTAGCTTGTAAAAGGTACAGAATTTGCTTTGTTCCAGATACAGATCAGGGGGATGTCTTAAAATAACTGAATTCAGCTAGGTCTGGCTTAGTATATTTTTTTCCAGTTCATTTGCAGTTTGTCTGTTCACTATTCTTTTATTTCTTTTTCTTGCCTCTATTCCTTTCCAAGGAGACAAGACCACTTTCAATAAAGAAAACTGGCATAGAACACTGGGTTAAGGTGTCTCATTTCGACACTCAGCTAAGTCCAGGACAGGTGTTGATTGCTCAAGGCAGCAAGCAAGATGGTGGCTTTTCAGGCCAGAACCTGAAAGAGGGACAGTATGGCATGGTTAGGACCATAACCTTTAGCATAAGACAGATAGAGTTTAAGGTCTGTTACTGATGGACTAGAGGATTGTAGGCAAGTTACCTAACCTTTCAAGCCTCAGTTTCTTCATTTGCAAAATGGAGTTATTTTGTAGGTTAAAAGTAGGCAAAATATGTAAAGTACTTACCATAGTGTCTTAGAGAAAATACTTAGTATTAGCTAAAATATATAAAATATATATAAAATATGTAAATGTGATAATAATAATAATAATGCTCATACATCTCTCCAGTTAAATTCACCCACCCTGCTAAGGATGACCCTAGAGAGTTGGATTCTAATTCATGGTCTCTGGCAATTTTCCTGGAAATATATGATTAACTGTCTAGGTCCTGAAAGGACATCGACCTGTTTTTTCTGGCGTGCAGTAGGCCTGCATAGTGGTGTTTCTGTGCCCTGGGCTAGCTCCTTTGACAGTACTCTTGCTCACTATGGAAGCATTATCCTTTGTTAAATTTCTTTAAGTCTAGCAGTAGGGTGCACTGCTCCTTGCTTTAGTCAGAAGGCTTCCAGAAGCAGCTTCTCTCTTTCTGCTGGACACTGTGGGAAAGGGAGAAAATCTCTTCCTGAACTCAGTTCAGGTTCTCCAGTGGGGCCTTGTCCAATCTACTGGACAAAGACAGATTTACAAGAGAAAATAAGCAGATGTTTATTAACATGTGAACTGCACGTATACATGGGAGCACCCAGAAGGCTGGTTAGAACTTGGGTTTATGTACCATTTTAGGTTAAAGGAAAAGGGATTGGTTTTGGGTGGTGGAGGTGGCAAGTTATGGGAAGGTAACCAGGAAGAGCTGATACAGGTTGTCAAGAGTCCTCTTAATGAAAATTTCCTTAACAAATGTACATTTCCTTTGTGTGAGTGTGTGTGTGTGTGTGTGTGTGTGTGTGTATGTAGTTGGTAATGGACCTTTATTTTATTTATTAATATGCAGTGCTGAGAATTGAACCCAGTGCCTTGCACGTGCTAGGCAAGCGCTTAGTCACTGAGCCACAACCCCAGCCCATACATTTACTTAAGGAAAACTTTGCATTGCTTTAGACTTTTTTTTTGGTCTGCTAATTCTCAAATGGCCATTAACTCAAAATAATCCTCATGCCAAAGAGGCACATTTTGGAGTGGCATATCCAGTACCCTCAACTCCCAGGGTCTGGTCCACTCTCTAGACTTTTCTTCACCCTTGGAAGCTTTTCTGACTTGCTGGTCCAGAAGTCCTTGTCCTGCTTTCACTAGAGTAGCTTCCAGCCAGTTTAACTTGGGAGAGGGTTGAACATTCAAGTGACCATGAGACCAGACAGTGAGGTGTACTTATGACAGCAGAACAGGCCTGCACAGCACATACCGTACCTAAAGGGAAGCCCACTTCCCAGCTCCCGCCGATGGTTGCCAAGGAGGAGTGTGGCCCAGTGTTGCCAGAGCTTATGATATTTTAAGATGAACAGAAAGCTGAATTTTTAGTAACACTCTTAATTTTTAAATGACAGCAACAAATTAGATTAAAAAACAAAAATGCATTGTATGAGCCTTTGGCTTTGCTAGTTTAAAACATTCTGACTTAGAAATTCAAATTCATAGAACTTGGATGAAAGTTGAGACTTATCAACTTTAAATCCTTCATTTTACACATAGGGAAACTGAGAAAGAAGAAGAAATTACTCAGAGTTTATAGAATCAGCCAACAAAACATCAGGACTTGAACAGAGATCAATGCATGTATTGACATTAGACAAAAGTCTTTCAATCATCTATGCCTATTGCAGTTACTGGTGTTCAAAAATATTAGCAGCATGAATTATGCTATAAAGAATTAATGAATTTAGGGCCTGTCTGTCCCCTGATTTTTCACTGGAGAGAGATAAGAGTGAGTCGTCTTATGTTGTGGTTTACAGATAAGGTAGTGTAATTTATGCCTGATGGAAACCTTGTCTGCTGGTAGTCTCCTGTGGCTTGTGATCAGAGCAGTGATGTGTTGGGAAAACAGTTCAGGCAGCCATCAAAAAGGAGTACGGGGCTGTCCTCACTCAGTCCCCCGTTCACGCAGAATCCCCTCTGTTCTGTCTTTCCTTCGCTCTGATTCTGCTCCAGGGCCTCCTACTCCACCCCACTTAGAAACGCTCCTTCGCCCTTGCCTGCTCAGGTTTCTCTCCCAACCTTTTCCCCTTACTTAGTCTTCCCGACTGTTTTCTGTACATGACCCAATTACGTATTTCCTAGACTGTCCTGAAATTTGGGGCTTTCCCCTAGTTTCTCTAGATCTGTTCAATTCTCCCCATTCTCCAGATGGTTTAATCCAAGTCTGAAGAAGAGAACAAGCCAGATGAAGTTTTCTCAGAGGGTGGAGTGCGGGGCTGGGGGAAGATGAAGAACCTAAGAGGTTCAAGACCAAACTTGGTTTGCGGCAAGGGTCTCAGGGGTGGCATGGATAAGAGGGTGAGGCTGCAAACACGTGCACTTCAGCAGAGTGTTGCAGTTCCCCACTCCTCGCCTCTAGACACTTCAAGCCAGTCCCCTGCCCCCGCTCTCCTTGTAAGTGGGTGCACAGAGAGGGGACGCCTTTCTCTGTGTGCCGGGAAGATTGGTCCTAGGAAAAACATGCCCTTACACGCTTTTGAATTTCTGAAACAAATCCTCCCCCCAAAAATGTTAACGAAACATTTTGCTAAGCTTGCAAAAACAAAATGGGGAAGGCTGTCAGTGAAAAGGCGATAGATTTCAGTGAAGTCTCGTGTGGAAACTAGGGTGTCTGTGCATCCTAGAAACCTGCCACAGCATCTTACTCTGCAGGCATGTGTTGTGGTGATGGAAGTTCAGGAATGGGGTTTGCTTGCTTTTAAAAGTAAATGAGTCTTATTTATTTTGAAAGGATATGCTTATGGATTATTTTCACTTATTTTATTTATATCCCATACCATTTTGACATTTGTTTTCCTTCTCACCCTTTATTTTGTCTTTTTGTCTTATATTTATCTACTTACTTTTAATTGATTGTGGTAAGAACGATTTACAAGGGAATTACCCTCTTAACAGATTTGTTAAGTGCACACTACAGTATTGTTATCTATAGTTGTGTTCTTGCATGGCAGCTGTCTAGAACCTATTCTTCTTGCATAATGAAATCGCATACCCATCGAATAGCAACTCCCCATTTCTCCTCCTAGTGACCACCTTTCTACTCTTTGCTTACATAAGTTGGACATCTTTAGACGCCTTATAAAAGTGGAATCATACAATCCTTCTCTGACTGGCTTATTTCACTTAGCATCATGACCTCAAAGTTCATCCATGTTGTTGCATATGACAGAATTTCCTTCCTCTGAAAAGGCTGAATAGTATTCCATTTTGTTTACATACCACATTTTCACTATTCACTTATTTGTTGATGGACAGTTTGGTTGTTTCCGCCTCTTGGCTATTATGAATCATGTTTCAATGAACTGAGAGTGCAAATATTTCTGTAAGATCCTCTTCTCAATTATTTTGGATTGATATTAGAAGAATATTAGGATCATATGCTAGTTCAATTTTAAATTTTCTGAGGAATCACTATATTGTTTTCTAAAGTAGATATACTTTACATTCCCACCAACAGTGCATGAGGTTCATTTCTCCATATCCTCAGCAACACTCATCTTTTGCTTTTTGATAATGGTCATCTTAACAGGGGCAAGTGGATATCTCATCCTCATTGTGCACAGCACTGCGGTATTTAGGTTGGCAAAGGATGAATTATTGTTCACATTTTATTTCTCCACGGAGCTTAAATATAACCCCTGAGAAATATTCAGATTCAAAAGATGTGTGACCCTACTATGTGCATTAGATGTTGAGCTGAGGGTTAGAACTACAAATGTCAGCCCCATGTGGCTCCTGTTCCCTGCCCAGTTGAGAAGCCAGTCTTAAAGCAAATAACCACAAGTTCAGAAAAGTTCAAGAACACAGGCATGAACAAAGGGTCTGGATGGAGCATTTGGCTCTGTGAGTTTGGGAATGATGGAGCATTAAATCAGGCTAGGACAGGGAAGGTAGAATAAGAGCTCATATTTACTGAGTCCTTACCGAATATGAAGCTCAAGACTAACGCCCAGGCCCCAAAAGGCAGAACATGTCCCTCGGGTGTGAGAGATGGTTTAGGGTTCCAGTTGGCCCTGACAGCCTCCTAGGTGGATTGGATGCTCTCTGGCACTGCCTCTTTCATAGTCTGGTCTCTGGGGGTGAGCATCTTTGCTGAAGAGATGAAGGCCCTCATCTGCTTTTCCTCCACCGTTGGTCCCCAGCGCAGTCCAGAGCTCCCAGTTCAACCAGCCAAGGCTGTCTCCCAGTCTATTCCAACCCTCAGCTCCTTTACCATCACAGATTCAGCATTTTCTCCTTCCCTCCTTTATCTGCCCTTCCCTTTGGTTTCTTTGGTTCCTCCAGTGGCATCCTAAATGCCCTAGTAGGCTGCAGCTATGTCCCACTACCCAGGGCTCCCTTCCCTGTCCTCAGCCCCAGCTTCCTCGTCAGCCTCAGCACTGCCATTGCCAGCTTCCATCACTTCTCACTCCTATCCCAGCCCAGCCTTTACCCTTCTTGCAAGATACTCCAAGTCCACCAAGTACCCCCCACTCATCCCGGTTACCTTCCTGCCTGCCATTGTCCCCAAGGGCCTAGATGCCCAACTCTTGATGTCATTCTGCTGCCCTTAAGCACTGGGAGCTGTGACTCTTCCTACTATTCATGTGTTCTTTAAGTTTATTTTGTTTCTTTAAAAAATAATGATAAAGAAAAAATGACTGATTTAAAAAATTCTGAATAAATAAAATTTCAGGTGGTAAGAGGGAGCTTGCAACAATTGTTTCAGTGGCACCCCAGTGATGGACATTTAGGAAGCCCTGTGTCTTCTCATTCTGCCTACAGCAGCCCCATGCTGTTCAGGTACATACTGTTATTATCCTTGTGTGTGGTGGCCCCGTCTAGGTCTACGGTTTTGGGATGCATTCATAATGTCATGTGGCATAGTTTAGGAAACTGGCTGTAACAGAGTAAGCCTGGGTTTGCAAGAGAGAGGGCAATTGTTCCTCCTGTTCCCCTACCCAGTTTGGGTGCAACCTCTCCCCCGGGAGGTCAAGTTAAAGAGGACCCCCTCAAGCTGGCTTGTCATCTAGGCAACCCAGGTGGTCTTTGGAAACTGTGCTTACTGAGCCAGGATCCCCATGTTATGGATGCAGAAGCAGGCTAGAGAGAGTCAATGACCCACCCAAGACACACACCCATTCCAGGGCCTAAATTCAAAGCCAGTTCTATTTTATACTTTAAGAAAGAAGACTTTATGAGGCAATAGGAGAGGGAAGCCTTTGCTCTCTGTTCTCTGGACTTCACATTCCATCTCTGGGAGGTAAGGTGATGCTCTGTGGGGAGTCAGCCAATTCCACAGAATTCCGACTCATTTCCCCTTCAGTGCACTGGCTGCCTCCTGCCCTGGGCTATTTTGTCCTGTTGGAAACTGTAAGAGCCACTGCCAACCATCTCCTTTGCTGATCATAAAGATAACTTGGCAGGAACCTGATCAATCTTAACCCCCATGCCAGGAAATTATTCTCTGAATTAAAGATGACTTCTATATTTTACAGTTTAAAATGCTCTATAATCTCTGACAATGGTTCTCTACATAGAGGTATCTATAGAAATTTTGAGATCTCTTATATAAAGGTCAAATGAAAATAGGAGCTGTTTCCTTTAATTCTTACTATGCAATTTTAAAGAAACGCTTTAATATTCCATTCAATTCTTTCTTCCCTTTTTCCTCTTTCTCTCTGGCTGGTTCTAAAAAATCAGTGCAGCGCCATAAATATGCAGAATGTGGAAAGCTGACTTTTCCTATATCTAATAAAAACCTTGGGGAGTAATTGAAATAACTTGGCGTGGGTAGTCAGGTTACATGCTGCATAATATCAAAAGAAAATCCAGAGCAAGGAAAGCAACAGAAAATAGGAAGAGGGACTGGAGAATGAAACCAGGGCATCAAATAATGAGTAACTATGAGAATCTAAGAAAATAAAAAGAATCCTTTTAGAATTACATTCTTAGGAAATAAAAAAGTCAAGAAGCATCTTCAAAGAAGTAATACTAGACAAGGTGTGCATTTTTATACATTTCTAAAGGTTGCAAATTCAAAGAAAAGGAAAGAAATATCCCCTCCTCACTTGGCATCTATTCATTAGACGAAGTCTGGCAGAAGTCACAGGTGTCCATCACATTTTTGACATATTTTTCAAGATGAGACCGTCCTCCCATCTCCCTTTTCCCTTTCTGTCTCAGTTAGCAGAATTTTAAAGGAACGTAGTCAGGATGGCAGGTCACACAAGGAGAACCCTCCACTCTCAATTGTCCAGGGAACCTTTTGGAGCATCTTGCTCTGGTCTTTATGATTTTACAAAAGACTGCTGCATTCATTATGGGTAGGAAAGTGACGCTGACATGTCTGGGTCTTGGGAAGGAGAAATGCTTGTATGGAAGCCGTGCGGAGGGAAAACAACTTTCAGTCTGCATTTCTCACAGAATCTTCTGTCTCAGTGTTCTGCACTAACTAACCAGCTTGTAACCCTGAGAAAGTCTATTACTGTTTCCAGACTCAACTTCTTTCTAGGAGTTTAAAAAGGTTATTGCAACAAATAAATGAAAACTTTTGGGAACAGAAAAGTAGGGGAAAAGAAAGTAATCACCAATAATTTATTAAACATAATGATATTGGTGTATTTTCTATCAATCTTTATTCTTAGATACAGCTTTTTTGTTGTTGTTGTTGTTTTGGTTTTTTGAGACTGAACTCTGGGGCCTTTGACCACTGAGCCACATCCCCAGCCCTATTTTGTATTTTATTTAGAGACAAGGTCTCACTGAGTTGCTTAGTGCCTTGTTTTTGCTGAGGTTAGCTTTGAACTCGTGAACCTCCTGCCTTAACCTCCCAAGCCACTCGGATTACAGGTACGAGCCACTGTGCCCAGCTAGGATTTTTTTTTTTTTTTTTTTTTTAGTGTGGCAGAAATTGAACCCATAGTACCAGTTTTATATCCTGATGTTTATTTTGGCAAAATTTTATCCTTCTAAATAAAAAATAGACAATTAGTCAATGCTTCTAGAGCTGCATAATATTCCACACAGTTGAGCTTTTGCTTCTGTGTTTGTTAGTCTGCCTTGAAAGACAATGTTTGACAGCACTGGGAGCTGTTTGAGTTTCTTAATGGAAAAGAGAAAGTACTGCCGGGGTTTGAACCTATAATGATTCACAGCCAGGTTCAACGGTAACTGCCCACTAATAATTGGCTAGAGAGGTTAAGGTTGACTTCTTTCTCAGGAGCATCTCAGGTCATAGACTAGTGGTTGATTATCTTTGTCTGAGTTGAATTAGACAACTGGGATAGAAGACCCAGCCCTGTAACTTACTATCTCTGTGACCTGGCACAAGGTTCTCAGCCTATCTATGTCTCCATTTCCTCAGCAGCAACAGTGTGAATACCCTTCTGATTCCTCCTTTCTGAGAAATAAGCTTTAACACATTCGATAATTGGGTTGAGTTCTGCGATCAATGTGTACATTGCAATTTTTTCCTTCCTTTGTCCTCCCTCAACACTCCCCAGTGCTCTGACAATCAATGGTGTCTTAGTACTGAGGAAATATAATAATACTTGCCTGACAGTGTTTGCGATGTAAAGTATTAACTGAAATATACATAGAATGTTCTCAGCACTTGGTAGGGACTCAATAAATGGCAGCTACTATTTATTAGTTTTAAAAAATCTGTTATTCTTAGAATGGTAGAACATTTATTCTGAGGAGAATATTTATTTTAGGAAAGACATTAGTTGAAGGTAGTGTATTTAGTTAAAACTCATGCTGCTTGGAAAATTCCTCCACATCTTAAGTTAATTAGAGATGGCACAGGATGGCAAATAGGTTTAACTTCATGTGCCAAGTCTAATCTGTTGATGATGATTGTCAGACATGCCACGTCATGAGACCTGCTTCAGCAGACTCTGGGTGTAGCAGGCAGGAGTGCCAAGGTTGATTAGTAATGTGTTCCCCAGGCTCAGCAAGACGGAGTGGCAATGCACACACTGTTTGCCGTCTCTGTGTTCTGATGTCACAAAACATTACATGGCAATTCATTAGCATTAGCCGGGCTCTGGTTTTTTCCTCAAGACCCTGCAGCAATAGACCACCTCTAGGTCCAAGGTGGGAGGTGAAACCCACACGGGTAAAACTTAAAACTCCATCTCAGCAGACATACAGGGAACTTTGCACCAGAAAGTAGAGCTTTAGCCATGATCTTGACTTTGCCTCAGCCTTTGTTTTGCTAATGCTCATTTAGGTCTTGTCTGCTGAGCTTTGAATACCCTGCACCTTGGCCTTTCTGGAACATTGCTGTTGAATTGACTGAACTGCCCCTGAGTCTTCCCCTTGACTGCATCTTGGGCTTGTCCTCCTTGGCTGTAGATGGCTGGCTGTAAGCCCAGGGAACTTTGCTCAGAAAGGGGGATGGTGTTGGAATGGAAACTGTTCATTTTATCTTTATCTAATTCTCAGCTTTTGTAGCACCTACAAAGTAAAACCAATGATTATGGTGCTTTGTTGAAGGCTCACGTGGAAAGCCACATACCATTTCTTGAAATATTCTGGTAGTCCCTGTGGTTGCAGTGGTTTCTTCTCCGTAAACGAAGATAAATAGATTTTTCTTCAATTCTGAAACAAATAGATGTATTTATATATTTAATGTCAGACATTTAACGGTGAAATTCAAAGAAACATTATTTTTTGGCACTGAGGATTGAAGTCAGGGGCACTCAACCACTGAGTCACATCCCCAGCCCTATTTTGTATTTTATTTAGAGACAGGGTCTCCCTGAGTTGCTTAGCTCCTTGCTTTTGCTGAGGCTGGCTTTGAATTTGTGATCCTCTTGCCTCAGCCTCCTGAGCTGCTGGGATTTACCGTCATACGCCACTGCGCGGGGCAAAGAGACTTATTTTTGACATGATTTGTAAAAATATGGTGAAAAGGAACTCAGAAGATCAAAATATCACTAACATGTTTTTTTCTAAACTATGAATGTCTTATTGGGAGTTATGAGAAGCAATTCAATGAAATGAGTGCCATCAATATGGTAAGAATATTGCTGAAGATATCAAATTTCTTTTGTATGAACCTTTGGAATCACCTCTTTCTAATCTTTGTACTAACAGCTGCAATATTCTTTTTGAGGAATTATTCATCTTTATAAATTCTTTTGTTTTGAACCTGACCATATTTTCTTTTTCCCTCTGGTTGCTCTGAAGCGGTGGCGGACTCTTGTGTTCTGCTCCGTTCTCCCCTTTGTTCATTGTAACAGAGGTTTAAGCAAGACCTGTGTCTGCTCAGAATGATGACTGCATTCCTCAGCTTCCCTTGCAGCTAGGAGCAGCCATATCACCAAATTCTGGATGATGCAAGGGAATTAGAAATATCCAATGGCAATTTCTGGAACATTTCTTAGAAAACAATTGAACATACATTGCTGGTGGGGTTGCAAATTAGTGCAGCCACTCTGGAAAGCAGTATGGAGATTCCTCAGAAAGCTTAGAATGGAACCACCATTTGACCCAGCTATCCCACTCCTTGGCCTATACCCAAAGGACTTAAAATCAGCATACTACAGAGATACAGCCACATCAATGTTCATAGCTGCTCAATTCACTATAGCCAGATTGTGGAACCAACCTAGATGCCCTTCAGTTGATGAATGGATAAAGAAACTGTGGCATATATATACAATGGAATATTACTCCACCATGAAGAATGATAAAATTATGGCATTTGCAGGCAAATGGATGAAATTGGAGAATATCATGCTAAGTGAGATAAGCCAATCTCAAAAATCCAAAAGAGGAATGATCTCACTGATAAGCGATGAGGACATATAAGGGGGGTTTGAGGGGTTAGCGTTAGGGTTAGGGTTAGGTTTAGGATTAGGGATAAGGAGGGTGGTAAGAATGGAGGAAGGAAGGACTGTATAGAGGGAAAAGAGGGGTGGGATGGTTGGGGGAAAGGGAAAAAAATAACAGAATGAATCAAACAGTATTGCCCTATGTAAATTTATGAGTTTTAATTAAAATAAATAAATAATAATAAAAAAAAGAAAACAATTGGAAAGTAACTCTTGCTCTTTCTTTGACTTGTTTCTGATTTCCTGGAAGGCTATACTTTTCTTGGATTATGGGGAAAAGTCCATGTTGGAAAAGCAGAGGGGTCAGTTGAAAGGAGCCTGGATCCCTGGAGAGTGGGTAGAGTTGAGCCCCTATATCAGTTTCAGACTGCATATCTCTATACTTTTCTGTGTAAGAAAAATAAATTCATGTACTACTTTATTTATGCCACCCATATGCTAACTCTGTTTTACTTATAGTTGAATCTAATATTAATGAACACAGGGCTAGAGACAAATTTGACAAGAGTATCTGGATATAATTATACATATTTTAAGCAATTTTCTTGGCTTCCCTTTGCCTCATCTTTGATTTTCTAATTTCTTTTGCCAAGCTTTTAATTTAATTTAAATGTAATTTAATGTTATGTTGTCTATATTTTTATAGATTTCCTAATATTCTTTTTGAAACAAGATCAAGTATAAACTAATGAATAATAATTCAACTTATAAATATTCCATTTTTCTCTTTAAGTAACATGCTTAAAAAATTTGATTGGTCTTTTTAAATTCCCTTTGCTGGATTTTTCATATTTATCATTAATTCACCCTCCAATCTTCTATACTTATTTGTAGAGCATATTGATCTCTTTTTGGTATGCTCCATATGTCAGATTATTTATTAATTTTGTTATCTTGTGAAAATGTCTCCTGGAGTCCGTGTCAGTTTGCTTCAGTTGGACTTGTCATTACCCTAGTGCACAGTGGGTAGCCTGAGAGCTCCCTTCTCTATCCTACTGGGTTGTTAGACATCTGATTTCCTGGAAGGCTATACTTTTCTTATTTTGAGTGGAGAAAACTTTTATGTAACTCTGAGAGGTGGATGGGACGTAGTTTTATATTTTTAGCAATTGCATATCTGAAAATGCTTTTATTCTTTGACTCGCTGGTGAGGTGTAAAGGTAGGTCTGGAAACATAGCTTACACTGTAATATGAATGTTAGTAGGATTAATGGAATTTGGTGGGAAAAAACAAAGTGAAGTAGCAGAGTTTACCTAGTCCCTAATTCTAATCCTATCTAAAGGTATCCTAGGACACAGACGAACTAGACCTCTGGGACAAGAACCCCGCTCTTTGACACAATACATATTATTCAGGAAAAAGGATTGCAGTATTTCTAAGTCACGGGGATGATGAAGATGATGACCATATTGATAATAACAACTATCACCAAGATAATAATAGATTTCTTATGTAGGCCATTGCTTTGTTAAGATGGGGGTCCCTCAAACATGATGGACCAACTTCTTGCCAAGGTACCCAAAAGGTGAAGGAAATTAGCTTCCAAACCATCAGAATTTGGAATTTGACCATCTGACTTATGTGGCAGTTTGAAGATGGTTATATTATTCTTAACATTCTACCCTTGAATCTGAGCTGGGCTGGCTTCTTCAGCTAATAGAGTATGACAAAGTGGCACTCTGCTAATTCTGGCTTTTAAAATTCCTGGCAGCTTTTGCCTTGTCGAGGCCTGAGCTGCCATATGAGAAGTCTGACTATTGTGCTGGAAGCTCTATAAGGAGATCCTACTTTGGAAGAAACCAAGATGTTCCTTAACTACAGATGTTCCTTGATTTACGATGAAAACATGTACCAGCAAACCCACTTAAAGTTGAAAATATCAGAAGTCAAAAATGGATTTAATATACCTAACCTACCAAACATCACAGCTTATACACACAGCACATGATAGGGCATTGGTTGTTTCCGATTGTGATTGCGTGGCTCATTGGGAGCTGTAGCTCATTACTGTGGTTCAGCATCACAAGAGAGCATCAAACCACATATCACTAACCTGGGAAAAGATCAAAATTCAAAGTACACTTTCTGTTACATGCATATTACTTTTGTACCATTATAAAGTTGAGGAAAATCACAAGGTGAACCATGGTAGGTCAGGGACTATTTATTTATGACATTCTAGAAAAGGCAAAACTATGGAGATAGTAAAAAGATTAGTAGTTATCAGGGATTTGGGTGGGAGAGGAAAGATGAATAAGTGAAGCACAGTGGATTTTTAAGGCAATGCTAATCTGAATTAATATTGGCTCTTCATTTTTAACCAATGTACCAAACTAATCCAAGATGTTAATAATAGGGGAATTTGGGGAGGAGGTGAAGAGGTATGTAGAAACTCCTTGTACTTTCTGCTCAATTTATCTATAAATCTAAAACTGCTAAAAAAGTAGTGTCTTAACTTTTAGTTGCTCCTTCCCAGGCACCAGTCATGTGAATGAATCCTCTTGGATACTCCAGTTCATTCTGGCTATTAGGCGGAATCCCATGGAGTAACCATGGTCAATATTATTTGGACAGGAACCATTGGCTAGCTGAGGTCTTGAATTCCTGACCCTCAAAATTATAAGATATAATGAAAATGGTTATTTTTATTTGAACCACTACCATTTGTAGTACTTTGTAACATAATAGATAACTAGAAGAGTTTGGTTGTAGAATTTGGTTAAGACAATTTTTTTCCAGGTAGGTTTGAAGGAATTAATTTGTCAGCTTCTAACCTCCCAGTGTTAAGTCTGAAGCCATTCTGTGTCTTGGTGTTTTGAAAGCCTATAGTAGCACTTTGTTCCAAATGTTCTTGTTATGATTTAGATATGAAGTGTCCCTCAAAAGCTCACATGTTAGACAATGCAATAACGTTTAGAGGTGAAACAATTGGGCTATGAGAGCCTTAACCTAAACAGTGTATGAATTCACTAGAATGAATTAACAGGGTGGTAACTGTAGGCAGTTAGGGTGTGACTGGGAGAGGTGGGTCATGAAGGGTGTGCCTTTGGGGTATGTATTTTATCCCTGGTGAGCTGAGCTTACTCTCTCTTGGCTTCCTGGTGGCCTTGTCCTGAGCTGTTTTCTTCCATCATGCTCTTTCTGCCTGATGTTCTGCCTTACCTGGGGCCCAAAGCAATGGAGCTGGTCATCTATGGACTGAAGTCTCTGGAAACGTGAACGCCAAATAAACTTTCCTCTAAAATTGTTCGTGCCCGGTCTTTTGGTCATAGTGGCAAAAAAGCTGACTAAACCATTCTGAAATGTTATGATAGCAGGCAGTCTAGGTTTGGTTCTATTTTCATTCAGTTTTGGTCATTTGATGGAGTCTTTCACCTCCAAAGTTCACGTTATTCAATTCTGAGAGATGTTCTTGAATTATTTCATTGATGACATCCCCGTGTCTTTTTTAGAACTATTAGTTGGATATTGAGTTATCTGAACTGGTCTTCCAGTTTTCCTAGATTTTCTGGCCTATTTTCATTTGTCTTTTTCCTCTGCTTTTCCGGATGATATGCTCCACTTTATCTTCAACTCTCCATTACAATTATCTGCTATCTTGTATCAATTATTCAGGAAGCAGAAATATTCAACCCAATGGCCACCAGAGGCATGGCATCATCACTGCACATTCAACTTATGAAATCAATGTGCTCTCACAAAAATGTGAACCTGTGAAAATGTTATTCTATTCGCATTTTCATTAAAATAGGAATGTTTCCTTTAGTACATCCAAGAAGAGCCCACAATCTTCAATGATTTTGTCTATTAAAAAAATATCTACTATCATTAGCATAATTTCCAAGTATTCTTTGTTGTTTTCTGAATATTCCTTTAATTTTATCATAGGTTCTTGTTTTATGAATGTAATCTTTTATATGTTTGAAGATAATTTTAGTTATTTTTATAAGTAGGCTATTAATTATTTTTTTCCCCCTTTGGTACTGAGGATTTAACTCAGGGTGCTTTTCCATTGAGTTGTATCCGTAGCCCTTTTTTATTTTTTATTTTGAGACAGAGTCTCATAAAGTTGCTGAGTCTGGTCTTGAACTTGTCATCTTCCTGTCTTAACCTCCCAAGTTGTTGGGATTACAGGATATGCCACCATGGCCCTAGAGTATTTTATATTTTTTTAGGTCCCTCACCCCCTGTCACCTTCCCACACCCACCAGTACCTAGTTTCTCATTTTTTTTTTTTGTTTTTATATGGTTTTTATGTTGAAGGTTTCCCTTAGATGTCTGATGATCTGATGGTCTTGGGTTATTGGTTTATATTTAAAATATTTAAAAAAAATTTTTTGTTTAGTGGTAGATGGACACATTTATTTAATTTTATGTGGTGCTGAGGATCGAACCCAGTGCCATGCACATGCTAGGCAAGCACTCTACCAACCTCAGCACCTATATTTAAACATTGAAATTGCACACTAACAAGCTGATTTGGAACTGGGCTGCCAGGTGTGCATTTTGAGTATGGTCCTGGCTGTAGGGTGAACTGATTGGGCCTTTCTCAGGGAACCCTGCAGTTAGAATTTGGGGTCTCCTTTTGGGATGTTTGCATTCCGGGGGTGAAGGGTGGTGGGGAATTGTTGTCTAGTCCACAGCCAGGAGAGTACCTGCAGGGCCCAGAACTTGGCCTGGGCAGAGTTGGGGGTGTGTTCCTCAGTGTTCCATATGCCTGTGCTTTAGTAGGACGTTCCTCTCTTATTTTATGTCTAGTGTCTCCTAGTCCAGAGACACTAAAGTCACTCTTAGAGAATAAACCTCTAGTCTACTTCCAGGGGAGGTAGAGTGTGGTGGTAAACTTAAGTGATGAGAAGAACTAACTGCTTTTTCTGCAATATTTTAACCAATACTTCTGTTTTTAGCCTCACCTCCATTTCTAGGTCCACTCAGTCAGTCCTCAAGTCTTTTGCGGGTTCTGCAGTGTAAACTGGGCTGTTGATGAGTATTCCTTCCCACCAGCCTGGGATGCAGGCTATACTGAATCTGCCATCAGCTACAGCTTGTCTTTCTGCTTCTGGCTTCCAACATGCTGTGGCTGTTGGCTCTTCCTGTTCTCTTTGTCCTTGTGGACAAATTCATTTACTATCGTTTAAGTAGGGTTTTCTTGAGGGAGAGAAGTAAATGCTTCTGTTAAATATGCTATTTTACCTAGAAACCTGATACAAGTATTTTACACACTGCATGGTTTACGTCCTCTGCCTTGACTATTTTATTATATTTTGGAAAAGCAGATGGGAAATGGACATTAGATCTGAGTTCAATACTGAAATAATTTCATGGTCAATAAAGAAGGTTTATTTTCCTTTGGGAAAGTAATTGTTACCAATACATGGTCATAAATGTATTTTTGATAATTCTAAAAATGGAATTTATGTACTGAAATATTGTTTTGCTCATGACCTGCTCCTGGAGAGTAACTAGCATGGGTATTAATCTTATAGGTACAGCTTGTTACACTTTTCATTACACGAATATCGACATATTTACCAATTGACAATGGATTCATTAATATTTCTGACTAGAAATAGCACCAGAGGGCTAGGGATATAGCTCAGTGGTAGATTGCTTGCTTAGCATGCACAAAGCCTTGAGTTCAATCTCCACTATTCCTTTTCCCCCACAACATCTAGAATTTGGGGATTAAATTCTTCTGCCAAGTACTAGAAGTATTTTATATAACCAAAACACACTGTTTTCTTTCATCCTCATCCCCAATAAATAATCACATTTTAGGAATCGAGATCCCATGGAGTGCTCAGGAATCCTGAGCCTACAGAGGATCAATGGAAATTTTGAGATGCCTACACATTCAGAGGATTACTCAAGAGAAAGTGAGGGTCTATATGCAGGGTCAGTTGGGCTACATGCATAGGACCATCTGAGGATGTCAGGACACACTGCTAAGGAAGTCAAACTGTAATGATTGTTCTGGTCTCAAATTCCCCTTTTGTTCTCCTATCTCCACTTGGATTCAAGTGTCCCAGTGTGATCTTTTGTTAGTCTCTTTTCCTTCTGTTGCATAACAAAATCCAGACCAATGGGCCTATAGAAGAGGTGACTGCTTCAACCTGCACTTTGTGGTATGCAGAGTGAGGGTACTTGAAAGTTCTCTTCCACACCTTTGTCCAATGCCTAAAGTACTGATATCCTCAACACCAGAAGCAGGCTGGCTGGAGGTTTATCATGTTAAATTTCTGGTTTTATCAGCTCTATCTACTGGAGGGCTCTGGGAAGCAAAAGCATTGTATGTGAGGACCCACTGGTCAGTTTTGATTACTAGCCAAAATTCATAATTCAAAATATATCTCAACTAGAATGGCTACTTATTGCTTTACCCAACACTGGTTCATATACTACAAAAACTACTGTCTCTGAGAGCCTTCTAATACCCCCATTCCATTAAAACAAATCAAAACAAAGTAAAATAAAAAATGGGCTGCAAGAATAATAATGCAGACAAATTATGAGTTGATTTACAACTAAAATAAATGGTTGCCTCATGTATTGGCTCAAAGGAGAACCTACTTGGAGAGTTTTCCTAAAGAGTTAGTAGCCTGTCAAAAGTCTTCAGGATGAATTGAGTGTGATATGCTTCAAGCAATAGTGACATATCATGTTTTGGTTTACTTTCTTAGACCATTTCTGACTCTCTCCAGAGGCACATCTAGTCTGGGCATAAATTCTGAGGTCCTATTAAGTTAAATTTTAGGAAATAAGTCACAGAAAAGAGTGGGGCTTGGAAGGTTAGCAGCAGGGTGGTGAGAGATAAATGGTAACATTTGATGTGAAGGTTTAGGGCAGGGCAGTAGATTAGGATAAAATTGGATAACTTACAGACTAGACAGGCTCTGTCTAGGGACCTTTCCTTCTAGAAAGCTTTGAGAAAAGGGTGAATATTTTTCTTTCTGGTGAGGATGGAGTTCAGGCCAGCATGGGGCCAGGGAGATGGATTAAAGACCTTTCAAATTTTCTTCTAGTCCTTTGTTAGTAGCTGGAGCCCTGTGTAACTCCGAACGCACTGCATCATAGAATAACCAAGATTCAGCCTCTGAGAGTGATAAACATGCAGATTGTGACTTGTGTATTCAGAGAGACCAGCAGTGTGCTAATTTCATAGGGTGAGGATGACTGTATCGAGGAGGTCCTGGGAGTTCAGACATGCAAAGATTAGCAGGACAGCATGATAAATTTTGAATTTGGAGCAGGAAAATAGTGTGGGGAAATAGACTTCATGGGCACTGTGTTCAATAATTCATGAGGTTCTGGACTTGGTCGAGGCTGCCCTCCTGTTAGGTTTGCCTCTCACTAAGACAGCTTCCTCAGCTGTTCTTTGAGGGTGGAGTGGTTTTAACTCTCTCCATCCTGGCTGTTACCAGCTCCAGATTTGATTCTAGGCCGGTGTATTAAGGTGAACATGACAATGTGATAAAACTAAGAGATTTAAGGCAATGAATGCTTATAAATTTGAAAAAGATCAGCTGTGACATAGAAGATCATTTTAATAATCTAATAGCATTTCTCAAAGGATGCTCTGTGAAGTACCAATTTCTGAAGATCTATCTTTTTCATAAAACACACGTACAGAGTCCACATAGTTCTGCAGTGAAATAAGTTTAGGAAATGTTTCATAATAGAGGCAAAAAATGGACTAAGACAATCTTGCACATCTTTTTTTTTTTTTTTTTTGAGATATAAAAGCTTTTTGGCATATAAAAGCTCTGATAAGCCTTACACTGAATAAACTTGTTTCCCTTTATTTAAATTAGCATTTACTAAACTTATTTGACTTAATGAATCTCTTAGAATATGTGTATAATACCTTTTAACAGTTTGTGGAACTAATAATTCACACAAGAGTTTTTGAAGAAAATTGATGGATTATCTCTGGGATCTTTATTTGAAAATTAAGATGTTCTAAAATCTCATGTCCTGTTGGTTATAAGAATTCTGCTAAAGACATTTGGAGGGAATTCATTTGCTTTGGTCAACCTAGGTTGCAAAATTACATTATTCTGTACAAAAAAAATTCACTGGAGGCTTGAATTTATCTATTATTGATCAAATTTACTTACTAGCAAATCTTTCCTTTGTTTTTATTCTTTGTACTTGGCTACTAGTTACTAATTTTCTTTTAAATTCATCTTCTCCAATTTGTTGATTGTAGGATGAATATTTTAATATTGATCTTGTGATTTAACATTTTAGTGAATTTTGCTAATTTCTTGTAGAACAATCACTATAGGACACACTTAAAAATCCAAGATTTTGTCGTGCTGATTTACTTTTACACGTATCACATCATGCAGCTGGAGATTCAATTCATGCTGTTTATATTCCTCTTTCCTCGTCCCTACCATTTCCCGTGAAATGTTAGTTCCTGCAAATCTGATTTGATTTGGGCAATTGGAGAAAATGTATATGAAGGAGGTTTGTAGATTGTAAAGCACTGTAAAATGTAAAATTATATAATGAACTAGTTCAGTAATTCTTTTATTGAAGACCTGCTGTTGTGCCGGGTACTCAGGCCACAAGTCATCTGATCACACTTGAGATGCTCAGAGTCTGGGTGCAGAGCAGGTGGAATGGAAGATGGTGAGTAAGCAGCTATGATAAGTGGGGTGACTTTGGTACTAAAGGACACAGTGAGAGATCAGATGAGAATCATTCAGCTCAATGGAGGTTAGTAGGAAGAGGTGGTCTAGAAAACCTGATACCTGAGCAGTGGGTATTGACCCACAGCAGAGGGTAACTAGATAAAACACAGATGAGGATAGATGCGTATGAAGAGATGCTTAACTCAAAATGATAAAATACTGTTAGAGTGGAAAAAAAATTAAAAAGGTGGACAATGTCTAATGCTGGCCAGGATGGAGTGAAACAAATATTCTCACACACTAATTGTGAGAATATAAATTTGTCTAGCCCATTTAGAAGACTTATAAAAAATTAAGATTATATATATTTTGATCAACAATTATTTTTCCAAAGAAATCCTTACACATATTTGAAAAGATATAGTACAGAATGTTCATTGTAGTGTTGTTGGGAATAATGAGACTTTAGAAATAAGTTGAATGTCTACTGACGGGAAAGAGAAAAATCACACTGTGAAATACTTTGCGGTATAGCACAAGAATCGAAGGTGCCCCAAGAGTCATTGCTAAGTCAAAGCATAACTTTTACTATGTTATGCATCATGTATGACTTATTGGAGAATCCCAACAAAGTGTTTATTTCATTAAGTACTAATACATGCATGGAAATACTTAGAAAGGGTCTGGGTGGAATCAGGTTAAAAGGTGAAATTGGGGGACTTTGGCAAATACATCACTATTTTCGTAAAATTAAAACATATTCATAATTTGAGTAATTAAAAATATAAAAAATGTAAAATAACTAGAAGCAAGGGGAGTCAAAAGTAAGTAGAAGGAAGGGGAAGTCATTTGTTAGTATGTGGCAGGGAGACTCTTGTCTTCCAGGAGTCACGGAATCTATAGAAAGTCTTGCCCAGGGGTGGAGCCTCTGTGTGCTTGAATTCCATCCTTTCTTGCCTTCTCTAGGGTTGCATTCCTCTCCTTAATCCCTTTTTTCTCTCTCTGGGAGTATCCCATCACCATAGCATGCTGTAGGATTTCTCGTCAAAAAATGAAAGTCTTCCTGATCAGTTATTCTCCTCCAGCTTTTCTCTGAGAGCAAAACTCATTGGATGAGTTGTTCATGCCCACCTGCACTCACTTCATCACCTGCTGACACCTTCTCTCCAACCAACTTCCATCCCCACCACTCTGAAACATTGCTGGTCTAAGTCTCTCCATGGTCACCTTCTTGCACACCCATCCGTCTTCCTCAGCTGTTGCCTTCCTCTGCCTCTGGCAGCATCAGGCCAGTCTTCTCCTTTAGAAATACTTTCTTCACCTGCCCCTAGCATCCTAAGCCATTCTAGTTTTCTATTTTTTTTAACTAAAAAAAATTTTCTTTAGTTTTCAATGGACCTTTATTTAATTGATTTATTTATATGCTGTGCTGAGAATTGAACCCGGTGCCCCACACATGCTAGTCCAGGGTTCTACCACTGAGCTACCACTCAAGCCCTCTAGTTTCCTTATACTCTCAAGACTGTCCCTTCCCAATGGTCTCTTCCCAGATCTTTAAATGTTGGAATTCCCCATATTCTGTCCTTGTTCTCTCCTTAGAACAAAGGTCGTGAAATTTTGAATTCAGAACCATTCTTAAAATTATTGAGAATCCTTTCGAGCTTTTGTTTATGTGACCTAGACCTATTACATTTATCATATTAGAAATTAAAATGAGGAAATTTGAATGGACATTTCATTATTAATCCATTTTAAATAATGACCATTATATATGAGCTTGAGTTTTTTTTCTGAAAAAGGCATATATTTTCCAAAACCCTCATTGCTTTATATATATATATATTTTTTTTTCCAAATCTTAATAGAAGACAGTTGGATTTATCTGCTTTTTTTTTAGCTTTTTTAACTTTAAAAAATTTTTAACATTTGTTCTAATTAGTTGTACATGACAGTAGAATGCATTTATACATTTTGACAGATCATACATAAATGGAGTATCTCTCATTTTTCTGATTACACATATTTTAGGATCATATTGGTCATGAAGTCATATATATACATGAGGTAATAATGTTTGTTTCACCCTACTATCTGCTTTTGTGTTTAGTCATGGCTATATGTCATTTTGGTGGAAGTATGTAAAGAAACTCTGGCTTTACACATGCATGTAGTTGAAAAGGGAGTAACATTTTAACATACTTTTTGAGATAATTATGGATCGTATTCTCTGATTGTATACCCAAATTCAACCAGTAGTAGTTCCCTAAGAATTGATTAGTGGCAATGTGTACTTTGAAACTGTATCAATGAACTCTTTGCACCTTGTTACATTAAGATGCATTGGTCCATCTTGAACTTTTAGTGGATCTTTTACCCATACATGATCTTATCATACACTTGTCATTTAGAAAAAAATCTGTTATGCAGATTGAATCTTGAAAGTCCCCCAAAGTCCTCCAAAACGTGTTGAAGGCATAGTCTCTGATAGAGCAATGTTCTGAGTTGGAACTCTTTTTTTGGACACGAGGACTCTTAACTTCAAAAGTGGATTCAAAAGCTCATTGATGGATTAATTATTTGAATGGACTGTTGGGAGGCAGTGGAAAATGTAGGAGGTGGGACCTAGCTGAAGGGAAGGGGTCCTGGGGGGGTGTGTCCTTGGAGACTATATCTCATCCCCAGTCCTTCTCCTCTCTCCCTCTCTGCTTCTCAGATGCCATGAGCTAAGCAGCTTTCTCCTGCCACACCTCAGGCCCAGAGCAATGGAGCCAGCTGACCATAGACTAAAACCTCTGAAACCATGAGCCAAAATAAATCTTTCCTCCTGTAAATTGTTCTCTCTCAGGTATTTTGTCTCAGTGATAAAATCTAACTAATATGGCTATATAGTGAAAAGAAAAGTGATATTTTAGTATTGTTGTATAAATAATTTTTACCTTGTGGATCCCCTGAAAAGACCTAGAGACCACCCCCCCACCAGAGGTACATGAATCACATTGGAAAAGCAGATGGGTTCTATCCCACTCCAATCACTTGAACCCAGCTTCAGATGATCATCTCTCTGGTTTATTATTTGTTTAGTAAAGTATAATTATGATAGGACTAATCATTTGCAATTATGTCATGTGTAATTTGTAAATAATAGATTTAATAAGGTTATTAAACTCACTAGTGTTTAGTACTTACACGTCTTTTTTTAAAAATATGAAATTAGGTTAAAAAATCTTAGCAGCAAATCCCTACTATCCAATTTTCTTGTTTTAATGCCCCAAGTGACTTGGTTTGGAATACATACATTGCTTTTCAAAACTGTTCTTTCACATAACATCTACTGGGTAGGAGAGAATAGATAACCTTTAACACCCAGATTCTAGGACACCTCTCATCAAAGATGTGTTAAATGTCCTTGAATAGTTTTATTGTGCCACTTATAACAATGGGTTTGTCTAAAGTGTTTGCTGTTTCTGTGGCCCAATATAACAAATGTAAGCCAAAGGCAAGAGGGAAGAACATTTAATCTAGAAATATCCATCTGGTTTGCATTCACATGTGTTGACCTGTTGATCTCATTCCAACCTTTCCAGCTTGATATAGTAACTTAGGTAACTGTTTTTATTTCTTTTGAATTTTATGACTTTTTATGGCTAACTTCAACTATTTTTTAAAAAGCTCTGATTGCCACCCTATCCCCTCAACCCTCCAACTGTAAAGAACCCATCATATTTTTTTCTTTTTTTTATTGATACATATTGCAGAATGGTGTGTTTCCTTGTGGGATATTGGTACATGCATATAACATTATTTTACTGATTTCACTCCCCAATAACTTCCCTTTCCCTCTTTTCTGCCCTCCCCTGATATCCTTTCTGTACCCTAATGGTCTTCCTTCTACTTTCCTCCCCCTCCCCGTTTTTTCCCCCTGTTAATTTCCACGTTAGAGAAAACATATAATTCTTGATTTTTTTCCTCCCTGAGTCCAGCTTATTTTGTTTAACACAATGCTTTACAGAACCTGTTTGCCATTTAGCCCTGGCCTGCAGAGCTTCCCTGACGGCTGACTCCAGGTCCTAACTTCTGAGGAAGGGGATTTAGACAGCTATACGTGCTCAGTTTAGATAGGGTTGGTTTAGGCGGCTATTTTCATTAAGGATTTAGGCTCCTCTGTTTTCCTCTCTGGGATGAAATATTATACACAGGGACAACAATAATAATAAATAGTAATAACAATGAGAGGATGCTTTTATTCACTCACTGGTCAGACACCCAACATTATACAATGGGGGTTCCCTGTGCATGAGGCCATCCTGCACACTAATTGCACTTTGGCCACATGTGACTCTCCGAATGCTTCAGACTCTGAGCCATGAAATTCGTCTGTCTTGTATCAAAAGGCAGGCTGGTTAAGGGGTGGAGAAAGGCATGTTTAGTGAGGAGAAAATTGCAGGGGCTTCTCTCCCTGAGAATTTCTCCAGTGCTGCTAAATCAACGTTATGGTTTGGATATCGGAATGTCCCCCCAAAGATCATGTATTCAAGTCTTGGTCCTTAATGCAGCAATTTCCAGTGGTGGGACTTTTGGGGACTGATTGAATCATAAGGGCTCTAATCTTATCATTAGATTAATCCAAACGATAGATGTATAATTGTATAATTTTAATGGACTACTAAGAGGTGATAGAAACTGTAGGCAGGTCAGGTAATGGCTGGAGGAAGTAAGGCACTGAGGAGCGTACTCTGGGGAACTGTATCTTGTCCTGGGGTCCTTTCTCCCCTTCCCCTTTTCCTTCCCCCTCTCCCTCTCCCTCTTGGCTTCCTGGCTGCCATGAGCTGGGAAGCTTTCCTTCGCCATGTCCTTCCACTACGATGTTCTGCCTCACTTCAGGCCCAAAGCAATGGAGCCCACTAACCATGAGACAAGTTCGTTTGGCCCAGGCATTTGTCACTGTGAAGAAAAGCTGATTAAGATAACCAAGTAGCACCATAAAGTAGGGTCACATCACCTTGTCATCACTAAACTTGAACATTGGAGGGAACTTCAGAGATCAGCTAGTCCACCTCAACTTTACCTTATGCATAAGATCAAGGGATGCCAAATGTTTCACCTAAGGTCACACAGAATGAATTTCCTCATATCTGTAAATACAGACATCCTCTCACTCCACTATGGGGGGGGGGGGCGTGCTGTGGAATTTTAGATACTACTTTCAAGTGAGAAGTCTCTCCTCTCTCATTGAAGTTTGGTATGGCTTCTCAACCTTCTGCCAGTGTTACTAGAACTTGGTTACTTAAGAACAATTTTCCTGTTACACGAATTGCTTTTGAAAGTGACCTGAACATGAAGTACCATTTTTAACTTTTTAAACATACATTTTTCTTTCCATGTGCAGTTAGAGTTCTCTTCTTCATTGTCAAGCTCCCAACCCCAATGGAGCATATTTTTTTCTGCTTTGACCTACACAATGCCTTCCTTAATCATATTGAAAAAATATAAAAACACATTGTTTTAAGGGATATTACTTATTGAATTTTCTGAAGCTCAAGAGTCAAGAACAGTTTTTGTTAGTGTTGACTCAACTGAAGGAACTAAATGTTTGTAGAGCCACGGGGTCATGTTTATCTTTTGATGAGTGCACATAATTTCAATTAGTGTTATCCTCTTCTCATGCAAGAGATATTAATTTTGAGAGGCTGAAGAGTATAATCAAACAAGGGAAGGAAAAGAACCATCAACTCTCCTAAACTGCATCTTTGTGCTTTCATGAGATGCATTCTCTGAAGAACATTACTCATGCTTATGCTAGGAGGCTGATCCCAGATCCCAGGAAGTACATTCTAGAGGTCCAGTTGAATAGAGATATTCACCAGTTCTGTCTTGTGTCGAGAAGCATCTGAACCTAAGGAACATCTGCTCAAAATGCCTGTGGAGACTGTGTACATGCCTCATAAGTGCTGTTTCAAAGGCCTATATTCTTTTCATTTTCCTGATTTCATAAGAGGACCTCTATCATATACTAGTTTTGCTCTGCTATTATTGATATACCATATAAGTTTCATTCTCTTAATAAAGAGATTGTCCTAGTATATGTTATCTCCAGGTACAAGTCACATGATGGTATATGAGATGGCTTAATAGTATGACTGCTCTGAGGGACATGTTGCATGGTGACATGTAGGGAGTGCCATACCACCTATGCCTCTGCTTAACAGGGGGATCATTGCAAGTCATATTCCAAACAGAGAATTTCCTTTTCTATCAGAGAAGTTGAATATAGTCTTCTGCCTTCCAGCTGAGTGGCAGAGAATACAGGCATAGTACACAGAAAGAGCTGGCAAAAAGATAGCTCAGGGCCCCACAAACCCATAGAGAGAAAGCCACAGGAATGTGAACAACCAGCTGTGGTATGCTCCACCCCTTAGAAGTACAGCAGATATCTAAGGCAATCCTTAGAGTGGACTGGAGTAAGTTGCATAAGCAGACTGAGCTTTCTGAAAATAGCAATACATAGCTTAATATGGAAAGGTGCTCAGTCAACACAGACAAGCTCAGAACAGGGAGGATTTTCACATAAGCCACACCTCAGTGACCATTTTCTCTGTGAGACGGTGCAGTGGTTTGGATGGTTCATCTGTTGGAAACCTGATCCCCAAATTCATATGTTGATGGTATTTGGAGGCCAACCTTGGAAGGTAATGGAGGAATGATGAGGTCATGAGAGTGGGGCCTGTGATGGCATTAGTGGCTTCAGAAGAGGAGGACAGACCTGAGCCAATAGGCTCCCTTGCTCTAGGCGTGTGATGCCAGCCGACATGTGAGGATTCAGCAAGAAGACCCACATTAGATGCCAGCACCTTGACATCACACTTCCCACCTCCAGAACTGCAAGAAACAAATTTCTTCTTTTTAAAATAAATTATTCCATCTGTGGAATTCTGTTATTACAGCATCAGAATTTTTCTGCATAATGTTTATGAGTTGCAAATCAGTTTTTCCTTCTTGCTTCTAAAGAAGATCCTGCTGCCCAGTGGGCTCTGATTAGGATGGAGGTGGAAGCTGCTGAATGAGCGGAGAGCTAAAGACCTTTTGCTCAGACCAGGGAGCAAACCCAAGTGCCTAGACAGAGGCTCAGATGCAGAAAGGAAGTGGGAGACTGGTTCTCCCTCTTGTCCCTTAGTAAAAATTAAAAACCACTGAACACAGTTTCCTTGGGCACAGGAGCTAACTTTGGGTAGAATTTGGGGGAAAAGTAAATTTAGGAGAGGTAGGACAACTACTGGTGTGTGTGAGCTGTATGTGGAAGGAGAGGAGGAGATAAATTCTCATCAGTTTTTCTGGGCATGGTGAGTGGATTCCTTTCGCATTCCTTGGTAATGATTCCAGTAAAGATGTAGATTACTTGGTCATGAATGTTAAAAGTCAGATTGGATTTCCTTCATGAGGTCAAAAGTGGCCAAGATTTATAGGATTCATACGTAAATTTAAGCTTCATTGAAAGGTCAGTAAACTGCATTCCTCTCATTTAAAATTCTGCTATTATCAAAATAGCTGTGATTGAGAGAAACTTCCAGATGTTTTTATAAATGATAACTGGATAGTCATTTCCCTATCCCTTAGCTACGTGCTGAAACAAAGGGGCAAAGGCCAGAGGGAGGCACATTCCTGCACACTGAATGCAAACAACTTTTGGTAGGAGGGCCCTTGCCCATTGTGTCACTCTCCAGTTTGATCCAAGTTCCATGAGGACACATCCTACCACTTCTAATTAATCACACTACTTGGTCAAGTTTCTTAATCTGTTGACTTAAACTTCAGATTCCTCAACTGCAAAGCACAGAAAATAACACCACTTACCTCACAAGGAGACTGAACGACATCATCTCTACATGACACTCAGTACAGTGCTTGGCATAGAGTTATTTCTTATTTTTAACTTTACTTCATACTCTACCTATTCTTGATAGCATTAGCGTTTTTACACTAAAGGCAAGGAATGGCTTTTCAGGTAAGTTTGAAAATGGGACCCAAACTTGAAAACACATCTCTTCTGCTTTCCCTCTATTCACAGATGATTTCTATAGAATTATGGGTATGTTTTCTCGAAGGTTCGTTATCTTTTCTAGTTTCTTCTTTACCCCCTTTCATCACTCCAATCTCCTAGACACTTTGGGGTTTGGACCCCTTCTCTTATACCCCAAAAGGAGAGGGCTGTTGATGGCTTCAGTGAGTGCCTTCCCTAAGAGCCTGTGGCTCTGTGTGAGGCCTGCCTTTGGCACACCTATCTTACGTTATCATTATGGGTATGTTATCTGGTCTGCCTTACTTGACAGGAATTGACTTCAGAGACAGGGCAAATCTTGTTCACCTTCAAAATACCTATGCTTTTGTGTTAAGTATTTAATAAGTACTTTTAAAGTGAGTAAAGATAATAACCACAAGATTATTTACTATTTGCAATGTCTTTTGTTAAACAAGACAGTTGCATGTTGGAATTCCAAGTGCTTCTCCCTTGGGAGTTCCAGCTCTTTACCGATTTGGGTGTCAGGCCCCATGCACAGTTGCCACAATTTCCGTGCTCATCTCATGGTACTTCCTCTTTCTCAGGTGTAGCTACCTGTGTCAGAGAAGGTGAGCTCTGTCCTTTCTTCTGTTTTATACAAGGAAGTCATTCATATGCCATATTCTTTTTGCTTATTAGTTTTTATACATATTTAGGGGATGTTGAAAGGAGTATTCCTCTCACCCTGTGACTTTCCACCATGTTGGAACACTTCAGAGTCTCCCCAGCATCACAGGTGTGCCTGCTGGGTGCAGGCCCTGGGTCAACACCAGTCCAGTCACACATTACAAATAGACTCTTCAAGTGCAGTCTGTTCACAAAGCCAGAGTATTAGAGACAGGATGATTCCAGGACCTTGAGACTTTCCAATTAATTTTAACCATTACCTTTGTAAATAAAATTTCTGAGAGCAAAAATCAAGTAAACTTCCTTGTTGCTGGAATCCAAAAAAAAAAAGAAAACATCGGTGATGTCTTGGAGTATTTTGCATTAGCAGTAAACCACAGCCCCCCTCTCCCCACAGGAGGAATAGTCCCTTCTCACCAGCACTAACATATGATGTATGTTCCATCCTACTGCATGAGTGATGGACTTGATGCCAGCAGTAGATTTCATTATATGTCATTCATATTCTACAAGCAGTTCATAATAATCCTCATTTCAACATCTTGGGAATGAGTCATCTCCTGTTTTCTTTCATACAGTGATATATTGAAGTGTTCAGTAGTATGCAAACACCATACCTGCTTGTGGAGTCCAGAAACCCAGTAACACCAGAGAGTTGGGGCCAGTCGAGCTCATTGGTAATTGCCATTGGCAAATTTAAGAAGGAATTCTAAAGAAAAAATAATAAAGTAGCAATTATCAAAATGGCCATTTTTTTTTTCTACAGGTAGTAAGACTAACCATGACCTAAGTTTTGTTGTGTAGCTATATTTCTATCTCTCCTTCTCCTTAAGAGCCTTTGGCATTTGAAGCAGATGGCTCAACTTTGATTTTCACTGGAGAGTTCACAATGATCAGTATCACCCATGAACTGACTTTCAGTCATTTTCTGGGAAACACATCTGGAGTCTTGTACCTTTGAGAAGAATGCTTCACTAGACAGGTAAACTTCCCACTCTTAAATTTTCTGAGTTTTCCCCCATTTTTCAGTTTAGATCATCAGATGATTGCTGGAAAAGTAATTACCCTGAAGAATAATACCCAAGACCCCTGCAAAAATGCCTTTCCAGGATTTAAATGTGCTCTTGGTCAATAAGGTGGTGCCCCTGCCATTCTTGACAGCCTCAGACACTTTTGAGAGTTGAATTATGGCTTATTTCCCCATAAAGATGCACCTATAGACTCAGTATGGCTTGTAATTTCAGGAGGTTCACAAAGCCTGCTGTGGTTTGAATATGGTTTCTCCCCTCTGAAACTCACGTTGGGGTTGAATCCCAGGGAGAATGGAAATGTTATCAGGCTATGGTGCTTAGAGGTGGGGCCTTTGGAAGGTCATCAAGGTGGAGCTTTGTGGAGCTCTGTGATGGGATACTGGTGGCTTTATAAGAAGAGGAAGAGATCACATATTTCCTGTCTCTCACCAGGGGATGACCTGCACTCCCTCAGGAATCTGCAAGAAGAATGACAATAGATACAACCCCTTAATCTTGGATCTCCAGAACTATGAGCCAAAATAAACTTCTTTCTTTATAACTGTGGGATTGTGTTATAAGCAACAACAAATAGACTAATGAATACCCCCTGCAACTACTGCATAGTGTCAAGAACCCCTGACTAGTAGTGTTGACAACAATAGGATTCATGTAAGTCACATTTCTATGACTGGTGCAAAACCACAGGAGAAAAATGTGGTCAGTTACAACTTTATATTGTTCCTTTTATAAGTGCCTTCTGGGACAAATCTCTCCTATATTCTAATACTTTTTTTAAACTTATCTAAACTGGTGTGCTTGGAACAGGCTTGTTAGAAGTAGTAAATAAAAGTACAGGATGCTCAGTTAAATTTTGCTTTCTGGCAAACAATGAATAGCATTTAGCAAATGTATCTCTCGTGCAATAGTTGGGACACAGATATACTAAAAAGTTTATTTGTTTCTTATCTAAAATTCAAAGTTAACTGGAAGTTCTCTGTTTAATTGGGGAATCCTACTTTGATTAAAAACCCTGAAAGTCACTATTTCGTTTTTGTTTTGACTAACAGGAAACCTGCATCTCTCAACATAAAAAACCTGTCCTTTTCTGGCATAAACATGAAAACCTAAGTCCTCCTTTAATGATATTTTAAGACAAATCACAGACTCCTGTCTCCTGCTCTTTTCCTTCACTCATGATGATTCTCACCCTGTCTCCTATAGAGACTGTGGAGGGAAAGTAAAGCCCCTTGAAAAATGCCTCTTTATAGTTCTTTCTGATTACAAAGAAGTACATGTCTGTTATAAAAACTCAAATATTATAGTAATTTACAATGTAGAAATGAAAGTCCTTCATTACTGTTCTCAAGAGGTAACTATTGTGAGATACTGTGAAGTGTGTGTCACATATGTATAAAATAAAATCAACCATAAGTCTTTACACCTGGAAAAACTCAATTTTCCTACTGGAGTATTAGAGAATTAGAACTCCAAGTAAATAAAATAAAAATTTTTACTTCTTAATTGTGAACTGTTATGGGTTAAATTTTGTCCCCTCTCCCCCAAAGATACTTCGAAATCATAAGCCCAAATACCTTGGAACATGATCTTATTTTGGAAATAGGGCCAGTGTAGATGTACTTGGTTAAGACAAGGTCAATCTGGAATAGGATGGGCCCCTAATCCCATATGACTTGTCCTTATAAGAAGATGAGGAAGAAACAGAAATGAAGACATTTAGAGTCATGTTTTGTGAAACTAAGGAACAAGGATTGCCAGCCATCACTAAGAACTGAAGAGGGATGGAGTAGATTCTCACTCAGACCCCTCAGGAGGAACCAACACTGCCAGCATCCTTATTTGGATTTGTAGCCTCCAGAATGCAGAGACAGTGAGTTTCTGGTGTTTGGAGCCACCCAGATTATGATACTTTGTTAAGGGAGTCCTAGGAGACCACCTGAATTGGACAATTCACTTCTAATTCTTATTATCCGGGGAACTTAGATTTGTACCCTTCTATTATGTTGATTTACTTGTCAAAATAAGTCATATAACAAATAAATGTGTTCCAACGTAGCAGTTATCTATAGTGCCTGTAAGACCTCCGTGGGTCTCTGAGCTTTCTCTGTTTCTCCTTCCTGGATTGACTCCTCCTTCCGCATGACGAGATCTCCATCCTTATCACTGTCTGAAGTGTGCGTTCCAGCACCATGGGGGCTGGAGGTGGGAAGGGTGTGGTCAGGAAGGATGGCTTCCTAGGAGACACCTGCATGAATTGTGACTTCTCCCCTTCAAAGGAGAGGAACAAACTCTTTGAAAGGAGGCTCAAAAGTGGTTTCAGAGGTCCATGGAGTCCCAGTGACTGTGCCTTTCACCCCTTTGCAGTTGGCACCCACCACTCTCTGCTCAAAACTCCACCTAATTGCTGTGGCTCAGCTCCTCTCTGTTCTGGTTCCTATTTTTCCTGCCACTTTTCTCTACCCTTTATCTTACTCCCCCCGCCCATCTTTCTGCTTACAATGTGTGTTTGCTGTAGGAATAAAGAATATTCAATTCTGCTAGAGAAGACAAGAAAAACAAATAGAATGGATAAAACTCATAAGCTGTGTTAGGCAGAGATAGTGAGTAAGCAAGAGGCTTGCGAGGTGTAGGCAGAATTTATGAGCTGTGTTAAGTCAGTCAGTGACTGGTAAAACATGTTAAAAGTTAGGAGAACAATCCACTCCTTCCCCACCCCACTCCCTTACCCACTTCCTGTTGTCTGTGCAATGGTGGCTGCAGACTTGGAAATTGGGCATGGAACTAGGGTTCTGATTCTGGATGGGATTGTTCTTTCTACAGGAAGAGGTTAGACAAGAACTCTGCTGACTTAGGGAGGCATGTCTAAGTTCCTCTCTAGCCTGAAATATTAGTGATAGTTCTGAAATATGCCAGTAAAGTAGGGAAAGGAATCAGATCTGTCCTTCACATCAGACTCTACAAGTACAGTAAAACTTCATAATTTGGACACAGCACCATTGGACATGGGCTGTATTCTCCATGCAGCTCCCATTCTCAATTAGGTGAGTGATAAAGTTCTTGTCTCTGGTGGTGGAGGAAATGTTGAGGGGAGGAGGGAATTGCCTCCAAGGTTTTCCCAGTTCAATCTCTCCCAGTTCAATCAAGCTAGTCTTGACTAGCTGGGAGATTCCTGGAAGCCTTGCCACTATCCAGGAATTCTCAGTCAGTGCTGGAAGCATCCCTGGGGTAGGATTTAAACTGTACTGGACAACGGCTGGTGCTGAATTGCAGCTGGGCCCAGGGTGAGTATGCATTCCGCAGCTGTAGCCCTGGAAGGCCTGAGCGGGCCAGCTGCATAGGTTTATCCTGCTGATTTGATTAACTTCAAAATAAGGCAAAGCTGTGTTTTCCTGATTGAATGTCTTAGATTTCACTTACAGTGTCATGGTGAGGTTTTCTGTTTCTAGCTGTGTATTTCAGGGAAGAGGGAGCTTTAACAGTATCTCTGTCTCAGTATCTCTTAGGACTACAGGGATGTTACCTTATTTACTTCAATGGACTGTTGGGAAAATCAAAAGACATAGTCAGCAATGGATTGACAAGTCAGAAGCCCTGTACTAAGCAAAGGATTGAGGTTAAGATGGACCATCTAGTGCCCCTTTCCACAAAGATTGTCTCCAGTTTAAGAAGAGTGAAGTTTATGGTCAGATAACAGAAAAGATTTGAGCAGACCAATGGCAGCCTTGACATATTTTTTCTTTCTTAGTAAAATCAGTAGATAAAAATGAAAAGTAGCAGACACTAATAGTAAATGTTTTGTAGAGCCTAGTTAAAAAAAAAAAAGAATGTTAAAGTAATATTACATTAAACACTAAAAGACTTATTCACGCAACATTATACCCAAGATATTTCAGGCATTTAAGGCAGGAAAAATGCAAATTAAGATTTCCCTGATCAACTCCTGCTTATGCCTCTTGAGCATTCATGTTCTCTGGAACTCAAATGTCTCTTAAATGTACACATGTGGAAAGATTTAATATTTACCTAGAAAAATTTTCCAAGCTTAAAGAGCCTAAGCAACCCAAAGAGGGTGAGGTCAACTATTGCATTACTTCCATTTTTTCCTCTTTTATCAATGCCATAAATGTGTTTTTATGTCATAATTAGCATGTGTATGCTATTTTGTGTAATATTTTCCTTTAATATGGCTTTGTGTATGTGTGTATGTATATCCATGCATTGAGAAAATCCACTGGCATTCCCTCCCTCTCTCTTAAAAAAAAATTATTTTTCAGTCTTGAAGGCTGCAAAGTCCAAGGTTGTGGGGCCCATGTCTAGTCAGTCTTCTTGCTGTGTCACCCCCTGGCTCAGTCTTGTGGTTTAATGAATATCTAGTAAATAAAACATTTTGGAATTTGAATATTTTAAGTCATTACTTCAGCAAGCAACTGATGTTTGGGTCCCTTAAAGCTTTGTGAGGTGAGAGAAAGAGTAATGGCATCAATCACAGTCACCAGGTTGTGCCAGTCTTCCAATGAAAAAGGGAAGATCCTTGGTGGTTTTATTTTACTGTTTACATTTGGGCCCTCCCTGTCCAGAAACGCTATGGAAAATTTGCACAGTGTATTCCCTTTTCTAATACACTTAACTGGGTTAGATCTGAATTGATTATTTCCAAACAGTACAAAGTCATTTGGAGGAATTTGCTGGTAACTGTGGTTGGAAAAAGAAATGAAAAGAATCATCCTCAGTTAAATAAGTCATTTTTATTTATTTCTCAGGAATTAAACTCTCAAAGAATGTAGGGGTACTGTTGTTTTGCTAAAAGAAGAAAATATGTCTTGGGTTGGTGTTTGTATAATTCTGCAAGTGTCAAGGCTGGGGAATCAGAGACAAAGGCTGGTGTTGGGACTGTAGATCTCCCCGTTCTGCTGCTGTGCGACTCCTTCACTGTCCTGCAGGTGGCGCATGTGAGACTTTCCTGCTGTTTCATGCCTTTCAGTTCTACAGTGTCACATCATGACCTCTTGCCTGCTCAGGTCCTCTTCCCACCCACCTGTCCACATTTTACTAGCTTAGTGCCTTTTCTTTCTTTTTTAAAATGTTTATTTTCTTAGTGCCTTTTAGTATATGAACATCAAAGTATGAAACTTTAAGGGCTTTCCTTGACCCTCACACAAACTTTCCTGCCCTGGTCTATTCCTTTAGGCTTTGCTATGGGAAATAATCCTAAAATAAATTTGTACTCATTGGTGATGCTTGAAAATGCTATTTCCTAAGTAACTTTTGCATTTTAAGCACAAGTGGGGAGGGGAATCAATATCGAGTTCCCCTTATGTGCCAACCACTGAGACAGGAAGCTTGCACACATTGTATAACTTCATAACCCAACTCTGTGAAGCAAGGATTTGTCTTCGTCTTTCCCTTCTTCCTTCTCTGCCTTCTATAAGCACTTTTTGAGCAGCCACCATTTGTCAGATGCTGGATATTTCTTCTTCAAAAATAACAACCACCTTCTCTTCAGACAAGGGGCAGTAAATAAAATAACCAAAGCCTTAATCCAATGAGAGCTATGGGGAGAGCCCCATTTATCATGGGCATCTCTGGTTGCTGGATCTGGCTTGAATAGGATTTCTGTACTTTACACTGGTGGAAGAATCTCTCCACCAGAGCAGTGCAGTGCTCAGAAAAGCACTGTTGAACAGAACTCAGAGGGAGTTTGGTTGACTTGTTAAGGTCACAGAGCTGTAAATAGTGGGGCTGGGATTTGAACCCAGGTTCTGGTGGAACTAGGAAGGGAAAGGCTTGGAACAGCCAGGATCCTCATCATCCTTAACCTTTAGCAGCCCATTTGTATATATCTGGTTCTTGTCCCCCTACCCCCAACTGACAAATCCCACGAAATCACAAAACTGGCTTAGCTGGGTTTGCTAGTTGTTGAAAATGAGACTTCTGATTGCCTGTTTAGGGGATGATCTCCCAGACATTACCTAGGATAAGAAGTTCAGAAATGGGTTTTCAAGATGGCGGCCTAGAGGGTGGCTGCATTTCATGTTGCTCCAGGACTCAGGATTCAAAAGAGGAGATATTGAGATGCTTGGGACCAACTCAAAGCAGCCGGGTGACTCTCACCCCCTGGGGAGGCATCCCGGATGGGACGGTGGTCCCGGAACGCAGGAAACTTTGTGAAGTAGAACTGCCGGCGAGACGCCCCTCCCCCCGCTGGAGCAGTGAACTCGGACAGCTGGGAGCGCCGTAAAGGAGGCCGCTCGGCACAGCGCTGGGACTCGGAGCAACCACTGGGGCTCTGGTGGCTGCCCAGGGGAAGAGTGGCGAGGAGAGCTGTGTGGACTGAGGACACCGGGGCCTGCCCTGAGGAGGAGGAGGAGGAGCGTGGCCACTTGGATTTGGAGTGACTGCACCAGAGCTACAGGCAGTTGCCAGAGGAGAAGCTGCGCGGCGAGCTGTTTGGACTCAGAACGACGCTTCTGAACACCAGGGCCTGCCCTGAGGACGAGGAGGAGGAAGAGGAGCGCGGCCGCTTGGATTCGGGGTGACTACACCAGAGCTACAGGCGGTTGCCAGAGAAGGGTCTGCGTGGCGAGTTGTGTGGACTCAGACCACTTCTGAACCCCGGGGCCTGCCTGGAGGAGTAGGAGGAGGAGGAGGAGGAGCGTGGCGGGTCGTTTGGACTCGCAGTGACTGCATTAGCGCTCCAGGCGGCTGCTCAGAGGAGAAGGCGAGTGGTGAGTTGTTTGGACTTAAAGTGACAGCTCCTGAACACAGGGGGGCTGCCTGGAGGAGAAGCATGGTGGGACGCTTGGTCTTGAGTGGCCGCACCAGAGCTCCGGGCGGTGCCCAGAGGACCCGTGCTGCGGGTCACGTGGACTCAGAGCCACTCAGAGCGACCGCTCCTGAACACCCGGGGGGTTATCTGGAGAAGGAGGAGGAACGGGGAGGGTCACTTCGACTCGGAGTGATTGATTGCCCAGGGCTACGGGTGGTTGGTGGAGGTGGAGGTACGCAGTGAGTTTCTTGGACTCCTAGTGACCCCACCGGAATACTGGGCGGCTGTCTGGAGGAAGAGGCGTGTGGCGGGTCTCTGGGATTCAGAGCGATTGTACAGGGCCCCAGGTGGCTGCTCAGAGGAGGGGCCGCATAGCCAGGCGATTAGGTGCAGAGCAGGGTCCCAGGATCTAGGAGGCTTCTGGGTGGAAGAGCTGCACAGAGACAGGCTTAGGGCGGAGCGAAGGTTCCAGGCCTGCAGGCAGATTCTCTGAGGAAGGGCAGCCTAAGGAGAGTCATCTGCAAAGGGTGAGGCTCCCAGGCCCAGGAGGTAGGGCCGGGCCTCTGGAAACTTTGCAGAGGAAGGCAGCCCAGCCCAGGCGGTAGCTGTAAATTGAGGGGAACCTCTAGGAGGGAACTGACCAGCGAGACCTCCCCACCGGGTGAGTCTTCCCTGCTGGGTGAGGTTTCCCCACAAGGACGGTAAAACCAGAGACTCAGGCCCAAACAGGCCTTGCCTCAGCCCACAGCCTAGGTCCCCTTTGGATGACCATTGGTCAACAAGTGGAGGCACCTCTGCCCACTAGCAGGGATTATACCCCACCTGAAGGCCACCACTCCTAGAGAGGCAGCTTCCTTGTGTAGCACCGCATTATCAACTTCCTCCAAGACTTCAGCCTACTGAAGGCTAAGGGGGGATATATATAGAAATCTTCAGGGACATTGTAAGTCAATAGAGGAAATCTGCTATATCTCAGCGGTCCTCTGATACCTGAACAATATGAGAAAACAAGGAAAGAAAATGCTGCAAACAAATCTAGATGTTACATCAATAAAACCCAGTGACAGCATGGCAGAAGAAATGACAGAAAAGGAGTTCAGAATGTACATAATTAAAATGATCAGAGAAGCAAACGATGAGATGAAAGAGCAAATGCACGCACTGAATGATGAGATGAAAGAGCAAATGCAAGCATTGATTGATCGCACCAATCGACAGTTAAAAGAGCAAATACAGGAAGCAAAAGATCATTTCAATAAAGAGTTAGAGATATTGAAAAAAAAAACCAAACAGAAATCCTTGACATGAAGGAAACAATAAACCAAATTAAGAACTCCATAGAAAGCATATCCAATAGGATAGAACACCTGGAAGACAGAACCTCAGACTTTGAAGACAAAATATTTAACCTTGAAAACAAAGTTGAACAAACAGAGAAGATGGTAAGAAATCATGAACAGAATCTACAAGAACTATGGGATATCATGAAAAGGCCAAATTTAAGAATTATTGGGATTGAGGAAGGCCTAGAGAAACAAGCCAAAGGAATGAACAACCTATTCAATGAAATAATATCAGAAAATTTCCCAAATCTGAAGAATGAAATGGAAAATCAAGTTCAAGAGGCTTATAGGACTCCAAATACACAAAATTACAACAGACCCACACCAAGGCACATTATAATGAAAATACCGAACATACAAAATAAAGACAGAATTTTAAAGGCTGTGAGAGAAAAGAACCAAATTACATTCAGGGGGAAACCAATACGGATATCAGCAGACTTTTCAATCCAGACCCTAAAAGCTAGAAGGGCCTGGAACAACATTTTTCAAGCCCTGAAAGAAAATGGATGCCAACCAAGAATCTTATACCCAGCAAAACTTACCTTCAAATTTGACGATGAAATAAAATCCTTCCATGATAAACAAAAGCTAAAAGAATTTACAAAAAGAAAGCCAGCATTACAGAACATTCTCAGCAAAATATTCCATGAGGAAGAGATGAAAAACAAAGAAGCAAATCAGCAAAGGGAGGAATTATCCTAAAGGAATTGTCAAATAAAGGAGGAAACAAGTTGTGTCAAACAAATAAATAAATAAAATTTAAAAAATGAACCAAATGACTGGGAAACCAAATCATATCTCAATAATAACCCTGAATGTTAATGGCCTGAATTCATCATTCAAAAGACATAGACTGGCAGGTTGGATTAAAAAGAAAGATCCAACAATATGTTGCCTGCAAGAGACTCACCTCATAGAAAAAGATACCCATAGACTAAAGGTGAAAGGATGGGGAAAAACATACCATGCACATGGACTCAGCAAAAAAGCTGGAGTATCCATCCTCATTTCAGATAATGTGGACTTCAAGCCAAAGTTAGTCAGAAGGGATAATGAAGGTCATTTCATACTGCTTAAGGGAAGCATAAATCAGCAAGATATAACAATCATAAACATCTATGCCCCAAACAGTGGCTCATCCATGTATGTCAAACAAATCCTTCTCAATTTCAGAAACCAAATAGACCATAACACAATAATACTAGGTGATTTTAACACGCCTCTCTCACCACTGGACAGATCTTCGACACAAAAATTGAACAAAGAAACCATAGATCTCAATAACACAATCAATACTTTAGACTTAACGGACATTTATAGAATATACCATCCAACCAAGAGCGAATACACTTTCTTCTCAGCAGCACATGGATCCTTCTCTAAAATAGACCATATACTATGCCACAAAGCTAATGTTAGTAAATACAAGAAGATAGAGACACTAGCATGTATTCTATCAGATCATAATGGATTGAAGTTAGAAATAAATGAAAGAGTAAAACACAGAAACTATTGCAACATCTGGAGATTAAACAATATGCTATTATATGATGAATGGATAACAGAAGATATTAGGAAGGAAATTAAAAAATTCTTAGAGGTAAATGAGAACAAAGAAACATCATATCAAAATCTCTGGGACACTATGAAAGCAGTACTTAGAGGGAAATTTATTTCATGGAGCGCATTTAATAAAAGAAGTAAAACTCAACAAATAAACAACCTAACACTACAGCTCAAAGCCCTAGAAAAAGAAGAACAGAACAGCACCAAAAGTAGTAGAAGACAGGAAATAGTTAAACTCAGAGCTGAAATCAATGAAATTGAAACAAAAGAAACAATACAAAAAATTGACAAAATAAATAGTTGGTTCTTCGAAAAAATAAACAAAATTGATAAACCTTTAGCCACACTAACAAAGAGAAGACGAGAGAAAACCCAAATCACTAAAATTCGGAATGAACAAGGAAATATCACAACAGACACGATTGAAATAGAAAACATAATTAGAAGCTATTTTGAAAATCTATACTCCAACAAAATAGAAAATTTCGAAGACATCAACAGGTTTCTAGAGACATATGAATTGCCTAAACTGAACGAGGAGGACATACACAATTTAAATAGACCAATTTCAAGTACTGAAATAGAAGAAGTCATCAAAAGCCTACCAACAAAGAAAAGTCCGGGACCAGATGGGTTCTCAGCTGAGTTCTACAAAACCTTTAAAGAAGAGCTCATTCCAATACTTCTCAAAGTATTCCATAAAACAGAAGAGGAGGGAACCCTCCCAAACTCATTCTATGAAGCCAATATCACACTGATACCTAAACCAGATAGAGACTCATCAAGGAAAGAAAATTTCAGACCGATATCCTTAATGAACATCGATGCAAAAATTCTCAACAAAATTTTAGCAAATCGCATACAAAAACATATTAAAAAGATAGTGCACCATGATCAAGTGGGTTTTATCCCAGGGATGCAAAGTTGGTTCAACATCAGGAAATCAATAAACGTAATTCACCATATCAATAGACTTAAAGTCAAGAATCACATGATTATTTCAATAGATGCAGAAAAAGCATTTGATAAAATACAGCACCCCTTCATGCTCAAAACACTAGAAAAAATAGGGATAGTGGGAACATTCCTTAACATTGTAAAGGCCATTTATGCTAAGCCCACGGCTAATATCATTCTAAATGGTGAAAAACTGAAAGCATTCCCCCTAAAAACTGGAACAAGGCAGGGATGCCCTCTTTCACCACTTCTATTCAACATCGTTCTTGAGACTCTGGCCAGAGCAATTAGACAAACCAAAGAGATTAAAGGGATACGAATTGGGAAAGAAGAACTCAAACTATCCCTGTTCGCTGATGACATGATTATATATTTAGAGGAACCTGGAAATTCCACCAGAAAACTCTTAGAACTCATAAGTGAATTCAGCAAAGTAGCAGGTTACAAGATCAATGCCCATAAATCCAACGCATTTTTATACATAAGTGATGAATCTTCAGAAAGAGAAATTAGGAAAACTACCCCATTCACAATAGCCTCGAAAAAAATAAAATACTTGGGAATCAATCTCACAAAAGAGGTGAAAGACCTCTACAATGAGAACTATACAACACTAAAGAAAGAAATTAAAGAACACCTTAGAAGATGGAAAGATCTTCCATGTTCTTGGATAGGAAGAATTAATATTGTCAAAATGGCCATACTACCTAAAGTGCTATACAAATTCAATGCAATTCCAATTAAAATCCCAATGACGTACCTTACAGAAATAGAGCAAGCAATTATGAAATTCATCTGGAAGAATAAGAAACCCAGAATAGCTAAAGCAATCCTTAGCAGGAAGAGTGAAACAGGGGGTATTGCAATACCAGATCTTCAACTCTACTACAAAGCAATAGTAACAAAAATGGCATGGTATTGGTACCAAAATAGAAAGGTAGATCAATGGTACAGAATAGAGGACACGGACACAAACCCAAATAAATACAATTTTCTCATACTAGACAAAGGGGCCAAAAATATGCAATGGAGAAAAGATAGCCTCTTCAACAAATGGTGCTGGGAGAATTGGAAATCCATATGCAACAGAATGAAAGTAAACCCATATCTCTCACCATGCACGAAACTAAACTCAAAATGGATTAAGGACCTTGGAATCAGACCAGAGACCCTGCAGATTATAGAAGAAAAAGTAGGTCCAAATCTTCACCTTGTTGGTCTAGGATCAGACTTCCTTAACAGGACTCCCATAGCACAAGAAATAAAAGCTAGAATCAACCACTGGGATAGATTCAAACTAAAAAGCTTTCTCTCAGCAAAGGAAACTATCAGCAATGCGAAGAAAGAGCCTACAGAATGGGAGAATATCTTTGCCAATCATACTTCAGATAGAGCACTAATCTCCAGAATCTATAAAGAACTCAAAAAACTTTACTCCAAGAATTCAAATAATCCAGTTGACAAATGGGCTAAGGAAATGAATAGACACTTCACAGAAGAAGATCTACAAGCAATCAACAAACATATGGAAAAATGTTCAACATCTCTAGTAATAAGAGAAATGCAAATCAAAACCACCCTAAGATTCCATCTCACCCCAATTAGAATGGCGATTATCAAGAATACGAGCAACAACAGGTGTTGGCGAGGATGTGGGGAGAAAGGTACACTCATACATTGCTGGTGGGGCTGCAAATTAGTGCAGCCACTCTGGAAAGCAGTGTGGAGATTCCTTAGAAAACTTGGAATGGACCTTCCATTTGACCCAGCTATCCCACTCCTTGGCCTATACCCAAAGGACTTAAAATCAGCATACTACAGAGACACAGCCACATCAATGTTCATAGCTGCTCAATTCACAATAGCCAGACTGTGGAACCAACCTAGATGCCCTTCAATTGATGAGTGGATAAAGAAACTGTGGTATATATATACAATGTAATATTACTCAGCCATAAAGAATGATAAAATTATGGCATTTGCAGGCAAATGGATGAAATTGGAGAATATCATGCTAAGTGAGATAAGCCAATCTCAAAAAGCCAAGGGACGAATGATATCGCTAATAAGTGGAGGATGACATATAATGGGGGGGAGGGAAGGGTTAGTGTTAGGGTTAGAGTTAGGGTTAGGGAGGGGGTTAAGTATGGAGGAAGGAAGTACTGTATAGAGGGTAAAGAGGGGTGGGAGGGGTGGGGGGAAGGGAAAAAATAACAGAATGAATCAAACAACATTACTCTATGTAAATTTATGATTACACAAATGGTATGCCTTTACGCCATGTACAAACAGAGAAACAACATGTATCCCATTTGTTTACAATAAAAAAAAAAAAAAGAAGTTCAGAAATATGCAAATAACCTGAGAGTTGCCCCTGTCTTTTCTTTCTCTGTTTCTTTTTTCTACAGAGGCACTATCTAATGTATAAAAAATGCAGAATGAGTATTTTGGGGATAAATACTGAGGTGATGTGTAACCCTACATAGATACTCATATACACAGTCCCCTCTCAGAATGCCAGGGCCCCTTCTGGCCTTACATACACTGGGAAAGACAGCAGTTGAGAGTTGCACACTGCCACCGTCCCACAGGGCTGGCAGACAAAGTTCAGGAGAATAGAGAAAGAATAGGGCATCTGGAGTTGGCCAGTGCAATCTCAGGCCTAACTAGATTAGGCAGCACAGTTCTCATAAACTAATGCTTTGAAATAGAAAACTTCAAGAGAGCAATTTAACTCTGTAAGTTTGATTCGTAAACCTTGTAATCCCATGTGTATGAGATGAGTCTCACATTGAGGGAAGATTCCTATGGACTTATAAGTCACAACTTATACATGCATGAGTGCACACACACACACACACACACACACACAGATACACATGGGAAGGGAGAAAAGGAGGGAGAGAAAAACATCAAAGACATCAAGGACAAAAAAGGATTAATCTGCACTGGTCACTCTGTTGAATATCTCAAATATTGTACCAGGCAGTCCGGGGCTTCTTTTTCATGGCGTTCACAGTATAAAGAGGCACAGACAAAGAACAATCCCAACCAAATGGCCTTGAAGACATTCCTTGACCCCTCTATGCCTCAATTTTATTATCCATAAAAATGAATTAATAATGAAACTCATCTCATTGGTTGGTTGAAAGAATTAGAAAAGATAATCCATGTATAAAGTTTAGATTGTAAGTGCTCAATAACAGTTGGCTGTTTATAGTATTAATAGGGAACCCCAGGGTGCTATGGCAGTACATAGAAGGAATACCTAAGTTATATGTGGAGATTTGTGGAAGAGATCTTGGGAAAAGTATTATCTAATGAGAGTGCTATGTTGGAAGGTTTGTGCCCCCTCAAAATTCATATGTTAAAGCTTAGTACTCAATGTTGGTAATTTCAGAAGTGTGGTATTTCTGTGACATGATTAAGACACTCGGGCTTCATCCTCATGAATGAGAGCAGTGCTTTTATAGAAGATTCTGGCAAACTTCCTTTCCCTCTTCTACATAGCTAGAAAGTGTCATCTTTGAATCAAAGAGCAGAACCTCACGAGGCACTAAATCATTTGTGTTTTGATCTTGAACTTCCCAGTATCCAAAACTGTGAATAATATATTTATGTTGTTCATAAATTACCTAGTCTTAAGATATTTTGTTACGGCAGCCAGAACATACTAAGACAGTGAGTCATGTAAGGCTAGTAAGAAGAAGCCAGGTCCAAGAGCAATAGGGTGAAAGTAGTTCAAACATTGTAACACCACATACAAAACCCCAAGAATGAAGTCATCCTATTATGTCTAAAGAAGACCAACAAACACAGTAGATACCACATCAGCTATCTACTGATACATAACAAATCACCCTAAATTTAGCAGCTGAAAACATGCTACATACAAGCATACAATAACTGCTCAGCTTCTGTTATTATGTGCATTTGATGCACATTTAAACTTCAGCTTGAGCTAGATAAATAATTTTGAGGGAAAAGGTATAGCATCTTATCTTTGACCCTATGCCAGTCCACAAACTTAAAAGGCAATGAGGAAGTAGTCAAACAAAGAATTCTAGCAAAATCTGGCCAGTAAATACAGAAAGAATGGCCGGCAAAGCTCAATCTTTCATCATCTTGCTTTCATACAGCTTTTTTATTTTTTTTAACCTTGTCAGCTCCTTTTAGTTTCTTCCTTTCCCCTCTTCTATTATTTATTACTTAAGCTCCAAACCTATGATTTATTTATTCAAGGAATGAGTCAAGGGATGCATTTATCTAACTGCCTCACACAAAATGAGAACACGTTGTGCAGTTGGACTCTTTCTACTGATTTCCATTTCTTCTGTCACTTTTTTCTTAGAGTGGTCGGAGAACTGTATCTAAACTCAGGAAAGAAAGAAAGAAAGAAAAAAGAGTTTTAAATGTCCTGCTTTTACACAAAGATAATCACAAGTCAGTTTTTTCATGGGGCCAGTGAAACAAATTTTGCAAACAGAAAAAAATAAATCCTCCAAGGGCCACAAATGAACTAGGAAAGGTGAATATCCTAAGTGTTGACCCTTCAGATTAACTTTGATTATTTAAAGGTTTGGTCATTTCTAAAGCAGTCAGACTGTGATTCGTCTGGGGTGTGGGTAGTTTTTCTTTTCTGGGAGATGATCTCTGGAACTTGATACCAGATGAAACCCAAGTTCACAGTCAAGTTACAGAGGTGAGAATGGGGAGGAGACCTTTACTGGGATTACCAAATAACCAAGCCCACACTGCATGCTCCCTCTCCACTGTCTGGGTCATAAGAAATTATCTCATTTTCTTCTTCTCCTTATCTTCTATCAAGAGGCTGTCTTGTTAAGCCTTGTTGCCAGATGTGTACTTATGGAGGCCCTGGGTCCTTGCAACAGCCTCTGGCCCTGCCTCCTCACTCTCCTCTGATCATTTTCAGCACCATGTCCTGGAATCTCATGGAGAACTTCTTTAAAATATACAGACTGACTCAGTTGGTTTGTGGTGGGGCCCTAGATTCTGGCCAAGTTTAGGAAATGCTGATCTACAGGCTACTATAGCTATGCACTGTCATGTCCCACATGACCCTCCAATCCACTTCTCCAGCCTCTCCTCCATCCCTACTCCTACATTACTCAGGTCCCCTGAACCTACCATGGCCCCGCCAGACCTCTAGTCCTTGTCACAAGCTCTTCCTTTTACTCACAGTCTTTACTCGCCAGCTGGTCCTCATGAGTCAAGAGCTGACTAAATCCTAACTTGCCCTCTGGAGGCCTTCCTTGGCAGGCTGCTCTCCTCTGTTAGGCATCCTTTTTCACGTTCTCTCTCTGCTTAGTGCATGTTTAGCTAATTGCACCTCATCTGCTAGCTTTAGGACAGAGTTGGACAGCTTTTTTCTGGAAATGGTCAGATCATAATCTTTTTAGGCTTTGCAAGCCCATTTGGTCTTCGTTGTGGCTACTCAGCTCTGATGTAATATGAAAGTGACAATATGAAATAAACAAACAAGATTGTATTCAATTAAAACTTATTTGAAAAAAAAATTGGTGGACCCAACTATCACAACTCTATTATTGGACAAAGAACGTAGATAAGAATGGACAATTGGGGCTTTCATGGTGAAAGTTTCTAACCTCAAGTAACTTACATTCTAGTTGGGGATATAAATAAGCAAAATCACAATTATAATAATGTTACAAAGCAAATATTACCAGGTATACAATTAAATATAATTTAATTGTATACAATTAAATATAATTTAATTGTATTCAATTAAAACTTATTTGAAAAAAAAATTGGTGGACCCAAAAAAAGTTGGGTCAGAGTTTCTGACCACTGCTCTGGGTCCCAAAGACTCAATTTATAGTTGGGCTCCATGTTTAACTCTATTACCTTGGTTAGGTTAGCCCATCTTTCCAAGTCTCAGTTTCTTTATTAGATATACATCACAGTAGAGACTTTTTAGTATTATCTTGCTTGGGCTACTATAACAAAATGCCTTAGATTGGATAATTTATAAAAAAAAAACAGGAGTTTATTGCTTGTTCATCTGTAAGACAGAAGTTCAACATCAACAGCAGTAGGAGATTCAGTGTCTGATGAAGGCTCCCTGTTTGCTTCATAGGTAATGCTTTATTGTTGGGTCCTCACATGGCAACAAGGCAAAGGAGTTCCCTGGAATCTCTTTTATAAGGGTGATAACCCCTTTTATAAGGGTGGAAACCTGATGAATTAATCACTTCCCAAAGATTCCCACCCCTTAATATTGTCAGCATTGCTTATTAGCTTCCAAATATGAGTTTTGAGGGCACACCAATTTTCAGGACATAACATGCATTAAATGAGATAATGCTAAATACATTTGGTAAAAACCTGGTAATATTTGCTTTGTAACATTATTATAATTGTGATTTTGCTTATTTATATCCCCAACTAGACTGTAAGTTACTTGAGGTTAGAAACTTTCACCATGAAAGCCCCAATTGTCCATTCTTATCTACATTCTTTGTCCAATAATAGAGTTGTGATAGTTGGGCATGTGCCTTCCAAGTGAGGGACTGTACTCAGTCTCTGGTGCCACCTGGTATGGTCATGTGACTAGGTCCTGGATAATGGGGAGAGAGAGAAAGAGAGAGAGAGGGAAAGAGAGAGAGAGATGATGATGATGATGAGGTGGGAAGGTGGGGAGAGAGAGAGAGAGAGAGAGAAGTGGGGTGCAGGGAGAGATAGGTAGGTAGGATTGTGCCACCTCTGTGCCAAGTTCTCCCCAGAGATGGGTGTCTTTAGTTGGTCCTTTTTCTTACTTCAGGTGGGAAGTGGCAGAAACAGGAGCAGCCACTTTAGACCCAGGGCAACTTTAGTAATTGTATTTTGGACTCTTTGTTATGGTAGCTGAGTCTCTACTCTGCCTGACTATCTCTAGACTTTTTGAGAAGGGCTGACTCGAAAAACCTGACTCATCCATTCATTCTTCCTGGCTCTCACATACAAGTTACCAACATGAGCTCATGACCTCTTTGCTACTTCCTGATTTATTTTATTTTGAGCTATCTATTAGGCTTTAAGTTCTTAACATGGTGATGCCGTCCTATATTTCTGCCTCTGGAATCTTTAGACCTTGTGCTTCATACATGCTCCTTTTGATTTTCCTCTAGGAATTATGGTCTAGCCCATCCCTCTGACTAATCCTCAACCCCTTGCATACCTAAGAACTCTCCAGGAAATCATGCAGAAGCCAATCTTGACCCCCAGACATTTGGACTAGAGCTCTTCTCTACCTTCCACACCTCCCTAAGGAGTAGCACAGGAGGAATTAGTTGGAAAAAAAAACAAAAACAAAAAACTAATGAATGACAGGCATACAGCAATCAATTCTAACCATCCAAATTTATTTTAAAATGCCAGTATGTTTTCTCTTTCCACATTTCAACAGACTTGAGATTCTAAGTGCTTACCCTGTGATGAGTTAGTTCCATGTGACCCATTTTATCACTAGCATGGGAAAGAGTGAAGCAAAGTGATAGATATGATTAACCAGAGGGCAAGAAATTATCCTCCAGGTGTTCCAGCATGTGGGGCAGCACAGTTATGGATGAACTCTTGCTGCCTGCTGATGCAGACCTCTCTGTCTAAACTGCTGGGCGGGCAGGTGTGCGGGCTGGGTTATTATAAATGCCTCTCAGAAGTATGGGGCTTAAAATAATTTCATCTTGTAGTTTTTCATAATCATGGGTATTTGAGTTTTTAATTATTTCCAAAGACAGTGAGGGCTAAAATGATGGATGTTTTCAAAGAGAGCTTAGAACTGCACCCCGCTTTACTGGCACCTGGGAGACCCAGATGTTCACCTGGAGTTGGACAAGAAGGGAGTTAAGTTGATAAGAACTCAGGAAGAGCCTGTTTTGCCTGCGTTCGTGAATAGGGAAAGAGAAGAAAAGAATATTCTGTCTCTTGTGGCCTGAAAACAACAGGAGGAAAGAATTCACCAGTGTAAACACAACTCCCTTTTCCTGACAGAATAAATGAGAAGCAACTAGGATGGAGATTTCTCTTCTCACCAAGTAGCATCTTTAGCCTGCTAGCCTGCAAGGTATCTGAGGAGCAGAAAATATAATTTTGTCTAGTTTTACCAAACAATAGACTTTCCTCATCTTAAAAAAAATAATAAAAAGTACGCTAATGCTTAAATATTTTTGGAGTTAACTCAATATAATTTCCATATTTTATGCACTCCACGAAAATCTGCCTTTATGCTTAGTGGAAAATTTAAGTGCCCTGATAAATCCAGAGAGTGGGAAGCAAGACGGGTTAGTGAGAGTAGATTATAGCTCTGATCCTGCCCGTGCTGTTTGTGGGTAATAAAGAGTAGCCGAACCTGATAGAATCATCTCGAAGAGGAATAGGGGCTTGAAAGACGAGAGAGCTGCTTTGGTCTCGGGTGAATATGCATTTTCTGCCGCCAGATTAAGGATTCATTTTGTCCTTGACACAGCATGAAATTCAATCTGTGCCTACTTACCCTACAGACAACAGCCTGCCAGGGGTCGTGCGAAGATTTTATAATAGGACAGGCAACAGTCTTTAGGAGAAAAAATAAACATTTGGGAAATTGTATTTCAGAATCGCTTCTCTCCCTCTACCTCCTTCCCCAACCCATCATGCAATTCTGGTTCAGTGAAATGCAGCATTTAATATTTTGGAAATCATTCTCGAACAGATGGGGGAAGAGGCAGGAGGCAGCATCCACTGCTGTCCTTCACCATCTCTCTACCTCCCCTTCTTTTCAACAAAGCAATTCAAGCAGCGACTGTTTCTCCTCTGAAGTGGTGCGGGGGGACAGTGTGATTTACTCTTGGCTTTTCTTTGAGACCCTTCTAAGTTGAAGTCTCCCACAAGCTCCATTGGAATCTGACTCCTAAGGTTTAGATGTTTGGAGAGAAGAGAAGGAGGTGGGGACAGGAACATCTTTCTGTCCCTAGCAGAATGAGGCTCAGAACCCTTGGTTTCCGTGGAACCATGAGAGTGACTCTTCATACTCTCTTGAACTAAAAATATCTTTCCAGATGAAGAAACTCCTAATCTAATTAGCTGTCACCAGGCATCTTGGGTGCCACACTGTTTAACTAGAAGATGGCAGGAGCAGGAGAGAAGGGGCTGCAGAGGGGAAGATGCCCACAGTGATAGATTCCTTTTCAGTGGATGTGGTTGGGATGGGGTAATGGATTCACATTCTTTGTGAAGATGTTGGGTAGTTTCATACTGGGGGGGGGGCGGGTTGGCCTATGATGAACACTTGTTTTTCCATAGTGCTTCTTGTTCCTTCCAGGCAGCATGATCAAGTTCTTTGTGTAGCAAAGAAATACTATCAAACTTGTTTAATTATCCTGAAGGGTCTTGATTTATAATGTGCTTCCCCACTGTCAGACCTCTCTGCTAAGATCACATGGCCTAAGTGTTTGCCTTGGGATAGGAGGTCAGTCACTGTATAGTGCTTCCTGGTGTGGACATGAACTTGTGGAGAGATTACACAGAGTGTGGCGGGAGGGCTCCTTCTGCTTGGATTATAGAATCTATATGCAGAACCTCTATCCTATGGAAGAGGTCAGGACAAAGTCAGAGGGCCTCATTTTAAAAGATGGCTTTGGTTGGTTGTACTCTTCTGGTCTGTTTGGAAAGGTTTCCTAAAGGATTTGAGGAAGAAGTGATCTAGTTTTTGGTAAACAGTGGCCATTTTGGGGTGAGGCAAGTCCCAGGGTAATAAGGTCATGAAGAAGGAGGCTATAATTGAACTGAGGCCTTGAGGACAATCAGCCAGGCCTCAGATGCCCACAGGACCACAGGCTGAGTAATTGCTGCCCTGGACAACTGTCCCCAGGCCACTTTCCCAAGTCTTTAGCCACCTAATGTGCCTGGTGACTCTTCAACCAGCTCTACCTCCCTCTTTTCCGGCACCCAGCGGTGACACCAATAGGCTCCAGGCTCAGTCTGAAAGGGTTATAGCTGCTGGTGGTGCATAAGCAATCATCTCAACTCTAAGCCTGCAGCTTTGCTCAGCAATACTGAGTGGATGCTGCAAACTACATTTCCTAGACCCTCTGTGGGACACACCTGCCAGTGGAAGGTTCAGGAGGGAGATGGGAAAGCAGGTGGAGGAGGGAAGGGACTATTTCCTGTCTTCCATTCCAGGGCCCCATCTCCTTTGCCCCTCCTGGCTCCATCTCCTGGTTCCCTCTGTGATCCCAGCAGCAGTTGACCTGGGTGCCCTTGGCAGTCAGAGCAGCAGCTGCTAAACCTTTATGATTGAGACTCTGCATAGCACCACCGAGAATGGGTAGAACCAACAGAGAGAAAAGAATGAGCATTCGTATGGTACTCAGGGTCTGGCACATTCAACCAGCAGTAGCTGAAGGGCTCAGTGAGAGGGTGACTTGTTCTTTCCCCACTGCCCACTCAGACTGCAGTGTTAACTCATCCCCTGCCCCTGGAAGAATTCCAGGTCAGCCTGATTATGCATGTGCTCATTTTCAGATAACACACATTTCTCTGGTTATGTGAAATTCCATTTCAGGAAATAAAAATGTCCAGTTCTGGTAGTACAGTTTTCATAATTTTAAATAAAATTCCTTGTTCCCAGCCCATTTCCGGCTTGAGGCTGGATAGCTGTGCCCAGGAAGGGGAATGTGGTCCATTTCATCAGTCTTTCTTTATACTTACTGGCTGAGGCTTCTGACCTGTGGGGATGGTGGTGGAGGGAGAAGAGGTACATTTGGGGTGTGTGCCTCTGGCTGGGTAGATGCCTGCGGTTGGCTGTCTGTAGTGTGAGTTGTCCTAGGGATCTTAACAGAGCCTCCCCTGGTAGAGTTGGTGCCTTCCCTACACCCCATCAGTCACTTCACTCTGCTGTTTCTTCCCTGGTCAGTTGAAGGTGAAGCCCTGTGAGGTCACCTTGCCCTGCAGGCTGTCTTCTCTGGACTGTCCCCATCCTTCCATGTGGTCCTATTCCTTGCCTGCAGCACACTCTTTCTGCTCTGCTGCTTCCGTCACTGCCTTTGCATTCCTCATGGGGCGTCACACATCAGCCCTCTTGGCTGCAGGCTCTGGTCACCGCTATCCAGATCTCTCAGTAGCTTCCTTTTAGTGGTGGGGGGAATGCATCTGCACCTCCCTGACCAGGAGAGCTTTTCCCCAATGCCATCCTAAAACTGGCTGCTCCTAGCCTCAACCCAGGAGGACCTTCGAGGAAGGAGCTAAGCAATGGGCTGCAGACATGGTTTCATTCCCTCCTTTTGCAAGTCCTAGTATTTTGTAGGTGCTCTATTATTTCACTTGGAAGAAATCAGATGGTGGGAGGGTGGGAATAGTTGGTCCTCTATTTTGGGGGCCTCGGATAAAACTTAAGTAGAAATAAATATTTCAGTTCTTAACATCTGTCATAAAAATTATCCTTGATTTCTGAGAAGGTATCCATCATTATTTATATTTTATAGAGAAGAAAATAGAGGCTCAGAGTAAATAAATAAATGTAAGTGGCTAAGCCAGAATTTGAACCCAGGTTGGACTCAGAATTCAAGATGATTATACTTACAGGTATGTTAAGGACTTGGACTTCCCCTCTGGGCTCTGCTCCTGATTGTGGAATCAGCTTGGCACATGACTCTCAGGCTGCCAGTGGGGTAACTGTACATTCAGATTTGTCTGGGCCAGTCCAGGTTGTCCTGGTATTATTGTCAGTTGTGATGCCTCTCCTATCAAACTGACCAGTTTGGACAATAAATTAATTATGTGCTCACCATAATGGTTGGGGCTTGGGGAGTGCCATTCGGAGGGACCAGAAGCACCAGAGGTTTCTTAGGGGAGATAGACTATTTCATACTCTCCAAAGCTTGGGTTAGACTCTGTGGGGGAAGATCTGAAGTTGGGGATGAAGTTCAGGCAGCCTCCTCCAGATCCAAGGATGCCAGGGGACAGCCCCGGGTCAACCCTAAGCCCAAGCTTGGTGCTGTTGGGACGTTGGAAACTAAGAGGAGGTCCTTAGGTCATTGAGAATGTGCCTCTGTGGTACCCTGGCATCTTGTTCTTTCTTTCACTTTCTGGCCATGAGGTGAGTGCCTTTGCTTTGCTTTTTCCATGATGTGCTGCCTCACCACAGGCCCAAAGCAGCAGGGCCAATAGATCATAGACTGGAACCTCCAAAAATTGAGCCAAAACAATGCTTTTTCTCTTTATATGTTAATTATCTCAGATATGTCATTATAGTGATGTAACTGACTAACAGTGGTCTCTTCAGCAACAGTCATAAAGGGCAGAGGTTGAGAAGGGTGTAAGAGATGTGTGTCCACTCTTGATTCTAGATGACTTTTGTGTTTTTTTTTTTTTTTTTTTTTTTGCTATTTTTTGCTTCCTACTATACTTTTCCTAGTTTCAGACATTTTAACCAGAATTGTAACAACCACCTTGAACTTAATAACCTTTTATTTGGGGCTGGGATGAGCTCTGTGATAGGAGACTTGCCTAACCTGTGAGGCCCTCAGTTCAATCCCCAGCACTGCAAAAAACAAAAGCAAAACTTTAATTTGAACTTGAGTTATGTGAGTGAGGTTCAACAGGAGAACAGAACCTGTGTGAAGGAGGGAGTTGGAGACTGGCTCATACTGGATCCTGCCTCCAGCCACCTCCCAGGGATGGGTTCTTGATTGCTGTACCCTCCAACTCAGTGTCAGCTAGGTGGCATCAGTGAGGGAGGCTTGTATTCCCTCTGCCCCCTGTAGGAACCACAGACAGGGAAAGATTGGGGCAAGGATGTTAGCAGCTGTCTCCTGCCCCAGCTGGCAGTGCTGGCACTTGGTGAGCAGGGAAGGTGAGCTCCAGCCCCTATTCAAGTATGATGGAAGACCCTTGGGAGTTGTCTTTTGGCAGTGGGCTGGCGGGTGGGCCCTGCGAAAGGGAGGTGCCTGGTTGGATTGCAGACCCACTGAGCACTGGCAGGAGGAACTCAGCAGCTACCCAGTCTCAGGGTGGGAACCCCAGTTCCTGTGAAGGTCGGCACTTGCCCCAAGTAGCCCCTGTCTGAGGAAATATTTAGTCTAGTGATTCCATGCTTCAAGGAAACCTCCATTTCTCCTTCCAGCATCAACTTTCTCTCTTCTGGGTAGCTCAAAGCAACCTCTAGGGACAAGCTACTAAATAAGAGTAGTAGAATTTCAGTGGTTCCATTTATGAGTTCAGTGCCCTGAGAGTTGCATGTAAGACTGGCATTGTATAATATAAACATGAACATAATCTTCATGTGGGTTATTTAAATTTTTAATTTTTTTAGAATGACAGCAAATGGCAGAGAGAAAAACACCTTGACAAGGTGAGAGGAGACTGCTGAAGGGAGCAAAAAGCTTTATGTTTTAGCACCTTTAATGGAACTTTCCCCTTGCTTTTTGAACAAGGGCACCTGCATTTTTAATATTAGCTGGGTTCTGCCAATTGTGTAGCTGGCCCTGAGCACAGGTTTTGGTGCAGTCCCTTGTGACAACTTGTAGCCTCAGGTAGCTGAAGCTGCAGATGGTCCATCTGCCACTGCTGTACCCCCTGCTTGGGTGTGTGGCATTCAGACTGTTCTTTCCTATTCTCTCCCATGCTTTGCCACATCATTTCCCTAGGTCCTTGCAAAGTCCAAGGGGAAGGCAATGGCCCTCTTGATGCTGTTAGGTGTGTTCTCTGATGATGAACTGATAACCTAGAGTTGCCTTCATACTTCCACCCCATACAGTCACTGCTCAGCATCTTTGGGGGATTGGTGCCATGACCTCCATTGGATCTCCAAGTCCATGGATGCTCAAGTACCTTATGTAAAATGACATAGATTTGCATATGACCTGGCTACATCTTCCGATGTACTTTAAATCACCTCTAGATTACTTACAGTACCTAACAAATGCAAATTGTAGGTAAATAGTTGTTACACTATATTGTTTAGGGAATTATCACAAAAAGTCTGCACGTCTTCAGCACAGATGCAGACATGATGGGCCTAACTATGCTTTCTATCTGCATTTAGTAGGATTCATAGATGCTGAACCTGCTGATATGAGGGGTGACTATATATACGTTCATCATCTGAGTAACACACTCGAATCCCTCTCATAGTGCCGGATGCCTGATAAGAGTCAATAAAAGTTGGTTTCCCTCCCCTTTCCTTGCCTTCCATGAGTCTGTCCTGTTTGTGATTCTGCCTTCATTTTTTCACATACACATCTTCCAGGGGCTGGGGCTGTAGCTCAGTGTTAGAGCACTTGCCTAGCATGTGTGAGGCTCTGGGTTTGATTCTCAGCACCACATAAATAAAAATAAATAAAATGAAGTAAAAAAAAAAATCTTCCAGCACAGTCCCACTGTCTTCAGGGAGGAATGGGAGGCTGGTCTGTCCCCCGCTGCCTTTGGTAGAGCACACTGATGGCCATCAGGAGCCAAGCAGTCTGCTCTGCCCAGCCCCATCTTGCTTCCTCAGACAGAAACCCAGGTGGAGCAGCCCCAACCTGCTCTTTGACTTCCAGGAGAAGCCACTGGCTGCCTGTGCCCTCTCTGTGCACTTGTCATTTCCTTCTGGACTCCCACCTGCCATCTTTAGGGTTCTGGCAGCAGCCTCACTGAAGCTGAAGAGTAAGAGAAACCCTTTGCTTCCATTTGCCTAGAACTAAAATGGTTGGGGATGTGCCTTTCATGGCAGATTTTGCTGATCAGGGAAATCTGCACCTGTTTGGAGTTGGCATCACATTTAGAGAGAGCAAGGGAAAACAGAAACAAAGGCCAGCACATCCGGAATGATTACTGCCAAAATTACTTACCAAAGACATCTGCGAAGGCATGAGCCATTCGGGAGGGATGTGAAAATGAGCCCCAGCTGAGTCTCCCAGCAAAATGATTCCCCTGGGCTGTGAACCTAGGCAGCACAATTTATTTACATTATTTATGCACTCAAGTGGTTGGGAGGCTCCAGCTTGGGTAGTTATGAGAGCAGATAGCCTGGTGTTATTTCGTGCACAGTGCATTGTAACAGTGATGCATTGCCACTTTTTGTGTGTCAGAGGGTGTGCGGGGCACAGCACTTAGGATCTGAATGAAATTTCTAGGCCATTGGAACTGCGAGCTAAGCTGTACAAATGCAGGTGTGCTTCCCAGCTCAGCATAAAACCAACTGGTCCACAACATCCTGAATGCATGATGGATGAATAAATGAGTCAAAGCTTCATCTGGACTCAGAAATATGTCCTAAATTTTGGTCCTGGAGATGGCTTTCTTGGAAAACACGCCAATTTCTGTTACAATTCACTTTAAGAGTTCATGACCTCATGGAGCAATTTTGATTTTTCAACGATGTTGTGGTCTTTTAAAGCCCTTAATCCATATACACAAAAGCACTGGATGGATGATTCTGGCTGATTAATGGAGCGATGGAGATAGAAAGGTCTCCATGTAGCCTGCATGTCTGGAGGTAAGAATCACTTAATCTGATTCTGAGGCCCATTCACACAAATCATTCATCTATGGATATACTCCTCTGAATCCCTTAAGAGGCTGGGAGAGTCAATTGATGTCTCCCAGTGGCAGAGAGGGAAACTTCCTTTTCCACCCCAAACCCCTCCAGGGAAGCTAGAGGATGGCCCAGTCTTACAGTGATGGATCTCTAGCCTGGGCTTCCATGGAAACTGCAACTTGGTCATACAGATGGGAACCGAGAATGACCAGGACATCCAGAAGGGAACAGGGGCGTGGGATGTGGGAATCCAAGAGCTTCCCTCAGTGGCTCTGGAAAGTCTAGTGTTTCACCTAGATCTGCATTATTCTTATTATTCTTATTATTTTCTTTTTCACAGTGTTGGAGTTTGAACCCAGGGCCTCGTGCATGTTAGACAAGTGCTCTACCACTCAGCTACACCCCAGCCCCATATTCATTAATTTATTTGTTCATTGGTTCTTTGATCCATCCAACAAATATTTCTAAGTTGCATACATATGTCATGGGCCTTTACATTTGCTATCCTCCTTTCTGCCCTTCTGAGAACCTAAAGACAAAGGCGATTGAAAGTGAGGACTGTGTGTTTTTTGCCATGGGAACACTAAGCCAAGTCTAGCCCTTGGTGTGTCACTGAAATAATCATCCAGGAAATGCTGTGGAATGCATGAGTGGGTGAATGAGGGAGTGAGAAGCTTCTGAAAGTGGGGAGAAAACACTTTTCAACAGTGATGTGACCTCAGGGTCTGTTTCCAGGAACATGTGGGTGGTGAGTTTTCTCCCAACAGTACTGGTGGCCCAGATATTTGTGGCATTTGGGCATTTAGAGTTTAGAGCTTTTGCTCAGCTATTTGGGAAGCTCCTGCAGGCTAGAGTTTGGCAGTCCTCCTCAAGTCATTCAGATGTGCATCTTTAGCTTAGTGGACACAAGAACTTGTTCCATCAGTACAAATCACAGTGTCTGAACTTGTGGTCCATTGAGAAGGACATGCAAAGGATGAAATATTTCAGTTGGTGCCTCTTTTTGTTTTCTTATTTGGAAAAGATTCCAGATTTCCATGACTCTTATTATCCATCCTGCAGCCTCTTATAACATTATCATTACAATTTCTAGTCTCCAAGAGTCAATGAAACAAATTAAGTTTTGCATTTTATAGACTGCATTCTTTTCTATTTCTTTCTCAGGTGTGTTTCTGATGTGTCATGGAAACGAATGTAAATTGATCACCTTAAAGTAAGTTCTAGCCTCCTCTTTCTCACAGAGATGGTCTGTGCACTTTGACTTCACTCAACCAGAAAAGAACATTCTATTGTGATAAGCACACCAGCTTTTACAATTCATACCTTCACAGAATTTCTTCTCATATGGAATTCCATCTTTGGGATCTACACCCTTTAAAAAAGAAATGATGAGATTAGTAATGTTGTTTTTTTAAATTTAGGAGAAACCTACACTAAATCCTTCCCAGCTGACTTTTAGAAGTACAAAAGCAAATTGATAAAGCCCTTTAAAGTCTCTTATTTATTTATTTTTTGTTCTTTTTAGATATACATAACAGTAGAGTGGATTTTGATGTATTATACATGCATGTAGTATGACTTATTTTAATTAGATCCCATTCTTGTGGTTATACAGATCAAGAACCTAGACCAAAGATCCTGCACCTATTAGAAGTAAATGTAGGTCCAACTATCCATCATGTCAGCCTAGGAAATGATTCCACTCCAAGACTCCTACAAGAAGTAAAATCAAGAATCAATAAATGGAATGGTATCAAACTAAAAAGCTTCTTCACAGCAAAGGAAATGATCAAGAACAAGAAGAGAGTCTACAGATTGGGAGAAAATCTTTTCACCTCAGATGGAGCAATAATCTCCAGGATATATAAAGAACTAAAAAAAACCCAACACCTTTAAAGTCTTTTGAGACCCTACAACATAGCAACACTGTGTAAGTGAGCTGAGCTTAAGAGGAATGGGCGGGGCGGGGGGGGAATAAGAAGAGATCCAGAAACTGGGTCTCCTCTTTCAGAGGACTGAGGGCAGTTTTCTGGGAGAGATGCACAGGCCAAGAGTCTCCCTCCTTGGAGCACTGAGGGCTGACAAGTGACTGTGACACAAGGTCAGGTAGGTTCTGCAGTCCCTGAGCTGGAGACCTCAGTGTCCAGGCATCTCCAGCACCTAAATTGATGCTTCTAGAGCTGCAATTTTCAACCAGGGCTGATTTTCCCCAATACATTACAACTTCACACTCAACCCAGGGACAATGCTAATGTCTGGAGACAATTTTGGCTATCACAACATGGGGGGAGTCCTCTAGGATCTAGAGGGTCGAGGCCAGTGAGACTGCTGAACATCCTACAGTTTACAAGACAATCCCAATAACCACGAATTATTTCAAATGTCAATAGTGCCAAGATTAAGAAACCCGAAGGGAATTTGGGTCTGGGGGGGGGGGCACTGAGTTGCCACAGCTAAAGCTTCCTAACATCCCCTTGCAAAGGACATGAAGAGTAAATATTCCAAAAGAGAAGTGCTTGATAGTCAGAGATGTGCTGGAATTAGCATACCCACTCTCCTGGCCTTTGGGGCTCCCAGTGCATATTAAAACATTAAAGATGCTGAATCCAGAAGGAAAGAGAACTGTTTGACTTAATTGGATCCCATGCTCCCTAAACTTAACAGGATGATGGAGCCCCTCCCTCCATGCCTATTACCACCACACTCAACACCTTGGTCCTGGAGACACAGTTTGGGCAATGTTGGCTCTGAGGGTTGTAAAGTCGCCCTCTTGTTCCTGATTTTGTGATTCTGTGAGTCATTTTTGCTGCAGAAGGGATAGGTAGGAAGGTGAGGCATCTCTCCCATTACTGATGATGAATGCTGAGTTTTGCCTTCCGGAGTTCACATTGGGTTTTCCCCTGGTCTTTGCATGGCCCTGTTCCTTATGTAGGGTGGCATGTGGTGAGAACAAGGACGGTAGTCCTCCTTGTCCCCCAACATGAGAATGAGACTTGGTTTTATTTGAGTAAGAGTTACGCTGGGGTTCTTGACACCTTAAAACTCTCAGGGAGATGTCTTCTCTTTCTCCATGAAAAAGCTATGTGACCAAGAACAGGGTGGCAGACATGGGCTGTGGTATAGAATCGCCATGCCTTCCACTTCCCAGGAGCCACAGGACTGGAATACACATAGTAGGTGATTGCAAGCCTGGACCATTCATGTCCTGGGGAGAGGGAAATGTTTATGGGAATGTTCTCTTCCTCATGCAAGCAGGTTTCCTTTGAGACCAGGGAATCTTAAACTTCATGAGTCCTTGTTTACTTAACTCTTATCTGTGAATGTTGGGAGTGACTGGGAGCTATAGAATGTTCTACGTGAAGAGAGGAGGCCATGCTATAATCAGGACACATTTTCGTGTAAGCACTTCTGGTTGACTGGAAAAGACTATCTCAAAGGGACTGTAATTTCTAAGACTTCTGTAATCTTTTAGGATTTCCTTTATTGCACAAAATAATTATTTCCTTTCACAGTTCATTTTATCTATGTTTGGGACTTTTTTCCTTCACAAAGATCCCTCAAAGTGTGTAAATTAAGACCGCAAAACTTGAGTCTTCTGCCATTGCTGTCCAAGGATAAGTACTTGGATGGTTTTCCACCTTCCTTCCCTTTTCTCTGCCTGGGAGCTGCAAACCCATTATTCACAGGGAACTGAGACACCAACATCAGGTGCCTTGAAGTGTGGGTAGTGAGGTAAATACAGGGTGATTTTCACTCTGTCTGACTGTGCTTATGAAATCGATAAAAATGGCTGCCAAAAAATGGTGACAGGATGTGATTTACTCCAAAAGCTGTGTGGGTTGCTGTAAAACTTTGTGAACACCACTCATTTCATTTCACGATGTTTAGACAGAATGAAGGGACTAGACGTGGTGACCAGTGAGCAAAGCTGGGAGGGTTGAGATTGTGAGAGCCTCAGCCCTCATCACATCACGGCTGCTCTTCATGTGTGATGCAAATGCTATACCCTCCCCCAGGAAGCGGAAGAGTAACCGTGGGCTGTCCTCTCCTTCCTTACCTGTGACTAAAGCAAATGGGCAGTGGGCTTTGGGGGATGGCAGAAAATAAGAGACAGTATTAAACTTGAATTTTATTGCTTACCCAAATGCCATTACAATTTGAATCCCGATGCACATCCCAGCTGTCTGGCCTAAAAAGAAAACATCAGCTTTGGTCTTGGTATATGCTTATCCCTCCATGAATGTTAGATTTCATGACTGAATGAATGAATGAAGGCTACACAAAATGCCACTGAAAGTCAACAGTGTTCAAGAGCACCCCCTACCCCTGGTTGTGTGACACAGAAGACTCCATGGGCTCTCTTGCATTATTAACCTTGGATTGGGGTATTTACTGGGAATCCTGAAACAAATTCAGTCTTTTTCATGATTGACTCTATTCGTGGACTGTATTCTTTTGGAATGGCGCTGGTGAGCATAATGAACAAATCTGCAGTCCATTTTATTTAAGTAGGTGAAGCTATTTAAATAGTACCTCAAAAATGCCCAAACATCTGGTTAATTCAGTGCTTTGGCACTGTAATCACAGTACAAGTGAAGGTTGGCAGACCCATTTTTGAAGTCAGAGAAGTGATTGTGAACATCAGCCCAGGACTAAAGCATGATGTGATTTCCACTTTTTACTCCAGTGGGGACAGACCCCTATTCCTGGGCCCATCTTGCATGTAGAACTCATGTGGCAGGCTGCATAAATGTCCACATTATCCATCTATTTACTTGGTGCTCCCCCTGGACTGAAAGCATGGTGAGAAGGGATGGATATATATATACACAGATGAATATATATATGTATATATATTTCATTTACCACCTAACATGATACAAAGTACTTTGCAAATCTTAGGTGCTCAATAAGGATTTCTTGGACAAATCAAGATATGAATGATGTTTTTTCTTTTCACCAAGCTTTACTTCCATTGAGCATGAGGTCCCTTCTGCCTGAGGGTGGGAATCCCTTAGGCTCCAGGAAGGAATTATGCCTCCTGCCTCCTTTTTGAAGGTCATTTTTAAAATCGGTGACTAGTGGAGAGTTACCTTCTGCCAGGATAGGTTGTCTTGTCGTGGTCGTTACAGTCTCTCCCTCGCCAGTGATAGCCCCGCAGCGTCTGCAGTTGAAGAGCACACATGGGAGGGGTCAGGCTTGCTTTGATGGCACCCATAGCAGAGGTTAATCAGAGTTATCTCAGGGGTTTTGACTTCTGCAGTTTTTAATTCAAATAAAGTCATGGAACACTAAAGAACATTAAGAAAATCAAGATTAATATGAGAAGACATGCTATATGAGGTGAGTTATAACACCAGAATCAAAAACAGGTGGTACCGTAAGCTTATATGAATGCATGTGTTTATGGGTGACACTGGATGTGTGCCTGTATATAAGTATGTTGAGGAGCATATGTGTGCATGTATGTGTGTACATGGGGCATGTGTACATGTAGTATGTGTGTTTCAGATATGCATACATGTGCATGTGTTTGTTCATGCACGTGTTAATGTACACCTCCAGAAACAACAAGCCCAACCAACTTCCTAAAATTCCTCTGTTAATCACCAATCTTTTCAGGTTCTAAAATAATTCATTTATTTAACCAAGTGGCTAATTACTTTATTGGACAATTTACAAATAACATAGCTCAACTATTAATTATTTAATTTATATGTTTGATTTGACCAATTTGAAAGAATCAGGAGGTACAATAAACCTGGCATTGGTAGCATACACCTGCATACAACTCAGGAGGCTAAGGCAGACCGATTACAAGTTTGCCAGTTTCAGCAACTTAGCAAGATCCGAAGCAATCACAAGAACTTGTCTCAAAGTAAACAACAACAACAACAATAAAAAAAGGCTGGAAATGTGGCTCAGTGGTTTAAGCATTGCTGATTCTATCCCCAGTCCCCCCTCCCCAAATAAATAAATAAATAAATAGTTACAATTATGGGCAATAATGTTCTTATGTCCTCCATTCCCAAGTGGAAGAGCTGAGAGTCCCCCCACTTTGAGGAGTTTGTGACATGTCACTTGCTTCTTTGCTTTCCCAGAAGACAACCTGACATCCTAAGAGTTCTCAATTGAACTCACACCTACACATACTTTCAAAGAGTAAGTTCAAGTCGGTTCAAGGATTTCCAAAAAGTGTCTCACAACACTCCTCAGAGTAATCATAGTCCCACGGAAAAGTCCAGCTGGCAATGGCAACAAAGGAAAACAGAAAGTCGGGTCCTACGACTTGCTTTGATGTCCTGTGTATTGTCACAAAGCCAAAATGTCCTTACGAGTCATGAAATGATGGATTGTTCATTAAATTAATAATGCATTCAAATGAAATTCTGCCTTATTTTATTAAAGGGAAGAAAATTGCAGGAAGTGATGTAATATTCAACGAACATCTGGTTATTCTTAACAATACTTACTGGGAAAACACTGTATTTGTCTGAATCCATATCTTTGAATGGCACAGAATTTGATATAGATCTAGAAAAAAGAAAACAAAACATCCAGTGAGCTAAGAAAAAAAAAAAAAAAAAGAGGTTTGTGAAGACAAATGGAGACACTTCCAGACATGTCTGTGCTGAGTTTATGTGACAGAGGGCTAATTTAAGAAAAAAAAAAAAATTCAGGGTCTGCATGGTGTATCAGAGTGCCAACTAAAATTTGCCAATCTCTGCTCTCCATTCAAGAGAATGTCTTCTTTCTGTTATTTAATGTGACCCTTATGGAAAGTGAATAACTGAGTTGAGGTTGTAGCGGGGGAGACATTGATGTTGACATTCCCAGGAAATAGGAGACCGTGCTGTGGCTCTAGTCAAGGAACTCAGCATTTCAAGTTGAATTTGTGACATTTTACACATCCAGTTCTACAGGCCTTTCCTTTGTGTTCACTCTTCTCAACCACTTATTCTGAGAATCTTGGGTATTTATTGTCATTAGTTGGCAGTTTTCATTCTCTGTTTTAAGTCTGGGTAACCAAGGAACCTGGGGATGACAGTCTGATTCATGGTAAAGTTGAGGACATTCCTCAAGGGGGCACATCCCTGTGCCATTGCTCCCTGACCCTTCCCGGTTCTCATTTAGGAAAACCACTTAGAGAGTAGCTGAGTAATGTAGTCATGGGGCGGGGTAGAGTGCTTCTTCTTCTTGGAACTTAAATTTAGAGTTAGTAACGAGGCCCTGTCCAGGATTTACTAAGTGGTGTTTTGAATCAAGGACATCTCAGCAGTTCTGAGAACCTCAAGGGAAATGAATATAGCTCGAGACATTGGGTCAGGCATTTAAACTTACTTACTCATCTAAAGAACAGGACTAAACATCCAGGGGGTCAATGAGAACCAGGAGCTGGGTCCAAAGTCAGATTTACCCATCACCAGCTCTGTGACCTTGGGCAAATAGCTTTACCTCTTTTGAAAGGGGATAGTAATGATGCCTGCCTTATAAGATTGCCCTTATGACAGTTTTTTGTGCATAGACACCAGATAATTTTCAGTCATCGTTATTATTACTGAGCCATGGGTTGTTTTGATAAACAAATGAGGCTGTATGTAAGTGTATTTTGTAAATCATAAAGCACTGAACAAACTGTGATCCAGTGCAAACTACATTTGAAGCACAATGATTTTTAAAAAGAAGGAAAGCATGCTGGTTTTGCTTTTTTTTTTTATTTAAATAAAAGAATAATTTTCCTTTTAAATTGGGCCAAGAAAATCCCTGGCCACAAATATTCTTGAATTCAATTTTTCAAAGGTGGTTCAATTAAAGAGTTGTCACTGTGTCACTGTTAAGTCCTACTTGCTAAGTCTAATACAAGAAATTCAGTGATGCATTCATCAAGGAGGGGACAGCGGTCCTACTTCAAGGGACCAAGACATGATGAAATGATGGGGTGCCTGGGCAGCTGGCTGAACCTCAGCCCCCAGCATCTTCGTTCATGTCTGAGATTTCCTATCTTCATCCCACATTCTGATGCCTCTGCATCTGCCCCATTCACAACAAGGGGTATTGGGACTCTTTCTGGGATCTAAGCCAGCATTTTACACAGCTGGCTGCTGAGGCTCTTGCTGGCAGATGAACCAGGAAAAGTGTGTAACTCCTTGGTCCCTAAGAGGGTCTGAATGTGGGTCAGAATCACAGCTGTATCCTCTTCATATTTTCACAACAGACTCGAGATGTTCAGTGGATTTAGCTCCCATGAAGCTCAACAGGTGAAGGCTGGCAGAACATAGAAAAAGTATTTGCATGAGTTGAATTACATTCACCAAAAGAGAGATGTTGACGTTCTAATCCCCACTCCCTGTGAATGTGGTCTTTCCTGTTTGGAAATAGGATCCTTACAGATGCAATCCAGTTAAGATGAAGTCATTCACATTCACATTGGGTGGGTCACAATCCAATATGTTTGGTGTCCTTATGAAAGGAAAAGACAGACACCCAGGAACTATGGCCATATGGAAGATGGAGGCAAAGGTAGGACTGAGGCTCATGTAGGAGTTTCCTTCTACACGAAATGGGAATAATAATAATCCCTACTGCATGAAATCGTGAGAACCAAATCAGGAGATGTATTGAAAGTTCAGCACTGGAGAGCCAGAACAGCACCCCTAATATCTGGTAGCAGCAGCAGCATGTTAAATGTAGCTGAGGCTATAGTTTGGGTCCAGAATGTCCCCCAAAGGCTCTTGTGTTAAAGACTTAGTCTTTTGGAAGGTGGAAAATCATTAACAGGTGGGACCTAGTGGAAGGTTTTAGGTCACTGCAGTTGCGCTCTAGCAGAGGATTGTGGGGCTCTGGCCTTGCCCTCCTCTTTCTTTCTCACTTGGCCATGCACTCAGCAGGTTTCCTCTACCCTGACGTATTGTTCTCCTACCATGATGGACTGGGTCATTACAGGCTCAAACCAACAGGGCCATTTAGTCTTGAACTGCAATTTCCAAAATAAACTTTCTTCTTTTTAGCCTGATTATCTCAAGTATTGTTACAGTAATAGGAAGCTGACTACCACACTAGGAAGGGAGAACAGGCGTTACCTTTTACGTTTTGTCCAGTGTTGCTCTCAGGTCACTGTTTGTCTCTTAACATATTAAACAGTGATTCTATGATATCTAGCTTAACTTCAGATGCTAAATGGAGCTAGAATATGGGATTCAAACTGAGATAGTGGTGGTGGGGGGTGTTGGAGAATTGTGCCAATGTCTTTCTATTTGGAATCCTGCTCATACACATGAGCCAGACTTTTCAGGTTGAACTCTGTGTAAAGCAGTTCCCTTCCAATTTCACGAGTGCCTTGCGACAAAAGATGCTCAAAGAGTTCCACCATGACCAATGGTTGACCTACTCTCTATCTTCCTGACAAGAAGGAGCTGTCCCCAGGTGTCACACAATGAGTTTTTGAGCTGCACAGGAAGCTTCATTGGCACCCTGCATTCTAGCGTGGGATAAAAGGCAAGCTTTCAGATTCAAAGGTACTGGTCAATCCAATCTATTTCTAAAATGGTTTTGTTTGGTGCTGATTTGTTTTCTGGTTTCTGTGCAAGGCATGTTTTGAGTAAGAAACACTATCACCTTTGGGAAGATGACGTTTAAATATGACGATCATGTTCATCATTAGAAAACAGAGATAAGCAAAGATGTTATATGCTTGGGAGGTAGAAGAAGAATACATACAATTTAATTTTCTGACAGATCTTGGCCAAAACCGGGAGTGAACAAATATCAGAACCACTTCCAGGATATTGCTGGGGAGAGAAAAACAAACAAACAAACAAACGATAAAAAGAGTTGTTTAATTCAAGGAATTTGTTCTCCACCTAAGGGCCCTTCTGTAACCCAGATTTCTGGACTTTCCTTCTAGAATCTGCTCCATTTCGCTAATCTAGATTTACCTCTCCTTCCTATCTTCATCCCCCATTTTCATCCCACCTCCTATGCCTTGGTCAGCCTGAAGGTGTCCCCCTTCTAGGCTTCCAGCCAGCTATGCCCACCTTCATGGCTACCTGTTCTTCACATTTTTCCAAAATTATCTAGTCCACCTGAGTTGGTTCTACTGGAACAGTATTCGTTTGCCCAAGTGCTTTGAAAAAGTTTTGAAAAAAAGAAACACTTTCAAATAAAATAGTGCATCCTATAAAGGGGTAAATGAAGACTAAGGGACGAGATGTGCCTGGAGGCTTGCAATGAAGAAAGGCCCTTTCCCAGAGGAGCAGTGAGTTATGAGAAGCAGGGAATTTTAGATAGTAGTTTCCATAAGAATCCAGAAATGCGATAAATAAAAAGCCCTGACTTTTTACTAAGCAGTACTTTTTGAAATATAGCAGTTTCCATGATGATGAAAGAAAGAAAAGGCAACAGGGCGGAAAATGTTGGGAAAATGTTGGGAACGAGCAATTATCAATGAAGGAAAGATGAGTCAATTACCACCAGCCCAAAGAAAACTTTAGAAGGCTCTGGGGTGTATTATGGGCACTGGGAATACTCTGCCCCTGGCAAAGGAGAACTGGCAAACCTTTCAGAATACAAATGGAGTATGTAAAGGTCTTAGAGATGCCTGCCCATCTTCCAGGAACAGAAGCAATCCTGACTAGGCCCCCGTCTCTATGCGAGGTTCAGAGACTTTGTCATCGTCCCAGCATCAAGTAAAGGGTCTGGGGTGTCCCAGCTCTTGGAACTCCCTATGGGGTCCACAGAGGTGGAGGCATTAGCAGAGCTCCCCAGAAACCTGACCCAGATAACCCAGAAACCAGGAAGGAAGGAGGCAGGTGGGGAGTAAAACACAAATGCCCCGAGGCTTTGCAACTCCAAGTGCAGCCCACAACCTTGCTAGAGAGGTGAATCCTCAGTGGCTCCCCTTCACCCCCAGATCTACTGAACCAGCAAACCTGGGGTGGCTCCCCCCAGTCTGTCCTCTCACAGCCTCTCAGGTCATTCTGAGGTCCACTCTCCACTCCCAATTACCACTGAGGTTTGAGAACCACTGCTGTAGGTCCCAATTGCTGAAGGTGTGATGGTGGACTAGGAGCTTTTAGAGATGCAGAGTTACCAGGTCTCCTTCCCCACCCTCAGACCTACTGTAATGCAACCCCTCTTTCAATAAGAGGGCACACTAAGCTGGAGAAGTCTGAATCCTGGCAGTCGGAACACCCCACTCAATGTTGTGGAGGTTTGAGAAAGTCCGGCATCTTTCTTAGGGGATAAACAACATTTCCGCCTGGATGGAGTATTTAAATCACGGAAGAAAGGAATCATTATGACAGGCCTAGGATGCACCTACAGGTTACCCTGAGGACCATGGAAAAGCCTTGAAAGCATCAGGCAGAGCGATTACATTAGTATCTCAAAAGGATATCTCTGCCTAGAGGTGAAGAGACAGGACAGAGCAGCCCATAAGAGATAAGAGACTGAGGCCTGATCCCAGGGTTCCTAACCTCAGCACTATTGCCATGATAGTTCAGTCTTTGCTGTGAGGCTATCCTGGGTACTGTTCAAGGTCCTCTATCCACTAGATACCTTCAGCACAAATCTGACTCCAGACTTTGACAAATGTCCCTCTTGGGGTGGGTATGAGGGACAAAGTTGCCACTAGCTTGGAACCTTTGAAGTAAAATGGGGTGGCAGGTAGAGACAGTAGGAAAAAAGGGTGTTTAGAAGGTTAAATTCAAACGCTTGGTCTGATTGAGATCAGGACTGTGTACACACTGTAAATCAAACACAGCATTAAATAATGGGAAACATTGGTGGTAGTTCATAAGTACAGACATATTCTGAGTCTCAGACTCCAAAGTCAGGTTGCATTTGAATGTTCAGTCTACTTTTAATATCTACTCTGAAAGCCTTGGTCTAATTAACCTATTAACAATGTAGATTTTTAACACTGATGATAACCAACACAGAAAAAACTCTATGAACGGCCTTATAATTACTATACAAGGGTACAATAGAATAAAATTTTATAATTGCACAGTTGTTCACTGTCAAAATCCAGCCTGAAGCTGTCTTTGATATTCACAGTGCAGAAATTGGGGTTAGGATGTAGGAGAAACATAGATAAGACAGATGATGTAGCTTGCTCAGGGACCCCCTGGAACTCCTTCTGTTTAGACAGAGGTTTGGATTATCTGGTCTTTTCTTCACATAGAAGGGGAAAGGCAATTGTCACCACGCCATACTCCTCTCTGTAGACAATTTACTTGCAAAGCAAACCAAGATGGATCCAGAGCAACATTGCAGAAGTCCTTGCTTACACATTTGCCAGCTCCCTCTTTTCAATTTGAACTTTGCTGGACAGTCAAAATATGGGTTGTTATTAACTCAAGAATGGATTTAAAATATTGCATTTAGCTGCATCTGATCCCATCTAAAATGAAACTGTAACCTGGGCTGTCCCTGGGACAGGTGTCCTGCCCCATCTTCACTTTGCAATCTGTTTACCCAGCTCCACTTGCCTCCTGAGCTTCCCCACACATCAGGAAGGTAAATGAGTACAAAACAACAAACAAGGTTTGAATAAGGAAAATTAGTGTGGATGGCATAAATGGAAGGTCAAAGGGGGAAAGTTAACCTGAAATTGAATTTCTGCATGGTGAAGTGGCTTTCAACCTTGTGTGTGTGTGTGTGTGTATTATGTTATCTGGATTTAATCAGTCTAGGCTGAGGTTTGGACATCAGCAATTTTTAAAGTCTTCCTATAGGATTCTATTGAGATTTGTGATCAGGGCCTTCATAAATAGCTGCACAGGTTGTTCCCTGAAAGATTTCAGCATCTACACCACCTGTGATCTGACTGATGCTCCCTGAAGTTCAGCCCTGAGGAAACCTGATTGGAGCTATTGGCACAGTAGAAAGGATATTGATACCTAGCTATGGATTTAAGTGATGGTTTTCTCACTTACTAGCTATGCAAAGTGAGCAAATTACTGAGCCTCAGTCCTATCATCTGTAAAATGAAATTGATAACAAAACTACTTTGTGGAAGTGAGAATTAAATAAGATGACTCCATAACACAGGTGCTCTGAACCCTTAGAGACTTGGTACTCTTCCAAATCCAGAAAAAGCCCTGAAGAGCCTGTTAGGGCCTTGCTGAAATCAGACCTTTTCAGGAGCATTTAATTCCCTTCAACAACACATAACTTTTCTCCAGTCTGGATTCTTACAGTCTGACAGGCTGTGCTGAAAAGATGTGCAACCTACTATGTGTTGCTTTATATGTCCTGATCAGTATGCACTTATATCAGTCATCACATGGAATTGATTGCAGCCAGTATTTTCTAAGCAGTTTTTCAGAGACCATTATTTGCATTTTGCATATTCTGATATTTTTCTTGATAGTTTTAATCTGGAGAGTAAATACATTGAGGGAGGCTTCTGGAGAGGTTTTATTTTTAATTGTTGAATCGTTTAGTAGATTTTTTTTCTTCTTGGAAGTAATTATTGGAATCTTGCCTCACAAATTATTCTTTCAATTTTGGTGACAGAAATAAAAAATTGTAAAATCCTAATTAGCCTTTGAGTTAATGCCAAGGCAGTTTGTGTTTGTAAAATAAACAATGCTCTGAAAATAAATTTTTAGATTCACATTGAGAAGAACAAAATACAAATTCTCTTATTCTCCATTTCTGCTCAGAGTTCTGAAGGTGGTTGAGGGTTTCTTGTGGTATTTCAATTTCTTCTCCAACAATTTGAGCAGATTAGCTGAACTGGCTACTGTCAGCCCTTAATTATTCACTGAATTAGATAATGACTGGCAAAGCAGACATTGTGATGGATTAATCAATTATGTAGAAATGCCTGCATGTTGCCATTTAACAAGAATCAGTCTTGTACATCAAAACCCATATGACCCCCACGCACAGGGCTGCCAGATAAAAATATTGTACCCGACATACTTACACTAAAAATTCAGTCATTTTTCATCTGCAATTTAAATTTTACTGAACATCCTATACTTTTATTTGCTAAACCTGGTAAACCTCAATGTAAGGGATTTTCCTCCCCTTTATTTCTATGTCACCAAATCAATAATAATACCTTCAATGCATTCATTGGTGAATGATGATGAGCAGGCTAGCAAGCAGAGGGAGGGACAAGGACCACAACCTCTGGCTGCTGACCAATCTTTCCTTACTGCCAGGGTCTCCAGCATTGAGGATGATACTCTTCTTTAAAGGTATCCTTTTCTCTTCCCTTTTCAGCTAGGGCTGATTTGCCATCAGAACCTAAGTCAAATATTTAACTCTGCAACCATTTCTTTAAGTATTCTATTTGCTGAATAAGTGTCATTACAAGGAGGGCAAATTAGGGGGGATGAGTAGTAATGGTGATGGCCTTAACATTTATTGAGTACTTGGTAAGTCCTGGGAATGGAACTAGGTGCTTGGCATACCTCAACTTGATTAGTACCCCCATGAGAGGACACTATCACCCCATCTGACAGACAAGAAAATTGAGGCTTAGTGAAGTCGAGCACCTTGCCTGAGATCACATTGTTAGAAAGTAGAGGAGCAGGAGAATGAAACCTCCAGAGGACACTTGGCAATGACAGGAGGCATTTTTAGGCATCATGGCTGGAGAAGGAGGGATGGAGCAGCTGGCATCTAGTGGGTAGAGGACAGGGATGCTGCTAGACACTACAAAGAGCATAACAACCCTTACAACAAAGGATTATCCAACCCCAAATGTCTGAGGTTGAAAACCCCTGCTATAGAAAGAAGGCAGGAGAAGAGAGTGGAAGGAGCTCAAGTTCCTTCTTCCACCCCAGGGCAACGTAGCACGTGGTGGGCTTGTATCCACTTTAGCCTTTGGGTTGTGAAAACAGGGCTGTGAGAGGTCAGAATGGCAAGGGGAAGACTGACATTCTACCCTCTGGTTGCTTACCACGGTTGAGGATTTCTTGACAATTTGTCTTGCCTTCTCTAGTGTAAATTTCCATGCCTTCTATAAGAGAAAAGTTAGATAATATTAAAACTTCTTTCCTAAAGTAAAAATTTTCAAGCCCATAAGTTTGCAATAATAAATTATTCCATACATTTATGATAAAATAATTCACAAGAAAGCAAATTCATGTCAATAGGCACCTTTATTAAGGACTTTAGTCTGTACCAGATGCTGTGCTAAGTTCTTTGCAAACATTATCTTTCTCAATCTTCGCAGCAGCCTCGAGAGATAGGACTATTTTATAGATAAGGAAATTGAGATGCAGGAAAGCTAAGAAACTGGCTCAAGGTTGAATAACTAGAGTCTGGCAGGGAGGCAGTCTGAACCTCTGCTGCCTACAGCTGTGCTACACTGATCTCTCTGGGTAACCTGTTCTTGTGTCTAACAGCCCCACCAGCCTGCTCCAGTGTCCTGTGCCTCAGCACTGAAGAATGGCTATCCAGCTCACGCTCATCTCTCACTCACCTCCCCGTTTCCTGGCTCAATATCCTCAGTCCTCTTCCAACCATTTCCAGAGCATCTTTCAAGTATGTATACATTGCAAGTATAAACAGTTAGCTCATTATTACCAATAATGTTTGCTATGAAAAACTCTAAGGACCACTGTGTTTGTGTACTTGCAGAGGGTTGGGACAAAAGTAACCCAGGAGTGGGTTGGGACTGGGGAGGGTTGGCTCCAACACTGCTTCTCAGAGTTTTTATTCCCTACTCAGTGCACACATACCAGAACTGCTTGTCCCTCGTTGGCCTGCTGCCTGTTAGTCCTAGAGTAATCCCCCTGATAAATAATTGAAAGATACATTGGGAAACTGCTTTTTAATTGTCTTAAAAAAATTATTTATTGCTTCCTTTTAGTTTAGTAGAATCCATTGTGACATAATTATGCAAGCATCGAGTATATTTTATTCTAGTTAGGATCCCAGTCTTATGGATGTACATGATGGTGGAATTCACTGTGATGTTTTCATATATGTACATAGGAAAATTATGTCAGATTCATTCCACTGTCTTTCCTTTTCACTTTTAAGCATTACTTGTATCTCCCCCAAATAAGTAGGGAAGCTGGGATTTGGGGTGAATGCTCTAGTTGTCACTTCAGGTAAGCTGAGAATGTTGTCCCTGTACTTTGCACACATCAACTTGATTAGTCCTCTCATCAGAGGATATTTTCCAACCAGCACAGTAGTGTTTCAATGTTCTTAGATGCATACCCTGTACTAGGGCATCCTGGCAACCAAGTTCACCTAGAGAGTGTCTGGATGTAGGAATGGGGCTTTTGAGATAGAGGGTCATCAAGAGAAGGTCTCTTGGGAGATGTTGGCCTATGCTGCTAATGGTGTTTAGGACTCAGGTCTTTAACTCTTGTCTGTTTCTCGTCCTTTGAGCTTTCTTTCTCTGCTCTGGAGCTATGGTGCTCTGATAACATCATCCATGTTGAATGAAAATGTCAGAGGAGTGTTAGGGTTTGGACATGAGGTGTTTCCCCTACAGCTCCTGTGTTAATGCAGAAATGTTTGGAGGTAAAATGATTAGAGACATAACTTAATCAGCAAATTCAAGTTTGAATAGACTAACTGGATGTGACTGTGGGTAGGTGGTGCATGACTAGACAAGGTAGGTCATTGGAGATGTGCCATGGAAGGGCTCATATTCCCTGCAGCCCTTTCCCCTTTCTCTCATGCTTCTTGGTTGCTGTGAATAGAGCTGCACTGCTCCACCATGCCCTTCTGCCATGATGTTCTGCCTCATCTTGGGCTCAGAGCAATGGAGTCAGCCCATCATGGACTGAACCTTTGAAATTGGGAGGCAAAATGAACTTTTCTTCTTCTAAGTTCTTGTCAGGTATTTTGGTCACAGAAATGAAAAGAAGACTAAAATAAAGAAAGGGGTGACTGCCTAGTGTGAGATGGAGTTGGAGAGACTCTTCCAGAAGGAGATTCTTGAAAGAGGGCCTCAGAGTCAGCCTCAGCTCATCCTCCATAGCAGGCTCTGAAATCATCTCAAATTATATTCCTTTTGTTCAAGCTCAAAGGAGCAGGTCAAAGGCAGCAGGTTGGCTGATAGCCAGAAATGTACAGGAATACTGTGAGAATAGAAGGTATTCTCTCCAGGGGAGCTGGTTGCCAGGATGCCTTGGGACAGGGTTTATATTTTTAGAACATTAAAACACTGCTGTGCCAGTTGGTGAACAGCTGTGTCCCTGAGTTCCTGAGTGTCCCCCACCATTTCCCTGACTACCCAACTTCTTCCTAGGACTCCCTAACCTCTTTGTGATGGTTCAACTAAGGGGTCAGTATGATGATACCACACACTGGGTGGCTCTAGGCTGGGTTCCAACACAACACCCAGCGTCCTTTCTGATCTCTTGGCAGCAGGTATGAAAAAAATTCATGACAATCCTCACTTTTAAAACTTGGATGTCTTTAACAGAAAGTCTGTTTTAGGGGTTGGCCCCATTCAAAAACCTATCTTATCCAATTACTTTGACTTTCTGGAAATTCTCCTGTTGTATAAAGTAAGCCTCTTTGACATGGACTGTGTAACAGAGACCAGATAAAGAGTTAATTTCTCTTTTTGGCTACTTTTGTTAGGCTCCAGCTCATTCCCCACATATGGGATCTTGAAGGGTGGTGTTCATTCATCTTTATTATGTGCTCTTGCCTTTCTGTCTCAAAAGGTTCCCTTGCATTCTAACGCCCCACTTAAACATCTAGTGTCCAGTATGATCCCGATATATATATAGTAGGTGCTCAATTTATATGTAAATAAAAAGTGAAAGAAAACATATATGCTATTACCTCAATTAAGGAAAACAGGCCACCAGATTTTATACATCTAGGAAGAACAACAACAACAAACTTGCAAAGGAATGTGTCATACAAATTTTGGGTGATAATTTTTTCCTTTTTGTTCTTTTCTGTGTTTTCTAAATTTTCAAGAATGAACACCATTTCAAAGAATGAACACTTTGGTCTATATGAAAGGAAGACCTTTTTTTTTTTTTTTTTTGAATAACCAAATTATATATTTTCTCTTTATAATATCTTTAACAAACACGATGTTTAAAACACTAGTCACTTGGAGCTTCTTTGGAAGCTCTTGTACCTATGACTTCTATAATGTTGCACTTCTGTTTCCCCTAATTGTTCTTACACTATTTTTAAAATACAAGTGCTATTTCTTCTAAAAAATTTCTAATCCTGGGGAATTCCTCTACCCTCTCCTTTCTTTTGCCCTGTATTTTATTTTATTTTATTTTTTTTATTGTAAACAAATGGGATACATGTTGTTTCTCTGTTTGTACATGGCGTAAAGGCATACCATTTGTGTAATCATAAATTTACATAGAGTAATGTTGTGTGATTCATTCTGTTATTTTTTCCCTTCCCCCCACCCCTCCCACCCCTCTTTACCCTCTATACAGTACTTCCTTCCTCCATACTTGCCCCCCTCCCTAACCCTAACTCTAACCCTAACACTAACCCTTCCCTCCCCCCCATTATGTGTCATCCTCCACTTATTAGCGATATCATTCGTCCTTTGGCTTTTTGAGATTGGCTTATCTCACTTAGCATGATATTCTCCAATTTCATCCATTTGCCTGCAAATGCCATAATTTTATCATTCTTTATGGCTGAGTAATATTACATTGTATATATATACCACAGTTTCTTTATCCACTCATCAATTGAAGGGCATCTAGGTTGGTTCCACAGTCTGGCTATTGTGAATTGAGCAGCTGTGAACATTGATGTGGCTGTATCTCTGTAGTAAGCTGATTTTAAGTCCTTTGGGTATAGGCCAAGGAGTGGGATAGCTGGGTCAAATGGAGGGTCCATTCCAAGTTTTCTCAGGAATCTCCACACTGCTTTCCAGAGTGGCTGCACTAATTTGCAGCCCCACCAGCAATGTATGAGTGTACCTTTCTCCCCACATCCTCGCCAACACCTGTTGTTGCTCGTATTCTTGATAATCGCCATTCTATTTGGGGTGAGATGGAATCTTAGGGTGGTTTTGATTTGCATTTCTCTTATTACTAGAGATGTTGAACATTTTTCCATATGTTTGTTGATTGCTTGTAGATCTTCTTCTATGAAGTGTCTATTCATTTCCTTAGCCCATTTGTCGATTGGATTATTTGAATTCTTGGAGTAGAGTTTTTTGAGTTCTTTATAGATTCTGGAGATTAGTGCTCTATCTGAAGTATGATTGGCAAAGATATTCTCCCACTCTGTAGGCTCTTTCTTCGCATTGCTGATAGTTTCCTTTGCTGAGAGAAAGCTTTTTAGTTTGAATCTATCCCAGTGGTTGATTCTAGCTTTTATTTCTTGTGCTATGGGAGTCCTGTTAAGGAAGTCTGATCCTAGACCAACAAGGTGAAGATTTGGACCTACTTTTTCTTCTATAATCTGCAGGGTCTCTGGTCTGATTCCGAGGTGAAAGGAAGACCTTTAGAGTAGAGGAAGGGGATTAGGAGGAGGAAGGAGGGAAAGGAAGAGGGTGATACTGGGAACCCAAATGGAGAAAACTATGTTACTTGCATTTATGAATATGTCAAAATGAACCCCATTATCATGTGTAACTATCATGCATTAAAAATAAAGAAGAGAAAAAATACTTTTGACTTTACCCACGTGGCTTTTATTTCTTATTGATAAATAAAATTATATGCCTACAGCACAGATGTACCAGTGAAGGCCCTGGAGATGCCGTGGTGAAGGGCACAGACACCACTGTCCTCCCTAAACTTCTCGTCTGCCAGGAGACTGTCCTTGAGCAAGCACAGAAAATAGAAGTGGGATGACACCAAGAGAGGACCTCAGTATCATCTTCCTTATAGAGGCTGCCTGGATCCCTTTGAAAGAATACATTTGATTTTAACCAGCTCAGTTCTCTGGGGCTCAATGTTTGTTAGGCAATGAAGACAAATCATAAAAACACATCAGGGCAAGAACCACCCTGGAGGCCTTCACCTATCCTTAGTGCCAGGGTGTGATGGGCTCCATCTGTGGTGGTCCTCCTGATAAGTAGCAGACGGACAAGAGCCATTGGGACATGAGGTTAAGGGGATGATTCTATAAATTGAGATATAAGTCAGACCTCCATACATTTTCTCTTAAAAAAAAAAGTAATTTATCCTAAAAGCAATTTACCTAAGGCCACTCTGGCCCTGCTCTGGCTTAAATCAATGGGATATGCTACATCTCTCGGCAAACAACCTGATATCTGTGCAGCTATTCTCAGGGTCAAGGAATGGTGGTTCAAAGATTCCTTCCTGCCTATGAGGAGAATACAGGTTACTCGGAAGGGGGACTTCTGTGACCTTTATATAGACCAAAGACTCCATGGCTCAGGAGGACAGGATAACCAAAAACAAAGCCCATGTGAAATCTGTAAGAACAAGTTCCAGTTAGAACCAGAGAGCCTGGGTCAGAGCAAACTAGAGTTCCTTTTAATCTTTAGCATGTCTTTATAATAAGTAAAATTCTGCTCTGGCCAATGGGTTTCACTAGGGTACCTATCGGAAAGACCATGCATAGTAGGTACTTAAAAATCTGAGGCAATCTTACTGTCAGTCAAGAGTGGAGAGGTCCTACCTGGGCAGCACTCTCTAGAAACTTCCCATAGAATCCCCAATAAAACTGGGGAACAAAGGGGAACCAGATTGCTCTCGCCTCTTAAAGACAGCCCACCCTCTCCCTTGAGGGTGTTTTCCTTTCTCTTCTAATAAACTCTACTATACTTCTGTCACATTTCATGTCATTTCTCCTGAGAGAGCACAAATACCAAGAGATGCAACATAACCCCTGAATTACCCTGGTAACATTCCTCGGAGGCTGAGGGCAGATTGGTACATGTGGGGGAGGTGTGGGGAGCAGGGGCTGGAGCTGCAGGGAAACATAGGTCTTTGCGAAGGGGGAGTCAAAGCATCCAGGAACAGGAACGGCGTCCTGGACCCAGATGGGGATCCCAACTCACCCATGTAGTGAGTTCCCACTTACATATTCCAATTACAATGACCAGAAGGAAAATCTAGATTTCTCTGAAAATTACAGAAGGTCAGAACTAACAAACTAGAAAATTTAAAGCATTTCTGCAAGATGTAGTTTGGGTAACACTAAAGTGAAGCAAAGAGGGAGTGGCTAGGTTTTCAACACATTGGGGGGGGGTAAGTGTGTCACCATTAGGGGGCCCAAGGAGGTCTCTGCAGAGACAGAGGAGATGGCTACTGAAATCTTCCAGGCTTTAGACATTTGCAGGAAAGAATTTAAGGACACACCACATGTTCACTTTATTAGAAAGTGAAAGGCAGAGATTCATATGCTCAGAATAGAATGAGGGCTATCTCCAGAGTGAGAAAGAGTGCTTTTGGGGTCTCAGTTTCCTCTTTTAAAGGAAACTTTGTAAGGGGTGGGAATGGGAGGGTATGCGGGAATGGCATCAGCCTGGTGATCACAAGATGATTGACAATGGCCTGGCCGCTCTCAGTGATTTTGGTTGACATAGTGGTCTCTACTATCTAATCAAAAGACAATGGTGGGAATGTACTCCATATTATAGGTTTCTATTTATTTATTTATCTTTTAATTTTTTTTTACAGATTGCACTTTGATTCATTGCACACAAATGGAGTACATCACTTCGTTTCTATAGTTGCACACGATGTAGATTCATACCATTTGTGTAATCATACATGTACATAGGGTAATGACGTCCATCTTATTCCACCATTTTTCATATCCCCCTCCCTTTCATTTCCTTCTACATAATCTAAAGTTCCCCCATTCTTCTCTCCCTCCCACCCCCTCCACCCCCATTATATATCATTCTCCACTTATCAGGGAAAACATTTGGCCTTTGGATTTTTGGGCTCGGCTTATTTCACTTAGCATGATATTCTCCAATTCCATCCATTTATTTGCAAATGCCATAATATTATTCTTCTTTATGGCTAATAGTATTCCATTGTGTATGTATACCAGAGTTTCTTTATCCATTCATCTGTTGAAGGACATCTAGGTTGGTTCCACAATCTAGCTATTGGGAACTGAGTTGCTATAAATATTGATGTGGCTGTGTTACTATAGTTTGCTGATTTTAAGTCCTTTGGGTATAAACTGAGGAGTGGGATAACTGGGTCAAAAGGTGGGTCCATTCCAAGTTTTCTGAGGATTCTCCACACTGCTTTCCAGAGTGGCTGCATCAATTTGCAACTCCACCAGCAATGTAAAACTGTGCCTTTTCCCCCATATCCACACCAACATATATTATTGTTTGTGTTCTTGATGATAGCCATTCTAATTGGAGTAAGATGAAATCTTAGAGTTGCTTTAATTTGCATTTCTGTAATTACTAGAGATGTGGAACACTTTTTCATATATTTATTAATCACCTTTGTGTCTTCTTCTGTAAAGTGTCTGTCCAGTTCCTTGGTTCGTTTATTGATTGGGTTCTTTGTATTTTTGGTGTAAAGTTTTGTAAGTTCTTTATAAATTTTGGAGATAAGTTCTCTATCTGAAGTGCATGTGGAAAAGATTTTCTCCCATTCTGTAGGCTCTCTCTTCATGTTCTTGAATGTATCCTTTGCTGAGGAAAAACTTTTTAGTTTGAGTCCATCCAATTTATTGATTCTTGCTTTGATTTCTTGTGCTTTGGGAGTCTTGTTGAGGAAGTCTGATCCTAAGCCAACATGATGAAGATTCGGGCCTACTTTGTCTTCTATTAGTTGCAGGGTCTCTGGTCTAATTCCTGTCTTTGATCCATTTTGAGTTGAGTTTGTGCAGGGTGAGAGATAGAGGTTTAATTTCATCTTACTGCATATGGATTTCCAGTTTCCCAGCACCTTTTGTTGAACAGGCTATCTTTTCTCCATTGTATGTTTTTGGCTCCTTTGTCTAGTATGAGGTGACTATTTACGTGGTTTTGTCTCTGTATCTTCTATTCTGTACCATTGGTCTGCCTGTCTATTTTGGTGACAATATCATGCCGTTTTGTTTTTTTTTTGTTTAAACTATTGCTCTGTAGTTTAAAGTCTAGTATTGGGTGATACCTCCTGCTTCACTTTTTCTACTCAGGATTGTTTTGGCTATTCGAGGTCTCTTGTTCTTCCAGTTGAAGTTCATGATTGATTTCTCTGTTTCTATGAGGAATGTCATTGGGATTTTAATTGGAATTGCATTGAATCTGTATAGCGCCTTTGGTAGAATGGCCATTTTGACAATGTTCTGCCTATCCAAGAACATGGGAGATCTTTCCATCTTCGAAGGTTTTCTTCAATTTCTTTCTTTAATATTCTCTAGTTTTCATTGTAGATGTCTTTCACCTCTTTTGTTAGATTAATTTCCATGTATTTCATTTTTTTTCGAGGCTACTATGAATGGAGTGGTTTTCCTAATTTCTCTTTCAGAGGATTCATCACTTATGAATAGAAACGCATTAGATTTATGAGTGTTGATTTTATATCCTGCTACTTTGCTGAATTCATTTAATAGTTCTAGAAGAAGTTTTTTGGATCTTCTAAATATAGGATCATGTCATCAGCAAATAGTGACAGCTTTAGTTCTTCTTTTCCTATTTGTATCCCTTTATTTTCTTTGGTCTGTCTAATTGCTCTGACAAGTGTTTTAAGGACAATGTTGAATAGAAATGGTGAAAGAGGGCATCCCTGTCTTGCTGCAGTTTTTAGAGGGAATGCTTTCAGTTTTCTCCATTAAGAATGATGTTGGCTGTGAACTTAGCATAGATGGCCTTTACAATGTTGAGGTATGTTCCTACTATTCTTATTTTTTCTAGTGTTTTAAGCATGAAGGCATGCTGTGTTTTATTAAACACTTTCTCAGCATCTATTGAAATAATCATGTGATTCTTAACTTTAAGTCTATTGATGTGATGAATTACATTTATTGATTTCTGAATGTTGAACCAATCTTGCATCCCTAGGATAAATCCCACTTGATCGTGGTGCACTATCTTTTTAATGTATTTTTGTATGTGATTTGTCAGTATTTTGTTAAGGATTTTTGTATCTATGTTCATCAGGGATATTGGTCTAAAGTTTTCTTTCCTTGATGCATCTTTGGTTTTGGTATCAGAGTGATACTAGCCTCATAGAATGAATTTGGAAGGGTTCCCTCCTTTTCTATTTCCTGGAATACTTTGAGGAGTATTGGTATCAGTTCTTCTTTAAAGGTCTTGTAGAATTTGGCTGAGAATCTATCTGGTCCTGAGCTTTTCTTGGTTGGTATGCTTTTGATGGCTTCTTCTATTTCAGTGCTTGAAATTGATCTGTTTAGATTGTGTACGTCTTCCTGATTCAGTTTGAGAGGATCATATGTCTCTAAAAATTTGTCAATGTCTTCGATATTTTCTATTTTGTTGGAGTATACATTTTCAAAGTAGCTTCTAATTATGTTACATATTTTAATGGTGTCTGTTGTGATCTTTCCTTTTTCATCATAAATTCTAGTAATTTGAGTTTTCTCTCTCTTTCTCTTTGTTAGTTTGGCTTGGGGTTTATCAATTTTGTTGACTTTTTCGAAGAACCAACTTTTTGTTTTGTCAGTTTTTTGAATTGTTTCTCTTGTTTCAATTTCATTGATTTCAGCTCTGGTTTTAATTATTTCCTGTGTTCTACTATTTTTGGTGTTGATCTAGTCTTCTTTTTCTAGGGCTTTGAGATGTAATGTTAGGTCATTTAGTTGTTGACTTTTTATTTTTTAATGTATGAGCTCAATGCAATGAGCTTTCCTCTTAGTACTGCTTTCATAGTGTCCCAGAGATTTTGATATGTCATTGTTTTCATTTACCTCTAAGAATTTATTTATTTCTTCCCTGATGTCTTCTGTTATCATTGCATCATTCAATAGCATATTATTTAGTCTCCAGGTGGATCAATATTTTTTGTTTGTTATTTTATCATTCATTTCTAGTTGCATTCCATTATGGTCTGATAGGATACAGGGTAGTATCTCTATTTTTTTTTTTTTTTTTTGGTATTTACTAATGACTTCTTTGTGGCATAGCATATGGTCTATTTTGGAGAAGGATCCGTGAGCTGATGAGAAGAAAGTATATTCGCTCAATGATGGATGAAATATTCTATAAATATCCATTAAGTCTATATCATTGATTGTATTATTTAGTTCTATAGTTTCTTTGTTCAGTTTTTGTTTGGAGAATCTATCCAGTGGTGAAAGCAGTGTGTTAAAGTCCCCCACTATTAATGTGTTTTGGTCTATTTGATTCTTAAAATTGAGAAGGATTTGTTTGATATACATAGATGCTCCTTTGTTTGGGACATAAATATTTAAAATTGTTATATCTTGATGTTTTATGCTTCCCTTAAGCAGTATGCAATGTCCTTCTTTATCCCTTCTGACTTAGGGTTGAAGTCCACTTTATCTGATATGAGGATGGAGACTCCTGCTTTTTACTGGGTCAATGTGCATGGTATGTTTTTCCCCATCCTTTCACCTTTAGTCTGTGGATATCTTTTTCTATGAGATGAGTCTCTTGAAGGCAGCATATTTTTGGGTCTTTCTTTTTAATTCAATCTGTCAGTCTTCATCTTTTTATTATTGAGTTTAGGCCATTGACATTCAGGGTTATTATTGAGATATGATTTGTATTCCTGGTCATTTTGGCTTATTTTTGGTTTTTTATTTGTCCTTTGATTGGCTTTTCCTTTAGGGTAGTTCCTCCCATTGCTGACTTGTTTTGTTGTTTTTCACTTCCTCCTCACAAAATATTTTGCTGAGAATGTTCTACAGGGCAGGATTTCTATTTGTAAATTCTTTTAACTTTTGTTTATCATGGAAAGATTTTATTTCATTGTCAAATCTGAAGGTTAGTTTTGCTGGGTGTAGGATTCTTGGTTGGCATCCGTGTTTTTTCAGAGCTTGAAATATATCGTTCCAGGCCTTTCTTGCTTTTAGAGTCTGGGCTGAGAAATCTGCTGATATCCATATTGGTTTCCCCTTATATGTAATCTGATGCTTTTATCTTGCAGCCTTTAAAGTCCTATCTTTATTTTGTATGAGAGGTATTTCATTATAATGTGTCTTGGATCTGTTGTAATTTTGTGTACCTGGTGTTCTGTAAGCCTCTTGTATTTGATTTTCCAGTTCATTTTTCAGGTTTGGGAAATTTTCTGATATCATTTCATTGAACAGGTTGTTCATGCCTTTGGTTTGTATCTCTGTGCCTTCTCAACTCCAATAATTCTTAAATTCAGTCTTTTCATGATATCCCATAATTCTTGGAGGTTCCATTCATGACTTCTTAACATCTTCTCAGTTTGTTCAACTTTATTTTCAGGATTAAATATTTTGTCTTCGATGTCTGACAGTCTATCATCCATGAGGTCTATTCTGTTGGTGATGCTTTCTATTGAGTTTTTAATTTGGTTTATCATTTCTTTCATTTCAAGTATTTCCATTTTTTTTTTTTCAGAATCTATCTCTTTATTGAAGTTTTCTTTTGCTTCCTGCATTTGCTCTTTTAACTGGTCATGCATTGCCTGCATTTGCTCTCTTATCTTGTCTTTTACTTCACAGAACATTTTAATTATGCAGATTATAAACTCTTTTCCCATCATTTCTACTGCCGTGCTGTCATTGGATTCTATCACAATAGCATCTTGGTTTGTTAGGGTCACTTTCTTCCCCTGTTTTTGCATATTGTTTCTATATATTCCCCTCTAGCAGTGAAGATCAGAGGTACCGAAGTTCCCCCGACTGCAGGCTTATTATGAACCTGCAGTTTTCCACTACCTCTCCTTTGAAGGGGAGATCAATACCAGTCGTACCCAATACAGAGAAAATGCAGCCCTGAACCACATAGCCCCTATAAAGACTTTAACATTATTAAAATAAACAGGATCAGTTCGATTACTACTTACAGTATTTCTAGTTGTGAACAAGAGGATGGGAAAGGGTGTAGGATGTAAGTGAGTAAATAGACATACCTGTCAAAGGGCCTCCAGCCTCCTGTAGGTGTCTGAGGAAGGGAGCCACCCTTCCAATGATGATGGCCACACCCTCAGGAATAATTCAAAATGCCTGCACCAGCCTCCAAAGAAGCTGGGGAGCCCCAGTGAGGGTGCGCTGAGTCAGCACGCAGGCAGGTGCAGCATCCCTCAGCAGTAAGGGAGCAAGCAGGCAGGCTTAGCTACCGGCCTCCTTCCTTGGTGTGGGTGCAGGCTGGGGGCTCAGTGCTCAGTGCCAGTCTGTCGGAGGTGGGGGGTGTCCCTCAGTGACAGTGTCAGACTTTGGTATGGGAGGCGGGTGGGCTCAGCGCTGGCATCCAACCTCCCATGTTATAGTTTTCTTAAGCTATCATATTTCCCTTTGCTTATCTATTCTAAAAATATATGTGTTAGCACATTGCATGGGCTAATTAACAGTGTACGGGGTGACTCTCCTACCAGAGCAAATTTACAGCAGAATTTAAGATTTACAGTTTTCTTAAGGATCTGAGAAACAGGCCTGGGAAGAAAAGAAGAGGAACTTCAGCAGAATGCTTTCAGATCAATGCTTTTTCTTCCTTTTGTCCCCTTCCGACCCATCCTTTATTTCTTTTCTGTCCTACCTCAGGGGAAGGGTCCTGTTAGCATTCCTAAGACTGGAGATGCACATAGAGGGATGTGGGGTGCACGTCTCCATGGTGCAGAGATGTAGAGGAAGTCTCAGACCCAGAGTCTGCTGCAGCCAGACAACTGTGGCACTTACCACTGGCCCTCAGCAGAGGCTGTCCCTGGTATTCTGGAAGGCAATAGTAATAAACTTCTCTTGCAGTGGTTTCTATGTAAGATTGAGAAAGTGGCAGTTGACTTTATCTAGCAATGAAGTAGGCAGTGTAGGGAAGCACCAGGGCCACCCTTGGCCCCACTCCTGCTCATCACTTAAAGCTAGAAAGGGCTCCTGCCTGGCTGACTTGAAGCTGTGGCAGTAGCTTAGACAAGGACCCTCAAGAAGCTCATGGCCTTGAAGTGGGGGAGGCTGGGTGAGGAAATCAGTGATCAGATTCCAGGTGTAGAATAGCAGTGGGCAGGTGCTGGGATGACTATTTACCTCATGTTGGGGGCTTGGGAAAGCTTCTTAGAGGTCCTGCAGCTTAAGCTGGGCTTTTGCTCACCTCTCATCAGCCCCAGAAATTGCACATCCTTCCTGTTTTAGAGCAGCCTGCACTCAGATGCTGGGCAGCTCACTTAAGATCATTCAGCTAGTGGCAAGTCTGGTCAGGAGTGAAGCCCAGAGCTTTCAGTCATCAAAGGCTATGCACTTTCTCCCTCTTCTATTGTAATCTCAGTAACAAAAATGGAGTTTCTGGACTTTGAAACTGAGGGCAGATCCTGGATTCAGAGGCACCCACAGGAGGCACCCCGCTGAATAATTTTCCAGCTGCAACACTGATATCTTATATCCTCCCTGTCTCTGAAGCTCCTAGGAGCAGGTACTCAGTGCTGTCATTTTAGGGTCTCAGTGGTACAATGCCCAGGTTAGGGAGACCAGGACCTGCAAACCTGAATTCACAGATTATTAAAATGAAGATGACTAAATGGAGACCAGGAAAAGGCTCTTGTTTTCAAACATTTCCTCATCCTGTCAATCTTTCTACTTCCAGGGCAGCATGACCAGTACCAAAATAAGGAGTAGTACTATTCTCATGGATACCGTGGAGGAACAAGACAGGCACATGCGGAGTATATCACAATGAGGAAAGTAAAGGAAACAGGAAAGGAAGGCTCTACCAGAAAAAAGGGAGAGCTGAGAAGGCTCCAGGAGAAAGCAATCCTTGTGCTGGGCTTCCAGAGGCAGAAGTGAATGGAAAGGGGAAGAACATTCTAGGCAGAGGGGACAGCATAAGAATCTGGAGATGCAACCTTTGGGCCACAGTGTGATGAATAATCCAGACATTCTGGCTTCACAAAGAGAAGCCTGAACAAGTGGATGATGGTCAGAGAGTGGACAGTTGGGGCGCCATGATAAAAGAGTCGTCTTTATTTCAAAGGTAGCTGTTTGCTATTATTAAGAGCTTTTGAGCCAGGGTGTGCCTGGCTTAGTGACAAATACAAGTTAAGAAAATTAAAATTGAAGAAAGATCAAAGTACTGTTTCCTCCCACAGTTACTAATTCAAAATGCATTATTACCAACATAAAACAGAAAATATAGATAAAATCCTCCTCATTTTTTCCCCCAGAAGGAAATGAATGTAAAAACTCAAAAACATTTGGAAAAATTACTTGGTTTGCTTGTCTTAGTGATGAGTGCTTTGCAAGAAAAAATAAAAATAATTGTTATCTTTCCTTGGTAATCTTTTAATATTGGCAACTTGATGTTTGTCTTCATTTATAAGGTATGAGGACTATTATTTCATGGTATAAAAAATAAAAATTTCAGAGAGGAGAGCGTAATTCTAATGAGTTGTTGGAGAGAAAGTTTGAGAATGGACTGTGAGCTTGGTGCCTGGAAGGTAGAATGATGTTTCTGACCCAGCTAAAGCAATGATCTGAGGCATAAGCAGTTTTTCCACCAATAATGAGGTACTTGGTTCTGGAAGCTTCCATGTGATCCTGCCATTTGTTAATGTCAAATCTTTTCATAATCTCATTATTTTCTTCATTTGATTATCATGTTTCCTTATTCCATCTTAAAATCCTCTTTAGAGTCTACTTACTTCACATCCTTATGTGTGGATCACTGAGAAAGTATCACACAGGTTTATGCCCTCAGCCTTGGGCTTTATGGTCTAAAGAACCATATGTAGATTGAATGTCTTCCAGTCAAGTCAAGAGCTGGGAACATGCCCAAAGGTCCCAGCAGTCTATGAAAGAGAAAGAAGATCCTTTGCCCTTTATCAGTAGCATGTAGCCATGGAAGCATGCTCAAACACTTTTGTCTAGAAGGATTCAAGCATCCATCCAAACAAGAGACAGACCAAAATCTTCAGACAAGAGGAGACGCTTACTGACTACAGACTGATATTATAGGTTGAAGTGTGTCCTACCCAAACTCAAATGTTGAAGTCCTAAACCCTCTGTATCCTAAAATGTCATCTTATTTAGAAATAGAGTCATTGTAGAGATAATTGGTTGAGATGAGGTCCTCATACTGGAGTAGAATGGGTCCTAATTTTCTCTGTGACTGATGTTCTCATAAGTAGGACATATGAAGAGAAAAAGACATATATCAGAGGAAGATGATGTGAAGATACAGGGACATGCCACCTAAAAGGAACACCAAAGATTGCCAGCAGACTACCAGAGCAGAGAGGCACAGAGCACCTGCCCTCTCAGGGAGTCCTGGAGGCTCACTCTGTTGATGCTTTGATCTTGGATTATAGCCTTCAGAACAAGGAGACAACAAATTTCCCCCAGTATGGAGTGGTAGCCCCAACAGACAACCTCAACATCTCTCACTCCATGGTTCTTGACTCTGACTCAAGAGTAGTTTGGATGATGGAAGAGCAAGGGCTAAGCATGTACTGCTATTGTTTTCTTGAGCAAAGGGTGCCCTTGTGGGGTTCATTCTCTGCCAAGCATCAGCCAAAATGGCAGCTTAAGGAAAGGAGAAAAATCAAATCTAGAAGTTCAAATGTGGACAAAACTTCCATCTTCAGTTGAAACTCTTAAACTACTGTATTGATCATTAGGTCACAGTCTCCACCATTACTTGACGTTTAAAATGAATTTGGATCAGAGTACTTGTTTGTGAGTTTGAGTCCTGGCTTTATCTTTTATTAGCTGTGGAACTTGGGGCAAATTACCTGAGCATTCTGAGCCTCGGTTTTCTCATCTGTGTAATGGGGATGAGAATAGCATGGTAGTGAGATTTGAACAGGACACTCGTAGAATAATGTCTTGCCATATAGCAAACTTGGCATTAATATTCACGATAATTAGTGTTTTTATTTATGGTTGTTATGTTACCAATATACAACTGGCAAAATTACAATAATTACAACATCAACCTACACAAATACATGCTGTTTTTCAATGATCTTGAAAACTGCCCTGAGAAGAAAGTTTTATTTTCCACACATCAAAGATGAGAAATCCAAAGCTTGGAGAGATTATGAAATTTAACCAGAGCCTCTTTGCAAGCAGAGCCAAGTTGATATTCAGGTTATTAGACCCCAGCACATTTCCCACTGTTGCTACACTGCAAGAATAAAGTAGACTTGACATTTTGACCCAAACAAGAAAATATGACCTATGATGTTTCACCAGAGCCCTAGAGAATGGAAAGTATACCTGCCAGGGAGTAAAAATGGTTTCATGCAAAAGGTCGGACAGGGAGAGGTGTGGTCCTGAAGTCAAGAGGCCAAGCACCTGAGCAGAGAGTCAGGCGCCCTGGGCACAGGTGTGGTAGCAAGCACAGGATTGGTAATGAAATTAGAAATACATGTCCTTTCCAATAGTCATTTCTTTGCATGACATTCATTCCCAAGTCCTTGTTGAGCATCTTTTCAGTGTTGCTCAATGTACTCTTTGTTGAGGCATAGCAGTGAATGAGACAGCAAAGATTTTTATAATCAAGGTAGAGAAATCAACAGTAAACAAATTAGAATACAGTGTGGAAAGTGTTAAGTAGTAGTTACTATTACCCCTCTTTTATAGATGAAGTAAGCTGAGGTTCAGAGTGAATAAATAACCTTGCGTAAAGTCGCACAGTCAGTGAGATTCAATTCAGGCATGTTTGCACTTGATCCAGGTTTTTAACTGTGGTCTGGGAGATGTTAAGAAGTGCACTAAAAAAGAAATCTTTTTTCTTTTTTTAAAGTTAAAAATGTTTGTAAACTCTGAGAACTAAACCTGCTCTGGGAGAGCCACAACACACATGAATATAGTCAAGTCTTTTGGCCACTTTGTGGGAATGAATACTATTTAGATTGAGCATTTCTCCCAAACCCGAAGGTTTCAGTCAAAGTACATTAAGCTCTATTGACTGATGGGGGAGCATGAAATGAACGCAGTACATCATGTACAGGACATCTTAGGGACTCATTATTATGTCCCTTGACATTTTAAGAGTATTGGTGAAGTGGGCAAGACTCATGCACTTATTGGTCCTTGGGTTCTCTGATGTTAAAGAATTGAATTCTGGTACATTTAGAGCTAAGGAAGAAAAGAAAAATAGTGTTTTTAGGCATGGGTTTCTACAGTGAACAACTTTTAGTGATCAAGTTCTCTGCTATCAATTATAGCAGCAGTAGATTTGAAAAGTACAGAAATTGCCTTCTGTTCACTTCACGCTTTTGACAGCAGTGACAGATTTCCACAAAGGAGAAAGCCCCTGGGAAGTGAAATGATGATTTGAGATGGGTGGGGTTTTTTTTCTTTCTTTCTTTTTTAATCATTAAAGAGCATGTATGAATCAGGGTGGGGACGATTGCTCATTTATTCTGGATCTTTAAGTTTATGAGGATAGGCTGATCCTTACCTTCAAATTAGGTGATACAAGCTGATTTTAGAAATGGTGCAAGATTTGAAAAATTCTATCTCCAAGCACTTTACTGTCCCATAGAGGAGATGTTTGGACATATTATTAATGATATAAGACAGTGCAAAGAATTCAATGTTTGTGTCCCCCCCCCCCCCCAAAATTTGTATATTGAAGCCCTAACCTCAGTGCAATGGCATTTGGAGGTGGAACCTTTGGGAAGTGATTAAGACACAAGGGTAGAGCTCTCATGCTGGGATTTGTGCTCCTCTGAGAAGCCAGCCAGCCAGCCAGTCAGCCGTCTCTTCTCTACATGAGAACACAGCGAGAAGTTGGCAGTCTGCAACCTAGAAGGGAGCCCTCACCAGTCCTTGACAATGCTGACACCTTGACTTGTATTTCCAGCCTCCAGAACTGTGAGAAACAAATGTGTAAGGCACCTAGTCTCTGATACTCTGTTACAGCTGTCCAAACTGACTCAGTCAGGCAGACCAGAAAATGCCATCAGAAAACAAAAGAGACGGTTTCTATTTAAGTAGAAAGACAAAGGCAAGAAGTTCTGCAGCTTGTGAGTTTCTATCAAACATTGGCTTGTCTGGCCTTCGGGTGGAATTTGTGGGTCTATTTTTATATCTGTGTTCCACTGTATCTTACAGTGACTGTTTCTCAATACCTAGGATTTAGCTGTATCAAAAGCCAATTTGGTTTTCATGTTCTGACATTTTCCAGCTCCAATGACCCATTATGACTTTAAGTCAAAGGAAGAAAATGAAGTCAAGTTCATGTCATTTTCATCTTTGAAAATGAAAAAAAAAAGTAGTAAAAGAAAAAAAAAAGTCACTCCTTTTATATGCGTTCCCTTTTATGGCTGAATCTCTCTTCTTCACATGTATTTTAGCCTTAGCTGCATTTTCTTCTTTCCTTTTCTAGGCTAATTCTGCACTATATAGCTATTAATATCATCAGTACATTTAATCACGTTATGCTATTTTCTTTTTTCCAGGCAACATCTTTTTAAAAATCTTATTTTATTTATTTATTTTTTTCTCTTTGAATTTTATCTTTTTAGGGTTTTTAAGAAAATTTTTCAATGCATTCTAATTTGTTGTACATGACAGTAGAATGCATTTATACATTTTGATAAATCTTACATAAATGGAGTATAATTTCTCATTTTTCTGGTTGTACATATTGGAGGATCACATTGGCCATGCAGTCATATATGTACATAAGGTAATAATGTCTGTTTCAATCTACTATCCTTATTACCCCCATGCTCAAATCTTATTTTAAATAGCCCTATAACCAATCTACTCCTTTTTATTTTATTTTATTTTATTTTTTTTTTTTTTTTTTTTTTTTTTTTTGCTACTGGGAATCAAACCCAGGGGTACTCAACCACTGAGCCATAGCCCCAACCCTTTTCAGTTCTTATTTTGAGTCAGGTCTTGCTAAGCTGCTTAGGGCCTCACTAACTTGCTAAGACTGGCTTGAACTTGTAATTTTCCTGCCTCTGTCTCCAGAGTTGCTGGGACTACAGTCATATGCTACTGTGCCCAGCCCATGCTCCTTTTTCTGACATTATTATTCACTGATTTTACCACTATCACCACCACCACCATCACATACCATTTTGCCATGGAAGTTCTATGCTTCAGGTGACCAACATGACAAACAATCTCTCTAAACTTTATCCTAACTCTACAGAGAAGGGAGTAACAATTTTTTTAATTCATATTTGGCCAGGAAATATATTTTATTTGGTATTCATAATATATTTCTTTAAACATTGTATTTGATTATCAAAATAAGTATAAATTCATATGCGGAAATGGCATAGAGGATGCCCATGTGTCCTTTATCCAGTTTACCTCAATAGTAGCATCTTATAAAACTGTAGTTCAATATCACAAAAAGGATATTAGCAAATATTATAGTCAAAATATCAAAGAAGGGAGTGGCAATTCTTAACCCCACTTTACAGATGAGAAGCCAAGACCCTGGGCTCTTAAGAAAACTGTCAAAGCCTTCACAACTACTACCTTTATTCCACTTGACTCCCTCTTCCCTAAGATCTGGCCTCACAAATAATCTCTGCGGTACTGGACTCCGTGGTCTAGTCCTATGTACAGGATCTTGACCTGTTCTTTAGACAAATTATTTCTGGCAAATAATTGTGTTAGTCAGATAGTGGGTATGTTTCAGTCATGAGGTTGTTTTAGGGTCAATTGTTTTGTAACATGATATTTTAATTTTTTACCATTTTTTGGGTTGTTAGATATATCTTGCCCAATGTTACATAGCAAAGGAATTTATTTGTATTAATTTCCTATCATCGCTATAACAAATAACCACCATCTTTGTGGCTAAAGAAAATGTAAACTTATTCTTTGCAGTTCTGGAGTTTGGAAATATAGGGCTAAAACTAAGGTGTCAGCAGGATGGGGGTCTTGTGTAAGGTTCCAGGGGAGAAGCTTTCCTTCATCTCTTCCAGATTTTAGTGATTGTGCACATTTCCTAGACGATCGCCTTGTCACCTGGACCTCTGCCTTTATTGTCACATTTTCTTCTCTCACTCTGATCCTAATGTATGCCTATTTTGAGGACTCTTGTGATTATATCCAACTCACATGGATAGTCCAAGATAATCTCTTCATCTAAAGATACTTTACTAAATCACACCCCCAAATGTCCTTTTGTCATGTTAGGTAACATATTAACAGGTTCAGGGTATTAGATATGGATTTCATGTGTGTTGGTGGGGGAGAGCACTGTTCTTATTTCTTCCTACCATGTTATTCATTCATTGTATAGTTATTCAGCAGTGAATACATGCAGTGAACTGTGCTGGGCTTTGAGGAAAGGCAGAGAACAGCACTAAGTTTGAAGAAAAAAACAGCCAGGCTATCTGTACTCTCATGGATTTACACCCTAATGGAAGAGTTGGACAATAAATAAAAATTTTGTGATTTTTAATATAATTGTAACAAGTGCTAGAATAGTGGAGTGAGAAGACCAGAGAATCCTGGAGGGCCTGGCATAACTTGGGGCATCAGAGAAAACATAGAAGAGATGACTTCCAAGCTGAGATCTGAGGTAGATTATTAATTAGGTGAAGAGGAAGGTCAAGAGTGAATGTTGGGAAGATGAGTGATTAAAATTTTAAAGTTCAAAGTATCTTCTAGAACTGTTCAAATTCATTAAGGTCATTAGATTTTCTTGAACTAAGGAAAATACTAACCACATTCTCAAGAGAGAGATAGTTGTCATTTTTCTGAACTTCTCAAAGGTAGGCAAAAAACATTTTTGTATCTTGAATATAATATAAACATGGAAATAATTGTTGGGAATTATTGGAAATAATTGTTTTGGAAATAATTGCTTTCTTCTACTTATCAGTTTTCTCTGATATGGGGATGCTAATTCACCATGGGGGGTGGTTAGGGAAGAATAGAGTTCCTTTATATTAGGTAGAAGGGAGTGAAGGGAGGAGAAGGGGTATGGGGGAAGGAATGATAGTAGAGTAAAACAGACGTTATTACCTCATGTACATGTATGATTGCCTGATTGATGTGATCCTACAATATGTATAATCAGAAAAATGAAAAATTACACTCCATTTATGTATGACCTATCAAAATGTATAAATGCATTCTATTGTCATGTACAACTAGTTAGAACAAATTTTAAAAATTAATAAAAAGAAAAAGAAAAAAAAGGAAAAAAATAAAGAAGTTAAGGGTAACTTAAGATTTGCATTATTATTGCTGTCCTTTGAAGAGTCTTGCCATCTCCATGAGTTTAGTGGTCCCCAAGTAAGTTTTTTGCAAGTCTAAGTAGATAAATTTGCCAAGATTCCAAATATGAACTTTAACAACAGCAACGAATACAGGTTGAGTTCTCTGGCAAGATCATTTAAAATGCTTGAGAAAAAGACTGAAGAGTAGATGCTACATCCAAAGTGTTCTAATGCTGTCTTCAGTTCAGTTAGCATTTTAAGTGTTCAAATATTCAGGTACTAACTTAATACAGTGGTCTCTGGTATTTAAAGCCTCTCTGTTTCTGTGACAACTTATTGTCTGATGGCCATCAAAGGGGCTTGTGGAGACAAAATACGTAAGAGGTAGAAGATATCTACTTTCCATTTTTGCTTTTTTAATTATGAGAAAAAGTGAGCATTTACCCCTAAATATTTGGTCCTTTAATCTTCCTTTACTATAAACCAATTATGTTTGTGGTCTTGGTTTTTTTCCCATTTTCAATTTTGAGAGCTCTTTGACTCAGAGAAAATAATTCTTCATGTGGCATCTTACAAGAACATTTTCCCTGTTTGTCATTTGCCTTTTGGCTTTGTGGGCAGGGTAGGTTTTCACTAGTCAGATGTATTAATATCTACCTTTGTGATTTTTGGATCACAAATTATAAAATTAGGTTTTTCTTTTCTTATGTTTATGTTCTTTCTGATTCAATTTTTAACTCATTTTGGGATTTATCTTGCTATGCAGAGGGTATGAGGGTAGGAAGGTGTTTTAGCCAGCTTTTTTCATTGCTGTGACTAAAAGAACCTGACCAGAACGATTGTAGAGAAGGAAAAGTTTATTTGAGGGCTCACAGTTTTAGAGGTCCCCATCCACAGACAGTAGGCTCCATTCCTTGAGGCTTGAGGTGAGGCTGAACATCATCACCCAGTGTGTGGCAGAGAGAAGCAGTTCACATGGTAATCAGGAAGCAGAAAGAGAGACTCCATGGGCCAGATACAAATATATACCCCAAAGCCATGCCCCAATTCCCACCTCCTCTAGCCACACCTTACCACTTCAGTTACCACTCAGTTAATCCCTATCAGGGGATTAAACGACTGTTTTGGTTGAAACCCCTACAACTCAATCATTTCTCCTCTGAACTTTCTTGCATTGTCTCACATGTGAGCTTTTGGGGGACACCTCATACCCAAACCATAACAGAAGGATAATAGAATGAATCAGGTATTATTACCCTTTGTACATATGTGATTACATGACCAGTATGATTCTACATCATATACAACCAGAAGAATGAGAAATTATACTCCATTTACATATGATGTTTCAAAGTGCATTCTGTCATATATAACTAATTAGAACAAATAAAAAAGAATAAACAGCTAGCTTAAAAATTCCCCCAAATGTTTAGCCTTTAGTCCTATGTATTTTGAATAATCCAGTGTTTTACTACTGATTTGAAATGCTATTTTAATACAAAATGATAATCTCAAATGCATTAGGATTTATTTCTTGACACCACATTCTGTCCCATTTTAAGCTGATTTTCTATATCTAAATGACTATATTCCTCTGTCATTTGTTTAATTGTTCATAATTTCCTCAGATGTTTAAAGAGGAACTTTAACAAAAACATTGTCAATTAAACAGCTCCATAACCAACGATTTGCTTGAATTTTTTTTTCTCATCTGTAAAATTAGGATAATGGAATAATCTTGCAACTTTGGGGGAGGATTTTAGATGATATATGTACGCCAAGTACTTAGTTCCATTTCATGATGGTTGTCACTGCCTTTTACTTTCCAACCCCTTATGTGTCCCTATCATACCATAATAGCTTAGTAAATGTATATTACAAGAATAAAAGAATGACTGTTTTTTGCCTAAAATGCCTGTCAGTTTCTCTCAGGACCTTTTGATTAGTGCCGTTTGTGGTCATCTTCCAGGCACAGCCATGGGTTTAATTAACTGGGGCAATTTGGAAAACTTCATTAACTCTTCCAGAATATGAATGTTTCAAATAACGTTCCAAAGCTGTAGATTATTCTTTCTTGGGTATATGGTCTCTTTGGAAACAACATTTGATTTTCCAATGGCTTACGAAGTCATACTTGAAACCAGTCATCATTCAACAAGGAAATTTCCTTAGCCCAAAGCTCTGGGGAATACACAAATGGCTTATTTCTTATTTAAAAATTTGTATTCTTCAGAGCCTGGAGGTCTGAGGAAACACTGCTCACACACTCTTCCTAGTTAAGGTGGAGAACAGGGGTAGGACACACACAAGCTGGAGAGGTTGATCAGAGGATCAGATAGGACAGAGAGGCTTTGTTTTTCTGTCTAGTTTGGGTTCTGAGCTACTATTTTGCTAAAATTGTGCATAGCAGAAACTATGGAGGCTCCAATGTAATAGATGATGACGACAGAGGAAGCAATTTCCTTTCTTTGACATAAAGATTCTGCTAACCTGAGAGCACTTATTCATTTTGATTTTCTATGTGCCTGTCACAATAAAGGCAAGTCATAATTACAGGGCTGAGAGGACAAATACAGACTTCAGAGATTTGAGTCCTAGAAAACAGACATGGGTTAAAGAAATTCACACACACACACACACACACACACACACACACACACACACACACAGAAGAGAGAGAGAGAGAAATGGAAACTGGGACGTTTTATTAAGAACAAAAGAGAACAATTGCTGGTTACTATAGAGAGAGCATTGGTTTTAAATAGAAACACCTTTGGACTGGAGTCTAGACTTCAATCCTAAACCCCAATCCTCTTGTCAATTCCATATTACTTTTTATTCACGGATTCATTTCTTTAATTATCATTTATTGAACATCTACTCAATCCCAGGATCTAGGGAGACTCTGAGAATATGCTTCCAGAAAGTTCTCACTAAAGTGCAGGGCATCTAGTGCACCAGGAGCTACCTCAACAGGTGAGGTGATTAGCAGATCTGTTTCTGGGGAATAAGTACATCCTTGATCAGAAAGGAGGATTGCAAAGGACAGAATGGATACTTATGATGAGATGAGTTTTCCAGAAGATAAACAGTGAAGGTCTAAGTCTAGATAAATGGACCAAAACATCTTTAGGCCCAGTTTGAGTCTGTGAAAAAGATAAAGAAGGGGATGTGCTAGGAGTACAGACAGGTGTTATACAGCTTTTTCTTGCTGTGAACAGCATACTTGACAGGAGCCACTTAAAGGAGGAGAGGTCTGTTTTGGGCTCAGAGTTTCAGAGGTTCAGTCCTTCATTGACTTACTCCTTTCCTCTGTGCCTGAAATGAGGCAGAACTTCATGGCAGAAGGGTGCTGTGGAGGAAATTTGCCAGGCTATAGCAGTTAGGAAGAGATATATATATATATATATTTAGAGAGAGAGAGAGAGAGAGAGAGAGAGAGAGAGAGAGAGAATGCGAGCATAGAGCCAGCAACAAGATATAATTCCCTATACACCCAATGACCTACTTCTTCAAGCTGTGCCCTGTCTACAGTTACCACTCATAGCCCATTCAAATTATTAATCTATCAAGTGGATTAATCCATTGATGGATTTACAGCTTTTATAATCTAATCATTTCACCTTTGAACATTTGTGCATTGTCTCACCCATGAGCTTTTGGGGGTCACGTCTCGTATTCAAATCATAACAAGACACAAACAAGTTTTGAGAAAGAATGAAAAGATTAGGTGCATTATGAAGGCATTCCTATCCCTATTTTATGGGTAACACTGGGTTCAAATGTAAGCCCATTTATTAAATGCACACTTATATGTCATCTTTAGTGTGCTAGCCCCTAGACCAGGTAGTAGGAACAGTCAGCTGGGCAGGTATAGTCCCAGCCTTAAAACCTCATAGTCAGGAATTTGACATTTAGGAGACAATTGATGTCCTCAAAGGAGAGACTAGAAATCTAGTAATAGAATTCAAGTTCATGAATCCATCAGGAAAGGTGTGGAAATCAAGGAATAGTTGGAAAAAAGAATGGCATGAGAGAATAAGTAGAGCTATGACTTTTAGGGTGTCTGGGAGGTTACCAGATGACAAAGAGAAGGCCAGTCACAGAAGGGACAATATTTTCAGGTTTGTTGACAATAGCTTTCAGACTTACTGAAAACTGCTTCACACTATAAAATAAGCTAAACATTCTGAACTCTGGTATATTCCATTGAGACCAGATATATCTCCCAGGGTCAGAGGTAAAGCAAGCATATTCAGCAGTGCCTTTCACATCTGAGCTCTCTTTCAACAAATAGGCCCCTACTGTGTACCCAACCCAGGAAATGAAGGTGAGCAAGAAAGATGTGGTCTCTGCCCTCAAATGTTATGAAAGACACAAGGAGCTGTGAGAGAGAAGGGAGGGAGACCTTCTTCAGACAAGTTGGTCAGAGAAGGCCTGGGCAAAGTGGAGATCCTTCAATAGAGATCTGTAAGAAGGGGAGGTACTGGCCAAACCAATAGCTGGAAAGGGTCTAGGCAAAGGGCCTGGGCAGAGTGCTGAGGAGGCAAGGCTGGAGTGCTGGGCCAGCTCTTATTCTCTGAAAGATACATGGGAAGGCTTAGTAACCGCTGCCGCCACTGTTCTCCCTGGGAGAGCTCAGCCTTCTTCCCCTGCGATTCCTGTTTCTCCTGGAGCCTCCCTTTGCACACTTGTCTCTTTGCAATCATTTGTTTACAAGCCTGCCTCCCCCATAGAATCACTATTTGCATTGCTTTTGCTTGCCACAGTCACTGGAATACTGTTCTACATAATTCATTCTACATAAATATTTGCTGGCTGCAAAAAGAAAAACAATTATTTTGTAGAAACTATGGGACTTATGAGAGAGAAGACTTTTCAGTACTCTACAGATTAGTAGTCCTGTTTATACAACAGGGGAGTCCGATCCTTCCTACAGACTCGGAATGGGATCATTTACTTGGGGAACCTGAGTGTGGGTTAGCACTTGGTAGACATGCAAAAAAAAAAAAAAAAAAAAAAAAAGTGCCTTAAGGCATGATTAAGTGAATGAATGGATACCTGGTTTAATTGGTTCTGAGAAAGTTGGGATACTTGTGCAAGATTCTTGGAAATTAAGCTTTTCAGTCAGTTTCATCAAAACTCTAAAACCAAAGCTGCCTTTACTTCCTATTAGCTCTGAGAAGTGGCTACTCCAAATAGGCTCTATAAACTAAGCACAGGTGGTGCTGATGTGAAGAGGTCTGAAGTTCAAGGCCCTGGGTTGAGTTTGGTTTCTACTCACCAGTTATGTGGCTTGTATCAGGACCCTAATTCTCAACTGTAAAATGTGTTTGGTGGTGAATATCTATAAAATAGAGTTTGACCCTGTAGGACTGAATTAAAATTGGACATCAGTATGAACTCATGTGCACACACATACACACACACAAACACACACACACAGACACACACACATGAGATGAAGAGACACAAAGCCAACTAAAGATTCACGTGTACATGTGAGTTGTGTACATACATACTTTACTTAGCTCTACATTAAGAAGTCCTGGGAGCAATGACATCCCAATAGCAATGAGCACTACTCCATTCCACCTCTTGGTTTCTAAAAACTATTCTCCAATAAAAAGAACCATCGTTCTATGGAGAAATGGTTGATTCTAGGGTTGGGGGAACAAACAATGACACAACAAGATGAGCCTGGATCATCTGCTGGTACCAGAAAGGAAGGAAGTGCTTAAAAATAAAAGATGGAGGCATGACAGAGGGACACAAGAGCCTATCCAAAAGACTCCCAGTGGTAGCAAAACTGGAAAAGTTGGAGCAACAAAATAAATGATGTAAATTTAATTATAACTCAAAGCATAAAATATACATGTATGAGTCCATGCTAACATAAATAAATGATTCACTAAAGAACTAAAGGGAGAGAAGAGACACAACTTCTTTATAGAATTCCAAATAATATCCAGGAGGTAGGGCATGGTTCTCCCTGGCCTCCCAGGATGTGGGCTGGACTTAGAGACTTACTTCTAGGGACTGGAGTGCAGAAAATGGGGAAATAGGGACTTTACAGTGGGGAACCCATCAAACACCACCTTAACCAAGGGATGAAGTATGACCTCACCAGTGACGTCACATGGCATTGTGTTCCCTTAACAGGCTGTGATGAGAAGGGCACTGCCCATCTGGGGTGTTCTTTCTAAAAACCCGTTATCTAATCAAGATAAAAACATCAAACAAGTCCCAACTTGATAAAGAGTTCACAAATATACTTAATCCAGTATTCCTCAAAACTGCCGTGGTCTTGAAAAACAAGGAAAGATTGAGAACTTGAAACCCACCACAGGTCACCACGGAGACATGACAACTAAATGCAGTGTGGAGGTCCTAGAACAGCAAGAGGACATGGGTGGATGAACTGGTGACATCTTAATCAAGTCTGGAGTTCAGTTGCTAGTAATAGATACAAATTAGAAGTGTTGGATTTTAAAGTTTTTGGCAGGTAATGTGAAGATGTTAACATGAAAAAAACTAAACTTTGGTAAAGGGTGCACTCTGCTGTATCCTTGTGACTTTTATGTAAATGTAAAAATTACTGCAAAAATTTTAAAAGTTTATCAAGAAAACCAGAATTTGGGGACAATGTTATGATAGCATCTGAAAGCATGTTATGAGCTCAGAGGGTTAAGTACACCACGATGAACACAAGGGGACTCTCACTTGTACAGAATGAAACTTAGTGATTAAAGAATTTTATAAATGTTCAATTTCCTCTCCTCTGTGATGTTTTTCCCTTCAAGCCTTGCTACCTGAGACCTTGTATTAAAAGAGATGCCAAATATTTTATTTGATACCTGACGTTTAAAAAATAAAAGTAAATTCCTGAGGTCAACTTGTTTATTTCCCAGTCGAACATGAATTTGTCACATGTCACTTTCTCATAATAAGAGTACAAACCCACTCATCCCAAGCTCATTTATGTTAGCTTCTAGGGAGTTTGGATTCCAGGGAAATGCAAAGTCTCTGTGCATATACATATGCTCCCACACACTCAGCACCAGAGAGCTGGGTTCTGCAGAAACTGAATTCACCATGGGAAAAGCTGCTTCACGGTCTGGTGGCTTTCCTAAGACAGCTGTTCTCCCTCCCAGCAGTTTAAGTGAGTTGGAAACCCCAGAGAAATGAGGAGAACCTATCTCCATGCAGAACCTACGTTCTAAATATAAATCTCCTTTAATGTGGATCAGAGTGTAAGAAGTCAGTCTTGAGGGTGCCTTTGCGATGCTGGTAAACACAGTATTCTCTCCAGCATATCCATTGTTAGGAAGGGAATGTGTCCAAAGTTTCAAGGTCTACCTGGGGATCTCAGGGTTAGGAGACCCAAGAAGTTCCTGCATAGAGTCAAGGAGACTCCGGGATGTTCCTGAACCAACCAGAGCTTTTACCTTGTGACACTAGGATCCCAAGAAGACAGGTTTAAAGAGCCACAGGGTATACATAAAGGAGTTGCACTCAATTTCAATTTGTGAATGCTTTTAGAATCCTACTTTTATGCATATATGTATGTACACATGCAGTGAGCACATATCAGCATCAGTCAGTGTTCTGTGTGCAAATGAGGGGAAGAGTGGTTAAAAATAATTCCTCAAAGGTAGGTAACACAAAACCATCCAGATGGACTTTGTAATGCTGGCCTGCTGATTTTTTTTCTCTTCCCACCCCTCATCTCCCTCTTTCTTCCCATGTGCTTACATCCAAAGAAGGAAATCTACATAAAACCTTTGTATTTCTGTACTTCATTGTCTTCATCTATAAAATACAGACAACAATATCTACTTCATGAGGTTAAATGGATTAATAAATAGAAAGCATTTAGAAGAGTATTTGCACATTGCAAATACTGAAAAAGTCATTTTATGATAATGGTTGACAGGAGATTTAACATTTTATTGGGAGAGTTAGGAATTGTTTTATGGAGAAGGTGACAGTTGAGATGAGCTTGTAAATGCATTTACTGCACCTAACCTATCAAACATCATAGCTTAGCCTAGCCTACCTGAACATGCTCAGAACTCTTACACTAGCTTACAGCTGGGCAAAATCAACAAACACAAAGCCTATTTTATTATAAAGTGTTGAACATCTCATGTACACACAGATGGGTGTTTGTAGACATGATGGGATGTGAAAACACAATATCCCCAAACACTGGCAATGCAGCTCATTACAGAATATATTCCTGTAGTATGTTTCCCCTCATGACCATGTAGCTGACTAGGAACTGTGGCTCCCAGTTGCTGCCCAGCATCTCAGAAAAGGGTACAAGGTTATATCAAGAGTTATGGAAAATTAAAAATGTGATTTCTGCTGAGTGTGTATATCTTTTGCACCATTGTAAAGTTGAAAAATCCTAAGTCAAACCACCTTAAGTTGGGAACCATTTGTATTGTATAATCCTACTCACATGAAGTTTGAGAATAGAATTTTATATAAATGAGCTAATCTATGGTGATATTTCAGAAGAGTAGCCACTTTGGGTTATTGACTGGGAAGAATTCTGGTGGGTTGGAGATGATTTACATCTGTAACTGTATGTTTACCTACATTTATTGGGTAGGTAGTTCATTTATTGGGTAGGTAGTTCATAAATGCTTTGTAGAAGTGATTTGTATGCTGTGGAAATGGAACAAAAAAGCTTCACTATATACCACTTAAACATATATGCTCAAAATGTAAGATTAAGGAGGAAAAGCAGGGTATAAAATTATAAGTGCAACATTATCATAGAAACTCAAAACAACCATGAATGCAACGTAATCTATTTAAAAATTAGGAGAATAATGAACATTTGAACATTGGTCATTTCTGATGGGGGGATTTCAGTTGACTGTCCTGAAGGGGTACCCCTGAGTTGTTTCAGAAACACTGACTCAATGGTAAGACCCCAGCCAAATTCTCCAAGCACAGCAACAGGGATGCCGTTCCAGTTCTTTCCTAGGGGAGTAACTTCCATCAAGTTGCATAAACTCTTCAACTCTCAATTTTCTCAACTTGCAAAACAGAGTGATACTGATTTATGTACCCCAGGGTTGTATGAGGGACTGAAGATGAAGCGTGAACCTCTGCTCAGCACCTGGCACCCAGAGTGCTCAGGACGTGCCAGGTATTGCCATTGAAGGAAATATGGAGGCAGAGGAGAGTGAAGTTGTCCAGGTTCACTCTGACTGTCCCTCTTTTCTGGATCATCTGTAGAAATGGAGGCTGGCTAGGGAGATTTAAGGAGAGGGGGAAAGTCCAAGGCAATCCCAGAGGAAGTGAGGGGAGTTGTCGAGGGAGCAGGTGCAGGCCCACCAGCAGCAGTGATGCTCAGAAGCTGCACATTTCCAGGTGAAATCCTTCAGCTCCCCCTCAGCCAAAGAGGATGGTTGAAATATTCATAAGTTGGGGTTGTAGTGTAAAGTCCAGGAAATGAAATGTGGGGTATAAACTCCAGAGAAAGTAAAAGTAAAGAATAGCATTTTAATTGTGAGAGTTTAAAGTTGAGCATTTTGTATGTATATGGCTGGGGTTATTATGTGTATAAAACATGACACTATTTATGAAAATCACCGAAACCCAGATCACTGGCCTTCCTACACAAAGAAACACTTCCTCCTTGTGATATCAAACAGTGATTACTAGAATACAATATTCACATGCCACTGAACACATAAAATGTTTTTTTTTAATTCTAAAAAAAAATTAAAATTAACTAACTCTTTTAGAAACCAGTAGAGTCCACAGTTTCTCAGGTAGAATTAGGGGAAATTTAATTGGTAGTCAGTGATTAAGGAAGCATGAAATACACACATACTCCAGGCATTTGAATCCTTTCTTCCTGCTTAGGGAGATAGGCTTATGATATTTAACACTGTCAGTCAGTAAAATCATGTGCATTGGTTAGACTGCAAAGTATTAGAATTGACTTCATTTCAACGTGACTAAAAAGAAAATTATAATTAAAATAGAAACAGAAATCACAGTGCTGGGAAAAAGAAATATAGAAATTTTTCTTATAGGAAGTTTGTGAAAATCAATATTGTGTGGTCTAATAGGATTTCGTATTATACTTTCATCTGGAGTGCGGGGAGGGAATTGTGTCAACATTTACAGCCTTGATTCTGACTGCAATCCAATTAAAAGTTGCTCAAAATGATATAATGCACGCAGGGTGTTCTGAACAGCTGTCCCTGAATAATAATGATATTTATAATAATCCTATTAGCTATCATTTTTATTAACACCTTTTTATATAGCAGGCAGTGTGCTAAGTACTTTATGTTCTAGCTCACTTATTTCTCAATGATAAATCTATGAGGGAGGTATTTTATTTTACACATTTTATGGGTAAGGACAATAAAGTTCAGACTCGGGTGACCAACTGTGCAAGTTTTCCCAGGATGTGGAACTACGAAAGTCCTAGGCAACCTGGGATGAGCTGGTCATTCTTTAAGAGTGACTTCCTCAGTTTATACCCAAAGGACTTAAAATCAGCATACTACAGTGATGCAGCCACATTAATGTTTATAGCAGCTCAATTCACAATAGCTAAACTATGGATCCAACCTAGGTGCCCCTCAACAGATGACTGGATAAAGAAAATGTGGTTTGTATACACAATGGAATATTACTTAACCTTAAAGAAGAATGAAATTACGGCGTTTGTCGCAGTAAATGGATGGAGCTGGAAATATATACTAAGTGAAATAAAACCAAAAACTGAATGCTTTCTCTGATGCAGATGCTGATCCCTAATGGGGTTGGAGGCTAGGGAAGAATGGAGGAACTTTGTATTGTGCAGTGGGGAGTGAGAGGTAGGGAGCGGGTTGGTAGAGGAGGGGTGGGAAGGATGGTGGAAGGAGACAGACATCATTACCTTATGTACACATATGATTGCAGGATCAGTGTGACTCTGCATGGTGGAGTAGAGCCAGAGGAATGAAAAGTTGTGCTCCATTTGTGTACAATGTGTCAAAATGCATTCTACTGTCATGTATAACCAATTAGAACAACAACAAAGAAAAGAGTGACTTGCTTGGTTTTTAAGTGGTAGAGAAGTAGATTTAAACTTATTTTCCTGGATTGATTAACTTTCCTGCCTACTGCCAGCCCAGCTCAATATTACTGTCCACAATAGCTAGACAGCAAACACATCCTTTGGAGCATGAAAGGAGGGGTCTAGGTAGAAACTAGTGAATATTATTTCACATGGAGTAATTGAAAATGTCATCTTACGCTCCTGTCCCCAAATCTTGGAGCAAGTGAAGTTGAACAACCTTGATGACATTTCCAAAGTCCCTTCATGTTACTGTAAACAACGTTCAGAATGGAGCCCACATACCTTGGGAAGTGGATAGAGATGGCACCGTGGTTGGCCAGTCTTCTGCTTACAAAATTCAAGAGTGTGACACGCCACATCAGCATTCATACCTGCCTCAAGCCTAGAGGGAAATGGGGCAAAAGCAAAGGCTATTAATGTCTCTCAGGAAGGAGAGACTAGGAAACAGAAGCTATTTCAGAGAAAGGTAAGTCCCCAGAATGGCTTCTAATACCCTCCACTTGGGGCAGCCTGCCTTTGAGAGCCCATGCAGGGTAGCTTCTGGATCATAAGAATTTCCAGTCATTGTTCTCTACTTCCATCTAGAATAAGGTCTTGGGGGCAGGGAGGGCATGCACAGCCCCGAGTGGAGGAGTCAGCCTCTCTCACAAGCATAGAGATTCTTTTTAGATGAAACAACACATAGAATTAGAAAGGAAAAATGGTCATGGTTGTAATTTGATGAGAACAATATTTTGAAATTTGCTGGGCCTTATAGCAAAAAATCACTTATGATATAGTCTTAAGCACCTAAAATTATTTTCATAGGTATAATTCAAATCATCTCTTTTCCTTTAAAGTTAAAGTACTTCTTCTTCTTATCAAAGAAAATATAAAATAGATTGTTTCTTTCCTTACATCTCTCCCTACCGAACCATTACAGAGATGACCTCTGTGACTATTACTATAACTGCCATCTTTTTTTCTCTCTCCCTGAGCCTCCTCTTCTTCCTTCTTCAAAACCAAGGTCAAAGAACCAAATACAAATAAATAGATGAGTGAAAGGAAGTCTAGTAGAGCAGAGGAAGGAGAACAGGGGAGGGGAGAGAGGACAGGAAGGAAGGAGGGAAGGAAAAGAGGGGCCATGTACTGAAATCAAATTCCATGCAGGTATGAGTTTGTCGGGATGAACCGAACCACTATGTATAACTATAAAGGTCAAATGGAAAAAAAGAACCCAAGGTCAAGTTGTTTCTGTTTCTGTTTCTTGCAACTGCAGGCAGTCATGGTCACATGTGGGCCAGCCCTTGAGAACCGATGGTTAGCATGGGAACACTTAGCCAGGGCCCAAATGTAAGTTATTTTTTTTTTCTTTTTTTCTTTTTTATTGTAAACAAATGGGATACATGTTGTTTCTCTGTTTGTACATGGCGTAAAGGCATACCATTTGTGTAATCATAAATTTACATAGAGTAATGTTGTTTGATTCATTCTGTTATTTTTTCCCTTCCCCCCACCCCTCCCACCCCTCTTTTCCCTCTATACAGTACTTCCTTCCTCCATACTTGCCCCCCTCCCTAACCCTAACTCTAACCCTAACACTAACCCTTCCCTCCCCCCCATTATGTGTCATCCTCCACTTATTAGCGATATCATTCGTCCTTTGGCTTTTTGAGATTGGCTTATCTCACTTAGCATGATATTCTCCAATTCCATCCATTTGCCTGCAAATGCCATAATTTTATCATTCTTTATGGCTGAGTAATATTCCATTGTATATATATACCACAGTTTCTTTATCCACTCATCAATTGAAGGGCATCTAGGTTGGTTCCACAGTCTGGCTATTGTGAATTGAGCAGCTATGAACATTGATGTGGCTGTATCTCTGTAGTATGCTGATTTTAAGTCCTTTGGGTATAGGCCAAGGAGTGGGATAGCTGCGTCAAATGGAGGGTCCATTCCAAGTTTTCAAAGGAATCTCCACACTGCTTTCCAGAGTGGCTGCACTAATTTGCAGTCCCACCAGCAATGTATGAGTGTACCTTTCTCCCCACATCCTCGCCAACACCTGTTGTTGCTCGTATTCTTGATAATCGCCATTCTAATTGGGGTGAGATGGAATCTTAGGGTGGTTTTGATTTGCATTTCTCTTATTACTAGAGATGTTGAACATTTTTCCATATGTTTGTTGATTGCTTGTAGATCTTCTTCTGTGAAGTGTCTATTCATTTCCTTAGCCCATTTGTCGACTGGATTATTTGAATTCTTGGAGTAGAGTTTTTTGAGTTCTTTATAGATTCTGGAGATTAGTGCTCTATCTGAAGTATGATTGGCAAAGATATTCTCCCACTCTGTAGGCTCTTTCTTCACATTGCTGATAGTTTCCTTTGCTGACAGAAAGCTTTTTAGTTTGAATCTATCCCAGTGGTTGATTCTAGCTTTTATTTCTTGTGCTATGGGAGTCCTGTTAAGGAAGTCTGATCCTAGACCAACAAGGTGAAGATCTGGACCTACTTTTTCTTCTATAATCTGCAGGGTCTCTGGTCTGATTCTGAGGTCCTTAATCCATTTTGAGTTTAGTTTCGTGCATGGTGAGAGATATGGGTTTAGTTTCATTCTGTTGCATATGGATTTCCAATTCTCCCAGCACCATTTGTTGAAGAGGCTATCTTTTCTCCATTGCATATTTTTGGCACCTTTGTCTAGTATGAGAAAATTGTATTTATTTGGGTTTGTGTCCGTGTCCTCTATTCTGTACCATTGATCTACCTTTCTATTTTGGTACCAATACCATGCCGTTTTTGTTACTATTGCTTTGTAGTAGAGTTGAAGATCTGGTATTGCAATACCCCCTGTTTCACTCTTCCTGCTAAGGATTGCTTTAGCTATTCTGGGTTTCTTATTCTTCCAGATGAATTTCATAATTGCTTGCTCTATTTCTGTAAGGTACTTCATTGGGATTTAAATAGACCAATTTCAAGTACTGAAATAGAAGAAGTCATCAAAAGCCTACCAACAAAGAAAAGTCCGGGACCAGATGGGTTCTCAGCCGAGTTCTACAAAACCTTTAAAGAAGAGCTTATTCCAATACTTCTCAAAGTATTCCATAAAATAGAAGAGGAGGGAACCCTCCCAAACTCATTCTATGAAGCCAATATCACACTGATACCTAAACCAGACAGAGACTCATCAAGGAAAGAAAATTTCAGACCAATATCCTTAATGAACATCGACGCAAAAATTCTCAACAAAATTTTAGCAAATCGCATACAAAAACATATTAAAAAGATAGTGTACCATGATCAAGTGGGTTTCATCCCAGGGATGCAAGGTTGGTTCAACATCAGGAAATCAATAAACGTAATTCACCATATTAATAGACTTAAAGTCAAGAATCACATGATTATTTCAATAGATGCAGAAAAAGCATTTGATAAAATACAGCACCCCTTCATGCTCAAAACACTAGAAAAAATAGGGATAGTGGGACCATTCCTTAACATTGTAAAGGCCATTTATGCTAAGCCCATGGCTAATATCATTCTAAATGGTGAAAAACTGAAAGCAGTCCCCCTAAAAACTGGAACAAGGCAGGGATGCCCTCTTTCACCACTTCTATTCAACATCGTTCTTGAGACTCTGGCCAGAGCAATTAGACAAACCAAAGAAATTAAAGGGATACGAATTGGAAAAGAAGAACTCAAACTATCCCTGTTTGCTGATGACATGATTATATATTTAGAGGAACCTGGAAATTCCACCAGAAAACTCTTAGAACTCATAAGTGAATTCAGTAAAGTAGCAGGTTACAAGTTCAATTCCCATAAATCCAACGCATTTTTATACATAAGTGATGAATCTTCAGAAAGAGAAATTAGGAAAACTACCCCATTCACAATAGCCTCGAAAAAAATAAAATACTTGCGAATCAATCTCACAAAAGAGGTGAAAGACCTCTACAATGAGAACTATACAACACTAAAGAAAGAAATTAAAGAACACCTTAGAAGATGGAAAGATCTTCCATGTTCTTGGATAGGAAGAATTAATATTGTCAAAATGGCCATACTACCTAAAGTGCTATACAAATTCAATGCAATTCCAAATGTAAGTTATTGAATCTGCTCTCCACCCCACACCCATCGCTGCTTTATTTCCCTATACTCATTTTACAGACTCAGGTTGTCTACCCTTCAAAGGAATTTTATACTGGAATGTGCAGAATAAACATCGAGATTTAAAAAGGTAAAGCAAAAATAAAAGCAAACAAAACATTCTGGTTTTCACTTAGTGAGAAGCACTTTTAAAAATGGTTGTTGAACATCATAATAATTTAAAAAATCTCTAATCATTTTATATTTGGACTACCACCCCTTCAAATGCTGGAGTGAACTTTGAGAATTATTTATGCCATGCACCCTCCTGCAGACAGAGCTGCCCTGTATTAATGAAAATGTGTCTTATCAAAGCTCATTAAAGAAACAGGTCAACCTTAAAATAGGTCCCCCACTACATGAAGACAGGTTGTGACCTTAAACCTCCAAATTTCATTCCAGCTGGATGAGACTGGCAACATGGTTGGCATGATGGTTTAATCAACCTTCTGTGAGTCACAGAGTTAAGGAGGAAAATCTGTTCATCATGGTTCATCATGAAAGTCACCTGCTTAGCCCCAGAGTCCCTTCATTGGAGGTGTATATGTGTGGGATGTAACTCAAAGTGTAAAAGGAACCAAGTCTTCTAAGCAGCAGGCTAAGCTGTTTGTTACAGATAAAGTCAATTGCCAAACTAATGTCTACTGAGGGTCAGTAAATCAGGAGAGGGTGACTGTTTTCACACATCTGTTCTCAACTTAATGGTTCATTTGTTTAACTGATGACTGCTGTCTTTACAGGGGTCTGGTATGTAGTGGACTCAGGAGAGTGATAGATGGGTCTCTGCTTAATCTTTGTTTTAAACCAAAGGCCAATATTCCATCTGTGGCAATCCTGGACCATCAGAGCCTACTCATCGTATGGTGCCCAAGATCTATTCTCCTTTTCCCTGCAATAGAGCAAAGTTTCAAGAGCATGAACTTGAATGGGGGAGTGGAGATGGAGACCACTCAGTCAGAGAGTGAGGCTGGCCCTCTCTGAGCTGGGCAATGGGAGAGGGGAACTGAACATCGGTGTACCTTCAAGATCCTCTAAGACAGGACTTCATTATCAAAGACTTAAAATGAGAAGTAGTCTTCTCGACAAAAAGAGAACATACTGAGCCCCATAAATCCACACAAATTTAAAATCATTATAATGTGCAAGACTTATGAAAAGTAACAAGGTAGCACATTTGCTCTAAACTAATCTTGGGACACAATGCATAGACTACACATAATGCATGATATCTTCAGGAAACATCCAAACTCATGAGAACTATTTTCACCTAACACTATTTCCCTTTTTTCCCAGAGAATCATGTAAGACAAAAATGGTTGCATTTTTTTAAAGAACTTTTTTTAAAAAAAAGTTTTTTGGCTCACAGAAAGTTTGAGAGAAAGTTCTAGAGATTTCCCTTGGCCCGCCCCCGCTCTCACACATGCGTAGTTCCCTCATTTTCAACATCCACTGCCAGTGCATTTGCTATAATTCATAAGCCTACATTGACATTTAGATGGCATCATTATTACCATCATTATTATCTAAAGTTCACTCTTAGTATTGTACATTCTTTGGGTTTGGACAATTGTATAATGACATGTCCAAAAAATCCTTTGTGCTTGCCTATTTATCTCTCCCTCCTTCCTAACCTCTGGCATCCACTAAGTTTTTGCTGTTTCCATAGTTTGGCCTTTTCCAGAATGTTGCATATTTGGAATGTCAAAGAGTTGGGAAAGGTATTCACCCTTCACTTTGCCTTTTTTCCTTAGTAATATGCATTTGCATTTCCTCCTTGTCTTTTCATAACTTGGTAGGTTATCTCTTTTTATTGATGAATAATAAATATTCCATTGCTATGCTTGTACTGCAGGATTAAAAAAAGTCCTACATTAGGGTTTGCTTCTAGGTTTTGATGATTATGCATAATGCTACTATAAACATTCATGTGCAGGTATTTACATGGACATAAATTTTCAGTTCAGTTAGGTAAATATTCAAGAGTAAGGAGTTATAGGAAGGGAGAGGGGCTAGGAATAGAAAAGACAGAATGAATCAGACATAACTTTCTTATGTTCATATATGAATACACCACCATTAAAACTCCATATTATGTACAAGAATGGGATCCTAAATTAGAATAAGTTATACTCCATATATGTATAATATGTCAAAATATACTCTTATCATGTATATCTAAAAAGAACAAATGAAGAAAAGGGAAGAAAAAAAGAGTGTAATTGCTGGATTGCATGGAAGGCTATAGATAGTTTTTAAGGAAACTCATTGTTTCAGTTGTTTCAAAATGTGGTCATTCTATGGTGAGTAATGGTATCTCCCTGTTATTTTAATTTGCATTCCCTTAAGAGCATATGATGTTTGGCATCTTTACACATACTTATCTGCTATTAGTATAGCTTCTTTGATGAAATATTTGTTAAGTTCTTTGTATTATTTTTAAAATAGAGGTTTTTTTATTGTTGAGTTTTAAGAGTTATGTTTGTCATTTTTTGTCACTATAACAAAATGCCCGAGATAACTAATTCAAAAGGAGGAAAGGTTTATTTGGGTTCATGGTTTCAGAGTTTTCTGTCCCTGGTCATTTGACCCTGATGCTTTGGGCCTGTGGTGGCACAGTACCATCATGGTGGGAGTATGGGGCAGAGTAGGCCTGTTCACCTCATGGCTGCTAGAAAACAAGAGAGAAACAAGAAGGAATTGGGTTCCCAATAGCCCCTTCAAGGGTGTTCCCCCAGTTACCTTCCTTCCACTAGGCACCACATCCTGAAGGTTCCACCACCTTCAAATAGTGCCATAGGCTGGGGACTAAGCTCTTAACTCATGGTCTTTGAGAAACATTTAAGATCCAAACCATAGCAAGAAATCTTTGTGTATTTTCAATAATAGTTATCAGATTTTTTTTTTTTTTTTTTTTTGCAAATAGTTTCTTCATTTATGTGACCAATCTTTTTGTTTTCTTGGCATTATCCTTTGTAGAGTAAAAATTTTAATTTTAATGATGTCTGGTTTATCAGTTCATTCTTTTATGGCTCATACCTTTTTAGATCCTCAAATTTTATCACCAAACCCAAGGTCATCTAGATTTTCTCCTACATTGTCTTCTGGGAGTTTTATAAATTTACATTTTACATTTAAGTCTGTGATCCATTTGAGTTCATTTTTGTGAAGTCTGTGTCTACTTGTTCAATCCTTGAATATAGGATAGTAATTAACTTTTTTATATTAGCCTTATATTCTGCAATCTTGCTATGATTGCTATTAGGTCCTGGATTTTTGTTGTTGTCGTTGTTGATTCTTTTGAATTTTCTGTCGGGAGTGGCGACTGCTTTGAACTTTCCCGTGACAAAGGCAATCCCCTTCTGGAGAACTCTCTGCATGAGGGTGTTGATTTGAGATTGCCTAGTTGCTATGGCGATGCCCTGTTCAAAGGAAGATTCTGTGCCAGCCACAGAATTTATAGTTCTTAACCTTGTGTCCAAACTCCAGCTGCCCTGGGGTAGAAAATTATGGGTGCTAGCTGATAAGTTTTAATTGGGCTGTTTATAGCTTCAACTTTTGTTCCATATATATTGAAGAAACTTTCTCACAATGAATCCTTTTGATATTTAAACCTATATAATAAATGTGCTGAGCTTGCTCATGGTTAGTCTTCCCCCATCAGGGGTTGGCTGAACCACCAGGACCCAGCTTTTTTCTATTTGTGTGTCTGTTTGTATTTTCTTCATCCCCTCATGGACCACTCTGGTTAGCCCTGAATAAACTGTCCTGCAGGTCGTGACAATTTTCAACATAGAAAAAGCATGTTGTCTGAAAACAAAAATGATTTTATTTCTTCCTTCCCAATCAGTATGCATTTTATTTTCATTTATTATCTTATTATACTGTCTAGGACATCTAGTGTGATATTGAAAAGTATTAATGAGAGGGGGCTCCTTGCCTTGTGCCGGATCCTAATAGTATAATGTTAGGGGGAAGTGATATTGGCCAAATTATCTTGTTATTTTGTATGTATATATGAGTATAGAATAACGAATCCCATCATTATGTATAGCTATAATGCACCAATAAAAATGGTATAATGTTAGTTGTAGTTTTCTTGTAGTATTTACCAAGTCAAAGAAGTTTCCTTTTAATTTCTAGTTTACTGAGAGTTTTATAATGAATGGATGTTGGATTTTTTCAAATGATTTTTCTGCATCTGTTAATATGATCATGTGAGTTTTCTTCTTTAGCTATTGATGTGATAGGTTACATTAACTGATTTTTGTATGTGAACCAGCTTTGCATGCCTGTAATAATTTCTACTTTGTTGTGGAATATAATTGTTTCCCCATTATCAAATAGGTTCTATTTGCTAATGTTTCATGAAGATATTTTTCTCTATGTTTGTGAGAATGGGAAATATTATTCTGTAGTTTTCTTTTATTATAATATCATGATCTGGTTTTGATTTTAGGGTGATGCTGGTTTCCTCTGATGAATTAAGAAGCACTTCCTTAGTTTTCTCTTCTGAAGAGATTATCAGAATTGTTATGACTTCTTTCTTTAATGTTTGTTAGAATTCACCAGTTGGTCTATCTTTTTATTTCAAAGGTTAAATATTGATTCCATTTCTTTCATAGATGAAGTCCAATTCACATTTTCTGTTTCTTCTTGTGTAAGTTTTGGTGGCTTGGGGTTTTCAAGGAATTGGCCTACTTCATCTTAGTTATCAAATTTGGGGGCATAGTAGTATTCATAGTATTTCTTTTTTGTTTTGTCAACTTTTTGAATTGTTTTTGTTTCAATTTCATTGATTTCAGCTCTGATTTTAATTATTTCCTGTCTTCTACTACTTTTGGTGGTGTTTGTTCTTCTTTTTCTAAGGCTTTGAGCTGTAATGTTAGGTCATTTAGTTGTTGACTTTTTATTCTTTTCTTGAATGCGCCCCATGCAATGAATTTTCCTCTTAGTACTGCTTTCGTAGTGTCCCAAAGATTTTGATATGTTGTATCATCGTTCTCATTTACCTCTAAGAATTTTTTTGTCTCCTCCCTGATGTTTTCTGTTATCCATGTTTCATTCAATAGCATATTATTTAGTCTCCAGGTGTTGGAGTAATTTCTGTTTTTTATTTTTTATTTTGTCATTGATTTCTAATTTCATCCCATTATGATCTGATAGAACACAAGACAGTATTTCTATTTTTTTGCATTTACTAAGGGCTGCTTTATGGCATAACATATGGTCTATTTTCAAGAAGGTTCCATGTGCTGCTGAGAAGAAAGTGAATTTGCTCACTGATGGATGGAATATTCTATATATGTCTATTAAGCCTAGGTTATTGATTGTGTTATTGAGTTCTATGGTTTCTTTGTTTAGTTTTTGTTTGGAAGATTTATCCAGTGGTGACTGCAGTGTGTTAAAGTCACCCAAACTTTTTGTGTTGTGGTCTATTTGATTCCTGGAATTGAGAAGGATTTGCTTGATGTACATGGATGCACTGTTGTTTGAGGCATAAATATTTACAATCATTATGTCTTCCTGATTTATGCTTCCCTTAAGCAGTATGAAATGTCTTTCTTTATCTCTTCTGACTAACTGTGGCTTGAAGTCCACTTTATCTGAAATACGGATGGAAACCCCCACTTTTTTACTGAGTCTATGTGCGTGGTAGGTTTTTTCCCATCCTTTCACCTTTAGTCTGTGGATGTCTTTTTCTATGAGATGAGTCTCTTAAAGGCAGTATATTGTTGGGTCTTTCTTTTTAATCCATTCTTCCTGTCAATGTCTTTTGATTGAAGAGTTTAGGCCATTAACATTCAGGGTTATTATTGAGATATGATTTGTATTCCCAGACATTTGGGCTTATTTTTGGTTTTAACTTGAGTTGGTTTCTTCTTTGATTGTTTTTTTCCTCTCTTTGCTAATCTACATTGTTGTTTTTCATTTTCCCCTCATGGAGTATTTTTCTGAGAATGTTCTGTAGTGCCAGCTTTCTATTTGTAAATTCTTTTAGCTTTTGTTTATCATGGAAGGATTTTATTTCATCTTAAATCTGAAGGTTAGTTTTGCTGGGTATAGGATTCTTGGCTGGCAACATGTTCTTTCAGAGCTTGAAATATGTTGTTCCAGGCCCTTCTATCTTTTAGGGTCCGGACTGAAAAATCTACTGATATCCGTATTGGTTTCCCTGTATATATAATCTGATGCTTTTCTCTTGCAGTTTTCAAAATTCTATCTTTATTTTGTATGTTAGGCATTTTCATTATAATGTGCCTTGGTGTGAATCTGTTGTGATTTTGTGCATTTGGTGTTTTGTAAGCCTCTTGTATTTGATTTTCCATTTCATTCTTCAGGTTTGGGAAATTTTCTGCTATTATTTCATTGAATAGGTTGTTTATGTCTGGTTTGTATCTCTGTGCCTTCCTCAATCCCAATAATTCTTAAATTTTGTCTTTTCATGATGTCCCATAGTTCTTGGAGATTCTGTTCATGATTTCTTACCATCTTCTCTGTTTGGGCAACTTTATTTTCAAGATTAAATATTTTGTCTTCATTGTCTGAGGTTCTGTCTTCTATGTGGTCTAGTCTGTTGATGATACTTTCCATTGAAAGTATTTTTTATTTGGTTTATTGTCTCCTTCATTTCAAGGATTTCCGTTTTTGGGTTTTTTTTTTTTTTTTTTTTTTGAGAATATCTCTTTGTTGAAATGATCTTTTGCTTCCTACAGTTGCTCTTTCAACTGCTTATTGATATGATCATTCATTGTCTGCATTTGCTCTCTTATCTCATCCTTTGCTTCACGAATCAGCTTTTATAATCATGTATAATCTGAAGTCCTTTTTTGACATTTCTTCTACCATACTGTCACTGGATTCTATTAATATAGAATCTATATTTGTTTGGATCATTTTCTTCCCTTGTTTTTTCAAGTTATTCATGTATCTTCCCCTCTAGCAGTGCAGATCTGGGGTATTGCAGTTTCCTCCCTGTAGGCTTATATTGACCCTATAGGTTTTCAAAACCTTTACTTACAATGAGCTTCCAGTCTCCAGCAGGCATCTCAGGATGGGATTTGCCCCCCCTAAATATGAGAGATACAGCTTCCAGGATTATCCAAGATGGCCACTCTGGCTTCCAAATGTGTTGGCAAATGGGGAGCTGCAGTTTGGGGTGTGGGTGTGGTCAGCTGGAGGTCCTAGAGGTGGAGTGCGGTTGGTCAGGCAGGGGTCCTGGAGGTGGGGTATTGTTGGTCTGGTTGCGGAATCCTGGAGGCAGGGTGCAATCAGTCTGGGGGTCCTGGTGGTAGGGGTCAGTCGGTTTGGGGGTCCTGGTGGTGGGGAGCAGTCAGTCAATGTGAGGGCCCTGGAGGCAAGGAGTGATCAGTCAGGCTGAGGGATCCTGGAGACGGTGCTCAGTCAGTCTGACCAGGGGTCCTACAAGTCCTGGCTGTTGTCTCAAAATGGCAGTAGCCATGTGTAACCAAACCTGCAGGTACTGTGACAGTGAACTTCTAGGCAATAGCAGGCAGCTGGTGCTCCACTGGCAGTCTGTGGTCAGTCTGCTGACTGCTCCATAGTATTTCTTACTTATCCTTTTAACAACATGGGATCTGTAATTATGTTCTCTCTTTCATTTCTTCTATCAATTATTTGTGTCCGCTCTTGTTTTTTTCTTAGTTGGCATGGTTAGAGGTCTATAAATTTTATTGATATTTTCAAAGAGCTAGATTTTGGTTTTAAGGATTTGTTTATTTTAATTTAGTTTTAGTTTCACTTTTTGCTCTAATTTTTAAATTTATACTCCCTACTTGCTTGAATTTAATTTGGTCTTCTTCTCTTTCTCTAAGGTGGAAGCTTAGATTTTAGATCATTCTTCTTTTCTAATATTTGTACTCAATGCTATCAATTTCCCTGAGCTCCATTTTTACTTATTTCACAAATTTTGATAACTTGTAATTTCATTTTACCTCCTTCAAAATATTTTAAAATTTCTTTTGAAATTTTTTTCTTTGATCTGTGTGTTATTAGAAGTATGTTGTTTAATGTCCATATGTTGGTATTCCCTGTTTTTTGTTTTTTTCTTTTGTTGATTTCTAGTTTAATGCCACTGAGGTTTGAGATCAGTCATTTTAATTTCTATTCTTTAAATTTTGTTAAGGTGTGCTTTTTGGGTCAGAATGTGTTTTGTCCTAATGAATGTTTCATTTGAGCCTGAGAATAATGTGCAGTCTGCTATTGTTGGATAAAGTAGTCTTTGGATGTTTTTCTTTGCTTTGAAGTATGTTCCATCTAAAATTAATATAGCTACTCTTGCTTTCTTTGGATTAGTGTTAGCATGGTATATCTTTACTCATTTTTTGTTTTTCAAAAATCATCAGAAAGAATATTTTTAACCATACTCAAATCATTATAGAACAAAGGAATGAGTAGAATAATTCACAGCATATTTTCTGAACTGGCAGCAGAGAAAGTGGGTTAGAGGAAGGCCGAGGAACTTTGTCTTGCAAGAATCAGAACCAAGAGCTCTATAACCATCTGGTGACCAGTTTATGTTGTATCTATGGTTAGAAATGTACATGATAAGAACTCCAGGGATCTTCGAGATCTTTGTTTAAGGTCTGGGTCAACTGTGGCCATGAGGCAACATTTGTGTTGAGTTAGTCTTTGTATTAACCAGTGGCCTGCATAGGTTCCTTTGTGTGCGCATGGTCACCGCTCAAACTGGATCCTTGGTGACCTTATAGCCACTCAACACTTCTGCCCCAATTTCTCAATTCCAGCTAGTACACAATTCCAGCTTATGTAAGGGATAGACTTGGCATACAGTTCATTGTTGATTACATTTAGTGCAGTTTGGCTTTAATGGAAAAATGGATAAAGTTGGTATCAATCAGGATGTGAGAAGGTGGAAATGTATTATTCTACATTAGACGAATGTGCAGGAAGGGTGTTGGGGGACTTCCCTTTCCTGCAGTACACTGGGATCTTTCTTATTTCTTTTTAGGTTTTAGTCTTCCTTTTCATTAAGGCTCTCATCTCTGAGACTGAGCATTCATGTCATGGTCACATATATCCTTGCTTTAAAGCTTTCCTGTGTTCATGACACACACCCATTTGTTCCATATTCCCATCTATTCACTTTTCACCTATGCGTGTTTTTATATTTATAGTGATCTACTCGTAGATAACATGTATTTGGGTCTTGGTTTTGATCCACTCTGACAATCTCTTTTAATTGGTGCTTTTAGACCACTGGTGTCCAAAGTGTTATTGATATAGTTGGATTAATATCTATGATATTTGTTACTGTTTTCTATTTGTTGCTCTTGTTCTTTGTTTTTCCTTTTATTTTCCATCAGTTTTTTCTGCTTTGGTTTTTTTAACTTATTTTTATTATTTATTTATTTATTTGGTACCAGGTTTGAACCCAGGGGTGCTTAACCACTGAGCAACATCCCCCAGACCTTTTTATATTTTATTTTGAGACAGGTCTTGCCAAATTGGTTAGAGCTTTGCTAAGTTTCTAAGGCTGGTTTTCAACTTGTGATCCTTTTGCCTCAGCTTCCTGAGCCACTGAGATTACAGGTGTGAGCCCCACACCCAGTTCTTTTTGTGTTTTCTTTTTTGCAATACTGGGGATCGAACTCAGGGCCTTGTGCTTATGAGGCAAGCACTCTACCAGCTGAGCTATCTCCCCAGCCCTTTTTTGTGATTTTAATTGAGCATTTTATGTAATTCCCTTTTATCTCTTCTCTTAGCATGTCAGTTTGTACTTCTTCTTTTTTCCCTTTCTTAATGGTTGCTCTAGAGTTTGTAATAAACGTTTACAACTAATCCAAGCCCACTTTCAAATAACACTATACTACTTCAGGGTACTGTGACTATGGTATAATTAACTGCCAAAAATCCTAATTCCTCCTTCCTGTACCTGTAGCATTGCTGTCATTCCCCCCCACCTCATACACAAATACAGGCAAGTATACATAATTTAATATATTGCTGCTATTATGATTTTTAACGAACTGATCATTGTTAGGTCAATTAAGAATAAAAAAAAGAAAGTTTTTATTTTGCCTTCAATTTTTCCTTCTTTTGTACTGTTCCTTTTACTATGCAAATCTGAGTTTATGACCTATAATACTTTTCTTCTCTCTAAATAACTTCCTTTCACATTTTAGGTAAGGCAGGTCTATTGGCAACACATACTCTCAATTTTTTTAAATTTATTTTTTGTATAAGAAATCTTCACTTTTGAGGGCTTGTTTTTTCAGGGCATGGAATTACAGGTCAGTGGATTTTGCTCTTAAAACTTTAAATATTTGACTCCTTTCTCTTTTTGTTTGCATTGTTTTGGAGGAGAGATCAGATGTAATTCTTGTCTTTGCTACTCTGTAGGTAAGATATTCCCCTTGTAGGATTTAAAAAACTCTTTGATTTTCTATATTTGAAAAATTATATATGAGCTTCCTGGATCTGTGGTTTGGTGTCTGACTTTGATTTGGGAAATTCTCAGTTATTTTTTCAGATATTTTTTCTGTTCCTTTCTCTCCTTCCTTCTGGTATCCCTATTACACATATTTGCACAGTACTCGAATATTCTGTTTTGTTCATTCTTTGTTTCCTTTGCTTTTCAGTTTGGGAGATTTCTATTGAGACACACTCAAGTTCAAAGATACTTCAATTATTTCTAATAAAAATCCTATCAAAAGCAATCTTCATCTTTATTATTATTCATTTGATCTCTAACATTTTAAAATCTTGTGTTAGCTTTTCACTGTTGTGACAAAATACTGTTGTTGGGAAAAAATACTTAAAGGAGGAAAGATTCATTTTGGATCATGGCTTCAGTCTATTATCAATTGGCCTCTTCATTTCTGGGCCTGTGGTGATGTAGAATATCATGGTGGAAGGTCATGGAGAAGCAAAACTGCTCAGCTCATGGTGACTGAGAAGCAAAGAAGGAGCAGAAGGGGCTTGAGGGACAATGGATACCCTTCCAGAGTATTCCCTCAGCGACCTACTTTTTCCAGCTAGTTCCACCTCCTATAGTGTCCCATCACTTCCCAATAGTCCATTCAATTATGAACTCATCAGTGGATTAATTAATTCATCAATGAGATCAGAGCCCTCATGATCTAATCACTTCCCCCAAACTCCACCTCTGAACATTGATGCACTGGGGACCAAGACTTCAACACATAAACCTTTGGGGGACATTCCAGATCCAAAGGGTAACACACCCCCATGAGGGTTACCTCTGGAGTCATAACTCTCATACTTGACCACATCAAGCATGGGGTCAAGTACAGTTCAGGCTTTTGTACTCCTGCACTTGTTTCTTTGGCAGTTTCTGTTCCAGGAAGTTGTGATTCTCTATATTCACCTCTCTCTCTCACGTTTTGGAGCCAGTGGTTTGCCCAGATATCTTATTTCTCTTAAGAATCTTAGATGTACTGTTGATTTCTCAGTTTATTCAAATTTTTACTTGTCATAAGGACCGAGAAGTAACTTCTAAGCTTCATACACATGGAAACACATCCCATATTAATTTAGTTCCTTTTACTACCTTTACAGAGTTGCACGGGAGTGAGGTATGCAGGAGGGGAGGCTTCCACACATTTGGTGGAGACAATTGACAGGTTCAATTAGGATCGTGGTGAATTATATTGATGAAGATGATCATTATCATCATAAATCTAAAAAAGAGAGTTGGGGTTTCCAGATGGGCAAAGTAACAGAACCTACAGAAAGGATTAGGAGGTAGGACTTTTTTTTCACTTGAAAATGCTCAAATTCATACTTTTAACATTACTCCCAAATGAAGCTTTATATAGTAATTATAAGCAAAGAGCATGTCAACAGAATTGAAAGATCTTCCTCATATCATTTAATATTTTATCCCATTTCTGCACCACATTCCTCAGAGGATACTATGAACTTAATAGTTTCTATAATTATAATTATCTTGTGAATAACATAGTTACATTGCTTTGTATTTTTGGTGTTTAGAAAAGCCATTAGTTGTATTTAAATTGTACCATCATTGTTATGAGTCCTGCTTTGCATTATTCTTCTAAAAATGTTAATAATTTAGGGTTTCCTAATCTCTGAGAGCTACTGGTCTTGGGGCTCAAGAATTTGTGATTTAGAGGAAAACATCAGTAGATAACAAGAAGCAAGGTGAGATTGGCGGGTTTTTTTGTGGCAACACTGATAACAATGGAGGTCAGGACCAGATACAGAGGGACCTGGTACAAGGACACTGGCTAGAAGTAGACTGCTTCTTATCTAGTCCCTCCCTGCCAAAATTCCTGCTGAAACCCAATCCTCAATGCAGTGGTATTAAGAAGTGGGGCCTTTAGAGGCAATTAGGTCATGAGGGCAGGGCTTTCATGATGGGATTACAAAAGAGGACCAAGGGAGCTTATCTGCCCCTTTGGCCATGTGAGGACACAGGGAGAAGGTGCCTTCTATGAGCAAAGAGTAAGCCCTCACCAGACACAATCTGCTGATGACTTGATCTTGTACTTCCCAGCTTCCAGAACTGGGAGTGATAAATCTCTGTGGTTTATAAATTACTCCAGTCTGAGGTATTTTGTTATAGTAGTCTAAGCCCACTAAGACACGGTATGACCCAGGTACTTGTGGGAATGCCTGAGTTTTCAGGTGTCCTACTTCTCTATAGCATCCTGCGGTTCTGCCTGTGGGTAGGGAATGTAATTGCTGCATAATTAGTCCATGAATTATTGAGAACTGACTAGTGTGAAATAATAGGAACGATGCCCTCTGGGTTAGAAATACATTTAATATTTTAAGACTGATATTCAGGTAAAACTAAATCATGTGATGGTTATTTTCAGGGCCTACGTTGATACAGAGCTGTATCTGATTACTTAAAACATAAGAAAAGCAAACCATATGAAGAGATATTCCTATTAGCACATAACTAATATGGGTACTGCAACATATGGACACACAAAACAAGTAATGGACAGACCACGAAAAGGAATAATTTATTGCAACTGTGTTACTTAAAAATAGCCTACCTGGTGCTCACGAGAATTATTTATCCTAGAAAGGAAAATAATAACTTCTCCCTTCCCCACCCTACTCAGGAGTGGGTCCTTCTTTTGATGTCTTCTTGGACTCATTCGTTCTTAACAACCATGTATGCTTGTCTGTAGTACAGTTCACCAACTGTAATGCTTCCATCTGCAATACTTAGTACCATGCGTTTCATCTTTCTGACCTTGTTTATGCTTAACTGGTTCTCACACCTGCTGCTCTACAGACTGCTACAGGAGAATATCAGGGTTTTGCATGGCAGCTGCTCTTTGGCACCCCTTCTGGCCATGGGCATGTACTTTTGTACTTCCTTTGGCTTCCTTGCCTGTTTCCAGTTATCTGTCTGGTGCCTTGATCTTGGTGCCCCAGGGTTTCTCTGCCTAAGCTATGTTTCTTCCAACAACTCTGGCTTGTACTAGGTGTGTAAACAGATTCATTGACTAGGATTAAGGGTGTATTTCTATTTTTATATTTTAATACTACTATCAAATGTATTTTCTTTGGAGCAATCTGGTCGCAGCTCATTTGAAGCAATATTTTATTTATTTAAATAATTTATTAGTTAACAAATATGAGTTGAAGATTTTATATACTCAAGTATTACATCAGATCCTGGAAATGCAAAGTTCTCTCCTCCTTCCTTAACTCCCTCCTCCTATGCCTCCCCTCCTCCCCTCCCTCTCTCCCTTTCCTTCCTTCCTTCCTTCCTTCCTTCCTTCCTTCCTTCCTTCCTTCCTTCCTTCCTTCCTTCCTTCTTTCTTTGTATAGTCAATGTTTTGTTAAGTACTTGGAGATGTAAAAATGAATATGTAAAGAATGTAGTCCTATCCTCATAAAGCTTTCAATCTAGTAGCAACTCAGAAAAGTAAAGGGATAATTAAATTACAAACAGGTGTAATAAATGCCGTACTAGAGGTCTGCATTGGTACTAGGAGATTGTACATGCATGCGTGTGTGTGTGTGGGGGGTGTGTGTGTGTGTGTGTGTGTGTGTGTGTGTGCGTGTGTGCCTATTGCCTATGTGTGGTGGAGGTGTGTTCATATTAGCCTACTTTAGTTTCCAGAGGAGGTGACCTGGATCTGAAGTCTTGGAGTAGAGGTTTTGGCTATGCCAAGCATTGGAAACACCTCCCACAAAAGTCTTAAGGCAAAACCCTCCTGATGGGTCAGGAAAACCATAAGTGGAGTTACTAAAATATCTTAAGGCAAAACCCTCCTGGTGGGTAAGGAGAACTATAAGTGGAGAGTGTCCTGTGGGGTAGCAAGGAATGAATCTGGAAAAGTCCTCAGGACCAGTTCATGAAGAATTTTGTGTACAAGGGTAGGAATCCTGACTTTGAGGAATGTTATGCAAAGGGAGAGCCATGATTAGATTTGCATTCAAAAGACAATACTATAGAAATAGGGTAGGTTATGGAATCGCAGGGCAATGGGCAAGCCTGCACATCCGGGTTCTGATTAGAAGGCAGTGGCAATAATCAGGGTATTAACTAAAAAGACTGGGTCCCTGCACCCAAACACACTCCAAGGCCCATGATAAACCACGACAATGGGGCAAGGTGAGTATTGGTAGAAGCAGGGACACAGTATGGCAGAGTACTTTTTAATCTCCCTTGTCTGTATGATTTTAAGCTCCTTCTGATTTAAAATTCTGTGGCTCTAGTCTACCTGTTGTGGAGGATGATGCTGTCATCTGAGCCTTTTTACTATAAGGCTAATGGGACATTGGCGAGGAACCATGTGAGAATGTGAGTACTGCTCACAGAGGGGACACAGGAAACAACTCAAGCACCCATCAATGGGAGAGTGAGTAAACAGAGACATAAAAAGCAATATCAGTCTAATGATATGGTGAATTACATTTATTGATTTCCTGATGTTGAACCAACTTTGCATCCCTGGGATGAAACCCACTTGATCATGGTGCACTATCTTTTTAATATGTTTTGTATGCGATTTGCTAAAATTTTGTTGAGAATTTTTCCGTCGATGTTCATTAAGGATATTGGTCTGAAATTTGCTTTCCTTGATGTGTCTCTGTCTGGTTTAGTATCAGTGTGATATTGGCTTCATAGAATGAGTTTGGGAGGGTTCCCTCCTCTTCTATTTTATGGAATACTTTGAGAAGTATTGGAATGAGCTCTTCTTTAAAGGTTTTGTAGAACTCGGCTGAGAACCCATCTGGTCCCGGACTTTTCTTTGTTGGTAGGCTTTTGATGACTTCTTCTATTTCAGTACTTGAAATTGGTCTATTTAAATTGTGTATGTCCTCCTCGTTCAGTTTAGGCAATTCATATGTCTCTAGAAACCTGTTGATGTCTTCGAAATTTTCTATTTTGTTGGAGTATAGATTTTCAAAATAGCTTCTAATTATGTTTTGTATTTCAATCCTGTCTGTTGTGATATTTTCTTGTTCATTCCGAATTTTAGTGATTTGGGTTTTCTCTCGTCTTCTCTTTGTTAGTGTGGCTAAAGGTTTATCAATTTTGTTTATTTTTTCGAAGAACCAACTATTTATTTTGTCAATTTTTTGTATTGTTTCTTTTGTTTCAATTTCATTGATTTCAGCTCTGAGTTTAACTATTTCCTGTCTTCTACTATTTTGGTGCTGGTCTGTTCTTCTTTTTCTAGGGCTTTGAGCTGTAGTGTTAGGTCATTTATTTGTTGAGTTTTACTTCTTTTATTAAATGCGCTCCATGAAATAAATTTCCCTCTAAGTACTGCTTTCATAGTGTCCCAGAGATTTTGATATGATGTTTCTTTGTTCTCATTTACCTCTAAGAATTTTTTAATTTCCTTCCTAATATCTTCTGTTATCCATTCATCATATAATAGCATATTGTTTAATCTCCAGATGTTGGAATAGTTTCTGTGTTTTACTCTTTCATTTATTTCTAACTTCAATCCATTATGACCTGATAGAATACATGGTAGTGTCTCTATCTTCTTGTATTTGCTAACATTAGCTTTATGGCATAATATATGGTCTATTTTAGAGAAGGATCCATGTGCTGCTGAGAAGAAAGTGTATTCGCTCTTGGTTGGATGGTATATTCTATAAATGTCCGTTTAGTCTAAATTATTGATTGTGTTATTGAGATCTATGGTTTCTTTGTTCAATTTTTGTGTGGAAGATCTGTCCAGTGGTGAGAGAGGCGTGTTAAAATCACCTAGTATTATTGTGTTATGGTCTATTTGGTTTCTGAAATTGAGAAGGATTTGTTTGACATACATGGATGAGCCACTGTTTGGGGCATAGATGTTTATGATTGTTATATCTTGCTGATTTATGCTTCCCTTAAGCAGTATGAAATGACCTTCTTTATCCCTTCTGACTAACTTTGGCTTGAAGTCCACATTGTCTGAAATGAGGATGGATACTCCAGCTTTCAAGAATCACATGATTATTTCAATAGATGCAGAAAAAGCATTTGATAAAATACAGCACCCCTTCATGCTCAAAACACTAGAAAAAATAGGGATAGTGGGAACATCCCTTAACATTGTAAAGGCCATTTATGCTAAGCCCATGGCTAATATCATTCTAAATGGTGAAAAACTGAAAGCATTCCCCCTAAAAACTGGAACAAGGCAGGGATGCCCTCTTTCACCACTTCTATTTAACATTGTTCTTGAGACTCTGGCCAGAGCAATTAGACAAACCAAAGAAATTAAAGGGATACGAATTGGAAAAGAAGAACTCAAACTATCCCTGTTCACTGATGACATGATTATATATTTAGAGGAACCAGGAAATTCCACCAGAAAACTCTTAGAACTCATAAGTGAATTTAGTAAAGTAGTAGGTTACAAGATCAATGCTCATAAATCCAATGCATTTTTATACCTAAGTGATGAATCTTCAGAAAGAGAAATTAGGAAAACTACCCCATTCACAATAGCCTCGAAAAAAATAAAATACTTGGGAATCAATCTCACAAAAGAGGTGAAAGACCTCTACAATGAGAACTATACAACACTAAAGAAAGAAATTAAAGAACACCTTAGAAGATGGAAAGATCTTCCATGTTCTTGGATAGGAAGAATTAATATTGTCAAAATGGCCATACTACCTAAAGTGCTATACAAATTCAATGCAATTCCAATTAAAATCCCAATGACATACCTTACAGAAATAGAGCAAGCAATTATGAAATTCATCTGGAAGAATAAGAAACCCAGAATAGCTAAAGCAATCCTTAGCAGGAAGAGTGAAACAGGGGGTATTGCAATACCAGATCTTCAACTCTACTACAAAGCAATAGTTACAAAAACGGCATGGTATTGGTACCAAAATAGAAAGGTAGATCAATGGTACAGAATAGAGGACATGGACACAAACCCAAATAAATACAATTTTCTCATACTAGACAAAGGTGCCAAAAATATGCAATGGAGAAAAGATAGCCTCTTCAACAAATGGTGCTGGGAGAATTGGAAATCCATATGCAACAGAATGAAACTAAACCCATATCTCTCACCATGCACGAAACTAAACTCAAAATGGATTAAGGACCTCAGAATCAGACCAGAGACCCTGCAGATTATAGAAGAAAAAGTAGGTCCAGATCTTCACCTTGTTGGTCTAGGATCAGACTTCCTTAACAGGACTCCCATAGCACAAGAAATAAAAGCTAGAATCAACCACTGGGATAGATTCAAACTAAAAAGCTTTCTCTCAGCAAAGGAAACTATCATCAATGCGAAGAAAGAGCCTACAGAGTGGGAGAATATCTTTGCCAATCATACTTCAGATAGCGCACTAATCTCCAGAATCTATAAAGAACTCAAAAAACTCTGCTCCAAGAATTCAAATAATCCAGTTGACAAATGGGCCAAAGAAATGAATAGACACTTCACAGAAGAAGATCTACAAGCAATCAACAAACATATGGAAAAATGTTCAACATCTCTAGTAATAAGAGAAATGCAAATCAAAACCACCCTAAGATTCCATCTCACCCCAATTAGAATGGTGTTTATCAAGAATACGAGCAACAACAGGTGTTGGCGAGGATGTGGGGAGAAAGGTACACTCATACATTGCTGGTGGGGCTGCAAATTAGTGCAGCCACTCTGGAAAGCAGTATGGAGATTCCTTAGAAAACTTGGAATGGACCCTCCATTTGACCCAGCTATCCCACTTTTTGGCCTATACCCAAAGGACTTAAAATCAGCATACTACAGAGATACAGCCACATCAATGTTCATAGCTGCTCAATTCACAATAGCCAGACTGTGGAATCAACCTAGATGCCCTTCAATTGATGAGTGGATAAAGAAACTGTGGTATATATATACAATGGAATATTACTCAGCCATAAAGAATGATAAAATTATGGCATTTGCAGGCAAATGGATGAAATTGGAGAATATCATGCTAAGTGAGAGAAGCCAATCTCAAAAAGCCAAAGGACGAATGCTATCGCTAATAAGTGGATGATGACACATAATGGGGGGAGGGAAGGGTTAGTGTTAGGGTTAGAGTTTAGGGTTAGGGAGGGGGGCAAGTATGGAGGAAGGAAGCATTGTATAGAGGGAAAAGAGGGGTGGGAGGGGTGGAGGGAAGGGAAAAAATAACAGAATGAATCACACAACATTACTCTATGTAAATTTATGATTACACAAATGGTATGCCTTTACTCCATGTACAAACAGAGAAGCAACATGTATCCCATTTGTTTACAATAAAAAAAATAATTATTAATCCATCAAAAAAAAAAAAAAGCGATATCATATACAGTTGGAGTGAGTGAACAACAGCCATGACACATATATGGAGGGGATCTAAATGACAAGATCCAAAAGGTATATAAAATGTGATGCCTTCTCCATAAAGTAAGGAAACAACTAAAATAACAATATATGCTTTTAAGGGAGATACGCGGCATACATATCATGTAATTTACATTTTTGTTTATTAACTAAAGAAAGAGGACAGTAAGAGAAGGATGGATAGAGAATCTAGGATGATGTTCACTTGGGTGGGAAGAGCATTAGAATGAAGGAGAGAGACCATGTTATCAGACTAAGTGATTGCCAAGGTTGTGGACTTCATTTTGGGGTGCTTATTACATTATTCAAAGTAACTGAGTAAATAACTAGATCTCATATATAGGAAAGCCACATAGGGATCACTGGTAAGAAAGTGCCACGAATAGGAATATGGTTTAACTAGTGCACGACCCTGAGTTGAAGAAGGAAAAAGATCCAGAGTGGTCCAGGAAACCAGTCAGTGTGAGGAGAGAAGACCCTGGAGATGAGAGGTTGGAAGGGGAGGGTCGGGGCTGGCACAGGCTGGGGAACTCAAGGGCAAGGGGCAAGTGCTTGTGTCAGTCAATAGAATAGGGTCATCTTAGTTGGTATTTATGAAATTCCCTCTGAAAGGGGAGGAACTGACCACCTTGCCACACTGCAATTCAAGGGGAGCCAAGTGACAAAGGAGCTGAATCAGGTTTCAGTTTTCTACTATTATCAAGACCTGGAATAACAGTTCAAGTCCTTATCTAGTAAACACATAAAAGTCTCTGTCTCCCAGTTTCCATGAAGGCCCCAGCAACCGACCCAGATTTCAATGCAATGCCATGACATACTCACAGTTTTATGATGTCTGATCCAAACCTGTGAACCATTATGTAGCAGGTGGTTTTCAAGAACAGTTTCTCTAAGAAAAGATAAAGAGGGCAAACAGGATGCATTTTATTATGATGAACTTAAAGCATAAGTCAGTGATGATCTTAATGAGGTACTAAGGTTGACAAATTAATTAATGATGAATGTATTTAATTTTAAGGGTTTGATAATTTTAAAGTTAATATATTGGTTAAACTATCATTTCCATTTCAGGTTTATGTGAATTTTACTTTATCATACATGGTGAAGATCACCAGGTTATTATGAAAACAGTTTCACTTTGGATTTTCGTTTTCTTTTTTGACAACAAGGAATATCTGAATGTTGGCTTAGATCTCATTTATTGAAATTGAAAGAAACACAGCTTGTGTGACAGTAAATAATCTGGAATATGGATCTGACAGGGATATTCTTCTCTGGTCTTCGTTTTGGGGAGAAGACTACACCTTGGCTAGTTAGCTTTTGCTGTTAGTGTCCTGGAGATAAAAGGATAACAACTGTTAATAGGTGTCCTTGCACAGCCACCTGCATCCTGAACACAGACACACATGACAGTTACACCCCTCAACGAAATGTCTTAGGAGAATTCAGGGATGTTTGTGGATTGATCCATCTATACAATGTGACCAGTCAATTCTGGTCCTGTTTCTCCATTTTGTGAGTCTGTTGTGGAGCCCTGGTAATTCAACTTAGGGTCTCAGCATAGTTAGGGCCAGGTGAGCTGTCCTGGGAAGAGATAACAGGAGAATTGAGCTTGCCATGCTCAAACCAGGAGACCTAGGACTTGCTTGGAGGGTGAGGTGCTGAAATAACAGAATAAATATAGGGAACTCTCCCTGTTTCTTCGATTTTGGTTACTGGTAAGTAATGTTAAATATGATTTTTATATAAAATAGATATATTATATGGCTTTTAAAAACTAATGAAGCATGATATTTCAAACATGTTATGCCCCTGGAATAGGCAATTAAAACTGTATCCCCACATTACTGCTGAACTTAATGAAATAGTGAGTTATAAGGGAATACAATTATTAACTGTGCAGCAATAAATTAGATAACTTAGATGAAATGGGGAAATTCTAGAAAGACACCAAAAGCAAACAATGACTGAAGAATAAATAGACAATTTGCATAGGCATATAACAAGTAGAAAGATTAAATTAGTAATAAAAAATTCATAAAGCCAAAGACCAGAAGGCCTCACTGGTGAATTCTACCAAACATTTAAAGATTAATACCAACTCTTCACAACTTTTCCAAAAAATGGAAGAGGAAGCACCATTTCTTAACTTAGTCTGTTACCTGTATTACTCTGGTACAAAAACCAAGCACATCCCTCACAAAAGGGATAAACCAAATTTTCTTATAAATATGGCCACAAAGATCCTCAACAGAATACTAGCAACATAGAAAAAAGTTTTATACTGTAACCATGCAAAATTTATTCCTCAAATTAATGATTCATTTAACATCTGAAAAATCAGCAAATATATTACATCATATCAACAAAAGACAAAAACCATATGATCATTTAATAGATGAGCAGATATTTGACAAAATGTCACATCCCTTCATGTTTAAAAATCAGCAACAGAAAACAAAAACAAACAACTCAGAATAAAAGGGAACTTCTACAAACTGACAAAGGTTATCTACAAAAATCCCACAGCTGACATGATATTTAATGGCAAAAGAATGAATCATTTCCTTCCAAGACAAGGAAAGAACAGGAATGCCTGCTCTCACCTCTTCTATTCAACATTAAATCGGAAGTTCTATGCAGAATAATTGGACAAGAAAAAGAGATAAAAGGCATCCAGATTGGGAAAATAAATAATACTATTGTGAAGATGATATATCATCTTGTATCATCCTAAAAAAAATCCTAAGAAATTCATTTAAAAGGTATAATAACTACTAAATGAGTTTAGCAAATTGTGTGGCAGGATACAAAGTTTTAATGCAAACTCAACTATATTTCTGTACAGTAGAAATAAGCAAATAACTGAAATTAAGAAAACAATTCCATTTATAATAGCATCAAAAAGAATTAAATATTTAGGAATAAATTTAACCAAAAAAGTGTGACACATATTCTTTGAAACTCTATGAAGAAAAGAAGTTAAAGAAGACCTAAGTAAATGGAAATACATTCTCTGTTTATGGATTGGCAGACTTAAGGTTGTTAAGGTGGCAACAGATCCCAAATTGGCTCACAGATTTAATGCAATCTCTATCAAAATCCTAACTTCTTTGTAGATACTGATAAGATGATCCTAACCTTTATGGGGACATTCAAAATTCAGAATAGCTAAAACACTTTTGGAAGAGAAGAACAAAGTTAGAGAATTTATACTTTGCAATTTCAAAATTACAACAATAACCAAGATGATGTGATGATACAGACCAATGAAATAGAATCAAAAGCCTCAAAATAAACCTAAAATGTATAGTCAATTAATTTTTGACAAGGGTGACCAATTTCAATAATGGGAGGGATTTAACAAATGGTGCTGGACCAACAGGAGCAAAAGAATAAATTCATTCCCTTACCTCATACCATTGTAAAAACAACTCAAAATGGATTAAAGACCTAAATGTAAGAACTTAAACTATAAAAATCTTAAAAGAAAATATTGATATAAATTGTTGTGTGTTTAGATTAGGCAATAATTTCTTAAATATGATACAAAAATACAAGAAAAAGAAAAAATTGTCAAATTTGATCTCATGAACATTAAAAAAATTTTTTTAATATGCCTCAAAGGATAGCATTGAGGAAAAAAAAATACAAACCACAGAATGAGAGAAGACTTTTATAAATCGTACAATAGATGATCTAGCACAGGGTACTAGAATATATAAAGGACTATTAAAATCTATATCAAATTCATGAGAGGCAATTGATTTCGACTAGGCTCCTGCACCAATCATCGAGAGATTAAATCAGTGTCGAGTTTAATTGCAGCGGCTGAGCATTGGTTAAATGCAGAAGCCTCCATAACCAATTAGCCATTAAACTGGAACCAACTAAGTTGTTTCTATGACACACTTCCTTCCATTTTCTATAATGCTGTTAGATCACGTTACTAGCTGGGTTCCTCCTGACCTGCTTTTGTTCTGGAGATTGTCTGATTTATGAGTTTTTTGTTGTTGTTGTTGTTGTTCTTTTCTATTTGTTATGTATATAATTGCTCAAATAAGCTCTACTAAAAGGCAAAAGCCTAAGGATTCTTTCTTTTAACAGATTTTGTATAGTCAGCAGGATCCAAAGCAGAACTTCAGGGACCTCCCAGTAGCACCAGATAGCCAGAGGTAGGCAACTACTGAGTCTAAGATGCTTACTGTTTTCCTGCTGCATCTGGGGATCATGGGTAAATTCTCTTGAGGATTCTGAAGCTGCCTGGATTTGTGCTTTGAGCAGAGTATCTTTGAGCAAAATTTTTGAAAGTTGATTCTAGAATCATGAATAAAAGTGCATTGAACTCAAGTCCAAGGTTAACTAACTTGGGCTGTGAGAGACCATGTGACCCTTGGAGTCTGTGGTGATCAAGCGGGTCAGACAGAAACTAAATTGGGTTTGTTAGGAATAGGTTTGGGTCTTAGGGAGACTCCTTAAATGTCTGACTAGATTGGAAAGAAACCCGACTAGATATATATCATGATTTCATCTGAGTTTGAAGAGTCCAGAACTCCCTATTCCCTGAGAGAAGGAATTATGGGTTCATCTGGATCTAAGGAGTCTGGAACTCCTGAACTGTAGTCAATTTTCTGTACAGAAACGACCATTTCCTAGAGAAATGAGTGAGACTTATTGTGGGGTTGCAGTGGCCAGAGTGGAGAGGCAGTGACTCCTTGTGGGCCTGCAGATGCCCAATGGGTAACTGAAAGCAGGAGGCTGTTACTGGGCAGCTTGAATGCCACCTGGGAGGAAAGAAGCTGGGCCATAAATACTTGCTGCTCCAGAAATATTCACAAACTGATAGGAAAATTGGTTTCATTCAAAACCACCTTTGAAGGAAGATAGAAGAAACTTAATTGTTTTGAAGGTTCTGTCTCTAAAATTCCTGAAATTGAGCTCAACTTTCAAAGAAGAGGCAGAGGACAAGAGACTGCGGCAAAGAAGTGAGACAAGAGGCAGAACAGAAGGTGTGCCTATGCAGAGCTAGTCAGCCTGCCTCAGGTAGGCCTGAGGGGGCGGTCTCTGCCCCCATCCTCTTTGGAACCCCCACTCCCTGCACCCCCACTCTGAGCATGAGGAAGCCATTTCCAGTTTCAGATGGGGCCCCCCAAATTCAGTCTGTTTCAACAAAGTGTCACATTTTATCTGTCTCCTTTATTACCTTAAACCTTGTGACCTGCTCAGCTCTGCACATTTGTGTGTTAATCATTTAAGGAGTGATCACACAAAAGCTAGTAGTACACAGTTTATTAGCCCTAAACTTACCTATCTTATTCCCCTTCAAGACTGAGATGAGATTTTCAGGACCTTTGACTGTTAGCTTTTACAACATCCTGTTTCACGTCCCTGGAGGGGCATCTAGGAGTCTTCGGTCATTGTCCTATACCTTCCAGGAAATCACCCTGTGAGGATACTGCCCCACTCCCACCCAGGCAGGAGCGATCATCTCATGGGAACCGAAATACCCACTTCCAGGATCATAGGTCTGACAGATAATCATCCTGAATAACAAGTAGAAATTGCCACCTCAAGCAAGAAGGTTTTCTCTGGACCCACCTCACAGAACCAGAACTGAGAGATGATGAACCAGACCACAGTTTGACCAAGACCACTTAATCAAGCAGACCTTTCTCGCTTGCTCCCATTCTTCCTCTTTTTAAACCTAATGTTCCAGTTATCACCCCCAAAGACAGGGCTGAAATGCTGGATCTCAGTTTGCCTTCCTAAGATGGCCGCGTCCGTTAGTTTCTTCCCTACTTTTTACCATTATCTTTTCTGTTTGGGTTTTGGGGCAAAAGGCTAGACCTGGTTGGTTGGAATCCCTGGAGTCAGACCTCTGGCCTAGGACTCTGGTAACAAAACCCTTCCCCTCAAACTTCTGCTGGCTGCTCATACAATCAGGTGCCTTATGATCAAGATCCTGGTCTTGGCTCTCTCCCCCAAACTCTTCCTTGGTTATAAAAAAAAGAAGTTTACAAAGGAAATCTCCATTTGTAAGGGCATCACTCTCTCTCTTTCTCTCTCTGATATATATCAGATATATATACACACACACACACACACACACACACACACACGCACACACTGTCTAATACACACACACACACACACACACACACACAATCAAGGAAAGGGAAGATCAGATTATTGGAAGTTTTTTCAGTGATGAAGGCAAAGACTTCAGTCTGTTGTATCAAGCTTTGCCTTTGACCACTTTCATAACAAGTCTTCCTCTTGGTGCTTGTCATTGTCTTGGTAGGTACTGAAGCCTGAACTCAGATTACAATGATCAACCCAGTTAATGCTGATTTAGAGCAATTTTTAGGCAGGTTAGTCAAGAAAAGAGTAAGAGTTCTTTGACTCATTCTCTCTTGGAAATAAATAAGGTGATTAGGAAGTTTAAGAAAAAATATTCAGAGTAATTGGTTTTGGGAGAATATGAATGGACCCTTAGAAGAACAGATGATTTGTAACAAGGTCTCTCTGGGTGTGGTCAGTCTTTGTAACTCTAATTCCTTGATAAACCTTATTTTTTCAGGGGATCAATAACAATCAAATTCCTTTGGAGGATTTTTGTTTTTACAGGTAAGGGGAATTCAAGGAGCCTAGCTCTGTTTACCTAGTTTTATTAATATACTACAGTGACATATTTTAGGGTGATATTTCCTGAACTCCTTTAATGGCTAGCTTTGTTTGATGAGCAATTGAAGAAAAATTGTTAAGAAGTAGCAAATTAGTTGACAATAAATTAGATAAAAGTTTGTGGATGAACTTTGAATATAACTCAACAATAAAAGGGTATAATCTAATTTTTAAAATTTGCAGAAGATCTGAATAGGCATCTTTCCCAGAAAAAAATATACAAATGTCCAATAAGCACCAGAAAAGGTGCTCCATATCATTAGATATCAAGGAAATACAAATTCAAACCAAGATGAGATACAATATCATGCTGCCATCGACATCCTAGAGCAGAGGCCTGACTCTGGGGTTACCAACTAACCAGGGAACCACTATCCCCAAATAACAAACAGAGAAGGCTATGGTGAAAAGTAGGAAAGGAAACTTTAATCAATATGACCACATTGGGAAGGCAAAGTGAGATCTTAATCTCTGGGGTGCTGACAGAGCTTCAGGTTTAAACAGAGGAAGAATTGGGGCTGGAGTTCAGCATAGTTAACTGTCTTTGTCACATTGTGTCTGATTGATCATTTTCCTAGTTCTGGTTCTGCAAGGTAGCTCCAGAAAAGTCCTTATCACTTGCAGGAGCAACTCTCCTTGCTCAGGATGTTTATTCATCAAGATCTGTGATCCCCGGAAGGCAGCAATTCACTTCTCATGAGAGGATGGCTCCTGTTGCTCCTGGAAGGGGGTAGGACAACAACAGAGGATCTCTAGTGCCACCGCAGGGGTCTGGAACAGGATGCTGCAAATCTCCTTGCAAATCTGGCCTCAGTCTCAAAGGGGGATAAGGGGTTAGGTAAATTTAGTGCTAATAAACCCATATTAGCAGTTTTAAGATAAACACTCCTTGTATGATTAACATGCCTACATGCAGAGCTAAGCAGGAACTTGACCCCAAATATAAGGCAATAAAAGGAGACAGATTCAGAATGAAGGCAGACAAGTCAACCTTATCATTTCACTTTTACTTCTTTCAAAATATTTAAAAATTTCTCTTGAGACTTCTTCTTTGATCTATGTGTTATTTAGAAGTGTGTTGTTTAATTTCCATTACGTTTGGTATTTCCTGTTCTTTTTTCTTTTGTTGATCTCTGGTTTAATGCCACTGAAGTCTGAAAGCAGTTACCCACTGGGCATCTGCAGGTCTAAAGGAAGAGTCACTGCTTTTAGCAAAGGTAGCCTCTCTAAGTCCTGGTTACAATACCTTCTATGATATCCTCTAATAAAAAGAGCTCGTAAGCACTGAGCATGTGGAAAAATTATAAGTTTCATACCATGCTGGTAGGAATATAATACGGCATGGCCTCTTTGGTAACCAGGCTAGCAATTCCTCAAATTGTTTAGCCTATGGTTAAACAATTTGCTATATGATCCAGCAATTCTTCTCCTACATCAAAACCTGAGAGGATCTTCACACTAAGAATACCTTCACACAAAAACTTGTGCTCAAATATTCATAGCAGCAATTGTTTATGCTAGCCACTCAAGTGTTCATCAATTAATAGACTAATAAACAAAATGTTAATATACATATAATGGAATATTATTCTGCCTTGAAAGAAATAATGGAATTCTGATACATGCTACAACATGTATTCACATTAAAAACATCTTAAGGGCTGTGGTTGTGGCTTAGTGGGAGAGCACTTGTCTAGCATGTGTGAGGCACTGAGTTCGATTCTTAGCACCACATGTAAATAAATAAATAAATAAATAGGGCTGGGGAGATAGCTCAGCTGGTAGAGTGCTTGCCTCGCAAGCACAAGGCCCTGAGTTCGATCCCCAGTACCGCAAAAAAATAAATAAATAAAATAAAAAATAAACAAATAAATAAATAAATAAAATAAAGTTCCATCAAAAAACAAATTCACAAATTTTTAAATTAAAAACAATCTTAAAACCTTATGCTATGTGAGAGAAATTACTACTCTAAGTGAAAGAAACCAATCACAAAAGACCAAATATTGTATGATTAAATTTACAGGAAATGCCCATAATGGAGAAATTCATGGAGACAGAAAGCACAGCGGTGTTTGTCAGGGAATGGAGAGCATGTGTGTTTGGGGTATGACAGCTCATGGTTATGGAATTTCTTTGGGGGGCAATGAAAATATTCTAACATTGATTGTGGTGATGGAATATACAAATTGATTATGGTGAATATACAGAAAGTCACTGAATTTTACACTTTTTGTGGGTGAACTGCAGAGCATATGAATTTTATCTCAATAGACCTGTCTAAAAGCATATTTCCTCCCCTTGAATGACCCCTTTATAGGGGTGCTATTGAGGAGATCATAAAAAGAACTCTCTGATGTCACAGGATTCTGAGACCCCAGTTTCAGTGATGGTTCTTTGACCTCTGACCTTGGGAAAGTACTTCCCCTCTGTGGACTTCAATTTCCTTAAGTGAAAAATGCTGCAATTATATTTGGTCTCCTTTATTATAGCACCTTGTAAGTTTAGAGAGTCTTGTATGAGACATTCAAAATTAAATGAAGGAGCGAGGCAGTTTGGAAGCAAGTTTAAAGCATTGCTAATGTAGAACTAGCATAGCCCAGAGCAGAGCAATTTAAAAAGCGACATTAGTGTGTTCTTTGATTAACTTACATTACCAACTGAGAGGCAGAGAAAATTCATCTTCTTTCTGGTAAGATAAGAGATATTTGTGTGTGTTTCTTAGAATACTGTTTTTCTCAAGTCAAAGTGAATGGCTACAGGGTTCTCCTCACTCTCAGAGCAGGGCCATTTGAACAAATCATTTTCCTCAAATGGATTCTGTGGTCTTTAGCTTGAGAGGCCCCTGGAGCAAGGGTGGATGTAGGACCTGAGTTGGCCTTCTGAGAGCTAAATTCTAAGATCACATGGAAGGGTGGAGAGCAGAAAGATACAGCCTCTGGTAGGAGCAGATATCCCCAGTCAGTCATGATCAGATAGCAACCTATTATTGATACCAGTGAAGAAATGATTGGCATTAGGCTATTGATAGTAACTTATCTTCCATGGTTGGGAATGTGCACTGAATGTCATGTATTAGAAAGTCAATTCTCCATGTGACAGTATTGAGAGGTGGAGCCTAATATGAGGTGGTTGCTCTCATGCATGAACTCATTTGTTATTGCAGGAGTGGGTTAGCTATCCCGAGGGAGGATTTGTTAAAAAAGCAAGTCTGGCCCCCTCTTGCCCTCTCACTAATTATCCTCTCTTGCCTTTCTGTCCTCTGCCATGGGATGACACAGCATGAAGGTTCTCATCAGATGCCAGTGTCATACTCTGGGAATTCCCAGAAATAGATTTCTGTTCATTATAAATTACTCTGTGCTATTTTGTTATAGTAGCACAAATGGGCTAAGACACTATCTAAAGTAAAAATTATACTGTTAAACACTGCTTGTGACCGGGAAGGTGCTATAGCATTTGATTTTTACAGATTCAAGAGGACTTGCAATAGCATAGGAAGAAAGAAAAATTTGTCCATTCCAAAGGGCAAAGGAGAGTTCAGAAAGGGTCAGTTCAGTAGTCGTCATACATTAGGTGTACACACAAGTGTGCAACAAAACTCAGGACATTTCCACTTTTGTCAACTTCATGTTTACCATTGCTTCATTGCACCTAAGATTCTTTTGAAGGTGTAGCTCATTCTATAGGTGAGAACATTGAGTCTTAGCTTAAATCACATACATATTAAATGGTTCAGCTGAGGTTAAAGTCTTTTATTCCAAGAGCCAATGTTATTTATAGTGTTCATTTTGACACACTTAGGACATTTTGTTTGATGACTTATCTATCTCAGGTCAAGCAGGCACTGTTATACATTAACTATTAAAAAGAAACTTGAAGCACAGTGCGATCAATTGATCACATAACTAGTTTTGAGGCTCCATATTCTAGGATGCATGCGTTACCTTTCTCCTTTTAAGTCTCCATGAGTTTTTAAGTATCATATTTCACAGAGATGAGATTTCTGCATAGGTGACCCAAGGAAGTTCTGGCGAGACACTCAGGGCATATGATTCTGTTGACCCCTAGTGAGAATGATTTCATTAATCATTTTTCCATTAAGAATTCTGAGATTCTTCCAAGGTGTTTACTAATGAGAGCTGGAGGCAAAAGCAGTGCGTGAAATGGAAGGTCAGAAATACTTTGCACAGTTTGAAAAAACTGTCTTCCCAGGTTCAAGAAAGGGCAACATGATTTACTGAGTGATTATTCACAAGAATGTAGCTTACATGCTGTCTCTGCTAAGGTTATGTGTTTTATTCTCAGTTTACCTTTAGAGGGAAAAGGAAGATTTAAACATAGTTTTAAAAATAATTTTGTGTTTATGCACATAATTTCATCTCCTTCTGGCCCCCATTCTTGCGGCTTATCAGACAGAAGACAATACTAGGGTCAATGAGGCATTGTGGGCCAGGCCTATTATGCTAGGAGAAACCTAAGCTAGGAGATAGTCTATCTTTTTCATCCTGTATAATTCATGTAACCATTCTGGGCAATGTTTTCCACATCCATAAAGTGGGAACCATAATGCTCACCTCCCTTTCCATTTGTCAAGGGTAATGAATGACCTTTCAACCTGTGCTGAGTGCTTGGTTTCCATCTGCAGGTAAAGCGGTACTGATAAAATGAAAATAAAACCAAACAGCCTTCTTAGTCCATTAAAATTGTTCCAGTTGAAAAGGAAACCTACCATTGAAAATCCAACTATCTGCCTTGCTTCCCTTAACAAAGTACCAACTTCCATTTTGTCAGAACTGGACTTTCAGTCTCTCATTTTACCTTGGCAGACAGAAATTTCCTGTTCTGTGTTAGAAGAGTCAACATGGCACCTGAATACCAGATACCCAGTAATCTTGTTTTGGGATGTTTTGTATTTTGCTATGATAGGAAAAAGAAGGGATAGTTAGAAAATGAGATTTTTATCTAGTCTTTCACTTTGGACAACACAACTTTGTCTAAAAAAGAGAAAACTCAAACTCAATGTGTAAATGATTAAATTTGTCAGATCTATTACACAGAAATGGCAACCAAACAAGACTTAATGATAATTGTGATTTTCCTCACTTTTTCCTTTTGTGAAATTGTTATAACATTTTTCCATTTTTCTGTGACTTAGAGATGTAAAAATATAAAGTCAGTGAATTCTTTTGTTTTCTGTTGCTATAAGAAAATACTTGAGGTTAGGTACTTCATAACAGAAAAGAGGTTTATTTAGTTATCGGTTTGTGAAAACACCCAGAAACCACTCTGGACGCAGGAACTCACGCAAGAGATTTTATTAGCAGACAAACAGAGTGTCTTCCCTTAAGGGTGAAACAGAAAAAAAGAGAGAGTGAGAGAGTGAGAGTGAAAGTGAGAGAGAGAGAAAAGAGACCAAATACCAGGGGAATTACCCTTAAATAGTGAAAACCCACAGGCTAATTGGACCAATGACTGACAAGAACGTTACAATGTAGATTACAAAATGGTGTGTGGGAAGGGGATAGAATCAGGGGAGAAATAGCTGCAGCTTCCTTCCTTACAGTTTGAATGAGAGGTTGAGTGTCCAGGATTGGGTGGCCCCATTTGTACGGTTTCTGGTGAGGACCGCCCCCCCCCACTTCCTTGGCTGCATCACAACATGAAAGAGAAACATACAGAAGGGAGAGAGCAATCACATGGTTAGACAGGAAGCAAGAGGAAAACAGGGGCCAGACTTTTTTTTTTTTTTTTTTTTTTTTTTGTCTTTTAGGTGGGTCTAACTCTATTGTTCAGGCTAGTCTTAAACTCAAGGCTCAAGTGATACTCCTACCTCAGTCTCCCAAGTAATTGGGATTATAGACATGTGCTATCTGCCTTGCAAGCTTGCTTTTTGTAAAAAAATAAAAATTTAAATTGGTACATTATAATTATACACAATACTGGAATTTATCGTGAAGATTTGCTCTCTAACAACTTGGTCTCTCCCACTAGACCAGCATTAACTCCTTCCCAGAGGATGCTCCCATGACCCAGTGACCTTGTGCTGGGCCCCACCTCTTACAGATAGCAGTAAGATTTAGAACATATTGTGAATGTCCAGTAATGGGGGATAAGTCAATAAAATACAAGACATTTATATGGTGACGAACTATAGGGTAATTAACAGACTTGAGTTAGGTCCATATGTCTTCTTGTGTATAGATCTTAAAAACAATGTTGAGTGAGAAAGGGAAGCTTCAGAGCAAAGCATCCTGTTGCCCACTGGTGTAAAATTAAAGGCTTCACAAAGGAAAATGATAGAAGGATGATGGCAGAAGGAGCAAAAATCCCACTGAATCTCCACATACAAGAAAAGTACTTGGATAGCAAAAACCAGAACCCACAGGCAGCAGTTACAATAAAGCAAGGTATCTTCATGAACCCCAGTGACTCTTAGATAAGGATGGACATTCACAACCACAAGTCCTGTGGCTTATCAATATCTATACCAGAGGAAGTAGAGGGAAGCTTCTGTGAGATAAGCCTAGGAAAAGGTGAATCCCCAAAGAGCCGCCAGGCATGGCCTGGACAGCAAGCATGGTGGGCCAATTAGAGGACGGCAGCTGAGACTGGAAGGGATTTTGCCTACGGCAATAGCAGGTGGGTGCCAGGGGCTTGAGGTCAGAAGGACTAAGGGTCAAGAGTCTTGGCATCTACAGGCTCTAGAAACTGACCCATCAAAGCTGCCTTCCAAGACAGGGCTCACACTGAGGAGAAAATGCTAGATATGGAATCAAAATTGAGCTGAATAGAAATTAAGTATAAAGAAGCTCCATATAAAAGTGGGCAGGGGAGAAGAGTCATAAAATCTCAGAAAAGAAGCTCACCTATGTTTTAAACACTATGCAATGAGAAGAGCTCCGTGTATTTAGAAAAACTTTCCTCAACTGCCTCTTTCTGAGAATTCTTAAAAACTAATATTATATAAAAATGAGCAAGAAAATGTATCTAGGTCAACTCCCATACAAAGTTATTGTAAGAAAAAAAAAGGAACAGAATAGCATCCTTACAGATAGTTAAAAACATGCCAGGAAATCAGGCAGAGAGAGAGAGAGAGAGAGAGAGAGAGAGAGAGAGAGAGAGAGAGAGAGAGAGAGATTAAAATATAACATTATTTCAAAATGAACTAAGAGGCATTAATAACACGACACAAGACATGAAAGAACAGTAGAAATGAGAATTAGAATAAAACTCAGAGGTGGAATAAAAGAACTCAGGGAAGAATAAAAAATCATCAAGAAATGAATTTTAAATGGAATGAACATAAGAACAAGGGAAAACAATAGATGATGTCTTAAGAGAACTAGAAAGTGAAAGCAGCCTGGTGCAGTGGTGCACGCCTGTAATCCCAGCAGCTGCAGAGGCTGAGGCAGGAGGGTCTTGAGTTCAAAGCCAAACTCAGCCAAAGTGAGGAGCTAAGCAACTCAGCAAGACCCTGCCTCTAAATAAAATACAAATAGGGCTGGGGGTGTGGCTCAGTGCTCCAGTGCCCCTGAGTTCAATCCTTGGTACCCTGCCACAAAATGTTCAAGAGACAGGCAACAGGGATCCGACAGATGGGTATAGAAATCCCAGAAGAAGAAAACAAACCAAGAAACTGAAGAAATATGAGAAATAATAAAACTTTTACTGAAATTAGAAAATATGTGATTTAAATGACACATTGAGAGAGTAGTGCCTGCCCAACAACATCAAAATTCAACAATTAACACCAAGACATTTTCTAATTAGATGGCTAACCTTCAAAGAAAACAAAAGAAAACTATTCTTTGAACTTCTAGGAGGAAAATCAAATGACTTATAAAGGAAAAGAAAATTAGATTATCATTAGGTTTTTTAATAACATATTTAAGATGTTCAGGGAAATAAATTATGCCAAGGATTTTAATATCCAGAGAAATGCTGACTTTCAAGTATAAAAGCATAGACAACTGCTCTCAACATGCCAGAATTCAGGGAATATTGTTCCCATGAGCCCTTCCTGAGGAATGAACTTTAGATAGTAGCTCAGCTAGAGAGACATTCCTCGAGAGCTGGGGTTAACATTAATCACAGTTGCAGATGGAACTCAGATTAAATGAGGTGAAAAGGGAGTGGGTATTCTATATGCTTAGAAAAATAGAGCTTAGGTGTGATGACACATGCCTATAATCCCATCAGCTAGGGAGGCTGAGGCAGGAGGATGGTGAGTTCAAAGCCAGCCTCAGCAAAAGAGAGATGCTAAACAACTCAGTGAGACCCTGTATCTAAATAAAATACAAAGTAGGGCTGGGGGTGTGGCTCAGTGGTTGAGTAACCCTGAGTTCAATCCCGGGTACCAAAAAAAAAAAAAAAAAAAAAAAAAAAAACAGAGCTCAATGATTTAGAAGGGTGGAAAATGGGAAAGTCATATAAAAATAATTTCAACTGCTTTCAATAATTATGAAATATGTTAATGATGTTAATATTGGAAGTCAAGTCTGAGAAAGTTTTGGATGTAATAAGGGATAGGTAAATGAGCAATTATGGGCTATTTTGATTCTATCACTTGGTCTTTGGCAATTAGGACTTTGTGTGGAAAGAGGGACTTTGGAAAGCAGGAGACACAGAGAGGATACAGAAAAAAAAAGCATTCTGTAGTTTTGGTTTTGAATTTGAAGTGTCAGATGAACTCATTAGTAGTAGAAAAATCTTCATCTTTGGTGAAATTGCATTAAATGAAAAAAATTTGACTCTCAAAAAGTATTCACAAAAAAATGTATTCACAGTTGTTCAAGGAACAGTATTCTATAAAGGAAATAGAATTTTCTTCCTTCTGAGACTGAAAAACATTCAACTCATCTGAACCACTGATCAGTTCTTTCTTTTGCAGGGTAGATAGGGAACTTTATTGAGATCCATTGGAAATCAATGAATGTTCCAGATTATTTTCCCATTTGGGGTTTTGAGGTCAGTCATCTTCCCAGGTATTAATGGGGCCATGTGTGTGTCTGGGTATGTGTATACAAGTTAACATAAAATCATTGAAAATTATCCATTATTTTGATTTCTTGGTTCTTAAGGCAATGACCCGCAGGTGGGCAAATCCTTAATGTGATGCATAGAACAACGCTGGCCATTCGACATTTTATTCCTTAAATGTCCACAGCAATATCATCCTGCCATGATGGAAAATGAATGACAGGGAGAAACTGCCTAGAGTGCCATTTTTATTTTAATTTTTATTAGCCCCATAAGAATATCGACCTGCAGAAATAACACAATCAGATCCCACTCCATAAGCACATGTGGGGTGTAAAGACGACAAGTGGATACACAGCAGTGTGGGTGGCTCTCCATACTTACCAGGCAGGTAACTGCACAGTCGCTCCATTGAGGCCTGGACCGTAGAGTTGTGGACTTGAGCCAGCTGTTTGATCACAGATACTACCAGCACACACCCTGCAGGGAGCAGAAGAGCCTGTCAGTAGTGCACACAGAAATCTGGGTTGGAGGGTGAAGGCAAAGGAAGGTGTGCCTGTCCTTGAGAAGACCAGTCTTTCCAAAAAAGAAAAAAAATTTTCTTTGCTTTTTACCCTTAAAAATCTGCTGTGTGCATAAATGCACTGTGAATCCTAGTGAAATGTGAGGTGTGGTGAGAAGATTATGGGGTTTGGGAGTCAGAAAGTCTAGGGTTATTAGTTGTAAGTTTTGCCACTTGTGATCTATGTGACTTTGGGGAAACAATTTGATTTTGCTTAATTTTTGCTCCTGTCTGGTCATGTTGGAGAAAGAGATGGTGTTTAAATGAGATAGTTCAAGAAATAGCCCATACAGACCAGAAGCTTAATAGATATTAGTTCTTCCTTCCTCTCTTTCCCTATCCCTCCCTTCTGCCGTGGATGGCTTTGTTATACAGGATCATCCCCATCCCATGCATTTTCAGCCTGTAACCCAGGGTTAGATTTTTAATTTTGGAACAGTGGTAAAAATTGCCTAGAAGACCTGTCATTAGTTTGACCTTGTAATCTTGGACTCACCAACCCATATTTCTGAATCCTGGCTTCCTCTTTACAAAGTAGGTAATAAAATGTTTCCCATAGGGCTGCTGTGGTGATTAAATGAAATAATAATGCAACTGAGTGGGCCTTGGAAATCACAACACACATTGTAAAATATTTTATCTCAAGCTACAAAGCAAAGTACTTGAAAAAGTGTACTAATGTGATAAGTATCTAGACGTAAACTTGGGTTAAATTAGAAATTTAAATTAGGAATTAGAAATTTAATTCCTTTACCTCCTTTGATAGGTGATAAGTGTGAATGCCCACATCTGTTCGGCTGACAGTTCTAGAAGTTTCTATCTTCTGAATCGCTGGAAGCCCAAACCTCATTTTTCCAAAGGGAAGGGACTCTCTTGTATACACAAGTATCATAGTTGGTCAAAGATCCATAAATGTGTGAAAATAAATCATTAGATCCCATTGAGATAAGAGAAGTGGGCATTGTTTTAGGCAGAAAGAAATAAAACTTTATAAGTGAGAGATTACCAATAAAGAAATGAGAGATCTCTGCCTTTCTAGATATTGCAATGCCTAATGATACTTTCTTCTAGATTGTTCTGTTCCTTCTACTGGGCAAAGAGGGGCTCATGAAATCAGAGGTAATGAGGTCTTGTTATTTGTGGTCTTGCTGGGTCCTGAGGTTACCTATTTGCATTTATCACTGTCAACTATGGAGATTGATTGGCTGCTTTTAACTTAATGCATGACTCTTGAGGGTGTAGCTGATACTTACTAGCACTTTATGGCTATATATATATATATATATATACACACATTACTCACCCAGATATAACCAATTTTGCTTTATTTTTAATATATTTAACAAATATAAATATTTCAAGATTTATTATTATAAATATTTACTTTTATACCCTGAATTATATCTCTAATAATCATTTATTAAATTAGGTGGAGTCAAATACATTTTAACAACTGCAACTGGAAAACAATAAGTCATGCTATTGCAATGTGATAAGAGGATGCAAGGTGGCTTAGCAGGAAAGGGAGAAGCTTTGAAAAAAAACAAAGACCAAAAAACTTGGGTTTGAACCCTGGATCATTGAAAACTTTACCAAACCACCTAGAGTAATTATGCAAATTTTAACAGGTTAACTATTCCTCTGAAAATTCCTTTTTAGGAGTTCAGAGGAAGACCATAACTTCTCCGAGTTTCACTATCTCTAACTTCAAGTGCCTGAACAGAGGCGAAAATGGCCTGAGGTGAGCTCACTCAAAAGCCACCCGTGTGACAGTTCCATTGTCAGTTGTGGGGGTCTCCCTGGGAGCTGGCCAATGGATGTGCCTATAGTTTCTTCCTGGCTCTGTTATCTCACTAGGGTTGCTTACTATCTCCACTTGTGGACACAGTCCCATTTCTCATTCTGTGTGAAAAAACCAGGTCCATCCCTTCAGCCAAACAGCAGATTCTGTAGCAAAGGGTCATAATGTGCAGCTCACAATCAAACAAGAGCACAATGGAGACTGACTGAACCTGCATTGCAATTGCTTCACAAAGCATCTCACCAGTGAGCTTCAGCATTTGGGAAACAGATGGATTTGCAGGATGGTAAATTTAGGGATTTGGAAGTAATATTAGGAGACCTGGTACAGTCACCAAGCAGAGAAGATTCTCTTAGGAAAAACACCTGACATTTAGCCTGTTACTATTATGATTATAGACACCTTAAAAACAGTGGGAAACCATTATTACTCCAGACCTAGTTTGGTACAATTTTCAATTATCCAAAAAACTTTCAACCTACACCTTTATAGGTGGAAGCAAGTGACAGAACAGCTGAGGTGATGTAAGTGACTGATAAGGAATAGGAGCATTTAGGAGGTGCCTAGGATAGTCCCGTGTATTGTGCAGGTAGGGTAAATATATGTCAAAGGAACAAAGTCAGGGAGCATCTTGGGGTGAATTAGACCGGATGCTATTTTCTTGTTGATAACAAGATGATGAAGGAGTACACAAAACCAATTACAGGTGGTCACACTGCCCTCGTTTCTCTAAGTGATCAGTCTTGGAAACACTGGATATTTGGAGGGATCAGAATTTAGCAGATGTCACTCTCCTCAGAGAAGTACCCCACACTGTGTAGTGAGCTCATTTTATCCATCACCCCCTCAAAAGGCACTGGTTTCTATGTGTTCTTTTCTACCTTCCCCTCCTTTGCTGATGATTATCTGTGATTCATTCAAGATGCCCTTCCACAGATGAATGGATAAAGAAAATGTGGTATATATGTATAATGGCATATTACTCAGCCGTAAAGAAGAATGACTTCATGACATTTGTCAACAAATGGATGGATCGGGAGACTATCATCCAAGTGAAATAAGCCAGTCCCCAAAAGTTGGAGGTTGAATTTTTCCTCTGATATGTGGAAGCTAACCCATGATAAGGGGGTGGTGAGGGGAAGAATTGAAGTTCAGTAGATTAGACAATGGGGAATGGAGGGAAGGAAGGAGGAAGGAAAAGGAAAGACAGTGGAATGAATCTGACATAATTTCCTCATGTATATATATGAAGACAACACAGTGAGTCCTACCATCATGTATATCCATAAGAACGGGATCCTAACTAGAATAAGATATATTCCATACTTCTATAATTATATCAAAATGGATTCTGCTGTCATGTATAACTGAAAAGAACCAATAAATTTTAAAAAATCTTAGAGACTACAGAAATATAATACGTAGTATAAAAGAAAAAATGAAAATTTCCCTGAATTTTCCTCCTGGAAGGTAAAAACTTCTAAGATTTTGTAATACTATGTTGTTCTTTATTGATTTCTCTGCACACTTAACAAGTGAATATATTTGATCCTGAACAGAAATGGTGTATGTATAAAAACAATAACTTGGTGGTAGACAGTATCATTATCTTGTTGTCTTAATTAAATAAAAACTAAAGTTTCATATACTCAAAAATTTAAAAAGGAGGCTGGGTTTGTAGTTCAGTAGTAGAGCACTTGCATAGCATGTGTGAGGCACTGGGTTAAATCCTGAGGACCATGTAGAGAATAAATAGATAAATAAATAAATAAATAAATAAATAAATAAATTGATTCAATTCAATTAAATAAAGTTATTGGTGTCTATCTACAACTAAAAAAAAAAATCCTCCTCAAATACCATAGTCCTTGTGAAACCTCACCTTCTGTCAGAACTCAGGGTACCCTCTTCTCCCTTGCCCCAGTACTATATAAAGTCATCCCTTGGTATGTAAGGGGAATTGATTCCAATACCCTATGCAGATACCAAAATCCACAGATACTCAAGTTCTACATAATACAGCATGGTATTATCAGCATATAACCTCAGTCTACGCTCCTGTACCCTTTACATCATCCCTACGTTACTTCTAAACTTAACACAATGTGAATGCTATGTGAATAGTGTTATACTGTATTGTTTAGGGAATTCAACAAGAAGAAAGTCTTTGTTTTTAATACTGACAAAAATTTTTTTCAAGTACTTTTGCTCAGAGTTTGGTTGAGTCCACACTTGTGGAACCACAGATACAGAGGCTGACTATACTCATCACTTGGACTAGTTTTAAATCCGACTCTGATTTCCTCCCTCATGACACCACCTTGGAGAGCAAAATCAGTAGCATTGCCTTCCACTCCAGGTCTAGCTCTATGCTTGGTCCAAGAGCTCTGCCCACATTTAGTATGTGGATAAGTGGAAGAAAGGCTCACGGAAAACATGCTCTGTGCTCGTGGGGAATGGGACTGTCCCTTCATGGAGACATGCATGAAGGAAACCACATAAGGCTCTGTGTGCAGTTACAGAAACTCTGACAGTTTCTCTCTTTTTTCCCTCTTGGAGCAAATCCTCGTATAGATTGCCTGGATGTCAGAGGAGTCTTACAACGCTGACTTTAACAAAGGAAGCATGCATTCAACCAATAGTTACATGGAACTTCTTCTTGACAAGACACTGTGCTAGGCTTTGATATGATCCCTGTCCTTTGGGACCTCACAGTCCGCTTCCCAAATTCACACAAACCAGATGGTAGGTACTAGTCAAATGCCTGGCGAGATGTGACTTTGCAGAGACTCTGGCAGAGCAGGTGGGAGAAAAGATGTTCCCAGGAAAATGCTTTTAATTAGGGGCAAATTTACTTTCTCCTTGGTAACTAAAATAATAGCTCTTATAATGAATGGCATAATAGACAGGATGAGGTACAAAAAACTGGATGCCTGTATTTTGTTTGGTATAGCAGGAATAATGTATGAACAGGGGACATAAAGTAGCCCTCTTGGAATTTGACCTGGTGCAGTGTCCCTTCCAGTGACTCTTCCAGGGATCATCGTTCCCTTTCCTGAAAAGTCTCCTCCAGCACACATTTGCATGTGTTTTAATCCATTCCTTAGAAGGATAAATGCAAAGAGAGCTGGACTGCTCCAGGCTAATAGGCTTCCTTGTACTTAAATATCCAGGCTTTTCTTTTGAGTTTTACTTAGAGAAATACCATCAAAGATTCTATGACTATTGCGGCTCCTTAGTACTGCTGGTTAAAACTGGGAAATCATTAGGCAGATTTAAAAAAAAGCCAAGAAACAAGCCAGCTGTCTCTGAAGACCAGGTGACTCTTACCACGGTCACCACTTTGCTTGGTGAAGAGTTATTGTGATCATAAGGACCCCTGTGGGAAAGCAGGCAGCGGGTTTGAAATTGTAAATGTCCTGATTGGGCTCAGCTTTGATTTGGAGTCTACCTCCACCCTTTTCCAGTGGGCTCAACTCCCCTTCCTGTTGAAATCTTACTCCAGGGTCTGCAGCGAGATGTGTCTTGAATCCCTTAGCAGCAAGAATGGAGGAATTGACTTTTCTACAGTTTCTAACAAGAAGTTTCACTGCCCTGACAGGAAAACATTTTCCCTGGGAGAGATGCATGGGTTAACTTCTCTCATTACAGATTATTCTCTGGGTGCTAATAAAAGGCAGGGATCTGCTAAAGTGAGTTTGTCCAAGCTGCTGTTCATTTAAGAAGTGAAGAGAGAGTGAGAACTATGCATTTTGCTCAGTAGTCACCATCTGAAATCTCACATATGGAAAATCTCTTCTCACCTGGTATCTGGAAATAATAAGTATAATAGAAACAGACACTCCTGAGAGTGTAGGGAAAGAAGCAAATGGGCCTGAATAGAACCACCTGCCACAGGGATCTGCTTCTGGCCACCTACCTCAGGTAGACTGCAGACCAAGCCATGGAATCCTTTTGAAATGAAACAGAACTCTTGAAACTAATTATAATCCTATCTGTGCTGGCTGGAAATGCAGCCAACTGCAGAGAGCAGTCTATCAGATTCCCCATTGGTCCGAGGCCCACGCTTCATTGAAAAGCCTTGAAAACAGCTGCAGTTGTCAGAGCCAGAGTCAGCGTGACTACACTTCCTTTTAGACCCTGAGTAGGGGCATAAATAATTCATCTCATTGCTAGGGTACGTGCTACAGTTTTCAAAGTGCTTTTGAATACATTATTCTCTCATTCAAACTTCACGGCAGCTCACGGATGTAGGAATTATTAGTCTCATTTTACAGATCAGTGTATGGAGGCTTAGCATGGTGAAGGGCCTTGCTGAGTTTATGTAGTTGATAAGCAAGGGAGCTGGGACTTGAACACAATATTTGGTGAAAACTAAAGGAAGCAAGCAAGAAAGGTATGAAAATGACCCCCTAAAGTTTATCCTACTACCAGTCTTGTCTCCCTGAGAAACTAGTTACTAGGCAGTGATGGTAGCATATGTTCCCAGTATAGGTCACAGTGTACCTCTGCACTTTTAATTTATATCCTCTTATCATATTCTAAACATAGACAGGGCAAGAGAAGGAAAGAGAATGGAAGGGAGGTAAGAGAAATCTACCCGAGATGTGAGGGTATAGTAGGGAGTAGGATTTGGGGGTCAGAGAGACCCAGGCTCAAATTCTGTTTCTATTATTTATAAACTGGTGTATTTGCCAAAATAGTTAATCTCTCTGAACCTATATTTTTGGTACCCTCAGAATGGAATAATATGGTATTTGCATGATATATTTAAAATGTCTGCAAAGTTTTTGCACTATCTTTCACGAAGAGTGATATTTCCCAGAATCTGACTGTTTGACTTGTTTTGACCAGGAGAACATGCAGGAAGTGATAGTGTGTAGGATCAGAACCCAGTCCTCAAGAGGCTTTGTAGTTCTGTCTTTTGCTCTCTTTAACTCTGCAATATGAGCCTGAGCTAGACTGGTTGGAGAGGTCCCATGGAGGGAAATCAAGGTGTTCCCAGCCAATAGCCTGCCGATTACCAGATTTGTGGCAGATTGTTCATCCCTGCCATTCTATCCTCTACCAGCTGAGTGCAACTGCAGAAGTGAGCCCAGGGGAAATCAACTGAAGAACTATTCAGCTCTACCCAGTCCATAGACTCATGAGCTCATAAATGATTGTGTCTAACTAGGGGTGGCTTGTGACAAGGTGCAGCCAGCCCATAACATGCACTTGGTGCCTGGTGCAGCATAGACATGCAACAAAGTTTGGTTCCTCTCCCACCCACTGAGGCTACCACAAGGGGAGAGATATATTCTTCATAAACACTTTTGAATAAATAAACTCTGAAACTCATTTTTGAAAAATGTGTTGCATTATCAACATTGTTTTACTTTTTCTATGGTTGAATTTTCTTTTATTGAAATGTCTAGTATTTTTTCTTCATTTGGGTGAATTAGGCTCTGTGGCTTAATGTAAACACCACTTGGAATATGATTTTTAATGAATTGCCAAATTTGCCAAGAACATTGGCAATGAGGAAAACACCGTATTAGGTAAATACTGGTGAAGATGAGGGTGGAAGGCATTGGAAGGCCAGCAGAACCCAAGCAAGGCAGTGAGAAGTTAGTAGGCTATGTTGAAAGACAGAGGAAGACAGGGTAGCTAAGTAGAAATGCATCAAAAATTAATCATAAAGAAATTGGAGTGAAGATGCCAGGAGCTAGCAATCCTGTTATTCATTCAACAAATACTTGTGCTCAGAAGCTGTAGGATGCAAAGGTGAATAACAGAAGTCTGAGATTAGTAGAGAGGTCTGATGCTTAAATCAACAGTCCCAGCAACCTGTATATGTTAATGCAGAGATGACGGAAGAAATTAACTCTACTTGGGGTGACTAGAGAAGACTTCTTGGAGGAGCTGAATCTTAAGGGATGAGAGGACCTCATTAATTAGGAGAGGTGGGACAGGTCTTCCAAGGACAGAGTCATAACATGTTTTAATACTTGCAAATGAGAAAGAGAAGAGTTGACCAAGTGTAGAATTCAGGGTTTGTGGGAAAAGGAGAGTGAGAGAGGTAGGAGGGCTGGATCCCCAAGATCCTTGAAGTACTTAGTATAGAGCTCAGGCAAATAATTTGCTCTATATCCCCTAAAAGAAATTTGAAAAACTGTGTTTTCTTCTATGTTTTTTTCACATTTTAATGGCTACTAAGAATTATTAATGAATATCAATTTAAGAAGTTGCAAATGGTATAAATTTGGGCAGATTGTAGACATTGCAATAGAATTGTTAAATTAATCATCTGTGTAATGCTATCGTGATTTATACTCACTGTCATTCACTTAAAAATATATATGATTGTTATGTTTAGATATGAAGTGACCCCAAAAATCTCGTGTATGAGTTTTGAAGTGAAATTTTGATTGATTATGAGAGCCCTAATCTAATAAGGACATTAATCCACTTGAATGGAGCAACTGGGTGATAACTGTAGGCAGGTAGGGTGGGCCTGGAGGAGGTAGGTCATTGACTTTGGGGCATATATTTTGTCCCTGGTGCTTTCTGATTATCAATGTCCTGAGCTGCTTTCCTTTTTCACCATGAGTTTTGCCTTACCTTGGGCCCAGAGCAATGGAGCTGGCCATCTATCAATGGAGGCCTCTGAAACTATGAGCCCCAAATAAACTTTTCCTTCTCCAAAATTGTTCTTGTCAGGTCTTTTGCTCACAGAGGTGAAAAAAATGACTAAAATAATGATGAAAGTCTTAATTTTATCTTGATAATTCTTCACCCACCTTGAATTGTTTTAGTGAAAAGTCTACTTCCTTGAATTCTTCCACTGAATGATTTCATCCCAATGTAATATATTTTTATGGTTGAAAGTATTTTATTGATTACAATATATCTCAGAACACTAAAATAATTCTAAATAAATATGTAAATTTCCTATAAATACAATGCTCTTAAATTTTTTCTGGATAGAGTTTTCTTTATGGGTATCATTTAGTTATATAAACAATATACTAAAATAAAATACTTGGGAATCAATCTCACAAAAGAGATGAAAGACCTCTACAATGAGAACTACAGTACACTAAAGAAAGAAATTAAAGAACACCTTAGAAGATGGAAAGACCTCCCATGTTCTTGGATAGGAAGAATTAATATTGTCAAAATGCCATACTACCTAAAGTGCTATACAAATTCAATGCAATTCCAATTAAAATCTCAATGACGTACCTTACAGAAATAGAGCAAGCAATTATGAAATTCATCTGGAAGAATAAGAAACCCAGAATAGCTAAAGCAATTCTTAGCAGAAAGAGTGAAACAGGGGGTATCACAATACCAGATCTTCAACTCTACTACAAAGCAATAGTAACAAAAACAGCATGGTATTGGTACCAAAATAGAAAGGTAGATCAATGGTACAGAATAGAGGACATGGACACAAACCCAAATAAATACAATTTTCTCATACTAGACAAAGGTGCCATAAATATGCAATGGAGAAAATATAGCCTCTTCAACAAATGGTGCTGGGAGAATTGGAAATCCATATGCAATAGAATGAAACTAAACCCATATCTCTCACCATGCATGAAACTAAACTCAAAATGGATTAAGGACCTCAGAATCAGACCAGAGACCCTGCAAATTATAGAAGAAAAAGTAGTTCCAGATCTTCAACACGTCGGCTTAGGACCAGACTCAACAGGACTCCCATAGCACAAGAAATAAAAGCTAGAATCAATAACTGGGATAGATTCAAACTAAAAAGCTTTCTCTCAGCAAAGGAAACTATCATCAATGCGAAGAAAGAGCCTACAGAGTGGGAGAAAATCTTTGCCAATCATACTTCAGATAGAGCACTAATCTCCAGAATCTATAAAGAACTCAAAAAACTCTACACCAAGAATACAAATAATCCAATCGACAAATGAGCTAAGGAAATGAATAACTTCACAGAAGAAGATCTACAAGCAATCAACAAACATATGGAAAAATGTTCAACATCTCTAGTAATAAGAGAAATGCAAATCAAAACCACCCTAAGATTCCATCTCACCCCAATTAGAATGGCGATTATCAAGAATACGAGCAACAACAGGTGTTGGCGAGGATGTGGGGAGAAAGGTACACTCATACATTGCTGGTGGGGCTGCAAATTAGTGCAGCCACTCTGGAAAGCAGTATGGAGATTCCTTAGAAAACTTGGAATGGAACCACTATTTGACCCAGCTATCCCACTCCTTGGCCTATACCCAAAGGACTTAAAATCAGCATTCTACAGATATACAGCCACATCAATGTTCACAGCTGCTCAATTCACAATAGCCAGATTGTGGAACCAACCTAGATGCCCTTCAATTGATGAATGGATAAAGAAACTGTGGTACATAACAATATACTGCCAATTTGATGGCCTTATTGAAAGATGAAGGTTACATTTTATTGTAATCATACTTCTTAATGAAGTGTTTTGTTCTTTTAAAGTAGTACTACATCTTTTTAAGATTGTTTATTCATGCATATACACTCAACATCACTTCTGTTTTCATTTTCAAAAATGTAAGTTCTGAGATGGGTGTGGTGGTGCACATCTGTAATCCCAGGGATCTAGGAGGCTGAGGCAGGAGGATTTCAAATTCAAGGACAGCCTGGGCACCTTAGTGATAGCCTGTCTCAAAATAAAATATAAAAAGGGCTCAGTATGTAGCCCTGGATTCAATCCACGATACTGCAGAAATAAATCAATAAATATGTGCTGAGAAATGTGTGTGAGAAATGGCAGTACTTTCAGTAAAGCAATATCTTTGAACTCTAGTTAAATGCCAAAAATCTTAAGAATGATCAATTTTTGCATTGAATCTGTATAGCGCCTTTGGCACTACGGCCATTTTGACAATATTAATTCTGCCTATCCAAGAACATAAGAGATATTTTCATCTTCTAAGGTTTTCTTTCATTTCATTTTTTTTAGTGTTCTGTAGTTTTCATTGTAAAGGTCTTTCACCTCTTATGTTAGATTGATTCCTAAGTTTTTTTTTTTTTTTTTTTTTGAAGCTATTGTGAATGGGATAGTTTTCCTAATTTCTCTTTCAGAGGATTCATCACTTATGAATAGAAGTGCATTAGATTTATGAGTGTTGATTTTATATCCTGCTAATTGCTGAATTGATTTTTTAGTTCTAGAAGTTTTCTTGTGGAATTTTTTGGGTCCCCAAAATATAGAATCATGTCACCAGCAAGATAGTTTGAGTTCTTCTTTTCCTATTTGTATCCCTTTAATTTCTTTGGTCTGTCTAATTGCTGTGGCTAGAGTTTCAGGGATGATGTTGAATGGACGTACCTCATAGAGAAAAAAATCATAAAATTCATTTGGAAGAATAAGAGACCCAGAATAGCCAAAGCAATCCTTAGCAGGAAGAGTGAAGCAGGAGGCATCACGGTACCAGAACCTGAACTACACAATAGAGCAATAGTAACAAAAATGACATGATATTAGCACCAAAATAGACAGGTAGACCAATGGTACAGAATAGAAGACACAGAGACAAATCCACATAAATATAGTTATCTCATACTAGACAAAGGCACTGAAAGCATATGATGGAGAAAAGATAACCTCTTCAACAAATGGTGCTGGGAAAATTGGAAATCCATATTCAGTAAAATGAAAATAAACCTCTATCTCTCACCCTTCACAAAACTCAACTCAGAATATATCGAGGCCCTAGGAGTTAGACCAGATACCCTGCACCAAATAGAAGAAAAATAGGCCCAAATCTTCATCATGTTGGCTTAGGACCAGACTTCCTCAACAAGACTCCCAAAGCACAAGAAATAAAAGCAGGAATCAATAAATGGGATGGATTCCAACTAAAAAGCTTTTTCTCAGCAAAGAAAACAATCAACAAAGTGAAGAGAGAGCCTACAGAGTGGAAGAAAATCTTTTCCACACACACTTCAGATAGAGCACTAATTTCCAGAATTTATAAAGAACTAAAAAAATTTCACACCAAAAATACAACTAAATCAATAAATGGGCTAAAGAACTGAGCAGACACTTCACAGAAGATGATATACAAGTAATCAACAGATAAATGAAAAAATGCTCAACATCTCTAGTAATAAAAGAAATGCAAATCAAAACTACCCTAAGTTTTAATCTCACTCCAATTAGAATGTCTATTATCAAGAATACAAGCAAATATAGGTGTTGGCGAGGATGTGGAGGAAAAGGTACACTCATACGTTGCTGGTGGAATTGCAAACTAGTGCAGCCACTTTGGAAAGCAGTATGGAGATTCCTTAGAAAACTTGGAATGGACCCACCATTTGACCCAGCTATCCCACTCCCTGGCTTATACCTAAAGGACTTAAAATCAGCATACTACAGAGATACAGCCACATCAATGTTCATAGCTGCTCAATTCACAATAACTAGATTGTGGAACCAAAGTAGATGCCATTCAACAGATGAATGGATAAAGAAACTGTGGTATACACACACAATGGAATATTAGTTATAAAGAAGAATAAAATTATGGCATCAGAAGGTAAATGGATGGAATTGGAGAATATCATGCTAAGTGAAATAAGCCAATCCCCCAAAACCAAAAGCCAAATGTTGTTTTTCTGATAAGTGGATGACGATACGTAACAGTGGCAGGAAGGGTATGGGAAGAATGGAGGAACGTTGGATTGAGTAGAGGGAAATGAGGAGTGGGGAGGGGTTGGGGGAAGGAAAGATAATTAAATGAGATAAGCATTATTACACTATGTACTTGTGGATTTTTACAAATGGTGTGACTCTACGTCGTGTATAACCAGAGAAATGAAAAGTTGTACCCCATTTGTTTACAATGAATCAAAAAAAAAGAGTGATTATTATTGAAAATTATTTTAAATGATTTTTTGTTGAATTACCTTTAATTTTGTTGAAAGCATAAAACTAAAAATCAACCTCCTTACAAAAAACGTTATGAATGAATTCTTTCACTTTTTCAATTTTGATAAATATACCCTCAGATTTACTAATGCTTACCTTTTAATTATATCTATTACTATTTCACTTGTACTCTGTTAAAACTAATATACTAAGAAAAAATAAGAGAATTGAAATATTGTTCTTTTATATTCATTTTTGCCTAACATTATTTTAAATAAAATTCTTTTATTATTTATTTATTTATTTATTGCATTGTTTGTGATTGAACCCAGAGCCTTCCATATGCTATGTAGATTCTCTACCACTGACCTATACCTCTAACCCATAAAATGCTTTTATCTTAATATATATTCTGTGTGTGTGTGTGTGCATGTGAAATGTTGGAGATGCAGATTCAGTTCATTCAAGTTTTGATAAATGTCCTTGGTATAAATCTAATTGCAAAGCCAGAGCCTATCCTTAGAGAAATTAAGCAAATCATATTTTTGTGCTCAAAACTGTGACTTGGTTTTTCAATTTACTTCAATATTTGTATTCTAACATAGAGATAGTTATAGAAGGTGGACAGATTGGGTGAATAGAAAAATGGATGAGTAGGTGGGTGGGTGAGTGGATGGATGGATGAATGGATAGATAGGAAGGATAGACAGCTGAAGGATAGGCAGGCAAGTAGGCAGATAGGTAATTAGATAATCTTAGGCTTTTGCCCACCATTATTCAGTCTTTATTCACAAGCCTCCTTCCTAGCTTAAAATGTTTGCCCCTGCTAGCAATGCTTACTACTGCTAAAGTTCTCATTAATATTTTGTTGAAAGAAAAATATTTGTTTTTAGATTGTCTATTTAATGATCCAAAGTTAGAAATAAAACAAGATCCAAATTCCATAAACATATATCTAGGCAAATCTAAAAGGAAATAGGCCAAAATATGATTATGATCATCTGGGTTTTAGGACTACAATTGATTTTACTCCTAATAATATTATTTTGCATGTAAAATTTCTATGTGAACCATGTATTTTTTATGGTCAGGAAAAGCTAATTGTATTTTATCACTTATTGACTAAGTGTATACACTTATTGAATAAGTGTATTTTATCACTTATTGACTGTTTTAATAACTTTCTTCTACCTTGGTAAATTTTAGGAAACCATAAAATGACATTTTCTAGGAAGATCTTCTGTGTTTCAGGGTCTCTGTTAGGTGCTATACAAACTATGTCAGTTAACCCTCAAAACACCCTCGTAAGGTTTAGTACTTCCCATTTTACAGATGAGAAATATGAGACCCAGAGAGGCTAATAAATACACTTAAAGCCTTTCAGATAAGCAGGGCTGAATGGTGATCCATACCCAATATATTTTACCTTGAAATTTATATTCTTAGTGTCATACTGCACATATTAAAACGTTGTTTGAAAATGAAAATTATCAATCATATTAATTAAATTATCATTGACATTCTGAAGTTCATACGATTTAAAGTGATTGCTTCTCAGTCTGTGACGGCTCTTTTCATTTTCTAATGCTGTTTTCTGGAGAGCAATAGTGTTTGAATTTCATAAAGTATAGCTTTTCTCTTTGGATACTGCTTCTTATGTCATGGCTAAGAAACTGCTTAATCCAAAATTGCAAAAATTTACTTCTAGAAGTTTTATAGTTGTAGCTTTTACATTTAGACCTGTGATCTATATTGAATTCACAATTGTATGTGACTTAAAATAAGGCTCTAAGATTTTTTCTGTGGTTTTCCTTCTCCTCCTTCTCCTTCTTCTTTGGCATATAGCGATCCCATTATTTCAATGTCTGTTTTAAAGACTACCCTGTCCTCACTGAATTACTTTGGAAACTTGATTGAAAATTATCCACAAATGTGTTTTATTTCTGGGCATCTTATTTTGTTCCATGTATCTAAAACTTGCCTCATACCAATATTACAGTGTTTTGGTTACTGTACTATCAGAGTGGGTTTTGAAATCAGGTAGTGGAAGTCTTCTAACAGTGTTCTTCCAAGTTGTTTTGACTGTGGTAACTTCTTTTCATTCCTATATAAATTTTAGGATCAGCTCTCCAATTTCTACCAAAAAAGAAAAAGGAAAGCACATTAGGATTTTGGTAGGAATTGAATTTCATCTGTAGATCCATCCTGGGAGAACTTCATCTTAACACTATGGAATCTTCCAAAACTTCAGCATAATACATCTCTCCATTTCTATAAAGCTTTCTTTAATTTCTCTCAGCAATGTTTTGTTGTTTTCAGTGTAATTATATTTCTGTTGTCAAATTTATCCCTAAGTATCTTCATTATACTCCAAATTGTATTGTTTTCTTAATTTTAATTCTTGAAAGCTGGTTGCTAGTATAAACAAATATGATTGGTTTTTTACGTGTTACTTGAATGTACTATATGTGTTAAATTTTTTTTTGTATAAGCTATGATTTGAATTTTCATGTGTTGGAAAGGTAACCCTCAAATTCATATTTTAATGGTGTTTGTAGGTGGGGCCTTTGGAAAATTATTAAGATTAGCTGAGATCATGAGGTCAGGCCTCCATCAGGGCAGTAGTAACTTTAACGAGAAGAGGAAGAAGATTCAGGTTAGCATGCTTGCTCTCTCACCATGTGAAGTCCAATGTGTATTATGATGCAGTAAGAAAGCCCATTTCAGAAGCTGGTGCCACACTCTTATACTTTTTAGCCTCTAGAACCATGAGCCAAGTAAACCTCAACTCCTTATAAATTAGCCTTTCTCAGATATTTTGTTACAGCAATAGAAAACAGACTGAGTATATTAATTTTGAAACTGAAAACTTGTTAAACTCATTTGTTCTAGTAGTTTATTTTTTATAACTACTTAAGGATTTCCTATATTTAGAATCATATTGTCTGAAAATGAAGTTTTATTTATTTCTTTCCAATCTGCATGCCTTTGTTATTTCTTTCTTTAGTCAACTAGATGTACTATGTCTACAATACAATGCTGAATAGAAGTTCTTGACCTTAAGAAGAAAGCATTACTAAGTCCTTTATTTTAAGGTAGGATGTTAGCAATGGGGTTTCATAGATGTATTTTATCAGGTTGAGAAAGTTCCCCTTTCTTTAATAATGTGTTGAGATTAACATGATGGTTTGAAGACTTCTGTCAAATAATTTTCAAATTCTATTGGGATGATAATGTAGTTGTGACCTCTATTCTACTAATTTGATGTATTCTGTTAATTGATTCTCAGATGTTTAAGCATCCATGCATTCCTGGCATTAAACCCCACTTGGTCATAGTGCATTATGAATTTTATATGTTGCTGGGTGAATTTTGTTAATATTTTATTAAGGATTTGCATCTTGCTTTAAAAAATATTATTCTGGGCTGCAGTTGTGGCTCATGGTAGAGCACTTGCCTAGCATGAGTGAGGCACTAGGTTCCATCCTCAGCACCACATAAAAATGAATAAATAAAATAAAGGTATTGTATCATCTACAACCAAAAAAAATCAAAAAAAATTGTTCTGTTAATTTCTTTTCTTGTAATGTCTCTAGATTTGACTCTAAGGTAAAACATAACACATAGTGGAATAAATGCCTTCTTTTTCAGTTTTATGAAAGAAATTGGTTGGATTGGAATTATTTCTACTTTAAGTGTTTTATAGAATTTACTAGTGAGGCTATCTAGGCTTAGTATTTTCTCTACTGGTTGAATAGTGTCTTCCAAAGCATGCCCTTCCTAGAATTTCACAGTGTGAAATTATTTGGAAATAGTGTCCTCCCAGATGTCATTAGTTGATATGAGGTCATACTACTATGGTGTGGGCCCACAATCCAAGATGACCAGTGTTCATATAAGAACACACACAGAGGAGAAGGCAGTGTGGAAGACACACAGAGGGAAGATGGCCATGTGACAGTGAAGACCAGGATTGGAGTTCCACAACTATAAGCCATGGAAGACAAAGGATGGCTGGCAGCTCCATAGGCCAGGAGAAAAAACTTAATACCTAATTTAAGATGTCTGGTCTCCAGAACTGTAAGAGAATATATTCCTGTGTTTTTTAAGCCACCTAATTTGTGGTCATTTTTAATAGCAACCCTAGGAAGCTAATACAATTTCTAAATATTAATTCAATTTCCTTACTTGATATAGGTCCATTCAGGTTTCCTACTTACTCTTGAGTCATTTCTGGACATTTGTACTCTCTTAAGAAGTTGTCCATTTTATCTAATTTCTCTACTTTCTTGATATGAAATTGTTCATAATATTCTCTTACAATCCTTATCATTTCTTTTGGGATACAATGGTATTTCCTTTTGCTTTATTCTTGATTTTGATTATTGTTCTTTTCCTTTTTTCTAAAGGTCAATATATTTAATGGTTTATCCATTTTATTGATCTTCTTAACCATATTTTGGTTTTGTTAATTTTCTCTATTGCAATTCTATTTTTTAAATTAATTTCTGCACATATCTTTAGTCATTTCCTTTCTTCTACTTAATTTGGGTTTGAATTATTTTTTCTTTTTCTGCATTCCATAGTTTCTGCTTTTATTTTCACTTAGGCCAACTATTTTCTAATTTCTCTGACTCTTTCTTCCTTTGTATTCTTTAAAAAAAAGCATTTAAATTTACTTTTACATATTTTGACTTTCCCAACTTTTTCTATTATTGACTTTTAAAAAATATTTTTAGTTGTAGATGGACACAATACCTTTATTTAATTTATTTATTCTTTTTTTTTTTTAATGTGGTGCTGAGGATTGAACTCAGTGCCTCACATGTACTAGGCAAACACTTTACCACTGAGCCACAACCCCAGTCCTTATTATTGATTTCTAATTTCAGAAATATTTGTTCGATTTCAATCTTTTAAAATGGATTGATACTTGCCTTATTGCATAATACCTGGTCTATACTGGAGAATGTTCCACAAGTTCTTCAAAATAGTGTATATTTTGTTATTATTGGATAGAGTGTTCAATAGATATTAGCTAGGTCAAATAAGTTGTCTGCATTGTTTGGAACTTTTATATCCTTTATTGTCTAGTTGTATCAATTACAAAGATAGGAGTACTGAAAATTTCAATTACATTATTGAATTGTCTATTTTTCTTTTCAATTGTCATTATTTTGTCCCATATATTTTGAGGCTCTATTATTGTTTGTATACAAGATTAACATGAACAATCATTATAATATTAATATATAATGTAATAATTCTTACTTGTTTATTGATATAGTGACCACTTTATTATTATAAAATATACCACATTGTCTTTAGGATTATTCAATATCTTAAAGTATATTTTGTCTGATATTTTCCCCCTCCATTGTCTTACTATTCCTCTTTCTATGGCATATATCTTTACATCTTTTAAATTTTGGTCATCTGTAGCTTTTTTTTTTTTTTTTTTTTTGTGCTGGGGATCAAACCTAGGGCCTTGTGCATGCTAGGCAAGAACTCAACTACTAAGCCACATCCCCAGCTCCCTTTTGTCTTTAAATCTAACATGTATCTCTAGTAGGTAGAATGTAGATGGATATTGCTTTTGTGAAACTGCAGTCGATTAGCTTGTCTTGATTAGAGCATGTTCCATTCACATAAAATGTTATTTTGAGATTGTTCAATTTATATTGGCCTTTAACCTTTAACTATTTCTGCATTTCTTATGTTTTCTCCCTTTGTCTCTGTTTATTGCTTCCTTTTGTGAGAAATAGTTTTTTTTAAGATACTATTTTTTTCCTCTGATGACTTTTTTCTTTGATTATCTGTATTTTCAGTTGTTGCTGAGATTACAATGTACAACTTTAACCTGTCAAAATCTATTTCAGGTTAATACATATTTAATAATAGCAAAATCACAACCTTGCTTGAATACTGTTCCACTTCCTCACCTCTCCTTTTGGTGTTTTGCTTTACGTTTTTATCTACGTGTGTAGTAAATAACATAATACAGTATTATGATTATTACTTTAAATAATTTTTAAATAAATTAAGATAAGTATGTGTGTGTAAATATATATTCTTTTATACTTTCTTATATAGGTACAATTTCAGTGTTTCTCTTTCTTCCTTATGGACCTAAGATACCATGTAGTGTATTTCCTTTCTTCTGAAGGGATTTTTTTATTAGTATTTTTTCATATAGCAAATTTGCCAGCAATGAATCTTCTCAATTTTGTTTACCTGGAGATGTGCTTATTTCGACTTCATTTTTAAATGATAACTTAATTGAATAGATCTTGATTGATAGCACTTTTACCCCTTTTTAGCACATTAAACATGTCTTTCTACTCCCTTCAGGTTCCCTGAGTTTTGATGAGAGGTTAGCTGCTAGTCACATTATTGTTTTCTCATATTTCTTGTTGCTTAATTTAAGATTTGCATGTTGTGTTTGGTTTCCAGAAGCTTGAATATGAGGTATTGAGACTTCCTGTGTTTATCCAGTTTGGAGTTGGTTGAGGTCTTGTCTTTACCTTCCCCTTTATTTCTTTCATCTCCTTATAAAAATCCATTTCACAAATGTTGAGGTACTAAACACTGTGCTACAGGTTTCTGAGGCTTTGCTTATTTTCCCTCAAGCTCAATTTTTCTCTTTCCTTGGTTTGAATAATTCCTATTGACCTATTCTCAAGTTCACTGATTCTTTGCTCTGTGAACTCAAATCCTCTGTTGAGCCTCTTCAGTGAATTGTTCATTTTCATTATTGTTTCTCAAGTTTGAAATGTCTATTATCTCTTATTATTACTTTATATCATTGTTGAAATTCTCTATGCTTGTTCAACATTGTCATAATATTTTCCTTTAAATCTTTTACTCTGGTTTTCTTTAGTTCTTTGGATATATTCATAGTAGTACTTTGAAGTTTTGCTAGACTCAGTCAGATTCAATTTCTGTTGATTACTTTCCCCCAATTTACTTTATTTTCTGTTTTGTTGCATGTCTAGTAATTTTTTCATAGAAAACTGGATATCTTTTTTTTATTGTAAACAAATGGGATACACGTTGTTTCTCTGTTTGTACATGGCGTAAAGGCATACCATTTGTGTAATCATAAATTTACATAGGGTAATGGATATCTTAAGTAATCTACTTAGTAACTCTAGAGCCTGTTTTATTTTTCTAAGGGCTTTTAGCTCTTCTTTTTTAGTAACTTTCCTGCTTTCAGCTGTAGATTTGTTTTCCCCAGAGCAGAAAGCCTCTGATGTCTGCTCACTTTTTACTTTTGGATGTCTGCTCACTTTTTACTTTTGGAGTTGTATGGTTCACACCTGTGTCTGTGTAGCTTAGAGACACTAAGCCATTTGACTGTGCTGAAGCACCTCAAGCTCATAACCCCATCCTCTGTCCATCAATTCATGTTTGGGTTAAAGAACACATCCAAAGTTGCAACCAATTTCCAAGTCTCCCTTGGCTTTTACTTTCTGTGGGGTGCTTTCAGGTCTGCCTCACATATTTATGAACAAAAGGTATAGTATTGGAGCATTTTGTTTTCTTTACATATTCGCAGAGTATGAAGTTCATGATGAAAAACTTGCACATGTAAAAACAAGAAGAAGAACAACAACAAAATACAAACCCAAACAGAAAACTTATTCAGTCTGAAACTTCCTCTTCATCTATTAATCTCCATTATATATTCATTTCTATTAATGTTTATCTGGTGAATCACTTTGGGACTTAGCTACAGAAATTCTCTTGCAATATTATCAGAGTGTTTAATTTGATGGCTCTTCTTCCTTTTCTGAGCATTTCTATGCATGGTAGGCAGAATTTTGAGACTTCTGCCTCCTGATATACATGTCTTGGTGAGGGTAGAACCTATGGCTATGGTTAGTTGTCACTTCCATGATTTTGTTCCATTATATGACAATGACTAAAGGAATTTTTCATATAATTAAGGATTCTAATCAATTTACTTTAAGCTAATCAGAATTTTCCTGTGTGGGCCTCACATAATTGGGAAAGTTCTTTAAATGTAGTTTTATCATGCTGGTGTTGAACAAGAAAGAAATAGCACACTATTTCCTATGTTGCTAACTTCCTGTGCAGAGAGGCAGCCTCTGCTCATGGGACCTCAGTCTTGCAGCTGGGAGGAGGTAGATTCAGCCAACAGTGAACTTTCAAGAGGACCAAGTCTTAAATCAGTTGCTGCCCCTGCTGACATTTTTATTTCAAACTTGTAAAATCCTGAACAGAAAACCCCATAACGTTATAACCAGACTTCTGATCTGCAGAAACTGTGAGATAATAAATTTGTGTTGATTGAGGCTGGTAAGTGTGTGGTGATTTATTACATAAAAATGCAAAACTAAGTCATGGTGAAATCTTTATTTATAAATGAATCTTCCCTTAAGACATCTAGGATTTGAGAATTTGTTTTTACACAAGATGTAGATTGGCATGTAATCATTCAGTTACTCAGAATGCTTTGCTTTGCAATAGGTTTAATTTCAGGACTTCTAGAACACAATTTCAGTACATTTCTTTCCTGATTTCCAGAAGCATAGATAGTCATCACCTCTCTGAGTGCTTATGATGAACCCAGCACAGTTCTAAGTCTACCACATGTATTTACTTGTTCAGTCCTCCACCTCACCCTCCAATCTCACTTTGCAGATTAGGAAAAGGAGGTGCAGATAGAATTATGTCCCTAATAGGAACAGGGTGTCAGAACCAGAGTTCAAACCCAGGCCATCTGACTGAGATCCCAAGTTTCATCACTCTTAAACTTCATGCCTTACTACTGCTTCCACAAGAAAATATGGAAAATTCATAAAAATACTGAAAAGGAAATACAAAATCACCAGTAACCTTGCCATTCAGAGATAACCTTAGCATCACTGTCAACTAACATTTGGGTGTTCATTCTATTTAGTAAGATAGCTACATGGATACAGAGTTGGCATATTAACTTAATGAGGATTTTACTCTGCTTAATGCTTTTCCATTTTCCACAGTATAGAACAGTTACAAAAAGAAAACAATTATTTACTTTCTTCCTGAAGAAGAACATGCTGTTATCCTGGATGCTTCTGATTTTGCTCACTGTGCCGTCTTTGCCTAGTCACAGACTCTCTCACCTCTGCAGTTTCTTTATGGTCTTTCTTTTTCAGGGTTTGACCCCAAGACAATCCAGGAAAGAAAGGCAGATGGAGTGCGATAAATTCAGATGATCAGAAAACTACCATTTGTGTTAAGGTTGGGGTTAGATTCAAGGATAATTTAAAAGTAAACATAAAAGATTGTAGAGAAGAGAGTATGTAAGGACACTGCCTAAGTGAAGGGCTAATGCAGAGGTGGCAGCCAGGGAATTAAGTGGCCCATCTGGACCTTGGGGATCTATCTGTAAGGCTAATGAGGGTGGAGATGAGGACGATTGAAGGAGATTGTCCAGGTCACTCCCCTCTACTGAGAAGAGTCCAACAGCCATGATACCTCAACTGCAACTGTGGTAGTTGAGAGGGTGGGGACAGAGCCCACTCCACAGACCAAGAGCTGTGACTATCAGGGTAATACTCTGCTCTTTGTCTGGATCTTTGAGGACAAAGATCCGCCCTCAGAGGAGGCAAGGAAGAGGAGAACCTGAGTTATCCCAAGGAAAATAAACTTAAACATATAAATGGCAAGATGAAATGTTTTCTACTATCACAGAAACCATGTCTTATGAACAAGTGCTTAGTTATAGGAAATAGAGAAAGTGAAAATTTTATCTAAATTGTGATCATAAATTTGCACCCTTCTGTGCTGGGTCTGTTTAAATCTTTCCTATTTTTAGCAGAGACATCACTTTTTTTTTTTTTTTCCATTCACATAGACTTGAAACTATAGACCACCTTTTTGTCTTTATCACTCAAACCCTGGAATCATCTCTGACTACTCTGTGTGGGGTATTGTGGCTGGAGAGAGGTATAACCTGACTCTAAAAGCATTTTATACATTTAACATAAAATGAATGAAGGGAAGAATGTATTTTTAACCCTTTAAAAAATTTCCCAAGTGCTTTAAAAACCCCCAAACTTGATGGATCAATTTAAATGTCAATGACTGAGAAACCGTAAGGATTACTTTCCCATAAATCATCCATGTAAAGAAAATAATGCTTTACAAAAATAAACTTGCCTTATTATTGAAAAGTGTCAGAAAGGCAAAACCTGCCCAAACACAGTGGAATCAGCACTTGTTTAGTGACCAAATGGGATGACTAGCTTGTGGTTATAAAAAGGGGAAACTGGGGAACTGGGATTTCCATAGTTCAGTTCTGATATTGGAATATATTCAAGACCATGTTCTCAGGTCTGCTGGTTGGTTCCTGGCTGCAAGGCTTCTCTGGGACTGGAGCTGGGATTGTTTATTTGTGATGGGATTTTAACTCAATATCCTGATAATGTTTGTGGTGGCTCCTTTTGGAGTATCTCTCCAGTCACCAATCTTCACCTCCCCCACCATTTTGGGGAGCCATGTATGTACCTTGAGCTCTCCTCATTTCCACCTGCCTCTTACTCAGTGATATAAACACTTCTCCCAGATTCTTTCAGCTGGTAAGTTGGAATTGGCAAGAGAAGATAGGCCAACTCTGAGGGCTGCACTATCTCATGCAAACTCAGCACTGTGGTAATCAGTAGGGACTAAAGTGTGGAGAGTAGTAAAACCAGCTCATCTGTGGGACAGAGAGGAGCCAAAACTGATAGTCCAGAGGTAAGGACTCCCTGGATTCCTCATAGTCATATGTCTTTGGCTCCTGGCTTGATTTTTAGGAACAATTATTTTTCCACCTTTGACTCTAAACTTCATTTCTCATATTTGACACGAATGCACAAGAGATGAAAAACGAAATAAGACTTCATCAAAATTATAAAATTTTGCTTTTGAGAGGATACTATCATGAAAGAGGAGAAAGAGTGGAAGAAAATAGTTGCAAATTGTTTATTTGACAAAGGACTTGTATCTAGAATATATAAAGAACTCACAATTCAATAACAAAATATAAACGACCCAATTAAAAATGGGCAAAAGACTGAAACGGACATTTCTTTAAAGAAGATATGCAAGTGGCCTGTAAGTATGTGAAAAGAAGTTCATCATCACTGTCATCTGGGAAACACAAATCAAAACCACAATGAGATTCCTTTCCACTAGTCACTAGCATGGCTATAAGAAGAAAGATGGTTAATAACAAGTATTAGTTAGAATGTGGAGAAATTGCTACCCTCATACACAGCTGGGAGAAAATGTAAAATGGTACAGCTGCTTCTGAATAATTTGGCAGCTCCTTGAAATGTTAAACATGGAGTTTTCATATGTCCTAGAAAGTCTACTATGGAATAATTGGTATGATGCCTGTAGAAAGTAATAATTGGCATTCTTTTGGGAGTGATAAAATGTTCTGGAATCAGATTTTGATAATCAATGCACAATACATGAATATGCTAAAAACTACTTTATTTTATACTTCAAAATGGTGAACTTTATAGTATGTAAATTAGATCTCAGTAAAGCAGTTTTAAAAAATATGAGGAAGAAATATATCGACCTGACTTAATTGCTTCAAAAACAACATATTCACTATTACAGTGAGAAATAAGCCAAGATTTAACTAACTGCATAACCTTGAACAAGTTACTTATTTCTCTCAGTTGTTTTATTCACCTAACAAATGGGGATAATAACATCTATCCCATAAGGTCATTGCAATGATTAAATGAGTTAATACATGTAAACCCTTTTGAAGACTGTTCATCACACTGCAAGTGATCAATACATGCTAATACTTACTATAATTATTAACTTATGAATATAATTGGATGGCTAAAGGACACTTGGATGTAATAATTGCTTTCAATCATCATTCCAATTAGCTCAAATTCAACTCAGCAAAAACCTGGAGGGCAAATGCCCCCACAAAGAAGTGTCGGGCAGTTGCAAATATGACTGCAGATCAGTAGCCAAACAAACTTCATATTTTATGAGTACATATATATGTGTGTGCGTGTGTGTGTGTGTGTGTGTGTGTGTGTGTGTATGATCACTAATTGCTCATCTTCATAAAATGGATGAAACTGAATAAGTCAATTGAACTTTTTGAAAACAGGAAAGAACTACTTCCATGTGTGGAGAAGGTGACTATAAATATTTTATTTCATTATGATATTCATAAAGGCAAGGGCACAGCTCTAGAATCAATGTAAGTCTTTGTATTAGAATGGTGATTAAGAGATCGAGAATAACTAACAAAGGTGAACCCTTCTTGCTCAGTTGTGATGATAGACATCCAATTCCCTAATCAATGTTTGCCCAACAAGGTTTTATTGCTGAGGATCTTTCAGGAAAGAGTTGCCTGCAACAAAATCTTGGAGAAAAACAGACGCTTCCTTCTTTTACTGGACATATTTGAGTAGAAACATTTCTAAAATTCTAAAATATAACATATCTCTATCCCTTTGACTCAGGTTATAATGGTGACTTTATAAATATACTGTTATCAGTGACTTTGACATACCACCATCAATTGTCTCTTCTAAGCTGTCTATCTTTGACCTGTGCTTCAAGACTCTCTGTCAACTCTACCATTAGCATTGAAGTTTACAGGGTTCTGGAGAAGGGGGTTATTATCAACTTTAGTAAGATCCTAGTTTGTCATTTATTTCATTTATTTATTTTTATTTTCATTTTTTCAGTACTGGGGATTTAACCCAGGGGTGATCTACCACTGAGCTATGTCCCCAGCCTCTTTTAAATTTTATTATGAGATAGGGTCCCACAAATTGCCTTGAATTTGCACTTTTCTTGCCTCAGCCTCCCAAGTCATTTGGATTATAGGCACACCTGGCTTATCCCTCATTTTAAAGGATTGTAAACCAAGGATTCTTGGTTTTCTCTAAGTTAAACAGTGACTTTTAAATGCCAAGACAGGCATTTAAAAAGTTGCTATTATTCATCTTTGTATTTTTGGCTCAAGGCACAGGGCCTGGCATATGGGGTCCATTCAGTGAGGTACTTGAAGAGGTACTTTTCTGCTGTGAATTTAAAGCAGAAATCCTACTTCTTAATAGAAGGTTGTTAGGGTGTGAACAACAAATGTACAGTTAACAGAATCCCAACCCACAGCTCCATCTCTACTCTGGCCTCCTCCATGATGTTCTTCCTCTTACCACCAGCTATGAGTGAGCTTCCCTCACTACTTCTTAAGACACCGCCCACATTTGGGTCTTTTAGTATGTACAACACAGCACATCCTTTAAGAGAAACTTGACCCCTCTCTCATTTTTCTGAGTGTCAATCTGAAGGGTCAGATCCTGGCTTCCTTTCCAGAACTTGCCTCCATGGTAGGGAGACATCTCAGACAAAGTTCTGGCACCTTCTCTAGAGTCAGTTCATGGGTTGGGGGGATGGTAGTCCTAAAGCCTGGACCTAACTCAAGACAACTCTGAAGAGCCCTTATAGCACCAGAGCTCTTCTCTTGTGGCTGTATGACAGACCTCCTCCCTTCCTTCCCCATGCAAGAACAGTCCTTGATAATTTCCCCTGAACACAAATTTGAGTGTAGTTCCCCATGGAACTAACTTCAATCAGTGAGACACCAGCTGGGACCATTTCCAACACCTGGCTCAGTGCACAGTCAGTGCTCAGTAAATGTTAACCACATGAATGGGCTCCTCTCAACCCACCTTTGCCACCCAAAGTCACCAAAGTAAGTCACCTAAGCAGAATTAGCCTGAAGATGTGAGTTGTAGAGGAAATGGAATGGCAGACATGCCAGTGTCTAGATCCAAATCTTGAGAGACTGGTGGCTATTAGTTCTTGTCCTTTGCAATTCTTTCTCTGGGGTCCTTGAGCTACACTGGCATTGCCATGGGTAGGCACTATGATGTATGTTTCACAATGAACCAACCTTCTAGCCATCTCCCATCCCCAAGGTGCCAAAATATAAAGTTGTCTTGGGAAGTTCCAATCCATGGATCTGCCATCTAAATACCACTTAGTCACCTTGGTCATCCCCACATGGTGCAGAAGAATCACCACCCAGACTGAACGAATTTTTGACTCACAAAAACATAACAAAATGGTTATTATTTTAATTTGTTATGCATCAGAAGAAGAGCAGAACACCCCATCCCGGAATGCCCTCAATACCTCCTACTGATTTCTGTGACCTCACTGGGAATGAAGCAGGGAAGGGAGTAAGTATTTCATGTTCATTTTACCAAGGTGGAGATGAGAGGATCTCAGGGTAGATAATGAAACTAAATCCAAAGATTTAATTAGCAACCAGTTTAGAAGTAGAACTGATTTTACTTGAGCCTTTCTCAAGCATATTTCCATTTGATAGGCTTTAAGGTTTGGTTTTGAGAAAACGGAATGGTAGTAAATAATTACTTCAGAGGAAGAAATACGGAGTGAAGATGATCTCCCAAGCATGGTTCCAAAAGGTCTCCAGACTTCAGCTTCCAGCTCTCTTGAAAATAGATTCCCAGGGACTCTGGATCTTTGGATTTTAATTTAAAGGCGATTTTAGAACTAGAGGTGTTTTCCCTAACAAGTATAATGACCAGAGATCTTGGGTTTTGGAAAAGCAGGGCTAATTCAGCTATTTTCCCATTCTGTTTCCAGAGGGAATTCGTGAGTGTCAGAATCTGCATCCACCTTTTCCATCTGTAGCAAGAGTATGACCACCATACTTATGCCGAGACTTCTTTTTCTGGATTCTCAAGCCAGGATTCTATTTTAATGTTAGCTTATTGAACAACTGCTACTCAGTTCTGAGTCTTTGGTGGCTCCATGAACTGTCTAATCTGAACTTCCACCGTTGTTACAGAGGCGCCAGGTGAAATATGGACATCAAAGATCTCACCCCACCCCCAACTCTCCTCCAAAATAAATCAAACATCCTAAATTTACAATTTTTTTGAAAAACTTGGAAAAAAAAACCGACTTCAGTAAAATGAACCAAGAAGCCAGTTGTTAATCTTGTTTGAGATGTTCATTTGACCAACAAGTCTGGATTCCCTGAGAGACTGAAGGAAGCTAAGATAGTTGAGTCCTTACTGTGTGAAAATACCAAAAATCAATATGAATATTTCAATTCTCACAGTATCTCTGAATCCCCATGAGGTAGGTATTATTAGCCCTGTTTCACAGATAAAGACACAGAGGCATGGAAAGGGTTAAGTAACTTACTCAAGATTCCTTCCATAGACAAGAAGAGGAGGAGATGGGCAGAAAACCAACTCAGATGTCTGAGGTCAAAGCCCATGAAAAAGAGTAAGAATGTCAGGCTATTATAGTTGTGTATCCAAGAGGAAAAAAAATCCAATCACAAACAAGGCAGAAGACTTTAATGACTAATTCAACTCAGCAACTATATTGTCACACTTCTTTGCACACAGAGGCATCTAGGGTGAATGCTTACCCATAGACTCAATATTTGTCTATGTCTGTGAGGTTATCAGTGTCTTATTTGAAATCTCATAACTATTGTGTCACTAAACAAGGAATATATTATGCAAGAAAATTATTAGATCCCATTGTTTTGTTTATATAAAAAATCTAAAAAATATTTACATACCTACACAGGTGTGGCCATTGGAATAACTGGTGCTGTGTTGGTCATTATAGGCTGCAGAGGCCCAGGAGTGAAGGAGCAGGAAAATGAGCAGAGGAGCTGTTATGAGGGCTTTCCAGGGGCACTTCATCTCTGAGCCGTGCATTCTGAGTAACCACTTGACTGCAGAGGCTGCTGACTAGCTGGTGATGAAGCTCAGTCTGCAGAATCAGTCTCTCTCCCCTCCTCTTCCTCTCTCTTCACCACACCCTCCCAACATGCACCTACACACTTTTCAACAAGTGTGAGGCAAACAAAAACATACACAAACACTCACAGGTCCACAACTTGCTATTTCAAGAGGCTGAGAAAGCTGCATGGACCTGGGACTGGGGAGAGCTGGAGGGAGTTCTTGGTTTGCAGTTCTTCTGAGCTGAACACAGCAGGAAAAGAGAAAACCCAAGCTGCACAGTCGTGGCAACAGCACTTCCGCACTCCCTGGCTGAAGTGAGTGACCTTAAACCACAGACCCTTGAGTCTGCCAGTCATTCTGTTGGGTTGGTTAGGAGGCCTTTCCCCTTTCATTCTTGCAAAACAAAAGTAAAACCAATCCTGAAGAAGGAAAAAATTACACCACAAGCACACAACTCTTCAGCAATTTATGATCAGCAATGCCCACAGTGTGGAAATTATAATTTGAATATCCAAAACTTAGTTGTGCTTTAAATGGCTTTATATGGTGAAGCTGGGTTCCTTGTTTTGTTTTTAAAGAATATTCTGATCAAGTAGTTACTTTCCTCTGGAGAAGTTGGATTATTTCCTGAAGGGTCAAATTTTCTCAAGGTCTTCCATTTGGTGTGCAGAAAATAATGGGAAGTTAGTCAGCAGGACTGGATTTTAAATTGAGTGAGAGAAAAAAGTGTTAGAATCCACCAACTTGTATTTATTGTGCGGGATGCATCTTTTTCTCCAGAATTTCAAAGTGCATTTACATTTCCCACCTGTGGATATTTGTTCATTTTTAAAAGACTTATTTTCTGCTTTGAAGGTGAGAACTGAATACTACTTTTCAGGGAGGAAAAAAAGTCTTTAAAAGATTGGAGAAAGGAAAAGACATATAATTTGAATACTTGATTCTAAAATAGGATACAGCAGTCATATGCCATTCTCACACAAGATCAGAGGACAAGGTCAAAGTACTACAGTCTAGATAAGTGTGAGAAATCATGCAATTCTTTTTCTCCTTGCTTGGGTTTGAAGGAAAGCTTATTACAGACTTTGAAATATTATGGATTCTATCTAAATTGGTAGCATTTGAAAAAAAGAATAACATTTTAAATAGCAGATAAAATTCTAGAATTGTATCCTTTCCAGGGTGTTGGATGTACCAATTTTTATGGTTTGAAGATTTCTTGGGAAGGTGTTAGTTTTACAGATGTCAATGGGGCTAAAATTCCCAAATCTGCAGCAGAGATGGCACACATCAGGGTGTTTCTCTCATTATGCCCCCAGCACAGGTTGGGTCAATGAATGCCATGGATATCTTTGAATGTTCCTGGTCACCCACAAACTGTGACTTTCTCTGAGGCTAAGATGTTGCTGCTTAAGGTCAACCATCACAGGAGTGGAGTTTAGAGAAGTTCCAGAGGCTTCCTGGGGAGACCGGATAATGGAGTGAATAAGATGGAAGGGACATGTTCAAATCTTGTATCTACTGTTTCTGAGTCATGTATTAGGCCAGTGACATAAACTGTCTCCTTTCTGTTTCCTCTTTTATACAGGCTTATGATATTATCCCAAAAGAATAGGATATATCCATATACAAAATAAAATATCTCCTTGATAGGGATGCTGGAAGGACTTAGGTAGATGATGTATCCAAATTTCAAAGCAGCCTGCCTGGCAAGAAGTAAGTGCTTAGTAAATGGAAGCTCTGGCTATTTCCCCAGTGGGAGTATGATGAACCTGTGCCCAGTTCAGGCTTCTAGAGAATTTCAAGGTGCCCATGGTGACTGCAGTCAAGCAATACTATGTGTAGAAGTGGCATGGTCATTAAGGAAGCAGCATTTACTAAGTACCTTCTCTGTGCCCTGTGTAATTCCAGGAGTGCATGGTCTGCTTTGTCCAGTCAGAGATTGATGAGGCATCTTCTGAGGGCTTCCAGAAGAGCATCTGGCACAGGCTCTGGGCCTGCTGAGGATCTCCTGGTCTATTATATAGCTGTATAGAATTGGGAAATCTTAAAATGTGGGAACTTTCTTACTGCAGGCTGTTTGCTGATTTTATACCCTCTATCATGTATATGTGAGCCAAGCAGCCCACCCACAACCATTCCAAGAATGGTAATCCCTGACAAAATCTGTCATGTTCAGATTTTGGGTTGGCCAAGAGAATGTCACTGGTTTAGCTGTACAGCATTGAACCTGTCCCTTACTGTTCCCGGGGGTTAGATTCCTCATTTGGAAAGGTAGATAAGATAGCTACTTCCCAAAGGTGTGTCTTGGTAATACTTGACACATAGTAGATTTTCAATAAATGGAAGTGCTTTTCATGCCTGGAGTGTAATTCTTACTGGGCAAGGACTTCCTTACAGAAGTCAGCATGTGACTTTGCCAGCTGATGCTGAGAGCAAAACCAAGGCACGTGCACATGGAATCTTGGTCTCCTGTCTGTCACTTCAGTGGGGTCCTTCCATTTGCACAGGTGTCTGCATGCTGGCTGATGTCATCTGCAGGATAGGACTGCCTTTGTTCAATGAATACTGAGTGCAAGTGACCTAGGCTGTCTGAACAGACTTCTGAAGAGCCCTGCACCCACCTGTGCTTTGTAACAACCAGCCAGACCCAATATGAGTCCCCAGAGGAATCCTGCTGTCAGATCCTCCAATTTTGACTTTCTCAAAATCTCTTCTAGAGGATGAGATTCCTTCCTGGAAGCACTTTTTTTACTTTGCCCATAGAGTTCAGATCCCAACCACAGCCTTTCTCTCTGCAGTGGGAGGCTAAGGATTTATGATCCCCAAATGTTCACCTGTGGTTCTGGCTTGTTTAGTTGGAATTTGCTTCCTGATTACTTTTTGACCTGCATTGGCCTCTGCCATCTCATTCACAGCAAGTTCCTTAATCAGAAAACAAATTAAGAAAAGAAAAAGACCTGGTGACAAAAGACATAGTAAAAGTTGGCCCTGCACAGAGGTGCCTTGAGTCTTGGCTTGCTCCTTTTTCTAATGCCTAAGTTCTTGCTGCCCTCTCCTTGCTCCCGGAGGCTTCCCAGGATTGTCTTCTGCACTCATCCATTCCAGCCTAGCAAACCCAGGCCCTTCATAGACACACTCCTGGTGGCTTCTTATTCTAGTTCTAGTCTCATTCTATTTCTAGTCTATCCTTCCTCTGCTAAGGAAATGGTAAATGAGTCCATGAGAAGAAAGAGTTCCAGGGTTAGGAGGGGAAAACCTACATTGTTATTAATGTACATGATACATGTACCTTGTATCTTGGTTCCACCACTGTTGCTGTGTGTCCTAGGTCAACCTACTCTCCCTCTCTGAATATCAGTTTCTTTATCTACAAAGTGGGGTGTATAATGTAATATAGAAAATTGTGAGAATTAAAGAGATATCATGTGTTAAAAAACTAATTAAATGCTAGATAAATTTAAAACTAAGAATGTAAAATGTCCAAGGTGATATTTACACCAATTATTCTGACCTCATCATTATAAATTGTATATAGGTATTGAAATGTCACACTGTACTCCATAAATATGTACAATTACTATGTGTCAAATAAAAAAAGTTTAAAAATGTCAAAGCTAACAATGAATTAACATTATCTTTCTCAAGTGACATCGGATTTTAATATGTTTCACATTATATATTATCTCAGAACACTTAAATGGATTCGTTTTAGTAATGAAGTCACATACATACGAGGTTAGAATTCACAAAACTCCAGAGAAATGACATCATTTTTCAATAGGTGGAGGTGATCTTCATGCTTGGTAGGTGAGCTCTTACTGAACAGGCTCAAAAGATATCAACCATGAGTACTGTTATTGGTGGAGATCTGGGGAACCCATCTCCTAAGTACACTAGCTGCTTACAGAGGAAGAACCATGCACCAGTGACCTGCATGCCTTATTATTGCTGCAATAGATTGCACAGCTTGCAAAGTGACTAGCCAGCCAGCAACAGAGCTGAGCTCCAATCCTCCTTTCCCAACCCCCACCTGTTCCATACCAACTCATTCCTGAGCTTTGAGATGCTTGAGATTTGGGGGAGATACATTAGCATCTACTAAGAATAAAAGTCTTAGGACACTTTTATTCAATTTTCAGAAACATGCTTTGGAAAAATAATGTCATTTCTAATACAACTACCTTCTAAAGAGGGTGAATTCTATGAAGAAGAAGTTCTTTTGTCTGCCAGGTACCTGATGGTTGGGAGAAGGAACTGTGCAAATGGCATTTTGTAAGTCAGGCAGAAGAATCGGACATGAGAAGTAGTGGAAAGAGAGAGAGAAGGGGAAGGCAGGGACGGGGCAGGGATACTGGGTTCTTACTTTCTAAGGAGCCATGAGAGAAGTGCTGTGAGGTGGGTGGCAAAAAGACCTATACTCACAGGACAGTGTGATGGGGGGGTAAGTTTGTTGGACCCTTGTGGGAGAAAAGGTACTGTGCCCAGATCCTGAATGGGCTTTCGTGGACACCAATGAGAGGCTGCGGTTCCTGTTTGGATCAAAGTAGGGCAGAGTTAAGAAGGCAGGTAGAAACAAGTGCACAGGCAGGGAGGACTTCAGACTCCCATTTGCTATAGACAGGGTTAACCACTCTTACCTAGACCTCCGAGGTGTAAAGTTAAATCTGAATGCAGGTAAGAGAATAAAACAAAGTAAATATAGTTTAAGCAACCATGAAGTTGGCTCATTCATTCATTTGCTTTTAGATAGGAGAAATCTAGAAGTTGGCAGTTCAGGCCTGTATGGTAGCCCAATGATGTCCTTGGGGACCTGAGCTCCTCATTTCTTCTACTCTTCTAGAACTGACTTGCATCTTCAAGATAACTAAAGGTCTAAAATGACTGCTAGAGCTCCGGCTATCATATCTATGTTCCAAGCCTTCTGTAGAATGAAGCAGAGGAAGTCCAGTAGAGCTCACACCTTCCCTTTTGAGGATTCTCCTCCCTGAATGTCTCTTCCAACATTTCTAGATGCTGGAAAATAATTTTATGTCACTCCTGACTGCAAGAGAAGTTGGAACATGCAGTTTTTATTTGGTTGGCAATGTACTAAGAAAAAAAATCTGGGTTTTTTAAAAAGGGAGAAAATGAGACATTGGGAGTCAACTGTCTACCAGGTATGCCACATATGTGTACTGAACTCAATGTGTTTGGTTACCTTGTATTATGAATTTTTGGAAGGTGAGAGAAACCTGTTCTTCCCAGTGGGGTTTTCCTCAAATAATGGGCAGAGAGATGTCTCCTAAAGTCACATTTCCACCAATCCCCTTGTCCTGGATTGCTCAGAGAAACAATGGTGACAAAAGGCCATCTCAGCTGAAAATCTCAGCTGAGACTTAGATGAGTGGGTTCACCTGTGGTTGTGGGGGCTACTGTAAGACAGGCTCCTGCCTTATTGGGGTTTGCAACTACATTTTTCTATTTAAAAAATTATGGATTAGCTAAATCTCTTCTGGGGATATTTTCACAGAGGACCCAAGTAAAGGGCTGTATACTGCAAATTAGACATGAACAGAATGCTGAAAATGGCTTCATGTTTCAGGAAGATAACACAGAACACTGCAATTGCATGCAATCCTCATGGGATATGACCAAACTAAGGTGTTCCAGGTTGAATCATCTGAGAGATGAAGGGGTGAGACAAATGGTGTTTTAATCAGCTTTTCCTCACTGTGACCAGAAGACCTGACAAGAACAATTAGAGGAGGTAAAGTTTATTTTGGTTCACAGTTTCAGAGGTCCCAGTCCAAAGATGGTCAACTCCATAGCTCTGGGCCCAAGGTGAGGCAGAACATCATGATGGAAGAATGTGGGGAAGGGAAGTAGCTCAGGACATGGCAACAAAGAAGCAGAGAGAGAGCTCTGCTCACCCAAAGGTACAACCCTCAGTGACCCACCTCCTCCAGCCAAACCCTACTTGCCTACAGTTACCACCCAGGTAATCCATATCAGTGGATTAGTCCACTGATTAGGTCACAACTCATATTCAAGTCATTTAAACTCTGAAGATTCTTGCACTGTCTCACACATGAACTTTTGGGGGACACCTCAGATCTCAGCTAAAACAAATAGCAGCCCTGAGACCTTGCCTCACTTTTGGTGAACAGTGGATATTTTACTGCATGGACAGGGAGGATCAAGTCCTTAGTGCCCCAGATGCAAATGTAAGCTCATGCCAGAAAATTACAGACTGCCGTGCAGTTTCCATATTGGGACTGAAGTTCTCTTCCAAGTCATTGCCTCAGGAGTTGGGAAAGAGACACGATAAGTGGAGGGGGGGGGGCGGGCATCTTGAAGTTGCTTCACATAGTGCTTAACACAGTGCAAGTGCTCAAAACATGGAATCTGAAATCCACACCTAAACACTGCCCAAGTATTTCCAATGGGAGATGATGGGAAGGAAGTGAGGGTGGGGATGGTACATTTTATAGATTTGGGAAATTCAATAACCAAACACATCCTTAAATGACCTTGTGTTAAGATAATATGGACTTTCAGAAAAGAGGGAAGCCCCAGGAACATCAGTAAAGATGAAATTAAAGTGAAAGAAAAATAGTAACGTTAGCTGAACACAATGCACTATATCACCCTCTTACATAAGACCTGTCAAAGCTCTCCACTACTCATCAAATCAAGAGTGAAATCCCCAAAGTCTTCACAGAGCTCTTTGTCACCTGGAACCTGCTCATTTCTCCAACCAGATTTCTAATATTCCCCGTGCTTTGATTGCCAAATTACCTGGGACGTCCCTCAATATGTCCACATGTTCATGCCACAGTGCCTTTGAATGAGCTTTCATCTGCCTGGAATGTCCTTCTCTCTGGCTTCCAGGAGAAGGCCTCCTTTCCTTTCAAGGCCAACACTTCTCAGAAGCCCTCCCCATCCCTTGCCAAGCACAGGGATTTCCTCTGTCCTCTGTCTTCTAGGACATTTGGGCATCAATGGGTCCTTCTTCCTCCCCCATTGGCTGTGGGTTCCTGGAGGGCAGGTTATTTAGCACCATCACTGTAGGGCATGCAGCTAACTCATGGCAGATGCCCAGTAAATGTTCATGGAGTGGGAGAATGAGGAAAACAAAGGAAAAAGAGAAAATATGTTATGCAATGTTATAGCAGTACAGTGGGGTAGGTGAGCATGTTTTGAAAAAATGTTCTTGGAGTAATATGTAAAAGAAATGCATCAGGAGCAATAAATCTGTGACTCAGAACAAAACCCTAATGCTGAGGAATCAGGTCAGCAAAGGATGGAGTAATAGCTGAGCACTGAGATTTGAAGCAGTCCCTGGACTGGGTAGTGAGAAAACAGGAAGTGAGAGTGTTGTACTTCCAGGATGGAAAGTCTGCAGTTGTGTAACTTCCTCCAAGTCTGTCACAATCTTTGTAATAAGATGGCAAAGTTTATTTCTCTAAAGACTTTGGACCTGACTTGACCCAGGGGAGTGGAGAAGGAAGCACTGGTGTCACTTGCTGAGCTCAGACCCCCAGTGATGGCTGCTCTGAGAAGTAGGAAGGAGGTGAGCGGCTAGATCCCTGATCACCTGCTGGACAGAGAAGCCAAAAAGGTCATGTTGTTTGCTCCTACAGCTGCAGGTTCTCTTTCAGCAGCTCAGGGATGGCTTAATGATCCTTCGCTGGGCTTTTCAGGAAGATAATACAGAAAACTGCCACTGCATGCAATCCTCATAGGATATGGCCAAACTAAGGTGTTATGGGTTGAATGGTCTGAGAGATGAAGTGGTGAGACAAATAGTGTTTTAGTCAGCTTTTCCTCACTATGACCAGAAGACCTGATGAGACTAATTAGTGGAGGAAAAGTTTAATTTTGCTCACAGTTTCAGAGGTCTCAGTTCATAGATGGCTGACTCCATAGATCTGGGCCCAAGATAAGGCAGAACACCTGTTGCTTCATGCCATGATTAGTGATTAGGCATCAGGTGGGAAGAGAAGGGCTGACTTAAACATGAATGATAGAGCTGGGAAAGGGAATTGAGCAGGTGTACCTGGTAACCTGCTCAGGGCGTCAAAGCAAGTGGGGAATGAGTTCCACCCACATTCCAAAGAGTACTTTCAAAAATGATTCTCTATCATCTTGCACTCCCTTTTATCATACAAAGTTTTATAATATGAGTGTGTGTGTCCATTGTCAAAGGTAAACAGAACAGGACACTTGTTAAAATGTAAGGACAGATTGGAATCGGCAAGATACTATTTCAACAGGGAGAAGAGTTCAGTATGAACTGGACTCAACCCAGGGTTTTTCATTTGTCCTGAGGCATTTTAGAAGGAAAATGGGGGACTAGAGGGGAATGACAAGGGCTCAGAGAGGTTGAGAAATGAAAACAATTGCAAAAAGGGGAAGAGGGGCTCATCCAGGTAAAACCCATGGGGTCTGCTTCCTGGCACTGCTCAAATTCAGGCTCCTCCCCTCCCACAGAGACTGGGAGGCTAGGACCCTGTCTTCAAGTGTCATCTGGCACCAATCTTCAATTCTTTGGGCATCCTGGAATTTTCTCAGGCAAGCACTTACTTAGTGGGGAGTCAGGGTCACCCCCAGAAATGTGGCACTTGTTATGGGGTGCAACTTAAGAACAGACTGATCACTGAGAAGTCCAAATTTAAGAGTCTTTATTAAGCTGGCTGGCTGACTGTCTCACATAATGCCCCAAAAATGGCTATTGGGAGAACAGCCTGGACCACAGGGTTGTAGGGGTTCTTATACCAAAAATCACATTAATCATAAGTGTCTGTTGCTATGATTCGAAATTACACATTAACATCATGAGATCATCAATAGAGGGAGAAGTGGGTCAAAATGACCCTTACCTAGGTACAAACTAAAGAATGGTTACTAACACCACACAATCACTGTTCACATGGTACATTATTTAGGAGCAATAGGGATCAGAAGAGAGCAATTTTTCTTTACGTAGGAATTATCATTCTGTATTGTTAAACATGTCACATTAAGTAACTGATGATGGGCACAGAGGCGGGGTGTTCCCATGGGAGAAGTTTATTTCCTATATAACACGGAGTCTCAAAGAAAAATGGAGTCTGTTTAGTCATTTCCCTTAGAGTCTGGCCTATAACATTCTCATGGAGCCAGATCTGTCAGCCCATCACACACTGAGCTTAGAAACCATGCTCGCATTCATTCAAGTATTCATAGACCAAGGTGGGACCTCATTTGAGAAGAGGTCTCAGAGGAGCCTGGCTAGTTTCTCACTGTGTGTGCTTATGTTGGATTAAAGATGTTCCCAAGTTTTTTGACACACCCACCATTGAAAGGTAAGATTTATTTATCCTCCTTTGGAATCTGGTCTGGCATGTGATTGCATCCCTGGGCTAGTGCCAGGTCCGTCCTGAAAACCAGAGAACTGGTTATTTCTGCCTTGGTCTCTTGGAGCCTGAACTTCCATGTAAGAAGTCTGATTCCTTTGCAGCAGAGACATTGTTCAGACCTTGAGACCACATGGGGAGGCAGGAGGACCTTCCAGCTGTCTCTGAGAAGGCAGCTGACATGTGACTGAGCCCAACTTTGACCTTTCAGACCTGAGTAAAGCCATCCTTGACCCTCCAGACTAGCCCAATTGCCAGCTGAATTCCATTAGGCCCTCCAGTTGACGCTACTTTGAGCAAAAGAATCACCCAGTTGAATTCTGCCAACACAACAGAAAATAAAAGTTTGGTTGTTTGAAGCCTCTAAGTTCCTGGTCATTTGGAAATTAGGGTATGGTTGGCCAGTCTGTGTTATTCAGGTTGTTAAGGGTTTTGGCCAATGTGACCCATTTTTTGGGTACTGTACTTGGGGGAGCCTTATCATTCATTTTGTATCAAACTACACCAAAGGTGCTGGGTTTTCCTTGTGATCAGAGGTGATTGATGTGTATCCCTAAGAAATGACAACCCAGACTTACGAAAGAACCATGTGAGACCTTTAGAGATAAATGTCTTTGAATAGGGGGCAATGGTCGTATTTTCTGACTCACCTTTCCAGTCTCCTGATGATACTTATGCTACTTATTGAGGGATGTGGGTCCAATTATGGTGGAGACGGGAGGAGAGTGGGAGGAGGGTGATGAGGTTACCTGTCCAGGGTTTGCAGGGCCTGTTGTAACTGGAGGGGGACTGAGGTTGTGGAATCTTCTGTCAACATTTGCTCCTTTGAACTGGGTTTGGGATCAACTATTACCTACTCTGTGCACCAGGAGGTTGATAAAATCTCTTTAGAGCTGGCAAGTGAGGCTTCTTCTGCCTTGATTCCTTTCTCCCCAGAAGTCAAGGCTCCCGAATCAGGTTAGAAGTAGTAACACACAGAACGTTATACAAACAGAGCCCAGCTGTCCTAGCTTGTCTGGGGTCCAAGTCCAAGGTGGAAGCCCATTCATTGATTCTGAGCCAGAACCCTTTCTGTTATTTCCTTTCACATTCCTCTAAATGCATTTGTCTCCCATGTCTTGCTTTCAAGGGGCCATTACCTTATTGATCATTCACATTTTAATTGAATAAATATTTTGTAGGAAGACATAAAAGTAAAAATAAAGAATGTTGGTTGAATAGGAATCATGTGTCAAAATATAATCAGAATAAAATAACTTTGCTTTAATAGATCTTCAGAGCTATTAAATCCCAAAACTTTAAAAATCACTCACATTTTGCTAAAACAATGACTCCTTTCTTCTGCTTTTGTATACTGAAGCAGCAGTTCATAAGATAAGGATTTGCCACTGAGCAAAGGTCCAGATGAAATTGGCTTCAGCCTCATCCCTTAGATAGGTCTGGATTTGGCTGAGACCTTGAGGCCAACCCAGAAGTTCCAGGGGAGTTGCTCCAGGTTGATGGGGATTGGAGTTCCCTTCTGCATGTCAAATCTTTTATAAGGCTTTTTCCTAAAGAGGCAGCTTCTCTTAGGTTCTCCTCACCTAATTTAATTCAGAGGAGGAGGTATGTCAGTCCTCTTCAGCTGAAGAAGTCTGAAATGAGGAACTAGTCTCTCTCAGGGCTGTGTGCTTCAAGGGGAGCCTGATGCTATCTATGGTCCTGTGCCATCTGTTGACTCAGCTCTGGGGACTGATGGTTTCAGTCCCCTGTCACACTCTCTGGGTCCCCATCTGATCTGATTCCCATCCAAGACTTATACATACTAGGCCTCTGCCGCCAGCAAGCTCTTGCCACTTTCATGGAGCTAGAATTTTCCTCAGTCCCCATCTCTCAGATGGCAGTTGGAGCCTCACTGGGGTGGTGAGATTTTCCAGACCATATCTCACTTGTACACCTGACTTGGCATATTCCCTGTTGCTTGCATCTCAATTATGCCCTGATTCCTGGACCAGACTTTCAGGGTTATTAGTGTCTGCCTGAAATAAAACCTGATTCTTTGTACCCATGGACCCTGAATGATGAACTGTGTATCTACCCTGATTAGGCCAACCTAGTAGCTGTGTTGGGGTTACCTCGACGTTGTCCAACTTGGTCTTGTGACCTTTTCCACCTTCACTGGGCTGCAAGGCTGAAGTTCAGGTGGTTTTGTAGCAGAGGCCATCTGAGTGAGGATGTCCCAGGCTTGAAGTCATTCTAAGGTGGAATCAGAATTTTGAATCTTTCCAAGGCCTAATTTCAGTCCCTGGAAAGGATGTAAATGCCATGACTGTAATGAAGCCTAAAAAGTAAGTTAGCACCTTGGGTATGGCCCAAAGTTATTAATTGTCTTTATATCACTGCTACCTGTCCAGTTTGCTCCGACCTAGAATGACTTTGTCTTCAGACCTTAATCCCTTGATCCCCAGGAACTAGTCTCACACGGGTCAGTCAATAGACCATCCACTGCCCCTGGCACTCTGTGCTTTGCTGGAATGCATTTCAGTATGTTTGCACTTCAAAATTCTTGTTCCATGGCTCCACTGCCTCTGCTGTCCGAAAGTTTGAGCCAAAAGACGGTGGGATGACATGGGTATTTCCTGTAACCTGATTCAGAGGGTGTCATCTCCCTGCAGACTGAGCCAGGCAGGTAAAATACCCAGCCAGCACCTCACTTCAAAAGCTCTGAGGAGACTTCTTTCTTGGAGGGGGAGGAAAATCTCATGGCTGCAGGCCTTGATATAAGAAATCTTAATTTCAGATTCAGAAGCGTTCCTTCCACTCTTTGATGTGAAAAATTGCTTAGACTTCAAAACAGACCTGTGGATTGAAATGCTGCTGTTTGGTGGGCCTGCCTCAAGATATGCATAAGAAGTAATGCATGTCAGGCTTCTACCAGGTGCACCAAAGACAACCCCATCAGCAAATGACACCTGGAATGACATACTTGAAATCTACCGTGGAGGGAAACTGTTCATTCCCAAACAGCAACAGAAAGAACTTTCATTCTGTCGTTATTAACTCTGAAACTTAGATATTTTATTTCCATGGGGTCATAGGTCCTAAATGATATGATTATGAGTGGAAAGAATCAGGTAGTGTCTTTTCCTCCTCATTTTCTTTCATATGTGAATTTTTCATATAAATACAAAAAATAGTACATTGATGAAGGTCAAAATGTTTCAGTGAACAGCTTTCAGCACTGCAGCAATTATTAATGAAATTTATAACTTCATGTTCAATGCTAATATATGGCTTTTAAATAAAATGAAATGCATTTCTTCCTAATGGTAAAATAAGCTAAAAAGTCAGCTTAATTTAATTGCACCAACAGTCTTGATAGGGGGCTAGAAAACTCTATCAATTCATGCTTTCAATGCAGATTTCTGGATTATCTGCAGTCAGGCACTGTTGTAGGACTGAAAGTTAAGAATATTTCATAGATTTCTTCCTTCCCTGTTGACTTGCCATGTCACCTGCTAAATCTATTTATTTAAATATGTTAAATTGCTTTTGCATTTTGTCATTATTCATCCATATGATCACAGCTGACACCTGCATGCACAGCCTCTCCTTGGGAAACTCACAAACTCACTATTGCAGTAAGGCAGAGAGTTGCTGAGGCTGGGATGGGCCTGTACATAGGTGGGTCCCCATGATGGTGACTATTAGCACCTTCCAGGATAAAATGAAACAACTTCTTCTACAAGATAATAACGACATTGGGACTTTGTTTGCAATTGGTCACCTTGTATGAAATATCTCAGAGTCACAGACCCCTGTTGAAAATATGATGAAAGTTATGTGTCTTCTGATGGAAATAAAAATGCATACAATACAAGCACATTAAATTTGATGTATGAAACTCATGGATTTGTAAAAACCACGAGCACTCCAAACCTATTTATTTATCTTGTAGTGGTTCATGGGTCCCAGTCAAGAACCCATGGCTTGGAAGACCTTATTTTTCTGCTCTTCTTATTCTGTATGCCATATATATGAAACTTCTATGAATTAAAGTTCTCTTTAAATTTAGCTGCTTGGATGAGACATGGTGTGGGACCCTTGGATCACAGTATTAGCGTGGTGGTGTAGCCCTTCCCGTTGAGCAAGGTCATTGGAGGAAACATTGTGCTATCTCTGGTCCAGCTGTTGACATGAGATGATGTATGGGAAACTCCAGCACAAACACTGGTCTGCTGTCTTCAAGTCGGGAACTACATGCTGGTTTTCATTTCTTCTTTTCAGTTTGTGGCAATAAAACCTACATTCCTTTATATATTTGCTTTACATCTTTGAGCAAGTTTTTGTGTAAGTTTGTGCTCCTATTTTGCCTTTGACAAAATCCACTGAACATCGATCGCATCTTCACAGTTCAGAGAAAGAACAGGTGGACACCCACCTCTACCAGGGTGGGTTGTCATCATTTCCCTGGCCATAGAAGGAATGCTTTCAAAGAAAAAATGGTGACATTCATTTAGAATTGGTTCTGAAAATTATTGTTCAGTGTGGCAACCCACGTAGTGGCTCCCCAAAGATGTTTATGTCCTGATCCTGAGATCTGCTGACATGTTATCTTACATGGTAAAAGAGATTTTGCTGATATTTAGATTAATTTATGTATCTTGAGATAGGGAGATTGGGTTAATCAAGCACAATGGTCTTTATCAAGGAGAAGTAGAAGGGTTTGACTCAGTTGTTCCTACTCCTCAATATATATCCAAAGGACATAAAATCTGCATATTACAGTGATGCAGTCACATCAATGTTTATAGCAGCTCAATTCACAATAGTTAAGCTATGGGACCAACATAGATGCCCTTCAACAGACAAATGGATAAAGAAAATGTGGTACATGTACACAGTGGAATACTACTCAACCATAAAGAAGAATGAAATTATGACATTTGCTGGTAAATGGATGGAACTGGATACCATTATGCTAAGTGAAATAAACCAATTCCAAAAAAGCCAAAGGACAAATATTCTCTGATACTTGGATACACAACACACAATGAGCAGGGATGGGGGAGGAAATAGAAGTTCATTGAACAAAGGGGAATGAAGGGATGGGATAGGAAAGACAGCAGAATGGATTGGACATAGTTTTCTTTGTTCATATATGAATACACAACAAGTGTCACTCCATATCATGTAAAACCACAAGAATGGAAAGTTATACTCCATGTATGTATGATATGTCAAAATACACTCTACTGTCATGTAGACAAATTTAAAAAAAAAAGAGTATATGTGCCCGTGGAAACATACAGTTGGATGGATAAGAGGAAGGGTCCGAGAGCCAAGGAATGCAGAAAGCTGGGAAAGTCAAGAAATGGATTTTCTCCTGGAGCCTCCAGAAAGAAAGCAGCTCTGCTGGCACCTTGATTTCAGCCTGCAAGACTCATTTTGACTTTCTGAGAATCAGAACATAAAATAATACATTTATGTTGCTTTTAAACACCATTGTAATTTGTTACAATAACAATAGGAGATGAATGCGGTCATTAACCATTTCTTTAAAAAGGAACAGAAGGACAAAGTGGAAGCAAGATCAGAATTCCTAAGGAACCTGCGTTTTCTTTGTCCCCTAAAACGTATAAAATAGGACACACTGGAGTTCATTTAAGGGTATGTTGCTGTTACTGTCCATGGACTGACTCTAGCTTGCTATTCTCTCATAGCCCTTGCTCTTCCTTTCTCCCCCTCATTGTCTTCCTGCAGAGAGTTTGCATGCCTCCCTGATCTCATTTGCTACCTTTGATCTGCCATAGGCTAAATATCAAACAAATTATGATTGACTTTAAAAGAGAGAAAAAAAGCCTTTGAATGAGAACTGAGAATCCCTTATGAAAAGACCACATGATCTTTAAGGGTTGTACTGTGGCATCTATTTTGACCCTGAAGACTTTAATTATTTATCTCATCTACATTCTCTTTCTCCTTCATATTCAGAATAGTTGGGTGTTCTGGATAAGTATTCCCCAAATAAACTGAGTTATCAACATATTGTTGTTAGATGCAAATCTCACAAATTTTGTTATGGCAATAATTTTATAATGGGTCCATGTCATGTGTAGGGAGGTTAATTAGAAGACTGCTTACCAGTTGAGTAGCTTTGTGCATTTTGATGCACCCTGCCTCCTTTGTAAGAATGGGCATCACAGTGCTTGCCCTCTCTTCTTTGTCACTTGATCCTCCCAAGGAACAGATGAGATAGCACATGAAAGTGCTTTATTTTTAGCTCTGTAGCATGGTGACTAACACTTGTCACAGTGCAAGTTTTATTTCTCTACCACTGCTTTGAGATACCAAAGATTCTTTATTTTTTTGGTAGAAATCCTTCACCCCTTTTTTCTTTATACGCTTATTCAGTTAGTTGAGCTTGTTCCAAGTGCCAACCAGGGCTGGAGAGGGAGCCCAGACGCCACCCGGGGGTGGTGTGCTGAACAGAACTTGGAAATGATGACATATTTGAGTCTGAATCCCACCTCTGGGCTCTTGCAGAGTAACCTGTGATCCTGGTTTCTTCATCTTCAAGATGAAACTAAGGACACCTATCAGGTAAGCCTGCTATAAAATATACAAAATATCATACAACTAATTAGAACAAACAAAACAAAAATTTTTAAAAAAAGATACAATAATTCATTAATTATAAAGTATATAAAGCACCAGGGCATACTTGGCACTCAATAAATGTTTAATAGTTATAATATTTGGGGACTGTTAAACCAATGTATTTTCATTTGGGGTCATCTCTAACTCCTCATTGTCCTGCAGCTTTGGTATTGATTGATACCTGAGGGATTCAGCACACGACCACGTCCGTGGATCTTTTTGCTCGGGGCTGTTAGGCTTGGAGATTTATTGACTAGATAAAAAGAAGGAAATAACGTAGAGTTTTGGTCAGACAAAAAGGGAGAGGGAAGCATGTCCCTTTGAGCCAGTGACATGGAGGAAGAGAAGAGGATCAGAGACAGTGGTCCAAGAATCTATTATGACTTCTCATCCTGGTCCAAACCAATGATCACAGGTGTGAGAAAGCATGAGCGGAGCTCCAGAAGCAAAGGGATTTCCCCCTTGCTTTCTGCTTGGGACTCTGCATAGGGAACCTGCCTATAGGGCAGAAAGAGTGGCGAGGCAGATCTGGCAGGGAAAGGTCCCAAGTTAGCATTTCCAAACTTCCCTTGGCTGAAGCGTGGTCTCGAAGGGGACTTACAAATTACACTCTGCCTGTGGAAGAAGCAGAAGTGGGCTGGTGAGGTTTGCCGTCATAAGGACAAAGAGATCCCATACACAGACTACTCAGGTTGGAGCATCAGCTAGGGCCAAGTGGGGGTCAATGCTATGGGGCAGGCTGCAGGGCTAGATGGAGTCCAGAGACCAGCAGTAAATGCACCAAGTACACACTTCAGCATGGTGCAGGGGCTGTCCTCCTGACATGCAGGTTGCCAAGCAATAACCTTTGTTTGGGGGAACCAAACAAATGAAGCAGAGTCTACTCTTCTCCATCACCTTGAAATCTGTCTGTCTTCCACACCCAAGATCATCTTGAAAAGGAAGGGACTGCAGACACCTGAAAGTTTGAACACTTATCCAAAAGTGACCTGCTTGCCCCAAAGAGATTGTTCCAATTTACAGAAGCTGAGATATTATTTACTAAATGGAAAGTTCATAGTGTAACCCCCATGCAGGCTTTTAACAAGAGGAAAGGAAGATTCTACCATAAGTAGAAAAAAAAAAAAAAAAAGAAATCAGTGTCCTGTTAACCTTAGTGATCTGGCAGTGTGTGCAGTTTTTGATTCCAACATCCATGACAGCTATAACCAGAATAGCAGGGGCTATAAGGAGGGTCACTCAGGCTTGCTCTCAAGTAGGGTCTCTTGGTCAGACTTGTTAGTGACCAAGGCTGAGGGGCTAAGGGCTATGGCAGAAGCATGTTAGGAGAGGCAGGGAGCACAGAGTCAAGGGAGACAGGCTCAGCTCAGGAAGGAGAGAGAACTCCCCAAGGAAGGTGGTGTTGTGAACTGGGCAGGGAACAAGCTCACCATTTATAGGAAGCAAAGGTCTCCTAGGCCATGAAACTGAGCTACAGAACCTGGCACCTTCCTTATGGCTGCAAGTTATAGAAAAATACTGGAGCTGGCTTGGCCAAACCTAAACCACAACAGAGTACTGCATAAATCCGTGGATTCCAAGAACAGAGATCATGGGGCTAGGGAAGGCACAGGCCAGGGGGAGCCTGTAAAGTATCCAAGAAGGTCAGCTTGGATACTAGCCTGCAATTTCCAGTAGGGAGGGCCTGAGTTGACATGTTGAAGGCCAAGATTCTCTCTGTCTTGGTTGAAATTTCTCACAAAGGGACTGCTTTGCCTCCTCTACACCCATTGACTCTAGACAGGAGAAAGGGAGGTGAAGGGTACAAAACTTCAACCAAAGCAACATTGTGGGTGGTAAGAGGGGATGATTTATGAGTAAGGGGTAAAGGCTCCACCCTTTCAGGCTGCTCAAAAGGGCATGGCATTCTCCTCAGTCCATTAAGCAAACTCTAGAGAGCAGGGCATGATTTGGGGAAGGTGATTGGGAGTAGGTAGAAAATAGCTCTGTGTTTACCTCCCCTTGGACTTGAGCCAGCACTCTCCTGATCATAAGTCAGGAAACAGGGGAGCAGGGGTGGCTACAGGCTCACCTAGCTTTTTAAAAAAAAAAAAATTTTTTTTTCATAATACCACCTTAAGAAAATTAAGTAAAACTGACATTAAGTAAAAAAAAAGATGGTGGGGATATTACTCAAAGGCAGAAATTGTTTAGACATTACACTGGGATTTCACAACAGGTGGAGATACTGATTTTCTCCCAGTTCTTTAATAAGTCTTGGGTGGGGGATGCTATAATTTTAATGTAGCATTGATTGCTTTATTCTTGGTTCAGCCTGAGAAGTTTCTTGTGACATTAAAATTATTCATTTTTACAAGAAGCTTATGTAAATAAAAGTGTAAGTACTGGGATGTCAGATATGAAGTTTTTGGAACTTGGAGAAAGGGGAAGGAGCAGATGAAAATAAGGGAAATGTGGGAGGTGTACAGAAAGAGTGGCTTTGTTCATTTCCAGAATCAGGGCATTATGGAGGGCTAACTCTAGGCCTCATATATAATTTGATGTTTGCCTATGTCCTGCAGCATAAGACCACCTAGGACATAGCTGTAGACAATAAAGTTAAACTTATTAATACAGTGGACACTTTATTAATGCTACCCACCATGGTGGACTCAGGGGCATCTTCAAAAGGAAGACTAAGGAAGGGATATTCAGTATGGTTTGGGGTGGGATTGGAGTTAGTTACTGGACGGTTTTGGCATGATTTATTCAGATTTTGTAAACTACGATGTTCCTAGAAAAGCACATGATCTCATCTTTGGGGCACACAAGTCTGTATGGAATTACCATTAGATTAATTTCTCTGTGACCCTATCTTGGAATAAATGGGCCGGTTGGGGCTAGTGTTTTTAAACTTGAATCTTAGGTGGTCTGATGCACAGTGTGATATAGTCTGGCACAACAAACCTGTTTTGTGAGCAAGGTTTTTGCTTTGAAAGTTGTAGTTTCTTTTTCAACTAATTCTCAGTTTTTCCCACTTTTACCTCCAGTCTCCCAGGCTAGCTGTCAGTGGAGTCCTTTCTCACTGACCCACTATTTTTCATTCCCCAGCTCTAGTTATTCTACTGGCTTGATGCATATGTAACATAAAGGGACCTAAAGTCAAATAACCTCCTAAAAGATGACTTCTTCAGTTTCCAATGGAGAGTTGAGAATGGTGTTCACTCACAAAACCCTAACACTCAATTCAGCAAGTTATTTTGTTCAATCACTCCCTCCTCACAGATCTATATCATAACTACATGACAGATGTTCTATTTCTTAGGTTTAGCAAACAATTCAACTTAACAAATGATTATAGCAGAAACCTATTAAGAGTTATAAGAATTATCTCCCCTTTCTCCCTGGAGGCCTGGCTCGGACTCTCATATGGCAAGCTGCTTCCTGGGACTGGATTCTGTGGTAGGTGAGCTGGTCAAGAAATCTGACAGAACAACAATGAGATACACCTCCCACCCGTTGTTGGAATGGCTACTATCAAAACACCAGAAAAGAACTGCTGATGTCAAGGATGTGAAGAGATTGGAGCCATTGCGTACGGTTGATGGGAATGTCAAATGATCCGGCCACTGCAGAAAACAGTGTGGCAGTTCTTAAGACAAAAAAAAAAAAAAAAAAAAAAAATAGAATCACCGTATGCCCAGCAGTTCCATAGTTCCATTTTGGGATATACCTAAAAGAACTGAAATCAAGACCTTGAAGAGATATTTGTGTAACAAAGTGTTATTCAGTAGCCAAAAGGTGGGAGCAAACCAAATATCCATTGATGCATGAATAGGTAAATAAAGCATGGTATATGAATACAGTGGTATATTATTCAGCCTTAAAAAGCAGATAAACTCAGACATGGTAAAACATGGATAAACATTAAAGACATTACACTAACTAAAATAAGCCAGTCATAAAAAGACAAATACCATGTGAATCTACTTACATGAGGTACCTAGAACTATCAAATTTATAAAGACAGAAAGATGATTCTTGGGGGTTGGGGGTGGGCAAAGGGGAGTTATTGTTTTAATGGGAGTAGGGTTTCATTTTGGAAAGAAGAAAATGTTTTATAGATTAATGTTGGTGATGGTTGCACAATAATGTGAGTGGCCCTTAATGAATTGCATACTTGGAAATGGTTAAAATAGTAAATTTCATGTTATGGGTATTTCATCACAATTTTAAAATTTTTCTGAAGAATAAAACAGTTCAGCTGAGGGGGTTTCAAGATGGTGGAATAGAGAAGGTCACTTTGCTGGCTGCTCCATGGCATGAAACCAAGAAAGCAAACAGACAGTTTCTCAGCAAGGTAGGTGAACAAAAATAAGGAGGGGGGACTTTACTGGAATTTAATACTGGGACACTTAAAGCAGATTGGGTTCTCAGGAGACTGGATATAATAAATAAAAAATGGTCAGCACCACAGCCATTGCCACAACTGGAGTCACCTGAAGTGTGTCTGGGTGCGGAGAATTTAGAGATCGAAGACACTGCTTGACTAAATGGAAATGTGCTCTACACAACATCCTTGTATGGGAAAGAAAACTGCATCTCTCCCAGAGTCCTGTGGAGGATAAAGGAAGGAACCATTCTGCAACTGTGGCCCAGGGGCCAGCAGCTGAGGGAGCCAATTCCTGGCAAATCTGAGTCTGACCTGAAATACAAACCTGGTAAACCCACACTGTATAGAGTGTGCCCAAGTGACCAGGAGAAAATCAAACATGGAAGGAGGTTTACACGAGAACAACTGCTGGTGGAAGCCCACCTGGCTCCCCTCCCCCTCCAATCTGGCTGCTTACAGGACCAGCGGTGAGAGATGTGCCTGCCAGGCATTCAAAGGGCAGGGGTGGAAATGACTGAGTTTGAAGACTAAACCCAAGACTAGAAAATGTGGGTTCCACAGGTGACTTAGTGGAATAAGAATTGGCTTCTCCATCACATGAGTGGAACCCAGGGGAGATTCCTGGGGTGCAGTCTTTTAGAGTGAACCAGCAATTACTGGGTCATGGAGATGCACTGATTTAAAATCTCCAGACCAATTGGCATTCAGTGAAGAGCCTGGAGCCCACCTAAGCTTAAATCCTACCTTCAGAAACGCTGCCAATGGGATTACCACTCTCACTCTGGCAAACCCACCCTAAGGGTAGAGCAAGCATCATACTACAGACAACCCCCCAACACTGCTGAGAAGGGAAGTTGATAATCCTTTGAACTCCAATGGAAACAATTCTCTAATTTTTCATTGAGATCCTTTTTTCCCCTTTTTTCTTTTCTCTACTTAATTGTAACCTTAATGATGTATGGACATTTATACATATTCATATTTGTTTTTTTTTTCTCTTCATTTCTAGTATTTTTGAAACCAGTTATTTTTCATGGATCAGTTTTTTGAGGACTAGGATATTTGATTAGGATATTTCAGTTTTGTTTTATATTCTTTATTTTATTTTTAATTTTTAAGATGTTTACTTTTTATATATACTTTTTCTCACTTATTTGTTTCCTGTGATCCTCTTTATTTCTTTTCTTCTGCTAACAGCCAATCTCTGTTGTTCTCTGTTTTACTCTTCCTTTAATTTTTTTGATTCTATCTTCTTTCCTCCTTCCACATAATTATCACATCCTACATCATTTCTGTTCTCTCCCTGTCTACCATTTGAAATTGAAAACCCTTTCGCCAACTTACTGTTTTTATTGTAGGCAATAACTGGTCATATCATTTCTATTTATTATGACAACATTGTAGATGTCATAACCAAACTATTTGGCTTAATGCTGTATATTGTTCACATTCATTGTCATTATTATTTGTTTCCCCCTAAATGTTAAGGTACTGGAAAATTTCAGGGACACTGTAAGTCTACAGGGTAGAAACTCTACTGCCTCAGATCCATATTGTTAGATGGGTAAACATACAAACAACATGAAAAAGCAAGGGAACAAGTCACCCCAAACAAACCGAAATACTTCAATAACAGAATCCAGTGACACCACAGTGGAAGAAATGTCAGAGAAGGAATTTAGAAAGTACATAGTTAAACTAATCTGTGAAGTAACGGACAATGTAAGGAGTGAAAACAGAGAAAATACAGGAAGAGAAAGATCACTTCAATAATGATTCTGAAAAAAAATCAAGCAGAAATCCTCAAAATGAAGGAATCTATAAACCAAACTAAAAATTCAATAGAACGAGATCACTTGCTGACCACTGCCTTTCATCCACCATTTGCCCATGTATTAGTCAGCCTTTTTGCTGCTGTGACTAAAGGATCTGACCAGCACAATTGTAGAGAATGTTTATTTGAGGGCTCATTGTTTCAGAAGTCTTAGTCCATAGAAGGCTGGATCCATTTCTTGGGGCTTGAGGTGAGGTGATGTAGAACATCATGGCAGAAGAGTGTGGCAGAGGAAAGCAGATTGCTCCATCAGGAAGCAGAGCAAGAGACTCCACTCTCTAGATACAAAATATATATGCCATAGCCACACCCCCAATGAACCTCTCCCTCCAACCACACCCCACTTGCCTCCAGTTATCACTCAGTTAATCCCATCAGAGATCAATTAAGCGATTAGGTTAAGACTCTCACAACACAATCATTTCTCCTCTGAACTTTCTTGCATTGTCTCACACATGAGTTTTTGGGGGACACCTCATATCCAAGCCATAACCCATTTGCCCACCTCTTGCCTGCCCATCACCCACCATCCAATGTCTACCAACTGATTGTTCGCTGTTAGCCTGCAGACTGCCCACAGATCCCCAGTGGATTGCCTTCTGTCTGCTGTTTCCTGGAAGTCCACTGTCATAGTACCTACAGGTTTAGTTACATGTGGCTGCTGCCATCTTGGGACATCAGCCAGGACCTGTAGATTTGCTACTGCCACTACCACCATCTCCAGGTGTGGCCACCTTGGTCTGGGGCCAGGGCATGGAGATACCCTGGGGTACCTGCAGGTCTGGTTGCACCTGAGGTCTTTCTGTTTGGTGTGGTAGTGGCTGCCATCTGGCTGCCTCTTTGCAGGGTCACTCCTTTGTGTGAGCACATCCCTGGTGGTCTCTCTGCAAGTTGAAAGGGCACTGAGATCTTGGGACTGCAGCAAGGCAGGGCCTGGGGAAGCTGAAGCCCAGATCCTTTGGACTGCAGCTGGGTTTGCATGGCCCTGTCTGGGCCTGGCAAGCCTTCAGGAAGCTAGAGACTAGGAGCAGTTCCCTGGGGGGAGCATAGATTGAAGAAACTGGAGAAAAATGGACTCTCGCCAGCTCAGTGAGTCCTGAAGTGTGCAGGGACAGAAGGGGCCAGCTACAATGGGTGAGAAGACTATAAGAGGGTGTGAAGGCATCTTGCTAGTGGCAAACACACCCAACCAGTCTGGCACCCACAGGACTGGAGCTAATGTCAAACTTCAGACAACCCCACCTATTGGTAGAGAAGGGAAGCTGAGAAAATTTTTGAAAGCCACGGAAAGCACTCATTCAATTTTCCATTGAGACTTTCCTTTTTTATTTCCACCCTTTCTCTCTTACCTCTACCATCTTTCAATCCAAATATTTTTTATGCATCAATTTATTGAGGAATGGGATGTCTGAATAGTTTATTAGTTTGTTGCATATTCTATATTTTTACTTTTTAAAAAAATTCTTTAAATATTTTTTCTCTCACTCATCTGTCTCCCTGGATTCCCTTTCTCACTTTTCTCATACTAACAGCCAGCCTTATTAATTCCTCCTTCGCTCTTACTATAGATTTTTACCTCTATCTTCAATCCTTCTCCCTCATAAACATAACATCTTACACTACTTCTGTTTCCTCATTGTCCATCATTTGAAAGAGTAAATCGTTTCAGCAAACTTACTGTTTATATTGTCGATAATAATTGAATACATCATTATTGTGACATAACTGTAAATGTTTTAATAGGGGCTATTAGGTTTAAGGTAGTATATTGTTTGCATTGAGTGCTGTTAATATAGGTCTCCCCTTCAAAGGTGAGGTACTGGAAACCTTCAGAGACACTATAAGACTACAGGGTAGAATCTGTATTGCCTCAGATCCATACTACTAGATGAGAAGACACACGAACAACATGAGAAAACAAGGGAACAAAGCAACTCAAACAAACCAAAATGTTCCAACAATAGAATCCACAGACAATGCGGTAGAAGAAATGTCAGAGAAGGAGTTTAGAAAATACATAGTTAGATTGGTCTTCAAAATGAAGGATGATATCAGAGAGAAAATACAGGAAATGAAAGATCACTTCAATAAAGTGGCGGAGATTATAAAAAGGAATCAAACGGAAATCCTCAAAATGCAGAAAACAATAAACCAAATTCAAAATTCAATGGAAAGCATCATCAACAGACTAGACCACTTGAAGACTGACCCTCAGACAATGAAGACAAAATATATACTCTTGAAAATAAAGTTGACCGTGCTGAGAAGATGGTAATAAACCATGAACAGAACTTCCAAGAAATATGGAATAACATGAAAAGACCAAATTTAAGGTTTAGCAGAACGGACGAAGGCATGGAGATACAAACCAAAGGAATGCACTATCTTTTCAATGACACAATATCAGAAAACTTCCCAAATCTAAAGAATGAAATGGAAAATCAAGTACAAGAGAGTTACAGGACCCCAAATGTACAAAATTACAACAGACTCACACCAAGGCCCATTATAATGAGAATGATTAACATACAGAATAAGGATAGAATTTTAAAGGCTACAAAAGAAAAAAAAAATCAAATTATGTATAGGGAGAAACCAATTCAGATTTCAGCTGATTTCTCAACCCAGACCTTCAATGCCAGGAGGTCTTGGAATAACATATCAAGCCCTGAAACAAAATGGATGCCAACTGAGAATTTTATATCCAGCAAAATTAAGTTTCAGGTCTGAAGATGAAATAAAGCCTTCCATGATAAACAATAGTTAAAAGAATTCACAACTAGAAAGCCTGCACTATAGAACATTCTCAGGAAATATTCCATGAGAAGGAAATGAAAAAAAAAAAAGAAAGAAAGAAAGAAAATGAAAACCAGCAATGGGCAGAATTACACTAAAGGAAAGGTCAATCAAAGGAGAAACCAAGTCAAGTTAAAAATCAAAAATAAACCAAAATGACAGGGAATTAAAATCATACCTCAATATAACCCTGAACGTTAATGACTTAAACTCATCAATCAAAAGATATAGACTTGCAGAATGGATTTTAAAAAAAGACCCAACAATATGCTGTCTCACCTCCTAGGAAAAGACATCCACAGACTGAAGGTGAAAGCTTGGGGAAAAACATATCACTCACATGAACTGCATAAACAAGTAGGGGTTTCCATCCTTCAAACCAAAGTTAGAAGAGACAAAGAAGGGCATTTCATACTGCTTAAGGGAATCATGCATCAACAAGACATAACAATCATACATATTTATGCCCCCCAAAATGGAGCATCTATGTACATCAAACAAACCAATTTCAAGAATCAAATAGATCACAACACAAAAATGATAGGTGACTTTAACAACTTGTTCACCACTGGATAGATCTTCCAAACAAAGAAACTATAGAATTAAATAATATAATCAATGATTTAGACTTACTGGATTTATATAGAGTATTTCATCCATCACCAAGTGAATATACTTTCTTCTTAGCAGCACATGGATCCTTTTCTAAAATAGACCGTATGTTATGCCACAAAGAAACCCTCAGCAAACATAAAAACATAGAAATACTATCCTGCATTCTATCAGATCAAAATGGAATGAAACTAGAAATCAACCATAAAATAAAAAATAGAAGCTACCCCAACAATTGGAGACTAAATAGCATGCTATTAAATGATGAGGGTATAAAAGAAGAACTTAAGGAGGAAATAGAAAATACTTAGAGGTAAATGAGAACACTGATAAAATATATCAAAATTCCTGGGCCACTACAAAGGCAGTTCTAATAGGAAAGTTCATTGCATTGAGCTCATACATTAAAAGAATAAAAAGTCAACAAATAAATGACCTAACATTACATCTCAAAGCCCTAGAAAAATCAGCATCGAAAGCAATAGAAGACAGGAAACAAAATCAGAGCCTAAATCAATGAAACTGAAAAAAAAGAAACCATTGAAAAATTTGACAAAACAAAGCATTCATTGAATAAAATAAATAAAATTGATAAATCCTTAGCCACACTAACAAAGAGAAAGAGAGAAAAAACTCAAATTACTGAAACTTGTTATGAAAAAGGAAATATCATGACAGACACTATTGAAATAATAGGATAATTAGAAACTATTTGAGGGTTTTCAAGATGGCGGACTAGAGGGTGGCTGCATTTCATGTTGCTTCAGGACTCAGGATTCAAAAGAGGAGATATTGAGAAACTTGGGACCAACTCAAAGCAGCCGGGTGAGTCTCTCCCGAAAGGGAGGCGTCCCGGATGGGGCAGTAGTCCTGGAATGCAGGGAACTTTGTGAAGTAGAGCTGCCCTGCGAGCCACCCCTCCCCCTGCTGGAGCAGTGAACTTGGACAACTGGGAGCGTCGTAGAGGAGGCCGCTCGGCACAGCGCTGGGACTCGGAGCAACCACTGGGGCTCTGAGTGGCTGCCCAGAGGAGGGACAGCGAGGAGAGCTGTTTGGACTCAGAGCGACCACTCCTGAACACCGGGGACTGCCCGGAGGAGTAGGAGGAGGAGGAGGAGGAGGAGGAGGAGCAGTGTGGCGAGGCGCTTGGACTCGGAGCAGCTACACCAGAGCTACAGGCAGTTGCCAGAGGAGGAGCTGCACGGTGAGCTATTTGGACTCAGAGCAACCACTCCTGAACGCCGGGGCCTGCCCGCAGGAGGAGGAGGAGGAGCGTGGCCGCTTGAATTCCGAGTGACTATACCAGAGCTACGGGCAGTTGCCGGAGGAGGAGCTGCGTGGCAAGCTGTTTGGACTCAAAGCGACCATTCCTGAACACTGAGGGGGGGCTGCGTGGAGGAGGAGGAGGAGGACTGCGGTGAGTCACATGGACTCGCAGTGAGTGCATTGGAGCTCCAGGTGGCTGCTCAGAGGAGGAGGCGAGTGGTGCGTTGTTTGGATTCAAAGCGACCGCTCCTGAACACCACGGGGCTGCCTGGAGGAGGAGCACAGTGGGTTGCTTGGTCTCAAGTGGCCACACCAGAGCTCCGGGCGGTTGCCTGGAGGAGGCATGCAGTGGGTCGCGTGGACTCAGAGCAACTCAGAGCAACTCAGAGTGACCGCTCCTGAACACCCGGGGGGCTACCTGGAGGAGGAGGTGGAACGGGGCGGGTCACTTGGACTCGGAGTGACTGCCCAGGGCTACAGGTGGTTGGCAGGAGGAGGAGGAGCGCAGTGAGTTGCTTGGACTCCTGGTGACTGCACCAGAACACCGGGTGGCTGTCTGGAGGAAGAGGCGAGCGGCGGGTCTCTGGGACTCGGAGCGATTGTATGGGGCCCCAGGTGGCTGCTCAGAGGAGGGGCTGCATAGCCAGGAGATTAGGTGCAGAGCAGGGTCCCAGGATCTAGGAAGCTTCTTGGTGGAAGAGACGCACAGAGACACACTTAGGGGCGGAGCAAAGGTTCCAGGACTGTGGGCAGATTCTCTGAGGAGAGGCAGCCTAAGGAGACTCGTCTGTGAAGGGTGAGGCTCCCAGGCCCAGGAGGTAGGTCCAGGCCCCTGGGAACATTGCAGAGGAAGGCAGCCCAGCCCAGGCAGTAGCTGTAGATTGAGGGGAACCACTAGGAGGGGAACTGTCCAGCGAGACCTCCCCACCGGGTGAGCCTTCCCTGGCGGTTGAGGTTTTCCCACAAGGACAGTAAAATCAGAGACACAGGCCCAAACAGGCCTTGCCTCAGCCCGCAGCCTAGGTCCCCTTTGGATGACCATTGGTAAACAAGTGGAGGCACCTCTGCCCACTAGCAGGGAATATACCCCACCTGAAGGCCACCACCCCTAGAGAGGCAGCTTCCTTGTGGAGCACCACACTATCAACTTCCTCCAAGGTTTCAGCCTACTGAAGGCTAAGAGGAGATATACTAGAAATCTTCAGGGACATTATAAGTCAATAGAGGAAATCTGCAATATCTCAGCGGTCCACTGATACCTGAACAATAAGAGAAAAGGGAAGAAAATTTCCCAAACAAATCTAGATGTTACATCAATAAAACCCAATGACAGCATGGCAGAAGAAATGACAGAAAAGGAGTTCAGAATGTACATAATTAAAATGATCAGGGAAGCAAACGATGACATGAAAGAGCAAATGCAGGCACTGAATGATGAGATGAAAGAGCAAATGCAGGCATTGAATGATCGCACCAATCGACAGTTAAAAGAGCAAATACAGAAGCAAAAGATCATTTCAATAAAGAGTTAGAGATATTGAAAAAAAACCAAACAGAAATCCTTGACATGAAGGAAACAATAAACCAAATTAAGAACTCCATAGAAAGCATATCCAATAGGATAGAACACCTGGAAGACAGAACCTCAGACATTGAAGACAAAATATTTAACCTTGAAAACAAAGTTGAACAAACAGAGAAGATGGTAAGAAATCATGAACAGAATCTACAAGAACTATGGGATATCATGAAAAGGCCAAATTTAAGAATTATTGGGATGGAGGAAGGCTTAGAGAAACAAACCAAAGGAATGAACAATCTATTCAACGAAATAATATCAGAAAATTTCCCAAATCTGAAGAATGAAATGGAAAATCAAGTTCAAGAGGCTTATAGGACTCCAAATACACAAAATTACAACAGACCCACACCAAGGCACATTATAATGAAAATACCTAACATACAAAATAAAGACAGAATTTTAAAGGCTGTGAGAGAAAAGAACCAAATTACATTCAGGGGGAAACCAATACGGATATCAGCAGATTTTTCAATCCAGACCCTAAAAGCTAGAAGGGCCTGGAACAACATTTTTCAAGCTCTGAAAGAAAATGGATGCCAACGAAGAATCTTATACCCAGCAAAACTTACCTTCAAATTTGACAATGAAATAAAATCCTTCCATGATAAACAAAAGCTAAAAGAATTTACAAAAAGAAAGCCAGCATTACAGAACATTCTCAGCAAAATATTCCATGAGGAAGAGATGAAAAACAAAGAAGCAAATCAGCAAAGGGAGGAATTATCCTAAAGGAATTGTCAAATAAAGGAGGAACCAATTCATGTCAAATAAATAAATAAATAAATAAATAAATAAATAAATAAATAAAATTTAAAAAATGAACCAAATGACTGGTAAACCAAATCATATCTCAATAATAACCCTGAATGTTAATGGCCTGAATTCATCAATCAAAGACACAGACTGGCAGATTGGATTAAAAAGAAAGATCCAACAATATGTTGCCTGCAAGAGACTCACCTCATAGAAAAAGATACTCATAGACTGAAGGTGAAAGGATGGGGAAAAACATACCATGCACATGGACTCAGCAAAAAAGCTGGAGTATCCATCCTCATTTCAGATAATGTGGACTTCAAGCCAAAGTTAGTCAGAAGGGACAGAGAAGGACATTTCATACTGCTTAAGGGAAGCATAAATCAGCAAGACATAATAATCATAAACATCTTTGCCCCAAACAGTGGCTCATCCATGTATGTCAAACAAATCCTTCTCAATTTCAGAAACCAAATAGACCATAACACAATAATACTAGGTGATTTTAACACACCTCTCTCACCACTGGACAGATCTTCCAAACAAAAATTGAACAAAGAAACCAAAGATCTCAATAACACAATCAATAATTTATACTTAACGGACATTTAGAGAATATACCATCCAACCAAGAGCGAATACACTTTCTTCTCAGCAGCACATGGATCCTTCTCTAAAATAGACCATATATTATGCCACAAAGCTAATGTTAGCAAATACAAGAAGATAGAGACACTAGCATGTATTCTATCAGATCATAATGGATTGAAGTTAGAAATAAATGAAAGAGTAAAAAACAGAAACTACTCCAACACCTGGAGATTAAACAATATGCTATTATATGATGAATGGATAACAGAAGATATTAGGAAGGAAATTAAAAAATTCTTAGAAGTAAATGAGAACAAAGAAACATCATATCAAAATCTCTGGGACACTATGAAAGCAGTACTTAGAGGGAAATTTATTTCATGGAGCGCATTTAATAAAAGAAGTAAAACTCAACAAATAAACGACCTAACACTACAGCTCAAAGCCCTAGAAAGAGAGGAACAGACCAGCACCAAAAGTAGTAGAAGAGAGGAAATAGTTAAACTCAGAGCTGAAATCAATGAAATTGAAACAAAAGAAACAATACAAAAAATTGACAAAATAAATAGTTGGTTCTTTGAAAAAATAAACAAAATTGATAAACCTTTAGCCACACTAACAAAGAGAAGATGAGAGAAAACCCAAATCACTAAAATTCGGAATGAACAAGGAAATATCACAACAGACAGGATTGAAATACAAAACATAATTAGAAGCTATTTTGAAAATCTATACTCCAACAAAATAGAAAATTTCGAAGACATCAACAGGTTTCTAGAGACATATGAATTGCCTAAACTGAACGAGGAGGGCATACACAATTTAAATAGACCAATTTCAAGTAATTAAATAGAAGAAGTCATCAAAAGCCTACCAACAAAGAAAAGTCCAGGACCAGATGGGTTCTCAGCCGAGTTCTACAAAACCTTTAAAGAAGAGTTCATTCCAATACTTCTCAAAGTATTCCATAAAATAGAAGGGGAGATAACCCTCCCAAACTCATTCTATGAAGCCAATATCACACTGATACCTAAACCAGACAGAGACACATCGAGGAAAGAAAATTTCAGACCAATATCCTTAATGAACATTGACGGAAAAATTCTCAACAAAATTTTAGCAAATCGCATACAAAAACATATTAAAAAGATAGTGCACCATGATCAAGTGGGTTTCATCCCAGGGATGCAACATTGGTTCAACATCAGGAAATCAATAAATGTAATTCACCATATGAATAGACTTAAAGTCAAGAATCACATGATTATTTCAATAGATGCAGAAAAAGCATTTGATAAAATACAGCACCCCTTCATGCTCAAAACACTAGAAAAAATAGGGATAGTGGGAACATTTCTTAATATTATAAAGGCCATTTATGGTAAGCCCATGTCTAATATCATTCTAAATGGTGAAAACCTGAAGCATTCCCCCTAAAAACTGGAACAAGGCAGGGATGCCCTCTTTCACCACTTCTATTCAATATTGTCCTTGAAACTCTAGCCAGAGCAATTAGACCTACCAAAGAACTTAAAGGGATACGAGTAGGAAAAGAAGAACTCAAACTATCCCTATTTGCTGATGATATGATTATATACTTAGAGGAACCAGGAAATTCCACCAGAAAACTTTTAGAACTCATAGGTGAATTTAGTAAAGTAGCGGGATATAAGATCAATGCACATAAATCTAATGCATTTTTATACATAAGTGATGAATCTTTGGAAAGAATAATCAGGAAAACTACTCCATTCACAATAGCCTCGAAAAAAATAAAATACTTGAGAATCAGTCTCATAAAAGAGGTGAAAGATCTCTACAATGAGAACTATACAACACTAAAGAAAGAAATTAAAGAACACCTTAGAAGATGGAAAGATCTCCCATGTTCTTGGATAGGAAGAATTAATATTGTCAAAATGGCCATATTACCAAAAGTGCTATACAGATTCAATGCAATTCCAATTAAAATCTCAATGGTGTACCTTACAGAAATAGAGCAAGCAATTATGAAATTCATCTGGAAGAATAAGAAACCCAGAATAGCTAAAGCAATCCTTAGCAGGAAGAGTGAAACAGGGGGTATCGCTATACCAGATCTTCAACTCTACTACAAAGCAATAGTAACAAAAATGGCATGGTATTGGTACCAAAATAGAAAGGTAGATCAATGGTACAGAATAGAGGACATGGACACAAACCCAAATAATACAATTTTCTCATACTAGACAAAGGTGCCAAAAATATGCAATGGAGAAAAGATAGCCTCTTCAACAAATGGTGCTGGGAAAACTGGAAAACCATATGCAACAGAATGAAATTAAACCCATATCTCTCACCATGCACGAAACTAAACTCAAAATGGATTAAGGACCTTGGAATCAGACCAGAGACCCTGCAGATTATAGAGGAAAAAGTAGGTCCAGATCTTCAACATGTCGGCTTAGGACCAGACTTCCTCAACAGAACTCCCATAGCACAAGAAATAAAAGCAAGAATCAATAACTGGGATAGATTCAAACTAAAAAGCTTTCTCTCAGCAAAGGAAACTATCAGCAATGCGAAGAAAGAGCCTACAGAGTGGGAGAATATCTTTGCCAATCATACTTCAGATAGAGCACTAGTCTCCAGAATCTATAAAGAACTCAAAAAACTCTACACCAAGAAGGCAAATAATCCAGTCGACAAATGGGCTAAGGAAATGGATACACACTTCACAGAAGAAGATCTACAAGCAATCAACAAACATATGGAAAAATGTTCAACATCTCTGGTAATAAGAGAAATGCAAATCAAAACCACCCTAGGATTCCATCTCACCCCAATTAGAATGGCAATTATCAAGAATACAAGCAACAACAGGTGTTGGCGAGGATGTGGGGAGAAAGGTACACTCATACGTTGCTGGTGGGGCTGCAAATTAGTGCAGCCACTCTGGAAAGCAGTGTGGAGATTCCTTAGAAAACTTGGAATGGAACCACCATTTGACCCAGCTATCCCACTCCCTGGCCTATACCCAAAGGACTTAAAATCAGCATACTACAGAGATACAGCCACATTAATGTTCATAGCTGCTCAATTCACAATAGCCAGATTGTGGAACCAACCTAGATGTCCTTCAATTGATGAATGGATAAAGAAACTGTGGTATATATATACAATGGAATATTACTCAGCCATAAAGAATGATAAAATTATTGCATTTGCAGGCAAATGGATAAAATTGGAGAATATCATGCTAAGTGAGATAAGCCAATCTCAAAAAGCCAAAGGTCGAATGATATCGCTAATAAGTGGATGAGGACACATAATGGGGGGAGGGAGGGTTTAGTGTTAGGGTGAGAGTTAGGGTTAGGGAGGGGGCAGGAATGGAGGAAAGGAGGACTGTATAGAGGGAAAAGAGGGGTGGGAGGGGTGGGGGAAAGGGAAAAAATAACAGAATGAATCAAACAACATTACCCTATGTAAATTTATGATTACACAAATGGTATGCCTTTACGCCATGTACAAACAGAGAAACAACATGTATCCCATTTGTTTACAATAGACAAAATAAAAATAAAAAAACCAAAAAACCAAAAAATAATAAAAAATATAAAAGAAACTATTTGAAAATTTACACTCAAATAAAATAGAAAATCTCAAAGACATTGAAAAATTTCTAGAGATATATGATCTACCCAAACCAAAGCAGCACATACATAATTTAAACAGATCAGTTTCAAGCAATGAAAAAGAAAATTCCATCGAAAGCCTACCAACCATGAAAAGCCCAGAACCAGATGGATCCTCAGCTGAGTTGTACAAGACCTTCAAAGAAGAATTAACATCAACACTTCTCAAATTATTCCATGTAATAGAAAAGGAGGGAACCCTTCCAAACTCATTCTATGAGGCTAGTACTACCCCGATACCAAAACCAGACACATGAAGAAAAGAAAACTTCAGATCAATACCCCTGGTGAACATAGATGCAAAAATTCTCAATAAAATTCTGGCAAATTACATGTAAAAACATATTTAAAAGATAATGCACCACAATCAAGTTGGGTTCATCCCACGGATGCAAGGTTGGTTCCGCATACGGAAATCAATAAACATAATTCATCTTATCAATAGACTTAAGACAAGAATCACATGATTATCTTAATAGATGCAGAAAAAGCATTCGACAAAATACAGCATGCATTCATGTTTAAAACACTAGAAATACTAGGGATAGTGGGAACAGACCTCAATATTGTAAAAGTTATGTTAAACTTTTTTTAAACTCGAGGTCAACATCATTCTTAATGGAGAAAAATTGAAGGCATTCCCTTTAGAAACTGGAACAAGAAAAGGATGCCCTCTTTCACCACTGCTATTCAACATCACCCTTGAAACCATAGCCACAGCAATCTTTGCTGATTGCTGGAGAAAATCTTTGCCACCTGCACCTCAGATAGTGCATTGATTTCCAAGATATACAAATAACTCAAACTTGGTGATGGATGAAGTACTCTACATAAATCCAGTAAGTCTAATCATTAGATGGAAGAAAAAAAATAAAGGGATAAAAATAGGAAAAGAACTCAAACTACCCCTATTTGCTGATGACAAGATTTATATTTAGAAGATAAAAAAAAAAAACTCCACCAGAAAACTTCTAGAACTAATAAATGAATTCAGCAAAGTAGCAAGATATAAAATTAACAACCATATGTGAATTGCATTCCTATACATCAGTGATGAATTAATTGAAAGAGAAATTTGGAAAATTATGTTATTCAAAATAGCCTCAAAAGATAAAATATTTGGGAATCAACCTAACAAAAGGAGTAAAAGATGTCTGTAGTAAAAACTATAGAACACTAGAAAAGAATTTGAAGAAGACCTTAGAAGATGGAAAAACCTCCCAGGCAAAATTAATATTGTCAAAATGGCCATATTACGAAAAGCAATATACAGATCCAATGCAATTATTATTAAGGTTCCAATGGCATTTTTCATAGAAATAGAAAATGCAGTCATGAAATTCATTTGGAAAAATAAGAGACCCAGAATAGCCAAAGCAATCCCTAGCAAGAAAAGTGAAGCAGGAGGCATCACAATACCAGAATTTAAGTTATATTACAGAGCTATAGTAACAAGAACAACATGATATTGGCACTGAAACAGACATGAGGATCAGTGGTACAGAATGGAAGACATAGAGAAAAACCCATGTAAATACTCATACTAAATCTCATACTAGACCAAGGTCCCATAAACAAACATTGGAGTAAAGATAGCCTGTTCAACAAATGGTGAAGGGAAAACTGGAAATCCATATTTAGCAAAATGAAATTAAACCCTTATCTCTTACCCTGCTTGAAATTCAACTCAAAGTGGATCAAGGATCTAGGCACTAGACTGTGGGCCTCATAGAAGACAATGTAGGCCCAACTCTCTATTTAAGAACTGAATTCCTCAATAAGACTCCTAAAGCACAAGAAGCAAAACTAAAAATCAGAAAATGGTATAGTATCAAACTAACAACTTCCTCACAGAAAAGAAAACACTCAAGAATGTGAATAGAGAACCTACAGAATGGGAGAAAATCTTTGCCACCTGCACCTCAGATAGAGCATTGATTTCCAAGATATACAAATAACTCAAAAAAAAAAAAGTAAGTAACCCAATCAACAAATGAACAAGGGAACAGATAAGACACTTCACAGAAGAAGAAATATGATCAGTCAGCAAGTATAAGAAAAAACGTTAAACATCTCTAGCAACTAGAGAAATGCAAATCAAAACTGTGATTTAATCTCGCTCCAGTCAGAATGGCAATTATCAAGAATACAAGTAACAATAAATGTTGGTGAGAATGTGGGGAAAAGACACACTCATACATTGCTGGTGGGACTGCAGATTGGTGCAACCACTATGGAAAGCAGTATGGAGGTTCCTTAGAAAACTAGGAATGGAAAAACCATTTGACTCAGTTATCCCACTCCTCTGTATTCACCCAAAGGATTTAAAATCAGCATAGTGTAGTGATGTGACCACATCAGTGTTTGTAGCTGCTCAAGTCACAATAGATAAGATACGGAACCAACCTAGTTGCCCTTAAACAGATGAATGAATAAAGAAAATGCGATATATATACACAATGGAATATTACTCAGCCATAAATAAGAACAAGATTATGGCATTTGCTGGTAAATGAATGGAACTGAAGACTATCATCGTAAGTGTAAAAAAGTCAATTTCAAAAAACCAAAGGCTGAATGTTCTCTCTGATATTTAGATGCTAAGGCACAATAAGGGGAGGAGGATAGGGAGGAATACAAGTACTCTGGATTAGACAAATGGGAATGAAGGGAAGGAAGAGGGGATGGGAATAGGAAAGACAGTAGAACGAATGGACATTACTTTCTTATGTTCATATATGAATACACAACCAGTGTTAACTCCACATCATGAATAGCCACAAGAATGGGAAGTTACACTCTATGTATATACAATATGTTAAAATATATTCTACTGTCATGGAAAAAGAAAATTAAAAATAAGACAGTTCAGCTGAAGAAGATCCTGCCAGCATAAACTGAAGTCCTTAGACGATGCTGAACACTGGGAGCAAGGAAACCACATTTAAATGCCAGGTGGGACCCAGGACAGAAGTCAGGAGCTGGTTAACTTTAGGACAGGATCACTGGAATGCTCTTTTGGCTGGATAGCTCAGTGTAGTGTGAGGGTGTGTCAGGCTCAATGAGGCAAAGACAGAGCAGGCAAAAGTCCACGTTTTCTTCTTTGACTGTTCCCTTTAAGAATGTTTTTTGAATTTGGGTGTTCATCCGAAGGAACTGAAATCATTGTATCCAAGGGATAGCTGCACTCCATGTTCACTGCAGCATTATTCACAATGGCTAAGATATGGGACAACCTCAGTGTCCACCAGTGGATGAATGAATAAACAGAAAGTGGTCATACACATAACGCAACACTACTCAGCCCTAAAGGGGGTGGGGTAATCCTGTCAGGTGGCAACATAGATGGCCCTGGAGGACATTATACGAAATGAAATAAGCCAGGCACAGAAAGGCAAATACAACATGATTTTACTTTTGTGTGGAATGGAATAAAGTTTAACACAACAGAAGGAAGGAATAGAATGATGGTTACCAGGGAAGGAATGGGGAATTATTGATCAAAGTGCACAAAGTTTCATATAGACGGGAGGAATAGGTTTTGCATGGCAGGATATTACAGTCAGTAATAATATATTGTATATTTAAAAATAGCTAAGAAAGCAAATTTCCAAAGCCTCAACACAAAAAATGATAGTAAGGTGATGGATAAGTTAGTTTGATTCAATCATTCCACGTTGTATGCACATGTCAATGTCTCATGAGGTACCCTTTTAGTGATATAATTACCATTTATCAATCAAAAAATGTTCATAATTTTTTAAAAGTAGATGGACACAATGCCTGTATTTATTTATGTGGTGCTGAGAATCAAACCCGTGCCTCACACATGCTAGGTAAGCATCTACTTCTGAGCCACAACCCCAGCCCCAGTAATAAACTTTTTGAAAAGAAAAAATAATTGAAATATTATATGTTTAAAATTGCTAGTTCATAATCACACCAAATAAAAAATTTTATATATGAAAAAAAGAATATTTAGTGGAGATTTTAGCCTACAGTTTTCCAGTAAAGTGGGTTGGTAGATAGGGTTATAGACTCCATCCTCTAAGTGCAACAGACCTTCTTGAAACATCATGAGCAGAGCCACATGCAAATGGGGCATCTGTTAGTGGGAAACTATTGGTCTGGCTTAGGAGATGGCCATGTGCAAGGCTCCCATTTTCCTGGTTAAGGGCATAGACGATGACATGCTTTAGATCCTAAGCCTGCCTCCTGCTAGTTCTATTACCTGAGACCAGTGACTTATCCTCTCTACACCCCAATTTCCCCACTGATACAATGGGAATGATATTATAATTTAATTTTATCAGCATACAACCTCACTAAGCAGCATCTTCTAAGTATTCAACAAATAGTAAATCTCCTTCCATGTGGGCAAGGTTAGTTTTTCATAAAATTGAGAAATAAAAGTAGGTTGCATCTTGTGACTGTCTAACCAATTTTCTGCTCATGCCTGTTTACTTATTGTCATCAGGAGAGACTAGTCCTGGGAGAGTTTGCTTCCAGATTGTACATCTGGGGCCACGAATTTATCATCTGGAACAGCATGCCTTCCAGGATGACCACATGGTACCATGTAGTTGCATTTTGGATCAGAGCCAGTGAGTTTGCATCAGTCTGTGCCAGGTATCAGGGGAGAAGAGGGAGGGAGAGAGGAAGGAGAAAGAGAAACAAAAAAAAAAAAAAAAAAAAGGAGAGAGGGAGGAGTTGAAGAAGGGAGGAATGAAAATTGTATTTATGACTTAATTTTTTAAAGCTTCCCTGATTTTTTGAGAAAATCAACCATTCACCTTTAGCTATTTTTAAACAAACTATTGTGCTGTTTTATTTATTCAGCATTTCCTGCAAATCTGTTCAAGTTTATCATATAAAGTACTATCTGACTGTAAGCAGCCATAACCCAGGATGGAAGGACCTGTGGTTTCTTGAGTTCTGAGACACGAAGGCAAGCTACTGAATTTGCCTGGGTTATTCATGTGTATGCAAATTCCTATGACATGCAAAATTGAAGTGATGGCTGCCTGCATCCATGTCATGATGGAGAGCATTTTAGAAAACTTTCTCTGTGTGGGCCTCTGAACACAGGTAGGGGCTCCAGGTACCTAACTTCCCCAATCACTCAACAGTTTGAGGCCCAGGTCACTGTCTCCTCAGCCAACCCAGGAGAAAGTGGGTGAGGCACTAAAACCACAGGAGTGTGGGCATGTGAGGAAAGTGCTTTAAGCTCTTGCTGGAGTTGCTGTTCTCTAAGGTCTGATTTACACTCCAATCATGCTGGAGCTTTGGTCATTGCTAAAAGGAGCAAGTCTGCTTGTGACCATTATCTGAACAACTGCCTCCATGTCTCATTTAAGTCATTACATTACATATTGAGAAAATGCCTTTTTTTATTGTCCATATATGGATAAGTTGAATGTGTTGTGTTGCTGGACAACACAACATCTTGTCCTTATGATTAGTAAATGTACTGTTGAGATAAATATATTTTCTCTTGTGGGTCAGAGCTGGGTCTGCATCTGCAGGAAGCTCTGTTTCCCAGTATAGTACCTGTGTGCATATGTACTTGTGATCATATCTGTGAAGCATACTCCAAGCATAAACCTGGGTAAAACACTGACCTGCTACTATTCCTCATAAAGATTTTTAAAAATAATGTAGTCCATTGCCATTTTAGATATGTATCTTGAGTCTCATTTGGAGGGATTTGATTAGTTAACATCACAGTACCAGGGCTTGAGAGGAACTCTAGACTGACCAAAGTCAGAACAATGGCTGCAGTGGTTGGTGGGTAAACAGAGGTCAAAAACAAATGCATCCAAAGTCTCACTCACATTCACTTCACTGAGCATCATGAAAGAGTAAGCGCATCCATAAGCCACAGAGAAGTCAAACGTGCATAGAATATGTAGATGCATGGCTTGGTATGCAGAAAGCAGGTGGTCCATACTAGGTCTATGTTTGTTCATTTCCCTTTTTGGGAGGTTTAATGAATGTGTAATATACATAAAGTGAAATCCACGAATCTTGGCTCTATGAATTGAATTTTAACAAAATGAACACATCCTGGTACTTACCACCCACAGTGAGAACACTATTAGCATTCAAGAAGGTTCTCTTGTGACCCATCTCAGATGCTACTCACTCTGAAGATAACCTCCACTCTGACTTCTATTACCCTTGATTAATTTGGCCTGATTTGAACTTCATGTTGTTAATAAAGCAGTAGTTCATTACCTTTCCTTCACATATAGTAGTAAGTATTAAATACACCTATCCTTTCCAGTGTTCATGATTATTTAGATGATTCAAATTTTTAACTTGTGTGAATAGTGCTGCCATGAGAAATCTTATCCAAAGCCTTTGCTGCACAAAAAATATTACACATTTTTTGTCGAATATCTAGCAGTGGAAATGCTGGATCACAGGGAATGTACATAGATATTGCCAAACAGTTTTCCAAAGCAAAGCAATTGTACCTATTTACGATCCTACCAGAAGAATGTGAGAGCTCCATCTACCTCCTTATCGATTCCTGGGTTTATCAAGTTTTGTTGTTTAATTTTAGTGGTATGTTGTAGTCTTCCCTCCCACCCTGCCCCAAAGAGTGCTGATTTTGTGCACTTCTAAAATTCTCATTCAAATACCCTCTTTTGTGATATATCTAACCAAGTGTTTTCCCATTTATTGGTCAAAACTTTTTCTTACTAAGTCATAGGAGCACTTTTTACATAATCATGTATCACTGAAAACCTTGAAAAATGACACTCTGACTCTCCAATGTTGAGTTTTAGTGAAATCCCTCTTTCATCCACCTCACAGGAGCTGCTTGAATCCTGTGTCACAGATCAACTAGGAATGCAGCCTTCTTCTAGCCCACCATTTTGAAACTCTATCCTTGGGAGATCTGTAGTTGTGCGAACATCATAGATTTTTTGTTGTTGTTTTTGTACCAGGGATTGAACCCAGGAGCACCAAACAACTGAACCACATCCCAGCTCTTTGTTTTTTGTTTTTTGGGTTTTTTTTTTTTTTTTTTTTTTTTTTTTTTTTTGAGACAGAGTCTCACTAAGTTGCTTAGGGTCTCTCTAAATTGCTGAGTCTGGCTTTACACAGAATGAGTTTTACACAAACCTTGATGCTATAGTGCTATAGGTCAATTGTTCAACATGACCTTTAGATGCAATCCTAAAGACACAACAAACTTGAGACACTGGCATAATATGGCATACCCTTTTACTATAAACTTTCTTTTCTTGTATAAGTAGAAGTACACTCTAAAGTAATGATAAAAAATATAGTATAGTAAATATATAAGCCAGTCACACAGTCATTTATAATCATTATCAAGTATTATGTACTGTACGTAATCGGTGGTGCTATACCTTTAAACATCTGAGGGTTTATTTACACAGCATCTCCACAAATACGCATGAGTAATGGTTGCACGGTGACAATACTGAGTGCTAGGGATTTTTCAGCTCCATTATAGTGCTATAGGACTATCATCATGTACTGGTCAGTTGTTGACCCAAACATCATATCATTATGTGGTGTATGACTATATTCTTGGTACAAATCCTTTGTTGGGTGTATGTATTTTAGGGATTGTGTTCCATTTGATGTTTTCATTTTCACTTTCTTAATAATGTCTTTTGATGAAAAGTTCTTAATTTTAAGGAAGTCTAAGTTATCACCCTTTTCCTTTATGGTTAGCACTTTCTTTGTGTGTTTTTTGTTGGAAATATTTGTATATACCAAGATCATGAAAGTTTTTTTCTTTTACCTTTTCTCTTGAAATTGAGTTTTATGTGAGGACAAAAAGATAATTTTTAAATTGTGAGTATTCATATAATCCAATATCATTTACTAAAAAGATGTTCTTTTCATAGTTGATTTGCAGTGGTACATTTATTAAAAATAGGGTGCTTTTAGACCCTTTATTGATTTATCTATCTTTACATGAATTCCATAGTTTTTAATTAATGTAGCTTTATGAAAAGACTTTCATTTGTTAGCACAAGTCCTAAAATTTCATTCTTCTTCAAGAAAATTATCTTTATTATTCTTCAGCATTTGCATTTTTATAAAATTTTACAATCATCTTTTCACTTTCCAGATACAAAACATGCACAACCACTGAGATTTTGATTGAGATTGCGCTAAATCTAAGGACCAATGTGGGGGAGGATACACATCTTTAAAACATCTTCCAATCCATGAACATTGTATAACTGCCTGATGTTTAGGTTTTCTTTATTTCAGGAATATATTGAAGAGATATTTCATGTATTTTTTTTTAGATTTAGTCCTAGATATTTAAATATTTTTGATTCAGACATATGTGCTACTTCCTAAATTTCATTTTGTAATTTTTGTTGAAAGTACAATCAATATTCAAAATTTCTACTTCTTGTGTCAGTTTTGGAATACTGTGTCTTTCAAAACATTCCATTTTATCTACATCTAAATTTTCTGTTGGTGTAAAGTTGCTCATAGTATCTTCTTATCTTGGTAACATCTATTGGATTCATAGTAATGACCCATTTTTCATTCTGGATATTATTAATTCGTGCTTACCTCCTCTTTTTTTCTTTATCAGCATTGCTAGTTAACCATCAGTTATATTAGTCTTAAAAGAACCAACATTTTGACTAAGCTGATTATCTTTTAGAGTATTCTTGATTTTTATTTCAGTGCTTTCTACTTTTATCTTCATTATTTACTTTGGAAATGTCATTCCTGGTTAATTTATTGTTCTTTTTATAGCCTTTTCTGAAAAAAGAATTACTCATTGGCTTTTATTTCCTTTCTTAAAAATTCTTTTTGTAGTTGTAGATGAACAGCATGGCTTTATTTTATTTGCTTACTTTTGTATGCAGTGCTAAGGATCAAACCTAGTGCCTCACACATACTAGGCAAGTGCTCTGCCACTGAGCCACAGCCCCAGGCCTATTTCTCTTTTCTAATGTAAACTTTCAAGTCTACTGATTCCCTTTTAGTGACATTCTATAAATTTTAATGCTGTATTTTCATTATATTTCACTTACAGTATTTTCTAATTTCCATTTTTATTGATTTATGGATTATTTATAAGTATGTAGCTACACTTGCATATATGTAGGAATTTTCTGATTATATTTTTATTATTGATTGATTTCTGCATTGATTCAACTATGGTCAGAAAACATACTTAAAATAATTACCATCCTTAGACTTTATTGATCCAGCATCTGGTGTATTTGGGCTGATATTCGATGTGTACTAAAAGAGATTGTGCATTTTTTTCATATATTTGGTACCCTATTTTGTATGTCAATTAGTACATATTTTCTATTTGTTATGTAAAAGTTTTATACATATGTGCTAATTCTTTGGCTAATTGTTCTGTTAACTGAGCGAGCTATATTAAATTCTTCAAATATTAATATGGCTTTATCTATTTCTCCTTTCAGTTACATTGATTTCACTCATGAGCTTTTGAGGTCATGTTACTGAGTGCTTAAAATCTTAGTGTTTTTATATATTTTCTCTCCTTAAAAAATAACCTGTTTTATCTCTAGAAATATATCCTGCTTCAAGCTAATTTATCTGTTACTGATATCATTACATCAACTTCTTTTAGTGTATGTTTTCATGGCATATTTCTTTTTATCCTTTTATTTTCAACCATTTTGCACCTTTATGGGAAATTCTGTTTTAAGAAGGATATACGTAAAAACATCCCTTGGTATCCACAAGGGATTGGTTCCAGGACCACTAGAAGATACCAAAATTTGTAGATGCTCAAGTCTCTTATGTAAAACCACAGTATTAGCATATTACCTGGGTATATCCACCTACAGACTCTAAATTACCTCTAGATTACTTAAAATACCTAATATAACATAATACTGTGTTACACTGTATTGTTTAGGGAATAATGACAAGAAAAAATGTTTTTCCCTAGATATTTTCAATTTGTGATTGGTTTACTCCACAGATGTGGAACCCACAGATACAGAAGTCTGACTTAGATAAGCTTTTGGCTTTTAACCCAGTCTATCTGTTAAGTAGAATCCTTAATCTATTTACACTTCATGTAATTCCTGATCACGTTTTGATACTAACATCTGATCTTTGTTTATATTTCTCTTATTCATTATTTGTTTCTTCAAAAAATCCTTTCTAGTCTTCTGAATTAATGGATTATTCTGTTATTACACTTATAACTTCTTTTCGTTCATTAGCCATGCGTGTAATTATTATTGTTTTAGTGGCTACGTGTAGCAGGATTTCTCAAGCTATTTTGTTGATAAATGATGCTTTGTGGTGAGGACTCTTCTGTGCATTGCAAGATGTTTAGCAGTATCCTTGGCCTTTACACCTCAAATGCTAGTGGCAGGCTACCACACCTGCCTTTTACCACTGAATGTGACAGTCAAAGATGGCTCCAGACACTTCCAAATTCCTCTGAAGACCAAAATTACCCTTGGTTGAGAGTTACTGTAAAGATAGCTACTTTCACCCCTTCTCATGTAACATAAGGACTGTCTAACACTTTAATTCCATTTAACTCCTCCTTTTGTTCTAATGTTTCAAGAATTTCCATTATATACTGTATTAAACATTGTGTATAACCGAACTGCATGTAAATATATATATATATATAATATGCTTGTAATTATACATATTAAATTCCACAGATGTTACTATTTTATTGTTTCAAATAGTAAACATTTGATTTATCTGAATCTGGTTCCTTCAACCTTTCCTTAATGTGCTTTCTTATGAAATCATTTTTATTCTGCCTGAAGAATTTTCCTTAATATATATGAATCCACTAGTGTCAAATTCTCTCTATTTTTGTGTGTCTGAAAATGTTATTTTAATCTCCATTTTTGGGGAGAAATTTTCTAAGTTGGCAGTTACTGTCTTTCAGCACTTTAATGATATCATCCCATTGTGTTCTGAATTCTATAGTTTCTGTTGAAAAATGGCCACGGACTGATTGCAATTCATTTGAAGATAATGTTTCTTTTCTTTTCTCTAACTGCTTTAAAGATTTTTGCCATGCTTTTGGTTTTTAGCAGTTTAATTATTTGTGCATAGAACTGGTTTTCTTTGTATTTGTCCTACTTAGGACTTGCTGATCTTTTTCAAGCTGACTTGATTTTTTTTAATAAGTTTTGGAAAATTTTTCAACCATTCCTTCAAATATTGTGTTTGCCTCGTTCCACTTGTTTCTTCACTTCTGGATATTAATTATGTACTTCCTGTGTCTTTTTTGTTCTTTTCTATATTTTTATTTCTCGTCTTGTTTGTGGTTCAATTTAGATATTTTCTATTCACCAACTTCCTGGTAACTGCCTCCTTCTTCAGTACCTGCTATGCTGTAAAATTCACCTACTGAATTTCTAATAGAATTTACTACTTTTTCCAATTCTAGGATTTCTATTTGACTTTTTCTCATAGATTTCAATTCTTCTGTAAAATTTTCACCTTTCATAATTTTTGGCATTTATTAATTATAGTTAAATTTAGTATTTGATGACTTAAATATTTGTGTCTTTCTAAGTATTCTAGTTTCTGGCTATTGGTCTCTTAGTTTTCCATGATTTCTTCCTATTTCTTGTCATATTTCTTGTCATTTTTGCTTGAATAACAGAAATGTGTAATAAAAAAACAGGGAAGTTCTAGTTGATGTTATTTTCTTCTGGCAGGCAGATAAGAAATGAGCAGATTTTCTGGGACCAGTTGAGTCTGGTCTGTTTTTCAAGAGTTTCAATTATAAGCCTGGAAGTTTATCATGGCCCTTTCTATTGTGCAAGTCCTCAACTTATTCTTTTCCTTCTCCAGTACTTCACAAACTTAAAATTTCTATTGACATTTTCGGTGCCTGCTTTGTTACTTGTTTCTCATTTAGCTCCGCACCAGCACAACTGATGGGCAGAAAATGCCTTGAGGGCTACTTCAGCCCAGAAAGTCCAGCTCAGTGGGTTTCCCTTCTCTGCGGTATCTTCACTTTGTCTTTGGAAACTTCACTTTGTCAAGGACACTTAGCTGTCTTGGTATCTCTCTGATGCCTTCAAATGGTTCTTCTTGCGGTTATTCCACCCCACATTTACAATTGTTTTCTGTGGGAGGTCCATCTGCTACAACCACTCCATCAATTTTAAGTGGAATTACTTTTGTGTTTAGTTTTTAGTTGATTCAATATAGTAGACTTAGAGACCCATTAAAAATTTAAAATAAAAGCCAGGTGTGGTGATGCATGCCTGCAATCCCAGTGACTGGAGAGGCTAAGGCAGGAGAATGGCAAGTTCAAAGCCAGCCTCAGCAACTTAGCAAGATCCTGTCTCAAAATAAATAAATAAATAAGCAAATAAATAAGCAAATAAATAAATAAATAAATAAATAAATAGGACTAGGGATATAGCTCAGTTGTTAAGTGCCCCTGGGTTCAATCCTCAGTATCAAAAAGGAAAAAAAAAAAAGACAAAACCAAGATATTTTGTGTCATTTTTATGCAAGTTTTTGTCTGCCTTCATGTTTTTGAGATATGATTGCATACAGCAAAATGTGCAGATCTAAATGTGTAGTTTGATGACTTTTGACAGATGTTTATACTTGCATAACTGTGATATTTTATTTTAAATATATTTTATTTATATTACCTAACTTAATCAGCACTAAAGTAGCTTTAGCATGATAGTCAAAATTCATAAATCAAGACCAATTTTCATGAATTGGATTTTCACAATGTTTACTTAAGCAACTGTGTGAATTACCACTTTAATACATCTCTCCCAAGCACATCTCCATGTTGGCTGTTGGAAGGTGAATAAGTGTTTTCTAGACTGAAGTAAATTGCTGACTTTATTTTAAAATTAAGTTGCTCAAGTCTTTGCTTTCAATAATAAACAACTTGAAGTTTAGCAATTTTGTTCAAGTTATTTTTTAAACTACTTTTTACCATAGAGTAAATCATTTTATTGTTTAAAAATGGAAAAATTGTAGACAGGATACCCCAAAATTTCTTCACCAATAATCTATTTTAAATATAATTAATATTTACAATTTGACATATACCCTTCTTGTTATTTTATGTATATACATTTTTTAAAAGTAATAATACTGTACATAAATTTGTGTAAAGTATTTTCCCTTAAAATTTACCAGTAATAATTTGTCTCATATCAACAATCATACTTCCACATTTTCCTTTTAAATAGGCTCAGAGAATCTATTATGTGCTTTTAAAATATCCCATTGTTAGAACTTTGAATTGTTTCTAGTAATTTGCCATTAAGAATTGTGCTATGTTATGCATCTCCAAAGGGAAAAAATTTCTGAATCCATTGCTTATAGCCTTAGGATAAGTTCATGTCAGTTGAATTGCTTAGTTAATATTATGCACATTTTAAAGGCTTCTTTTCATTAAGGCTTCTCATGAGAAATTGTTTGCCAATTTGTACTTCACACTTAACAGGGAAGGTCTTGATTTCCCTCACTTCACTAACACAGGCAGAAAATTTTAAATCATTGTTTTAGAATTTATAAATCTATTGTTACTATTGAGGTTGGGTCTCATATTTATTTGCCTCATGTGTGTCATATGTATATTTTTAGTGCCTAATTACCTTTTTTATCCTTTTTGGATGTTCATGTTTTTCTTATTGATCTACAATAGCTCTTTATATATTAACTATTTGAGTTTCATATGTATTACAGATACTGTCCTATGATTTTCATTTGTCTTCTACTTATACTTGAGTTTACAGTGCAGAATTCCAAGTATGAGGGTAGATTAGGAGGACCTGAGTGAGCCAAGGCTGGAGGTTTAGTCTTAGACTTGGTCACCTAAGGTCTTGTTGGTCATACAAAGGATTGAGGAAGTTCTACTAAAAAGGGAGAGATTTTTAAATATCTAAGGGGTAAAGTATTTGGGTTATTTTGGTTGGATAAGAAATGCGTGAGAGAAAAAGTGGCATGGACGATGCCCAGAGTCTTGACCTCAACAGTGAGGTGGACTTGTTTCCTTGAACTAAATGTGGTTCACCAGGTAGAAGCTGCTTTGGAATGAAAATGATGAGCCTGAGGGTCACTGTCTTTGCAGTACCAGTACCCACTATAATTGGCCACCAAAGGCACAGCTGAGTAGTCCCTGGCACAGAGTGGATCGCCCAGAAAAAATTGAAATGAACTCATTACCAGCTTCATCAAGTATGATTATTCTTTTCTATTGTGACTTTTTTCAATCTCTGGGCCTTGTTGCACAAGCAATTGAAATAATTTCAGTTCTGCTTCTTAGGAACCCATATAGAACCCCAAAAGAATGAAGGTCACGAGTGACATACTCTCTATGTATAATAGATGACCAGGACTTCCCTGGGATCCTTTTTCTTTTCTTTCTCTACTATGGAGTTTGTGTGACTGATAAAGCAAGTATTTCTACATGAATTTCCTTGTAGACTCCAACAAGTTGCTTTCAATCATCAGCAATAGCTATAACACTCATGGTAGACTACTCTCAGTCCTGGGTGACTCAGACATAATCCAGGAAGGCATTGCTCTGATCCATGGTGGAATGAGACACTTCTGTCACCCAGGCTGGTTTGGGAGACTGCAGTCCATCCTGCCTGGCACTGGTGGGCAAGAGAATGTTCTAGTTCTGTGGAAAATAAAACCAAGGGATCTTTTGGATGTGCATGGGGAAGTAGTGGATCAGAGGGGGTAAAGAAGTGAAGGATCTAAACAGAAAACCTTGAAGAAAAGTCAGAACATAAAACCCACCCTGCAATCCTATGGTTCTAACTATTTTAAAGTTCCCATTTGGGCTAATTCCAGAAGTAATTAATCATTTACTACTAGTTGTATTAGACTTGCAATCACATTGAAGCTCCACAAGCAATTAAAAATTCTCCCTTGGAGAGGAATGGGGGAAGGAAGGATAGTAGAGTGAAACAGACATTATTACCTTATGTACAGGTATGACTGCATGACAATGTGATCCTGCAATATGTATAATCAGAAAAATGAGAGATTACACTCCATTTACGTATGATCTATCAAAATGTATAAACGCATTCTACTGTCATGCACAACTAATTAGAACAAATAAAATTTAAAAAATTCTCCCTAACATGTAGCCTGCTCTAGTTACAAATCTCAGGAGGGCAGCCATGTAGAAGAGGCTGCTGCATCAGTTCTTTATCTGAGATACCTGGAATGCAAGAGTGCATCTGATTTCTACTTGTCCACTCCATGAACACGTCTGAAGGTTCTGCAGTGACCTAAGCAAACATTGCCCTGGATTGAAGGTAGAGTAAGGAAGTAATATGGGATATCCCATAAGCAAATATTTGCACCCCTCTGATCTTTCATTCTATCTCTTCTTTTTCATTCACACTTAAAGCATTATCAGACACCTTCTTGTTGTCATACCATGCAAGGCATGGATAGTTCAGAGATAAATAAACCTTCTTTTCTTGGAAGCCAATGGGCAGGTACATAAAAATTATCTACTTAGTGTTCTTGTTGCCCTACAGATGCAAGCACAGAATCCTGTGGGCCGTGGAAAAGTGCACATGAAACTGTGGTAGGGTGTCAGAAGGGTTTTGTAGAGGGAAGATCTGTGCAATGCAAAAGGGATTTAATGTAAAAGAGATTTCAGCTGGGGTCAAATCTGAAAGAACACTATGAAGTGAAAGGAACAATCATGTATACAGAGGCACAGAGGATTCCTGAAGATAGTGGCTAGAGCAGAAGCTGGCAGAGTTGAAACTGGAAATTCAGGAAGGCTACATCTTGGGAAGAGATTGGTGCCTTGACTGCATTTTCTGTGGATCAAAAAATAAGCACTTTCCCTGGATTACATGAGGTCGCATGTGCAGCGGTGGGATATAGGAAGAACTTAGGCTCTTAACTTTTAATTCAAACATGTTTTCCATGACCCCAAATAAGAAGTATATTTTATGCTCTGACCCAGAACACATATGAAATGTTCCATTGAGTAATACAGAGATGCACTCCAATATTTTATATCCTATTATATATAATTTTTAAAAACTGCTGGTTGCTGACCTGTAAATTGATTTCATAACCCACTGCTGGCTTTAAAATTCCTGCCTTCCTGTATCTTTGAGGAGGAGATATAGGTGGTGGATAAGATTGAAGATGAGGGTGCGGATGATGGAGTGTGTCTGTAGAGAGGGAAGGGCACTTTGCACAATCACCACAGTAAATTCCTAAGCTAAAGGAAGGGCCTCACTAAAAATTTATTTGCCCAAATGAGAAGGCAATTTTCTAATGTCTGATAAAGGTATAGAGGAGCATTGACAAAACTGTTAAGTGGAAGATTTTTGAGATAATAATAGGTATTCCTTTAAAAACATGGTTGAGTGGTAAAATCTGTTTGGGCCAGTCCCGGTTGTGCACACCTATAATCCCAGCTACCTGGAAGACTGAGATAGGAGGATCACAAGTTGGAAACCAGCTGTGGCAACTTAGTGAGATATTGTCTCAAAATCAAAAGTCAAAAGGTTTGGTGATATAACTCAGAGGTAAAGCATCCCTGTGCGGAAGGTCACAATACATATTTAAGGAGTTGAAAACATTTGCAGTAACAAAATCCCTTTTTAAAAATAATGATCAAATTTATTTGACTATAGAGCCTTTTTGTTTTTAATTTGGTATCAGACATTGCACCCAGGGGCACTTAACCACAGAGCCACATCTCCAGCCAAATTAAATATATGCAGATATTTTTAGTTTGAAGACAGGGTCTCACTAAGTTGCTTAGGGTCTTGCTAAATTGCTGAGGCTGGCTTTGAACTTAGGATCCTCCTGCCTCAGCCTTCTAAGCTGCTGGGATTATGAGCATGTGCCAGGCTCTACAAAGTTTTTTCTTTTCTTTGAAATACATGTACCCATCTTGTGGAGCACAAGTTGGGAAATTCAGGTATAGATAGTTTACTACAGAAGACAAGTTTGGGGAGAGCTGTCAAATGGGAGTTAGGGTCTGTGGGAACCTCCCTCCATGTGAAGGGTATCATCAGGCTGGGCTTTTCCAGTCATTGTTCTCTGCTTCAACTGCCCAATCCTGCCATTGTAGTGTGAAAAGATTTAAGAGAATGCAGTAAGGGAGTGAGCGTGCTATATTCCAATTCATATTTTCAACTTCGTTTATGGAAACTGGAGAGTTAATTGTAATGTGATGTTCTGTATCAAGAACTCTTATTTTTCTTTTGATGTTTTCCCCAAACATCTAAAAATATAAAAGCTATGTTTAGCTCCCGGGTTGTGTAAAACTGGTGGTAGGCTGGGTTTCACCCGCAGGCCATAGTTTACCAACCACTGGTCTAAATATTAAAGTACTGGCCTCTTTGCAACTCAAAGGGGAGTCCAAGATAGCAGACTGTTCCTTCCCTCCTCCAATGCAACATCCTACTGAAGTAGCCCGCATCCTGGGGGAGGATATCCCCACAAGTCTAACCTGTTCTTGCCAGAAGAATTTCAGCTGAGTTTTCAATTTTTTTTCCCCTTTTATGCTGGTGAGAGACCGTGGCTTAGCCTAAGAAGTCTTTGGAAAACTTTCTTGACCCCAGAGCTGATTGATGCCTCCCCACCCCATCTATCTTTGACCTACGGTGTGTCTTGCCACCCCCTTGTGTCCTGCACCCTATGTCTGAAGCTGCTCTGATGGGCAGCCACCTGGGACTACTTCTTAAAAATTTCCAGAAGAGCCAGAGGGAATATTAATTGGAGTCTCAAACTTTATCTTAAAGAGAAGTTAATTTTCATTTTACATTTTCCTTTATGATACTTATCCTAATATTAAAAATAATTTTTTTCTCAGAAAAGTATTTTAGTTAAATAAATACTCCATGAAGGGCTTCGCTCACTTGGCTTGTGCCACTCAGTCTTTTTGTGGCCTTTGTGATACATTTCAAAATTTTGGCACTTGCCAAACAGATCTAGTTCCAGCCTATCCTCTTGGATTCTCCTACCAATAATTTCTCCCTGTTTATAGATGCCACACAGGGAGCAGCCCTCCAGAAATCTCTCAGGAGTTTTCAAGCTGATGTGAGTTTGTTTCCCATGGATTTTGACATGCCAATTTCATTTTATTACATATTTTTTGAAATTTTTAAAATTTGTTCTAATTAGTTATACGTGACAGTAGAATGCATTTATGTACTTTGAAATGTACATAAGAGGGGAATAATTTCTCATTTTTCTGATTGTACATGTTGTACAATCACCTTGGTCATGCAGTCATATATGTACATAAGGTAGTAGTGTCTGTTTCATTCTTCTCTCCTTCCTATCCCCATATCCCCATATCCCCTCCCTTCACTCCCCTCTACCTAAGCTAAAGTAACTCTATTCTTCCCTAGTGCACCCCCCTTATTGTGAATTAGCATCCGTATTTCAGAGAAAACATTTGGTCTTTGGTTTTTTTGGGTTTGGCTTATTTCTCCTAGTATGATATTCTCCAACTCCATCCATTTACCATCAAAGGCTGTAATTTCATTCTTCTTTAAAGCTGAGTAAATTGATATATATCACATTTTCTTGATCCATTAATCTACTGAAGGGCATCTAAGTTAGTTCTATAGTTTAGCTATTGTGAATTGAGCTGCTATAAACATTGACCTGGTCACATCACTGTAGTATGCTGATTTTAAGTTCTTTGCATATAAACCAAGGAGTGGAATAGCTGGGTCAAATGGTAGTTCCATTCCAAGTTTTCTGAGGGATCTCCATATTACTTTCCATAGTGTTTGCACAAATTTGCAGTCCCATCAGCAATGTATGAGTGTACCTTTTTCCCCACATCCTCACTAATATTTATTGTTGCTTGTATTCTTGATAAATTGCCATTCTGACTGGAGTGAGATGAAATCTTAGTTTTGATTTACATTTCTCTAATTACCAGAGATGTTGAACATTTTTTCATATATTTGTTGATAGATTGTATATCTTCTTTTGTGAAGCGTCTGTTCAGTTTCTTACCCCATTTATTGATTGGGTTATTTGTTTTTTTGGTGTTAAGTTTTTTGAGTTCTTTATATATTCTAGAGATTAATGCTTTATCTAAGGTGCATGTGGTAAAGATTTTCTCCCACTCTGTAGGCTCTCTCTTCACATTGTTGATTGTATATTTTGCCAAAAAGAGGTTTTTTAGTTTGATTCCATCCCATTTATTGATTCTTGATTTTACCTCTTGTGCTTTAAGGGTCTTGTAAAGGAAGTCAGGTCCTAGGCCAACATGGTGAAAATTTGGGCCTATTTTTCTTCTAGTAGGCACAGTGCCTCTGTTCTAGTGCCTATGTCTTTGATCCACTTTGAGTTGAGTTTCATGCAGGGTGAGAGTTGAGGGTTTAATTTCATTTTGTAATGTGTGACTTTCCATTTTTCCCAGCACCATTTGTTGAATAGGTTATTTTTCCGCCAGTGAATGTTTTTGGCACCTTTGTCTAGTATGAGATAACTATATTTATGTGGGTATGTATTCTGTACCATTGGTCCTCATGTCTGTTTTGGTGCCAATACCATACTTTTTTGATTACCATAGCTCTAAAGTGTAAGAAAACCACACCAGCCATGGGAAATCACATAAGGAAGTTTATTAAGCAAACAGAGTGTCTCCCTGCAGGGTAAGAGAGAAACCGAGAGGAAAAGTGAGGAAGAGAGAGAAAGCAAGTGAGTAGGAGAGAGAGAGCATGAGAAAAAGATGGCGGGATAGCTACCCTTAAGCAGTTGAATTCTGCCTGGCTAACAGGGGACCAATAACGGAGAAGGATACTTGCAAGCTGACTGATGAACCAATAGCTAGCTGGCATGTTCACAGACTGACAAGTAGTTGGGAGGTGGGGAAAATGGCTGCATGGGAAAGGAGGCAGAGAGCAGCTTTCATACTGACAAGCTAGGTTGTGATGCAGCGGAAAGGGTGGGGGAGCAGCTTTCTATTACATGTAGTATAACTTAAGGTCTGGTGTTATGATGCCTCCTGCCCCACTTTTCTTGCTAAGGATTGCTTTGGCTATTCTGGGTCTCTTATTTTTCCAAATAAATTTCATGATTACCTTTTCTAGTTCTATTGGGAATGTTGTTGGAATTTAATTTCATTGAATCTGTATAATGCTTTTGGTAGTACGGCCCTTTTGACATTATTAATTCTGCCTATCCAGAAGCATGGGAGATCTTTCCATCTTCTGAGATCTTCTTCAATTTCTTTCTCTAGTGTTCTGTAGTTTTCATTGTAGAGGTCTATATGTTTTAAGCACAACTTACAAGGTTTATGCCTCATGCATGTGGTATTATGACCATTGGAAACTTATTTAAAAAGATTTTATGTATGCATGTGTGTAGTTATGTTCATATGTGTGTTTGTGTGTGTAAATTTTTTTTTTGAAAACTTCAGAATTCTCAGCATATGACTTAGTCTAAACCTCTGTTCTAAGAGACCACCAAACTCTACAATGGCTTCTAGCATCCCATCCCCAGCATGACTCCAGATCCCACTTAAATGCCTGCTAGAGGAAGCCCAAAACTGCCAGGAAAATGTGCTATTCTTTGTAGACAACACCTGATATAGGCTTAACCACTCTTTCTTGGAGCATTCTAAGCATAAAAAGGGCTTAGACTTGTTCATCCTGCATATACAACATAAGGACTATGGTTAATAACAGTGTATAGTATTCAGGATTCTTGCTAAAGGCATAGATTACAGCTGTTCTTGCCAGAGGTGGGAAAATGGGTAATTATGTGAGATGATGGATATATTAATTTGTTTCACTATGGTAACCTTTTTATTATATATATATATATATATATATATCATTATGTACCTTAAATATACACAATAAAATTTATTAAAAAGAGGAAAATAAATTTTAAAAATATAAAATAAAAAGCTTACACTGTGGAATATGTATGTCCTACGATTCTGAAATATCTTTCTCAAGGACCTGAAAGTCTTTCCTTGAAATGTAATCATCAGGAGGACAGGACTTCTGTCCTTGGCATCAGTAGGAGGATAGAGGCTTAACTTTGATAGTGACCAATCCACAAACAACTGGCCTAATAGCATTCCCATGGGCCAGCTCTTGGTCATTTTTTACTTCCTTCCACCTGCCCCCTCCCTGCTCACCCATATTCCCTTTAAAAAGCCCAACTAGGCATGGAGTTCAGCTCTTGCCCTTGTCTTAGTAGTTCCTGAATAAAATATGTTTGACTTCTTTAACTAATGTCCATCTGTGTTTGTCTTTGACAACATGTGTGTGGGTGCTAGTATGTGTGTGCGTGCATGCGTGTGTGTGTGTGTGTGTGTGTGTATGAATGATATGCACATGATTTTAAAGGAGACCAGAGAAAGGGCCTTCCACCCCTGACCCCAGGGAACTGGGATTGGGAGAGACTCAGGTCCTTAGCCTTGTCAAAAAGTTCTGTTACCAGAGAACCTAGGAGAAAACCAATTATGTAAATGGCGGCAGTCAAATTCTTTAATAAGCCACCTCTTTATTGGTTTGTTTGTTTTGGATGTTGTTTTGCTCAGCAAATTACTTTGATGGGACAATTTGGCCTATAAGGACAAGTGATCAATTAGAAGTGATTCCAGGAGGAAATAATTGTTCTGCAAATAAAGAAGAGAACATTTTGCTTTTCCACAGTTCACTCTAAAGGAAGGATTATGGGAGCAGGCTGAATCCAAGAAGAAATGAGACGAGGCGGGTGAGAACGAGGACTGAAAGAGGGAGGAGGCTGGGAGAGTCCTTATCAGGGAAAAGTCCTCAGTGGCAGCCAGGTGTGGTGGCCCATGTCTGTAATGCCAGTGGCTCAGGAGGCTGAGGCATGAGGAAGTCAGCCTCAGCAATTTAGTGAGACTCTCATCAGCTTAGCAAGACCCTGTCTCAAAATAAAAATATTAAAAGGGCTGGGGATGTGGCTCAGTGATTAAGCACTGCTGGGTTCAATTTCTGGTATCAAAATAATAAAAAATTAAAAAATACTCCAGAAGCAGGTTGGTAAAGAATGTTAAAAAACAGGAATTCATTATCCAACTTGAAGTTGTTTGTTGTGTGAGAATCACAGCCCAAACCTGCAGGATGTGACCAATGCCCAACTTCTGGTTACACTTTCGGCCCTCATCAGACCTAAAGCATGAGTTAGTACTGAATCACATTCCTTCAGGGAAAAGCAACCTCATAAACATCATCTACAATTTCAGTAGAAGATCAGAAAAGGGTTTCCCATCCTGCACTTTATCAATCCTTCTTCAGTCCATTCCTTTTTCTCCAGACCTCACTCAAATGCTTGGCCTGATGGTGACAGGAGGGGAGGAGAGGTTTCTTCTTCCAGGGCCAGAGTCACTGCCCCGTGGCCTGTGTAGTCACAGAGAGCCCCAAACTCAAAAATGTGAGATTTAATGTCATGCTTACTTTCTCCTAAAATCATTAATATTTTCATCATTGAACTCTGTGAAGTCCACAGAACAAGGGAGCATATGTAGGATCACAGGTGATGCATGTAGTATGCACATCAGCTGTTCTTCCTCTGCATTTCCATGGAGCATTGCTGGACACCATCAGGTCCAGTACACCAGGGACCCTCAGTGTGGGAGGTTAGGAACACCAAAGTGAATGCAAGAATGTGCATTACACCTACCGCTGATTAAGCAAGGCACTGACCGGCACAGGAGACACTTCTCATTCACATCAGAGCTTGAATGCAGCATAGCAAAAGGCAATGAGGCGCTAAGACACACAGATGACCAAGGAATTGTCTCATTCTTTTTTACCTGCACGATGTCAGAGCAAGATGTGACCAGGAAAAATGCAAGGCCTTCTGGAAACCAGGTGTAGGGGCAGAAATGGGAGGAAGAGAGCTCTGAAATTTCTCCTCAGTATTTTCCCTCATTTCATCTTTAAAATTAAATATCACAGAACAGGGAGCCTCCAGTTAGAAGATATCTGAGAACTTAACATAGGGGATGCAGCTGTGTCACAGTCCCCAGAAGGAGAGGGAATATTATTAGGGGTTAGTTGAATTAGTTATGGTAACACTGGCTACTGAAACAACCCTACAGGAACATAATAAAAGTTCATTTATTACTTGGGTAGAGTCCAGACTAGATGGTCCTGATTTGTATCAGGTGGCTCTCCTCCAGTATCTATTAAAGAACCTTGTCCTTCCTGGGGCCCTATCACCTTTCTTCCATGGCTTTCATGATTGTTATGGTTATTCTAGAAGAAGCATTGGTAAGAGGTTCTTATGGATCAGGCCCAGAAGAGGCTGACGACACTTCTGCTCATATTCTATGGCTAGAACTCTGTCACATGACTACACCAATAGCAAAGAAGGTTGGGAAATGTAGTCCTTTCTGTGAGGAGCAGAGGAAGAAGAAATGGGTTTGATGAATGCCAGCCAATGAAGAAATAGGGAAGGCATTCCAATAGAGGGGGCAGGGAGGGAAGACTGCTGTAGCATCGACAGGGAGCTACAAGCTATTTGGCATTGTCAGAAGCTGTGTAAAAGGCAAGGTTAAAGGTGGAAGGCCCACAGTATAGCATGAGCCTATCTCCCTGGTGTGGGACTAGCAGTGGTCGGAGCATTGAATTTGAAATCTGAAATGAACACAGATATGAGCTGCATAACAACACTTTGGTCAACAACAGATAACATGTAGGAGGATGGTCTGATGGGATTATAGTGAAGCTGAAAAATCCCTATCACCTAGTGGTGTCACAGCTGTTGTGAGGTCATAGAGCAACACGTTCATCACATGACTGTGGTGATGCTGGAGGAAGTAAACCCACTGCACTGCCAGTGGTATAAAAGTATACCACAGCACATAATTCTTTATAATTATCATAAATGCTAATGTTACTGCTCTCTATATTTTCTCTTCTATATTTTTACCATTATTTTAGAGTGTACATTTTCTACTTACTAAAAAATGTCCACCATGCTACACTGGTAGTAGCCTTGTGTATCTTGTGCTTACACATCTCTTGATTGCATCAAGAGGCCAGTTCAGGTGACTCACCTGGACCATCAAGGTTTAAGTCCATGTTATAATGTTCACACAATAACGATATCATCTCATCATGCGTTTCTCAGAATGCATGTCCATCACGAAGGGACATACGGCCAGGGGAGGGGTAGGAGCAAGTCTCTTTTTTCTTCTCTTCCCTGCCTTTAAAGTAATAAGTAATAAGATGAGGAACGAAGGGGGTGCAAGGAAGAGAAGGATGGAGTAGGGTGATCAGGCTGCCGTTGAGCTAAAGGCTCTGCGCCACTGCAGTCAATCAGAAACTCAGAGCTGACACTCCAGGTATAAAGAAGTAGCATTTTGTGGGAGTTTCTATTCTAATTTTCCCAGGAATTTCGTAGGCAGATGTGACATGTGACTGGACACGGGAAATGGAGGCACAATTCCTATTTTAACATGATCACCAGCAGGCATGCTACTAACCTGACTGTTCTCCCAGGCACACTCTCCTGCTAATGGCTTTCTCGGGCTCTTATTGCACTGCTTTATCTCCTCTTTCAAAATGCCTCAAGAAAGAGCCCAAAGCCTTCTAGGAAATCAGTGATATCCTCCTGAGAATGTAGTCCATGGCGGATGTGAGGTGTATTAAAGGGTAAAGGAATCAGCCATCTGCATTAACTAAGTCTAGCCAAGGAAATTGTTTCTGTCTGCCTGGGCTTGACAAATCAATTGATCTATTACACTATTCCCTGGGTTTCCTGAAAGCAAGCACTCAGCTTTTCCGCACAAATATATCCCAATATTGAACTCAAGTAATAGACGGAAGGTTATCAGTGATGATAAGAGAACAGAACCTTTCTCGAACATCACTTCTTAACATTAAATTGCTCTTACCCAAGCCGTTTAAAGGGAGGAACCTGCCTCTTTGCACCAAGCATCCCTTGTTTAGTCATGCTGTCCCTGTTGTCCCTTGCAGGCTGTACAAAGCATACTGCTAAAGAACACTAGCTAATGTCGCCAGCTTTCTTCCAGACTGCTTTTCCTCTTCTTGAGTCCCCTTTAATAATGTTCATGCAACTTCTCAGCCTTCATCCCTGCCCCCATCAAGTTCTGAACAAATTGTCCCAAGGCCACATGAACCAACCAGTGGTTCATGCACTCATGGGCAAGGCTAACTACCAAATTTGCAGAGCCCAGCACAAAAGGAAAAGGTGGTTGAAATAGGAGGGGAAAAGTAGCATTAAGTTACTAAAATGAAGACTTTTATATTATCTTGAGTAAAGAGAAATTGAACTTTTCAATTATTATCTTGAATTTTCCTGTTTACATTTGTATTGTGCAACATAATTTTTTAATTTAAATTTTTTGTTCTAATTAGTTGTACATGACAGTAGAATGCGTTTATACATCAATATAATTTTAAAAGCAATTATAAGTTTTAAATGCAAATGTAAAAACACTTAAACCAATAAAATTTTAAAAATAAAAATAACATTTAACTCTTATGTGGAATCACCCAAGTCACACAGTTTATATTTCATAGTCTCTATAAGTGTATATATTTTCATTTAGATTCCCAAAGTGGAAACACTGCACAAAATTAGAAACCAATAGAAAAACCTCTCTGTTTTTATTTCACTTCTGAAATGCACACATTCTACTATTCCTCCCTACCTTCAGCAAATTGATGAGAAAGGAAGGACTGAGAGGAATGAGAACCGTGGTTGCCCATTTTTTCCCCCTTTCCTTCTAGGTCATAATTTTTTAGTATGTGGTCAGCTGCCACAGGGCACTAACAACAGTAGGAAAAGACACGATAGGGTTCCTTGGCAATTCATGTTAGAATGCTCTTGCCTCTTCTCTACATTCAAAGCAAGCTCTGGTTGGAACAGAGAGCAGGGCCTCTCAGGGCTGTCTGCACCTCACTCACTCAACACATTTATTTTGAACTCCCATGCATGTGGCCCCACCAGGAGTCTAGGTTCATGATGCATCTCTAAGGCTAGCTGTGCATGAATGGGGCAGCAGGGCTCCGTGGAAGTGCAGGTTGCATGTGTCTCCTCCATTCCTTGCCCAGGCTCCAGAGTCCCGTCAGGCTTACAATACACAGGATCAAAGAAAAATATAATAAGAATTTCAGAACGGACATAGCAGAGCATGAAACGAAGCATAGAGTCCTTCTGAACTTGGCTCTTGATCTCCCACCCTGGAAGCCAGCCCTGATGGGAGAGCATATCCAGAGAGAAATCAACTGCATGTGGAAAATCATGCCTGCCTGCCTGATATTCCCAACCAGAATTTTGGCAACAGTTACTTAAGGCGTGAATACATCTTACATTATCTGGTGAATGTTAAAAATTCTTGGACCTTGTGGAGACACTAAAGTACAGGACATGAATATCGTGAAGTTACAATACTGTTAACTTAGTTGTCACTATTTTTAACATTCCTAAAAGACCATCTGAGGGATTTAAATATTAACTCCAGCAAAGAACTGATGAAAAGACTTAGTCTAGAATTACCTAGAGAATGATCATGTTTGTTCCAAACTGTGTTTTGGTCTCTAAGGCCCTATCTGTTCTCTTTCTGCAACGGTTACCGGGAAGTTATTTAGATAACCTGAAGGTTAATAACTGGAAGGTTATTTAGAACATGTGTTCCCTCCTCTCCTCCTTTTACACACTGGTTTATTTTCTAGGATTCATTATTCAAACCTGCTTTATCTATAAAGAAATTAATTCTTGGAGAGAGGTTGGACTGGGGGGGGGGAACCTTTTCGTTTTTAGGATGCTAGAGTCATATGTAAATTATTGTTGGTATTAATTCATGACTGGTTAATTTAAGCAAAAGCATAAAGAAAAACTATTGTTACAAAAGGCAGGTAGCTCATTAAATTGAAGGAAAAGCTGACCAATCAGACTTCAGAAGGTGCAGGAACAGAATCACTTCTGTGGATTTAATAGGGAAGGTCAAGTTTAGGTGGTGCTTTTACAGTGTTTACTACACCATCCCTTTTTCTAGAATTAAAATTCCAGAGGAATAAAAGAGAGAAAGAGAAGAAATTGGTCTAACTGGATGAAGTAGTGGGCTTGGCTTAGGGTGAGGGGATGTCTTAGCTTGGGAGTGACACTGATTTTGTCATTCCACAAGTCATGAGAGAAGTTTAATCTCTGGTAGGGCCACTATGACAAGATGCCATGCTTTGGCTGGCTTAAACAACATTCATTTTCTCACAGTTCTGGAGGATGGGAGTCCAAGATTGTGCTGTTGACAGGTTTGGCTTCTCCTGAGGCCTCTCTCCTTGGGTTGCTCACCCTCCTCACATGGCCTTTCCTCTGTGCACATCTCTGGTGTCTCTTCCTTATTCTTAAAATATCAAGAGTTGACCCGAATTGGGACACCACCCTCATGACCTCAGTTAAAGGCCCTGTCGACAAATACAATCACACTGGGGGCTGGTACTTTAGATGTGGATTTGAAAGAGGCACAATTCTGTTCCTAACACCCTATTGATAAGCATGCTATTGTCACCAAATGAAGGGGAAGGACCTACCAGGCGGGCAAGAGAAGCAGGTGCCCTTCATCTTGCTCCTCTGAACTGACATGATAAACACAAAGGTGCTGCCATTTCCAGTACATTTTTTGTTATTTATAAAATGATAATTTTGTTTTTTAATGGCATAAATGATTTCTGGTTGAGGGAGAAAGTTTAGGAAACTAGAGGAGTTAAAGCTTCCTCCCAATTAACCTCAGCTTCATTCCAAACCCACATCCCATTTCAATATTGTGAACAGAGCAAAGGAGAAGGAGGCATTGAGGAAAGGACACTCAGGGGAAGTGGGAGCTCAACAAATTACACCATACGGGGTGACCCTTCTCAAGCGCTGGCCAGTTTTCTTTAGAGAATCCTCAAGTTAAATAATATAGTAATACTCTTATGAGATTAACTAGAAACAAACATCTTACTGGCTCTCTCTCCTTTTCTGACATAAACTCTCTCAGTGCCTCCCTCTTTTTCCATCATCCCTTTTCCTAACTCCTACAACACCTGAAGAATTGGAGATCTGTCATGAGCATGTCAGCAATTAGGTTTGCATTGTTCTTTATCTCTTCATCTTTTTTTTTTAATGTTTCCCTCCCAACTTTATTAAGATATAATTGACTAAGGAAATGGTATATAATTAAAATATACACATGATATTTTGACATCTGTATACATTGTGAAATGATTAAATTGATCTAATTAATGTATCCATTATTTTATTTTTTAAATTTATTTTTATTGTAAATAAATGGGATACATCTTGTTTCGCTGTACATGAAGTAGAGGCATACCATTTGTGTAATCATACATTTACATAGGGTAATAGTTTTTGATTCATTCTGTTATTTTTTTCCTTCCCCCCACCCCTCCAACCCCTCTTTTCCCTCTATACAGTCCCTCCTTCCTACATTCTTGCCCCCCTCCTACCCCCCCCATTATGTGTCATCATCCGCTTATCAGCGAGATCATTTGTCCTTTGGTTTTTTGAGTTTGGCTTATCTCACTTAGCATGGTATTCTCCAATTTCATCCATTTGCCTGCAAATGCCATAATTTTATTTTTCTTTATTGCTGAGTAATACTCCATTGTGTGTATATATATATATATATATATATATATATATATATCAATCACAGTTTCTTTATCCATTCATCAGTTGAAGGACACTTAGATAGCTTCCACAATCTGCCTATTGTGAATTGAGCAGCTATGAACATTGATGTGGCTGTATCTCTGTAGTATGCTGATTTTAAGTCCTTTGGGTATAGGCCAAGGAGTGGAATAGCTAGGTCAGATGGTGGTCCCATTCCAAGTTTTCTAAGGAATCTCCACACTGCTTTCCAGAGTGGCTGCACTAATTTGCAACCACACCATCAATGTATGAGTGTACCTTTTCCCCCACATCCTTGCCAACACCTATGTTGCTTGTATTCTTGATAATCACCATTCTAATAGGGGTGAGATGGAATCTTAGTGTAGTTTTGATTTGCATTTCTCTAATTACTAGAGATGTTGAACATTTTTTCATGTTTGTTAGTTGCTTGTAGATCTTCTTCTGTGAAGTGTCTGTGCATTTCTTTAGCCCATTTGTTGATTGGGTTATTTGTATTCTTGGTGTAGAGTGTTTTGAGTTCTTTATACATTCTGGAAATTAGTGCTCTATCTGAAGTATGAGTGGCAGAGATTTTCTCCCACTTATCTCTTCATCTTTATCCACAATTCATGACTTTCATTCATCTGGAAATGGAACAGATGAAGCTACCTCTGCTAGAAGAGCTTTCTAGAAGGGGCTAGACAACATACCATAACATAAATGTAGATATATCACAAATAGTAGATAATGTGTGCCATGGCGAAAAAAGCAGAGTGGGGTAAGGAGGATGGGCAGTGTTGGAGGCTGGGGACATGTTGATATGCTAGAGCTGTTAAGGTGGGCCCTTTGAATCATCTCTAGTAGACCCTCAAGTTCCATTATCTGCTCTTTGCTCTGCTCTGTGCCCTACATGAACTGCTCAAATAGGCCCTCTTGAGTTGGCCTTTGCCTTCCCATAGGATTGAGCTAATGGATGACACTAGCAAGACAATGGAAGACAGTAGCACAAGAGAAAAGTAGCACATTAATTCTAGCACTAAACAGTCCCTGCCATTAAACTTCTTCCTTGCTACACTCAGATTGGCAGTGGCTAGAATCCTTACTGAGGGGTACAGTTCTTTCTGAGCTCCAATAACTATTCCCTCAACCTTGAGTTCCAATAAGTGCCTCCCCACTATTTCTGATCCCTTGGTGTTTCTCTGTTTCTATTGATTTCTATTAAGTCTGCCCACGCTTTTGTGAAATGCCCCTTTATTACATTCTCCAATTACCTCATTTGAATGTACAATGTGTTTCCTGCTGGAATCTTGACTTACATGGTAATTAGTCCTGAGATAAGTGGTCCCAGGATACAGCCTTCTTCTATGATTGGGTTGCCCATATTTGAGGAGTGTACAGCTAACCTCTTTGGGAGGAGGAAGATATATTTCATGCCATGAAAAAGTGTATCCTCTTACTTGGTTCTTATGCTGTACTCCCAAAATGTAGTAAAAACTGATAAACTCAATGGGCAGAATACTTACATTAGTTCCTCATCCTGTGTAGTGAGGATTATATTGATAGGAAGAATCAAGTGGAAGCTACAAAATAATAAACTCAAAGCAATGTGCTCTCTCTGGAGTATTGCAAAGATTAATGCCATGATCAGAGACTTGGGAGATGCAGGGGTGATTATTCCTACCACATCTCCATTTCGCTGGGCTGTTTGGCTGGTGCAAAAGCCAGATGGGTCTTAGAGAATAATTGTGGATTGTCACAGACTTTATCAGGTGGTTATGGCACTCACAGCTGAGGATTCAGGTGTGATATCTTCATTGGAGCAAATTAATAACCACTTTATCAGCTGGTTTTCAGCTATTGGTTTGCAAAAATTCTCAATAGACAGGTGGGAAAAGTGACTGTCAACCAGCCTCCTTCCACAGCCACAGTGATGTTTGTTCAATGAGCTTTTGTCCAGAGTGGTGAAAGAGACAGAAATGGTGGCTTAACATAGACTTCTCATCCTCAAGGCTGACTTGACTAGAGCCTCAACTAAGTCCCTCATAAAGCACCATTCCAGGAAATGGGCAGCAATTCATCCTCACAGGAATCGATATATATTCTAAATATGCATTTGTGTTTCTCTTTCAGAATTGTTCTCCAAGCATTCCCACGTATTGACCTATAGATGCCCTGTCTTGACATGTATCTCACAAAATGCTATGACTGTCTAATCCTCTTAGCTGGTGGCAATGGACTTTTGACCTTTTTGCCTTTAACTCAGAAACAGATGAATTTACAGATCATCAGAATGGCCTGATGAAGATAATTATAAACTTATGTCTTAAACCAGCAGTCAATAACTGGTTCCATCTTCCTTGTAATCAGAAATTCATGGGCCTAGGAACCAAAGGAAATAGAAGTGGTTGGATGAATGGTGTTAAGCAAAGATCTCAAGATTTGTGCCCTACCAGAAAACAGAATCAGCATTTAACTCAACTGAGTGTTGAGCCTATTCTTGGTCCATTTTTTGTCTTCCTGCCCCTGACCTAACAAACAAGAAGGTGGCGGTCACTTTACTGGCTAGGGTAACTGGTATAGTGAACCTGTCAAATCAACTTCTAAAAATACTGTAATAAGTTTATAACCAACTGAAATAAAGGTTTAAATAAACATAAACCACCAATATACCACAAAATAAGTGGTTAAATGCAAAATTTGAAAGATTTCTCCTTCTTAAGAGAAGCAAAGGGCAAAAGTCCTATCTCTTCTCTACCAAGGACAGCATCTGCCAAGATGTCCTCCCATCCTGGCACATATTCATTGGAATCTGCAAAACTTCCATAACCATCTCTGTAATTTGTTTTTCATATTCTACATAATCTTTATTCATAGACACATCAGTGTTTTATGATTGGCCCATAAAGTGAGCTTAATGCCAACAGCATACAAGCTTTAGCCAAGACTAAAACAATTGCCAGCAATTTTTGTTTGGGGAAGAAGGCATTTTTTTCCCCTATTTGCAGCAATTTTTTACTCCAGGATGTTTAAAGCACCATGATTCTGCAATAACACTGTGCTGACTGGTCATTAACAGAAATGACCATCAAAATGCCTGGCCTGTTGTGTCTTCCAGACATGGTGTCATTGCAGTTCAGTAATGTCAAGGTCACAGGGTCAGGAGTGGGGAAGCAGTAAGAGCAAAGAAACAATATGGTTTGTTAGTTGGGGTGCTGTCCATCACCAGAGGCAGAGAGGTTTGGCAAGGGAAAAATCTGGCTGTCCTTTGTCTGAGGGTAGAGAATGGCATCCAGAAAATTTTCAAAGCTGCATTCGAAACTAAAGACAAATGGAACCTGGGATTATACCAGCTAGAATAGACCTACAGGTGCAGTGGTTTCAATTGTCACCTGAAAGCTACTGTCAACTTTTAAGAAGAAGGTACCTGGAGCTGGGGTTGTGGCTCAGTGGTAGAGTGCTTGCACAGCATGTGTGAGGCACTGGATTTGATTCTCAGCACCACATATAAATAAATAAAATAAAGGCCTATTGACAACTGAAAGTAATAATAATAAAAAAAGATAGAGCTACATGCTCAGCTTTACCACAGTGAGCCAGATGCTCCGGGTTTAAATGGCCTTTACTGCTCACATCTTCTAATAAAGGCAATCAATGTTGCCAGTTGGTTAGAGCTTGGGTAAAGAGTATAAATCTTAATTCTAGCATCTCTTAGCTGTGAGACCTAGGTCCACTCGTATACCTTTTCCAAATTCTTAGTGTTCTCCTAAAGAAAATGTGAATCATATCTACTTCACATGGATGTTATAAGGATTTGATGAGATTATGTTTGTAAATCAACTTAAAATATAGCTATGCTTATCAAGACTCAATAAGTGGTACTGATGTTGATGTTGTTGTCATTGATGATGATGACGATGATGGTGAAGGCAATTTCTCCAAGGTCCAGAGGAACAGAAGATTCAAAATGTCTTGGAGCTAGTCTCCTTTGTCATGCATTTTTCATTAACTGAGCTGGGCAAAAACTATACGAAGAGACACCAACATGGTAAAAATGAGAAGTATATATCAAAGTCATTGGCATTAAGTACAGTCAAAACCGGGAGAATGGAAGAGTACCTATATGACAGGAGGAAGAAGTATAATACATGGGAAGAATAGTCGCAGGAAAATGATGAGCTAGTGGAACTAGGAATGGAGAAAAATAGAGATTGGTGGGGGTTCTTAAAGCTATTTCCAAATCCAAGAGAGAAGTGATTTAAAGAGGGGATATTTGTAGAGGAGTCATATGGAATGAAGACTGAGAATGTTGTTCGAGTTGGAAGGCAGAAAGTCTCAGTCTCACGAAATGAGCAGTGTCTGTAAGTGGCAGCCTGTACCAGTCAGAACTCAGTGAAGCAAATCCAGTAGAAGATGTACGCAGATTATGCACATTAATTATACATATCATAATATTAATTTGTATTAACAATATTGAGGGATTTATTATAGGTAATCGACTTGCACAATGTGGAGACTGATTTGGCAAGCCCAGAGACTGTAGGAAGAGACCACAAGCAGGCAGGAATCCCACAGGGATGAGCTGAAACTTGTCCATAGTCAGGTTTTGGAAGTGGAAGGTCCAAAGGGAATGGAGAGCCACTACAGGGTCAGCAGCTGTTTGCTATCCCTACCTCCTAAGGCCTATGCCCTCTTTAAAGGCTTCCACTGATTAAGTTGTGTCTCCTGAGGTTCATATCCTTTTTGATGAGCTTAAAGGCAACTGATAAGACAGGTGACAGCTGTAAAATCCCTTCACCGCAGCACGTAGATTAGTGTTTGATTATGTAACAGGGAGAATAGTTACAATTCTCATGAAAGACACCATGAAATTCCCATGAAAGAGTGTGCCTTGTAGCCTGCCCTAAGGGGGAACATACTAGAGAGACCATTCTGGAGACTAGTTTAGCTTAGCCCAGTTGACACATTGCAGAAGCATTACACAAGGACTGTGTGTAAAAACTTCAGGAATAAAGCTAAAGAGACATTTGCAGCTAGAAAAAGAAACAGCTAGAAGAATGGTTTCAATGGAGAATAAATGAATAAAAATGTAGTTGGAAAGGATAAGTAGGCATCAAGGTCAGTATTGCCCGGGGAAGGACTTGGTGTGGGAAGAAGTAATCCACTATGGTCCCTGAGCCTCCCTACACATTCTTGGGTATGCCCAAAATGCAAGGTCCTGGCTGGCCACTTTTTACCTGGGCCAGTTTTCAGAGTTGTGTATGCAGTAGGCAGTCTTGAAGGATCAGGTAGCATCCTTTTTTAAAATATTTTTTTATTTTTACAGACACATTTAGCATCTTATGCAGGCAAAGAATGGACTTGCTTTTGATTGCTACAAATGCAGTGAATTCCCCAATTTCGATGTCTCCCTCCTGCAATGCAGCTCACTGATGAGCAGGCACACATCATTGGCTCTCTGTGTCATCCCCATTGGACTTGGAGGAATGAGGGTGAAGAACCAACAGACACAAACCAACATGAAGCTATGGCTACTCTTTGGCCATAAAATCTTTTGTCTCTGGCTTGGGAATCTTATGTCTTCTACTAGCATCCATAAAATAGCATCCTAGTTTATTAGTTTCTAAGCAGGGGAAAATCCCAGACCCTTTACAATTCTTGACACTGGGTAAAGAGAAACAACTTTTTAGTAACTACTGAAAGCACTAGACTTTATATCTAGCAGAAAACTATACACAACTATTTTTTTCTTATTCGTTTGTTTGTTTAAATAAGCTCTGACTTTCTTCAGAACACTGTTGTTTGGTTCATACAATCTAGAAAGAGAACTAAGCATATTTACATCTAATGCCCAAATTGAGTATCAAATGGATTATATGACCAGTGATAGTGTGGTGATCCTGTTTTAGAATCATAAGATCTGGACTTGAGATCTTGTAAGCTCTGTTCCTTATTTTTCTCAAATGAAGTGGGGATAGTAACAAGTGACTTTTATAGTATTGCCTCATGAATGAAGTGAGACAACACATGTAATACAAAGGGCCCAGGATACAGCAGGCTCCTTGTAAATGCCTCTTACCATTTCTACTTCATACACAGTCTTAAAATTGTTTTCTAGGTGTTATGTGTGTGTTGAATGCATTTTTACTCCAACCAGCGACATTCAGTACAAAGTCTGCCCTTTAGATATTTTTAAAAAGATCCAACCATTGGTTGATTTCCATATTTCTCTCTCAAGATTTTAGCTACTTCAATTCTAATCTTTTCCCTTTTACTCTGTTTCAATTCATACTTTGCTTAAATGTGCTGCTTTTTGTGTGCAATTTTTAAGTACTTAACATTTTATAAAGAATACTCACCTTTATTGTCTTAGGTGAACATCCTTTAATGCACTGTTACATATGGCAGCAATATCATACCCTCACTCTGCAGACTATGGAACCCAGATTCTACTGCTATGGTTTGGCTCTTACGTATCTCCCAAATGACCATATGCTAACAGCTTGGTCATAAGCCTGTGGTACTATTGGGAGATGGTGGAAGCTTTAGGAGGTGGAGCCCAGTGGAAGAAAGTTAGGTCATGGGAGGCATGCCCTTGAAGGAGACTGGTCTGGGGACCCTGGCTGCATCTTATCTCTCTTTTTTCCTTTCTGGCCACCATGCAAATGCATCCTCCTCTGCCACATATTCCTACCATGTTGTGCTGTGTTGACACAGGCCCAAAGCAATGTGACCAAGGGACCAGGGACTGAAATCTCTGAAATCATGAATGAAAACCAAACTTTCCTCCTCATAAGTTGATTATTCTGGGTGTATGTCCTTGTGATGGAAAGCCAACTAATACAGTTTTGGTATCACCCAAGGTCTCATCATAGGTAGATCCGAGGGCCCTGACTCTGAGCTTCTTTCCCTTCCCACTTCACCTGCTGCCTGCTCTATCCATTTGTCTTTTCTGCCCCTGTTTTCCCCAACTCTGGGCTTGTTTTTCCAAGGTCTTTTTCTGACATTTTTGCAATGACCCTGTGTTTTCGCTGAGGTTCTTTCCACTTCCAGGGACAGAAATCTCACTCTAACGAGATTGATTGGCTCATGTACAGAGGGGGAGGTGTTAAGTGGTGCAGGGCACAGCTGGGGCTGAGGACTCAGAGCCGTCAGGGTTTTTTCCTCCTCTGTATTTCTCAACCCTGTCTCTTTCTAGTTTGGGGCTTTCTTCACTTCCTGCAGATGTGTTCCCTTTTTGTGGCAGAAACAGGCACCACATACATCTCCACAGCTTGATATTCCAAAGGAAAGAGAGAAAAGCATGCTCTTCATCTGTCCTTACAAATGAAAGTAGCTCCATCTGGTCTGGCTGTCCATTGATGAACCCAATCACCAGCCAGGGTCACAGTCACAAATCTGTTCCTTCAATTAAGGTGGGGTTCTATGCCTGGCAGCTTACCAGAGTCTCTGGATCAGGATGGGGGAAGCATGCCTCTGAGGAAAAGAGCAGGGGAAGCAGGGCACCTGACAGTAAAACAAACTAAGACAAAAACCCATAGGCATGCCAACCAAACCTGGCCCGCTCCATTGTCTCAGAAAATTCAAATTCTAAATATTATAAAAACCAGTGCAGATTTTCCTTGAAGTTTCACATGAAATTTTATTCTCCACAGTACAGACTATGTGTTAAAATTCACGTGATTTAATTTAATATCTGTGAAAGCCTTTCCATAAAAATAAATTTAAACTGAGGAGGGGAAGTATTTGTCAGACTACACGCCCTGATTTGGAGTTTGGGAAGTGTGGTCCTCTTCATGGGTAAGGACAGCAGAGTCTGTGGGCAGCAGTGTGTCTCTCGTTCCTACACCTGCCCACCTACAGGGCTCCATTTCTTGGCAGGGGAGCCAGACTGCTTGAACACTCATGAATATATATTTAATAGTGCAACATTTTTGCTATGTCAAGGAGATTTCAAAATACTAAATTTAAAGTAAACCTTAATAACTGAAGTAAGAGAGGGAAAGCAGAGGAAATAAAATTCTCAAGTTAAGAAGATACATTACAAAAGTGCTGAAGACAAATATGCCTACAGACTTCCAAAACAGATGTTTATTGTTTTATATTCTCTCTTTCTCTGTCTCCTCCTCCCTCTCTAATCTAGATGTACCAGAAAAATTAGTGAACAGTGGTAGTAAATGACAATGCTAATGATATTATTATTACTAAGAATAACCATCAATGGAGCACTCGTTATGTGCTGAACATGTGTATTTTTAAATTATGTAATATCTCATTTAATTCTTATAATCACACAATATAATCTGTAAATTATAAGAGACTGATTTAGGGACACTAAGTATCTTGTCCATGTTTATTCAATTGATAATACTTTTATTAGTTTCCTATTGCTGCTGCAACACACTACCATAAACTTCATGGCTTAAAAATCAATACATATATTATTATACAGCTCTGAAAGTCAGAAGTCCAAAATAGATTTCACTAGACTAAAGCCAAAGTGTTAGCAGGACTACTTCCCTTTTTGGAGGGTCTCGGTCAGAAATCATTTCTTTCAACTTCAAAAGGTTGTCCACATTCCTTGACTAGTGGCCTCCTTCCATTATCAAATACCTGGCTGAATCTTCTCACTTGGCCATCTCCATATTTCTCCATCTTCCACCTCCATCTTCCACTTTTTAGAATCCTGTGATTACATTGGGACTTTGGGAGAGTCCAGGATAATCTCTTTATACTAAGGTCGAACCTTAATTCCATCCACTCCATTAATTGTCCATTGTCATGTAGCCTTACAAATTCTCAGGTTCTAGAGATTAGGATTTGGACATTTATATGGAGCCATTCTGCCCACCCAAGACTGCCCTGGATTACCCTTCTCTTGCCCCTTTTGGTTTCTCCCTTTCTCCTGACCTTAGGACTTGGTAATTGAACCCCTAGCCCCAGCTTTACCCTTCAGCACTCTCTAAAGATTCTGGCTATGCTCCCAGCACCTGCACCTACACCTACATTTTTAGGCTCCTAGTACTTCAGTTAAGACAGCTCAGTCCCAGATGCACATACACACATTTATAGATAAATACAAATAAATGTCCTCCAGGGAACCTCAGAATAGCATGAGCTTCTCTGGTTCTTAGTTTACTACACGTTTGTTGTGCCCCACTACATGTCTGAGGTTAAAGATAGTCCCTGCTATCAAGATGTTCACAAAGGGAAACCAGTGACCTTGTGATAATGCACAGGACCTTGTGATAATGCACGGGGTGCTGTGGAAGGAAAGAGGAGTGGGGGTGGGAGAGGGGTATCTTAGGGAAAGAGCCAAATAGTGGGGATGCCTCACAAGATTTCTAAGGTGTGGATAGAAGTTATTCAGGCAGAGTAGAAAGGGGACAGACTCTAGACAGCAAGTGCATGAACATGGAAGGTGAGTGTTCAGCATTTGGAGACTGCAGCTGCCTGGAACGGAGGGACCATCAACCCTGTTGGAAAGGGGGCAACAGTGGCTTGAGGAGAAAGCAGGCTTACTAGTTAGGGCCAAGACGAAAATATTAAAAGACTCCAAAATGCAATGGCCCAAAGAAGAGAGATTTTTATTTCCTTTCTTACACTTTCTGGCTGACCTGGAGTGGCAGGAGGTTTGCTCTAAAAATACCTGAGAGTCATCTTGTTCTTGTACATTTACCCAGTAGAGGATGGGGTCACAGCCATTTCTGTGTTCCATGTTCAATGAGTAGAAAAATGAAGCCCCAGCCAAGAGATTTTTTATTAAGCAAATGAAGTGCAAACTTTATCATGTGACCACCTTTAAACTTATGGGAAATATGATTAATGGCTGGACAATCCTGAGAGAATCAAGAGCAGATTGGACATGGGTGTGGCAACAAAAACTGCCCCAACAGGAAAGGAAGGCAGGATTGATTAGAAGGATAGAGTTCCTTTATATTAGGTAGAGGGGAGTGAAGGGAGAGGAAGGGGTATGGAGGAAGGAATGGTAGTAGAGTGAAACAGACATGATTACCTTATGTACGTGTATGACTGACTGCATGACAATATGATCCTGCAATACATATAATCAGAAAAATGAGATTATACTCCACTTTTGTATGATCTATCAAAATGCATAAATGTATTCTACTGTCATGTACAACTAATTAGAACAAATAAAATTTTTTAAAAATTTAAGAAAGGAGCCCAGCCCCCTCCGGTGGGAAGCGCCTCTCTAGGCTAGCTTCCCGGGGCCGACCGCCCAGTGAGAGCCTCCTGACACAGAGCCAACCACGGGTCCCCAAGCCAGCGGAGACATCCGATACACAAGCGGCTTCTGGGACCAGGGCTGAGCAGCCAGAGACCTCTCCAGGCAGCATTGTCCCCCTCCAGCTGCAGGCTTTTTCCACGGGGCAATCCAAGATGGCGGACTAGAGGGTGACTGCATCTCCAGTTGCCCCAGAACCCAGGATCCAAGAAGGGGAGGCATTGAGAGTCTTGGACTAAAATAGAACCACGGGGTGAGTCTCCCCCACCCAGCGAAGCTCAGCTGGGTGGCAGGCCCGGATTCGAGTGGCTTATTAGAGTGGGACAGGGCAGATAGCGTCTCTCCCAGGCAGCTCGCTGCAGTCTGGCGGTGGGCTCCGCCCACAGGGACAGATCCTCCAGCCTCTCGGAACAGGCCCCCCAGTGAGAGCCCTTCTGTACAGAAGAAGCGCGGCCAGCTCCGGCCCGCCACAGCCAGCTAGAGCCCACCCCACTGCCAGCTCCAGCCCACCTGCAGGTTGCTTCAGTGACGAGCACAGGGCGCCAGGGACTTCCCCAAGCAGCCCAGCCCCCCTCCAGCGGGAAGCGCCTCTCTAGGCTAGCTTCTCGGGGCAAATCACCCAGTGAGAGCCTGTCTACACAGAGCCAGCCACAAGTCCCCAAGCCAGTGGAGACCTCCAACCTACAACTAGCCTCTGGACCAGGGCTGTGCAACAAGAGACCTCTCCAGGTCTCTCTCCCTGTAACCAGTAGCGGGCTAGGGGCAGCGTTCTTCGGAAGCACTGCATTATCAAATTAATCCAAGACTTCTGGCTACTGAAGGCTGGTAGGTGATACACTGGAAATCTACAGGGTCACTCTAAGCCAATAGAGGAAATCTACAATATCACAGAGTCCCATAGACATCTGACCAATATGAGAAAACAAGGGAAGAAAATGTCCCAAACAAACCTAGATACTATATCAATAAAACCCAATGACAACACAGCAGAAGAAATGTCCGAAAGGGAGTTCAGAATGTACATAATTAAAACAATCAGGGAAGCAAATGAGGAGATGAAAGAACAAATGCAGGCATTAAATGAACGCACTAATCAACAGTTAAAAGAGCAAATAATGGAAGCAAAAAAGCATTTCAATAAAGAGTTAGAGATACTGAAAAAAAAAACAAACGGAAATCCTTGAAATGAAGGAAACAATAAACCAAGTTAAAAACGCCATAGAAAGCATAAACAATAGGATAGATCACCTGGAAGACAGAACTTCATATATTGAAGACAAAATATTTAATCTTGAAAACAAGGATGACCAAACAGAGAAGATGGTAAGAAATCATGAACAGAATCTACAAGAATTATGGGATATCATGAAGAGGCCAAATTTAAGAATAATTGGGATTGAGGAAGGCTTAGAGAAACAAACCAAAGGAATGAACAATCTATTCAATGAAATAATAGCAGAAAATTTCCCAAATCTCAAGAATGAAATGGAAAACCAAGTACAAGAGGTGTATAGGACTCCAAATATGCAAAATTACAACAGACCTACACCAAGGCACATTATTATGAAAATACCTAACATTCAAAATAAAGACAGAATTTTAAAGGCCGCGAGAGAAAAGAATCAGATTACATTCAGGGGGAAACCAATAAGAATATCAGCAGATTTTTCAGTCCAGACCCTAAAAGCTAGAAGGGCCTGGAACAACATTTACCAAGCCCTGAAAGAAAATGGATGTCAAGCAAGAATTTTATACCCAGCAAAACTTACTTTCAGATTTGACGATGAGATAAAATCCTTCCATGATAAACAAAAGCTAAAGGAATTTACTAAAAGAAAGCCAGCATTACAGAACATTCTCAGCAAAATATTCCATGAGGAAGAGATGAAAAACAACGATGAAAATCAGCAACAGGAGGAACTAGCCTAAAGGGATAGACAAATAAAGGAGAAACCAAATCATGTCAAAAAACAAAAATGAGTCCAATGACTAGGAATACAAATCATATCACAATAATAACTGTGAATGTTAATGGCCTGAATTCATCAGTCAAAAGAATAGACTGGCAGATTGGATTAAAAAGAAAAATCCAACAATATGCTGCCTGCAAGAGACCCATATCATAGAAAGAGATACCCATAGACTAAAGGTGAAAGGATGGGAAAAAACATACCATGCACACGGACACAGCAAAAAAGCTGGAGTATCCATCCTCATTTCAGATAATGTGGACTTTAAGCCAAAACTAGTCAGAAGGGATAAAGAAGGACATTACATACTGCTTAAGGGAAGCATAAATCAGCAAGACATAACAATCATAAATATCTATGCCCTGAACATTGGCTCATCCATGTATGTCAAACAAATCCTTCTCAATTCCAGAAATCAAATAGACCACAACACAATAATACTAGGCGATTTTAACACACCTCTCTCAACGCTGGATAGATCGTCCAAACAAAAATTGAATAAAGAAACCATAGATCTCAATAACACAATCAACAATTTAGACTTAACCGACTTATATAGAATATACCATCCAACAAAGAACAAATACACTTTCTTCTCAGCAGCACATGGATCCTTCTCTAAAATAGACCATGTTTTATGCCACAAAGCTACTGTTAGCAAATACAAGAAGATAGAGATACTACCTTGTACTCTATCAGATCATAATGGACTGAAATTAGAAATAAATGACAGAATAAAAAACAGGAACTTCTCCAATACTTGGAGATTAAATAATACACTATTATACGATGAATGGATAACAGAAGACATCAGGAGGGAAATTAAAAAATTCTTAGAAGTAAATGAGAACAAAGACACATCATATCAAAATCTCTGGGACACTGTGAAAGCAGTACTGAGAGGGAAATTTATTTCATGGGGTGCATTCAACAAAAGAAGTAGAAATCAACAAATAAATGACTTAACACTACAGCTCAAAGCCCTAGAAAAAGAAGAGCAGACCAACACCAAAAGTAGTAGAAGACAGGAAATAGTTAAAATCAGAGCTGAAATCAATGAAATTGAAACAAAAGAAACAATCGGAAAAATTAACAAAATAAATAGTTGGTTCTTTGAAAAAATAAACAAAATTGATAAACCCTTAGCCACGCTAACAAAGAGAAAAAGGGAGAAAACTCAAATTCCTAAAATTCGGAATGAACAAGGAAATATCACAACAGACAGGAGTGAAATACAAAACATAATTAGAAGCTAATTTGAAAATCTATACTCCAACAAAACAGAAAACCTCGAAGACATCAACAAGTTTCTAGAGACATATGAATTACCTAAACTGAACGAAGAAGACATACACAACTTAAATAAATCAATTTCAAGCAATGAAATAGAAGAGGTCATCAAAAGCCTACCAACAAAGAAAAGTCCAGGACCAGATGGGTTCTCAGCCGAGTTCTACAAAACCTTTAAAGAAGAGCTCATTCCAATACTTCTCAAAGTATTCCATAAAATAGAAGAGGAGGGAACCCTCCCAAACTCATTCTATGAAGTCAATATCACCCTGATACCTAAACCAGACAGAGATACATCAAGGAAAGAAAATTTCAGACCAATATCCTTAATGAACATCGACGCAAAAATTCTCAACAAAATTTTAGCAAATTGCATACAAAAATATGTTAAAAAGATAGTGCATCACGATCAAGTGGGTTTTATCCCAGGGATGCAAGGTTGGTTCAACATCCAGAAATCAATAAATGTCATTCACCATATCAACAGACTAAAAGTTAAGAATCACATGATTATTTCAATAGATGCAGAAAAAGCATTTGATAAAATACAGCATCCCTTCATGATCAAAACACTAGAAAAAATTGGGGTAGTGGGATCATTCCTTAACACTGTGAAGGCCATCTATGCTAAGCCCATGGCCAATATCATTCTAAATAGTGAAAAACTGAAAGCATTCCCCCTAAAAACTGGAACAAGGCAGGGATGCCCTCTTTCACCACTTCTATTCAACATTGTTCTTGAGACTCTAGCCAGAGCAATTAGACAAACCAAAGAAATTAAAGGGATACGAATTGGAAAAGAGGAACTCAAACTATCCCTGTTTGCTGATGACATGATTATATATTTAGAGGATCCTGGAAATTCCACCAGAAAACTCTTAGAACTCATAAGTGAATTCAGTAAAGTAGCAGGTTACAAGATCAATGCTCATAAATCCAATGCATTTTTATACATAAGTGATAAATCTTCAGAAAGAGAAATTAGGAAAACTACCCCATTCACAATAGCATCAAAAAAAATAAAATACTTGGGAATCAATCTCACAAAAGAAGTGAAAGACCTCTACAATGAGAACTACAGAACACTAAAGAAAGAAATTAAAGAAGACCTTAGAAGATGGAAAGATCTCCCATGTTCATGGATAGGAAGAATTAATATTGTCAAAATGGCCATACTACCAAAAGTGCTATATAGATTCAATGCAATTCCAATTAACATCCCAATGATGTACCTTACAGAAATAGAGCAAGCAATTATGAAATTCATCTGGAAGAATAAGAAACCCAGAATAGCTAAAGCAATCCTCAGTAGAAAGAGCGAAGCAGGGGGTATCGCAATACCAGATTTTCAACTCTATTACAAAGCAATAGTAACAAAAACGGCATGGTATTGGTACCAAATTAGACAGGTAGATCAATGGTACAGAATAGAGGACACGGACACAAACCCAAATAAATAGAATTTTCTCATACTAGACAAAGGTGCCAAAAATATGCAATGGAGAAAAGATAGCCTCTTCAACAAATGGTGCTGGGAAAACTGGAAAACCATATGCAACAGAATGAAATTAAACCCTTATCTCTCACCCTGCACAAAACTCAACTCAAAATGGATCAAGGAACTCGGAATCAGACCAGAGACCCTGCATCTTATAGAAGAAAAAGTAGGTCCAAATCTTCAACTTGTCAGCTTAGGAGCAGACTTCCTCAACAGGACTCCCATAGCCCAAGAAATAAAAGCAAGAATCAACAACTGGGATAGATTCAAACTAAAAAGCTTTCTCTCAGCAAAGGAAACAATCAGTAATGTGAAGAGGGAGCCTACAGAGTGGGAGAATATCTTTGCCAATCATACTTCAGATAGAGCGCTAATATCCCGAATCTATAAAGAACTCAAAAAACTCTACACCAAGAATACAAATAATCCAATCAACAAATGGGCTAAGGAAATGAACAGACACTTCACAGAAGAAGATGTACAAGCAATCAACAGATATATGAAAAAATGTTCAACATCTCTAGTAATAAGAGAAATGCAAATCAAAACTACCCTAAGATTTCATCTCACCCCAATTAGAATGGCGATTATCAAGAACGTAAGCAACAATAGATGTTGGCGAGGATGTGGGGAAAAAGGTACACTCATACATTGCTGGTGGGGTTGCAAATTAGTGCAGCCACTCTGGAAAGCAGTATGGAGATTCCTCAGAAAGCTTGGAATGGAACCACCATTGACCCAGCTATCCCACTCCTTGGCCTATACCCAAAGGACTTAAAATCAGCATACTACAGAGATACAGCCACATCAATGTTCATAGCTGCTCAATTCACTACAGCCAGATTGTGGAACCAACCCAGATGCCCTTCAGTTGATGAATGGATAAAGAATCTGTGGCATATATATACAATGGAATATTACTCCGCCATGAGGAATGACAAAATTATGGCATTAGCAGGCAAATGGATGAAATTGGAGGATATCATGCTAAGTGTGATAAGCCAATCTCAAAAAACTAAAGGACGAATGATCTCGCTGATAAGCGGATGAGGACATACGGGGGTGGGGGGTAGGAGGGGTTATTGTTAGGGTTAGGGTTAGGTTTAGGGTTAGGGATAAGGAGGGTGGTAAGAATGAGGAAGAAAGGAATGTATAGAGGGAAAAGAGGGGTGGGAGGGGGGAAGGGAAAAAAATAACAAAATGAATCAAACAACATTGCCCTATGTAAATTTATGATTTTTAATTAAAATTAAAAATTAAAAAAAAATAAATAAAAAAAATTTAAGAAAGGACACTGTAGGTTATGTAACAGAAGTTCAACTGTATCTTGAAAGCAATGAGACATCATTAAGGGGTAACTGATTTAATTTCAAAAATGCAAATTCTAACACAAACAAGGACAGCACACTGGAGAAAAAGCAACACTAAGAAGTAGGGAGCCCACATAAGATGTATATTTTATTCAGTAGTCTAGGATATGGAGAAATTATAGGAAAAGAAGAAGAGTAGATGGAATTGAGAACTATTTGGGGAATATACAGGTCTTGTGACTGCCTTGCTGTGGGATGAGGGTAGAAAGAGGAGTTCAGGGTGATTCTAAAGTTTCTGAGCAAAAAGAGTGAATGGAAGAGGCACTCACCAAAATGTCTAATATAAACAGAGAAATATAATGAAGCAATCAGATGTATTCTTTAGAGTCCTAAAGAATAGTCTACCCTGAAGACATAGATTGTACTGTGCCCAGTATGTGACTGGTCCTTGAGACCCTGAGAGTCAATGAGACCTCTCAAGGAGAGGGGATCAAGTGAGCAAAGGCTCAGAGGTCTGGGGGGAAAAGTAAGAGCCAGCAGTTTGCAAAGAGACAGCGTCTAAAATGAGGATGTGCTAAACTGTTAAATACCACAAAGTAGTTGAATAAAATATGCGTTGCAAATTCATCCTTTGATTTGGCACTCGAAGCTTATCCATAGATCAGCGTGGGGAGAGCAGTTTCAATGGGGTGTTGGAGTCAAAGCTGGTGGAGAAGTGCAGATAAGGAGTACAGACTGTCAAAGGGTTCCAAGATGTTTGGCTATAAGGTGGTGTCTGCTTTCTTTTAAATTATTATTATTTAATATGGAAAAGTTGGAGAGAAAAGGGTTGAAGATAAATGAGAGTGGAGAGTAATTACCTAAGAAAGTAGTTAAAAGGAGGGAGAGAATGGAAAATCAATTCAGTCACAGAAGACAGACCCAGAGCCATAAAACAGCATTTCAGTCTTCAATTGAGAGGCATAAAGAAAATGCCAGAGAAGAGGTCAAACATCAACATAAAGATAGAAGACAGGGGGCAGTAATGCCCACTGTTGGTCCAACGGTTTGAAAAGGTATTGTTAGATGTAGGACATAGACCAAAACCCAAAGAGTTGGGAAATTTTCTAGGATTAGAACATTTAACCACAAGGAAAATTACAATATGAATTGAGTCAAATTATTACTGTGATATGTAATTAATGTAACTAATTCCCTACAGGTACAAACAGAATTACCAGAACAGCTATAAAATGATGCACTGAAATGAGGTCAATTTGCTTTCTTCCATTATCTCTCCCCCAACAAATGTATCCCCCTGAAACAGATTCTGTACTAAATTATCCTAATGATGGACCTGCTCTGACTTGGGGTTTTCCCTCTTCCTGTGGTCTTATCTGATTTTCTAACTCACTGAGTTCCACCTTGTGGTCTACAGTATTCCCCTGAGGACATTTTAGGCATTTACATCCTAGCTTCATTAAAGTATCTTCACTATACTTTTGCATTACATCAATAGTCTGTTCATTCTAGACTTCTCATTTGGCAATAAATTAATTAGTATATGATTTTGAAAGTGTAAATACAAATACACTCACAAAGTGCATTGGAGTTGAAAGAAGAAAAAAGCAGTTTGTGTTTGCCTAAAGCTGAAAAACCATGCAGTATGCTAAGCATTGAATCTATAAAGATGAATTCAAATTGGTTGCTGCTCACCCAAATGATATATGTGAATTTCCCAGTGCAATGCTTGGTTCATTACAGGTACTTAAATGCTGGTTCTCTCTCTTTCTTCACAATCCTTCACAGACTTCACTATTAAGTGAAGGAGACAAGCATAATTCAATACTTATAAATGAAGAGGAAGTGGACTTTAGAAAAAAATGGAACTTCACATGTGAAGGAATATAGGCACAGAAAAGCACAGAGTTCAAGGAAGAATGACAAGAAGCAAGTTCACACTGCAATGTTCTCCAGGATCTTATTAATGACCACATTTATATTTTGGGAAATTACTCACTCAAATTGTTTGTCTTGAGCTTTCATTTAATAGAATCTAGGCTGAGCCAGGCACTGCAAGCCTGTAATCCTAGCAGCTTGGGAGGCTAAGGCAGGAGGATCACAAGTTCAAAGCCAGTCTCAGTAATTTAGGGAGGGCCTCATTTACTTAGTGAGACCCTGGCTCAAAATAAAAAAAAATAAAAAGGGCTGGAGATGTGCCTTGGTGGTAAAGCACATCACGCAGTACAACAATAACAACAACAAAAATCTAGGCTGAAACATTTCTCAAGAGAAGGCAATTTTTTTCTGCACAATTGCTGTAGCATTCCCATTTGACTATTAACTTAGAAAAATTTTAAAGTTTTAGTTATCATCTTTTTCAGTTACAAATTTTGAAAATTTGATTCTTTGTACCTTTCTACTTCTCTACCTATATCTCCTCTCTTGTTATTCATTGTTTACATATTTTTTTTACTTCACAGAACTGTTATAAATGGCTGCTTCAAGCCCTTTTTTGCTAATTCATATATATGAATAATCTCAGGGGTGGTCTCAGTTGATATTTCTTTTCTCTTGAGAATGTGTTCTGTTGTTTTGGCTATTTGTAATTTGAATAATTTCTCATTATACCCTGGACATTGTGAATATAAAGTCACAGAGATTCTAAGCTGTGCTATTTAGCTTCAATGAGGAAAACCATTAAGTACAAACTATTTGGAGTGGCTACTTGTGTCTCCATTAAAATCTTTTGTTTTTATTTAAGCTTCTTTTAATCTATGCTTACAATGTGGTTCAAGGACTGGCCAGAATTGAAAGCAGGAAAAATTTGAGAATCCCCTCTCCTTTCCCTTCCTGAATTCTCTTTCTTTCCTATGGCCATGATTTCCTTGGATTTAAATTCTCATTCCCTAGGCCAGAAAAACTGTGATTTTTTTCCTACTAGGACTCTGACACCCTGTGGGCCACTTCAACTATATTGGTCTATAGGTGAAAAGCTGTCCCTATCATCCCCCTCCTCTGAGCATGTATTATTCCCCCTGAATCTTCTCATTTTTCTTACACTCAAAGACCTGGAAGCTGCTTCTTGCATTATGTCCAAAACTTAACATTGTTCTGTTCAGAAAGGTCAGTTTGGGAAGATCTTATTCAGCCCTTATCAGAAGCAGAAATAAGAAATCTGACATTGATCCAGTTGGATTTCAACCTGGAATTAGAATAATCAATTGCATTAGTCATGTTTTCATCACTGTGACCAAAATATGCAACAAAAACAACTTAGAGGAAGAAAAGTTTATTTTGGCTCATGGTTTCAGAGGTTCAGTATATGGTGGGCTGACTCTATCGCTCTGGGCCCAAGGTGAGATATAACATCATGGTGAAAGGGTGTGGTGGAAGAAAGTTGCTCAGTTCATGGAAGCTCAGAGAGAAAGGGGAAGGAGCCTCAGGAGGAAAACTTTACAGGGTATGTCCCCAGTGACCTACCTCCTCCAGCCATGTCCCACCTGCCTATAGTTACCATCCATTCAAACTAGGAAGAACTGATTAGGTCATAATTTGATCATTTGCCTTTGAACATTCCTGCATTGACACAGGAGCTTTGGGGGGACACCTTATATTCAAACCATAATGACAATGAAAATGGAGACAGAAGAAGTAAGGAGCCTAGCATTGTCTTGCCATGATGTGCCAATCTTTCCAATTAAAGATTCAAATTCTCATGAAAATCAAAGAGAGATCAGTACAGGAAAGGTACTGGGGGTGGGAGGAGTGGAAGGAGGAGTGAAGTGCTGGGGAGTGATATTGACCAAATGATATACTGTGTTCAGGTATGAATATGTAACAACAAATCCCATCATAATGTACCTTTGCAATGCACCAATAAAAATGTAGAAAGAGAAAAGACTCTGACAATGATCTGTGAGGTTAGTATTTTCCCCGTTTTACAGTGAGAAAACTGAGCCCCATTTAAGGGAATCACCCAGCTAAGAAAACACACAGCTATGAAATGGCAATGCTAGGAATTAAATGTAAGAGTACCAGGTTCCAAATATGTGTGGTTTCATTACACCACGCTGCATTCCATTCTTTACAAGTCCTATGAAGGTATCAAGTGAAATTTGAACATTTTCCTTTTTTCCTGAAAGAGATAATTACCTCTATTTTCATAGTAAAAATTAGATTCCCGAAAGATAAACTACTTTGACCAAATCCCTAAAACTTTGTATTGATAAGTTCTCCAGTTCCATTTTAAAGAGATACTTTAAATCCTATACAAATTAGATTTAATTGAGCTAAGAAAGCAGAGAATTGGAAAATTATGGGAAATAGAATCCATCTTTCCTCAGATTCATTTTGGGTAGAGTAACAAAATTGAAATGCAAAAGGATAAGCAAGGCCAAGACAGTTTCTCAAACATGGTCTCATGTTCTATTTCTTTCAAAGCACTATATGGTGTAGTGCCTCGTATGTGCTTGCCAATATGCCACAGGGTTAAAAATTCTATGCTTTGTTTATCTTTCCAGTGAATTCCTGCATAGATATCTTTCTGTTTGGGCTTCAGATAAGGGCAGAAAAGAATGCAGAAGAATGTGTTCCACACCAATCAAAAGCACAAAAGAGAAGAGAGTATCTCTCATGGTATTGATAGAATTATGAAATTGTCATACACATAATTCTATACAGGTTATTTGGATTGTAAGGAGCACAGAATTGCTTAGGACATCCTAAAAATTGCACAGGAAAGTGAATAAACAGAGTAGCTTGTCTTAGAGCACAGCTTCAAGAATTGGATCATCCTTCAGTTAATTGTAGCAACTCTGCTATCTTCCTGGCTTAACTTCTGTCATTTTTTACTTCTTGGTCTTCTGCCATGGCTTGAATAGGAATAGCTGTATTAGTCAGCTTTTCATTGCTGTGTGACAAATACCTGAGAAAAACTACTTAGAAAAAGATTTATTTTGGCTCACAGTTCTAAAGGTTTCAGTTCATAGTTGTCTGGCTTCAAGACAGAAACATCATGAAAACTTGGAATGGACCCACCATTTGACCCAGATATTTCACTCCTCAGTTTATACCCAAAGGACTTAAAATCAGCACACTACGATGATGCAGCCACATCAATGTTCAGTGCAGTTCAATTCACTAGAGCTCGATTGTGGAACCAACCTAGATGCCCTTCAATTGACGAATGGATAAAGAAACTGTGGTATATATACACAATGGAATATTACTCAGCCATAAAGAAGAATAAAATTATGGCATTTGCAGGCAAATGGATGAAGTTGGAAAATATCATGCTAAGTAAAATAGGCCAAGTCCAAAAAAACCAAATGCCGAATGTTTTCTTTGATAAGTGCATGGCAATATATACCAAGGAGGGGGTGGTGGAGGGAAGAAAAGAATGAAGGAACTTTGGGTGGTGTAGAGGAAAATGGGGTGGGGGGGTGGGGGACAGAAAGATAGTAGAATGAAACAGACAGTATTACCCTATGTATATGTATGTTTACATGAATGGTGTGAATCTACACTGTGTACAATCATAGAAATGAAGAGTGGTACCCCATTTGTGCACAATGAATCAAAATGCAATCTGTAAAAATAAAAAAGATTTTAATAAAAAATAAATAAATAAAATAATTTTAAAAAATAGGGCTGGGCATGTGGCTCGGCAGTGGGGTGCTCCTGAGTTCAATCCCCGGTACACCCTCCCCCCTAAAAAAGTCACTTTATATAGTCTATAGGTGAGAGTATTATGAAAGAATTAGAAAAGAATGCCTGTCCCTTTCATTTTGCCACTAGTATTCATCAGGAAGAGAAATATTAAGTAAAATGTTAACTGATTACCCAAGTGCCCAGGCCAACATTGCAGGATATGGACAAAAGGACTTCAGGTGCCAGGAGAATCAAGGCTCCAACAAGGGCACTAGGTTGGATAAGCAGGCCCTAGTCCTTAAAATTCAATAGCTAATCGGATCCCTATATGCGCTGACCACAGTCATTCCTTCAGTTGTAAGAAGCCCTTCGAGCAGAGACTACTTACGTCGTCCCCCCCAAAATACCTGTGTTCTTTCCTAGACAACTATTATGGTTTTTTAACCATAGGTTCATTTTGCCTGAAATCATGTGATGTATATTATTTTTGGTCAAATGTCTCAGCACACGCTTGTGAGAGTCAGCCAGGGTGTGTGCTTCAGTAATGTGCTCCTTCATATTGATGAGTACTGTTGTATTGTATGGGTACACCACAATTTGTTCATCCATTTCACTCTTTTTTGAAGGTTTTATGGCTGTATTTATCAAAGTTATGGAGTTAATATTTGTGACAGTCAAAATATGTACATCTGATCTCACCAAAAGATAAAGTGAGTCTGGGCTAGGGAATGGACAGAAGCATAGAAGATGTGGAAATGGCATGTAATCAGCAGATATTAAATCTGTGTGGCAAGTATATTGTACTATTCACTTTATTATATGTGTATATATTTAAATTTCATATAATAAAAAGTTTTCATAAAAATTTAAAAATAAATAAAATGAATAAAATGGAAAAAAGAAGCCCTTTAAATTTAAAATATCCAGATAATAACAATAACCCTACCACTGAAATAGTGAGGATTTATAAAGATATCTTTTAAAGCATTATTGAAAGTGAAAAATATTGAAAAGACTCTAAATCTCCAACAACAGGGAATAGGGTAGATAAACCATGACAAATTCATACAAATATTTTCCCAGCTATAAAAATGATGATGTAGAAGAGTAGGCAATAACCTGGAAAGATATTAAAACATATTGTTAAGTGAAAACAGCAAGTTATAAAACATGCACATTCGATTAGGTTTTCCCTAGGAAATATCCACCTCTCCTCTCTTCACTTAGCTAGCCGTCAATCATCCAACTATTGAAGGACACACAGCAAACTGCTGAAACTGGTTATCTCTGTGTGGAAAGATGGTGGGTCATTTTAGGTTTTATTTTCTTTTGGCTTATCTTTATTTCTACAGTATTTTTTCCTCTGCTGGATACTTTTTACTTCTAAAGTAAGAAAACTGTGGTGCATTATAATGAGCGAGGGTGAGAGGGCAAAAAGAGCGAATGCCAGCATGGTAGGGCAAGTGTCCCTGTGAGACAGAAGAGACGGTGTTCTTTTATAGTTCATTTATAGCTCGCCCGGACTCTCCAGTGGTTAGTCATCCACCTTAACCCTGATGATGACTCTAGCTATCAAGCTACCTCCAAAAGTAAAGTGATTCAAGCCAGGTGTTTTAATAGATCCTTTTGATTATCAGCTATCTTTAAATTGTTCATGCCTGTCACTTGAAACCAATCCATGCCTGTGTCTGAGCCCCACTTAGGCCCTACCTCCCTAAACCCATGTAGTTACAATAGAAAAAGATTTTTGTTCTTTGTGAGAAGTTGAACTACAGATGATGTACCCGGGCTGCATCTATCCATTTTATAAAATACTGGCACTCTTTTGAAATACATATACATATACACATGTAGCAAGTTTCTACTCTATAATACATGTACTAGCTAATTGCTAGTTTTTAGTTATCAGGCTCTTAGTAATTTTTCATCTTGAAACCTAGATCAATTTTCTCAACTACATTGAGTAGTCCCTGACTACTAGCATATTTTACATAAAAATAAAAGACCCCTTTGCCAGGCATGGTGGCATACCCCTGTAATCCCAGCGGCTCAGGAGGCTAAGGGATTAAAGCCAGCCTCAGCAAAAGTGAGGCACTAAGCAACTCAGTGAGACCCTGTCTCTAAATAAAATATGAAAAACGACTGGGGATGTGGCTCAGTGGGCCCAGTGCCCCTGAGTTAAATCCCTGATATCCCTCCCCCCAAAAGTACCCTTTTATTAATATAACATATTTAAATAAAATGTCAGCAATTCAGATTTTGTTGCTTTGGAAAACGAATTTTATGTTTACAGGTTTATTTCTTAATGTTATAAATAATACTCCTAGAAATCACTTTAAAGCTGGCTTTCCAAATCTTTTCCTAGAGGTAACTATTTCATCTATTTATTGTGTTAGAATATTTGGCAAAAAATAAAATATAACTCATCTGGTTCACCAAAAGGATTTAACAAAGGACTGATTTACTGAGATGGGAGTGGGTTTGAAGAAACCAAAAATAATGTGAAGACAGACTGGAACCTATAAGGTAGGAAGCTGTTACTAGGCCTAGAAATAAAGGGGAAAGAAGATCAAAGGATATTCCTGGGACTGAGGGAGAGGAGGCACCAACGAGGAAGGTGTCACCCTGTGGGTGATGTTGTTGGGCAAAACCAGGCCAGAGCAAAGTGCAGAAGCAAATGGGAATGGGAAGAGATGCCCAAAGTGTGTCTTTTTCCACCTTCCAATTTCCCATTGTGGTAGCCTGCAGATGAACTGGAGTGATGCAGTCCCCCAGGGCCAGGACAGAGGTGACCAGGGGAGGATGGATAGCAGAGAATGAATGGCAAAGGGGGAAATGAAAATAATTTATTAACTCAACAAATATTTTTAAAATGATTGCTGTGTTTCAGACACGAGGTGAGATATACTTGACTGGAGGAGCTTTGTTTGGGGTTTGTAAAAAGATCTATTGGGCACAGCCCTTGAGGCAATTTCTTTTTTCTTGAATATTATTTCTATTTACAGCATTTCAATAGGGACCGCTCTGTGCAGAGTAGACTGCCAATGAGGTTCACTACCTTTGGCGTCTGCTTGCTGTTCTACATAATGGTGCATTTTGAAAAGCCATCTATAGAATAGGCACAACTTCTTATAATTAAGCCTGGGGTAAAAACACAGTTGAATTTTAGAATTTTACATAAGGGAGTTTTCTGGGCTCTTTGTTGGCTTTAAAGGAAAAGCACAAATAAGGTAGCAGAACACGGGAGAGGAGACAGGAGGCAGGAACAAAAGCAAATAACTTAATGAGCTATTCAAAGGGAAATTCACAAACTGCTTCCTGGAGCCTTGCTTAAAAAGGTGGAGGCAATCAAGTGAGCAGTTCATATTATTTCTGGGAACATGTCATAGGAAGGCAGGCAATGGATTACCAAAGAAGGTTTCTGATAAAAATTCGAGGTCAGAAATTGCAGAACATGTGTCTTAATTCAGAGCTTCATAACCCAGTCAGGCTACGAAGGACTCAGTGGTTTACATTTCCCTCTTCTACCCTCTGGCAACTCTGATGGCCATTCCTGGTCTCAGGACTTCCTTGTGCCTTCCCTTTGCAAAGGCCAAGCAGAAGAATTTTGAATTGTGCAGAGATATCTTTCAGCACACAGGAGGTGATTTCCTTTACTGTTTTATACAAATTGGGTATTTCTAAATGAATATAAAGGCTGTTGGGAACTGGAATATCTGTCTATCAATTCACCTGATTCTCCAAGACCTTTGTGACCCCCCTAAAAAGAAGTATGCAAATCAAATTCTCCCAAAATTAGGCAAATCCTATTTTGGACTTGAAACTTCTACAACTTTGGTTGTGACCAAGATTTCAGTCCTCTGTTTCTCAGTTTTTCCATTTGTGAAATAGTATTAGTTATGGCAACTAGAGGTGTTTTGGGGTTTAATGCAATAGCACCCATTAAATGCTTAGATATTATTAGCAATAATAATAATAGCATCCTACTTTCTGGTTGTCCTGATTATTATATTTTATCACATGTGATCCTCTAAATGATTTTATATATACTTATTTGTTAAAGAAAACATGGTGGTAGTCTTATGGGTGAAGTGACATGCTCAAGGGCGTGTTTGGTGAGTGAGAAAGTTGGGATTCAGTTCATTCAGCACCATGCACAAAAAAGAACTCTGCCTGATCTCCTGTTCTTACCCTGGGTGCCCGTGAGGGCTCAGGCTGTGTGTCCTAGGTATTAGGAGTTTTATATAGCAATCAGGGGTTTATGCAACCTTTGGAAGAACCTAAGGTGCCAAGGGCAGAAAAGAGGCCACCAAGGTCTTGTCCAGAATTGCTAGAGCTGGGGGTTCTCAGGAGGACCTGTGAAGCTTCTGTGAAGCCCCATCTGCCCAGGTATCTAGATTTAGAACTGTCTTCACAGGATAAAGACCTCTGCTCCTCTTCTACCTTCCAGGGTCCTCTCCCTGACATGGCTCCTTAGGGAACAGTCTTCTGGAAAGGTCTTTCCTGCTGTCCCACTGGAGAGACCTCGAGGCATCTTGTAAAGATGCCAAGTCCACACTTGAGAGCCCAGCACATGTCCAGGGGATTCATTTGATCATAGCAGACTATAGGAAGCAAAGGGGTATATGGCAAATGTTCTGGCCCCCGGTACCTCCTTTGTCACCTGCAGTTGTCAGTAGACAAGTCACTTTATCTCTCAGGTTCTTTGCTGACAGGATCAAATAAACACTCTCTAGATGATTCTCAGAGCATCTGGAACACAGGGTTGCTCAGTCAGTGCTGTTGGCATACCTCCAGCTATAAAAAGACAATTGCATTTTTAAAAATTTTAATTGACACATAACAATTGTACATATTATGGGGTGCAGTGTTATTTTAATACATGTATACACCAGTCAGGGGTATTCTGAGGACTATTTGCCTGCAAGCTCTTGAATATCCTGAAGCAATGCTTTTGTGCGAAGATTGCTGATTACCCCCCAATATCCACTCTTCCTTTCTTCCATAGAGATGGAAGTTTTGAGAGGGCCCAACTGAAGACCACATTTCTGGGCACTTTTGAAGCCAGGTGTGGCTACATTCTCACCTGTGGCTGTGGGGGAGGTGATGCATGCACCTGCTGGTCTCACTTCTAGAGAAAATGGCCCCATCCTGCACTTCCTTTCTCCCTCTTTCTGGAATAGTCCACACTGATGGCAGCCAGGGAGATGTTTTGGACCATGGATTGAAGGCAGCAGAGCAAAGAGCCAGATGAACAGGGCTCCTTGTCTCTCTGGGGCCACAGTGTCATCCAGTACAGCTTAGTCTCAGTCTACTAGGTAAGTGAGAAATAAACTTTTGTCTTGTTGCAGCCACTGAGGTCTATTTGCTATAGTAGCTCGGTTTGTATTCTAACTTATACCACTGGGTTCAGAAATTCCTACATAATTACACTATTGATGGCATTTTCTTGTAGGGGTGTGAACACTCGCTTGAGACAGATTTCAAGCCAGAATGGCCAAGATTGTACTCAGTCAGTTAATTTTATTTTGAAAGACGAGCCTGAAAACGGTGGGTAAGCAAAACAAACAAAAGAATATGAAATGGTATGAGCGTGAGGCTCGGACTCTAAACGGAGCTCAGACACCCTTCTGGGGAAGAAGGCAGCTTTGGAAAGCAGCAAGGTGTGCAGCTCGAGATGACGGGAGGGGCGATGGAAAATGCTTCCCATGCGGAAGCCAGTGACATTTCTTGGCTTTCATGAGCACTGCTAGTATTAAAAGCAAACAAACTTGACAGATAGAGCAATGCTTCCCACCACCGATGCCTGGGCGATCGTCCGTGTTGAGCAGAGCTGTGTGCGTGCTTCCATCAATAATCATAACTTAAGGAGTCCAAGCTATAAAAGCTTCACACTGAAATATCTTCCTGCCTCCACCGCAAGGCTGGCTTCACAGACACAAAGCACTGGAAGGTGCCGGCCAGTCATTGGGCTCTTGGCATGCACGTTTATTGTGGCATTTACTATGTCGTAATCTCATCAGTTGTATAGATGTCCTTTCTTGACTGTGAGCCCTCTATGAATTATTTGTCCTTGTACTTTCTGCTCCTAGGATGATCAATAAATATTTAAATGAATGAGTCTAGCTCAACCTCTTCACTTTGCAGGGACTTGTCCAAAGTCAAAATTAATTAATAAAAAAAAAAAAAAAAAAAAAAAAAAAATCTGACTTTTTATTCCTAGTAAGTGGAGAGTTCTGTTTTTCCCAGGGCCCAGAGGGTTAAGACAAATCTTTTACCAGAAGTCCTGTAACCCAGGTCCACATAAGCACATAGATACCAAAGAAAGACCATTTAGATATATGCACGTACAGTTAGAGACACAATTATGAAAGCACATGAGAAAACACAACACACATATGCAAAATACACACTAACAAACGTGTTACACATTTGAATTTCGGGTAGCAATGAGTAATTATTTTAGTGTAGATAAATCATAAACATTGCATGCACAAACACACATGGGATGTATCTATACTACAGAAATCATTTGTTGATTTTAAACCAGAAATTCAAGTTTAGTTGTGCATCCTGTATTTTCATTTGCTAAATCTGGCAACTCTCATGCAAACACAAACACAAAGACATACAGAAAGATGCAAGCTCATACATCCAAAATGCACACAAACACATACATACCCAAAATTTAGTTCCTGATAACAGATTCTGCCGCTACCAAAATGTTAGAATACCAGTTTTAGCTTTCACTCAAAGAGTGGGGTAGATTATAAAACAGGGTTGAGATATAGGGGTCGATGCAGTTTAAAAAGGTTCCAGAAGGCTGATTCTTTGCCTAAAGTGGTCCTGTGTGGCACCAGAAAAGGAAGCCGCATTCTGCCATGACATGAGGAGGTGCTTTGGAAGGGCACGCTCCTCCCCCCACACCTACTTACCTCAGCATCTGCCATCACAACCAACACCGTGAACACTTCCCTCTTCATGATTTTGTGAAGAGATTCAGGCTCCAGGGAGAAAGTTCTCTCCCTGGAAACTATGATACTGAGTTTACAAATATCCTTGGTAATAAATGGTGGAGTAGGTTTGCATGAAATTCTACCTCTGTGTAAGGGATAGCCGTGGACCCTGAACAGCATTTGGGTAATTCCTGGCCCTACTTTCTTTATTGCCCCTCCCTATGACCCTTTTCCTTTCCATGCCCACCAGTGTCTGTTGAAATCACCAAAAAAAAAAAAAAAAATCTTAGATATGCCTTTCACATTCATGCTCATGGTCACTGGTCACCCTTAGCCCCTCATCATCTCTCTCCTGGATGGTGACCTCATCTCTACTGCCTCACTCCAAACATATCACTTCATTCATCTTCTGAGATGTGACCAGAATGAGGTGTCCAATGTACAAGTTTGATCATGGTCTCCCCTTTCTTAAAGTCCTTTGATGATGCCCCATTTTCTCCTCAAGAAGCCCCAAACACCTTAGTGTGGCCTCTGAGGCCCTTCACTATCAGAACTCATTCCAGTGACAGTTCCCATCTTTTCTCCTTAGAATTCAGTATGATTCTAACAAAATGAATTATTTTCCCCACAAAAACCCAGCCACTTCCATAGCTCAGCCTTTCTCACATCATTCTCTATGCAGGAGGCATACTTCACCTCCTCCCCTGCCTAGCAATTTAATTATCCTTCAGATCTACTTCAAATATCCTCTCCAACTCCATCTCACACTGCCTTCCACTCCTTTAGAATTAATCACTCCCTCCTCTGTGTACCCACAGCATTTTGCATAAACTTCTTTCTCCCTTACCATCATAGTTATTTATTGACATTTGTGAGCCTCTCTTCCCAACAAGCCTGTGAGCTGTTCTGCAGCGTGGTTAACTCATATTCATGTATGAACCACCAGTGTCCAAAGCAGTGTCTCAGAAAGAGATCTTAAGAAGTGATGTTGTTAGAATTTTACTGGTAGCAGTGTACGCTGGGGCTAAGAATAGAGACTTTGTTATCAGACAGATTAAGATTCAAATCTAAAAAATTCCATTTATTAGCTCTAAGTTATGTAATAGCTCTGTGGTAGACAGAAATGATGGTCCCCGAATGATATTCACATCTAATTCTCAGAAGCTGTGAATATGTTGCATACATATCAGAGGCAAATTAAAATTGTAGGTGGAATTAATATCACTAATCAACCAACCTTTAGATAGGGAATGTATGCTGAATTATCCAGGGGGACTGAATGTACAGTTGTCCCTCTGTATCCGTGGGAGATTGGTTCCATGACTTCCTGCAGATACCAAAATCTGTGGATGCTCAAATCCTTATACAAAATAGTGTTTATGTATAACCTAAACACAGTTTCCTAAAACTTTAAGTCATATCTAGATGACTTACATTACCTAATACAATGTTAATACTATATAATTGGTTGTTACACTGTAGTGCTTAGGAATAATGATGAGAAAACTCTTAAAATTGTTTTTGATCTTGGTTAAATTCACAAGACTCAGAACCCACAGACACAGAGAGCCAACTGTAATCACAAAGGTCCTTATAAGTGAGAGACTGAGATTCAAGAGATTCAGGGTGATGGGATATGAGAAATCAACCCACAATTACTAACTTTAAAGATGGAAAGAGGTCACAAGACAGTGTGGGAAGCCTCTAGAAAGCTGGAAAAGGTAAGGGCATGTATTTCTTCCCCTAGAGACTCCAGAAAGAGATCTTCCAACCTTGATTTTAGCCCAGCAAGGCTCATTTCAGACTTCTGGCTTCCAGAATTGTAAGTTATTAAATTTTTATTTTAAAACATTAAGTTGGTGCACCCAGAAAAGAAAAAGACAGAAACTGAGGCCAATCTGAGTTTTGTAAGCAGGTTCTGCAAAAGGATCTTCAAGAAAGCCTAAAGAAAAGGATGGAAAGAAGCTCCTTCATACTTCATATAGATATACCTAGTATAAGAAAAAGGCCCGAAAGGAGCCTCTGGGTACACTCTACAGTGAGAAATTCACTTAAAATTGATGGCATAGTGATAATGATAAGCAGATAGGTCAGGCTCAGAAATCCTGTGCTCCAATCATTTGAATGCAACCTGGGAGAAAAAGGGTTAAGGCAAAAGTTTTTGTATGTGGTGGCAGATTGTGTAAATTACATGCACAGATAACATTCATAAGGATTGTTTCAGAATATAAATTTAAGAAAGTATCTGAAACTAGAGCAGATAAAAGAAAGTTATAGGTATGAAAATATATTAGTACAGAAAATTAGAAGGTAAAAGAAATGCTTCTGGATGAGAAAGTATTTTGTCTGGTAAAGTAATATTCTTGTGCTGAAGTCCAAGTTGAAAGAGAGCACTTTACCAGAGTCTGGTAAACACTCTGGAGAACACTCTCCAGACTAAAATTATCTGTTGCAAGAGTCTCAAATTTGTATAAAATTAATAAATTTGGTTAGTATTTATTCATGTCATTTGATGTTTACAGTTGAATAAAGTAACCTGTTGTCAATAAGTTACATATACAACTTTGTGTTACTCTTCACAGTGGAATAGGAATTTAAATGTATTTTTGGAGGGTAATAAGGAAAGCCTGATCTATTTAAAGGTGGCATTGTAAAACATGGAAGCATTTTGCAACTTTTTTCACAAAAAGAAATTTAAAAGCTCTCTTAGCTATTGTTTGATTCATGTTTCAGATATAATGTTGTATTGTGTTATTTGTCAACAGTCCCACTTTACCTGAGATAAGGCTTTGCTTCTCACCTTATTCCATGTTAGAATGACTACAAAATAGGCTAGACTTCAGCTCATTTAAAATTGTGTTCAGAAGATCAATTTTTGTTGTGAAGATTACTGTGATCCCAAAATAAACAGGGGATATAATATATAACTAAGTAAAGTTTTAAGATTATAAAAATCCTTTTTCTTGGTTCATAGCTATTATACAAATTGAATATTTTTTTGCTTAGTTAATTTCATTTTGTATTTTTCTTGTAAACTTTATAACTATTACCCATGTTAGTGTTTTGTAGAGATACTGCTTCTAATAAAACAATTTGAGTCAATTTGAGATAATAACCCATCACCTATAAGACAGATTGTATATAATGCTAACTTAGTACTAATACTGACCCCAATTAAATGAAAGGGGTAACTGTAAAATTACAGATATTAAAAAGAAAGTTATAGGTATGAAAGTGTTACTCCCACTTTAAGACTGGTGAAACTGGCCTGTAGGTGAAACTAACCTCCTGCATTGATAAATTCACTGATAATATTATGAGCTAGTGTCTTCGTGGTTTTCAGAGACTGGCTGAAATACTAATTGCTCTTGTGCTAATTGTTTACAAAAACAGTAATGCTTTGCTCTCTTGGTTATTGTTGCCTTAGCATGATCTCTGCCCTACATATTGCCTTGCCACTGTGGACCTCTGAACTGCTCTGATGCTGAACACCCTTAACTGTCCACACCCCACCTGATAGAGAAGAAGGCATTTGGGTTAGTTCACCTAACTTAGTCCTCTTTCATCAGGAAGCAGTTTGGAGATGTCATTGCCCATTTTTTCCATAGAAATGGAATGTAGAAATTGACCATGGGGAAATGCAGTAGTGGTTCACTTTATGCTTTGAATATACCCCTCACTACTCTGCCTCCGCAAAAACACAAAAAACAACAACAACAACAAAGGACATTAGGTTGGAAGTAATTTGTTATAGCACTGATAAGAAATTCATCCAAGTTATTCATCTGTTTCTCATCTGGAAGATGAAGCCAATAAAGCTCCTAGTCTCCCAGGGTCATAGTGAGAACCAAGCGTTAATCAGCTTTGCATCACTGTGACCAAAATACCTGAAAAGAAAAACATAGAAAAGGAAAGGTTTATTTTGGGCTCATGGTTTCAGAAGTTCAGTCCATGGTCAGCTGACACCATTGTTCTGGGACTGAGGTGAGGTAGAAAGACATGATGGAGGAAAGCTGGTCAGCTCATGGCAGCTAGGAAGGAGGCAGAGAGAGAGCAAGAGAGAGAGAGAGATAGAGAGAAGCCATGAACAAGACATAACCCTCAAGGGCACACCCTTATGGCCTACTACAGTTACCACCCAATAGTCCATTCACATTATAAATCCATCAAATGGGTTAATCTGATGAGGTTGTAGTTCTCCTCATTAATTAAAAGCACCACCTCTGAACTTTCCTGCACTGGGAATCATACTTTCAAAACATGAGTTGTTTTTTAAAAATTTTTATTTATTTATTTGTTTTCATTAACTTTTTTTTGACAGTGATAAATTTTTTTGAAAAAATTTTTTTCATACATGTATGTATATAAGGTAATCAGGTCTGTCTCACAATCTACCATTCTTCCCCTCCCACCCCACCTTCCTCTCATTCCCCTCTGTACAATCCAAAAGTACCTTCATTCTTCCCTACCCACCCCACTATGGATCAACATTCATTTATCAGAGAAAATGTTCAGTCTTAGGATTTTGGGATTGGCTTATTTTACATAGCACGATATTCTTCAGTTCCATCCATTTACCTGCAAATGCTATAATTTCATTCTTCTTTAAGGCTGAGTGATATTCCAATGTAGATATGTACCACATTGTCTTTATCTATTCATCTGTTGAAGGGCATCTAGGTTGGTTCCATAGTTTTGCTATTGTAAATTGAGCAGCTATAAATGTTGATGTAGCTGCATCACTGTAGTATGCTGATTTTAAATCCCATGGCTATAAACCAAGGAGTTTTTAAAGGGCCATTTCTATACCAAACCAGAGCACCAAGTTGGCTGATCATGTAATTCATTAGCCCCATGCTTTGCACAGCAAGGACTCTGAATAAAGACTATAATTGAATGGAAACCTATAGCAATAGTCATCCTAGTCATAATAATATTGTTGCTGTTTTAGGTAAGCAGGAGGATATGTTCAGAGTTCAAAGAAACACCTGGGGAGAAGTAGTCTGATTGAATCCTTCATGAGCAAGCAGTGAGTATGGGGGAGGAAATGAAGGGTGGCTATATTGGGAAAGGTGTTTCAGAAAGAGAGTAAGGCATCAACCCATGAAGACATCCACATCTGCAGCCAAGTTGTTGCATGAGCTCAGGGGATGGGGGAGTTGGCCTCATCCCTGCCCTTCCACTGAAAGTTCCCTGACTAATCCTGCATGGTTCTATAATGTTAACTAGGAAAAGTGGCCAGGGTCAGAGAAGGAAAAGGTAAACTTTCCAAAGGTCCTAATAACTAGGCCTCTGGGTCCTTTTCTATCTATTCTGTATATTATCCTAAGAGACTTCTTGAATGACATCAATAAAAAAACCCATCTTTACTGGTACAGATCAGCACCTTTGACTCAGAGAGAACTGGTTTTGAGATTAGGAACCCAGGTTTCAAACCAGATGGGGCTCTTGATCAACTGGTGACCTTGAACAGGGCAACCTCTCAGATCCTTGCTTTCCCGGCAAAGGAAGATGTGAAGAGATTTATGGTTTCCAGTCCCTCCCTCCCTCCCTCCCTCCCTCCCTCCCTTCCTTCCTTCCTTCCTTCCTTCCTTCCTTCCTTCCTTCCTTCCTTCCTTCCTTCCTTCCTTTTCTCTCTCTCTCTCTCTCTCTTTCTTTCTTCTACCAGGGATTGAACTCAGATGCACTTAACCACTGAACCACATCCCTCAACCCTTTTTTGTATTTTATTTAGAGACAGGGTCTCACTGAATTGCTTAGGACCTCACTAAGTTGCTGAGGCTGGCTTTGAACTCATGATTCTCCTGCTTTAACCTCCTGAGTTGCTGGGATTACAGGCATGCTTCAATTCATGTTTCTTAAGAGGCACCTCAGAGCCTCCCTTTTGTGGGAAGCCTAATTGAGTTTTATGGCTCCTGCTCCCCAATTTTAACCCCAAAAGCCATTGCATCTCATACAAGTCAGAATTTCACAGATCTACTAAAGGCATTGGGAGAGATGCTAAAAAGTACTTTGAAGACCACCAGAAACAGATTGTTTCTGGCCTAAAGCTTGATAATATTGGGTCCAAACACATGTTGAAGACAGATGACATGAGAAGAGAATCAAGCAGTCTTTTTGGAAGGGGTGAACTATCACTCTTATGTCAGAGAACAAAAGGTGTGGTCAGGAGAAGATTTTTTTTTTTTTCCCAGAAAGCTTCTGTCTGGAGTTTTACTATTTGGGGAAAATTGTCCTTTAGAATGCAAGAGACTTTGCAGAGTCACCACCTATGGGAGTGACAATGACCCCTAGGCCAGTTCTTCCTTTTCCCACCATATGGGAAATGCTGGCAGGTCACCAATGGCTGACTTCTCAGGTCCCAGCAGCTCCTCCAGCCTAGATCCTGTCCAGGTGTGTTCCCCATTTAAAAGGGAGATGGAGAGCCCCAGTTCTCAGTCCTGGCTGTGCATTAGAATCATCTAGAGAGTTTCAAATTTTCTGATGCTCAATCTTTTAGACCTATGATGAAGTCAGAACCTCTGGTTGCAGGACCCGCCACAGTAATTCAATTGAGGCACACTGCCCTGGTACACGAGGGTAGGCTAATCCAGCAGGAGACAGCTTGCTCCCCACAGGGCCCCAGTCTGTTGCCCTGGAGATGCCCCAGGACTGACTCTAGAATTTCAAAAATGTTAAATATATTGCCACTCCCCTTCTCACTCAAATTCTAGCACGATGGTAGTAGTGCATCTGTAGGGTGTCTTAAACACATCACTCATCACATCAGCTTGTAGCTCATCAGATGAAAAGCTATTTTTCATTTCTCAGTGATTCTTCTCCTGTGATCATTTTACTAGAGAAATGTTTTAACTGTCATTTGAGAAAACTTAGGCTCTTGCATGTGATATGTGTCAGGACCTCAAAAACATGAAGGAGCTTGAAAACTGACTTCAGTTCAGTGAGAGACACTGTATAAGTTGAATAACCATGAGCTGCATTATTATTATTTTTATTATCACTCCACAGGAAGCAAAATATCTGTACAGGGAAATAAGCCAGATTTCATTAGCCAGCTTACCCATCACGTATTTGAAATAAACTTAGTATGTATTGTCTTTAATATGACTTCTGAGATTAAAAGTCTTTGTCAAAGTCAATGCCAGGAGAAAACAAGAAAACGAAGACAAACACACAGCTCTCTTGAAGGATCTATTTGCATTAGAATTTGCATGACCACGCCCCCCAGGCTCTTCAGATACCCCCACTTGTAACCAGACAAATACATAGCTTGTCAACCCTTAGACAGAAGTTTGCAGATGGGCAGATATATTCATGTTTAGGCAAAATCTATACCTCTTAGGTCTGTATTTAATATTTAGATCCCACTCTCACCAGTGTGTCAGCCTTCTTAGCCATAGCCATAGAAAACTTTGTTAATGTGCCTTTCCCATTATCTGTCCCAGTCTCTTTTGGAGGAATTACTGAGCAATAGAGTGACGGAAGGAAGCAAGGAAAGAAAACAGTGAGGGAAGGGTGGAGGGGATGTGGACAGAAAGGAAAAATTGTATATCAGGCTCACACTTTGCAGATATTGACTCTATTGAAACCTCATAATGGCACTGTAAGGTAACCCCATTTTCACACAGTATACTGTTGAACTCTAAGCCCCAGGACATATCTAGTTGGGTTCATCACTACATCCAGGGACTAACGCATGTATGCCTGTCAAGGTGACTCATGTGACTTGGTAAAGGCAGTAGTCAGGAAGGGAGCTAAACTTTGAACCCAGGCCCATCTGAAGCTCAAAGCACATGAGCCCACAGCAACTGTGATCTAGACATCTGGACTTCCCAACTGGGTCTGTACGCATGACAATCACACATACCGTACACTATGGAAAGTTAGGATATAAAGTGCTCTTTCCAAACATCTCCAGTCATGGTACAAGTGTGTCTGTGTGTGTTTGCAATAGGCTGATGGTGGGAGAGAATGGAGACATCTTGGAGGTAGAATCATGAGTCCTACCTACCTGCCTCTTCCACCCAATACACACATCTTTACTAGTGCGTGACATTTCTGTCATCACAGGAACATGCGGCATCTCAGGACAAATTGAATGAATCTCAGCTCCTAGTTCCTTGCAGGCATGCCCAATTACTACCAAATGGTGCAAGATGAGGGTGCAGCAGGCTCAGCAGGTAGAAGTTACTGCCAAAGGAGTGGTTCCATCACTCAGCACACATAGGTATGCCTCACAACCTTCATTAGCTTATGAGTAGGAAGAATACATTAAAGAGAAGTGTCTGGTCCACAGCACAATTGTGCCCGAGGAGTAGAGTAGGTTGCAGACAGGCCAAAGAAATTGACCTGAGACAGCATGGGGGATACATGATGTATTTGGAAAAGTTTGCAAGAGATCAGTGACTCCTCCAAAAAGTGGCAGGAGACTCAACAAGTAGCACCTCCATCCCTCATTGTGCTTCACCAAGCAGTATCTGCTCTCCCTCACAGTGTTTTGTCCAGCAGTAGCTGGCTTGATGAAGGACATATCCTTTCCATATGCCCCAGTTCCACATCTATCTCCACTCAGAGAAGAGTTTTTATATTTGGCTACAGAAGCAGTAGTATCATCAGTCTTGGCTTGCATGGTGCTGTATCACCAGCATTGCAAGGAGTGATTGCCCTGCTGTATATGCAAGAAAGTAGCTTTCAGGAGATAATGCTAACTTGCCCTAGTTCCCAGTGTGCCTAAGAGAAAGCTAGTGTCACTCAAGACAAGATGAATCTGGCTGGCCCAGGCTCGTTCTCATAGTTTTCTTAACTTGGCTAAGTTTGGGGAACAGAAAGGGGCATTCAGGGACATGGTATTTTACTGTCCCCCTTTGCTTTGAAGATACAAGATGTTAGGGAACATAGGAACTTAGAAATCAAGATCAAATCAACTGTCATGCATTACATGACCTGAGAAGGATGAAAAAATAGGAAAGTAAGTTGGTTGTGGTTGTTTACCTGGGATTTTGTGAGTTTGCAATGAAGGGAGGAAAAGTTGGAATCACTCAATAATTTCAGGTTCCCTCCCAAGAGATATATTTATTTTTCAATAGTAAATTAGAGTTCAGTCCTGAAAAACTGAAATAAAATCATATTGAATGTTTTTAAATTAACAGATAAATCACCAAAAAGGACACTACTGAGTAATCACATTTGAAATTGTGGTGAATATGATTGTAGGGTGTGTGTCTGCATGTACACACACGTCTACTGTTATAAACATGGGATTAAAGTGCATATAATATTGTTTAATTCAGAATTACTTTGATGGAGAAATGCAGTCCTGCAATATTTACAGGTTTTTCTCCTCAGTAGTATAACATGGATAACCTTGACATTGATTTTTCTCCTTTTGCTCTTCAGAAAAAAATTGGTTTCTTTAGAAAGGTTTAACACATTTCTGATTCAATCTCATCTTCAGAATTTTACATTTGGGTGGTGATAGTACAGCTTTTCGGTCATATTTTCCAAGAAGTTAATGATGGTTTTGTTGATTTGTAGGGAGGCTATGTATTTGTTATTATTATTTATTACTGTCTTAATGAACTCTAATAGCTTTTTGGTTGATTTGCATGAGTTTTCCAAAAAGGCAATTATATTTTCTGAAAATACTGGTAAATTTGTCCCCGAAAGCCCATTGTTCTTACTTAATTTTCTATTAATGCTGCACTCTCAGAACAATGCTCACTGACAGACATAGGTGATTGGGGGCATATATGTTTCCTGTCTCCCTCTGACAAGTTTCCTTTATTATTTCAGTGTTAAGTATAATATCAAGTATTTGACTTAGGTACTTGGGTGTTTGTTTATCATATTAAGAAGGGAATCTTTCTGATTCATTTTTAAAAATAGTTTTTAGTTGTTGATGGGCTTTTATTTTATTTATTTTTTTATTTACATGCAGTGCTGAGAATTGAACCCAGTGCTTCACACATTCTAGGCAAGCACTCTACCACTGAGTCACAAACCCAGACTTCTTTTTGATTCTTATCTGTTAAAAAATAATTTAAGAAAAAATGAATGCTAAATTTTATCAAATGCTTTGGATGTTTGTTGGGACTATTATATGTTTTCCCCTCTCCTTTAGCCTGTTAATATAAAAATTACATTCAATTTTCCTGATGAGAATGTATTTTATACATATATTACATGGTGATGTAAGTGATAGGAGGAAGGGGAGAGAGAGAGAGAGAGGAGGGGAAGGTGGAATCAGAACTATAATTTCCAGATGGACAGAGGGGAATACTGTGGGGAATACTGGCCTTGGAAGTTGATGAAGTGGAGAGAGAACATTACTAAGGGATCAGAGGACCATTAATAGGATTCCTCATCTAGGATATCATCATATTTTTAGTATAGTAAGTAAAATAATTTTTTTTTGCTAAGGTAAAATGTTCAGTAACATCATAAAATGAACAATGCAATAAAATTTCTTGTTAAAAATGGAGAAGAAGAAAAGGGATATTGTTATGTGGTTGGTACTAGATGGCTGGTTAGAGTTAGTAAAGGGATAGAAGCCCAAAGAAATAAAGTCCAAGACTTATAAGAATGCCTTTATGAAGCCCCACAAGCAGGAAATAGAGTCCAAATTCATGAAGAGTAGAGATGTCTTAATCGATGTGTAGGTTACCAGGAGATTTTTCTAAAATTGAACTGTCCTTGCATGCCAACCATTGATTTTGCTTATTTACAGTGCCTTATTCTATTAAGACCCTGCTGGATTCAGTTTGCTAGTATTTTATGAACAATGTTTGCACCTACAATCATAAAATTGATCTTATGTTTTCATTTTTTAGTATTACTGGTCTCAAGTTTAGGTATAAAATTTACATTTTTCTTGTAACATGAATCACAAAATGTAAATTCTTTCTATTTCTTAAAATAGTTCAAATAAAATGGAACTTACATGTATCTCTTTTTATAAAAAATTCCTATAAAGTTATTTTGTATTTTGGAATAGATGTACTTCAGTGATTTTGTTTTTTCAATTCTTTACTGACTACCATTCTATGTAAGTTTTCTACCATTTCTTGGAGTTCATGTTTTTCTAGAAAACAAACAACTCGCATTCTCAAATGTATTTATCATTTTATCTAAGTCTTTTGAAGTTTTAAAAATCACATCCGTTTAACCATAGTTAAATGTTCTTTAATTCCAGTGTTTTTATTTCTTTCTCCTTTCTCCTTTCTTTTTCTTTCTCTTTCTCCCCCCCCCCCTTTTTTTTAGGCTGAACCCTTTTAGAATCAGGGTACAGGAATAAGAGGGGTTAGAAAAATGAAAGTTGCAGTTGTATTAATACAGTAGAAACTCTCTTAATTTGCATCTACTGATGGACTATATTCACCAAGCTTTTCATTCACCCTGTAAAATTGATGCCTGATCTGCTGTATCTAGAATGTTCACAAGGATTTCACCTCCAATAGGTTTCTGACCCTTTCCCCCAAATGAGTTATAGGCTTATTTGAAATTTGTTTATGTCAGTTATGAATATTTTTGTAACTATGTTATCTATTTAAATATTGTAGAAATCACTTAATATGAACTTGTTTTAAAAAGTTGTTTGTATGAAAACTAGGTTAAATGTTTTAAAGTCTCCATATTTCAAAAATTACTTAGGTTTTGCTGTCGAATTAGGTGTAGGAGAGACAACTGTTAAAATATGGAAGAGACCTGCCAATTACTAGGATTTTGCTTTCATATTGCTTCTCAAGGGGTGTTTCAGTTCTTTTCCTACTTTGAAGAAATTGAAAGTAGTAATCAGAGAAGGTACATTATGGACATTGTTGATGTGAGAAAGATGATGGAGCACTCTAATTAGTAGACCCTACTAAAGAAAAACTTCAGTCCCAAAAGATTGGAGAATAACAGTGTATTTATATTTTAGGTTCGAATAAAGTATATGTTAATTCGAATGATCCCTGGCTCTATTTGAATTTTTCAGTTAATTGCTCTTGGTTGTGGCAAGAATAGATTTTTTATTGGCATTAAGTACTCTGTTAATTCTGTTTACTTTCCTGTGGTTTATTTTGTTGTATTTTTCTAGCTCTGAAATGGAATGAAGAGTGTAGTGAATAGATCTCCTGTTCCCTTCCTTCTTTTTTCCCTCCCTCCTCCTTTTCTTTTTTCGGCTCAGTGTTTCTTCTTTAAGAAATGGTTCTTTCTTACACTACCTGTGATTCTACTAGCCCCAAATAATGTGATCCCAGCTTGCCTGGATGAGGTTACCCAAGAGAGTACCTTAAGACCTTCTCTTTTGGAAAGTTCAATCAGGCATGGCAACATTCAGAGATGAATAGCAGTTATAATCCAGTTCTCTCATTCAGCATCTTGAAAAAAAAGGTTTATGAATTCCTGAGGCTGAGATCTGACTTCCCTTTTGTGCTTTTTTTTTTCCTGTGACCTATTCCAGTGGGAAAATTGGAATTCCCAAATGACCAGGTCATAGAGGACCAGGGGCTCTTTTAAATACATTCCATGATCAGTATTTTTATTATTGTTTTTGTTTTATTTATTTTTGTGATTAAAGGAACCTAGCAGACACTTCATTTATTTATCTTAAATCTTGCTTCTCTAATAATAAAATCATTAAATGCTAAGAATTTCCCCTGAGTACAATTCATTAGAATATAATTATCATTAATATTTTGAAGTAGCATATAATTGCACTTAGATTTATTCTTTGATTCCAGAGTTATTTTGAAGAAATAGTTTTTGAGTTCCACAAAACTCAAAAGCATGAATATTTTTTTCTGTTAATTTTTAAAATGTTTTTAAACTAAAAAAATATTTTGGCACTATCATTAGCACCTAGCTTACTGCTTGACAACTCAGGGGTTCTCAGTAAATATTGAATGAGTGAATAAATCAGAGAGAATGGGATCTAGAATTTTTATCCTTGACTCAGTTGGTGTTGCATTTGTAACCAAGTTTGGTATAAGTGTTTCAGGAATAATTCAGAGTACATTTTGGGGTTATGGTAAACAGGTCTATGTTTATTAGATCAATGTAGGTGTGTATTTCAAAGCCTCTATAAATTTTTATATTTTTGTTTGATTTCTCAGTTTATTAAGAAAATAGTTCAAAACACTTATATCATGTTTTAAATGTTAAAAAAGAAAGTGGAGATGATTACTTTTCTGGATGAGGCTGTATTTTGAATCCTCTAAAAACAATGAGATGTTTGATGGCTTCAGAAGACAAAGCTCAACCAATGCAAGACAAGATGAATCAATATTCAGATTTTACCCAAATTGCTTTTATCCTTCTGCTAAGAACAAAATAAATAAAGCTTTTATTCTACTCCCATGTGTCCCACACTCTCATGTTAGTCTAGTTCCATTGAATTCAAGAGGGACAGTCTAGTTCTATTGAATTCAAGAGTTTGCTTTGACACAAGGACTCAGGTTGATGGGCACTTCCAGGTGGCTGGTTCCAAGGGAGTTGTGTTATGTCCCCTTTTATCATTTCTCCTGGGGTGGAATCAAAGTTCCTAAGGATGACATCAAATCACAAAGCTATTAGATTTGAAAGGCTAAGGGACCATCTTTGTTTGTTGCTTCTTTTTCTCTAATAGAAACATTAAACAGCAAGCAAGCATCATTTCTAGACAGAGACAGTGCTCGAAGGAACTTTGCAAACATTACATGGTCTCTCTGGGAAGGGATATGAAGCTTGGAAAAACCGCCACAGTTTATTAATTCCATTTGTTTTCTAAGAGAATGATGTTTTTTTCATACAGCAGTGCTAAAGAGCCCCAGTCCATGAAAAGAGGTTTTCCAAGGATTTTTTCTTAAGTGGGTCACAGTTGTGGTCTGTTGTTTTTTCTTGTCTTTCTGTCTTTATTTCTGGACTATGTTATTTGACATACAAAGGTGTATGGTTGCTATGTTTACAAATTATACGCTTACCATGAAAAATAAACTTTTTGGTTTTATTTAATGCTTCTGCCTCAAATTCTACCTTGTCAGACAATATTGCTACCCTCTCCCTTTTTATATATATGTGTATTCACTTAGATCTCTGCCTCCTCTTTCATTCAAAACTTTCTTCTTGTTTGCTTTTAGATGTGTCTCTTGTTAAAAAAAAATCATACATAATCTGAGGACCTTTGTTTTATAGTAAGAGAATTTAATCTATTTATAGTCTTTGTTTGATATCCTTCCTGTCATCTCTAATCATTTAATGTTTTCTTTTTCTGTACTAATATATGCTTTCTCATTCTTAAGGTTATATATTGATGTTCTGTATTCTTTGTTTTATTAGTTAACCTTATCGAAATTAAATCTTTTTATTTCTTATATTAATTGTCCTGTTTTGTATATTAATTGTTCTAGTTCATGAATTTCAGTTCAGATATTCCTTTTCTTGTGTTAATATTGACAAGAGCATGGGTTATGCACTTTTATTCTTTATGAAATGTCTTTGATATAACTTTGTCTGTGCATCATTGAAATGGGAGGTTCAGTCTAGCCATTATAAACACTTTATAAATCATCCTTAATTGCTTTTTCAATTTCTCTTTGATTTTACTGTTTGGTGCCTTTTTTCTGTTCTCAAGTAGAATTTTTAAAAACCATGTAGTGTTAATTTCCAATTTTTTGCACTGTGGTGAAAAATCTAGCAAATACAATGTCTCTTTTAGAATTACTGAAATTTGCTTTGTTGCCTAAGAAATTGATTTTTATAAATATTTTATGGATGATCGTAAAATATTCAATTCAAAATAACTAGCTAGAGATTCAAGTTTATTAATCACATTAATTTTTTATATCCTTGGTAATTTTCTCTGCTTACTCTATACTAAAATTCTCTGTTGCATACATTTTTTTATCAATGTCCTCTCCTATTTCCAATATATTTTCAATATTTTGATGATATATGATTCATTGAATACATTCAACCATAATTCATACCATTATATATTTATAAGAGACATTATTCAAAATATAAAGCAACCTACTTTGTTCTATGTAGTGGTTATGTTTCTTTATCCCAACTTTATCTGATATTACTGTTCTGGTATCTATTTATTTTGTTTCACATGTCTTTAACCATCTCATTATTTTAAAATTTTCTTATTTACTTGAATATCTGGAAAAAAAACATATAAATGAATTTTTATTTAACCAAATGAAGTTTTTTCTAATACTTCCATTTAATATATTTATATTCATCTTAATAATTGATTTCTTTCAACCTGATTGTCAAATTATTTTGTTCTTTTAATCATTTTTCTTATATTTTACTGTTTCTTTTTCTTGGTTTTTATTACACTAGCCAGATTTTTCTAATTTTTTCTCCTTTCTATAGAAATTTAATTTTCATCTACCAAGATAATATTTTTTTGTTGGTTTTTTTTTTGGGGGGGGGGGGGCGTTGGTACCAGGGATTGAACCCAGGGATGCTCAACCACTGAGCCACATTCCCAGCCCTTTTTAAAATTTTATTTAGAGACAGAGTCTCACTGAGTTGCTTAGGGCCTTGCTAAGATGCTGAGGCTGGTTTTGGACTTGAAATCCTCCAGCCTCAGCCTTCTGAGCCTCTGGGGATTACAGACATACACCACTTTGCCCAGCCCAGTGATAATCTTGAAACTGAAAAAAAAAATGTCTCATTAATACATCCGTAAATATGAGAATTAGTGACGCATACTTCCTTCTTCCTTCCTTCCAAACAATAGCAGTGATTCTTTTTTATGTTGTAAATCTGAACAGAGTAATTCTTGACAACTGCATTTTCACTTAAAGCTAACGTCAGTTATTAAGAGTAATTCAAAATTTTACCTATTTTATAACTTCTCATCATTAATTTCCTGTCTGCTGTGCTTTAGGTGTGGTTTTTCCCCCAGGGTTCATGTCTGGAAACTTGGTCCCCAGTAAGGTGGTCCTGAGGTGGTAGAACCTTCAAAAATTGGAATCTAGTAGAAGAAGATTAGGTCATTGGGCGTGCTGACCTAGCAAGGAGTTATTGTAGTGCTTTCAGGGTGAGTTAATTCTCATGAGTTAATTTCTCAATGCCAGCTAATATTTGACATTTTCCATGTCTTTTGAGTTTTTATATTCTACCATATAGGTGTTCATTTCTTTTTGGATATTTTGTCTGGTACTTGAAGACTTTTTTGCTCTGAAGATTCCAGTTCTTTTCAAAGCAAGCAATTTTTATTCCACTATTCTCCTTTGTTCTACTTGTTTCTAAAATTTCTCTTTTGTGTAAAACACACATGTAATTCTCTAGACTCACTTTTCATCTTTTTTTTCTTATATTTCCATGCTTGGTATTTATTTATTTATTTGTTTATTTGCCTATGTTTTGGGAGACTCAACATCATGTTCTTATGAACTCATTTGTGTCTATAGTATCTCATAAATTCTGAATGCTGCTTCCACTGTATTGTTTAAAAAATTAAAGTAAGTCGGTAGACTTACTTTATTTTTTTTTATTTTTTATTTTTTTATTGTAAACAAATGAGATATATGTTGTTTCTCTGTTTGTACATGGTGTAAAGGCATACCATTTGTGTAATCATAAATTTACATAGAGCAATGTTGTTTGATTCATTCTGTTATTTTTTCCCTTCCCCCCACCCCTCCCACCCCTCTTTTCCCTCTATACAGTCCTTCCTTCCTCCATTCTTGTCCCCCTCCCTAACCCTAACTCTAACCCTATCACTAAACCCTCCCTCCCCCCATTATGTGTCCCTATCCACTTATTAGCAATATCATTCGACCTTTGGTTTATTGAGATTGGCTTATCTCACTTAGCATGATATTCTCCAATTTCATCCATTTGCCTGCAAATGCCATAATTTTATCATGCTTTATGGCTGAGTAATATTCCATTGTATATATATACCACAGTTTCTTTATCCATTCATCAATGGAAGGACGTCTAGGTTGGTTCCACAATCTGCCTATTGTGACTTCAGCAGCTATGAACATTGATGTGGCTGTATCTCTGTAGTATGCTGATTTTAAGTTCTTTGGATATAGGCCAAGGAGTGGGATAGCTGGGTCAAATGGTGGTTCCATTCCAAGTTTTCTAAGGAATCTCCACACTGCTTTCCAGAGTGGCTGCACTAATTTGCAGCTCCACCAGCAATGTATGAGTGTACCTTTCTCCCCACATCCTCGCCAACACCTGTTGTTGCTTGTATTCTTGATAATCGCCATTCTAATTGGGGTGAGATGGAATCCTAGGGTGGTTTCGATTTGCATTTCTCTTATTACTAGAGATGTTGAACATTTTTCCATATGTTTGTTGATTGCTTGTAGATCTTCTTCTGTGTAGTGTCTATTCATTTCCTTAGCCCATTTGTCGATTGAATTATTAGCATTCTTGGTGTAGAGTTTTTTGAATTCTTTATAGATTCTGGAGATTAGTGCTCTATCTGAAGTATGATTGGCAAAGATATTCTCCCACTCTGTAGGCTCTTTCTTCGCATTGCTGATAGTTTCCTTTGCTGAGAGAAAGCTTTTTAGTTTGAATCTATCCCAGTTATTGATTCTTGCTTTTATTTCTTGGGCTATGGGAGTCCTGTTGAGGAAGTCTGGTCCTAAGCCGATATGTTGAAGATCTGGACCTACTTTTTCTTCTATAATCTGCAGGATCTCTGGTCTGATTCCAAGGTCCTTAATCCATTTCGTGCATGGTGAGAGATATGGGTTTAGTTTCATTCTGTTGCATATGGATTTCCAATTCTCCCAGCATCATTTGTTGAAGAGGCTGTCTTTTCTCCATTGCATATTTTTGGCCCCTTTGTCTAGTATTAGAAAATTGTATTTATTTGGGTTTGTGTCTGTGTCCTCTATTCTGTACCATTGATCTACCTTTCTATTTTGGTACCAATACCATGCTGATTTTGTTACTATTGCTTTTTAGTAGAGTTGGAAATCTGGTATTGCGATACCCCCTGTTTCACTCTTCCTGCTAAGGATTGCTTTAGCTATTCTGGGTTTCTAATTCTTCCAGATGAATTTCGTAACTGCATGCTCTATTTCTGTAAGGTATGTCATTAAGATTTTAATTGGAATTGCATTGAATCTGTATAGCACCTTAAGTAGTATGGCCATTTTGACAATATTAATTCTGCCCATTCAAGAACATGGGAGATCTTTCCATCTTCTAAGGTTTTCTTTAATTTCTTTCTTTAGTGTACTGTAGTTCTCATTGTAGAGGTCTTTCACCTCTTTTGTGAGATTGATTCCCAAGTATTTTATTTATTTCGAGGCTATTGTGAATGGGGTAGTTTTCCTGATTATTCTTTCCAAAGATTCATCACTTATGTATAAAAATGCATTAGATTTATGTGCATTGATCTTATATCCCGCTACTTTACTGAATTCACTTATGAGTTCTAAAAGTTTTCTGGTGGAATTTCCCGGTTCCTCTAAGTATATAATCATATCATCAGCAAATAGGGATAGTTTGAGTTCTTCTTTTCCTATTCGTATCCCTTTAAGTTCTTTGGTAGGTCTAATTGCTCTGGCTAGAGTTTCAAGGATGATGTTGAATAGAAGTAGTGAAAGAGGGCATCCCTGCCTTGTTCCAGTTTTTAGGGGGACTGCTTTCAGTTTTTCACCATTTAGAATGATATTAGCCGTGGGCTTAGCATAAATGGCCTTTACAATGTTAAGGAATGTTCCCACTATCCCTATTTTTTCTAGTGTTTTGAGCATGAAGGGGTGCTGTATTTTATCAAATGCTTTTCCTGCATCTATTGAAATAATCATGTGATTCTTGACTTTAAGTCTATTCATATGGTGAATTACATTTATTGATTTCCTGATGTTGAACCAATCTTTGCATCCCTGGGATGAAACCCACTTGATCATGGTGCACTATCTTTTTAATATGTTTTTGTATGCGATTTGCTAAAATTTTGTTGAGAATTTTTGTGTCAATGTTCATTAAGGATATTGGTCTGAAATTTTCTTTCCTCCATGTGTCTCTGTCTGGTTTAGGTATCAGGGTGATATTGGCTTCATAGAAGCCTCCTCTTCTATTTCATGGAATACTTTGGGGAGTATTGGGATGAGCTCTTCTTTAAAGGTTTTGTAGAACTCAGCTGAGAACCCATCTGGTCCCGGACTTTTCTTTGTTGGTAGGCTTTTGATGACCTCTTCTATTTCATTACTTGAAATTGGTCTATTTAAATTGTGTATGTGTTCCTCATTCAGTTTAGGCAATTCATATGTCTCTAGAAACCTGTTGATGTCTTCGAAATTTTCTATTTTGTAGGAGTATAGATTTTCAAAATAGCTTCTAATTATGTTTTGTATTTCAATCGTGTCCGTTGTGATATTTCCTTGTTCATTCCGAATTTTAGTGATTTGGGTTGTCTCTCGTCTTCTCTTTGTTAGTGTGGCTAAAGGTTTATCAATTTTATTTATTTTTTTGAAGAACCAACTATTTATTTTGTCAATTTTTTGTATTGTTTCTTTTGTTTCAATTTCGTTGATTTCAGCTCTGATTTTAACTATTTCCTGTCTTCTACTACTTTTGGTGTTGGTCTGTTCTTCTTTTTCTAGGGCTTTGAGCTGTAGTGTTTGGTCATTTATTTGTTGAGTTTTACTTCTTTTATTAAATGCGCTCCATGAAATAAATTTCCCTCTAAGTACTACTTTCATAGTGTCCCAAAGATTTTGATATGATGTTTCTTTGTTCTCATTTACCTCTAAGAATTTTTTAATTTCCTTCCTAATATCTTCTGTTATCCATTCATCATATAATAGCATATTGTTTAATCTCCAGGTGTTGGAATAGTTTCTCTTCTTTACTCTTTCATTTATTTCTAACTTCAATCCATTACGATCTGATAGAATACAAGGTAGTGTCTCTATCTTCTTGTATTTGCTAACATTAGCTTTGTGGCATAATATATAGTCTATTTTAGAGAAGGATCCATGTGCTGCTGAGAAGAAAGTTCATTTGCTCTTGGTTGGATGGTACATTCTATAAATGTCCGTTAATTATAAATTATTGATTGTGTCATTGAGATCTATGGTTTCTTTGTTCAATTGTCGTGTGGAAGATCTGTCCAGTGGTGAGAGAGGTGTGTTAAAATTACCTATTATTATTGTGTTATGGTCTATTTGGTTTCTGAAATTGAGAAGGATTTTTTTGACATACATGGATGAGCCACTGTTTGGGGCATAGATGTTTATGATTGTTATATCTTGCTGATTTATGCTTCCCTTAAGCAGTATGAAATGTCTTTCTTTATCCCTTCTGACTAGCTTTGGCTTGAAGTCCACATTATCTGAAATGAGGATGGATACTCCAGCTTTTTTGCTGAGTCCATGTGCATGGTATGTTTTTCCCCATGCTTTCACCTTCAGTCTATGAGTATCTTTTTCTATGAGGTGAGTCTCTTGCAGGCAACATATTGTTGGATCTTTCTTTTTAATCCAATCTGCCAGTCTATGTCTTTTGATTGATGAATTCAGGCCATTAACATTCAGGGTTATTTTGAGATATGATTTGGTTTCCTGGTCATTTGGTTCATTTTTAAAATTTTATTTATTTATTTATTTATTCATTTGTTTGTTTATTTATTTATTTATTTGACACGACTTGATTCCTCCTTTATTTGACAATTCCTTTAGTATAATTCCTCCCTTTGCTGATTTGCTTCTTTGTTTTTCATCTCTTCCTCATGGAATATGTTGCTGAGAATGTTTTGTAATGCTGGCTTTCTTTTTGTAAATTCTTTTAGCTTTTGTTTATCATGGAAGGATTTTATTTCATCGTCAAATTTGAAGGTAAGTTTTGCTGGGTATAAGATTCTTGGTTGGCATCCATTTTCTTTCAGGGCTTGAAAAATGTTGTTCCAGGCCCTTCTAGCTTTTAGGGTCTGGATTGAAAAATCTGCTGATATCCGTATTGGTTTCCCCCTGAATGTAATTTGGTTCTTTTCTCTCACAGCCTTTAAAATTCTGTCTTTATTTTGTATGTTAGGTATTTTCATTATAATGTGCCTTGGTGTGGGTCTGTTGTAATTTTGTGTATTTGGAGTCCTATAAGCCTCTTGAACTTGATTTTCCATTTCATTCTTCAGATTTGGGAAATTTTCTGATATTATTTCATTGAATAGATTGTTCATTTTGGGGAGGGAAGGGTTAGAGTTAGGGTTAGGGAGGGGGGCAAGTATGGAGGAAGGAACTACTGTATAGAGGGTAAAGAGGGGTGGGAGGGGTGGGGGGAAGGGAAAAAATAACAGAATGAATCAAACAACATTGCTCTATGTAAATTTATGATTACACAAATGGTATGCCTTTACACCATGTACAAACAGAGAAACAACATGTATCCCATTTGTTTACAATAAAAAAAAGAAAAAAAAAAAGATTGTTCATTCCTTTGGTTTGTTTCTCTAAGCCTTCCTCAATCCCAATAATTCTTAAATTTGGCCTTTTCATGATATCCCATAGTTCTTGTAGATTCTGTGCATGATTTCTTACCATCTTCTCTGTTTGTTCAACTTTGTTTTCAAGGTTAAATATTTTGTCTTCAATGTCTGAGGTTCTATCTTCCAGGTGTTCTATCCTATTGGATCTGCTTTCTATGGAGTTCTTAATTTGGTTTATTGTTTCCTTCATTTCAAGGATTTATGTTTGTTTGTTTTTTTCAGTATCTCTAACTCTTTATTGAAATGATCTTTTGCTTCCTGTATTTGCTCTTTTAACTGTCGATTGGTGCGATCATTCAATGGCTGCATTTGCTCTTTCATCTCATCATTCAGTGCCTGCATTTGCTCTTCATCTCATCGTTTGCTTCCCTGATCATTTTAATTATGTACATTCTGAACTCCTTTTCTGTCATTTCTTCTTCCATGCTGTCATTGGGTTTTTATTGATATAACATCTAGATTTGTTTGGGGCATTTTCTTCCCTTGTTTTCTCATATTGTTCATTTACCAGTGGACCGCTGAGATATTGCATATTTCCTCTATTGACTTATAATGTCCCGAAGATTTCTAGTACATCCCCTCTTAGCCTTCAGTAGGCTGAAGTCTTAGAGGAAGTTGATAGCGCGGTGTTCCACAAGGAAGCTGCCTCTCTAGGGGTGGTGGCCTTCAGGTGGGGTATATTCCCTGCTAGTGGGCAGAGGTGCCTCCACTTGTTGACCAATGGTCATCCAAAGGGGAACTAGGCTGTGGGCTGAGGCAAGGCCTGTTTGGGCCTGTGTCTCTGGCTTTACTGTCCTTGTGGGAAAACCTCAACCGCCAGGGAAGACTCACCTGGTGGGGAGGTCTCGCTGGTCAGTTCCCTCCTAGAGGTTCCCCTCAATCTACAGCTACCACCTGGGCTGGGCTGCCTTCCTCCTCAACGTTCCCAGGGGCCGGCCCTACCTCCTGGGCCTGGGAGCCTCACCCTTTGCAGACGAGTCTCCTTAGGCTGCCTCTCCTCAGAGAATCTGCCCGCAGTTCTGGAACCTTCGCTCCGCCCCTATGTGTGTCTCTGTGCAGCTCTTCCACCAAGAAGCCTCCTAGATCCTGGGACCCTGCTCTGCACCTAATCGCCTGGCTATGCAGCCCCTCCTCTGAGCAGCCACCTGGAGCCCCGTACAATCGCTCCGAGTCCCAGCGACCCGCCGCACGCCTCTTCCTCCAGACAGCTGCCCGGTGTTCCAGTGCGGTCACTAGGAGTCCAAGCAACTCATTGAGTGCCACCTCCTTCTGCCAACTGCCCGTAGCCCTGGGCTGTCACTCAAAGTCCAAGTGACCCGCCCTGTTCCTCCTCCTCCTCCAGGTAGCCCCCCGGGTGTTCAGGAGCGGTCACTCTGAGTCACTCTGAGTTACTCTGAGTCCACGTGACCCGCTGCACGCCTCCTCCAGGCAGCCGCCCAGAGCTCTGGTGTGGCTGCTCAAGACCAAGCGACCCGCTGCGCTTCTCCTCCAGGCAGCCCCCCCGGTGTTCAGGAGCGGTTGCTTTGAGTCCAAACAACTCTCCACTCGCCTCCTCCTCTGAGCAGCCGCCTGGAGCTCCAACTCAGTCACTGCGAGTCCAAGCGACCCGCTGCGCTCCTCCTCCTCCTCCTCTGGGCCGGCCCCGGTGTTCAGGAACAGTTGCTTTGAGTCCAAACAGCTCACCACACAGCTCCTCCTCTGGCAACCGCCCGTAGCTCTGGTATAGTCACTCGAATCCAAGCGGCCATGCTCCTCCTCCTCCTCTTCCTCCTCCTCCTCTGGACAGGCCCCGGCATTCAGGAGTGGTTGCTCTGAGTCCAAACAGCTCGCCGAGCATCTCCTCCTCTGGCAACCACCTGTAGCTCTGGTGCAGTTGCTCCGAGTCCAAGCGCCTCGCCGCGCTGCTCCTCCTCCTCCTCTTTCTCCTCCTCCTCCAGGCAGGCCCCGGTGTTCAGGGGAGGTCGCTCTGAGTCCAAACAGCTCTCCTCGCAGCCCCTCCTCTGGGCCGCCGCCGGGCAGCTCTACTTCACAAAGTTCCCTACTTTCTGGGACTATCGCCCCATCTGGGACGCCTCCCCAACGGGAGAGACTCACCTGGCTGCTTTGAGTTGGTCCCAAATCTCTCAATATCTCCTCTTTTGAATCCTGAGTCCTGGAGCAACATGAAATGCAGCCACCCTCTAGTCCACCATCTTGAACCCCCCCGCAGACTTACTTTAATAATACAAATTACTAATTGATCCATCTTATTGACAAAAATTAAAGTAATTCAATAAAAACTGACCTGAATATCTTTCTCAACTTATTTCTCTCTCCTAAAGTAAAAAAGGTATATTGTATCACTCTTTTGAGTGTTTATACACATATAGAAATGTATACTTTTGCTTTTTCTAGTTATTTACCTAGAAACCTTTATATTTATACTGTTTTGCAGTTTTCTTTTTTCATTGAGCAATAACTAGTGGAGGTCTTTCTGTGCTAGCTCAGGTTAGGTTTCCCGGGAAACAGAAGCTGAGTTGGAGATTTGTGTGTAGGAGGTCCATTGGCCACAGCTCTTAAGAATAACACCTGTGGAGGAGTAGTGGGAGTGGGCTTGATCTGAAGGAAAAGGTCTATTGAAATGTCACCACAGCAAGAGGTGTCTTTATCCCTACATGGGTTTGAAAATGGGCATGAACCAACCCTAGGGAAAGGCCATGAACTTGCACAAGGCATCTTCCCTGGGCCAAGGATAGTTCCTGAGGAGAGATTCAGCTTTTGAGACATCAACAACCCTCTGGGAAACTGGGAAAATAGTTTCTTTATCCTGAAGGATGGAGCATCCCAGCATCTATCACACACTAGTGCCCATAGATCTCCTTGTATGAAATTCACATGTGATGCATTTCAGAGAAGGTCCAAAAATGCATATTCTGTTCCCGGGCTGCCTATTGTGAGTAGTGTATTGCATGGTGAAGATGATGTCCACTTTGACTGAAGTGTCATGATCATAATAAAATAACTAATATGAACATTTCAAATATACTAAAAGAGAAACTAGTATGATAAACATCCTATAAAGAATTCCTATAATTTTATGTTTCCTGAAGCAGGCCTTGCTCATCCTTGATGCTTTCTATTATTCCCTCCTCCCAATTTCTCAGTGTAGTAGATCTAGATATCTGCCTTATGTAGTTGCCTCCTGGTCTCACTGCTAGATATGGCCATCTCGACTCACTGATACCCTCATGTTACTGAGACCACCTCTCAGTCCCAGTGAGAACTTGTACCAGCTTTCTTTACACCCACCAACTAGAACTCCACATGGGAAAACTACCTGGTTTAATGCCCTAGTTCCAGTGAAGGCTGAAGCACTCAAATGTCCCACTTTTTCTCTCTTCCTCCCCACATGCTGGTTGAGAATGTGTGTGTCCAACAACTTCTCCATCCTTGATGGCTTACAAGGCATGCTACCTTCTTCTCTCCAATCTGTATGTGACACACTGCTTCTGTTATTTCATGTGTTTTATTGCGTAGTCTTCTCTGTTTCTGCTGACTGACACATCTGAAGATAACTTCTTTCCCCATCAGGGCTCCCCTAGATGGCAATCTTGGTAGAGATAAACCAGACACAGCTCAGACAAGAGCCTCAGTGGCATCTGCTTGTATAATCAAGTTTCCTATGAAGGGGTCATCTGTTCATGGTTAAACACGTAGACATTAGGCCATTCACTAAGATTGCTGGTTATGGTGGTACATGCCTATAATCCCAGCAGCTCAGGAGGCTGAGGCAGGAGGATGGCAAGTTCAAAGCCAGCCTCAGCAACTTAGCAAGATCCTAAGCAACTTAGTGAGACCCTTTTGCAAAATAAAATATAAAATACAAACTAGGGATGTTGCTCAGTGGTTAAGTGCCCCCCTGGATTCAATCCCCAGTACCCCCCCCCCCCAAAAAAAAAGAGAGAGAGAGAGAAGTATCCCATCAAAGACACACTGTAAACTTCCACTACTACCTCCCCTGGAGAACCACAGCACAGGGATAGAGTTCATAGCTACTCTGCAGAGAGAGACCTCAAGACCAAATCAGAAGAAAAATGTAACATTCCCATACCACCAGCAGCCAGATTCAACAATAATCAAGCTTTTGAAACACTTTATTTTTTTCTATTTTTCTCTTTCTGTTGAGATATTTTAAAACTTTCTGAGACATTCTGTTGTTTCACCCCTGAACACTGAAGTATGCATAACTAAAATAAGATGGATATTTTCTTACATGACCATCATGCCACCATTACACCTAGTTAAACTAAAAAAAAAATCCTTAGTATTACATAATATTCAATTTTGTAATCAAGATTTTCTAAACTTTCCTAAAAACATCTTTTGCTTTGGTTTGAATGAATTGGACTCAAAGCCCCTACCTCATAATTGATCTCTTTTTTCCTTCTAAGTTCTTTCTATATTTTCCCTTCTTGTTTTTTGCTTTATGACAGCTGCTCATCTTATAAAATGTCCTGTACTCAGTATTTGCAGAACTGTGGTAGCAATCAACATGTCCATCTTTCCCTCTTCTCCCATGTTTTCTATAAATGGTTAACTTCAAAGATTTGACTAGATTCTGTTTCACCTTTTCTGTCAGGAGTCCATCAGTGGTGGTGCTGTGTGCCTCCACTCTATCCCCCTGAGAGAAAGATGATCAGGATGAACTGCCTTTGGTGCTGCATTGCTGATGCTAAGGTGATACTGGTAACAATAGTGATGACTTCAGCCTGAGCTCCCTCCAAAAAGTCCCCTTCCTCTAGTGTTGACATCATCATTTGAATCGGCTTATGCACTTAAAAACCTACTTACCAAGCTTTTCATATTCAAATAATCTTTTCTCTCATCATTTTGATTTCTTTTCAAGGTATACTTTCAAATCCTGTTAAGATGCTAAAAGCTTATTTTTCAAATACATTCTTTGTATTTATTTGTCCACTGTTAGTCTGTTATGTAGGATGAGCTTTTTTTTTTAATGTATTCCTTACATAAAGTTCCTTTCTTCTGAACCACTGAGACTTGTCAAATGTTTGGTGATTTTTCTGTGTTTGCTTACCATTACAGAGAAAAGTCTTTCTCAAGTATGAATGCTTACTTGATTTCAGTGCAACAAAAGGGACAGACATTTCAAAGGTGTCAGGGACAAAAGCTGTTATTGGGAGGTGAACAAACTACACTCTTTCTACCGAATGTTGGTAGCCTGAGAGTTGCTGCCTCCTGTGTGCCCCAGGTACTGTCCTGACTTCTGGCTCCTCTCTGCCAGGATTGTGGGAGCTGCAGGGTTCAGAGCAAGTCCTCTCCACCTTCCAGGCTGTTCCCTAATTTTTTATTTCTTTGTCATTGTAATTAAGGAAGAAAGGGAATTAAACACAGGATCTTCCATGTCTCATCAAGTCTAAACAACGAGATATTTATACAAGTGAAACTGAATTAGTGAGCCATCATTTTTGCTACAAGGCCATGCAATGCTACAACTAGAATATGTATCAAAAAATTAAAAACATTTTGTTTTAGACAGTTTTTTTTTTTTTTCACTACACTGACTAAAGGACCTGACCAGAACAATTTTAGAGGAGAAAATGTTTGGATGACGGCTCAAGGTCTCAGAAGTCTTAGTCCCTAGAAAGCTGGCTCCATTCCATCATGGTGGAAGAGTGTGGCAAAGGAAAGCAACTCACATCATAACCAGGAAGCAGAGAAAAAGTCCACTCGACAGATACAAATACATACTCAAAGCCACCCCGCAATTTCCACCTCCTCCAGCCACGCCTTACCACTTCAGTAACCACTAAGTTAATTCCTATCAGGGGATTAAATCACTGATTTGGTTAAGACTCTTAGAACCCAATCACTTTTCCTCCAAACCTTCTTGCATCGTCTCACACATGAGATTTTGGGAGACACCTCATATCCAAACCATAACACATCTCCTGTGTACAATAAATTACATTGATAAGTTTGAGCTTTGCTGTTAACATATTTGCTTATTTCATCTTTCTGCCATTTGCAGGATTTTCCCATAGATTTGTCTCCTCTATAGTAAGATGAACTTTTACTGTGGAATGGAGGTGTCCATGACCTCCTTTATATATTTTTATTCCCACTGAGCTCCAAAGTCTTCAGTGGTTCTGACTTTTTTCTTTCCCAGTAAGCAGCAGGACCTGAAACCAGAAAGTTCATCTTCCAAGGTCACTTTTCCCATCTACCCAGTGTTTTGTGTGATAACACAGAATGCATATCTCTGGCTGCTCCTAATTTAGGTTTTCAGTTTCATCTTGGTAACAAATATAGCATGTTAATAAAAAAGTCAGATCTACCTATCTTAAAATGTTTTGAAGCCATTCATTAAAATGAAATACAGATTTCACCAAGTTAGATTCCATTATCACTGTGCAGAGACCAAAAAACATATTCTGCTTTGGGGCTTGTTCTACTGAAAATAAACTCTAAATCTATTTAACTTAATGCCATCTTTACTGCTTCAGAAAATTCTACCATCGTATTGTTGTGTAGGTGCATGCATGAATCAGGGTCAGGTGATCTACCCATTCTATGCCCATACAAGGACCAAGGTTGCACAAACCCTTAAATGTTAGGTATCTGCAATGGAAATCTATTTAATAGTCATCATGGAAAGTGGGTTTCAGTAGAAATCACATGGACTTTGGCCTCAATATTCATCCTCCAATTTCAGCTTTGCTAAGCCTCAAATTCCTCATTTATGGAGAGAGAATAGCAATTGGTCAGGAGAGGCCCACAGAAGAGCTTAAACTAAATATTCCCCCAAAGCTTCATTTTATGGTAGTTCTTAAAATTCCTCATTTCTCATTCCAAGTGTTTGTTGGAATCTGCCTTTCCACTGGAAATTGATTTTTAAATTGGTTCTTTTTAGTTATATATAACAGAAGAATCCATTTTGAATAATTATAAAAGCAAGGAATATATCTTGTTCTAATTCAGTCTCCAGTACCTCTCCTTCCCTTCCCCTCCCCTCCCCGCACCCTCTGTTCTCCTCCCTCTACTAATCTTTCTGCCATTTATCCATAGTTATTTTTAAAATTAATTTCCTGTGGATATACACTATGATGAGATTCACCATAGCATAGTCACATATGTACATAGGCAAGTTATGTCATGGGAATATTGTGTCTTCGAAATTCATTTTAAAAGCTATTTTTGTAAGTACTTAATATGTGCCAAGTTCTATCTATCTTAAGGTAAAGGTCTTACTCCACTTAATTTAAGACAAACTTAAAGTTGGTATTATTATAATTATCCCTGTGGAAATGTATGAAGACCACTCCATGGAGGACACACAGAGACTATTTGAGGCTTGCTATGGCAAGGGAGTCAGTAACCATCTCTTGGCAGGTACTCAAAGGTGAGTGCAGGAGCGGGAGGAGTCTTGACAGGCAGCTTGGCTTTCTTTGGTTGGAAGGGTGTGTGATTGAGGCAGCTACCCATCATTGCCCACATCCTGACTTTCCTGGACCAGTTGCTCCAAGGGCTGTGGTTTGACTTCCCAAGCTGGTTGCTATAGAGGTACAGTGTCAGAGTTCTCTTGTCATCTAAGGTCTGTATGGCTATTGGCCCTTTGTATAGTCAGTCTTTTGTCTCCACATTACAGGTCTGTCCTTACTGGCTACAAAGCTGTAGGCATTGTTACTTAAGATGTCTGTGACTCAGTGTCCTCAGCTGGAATGCAACAATGAAAGACTGACTACACAAAAAGATGATGGCCCTAGACTTAGTGCTCCAAACCACCAGGTGACACCACAGCTTCTCCTATCAGACCTGGCCCTCCCAGCACCTTCCCTTCCCTGGCCAACCACAGGACCCAGAGCAAGGGGCTTCATTCTCTTTGTCTCCCTTGTTTCATCTAAAAGAAGATAAATGGGATAGGAGTCAACTCTCTTAAAGGGTGTGTGTTTTTTTTTTTTAAATAAGAATCTATGAGATAAGGGTTGTAAAGGGCCTGACACAGTTGATCCCTGAATATGGGATGTTCATTTTTTGATAGAACAAGAAGTAATTTTGTTAAATATACGTTGCATTTGCAAGTCCAGTTGGCAATTGGACATCCTGTTACTAATTTACATTTCCAAATTGTTTTTTTTTTTTTTTTCTTGCTTGTTTTTGACAAGGAGATTGGAGAAGTTTATTTAAAAAAATATTTCAGGCAGCTTTTCTCCGAGAAAAATAAAGTGTTATGGCTGTACCCGCCTCCTACTAAATATAATAACATGTCTAAAACCTTACACATTATTTCTTCAAATTCCTTTCATTGAAATTATTACAGCTTGAAGTCATTTCTGCTATTTTCCTTATTCTGGCAGCCCCCATAGTGGCATCTGCTTTCTATTTACAGAGCCAAACCTACAGACTGTCAGTTGGTCTGATTAATCAGAAATTGCCATAGCAGGATGGACTCCCTTTCTCCTCTTCCCAAACAGAACAGTGAATCTTTTTATTCAGCTTATGTCCCCCAAATTAAAGCATGTGGCCTTCACAGTTGGCTTATTTCGGGCCTCATCAGAGATTGATATCTTGCCTGATGATATTTCTGGTTACTGGAGGGGCTCCATGAGTTACTCTGGGGAGTGAATGACCCAAACTGAACTTTGGAGAACCAAAGTGGGAGAGCTAAAATGCAGGGAACCTTAACTGCTACTTACTAGGAGCTAGTCCTGAGCTCACAGGGACAAAACACCGAGCAACCAAGGTTGGGTGAGCCATTCAGAGCAGAGTTCTACTTCTGAGTCTGCACACACCTACTGTGCAACCTGTGGGTGAGTTACAGGCTGAGAGGATAGTGCTCACCTTCCAGGGTCACTGTGATCAAGAATGGTATTCTATTTTCCCAACAACCATCTTACCAAACTGTCAAATAGTCCATAATTGTAATAGATTTAACTTTAATTATTGTCAAAAGACTGTTTGATGTTGTCGAAAAGAAGAATGACATCAGGCCTTGAACCCTCAGCTGCTTTTCACTAAATGCCATCAGGTCCATCTACCAGCTTGCATGAGCCAATGCCAATGGAAACAGGGAGCAGGCTAAGATCAGGGGATTTGGAGTCTATGCCTGACTGTGAGTCTAAGACTATACAACTTTTCTTTTATTAGTACATTACAGTTATACATAATAGTTGGGTTCATTTTGACAAAATCATACATGAATGGAATTTAATTTATTCCATTTCAGTCCCTGGTTTCCCTGATACTTCACTCACCTCTTCCCTCCTCCTATTCTTCTTCCTCTACTCTACTGGTATTCCTCTCACTCATTAAATTAATTAATTTATTTATGTGTGGTTGGTGATTTGTAAATATTCACAAAGGGAGAATTCATTGTGGTATGTTTATATGTACACATAGCATAGTTTCATCTACTCCATTCTTCATTTCCTCCCCATTCCCGTCCCTCCTCCTCCCTCTTGATGTCTTTCTTCTACTCCACTAATCTTCCCTATAGCTTTATGATATCTGATCCCCTCTTTTTTCCCTGTATTTTGCTCTAGCTTCTGTATATGAAAAAAGACTTTCAACCCTTGGTTTTCTGAATCTGCTTACTTTTCTTAACTTGATGTTCTCCAGTTTCATTCATTTAATGGAAATGCCATAATTTTATTATTCTTCATGATTGAGTAAAACTCCATTGTGTATATGTATCACATTTTCTTAATCCATTCATGTATCAGTGGGCATCTGGGCTGACTCTGTAACCTGGCTGTTTTGAATCAGTGACTGTATCAGTATAGTATGCTGACTTTAGTTCTGTGGATAAATATCAAGGAGTGGGATGACTAATTCCATTTCTAGTTTTTTGAGGACTCTCTATGCTGCTTTACAGAGTGATTGTACTAACTTATGAATCCACCAACAATGTATGAATGTACCTATTCCGGTGCATCCTTGCCAGTATTTATTATTGTTTGTATTCTGCCATTCTAACCAAAGTGAGATGAAATCTTAGTGTAGTTTTGATTTGCATTTCCCTGGTTGCTAGAGATGGTGAATATTTTTTCATGTTTTTGTTGGTCATTTATGTTTCTTCTTTTGTTCTCTGTTTAGTTCTTTTGCACATTTATTGATGGAATTATTATTATTTTTGAGTTCTTTATACATTTTGGATAATCCCTTGTCAGAGGATCAACTGGCATAGATTTTATCCCCCCCTTTTTTTTTTTTTTTTTTTTGTGTGGTGCTGAGGATTGAACCCAGGGCCTTATGCATGCCAGGCAAGCATTCTACCAACTGAACTATATCCCCAGCCCAATTTTATCCCATTCTGTAGGCTTTCCCTTCATGCTTCTAATCATTTCCTTTGTTGGGCAGAAGGTTTTAAATTTGATTCCCTCCCACTTACTGATTCTTGGTTTTATTTCTTGAGCTTTAACAGTCTTTTAAAAGAAGTCAGTGCCAGCACCTACATGATGGAGTGTTGAGTCTATATTTTCTTCTAGCAGTTGCAAAGTTTCTGGTCTAATTCCAAAGTATTTGATTCACTTTGCGCTGATTTTTTTGTGAGGTGGGAGATAGAGATCTAATTTTATTCTTCTACATACGGATATCCAGTTTTCCCTGAACTATTTGTTAAAAAGGCTATCTTCTCCCCAAAAGTATATTTTTTGGCATCTTTGTCAAACATCAGATGACCGTAAGTATTGGGGTTTGACTGTATCTTTTATTCAATTATGTCTGTGTCTTTATGTCTATTTTGATGCCAATACTATGCTGTTACAAGAGCTCTATATTATAATTCAAAATCAGTATTGTGATGCTTCCAGTTTTGCCTTTCTTTCTCTGGAGTGCTTTGGTTATGCTGGGTCTCTTATTTTTATGAATGAATTTAAGATCCGTTTTTTCCAGTTCTGTGAAAAATGTCATTGGTATTTTGATGGGGATTGCCCTGGATCTGGGCTAGACAATTTTTTGGGGGTCTCACAATAAAAAGTCCTATGAGTTTGAAAATCTATATGTTACAGAAGAGCAAACAGGTTTGTAACGGCTGAATGAATGTCTAAATTTCAACTTGAACTTACAACTAATTCCTCAAGTTCATAGGCTGTGACATTCTGGCTGAGAGGGAGTCATTTGATCAAGCATCAGAAAGAGCAACATTCTTTTTTCTTTTTTTAAATTTTTAAAATTTTCTTTGTTTAATTAGTTGTTCATGACAGTAGAGTGCGTTTATACATTTTGATAGATCATACATAAATAGAGTATAATTTCTCATTTTTTGGATTATACATATTGCAGGATCACATCAGTCATGCAAACATGTACACAAGGTAATAATATCTGTTTCACTCTACTATCAATCCCTCCTCCATACCCCTTACTCTTCTTTCTCTCCCATCTACCTAATATAAAATAACTCTATTCTTCCCTATCCTCCCTACTTATTGTGAATTAGCTTCCACGTATCAGAGAAAACATTCGGCCTTTGGTGTTTTGGGTTTGGCTTATTTCACTTAGCATGATATTCTCTAACTCCATCCATTTACCAGCAAATGCCACAATTTCATTCTTCGTTAAAACTGAGTAATATTCTATCGTATATATGTCCAAATTTTCTTTATCCATTCATCTGTTGAAGGGCATCTAGGTTGGTTCCATAGTTTAACTATTGTGAATTAAGTTGCTATAAACATTGATGTGACTGTGTCACTGTAGTATGTTGATTTTAAGTCATTTGGGTAAAAACCGAGAAGTGGGATAACTGGGTCAAATGGTGGGTCCATTCCAAGTTTTCTGAGGAATCTCCATACTGCTTTCCATAATAGTTGCACCAATTTGCATTCCCACCAGCAATGTATGAGTGTATCTGTTTCCCCACATCCTCACCAACATTTGCATGCACCTCAGATAAAGCATTAATCTCTAGGATATATAAAGAACTCAAAAAACTTAACACCAAAAAACCCCCAAATTATCTAGTTAATAAATGGGCTAAGGAACTGAAGATATACTTCACAGAAGATATACAATGGATCAATAAATATATGAAAAAATGTTTAACATCTCTAGCAATTAGACAAAGGCAAATCGAAACTAAGATTTCATCTCCCTCCAATCAGAATGGCAATTATCTTTTTTCTTTTTCTGTCCCCAGGCTCTTCCACACATTTTCTTTAATCATCACCACAACCTTACAAGGAAAGTGGTTCTTCCTGGTTTTATAAGAGCTGGAACTGCAGCCAAGAGGAGTTAATATACTTCCCCAAGTCATATTGCAATTAAATGAGAAAGACAGAACCTGAAGCCAGGTCTGTTGGCTTCCAAAGTAACTGCATCTTTTAATTACATCACATGAAACCAGGAAGTCTGGAAAGTGATATTCACTCTGCTCAAAGCCAAAGAACTTGAACTCTTGGCTACAGCAACTCCCAAGAAGAGGGACTGGCAGGGGAGAGAGGCTGGCAGAAACTCTCATTTGGCCCTTGGTTATATCATCTTTTGCCATTTCTGCTCTGACATTCTCTTTTGCTATTAATTTTTCACATATCATTGCCCTATTGAGCCTGTGAACTCTTGAGCCCAGGAATGTTCTTTTACTTCTCCAGGAACCCCAAATGCATAGAGAAAAACCTGTATACATAAAAAGATTTTGGTATTGAAATTCAGATAGCGATGCATGAAGGGCTGTCCCCATAAGCCCAGCAAGTTGTCCTCCAAGAGTGATCACAAGGAGAAAATTGGAGAGTGGGGGGATTTAAACCATCCCTCAAGCTTGGGGGTCTGGTAAAATATCTAGATTAGTGGACAGACATAAAATGTGATGGCTTCAATTCTCAGAAACTGAATCACATAACCACATTTATGAGGTCAATTTATTGACTTAAATGAGAACTCCATGTTGCAGGTACATGAATACTTGATGCTAAGATTCTCTGTCCCTTGGATAGAACCACCATTAACTGAAGATGTCCCTTTCTATGCTTCCTTGTCAATTCATTCTTGTCCTAATGGACTGTGTCCCATCTTGGATGTATTAATGCCTAATTTTTAAACTTTGCTGACTAGGAAGATACCCTTTATAATTTTAATGTAACTTTACATATCTTCCATGGAGCAATTAGGTTTTGATTTTATATTTATATCTAATGTCCATTTCATTTATAAGTTATTGGTGGAGCATCAGGCTGTAGGTTTTACACACTGACAACACTGAATACCTGTATAAATAAATGAATCAAGTTTTAAATAGAGCCCACCATCCTAATAAAATTATCCTTGACATTATAATCAGTGACCACAATGCTGCTAACACTGTTGACTAATTATCAGCCCCAATCTTATTTGACTAAAACAGCATTTGACAAAACTGCTTGCTCTTTCTCACTTGGTTTCTTTACTTGTTTGCTTTATCAATGGTTCCAACTCCTTGGGCCTCTTTCTGCTGCTTTCTTCTTTGTTTTTTCCCAACTTTTTTTACATGGAGTGTCACAAAGCTAAGACTTTGGTTCTGTTCTCTGCCTCACAGAGTGGTATCTTAGTGTCTTGGTTTTAAATATCATATATACATATATGGTAACACTCTCACATTTGAATCTCTAGCCCAGAACTCATTTTTGAATGCAAGACTCACAATGCATTACAAGGGAAATTAGAAAATAGCCTGAAGTAGAAAAAAACCCCACAACTTATGGAATGTAGTACTCGATATATTTTAATGAAGTTCCTTCATTATAGACCCTTTTTAAAGATAAGATCTCAAATCTTCTTAAGGGTGAGAAAACGAGGAGAAAGCAGAAGTAAGGAAATGATAAAGATTAGAATATAATTTAATGAACTAGATAATAGAAAAACAATAGAGAAAAATTAATGAACCAAAAATTGATTCTTCATGAAAAGTTATTTAGCTTTAAAAAAGGAAGGAAATTCTGTCATTTGTGATAACATGGATGAATCTGGAGGACATTATGTTAACTAAAATACTCCAGGCAAAGGAAGACCAATACAACATGATTTATTGTGAAGAAAGAAAGAAAGATTAATAAAGAATTTTTAAAAACTCTTAAACATCTAGAGATTAAACAAGTATCTAAAATTTGAAAAAAAAATCTATTTTACTGAAAGACTATTTTATTGAAATCTACTTTACCAAGAAAAAATCATTTTTTGAGAATATCAAAATTGAGAAACCTTTATCTAAACTGACCAAGAAAAAAGAGAAAAGACTCAAATTACAAAAATTAGGAAAGCAGGAACATTATTATCAGTCTTACAGAAATCAAAAAGGATTATAAGAGGGGCTAGGGAGATAGCTCAGTTGGTAGAGTGCTTGCCTTGTAAGCACAAGGCCCTGGTTTCGATTCCCAGCACCAAAAAAAAAAAAAAAAAGTAATATGAATGATTTTATGCCAACCAATTAGGTAACCTAGATGAAATGGAAAAACTCCTTTAAAAACACACAATCTCTTGAAGTTGACTCAAGAAGAAATAGAAAGCACAAATAAACCTACAATAAGAAGAGCAATTGCATCTGTAGTAAAAGGAAAAAAAAAAAAACTTTTGATAAAGAAAAGGGTCAAATTGATTAAAGAAAAAAACCACCAATTATACTAAAACAGTTTCAAAAAATAAAAGAAAGAAATACTTTATAGTTCATTCTAGGAGACCTGTATTGCACTAGTAAGAAAACACAAAGACATTAAAAGAACAAATAAAATTACAGGTTAATATCCTTTATGAATCTAAGTGCAAATTTCTTAACAAAATACTAGAAAACCAAATCCAGCAACATATTCACAGGTCTATAAATCATGACAAAGTAGGAATTCTTCTGATAATTCAAGGATGTTTGAACATAAGAAAATTAATCAGTGCAATACACCAAATTAGGATGGAAGGAAAAACTCCTCAAGCATAAAAAGAATTTGACAAAATCTGTGATAAAGGACTCAATAAAGTATAAATAGAAGAGACTATCCTCAACTTGATAAAAGGCATTGATGAAGACCCCAATGATAGCATCAAACTTAGTGGTAAAAACACAAAGCTTTCCTTTCAATATCAGAAACAAGACAAAATATCCACTTTTGCTACTTCTATTCATTATTGTGTTGGAAGTTTTAGCCAGAGCAATTAACAAGACAAAGAAATAAGAGGTATTGAGATTGGAAAAGAAGAAGTAACATCATCTCTATTCATAGATGACATGACCTTGTATATAGAAAACCCTAAAAGATCTTAAAAAAAATAGAACTAATAAAAATTCATTAAGTTTGTGGGATATAAGATAAAGACACAAAATTAGTTTTATATCAGCTGATACTAACTGAACAATTTGAAGATGAAAATATCTTCAAAAAGAAAAAATTCCATGTACGATTGTTTAGAAATAAATTTAACCAAAGAAGGACAAAACTTACAGAACAAAATTGTAAAGCATTGTTGAAAGAAGGGGCCAAATTTGAAAGAATGTTGTGTTTGTGGAAAAATCAATGTTAGAATGGCAATACTCTCAAAATAATCTGCAGATTTAACAATTGTCTCCTCAAATTCCCACTTTCTGATATCAAAACTTACTTAAAAGCAATACTAATCAAAATAGTGTTTTACTAGCATAGGCTAGACATATATGTCAATGGGATAGAATTGGGAGTAAGGAAATAAGCTTGTATGTCTATATTCAGGATGATTTCTATCAAGGATGACAAGATAACTCTATGAAGAAGGAATAATCTTTCCAAAAAAAAAAAAATGCTGCAGAAAGAACTGTATATCCACATGAAAAGAATAAATGTAGACCACTACCTACATTGTATACAAAAATTAACTTGAAATAGATCAATGACCTAAAAGTGAGAGTTAAAACGATAAAACTCTTAAAAGGAAATGTAGATGTAAGTCTCTATGATCTTAGATCAGGCAACCATTTTTTAATTATGATGTTAAAAACATGAATAATAACCAAAATTAGATGAATTGGATTTCACTGAAGTTTTAAAAAAGTTTTCTGTGTCAAAGAATACTGTTAATAAAGTTAACAGCTAATCAACAGATGGGAGGAAATATCTGATAAAAGTCGAGTAATAGAAGAAATAAAGAACGCTTGCATTTCAAAATCAAAAAGACAAACTACCCAATTAAAAATGGACAAATGATATTCATAGTTATTTTTCCAAAAAAGACATACAAATGGTCAGAGACACAGGAAACAATTCTTAATATCATTAGTCATGAGAGAAATAGAAATACAAACCAAAATCACAATGAGTTACTACTTTACTTTAATAAAGAAACAAAGGAAAAGAAAAGAACAAATATTGGTAAGAATGTGGAAACTAGAGCTCTTGTTACAAGTCTTGTTGGTTGGAACATGAAATGTTTCAGCTGCCATGGAAAATTGTTTGGCAGTTCCTAAAAGGTAAACACAGAATTACCATAAGATCCAAGAATTCCACTCCTATATATACCTGAAAGAACTAAAAAGAGAGATACTTGAATGTACATAGCACTGTTACTCATACTAGCTAAAAAGTGAAAAAATCTGAATGTCCATCAAGTGAAGAATGGATAAAAAATGTGGAATACTATTCTATTATAAAAAGAAGGAAATGTTGATACATGCGCAACATGGGGGAACCTTAAAATCAGTACGACATTATGCTGAGTGAAAGCAGATGATCACAAAAGGCCAGATATTGAATGATTATGATTACACCCTATGAAATTTCCAGAATAGGCAAATCCACAGCAAGTAGGTAAGTGTCTGCAGGGGCTGGAAGCAGGGTAGAATGTGAAGTGACTCCTCAGTGGGTAAGGAGTTTCCTTTTGGGTGTGGAGACATCCTGGAATTAGTGCCCTGTGATGGCCACACAACAGTATGAATACACTAAACTGCACACTTCAAAATTGCAAAAGTGATAAATTTCCCATGATCTTTAATGAAAAGGATTCCAAACTTAAGGTGAAAACCTAGAAAACAGAATGTAGGGGATCCAGAGAACAGGAGATACAGTGGATATAGAGCTGAGAATTCCCTGAAAGCTGGTCTGGGCAGGTGGGGCACAGGTTCCTAGCACCATACAGAGTGCTCTACAAGAACATCTCTCAGAAGATGAAATTGATGTGTTCCACAGTATTGAGGGGAGATTGAGAGATCTGGGAGTGAATCTGAGCAAATTCAAAGGAAACCAAGTTTAATAATCTGGGTTGTCCAGAGAAAGAACTGTTGGGCGCAAGAGATGGATAAACATACAGACACATATATGAGGTTTACTATAAGAAACGGGATTTATCAAAATGTATAAACGTGTTCTATTGTCATGTACAACTAATTAGAACAAACAAAGAAGGAAAAAAGTTTATGATATAAATATCTACTTTTACAACTGCATACAAAAGTAAAATTATATGTTACATTAAAAAAAAAAAGAAAAGAACTTACATGGCTACATGGTTCTGGACACTTAAATATGCAAGCTCTGCAGTCAGCAAGCCAAAGACCCAAAACAGCAGGTGGTATAAGGGCTAGTTCAAGTCTGATTCTAAAGGCAGAAGACCAGAGTCCCAGCATGAAGGCAGTGAGGTAAAGAGCAAACTCTCCCTTCTTCAGCCTTTTGTCTTGTTCAGGCCTCCAAATTAGAGGAGGCCTATCCACAGGGCAATCTGGATGATTTACTCCACCTATCAATTTAAATGTTAACCTCATCCAAAAACAACCTCATGGACAAAGAATAATATTTAACAAAATTACTCAGCCCCCATGACCCAATCAAGTTGACACATAAAATTAACCTTCACTTTGAGTAAATTTTTTTAAGAATCCAGTTATTAATTTCACAGAAAACAAATAGTTGTGTATATTCTATGTGGTTCAACTGAGTAGTCAATGTGAAATATTCAAGTAATCAAACTTTTGACGTGGGATAACTGGAATTTGAGAGGGAATAGAGGGAGACAGAGAGAAAGGAGAGAGAGAGAAATAAAAAGATAATAATGGTGAAAGGAAGAGTGAAAGAGAGATAAATGCTTACCTTCTACCATGGGAAATCATCTTAAGCTGCCAAATACTGAAAAAAGTTTAAGTATGCCAAAGAAGTATGTTATTTGCGGATAGGAAAGTGGAAAATCAAGAACAATAGTATAAAAAGTGTCAAAAAGTAGCCTGTTAGAAATAGAAACATGAGATTGTGGTGGGGAACAAAGAATGGTTTTTTACTTTGATTTGATTTTGAGTTTTGAATTTGTTAATAATTCTGATAAAACTATTTGAGTCAATATATGCATATGTAATTATTTATTGTAAACAAATGGGGTACAACTTGTTTCAATGTTTCTATATGAAGTACAGGCATACCATTTGTGTAATATACATTTACATAGAGTAACGATGTTTGATTCATTCTGTTATTTCCCTCCCCCACCCCTCTTGTCCCTCTACAGTCCCTCCTTCCTCCATTCTTGCCTCCCTCCCACCCCCATTATGTATCATCATCTGCTTATCAGCAAGATCATTCCTACTTTGGTTTTTTGAGATTGGCTTATCTCACTTACCATGATAACCTCCAATTTCATCCATTTGCCTGCAAATGCTATAATTTTATTATTCTTTATCACTAAGTAATATTCCACTGTATGTATATATATACATATTATATATATATATATCACAGTTTCTTTATCCATCAATTGAGGGCATCTAGTTTGGTTCCACAATCTGGCTACTGTGAATTGAACAGCTATGAACATTGATGTGGCTGCATCACTGTAGTATGCTGATTTTAAGTCCTTTGGGTATAGACCAAGGAGTGGGATAGCTGGGTCAAATGGTGGTTCCATTGCAAGTTTTCTGAGGAATCTCCACACTGCTCTCCAGAGTGGCTGCACTAATTTGCAGCCCCACCAGCAATGTATGAGTGTACCTTTTTCCCCACATCCTCGCCAACATCTATTGTTGCTGGTATTCTTGATAATCATCATTCTACATGGGGTGAGATGGAATCTTAGGGTAGTTTTGATTTGCATTTCTCTTATTACTAGAGATGTCGAACACTTTTTCATGTATCTGTTGGTTGCTTATAGATCTTCTTCTGTGAAGTCTCTGTTCATTTCCTTAGCCTATTTGTTGATTGGGTTATTTGTATTCTTGGTGTAGCGTTTTTTGAGTTCTTTATATATTCTGGAAATTAGTGTTGTATCTGAAGTATGAGTGGCAAAGATTTTCTCCCACTCTGTAGGCTCTCTCTTCACATTGCTGATAGTTTCCTTTGCTGAGAGCAAGCTTTGTAGTTTGAATCTATCCCAGTTGTTGATTCTTGCTTTTATTTCTTGTGCTATGGGAGTCCTGTTAAGGAAGTCTGCTCCTAAGCTGACAAGTTGAAGATTTGGACCTACTTTTTCTTCTATAAGATGAAGGGTCTATGGTCTGATTCCGAGGTCCTTGATCCATTTTGAGTTGAGTTTTGTGCAGGGTGAGAGATAGGGGTTTAGTTTCATTTTGTTGCATATGGATTTCCAGTTTTCCCAGCACCATTTGTTGAAGAGGTTATCTTTTCTCCATTAAATGTTTTTGGCTCCTTTATCTAGTATGAGAAAACTATTTTTATTTGGGTTTGTGTCCGTGTCCTCTATTCTGTACCATTGATCTACCTGTCTATTTTGGTACCAATACCAGGCTGCTTTTGTTACTACTGCTTTGTAGTAGAGTTGGAGATCTGGTATTGCGATACCCCCTGCTTCACTCTTCCTGCTAAGGATTGCTTTAGCTATTCTGGGTTTCTTGTTCTTCCAGACAAATTTCATGATTGCTTGCTCTATTTTTGTGAGGTACATCATTGGGATTTTAATTGGAATTGCATTGAATCTGTATAGCACTTTAGGTAGTATGGCCATTTTGACAATATTAATTCTTCCTATTCAGGAACATGGGAGATCTTTCCATCTTCTAACGTTTTCTTTAATTTCTTTCTTTAGTGTTCTGTAGTTCTCACTGTAGAGGTCTTTCCTCTACAAAAGAGGTCAACCTCTTTTGTGAGATTGATTCCCAAATATTTTATTTTTTTTTAAGCTATTGCAAATGGGGTCATTTTCCTAACTTCTCTTTCTGAAGATTCATCACTTATGAATAAAAATGCATTAGATTCATGGGCATTGATCTTATATCCTGCTACTTTACTGAATTCACTTATGAGTTCTAAAAGTTTTCTGGTGGAATTTCCAGGTTCCTCTAAATATATAATCATGTCATCAGCAAATAGGGATAGTTTGAGTTCTTCTTTTCCTATTCCTATCCCTTTAACTTCTTTGGTCTAATTGCTCTGCCTAGAGTTTCAAGGATGATGTTGAATAGAAGTGGTGAAAGAGGGCATCCCTGCCTTGTTCCAGTTTTTAGGGAGAATGCTTTCAGTTTTTCACTATTTAGAATGATATTGGCCATGGGCTTAGCGTAGATGGCCTTTACACTGTTAAGGGATGTTCCCACTATCCCTATTTTTTCTAGTGTTTTGAGCATGAAGGGGTGTCATATTTTATCAAATGCTTTTTCTGCATCTATTGAAATAATCATGTGAGTGTAGACTTTAAGTCTGTTGATATGGTGAATGACATTTATTGATTTCTGGATGTTGAACCAACCTTGCATCCCTGGGATAAAACCCACTTGATCGTGATGCACTATCTTTTAAATATATTTTTGTATGCGATTTGCTAAAATTTTGTTAAGAATTTTTGCGTCAGTTTTCATTAAAGATATTGATCTGAAATTTTCTTTCCTCAATGTGTCTGTGTCTGGTTTAGGTATCAGGGTGATATTGGCTTCTTAGAATGAGTTTGGGAGAATTCCTTCCTCTTCTATTTCATGGAATACTTTGAGGAGTATTGGAATGAGCTCTTTTTCAAAGGTTTTGTAGAACTTGGCTGAGAACCCATCTGGTCCCGGACTTTTCTTTGTTGGTAGGCTTTTGATGACTTCTTCTATTTCATTACTTGAAATGATCTATTTAATTTGTGTATGTCCTCCTCGTTCAGTTTAGGTAATTCATATGTCTCTAGAAACCTGTTAATGTCTTCTAGATTTTCTATTTTGTTGGAGTATAGGTTTTCAAAATAACTTCTAATTATGTTTTGTATTTCAATCATGTCTGTCATGATATTTCCTTGTTCATTCTGAATTTTAGTAATTTTAGTATTCTCTCTCCTTCTCTTTGTTAGTGTGGCTAAAGGTTTATCAATTTTGTTTAATTTTTCAAAGAACCAACTATTGCCAAGCAGCCCTGCTCCCTCTGGCGGGAGGCGCCTTTCAAGGCTAGCTTCTCGGAGCAGACCACCCAGTGAGAGCCTTTCTATACAGAGCCAGCCACAAGTCCCAGAGCCAGCAGAGAGCTCCAACCCACAGGCAGCCTCTGGGACCAGGGCAGGGCAGCCAGAGACTTCTCCAGGGAGCCCTTCCCCTCCGGCCGCAGGCTCTTTTCACGGGGCAATCCAAGATGGCGGACAAGAGGGTGACTGCAACCCCTGTCCCTCCAGAACCCAGGATTCAAGAAAGGGAGGCATTGAGAGACTCGGACTAAAATAGAGCCACAGGGTGAGACTCCCCCACCTGGTGAAGCTCAGCCTGGGTGGCAGGCCCAGATAGGGGCGGCTTATCAGAGCAGGGCAGGGCAGCTAGAGTCTAACCCAGGTAGCCCTGCTCACTCCAGTGGTGGGCGCCTCCCACAAGTCCAGCTTCTTGGAGCAGGCCCTCCAGTGAGAGCCTTTCTGCACAGAACCAGCTCCAAGTCCCTGAGCCAGTGGGAGCTCCGGCTCGCAGGCAGCTTCAGGGACCAGGACAGGGCAGCCAGGGACTACCCCAAGCAGCCCTGCGCCCTCTGGTGCCAGGCTCCTTTCACGGTCAGCTTCTCGGAACAGACCGCCCAGTGAGAGCCTTTCGGCACAGAGCCAGCTCAAAGCCCTGGAACCAGTAGCGGGCTAGGGGCTGCTTTCTTCAGAAGCACTGCATTATCAAGTTCCTCCAAGACTTCAGGCTACTGAAGGCTGGGAGGTGATATACTGGACATCTACCAGGACACTGTAAGCCAATAGAGGAAATCTGCAATATCACAGAGTCCCAATGACATCTGCCCAATATGAGAAAACAAGGGAAGAAAATGTCCCAAACAAACCTAGATACTATATCAATAAAACCCAATGACAGCACAGCAGAAGAAATGTCAGAAAGGGAGTTCAGAATGAACATAATTAAACAATCAGGGAAGCAAACGAGGAGATGAAAGAGCAAATGCAGGCATTGAGGAGGAGAGGAAAGAGCAAATGCAGGCATTAAATGATCGCACCAATCAACAGTTAAAAGAGCAAATACGGGAAGCGAGAGATCATTTCAATAAAGAGATAGAGATACTGAAAAAAAAAACAAACAGAAATCCTTGAAATGAAGGAAACAATAAACCAAATTAAGAACTCCATAGAAAGCATAACCAATAGGATAGAACGTCTGGAAGACAGAACCTCAGACATTGAAGACAAAATATTTAACCTTGAAAATAAAGTTGAACAAACAGAGGAGATGGTAAGGAATCATGAACGGAATCTACAAGAACTATGGGATATCATGAAAAGGCCAAATTTAAGAATTATTGGGATTGAGGAAGGCTTAGAGAAACAAACCAAAGGAAAGAACAATTTAGTCAATGAAATAATATCAGAAAATTCCCCAAATCTGAAGAATGAAATGGAAAACCAAGTATAAGAGGCTTATAGGACTCCAGATATACAAAATTACAACAGACCCACACCAAGGCACATAATTATGAAAATACCTAACATACAAAATAAAGACAGAATTTTAAAGGCTGTGAGAGAAAAGAATCAAATTACATTCAGGGGGAAACCAATATGGATATCAGCAGATTTTTCAATCCAGATCCTAAAAGCTAGACGGGCCTGGAACAACATTTACCAAGCCCTGAAAGAAAATGGATGCCACCAAGAATCTTATACCCAGAAAAACTGACTTTCAGATTTGAAGACTAAATAAGATCCTTCCATGACAAACAAAAGCTAAAGGAATTTACAAAAAGAAAGCCGGTACTACAGAACATTCTCAGCAAAATATTCCATGAGGAAGAGATGAAAAACAACAATGCAAATCAGCAATGGGAGGAACTAGCCTAAAGGAATAGCCAAATAAAGGAGAAACCAAATCATGTCAAAAAACAAAAATGAGTCAAATGACTGGGAATACAAATCATATCACAATAATAACCCTGAATGTTAATGGCCTGAACACATCAATCAAAAGACATACACTGGAAGATTGGATTAAAAAGAAAAATCCAACAATATGCTGCCCGCAAAAGACTCATGTCATAGAAAGAGATACCCATAGACTAAAGGTGAAAGGATGGGAAAAAACATACCATGCACATGGACACAGCAAAAAGGCTGGAGTATCCATCCTCATTTCAGATAATGTGGACTTCAAGCCAAAACTAGTCAGAAGGGATAAAGAAGGACATTTCATACTGCTTAAGGGAAGCATAAATCAGCAAGACATAACAATCATAAATATCTATGCCCCAAACATTGGCTCATCCATGTATGTCAAACAAATCCTTCTCAATTCCAGGAATCAAATAGACCACAACACAATAATACTAGGTGATTTTAACACACCTCTCTCACCACTGGATAGATCTTCCAAACAAAAATTGAATAAAGAAACCACAGATCTCAATAACACAATCAACAATTTAGACTTAACCGACATATATAGAATATACCATATACCATCCAACAAAGAACGAATGAACTTTCTTCTCAGCAGCACATGGATCCTTCTCTAAAATAGACCATGTTTTATGCCACAAAGCTACTGTTAGCAAATACAAGAAGATAGAGATACTACCTTGTACTCTATCAGATGATAATGGATTGAAATTAGAAATAAATGACAGAATAAAAAACAGAAACTTCTCCAATACCTGGATATTAAATAATACATTATTATATGATGAATGGATGACAGAGGACATCAGGAGGGAAATAAAAAATTCTTAGAAGTAAACAAGAAAAAAGACACATCATAACAAAATCTCTGGGACACTATGAAAGCAGTACTTAGAGGAAGATTTATTTCATGGGGCACATTCAACAAAAGAAGTAGAAATCAACAAATAAACGACTCAAATCCCTAGAAAAAGAAGAGCAGACCACCACCAAAAGTAGTAGAAGACAGGAAATAGTTAAAATCAGAGCCAAAATCAACGAAATTGAAACAAAAGAAACAATCGAAAAAATTAGCAAAATAAATAGTTGATTCTTTGAAAAAATAAACAAAATTGATAAACCCTTAGCCACACTAACAAAGAGAAAGAGGGAGAAAACGCAAATTACTAAAACTCGGAATGAACAAGGAAATATCACAATAGACACGAGTGAAATACAAAACATAATTAGAAGCTATTTTGAAAATCTATACTCCAACAAAACAGAAAACCTCGAAGACATCAACAAGTTTATAGAGACATATGAATTACCTAAACTGAATGAGGAGGACATACACACTTAAATAAATCAATTTCAAGCAAGAAAATAGAAGAGGTCATCAAAAGCCTACCAACAAAGAAAAGCCTGGGAGCAGATGGGTTCTCAGCCAAGTTCTACAAAACCTTTAAAGAAGAGCTCATTCCAATACTTCTCAAAGTATTCCATAAAATAGAAGGGGAGATAACCCTCCCAAACTCATTCTATGAAGCCAATATCACACTGATACCTAAACCAGAGAGAGACACATGGAGAAAAAAAATTTCAGACCAATATCCTTAATGAACATTGATGCAAAAATTCTCAACAAAATTTTATCAAATCGCATACAAAAATGTATTACAAAGATAGTGCACCATGACCAAGTGGGTTTTATCCCAGGGTTGCAAGGTTGGTTCAACATCCGGAAATCAATAAATGTCATTCACCATATCAACAGACTTAAAGTTAAGAATTACATGATTATTTCAATATACGCAGAAAAAGCATTTGTTAAAATACAGCATCCCTTCATGATCAAAACACTAGAAAAAATTGGGGTAGTGGGAACATTCCTTAACATTGTAAAGGCCATCTACGCTAAGCCCATAGCCAATATCATTCTAAATGGTGAAAAACTGAAAGCATTCCCCCTAAAAACTGGAACAAGGCAGGGATGCCCTCTTTCACCACTTCTATTCAACATCGTCCTTGAAACTCTAGGCAGAGCAATTAGGCAGACCAAAGAAATTAAAGGGATACGAATTGGAAAAGAAGAACTCAAACTATACCTGTTCGCTGATGACATGATTATATATTTAGAGGAACCTGGAAATTCCACCAGATAACTTTTAGAACTCATAAGTGAATTCAGTAAAGTAGCAGGTTATAAGATCAATGCTCATATATCCAATGCATTTTTATACATAAATGATGAATCTTCAGAAAGAGAAGTTAGAAAAACTACCCCATTCACAATAGCATCAAAAAAAAAAAAATACTTGGGAATCAATCTCATAAAAGAGGTGAAAGACCTCTACAATGAGAACTAGAGAACACTGAAGAAAACCTTAGAAGATCTTCCATGTTCTTGAATAGGAAGAATTAATTTTGTCAAAATGGCCATACTATTAAAAGTGCTATACAGATTCAATGCAATTCCAATTAAAATCCCAATGACGTACCTTACAGAAATGGAGCAAGCAATTATGAAATTCATCTGGAAGAATAAAAAACCCAGAATAGCTAAAGCAATGCTCAGTAGAAAGAACGAAGCAGGGGGTATCACAATACCAGATCTTCAACTCTATTACAAAGCAATAGTAAAAAAAAACGGCATGGTATTGGTACCAAAATAGACAGGTAGATCAATGGTACAGAATAGAGGACACGGACACAAACCCAAATAAAAATAGTTTTCTCATACTAGACAAAGGTGCCAAAAATATGCAATGGAGAAAAGATAGCCTGTTCAACAAATGGTGCTGGGAAAACTGGAAATCCATATGCAACAGAATGAAATTAAACCCCTATCTCTCACCCTGCACAAAACTCAACTCAAAATGGATCAAGGACCTTGAAATCAGACCAGAGACCCTGCATCTTATGGAAGAAAAAGTAGGTCCAAATCTTCAACTTGTCAGCCTAGGAGCAGACTTCCTCAACAGGACTCCCATAGCACAAGAAATAAAAGCAAGAATCAACAACTGGGATAGATTCAAACTAAAAAGCTTGCTCTCAGCAAAGGAAACTATCAGTAATGTGAAGAGAGAGCCTACAGAGTGGGAGAAAATCTTTGCCACTCATACTTCAGATAGAGCGCTAATTTCCAGAATCTATAAAGAACTCAAAACTCTACACCAAGAACACAAATAATCCCATCAACAAATGGGCTAAGGAAATGAACAGACACTTCATGGAAGAAGATGTACAAGCAATCAACAGATATAGGAAAAAATGTTCAACATCTCTAGTAATAAGAGAAATGCAAATCAAAACCACCCTAAGATTCCATCTCACCCCAATTAGAATGGCGATTATCAAAAATACAAGCAACAGGTGTTGGCGAGGATGTGGGGAGAAAGGTACACTCATACATTGCTGGTGGGGCTGCAAATTAGTGCAGCCACTCTGGAAAGCAGTGTGAAGATTCCTTAGAAAACTTGGAATGGACCCTCCATTTGACCCAGCTATCCCACTCCTTGGCCTATACCCAAAGGATCTAAAATCAGCATACTACAGAGATACAGCCACATCAATGTTCATAGCTGCTCAATTCACAATAGCCAGACTATGGAACCAACCTAGATGCCCTTCAATTGACGAGTGGATAAAGAAACTGTGGTATATATACACAATGGAATATTACTCAGCCATAAAGAATGACAAAATTATGGCATTTGCAGGCAAATGGATGAAATTGGAGAATATCATGCTAAGTGAGATAAGCCAATCTCAAAAAGATAAGGGACGAATGATATCGCTAATAAGTGGAGGATGACACATAATGGGGGGAGGGAAGGGTTAGTGTTAGGGTTAGAGTTAGGGTTAGGGAGGGGGGCAAGTATGGAGGAAGAAAGTACTGTATAGAGGGTTAAGAGGGATGGGAGGGGTGGGGGGAAGGGGAAAAAATAACAGAATGAATCAAACAACATTATTGTATGTGGATTTATGATTACACAAATGGTATGCCTTTGCGCCATGTACAAAGAGAGAGGCAACATGTATCCCATTTGTTTACAATAAAATAAAATAAAAAAAAAAAGAGAAATGCAAATCAAAACTACCCTAAGATTGCATCTCACCCCAATTAGAATGGCGATTATCAAGAACACAAGCAACAATAGGTGTTGGCGAGGAGGGGGGGAAAAAGGTACACTCATACATTGCTGGTGGGGCTGCAAATTAGTGCAGCCACTCTGGACAGCAGTATGGAGATTCCTCAGAAAGCTTGGAATGGAACCACCATTGACCCAGCTATCCCACTCCTTGGTCTATACCCAAACGACTTAAAATCAGCATACTACAGAGATACAGCCACATCAATGTTCATTGCTGCTCAATTCACCATAGCCAGACTGTGGAACCAACCTAGATGTTCTTCAATTGATGAATGGATAAAGAAACTGTGGCATATATACACAATGGAATATTACTCTACCATGAAGAATGAAAAAATTATGGCATTTGCAGGCAAATGGATGAAATTGGAGAATATCATGCTAAGGGAGATAAGCCAATCTCAAAAAACTAAAGGACGAATGATCTCACTGATAAGCAGATGAGGACATATAAGGGGGGGGTGGGAGGTGTTAGGGTAGGTTTAGGGTTAGGGATAAGGAGGGTGGTAAGAATGGAGGAAGGAAGGACTGTATAGAGGGAAAAGAGGGGTGGTGGGGAAGGGAAAAAATAACAGAATGAATCAAGCAACATTACTCTATGTCAATTTATGATTACACAAATGGTATGCCTTGACTCCATGTACAAATAGAGAAACAACATGTATCCCATTTGTTTACAATAAAAAAAAGAAATAAAAAGAAGAACCAACTATTTATTTTGTCAATTTTTTGGATTGTTTCTTTTGTTTCAATTTCATTGATTTCAGCTCTGATTTTAACTAATTCCTGTCTTCTACTACTTTTGGTGTTCTGTTCTTCTTTTCCTAGGGCTTTGAGCTGTAGTATTAGGTCGTTTATTTGTTGATTTTTTCTTCTTTCATTGAATGCACTCCATGAAATAAATTTTCTTGTAAGTACTGCTTTCCTAGTGTCCTAGAGATTTTGATATGATGTATCTTTGTTCTTGTTTACCTCTAAGAATTTTTTTATTTCCCTCCTGATATCTTTTGTTATCCATTCATCATATAATAGTGTATTATTCAATCTCCAGGTGTTGGAATAGTTTTTGTTTTTTATTCTGTCATTTATTTCTCATTTCAATCCATTATGATCTGATGGAGTACAAGGTAGTATCTCTATCTTCTTGTATTTGCTAACAGTAACTTTGTGGCATAATATATGGTCTATTTTAGAGATGGATCCATGTGCTGTTGAGAAGAAAGTGTATTTGCTCTTTGTTGGATGGTATATTCTATATATGTCCATTATGTGTAAATTATTGATTATGTTATTGAGATCTCTGGTTTCTTTGTTCAATTTTTGTTTGGAAGATCTGACTGGTGGTGAGAGAAGTGTGTTAAAATCACCTAGTATTATTGTGTTGTGGTCTATTTGATTCCTGGAATTGAGAAGGATTTGTTTGACGTACATGGATGAGCCAATGTTTGGGGCCATATATATTTATGATTGCTATGTCTTGCTGAATTATGCTTCCCTTAAGCAATATGAAATATCCTTATTTATCCCTTCTGACTAACTTTGGCTTGAAATCCACATTATCTGATATGAGGATGGATACTCTGACTTTTTTGCTGTTTCCATGTGCATGGTATGTTTTTTCCCATCCTTTCACCTTTAGTCTATGGGTATCTCTTTCTATGAGATGAGTCTCTTGCAGGCGGCATATTGTTGGATTTTTCTTTTTAATCCAATCTGCTAGTCTATGTCTTTTGATTGATGAGTTCAGGCCATTAACATACAGGTTATTGTTGAGATATGATTTGTATTCCCAGTCATTTGACTCATTTTTGTATTTTGACACAATGTGGTTTCTCCTTTATTTGACTATTCCTTTAGGGTAGTTCCTCCCTTTGCTGATTTACATCGTTATTTTTCATCTCTTCCTCATGGAATATTTTGCTGAGAATGTTCTATAGTACCGGCTTTCTTTTTGTAAATTCTTTTAGCTTTTTTTTTTATCATGGAAGGATCTTATTTTGTCATCAAATCTGAAAGTAAGTTTTGCTGGGTATAAGATTCTTCGCTGGCATCCATTTTCTTTCAGAACTTGAAAAATATTGTTCTAGTCCCTTCTAGCTTTTAGGGTCCGGGTTGAAAAATCTGCTGATATCCATATTGGTTTCCCCCTGAATGTAATTTGGTTCTTTTCTCTCACAGCCTTTAAAATTCTCTCTTTATTTTGTATGTTGCATATTTTCATAATTATGTGCCTTGGTGTGGGTCTGTTGTATTTTTATATATTTGGAGTCCTATAAGCCTCTTGTACTCGGTTTTCCATTTCATTCTTCAGATTTGGGAAATTTTCTGATATTATCTCATTGAATAGATCGTTCTTTCCTTTGGTTTGTTTCTCTAAGCCTTCCTCAATCCCAATAATTCTTAAATTTGGCCTTTTCATGATATCCCATTATTCTTGTAGATTCTGTTCTTGATTTCTTACCGTCTCCTCTGTTTGTTCAACTTTGTTTTCAAGGTTAAATATTTTTTCCTCAATGTCTGAGGTTCTGACTTCCAGGTGTTCTATCCTATTGGTCATGCTTTCTACAGAGTTTTTAATTTGATTTATTTTTTCCTTCATTTCAAGGATTTGGTTTTTTTTTTCAGTATCTCTAATTCTTTATTGAAATGATCTCTTGCTTCCTGCATTTGCTCTTTTAACTGTTGATTAGTGTGATCATTCAAAGCCTGCATTTGCTCTTTCATCTCATTGTTTTTTTTCTCTGATCATTTTAATTATGTACATTCTGAACTCCCTTTCTGACATTTCTTCTGTCTTGCTGTCATTGGATTTTATTGATGTAGCATCTAAATTTGTTTGGGACATTTTCTTCCCTTGTTTTCTTATATAGCTCAGGTATCTATCCCTCTAGTAGTGAAACTCTGAGATAGTGCAGATTTTCTCTATTGACTTATAGTGTCCTTGTAGATTTACAATAACTCACCTGTTAGCCTTCAATAGCCTGAAGTCTTGGAGGAACTTGATAATGCAGTGCTCCACAAGGAAGCTGCCCCTTAGGGGTGGTGGCCTTCAGGTGGAGTATATTCCCTGTCAGTGGGCAGATGTGTCTCCACTTGTTGACTGATGGTCAGCCAACAGGGGATTAGACTGCAGACCTGGGCACATCTGATCTGGGCCTGTGTCTCTGGTTCTACCACCCTGGTGGGAAAGCCTTGCCCAGCGGGGAAGAGTCATCCGGCGGGAAAGTCTCACTGGGCAGCTCTCCTCTGAGAAATTCCCTTTGATCCAGAACTACCGCCTGGGCTGAGTATCTAGCTAGGCAGCCCTCCACTGCTATGTTCCCTGGGGTCCAGAACTATTGCCTGGCCTGGGGAGCCTGACCTTGTGAGGGACTCTCTTGCTGAGTGGCCCTCCTCTGTGACGTTCCCTGGGGAGAAGACCTACTGCCTGGGCCAGGGATCCTCGCTCTGCACCCAAGCCTCTTGCTGTGCGGCCCTCCTCTACAGTGTTCCTGGTTGTCTGGGTTCATGGCTGCAGCAGGGGAGTCTCACTGGGCAACTCTACTCCATGAAGTACCCTGTTTTTCGGGACTACTGACCTGTCCAGGGAGTCTTGCCCAGTGGGAAAGACTCACTTGGTGGCTCTGAGTTGGTCCTGAGTCTCTCAATACCTCCTCTTCTTGAATCCTGAGTCCTGTCAAAGTTCCTCCAGTCTCCTGTAGGTGTCTCAGGAAGGGAGCTGCCCTTCTGATGATGATGGCCACACCCTCAGGAATAATTAAAAATGCCTGCACCAGCCTCCAAAGAAGCTGGGGAGCCCCAAGAGGGTGTGCTGAGTCAGCACAGAGGCAAGTGCAGTGTCCCTCAACAGTAGTGGGGCAGGAGGACAGGTTCAGCGATGATGTCTGACCTCGGTGTGGGGTAGAGCAGGCTCTGTGATGGTGTCGGACCTCAGTGTCTGCATATGTAATTTTGATAAAAATAAAAACTTATTTTAAAAAGTGTCCGTATTTTCTCTTTGATTTCACAGATGCTTCACAGAAGAAGATATACAATTGATCAACAAATTTATGAAAAAATGTTCAACATCTCTAGCAATTAGAGAAATACAAATCAAAACTACTCTAAGATTTCTTCTCACTCTAATCAGAATGGTAATTATTAAGAATACAGGAAACAACAAATGTTGTCAAGGATGTGGGGGAAAAGGTACACTCATACATTGCTGGTGGGAATACAAATTGGTGCAACCATTATGGCAAGCAGTATGGAGATTCCTCAGAAAACTTGGAATTGAACCATCTTTTGACCCAGCTATCCCACTCCTTGGTTTATACCCAAAGGACTTAAAATCAGCATTATATGGTGATGCAGTCACATCAATGTTTATAGCAGCCCACACAATAGCCAAATTAGCTAAACTATGGAACCAAACTAGATGCCCTTCAACAGGTGAATGGATGAAGAAACTGGTACATATACACAATGGAATATTACTCAGTTTTAAAGAAGAATAAAATTCTGGCATTTGCTGATAAATGGATGGAGCTGGAGAATATGGATGGAGCTAAGTGAAATAAGCCAATCCCCAGAAAACAAAAGCCAAACATTTTTCTATTATGTGATTGCTAATGCACAATAAGGAGGGCCTAGGGAAAAATAGAGGTCCTTTGGATTAGGCAGAGGGGAGTGAAGGGAGGGGAGGGGATGGGGGTAGGAAGGATAATAGAATGAATCAGGCATTATTATCCTATGCACATATATGATCACATAACTGGTGTGATTCTACATCCTGTACAATCAGAAGAATGAGAAATTATACTCCATTTATGTATGATGTGTCAAAATGCATTCTACTGTCATGTATTACTAATTAGAACAAATTTTAAAATATTTTAAAAATTGACTTTCACTCTTAAGCAAAAGAAAAAAAAATGTATGGTATTTGGATCTGGAGAAGATCAATGGTAATATCCTATTTTTTCCCCCCTGGTTACTTATTGCTCTGTATGGACTGCAAAATTGATTAGGGGAGACAAATTCATTCTGCATGTGGTCACACGAGTATGTTGTGTGTATGCACAAATGTGCATGTGTGTTCATGGGTGTGCAGAGTTGTGCTTGTTCATTTACATGTGCTAAAATTAAGGGAGATAACATTCATCCATATTAATGTAGGCTGGCTTATAAGCAGCAGAAAAATAAATAATGTGAAGCTTATAAGAAAAGATAAGAGACAGTATAAAGTAATGGGATTCATTAAACAAACCATAAGCAGACATTACTTTTTTCTTTAAATCTAACTAAATTGTTCTTCTTTAGAATGTATAGGCATTCCCTAGATGAAATAATTGAGGATATGGAAATGACTATTGCTTTTTGATTTGTATTCATTTTCTATTAATAGAGAAATCTGATCACCATCATTGTTAAAAACAATCTATTATTCATTATAAAACTTATATAAATGCAATTAACAAGTTCTTGACAGTTTCTGGGGAAAAAAGTCACTGAAAGAACATTGAATGAAGTAAATCTTTAAATGCCATCTGATTTCTTAAAAAGAAAATTTGTATTCAAAATATATAAATTTGGTCTATTAAAAATTAACAACTGTTTTAGAAAGATTTGTGCAGTAGCAAAGCACTGGAGACTTGCATGCTCCCAGAAGGAAATAAGATCTGTCAAGATAGAATTCTGCAGTGGAAAATAATGCACCTGATTCTAACCCTGGAGTTGTAGCTTGCCCTGTCTGCTAGCAACCGTCTAACTCAGAGAATTTCTATTACAATCCTTGGAGAGATGGTTTGGTTCAGACTGAATAGAGATGACCAGGGGGCTACTTGAGAACATCTGGGCCCACCCCATTAGTGAAATCTACATATGGCTGACATACATGTATGCCTATGTACAATAAGCAAGGGGAAAAAAAAAAACAGATAATGAACTCTGATGTGTTAATCTCTGACTCCTTTTCTCTGAGGGTGTATTACAGCTGTTCTTAGCCTGTTCCTTTCCTGGGTACTACAGTGTCCTTAACTTATAAAGGAGATGACCAGTTGTCTGTCTTTGTTTTAAAACTTGGTTAAAATATCTGAGTATTTGTGCTTCCTAACAGAACCGTGTTTATTTTGAGTATTGCCAATGTCTAGGAAGGACATTCTTTGCTTCCAATATGCTTGGCCAGCACTGGCTGTAGATGTGGATTCAGTGATTTTCTGTTCTGGTTGCTCTGCCTGGCTGGCACTCTCAGCTCTGATGAGTGAGTGCTTGGCATACTAGAACAAGCTGAAGGATATTTTAAATTATTTTTGGAGGGAAACAGCATTTCTAGTTTGAAACTAGGGCTGAAACAATCCCCTATTGTGTATTAACACAGGCACCAAGATATTTTCTCTGCACATCCCTTCAGGAGCAAGGATTGACTAGTCAAACAATCATTCCAAACTCACTATCAGCTAACTTTCAAAAGAGGCCTAGAGGGGTAGCTTACCCTGTTCTCCTTCCTCTTTTCAGGTTGGATTGTTAAAGTCACTAAATGGACTGATGAATATATAATGCCAATGTTTGGCAATTTCCCCAGATGGTGTGCTCAGGTGTCCATCTGCATTTGTTTGTCCTGTTCTCCATCCCTCCTCTTCTGAAGAAAAAGAAAAAAGACAAACAAACAAAAAAACCCAACTCCTTGACAGTGGAAGAATACATTCCAAGAGATTTAGGAAGTCTGATTTCCCCAAATCCTTACCCATGTTGAGAAAGAAAACATTATGAGTTTAGGAACAGGGGAGAGCCAGTGTGGTACGGGAATTCATTCTCAGGACTTTGCCTAAGTAAGTTATAGAAATAGAGAGCATATCATTTGCTTCTAGAAGCTCTTGTTAGCACATATGAAATTCTGATATGACTTTAGTTGAAGGTCTCTTTGCCATTTCCTTATGTTAGCCTACCACAAGTGTTTCCAAACTCTGATCATCAGAATCACTCCAGGAACTTGAAAAACAACATTAACAAACAACCTGAATATTTTGAAATCATATATCAGAAATGGTTTTTAACAGAAGCTACCCACATAGTTCTTCAGCTCAACCAAGTTTGGATTTCATTGGCCTGCCAACCTTGTGGCATTCATTGCTTAAACCTTTGGTTAAATGATTAATTCTTTCATCACTGCAAAAAGGCAGATGTTGGGCCAAGTCTTTGTGGTGTTCCACAGCATCCATGTGTTTGCTTTGAAGAGCCTGCTGCTTTCCAAAGAGGGCAGGAGAAACTCTACTTCCCACTCCACAGAGCAAGCGGAAATTAGAACGATCAGTGATGGCACAGAATAGAGATGCTCCAATTAGAGAGCAGAGAGGCCACATCCTGCAAAAGAACCCACTTTAGGACAAAAGTGATCAGTGGCTGATGCTTTTGTAGGGTCTACTTGAGTGACGTACAATTTTTGTATCACTGAAAATGGATATAACTAAAGTGAAGAGGGAACTAGTTCAAAAGCTTAGGAAGAGGGACCCTGCTTCAAAACAAACATGTCAAGACAGATAATCCAGAGCAAGAAGAGAACAGGACCTCCCATAATGAGCTGCAGATCATAGACTATCAGGACACACCAGGAAACCAGACCAGAATGGAAAGACCTCTCTTTGCCAGATAGGGAGCCAGCCTCCAAGGCAGCCACCAATGATCCCTGCCTCTGGGTATTTGCATACTGTCATGGTCCCTTCACACATTGTGTGTAGTTGGTCTCTAGGAATGTGACACAAGTGGTATGTCCCTCATGAGATTAGGATGTAGAAGACTGCTTTCTGTTTTGGGTAGCCTCTCATTTGCCTGTGTTCTCCCTCTTGGATTACTTGCTCCACAGGAAGCTGTGTTGTGAGCAGTCCTATGGAGAGGCCAGCACCGGAGGAACTGACGTCTGCCAGCAGCCACATGAGTGAGCTTGGATCTGGTTCCGTAGGCCTCAGTCAATTATTGTAACCCCAAAGGACAGCTTGACTGCAACCTCACACACCACCCTCTAGCTGAGACAGTCCTGGGTCCCAACTCCTCAGAAACTGTGAGATAACAAATGGTTATTATTTTCACCTGCTAAGTTTTAGAGTCATTTATTACAAGGCAATAGATAACCAATGTACCACTCCAATTTCACAGTGTGAAGGTCTGTACATTTATTATCAGAAAAGACTGTGTCTTCAGAACTTGCAATATATTGATACTTTCATTGTCTTAGTGTGTGATTAATATTCCAGAATGTTGGTCAGTAATTCTTACCTACTTGTCACTGTCATTCATTTATTTCACTAATAGTTAATCACCCATTACACCAGCTCCAGTTTCAGACTCCATGAATATAGGAGTAAACAAGTGTCAAAGTCCCTCTCCCATGCAGGGTTTATTTTATTGTTGACAGACCATAAGAGGGAAACCATCACTTAAAAAGGTAATTGCATTTGGTGATAATGCCCATGGAATAAATAAATACACAGGTGACCTGAATAGGGGTAACTAGCTGTGTGACTGGGATGAGGTAACTTCCCTTGATTGGGTGGTCCAGAAGGTCCCTGTAAGGAATGGCATTTGAGCTGATATCTGAACGGTGAGAAGGAGCAAGCTGTGGAAAGGGATTGGGTAAAGAATACAAGGCTGTTTTCATCAGATTTTTTCACTGCCGTGACTAAAAGACCCAACCAGAACAATTGTAGAAGAGGAAAGGTTTATTTAGGGGTTCACAGTTTGGGAGGTATCAGTTCATAGGCCAACTCCATTCCTCAGGGCTCGAGGTGAGGCAGAACATCTTGGCAGAAGTGACATGATGATCAGAAAGCATAGAGAGAGAGAGAGACTCCACTCTCTGGGTACAAAATACGTACCCCATAGCCACATCCCCAAGGAACCACTTCCTCTAGACACACACTACCTGCCTCCAGTTACCACTCAGTTAATCCCTATTAGGGTATCAATCCACTGATTGGGTGAAGGCTCTTATAACCCAATCATTTCTCCTCTGAACCTTCTTGCACTGTCTCACACATGAGCTTTTAGGGGAAACCTCACATCGAAACCATAACAAAGGCAGAACACAGTAAGAGCAAGGTCCTAAGTTGGCAAAATGGACCAGAAGGAAACTCCTTCCATAAGGAGCTCCTTTCTGAACTCTGGTTCCTACCTGACTAAGGCTCCCCAGACCTTGGTGCCAGATAGGCAGCCTTCTCTTCATTGTTTTACTAATTCTAGATTCTGCCCTCCAGCATCCCTGACCTTTTTTTTTTTTCCCCCTCTGGTTCAACTCTGGACTCTGGGAAGGGGAAGGGAGGCCAAGACACAGGAACTCAGAAACACAACTTGTCTGGCTGTTCACTTTCTCTCTGCACAAACGTCTATTAAAATAATTAAGCCCCAATTAAGCCTGGCGTGACTTCTGAGCCCATCACACATAGTAATTGTGGAGGAAGAGGGAAAGTCCTCCCTCAGGGACTGAGGTTCTACAGGGCTTTGCTTCTCCCTGACCGGTGTCAACTGTGACAACTGGAGTCCTGGTGGTGGTTCATGGTAGGTAAGAGCTCCACACACCCAGAGGGTACAAATGGGACCTGGGAAGCTGCCCCTTGTCAGAAGGACCAGTGCAGAGCTTGTCTGCAGCACAGCCACCCAGGTGAGTGGACCTATGGATTCTGGGGTACTCATGGTGCCAGGTGACATTTCCTCAGCAGCACAGACCTTTCTCTCTTTGACTACGGAAGGGAATTGCTGAGAGGGTCCTGGGCCTCCAACTTTTGCTCTTCCCCTGAACTTTAGCCAAGTTGCGGAAGTCAGAAAGATGGAGGGAACAATTTACCATAAATTTTCCTCCAGAAGGTTCAGGTGTCTCTATCCCTGAGTTCAGGATCTGATGCCACCAGAGAGCTCAGAATGGGTCTTCATAAAGTTACTTTTTTAAAGACCTGAATGTTTCTATAAAAATGTTTATTTCTTCAGCATCCAATTTCGCCTGTATTATAACTCCATCATCATAACTTGCTACAATGATATTAGCACATTTCATTTTTGGTACATTTCTGCATTTCCAGGATGGACCAGTGACTTTTTTACATTTATTTTTATTGTAAACAAATGGGATACATGTTTCTCTGTTTGTACATGGAGTAAAGGCATACCATTTGTGTAATCATACATTTACATAGGGTAATGGTGTTTGATTCATTCTGTTATTTTTTCCTCCCCCCCCCCACTCCCACCCCTCTTTTCCCTCTATAGAGTCCCCCCTTCCTCCATTCTTGCCCCCTTTCCACCCTCCATTCTGTGTCATCATCCGCTTATCAGCGAGATCATTCGTCCTTTGGTTTTTTGAGATTGGCTTATCTCACTTAGCATGATATTCTTCAATTTCATCCATTTGCCTGAAAATGCCATAATTTTATTATTCTTTATAGCTGAGTAATATTCCATCGTGTGTGTATATATATATATATATATATATATATATATACCACAGTTTCTTTATCCATTCATCAATTGAAGATATATGATATATGAAAAAATGTTCAACATCTCTAGTAATAAGAGAAATGCAAATCAAAACTACCATAAGAGTCCATCTCACCCCAATTAGAATGGCGATTATCAAGAATACAAGCAACAATAGGTGTTGGCGAGGATGTGGGGAAAAAGGTACACTGATACCTTGCTGGTGGGGTTGCAAATTAGTGCAAATTTGTGGAGATTTGTGCAAATCAGTGCAAAGCAGTGTGGAGATTCCTCAGAAAGTTTGGAATGGAGCCACCATTTGACCCAGCTATCCCACTCCTTGGCCTATACCCAAAGGACTTAAAATCAGCATACTACAGAGATATAGCCACATCAATGTTCATAGCTGCTCAATTCACAATAGCCAGATTGTGGAACCAACCTAGATGTCCCTGACCCTTTTTGAACAGCAATTGAAAGCACTCTTGTTGATTATTTTATTGAGATTCTGTTTTGTTGGTTAGATTATTACCCATGCTAACCCCCTCCCTAACCCTTTACACATGACAGTTTTTAAACAAGCAGTTTTTATACTCTTAGCTTCTTATTCATTGTTTCCTCCCAAACTTTGTGAGAATCATGTGTTTGGACACAAGATCATGTATATTCTGTCACATCGTCCTAGGCTGTTCTCTTTCCCAGCCTCTGGGGAAGTGATCCCAGAGGGCACAGCCTTAGTGTGCACACCTGCTGTGTGAATTCAGTGTGAAGGCATACCATTTTGATGGTACCTCCCATTCTCTTGCTGTCTTAATCTTCCCAGTAGCCCCATTTTGTGAGTCTTGCCATACTTAATGAAGTTTCAGACAATTTCCCATTACTGTGAAATGCAGATACTGTCCTCTGTGAGGGCACCAGACCCTCTGATGCACTGTCTAGCTGTTCTGAGCACCCATGAATCAATCCTTCCTTGACAATTTAGTTGTGCAACTTTGTTTGTACTTAGCAGCAATTAATTTGAAGGAAGTTAATTAATTGGGGTTTGCATTTGCAGTGTGATGTGTACTATCAGAATTATTCGTTGCCATTAGCTCAATGCCAATGCTGTGTTTATTGGGATGAGTTGAGGAAGGTACTGTGACCCTTGGAGAGAAGTTGGCCTGTGTGCAGAATTCTGTTTCATGTGACAGTGCAATGTCATTGCAGATCAGGCTAATTTCTACTTCCTACAATATAAATTATGATGATGCTCAAAGTGTCACCAGATTGGTAATGAAAGAATACTTGGCATCTTCAAAAAGGGTTCAGAGGGGGAGATAAATCTAAGAGAACAATGTAGAGCTGTCCCTCCCATAAAGTTTCTTACTCCTGCCTGGACTGGTTATAAACTGACTTAAATACAATCATGAAGTGTGGTTTACACTTAGCTGAAAAGACAGAGATTAATGAGTCCAAACTAATTGTCACAAATGAGGATACTGTACAAGTTGGAAAGAAATTAGGGTCACAGCATAGAACTTCAGTTGAAACAACTCTGAATCATGTCCCTTGAAAGGCTACCAGGGAAGAGCCTGCAGATTCTGTGAGGTGTTGGCAAATCATATGACTTGTCCCTTTGTTCTTGTTTTCATTCACTGTATCTCTAAGACATTGTGCCCATAATGGAGGTTCATTTGCCTTATAGCATGGGGTTGAGAGGTAGTAAACATTTCAGTGTCAAACACAATCTCACGACCCCGGGGGAGGAAAAGTTCTCTTAAACATAATATTAAAAAAATCACTAATACCATAAAGGAAAACATTGGTAAACTGGATTACATTCAAATGAAGTATGATTTCATTTGTGAAACTAAAAATAATCAAAACGGATCTATGGAGTTAGAAGTGGTTGTAGTAGGAGGGTGAGTAGGGGGGACTGGAAAAGGACTGAGGGGCTTTTGAGATTCTGGAGATGTGCTTATTTTGGATCTGGGTGCCAGTGACTCACTTGGTGAGAATTCATCAAGGTATATGTCTATGACTGGCATTTTTTCTGGATGAATTTCATATTTAAAGGCTCTATTTTAAAAACTTTCCATAGATGATGGGATGGTCACAAAGATGAACTATTCATATAATAAAGTTTACTCAACAATAAAAAGGAGTGAAGTACCTGATAATGCTACAACATTGATGAACCTTGGAAACATTATTCTAAATGAAAGAAGTCAATTACAAAAGGTCACATATGAACTGTCCAGAATCTGCTTTAGTGGTTGCCAAGGGCTTAGAGGGGTGGAGAACGAGCCAGGGTCTGGTAATGAGTATGGGGTTTCTTTTTGGAGTGATGACAATATTAGTGGTGCTCTTTGTACAACATTGTGGGTATTCTAAAAAACAATGGGATTTTATGGTTTAAAAGAATGAATCATATGATATATAAACTATGTCTCAATTTTTAAAAACCTTCCCCAAAATAGTATATTATATGCAAGACACTGCCTTTTAAAAATCATCAAGACACATACATTCTTTATCAGTTGACACAGCCGTGCCTGGATCATCTGAATTGTGTTCCACATTGATTTGTATATCCTGGGTCATGAATCCTCAATGTCACGCTCACATGGCATTGCCATTGAAAGCTTCATGGACTATAATGAACAGTTTTAAACACTTTAAGCCAAAGTAGTAGACTGGGAGAAGAAGTTTAATGAACTTCAAGCCCAGTTATTTCTAACAAGTTGTCACTTGTGTGCCTATAAAACACGTCAGTTATAGAATACTTGTCTCTAATAGGTCATCCATCAGAAAAAAGCTAATATTTCCCTAATGAATGGATATGAATCGAGGTTCTCAAAGTTGTTCATGTTCTTTGACTTAGTAATTAATTCTACTTCAGGAAATCTCTCCTAAAGAGACAATTATTGATTCTTATCCAGATACATTTAAAGGTGGTATTTGGCACCAGATTTTATCAGTGAAACATAAGTGCCTAAATGATAAGGGATGAACAAAGAAGAAAGGAGACAGGGGTCTCCTACACTGGAGGGTGATTCTGGGTGCAGACTCTAGGGCTGTTAACCTGCCTGCTTCCAACACAACACCCCATATAGACACACTCCCCGCAGATCAGAGGAGTGTTGATAATGGGATAATATAAAGCCATATATGCCCAAGGCACTAGGTGGTCCACCAGATTTGTGATTGCAAATTTCCTCTGTATCCACCCTTTTCATCTCTCCCTTCCATTTGTCTTTCTTACCTCTTTACCCAGGCTTTGACCCAGGCTAAAATCCCTGAAGAGAACACTGATCAGCTTTTGGCTTTGATCAATTAAATTCTGCAGGGAAGCTTTGATCTGGAAACAGCTCCAGAAGTGGCATGGGGCTGTGTAAATAAATGTTGAAAGTAGGACAATGAAAGTAGTTGGGGTGTTAAAACAAGGACATCCTCATTCACTCGCACCAATGAGTTCTCTGCCAAAGTGTTTGATCTCTATCCTGTAGATGTGTTCGAGCTAAGTGAGAGGAGGGAAAGGGTAGAGAAACTGGGCCACCTTGCCTCTCCTTGATTAGCTTCCAGTTCTTTGAAGAGGAACATGGCAAGGCCAGAACAGTGCGTTTCCATTAGTGGCTCTCGGTGGAATTCTAACTTCTGTCCTCATGTGGCAGGAAACAGCATCCCTATTGGAGTCCATGTTCTGGTAACTTGTTCAGCTTTATATCTTAAAGTCTGAAGAGATTCATACATCACAGGAAGACATTCAAAGGGATTGCATAATAACACTTAAAAATCACTTAATTAAAATCTCATTAGAAAAGTGGTACCTGCTAATTATTCAGAAAGTGATATTTGTTCCTATCACTCTATCCTGCTCCATGGAATAATCATATGTAATAACTTCTATGTGTTTGCACAAATGTATATACATAGACATGTTTAAGAACAGTAAAGTAATCGTTCTCAAACTTTAGATCATGTAATCATCTAGGAAACTTGTTAAAAATGCAGATGGAATTCAGATGATTTTGACAGACATAATGATGCACATGATCTGCAGACCAGTCTCCAATATGGCCCCTGTAATCCTTCTATAATCCGCAGATTATGTCAGATACAATGAATTGTGACTTCCACAGCAAGATTGTAAAAGTCATTTAAACATCTACTTGATGTTCTGTGGGATCACCCTTTCTGGAGGGAGTCAACTGCCCTGAGGACACAGGTGTTGTCCTGTGGAGACATTGCTGTGGCAAGGAACTGGGGCCTCCTGCCAAAAGCCAGGGGCAGCTCACTCATGGGAGTGAGCCACATGGGAAGCAGGTCCTTGGCCCCAGTCAGGCTGGCAGAGGACTGCAGCCTCAGCCAGGATCTCAACTGAAGCTCCAGAGGGACCCTCAGCCACATGGCCCAGCTCAGCCCTCCTGTATTCCTGATCCACAGAAACTGTGTGAAATGATAAATGTTGATTAAAGTTGATCACACTAAGTTTTGTGGTGATTTGTGAGACAGCAATAGATAACTAATGAATACTGCTAATAAGGTACACCATTGATCCCATCAGCCACTCCTTAAAAACAGTTCCATACACAAGTTTGCATCATATATATTATACCAGAGATGATGTTTGGTGACAAATGTCCAATATTATAATATTAATGTCCAATATAATAAGTTTCTATAGAAACTTCCAAATGTTAGTAGCACTAAACTTTAATAACTTAAGAAGGGATCGTTCTTGCTTCTATTTAATAATACTATAGTTCTCTATTCAAAATTAAGCATAGATCTCAACCTCCAGAGGTATTTTTAATTTAATTTTTTAATTAAAATTTTTTCAATTTATGTAAAACATCCAGTGATTGAACCCAGGATCTCACTTACATGGTGGGTAAATACTCTGCCACTGATCTACGCCCAAAGCCTAGGAATCTTTTAAAACGTCAACAATAGGGCTGAGTGTATCTATCTAAATAATTCAGTAGGTACTGCCACCCACCATGTTGGGAATTTTCTAATCTTCAATCCTTAGTGCTCTTCACTAGTTATTGTTCTTGTTTTATAGATGAGAGGACTGAGATTCAGAGAGATGGATTGAACACCTACGTACCTTTCAATTAGTAAGAAACAGAGTCGGAAACTTGTGATTTTCAAAGTATCAGACCCATTTCATGTTATTGACTTTGATTTATGACTCCGGTCACAGCTCTGGGTCAGAGTGGAGACAGGTTAATCTGCACTACAGTGTTCCTTATACATATAGCAATCAGATGGTCAACAACTACTTTGAATGTTCCCTGTGTGCCAGACACTATTCTGAGTGCTAAGAAGTTAGTGGTGGAAAAGTGAACATGCATGGACTCTACCTCGAGTCTGCACTTTGGTAGGCCAATTAACCAGAATTTATCCTTATTTCAGTGGAAGTCACAGAGGTTAAGAATCTCTTTAATAGCAGATGTCTGATACTTGCAAATAATGACTACAATAAAAAGATATGAAGTATTTTAAAATAGCACACAGGGTACTTGGAACACACCTAGCACAACCATCTTGTCTTATAGAAAAATCTGAGGCTCTGGTTGAGAGCTGGGAGGGGAAATGGCTAATGAAAAGGAACTTGAACCTAAACCTGTTTGAGAGACAAGGCCAGAGCTCCTTTCACTGCCATCCGGTAGCTTTTCAAATCCTTAGGGGCACGAGGTAAAGTCACCCCAATTATCTAGCTTTGTATGACCCTGGAGACTGGATGACTGCTCACCGCAAAAGGGTTCTGCACTGTGGTTCCTGATCCTGACCTTCAAAATCCCAAAGCCCAGGATGCTCCGGGAACAATTAACTGAGAATCTCTAGAGGAGAGCCAGGCATCCAGGTGATTCCACAGTGCAGCCAAGCACAATAACCCTGGACTAAGATCCTGGTGACAGAGTGTCACAGGCTCTCACAGGATGCTTGTCCTACTTTGCTTCTCATATTCTTTGGGTTCAAATAGTGCCCCCAAATTGATATTCTTCCCAGAATCTCAGAATACAACTGTATTTAGAAATAGGTTGTTGCAATGTAATTAAGAGGAGGTCAAACTGGAGTAAGGCATGTCGCTGGCTCTTTGCGGTTCCAAAATCTGTGGATATTTATCACCGCCTGCAGAAACAACTTGCACGGGTCTTATGGGTGGTGGAGTGGAAACTGAGCTACTTCTATCTTTCTTTTTAGTGTGCTGCTTTCTTGTTTGTTCATAGAGGATAGAGGAAATGAGGCTTACTGCTTTGAGAGGAGAGAGAGAGAGAGACTTTGCTTAAGAGAGAGAAACTTTGAGAGAAGGACAGGCTTTGCTTAGAGGAAGAGAGACTTGCTACGCCTCACTTAAGGTCTGCTGCTTCCTGGTGCGTCCTGCATCCTGTGAACTAAGGGTGTGTCTACCTAAGGTGTTTTAGTGATGCATCTCAGTTCTCCGTTCTGCCTTCCACAGCTGCCCCTACTCACTGCTGCCGCATGTGTTTTTCCTTTCTTCTGGCTGCTGTTGCGTATGTCCCTACTAGCTACTGCCGCGCGTCTAGCTGCTTTTTTGCTAATGGCTGCTGTGTGTCCCTACTAGCTGCTGTGTTCTTTCTTCTGGCTGCTGCCGCCGCTTTTCCCTACTAGCTGCCCTCGCGCGTTTCCTAGCTGTTTTCGTGTTTGAGTCTTCTACTGCTTTTCTGCTAATGGCTGCTGTGTGTATATCTCGATCCGCCTACGCTTATATCACCTCCAGGAGGCGGAGAGCAGAGCCACGCCTCTTACACAAAGATTAGGCGAGCCACTCCCAGCAGGCAATTAGTGCTCGAGAACACATGCGCATACATTGTGTGCATGGACGAGAAAATCACCTAAGTGTGCTTATGTCAATTAACCTCCTTGCTGCCGATGTGATCAGGCGCCATCCCAGCACCGCCAACATGGCACAGCCCCCAACAAGGCAGACCTGTAATCTAATGTGACTAGTGCCATTGGAAGAGGAGACTCAGAGGTGCAGGCACAAAGGAGGGTGCCATGTGGTCCTTTTTTTTAAAACTTTTTTGAAACTCCATGAACTCTTTAAACTTCTGTAAACCTTAGTTTTCTAGTGTGTAAGGTGTCTGATAGTGGAGGGTAATTCATTCCACACAGGGTGGAAGCATAGGATGAAGGAGATCATGTCTGCATAGCATTTAGAATGGTGCCTTTTGACTCATAGAAGGGGTTTAAAACAGCTCCCTAACTCTCCAGCTGCTCTTTCTAGTCAACCTTAACTTTGCATTTATATTACCCCCATTGATGGGTCCAATTTCCTATTTCTTACACTCAAGGCATGAATTCTCCCTGAACATGACTAAGGCCTGTGGAATTTCTTCTCTTCCATTGTTCTTTGAATTCTTTGGAGTCAGAAATGAACCCCCACCTCCTCAAGTGGTGAGGTGACACTAGCCCTTTAGATGTGCTGTTGGTAGAGGCAGATTTACTGTTACAGAATTAAGAAGTGTGAATGTGAGCCTGTGTGTATGTGTATGCACTTGGTTTTAGAATTCATTTCTAAAAATCTATATTGAAAATGTAATGTATAAAGCTGCTTCCCCGCCCTTTCTGGTGCAGCCATTTTCCCCACCTCCCAACCACTTGTTAATTATGAACATCCTAGCTAGTTATTGGTTCATCATTCAGCTTGCAAGTATTCTTCTCCGATATTGGTCCCTTGTTAGCCCGTGGAATTCAACCGCCATCTTTCCTCTCTTGCTTCTCTCTCCTACACACTTGCTTTTCCTCCTCCTCGCTTTCCACTCTCTCTAGCATGCACCCTTTCTCTTTCCTTTCTCTTTTCCTCTCATTTTCTCCCTTACCCTGCAGGGAGACACTGTTTGCTTAATAAACTCCCTTATGTGATTTCCCATGTCCGGCGTGGTTTCGTGGGATTTCCTTACAGAAAAATCTATTGGGACCATCCAGAGAGAAAGAGACAGACTACTCAGCTAAAAGGGGGGGAATGCTTTGTCTCTGTGTGGTGAAAAAATTGGGGGAATTGCATTCAAACCTTTAAAACAAAGGCCTACTTTACTATATAATGTGAACAAACATACCAATAACAGAAGACTGGGAGGAAGAATAGACTTAAAGTAAAAATAAATAAATAAAAATGGTATTAAAAAAAGATAAGTTAGTAAGATGAGGGTTGAGGGATACAGGATGCAATCTTTTTTTTTTTTTTTTTTTTTTTTTTTGGTGGTGGTGCTGGGTATTGAACCCAGGGCCTTGTGATATGTGAGGTAAGCACTCTACCAATTGAGCTACATCCCCAGCCCCTACAGGATACAATCTTAAGGGTAAGAATTTTGAAAATATTAAAAAAAAAATGGAACATGAATTAATTCCAATGAATTAATTTAAAGATTTAAATAAAAAAGACTTTTGGTAATTGATTCAATGATTTTAAAACGGTCAATTAAAATTAAAACCTGAAGTTCCAAAGGTAAAATGGAAACCAAAACAAATTCACATTTACATAAGAAAATGAAAAACAGAATGCTAAAAATGAAAACATGAACAAACACTTAAAAAGGAAGTCCTAACTCTATAATCAAGAAGGTTGAAGATCAAGTGGGAAAGTGGTTAAATAAGACTAGATATGTCAGAAGAGAAAAAAAAAAAAAGTTTTGGCAAAAACATTAAAAAAGATAGAACGTACTACAATGGCGTGGTAGAAAGGCATTTTAAAGTTGAGATGTCAAAGACAAAAATGTCAATAAGGAAAGGCTAAAAAAAGCCAGGTTAGTTGCTCTTTACAGAGGCTGTGGATTCTCAGAGACCCCAAGGTTCTTCAGGGCTGAGGTCTGAGTCCTCCAAACTGAATCTGGAGATCACAGCTGCAGTCACTTTTCTAGAACTTTAAGGGCTGGTCTGCAATAAAAACAAGAAATCAGTAGCTTCCTTCCACTCCCTCTACACAGCCAAAATCTTATTGTAAGATCCTGGCTTGCCATTTCCCTTAAGGTCCTGCTATGGTTTGGTGTTTTAGTTTGTTTTTTTCACTGCTGTGACTAAAGGACCTGACCAAACAACTGTAAAGGAGGAAAGGTTTCTTTAGGGACTCATGGTTTTGGAGGTCTTAGTCCATAGAAGGTTGGCTCCATTCCTCAGGGCTCAGGGTGAGGCAGAACATCATGGCAGAAGAGTGTGTCAGGGGGAACCAGCTCACATGGTGAACAGGAAGCAGAGAGACAGAGATCTCCACTCGCCAGATACAAATATATACCCAAAAGCCATGCCCGCAAGGCCCACCTCCTCCAGCCACACCCCACCTGCTTTCAGTTACCACTGAATTAATCACCTGATTGAGTTAAGGCTCTCATAACCCAATCATTTCTCTGAACCTTCTTGCACTGTCTCACCTGTGAACTTTTTTGGTGGATACCTCACATCCAAACCATAACATTTGGACATTGAAAGCTCCCACAAACCACTCTGGATGCGGGAGCTCACTCAAGAAACTTTATTAGCAGACAAAGTGTCTTCTCTTAAGGGCAAAATAGAGAGAAAGAGGGAGAGTGAGAGAGAGAGAGAGAGTGAAAAGTGAGAGAAAAAAGAGAGCAAATAGCAGGGGAATTTACTCTTAAATAGTGAAAGCCTGCGGGCTAATTAGAACAATGACTGACAAGAAAGTTAACAATCTAGATTATAAAATGGTGTGTGTGTGTGGCGGGGGCAGAATCAGGGGAGAAATAGCTGCAGCCTTGTTCCTTACAGTCGTGGTTTGTTTCCCAAAGGTCTGTGGCTGGGAGTTTGATCTGTAGGACCCCCAAAAGGAAGACCCTTACTCGAGTCTCAGGATGGCGCGCTCTAGGAAACACGAGAGACTGGCTTGATGCAAAAGCACGAGGCACTTTAATAACGGAGCTCTGGGCCAACACGTATCTCACGCAGGAGATAGAGGAGTTGACCACAAGGCTCAGAAATCAGGGGTTTATATAGGAAAAGTTAGGGAGTTTGGCACGGGTACACATAATTGGCTGATTCAAACATAAGCGGGCACATGACTACATTGATTACATCAGCAAGTAGTACGTGCAAATTGACATTCCAGCAATGTGGTAGGGCAGTTTATTTTGGTTAGCAGGGGTCAAGTTAACCTTAAAGAAAAGGGAAGAAGGGGGAAAGTGGGTGACACCAGATGGTCCACGGCCTTGTGGAGATTGTTTATCCTCCATGGCCAGTTAGATTTTGATGTTTTGGCAGTCTTATTTTAGGCTTGTTTAGGTATGTTCAGGCCTCAGGCCTGTCCCTCTTTGTTTCTTTTCCTAAATTCATTTGCTAGACTACAGATTCTGTGCTTTAATTATGGGCACTTAAATTTTGACTCCTTCAGATCTACAGTGTGCTTGTATTTAGGTGGTGGAAACTTTAAGAACTGGGGCGAGTGGAGGTGACTAGGGCATAGGGGCTCCACCCTCATGAGTGAATTAATGTTGTCTCTAGGGAGTGGGACAGATCTTATGAAACTGGACTAATTCTTGGACAGCGTGTTACTGTAGATAAGTCAGCCTGGTCCCTCCCTGGTGTCTTGCATCCTATCTCACCATGTAATATTTCTCTTTTGCACACACTCTTGCCATGTGATCCCATCTGTTGATGACATAGCCAGAAGGTTCTCATCAGAGGTCAACCAGATGGGACTGCCTGATCTTGGACTTTCAGCCTCCAAGAACTAAAGAAATCTTTTTTAAAAGTTCCCAGCCTCAAGTATGTTGTCATAGCTACAAAATATTAAAATAAGGTCATCTTCCCAGTTAGAAGAAATCTGAGTAGACAATGAAGCAGGAATCTTGTGAACCGGGAGAACAAGAAGGCAGTGAAAGTCATTGCAGGAAAAACTTTCCTCCTCTCATTGCATGTTTCCTGAAATGTCCCACAGGTGCTTAAATCCCCTTGACCTAAGTTAAGCTAACCATTTTCTCCAAGATCTCTACCTCCAACCTCACCCCTACCCATCTCTTGTTTCTTCAGGTTAATGTCTTGTACCATTAGCCTCATCAACCAAGCAGATGGCCTCTGAGCCACTCTGAACTGTTCCCATTCCCACAGTCAATGGGCCACCAGGCACTGTCTTCTAACTTCCCAAATCTCTCTTCCATCTTGGTCAACTCTGCACTTTTCGTAGCTTCACTGAAGTGAAGTGGATTTGAAGAGAGACACAGGACTGTAACAAGAAGGGCTTTCATTTTCTGGTTATAACACTAGAAATTTGTGTAAAAGATAATGCTTTACAGTGGTATGTTATATCTCAAGGGCAAGCTGTGCACAGAAGCTGGGGGAAACTGACATTCAGAAAATGGTTGGTTAGCACCAGATCCAGACGGACATGAATTTTGGAACTACTTTGATGGCATGGGGCCTGCCCTGTGCTGTTCCACTTGACATGACTTGGCACACATATGTGGACATGGTATCATCTTCAGCTCCTTCACTGGTGGAAGTGGGTCTGTAGAGACCAGCCTTCACAGTTCCTGTCTTGCTTAACATACATTTTATTCAAAGACAGGAAGATCTGAGACAGTGAAAGGCTTTGGGACCAAGAGGCTTTTTAATAATCCACGTCAATCCCTTTCTGCCTTTATCCCTCCACAACAGAGCAGAGGCCACACATGCCATGTCTTATTGTTATTAATACAGGAGGATTCAAGTCAAGTGACCTCAGGCCAGGACCCAAGAGTCTTTTCTCTCACTAATCTGATTAGACCCTCAATCTTTTGTTGCTATCTGATTCAGGTCAACACTTGGACGCCTCAGCATGGCCGGGCTCTTAAGAGATGCACTGGGGCTTTCTTTGCATGACGGCACTTTAGCTTAACACACTGTGAACTCAGTGGTGTCTGAAGGGGCTTCCAGGGCTGGGAGAGGACTATGTGCCAGCAGAGACTTCTGGTAATACACCCTGACACTGATATCTTTGGGAAAAATCACTGCTGCTTGTTTAAAAAGCAGCTTCAAGTGGATGCCATGCTGACGGTAATCAGAATTTAAAATTAGCCCTAACATGTCTTCATCAAGGGAAGCTTAATTGCAGGGTCCAATCAGTACGCAAAATACACCAATGACAATTTTGCTGATGAAGTGATTCTAAACAAACTGAAAGATTTCTAAGTGGGTAAAAATCTTCTCAGTGAAATGAGTCAGTTTTTGGTGTCACAGAAACCTGTCTCCCTGTAGCCCATCTCTTCATGTTCCAGGTTTTTTTGTTTTTTTTTTTTTTCCTTTTTTTAATGGACATACAATTATATTTACAGGGTTTTTTTTTTTTTTTACTTAACATAGGTCACAGGTTTTCCGATTTGTAATTTATGTACTTAGACTTTATGAGATTTGCTTACTCCTAACTCCAGGAACTATTATTTTTTTCTGGCCAGATATATAATTGCATAGCAAAGTGCTCTGCTTTTTACCTGCTGTGTGATCTTGGGTAAGTTACTCATCCTCTCTGAGCCTCAGTTTTCCCACCTAGAAAACAAGGGAAGTAAGTTCTAATTTGAAGGGTTGTTAAAAGGATTACAATAAGTGAGCTATCATACATTTTTATTTCCCTTCTTTTCCCAAACCCAGACAGCTATAGCTCCTAAATCACTCTATCACTCTTAGCTCTTAGCTCTAGGGATTTTTTTTTTTTTTTTTTTTTTGGTGGGGGGAGGAGTGGGTACCAGGGATTGAACTCAGGGATACTCGACCACTGAGCCACATCCCCAGCCCTACTTTGTATTTTATTTAGAGGCAGGGTCTTACTGAGTTGTTCAGTGCCTCGCTTTTCCTGAGGATGGCTTTGAACTTGCAATCCTCCTGCCTCAGCTTCCTGAGCCACTGGGATTATAGGTGTGTGCTATAGCACCCGGCTGCTCTAGAGATGTTGCTGATTTTTTTTTTTTTTTTTTTTTTTTTGTGACTTTCACATAGAATCATTCACATATCTAGTTCAGTGGTCCTCAACTTGCTTCCCAAGGGATATTTGGCAGTTCCTGGAGATATTTTTGGTTGTCATAACTAGGTGAGAGGGTCTACTGGCATCTAGAGGGTAGAGGCCAGGGATGCTGCTAAACATCCTATAAAGGCAGGACAGCCACCACCACAAAGGTGATCTGGGCTTACATGTGATAGTACTGGAATTGAGAAACTTGGCCGAACAGGGTACATTGTCACTCACAAGTTCCTTGAAGGTAAAATGTGTTCCTTAAAGGTAAGATGTGTACCTTGTACATCTTCCTTTCTTGAAGGAGGTTTTAAAGAGGATTGGTGGGGGCTGGGAGGGCACGCAAGTGGGATTGCCGTGAGCTCCAATTACTGAGCATAAGGGGAACAGATCTAAATTCAGCCTCGACTGAGATTCTAAATCCAGTATCTCTCTCCTCTTTGTTCTTCAAGCTGAAGTCTGTTAACGGTTTTCTAACATCCTGCATTGTCTCATTTCCTTTTGACTTAAAGTATTTCCTTCAACTTTTCCCCATGTGATATGTGGGATTTACTTAATTTTGCTGCACTTATCGTGTATTAATACTTGTCATTGAGAAATAAACCCAGAGACATTTGGTGTGTGCAGGAACGAATACCTAGACCCACTAAAGGGACTTTTCAGAGCTTGTGGGGAGTGATCTCATGAAGCAAGATGCCGAGCCCTGGGAGATCAATAGGATCACCAGATGGAATCCCAAGGAAATCTGGTGAAACTGAGGGCAGTTGACTCATTCTCTCTGGCTGATGCCATTTAGTTGGTTATACAAAGGCATATAAATATACAATATAGTCTTTCAATTTTGGATACCAGAAAGGGGAAGATATTAAAATATTAATGATGTTTTTCTTTTATTAGAAATAATTTTTCCCTGTGAACATGTTTTTGGTTTTTTTCCAAATTATCTGAGTGTTTTATTTATTAGAAACAATAGACCTGATTTTAAAAAAGATATAAAAAGACATTTTGAATACATCTGCCTAAACCTCATGTTCTGAGGATTTCTCCTCCTCTGAAAGTCGCAGGTTAGGTGTTGGCAAGCTGCTGCTAAGAGATAAATTGCTTTCCCACCTCCCCAGCTGAGAGTCACGTCTGGGTAACAGCTGCTTCGATAATGACTTTATTTGTTGATAGATGAATTCTTGCTTTACAGATGCTGAAATGACTCGGGCTAAATGAAACTGCATGTATGACTGTTCATCTCTCCTCTCTCCACTCACAGCAGGTGTCAGGAATAAATGGCCCCAAGACAGGGTAGGAGAAATGGCATAGCATCACTCTCCTCTTCACAGGGGTAAAGTCAGCCCTGGCACAGGCTCCTGGGGAGCTGCATGTACGGAGCTGAAAGCACAGCAGTGTAGCAATACTGTCCCCCGAGCCTGGGAGACTGAGTTTGAAGCACGTCCCACACCGGGCCCTCACTCTCTCTTCCCTTGCATGTGGTTGTGATACCTATCACTCTTTCCTAAATGTAAACAGGAAAATGCAAAATTCAGTCTTGAGAAGGAAATGTTCTCACTTCTCAAAGAGCCACTGAAGATGCTTCAAAGCTGCTGATATGAAGAACGGTGAATGCTCTCTGTCCCAAGGGGACAACCCACTGGAAGTCAAAAGGCATGCACAGTATTTTGGAACTACAACATCCACTTATACATTTTCTAAACTAACCCTCTCAAAGAGCTATCCTGACAACTTTCAAAGACCACAAAGAGACTGGAGAAGTACCTGAAGAAGTTAGCCAAGAGCAGATACAAAACAGAGAGAAGGACCAGGAAAAAAGGAGTGGGAAAACCCCAGATAATCAAGGTTCACAGGGAATGTTGAGAACAGTGAGAAAGTTATTGTACAACTTATGACCAGGTTACAGTGCTGTATGAGGCCTGGAGCCCAGGGTCCACAGGGATTACAGGCTCTCAAGCTGTGGTATGGGGCACAACTCACAGGGCTTGAAGGCAATGGGTCAGAAATAAGTAGTTCCATTAACAAAAAGAGATGACCTGCATCCCCAGTGCAAGACAGAAATAGGAGGCTCCAAGCTTAGGATAAAAGAGAATGAATGGCATGATCATCAATGGGTAAAAGCCTACCATAAATGGTCTTTTTGAGCACAGTAGTGCATATGGTGCCAGAAAAAGTCTGACCGGGTGACCTTGGGAAGTGCCCTAAATTTTGACTTTTCAACTGGGAAGTAGGTAACCAGACCAACTGCCTGGGGGATTTCAGAGAGGAAAATGACATACAATAATCCTCCCTTGTCCAGTGGGAGTCATGGTATTGCCCATAAGTTAGACCTTCTTTCAATAATTAGTAATTATCATACACATAACCCAAACACGCAGCCAAAATTAGGTCGAAAGACATTCATGAATTATTTACTACTTTTTACTGTCTTTTGTTCTTTATCATTTTGTTTATTATTATTTTATTTATTTATTTGTATGTGGTGCTGAGGATTGAACCCAGTGCCTCAGCTGTGCTAGGCAAGCACTCTACCACTGAGCCACAACCCCAGCCCATGTCCTTTGTTCTTGAAAATTATTATCATCAAATTTTGCCAAATCTCTCAGTTTGTGGTTCACAATGTTACCTGGTTTGGAGTATGAAATTAAGTGAAACAATAAAACAAAAGTGATTGTGTTCTTGTGCTTTAATCATGAAAAAATACTTTGCAAATTAAGTAAAGTCTGGTTTGTGGGACAACCAGAAGGTATTTAGAAAACCATTGGTTTTAAATGGTCTATTTTAAGTGGATCATTGTCAAACTGAAATTTATCCACTGAAGGTGAACAACAAGCTGTCACATAGAAAGGGCTGAAAAAAAAAAAAAAAAAGAAAACAGGACAAGAGAGAACTCAAAAGGAACATAATGTTGCCTTCAAGTATTTAAAAGTTTTATGAAGTAGAAGGATTGAGCATATATATCTATGTGACCTCTCTATGGGGTGCACATGGAATCGTTCAATAAAAACTACTAAATGGAGCAAGTGTTCTGATATTCTCGTATATATTCAGGTTATTCTGTGTTAGGAGCATTTTAATGACTATTGGACTTTTGGCACCATAATTTCCTCACTGACTTGAGGATGAACTTTTTATACTTGGTGGTAGGTCAGATTAATCACTAAAGTTCTATTACCAAGAGTCTATGAAATCTCATCATGAAAATTAAGTGAGACTCTTCATCATTGTTGGAAGGTTTGTTAAGAATCTAGGCTGGGCTATCTAAGGATGGGAATAAAGGTGCCACTGCCATAGGCTAGGGAGGGGCTGGTCAGAGAAGGGGGAGATGAGGGAAGAGGTGATGGAGATGAGGTCAGAGGTCGAGTGGAGCCAGTCCAGAGGGCCAACTGTGGGTGATAGAGCATTGGGCATAGAGAATCAGTGGAGGTAGCGACAAAACAGGAAGCGGGAATGCAATGGGCAGAGGGCAAGGTGGGAGGCCGAGTGGATAAAGGTAGTCTAGAATTGAAGCTACTGACATTGGATTTGAAAACACAAAGTGTTATTTTAAAGGCAAGGAATGCTTATTATAGAAATCTGAAACAGAATTTCAATTAGAATCAGGCAAAAACATTTCCAGAATTCCACCCAATTGGAAAAAAAATTGAAAATATCTCAGTGTATATTCTTCTAGATCCTTCTCTAGGCAAATGCAATACACACATTTATAAAAATACATGTCTATCTCATACTGTTTGATGATATATTTTTTTCAGTTGAACTCTTTCCCTTTAATGAAGCATTTCATATGATTTTGAATGTTGGTCACGTGGGTCATGGTGTAAATGGTGTCCCACAGTTTATTTAGCCTGAGGTTTTAACAATTTACTTTAAACACTCTGCTCCTTTTGTAAAACAGAATTATACACAGGGGCTTAGCATGTGAGCAGATAGAACAAACCAGAGCTGCTCTGTTTGATGAGTAGAATCGCATGTCATATTTTGAAAACTGAATATGTTACAAAGTTTTCCCCCAGAGAGATGTGACAGACAGCTCCTTATCTTTCTACCATCAGTGAACAAGCTCCTTAGCTGAAATTTTGTCTTGAGATAGTATGTGCTTTTATTCATTTATTTTTTAATTTAATTTTTTATTTGTTCTAATTAGTTGTACATGATAGTAGAATGCATTTATACATTTTGATAGATCATACATAAATGGAGTGTAATCTCTCATTTTTCTGATTATACATATTGTAGGATCACATTGGTGATGCAGCCATACATATACATGAGATAATAATGTCTGTTTCATTGTATTATCATTCCTTCCCCTGTATCCTTTCCCCTTGCTTTACTCCCCTCTATCTAATATAAAGTAACTCTATTCTTCCCTAACCCCTCCACCCCATTGGGAATTAACTTCTGAATATCAGAGAAAACATTTGGTCTTTGGTTGTTTGGGTTTGATTTCACTTAGCATCATATTTTCTAACTCCATCCGTTTACCAGCAAATGTTGGAATTTCATTCTTCTTCAAAGCTGAGTAATATTCCATCATATATATATGTGGTGTATATATATATATATATATATCACATTTTCTTTATCCATTCATCTGTTGAAGGGCATCTAGGATGGTTCCATAGTTCAGATATTATGAATTGAGGTGCTGTAAACATTGATGTGACTGTGTCACTTTTTTATATCATTCATAACCTTGTACATTTCCTTTGCTTATTGGTTATTCATGGTTCTTTGAGAATTTATTTACTATCTTATATTCACATTTCTTACAGATTGTTCTGCTTTTATTATTGATGTTTAAGACCATATCTACATTGAGAAATAATCTTTATATAGTCATTTGGCAATTTGATAGATTAAAAAGATATCTTGTTTAAATCTGCATTTCTTCAAATTTATGATGGTGAATATTTTTATATCCTGCTTAGCACTTTGTATTTCCTAATCTAAGAATTTATGTTTCATTGGCAGGTTCTCGGCCATTGTTTCTTAACTTACTGCATTTTTATTGTTCTCTTCTTCTGGAATTCTTATTAATTCTTACCTTCATGATGCCTAGCCATTTTTTTTTTTTTTTTTTTTTTTTTTTTTTTTGTGGTGCTGGGGATCAAATCCAGGGCCCTGTGCTTGCAAGGCAAGCACTTTACCAACTGAGCTATCTCCCCAGCCCACCAATTTTTTTTTTAAATCTCTAATTTCTCAGTGCTGCTTTCTTTTTTTTTTTTTTTTTTTTTTTTTTATTGTAAACAAATGGGATACATGTTGTTTCTCTGTTTGTACATGGCGTAAAGGCATACCATTTGTGTAATCATAAATTTACATAGAGCAATGTTGTTTGATTCATTCTGTTATTTTTTTCCCTTCCCCCCACCCCTCCCACCCCTCTTTACCCTCTATACAGTAGTTCCTTCCTCCATACTTGCCCCCCTCCCTAACCCTAACTCTAACCCTTCCCTCCCCCCCATTATGTGTCAACCTCCACTTATTAGCGATATCATTCCTCCTTTGGCTTTTTGAGATTGGCTTATCTCACTTAGCATGATATTCTCCAATTTCATCCATTTGCCTGCAAATGTCATAATTTTATCATTCTTTATGGCTGAGTAATATTCCATAGTATATATATACCACAGTTTCTTTATCCACTCATCAATTGAAGGGCATCTAGGTTGGTGCCACAGTCTGGCTATTGTGAATTGAGCAGCTATGAACATTGATGTGGCTGTATTTCTGTAGTATGCAGATTTTAAGTCCTTTGGGTATAGGCCAAGGAGTGGGATAGCTGGGTCAAATGGTGGTTCCATTCCAAGTTTTCTAAGGAATCTCCACACTGCTTTCCATAGCGGCTGCACTAATTTGCAGCCCCACCAGCAGTGTATGAGTGTACCTTTCTCCCCACATCCTCGCCAACACCTGTTGTTGCTCGTATTCTTGATAATCGCCATTCTAATTGGGGTGAGATGGAACCTTAGGGTGGTTTTGATTTGCATTTCTCTAATTACTAGAGATGTTGAACATTTTTCCATATGTTTGTTGATTGCTTGTAGATCTTCTTCTGTGAAGTGTCTATTCATTTCCTTAGCCCATTTGTTGACTGGACTGTTTGAATTCTTGGAGTAGAGTTTTTTGAGTTCTTTATAGATTCTGGAGATTAGTGCTCTATCTGAAGTATGATTGGCAAAGATATTCTCCCACTCTGTAGGCTCTTTCTTCGCGTTGCTGATAGTTTCCTTTGCTGAGAGAAAGCTTTTTAGTTTGAATCTATCCCAGTGGTTGATTCTAGCTTTTATTTCTTGTGCTATGGGAGTCCTGTTAAGGAAGTCTGGTCCTAGACCAACAAGATGAAGATTTGGACCTACTTTTTCTTCTATAATCTGCAGGGTCTCTGGTCTGATTCCGAGGTCCTTAATCCATTTTGAGTTTAGTTTCGTGCATGGTGAGAGATATGGGTTTAGTTTCATTCTGTTGCATATGGATTTCCAATTCTCCCAGCACCATTTGTTGAAGAGGCTATCTTTTCTCCATTGCATATTTTTGGCCCCTTTGTCTAGTATGAGAAAATTGTATTTATTTGGGTTTGTGTCCGTGTCCTCTATTCTGTACCATTGATCTACCTTTCTATTTTGGTACCAATACCATGCCGTTTTTGTTACTATTGCTTTGTAGTAGAGTTGAAGATCTGGTATTGCAATACCCCCTGTTTCACTCTTCCTGCTAAGGATTGCTTTAGCTATTCTGGGTTTCTTATTCTTCCAGATGAATTTCATAATTGCCTGCTCTATTTCTGTAAGGTACGTCATTGGGATTTTAATTGGAATTGCATTGAATTTGTATAGCACTTTAGGTAGTATGGCCATTTTGACAATATTAATTCTTCCTATCCAAGAACATGGAAGATCTTTCCATCTTCTAAGGTGTTCTTTAATTTCTTTCTTTAGTGTTGTATAGTTCTCATTGTAGAGGTCTTTCACCTCTTTTGTGAGATTGATTCCCAAGTATTTTATTTTTTTCGAGGCTATTGTGAATGGGGTAGTTTTCCTAATTTCTCTTTCTGAAGATTCATCACTTATGTATAAAAATGCGTTGGATTTATGGGCATTGATCTTGTAACCTGCTACTTTACTGAAATCACTTATGAGTTCTAAGAGTTTTCTGGTGGAATTTCCAGGTTCCTCTAAATATATAATCATGTCATCAGCGAACAGGGATAGTTTGAGTTCTTCTTTTCCAATTCGTATCCCTTTAATTTCTTTGGTTTGTCTAATTGCTCTGGCCAGAGTCTCAAGAACGATGTTGAATAGAAGTGGTGAGAGAGGGCATCCCTGCCTTGTTCCAGTTTTTAGGGGGAATGCTTTCAGTTTTTCACCATTTAGAATGATATTAGCCATGGGCTTAGCATAAATGGCCTTTACAATATTAAGGAATGTTCCCACTATCCCTATTTTTTCTAGTGTTTTGAGCATGAAGGGGTGCTGTATTTTATCAAATGCTTTTTCTGCATCTATTGAAATAATCATGTGATTCTTGACTTTAAGTCTATTAATATGGTGAATTACGTTTATTGATTTCCTGATGTTGATCCAACCTTGCATCCCTGGGATGAAACCAACTTGATCATGGTGCACTATCTTTTTAATATGTTTTTGTATGCGATTTGCTAAAATTTTGTTGAGAATTTTTGCGTCGATGTTCATTAAGGATATTGGTCTGAAATTTTCTTTCCTTGATGAGTCTCTGTCTGGTTTAGGTATCAGTGTGATATTGGCTTCATAGAATGAGTTTGGGAGGGTTCCCTCCTCTTCTATTTTATGGAATACTTTGAGAAGTATTGGAATGAGCTCTTCCTTAAAGGTTTTGTAGAACTCGGCTGAGAACCCATCTGGTCCCGGACTTTTCTTTGTTGGTAGGCTTTTGATGACTTCTTCTATTTCAGTACTTGAAATTGGTCTATTTAAATTGTTTATGTCCTCCTCATTCAGTTTAGGCAATTCATATGTCTCTAGAAACCTGTTGATGTCTTCGAAATTTTCTATTTTGTTGGAGTATAGATTTTCAAAATAGCTTCTAATTATTTTTTGTATTTCCATCCTGTCTGTAGTGATATTTCCTTGTTCATTCCGAATTTTAGTGATTTGGGTTTTCTCTCGTCTTCTCTTTGTTAGTGTGGCTAAAGGTTTATCAATTTTGTTTATTTTTTCGAAGAACCAACTATTTATTTTGTCAATTTTTTGTATTGTTTCTTTTGTTTCAATTTCATTGATTTCAGCTCTGAGTTTAACAATTTCCTGTCTTCTACTACTTTTGGTGCTGTTCTGTTCTTCTTTTTCTAAGGCTTTGAGCTGTAGTGTTAGGTTGTTTATTTGTTGAGTTTTACTTCTTTTATTAAATGCGCTCCATGAAATAAATTTCCCTCTAAGTACTGCTTTCATAGTGTCCCAGAGGTTTTGATATGATGTTTCTTTGTTCTCATTTACCTCTAAGAATTTTTTAATTTCCTTCCTAATATCTTCTGTTATCCATTCATCATATAATAGCATATTGTTTAATCTCCAGATGTTGGAATAGTTTCTGTGTTTTACTCTTTCATTTATTTCTAACTTCAATCCATTATGATCTGATAGAATACATGCTAGTTGCTTTCTTGATAGTTTACTCAGATCTAACTTTCAGCTCACTGACTCTCTCTTTAGTTGTGTTTACCCTTGTTTAACATGTCCCTGAGTCCTTTTTTCCAATAATTATATTTTATTGCTTTTGACATTTTTATTATTGGAGTTCCAATTTCTTTTAAAAAGTGTATTTATTTTGTTATGTTCATGTTTTTATTTTATTTTATTGATTCTGGGTATTTGATCTCTCTCTGATTATAGATCATTTCCATATGTTGCATTGCTTTGGATTGTAATTGTTTTAGTCAGCCTAAAAGACCCAACAAGAGCAATTAGAGAAAGAGAAGTTTATTTTGGTGCTCACGATTTCAGAGGTCTCAGTCCATACACAGGTGACTCCGTTCTTTGGGGCCTGAGGTGAGGCATAACATCATGGTGGAAGAGTGTGGCGGAGGAAAGCAGCTGGTGACATGTCACAAAGAGGAAGTAGAGATAGAGAGTGATGAGAGAGAGAGAGAGAGAACACAGAGGTCTGCTCCAGGACAAAATATATACCTCAAAGGCACACCCCCAATGACCCATCCCCTACAGCCACACCCTACCTGCCTACCTAATCCTATTGGGATTAATTCACTGTTTGGGCTAGGGCTCATAACCCAATCATTTCACCTCTAAACATTATTGCATTGTCTCCGCCATGAGTTTTTGGGAGATACCTCACATCTAAATCATAATAGTAACCAGGACTTTTTAATGGTGTTTGGTTTTTCTGTGGAAATTTCTTGTAGCCTGGCTTATAAAATCATGGGTGGTTTTTTTTTTGTTTTTTTTTTTTTGTTACCAGGAATTGAACCCAGGAGTACTTAACTACTGAACCACAACCCCAGCACTTTTTATTTTTTATTTTGAGACAACAGTCTCTCTAAGTTGCTCAGGGCCTTGCAAAGCTGCTGAGGCTGGTCTTGAACTTTCAATCCTCCTGACTTAGCCTCCTGAGTCACTGGAATTACAGGTGTGTGCCACCACACTTGGCTCTAGAATAATTGTTTCATTCACTTTTGCCAGGATATCCAGCTTTGTGCAGCCTAAGACCTCATGTTATAATAGTCTCTAAAGCATCCTAGGACATATGGAAGTGCTGTAAATTTGAACCTGTAAACAAGTCATAGGCCTAAGGTATCAAAATTTCAGGCAAGTCTTTTTTGATATAGAGCTTTCATGTTATCTTCCTATGCCAATGGAGAGATATTCTTTTTCCCCCATATAACCTACAACTAAGGCTGTAGCCTTTTAAGGATCCTGGCATTTATGGGAAGACCAGAGTTCTACCGCTTTTCCACTATGCACATGGGCTGTGTTCTCCAACCCCACACGGACATGAGAGTCCATACCTCTATCGAGACTGTGAACATGTGGAAGAGAATATAGTCTTACCTACAAGCCTATAGGTATGGATTTCAGTTCTCTCCTTATTGCTGGTACCTGTGGATTTCCTTCTCTTTAAGAAAGTTAAGGTTAAATAATTTAAAATCACTTTTATTGTATCAACATGCTTTTGCTGCATTGAAAATGATTTTTGGAAGAGGATGTTTGAGGTACTACCATGGAAGCAGAAGTCCTTTATACTTTATTTCTATTTTAGGATCTAAATATTTTCTTTGTGGTTAAATGTTGTGAACATATTCCTAAGATCCATAAAGAATGTACAGTCTTTGCATATATTAAAACATCTATTGAATCCAGTTTAATAATTTTGTTAAAATATATGTGCTATTATTTAAAATTGCTGCCTGAGGATTGATACTCATCAATTCTCTTGTACATGTGAAAGTTTTGGTTTATGTTATTTCAGGGCAATTTTATTTGGCATACAGTTGTTCTTGTTAGTCATAGTACCATGGTAAATTATATTGATGTATATAGATTTAAAAAATCTTTCTTTCCCATGCCTTTTCATCTTCAGTTTCACTTTGCTTAATATTTATTTTCCTTTCATGTCATCTCCTTTCTTCTTCACGTACTCTACCTGGACTTGATATTTGGTGGCATATCTTGCTTATTTTTTTTTTTTTTCAATCATGCTGCCTCATTTTGTTCTAGGTGTCTATCTTGTAACCAGCATTTGTCCAGATTTTGCTTTTTTAGCCCTCTGAGAAAGAATTGGTCTTATGTCTATTTCTGTAATTATATGTTAGATTTTGAAAATCCACCCTTTTCTCTTTTTATTTTTCTATATTTCATGATGATGATTAAGTCTCATCTTTTTCATTGCAGCACCCCATATACTGGTTGAATAACTCTAATCCAAAAAATTCAAAATCCAAAGTGCTCCAAAATCTGAAACTTTTTGAGGTTAACATAATGCTATAAGTAGAAAATTCCATACCTAATCTCATATGATAGGTCACAGTCAACAGATGCTTAGAGGCATCAAAAAATATTGTATAAAATTACTTTCAGGTTATATGCATAAAGTATATGTAAAACATACATGAATTTACCCAAGTTATCTCATTATGGACATGCAAATATTCTTAAGTCTGAAACTCAAAACACTTCTGGTTTTAAACATTTTTGATAAGGGTTGCTTAACCTGTGTAATAGATGTTGGCCTTCTATTTATTTTTTTATTTTGGTACTGGAGATTGAACCCTGGGGCACACTACAATTGAGCTATTCCCAGCCCTTTCTATTCTTATTATTTTTAAAAATTCTGAGACAGAGTCTTGCCGATTTGCTCAGGGGCTTATTAAGTTGCTGGGTTTGGCCTTGAACTTGCAACCTCCTACCTCAGCCTCCCGAGTGAAGCACCCTTGACATATGGTTAGCTTGGTCTCCCTGCCTCCAGTCTCACTCATCCTAACCAGTCTTCTGTGCTGCTGCTGCCAGTGTGATGGTGGTGATCTTAAAATGCAAATCTGCTTATGCCACTCACCCAAGCAAAATGCTAGTGACTCCTGGTCACATGAAGGATACACTTCCAACTTTTTGACATGTTATTCAAGGTTCTTTGCCCTGTTCTCTAAGCTCACCTCTTATTTTGCATCTCCCATACTCCTCTCTGTTTCAGTCATAGAATTCTGCTTCTGACCCCTTATGCTGTTAATTCTTCCTGAAATGTCCTTTATCAATTCATTTAGAAAGTAAGAGTTGGCCCTCAGTATCTGTGGGTTCTGCTTCTGTGAATTCAACCAACTATGGATCAAAACCACTTGAAAAAGAAATCATGTCTGTATGGAACACATGAAGATTTCTTTTCTTGTCATTATTCCCTAAACAAGACAGTATAACAACTATTCAGATAGCACTGACATTGTACTAGGTATTATAAGTGATCTAGAGATGATTGAAAATATATGGGAAGACGTGCACAGGTTATGTGAAAATACTCTGCCTTTTATATAAAAGGGACTTGATACCAAGGGACAACTGTATTTATGGAGCACCCTAAGTGCTGATATTGTGCTGAACACAGTGCGGGAGTGGTAAGAACAGCTAGATTAGTTCCTGCTCCCAGGGAACTCACAACTAGTGAGAAAGGCAGTGAAATAGTCCATCAGTTACAACGTGGGGTAAGTAGGTGGCTATGGAGGCCCTCCCTTGATTTTGATGTCCAGAAACACCTGGCAGGAAAAGGGATGACTGAATGGAGCCTCCACGGGTGAGTGGTGAGTGAGTGTGGCCACACCCACCAGCAGCCTTCTTTCCTCAGCCCCAGGGGTGTGGTTCCTGCTCATCCTGCCAAGTCAATCAGTCCTCCATCATCCAGGCAGAGCAGCGACCTTGTGCTCTGTGTGCCAAGCCTTTGTACACTGTGGTCCTTTTAGCCCTGCATTGCATGTATCTGTCTCCAGTTCCTTGAAGGGAGAGCCCATTTCTTATTATTTTTGTGTTCTGGGCACTGTGTCTAGTGCATAGTGAGTGCTCAATGAACATCCTATTCTTGTCTGATCATTGTTCTCCTGTGTCCCCTGTTCTCTCTGTGCTCAGTACCTGTCTTCTAGCCCTGGCGACACCCATACATTTCTGAACCTCTTTCTCCACCCAATCCTTTCAGACTTCTCTTCTAATTTTTGATTCTTTAATCAGTTGGTCCCTAAATTCACTCTAGGATTCAAATGTCTCCTTCTCAGTTGCCTTTAAAAAAATTTTTTTTAATCCCTCAAAGGGCTGAAGGGTAACATCTTTCATTCTGCAAAGTAGAACAAATAGCACCTTCTGAGAGACAACTAATGAAGGAGGTAAGTGCTTTCAATAGCTTACCTTCTTCATCATTGGGTGCCTGAGAAAGAATAATTTCTTATGAGGGAATGAAACATTTTTGAAAAACTAAGAGCTACATATCCCAATTTACTTCCCTATTTACATGGACTTCCAGGAAGCCCAGATTTAGGTTTAACACTCAAGTGTTGCAACTATCTTTATGTCATGTTTCTTGAGGAATTATGGAATTATTTCCCTCCTTCATCTGAGTGTGTGCTTGTTATTTTTCTGAAAAAAAATTTAAAAAGCACTTAACTTGATGTGCTTATTTTACATATATACCATCAGAAAATATGTAGTTACATTAAAAGAAAGATTTAGGGTATAATTATACATTCATATGGGATTATGCCACATACTTCCCTCCTGAATGTGTATTTAAATTGTGGTTTTACTACATTACCTCAAATCCTTAGTTCAAGAAACATGTTATAATTCTTAATTTTTCCATTCTTCCACTCCCTCTCTTAATTTTCTTCCTCATAAAACAGGCTGAATGGGTCGAAATATCTCGTTTAGTTCAACTGTGCTAAAATCCTATGCTTAAACCACCCTGGGTAACAAAAGAAAGGCAGGGAAGGGAGGGGACTCACTTTCTGAACACTGACAGTTTCCAGGCACACCATTTACAACTCCCTCAAGTAATGAGAATTCCATTTCATAAATGAAATAAGAGGCTCACAGTGGTTAAATGACTTGCCCCAGATCTTATTTTTCTGTTTGGAGGAATCCAGCAAATGCTTACTACCTCATTATCTGATTTCATTATCGTTTCCTAAAATCTCCTGTTCCTCCTCTCTTCCAGAATTTAGGTAACAGCTCTGTTATCTCATTCTGCTTACTCACCCATTCCAGAAGCTCTGGTGCCATCTGCATTCTTCTCTCCTCTATCCCCTGCTTAATTAGGTTTCTGCTTCCAGCACATTCTGCTTTTTTAATAACTTTATCCTCCTTCCTATTTCCATTGCTGATACCAAAGTCTGGGCCCAAATGGTTCTGATTTGGGACTATTTCAATAATCTCTTTGCTAATATCATTGCTTCCAATTTTCTCCTTCTCTAATCTTTGCCCCACATGGCTGTTTTGTGATATTGCTGGATGGCAAATTTGACATCACGCCTCTTAATGCACTCTCCTTTCCCCTAAAATAAAAGTCTCTTGCCAACTGGCCTGATCTGTGCCTTCTTCCTTTGAGGTATCATCACCCTTTGTTCTTGCCTATGCATCCTACAACAGCTACACAGAATGGTTCAAGATTCTTGAGTGGCTGCAGGAAGCTCCAAGCTCTGTTTGTACTCTCTGCTCTGCTTGGAAGGTTCATCTCTTGGATGGAAAACATCTCCTTTTCAAGACCTCACTGGATGCTCTACTCCTCTCACTTTCCCCTTACCCCACTTTTGAAAGTGGGGGTCACCACCTCCTTTCCTCTGCTCTTCCTCTAATGTACTTATATAATACCATCTACCATGCTAGGCTGCAATGTTTTAGTTTGATATTTGAGTAAATGACAATGCTATTTCATCAATTTTACAAAATTATGTTCTTGTTGTACTCCTAATAGCTGAATTTTAAGCATGCTTTTTATTATGGATATTTTGTTTCCTTAAAGGTTTATGTTAATCGTAAAATATTTTTATAACTAAAACAAACTAGGTGAGACATATGCATGTCACAGGGGCACCAACTGCTTCACTCGTCATTAGTGCAGGTAGGCAGAACATGCTTGAGTTGCTCATTGGAAGATGGTTTGGAATGGACTTGCAAGGAGATCGAAGAAACATTCAACTTTGTGCTTTTTCTTTTGCAGCGACCATTAGCTTTTCCTGCCTGTTATGGTTTGGATATGAGGTGTCCCCCACCCCCTGCAAAGCTCCTATGTTAATGCAGGAATATCCAGAGATGAAATGATTAAATTATGAGAGCTGTAACCTAATTAGTTCATCTTAATTTGCTGGACTGGCTGGGTGGTAACGGTAGGTAGGTGGGCTGTGGCCAGAGGAGGTGGGTCACTGGGGCGTGCCCTGGAAGATTGCTCTTCCCTGTGACCCCTTCCTGTGTCTTCTCTGATTCCTGGCTGCCATGAATGGAGCTCCTTTACCAGGCCTTTCCACCATGATGTTCTGAGTCACCTTGGGCCCAGAGCAATGGATTCTGCCAACCATGGACTCCACCTCTGGAACCATGAGCCAAAATAAATTTTCTCTCCTCTAAGTTGTTCTTATTGCTTATTTTGGTCACACTGACAAAGAGCTGACTAACACACTGCCCTTAAAAGTAGTCACAGGGGTTGAAAGGCCCAATTATTTATCCTTTCTCCTGTGAGTTCTGAACAAGAGTAAGATAAGAAGTAAAATATGAGCAGATTCAAATGAAATGATCAGTTTTGTTTTTAGGTAAAGCTGAGTTGGAGAACATGACTTAGGCTTAATGACAAAGTCAGGTTTCCTGTTTCACTTCTGCCCTGGATGTGGCTGATTTGCTGAGGCTTAGAGAAGTGTGGGAAGCAAGAGCTCAACTTGGGGAGCTGGGCTCACTGCATGCAGAAAAAGCCTTGGGTGCCTCAGGACAGAAGTTCATGTGTCCAAACATGGGCAGCAATCCTTCACCTCCTTGCCACAAAATGAAGGAATACCGAACAATGATCACACACTTTTAAGATCTCACCAGTCTAAGGAAATGTAGGAGAGTGATTTCTTTAACAGGTATATTCCCAAAGGAGACATAATCAGCACCTACACTCCCATATTTATTGCAGCACTAATCACAATAACCAGGATATGGAATTAACTTAAAAGTCCATCAACAAATGAATAGGTAAAGAAAATGTGTCTTATATACACAATGCAATACTATACAGTCATGAAAGGGTGAGATCTGTCACTTGCAGCAACATAGATGGAACAGGAGGACATAAAGTGAAATAAATCAAGCATACAAGGACAAACACCATATGACCTCACTCATGTAGAATCTAAAAAAATTGATCTCATTGATGTTGAGAGTAGAAGAGTGGCTACCAGAGATTGGGGAGAGTGCAGGAAGGATGGAGAGAATTTGGTCAATGGGTACTATGTTACAATTAGGCAGGAAGAATAAGTTCTGGCATTCTATGGCATAAGGTGAATATAGTTAGCAACAATGCATTGACTATCTCAAGATAGCTAGAAGAGAGGAATTTTAATATAATGTAATGTAATGATTACATGAAGAAATAATAAAAGCTTAAGGCAATGGATATTCTAATTATCCTGGTTTGTTACCTATTGTATACATTAATCAAAACATCACACGGTATCTCATATGTGTGCAATTATGTGGCAGTCAAAAAAAAAAAAAAAGAAAAGAAGAAGTCCTGAAAGTGTTCATTTTTATTAATGAACCAAAGAAGGAATACTAGAAGACCAGGAGAGAGGGGGCAATTCTTCCCATACAGGTTAGACCATTCTCTTAAACCCAGAGTCGGATATTTCGGTCCAGGGAATTCTCCTTTTCCTGAATGGGTTCTTGTACTCCTTAAGTAAAAAAAAAAAATGTCATGACTCTGTGTGTTTTTGCCTGTTGTTTATTTTATCATGATGCTGGCTGGGTAGAGCAATGATGTTTTCAACATCAAGGACATGTATGTTAACAACATAGAAGTTTAATGATAGAACAGTTGGTGACTTGATACTCAGGTGTGAATGCTCTGATGGGAAGAAAGGCTCTGTTGGAATGACTAGCAATTATAAGGGACTCGTTCCTGCAATTTCTGGAGTGCTCTGGACCATGTCATCTCAACCCAGGTCAGTCTGTAATCGTACATCCTGATGGCGGTGAAGAACGCTCACCTGGATGCACCTAAGAGCTTGTGCTGGGAGCTCAGTGGCTCGTGCTGCCCACGCTGAGTGCTGCATGCTTGGACCCTTGGGTCATCCCTTTCAGCTCATGGAGTCTATGATCCAGATGATGCTTCTAGTGGAACTAAACTAAGACGATACTAGGCTGTGCTCTGACCTGTAATTTATTAATTCAGTTAGATCTTAATTCTGACTTATTTCCAGTCTGTGGGTTTATATTCTTTTTCATTGCTAAATGTGTTCCCTAAAAGTTGGGATTTGTTTAATTTCACCAGTTCTAAAAGTTATAATGGTAAAAGAAAAAAAATCAATTGAGAAAGTTATAGTCAGGAGGCAACAATGAAAAATGAGTAGATCATATTTTTACACAGCGAGTCTCTTTTTCTAGGTGAGTTAAGATGATCTTCTTAGAAGTAACATCCTTTACAGAAGCTCAGAGTCTACAATGGCCTAGCAGTGGAAGAGGGTTGATCCTTTAGACCAGTGCTTCCCAAACTAATATGCACACAAATCACTGACTCAGTAGGGTGGGGTGGGGTCTCAGGATTTGCGTTTCTAAGAAGCTCCCAGATGGTGCCAATGACTGAGGAGACAGAACCCAAGTTATCAAATCAAAACACCAGCTCCCAACTCATCATGATTAATTTTATTCCACAGCATGTTTAAGGGAATGTTATTCTTAGGAAGATGTTTGGGATTAAAATAATTAAAAAAAAACTGGAAAGTACACACATTTATGTATCTCTTCTTTTCATTAAATATATATCTGTTTGGCAAAAAATGTTAGACTCTTTTGTACAAAAACAAAGCAAAAAAAAAAAAACTTGCAAATTGTAAATACCTGTAATAATTACAACGATGTAAACTTGGATGTCTGACAGCTTGACCATCCCGTGGAAAACCTGTGTTGCAGCAGGTCCTCCAGGAGAAGGTAACACCAAACCCTCGGATAGTGACAGCCCGTCATAGAGGCATTTAGGTTTAGTCTATTAGAGATGGAGTGTGACTACTGATTTCATTTGTGCTTTCAGCTAAGAGGCTGGGAGCATGTGTGGAAATGAGGAAGGCAGGTCTGGGCTGGGGCAGGGAGAGGAAGCCCAAGACTAGGAGACGCGGTGGGCAGCGGGAGGCTGGTCACGGTCACAGTGCAGATGCGGAGTAGGCGTGGGCTCTGTGGACTGTTTGGGAGACCCAGTACTGGCGAGGACTACTATGAGGCTACTGCTGCTGCTCTTGGGACCAAATAGGACCAGGGCAAGGCCAAGTCAGGAAAGGGGGAGAGAGATCCCACAGCAGATCTCAACTCAAATGAACCTGGTGACATAAGCTGACCCTTGAGAGAAAGGAAAGGAAGGCATGGTGTTTATCTTCTGATCAGTAGCTGGGCCATTTCTTCCAGGCACAGTCCATGGGGTATTCATTTCTTGTGGTCTGGGGCAAATTTGAGGGCAGTCTGGGGCTGCTGGCTTTCCTACTCAAGGAAGGAAGGACTGGCCTGCCATGGGGTAGGATGGAAGTGCCAGGTGGCTCTCTTGCTAGCAGTGGTTTTTGCTATTGTCCCACCAGTGAACTGCAGCGATGGGAAGTGATCTAAAGCAGTGAGTCCAGAAACAGATCCAAGGAGGTGGAAGGGGCCAAAACCTGTTAGGGTTAGAGGTGACGCCAAAGGAAGGATGATCTGCAGCTTCCCTTTACCAATAGATGATTCCAAAGCGCGAGTATGTTTTCATTCCTCTCTCCTGTTAAGCTAGATTTTTCAGTTTGGGAGGGGTCGTGTCTGAGCCCAGCCACTTCAGTTACAGTCATAGACGAAGTCATAGTTGCTGGGCTCCTTGGGGATTGGTGGAGGCGCATCAGGGATCTGGATGTTTTCCAGGTCCAGGAGGCGGAGCTTAATTTCCATGCTGAGCAGAGTATCCAGGTCATTCCGGGTCAGGTCGCTCATCATGTCTTTCCCAAGCAGCGCATTCAGACCATCCGTCCAGATACAGTACTGGAAGGAAAAGGAGGCAAGGGTGATCACTACTGTTGGCAATTACAAGAGTAGTAAAGCCAGCTAAGATCTAGTGAATACTCGACATTGCTAGTCTCTGCACTAAGAGCTTTGCCACTCCTGCCATTTAATATTAAATACCTCTCTATACATTTGACACTTCTGTTATCATCTGTTTTACAAGTTAGAGAATTGGGACAGAGGAATTAGGTAAAGGGGTAGTAGGTGGAATGGGTGGGATTGGAACTCAGGCAATGTGACTCTAGAGGCTTTGCTCTTCCATGCAGGAAGATCTCCCTGGGTAGCAGCTGAGGGTTTGTGTTCTCCATGACTGTGCAGCATAGTATTGCTTACAACCCGCCAGTGAGTTCCTGGCTTTGAGGTATGGTGGGATATATTCCAGCACTCCTGGACTCAGCATCATGCCAAGCTTGCTTCTTTCTTAACTCCAAACATAGTTTCTAGTCCAGTAGCTAATGTCTTCCTGTCATAATTCTTAGCAGGCACAATGCCAGCTCCATTCCACTCTACAAAGATGGTCTTACCTGTGTTTCTCAGCAAAAGGGCTAGGAAACAGCCTTCAGCTGCCCAATGTCACATTGGCTGCCCAATGTGGCCAAAATGGCTAAAATTATTGGGTGATCTCAATGGGAGGTGGGAAAGAGGATATCTGGAAAAGGAGTCAACTTCTATTACCAGCATCTCAGAAAACTGCGTAAGTTGTCCCTGGTCCTACATAAGGTTCTACAGTAGCATTTGCTCTGCTTCCTGCTAGACTGGTCTTCCTTCTACCATATGCTCTAATTCAGTCCTTTACAAGCTTTACTGGGTCAAGTTACATTTCCAGATCCTGATTAGTCTATCCTTTGATAGTGGCTACCTGGGCTATAGCCCAGAATATTCAAGCAGATCTCAACATAGCACTAAAAGACTGCAAGCGTTATATAAATCTTGTCACTGTGATGGGATGGAAATCTGCCATGATGCATGCCACTGACATCACATTTTAGGCTGAAGTGCACCCCCTGTCTGAGGAGTGCAGCAGTGAACTGTTGGGCTTTGGTTCTGTCAGGGCTGTGTGATCTCAGCCAAAACATTTAACCCATCTAAACATAGGTTTAGTGCTAAGGGATTTCTGGAAGCATTAGTGTCCTCATGAATACCTCAGCCAGATTCCAAACATGTCTAACCATCTGTTTCCTCACAAATAACCTTGATAGAAATAGATACCTAGTTTCTACCCTGAAGATCCTGATATTGTTGGTCTGAGGTGAGAAAACTTTATCTGTAAAAGCTTCCTAGATCATTCTGATGAATATTCAGGTATGGGTACCACCAAATGCCATGTTCTCAAAGGTCACTACCAGCTCTGACACTGTTTCATGGGGAATCTCCAAGTCCTGGGGATTACTGCTCCTATATACAACTTTGTCAGCCCTGGCTAGATTCCTGGTACAAATTAACCCAGAGGAACATTTTTTTGAGAAGCAACCTACAAAGAACATTTTATTAAAAATGATGTTGACCAATAAATTAAAAATCCTGCAATACTTATTTTGAGTTGGACCTATTAGTATCAACTCATGATATATTTTATATCAAAAAATCATAACTCCTAGTTTTGTCCCCCAAAAGACCTAAAGATAATGACCAAGTGTTAATAATTTCCAGGTTCTTCTAGCTACCATTTCCTATTAAAAGTAACCAAGGGTCTGGAGAGAAAAGGCAAGAAAGATGAACCTGGTGTATCTTGTCATAGCAGAATATTATAGCAGAACATTATAAAAAATATAAGGTCATGTCATTAGGATCTATAAGCCAACTTGATGGTGTACCTACTTGCCCCAGATAGAATAATTTGAGTGCTAACAATGGTAATAATTGCAACATATTGAGACACAGACATGTTTAAATCCATGACTTCATAATGATACTCAGACAACAAATACACCTCATTGGTCCTAAGACATACTTATTATTTTGGAAAATGGTGGTGAGAATCAAGTATTTGTCCTGCCTATCATATATTTTATGTAACTTTAGGGAAACCAAAGAGTTGATGAGGCCAGTTTCACTTTCTATATCCCACTAATAAATGAAAATGGAATGACAGGATTTAGATATCAACCTTTTGCAATCTCTGGTGGATTCAAGGATCTGGACAGTGACCATCAGTGGTTGCTAACATTTAAAAAAAGAAAGGCAAGAAGTAAAAAATGTTACCTCTGCTGTTTAAAAATTGAGCCTGACTTTGGTTAGTCTTCTAATCACCAATTTATAGGAAATATTAGGAAGAGATTGATATGTGAAATGATATTGCAGGCTATGGAGAGCAGAACAATATCTGCCTTTTGAAGATGTTCATATCCTATTTCCTGGACCCAGTGAAAATGTTAGGTTATGTGGCACAGGGAATGAAGGTAATTACATGGATCCTCAAAAGTGAGAGAGAGGGGAGAGGCAGAGGGAGATCTGACTACAGAAGTGCAGGCTGATTTGATGAGAAGGCTCAAGGCGCCATTGCCCCAGATGGATGGATGCCAAGGAATGCAAGAGGAATCTAGAAGTAAAAAGGAACTTGGATTCTCCCCTGAGTCTGGGAATGCAACCTGTGCCATTGTGGTAGCTCAGGCACATCCAACTTTCAACCTTCAGAATTCCAAGATAATAAATTTGTGTTGTTTAATACCAACAATCTGTGGTAGTGATACAGTATCAACAGTAACAATAGATGGAATTATAATCAGCACAATCTTAGACTATTGACAACATTTTGAGAGTAATGACCTGGTATCTTCAATAAGTGCTTGCAAGGAATAAAGAAGCACATGCACATTATTGTGAAAGAAGGAGAAACAAAGAGAGGGACCTAAATATTCAGAAAGACCTAAAATTTGGCAACCAATTGCAGTGTATGCATCTGAGTTAGATTCTCATTTGAACAAAGTGTAAAAAAAAAAAAAAATGCAACTGTGGCAATCTGAGAATTGACTGTGCATGATGATATTAAAAATTACCATATGAGTAATTTATTTAGGTGTGATTATGGCATTGAGGTTATGTTTCACATAACTCTATTACTCTATTACCAAGAGATACATGTAGGAATATTTATAAATAAAATGATGTGATCTCTGGATTTGCTTCAAAATAATCCAGGGGAGTGGTGACAGCTGGAGGTGGGGTGGGGACAATCTGGATGGGGGCATCAATGAAGCCAGATAAAATGCTGAAGCCAAATGTTTGGACTGGCAGGAAGTGCTGAGCTCAGTTCTGGCTCTGTCCCTCCAGTGTAGGGGTTACTGAGAAAGGGTTTCAGGAGCAGGACTGCCAGTGTTCAAATCCCAGCTCTATCATTTACTACTTGAGTGACCTTGAGAAGTTTCTTTTTTTTAAAAAATTTATTTAGTTGTAGATGGACACAGTACCTTTATTTTATTTATTTTTTTAATGTGGTACTGATGATTAAACCCAGTGCCTCACATGTGCTAGTCAAGTGCTCTACCACTGAGCCACAACCCCAGTCCAAGAAGTTTCTTAACCTCTATATGCCTCATTTGTCTATTTTGAAAATAGGAATACTCTTAGTTTGTTTCTTGTAGTGTTATGTAAGGATTGAGGTGATCCACACATAAAATCATCTAGATTTGTATACCTATATATCGATATATTTATGTCAGTATCTATAGTATTTAATAGGGCCTGGCACAGAATGAGTGAGGCTAGTTATAATCACTATTATCCTTTCTGTTGTTGAGGTCTTCAGTTTGGAAAATCTTTCTCCCTTCATTTGATAAATAATATCTGTAATAGAACTTTCCATTATAGGAGTTATTGTGAAAATAAAATGGTAATCAATATGCAAGTGTTTTGAAGAAATTATAAGCATTCATAAAAGTATGCTCTCTCTCTCTCCTCATTGTCTCTAAAAGAAGTGACAGATAGGAATAAAAACCTAGCAGTCCTAGAGCATGTATTCTTATCTGGAATTAATGTACCCACACCAGGGAAAACAGTCTTGTATTGATTTAAATAACAGCCAATGTTCTACTATTTTGAGTAGTTTTCTTTTCTTTTCTTTTTTTTTTTTGAATATACTTCACATACATTACTTTATTACATTTAAAAAAAATTCTACATGATAAGTATTATTGTTCCATTTACAGATGATAATCTAAGGATTTGTGAGATTAAATCACTTGCCCAACATTGCACTACAGAATCCATGGAGTCTGGTTCCAGAGCCCATAGTCTTTGTACTTTGCCTGGTAGGACTGCTAGATTGAGGTTGGGACTTGGTTTGGTGGCCTGTGTATAACCACTCTTTTATTTAAAAACAGAAATAGTAGGACACAGTATCTATTTTCAGAAAGATGAAGACAACGTCTTACCCTTCTGCAAACTAAATGTCAAGTGACACAGAATTATATTTAAGCACCATTTTAAATGCAGGATTTGTGTCTAATCTTTCCTCTTTCTTTGGAATGTACAATTTTATTCAAAAGCTTCAAACCAGTGAAAACCAGATACTAAATACCTTCTAAATGAGCTACATCTCCTAGGGGAAATGAGGAACAAAAGTCAGATTCTACTAAAATGTTCCCTTTCCTTTCTAAAAGCTGTTTATGCAATGAGATGCAAAACAAAAACTTGAATGGTCTTGACTAAAAATAAAAGTTTCAAGCACGATGTTGGGTTCCAGTTTACAAGAGAAAAAGTTAAATCAACCATAACTGCTACTTTGTCTTACAAATGCATTTTCCTAGATTTATGCTAAATCTTTTAAATATAGCTGACAGTGTGCTTCAAGAAGAGAAACAAATTATACATATAACAAGATGTCAAAAAGGAATAAAAGCATCTTGGAAATAAAATTCCAACAGCAGAGGCAGCCCTAAACCTCTTAAAATAGCTTAAAGAAACTTGGAAAGAACCTATTCCATCAGATGTTTTAAAGAATAGAGACTAGTTTATCTTGGGAAAATCCAGACCCAAAACTAAACATTCAATGAAAACCAAGGCTCTAGCCAGGGCTGCTTTTTCTTCTGGATTAACAATGATGCCTTTGCTAAGTCTGAAGCATTTGTATATCCATTTTCTTTACCATTATGCTATAATTTGGACCTCCAATGTCGCCCAAAGGCTCATGTGTTAAAGATTTGGTAGCTGGCCTGTCTGCTATTGGAAGGCAGCTGAACCTTTAGGAAGTAGGGCCTAGTTAAAGGCAGTTAGGTAATTGGGGGTTGCCTTAAAGGGGATACTGGGATGCTGGCCCCTTCTTCTTCTCTTTCTTGAACTATAAACTAACCATGAACTAAAAATCTTCCTTTTTCATAAGCGTCCTGCCATGATGTTCTGTCTTACTATAGGCCCAAAGGCAATAGATTCAACCACCACAGACTAAAACCTCCAAAACCTTGAGGCAAGATAAACCTTTCTTGCTTATAAGTTGATTATCTCAAGTATTTTGTCATAGTAATAGAAGGCTGACTAACACACGTGAAATATCATTCAAACTACTAAGAAGTTGGACTTGTTGTAATTGGCAGTATTTTAAGAGGTTTCTATTCTACTTCAAGACAATAAGATTTCCCTTTCTTTATGATTTTTTCAGTCAAACTTAAAAAAAATTCTTCCTCTCCAGTATTTTTCCTTCTGCTGTTTTTCTACAGACAATATAAAATTTTATAATAAATTAACCCCACTGAGACCCTTACCTCATGCTTGTCAGGAGCAATGAAGTTCAGTTGGCAGTTTGAGTCATACAAGATGGAGAAAGCAAGTTCAAGCACCTCCTACAAAGGATTCAAGAAAACACTACATTAAAGAAGATTGGCATGTTCTTTTTATAACTATAAATGCTGTAGTTTGAACATGGAGTAGGGCTTGCTGTCTGGATAAGAGGAGCAACAATGGAGTTAATGGGAAGAAGGGGCATGCTTTTCAAGGTTTGTGGCATGAATGCCCCTCTCTATTCAGAGGTCTGTGGGAACCACCTGATTTCTCATGACAGCCAATGTGGTAAATGCTGTCACTGTCCTTATTTGGGGCAGGGTATAGAGAGGTTAAGTCCATATGGTCCCAAAGCCATTCTCTTCTCCTTTCTGCACTATCTCCCTCCCAGGGAGCCATGGTAAATGCTAGACTCTCTCACAAGCAGCAGCATTAAGGGCTGCTCAACCTTCTATCACCCCCAACAGACAGAGGTCCATAAAGGTCTGACCTCCCCCAAAACACAGAGGCTATATCCAAGGCAATGAAGTTTCTGGGTGAACCCACAACCTCAACGTCTGTCCTCTGCTCTTTGCACTACTGTGGAGCAAATGCGCACACAGATTTTATCTCTTAGAGGCTGTAGGATATAAAGGAAAGGCATGGGCTCAGGAGACAGACCTGGACTCATTCACTGGTGAGCACTGTTGAGGGCAAACTGTGGGCTAGGCCCAGAGTTCCAAGAAAAAAGTGATACTTTCATTTCACTGCAGCTAAATGACTTCAGTCAAGGTACTCAGTGTCATGTCTAAAATTAAGTTAAAAACCACTTCTCCAGTCATATGTGCTGTACCAATATCAAGCACCACCATCATCCTACTGGCCTGAGCAGTCAGCAGGGTGGAGTCTCTGGAAGATGAGAGTCCTTGGCATATCTCAACACCTGCGGCTCCAAATCTGGAGGGGAAGGGTCAAGTGCATCCATACCAGCGCTCTGCAATGTTGTAACACACGTGTTCTAGCACACCTTTCTATATGCCTTTGTTAGGCACCATTGAAGGCTGTCCCTCTCCCTTCTTATGATATGGGAGCTGCACTGCTCAGTAACTGACTCCCAGAGCATTCTTTCCTAGGGAGCCAGACCTCTCCACATCATTGTCTACCTTAATATGTGTCAGAGGATTTGTCTTTGGTGAGTGACCCATAGCACAAATGGTGCAGGAAGAAGATGGAAGAAGAAAAAAAAAAAAAACTCTGAAGACCTATTGTTAGCTGGATCCTCTCCCAAGAGGGTCCTCCAACAAGCTATTTCTGGCTCTCATGGAGTTCTTGTGGCTTGCCTTCAGCTGTCCCCTCATTGAGAAGGAGCAGCTTTTGTTCTGCAGCCAGACCTTCCGGTATCTCACACTTGAATGGCTTCCCTCACCAGAAATAGAAACAGTTGAAGGAAAGAAGGCTGTCGTGGAATGGGAGCTATTCTGAAGAAACACTCCTCTCTTCATTTTTTTGTTCTTTTTCTTAGGATTCCATGCAGTTCTCTGTCCAGTGAAGATGATATGTAATGAAGGAGCTCACCAAGACCAATAATAAACAAACAAGCCTGATTTCTCATTAAGTTTGGCACCTGTTTCCATAACCATATCTCTCGGGTCTTTTAATGCATAATGAAATCATTGTGGCTCTACAGTGGTAGTATAAGTTGATATTACCCTTTAAAAAAAAAAACAATAAAGCAATGCATACTAAGAACCCAGGATCCTCTTCCTGGGGTTATTTCTAAAAGAATATTCAAAAGCAAGCTAAAGTTACATATTTATTATCTGTAAGAAAATAATGACAAAATTAAGTATCTCTCCCTCCTTTGGGAATTAAGGAAATCACAAAAGAGCAACTGAAAGAAATATATGTGGTCAGCCATTCACTAAGGTAATTACAAACACCTTATATTAAGGGGAAAGAAGCAAGAGAAATGAACACTATGTACATACAGATCATAATCATGAACAACTGTAGACAGACTACTGGAAACCAGTCTGTGAAATGAACATTACTTTAAGGTGCTGGGATGATAAGTCGTTTCTCCTCAAAATTTTTTTTTTACAATGAATCAAAATGCAGTATGTAAAACTAAAAAAAAAAATAATAAAAAATAAATAAAAAAGGAAACAAACACCAAAACCTTAAACTCTAATCTCATAAATTCACAAAAATCGTTGTTGGGTAAGGAATGTTGTGTAAGTGACTATTTCTTTACTCATCGGAGAGTCATTCATTAGGAAAGCTCTGAGTCATCCCTGAGAGACTAGAGAGAAGGGAGGAGATGGGCTTTGCCTTTGGACAACCAGTCTGGATATCACAGCAGCATGAGGGGACTTTTCATGGTAAACAGGACAAGGCAAAACTCATCAAGGTCTCTCTGGCTGAGCCTGGATGACAACTGCTGCTTTGCTCAGGGAAATCATGTGGCCAGTCACCCCTTGTGGCAGCAGCTGGTGTGAACACCACCACCACCTGGGCTGTGACCTTCTGACTAGGTGCTGGAGTCTCCTGAGACCACGGTGTCATCAAGGTCAGCACTGTGACCCTGTAACACTTTCTCCTCTGCAGAGGGATGGAGAAGGAAGAGAGAAAAAGGGGTGACTGACTTTGGGCTTTGCCCTTCTATGCCTTGCTTAGGACACAAATGATCAGCGCTATCCTGACCTAGATTGCTGATAAACACAGGCAGGAAATGGGAAATTCGTGAGAATGTCAATCCCCATTTTAATTTCACTCAGGCTGCCTGGGAGGGTGGGAGGAATGAATTCTCTGAACCACAGGCCTGTGTGAAAGGGTGCTATCACTTATAATGGGTTTTATTGACGTCTTCGGCTTGCTGTCATTGAATCATTGGTGGAGGTCAGCTCTGCAGCACTTGGAGCAGAGAGGCTGCAGAGCTGGGAGCAAGGGCACCCTGCAGGCCAACACTCTGGAAGATGCCACCTGTCCAAACTGCCTGTGAGGGAGAGAGGCGCCAGGTGGTGGCTGAGTAGGCTGTCACAAAACTGGGGCAGTGTCCCCCTAGGGGCTTCCTGCCACAGACCACAATATTCACACAGACATCTAATGCTCTGGGGCTTTGCTGCTCACTTCCGAAGGCCTTTCATTCCCTCTGGATTTAAGTCAGTGAAAAATCACACCCAGGAGCAGCTTATCTCCTCCTGATTTGCTGACACACACCTGCCAACCTGCCACGTTGGAGGAAGGTTCTGGATGGGCTGAGTTCTATCCCTTCATATCGTCAGATCTCTGACTTTGCACTCAAGCCTCTGGCCCTGAGATCAGTGACAAGGCACCCTGGGTCAGGGATGTTCAGAGAAATGGCACCTTTGTGCAGAAAGTATCTGAATGTGCATTCTTCTGTGAGTCATGTGATGGACTGGCAATATAAGAACAGAATCTTCTATGACTTATTTTCAGGGCACAGTGTCGGTTTACACTGCTTTAGGGTGATGCAACGTATTTGGCCATTTTACTCAGCATTCCCTTAAGCATGTTGGTTCTCCATCTCTCCAGGTCACCTTAAGGGCAAGGTATTCTGATGAAAGACACAGGATAGAATTTGGCCTGTGTGTGGGTATTCAAATGGCCACAGAAATAACAGCAGGCTTCATGGCTAGGGTATACTGCTGCTCACCTACACACTTGTGAACTTGAGTTTCTGTTTCAAAAGGCAAACAAATTCACTCGTAGAAGAGGCTGCCTTCTTCAGGCAGCCGTAACTTCGAGGCTCCAATCCAACTTAACAGCATTCACTTTGGTTCTCCAGCCCATTTTCTTCTCCCTGTCCCCGGGTATCCTAGGGTTCGAGTTCACTGGTTCCCAGCCAGAGATTGCTCTTTCACACATGGTGAGGTCCCTGGGCCTTTTTACACACTGTTTCCTCCTCCTGGAAAGTTTCCCCCTCATTTCTCCATCTGGCCAATTCCTTTTCAAAATCCAGCTCAAGTGCCATTTCCTCCCTGAACTGTTCTTTACTCCTGTGTTTAAAATATTTTTTGGCACAGATGATGAATTATAATTGTATGTTTGTACACAAATCATATCAGTGGACACTCAGGGCCCAGGGCCAGGTCATATTTACCTTTGGATTCCAGCACCTGCCTGGACAAGATGAGGCTGAATGGGAGATGAGTGCAGCTAACCTGAATACAAGGCTTTTTACTTAAGACTGAATGTTTCAAGCTGACTCTGAGACATCACCTTCTAGGAGAATCTGTTTCTGATTTAAGATTCAAGAATTGCACTGTAAAAACAAAAGGTGGGTTCTGGAACATTGGAAGATGGTAGCTTCCTTTCGACCGAATATTGTCCTATCTGAATCAGGATGCAGTGAGGTCAGCCCTCTGGTGATTACATGGTGACTCTCTAAGCCCCAAATCCAGTGAGATGAGCACTGAATGCCCAACTTAAGCCACACAACAAGAAGTCAACTTATTTTTTATAAATTATGGAGTTTGAATGTAGAATCCTTTAATGCTCAAAAATTGAAAGTCTTACAATTGAATTTCCACCCACCCATGACAATTCCTTCCAACTCTCAGTCAGAAATTTTCCACTCTCTGCAAAGAATCTGGCATTTGTCTCCACAGAGACTTGCCTATTGCACTGACTTTATTGGACACTTTAGATTAAGCTCCAGGAGGCTGGACCATGTCTTCCCTGTTTGCCACCCCATGCCCAGTGCTGATCAGATCTCAGGCACCTGATTCTGAATGACTAAATGTTTGAATAAATGCCTCTGTAATAGAACACTCAAGGAAAAGGGCCAGATAGCTTCATCTTTCTATTTCCAGGTCAGGGACATTAGCAAACGTTAAATGGGTGAGAGGACCTCTAGTCACTACTATTTTTCTATTAACAAAATGTCTCCTTTGTGGATTCTACTATGTCAGTTTGCCTTGTTCAGCAATTAAGCCAACCAAGTCTTGAGGTACAAAATGTCAGAAACTATGGAGTTTCTGGAGATTCTGTGGGAAGGGCTGGCAGCAAGACTGGGTTGTTGCCAATCCTGTGCCTAAAGACCTCCTATGGACAGATTTTGGTTAACTCTCCTTTGAAGCTGCTGATGTCCCCTTTCTCACCCAGGAGTCCCAAAGGGGTCTTGGGAGAAGGACTATGGGGACTTGAGGAAGAACTGTGGTTTTCCTTTCCAACTTTTGATGTTTTGCCTAAAGAAGTAGGTATATGAACAAAAAGTTACCAGACAAGTAATTTTCATGAACATGCAAAGGAAAGATCTAGACTAATGGAGATACTACTGCTCTCACTGAAGTCAGACTGAAAGAAGACAGTGGGTGGATAAAACATCAGGGCCACTGAGTTCCAGGAAGCAACCTCCATTTGCAGTCTAATTTATGTGTTTACCACAGTGTACTCCATCCATCCATCCATGTACCCATCCATCCATCCATCCATCCATCCATCCATCCATTTCTTCTGAGTGCCATTGACAACGATAATAAAGAAATGTTTAGAAAACTTCATTTACTATGTTAGTCTCCTTAAAGGGAAGAGAGTCAGAAGTAAGAAGACCAAATCCACACACATATATTATGCTCAAACAAGATCATCCTCTCCACAACTGTTCTGATCTTGGTGACTTGTGTCTTTTTTTGTTAGGCCAGAAGAGAATCAGTTTTTGGCTTTATTGATTTTTCTCTACTATTTTCCTGTTTTCAGTTTCACTGATTTCTACTTTAATTTTTATTATTTCTTTTCTTTTGCTTGTTTTAGGCTTAAATTGTTCCTCTATCTCTAGTGACATAGGGTAAAAATTTAATGATTTGATATTGTTATTCTTTTATAACATACACATCTAATGTTATACATCTCTCTACAAGCACCATTGTTACTGCATCCAACACATTTCAATAAGCTGTATTTTTATCTTATTTCATTTAAAACATGTTATAATTTTTCTTGAAACTTCCTCTTCAAACTATGAGTTATTTAGAAGTGAGTTGTCAGATTTCCAAATATTTGGGGGATTCTTTTTTTCTTTATCTTACTGCTACTGATTTCTAGTTTAAGCGTGTTTTGAAAATATACATTGTATGATTGTTATTAAGTTTAAAACAAATTTTATGGCCCAGAATGTGGTCTATCTTAGCAAATATTTCCTGTGAGCTTGAGAAGAATATATATTCTGCTGTTTCATGGGTGAATTATTCTATTAATGTCAATTAGATCAAGTTGATTAATTGTGCTGTTCAAGACATCAATATAGTTTTTGATTTTCTGCCTGCTTGATCTATTGATTATTGTGGAAGGAATGTTGAAATCTCCAATATAATAATGAATTTGTCTATGTCTTCTTCCTATTCTATCAATTTTGTGACTCGTACTTTGAAATTTTGTTAGATTCATATGTGTGAGAAATTATTATATCTTCTTGGAAAATTGACTCCTTGATAATTTGCTTTGTTCTAAAGTTTGCTCTGCCTGAAATTAACATAGCTACTCCAGTTTTCTCTAGATTAGTGTTAACATGGTATATCTATCCCTATCCATTACTTTTAACCTGTCTTAGTCTTATATGTAAAGGGATTTCCTGTAGACAACATACAGTTAGGTCTTACTCTTTTTAAAGAAATTGACAATATTTTTTAATTGTTGCATTTAGATCACTTATTTTTAAAGTGATCATTGACATAGCTAGATTAACACGGACATGTTGGTAACTCTTTTCTTTTGGTCGACTTTGTTCTTTGTTTCTTCTTTCGTGACCTCTCCCTTTTTTACTTACTGCCATTCATTTCATTTCACTTATCCACATGCTATAATCATCAATACATGTTTACTATGATGACCTTAAACAATGAGTACTTATCTTTTAGATGTATTAACAATAAAAATGAATATTTTTATTTTACCTTCATTTGTTTTTGTCTGATACTCTATCCTTTAAAATGCAGATTCAGGTTTCTGACCCTTAAAGTTTTCCTTCTGATTGAACCAATTCTTTTAATGTTTCTTTCAGAGTGGGTCTGCTGACAATGAATTCTTATCAACAAGTTGATCTCAGTTTTCATTTACCTGGAAAAAAAAACCCTTTGGTTTCCCTTCTTGTATGTGGTAACTTCACGGGATTTAGAATTCAAGGTAGGTGGGCTTTTTTCTTTCAAACTTCTGCTCCACTCTACTCTCCTTGCTTGCACAGTTTCTTATGTGAAGTCTTCTCTAATTCTTATCTTTGGTTTTAATGAGTATGGTGTTTTTCTCCCTACAGCTTCTTTCAAAAAGTTTTCTTTGCCTTTGGTTTTCTGTAGTTTGAAGATGATATGTTTAAGTGTGGAGGGATTTTTTGTTTGTTTGTTTTTGTATTTATTCCCCTTGGTGTCCTCTAAATTTTCTGAATTTGTGGTTTGATGTCTGTCATTATTTTAGAAAGTTCTTAACCATTATAGCTTCAATATGTCTTCTGTTTCAATCTCTTTCTTCTTCTCTGTTCTTGCAATTATATGTATGTTATGCCTTTTACAACTGTCTTATGGTTCTTTGATATTTCATTCTGACTTTTTCTTTTCTCTTTTCAATTCAATTTAGGAAGCTATATCAACTCAATCCATCTTCAAGCTCACTGATTCTTTTTTCAACCATATTGTCTACTCATGAACCCACTGAAAGCATCCTTTATTTCCATTACAATGTTTTTAATTGATAGACTTTCCTTCAGACTCATAAATCTTCCATTTCTGTGCTTACATTACCTCTTTGTTCTTGCACATGATCTACTTTTTTCCATGAAAGCCCTTAACATTTTAAATCAGTTATTTTAAATTCCCCACCCAACAATTTAATATTTGTGTCATTCTGGAGTCTGGTTGTTATGACTGCTTTGTTTCTTCAGAATTTTGTTTTCATTTTCTTTTGGCATTTCTCTAATTTTTTGTTGAAATCTAGACATTTTCTATCAAATAATAGGAAGTAAGGTATTTAGGCCTTTAGAGTGATAATCTATGCTAATTTGGCAAGGAACTGGGTTATGTTTATATTTGTTGTAGCTATTAACTATTAGAGGCTCCAAAGTCTTTTAGTGACCTCGTTTTTATGTCCTTTATTGTCTCTGGTTTCCCTAAGTACTTCTCTTCAGAGAATCAGTATCTTACAGATCTTCCATCTACAATTCACTGTTATTATTCTGGAGTCTGATGATGTGGTGGTGGGGTACAGGGAAGATACACAGCATTCTAAAATCTTCCAATCAAATCTCGATCTTTTAGGGGCTCTGTGTCTTGGGACTGTCACCTTTCCAAGAGTATACCTTTATTCTTCCTGTGACCTCCCTTTTTCCCCAGCTATAGAATTTCCAACTAAATTCTTTGAGACCCTGATTAATATTGACTATGTTTCTTTAACTTCCAACCCCACAGTTGAGATAGGGGTGATAAAAGGGGCTGGACTCAGATGAATTCCTTTCCCCTAGTTGGAATAAAGGCCTGTAGAATAGGATTCTTTAATGAAGACAGCTCTGGAATTTTTCATAACTATTTTCGCCCATCCCTTGCCATAGCTGTGAGGGATCTTTCTCAAATCTTCACTGTGAGAACCTTCTGAAATGGTTTCTGAAATCCATGAAAGTATGTCCCCCACTCACCCAACTAAAACCTCCAGGAGTTTCTTTTTCTCAACACAAGTTTACACTCAGCTGAAGAAATTCATCTGAAGTATCATGAGTGTTCCTACAGTTTAGGGCTCCAGTGGGTTTTGTTCCAGATAAGCATATCATGGTTGTGACTCTCTCAATGACCCGGACTTCACATTTCAGGGTGATGGTTTGCCTGCATCTTCAGCCCTCTGACAAGTTCAAGAAAGGCTGTTGATTTCCATTTTGCTCAACTTTTTTTTTAGTTTGTTTTTTTTTTTTTTTTACTGTAAGGATGGAAGTGACAATTCTCAAGCTCTTTACATGTTGGGGATGAAGCAGGAAGTGTCTCTGATTTATTTTACTTAATTCTTTGTCTCTTTTCAGCATGCTTGAGTCTTGGCAGCCTGCTTCACTGCCAGTTGTAATCCTCCTGGCCTTCTGTGGGTTAGACTCCCATTGCTGCTGGTTTCCTCTAGTTTTCTGCTCAGCTTCAAATGTTGTATAACCAGGGTCACTTGACTGGAGCTGAGCAGAGCCAGTGCTCTCTGAGATTGTGGAAGGAACACCTGATGTGCACAGCATATGGTAATCCCTACTGGTGTACAGGAAGGCAGTGCCACAAATCATGAAAGCAAGGACTTGCCGTACAGGTAAGGACGCTTCTTGGAATCTGATGAACTGCACACTCCCTGTTGTCTCACATCATGAACAGAGACATGGGAATCCCAATGCGTGCTATATAACTGATAATTTGCAGACCCTGGCCTCTGAGACCCTTGCATCATTATGCTTGCCATTTAAGTTCATTATATAATAATTCTGATGGGCTTGCCAAAGAAGGAATGCACATCAACTTGAGACGAGTTACACATGGAACATGAGAAGCAAACAGTTTCCCTGGCTGCATTTCTACCCTTCTATCAAACTGAACAATAATTCCATTGTAGTTTTGTTTTTCTTAAGTATAGATAAGGGCATCTCACAAAGACCTGGATTCTCCTTTATCTGACATTTGAAATTACAGAACAGGGACTATGTATTTTAATTCTGATTGATAAATGGAATGTATGTAATTCTATTTTCTTCTTAGATACCAATGCTGAAAATAAAGAAGCAACCTATTGATCCATATGACATTTTTGACACCAGTGTGTCTAGAGCAGCTAGATAAATCCAGATACTTTTGTTCACCTATTATATAATATATATATATATATATATATATATATATATCACAAGATATCAAAAAGAATAAGCAAAGAATTTGCTCCTTGATGACCCCTTTGAGGGTAAATCCATCCAAACTGGGAACAAAGAAAATTATTCTGTCTTTCCAAACAATGGCCCCTCGTGTACCTTCTGTAATGGAATGAGGACTGGTTAGCAGACTAGGGGGTGGGGTGGCCAGAAATGTGCAATGGGAAGCCAGTTTTAGCAATATACAAATTTTCCTCCTTTAATCTGGGTTCGAGATTTTTCCAGACCATTTTCCACAATGCTGAATGATATCAAGTCCTTATAGTTTTCTGTAATTCTTTGAATTAGCCGGGCTCTGCCTTTTCCAGGTCCCATTGACTGCCCCCACCCCCAGCAAGGTTCCTGTGGAGGCAAGTGGGGAAGGGAGGGAGAAAGAACACAAACAAAACTTTAGGAGAGGCCCACAGAATGGATGGGGATGCGCGGAGGAGGCTGAAGACAGGACAGATGAGAAGAGCCAGGACAATTCCAAGGGTTGGAAGTAGATGGGAAGTGAGAGAATGGAAGAGACGGTGGGCATTATAAAAGTGCTGGGGGAGAGAAGGAATAAGGGTAAGAGATACAAAATGAATCAGGAAAGGAAAAAGGAGAACTAAGACATGTGGCCCTACATCACACACACACACACACACACACACACACACACTGCTATAAAGGAGGGCTGAGACTATCACAGTCACTGACTGCACTGTGTAGACAGAGCTATTTGCAATAATTTGGAAATCATACCTTGTTTTGTTTAAGGGCACCTTTCTCTTTCATGTGAGGGCAGTCCTTTCCCGTCACCACAGCTTTGATATCTGCCACTGGCACTGCAATTCATAAAAGAAAATGAAAGTAATGACCACCATTGAAAGCTTCAACATCAATAAAGAAGCAGGACTAAGCACTGAGTCTGCTTCCATGTTTGCCATTCCCAAAAACGATGGCAAAAATAGAAAAGAGTGGTGAAAAAAGAGAAGTCAGGTGGGGTCCCAGGACTAGAGACTAAAATGCATTCTTATATTCTGGTAAAAAAAAAAAAAAATCCCATCCTAGAAGTGTTGAAGTGATGGCATTAGAAGCAGCAATAGATAACAGTGATATCAAGGCATCAGTGGATGACTACAGTCCCTACAGAGGGCTTCTGTGTGCCAGGGACAATGCCAAGTGCTTTCTCCATGTCAGTATCTCTTTATGTAGCATCTGCACCTATGTAGTCCCTAAGTTTTGGATAAAGAGGGAAAGCAGCCCTATTTTAACAAACTTATCTGACTCCCAACCATTCTAAACTCTCATTCCCAGTTTCTCCCTCTACCATCTCATTATTTCTTGGGATAATTCTGTGAGGTAGATTAGATTATCCCTACTTTTACAGACAATGAAATTAAACTTCAAGGAAAACTTAATTTCTAATAGGGAATTCTGAAAATAATGCTGTCAGATAAGATGATGTTATCTCATGTCTTAGGAGTTGGAGGATGATAAGAAAAGATGTGAAAAAGTTCTGGCATTAAAAACTTTTGTTAAGATCAACCAAGAGGAGATAGTAGTAGGATGGTTTGAAATCTTAAGGTAAAAATGCAAAGTCATCCCTCCCTCTTCAATCCCTTATCCTTCAGTTCCACGAGACTGTGAATCTATGGGTACATGCAGACTAGCTTGGCTTTACAAAAGGTGGTAATTTAGGATCTCTGAATAATCCATTCCTTACACTCCTTCAAATCATGAAGAGAACGAGAGATTTCACAGTTAAAGATTACATAATTTTATTCAGAAAACTGGCTGTAAAGTTGATAGATAAATATAAAATTAAAGAACACAACAGAATGTTGAAACAACTAAACAGGAAGGCTTATGTATTCTGAGTAAAATTAAACCTGCTGACAGCCCTTGAGCTCTCTCTAACTGTAAGAGGACTGGGGTTGTAGAAGCCCTTCCAGGATTCTCTGGAGGCTACCCATCTCATGTGTTCCTCCATCTTGCAGTCCTGATTCTAGACCCTTTTGGTAGACATTATTTGCTCTCTTATATCTGCCTTTCTGCTTCTTTTGGCTACCTGAAAGACTACATTTCCCAATAGTCTTTATTGTTAGGTGGGGTCATGTGACTAGCTTTGGCCAATGAAATGTAAAAGGAAGTGCTTCTTTTCTAGATTGAGCCAGTAAAAAGGTCACACTCTCTATTCAGTCTTCCCCAGTCCAGAAACTGAAGGAGCACATGTTCTATCCCAAATGGTGCAGCTATGGATGGCAAAGCAAGCATTGGCTTGTGTTCCTGAGTGACCATCCCATGCAAGTTAGATAACATGAGTGAGAAACAAACTTTTGTTGGGTATAAGCGACTGAGATTTGGGGATAGTTTGTTCCTACAGCACAATGTGACTGTACAGTCTGTCCAGACTATTACAACCCTTTACTTCAGATGCCTGTTCTATCTCCCTGCCTGGACACCTTTGGACTAGCATCTTGCCATAGATGGTCTGTGGTTCCTGAACCTACATTTAACCATAAATACTGACTTCAGTTCTCCTCAAATCCATTTTCGTAATGAAGAATCAACTTTATTGCTCTAAGTAGCTGATCTGGCTGCCTAATCAATACTCTAAAGAGGGCAGATTCAGATACTTTGGGAAGTTGATTAAATTTTCAATGGGCACCGTGAAGTGAATTTTCAATATGACTAGCACACCAATTCAATAAACCTCAAGATTCATATGAAGTTTGGATTACAAGTACATTGTAGAAAGTCTTTGTATAATACGTTACATGGTCAATGAATTACAGAAAGGATCTATGATCTACAAATAGTAAGTTACCTGTTGGTTTGAAAACTCATTGTATGGAATGGGACAAGTTTAAAACGGAGTCAGTTCTTCTCTAATGGAAAGACTTCAGGGAAGAAAAGCTACTTCTCCAGTGGGTTTTGTGGCAGCACACTATTTTATCTTTTAAAATATGTATTGTCCCTTGTTAGGGAGATAAATTGCTTTCTCACTCATAGGATTATGAAACTCACAAAAGAAAATACAAACTTCTTTAAATGCAAAGTAGCTTTGCCTTTTGCATGATTTTTCTCCAGACACCAGAAGATTAAGCCTAGGAAGGTGTGAAAATGCCATCCTCACTATTCCTAGGGGCAGAAACAGAAGGGTCAGCCTCATGCTTCTTGAATCTTGATGACTTCAAAGCCACGCCAGTGTTTTGATCAGATCTTTTTATGTTGGAGCAAAATGAAGAGGTGGGGCCCAGAGATAAGAGAACCAGGAGGGTCACCACTGAAAGGAGCACCACCCTACTCTTAGCCTCTGGGACATGGCCTCATTGCTTAGAATTATTCAGTTCAAGTTGGATTGAGATGATCTTAATTCAACATTCCCGTCTTACAGAAGGGAAGACTGAGGTTTCAAGAGAGGAAATCACTTATATAATGTCACACACCTAGTGGAAGACAGAGCTGGGCTTAGTGCTCCATGCTCCTGTGTTAAGCCGTGATTTCTTACTACGGTTAGAAGATGCCAGTACCCCAAATCATTTGGAGCACTGCCCCAAATGTAGATGTCACTTCAGACATGTTTAGGAAACTCTTCGCTAGTATCTGTGGAAGAAACTTTAATTGTGATTGAAGAAAAAAATATCACAGAAAAAAAGTAAATGTGGCCAGCATGATCGACAGAATTTCAGTTTTTACTACTGGGAATGGAGCAAGGTAAAACTGTCCCCAAGTAGTCGGTAAGTCTTGAATACTTGCTTCAGTACATAGCTCCATAGGAGAAGCTCCCCTGGGTGGAGAAACAGAGAAGGGGCAGGATGACTCAGGAGAGCTGAGTGTAGAATCTGGTCTCTCCAACCTGGTAGGCTGGCCAACAGCTTAGGATGATGGGAAGAGCTGTGCCCTGGGTTTTCAGAAACCCAGGGTTTGAATTCTAGATTTTTTTTACTGTTCTATCACTTTGGGCTAAAGTCCTCAAAGCCTCAGCTTCCTCATTTACAAGGTGAACCTACAGCATTATCTATCTTAGGGTTGCTCTGAGAATTAACTCCTAACTCTGGAGCCAAGATCAAGGATGACTTTTAATCTAGTCAGTAGAGAGTATGGGGAAATAATCTGGACCATGATGTTGGATGGTTGCATTTGGATCTTTGCCTTACTATTTATTTTTTATTTATCTTTTAAGTTTTTACAGGCTGCATTTTGATTCATTGTACACAAATGGGGTACTTCATTTCATTTCTATGGTTGTACAAGATGAAGATTCATTCCATTCGTGTAATCATACATGTACATAGGGTAGTGATGTCTGTCTCATTCCACCATTTTTCATAGCCCCTCCCTCTCATTTCCCTCTACATAATCTAAAGTTCCTCCATTCTTCTCTCATCCCCACTTCCCCACCCCCATTATATATCATCATCTACTTATCAGGGAAAACGTTTGGCCTTTGGTTTTTTGGAATTGGCTTATTTCACTTAGCATGATTAATCTTGTGATCTTTAACCAAGATGAAGAAAAATAAGGGTGGTAATATCTACTTTTTTGTGTGTAGAAGAAAATTTATGTAAAGCTCTCAGCACAGTGCCTGGCATATTATATGCACTTAACAAAGGTCATTTGAGATTATTCCCATTATCAGTAATCAAAGTTCATTCTCTCTGTAGATGGAGGGACCCAAATCCTTCACGGTGCTTCCATGACCCAAATGTACCACTTTGCCTGGTCCTGTCAGCACTGTCCTCACCCACCATGACAGGCTTAATCTCCTTCTGGGAGGGCATCAGCCTGTGCTTGTCTGCCTGTCCCTTTGATGTGGGAATGAGGAGTGTTGGCCTAGATTCTTTCAAAAGGAGGCTGTGAGGGGCCTGGGGCATGGCTGAGAAGCAATAGAACCCCGTGTCTAGTGTTGATGATGACATCCTATAAATCCTGCCCCCTGGGGAGGGGGGAAGGACAAGAGGGATATAAGAACATATGGATTTGCAAGAGGCATATTTCCTGGCAAACAAAAAGCTATGAAAAGAGAGATTTCCCAAACCTTTTGGGAAGAAGACAGCCAAGGACAGGCCCTCAATCTTTGCTAGTGCTAGCTGAATTAAGAGGATTCAATTACACTATTGGATTCATCAATATCTCAATATTCAGCCCTGATTAACTCAAGGGGCAGAAGACAATTTTCCCCTTGGTTTTAAGAGAGGGCAATTGTACGTGGCAAGAGCAATGGCACTTAACATTAATTAAAGGAAAGTCTCATTCTCCTAGTGGAATAAGTTTTCTGACTTTTAAGGGCTCCAAGAGAGTAGCTATTTTGCTCCAGGCAGAATGCAGAATTGGAGTGAAATGCAAACCAGGACACTGGTGTGTGTTTTCATAAGGCTAATTTATTCATCAGAAGGGACTGTTCTTTATTCTAAGATTAGGTCCTTCTTACCTACTATTTTGTAACAAAGCGTCCTTTGTTTTGTGAAGAAAACTGTGATTTGTAACTTTTGGTGTAAATTTTTTAGTTATATTTATTTTTTAAATAAAATATGCATGCTTGAAGCAGCAAAGTTCAGTAACCCAGATCAGGGAAACAGGTGTACACAGATAAAATCTCACCAACACACACACACACACACACACACACTCCCACATGCACAGTCCCTCACAACTTCTCATTCTCAACCTATCTTGCAATGGATGAAGTGTTTGCGGAGCAGGCTTTGAAATTTCACATTTCTGGATTTCAAAGGTAGCAGAGAAAAGGAAGGGACAAGGGACAGGAGTTTTGCTAGGAGGGACTGATGAAACCTCCCAGAACCAGCATCATTCCATGGCCACTACCAAAAGCTGTGTGGAGATTGGTAGCTCAGACCTTGCTCCTCTGCAATCACCCTGGCAGGGTGGTTCTTCCTGCCATCGGCACTCCTGGCTCCCAGCTAGTCACTTCCACCCTGGGTTCTTGGAGGTAAGGCCTTAAGTAAAGTGGAAGGGCATCAGCTTGTGTGCAAACCCAGGTAGTGCCAGCACATAGGGCTTCAGTGTTGTTCATACCTGAGAACCTGCTTCAGGAGCAGGGTTGCCAATTGCCTGAGCAACTGGCCAGCTGGAATGGGTGTGCTGCACCTGACAGTGGCAAACCTGCCACTCACATGACTACTTTTAGGTTGAGAAGTGAATTTTATCTCTATAATTATGGGGATATATAACATGCTCCCTGAGTGGAAGAGCTGATTCACTGGGCCACATGGAAGGAGTGAAATAAACTGGCTTTTATGTCCAGATAATTTTTTCAGTATTTTGGACAGGTGAAAACTGCCGGTGGGGAATCCTCCTAGAGGGCCGCTGGTTGCTCTGACCTCTAATAACCTCTAACTCTTTATCGAACCACTGATGAGCAGTGATTCCGAAGTACTAGCCCTGGATGGTCCCTGGCTTTCACCACTGAGTTTTCATCAATTAATAGTAAGTGGGGGAAAATTAGGACATTCATTTTCATAAAATTAATGTATTCAGCAGAAGGGACTGTCTTTTATTCCAAGATTAGGTCCTTCTTTTTTTTGTTGTGATCAAGCATCCTTTTTTGGTGACAAAAATTGTGATATGAAACTTTAGTTAGATTTTAATTTTTAACATTCATTTTTCCCCAAATAAAAAGTTGGCAACACACTATCCATTTATTTAAAAAAAAATTACATATTGGTGAAAGCCAGATTTGGGGACTCACTATGTGGAGTATTGGAAAATATCTAGCTCAGCAGTTCTCAAACCTGTGTTGGCATTAATTACCTGGAGGGTCTGTTTAAACAGAATTTGCCAGACCCCACCCCAGAGTTTCTGATTCAGCAGGTCTGGGGGTGTGGGTCTAAGAATTTGTATTGCTAAGAAGTTCCCACACTTAGAGAACCACCAGCCTGGATTTTTGAACTCTGATCAAAGGTCCTCATCTGTAGGCAGAAACCCAGGACCCCCTAGACAGGTATGCAGAGATATAGCCCCAGACTCTGCAGTAGATTTCAGATTTCTTTCTTCCTGCTTTAGAGTGGCAATGATGTGGTCCCATGGAAGGAAAATAATTACATGACACTACAAAGCTCAGATTTCCCATTTTTAAACTGCAGGAAGAAAGAATATTCTAGGCTATCTGCCTGAGATGTCAGCCCAGAGTCTGAAAGTGTCAGGAAGTTTCCCACTCATGGTTTATTTTTGTCTTTGATGGCCATGTGCTATAAGGAAGATATTCCAAATTCAACTTCCATGGGCCCTGGGGTGACAAGAGGAAGGAGAGAGATTGGGGGAGGGGGGGATAAAGAGTCTGTCTGGGACATGCTTATCTGAACACTGCAGGGTTAATGTGACTTCTAAAGTGTTACGTAAAAGTGTCCTGACTGCAAAGAGTTTGCTTTTTCTACCGGTATATCCTCCAAGGCTATGCTCCCTTTTTCTCATTTCTCTTCCAAATTAAATCATCACCCTTGTGTATTTTAATGTTTCTGTAATGCTTTGTTTAAATTTGCACTAAACACTGAACTTGCACTTGGTTTGATATAGGGCTAAAAGAATCCTTCCTATAATCCCTCTTCAAAAGCATGCATGTTTAAACAGAAAACATACAAAAAAAAAAAAAGCAAATAAATACAAGTTATATATATCTTGAGGAATATTTAGCAAATAATAGAATGTCACTGATCATAAATTTTCAAAGAATTTGAATTACTTCTTTGAAGCAAGTCAACCATACTTGGGTCTGCCATTGACTCTACATTATCATTATGGGACACATTAAACCATAATGAATAAATATGGTAGAGATCAAGCACATAAGTTATGTGAAATTCTTTTGGGTCATTAATAAAAGACAACTGACAAAATTAGGCTCCCTGAAATAGCATCTGGATAAATAATATGAAAAGCAGATATCAGAGCTTCAAATTTATATCTTTCAGGAACAACGTCAGCATTCTGTTTACACTCTGTAGATGCAAAAGATGAAGCAAGTTCAAAGGGTTTATTTGGATAGTTTTGTAGCAAAAAAAAAAAAAAAAATGTGATAAAGAAACAATCAACCAACCAAAACTCAGGTATCCTACATGAGAGAGTCACTTACATTTGTCCTGCAAGGAATCGTGGGGCACTTCTCCCTGAGGGCTTTCTTCCAAGTCTCCATAATGTAGGACCTTGTGATTTGGAGAAAGCCGGCAATACCAAAACTTGTCTGAGGAGAAAAACACAAGTTAAAAAGGTAAGTGATTCCAGTATACAAAATATATTGGCACAGTTATTTCCTAATACTCTAACCTGGAGGAACAGGTAAGAGTTACAATTCCTTTGATTTTTAAGTCTTGAGAAAGCATGAATTCTAGTGCCCTGGGCAGTAAAACCTCCTTCTGATTTTGATATTTTTGTATCGCCTGCCCTGCTTGATATGTACTTGGTAAGCATTGGGAAAGTTATCCAATCCTCCAAGCCCAGAAGATTTTCTGCAGTGGTGGTTTCTAGAGGGTATTTAACCAGTATCTGTAACTACCCAGGGGACTATTCCTTAGGTCTGACAAAAGTGGATAGGGAGCTGAGTGCAGTGACATGGCCTGTAATCTCAGAACCTGTCATGGCAGCTACTTGGGGGTTGAGGAAGGAGGATCACAAGTTCAAGGTCAGGTTGGGCAATTTAGTAAGACCCTCTCTCAAAAATTAAAAAAAAAAAAAAAAAAAAGGGCTGGAGGTATAGCTCAGTGGTAAAGCATTGTCACTGTCAGGCCCTGGATTCAGTTCCCAGTCAGTACCACCACCATCGCCAGCACCACCACAGCAACAAATTGGGGAGGAAGATGAAGGAGAAACAGCTTTCTTAAAACTTTTTGACTTCTACTTTCCTCTCTGAGGGTTTCAGACTGCTGAGATAGTTGTCTAAGAGGTCACATCTTGCTTGAACTAACAAACCCCACCCTCCGGGGTTCATGCACACAAAGACCAATGAATGAATTGCTAGGGACTAGTGATACACACAGGTGGCAGTAATCATGAAAGGATCATTTGAATGATCTCTTCCCTAATATCTTAAGTTTAGCTTCCTGAATGGGTATGATCTGGACCTTAGGATTATTCTTACAAATGATTGCCTCAATTTTACCCCCTCAACCCCTAAAGGTATTATTGAATAGGTGTGTGAGACTGGGAGAAGGAGGTAAGAGCACTTTGTGTAGATCTACAGATGTATAGATAAGGAACTTGAACTGCAACATTCCTGTTGCTCACACCACCTCCTCTAGGAAGGCTTCCCCTTGATCATTTCAGCAGAAGGGCCTCTCATCCTCTGAGCTGCTCCAGCATGTTCTTTGTACCTGAACACAGATTGGACTGGCACTACTGGTGCCCTCATGTTAACCAGCTTAGTATTTCCCTGCATCTGCCATGGTGTTAGGGAAGCAACTCGCCCTAGTAGGTGTGCTGTGAACAATAACAGAAGGAAAAATTGGCCCTGACGGTGTGTAGAAGTCAGGGTCTCTCTGCTGACAGCCACTGTCCTCATAATTGCAATGTTCCAATCCCTGGGTGGCAAGCCTGGCATATAAATGCTTCATAGTTGGTGTTGGCTAAGTTGATCAGTGAAGACCCAAGGGGACAGGTTAGAGCACCACAGGGCACATGGCATCCTTTATCTACAAACCTTTGAAGCTTTATACAGCCGGTTAATGCTATGGTTTTGATCAAGTCACCTCATTACTGTGCTTGCAATTCAAATTGTTTTGAAACCACTCTGACAAAAAAGCTCTCTGCTACATTTTAAGAAAAGTGGAATTACTTTCACTGCAAAATCATGTTTTAACGATATTTCCTCTAATAGTCAAAAATGTTTTAAGAATGGAAGTCAAAGCCACAATCAAGGAAAATGCACCGACTTGAGCCACAAAATCTAAGGGCCTCTGTGATTCCTATCCTCCCTCATCTGCAAAGAGGGCTTGAGAATTCCCGAGCGTAGTCAGAATATGGCAACCCACATATTTAAAGGAATCTGACTTCTGTGGAAAAAATTTGAAATGGTGGGTCATTTAATGGCTAGGAAAATATATGGAATTGCTCAGTTTTCACCATTATATATACACAAAGCTCGGGGTTTTTCTGGGAGAGTGCTTCAAAGGGAGAAAAGTTATTCCTGGAGTATCTGACAGCCATTTTCATTAGGCAAATGGGCAATTACTGGTTTTCTGTAAGGAGAACACATTTGGGAATTTGATTTGAAATTCACAATACAAACTGTGGACTCCAAAGGAGGATGCCATCTTTTCTGAGCATCCAATGTGCTCCTGGGGACCTGACATGACAGGTTGTGGTGGCTATCTCCCCACAAGGACTTTTCATCTGATCTCCATGCCCCATGAGGACCATAATTTTCTATATGGGGCTTTCCCTCCTCTGCTACCTCTGAGGTGGGATTTTGGGCTAAGTGAGTGACAAGAGTAACAGAAAGCAGGAAGTCAGTGAGACATGACACTTAGACAAGGTGATCTTATGCTGAATAAGGTCTTAGTTTGTTCTGTTAGGAATCCTCTTCTCAAGCTGGAAGGGCTCAAGGGTTGTTGAGCATTGGTACTGGAAGACAAGGAATCAATAAGGCACAACAATCAAAGAAGATTATTTGTACTCAGAATATTTTAAGGGGAGAAAAGAAATTTAACTGGCACACACAGTTTAGTACACATATGAGTAAATTGCACAACATTCATTTGTAAGATATATTCATTTGTGAGACTTTGAAATATTTTGCTGCTTATACTTTCAGGAGAAATGTATTCATCCAACAAATAATTGCAGTGTAGCTGCTATGCAGACAGCATTCTACTGGGTGTAGCAAGAAATCATTAGAATGAATGGCAGACATGAGAGAGAAAATAGAGAAGCTCCAGGGAAAGGAGTTCCCTCAGTTGTTCATGGTGGCTAGGAGAAAGATGGCAGAAATACTGGTTTCCCAGGTCTGAGAAGTAGCGATAAAGACAAATCAGGAATTTGGGATGTAGTATATGGAAAAATAGGAAAGAGAGGATCTCCCGTGCAATATCTTCTTGTGTTCATAAACTGTCAGGGAACAGTGACTACTTATCAGGGTTCCAGCAGGCAAACAACCATCTTCCCTGCAAAGCTGCCATGGACGCTTAGTTAAAAGAAACACAAAAGTCCCCCTGGAACTCTGCCATAACCTTCTGGTATGGCATTGACAGAATATCCTTCTAGGAGTTTAAATTCTCTTGATTTATACAACACCACTCTCCCCTGGGTTCCCTCCTACCTCTGGCTAATTCTCTCATCTTATACAAATTTCTCTTTCTCTGTCATCTTCCAAAATGCATCACCAACATAAGTGAAGTGTTCAGCTCCTCTTCACCAAACAGGAAGTCTTGGATGGATGACAGAATACTGGAAGAAGGGGCTGCAAGGCTGACAAGCTTGCCTCGACTAGTAATCCAATCAGCCAGTATGGGGGTTGAAGGCTGGAGTCCAGCTTCAGCCATGCATTTCTATAGAAGGTGGGGCTGCAGGAGAGTCCAGCTGTCAACTACCACCAGGATCACACACTGACATGTTGGTGGAGACAACTTTGGTGTCAGCCACCAGCAGCAGCTTGATTTGCAGTTTCTTTTATGGTAAGAAAAATGTACTTTTTCCTTTCAAAACCCAGCAGGATGTTACTAGTTCCTCAATCCCTCTGGGCAATGAAAGAGTGGATTCCGTCACTAAAAGCAATTAGTAGGAAGTGATGAGAACATTATCAAAGATTGTTTACTAGTGTTTAAGGAGAAAATAAGCATTAATATGGAGGTCTTCTAGTCAATTACAAACGAGAGTATGTTAATAGCCATCTCTTCATTCTGAAACTCAAAAACATGGAGACAATTTTGTACTTCAATCTTTTCCTCTGTGTGTGTGTGTGTGTGTGTGTATGGAAAGGATCAAAAGAAAAAACTGGTTTCAAAGTTCAGAAACTTGGTAAGAAGGGATAATTAAAGCTACCCCCAAAGTCACATAGATTATTATGGAGCTAATAACCATTGACAACTAGAATTCTTGCAGCGTTGTCCAACAGAACTTTCTGCAGTGATGGAAATTCTCTATATCTGCTTTATTCCATAGTGAGGAAATACATTTCAAAATTTCCTTCACTTTAATTAACTTAGCTACAGGTAACTGGCCATCATCAGGTCTTTAGGAGAGACTGGCAATAGCTCCCATTGGTGAGGGTGACATGCTGGTCATTCTGTGAGACACAGAGCACAGCCAGAATCGAGTCCTGATGGATTCTGCTAGGGAAGCAGAGAACATCCTTGTCTTGGACATAGAGCTCACAGTTGGCAGCTGGCTACTGACCCAGAGGGCCCCTAGAGTCCTATGTTCAGGAGGCAGAGGGTTTATCCAAACTACCTTCTTAGAGCGCTTTCACTAGGATTTCATGTTTATCCTAGGCTGACCTAAAATGTGCCAAGTTTCACTGTGTTTAGGAGAAGGTCTGCTTCCTGCCTGAGATAGAAACATTCCAAGTCATAAAATGGGAAGGTCTCAGCAATGCCTTCAAAGGAAAATGTCACCTTCCAGGTGATGAGATGTGCAACTTCTCTGTTGGTTCAGTAAAAGAGAGGCGAAAAAAAAAAAAACCCACACAGCTATAGATAGAGATGAAGGTCAGCATACCTTTCAAATCTTTCTCACTTCACTGCATGTTCAAAACCAGAGAATTTAGAACTCATTCTCCCTCGAGACAGCTGTCTCTTCTCACAGCTCATGAATTCAGAGGCACAGAATACATGCAAATGTTACTTGGGATACTTGAAATCACACAGACCTGGGTTACACATCTGGTCCCAACACTTATTACCTGGGGGTCTTGGTCAAATTATAAAAATGCCCTGCTCTTCATTTCTTAAGTAATGGTCATAAATTCATGAATAAAACACATGTAAAGTACATATGAAGTCATAAATGCATGAGTAAAATTCATATAAAGTATCCATCAAGCATCTTCCACAGGGTTGGCTGGTTGGCGCTCAATAAATCATCAAGTCTTCCTGCTTTTCCATTCAACGGTGGTCTCTCTCATCCACACTACAGGTCCTTCCACATTTGAGAAACAGAGGTTATTCATTATTTTGATTTATTGAAAAGTACCTCTTTCCTGAAAATGAACTAGCATTTTACTTGAAAAATATGCATTTATTTATATCTACCTTTTTGTTAAAATGAGTTACAGTTAGGTTTAATAAAATATTTAAAGGAAATTTCAATCAAAGATAGAGGAAGAAATAGTCTGATGCCCCAAGGGTTTATATGGTACTGTGTCTGAATATCCCATTGAGTTCCAGGTTTTCTGACTGGGCCACAGAAGTCAAGTAAAGAATATCCTATTGGCACAAGTGGGGAGGCATGCCTATTCTTTGGGGGTGGGATTGGGCAAGTTTTATCCAGTGTTGAATTCCAAGGTCATTTTGTCATGCTGCTCACTGAAATGGACAGTGTCCTGGATAAAAAAACAACTTTCATGTTATCATTTCATGAAATGCCTCTTAGTGTTTAGCCCTCATATCTTATTAAGACCATTTCAATGCAAGTGATTCTGAAAGACCATAATTTCTGAAATACAGAAAGCAGAAGGCAGATCCTGAGACTACAGATTTTCATAAAGCAAATAATGGCCTCAACACAGACATCTCCTGGGATTTCTTTTTTGCTCTCTTCTATGGGAGTCCAGGGAACCCAGAAGCAAGGTAGAGCCTTGGATTCCATGGTAAGGACAGAATGGGGAATTTGGTATGTAACTCCAAAAAAAAAGCCACTCTGCCTCCTGTGTTTAAAAGTCTATATTCTGAGTTACTACAAGTTAAAATTAAGAATACACATCATTAATGAATGTTTGATTAATGGGTCAAGTACCGTACTTAGTGCAAAGGATGTATAATTTTATTTAACCCCTGAAACTATTTGATGCTAACCAGGAGTATCCCTGCTTGATAGGAGAGGAAACAGAAGCACAGAGATGAGAAGCTTGACCAAAGCCACCCAGCTCTTGAGTGAGGAGGCAGGGTCTTGAATCCAGCTTCACGTGGGTTACTGCCTCCCATTTCTAACATGCCTAGTATTCCCAGAAAACCAGATTTGTCTTGTTTGCACCAAACCATTCAAGCAGCAGAGCTGTGGATGAGAAGGGTAGAATGATGGGCAAGAATCAACCAAGGGGTCTCCCTCCACATGTGGCACAGGAAAGGACCCTCTGCTTCTCCCCTTTCCAGGGGCTGGAAGCTCTTTCATACTTTCCTCTATGAAGTTAATTACTTACATCCACTCATCTGTGTCCTCCTCACTGTTGGACAAGCTTAAAGGGAGTGTGGGAGTGAGGCCCTGGCTCCTACACAGGCAGCACCTGTTCTTTAACTTGTCCTGACTTCTGGCAGGGAGGTGTCCCTCCCAATGTGAGATCTCCTGTGGAAGCAAATTTCTCTTAAAGGGATTAAAGTTGATTTTATGTCACATTCTCATTAATCTGTGTAAATCTAAACGGAATGTTTTGATGGGTGATAGGAAACCAATTTCAGCACAGTCTATTTTGAATCCCTATTTTTAAGCACAGAATCAGTCATCCATTTTGAAATCCACTTACCAAGCATTCAAAAGCCTCCCTTTCTGCATGTGGAAGGATGATCTTGTATTAAACACAGATGGTTGTGTTCCCTAGGGAGCTCAGCTAATACATTTATCATGTAGATGCTAATTTTTGTTGTTCATTAGGTAGCTCATTTCTAGAAAGTTGAAAAAAATTTTGAGATAAGGGCTGAACATTTTTATTTAAACAAAAAAAAAAAAGCTGTAATTATTTCATCTAGAAATAGGATTATTCTGGTAAGTCTCACAGTGAAGCAGACTGGAAGGTTAAATTAAATTTTAAAAATTGGGATTGAACCTGGGCATCAGAAGAGGTGACTGTTGGTATTGTTCTATTTGCCATCTCTCATTCCCAGACTTCTGTGCTCTTTGCTCAATGTCAAATAATTAAAAACTTTCTAAGTCACCTTGATGGGAGCCCTATATCCTGAATATTGCTCTTTCCAAAGGCAATAAAATCAGGGCATATAATGGACTATGTAGCTGACTGAGTTCTCTGAGCCTCCAGTGCTATCCTCCCTATAGATGGGAACTTGTGGCCCTGAGAGGTGACATGTCCTGTTTGAAGACACCGAGGTGGTTAATTGAAGAGCAGAGAAGTCTAGAACCAAATCTATTCACTCTCAGCTCACTGCTTTTTCCCTTCCTAATCTTCCAGAATAATAGTGGCTGCCTTTTGTGTTGTTTTTGAAAAGTGACATTCATGAGCACCTTTCTTCCTTGTAATAACCTTAGGAGATGGGTATGATTATCTAAGGTAAAAGGCACCCAAGTTCACATGGCTGGACAGGGGTGGAGGCAAGCCATATCACCTGGTTCCAGTGTCCTCTTCTGGCCACTGTGCCATCTGTCTTTTTGGAACACCAGTAACTCTGACATGATGCTCAATGCCAGGTCTGCAGTGAGTAAGGAGGGCATGAACTCATCCTTTGGTGGGTGCATGGGACAGGTGCACCCCCTTCCACTGCTCTTCCTAATGTGAGCCTTTCTTGTCCCAGCTGTAACTTAGTCCTTTATTATTCTGCCCTATTGGGGGCTGTGCCATGCAGACGGCGCCAGGATGGCACCTGGCAGTCAGCCAAAGGTTGTCGGCAGCGAGGAGGTTAATTGACATAAGCACACTCAGGTGATTTATCAGCCGAGCACCCCTGATGGTGCCTGCTCGGACATCTAGCGTCTTGCCTAATCTTTGCATAAGAGGCATGGCCCTACCCTCCGCCTCCTGGAGGGAATATAAGCGGGCTGTAGGCGGAAGGTGCGAGCGCCACAGCGAAAGCAGCAGCTAGCAGCAAGAGGTGGAGAGAAGCCACTAGCAGAAAGGAAGAAGAAAAGGCAGCAAGCAGATAGAAGCAGTGAGTAAGGGAAGCGGCAGAAGCAGATCGTAGAGCGGAGAACTGAGAACACACCTTTAGGTTGCAGATCACAGATAGACAGATCGCAGTACGTGGACACATCACTAAAGCACCTTAGGTAGACGCACCCTTAGTTCACAGGATGCAGGACGCACCTTTAAGAAGAAGCTGCAGAAGCCTAAGAAGATATAGAGTCTTTCTCTCTTATGCAAAGCCTCTCTCTCTCCTCTCAAAGCAAGTAAGCTTCATTTCCTCTATCCTCAATGAACAAGCAAGTAAGGAAGCAGCTCAGAGATAGAAGTAGCTCAGTTTCCAGTCCACCACCCATAAGACCCGCGCAAAATGTTGCTGCAGGCATTGACAAATACCTGTGGATTTGGTACCGCAAAGAGCCAGTGACACTGCCCCTTTTCCTCTCCTGTGGCCCAGCATAAGGCTCACTCTGAATCTCAATTTCCTTCCTCCAGGAAGCTCTGCCTTTAGAAATTCCTCGATGTGATTTTTAATGGCAGCATTAAAATATTTCAAATGTACTTAATATTTAGTACTGAGAAGTTAAAGAGAATGGCCAGGGAAATGGGTTGAACACAAACACAAAACATTGATTGTCATTAGTGGTCAGCTTTGTGTCTGAGCAGGGCATCCGTTGGGTTTCCAAAATATCTGCCAGAGTTTCCCCTGGGCTGTAACCGATGTGCATCCTTAGTACACCTGTTAACGCCTTCATGCATTCCTGGCTCTTCCTCCATCTCTTTACCTCTCCCCAAAACTTATTTTTCAGTTTTATTTTCTGGCTGTTTGTTTCTAGGGCAGTTTGATAGGGATAACTTCCACTATACAATAAGCAGCACATCAAGAGAGCAAGAATATGTTCAAGGTGGACAAACAGCTGGAAATACTTCCCAGTTGTGGGATCTCATCTACCGGCACCATTCACTGGACGTTTTCAGGTCAAGAGATTGTAAAGACAATTCACAAATTAGTCTTGAAAATTATGGAAACTGGTTCTACTTCACCTAATTCATTTTTACTCATATTCCAAATAAAAACCTCTGATCTGGAAGAGAATCAGTGTTGGGTATTTGAGAACAAGGGCCATCTATGCTGAAAGCTCTTAGTTCCAATTCACTGGTGGGTGCCAACTTGCCTGATAGCACACATTCATGGTAAGGACGGACCATGGAGCTACGGAGGACGAATCCTGCTCTTCTGTGACTTTGGGCAAGTTACTTCACCCCTCAGTGCTAAGTTTCCTTATCTATAAATGCAGCATTATCACAATAGCTACTACATAGGGTAATTGTGAAAATTAATAGCATTAATACAGTAATGCATTGCATGATAATGGGATACACTCTGAGAAATGTGTTGTTAGGTGGTATCATCATCATGAAGTACCCTTACACACAAACATTGGCTACAATGTTGCTAGTTGATAAAACCTTATGGGACCACCACTGTATAAATGGATCATTATTGACAGAAATGTTATGAGGCACGTGACTGAATAAACAACATGTTTTGAGAGAAGTGTGGCATATGGTAAGCACACAGTACACATTAGTTATTGTTGACACCAATAGCTTTCTGTCATTAAATGACAAACAATGGTTGTTCAGTTCCATGGGCCTTTTGATAATTCTGGACTTGGTTCTCCCCAGGTAGGCATGGAAACAAGGACTTACCTGGACTGCTATTTCTGTCCTGAGAACAGTGCTGCTAAACCAATATCATGCCCTTGTGATATCTCAGGGAGCAGGCCACTGTTGACCCAGTTCAAGCGTAGAGTGTCCCCAAACACTACCTTGCCTCCGCCGGGCGTTGAGTTTCCTAAAGCAGGTCCCTTCCACCAGACGGTTCAGGCGTTGTTGTTTGATCAGCTCTAAGATTTCTGGTTGGATCTTCTCCTTTAATTCCCTGTTAGAGAATAAACACATGTTCCACCGTGTGCCTTGAGAAAGAGGGATGGCCTGATTGGCATCACAGGAAGATGGGCAGGGGAGTGTGAGCCTCTCCCTTTCATGAACCCATCCCAGACCTGCCAACTTGGTGCTTCAGAGAATCATTTATTAAGTATCAGTGGCCAGGGTTATCTGTCACTATGGCATGACAGAGCCTCTGACATTTACAGTCTATCCACAAAAGTGCCAGTGACTTTAATGATGTTTTTCCAGAACAAAGTATTCCGTGAAATACCTTCTTTTATTTTACGAAGGCACAGATATAACTAATGCAACAGTCCAGGACAGTAAATCCCTGTCCATTTTTTTTCCCTTGCAGAAAGTTAACACCTAGATTACATTTGTGATCTGATCAAACAGGATTATCAAGAAACTGTGTGATTGCTATTCCATAGCAAATGTAACTTAGGTAAAACATGGGATTACTTTTTGCTTTCCATTCCATCTCTCACAAGTGGGAACCACATATTGTCCTAGATTCTAGTCCACAGAGATTGAGATAATAATGGGATAAATTAAACATTATTTGCATCTCGTCTCAGGCTAATAGGATGTAATTTAGTTTCAGATGCACTATGCTACAAAGATATTATGAAAGAGTGCAGTGGGTTTCCTACTTTTAAAGAGTTTCTTTTTTTTTTTCATTTTTTGTTGGTTCGTATTAGTTATATATAGCACTAGGATTCATTCTGACATAAATTATATGCATGGAATATAATTTGCTCCAATTCAGACCCCAGTACTAACCCTTCCTCTTCCCCCTCTCTCTCCCTGTTCCCATTCCTATATGCTATTGATCTAAAAGAGATTTTAAGATAGGAAATTCTATGTATTTTAGCCTAATAAAGCCAGAGATGTTCTAGCTGAAGCTGCACATGGAGACACAGAGTCCAACCCTCAGAGCTATGCTGGAAGTATTGGCTGGAACACAGAGATAGAACTCAGAAGACTAGAATCATAGTCTAGGCCATGCCCAGGACTAGGTTTTCATGGAGCTCATCTAAGTCTTAGTTTTCTTATTTGTAAAATGAGGCTAAGAATCTTCCTGAAATCAGACATAACTTTCCTATGTTCATATATGAACACACAATCTCAGTGAAAGTCCACATCGTGTACAACCACAAGAATGGGATCCTAATTAGAATAATTCATACTCCATTTATGTGTAATACGTCCAAATACACTTTGCTGTCATATATACCTAAAGAAATTAAAATTTAATACTTTAAAAAATTTAAAAAATAAAGGAGGAAAAAGAGTTTGATCATAATGTTTACTAAATTCTGATTTATTTTCATTTTTTACTGTCATTATTTATTTCATATGCTTATGCTTAAATTTTGCATTTTTGTTGTCAATGTTTTATTTGGAACCTATTTGTAGCACTCTATCATGTGAAAAATATAACTGGAAAAAATTTTAAAAAATAAATCTTTCTGGGAAACTGCTGTGACTCCCAGAGGAGACAGGGTGAGTGTGGTGTCTATAAAGTCTGGGTGGGAATGCAAGACATCACTGATTTTGCTTTGGTGATCATCTCTCCTTTCCTCAGCTGAAGCACTCCACATGCCCATGCTACACTGGACGTTGAGACCCATTATGTTCATCAGTTTCAGCTTTGACTTTGTACTTGCCCTGACACTGGATTACAGACAACCTGTGTGCCTGATGCCCTGCCCAATGGGGAAGGCAATGATGCTCTCCAAGCACCTGCCCTGAGTCTGGTAACATGTTATGCAATCTAACTGACACACCCTAAACAACTTTTGAGGGCAGGCATTAATATCATCATTCCCATGTAACCAAGGGGGAAACAGATCATGGAGTTTGAGTATAGGATAGGGTACAGACCCAGGTCTGCCTCATGCAAGTGTCTTCTCTTTAAACATGAGCTAAAAAAGATAAGATTTACATGAAAGGATTCAGCCATCTAAGAGGGTATTCTAGTACTGCACTAATACATATTTGGTAGCTGATTCAACCCTCCTATCATTTGATGATGTTCAAAGTGAATACTTATAAAGCATAATATGAAAATTCTGCCCTAGTAATAATATAGCTTGGAACATTTGTAAAGGTTTCTCTACACAGGTCTCTTAGGGTCTCATCTCGGGCTTTCAAATAGCTGAAACTATTTATCATCAGCCTTCAGCTTTTGTAAAATGGACTCAGTAAATTGCAGCTTTGATGAACCCTGCACTGAATGGAGAAGAAGGTGAGGAATCGCCTGAGTAGTCACACACAGCAATAAATCACTGCTGCTGACTTCTAAGTCCAGGCGACTGGGGTGGAGGGGAGAGGTAGAGATGGGACCGGCAGATGAAACCACAGAATGAGTTTTCGAATTTCAGCCACTCTTAGGTTATAAATGTGTCTTTAAGTAATAGTTTCACTAGGCTGGGTTAACTTTTTAAAAGGGAAAGGAAGATGCAGAGACTAGAGGAGGAAATTCTCAGTAATTTTAACTGATGGGTAAGACTCAGATATTCTTGTCATGGCATGCTTCATTACAGAACCATCCTCAGGGGACACTACTATCAAAAGTGAATCTGCTGCTATAAAAGTTACCAGTTTTTTTGTTTTTAACCCCAAAGTCTCCAAAACCTGATTGAGCAATGAGGGAAAATGAGCTAACATTTCTTTTTCTAATGGATTTCTTCTTTTTTTGTGATTGGACTCAGAGCTATAAAATTTGCACATACTAAGAAAACAGTACTTCCTACACTATGCTTCTGTGGCTGAGATCTGACCTCCTGGGTAACTTAGATAATAACAGTATGGGCTGCAAATGGGTTTTGAAATTCTTAGCTTGGGGTTGGTGAGGCTAGGGTCATGGGTTCAGTGACTCTGCTTTGATAGCTACTCCTCTAATTCTACCCAAAGATTTTGTAAATAAAAAAAGGAGAAGGAGGGATAAAATAGTGTATGAAGAGGAATTCAATCTAACACCATTTCTGGAAAACAGTTACAAGTCCAGGTCCAAAGAGGCCACTGCAATACACAGAAGACAGATAGCACCATTAGAGCAGTGAATTCCTTCCTCAACCTGGAGTCTGTCCACTGAGCTACTACCCACTGTTAACCTAGAACAGGGGTTGGCAAGCTTTTTCTGTTAAGGGTCAGACTGTAAGCTCTTTAGGCTTTGTGAGCCATATGGTCAATAAGCAAATAAAACTTACTTTACAAAAACAGGTGTGGGCACATTTGGCCAAAGAGCCAAATGAGTTTGTGGCTCCTTGGTCTAGAAGCAGTTTGCATAGACTTTGGGCTAATCGACTGTGTCAGTTTCATAGAAATTGATCTGTTTTTGTCTTGATACTGAAGGGACTCAGGATTTGGTCCTTGAACATCTTTTGTTCTTTCTATATCAGACACATGACTTTAAATACCAACTTTACACTGACAGCTTCCAAATTTATTTTTCTAACTTAGACCTATCTGATGAACTTCAGATTCATTTGTCTGACTGCCTGCTTAGAAGTCTCACAGTTTTGACATGTGCAGAGCTGAACTTCTGATCCCCTTGTCCAAATCTGCTCTACTCACTCTGTCTACTCACTCTGTCCTTTAGTTATTCAGGTCCAATCTTTGAACTCATCCTTGACTCTCCTCTCTTATAACTGCATCTAATCCATCAGGAAATAACATTGTCTCTTATCTTCAAAATATATCAAGTTCATAGTAAAGATTCTAATCACTTCTCATCACCTCTTGCTTGGATTATTGAATGAGCTCCCTTAGATCCTTCCTATTTCCAAACTTGTTTCTTTACATCTGTTCTCAGTATAGCACATCATGTCAGTCTTCTGCTCAAAGCCCTTCAATGGCTTCCAACAAGACCCTGTGTAATCAGACTCCTGACTACCTTTTAGAGACCTTGCCTCCTATTTCTCTCTTCCTTGCTCATTCTGATCTAGACACATTGACTTCTTTGCTATTCACTGAACACTAAGATCTGATCTGATCTCAGGGACTTTGCAATGATGGTTCTCTCTGCCAAGAATATCCTTCTTCCAAATACCAACATGGTGTGCTCCCTGAATCCCTTATCATCCTAATTAGACAGATCTACTCTAACTTGTTTTCAAAACTAAATTCTCCATTCCTCTTATACTGCTTTATTACCCAATGAATGAATTCCTTCTTAATATGATGCATCTAATTTAACACATGTATTGTCTATTTCTTCCCATTAAAATATAATCTACATGGGGTGGGGGTTGTGTCTGAATCATCAACACAGGGAAGAGTGGCTGGCATGTGGCAGACCCTTATTATCAGTTGAGTGTTTAAACACTGAACATTGTATACCTGACCAGACCATCAGGTCTGTGTTAGTTATGGGTGAGAAGGGTGTAGGGAGGATGCAGATGGGCAGCATAGGCATTAGCTGTATTTCTGGCTCTGTTTGCTTTCACTTTTCTTAGCTCATCTATGTGTACTGTGCTTCTGAGACAAGGTGAGGTATGTACAAATAAAATCACGGTATCAGTTTTACCATTTACAAGTTAACAGTATCACAACTTGTTAAACTTTTCTTTTTAAATAAGAGTGATCTTTCCCTTGAGTGGATATTACATGCTTTGCATGTGCTAAATGCTTTTTATACACTACATTATTGAATCATAATAATGCAATGATGTAGACACTTTTACCATCTTCATTTTTAGAGATGAGGAAAGGAAGCTTAGAATGGGGTAGGTAACTTGCCCAAAAAGACACATTTGTAAATGATGGTGTTGGAATCTGACCACAGGTGTGTCAGCTGCCTGGTCCAGGTTTCAAACATTTTCTTTCCCAGTGTCACTGGTTGATTGTCATTGCCTCTTACTTGCCTCCACAGCAGTGTTAAATGATCTATTTTCAGACTATTCAAGCTTTTTATCTCCATTAGTTGGATTAATTGAGTAGATGGACTCATCTTCTCTATTGAGTTATACTAAGTAGGTAATAAAAATATCTCCTCTTTAAAGTAATTAATCAAGAACTAAGAAATAAAACAGAACTTCTTCAACACACTGAATAAATATTCCCCAAAGAGTTGTTTGCATGGAGTTTACACTCGTTTTTAGGAGACATACTGTTTTTATAAAAATGGAATGTGCGCAAAAGGGATCTGATGGGGCTGAGATTTGCCACTGTGCTTGCTGTGTGAGGCACACAGAGGCAGCCATGCTAAGGAAAGAACCCTGTGGGGATGAGGTAGTGGCATTCTGCCCCATGGCCAGTGGAGTTCCACACTGTGTGCTCTGTGGAAGCCCACCTATGCTTCCCAGAATCAAGCACTGAGCAGTTTGTGACAACCTTCCTCACCTCCATCCCCACCCTCAGCTTTTAAAGCCTGGAACAGCAGAGGACCAGGTGTCCCCAGCACCTTGGGCAGGGCCTGGCATGGAGAAGTTGCTGAATACCTGTTTGTTAAAGGAGTAAATGAACAAAAGCATGCATGATCTCCCTTCTGTCTTGGGTGTCTTAGATTTATCAGATGAGCCATGTTGGCAGCATTTAGATTTTATCCACAATGAGTTTCTATCTAGTAGATCACGGAAATAGACAAAACATATCCTGGTTCTTTCCTGCTGGTTCCAGAGACTGGGAGAACAATCCCTGGACTTCCTGTTTGTGCTATAGCTTCTATCACCTCTTTATTATTTTACTGCAGCTGTATATACCCAGAGATCCAGTGGGGCTGTGGTGCTTTTCAGTCTCAGAGTCAACTAATGATGCAAAAGCTGTCTGTGTAGATTTCCTCTCTATTTGCATCATTTCCCCTTACAGAGGCAATGTAATAGGAGTTTCTAGTAACAAAAAGGAAAGAAACTTCCTAACATGACAAGTGGAACCCTGGGAACCGAAGATATAAAGGCAAAGCAGAAGCCAAGTGTTTACTCTGGACATGCAGCTGACATTCTTCCTTGGAACAAAGTCATGGTCAAACATTAATTTGGAATCACTTGGCTTTAACTGAAGTGATATTAATTTAGAATCACTTGGCCTTCACTTAAGTGATTCCTCAAGTATCCCTTTAGGTTTTATGAATTGTTGTTGAAAGCAAAATAAAGTGTCCTTGTGTATGTTCATCTGCTGAAACAGACACTGTGAAATGCAGCATTTCAGGAATGTGGGACCTAGACAGGCAAAGGCACCACCATCCCTCCTTGCAGGTAAAAAACCCACATCTGCAAGGGGACAGTAACTTATTCCAAGTGTTTCTAGCTGTTGCCATCTTCTGACTGAGGGCCAAGGCAATATCCCAGCAGCCTAGCCTCTGCTAAGGCTGGCTGGTACACAGCACCGGTGTGACAGGGTTTACAGTGGTGCTAGCCAAAGCCCTCTGGAAGCATTTCCTGCTCTCAGCTAACTAATGCCCTGCCCTCCAAAGTCTGTAGTTCTACTCTGCAGTTTTTAATGGTGCTTAAGATTTGGAACAAACATATACCTGATATTATTACTGCTTGGCTGTTGTCTTTTCAGACCTGTGTACTTTCTTAGCTTCATTTCAGTCTCACACATGGCAAAGAAGTTCTGATGGGGCAAATGAAGTGGTCGTGGAGGAATTAGCAGACTAGAGTTCAAGTCCAGGATCTCCACTTGTTAGGAAGGCTGTCACCTCTGTAGACTATATCTGAGACTCTGAATGGGAGCAAGACCCACCCATCTCAGGGATGCAAGGAAATGAAATAGCATGAGGAACGTTTGCAAAATTCCCATGCATTAAACATGACAAATATGAGAGGAAGAAATACATGAGGTACAGAAAGAGAAAGAATCAGGAACAGAGAGTTAAGGGTAGGTTGAAGGTGGGCTTCTGAATTACACCTATGTTATGAGTTATGAGTTGGCATATTCATATTCATATTCATATATATATGTTCAGAAGAAGCTGGGCTATTCTGAGGACAGATGAGAATTAATGTCACACATCTTTCCCCTTTCCCACCCATTCTCTATTTTCTTTTCCATAAAATATAAGGGTAACAAAACTGAGTTCTTAGAAAAAGACATGGCAAGAGATGAGGCAAGAAAAACAGTTTTCATGTTAGAGGTTCAGAATATTTTAAAGATGGACGTACATGAAATTTTTGTACCAGCTGCTTGTGACATTAGATGCAAAGTCCTGTACAAAGGAGATCTGTTGCCTTCCACCGTGAGCCTGCAGGTTTAAAGCTATAGAGTGACATAAGATGCTCAATGCCAACCGGGCACGGGGAGGGTGGATCTCTCTCTGCCTCTCATGCTCTCTCTCCACTCACTCACACATGCACTACTTTGGGGTTCATTGCTTTAATTATTGGTGGGTTTCACTCTGGCTGGGGTGGGATATCTTGCCACTCAAAGGGCACCTATGTAAAATACAGTTTCACAAGCAAACAAATTTGTTCCAAGTGTTGGAAAAGGTCTAGAACTTCTTAGCTATAAATCCCTGGAGGATTGCCAGTAACTGGGCCAGCTCCTGGTTTAGATCCATTCTGCCAGCACCTGGCCCCAGCATCCCCTCAGCTCAGCCCACCTGCTCAGCCCTTCCTCAAGGGACTGCCAAGACTGCTTTACAGAATTGGAGATCATTTGGAAGGTCTTCTGTTGACCTTCCCTAGTGAAGTCAAGACAGCTCATTTGGGTGATAGGCATTCACTCTAGAAATAGTGTGTCAGTGCCTTCGGGGACAAGGATGTCAGAAGTGGGAAACTTACAAAATAGGGCGAGACTGGAAATCTTCCTGGTTCATCCTCTCAGACTGGCGGATTTTCAGGATCTCAGTGTAGCTCAGGTTCTGCAGTTTGCTCTTGAACTGGTCCAGGGAGCTAGGCTTGGTTGTAAGTGCTCTCATAACCTGCTCCTTCACCACCTGCATTACCTGCAGATGAAAAGAGAAAGATCATCACTTTCCTGGGGACTATTGTATCCTGTTCAGAAATGTCCTCAGGAGTTGATAGCTAGCTCACTGCCTCTCCACAGTCACTGCTACATGGACTCTCAGCCCCAGCCTTAAGTGTGCTTTTCCAAAGAGTAAACTTCCATTATGTGCATCTTCCATATTACCTTGTCTACCTTGTCTTTTTTTTTTTTTTTTTTTTTTTTATTAACCACAAGGAAGGAAATGGACTGATTAACTTGGAATGGAGGAGTTGTTGGTTGGAGGCTTGGGGAAGGAGGAGTGCTCCATATGTTCCACACATTATGTGACTGCTGCTGAAATACCACTGTAAACAACGGAAACTCAAGAGTCAGAAATGAGCAAAGGTCAAACCATAGCTAGCAAACCTGCCTGCTAACTATTTTTTACAGGAGAAAATTGCTGAGACAATTAACGGTGGAAGTTTGGTTGACATCAGTTGTAATAAATGTGTACAGATACCCACATCTTCCAGTCCTCTTTCCCCATGTTGTTAGGCCCTGAGTGTGCATGAAAGTTATGCAGTTGGTTATACGCATGTGGTCTAAACAAAGAGGATTATTAAATTAGAATAGGCAGATCCCATTGGAAACCTCAAGAAAAAAGAAAATGGTGATTTGCTGCCTCAAGACAGGTCTAACTCACACAAAGGCAATTAACCATTGCCTTTATGAATGTGGATTCATCTTCATCATACACAAGAAAGGGAAAAAAAAAAACAAAAACAGAGAACACAGAGGACATCCATGGGATTTGTAATCTTGTAGATCTTTTGATCCTCCATTACAGATGAGAACAAGTGTTATCCTTCATAAGATGTCTGCTATGTGCTGGATGCTATGATACACACACACACACACACACACACACACACACACACACACACATGCTCTTTGTTTACTCAAATCTATAAGGTGGATATCAACATCATCTCTACATATGAAGAAACTGCTTTGGAGCATTAAGAAATTAGTTAAAAATCACATAGTTGGTTGGCATGTGGCTGGGATTTGATCATAGATTTTTAAACATTCTACCTACATTTCCACTCATTCCACCATTTTTTATGTCTTTTGGAAACTTAAAAATTAGACAAAACCAGGAACTAGGGTTGTGAGTCAGTGGTAGAGCACTTGCCTAGCACTGGGTTCAATTCTCAGTACCACATGTAAATAAATAAAAATAAAGGTCCATCAACAAGTAAAAAATATTTTTAAAAATGAGACAAAACAAATATGTACCTCTTATCCACCTAGTTGTGTGCCCAGCACTTTGCTATTCATCATCTCATTTAATTCTCCCTCTAATACAATGGACCAGGGGGTGTGATTACTATTTTAAAGGTAAAGGACTGAGAAAAGATTGACAACTTGCCCAAGATCACACATCCTTGAATCCTAAGAGATCAAGTAGCCCAGATGGATACACCACAGACTTGATGTTGAACAAACATGAATGAAGTATGGTCCTTGCCTTCTGTGAATTGATGTTCTAATGAGAGATGAGGGCATGGCCACAGATCATCACAGGGGAATATGGAAAGGACAGAGAATGATGGATTTTGTTGGTGGTGGGGGTGGGCATTTCATTGAAGATGACATTTGATATGGGTTTTAAAGGAAGAATGGGTATTCTGTAGTGTGGAAATAGATGAATTCCCTGGAATGTCACCACACATTAGCCACTTTGAACCTTGGCTACATTTAAATTGGAACCAGTTACATAAGCATCATTTCATGCTCTCAGCAGAAAGGCATAAAGGAAAATTCCCAGTTGACTTTCCCCAATCTGCTTCTTTTTTTACTCAAGCAAAATGCTAAATTTGGGATGCATGACAAATTTTGAAACAGTGACCATCTTACACCGTGCTGCTTAAATGGTGTTCACTGTAGTCAAGTCTGGACTATAAGACTTTGCCATCTTATGTGAAGGGCACCACAGGGGAGTCCCTTTCCCCATTTAGAGAGTCTCAGAGTTGAGGAAAAAAGGTCGTTATTGCTTTCCAATGTTATCTGACCTTCTGGTGAGAGGGAGAACATGTAATAGAGATAAAGAAAGAGTGAAAGGAAGAAGGATTTTTAAATATCAGATTAATATTGAGAGAGCTTTTGAATGCTCCCCTTATTTTATAGACAAAGAAACAGAATTTTAGAGGGTCAACTGATGCCCTCACTTCACAGGTTTCTTAAGGGGTCGTCGCAGGGATGACAGTTTCCATGAATCTAGACCCAGCCAACAGGACTAATAAGTGAGCCTGTGACTTAAACTGACTAACTCACATGCTTGCTCAGACTGCTCTGACCTGACCTGAGATGAAAGTATGCTCTTTGCTCCTCAGATTGAGAACTATAAGACCATGTCCCTTAATATAGGAGAGTGGAAGATAAGGAGACCAATGCCAACAGAAGAAGATAGAATCAGGATCCTGAGAGAGTGTTCTTAGGTTAAACTTTATCAGGTCACATGAATCTTTTTCTCCCTCCTAAGATAGTTTGAATGGTATTCCTGTCACTTGAAAACACAGTAATATATATATGCAACGAAGTCCAAAGGAGCACCAAATTGTGGGGCTGAGGTTATCCAGACAGAGGGAGAAATAGGGGGAAGTTGGATAGAAACAATGAAGTACCTCGTGAAGAAAACACCTTTTAAAAAAATCACCTTTTACTTAATGTGTGCCTGCTTGAGTCTTTGCATGGAAAGGATGATCTGTTATGGAATGTGGGGAGCAAAACTCCTACTTCTATCTCATGCTTAAAATCCACTCTTAGAACTTCATTACTCTAGCTTAAGACTTTGATCCCTGCTAGATGCAAGAATGCATAGTAGAGAAATCCTTAAATCCCCCTAAATCACACACACTTCAATTTGAGGAAAGTATAGAACCTTTCCTAAGAATAGGTTGGGTGATTGGGAGAAGAGACTACACCACCATCAGGTTCCAGGGGTGGGGGGGAACTAGCAGTGGGTCTAAAGCACAAAACAGAGGCTAGTGGAGTCCAAAGGTAACTCTGTGTATGCCACTTCCCAGTTTTGCTTGGCATTAACTTTGAAAAGGTCTATTGTTACTCTGTATGCTAAGGAAAGTGACCTCAGTGAAAGATGTTATTGTTTATTTATTTTTAAATTTTTTTAGGTGTTGATGGACCTTTATTTAATTAATTAATGTATACAGTGCTGAGAACTGAACTTAGTGGCTCACACATGCTACGCGAGTACTCTACCACTGAGCTACAACCCCAGCCCTCTGTTATTGTTTATTTTAAGAAAACAACACAGTGTTATGTAAGTCAAACACTCCTCTGTGCCTTTGCAAAGTAATTTCTACAACTCTTATAATAAATGGTGTTAAGTCTCTGTGAATGTTCCATGTGTATAATTTAAATCAAGACATTCATAACCACCATCGTTAACTTTGTCCTCGGGAAAATAGCAGACTTTTTACTATTTGTTTGAAAACCCTGCAGAAGGTGTTGCAGAAGTGTCAGCAAATCAGCAGAGTTATACTTTGTAGTTACAGCATGTGCTTTACCATAGACATCAAAGAAAAGAATGCTCTTAGAATCTGCACTTGCTGGTGGTATTGACGCCTTCTTCAAGCAATGTCTGCAACATACCAGCGTATGCTTCTGAACTTTTCTTAGTACATGTGTGTCTCTGTAATAATGTCATATGTTACAAAAATGTAGGATTCCCACAAGATGTTTGTACTTCAAACAGAAAAATTTTGGCTGCCTGGAAGACTGGATTAGAGAATGGAATCAAGATTGTTGCTGGCAAAGTAGTTTAACTGTGCACCTGGTTTCATTGTTGTTCTTTTAAATGTGCTCTTGCATCTTATTCCAAGATCAGCTGAGCCTCTGTATGTTCCAGGTTTAATCACTTCCCTGATCCGGCCTTAATGCCCACAATCTTCATCCAGCATCATTCATCCATTCATTCAACAAATGTGTTTCCAGCACTTACTTGGGGAAGGGCACTGGGTGACACGGGGAGCCTTGTATGGAATGAGCTCTGAGTCTGGGAAGGTGGCTCAGACACACATGGCCCTTACCCAAGGGAGGAAGGGATGTTACAATGGAGCAAGAGGCTGTGTGTTCATTCCACAAATATTGAGCCCCTCTCAAGTGCCAGCAGGGTACAGCCTGGGAACTTTGGCTGTGGCTTGAGGAAAGGCCACAAGTAGACACATTGAGGTGCAGGGGAGAGGCCATTCTTGGGAGAAATAATGTGGTGGAAGGCTTGGAGGGAGGAGACACAACTGCGAGTGGGGAGGGGTATATGCTGTTCTCCTTTGGATGGAGAAATGAGGTGGGGCTCCAAGGTGTAGCTGAAAGGCAGGCTGGGCCACATGGACAACTATGATGAAAAATTTGGAATTTTTGTTTTCTCTAACTACTGATAGGTTACTAGAGGATTTAGGGTGTGTGTGCAATGAATTCATTTAAGCTGGCTAGGTCACCTATGAAATAGTCATTTGTGCTCAAGTTGGGGTAAGGAAGCGATGTTAGAGAAGAAGTCTTCAAGGCTGAAGCAAAATTCCTGCTGAGAGTTGGAGGATAAATGGGAGTTACTCAGTGAAGGAGAGGAAGGGAATTCTAGGTAGAGGGAGTGGTGAAAGCAAAGTTAGGGAGGTGGGGAGTTCACGCTCAGATACTTAAAAAATATGCTTTTTGGAGTCTACACCAGCAGCTTTCCACAAACGGTGGGTTCTGGTTGCATAGGACTTTTCAGCCACTGGAACTTGCCACACTGGCTTTTTAATAAGGCTGTATGTTTCTTGAAGTCGTGACTTCCACAGGATACTCAAACTCTCCAATACTCATTGTTACCATCTGTAAACTAGGAATACTAACAATGTAGAATTCATGGGATTGTAAATGAGATGATGCCTGACACTTCAGCCAATGCCATTTCCCCCTTCCTCACTGTATTTTGCTCACTGTAAAGTGGTAGTAATAATAATAATACAGAATTATTAGAATTATATAACAAAGAATTACTGTGAAACATAAATATTAGATGCAAAGTATCTCATACATCGTGGAGAATATCGCACACCAAATAATATCCATTCCCTTACCCTCCCAGAAGGAAGATTACTTAAATCAGAGGTTTTTCCTATAAAGATACCTTCTGTAGGGTGTTCTTAGATCACATTTGCATTACCTGTGAACCTGCTAGAAATAAAACTTGTTGGGCCCACCTAGACCTGCTGAATCAGAAGCCCCAAGTGTGATGTCCAGCAATCCTGGTTTTAGCAGTCCTCCAGATGATTCTGATGCTCAAGTGTGAGGACCATTGATTTCAGCAACATTCAGCTCTTTTTCTGAGCCTTCAGTATGACATTTATGCCCTGGAGTGATTTGGGGTCATATTCTTCTCATTTGCCTTGTCAGAAAGTAGTTAAATTTATTATTGGTGTGCCCTTCACTGGGTCTAGATCTCTAAATCCCCAGAGGGTAGAATCTGTTTTCTATTTGCACTGTGGCCCATAGTTTTGAACACAGTAACTTCTAGACTACAATAATGAGTTATATATTTAATGTCATTAAAGACTATTTAATGTCAAAGACTCATCTATAGAATTAAACAACAAATATGTCCTTAAAAGAGTGATAAGACGGTTGAGAAAGTTTTGTAACATACTTTTGCAAAGCCCAAAGAATGGTGTCTGTGGCTTGGGGACGGTATGTTAGGGTACCAGAGGTCATTGTGGACCTCCAAACAAAGCTGAGCAGAAAGGGGTGATGTATGGTTGGACAGAATGCTTCTGGGGAAGCCACACGGTGTACACTACTGGGTACTGCCATTAATGGGTGCAAAAAAGTATAATTTATCCCCACCTCAGAGGTGCCCATTAAATTGATTTATGTTCACAATGAAGAGAAAAGGTTGTCTAGTGGAAGACAGATGCCAACACAGTCCAGCTTAAAAACAGCTCATGTGGGAGACAGTTTTCAGCACTGGACCATTTTTCTTCTCAGGAATGCTCCTTCTACAAAAACAAATGATAAAAGAAAAAGGAAGAATTCTGTTTGGAGAGAATTCTGGGGAAGGAAGACCCTAAATGTGTAAAGGATAATTTCCCAGAGGCCGGGGATAATTTGGGGGCTATACTGTAAGTGTGGAATGTGAAGAAATGGCCTTGTTCAGAAAAAGTACTGAGAAATTAGGATAAACATTGGTGAGTCAGCTGGCAGGGACAATTATTGACCCAAAGGCAGGCTATCCATTGATTCTTCCCTGCCCCGCCACCTCCCCAGAGAAATCTTTAAAAAGCAAGCTTATTATCCCAGTGACTTAGGAGGCTGAGGCAGGAGGATCACAAGTTCATGGCCAGCACCAGCAATTTAGCAAGGCCCTATCTCGAAAAAAAAAAAAAAAAGGCTGCGGATGTGGCTCAGTGGCTAAGTGACCTTGGGGCCAATCCCTGGTACTCTCCCTCACCAAAAAAAAAGAAAGAACATAAAATTAGGGAAGCTTCTGGAAAATCAAGGTGGTGTCATTTTGCAGTTTTGCCATTGTTAGGGAAAGGATAACTTAGCCAGGCCATGTATATAGGACATTTTGCTAAGTGGTGTCAATTGCACTACGAGGAAGGAGAGCAAAAATAAAAGTGCTCTCTGGACTCAAGAGAAGCATTGGAGTTTTCAGAATTTACTTTGGGGCAGAGAGACGGAGGGTAGGAGTGGGGGAACTTCTGTTGAAGGGCAGGTTGTCAATATTCTAGGCTTTGCTGGTCCTATGGAGTCTGTTGCAACTTCGATGTGTCAGAGTGAAAGTAGTTGCCAGCAATGAGTAAATGAATAGGTGCAGCTGTGTTCCAATAAAACTTTATTTACCAAACACAGGTGGGGCTGGATTTGGCCTGCAGCAGCAGTCTTGCCAGCCCTGGTTTGAGGAAAAACATGGCTTTGGAGTTAGTGTTTATACTGAATTCTAGCTCTGCTACACACCACTGGGCAAATGGCTCAGCTTCTCTGAACCTCAGTTTCCTGATTGATACAGTGGAGGTAGTTATCTTTAGTTACGTTTAGGAGATGCAGAGCATTAAGCCCAATACCTTATGAGGTTCCCTCTTTAACCACAGTCCTAAAGACAGCTCATCTAAAGAAAATAAACTTCCTTGAAGCTTGCAAACAAACCTCACATTCTCACGTAATGACTCCATGTGTTCATGGAACACACAGGGCAATTCATGTTTACATGCAGGTTCCATTCAACAGAATTGGTTCCAATAGATTACAGAGTTATTTTCTTTAAACAGTACTCTTAACTCTCACCCTGAATAGTTTCAGGGTTTTGGCAGATCCATGCTCCCTTCTGCCACACATCCTGTCCTGGATGACCACTGCAGTCTCCTGGTGCAGGGCCCAGCTTGCTCAGGGCCCTGTGGGTCAGGCTTAATGTAAAAGAAGAGAAACTGCTCTGAAATCACAGAGGGTCAGTTCAGCTGGTGCACAACCTCTGACCCCTTCTCAATTTCACAATGTGTCCTCAATTATACCAGATAAATTTGAAACATTTTGTTCATTAATAAATGCAAAATAGCTTCTCTGCATTTCACAAAGGACATGGTCTCATCTAGTAATAAGACTTAGCAAGTCATTAAATTTCTCTCTGCCTCTATTTCTCCAGTGCATCTCTAATGACCTTTGTGCCCCCAGGTCCTATGAGCATCTTTCTGAAGGATCAATGAAGCCTAAGTCAGAGCTAAAAGCTAGTGCTGTGCTTGACATGAGTAGAGAGGTCCTTGAAACTCTTATTCTGAAAGATGGCATTCACAGCCCATTAAGTGCTAAGCTTGTAGCACCTTATATCAAAAACTAAGTATGACAAGTTGAGAAGATAACAGTTAGCTGCGGCTGGATCTTTCCAATGGTTTTACTCCTCCTAAATTAGAGTTTCTGGAATGCAACTGCTGACAATCCAAGGCCGGATCTCTGGGTGCCATATACCTGCCTGTATTTGTGGCCATCAAGCAACCCTGAAAGGTATCTTTGGAGAGTGCCAGTAGACTATGCAGGCAATGATTAAAGTAAGGGGACTATGTGGGCTTGGGGAACTACATGTTCATGAAGCTAGGAATTTTGCTCTGCAGATCACAGTTGTCAGAGGCAGGGTGATGGATGTTGGCTGTGTCTCTTGAGTACCTGTTCTTCTGTTTAATTTGATGTCATTCACACTGACTCCTACTGGAGCTACTGCCCCATCACCCCTCCTGGTTTACTCAATAGCCTTAGAGCTTCCATTCTGTTCCTCCTCATCTCTCCTCACAGAAGCCTCCTTATTTCAAACTCATGTCAAACATCATTTGCCTGCTGAAAACCTGCACTGGCTCAGTATTGCTTTTGGGATGCAGACCAGTGTGTCCAATATGTGACCTTCCACTTCCCCCTCTAGCAGATCCATACTTACTGGGCCCAGCCTAGTATCCCATGATCTTGCCATGAGAACTTCTCAGTGCCTACAACTTCATTCTTGTGCCTTCATGTCTGCTCTTCCCCCCACCTGTGACTAATACTTTCCTTTGGATACCTGTTCACTTGTTGTGTCTAAACTTAGAAGCTACCACCTTGATAATCATTACATGACCTTCTGCCCTACCTGCAAATAGGGTGTAATTTCTGCCATCCTCCCATGACAGCACTGACCGTACCATAATGGAATGACTGGTGTACTCCTTGTTTCTGTTTATTCTCTGGTCCTGCACAGTACAAGCACACAGCAGTTATTGGAAAATATATATACATATATATCTGTTTAATTTGTGACTGATGGGCTCATTGATTGATGGAAGGATGAAACAGCCTCCAAAATTAGTAGTTCTCAACCCTCACAGTAAAACGGAATTTATGATGTGCCTTTGTGTGCCTTATCCCTGGAGATTCTGATTGGGGAATAGGTTCTGGAAAATGGTCATATTTTACCAAGCTTCCCTGGGGATGCTAATGTGCAGCAGGGCTTGAGAAACACTGGTCTTGCAAGGGCACAAGGAGGGAGAAGTAGAGAGGACTGCAGATCCATGGAAAAAGGGAGAATGGTCTGCTCCTGCCTTCAGGAGCTTCAGAAGGGGTTGAGTGTGACCTACAGATGCCACCAGAGGAGACACGTCAGCTTCCTGAAGCATGGACAGGATCTGTGCTCTCACCAGGGTCATCAGAAATACACTTGGAGGACTGTGCCTGCTCTCAGTCTGCGCAGGCAGGTCCTTGGGTGACCTTCCTGCACTGGGGTCAGACTACTCTCCCTGGGCTCCTCATGGAGATGGCTCTTGCCACCATGCAGAAGGCATCTGTCTGCTTCTACTTAGATCAGGGACCACTTTACCAAGGACAACCAACGTCTTCCAGAGTAGCCCATGGTTCGTTGGGCAGCAGTCAGGATCAGTACCCCAGACACCTGATTAGAGCAGGGCAGCAGCTTATGTGCCAACCTGAGTGGGCAAGCCTGTAGTTGGCAGTGTCCAGACAGGGCCCAGGAACCCCAGAGAGGCCTGTTATGAAAGAGGATCAAAGGTGACTTTTCAAGTATGCCCTGAGAGAAAAATAGACGACACCAATGCCATGGGAAAGGGAGCTGCTGCCCAGCTTGGCCACTGCCTTGCTCTGCTTTTGACTTCTCATGAAACATGAGCAGAAGGGCAATAAGTCTCAATGTTTGGGCAACTTCAGGAATGCTGAGAATCTGACCATGATCCAAATGGAGACGTTTCAGGACCTTAATGTTAGTCCCTAAAATAATACAATAATATATAATAAAATAATAATTCATCATATAATTCTTGACCCTGGAGTTCAGTATAGGTGCTGCTAACCAGGAGATGGGACACTGCGAAAGCTAAAAATGTATGGCTTTACCAGCTGCCCTGTTCCTCCCAAGAAAGTATTTTCATTTAAGGCTTAAGGCATTTTTATAGTCATAAAAAAAAAATCTTTCAACAAGTGATTCATCCAAGAACCAATTAGGGCTGGGTTTGCTGAAGAACAATGGATATAAATGCAACATCCTTCTGCCTTCCTTTTGCATCTGCAGGAAGCCAATCCAAAAGAGGAGACAGGAAAGGTGAGGTTTGGGATCACTGCTTTCTTTTTTGCAGCCTGGCCTCGAGGGGAGAGAGATCAGGAGGCAAACAGCTGTGTGACAAACTGCTCTTCCCCACTGAAATGGGGAGCCAAATTAATACAACAATCAGACTAAATTTGCTGGTTAGCTAATTGAAGGCCCCGGTCAGACCACATGAAGCTATTTTCACCAGTGTATCTTGGAGTCTGCCTCAGGCAGACAGAAGTCCGAGCAAATCACATTAGCGGGTGGCATTTAATCCACAGCTTTAAATAAACAACATGTCAAGCAAGTCAGTCAAAAGATGTGACTCTGTGTGTGTGTGTGTGGGTGTGTGTGTATGTGTGTGGGTGTGTGTGTCTCTGAGATGGGGGACACTTATTCTTTTTCTTGCACCCTCTCCTGAGGATTGGGGGTCAAAAGCCTACACATTTTGAATAATCACACTACTTGTTGGTTTTCTAAGGCTAGTTCAGAATATTTTTCCATTCTTTTCCAAGCATGGAGGCTAAAAGTAGTCTTTTCAAAGTTACAATGACCTTCACCAATAGAAGGTCTCTCAAACTGGAGGAGCTAGTGGGGTGCTGGTCGTCTGATGCTATGGCTGCCTGATTATGGGGAGTGGGGTGGGGAAATGATGATCTGACTTTACCAAGAACTCCCCAAAGTCAGGAGAGGAATTTAATTGAAGAAGTAACTGAGCTTCAGTGGATTTTTCTTTTTTAATTTCCATAATCATTGTCTCAAAATGGTGCTAAGAAAGATGAGTGCTGCATTGTCTTTGCTAATGAGTAAACGGTATTCAGTGTCTCCTTTAAACATTTTATGGACTTCTTGCCAACTCATCTGAGAGCTGATCACTTGCCCCTTCGTCACTCTCTTTATCAGTAAAGCCTAGAAAAGGAGCAAGTGGTAACTGCTGATTTCCCTTAGTATGTGCCAACCTCTCTGAAGGTTGGATTTACCTACTTCATCTTTATGTTTCCATTATTTAATATCATTTCCTACACATTTGTGTACTGAATGAATGAAGGATCAAAAAGCAAGGAGGAGAAGAGGAGCATTGGTGAGGATAGATAAGTGAGCCTTAAATGATTTCAAGATTAGTCCTTATTAAGAAATAAATGAAATGCCTCTGGTCTCATTTTGAGGGTAAAACCTGAAGCCCTGCATGTTTAGATTTCTCAGCCTATTTTGGATCCATTATTAAACAGTGAAAAATGAAATGGGACAAGTTGCCCCTATGGAAGTGAAATTTAATAAACTTTGCTTAAGCAAACTGCTCAGGCAAGACCACAGGGGAAAAGACTGGGAGGAGCAAAGAGCAAAGTCTGACTACCATGAACCAGCTCATCAGGCAAGGCTTCCCAACCCAGAGCAAATCTGGACAGCTGTTTCACCAAGTCCCTCCACAAGAAGAGAGCAAACCACATGTGACCAAGGTGGATGCTACTCAGCACACGGATCAGACTGGGGAGATGGACACATGGTCAGAGCCCTCTAGTCAAAAACTCTGACAGAGAGAGTCATCTCTTGGTATCCACAAAGGATTGGTTCCAGGACCCTCATGATACTAAGGTGTCAAGAGTGCTACCAAAAGTCTCTTATGTAAAATGGTATTTTCAGTATCACTTCCCACATCATCACATGTAGCTTAAATCACTTCTAGATTATCATACTGAATATAATGTCAATGGTTGGCATTAAGTATTGTTTAGGAAATGATGACAAGGAAAAAAGTCTTCAATGTTCAACACAGAAGCAATTTTTTTTCCTAATATTTTCCATCTGTAGTTGGTAGAATCGGTGGATAGGGAATCTGCCAATATGGAGGACTGACTGCCAAGAAAAGGCTGTTCTTGTCTCTACCTTCCAAATACTCTCACCCTTCTAGCAAACACCAGACTTAGTCTGAGATATCAAATGGTCCATTGTTTGTTGGCACAGTGAGAACACCATGATATGCATTTTAATTTCCAAATAAACATAGCTGAATTATCAACAGAATATCCTAAGAATAAATATGTTTTGATTTTCTAAATTTATCTGACAAGTATTGGTTCCTGTTATTGCCGTAGAGATTTTAGAAGTATAATCAGTCCTGCATTTGCTCAGCTAACATTTACCTAGCACCCAACATGCTCATCACTGGGTAAGGTGTTGGCAATGCAAAGACCAGACCCAGTGGCCACCCAACAGAACTGCAGACAGCTAAGGGGAACTTACTGTGTAAACAAAGAATAACAGTGGTAAGCACTATTATGGGGATGGGCAATCAACAGAATTTGGGGGCAGGGAAAACAAAGAGATTATAAACATACCACTGGTTTTTTGCATCATATGAATATGTTCCTATTATTACTCTATAAGTTTTCCAACAATCACATTTCTCAGAGTGTATTGAAATTACTTACTTACTTACTCCTCTCCCCATTAGGGACCTTTAAAGGAAGGGACCATACTTCATTTGTCTCTTTGATTCGCTAGAGATTTAAAAATCCTTTACTACCTGGAAATATTTCCCCTCAGTCCAGCAAACTGAAGGTCAACTAGATGGTGTTTCTAAAACTACACGTTAAAAAAAAATTTGATTTTTGGCAAGTCTTTGTGAAGGCCAGGGAAAAATTCCTGGGATGGTTTTAACAGAAGGAAAGAGAGGGTTTACAGCAGGAGCAATGATAGATTAACTCTGGTTAACACACTGTCATGCCAGCGTCCTGCGGTAATTCTCCCAGATGGTTGAAAAATTGGGGACACTTTATAAATCCCCAGGGCTTTTCCTCTCTCTGGCCAGGTTATTACAGTGTCCACAGGGGCAGAAGAGCACTTTCCAAAGTAAAAATAATTGCAGAGCCATTTATTATCTTTAAAGGATGACCTGTCCCCCAAAAGCCACAAAGCTCAGACAATTAAAACTGCACAAAGTGTTCTGACTCCTGGCAAACCTGGACAGGCACTTGGTAGTTTAGAGCCAATGAGCCCAAGGGATCTGAAATGGTTCTTGTGTTTCTCTACTTTATCAGCATGCCTCTCACAGCTGTGAAGCTACTATTCCTGGGGTTCCCCCAAGTCCATTGGTATGGCCCTGCTTTTGCCTGAATGTGATCCCTTTCTTTACTTATGTGTCCATCACAGCAACAACACAGATGGCAATTGGTGATATACATACCACCATTCCCTCTCTCCCATGACAATCTATCACAGCACATTTTTCTGCTAAACCAGGAATCTGCCTGTAAGTAACCATGACCCATCAATTGAAGTTGACATTCACAGTGGCACCCATCCTCCATTTCTGGTGTTGGTGAGCACTAGTTAACTTTACTTAAGGCAAAAGACTGGTCAATAACTTTGGATTAAAGTTTCTTGAAAGTCCCAATGTCCACTACCCAAATTTTCTTGGGATCACCCAAGTATTCTTAGGACTTGGACTTCTGTTTCACTTTGTGTCCTCGTGAAAGTTGTTCAATCCGATAGCTAAACAGAACTTCTACATTGCTAACCATCTTGGACATTCAAAGCCCACACATAACCTCTGGAAATGGTGTAATGTTTTTGGTAAGGACAAAATCATGGGCACTATAACAGTGGCAAAGCACTCAAGAGCAGCTGACAAATGTTGTTGACTGAAAGAAAATAGTGGGCAGATCTAGGTCAACTGTAGACCTTCTGACTAAAGTCTGGCATGAACATCTTTTTATTTCTTTTAAATTTCAATGATTTTGTTAATTGAAGAAAAAATTACTGACTATATTCATCTCTAGGAACTTGTATTGAATTTATAATTTGAGTGAAATTAACTGAGGATTTCTTTTTAGTAATAATATTTATTTAGATAATAAAATGCTCTTCCTATTTTTAGATCAACATAAAGTTTCTAAAGGATTTAACTTGTTTTAGAGTTCAGTTATACAGTCACAGATGAACCACATATATGACAATGTTTCCTATAAGGTTATGTCACCTAATTTTATCAAAGCCATCTTGGGTTGGTGCACGTACATTCTATGATATGTCCACACAGTGACAAAAATCACCTAACAACACATTTCTCAATGCCCCTGTTGTTCAGTGATGTGTAACTCTGAGTCAATGTCACGTTTAGGTTTTGTTATGTTTTACAAAAGACAGAGAGTGTGAAAGAAGGCAAAAAAAAAATTTAAAAAGCATGTAACATAAAAGTGACAACCAAAGCAGCTTCATAATAAATAAACATTAAACTAGACTGGTGGCACAAATAATATATGTTAAACCCACCAAGGCAGTTCTCAATTTCTTATTTAAGAAAAGTATACAAGTTACGTTGGACCTTTCCATGCATCTCATTCTTGAATTAGAAAACATACTTTTCTAAATGAAAACAAATTCAAATCCCACCCATGTGGCACAGTCAAAAAGGTCAAATGGGTTGACAGGCATGTGAAGTCCCTTTCTCTACAGGCAACAGTGAAATGACTGTTCACGTCTCCTGGGCACATCCTAAGTACAGTTTAGGCTTGGCTTCTCTAAACTCATTATATTTTTACCACAATACTATCAAATAGAGACTAGCTGCTTCTCTCAGTTTTAGAAACCAAGACTCGGAAATTTATGTTGGCAAATGACAGGGGAGGTACAGGAATCCAGATTCCTATGCTTTAGACTATTACAATGAAAATCTTGAGCTCCAGTTGATGTCAGAATTTGAGGTGCTGAATGAAAAATGTGTTTCACTTTAAGGTATAGCTAAAGAATAAACCACTGCACTAAATAGGTAGAAAGACTAGTGAGTATACAAATCTCCTAGTGAGTAGTAGGCACTCAAGTCGTAATCAACTCAAAAAGAGTATATTATAAATAAAATGCTTTCAACATTAGAATTAATTTTTTTTTACTATTATTATGAAGGGGTTCACAAATTAACATGAACACACGTCAGTGGAAAATTGAAGTCCAAAGAATTTGTGGTGGGGCAGAGACATAAAGATGACTTCCGCTTTGCATATTGCACCTGCAGATGGGATACATGGAATAACCACAACTATATTGAATGACTGAGCATCTTGCTGGAGCTAAAAGTGACCAAAGACTTTAGAAACTAAAGGGGACAAATGTCACTGAAGGCGATATGGAAGGTGATATTCTCTTGTAACCAAAATAGAGCATGGTGACTTGAATTAATTGGCAACCATCTAGTAATAAAGAGAATGCAAATCAACACCACCTAAGATTCCATCTCACCCCCAATTAGAATGGCGATTATCAAGAATACGAGCAACAACAGTGTTGGCCGAGGATGTGGGGAGAAAGGTACACTCATACATTGCTGGTGGGGCTGCAAATTAGTGCAGCCACTCTGGAAAGCAATGTGGAATTCCTTAGAAAACTTGAATGGACCTCCATTTGACCCAGCTATCCCACTCCTTGGCCTATACCCAAAGGACTTAAAATCAGCATACTACAGAATACAGCCACATCAGTGTTCACAGCTGCTCAATTCACAATAGCCAGACTGTGGAACCAACCTAGATGCCCTTCAATTGATGATGATAAAGGAAACTGTGGTATATATATACAATGTAATATTACTCAGCATAAAGAATGATAAAATTATGGCATATTGCAGGCAAATGGATGAAATTGGAGAATATCATGCTAAGTGAGATAAGCCAATCTCAAAAGCCAAAGGACGAATGATATCGCTAATAAGTGGAGGATGACACATAATGGTGGGGGAGGGAAGGTGTAGGTTGGGGTTAGAGTTAGGGTTAGGGAGGGGGGCAAGTATGGAGGAAGGAAGTACTGTATAGAGGGTAAAGAGGGGTGGGAGGGGTGGGGGGAAGGGAAAAATAACAGAATGAATCAAACAACATTACTCTATGTAAATTTATGATTACACAAATGGTATGCCTTTACGCCATGTACAGAGAAACAACATGTATCCCATTTGTTTACAATAAAAAAAAAAATTTGGCAACCATCTATTTTTCTATGAAGGTTGGTAACTATGGGCTTGTACATACAGGTGCCTGGGGATTGGTGAAATGCTAAAAAATCTATGATGCTGAAAATGTCACGAATTTCTTTTTCTGAGATCTCACATTATAAAGTGACTTCTCCTTATTTGTTTTAGTTATAAAAAAAAAAAATGGAAAGTCCTTATCCTTGAGGACTTAATCCAAACCAATAATTATATTTTCCAAAAGCAAAAGTAAGGCCTCCAGAAGATCTCACAAAAGATCTGGGGAAGTAACAGGACAATTCAATGGCTGAAGAAAATACGAGAATGATTAATTAAATAGACAAATGAGCAAATAAATGGGAGTGAGTTAGAATGGATGGGTGAAAGTCAAGTTCTATCAGCAACACTCAATTGTCCCCTCTTCTGCACAAGGTATTCCACAGGACAATGGGAAAGTAGGCAGAGGTGGGTACAAGTGAGAATAGGACTTAACTTATAGTCACTGGCAATTATATATATATATATATATATATATATATATATATATATTTTATGATATATATCATAAACTAACCTTAGAATCCTGGAATTTTTTGACTGGTGGACTTCAGAGGTCAGGTTGCAATATATGCCAAGACAGAATTAAGTGACTTACTCAAAATCACCTACTACATAGTAACAGAGCAGGGATTGGAACCTAAAGCTCATGACCCCTGCCTGCTCCCTGATATCTGCTCTAGTACTATGTGGTTCAAAGGAGGAAGACCCAGTTTGAGTGGTTAGAAAATACTGTATGACAAAAGTAGGTTCTGGGTGGGGTTCTGAAGGTGGGTATGGTTTAGGTCTAAAGGGAAGTGTGAGGGGTTAGAACTTTCTAGGTCAATGGAAAGATAGCTACCTAAAATTCTTCATAGAAAAGTTGAAAGAAAAAATTGTATTCAAGAAACTGGGTTTATCCTTGGCTCTCTCACTTAGCACCTGTGTGTTCTTGGGCAAATGTCTAAACCTCTCTCTCCGATTCCCAATAAACCAGAGAGTGCAATACAGGTCCCATAGTGTGGGATATGGAGCCAAAGAGAGGTGTCAAGAGCTTCAATGGGACTAGACATAAATAATGACTGCTGCTTATTAATTTAGTATGAGGCAGGAGGTAGAAGTCAGGTTAAGATCAAACTGAGGGCATCCATACCTGACAAAGGGAAGAGTTTGAATTGTATCTAGCACAAAGTGGGAAAATGTAAGACCTTTGCATGGAGAAATTAAATGATTCAATCACAGATTACCAGCTAAGCCAGGACACCTGGTGCCTATCAGGCTTCCCATCTTGCTGCATATTCTACCTTTTGCAAAACCTTTGACACAATTCTTTCATCTTTCCCAAATGGTTTTGTAACTTGTGACTTGAAGATTGTGGGTGGGCCCTTGAGTGAACCCCCACTCCAAACAAGAACTTATTTATCTTTAGGGAACAGAAGTTCCTAAAGTTTTCTGGCCAGGAGTTGCCAATGGAACTTAAGACCGAGAAAGGTGTTTCTGCCAGGAACAAACATCCACATGGTGCTAGAGAGAAGAGACTATTCTGGAAAGGAAATTTAAAAAAAAAATGTTCTGGACTCAGTTTGGCATATTGTTAAAAGGATAGCACCCCAAGTAGAACTGAGACATTTTCTCTACAATTTCCAAATCTTTTGCTAATTGCTCCACCTAAATAATAGAAAGAGGCACAAAGGAGAAAATGTGTGTAAAGAAATGGGTGCCAAACAAACACAGTGCAACAGGTGAATGAAAGGAGGAAGGAAAAGGAAAAGAGGAAATGCTTAAGACAAAATGGGACCACACTGAAACATTTCTCAGTGTAAAATCCATTTGGTAGAGAAAAAGCAAGGCTTTCTTGGCATAAGATATTCCAAAGTAAAGCGTCAAGATACTTTACTGATTCAAGTGCATTTTGTCTCAGAGCATGACTGGGAAATAGGCAGTGCCATTAGTAAGTTTATAAATGGTGAGACCCAAAGTACAGGGATGTGATACATTTTAATGTATATAAATGTTCTCTAGCTTATGATGGATTGGCTGTGATTTTCTGACTTTGAGATAGTGCAGAAAAGAATATGCACTCAGTAAAATCTGTATTTCGAATCTTGATCTGCTCCTGAGTTCACGATATGTGATATGATACTCTCTCTTAATACTAGGCACTGGCAAATAAACTACAACTTCCAGGTACCTTCATGGCCATGAGAGCAAATAATGAGCACAGTATAGGGCACTGTGTTGCTAAGCTATGGTGTTTGGGTAGGTTAGTGTATTAAAATGCTTTTTTTTTTTTTTTTTCTGAGATGGGATTTCATTATGTTACTAAGGTTGACCTCAAACTCCTGGGCTCAAACAATTCTGCCTGCGATTTCTGAGTAGCTGGGAACACAGGTGTACACCACCTTGCACACCACCTTGCTCAGCTAAATGCAGTTTGACTTTTGATGTTTTCAGTTTACTGTGGACTTATTGGGACATAACCTCATCATAAGTTAAGGAGCATCTGTACCAAGAAATCAGATCCGAAAACATCATCTACTATAGAACCTGTCCCTTTCACTAGTTAGGATACCCAGAAATCGTATTGGTGTCTCTGAAAGACTCCTCTTTTGTAGAAGCCCACCTCCATAGCTGCCAGCAACTGACTTTCAGCTATTTATCTTTGGCTAACTGGGTTTCTAAGGTAGCTCTGCAAACTGCATGTTCCCTACACATCATTAATCAGTGCCAAACTAAGCAGGCTCCAGGCCCAGCTGAGAATACAGTGGCTTGGCTCATCACCCCAACACCTCATGAACAAACATGAGTGATGACTGTTGGGTAAACACATTCAGAGAATATGAGTCAGCTAAATGAGTATTGCTTTAGATGTGACACCGAAGAATGCTGTATGGCAAATATTGATATCTAAGTTGTTTCAGACATATAGTAATTTTCCAATGCATTGAAGCTTGCTGACATTTATTTAGAGTGTTAAATTGTGAGAAGGATAAAATCTGGGTCATTTAGTGAGTACATCCACCAATTTCTGTGATACTAAATAGATATTTTAGAGCTGTAATAATCCCCTTCGAGTAAAGGAAGCCACCAGGGTTGGTTTGGTAGCAGTTTTGTTAAAAGGGACACGAGAGGCCCTGAATTACAAGAAAAGGTGTCTGCCATGTCTGTGTCTCAGTGGGAGATACTCATGCTTTAGGGAAAAAGATGGTGGCCCATGGAAAATCACCTTGTAAAAGCAGCATGATTAATTATCCCTAACAAGAATGCTATCAGGGATTGTGTAAATCACAGGAGAAGACAGAGTTGCTTGTCCATATTCAAGGGATTTCTTTTTTGAAATTACCAGAATATTCATAATAGTTAGAGCTATTGAGGGACAAGCCCTAAGGATGTTCCAGAGTATATACTTACCTGTACTAAGAAGGAGAAAAGAGAGAAATTGAGAAAAATCTGGAACACCCAGTTGTAGCTAAATGGGTCAAATTCTTTTTCACTTTAATATTTTTCTATAGCATTTTAGTGATATAGAGTAGAAACAGCATAAGGTTTAGAAATAAGGAGATCCTTAGCAACTTGTTTATTACCTCTGAACCTGAATCACCTCCTCTATGATATGGGGACAACTTCTATCTCAAAGCCTAGCTAGGGATAACTAGCTAGGAGTTTTAAATTAGATAATGTAATGAAAGTACTAACAATGATTCCTGGCACATGGCATGTGTTCAGTAAATATTAGGTTCCTCTTTTTTCCCTTATTTGGTATGTATCATTTGTCTTTCCATTATAGCATATTCTGTATATACTGTAAAAGTGCTTCAAAGTTAAGATTTACTTGAGGATCTGTCTCTGAAGCACCTGGCTTGCTTCTCAGGAGGTGTGTAACATTAAAAAATAACTAAGTAACATGGACTATCAGGTAAGGAACAGCATGGTATGGATATTTTGAAATTCTAGGCCTGCATCTATGTCAATTATACTGTGTTCAACATATGAATACATATTTGCCTTCCTTCATCAGAGTGGATTCTCCAAGGAACACTAGTACTTAATAAGTAATCAGTAAATGCACCTTTGTATCTGGGGACTCCTGATCTGAAGGACTACTTATTGAATTAGGGGAGAGGAGTATCAAAAAATACCTTTCTTGTTGAACAGAATGTGTGAAAAAGCTTATTTCAAGGGAACCTGGGCAGAGCTTGTGGAAAAAAAGTCAAAAGATAAATGTGAAAACTACAGAATGTTTATATTCTTGTGTTAAGAAAAGTTAGTTGAGTTCCATGTGCATTCTGACTAGCTCAAGCAAAGGGCAGAATGGATGGTCAAGTGTGTGCACACCCTTCTTACTGTCCTCACAACAGAATCCTGCCTTATACAATGAATTGGGACAAGTAAGACTATTGAGAAGTCAGTGATTAATAAAAGCCTGAACATGGGTTCTAGTGTCCCCACCTTGGAAGGAAGTCTTAGAGAAGTTTGTAAATCAGACCAAGAGTAAGGTCATGAGGAAAAGTTTTGGAATAACATATTGCTGAGTTAAAATGAGGCTGTATGCTATAGTTCCTGGGTACTACAATTGTTTGCTAATCTATGGTCTGCTGTTGACAATAAATCATAGGGCTGAAACTAGACTCCTCCAGTCATATAGCAGTGGAACCAGGTCCTTGACAGTCTTTCAATATGTAACTTGGCAGCTCAAAGATTTGTTTGGAATTTTAAAACTCCATGCCCCATTTAAAACAAGAGTTATTAACTTGAGTTCCAAAAAAATACCCTGAAATTGTGTCATATTTCATGAACATATACATGTGTGTTTTTCTACCTCCAGAGTTTCTGGGTGTTTGAAATTGGCCAAGGGCAGCTAACTATAGGAAGCTGAAAACAAAACAAAATAAAACAACAACCTTTAATTTCTTTCTTTTTGCCTAACTGCTCTGGCTAGAGTTTCAAGAATGAGAAGTAGTAAAAGAGAGTATCCCTGTCTTGTTATTGCTTTTATAAGGAAGGCTTCCATTTTTTTCTCCACTTAGAATGAGGGTTGCCTTGAGTTTGTCACATATAGCTTTTACAATGTTTAGGCTTTTCTGCTTCTATTGAGATGATCATTGATTCTCAGTTATGAATAGGAAAAGAAGAACTTAAACTATCTCTGTTGATGATATGATTCTATATTTATAAGACCCAAAATATCCACCAGAAAACTTCAAGAACTCATAAACAAATTCAGCAAACTAGCAGGATATAAACTTTTAAAAAAATTTTCCAGGATATAAAATTAACATCTAAGAATCAATTGTATTCCTAAACTCCAATGATGGGTCAGCTAAAAGAGAAATTAGGGAAACAATCGATTCACAATATCATAAAAAATACATAAACAAAATGCTTGGGAATCAATCTAACAGAAGAGGTGAAAGATCTCTACAATTCAAACTATTGAACACTAAATAAAGAAGTCAATGAATATCTTAGAAGATGTAAAAACCTCCATGTTCTTGCATAGGTAGAATGAATATTATAAAAATGGCCATACTACCAAAAGCACTATACAGATTCAATGCCATTCTCACCAAAATGCCAATGATGTCCTTCATAAAAAACAGAAAAAGCAGTCATAAAATTCATTTGGAAAATTAAGAGGCCCAGAATAGCCAAAGCCATCCTTAGAGAGAAAAGTGAAGCAGGATGTATCACAATACTAGACCTTAAATTATACTACAGAGCTAGAGTAACAAACCAGCATGGCATTGGCACCAAAACAGGCAAGAAGACCAATGGAACAGCATAGAAGACAGAGACAAACCCACAAAATACAGTTACTTCAATATGAGATAAAGGCTTCAAAAACATACATTGGAGAAAAGATAGCCTATTCAACAAATGGTTCTGGGAAAACTGGAAATCCATATAGTAATAGAATGAAATCTAATCCCTATCTCTCATTCTGCACAAAACTCAACTCAAAGTTGAGTTGACCTGAAATTCTAGGTCAAGGACATAGACATTAGACCAGAAACCTTGTACCTAGAAGAAAATGTAGGCCCAACATTCCAATATATTGGCTCAGGAACCGGCTTCCTTAACAAGACCCTTAAAGTGCAAGAAATAAAATCAATAATCAATAAATGAGATGATATCAAACTAAAACACTTCTTCACAGCAAAGGAAACAATCAAGAATGTGAAGAGAGAGCCTATAGAATGGGAACAAATCTTTGCCATCTGCACCTGAGATAGGGGGTAAATTTCCAGGATATGGTAAAGAACTAAAAAATTTTAGCACCACAAAAGGAACCAAACAGGCACTTCTCAGAAGACAAAATGCAAATGGTCAACACATATATTAAAAAAATTCAACATCTCTAGCAATGAGAGAAATGCAAATTAAAACTATTGTGAGAGTTCATCTCACTCTAGTCAGAATGGCAATTATCAAGACTACAAGTAACAATAAATGTTGGTGGGATAGCAGATTGGTGCAACTACTCTGGAAAGCAGTATGGAGATTCATCAAAAAACTAGCAGTGGTACCACCATTTGATCTAACTATCCCACTCCTCAGTTTACATCCCAAAAAGCTAATATCAGCATACTACAGTGATTCAGTCACATCAGTGTTTATAGCAGCTCAATTCGTAATAGCTAAGCTATGGAACCAACCCGGACACACTTCAGCAGATGAATGAATAGAGAAATTGTGGTATATATTCACAATGGAATATTACTCAACTTTAAAGAAGAATGAAATTGTGGCACTTGCAGGTAAATGGATGGAGTTGAAGACTATCATGCTAAGTGAAATAAGCCAGTTCCCCCCAAACTAAAGATTGTATGTTTTCACTAATAGGTGGAAGCTAACCAGTGATAATGGGGGGAAGAGAAGAACAGATATTCAGTAGATTAGAAAAAGGGAAATGAAGGGAAGGGAGGGAGGATAGTAAAAGGAAGGACAGTGGAATGAATCAGAAATAATTTTCCTAAGTACATATATAAATACACCATCCTGAATTCCATCATCATGTACATCCACAAGAATGGGGTCCTAACTAGAATAAGATATATTCCATGCTTGTATCAGAATGAATTCTCCTGTCATGTATGACTAAAAAGAAACAAACAAACAAACAAAAGCCAAAATAACAAAACAAACAACAACAACAACAACAAAATGCAGTCCCAACTAAAGGCCTGACTTCACTGAAGAATGTATAGACCCGCTTATTTTCATGAATGCTGCCCCTCTGACACGGACCTGCAATTCAGTCTATCTTAATTTTTCATACAGATCAACTGTCCCAAAGAATACTATAATTTTTTTATTCATTCATCAACAAAAGAGATGAATTGCTTGCATGTGTTAGCCCAGGTGACTCTGCTGAATCCTCTTATGCCTACATTTGTTTTTTGAAACTAAGCTCTATTATACAGTTTAAGACTTTTTGCATATGAATTTGCTTACCTGAAATAGGGATGATAAAATCTATTCCACATAGTCATTATGGCAAAATAGACAATGTATATGAAAGCACTCCATAAATTGCAAGCTGCTATATGAATGTACATTTTTACTCTCCAATGACTTAGAATGATCAGAAACATTTGAGTAAAACAGCCTCCTGCTGTTTAAAATACACGATAGTCTCAGTTCAAGTTGTGAAATTCAGGCAGATTTCACTTAACAAAGCAGTTTCAAAAAGAAAAGAAAAGAAAAAAGACTAAGTTTAAATGCACCTATTTTTGGTAACTCCTCTGTTATGCTCAGGACATTAGTCATAATACAGGCATATTTGAAACATAGCTTTTCAGCCATGTAATTCAATATGTTTGTTCATTTACTTAAGATGGGAAAAGGAAAAGGTGATTTCATACCTTGAGGGATTTGAGTTGGAAGAGTGAATGAAACAAAGATAACCACAGATGAGAACACAATGAGCCACTGTTTTTGGGTCCCAAAGATGCACCCACGTCAAGGAAGGAAGAGCTTTTTATTCTCTCAAACCTCTTCAGCTTGAAGTACAAGAAGAATTTATGAATGAAGAGAGAAAGCCAAGGAAAAACAACAACTTGGTAAACCAGAAGGCTGAACTGCTGCTTTTCAATCTTCCTAACCCAGGCAAACTAAAAATAGCATGGGTTTGTGTTGGCAACCGAAGAAATCAAAGCAGGAAAGATGCTACCAGCTGAGTCATGGCAAGTGACCTCATCTATGAGGAGGATGAATGCAGCTGTGTGTGACAGATTATGTGGTTCGAACCCCGAGCAGAAGGTACTGGAAGCCTGCAAAGGACTGAGCTATCAACATGATGCCCAGTGTGAGCCAGAGCTACTTATAAAGAACTTCCTTCCAAAATAGCAGTTGTTTCAATAAAGTTCTTGGGAGGCTTATGTGGAATTATCATTGTATAGTGGAAAGAGCTCTGATTTAGGGGTTAGAGAGCTTAGGGGGTGAATCTAAGCTTTCCCACCTCATCTTCACCAAGTTCAGTTTGGTCATCTTTACACTGGGTCCAGTAATCAATCTCTCCCAGTGCAGCTGTCAGGATTCAATGAAATGAGGCACTTGTCAATGTGACTACACCAAACCAGGTGTTCAGTGAGCGTGTGAAGTCCTTCCTCCCCAACCCCACCAGATGACAGGCTTAGTTGAGGTTTTGATATTAATTTCCAATCATTTTCAGATTTTCATAACATCTTTGCACAATCAGGGAGACTAGAGATCACCTAGTCCCATCTTCTACCCAAGCTGGGGAGAATCTCTATCATGCTCCTGATATCTAGCCCTCCAGCCTCTTCTTGGAATAGATTCTGTTATTCAGAGCTTTAATTGTGAGAAAATTTTGCCATAGCTGCTAAAATATGCCTACCTTTCTAGGTTTTATAAATTCAAATAGTATAAACGTGTCTTTTTAAAATGTGAAGCACTATATAAATGTGACATAAGCAGGAAGATGGAACTGTATCAGTTTATATTAAGTGGTCTAGGTTAAGTGGTCTAGTTCTCTAAGACAGTGCTTCTCATCCCCCAACCTGGGCTTTGCAGTAGAATCCCTTTTCAAACATCTTACATTTCTCTAATATACAAAACCAATAATGGAGACATTTGTGTGGGTTAAATTGGAGGAGGGGGTGTGTGCTCAGCCTCCTCTGCAGTTCCCATTTTATTCCTGATTCCTCTTACATGCTCCACCTCCCAGAACTCTTTAGAGAAAATACAGCTTGAGATCCCTTCCTAAAGAGAGAGGAAATTCTGCTATCGGCCTTGTACTTTCCTTGACAAGGCAGAGACATTGAAGAAAAGGGACTGGTTTACAGTGTTATTTGAGTGAAATGACTCCATTTGGATACAAGTAGTAATTAGCTTAATGAAGGCCAAAGCTATAATTTTGACTAGCCTGGTTGCAATGCAATTTGAGACATTTTACAAGAATTTAGGGGCAGAAAGGAAAATTCAGTGAAATCTGACAGAAGTTGTAGGTTGAAGTTTTTGAGAGATCTCAGAGTAAAATTCAGAGAATTGTTTAAAACATGTTGAGAATATTGTGATTTCATTAATTAATAGCTAATGATTAATAGTTTCAAATCATGCCACAACAGAGTAATCTTAGGCAATAATACTAGATAAGGAAGAATTTCCTCATTCACAAAAAAAGGAATTGAAATTCTTACTTTGGGTGGGAAATTATTTCATAAAAGAGTCCTAGAATTGCTAACTATAATATAGTTTAAAAAAAAAAACCCTGTTGGAGTTACTTCATTTAAATGTAAGGGTATTTGTTTTAAAGAAAAAGAAATTACTGTTAAGTTATCAAATTATAAACTGAGTTAATTGTTACAGCATCTGAAACTGGTAAGGGTTAATACTTAGATTATAAAAACAAAATTAAAATGTTGATAAAGGACATGGAAAAGTTATTTGCAGAAGAGAAAAGTGCTCACACTCACTAGTAATTCACAGTACAAAGATTAAAACAACAATGAAATGCCAATTTCTGACATTGAAATGACCAAAACATAAAGGTTTTTTCTTCTGAATATTGGTGGGGAAGTGAGAGATGAGAATTTTCATGCACTGTTTCCATTCAGGAAACCAATCTGAAATTAAATATGCATATTCTGTGACCTCAGGTTCCACCTCCTGGGCATACATCCCAGAAATTATTCTACACAGGTCCCCATGGGTCACAGATGAGGATGTTAGTTGCAGAACTCCTTGTGGCAGCGAGGAACTGGAGGTTTCATGGGTGTCTATCAACCAGGCAAGATATAAATAAAATGGAGTGAATGCAGACAAGGAAACACTAGATAAGCATTGAAAGTCTACACAGCAACATGGATACATCTGAGAACATAATACTGAGAGAAAAAGTTAAAAACGTTCTTACTTTTTATGGTCTATTTATATTATAGAGATTTATGTAAATTAAAATATAGAACACACACATGTATTTTATAAAGACATGCTGATTTCAGTTCCAGTATATTTAGGTACCATCTATGGAAGAAAGGAAATAGATGTGGGGAACAATGACAAAATAAAAGGAGGGTCGTACACAGACTTGCGATGATAACCAGCTCTAAAATAAGAAGTATACACAATTCCTTAACTGTGTGTTACTTCATTCCTTAAGTGATTCTTGTGAAGATTAAGTAAGATCCGTCAGTCAAATTTCCTGGCAATGGAGGAGCTGCTCAACACCTATAGCAGGAATGGAGTTTCTTTTCTTATTTTTCCCTTTTGTTGTATTGGTGAAAATACAAGTCTCAAGAGAATGAAGCATAATTAGTTTTCAAACCTGGGTGCAAATCAGAATCACCCAGAGGATTTAGTAAAAAATAGACAACCAGGTTCAATCCCCTCCCTCTCTCCTTATGACAGAGTGGAACATTACCCTAGAGTGAGAGGACCTAGGTTGCAGGGCCAGGGTCAGCGGAGCAGAATTTGAAAGGCACTAGCATTGTACCTGAAGGTCCACCAGCATCTCAGTCACTCATGTTCTTAGGATTGTTGCTTTTAAAACTTTCAGTGGCTTTTTGCTAAAAAAAGCAGCACCAATTTGGTCAAAAAGAAATACATTTCAAAATATATGACTAGTGTATACAGTATGGTACTCCATCTGCTCTTCCAAAATACTTGAGTTTTAGAAAATAATGTGTAGATAGGTCTATAAATTGCTACCTCCCACAAAACAAAGTAGACTCACTTTAAGGGGTAAGGGAAAATATGTTTTCCTTTGGTTTGCCTGTAGCAAGAGAGCTAATCTATAAGAGTGAGCTAGTATGCCTTCATTCATTCAGTCAGTCGACACCTGCACTAACATCAAGTACTTTATTCTGAGATTGGTTCAACTAACTTATAGGAATTCAGCATTCATAAAGATAACCTGCATGAACTTAGCAATTTTCTTTCTCACAGTTCAATATTCAAACAAGTAACTGTGTGCCTTTGGTTGGAATATTCTAGATGGCTGAGAATGTAACTCTCTGCTAGATGTCACTATGAGTTCTATGGAATTCAGCTTTTAGTTAATATTAACTAGGACAATCATTCACTTCTGTTACATTTCTCATGGCATTCAGTACCATGTCAGTTTCTGCCTTTTCTAATGCTGCTCAGATGCAGGCTGGAGACCCTGAAGACTTAAGGCCATTCCTGACAAGTTCCTGAACCAGTCTTTTTGGTCAGCAGTTGGAGCTTGGATTGTCTCAAGGGAAGCAGCATGGTAAAATGGAAAATCAGACACTTTGGGGTCAGATGGTTCTGAATTTGAAGTCTGAATCTGTCTCTTACTGAATACATCTTGGTTTCTTTATCTGTCAAATGGGACCATGGCATCAACTGTGCTGGGTTGCTGTGACAATCAGATAATGTACATATAGTGCCCAGAACAGAACAGAACAGAGTGGGTATGGACACTGTGGACACCAAGCTGCAGCTGACCCAAGTGTGTTGCTGCAAACCCAGTATTGATTGAATCCTTTTATGAAAAGCCCTGATGCCCAGTGCTCACAAATTTCAGTTCACGTTTCCATTATCTGTGATGAACACTTTGCTCATGTGGAGGAGATACTGCAATCCAAAGCTCCCATCAGAATGGGAGCCCTTCCTGAATCCCATTGTCAACCTGGAGGCAACTGGAACAATCTATTAAATCATTTCCAGTTCCTGTTTCTTAAGTCCTAGCCCCTGCATCAATAAATTTCCAGCCAATGTCTGAACCTACTGCTTTCAATTCTGTGGACTATTCAGAACTCTAATGTGTCACCATTAGGAACTCTCAATGGGATATCAAAAGGTTCACCCCTTTGACATCAGCAGTGGCCTAGGCAAGGAAGCTTTGGTCCTTTCCTTTGGGCATTCTAGTATGGACAGATGTCTAATAGCTTTCTCCTCCAAAAGCTAGCCTTAGACTTTTATCTCTCCAGCCTGGTCAGCAAGACCCAGTTTTTAACCTCTTCTGCCCTGAGTAATATGCTCCTTGGCCAAGGCACCCAAGGGCCAACCTGTGGGGCCTGGGACCTACTCAGAAAGTATTTGTGGAATAAAAGAGTCAATGAGTCCATGAAAACGAATGACTGAGTGAATGAAACGAGTCACTCCTCATCTCCGAATTAGATTTGGATTGATTGGCTAGCTGGACGGTTGCCCAGTGCAGGCAGCCGCTGTCTGGCTCTACCTCTAGAGAGAGGCTGACCTCATACAGCTCCAGAGGGTTTATGTGTTCTCATTCAGCTGATTTGTAGATATTAAAAACAATTGCCACAGTGTCCAAAATTACATGGTTCTTTAAAATTTAATCATAACATGGTTTCTAGTTTATATTCTAAAACATAATCTCTCACCTGATACATTAATTTACACATCTACATAATGGAATTCATGCATATATATGTGCACATATTTTAATGAATCTCAATAGATCACTATGGCTTTATGCATAAAATATCTGGCATAAAACATATTCGAATTAAATCATGGTCCAAAATCATAAGAATGGAATTTTTCATGTTATTTTCTACTGCTGACTTAATTTTTTCCTGTTAGACTGACCATCTTGCCTCTCCTGAAATGTCATCTTATTCAAGGAGTCCTTTTTGACTCTCACATAAGGCAGTCTACTCTCTGTAGACCCCGGATATTTTTTATAGGTCTTTATGAGCACATTTTAGGATTAATTTCAAAGTCTGTTAACAAATTCATATGGAATGCAACAGTATTAAGAAATGGGGACACAGAGGAACAGTCTGTAATCCCAATGGTTCAGGAGGCTGAGGCAGGAGGATCATGAGTTCAAAGTCAGCCTCAGCAACTTAGTGAGACCCTAAGTAACTCAGCAAGACCCTGTCTCTAAATAAAATATAAAAAAAGGCTGGGGATGTAGTTCAGTGGTTAAATGCTCCTGGGTTTGCTCCCTGGTTGCCCATCTGCCCCCCAAAAAAGAAGTGGGGTCTTTGGGAGGCAATCAGGGTGGGATTACTGCTGTTATAAAAGAGGCCAGAGGGAGTGTGTTAACCGCTTCTTGTCATATAAGGATACAGGAAGAAGGTGCCATCATCTATAGAGCAGAGAGCAGCCCTCATCAGACAGATTTGCCAACTCCTGGGTCTTGGGTTTCCCAGCCTCTTGGAGGGTGAGTAATAAATTTTTGTTGTTTATAGATTACCCAGTCTAATATATTTTGTTAAGCAGCCTGAAGGGTCTAAGACAACTTCCTTGAGAAGCAGTGTAGCCTTGTGGTCAAGAACAGGCCCAATGGACCAGAACTTCTGCCTTCAAAACTAGTCTTACTAGCTAGATGGTTTTGGTAAGTTACTTAGCATCTCTTGGCCTCAGTTGCTTCAACTATAAAATAACACCCTTCTACCTTAAAGTATTGTGAAAATGGTGGGGTGTGATCTGCAGTCATTTATGTTCTGGCACTAAAAGCAAAGCTGCAAGCATAGTGACAAATGTTGGTTATTGTTACGCGCCTTCTACGCACCTTCTCACCTTGTTTGTGGCTTCCTTTGCACCCAGAAGAGGATCTCTTTTTTGCACTTTGCTCAAGAGTCAACTATTAACTGTTGGTATACTACAGACATTCGATATCCTTAGAAGCATGCCCCAGAACTCCTTATTTAACACACAGAAAAGATGATTTTGATGCTTTTTACCCATTAAAACAAAACAGAGCTGGGACTGTAACTCAGAGGCAGAGCGCTTGCCTCACACACATGAGGCACTGGTTAGATCCTTAGCACCATATAAAACAAACAAATGAAATAAAGGCATGCTGTCCATCTACAACTACAAAAGAAAAAGAAAAAAGAAAACAACACAACAACAAAAACAATTCACTGCAGTTCTGAATTCAAGGAGGTGCCTAGAAAATTTTCCAACCAACCTCCTTCTCTGGGGAAGGCCTCACCAATCTTAAACCATGTGTAATTCTCTGCTGCTGTGGAGTCAACCAGCACATTTTCCAGAAAGGCAAATCCTAAGATTTTTTTTTGTGGAGAAAAATTGAGATAGGACTCAGTGCACAAATTCCCATAATTATGGCAGCCTTTTATCTTCCAAATTGTAAATCTCCTGAAAGAGTCCCCTGAGAAAGAGCACATCTGGGTAACTTTATGGGCTTCAGGTATGAATCAGGTAAAGTCAAATCCAAAGAGTGATGGACCCTCTGTATATGTTTGGTTGGCATTGTGTACATCTCTGTCGCTCTCCCCATTCCCCTTCAAACACTTGAAATTCTAAACATTTGCTCCCTGCTAATTTTTAATTTTTAATTGCCTTATGGGAATGAGACAAATTTTAGGGGAACAAAGTATGGTACTTATTTATAGTAAACTGGTTAAAAGTTCTAATCACAATAAATAGGCAGTCAGGTGCCCAGTTGTCTGACAACTTTAACATAACATAAAGTTGTTAAATAGCAATTACTTTTAAAAAATAAACTGCTTTATGTTAAAGAGCAATTTACCATAAAGGAGAGAAGGCCGTTGAGGGATGCGGATTTTGAAAGCAAACCTATAGATTCTTTCACTATTTTACTATGAATATATTTTCTGTCACCTCCAAATCACAAAAGCTCATGAACTTCTATTATTATTTTGCTATATATCTTAAAATTTTTCCATTTCCCCCTTTTAAAGCCAGGTATCATAGACATAAAAAAAAAATCCCCAACTCAATAGAGTTTCTTTTATCAGCCTCCTCCACCAGGCACCGTAAGAGACATTTATTTATTTCCTGGCTTTTGGGGAAATTTCAGACCACAGATTGTTATTTTTCTCATTTTGGTCAATTTGTCATTATAATTAGTTTTATTCTTGGATCGTGGAATCTTTTCCCTCTAAAAATTAAGAAAGCTTCCCCAAGATGACAGAGAAGGAAAAGGAAGGAAAACAAGTGAGACAGAGAAAAAAAAACAATGTAAACCTCCCTGTATAAATGAATTTGACTTAACAATTAACCACTGCTTGGGAATGTAGCAAGGGGAACCAGTGGCTGAGTTCCAGGCAGTAGTAAGTACCTTCCTTGTGGATGCTGTCCTTGGTCGCCAGCACTAATCAAGGTCTCAGAACCTCCAGTCACCTTTATATTCCATGATAACTTAAAAAATCAGCTGAGTGCTGGCCTAAAACTTCAATCTAATGGTGAATTTCCTATGAATCATGCTCTCGGAGCCCCTCACTTTACCTCTTGTCTTTTTTAAAGGTGATAATGTGTAGGAATGACCATCATTCAATGTAGGTTCAGGAGGATGAATGACAAGGCCTGAAACAAGATGCTACAGCACAGGCATGCTGCCAAAAAAGAACCTTTGTGCTGTGGGTTGGCTCCACAGCAGCAGAGAAATATATGTGTGTTTAAGGTTGGCAAGGCCTTTCCCAGAGGAAGAGATTGGGTAGGTAATTTCCTAGGTAACTCCTGAAACTTCAGTGATTGATTTAAAAAAAAATTTTTTTTTTCCTCCAGAATGGTACACCCTGAATTTTCTTTTCTTTTCTTTTTTAACTTTTAAATATTACTTTATTTTATAGGAAGCCTAGACAACATCAAAAATTACTTGCAAAACTTCAACCTTGAAAATTTTTCACGTATTCACTAACAAAATGTTTATCATGTATTTATTTTAGAAGTTGGACACGCATAAATTGATAAATTTAATTCAATAATTGTTGCAATGAATTTTTCTTACACAGTGTTATAAGTATTAAGTTAAATAGTTTAAATTATTTATTGTTCCCTGAATCTTCTTTATGGGATCATGGTCATGCCTTAATTCATGTAATTAAATTGAGAGAAAGTCCACTTTGTACCAAGTATTGAAAATTCAGAAAAGAATATAAACAAATAATGCCAATATATCATGAAAAGAACTAGAAAATGCCATAAATAGTAGGCAGGGAGGTAGTACCAAAGAGATGTTTTAATTGGGTTAAGAGTAAGTAGGAGTTTTCCAGGCAGAAGAGAGGGCAGGGACATTTCAGGAAACAGCATGAATAGTCTGGCTTGTGTGGAACACAGACAATAAGAGTCATGGCCAGAGGAAGACTGGCAAGGACGTATGCATGGGCGAGTCACAGAAGCCTGCACTCCAGGCCAGGGAGGCCAGATGCATCCTGCAGGAGCCACCAAAGAGCTATAAACGAGGAAAATTTGGTCACGGGAGCCATGAATTAGAACAACTGCTCTTAATTCTATTGGTTCCAGTCAGCTTCAACTTCCAAATTCTAAATTTAGATCTTATTAAACATTTAGATCTTGGAATGTTCCCCAATAGCCTTTGCCTTGATTTCATGGCTTATCTCCCCTTTCTTAGGAAAAATGTCTCTCTTCCTTCTACCTGGGTGGCGCCCATCTGGGAGCAAGAGGCTACTGGAGGGAGGCTGTGCCTGCTCAGTACACACCACCCTGGTTATATGACATGTAGGTGCTTGGACATGAGGGCTTTCTGATGGATATATAGCTCCCTGCTCTCCTTCCAGGACTCAGAGTATTGGGAAGATCTAAAAGGAAACTAACACTACCAAAAACCAGAACCACAGAGACCTCAGGATGAATGCGTCCCCTTGGCACTGCCTTTAAAAAACACACATAAACAAAGCCAAATGGAAACACTGAGTGGAAATGTATTTTCTCCTGCTGAAGTAGCACATTTGGCAAACTTTTACTTAAGGAAATATATTTGGTAAATATAATGCAAACATTTCCCAACAAGAACAGTGTGCACTACACTTGATATAGCTCATTGGGGCGGGGGAAGGGTGGAATGCATATCATCTGATGGGGGAACAATGCCCCATGGGAGGTGGCACAGGATGACTCAAAGGAGAGAGGACACCAGGGAGGCCAACTGCCTGAGTGTGAAGCTGAAGACTGCAGAAAGCTGTGCAGGGGCTGGAGCGAAGGTTTCCTGTCTTCACTTTGCATTCTGTTGCATTCTGTCTTCACTTTGCATGAAGTTGGAGCCAAGGTTTCAACTTGGGATAATCTCGTGCCTCAAGGAACAATGGTAACGTGTGGTCATCCCAACTGGAGATGTGGGTGCTATTGGCATCTGGTGGGCAAGTGCCAGGTATGCTGCTACATGCAGGATGGCCTCCCATAGCCCATCCGACCCAAAATACCAGGACTGCTGAGACCATCACACCTTTGACACCTCAGGAAGTCCCTGCCAGCGTCCACCCTCTGATGCACTATTTTACTCTCCATGGCTGTCTCTGAAGACAACTGTCAGCAGATTAGAGAGAGAGAAAAAAGTAATATCTAAAAATAAAACCATTTTTATACTTCAAGGAACAAACGGAGTGATCATTTCTTCGTGACTCTCTGAGTGCTTGAAGGTTCCCCAAGTCTGGGAGAAGCATCTCTGCAATCTATACTTAGCTCCTAGCCTCAGATCCTCTCTATTGGCGCCTCAGCACCGCCCCCCCCCCCCCCCCCCCCCGCCCAGGGGCTAGCTGCTGCACAAAAGATAAAACCTTAATTTATGAAAGGATGCTATTCTCAGCAGGAAATGGTCAGAAACGTCCAGTAAAGATTTCCTTCCTTATGACCAGAAACTCTCTCGGCCCATTATTCAATCCCCAGCTTGCCCCCGACTCATTTCAATTTTCATGGGCCCCTCTGCAGGCCTCAAAAGCCCAGAAAGTGTTTGTTCCCTTTCATTTTACTCTAAGTCCTCCAACTGATTGTGAGGATAGGGTGAAAAAATGAATTTTGTAATGAGCAATTTTTAAAAAGGCAGAAGGTCTAAATGCCGTTAAGAATCCAGCACCCAGCCTGGCGATTACCTCAGACAAATCACCTACTCGTAATTTTCTTCCAACAAATGTCTGTGAAGGCTGCCAGGCTGCAGCCTAAATTTGTTTAATGACAGTCTCTGGAAAATTAAACACTCTGAGCAATGGTGATGGATGTGTCTCCCCTCCAGCCCCACCCTGGCGGCCTCTTTTCCAACCGCAGCCCCAGCAGCCACACAGAGGGCTGAATACAGATGAAGGCCCGGGGGCCAGAGGAATCAATCTCCATTTTACGTGCCCTCTGCTCCTGCCCATTTCCCTCCACGTCTCTTCATGTTCATTCTTCCATCCCCAGAACCCAGCATAGTACTGGCTTGGCTACAGTTGTCGGGTAATATTTTTACCTTCCTGCCCTCCTTTTACTGAACGTGTTACATAAGAACGATCCCAGCTGCCCAAGGCAAGGAGGTGGAGAGAGGGAAGCATTCCAAATTCCATATGGAGCGTCCATTTTCATCTCTCCTCTGTTTTGTAGTCTCAGCACAATTTGCCATGGTCAGGACCATCACATGCTGTCCCCTTCATTTCATGGATGAAGAACCAGGTTTGGGCCCAAGTGATCTGCTCAAGGTCATGCAGTGACAAGATCAGAGCCCAGGCCTCACAGACTTCTATTCCTCTTTCCCATAATTCACAGGATGGCTGAATTTTTAATATGGGATAAGGTGTGGGTCAGTTACCCGTTTTCCTGGGTGGATAGAATGCCCTGGGGAAGCTGACTCACTCAAACCAAGGTTGGAGTCCCAGGTTTGGACTCTTAACTTGCAACACTGCTCAGAACTCTAGTTAACTCACATGATTAAGCCTTTCCCTTCCTCCTTCTCCTCTTAGCAGGAAGGAAAGGAAACCTAGCTACGCAGTGCCTTGCACTCCCTGTGAGGGAGGATGCTGTCATGCCAGCTCTCAAGGTATGGAGTTGCAAACAGGAGCACATGATCTGATGCTGGAGCTTCCTTTCACCACTTGTTACTGAAGCTCAGAGTCCCTGCCCTTAGATGTTCCCAAAATATTATGTTCAATTCCTATTTGACTCTCACAATTTGTATTTTTCTATATTTATAATGCAAATTAGTGCTAGCTAATTTATCATGCAATAGAATTCCATAATTCCATTTTAGTGTACTTCCATGCTTTTTGGAATTAATTTTGTCCTAATTACACCTATGCTAGAGGAAAAAATAAAGTTCCATAAATTATTTTAAAGCAAACAATAGACAAGTAGCCCTGAAAAAAAATTGCTTCCTTATGGGAGTTGTCAGTAGGTGCTTAGTACCATTTGAAAAGATGTCCAGTCCTTACAGTTTCAAAAATTATAAAATCCGTAGTATTAACACTTACAGTGTACTTACCCTGTACTACCCTCATCTCTAAATGCTTTACAGAGTTACATTCACTTAATTATCTCAAAAACCCTAGGAGGTAGGTACTACGATTATTCCCCACTTTACAGATGAGGAAAACTGAGGTACCCTGCCAAGGCCAGACAGCAAGTGAGAAGCTGAGTAGGGATTTGAACCCAGACTGTCTGGCTTTAGAGTCTTTAATCAATATACTCTTCTGCATCAAGAGATGTTCTTTCCCAAATGGGTCTAAAGAACAAAGAGGGATACAAGGGATATATTGTAGATTTATAAGCAATTAGCAAATTTAAGATTCTTTGCTTAAACTAGAGTTTCTCAAGTGGATTGGCCCAGAACACTTTGATGTGTTTTTTTAAAAATACCTGTTAACATCCTTGGAACACATATTCCATGGAATCTAATTTAGAATTTGGTGCTCAGGAACAATCCCATATATAGGAATCCTTGTTTAAATTAGTGCCAGGAAAGGCCTAGAGTCTTTCGAGGCTGATTCTCACACTAACATGAGGGAGTGAGCTATGATAATCTTTCCTTGAGAGAAATCTGAGTAGCAAAGTTAAAAGCTTATAGTACTTGAGGTATCCCAGAACTGGGGACTCCCCACTGGGGTAACAAATCTTGTCCTACTTTTTGGGAGACAGTACCAAACTATATCCTTTTTTTCCCTTCTCCCCATGCATTTAGCTAACTCTTAGCTTCAGACTTGAACTAGTTCATGCTATGAATGACTGACAGTGGCCCAAGGCCTATTTACATACTTTACGAAATTGGTTACTTCCAAGAACTGTTATTTCAACCAGTATAATAATAGTGAGAGAGTCAGGTGGAAGAGATTTGGGGGGCTGAATAGCATAAAATAGGTGACTCATCTCTTAATGGTTTTGCGAAGGTAGACTTTCATTTAACCTTAATAACCATGCCAGTCAACCTTTATTCAGACACTCAAATTTTGCCTCTTTGTGTTTATGATTTACCTTGGGTATTGGCAGACCTCTGAAATATCTCAAAAGGCAAATAAGGGAAAAGAAGATCTGAAAGTTGCCCTGCCAGCCTTTTTTTTTTTTTTTTTTTTTTTTTTTTTATACCACTCGCTAACCAAGAAGATAAACCCCTTTGATTCCAGTGAAGTTTCAGGATTAACTTCAGTATTCTTAAATGCGCTTCCCTCTGCTCCAGGAAAGAGAAAGCTGGCTGCCTCTACTGCCTGCTCTTCTACCCAAGAAGAGGATTATTTGAAGACATTCTGGATCTCCTCCCTTTCTTTCCTGCAGACTCCACGGGCTTTGACAGCAGTGCTTGCCCTTCCCTATCCAATCAATAAGACTTTAAAGAAATCATCGAGCGTAACCAGTCAACAGGAACCCTCTGGAACTCAGGTGCAGAAGGCGATTACAAGAACCTCAGTGACACACAGAGGATGATGCTCTATATTTGAAAAGCCAAGATTCTAAGAATGACATAATGTGCCATTTTTTTTTTTTTTTAATTCCCATCCAGGAAACACTGACAAGAAAAGACAAGGGGCAGCAACATCCCGCAACAATGAGTGAGTGTAGACATCTATCTCAGGCCCTGCTTCTTCTGCAGCCTGGTGAGTACTACTCGCCACTGGGGAGTTGACCAGGCATCCCCCAGCTCCCTTCCCAGTCCAGACTGTAAATATTAACTGTGGTCGAAACTGCAGTCAGTTATGCCGCCCACTGAGTTTGTTTGAAGAGGCCCTGGGGAATCAGACAACCCTGCTGCTGGAGTAGGGGGCCTCTCTAAACTAGAATGAGTGTGAAACAGTTTTTCTGAATGAGAGGAATGTTCCAAAGTGCTCTATGTGATGCACACTGAGCCTCACAGTGGGCACGGTGCAGTCGTGTACATGCGTGGAGGTTCACGAGGGGCCAGAAAGACAGGACTGACGGCAGCATCATGGCCGCCATCTAAGGAATGTTTTCCTCTAGTCACTCACTGAGCTAAGTACTTTATCTGCCCTACTAGTGGCAATTACCAAGAAAGAGCAGTTGAGAGCAGTTAAGCATTTTTACTTAAGGTCACATGGCCTATAAAGAGCAGACAGGATACAGGAGATATCCTGTATCTAGATATAAAGCCTAGATTCTCTGCTGCTGCATCTGACAGGGTGACCTCCATCTGGGCATTACAGACTGGGGTGTGGACTCCTGTGGGTTCACTTCCTCATGTCCACAGGCTGGTTACACTGCCAGTTTTGTACCAACTCCTTTGTTCACATGGAGGGGGAACTGACCTTTTTATCCCCTCCTGTGTGGATTAAAGAGTTGGTATTGCCATCTTCTCTTAGTTCCACAGGGTCACTTTCTTGTCTCCCAAACCTGAACTTTTCAATTTAAGGCAGGTGATTGCATATCAAGATGCTGGATAGAAAATTTCCCACTCTAATTTGGAATTAATACGATCATAACCTACTTCTTAATGGGCCAATATATCATGACCCTCAGCATCAGCCTCCAAACTTCTGTTAAATACCCTTAATGGTCGTCCAGTTCCATGTTCAGTGTGGCCCATCCCACAGTGGTCAGCACTCAGAAAATACTTGTTGAATGAATGAATGCTGAATGGCTCAGTTTGTCCTGGGCTCACTGTAATGAAACAATACGAGAGTAGCTAGTGACATGCACTGAAATATGAAATATTAAAGTCTGTAATGGTCAGATCTATCGTACTGGCTTTCAAATGCACTAGAACACCATCCCTCCCAAGTGAATCTCTTAAATACAGACCAGAGCTTGTCTGGTCAATGAGTTGTTCCCAAAGTTTAAGTAAGGAAGTTCATCAGCTTTGCACACTCTTTTGGGAACAATTGAGAAAATGAACAGACCACTGCTCCATGAGATCTAAGTGCCCTAATGAAATAATGCACTTCCACAAGGAACTAAATTATGTTTAGTGAGTATTTTGCTCATTAGTTAGCGTCTCTGCAATAAGGAGAACTGGTCAACCCAAAGCAAAGAGAGGCAGACAACACATGCAGTCACTGAGCAGGCATGAGCTGTCTCTACATCATGTGTCTGAAACAACTCTTCTGATGTGCACATGCCCCAGCTCATGGGCCAGTTGCTATTGACCAGCGAATAGTTACACCCTCTGGGAGTGTCTAGAAATTCTAAGGTGGCTTTCTGAGCCCAAGGCAGGTATGTTAATAATATCAATAGCAGGCCAATGTTAGGCTAATTCAAAAGCTATATTTTGCTTCCAAATTACAGATTCAGTGAATTTTATTCCACATGCATATATCGTAATATTTTAGGATGTGCCTTTTTAAGATAAAAAGAGTAGAAAGCCTAGCTTCGTGCAATTCCCCCATGTTAAAGCTAAAATTTCCTAACCTTTGAAGGTTCGTTTCTCTTAGGCTGTCATTTAAATTACTTATGCCTTTAATTTTCTGGGTTTCACTTAGTGAGAAGCCTCCCAAGATGCATGCTGTGCTCACTCCTGTGTGGCTACTCACTCCTGCACTCCAGGGTCATCACAAGAGTAGCCATAATTGAAATACCCCTAAGATATGAGAAAAATCATCTTCCACAGAACATGCTCAAGTACATCATTTTTTAACATTGTATTTTTAGACAACATGTGACTGATTTTTAAAAAATAAACTTGACTTTGCTTTCTTCCCTTAATGAGCAAGTTTATGGTTTCAACCATGTCATGTTTCCAAGGAGGCAAGTGAAAAAAAAAAAAATAGAAATCACAGCATGTTGTCTAGGGTGGAAAAGACATACTTCTTCCTGTTTGCATACTGATGGTTTGCAGGAAAATCCAGTGGACTTGTGAAGGATCACATGTGAGTTGTGACTCTGGGTCTCCTCAGCAGACTTTCTCTCTCTACCCACATCAGCCTTTGAAAAGGGAAAGAATGGAAACAAATTTCTGGCTTTCCTATTACCCTTGATCCATTAGTGTCAACTTGATAGTTGAGGAACTTAATCTGAAATAATGTAGAATTTAATAAGATGGAAACTTTGGCCACTGCCACACTATTGAGCACCATGTTATAGAGAAAAGGATGGATGCAAATTTGGAAAAAATGCTTCTTTCAGATGGTTTATTAGGTAGAGTTTTGGGATTTATCCCAGAGGATCAATCTTCCAGAACCAGTACTAGCTGCTTGAGCTGTAATGGATACTCCTGGAAAAGAGGCCTGTCATTTGAGAATTTGTAGCCTTAAATAAAATTCACTTATTTTCTTATGACCTCAATTTCATAATCTCCTTAAACCACAATATGGATATAGACAAGCTGAGTTCTTATAGGATTAAATTACAAACACATGGACAGCATCCAGTGGTACACCCAACACCTAGTAAGTCCTTAATTTATGATAATTGAACACAAATCCCAAACGTGAGTGATGTGACCTTGGGTCATGAAAAAGGAGAGGGTATTACCTAGCTCACAGTGTTCTCTTAATGACCATTTGAATTTATACAGTAATTGAACAAATTATATGTGCCAGGAACTTTTGCATATATATGTGTGTCACTCTTTAAGGATGTGCATAAAAATAAAAATTTCTGCATCATGTAAGGTTTTGTTTGACTTAACCCACAAGAATTTACATGAGCCCAGATGCCAATGCGCATGGGCTGAAATGTAAGATGGCGTGTCCTTTAGAGGGTAAACTTTGGCCATTCATTCATAAAGCATCTGTTGTAGGTGTGTTAAGAGGCAAGCAAGGACCTACTGGATGCAGTTTCATGAGACATGGCTCCCGTGCACAGGTTCCCATACAGTGCCTAGCTCAATGTCCTTTATCAGAAGTATGCATTTTCTTTTTTTCTCTCTCAAGAAGATCCCTGGTTAACTGGGATACAAATTAAAATCAATTCAGGATTGGATGATAGGTGGCCAAAGAGCTAAATGTACTTAAACACTCTTTGGTTACTTCCAGTTTGATGAATGGAGAAAAAGGTATGTTAGGATTCAGGAATTTATCTATTTTCTAGTTGGAATCTTGAAATGCATGAATAATATATCTCACAAATGCAGACCCCACTAATTGAAAGTCTTTGTAATTCAGGAATTGACTGACATTTGCTTCCTCTTGTAGAGGTAAGGGGTTGGGAGGGATAGAGCACTAGGAAACACTAAATGAAGAAAAGTTGGTTCTGTTTTGTTAATGGGAGAAAGAGCAGGCTGAGAAGATTCAGAGAGAAGAGACACAAAGGAAAAGCCAAGAGCTGATTTCCTTCTCTCTGTGCCTCTAGCTTCCAATAGCCTCATAAGATGAGGGCTCCCCATAACTCTCCAACTCTGTCAGGCTGGCAACACGCTCTGTATGTTCCATTCATCACCAAGTGCCCAGGCTCAGTGCCTGGCACAGAAAGGGCTCCAGAAATGTTTGTTGAGGCAACAGATGAATGGGAAATGCCTGCTCCCCACAGCTGGAATCCTTCTGGTGCTACAGAGACAGTGGGTGGAGAAAAGCCTCCCCAGAGCTGGTGCTCTAGCCAGGACTCAGGGATTCCATTCATATTGGCATTGAAAAGACAAGAAGAATCAGTTCTGCCCATTCTTAACAGCAACCCAGCACTACAGTATTAGGCTATGAAGTGTCCTTTGACTCAGTTAACTCTTGCCTTAAAGTGGCTCAGATTATGTGGGGCTAGAAAACATCAGCTATGTCACTCATTTCTCCTTTGAGGAGACTGTGGAACTTCAGGATGCGAGCTAGAAATGACTGTACCACAATACACTCAGATGTGACAATGCCACAGATTTTCTATAGGCCGCAACAATGATAGTTACAAAGAACACTAACTCATTTGGTCCAGGGAACCCCAGATAGGAATAATGTGTTACTTTCTTCCAGAAACTCTGCAAGGGCTCTTAAGTCTACATTCTTCTCTTGGTACTTGAATGTGGAATAATGAAGGGTAGCTCCTGCCAAGCCTCCCAGTTGAGAAAGGAGCTGTGAAATCACGATTGCCTGAAAAACACTTTAAAAGCTCTTGTGTGGAATACTCTGGGTGCTTGGGGTGCCAGAATGAGAAGCGTGCAACCAACACAAGCCCTTGGAGCACAGAAGTCCAGGACCAGGGCAAGCAGAGGAGAGCAACACTTTCCTGCCAAGAAATTCTGTCTCTGTGGGAAGAAGGGCAATCCAATGTCACTTTCCCTGACACATGGAAAAATGGAGAGGTTTGAGGTATTCGGCCGGGAGGTGGGGGCTGCAGAACAGAACACAGGGACAGGTGGGAGTCCCAGCCAGATGGGCAGCATCCTTGTGGTTCGATATTTCACAGTGTTCAAAAGAGGTAGAGGAATTTCAAAGAGGAGATGTGAACTGAGGGCTCATCTCAGAGGACCAAGTTGCCCACTAAAAGCAAACTAAACTTCTGCTTTTTTTTTTTTTTTTCTTTTGTTTGGTACTAGGGATTGAATCCAGGGGCACTTAACCACTGAGCCATATCCTCAGCTCTTTTTATTTTTTATTCGGACACAGGTTCTCACTAAGTTGTTTAGGGCCTTACTAAGTTACAGAGGCTGGCTTTGAACTTGCAATCCTCCTACCTCAGCCTCAGGAGGCACTGGGATTACAGGCATGCACCACCGCCCCCAGTTAAAGCTCTGCTTTGAACTCGCTTACTAAGTTTCCCCTAAACCTTTTTTTGAAGAAAGTGTTTAGCTGTGGAAAAAGCCCCAAATTGGGCTGATATAGGTTTTGCTGGCCGGATCCCCAACTTTTAGTTGGCTTTCAGGAGTTGGAGAGAACCCTCCAGAAATGAAGCCAAGAAGAGGCTTGGCCTGAGGACAAGTCTCGACCTGGAGAAACTGTGGAGCAGCAGGCAGGGAGGTAAGGTTTTGATGAGGCTGGGTCAATGTGGAAGCAGCTGAATGTGGATAACTGAGGGCAACACCAATGATAAGTCTCATTCCTGGTGAACTTCATCCAAGTCTGTCCCTGACCAAGACAGTGAAAGCAGGTTGCTAAAGCACTTTCCCAGCAGGCTGAGGAAAGGAAAGGGACGTGGGGGCCAACCATAGCTGTCTGTTTTCTAGAAATTCTACAGGTCAGGAAGGGGGCTGAACTGGATAGTATCCAAACTCGATTGCATTCTTTTGCACGCACATGTGACACCAAACCTGGAAGAAGTGCCTTCCAAGGTGAGTGGGAACCTTCAGGCATGGCAAGGCTGAGACATGTATACCTAATATATAAAGTTAATATCATTAGGGCTGTTTCTGTTTTGGATGCAAATGATTGAAATGATTGAAATGGAAATGAAAACATGTGCTTTGATGATAGGAGATGAAAAAAGAAATAATTAGTGTGAAGGTTAATAATGGTTTTCTTTTTTTTTTTTTTTTTTTTTTTTTCTTTTCTCCTTGACAAAAAGTCAAATGTTCATAAGAGGAAATGTCCTTGAAAAACTTTTGGGTGTTGCAGTCTTCCTCTGGTGACACTAGAAAAAGCTTTAAATAGTCGAGGGCCAGAGAAATTCTGAAGAAAACACCTGAAAAGAGTTCAACTCAGGCTGCCCCTAAGGTTTCACTTGACTGAGATGACGGTTCATGGGGAAGTTTCCTCCCACCTTGGAGTATTCCTGTTTCTGCTCAACAATACTGTTAAGAGTACCACTGCAGGCTCCAGAGGCTGTTCAAGTCCTGCCTTTTATTCTTTTGAAAAAAGACCCATAGGAACTAACCGCAAAGTTGGAGAGACTACCTCTCTTTTTGTTGACATCCTTACCTTGTGAAACAGCCTATTTGGTAATCTTTACCAAAGAGCATTAAAGTACAAAAGGGAAGATAACAATAGCAATTCTATTGAGGAGGGGAGCTTCCAATCACAAGCACCCCCAGAATTCTCCTGCTAAACTCAATGACACTTCAACAGCACAAAATGAGGCTCTTTGTGCTCTTACTAGGAAATGCATGGTCAAGTGTTTCCACAACCAGATTTCCAATAAGCTGAGACTGTGTAACTACTCTCCCGACCCCAGGAGATGGCTAGCCACTCCGGTACCAATGTCCACTCAGAAACATGTCATGGAAAGAAATCAGGTAGAAACCACACAATTTAAACCACTTGTCTTTTAGAGAATTGAAACTGCTACTAGGTGTCCAGGTTTAGATTGCTAAAAGTCTAAGATTTCCTCTCTAAAGCATTCCAATATACCTTGTTTAAAGATACTATCATTTTTCTAAGTCTTTTTTTATTTGCTTTTATAGTTATATACTTGACAGCAGAATGCATTTTGATTGATTGTACACAAATGGAATACAACTTTTCATTTATATGGTTGTACACAATGTATAAAATGTAGAATCACACCATTCGTGTAATCACACACGTACATATAGGGTAATGATGTCTGTTTCAATCCACCATCTTTCTAAGTCTTTTTTTTTTTAATGGAATGAAATACAGCAGTCAGATATATAAAGAAGATTAAAACAGGAGCTCATAGAGTTGATGAGAGGTGGGGAAATTCAGACCCACTTCCAGTTCTCTGGGATAACTTCTGAGGCCTCCTGCCACAGGACCCCCAGGGTTCCCTAGCACTCATGTGAGGAACACTGTCTTAGGGATTGCAAATAACATGTGCTGATGTCCACATTCAGGAGTGCAGTGGGAATTCTCTTAACTCATTGCCACGTAACTGACTTGCTAGAATCAGAAAAATCTTTAGTTCTTTCTGTAAAATGTACTGACTGAGGCCCAAGCTGACACTCCAAGCTCACAGTCAAATTGCTGGAATGCTCCCACACTTTTGCTTCCACCAACTGAGATGTTAGATTTAGGAGTCTCCGCTTCCAAATGTATTTCTGCCAGTTACACTTGTTATTGTTATTATGTAATTGGGTTGCGTATTATATACACTGAAGAAATAGGAATGTAAAAGCAAGGCCTGGTAGTGTATGCCTGTAATCCCAGCAACTCGGGAGGCTGACACAGGAGGATCGAAAATTGAAAGCCAGCCTCATCAACAGTAAGGTGCTAAGCAACTCAGTGAGACCCTGGGGATATGACTCAGTGGTTGAGTGCCCCTGAGTTCAATTCCCAGTTTCAAACAAACAAACAAACAAACAAAAACAACAACAACAAAAAAAAACAAAAACAAACAAACAAACAAACAAACAAACAAAAAAACAGGAAATAGGAATGTGAAAAGAAAGAGTTGTAAGTTGAATGCTTTTAAAAGACTAGATAAAGACAAGTTGCTGAAACTAAACCAAACCTGCTGTCAACCCAGGTTTGGGTGGGTCAATCATGAAAAACTAGAAGATTCTGTATGTAGGTTGCTTCCAAAGTGTCTTTAAGGTCTCATTCCACTTAAAGAAAAAAACTGGAAAAGACAGTGACATCTTTTAAGCATGGTTTGGCTAAGAATGGTAATTAGAAACTCCAATTAGCAAACCTAAGAAAATGCCTGGGTTCTATAATAGAGAGTCACTGCATAGGCATTTGGATATTTTTAAGTTAAAATGTTTAATGGATGCATGTATCATGCTATAATTAACCATAACCATTACTATGGTTGAATATGGTTAGTTCCCTCCAAAACTCATGTCAAAATTTGCCATTATGGTGCTGTTGGGACATGAGATTTTCTCTAGTTCTTGGAGCATCCCAGACTCCAGAACTGTGAAAATAAACATCCTTTCTTTATAAATTATGAGTCTTTGGGTATTCTATTATAGCAACAGAAAACAGACTAAGAAAATCATTTTATTAAATATTCAATGTGCTAACAGGATCTCTCCTGCAGTTACTTCAATTTGGATGCTGTGTTCTTGGATGGGTAAAGCCATTTTTTTCCCCTACCTGAGTTGTCAAGATGTCATTTAGAATGAAAGTTCATGAAGGAGAGGATGTTTGTTTTATTCAGTGTTATTCATTTTTAAAAAACATATTGTTTCAAAATTATATTGTTTCATTATATACATTATAATTTTGTAAAAATGAGAATGCATTTGTCTGTATGATTTTTTGAAGCTACTGATACAAAATAACCCATAATTCACCTTCTCATGGATATAATGGTGCATCTCAACACATCGCAGAAATGTCTTTGTTGATTTTCTAGTCATATCATATCATAGGGCAAATACTCAGCCACTACTACCCAGCAACAGAAATTAAACCTGCTCTAAGAACTAACCCAGTCATCCTTGGGGGCCTGAGTACTCAGAATATCCTTATGTAGACTCTGTATGTTATACCTTTTGCAGATAACGGCCTACAGACAGCAGACCGCACACACAGCTTGTGTTTTCTGTTTTGATTTCACTCATGTGGAGCTGTGTTCTCTCAACGTTCTGGGATGAGTTGGGGGGTAAAGAATGCCAGCTGCATTCCAGTGGTTCCTGCTGTGCAGTATGCAGACAAGGGTCCCTAACCCTTCAGATACAGAGAAATCCTTCTCCTGAGAGGTGCTCCTGCTCTCAGAAAGCCCATTCTCCTACTTTACTGCTGTGGGGACTGTGAGACAGAGGGGATGAGTGATTGGCCCACAGCACACAGAGTAGCATTTGACCCAGAGCAAGAAGTCAAATCTCCTGCTGAACTCATACCATGCTCTATGCCCTTAATAAAAGCACACCAGGAAGAAGAATCAAAATGAACAAGAATGAGTTTGTAATGCCCACCCTATCTTAGAGGTGGGACATGTGCTCAATAAATACTGGTCGGTTTGACTTCTGGACTCCACAGGTGGCCATAGACTGAATTTTGGGTATGGAAATCATGAAAACTTTGGAAATGAGAAGAATCTGGAGTGGCATATGTTGTTGGCATCCTCCTAACCCCATTAGCAGCTGGGCAAGTGGAGTGCAAACAGAGAACCATCTCCCAGTTTGGAGGCTGTTCTCCCTGGAGGGACTTTTTAAACTTGAACGCTGGCTAAATTGGCAATTAACCCAAGCTTAACAAGGGCTTACTGTCACAGCAGGGCAGATCTGGTGAAAGCAACCTCAGATAGAATAGGCCAAGGAGAGGCTTCCAAACTCAAACTATGTGAGAAAGAGAAGAAACTGCTAGTGGTCTCTGAGTCTTTCATTTCTGGGAGTGATTATCTCTACAGTGGGACTTAAGGGGAATGGAGAACCACAAAAGTTCTTCTGAGGCCACTCTTGGGTTGTGGGTATTTATATATTCTTTAATCCACTAGGAGGGCAATTTAGTAATTTGTAACAGACTCAGTGAGATACAGCCGTAATCCTGTAATAATAGTTTATCCTGGGCAAGACATTTATAGCTTTTTTAATGCCTCAGTTTCTTTATTTGTAAACTGAAGGAAAGAGTATCTATTTAGCCTGGTGTGGGGTGCACCCCAGTGATCCCAGCGGCTCAGGAGGTTTGAGGCAGGAGGATTGTGAGTTCAAAGCCAGCCTCAGCAATTTAGAGAGGTCCTAAAGCAACTCAGTGAGACTCTCTCTCTAAATATAAAAAAGGGGCTATGGATGTGGCTTAGTGGTTAAGTGCCCCTGGATTCAATCCCAGGTACAAAAAAAAAAAAAAAAAAAAAAAAAAAAAATCAGAGTTGTGTTATGAATATCAAATGAAATAACTCAAAGTGCCTTGCACATACATAAGTTAATGAGTAATAACAATAATAATGGCAACTAAGAAGTAATGATAGTAGAATGAAACAAACACTATTACCTCATGTTCATGTATGACAGATGTGATCCAGCAAATGTATAATCAGAAAAACAAGATACTATATTCTATGTTTGATCTATCAAAATGTATAAATGCATTCTACCATCATGTACAACTAATTAGAAATAATAAAACAAAAACTAATAATAATAATAATAATGGCAACTAAGAAAATTAAAAGGAACAAACTCACTGAGTGAGCCATTGAGTGTCTAGCACATGCAAGTTCTCTGCTGGGCATTTGTGGAACTCCATGATAGGAGTTTCTTCATCAGTTAGGGAAATAAGCCATGTATGCAATTAGCTCTTGCATGATGGGAAATCATAAAAGCATGAGATACAGAAAAAGTGTGATAAATGACTAGAGACAGAAAACACAACTTCTAGCTGAGGAGTCTAGAGCAGCTTCATGAAGGTGGTTTTGGCTGTCAGTTATGTGTTTTATGAAATATTCCTAAGCAAGGTAAACTGAATTTCTAGTTAGAAATTCCAATTAGAATATACATTCTTTGAATAAGTTCCACCACTTCTTATCCTTAATGGTTCTAGAAAAAAAGTCAATTACTGACATTTCAGTTGAACAAAGAATGTAGGAATAAGAGGCTTAGTGCTTCAATCACCTTTACTTACTCCGCTGTATATTCAGATGTTACACGTTTTCTCTTGTTTTAAAAAAATTATTTCATTTTATTTGTTCTAATTAGTTGTACATGACAGTAGAATGCATTTATACATTTTGATATATCATACATAAATGGAGTGTAATCTCTCATTTTTCTGATGATACATATTGCAAGATCACATTGGTCATGAAGTCATACATGTACATTTTTTCTTTATGTAGTGTTTTGTATTTGGCTTTATTTGTGATACAAGGCCTTTGTCCCTAGCACAGATGATCAAGAGTTGGTAGTCACTTTAGGTTTCCTTAATCAGCATTTTTCAGAGTATTTGTCTGGGTTGCATTAGTTCCATGATACACTGGGTCCGGTAGGGGAAAAGAAAGGGAGTGAGAGATGGAGGGAAGAATTTTAAGATGTAGAGTTTTGAGAAAGTCCATTTCTTACCCTCCTCTTTTGGAGGCTGACTATGATATTAGCATACATAAATCAGATCTACTCAATTTCTTAAACTTAGTATACCACAATCATGTTTGTCCTAATATCCCTTAGAGGTTCATAGATATTAAACTTTCCCCAATACCTTGGAAATTGTCACCTTGAGTGACTGGCACAGCATTGCCAAAGTGTGATTAGCATGGAATGCCAAACCTAAAGCCTTTCTGTCAATCTAGAAGGTTAAGTCTATGGCGTCTGCCTTGAGACTGTTTCTGGATTAATGATCAAGCATATACTTTCAAAAGATTAAACTCACCTTCTCCCTTTGGAAGACACTATATCTACTCCTCCATGACACCCTATGTGTTCTGATGTATCACCCTCTCAGGTGGGGCCTTATTCTTTTCCCTCACTGGTAAGAAATCTGAGCTCAGAGAGGAGAACCACTTGCCTACATTATACAGCTGGGAAGTGACAGGACTTCAATTGTTTCCTTATTCTGCCTGGTTGCTCCACCCCAGCCCTCTTGATTCACAATAGTGTTGGAAGCTACCATCACCTTGCCTCCATGCTGGGTAATTCCAGGGAGTAAGAATTTGTGGGGAGGAGGTAAAGACAAACATTAATTTGTAATTTACATAAAAACTAATAGACTACACAGTCATCACCTAACCAACAGTTATATATAATTTTTTTAAAGGAACAACAGCCCAAAGCACTTCCTTATTGGACCAGATCTTTACACACTGATTCTCAATCTGATGGACACTGACCACAGAACTGTATAGGTCACTGAGCCAGACCCACTAAATAGCTCCCTCCTCTCTTCCACAGCTAGAAAATCTTTTCTCTTCTACCAGAAAGTGCAGCTGCATGCTACTTTCAAGACCCCTCAGCTATATCTGGAAGAAACAAAATGATTTTACCAGAGCATGTCAACAACCCTTAAAATAGAAATCTGAAGTATTACAAGTGACAACTCTCGAATTGTAGAAAGACTCAAAAGCAGGAGCTTTCTTTGTCTCAGGAGACAGGTTGGTGCTGCCTCCCTCTGAGGGAAGCTTACAACACAGGATGGGAACGTCAGGTGAGAAATGGAGAGCACGTTTCTTTGATGTAGACAATGAATTAATCTCAGCTGCATAAAAACCACAGATTTTACACTGTAAAGGAAGAATCTGGACAAATGGCGTGATTTATTTCCACCTAAGGAAGTGCTCACTGTGATGACAGATTCACTGTTTTTTAGTTGGAGGAATTATAGCTTGAGATCATTCATGGTTTTGCATGCTAATTAAGAGACTTAATGCCCCAGCCTGGACATTTTTTTAGATTTTGTGGGAAAAAAAAAAAAAAAAAAAAAAAAAAGAATCTACAGCTATGATGAACACTTCCTAAGAAAAGGAATTCATAGTACAGGAAGTCCATGAGTCCTTACGTGAGTGATAAGATGCTCCTAGGAAGGAGAAGAGATGTCCAAGGAGCCAGAGGGGGGAAAGGCAGTCACTACAGCATGCTACTGACCTGTCATAGTCAGTATAATGAGAATTAAATTATGATTAAAGAAGACTATCAAGTAACTCACTCAACACAGTACATAGCACATAGTAGGCACTCAATAAAGATGAGAGATTCCAGAGTTCTGGTGAAGCAATAAATCATCAGGTGGACCACTTCGGAGCATGGTGGCAGCAGATGGCACAGGAGGTGGCAAACTGTGGCACAGATCACTGCTACCTGTGGAACATGAACCCCCTCTGAGAGGACTCCCTGTGAGTGCTTTGCCCTCATTTTATTTGAGTTCCAGTTTCTTTACCTATACAATGAGATCACCACTGACCCTGGCAGTGGTTAGAGGAGGATCCCTATACAAATGAGAAGGGAGCAAACTCACTCAAGTGACTACTATGGGTTGAATGCATTGTGTTCCTCAATCCATGTTAGAACCTAATTCCCAGTATGACCCTATTAAGGGGGGGTGCCTTTGGGGAGATGGTTAAGTTCTGAGCACTCCACCCTCATGAGTGAGTGGAGGTGTTGCTCTTATAATAGGTGGGGAAGGACATGCCCTCGTCCCTTTGCCCTCTGTCTCTTCTGTCATGAGAGGACACAATGTTTGCCCCTTCTGCCATGTGAGGATGCAGCAAAAGGTGCCAACTTGAAAACTGAGATTTTGCCTTTGCCCGGCACTAAATCTGCTGGTGTCTTGATCTTGGACTTCTCAGCCTCAATGAGAAATAAATTTCTGATGTTTATAAACTATGTACACCACAGTATTTTGTTATAGCAGCAGGAATGGATGAAGAGGCTCCTTCCAGTCAGGTATGGGGGTGCATTCCTGTAATCCCAGCAGCTTGGGAGGTTGAGGCAAGAGAATATCAAGTTCAAAGTCTGCCTCAGCAATTTAGTGAGGCCCTAAGCAACTTAGCAAGACCCTATCTCTAAATTGAATATAAAAATGGTTGGGAATGTGGCTCAGCGGTTACACAGCCCTGTGTTTAATTTCTGGTAAAACAACCAAAAAACCAAACAAATAAAAAAGAATCTTCTTTCATTGTACTTGTTCATTATTACTTATTTACTTTGACTATGTAGTTCTCACATTGTCCACAATGCCTTATCTTCCATTGTTTAAATTAAAAAAAGAAGAATTCAAAGTGAAATCAGTGTTTATTCACCATTTAAGTCTCCCCGCTCCCACCTCTTCTGTTGAGTTCTACCTTAGCTAAGGTACTGCACTCGTCCTAACACAAGGCTAATTGCTTTCCCCTTTTCTGTACTCTCCCTGTAGGTAATCTGGATCTTTACTCATGCATAGTTCTTTGTTCAACTGCTTGTATCACTAATTTTCATTCATTGACTTTACTAATTTGATTGGAATACTAATTTGATTGGAATTTTGGGGGCAAGGACAATCCTGCTATTTCTAGCCCCAGCTCCTGACCTGAATGTACAATTGCTACATAAGAATGTTTGAATAAATGAATAATTGGAGTATTTATCTCTCATCTTGAATTCATGAGATTTATTACATCTCTCTGAAGAGTTCACTCCTTACTCAATAAACATGTATATTAGTTTAGCTTTCAGAACACTTTGCACTGTTTTTCCATTGAAGAAGCTATTTTCACAAAAACAAAGGGAAATAAAACCTTAACCATTATTCTGAAGAACAGCATACATTCTTTTCTCTCCTGGGGCCTCAAGAGCTTCCTTCTTGGCTTAGCATGGAGCAGGCACAAGGTTCCCTCACAGATAGGCAACGCATCACAAAAGAATATTGTGTGCAGTCCTTTAATGAAAATGACAACGATATCCAGATCTGATGTTCCAGAAGCTGAGAGGGAGGAGAGCACTGGAGGCAGGGCATCTCTTTTCCAAGACATAAGGACATGCAAAGCACTCGTGTGCCACACGGTTCTAAGAGGTGGCACACATAACTCTTCTTCACAGAAACTCTCCTCATTTCATTTTCAATGCTGGGGACTGAACTTGTGGCCTTGCACATGTTAAGCACATGCCCACTGAGCTACACCTGCAGGCCCCACCCCATTTTGAACATGATGACAATCGAGCACAGAAAGGTTCAGTAATTTGCTGCGGATTACTCACCTAGTAAATGTCAGAGCAGGGATTTGAACTTGGCAATGCAGCTCCAGAGGCCCTGCTTTGCAACTGTAATAGTTTATTAGCTCTTGGATATGACAACCTTGAGAGTTCAGTTATTATTATCTATAGTGTAAAAATGGAGAAGCTGAGATTCAAAGAGACTCAACGTGAAAAAGTCCATCAGTTCACATGAAGGAATGCACAATTCAAATGGAAAGTCTGCTTGATTTCAAAGCCTACATGCTTGTCATGATACTACTGGGGCCTCCTGCACAATCTTTTCTATCCTTCTCACAAGTTTAGTGGAAGATGATTCATTATTTTCTATGCTGAGCATGTTGCTCAGCTCTACTATAGAACATGGGGCTGCAATTTTACTCATGAAGAATTTCTCTGGTCTCTTCTCCATATGGAAATCAGATTTCCAGATATCCAGAGCTCACTGAAGTCTTCTCCACAAATATTGATCTGTTGCCTGCTGGATGCCAGGCACTGTACAACCCACAGTGAACTCAGTGTAGATCTTCCCTAAGGTTTTCTCAGCCCTTGCTGAAAACATAGGCCCTCAACCATGGAGATAGGACGTGAAGGAAAATCCTAAATCCCAGAGTCCTAATATAACAGTGGTACTTCTGAACATGGAATTATAACTAAAAGGCAATATCCTGCCAGAAATGCTAAGAAGTCTGTGATAATGATGATTAGTTGCCTAGGAGTGGGAATTAAGGGTCTTGAATTCACTCCTTGCACACAGAGGACTAGGAGATGTGCTTGCTAGACAACAGTGCCTGCTGACCCACATCAGCTCAGCTGTCCTCTCCCATAATGAGGCCAAAGAAACCACCAGGACCACTCTCTGTGTGAGGTGTGGCCCTATCATGACTTCATCGTTCACATCACATCCCTGCTGAGATGACTTGCTGATGTGAGGGGCTTCCTGCCCTACACCTTCCCCTCAGGTCAGAGTTCATGATGTGCACAGAGACAATGTCTGTCATTCTTCCCAGAGCCTCAGAAGCCCTATTATTAGCAGCTCAGCCATATGGCATGCAGACCAGAATGACTATGTCTCATCCCACCTGATTTTCTCTTCAGAAGGACCAACCTTAATTAAAAGAGGACAGCAAATCCCCAGATCAGACAAATTCCCACTTTGACTATAAAACCTGAGGAAGTAACATTTTTAAGAAACCTTTTGGAATCCTGGAATGAAAGGTAGGTTATTGAAATGATTGATCTTCACCTGTTCTCAACTCGGCCTACCAAAGGAGGATGGGGTATGGAAGGTCCGCAGCATAGCAGAGGCAGCCTGGGCTCGGAACAGGAACAGCAAAGCTGACAGCTGTGCTTTTCTGCACCAAGCACCCTGGGAAAAATCAACGCCTGGGCAGCCCCGCTGCCATCTGTGGAGTTTCTGCTGCAGACAGGTTATTTATAGAAACTTGTTTGTGCAAAGCCAATATTTACCTGTCGGGGTTGTCAAAATTTACAATTCATCTGTGCCATTAGCCTGCTGTTTCCCCTTCAATAATGGAAATTTTCATCACCAGGAAGGGAGACTGGGGGCACCTAGGAGGGCCACGCTCCCCTCCCAGGAGGTGAGAGGATGAGGGGTATGAATGGTTACAGGATAAGTGTATCCATTGTCCAAGTGGCCACTGGCCACTCCCACTGTGCTCCTTAGATGACGTCTTGTCAGGATGATAAAATGGAATTCTCCCAATCATTTCTTTGTGGCTGAAGCTTCAAAGACACACCTAGCTAAAACCAGGATGACATTTTCTGCAACAACCTCTGTGTTGTGTTTTTCTATGACTTCCAAAGGAAGATTGTTATTAGGGTAAGCCTGAGGGGCCAGGTTGCTCCCCCATAAAACCCCACTTTCTTCTGAAGCCAGGAGGAGCTTTCATTTTCACTGCAAACAACCATCTTGTCTACCTCTCTGATTATCCTTGTGAGTCTTTTGTGAATCATTTTCTTCTGTATATTATGTCTTCAATGCAGGTGCACAGTGCCAGGCCTTCCTTCCCCTCTCCCTCTCCACCTTCTGTCTCAATGTTGCCATTATTCAAAAGACTTATCATTTTACCTAATACTTAAGACTCCAATTTTGTATCTCCAGCCCACCTCCCTGAGCTTTCCTCTGTAGACTCTCTAGCTTTGACCAAGACAATATCTTCTATTTGGACTTACCTAAAGCATCTCCCTCAAGTTCATATGCTAAACTCATCTTCTCTTTCCCCAGTTCTGGTTTTCTCCTACTTCTCTATTCTCTATCTATAGATAGAGGCTGACTATCTCTTATGAGGCACTTGTGACCAGAAATGTATCAAATTTCAAATTATTTGGATTTTGAAGTATTTGCATGTACATAAGATATCTTAGGGATGGGATCCAAGTCTAAACACACTATTCATTTATGTTTCATTTACACATTATACACATAGGTTGAAGGCATTTTAAACTTTTTAAGGTACCTGTATTTTGATTTTGACCTGTCACATGAGATCGGGTGTAGAAGTTTTCCACTCATGGCATTATGTCAGCTCTCAAAACGTTTTGGAGATTTTAGATTTTCGAGTTTAGTTTATGGATACTCAGTGTACACCAAATTTCATCCAGAAATCATTCTGAATTTCTTATTCTCCAATTCAATCTCAATCACACCTGAATCTATTGAGTCCACATTCTAACCAACTATTGACCCCATTCCAATTTGGGATTATAACATTAATTGAGGTCTCTATCATCTCAAGCTTAGATTTGGCAATAGCCTCCTCAACTGGCCTCTCCTCCAGTGATCTTTGTTTTATCAAAGTATTCTCTTTCTAAAGCACAAATCTGATCGTGTCTCTTCTAGGCTTACCATGGTTCTGTGGTCCACAATGACCTCAGGTCAAAGCCTGAACTCCACAGCACTTTATATAAGGCCCTTCCCACTGACCCCAGCCCCTCACTCACTCACACTCTGACCAGTGACCAGGAAGTGTTCTCCATCTCTCTGGCTTCCACAAACAAGGCCACTGTGCTATGTCTGCCTGGAATGTCCATACCTGTACCCTTACCTGGAGATTCTTCTCATGGCTGAACCCCTTCTCCTTTATGATGTGTCCCAAGTACATTTAATTAAATAATATGGCAAATTTCATGAAGGTAGAGATCAAAGTACAGAAGACAAGCAAACACTTGTCTATAAAACACTTGTCTATGTTAAGTGAGGCATTGTACATTCTTTGATTTGTTATCCCCAACTTCAATGACATCATGCAGAAGATGCTCAATAAATGCACTTGGAATAGAGAAGTGGTAAAAAGCATAACTTAAATCAACAGGTACTTTATTCTATATGAAATATTCATCTTAGATCACCTTATAAGCACATTAGTGGGCATATACTTTTTTCTTTAAAATTGATAAGATGGACAATGGAAGCTGGGGTTGCTTCCTTGTACTTATGGGGAAACTGAGGGATCCAGAGGCAACATGCTGGACCTGACTTCACATAAGGGTGTGCGGAAGAAGCCAGACTCCTTCAGCCAGCTCCTTCTGGTCTAAGGGGAAGATTCAGTATTTGGTTAGTATGTCAGTCATGCACTAGGCACTTTGCATACATTATCATTTTATCCTTACAAAAGTTCTACAAAGCAAATGATTTTATCTCCCTTGTGCAGATGAAGAAACTGAGGTTCAGAAAAATTAAAATAAATTATATAAACGTGAGCCACATAGTGACTAGCCTTCTTAAGAACAATAACTTCATCCATAGAAATACAATGTCTACCATTTATGGAGCACTCTGTGCTAGGAACTGTTTGAACCACTTTAGATTATCTCATTTTTTCCTCATAATTCTATGAATCTCTGCTATGAAGAAGGAAATGGAGATCAAACTCAATCCTCACTGCTCCTAACTTGTACTCTTAACCATGACTCTACATCAAGATGGAATTTGTATCTCACATTTCCATCACAGTGCAAGCCTCTAGCACATGTTCTCCATAGAAGACCCTGGTCACTCTTCAAAACCCTCATGACAGGGTTTTTCACTCCATCACAGAGAGGCCTATTTTAATCTACCTTATATAATGGGGACTCCACCACTGAACTATAAGCTCCCTGAGGTTGGAGACCACCTGATTCCCCTCTGTCTTCCCCATATTGCCTTGCCTTGTAGCTGGCCTGCAGATGAAGGATGATAGACATTTGCTGATTTTCAGAGAGACTTACACAAGAGCTGGAATTTCAGGTGGGATTTTACCTCGTCTCTTCATCTAGTTCCTCTGATGATGTCCAGCAGAAGAGCACCCTTTTCCCACATGTATGGCCATTTCCTCTTTTAATGGCAGGCATCAGACTATGCTTTCTGGATCTGTACTCCTCACGTGGTCTAGCCCAGCATTCCTCAATCTTGGCAGTACTGGCAAAGGTAATTCTTTGTTGTGAGGACTATCTTATGCATTGGATGATGTTCAGCAGCAACCCTGGTCTCCACCCACTTCCTGTCAATGGCCCCCTCTTTCCACTCAGTTGTGACAAACACAAAACCAACTCCCAATATTGTCAAATATACTACCCCAGGTGAATCCTTCCCCTCATTTCTGAATTACTGGTTGTTTTAGCCAGTTTTTTAGCTTCTGGGACTAACCAGCATAACTGTAGAAGAGGAAAAGTTGATTTGAGGGCTCATGGTTTCAGAGGTCTTAGTCCTTAGAAGGCCGGTTCCATTCCTTGGGGCTCAAAGTGAGGCTGAACATCATAGAAGAAGAGTATGGCAGCTTACATGGTGATCAGAAAGAAGAGAGACTCCACTCACCAGATGCAAACATATATATCCCATAACCACGCCTCAATTCCCACCTTCTCCAGTCACACCCTACCACTTCAGTTAGTCCCATCAGGGATGAACTCATGGATTAGGCTAAGGCTATAACCCAATCTTTTCTCTTCCAAACCTCCTCACATTATTTCACATGTGAGCTTTTGGGGGACACCATATCTAAACCATAACACTGGTCTAGCCTCATTCAAAATACCCAGATATCATGAACATCCTTCCAAAGCAAATCCTCAGTCATACTGGCTAAGTTGGTTCAACTTCTTTAGATTTAGTTCAAGGCTCTTTGGATCAGAGTTTCCATGTTCTATGTTTTCCCCATCTCATTACATTTGCCCTGTACAGCCCCATCTATCTCACCACTTTTCTCAGATTTACATCTAGAATATGCAGCCTACTGATACCCAAACATGCACTGTAAACAAGGGACAAGGAGCTGTGCAAGAGGCACCATCAGTAAGACATCCTGGACAGCTGGAGATGGCAAACTCCTGACTGGGTAGACTGACTGGTATGCTCATTCTTGATGGGTATGAAAGACAGAGGGGATGTTTCCTACAGCCTCATAAGCAAGACTCAGGAACTGAGCAGTCCACCTTCTCTGCAGGAGAAGAGGAGAGTTTAAAAATCTGTTTTCTTCCCTATTCCCTCCTGTAGTTCACTCTTCACAGTGGGTGATTGCTCAAAGGGTCACTCATCACAGAGCTATAGATTTCTCCAATTTCCTCTCCTGCCCCTGGCCACTCTTGTCTTCTGCTTCTTTTTTTTTTTTTTTTTTTTTTTTTTTTTTTGGTTCAGCCCCCACTGAATTCTTGGGCTGTCTGTGCTTCATGGCTCTAGGCAATTTATCTCTCCTTCCTACTTTTATCCATCCTACAGTGAAAGTAACAATAGACACCTCAGGCAAGGCTGGGACAAACTCAGTCCTTTTTGAATAGGAATGCTGCTCTTCATGCAGACATGAAAATTTAGGTATTCCTCAAATTTCACTGCACAAGACACCATGCTATATAGGGACAGAGCCCTATGGAATCAGCCCAGTGGCTCCCTTGCTCAGGGGTCTGAGACAGACAGAGGATGTAGCCTATGAACAAATCTGAGGATGGGCTCCAAGAAGCTAATTCAGGGATTATAACCTGAACACATTAGGGAGATTTGAGAGACAGGGTGCTCTCCAAAGCAGAAAGTGATACCTCCATCCACCCAGTTACTCAGGTCAGACATGAGTCTCTCTTCAACACCACCTCACCTATTTCCAATCCATCAATGAGTCTTTTTGAACTTCTTTCTAAACAATCCAAGGATTACTTTCTTACTTCTTTTTATACTGTAGCCACTTGGACCAGGACACCAAGATCTTGGACCATGAATTTGTCTCCTAAAAGCCTCTTCAACTTATTGTGGAATTACCAAGATCATCTTAGACCATGGCATAGCATTGTTTAAAACACTTCAACAGCCTCTCACTTGAACTACGTTAGGTAGTTCTATAAAAACATGCATGCTATGGTTGGGTGCTGAATATTCCTCAAAGGAATATAAAGACTTGGTCCCTGGGGTGGTGGTATTGGAGGGTGTTATGTGCATTAAGAGTTGGGGTCTTATGGATCATTGGGGTGTGCCCTCAAAAGGATTGGGGGAACCTGCCCATACTTTGTCTCTGTTATGATTTGGATGTGAGGTGTCCCCCAAAAGCTCATGTGAGATAATACAGAAAGGTTCAGAGAAGAAATGATTGGGTTGTAACAGTCTTAACCCAATCAGTGAATTAATCCCTGATGGGTCTAATTGAAGTGGTAGGTGTGGCTGGAGAAGGTGGGAATTGGGGCGTGGCTATGGGGTATATATTTTGTATCTGGAGAGTGGAGTCTATCTGCTTCCTGATGATGCAAGATGCTTCCCTCCACCACCCTCTCCTGTCATGATGTTCAGTCTCACCTTGAGCCCCAAGCAATGGAGCCTGCTGTCTATGGAAACTGTGGGCCCTCAAATAAACTTTTCCTCCTTTAAAATTGTTCTGGTCAGATCTTTTAGTCACAGGAGTGAAAAATCTGACTAAAACATTCCCTCTGCTCTGGTTCAAGGTGTGACTATTTGTTCCTACATCACTCTTGCCATGATTTTCCTCTGCTTGCTGCCCTCACCAGAGGCAAACCAGTGGGACCACTAATCTTGGACTCTGAACCTCCAAAACTATGAGCTAAATGAACTTTTTTCTCATTATAAAGTTAGGGGCCTTGGGTGTTTCATTGTAGTAATGCATAACTGACTAATATACCACATGATCTGATATCCGCATCACCACCAATATCTTCTGCCACTCTCTCCACCCACCCAATATGGTCTTGTTTCAGTTCCTTGAGCAAGCCAGTTTCTTTCCAATCTGTTCTTCTGTACTCTCTGCCTGGAATGTACTTTTGTACTTACATGGCTGCCTACTTCTTATCATACAATTGCAGCCTGAATCAGTGGCTCTCAAACTGGTGTGGCCACTAGAACTTCAAGGGCTCACATAGACTACTGGGTCCCACTCCAGAGTCTCTGATGAGTCAGCAGTTGAACAGGTCCAAGAGTCTACATTTTGAACAAGTTCCCAGGCTCTGCTGATGGTCCTGGTCCAGGAACAAAAGTCTTCTCTGACAGCACTATTTGAAATCATATCTGTCCATCCCTAATAATCTGTCTCTGTACCTTTTTTGTTTACTCATAGCATTTCTTATACTTGAGGACTTGTTTACTCTTCTGTTGTGCTTTTGCATCTCTTCTCTGCTAGAATGTTGATTTCATAAGGGCAGAATCATACTTCTTTCATATCGTATGTCCCCAGATGCTGGTGCAGGTCCTGGTACATAATAGGTAATCAATAAATGTGTATTGAAGAATGACTGAATGAAGGTTAAAGGCAAAAGCAAAGAACTGAACTCAAAGATATTTATGTGGAAATTGGTAGGACATGAGAAAAGGAGATGGCTGGAAACCAGGCAGGAAGGTCTGTCACCAGCAGGATGTCCCCAGATGGATGGGGGGCAGTGACTGATGAACAGGGCTGTCATACTGGCAAACCCACTCCACACAGATGCTCGGTGGCATGCTGAGGCCCATTTTCACTCTGGGGGTTTGCCATTTGGCTCAGTGTGGAGCACAAATCTTGAGAAGAAGCTACCAGAGGATCCAAGGATTTGAAAGGAAATCAGTCAAAGAGGACATCTGAGGCCCTTTAATTAAATGTTCTGCTTAGTAACCTCTTAGTGATCTTTCCCTGCACCCAGTAGGGCAAACACAGCACCTGGCCATGGGAGGTGAGAGACAGTGAGGGAGCAGGTAACCCGAGCAATGGAGGCATTCTAATGAAAACCACGGGAGAACGAGCTGGGTAGGGAGAGGACAGCAGTGAAAGATGACACTAATGAATCTCACCCAGCTGTGCAGGTTTACTTGATTAATGCCCAGCACAGAGCACATGTTTGATTAATAAGGCAGCACCTCCATATCATCAGCTAACCTTCTGAAGCTCCCAGGTAAAAGAGGGCTCTTGACAAAGGGATGGGGACACTTTCAAGCAAGGTTCAAAGAAAAAGAATCACTTTAGACTCAGTTATGAAAATAAAAGGAGGGAAAGTGGGAATTGTAATGATGCTTTAAAAAAAGAAAGAAAAAAAAAAAAAAAAAGAAAAGAAAACCTCAGTACATTGTTTTCTATCACAGAAAGTCTTACCAGAGGTCAACTTCCATAAGAGAAATTCTATGGGTGTGTGGACAGCTGGGGAGGAAATAAACACACAGAGGACCCAGGAGGCCTGGAGCAGCTTCTGTTCTGAGAGGGGACAGATCTTTCTGTTGTTCCCAAAGCATTTCTGAGGGGACATCAGTGCACAAGTTCCTGTTCTTCTATTGTTGAACACCCCTGAGAATGTCTCAATATAATGACATCGGGGTGCCAAACGATGGAAGATACCGCTCTCTCGACATAGAGAAGACATCACACAAAAGCCCCCAATTAACTGGGCAAATATTTTTAGGGCTGCAGCTAATGTTTAAAAGTTCCAACTGTTACAATAGATTAGACCAATGCGTTCATCACACAAGTAGATTAAATTCAATGTAATTAAATTAGAATGAATAGTTATGCAATATTTTTTTAAAACGATCTCTAATTCTACTATTTACCGAAAACCACTGCTAAAGGTTTTGGTGCTTATCTTCCTAAGTTTTTCTAAGCATAGGTTTAGTATCATATGGTACCTTTTGTTTTTAAACTTTTTAATGTAACAACATAAACACGTTTTCTTATATAAGTTATGATGCTTACATATCATTATCTTTTAAATATAAAACAGTTTTCTATGTATGGAACTGTTCTCCCATTGTTGAACATGTAGGTTACTTCCAATGTTTGCCTGTAGGAAATGAACCCACTGTGAGACTTGCAGCTCATATTGTGTATGTACTGCACATTGCTGAATGAATGACCCTTCCATTGCCCATTCCTATTGCACATTCACTATGATGTGGTGTTGTGTGTATGTTGGTCATTTCGATGGAAATTTTAAAAGGAAGAGAATGAAATGTTATGATCCAAAATTACCTTCTTTATTCAGAAGCTAATGTAGTATTCTCCCCTTATCTGTGGTTTTGCTCTCTGTAGTTTTGAGTTACCTGAACCAACTGTGGTCTGAAAATATTAAATGGAAAATTCCAGAAATAAAAAATTGATGAGTTTTAAGCAACTTTCTTTACAGTACACCATTAGAATGGTTCTGTTTTATTATTAGCTATTTTTGCTAATCTCTTATTGTTCCTAATTTAATTTATAAATTAAACTTGATCATAAGTGCATATGGAGAGGAAAAAACATAGTGTATCTATGATTTCGAGTATCCCCTGGGTGGGGAGGGGGTCTTGGCATATATTTCCTGAGGATAACTGTCTTTTAGTGAAAACTTAAATATGGCTTTTTGCCGTCAACTCCATGCCTACTCCTCAGTCCCTTTACTTTGACTTCTAGACAGGTTTTCTAAAGACACTGTTGTTCTCAGAAGTGCATCAGTGCACAAGTTCCTGGGAGGCCAGAGCTAAGCGTGGTCCAGACAGCAGACCCCACACAGCAGGCTCACACAGAGCATCAAGCTCCCTGCCACACTGCTTCATCTTCATGGCAAAGCTGTGAGTTCCATATGTCATCCTCATTTACAGTTGAGAAAACAGAGACTTAGAAAGCAAGGGAATTGCCAGAGGTCCCAGAACCACTAAGTATCAGAATTAGAATTCAGGTAACTTCCACTGCATCACAGATGTTTCCTTCAGGCAAGAAGGAGGAGGAAGCAGACGGAGGAGAGGAGGCTTCAGAAGGCAGTTAGACTGATTTCCACTCAGGGAGACTGCTGACAAAGAAGGGTCCACTGGGTGGGAGGCAGCAGCAGGGAGCCAGAGGGTCCGAGCCTATGCAGCTCTTGAAAAGGGCTGGGAAGCCAGGAGGAAATCATGTCTTTAATCCTTTACGCATACACAACGGTAGGAGTCAGGAAACGTGCATGCCCTCTTCCTTTGGTGCAAGATAACATGGCTACCCTCCGCTGTGGAGCCCATCAAAGAGGACCCTCAAAAGCTAAACAGGGGTGTCCACACTTCCAGAAGGCAAGAATTCAAGGTCTCCTAGGCCCAGCAATTCTTGGCCTGATTTTATCAAATGCATATATCTTTGAAGATCTTTTAGGACAGTTTCTTTAAAAAATTCCACCTACTTTGGAATCTCATGGGATGCTTGCTAAAAATATAGATTCCTAAACCCTATCCTAGTCCTACTGAATCAGAAATCCTGGAGGTGGTTCCCAAGATTTGACATTTTCACGAGCTTAACAGGTAAGAGATGTTTTCAAAGCTTGAGAATCATTCTTAAATTCATCCCACAACCTGTGACTCTGAGGCTATAATAAAGCAGAGTTTTAAAAGTACACTGAGAGATTAGCATGATCATCTGCTCTCATTTCTATTGTGCTTTATGGCACATCAAGGGGTTTTCTCATGTTCCACAACATGAGAAGGGCAACAGATGAGCCTCAGGACAACTCGTCACCTCCCCTACACAGAGAAAGGAATGGGCCCCAGGAGGCCAAGAGACTTGAATCTAAGGGCACATGGCTCTTAACTGGTTCCTTAGGAAATCAACCCTCCTTTTCTGACTCACATCTCTGCTTCTTTTCCTACACCATCTTATCTCTCTTCCTTTTCATTATTGCACCCTTTGATCCCCATTCACCAAAAGTTGGAGAATCCATTTTCAAGAACAAAGTCCAAAGTAAACATCCTTGGAAAAACAAGGAACTGAAGAAGAATAAAACCTTCCTTTACAAAAATATCCACTAGACGAATTACTTCATCATGGAAAAATGGTTCGATTCCATATTAGTTCAGTACAGTAATCTAATACCTGAATGGCTTAGAGTGTGTAAGTAATGAACAAAAATCAGTGTCCTCCATAATATCTTGAAAACATATTTATTTTAAAAAGTTCTCTCTAGATGTGTCAAAGGTAGGGTGCCAAGAATCAGTCAGGGTCTTTTCTAAGGATCCAGTTCACCAGGGACTTCTTTCTGCCCCTTGCTACCTCCCCAGGTTCCCAAAGGCCACCTTAGTCATGCTGTCACTCCTGTGCTCAGGCTCTTGCCTCATCATTGAATTCCCTTTCTGATGCTCTCTGCCCTGTTCCTATACATAATGGATGACAAATTATTCAATTATGTCTGAAAGTCCAGTTCTAACATCTCAGTTCTTCCTAGGTTCCCAGCTCTCCCTCCCACCCATCTCCCACCCACTCTGCTTCCTCATCAAGGCAACAAACCGTTCCCAAGTCCTCTATTTAAGTCTCAGGCTAACTTAACAGGGTTAATGGATTACATGTCTCTCCCTCTGCTAGACTATTCCCCTTAGATAAGATTTTTTTTTATACCGCTATCTCTTATCACAGTGTCTGATGCACAATAGGTGCCCAGTTCAAATTTATTTATCTCCATATCTGCTCTAAAAACCTTCTCTTATCTAGGGTGTCCTTAAGGCTATAAACATTTCTATTCAGGAATAAGTCAGGACAAAATCTATACTTCTCTTCAAATTCTGAATTTGCCTTCTTCTCTTTTGAATGAAAATCATTAAGTCAGAAACTTTCGAAACAAGGCCTTGTTCTCTCCTATATCCAAGAAGTAATTTTAGACCCAAATGCCATCAAATCAATCAATGTGTTATATGTTTGTAAAGGACAATTCTGAAATGGGCTAGATTGCATATAGGAAAAAGGTCACTTTGTTCAACAAGTTTTATTTTACAGCTCCAAAAGTCACCCAGGCGTACAAGAAAACTAATTAGACTTTAAGACTACCAAGTGAGGCTATCTTGTGACAGCCAGTAGTGATAAAGTCTTTTAGTAGATGCTGAAGAAACCACCATCAAAAACATGTTTTTCCTACATAAAATTCATCAGTTGGGCAATTTTTCAATGACTACTTTGAAATGGAAAAAGCAAGAAAGCTGAACTTATAATAGGTAAATAATGAGTAGTCTATGGATTTGATTATAATGCAGAAAAAAAAATGGCAAGAAATCATTAGCTGAAGCAAGTTCCCTTCATAAGTATTGCTTCACAAGTAAGCAAAGTATTGCCCTTACATAATAACTATTCCTCTGGTAGTCTGAGTTTCCTGAGTCCAAAATGTTCAGTGGTGAGCAAAGAAAAATATCATTTCCAAGTTATGTTCCATGGTAATGTCGATTTCCCACCAACTGTGATCTCCCAATGAGATAGCCAAAGCTATTTAAGTGCTGTCAGCCTTGTTTCTGTGGAGAGGATGGCACCAGTTCTTTTCCAATGTAAATGCGAAGTGTTCTCCATGAAAACAGTATTTGTTGAAGCATTCAACCAACCTAGTAATTCTGAAATACATTCAGTCTAAGACCCCAGTCACAGCATGGTAATTTTCCAATCTAGAGAAGATAATGGACAATTGAAGAAGCATGGTTTCCGGAAACCTTAAGGTTGCCCTTGACAAAATTGAGGCATTGGCTCTGCGTCCCTGACAATCATTAAGAGCTCTGCAGCCCCTGCTAGACCCCCTCTCCCTGGCCACCAGAAAGGTTACATCCTGCCCTTGCTTCTGCTGCAATTCCTACTCTCTCTCCTCCAGTCCTTTCCATCTCCTTGCGAGAACCCACAAAGCAACTCCATTTAGTACCACGTATTCCACTCTGAGACCTCACCAGAATCAGCTTGTCCTCCCATTCCTGTATATTTCAGCCAGGGGCAGGAGGCCAGGACTCCATCCAGCTCACTCGATAGCACCAATTCTCGCAGACCTACACTCCCAAAGACTCTGCTTACTCCCTCATCTAAGCTCTTCTCCCCTTTTCTCCACTATCACCAAACCTTTGCAGGATGACCTCTGGGACTCAGGGCCTGTCCTCAGTAAATTCTCCTGCATGGTCTCCAAGCATTTGCTTCTATTTCTTGTCCTAATAGAAACCTGACTGACTCTCCAGGTGATTGCTGTTCTCTCTCAGTCTTCTCAAGATTTTCCTCCCACACCCTAGTTACTAGTGATCTTGGAAGTTGTACTGGTGTCCTCACTCTTCATTGATCCTTCCAGACCACCATCATTTCTACAACCCAGCTGCTTGCCAGCAGACTTTTCTATCCATGATTCCTCCTTATGTTTCATAATCTTCTTTTAGTTATAACATAATTCATTGAAGATTTTCTTGCCTTGCCTTCTTGTTATCAAGATTATTAATTTCAGTGTCCTCCACAGATGATCCCTCCAAGGTCTAGCTTCTCAGTTCCATAACCTCCTCCACTTGCCCTTTAAAACTTCCTTCACCAACCTTGGCTGCGTTTGGATCCTAAACACTGTTATTTCCAATACAGAACTATCATTAAAGTTTCAGGCTTACAAGCACTGCCTCATGTCCAATTCACTCTTTCTAGTATCTCCAATGCAAAAAAATCTTTGATCCTACTGATCTGTGCTATCACCACCTTTTCCCTTGCCCTTCACTTCATTCATGTCTCCACTTTTTTCTTTACCTAACTTCTATTCTAATCACTCCTGTTATATCCACTCCCAAATCCTAGCCCTGCAACCCTTCATATTTGCCTAGTAAAACACTGACCTTACTTAAGTCCTACTCTCTGCCTCCCCTCATCTGAACAACTCAACAAGGCTGAAGGAAAGAATACGATGGTGCCGTGTAGTCTCATTTTAAGTTTATGACCTGAACTACCAAGTGTGTTCTTCATTGGTTCAAAAATCTTACTGTGTTTGCCTAGCTGATTCACTCTTCAGATGATCATGTCATGGCTTCTGCTCCACTCACAAACCTCCAGGGCCCCTGCCTTCCCTTCTCATTTTTCATCATGTAACTTTGATTCTCATTTCACCAAGAAACTAAAACTGATCTTAAGGGAACTCCTCTAATCAAGCAGTGAATGAGAGCTGAAACTGTTTTAACCATGGGCACAAATGACCTCCCTGAGACCAAATGTGGCAATTCCGATCTTCATTTTACAATAGCCCTTGAAACTGCCTCCTCTTACAGAGGCTTCCTTTTTATGGCATTCATAACACCATCTATTTATTTATTTTTGATATTGTTGTTGTTTTTATGCTTTCTCCCCTCAGCATCTCCTTCTCAGTTTTCTTTGCTAGGTTTTCCCTCAGCTGTGGGGTTGGCCCTTGGTCCTCTTCTGTCTTCACTCACCCTTTAGGTGATCTGACCTACTACCATCTATGTGTTGATACCTCCCAGATTGCACCTCTAATCCCGAACTCTTCCTTGTATTCAGATTCATGTATCCCATTGCTTTCTCAACATCTGCATTTGGATGTCCATCTACCATCTCAAATCCAACAGCTCTAAACTTGACTCTTTCTTCCTCTTGCCTTGCCTAATCTCTTCTCTTTCCACCTGTTCCTCGTTTCCATTAATAGTGCCATCAAAACCTTGAGTCATACTGACTTCATTCATTCTCTCCCATCTGGCACTCCATCTATCATATCCAGTTAATACAGCCTATCAGCTGTACCTGTAGAAAGCCTCACAATGTAACCCCTCATCATCATCTGTAATCCTTCCACGTTGGCCTAAGCCATCATTCATTTCTTGCCTGACCTGCAGCAACAGTCTCTTCATCTGCTTCATTTCATCCTTACTCCCCTGCAGTCACAGTGTTTCAGAGATCATGGCATTTCTGGTCCTTAAAACCCTGCAAAGGTCCCCTTTCTCACTCAAAATGAAAGCTAGAGTCTTTACCATGCCTTATAAGGCCCTGCAAAATCTGGCCCCTGGCTAGGTATTTGACCCACTTCCCAATCGCTCTACTCCTTGTTCACTGCCCTCCAAACACAATCACTAATTTGCTTTTAAATTTTTATTAATTTTATTTTAACTTTTGCCTTGCTTTTATAAAAACAAAAACAAAAAAAAACAAAAAACAAAAAACATTATGTTCTTTCCCAACTCACGTCCTTTCCAAACATGCTCTTCTTTCTTTCAGGAACACTCTTCCCCAGCTGGGTTTCTGTAGCTCTTTTCTCACAGTTCAAGTTATTAACTTCCCCAGAGAAACCATTCATGAGTCTTCTGTCTCAAAAAACAACTTCATTTTTTTCCTATGACACTCTTTCTACCTGACATAATATCTCTCTGTCAAGTTCCATTAAAATATTCCTTATATCTTAAGTTTTTAAAAAAAAAACATTCAACAAATTGAAATTGACTTCTTTAAAAGGCAATTTGGAGATTCTTTGGATTTTGACGAAGATCAGTACCTATTCAATGCTTGGTTATAGATTAGTGATAGTTCATGAACAATTTGAGACAAGTTTACAAGAAGAACAAGAGCTTGCATAAGAAGGCAAGTAATTCACTGTTTCTTTCATCTAGAAAGTCTTAGCAGGAAAATGAAGTGGACTGAATTCAACAGTGCTTGATCATACACTTGATTTACATTTGGTGCAAGATCCTTATTCTGTTACAGGTCAGTCACAAAGGACGTGCTGACCAGCATTTTGAGTAACATTGATGTAGCTCATCTAGCTCTCTCTTCCCTGCAATTCTTTACTATATTTTTGAAAACTATTTTTAAAAATTTCTCAACATGGCTGGAGACAAGAGTAAGAAAGCATGCTTTCCTGACCTCAACACACACATACACATATGATATACATGTCAATGAAAACTTTGGGATACATGTATTGATGATGTGTATGAAGGGTGATGAGAAAAGATAGATATGAAAGAAGAAATAGATTTTCTGTAGAAAAGTCTATTTTCCAATGTGCACAGCATGATAATGATTTGATAAAACAGGCAGGTTAGAACAAAAGGATGTTTTCTGCTACTATAAGCTTCCTTCAGTTCCAGGATTCAATTTCTCCCTTCTGTTCTTCCTCCTTGTAGGAGTATGCTATCATTCACATGGCAGATATTTACCCTGTGCCTACCATGGACCAAGCACTGGGGACATACTGTGAATAAGATAAGAGACTGTTTTTGTGGAAATTACATCCTTGTGGGAGGAAAGACAACCAAATTGTTTTAAAATCTCATCTCTATTATTTTAGAAAGATATTAAACAGTATTAGTGACCATACAGGTTGTACCCAGTACATGATATGAAAATTAGGGAGTTTCAACCCATCAAATGACTCCAAGATTAGTGAGAAAGATGACAAAAGTAAAATAAAATGTTATTGTTGCAATATCCTTTTTAGTATCTCTCTCTCTCACACACACACAGACTTTTCTAAAAATGTCACCATTGATCCCAAGGAAATATACAACTGGTCAAAAATGTTTTCTTGATAGTTCGATGGTATTTATAAATTCCCTTTCATAGAAATACAAAGAATTTCAGGTTTTTTTCCTAAAGAACCAAAAATTTAGATGTCTTAATTGAAAAATATTAACATAATGCTTCAATAGAATTTAACTCAAAATACCCTTTGCCCTTCTGCCCCACAAAACAATCCTCTCTGCTCTGACCTTTGTTACAGCCTAACAGGACTGTAGTATTCTGCTGGAGCCAGTTTCTAATTTCAACTACCTGCTTTACTTAGCAGAGAGGCAAAAAAGATCCTGACTCAGCAGGAAAAGCTTTCATACCTCAAAAATTGTGTCACTTAATTAAATTAGGCTTCCTAAATGGAAATGATCTTCTAATCTATACTTGCAAACATGCTGCTCTTTGGCGGAATGCTTTTGAAATTTTTCCTAAAATAACCACATTGTACTGGATAATTTAAAGCCCTGGCTGAGGGAAGTTTCCATCTGTAGCTGGCCTGCTGCCCTTAGAGAGTGTTCCAAGCAGACCAGGGTGTCCACCATGCCCATCTTGGGATCTGTGAAGGGCCAAGCTGCTTGCACTACAATCAGAGAGGAGGTTTACAAAAATATAGATTCCCAGGTCTCACTCAGCCCTGCAACTGGATCCAGAAATGAAGACCCAACATGTAAAGCTGGGGAATTTGAAGTACCTAGAAAGCAAGTGGGAGCCACTAAAAATTTTGAGGTAGGGCATCATATCAGCAGATGGAAATTAAAAGGAAGTACAAAGGATGGATTAGAGTGGGAGTCAAACACACATAGAGGACAGTATTCAGGAAACTCTGTAGTGACCCAGAGTAGGTGATCAGGGTGAGATGAAAGGTGTGGGAGAAGGCAAGCATGCAGAATCAGGACGTTTTTCAGGAGGCAGAACTTAAAGAACTCAGTAACTAATTGGACATAGTAGGTATTGCATAAACAGGAGGAGATGAAATGCCTTCCACGCCCTGGCTTGATTTAAGGGAATTAACATGGACCCTGGGAGGAAAAGAAGAAAGGAAAAGCAAATGAGAATCTAAACCTGATGAACTCATTAGATGCTTTGAAGTCCTTCCTTCTGTAAAAAGGCTATAGCTTAGCATTGTTTGCAGTTAGAGCCAACAAGTGAAGGTCTGAAATAAAAGCTTTGGATATGTGTGTGACTCATAAGAAGTAGGATCAAAACCCCTCTATTCTACTTCTACATAAGTATTAGAGAAAATTGGAAAAGAGAGAAGAGATGTATTCTAAAGAAGGTTCAGCCCACCATCTAATAGTGCAAAGCTGGGAACAACCTACATGTCTACTCTTGAAGATTGCTGATCCACTTATTAACTAGTGTGTGATGTAACAACTAATAGTGGCACCTTCAAACCTCAAGACTTCATGTGAAAACACGTGAGAAAAGGGTCACGATTGAGATGGAGTGACAATCCCCCCACATACACAGAAAAATGTCCAAGAGCCTATAGAACAAAGTATCAGCAGTGTTTTTCTTGGGGTGGATGGATTACAGATATTTTTCCTTTTGTAATACACACATTTAAATATTTTCACCCATAGCATGAATCAACTCAATATAAAAGAAGTATTTTAATAGGAAACAAAGCCCATTACTCAAGTTTTACAGTGTTGATTTGTCATGGATACATCGATATCCAATGTCCCTCTAATTAGCCATGCAGAACACCTGCCCCAGGATCTTGACAGAGTACAATGTGAATTGAAGGAGGATAAGCTTCTGCATCTGAGACAAGTGAAACCAGTGGGTGAAACCCAAAAGAACCTACCCTCATGCCCTGCCTGTGGGTACTGTGCATTAAGTCCCTGACTACAGAAAATAACATAAACCTGATGGCTACTTTCACCTCTCCTCATGCTGAAATGTCTGAGTCATGCTTTAGCACTACCTCTATGATTGACAAAAAGTTATATGAAAGCCCATCTCTAGATACTCTGAAAACTAATCTCATATTTGTACTGCTTGCCTTGTAGTAGGGTTATTTGTGCATGTTCGTTATATACCCTATTAAACTACAAACTCCTGGAAGGTAGAATTTATGTCTGATTAGGGTTTGTATTCCCTGAAGTGCCAATAGTTTGCATATATTAGGTATTCAATGTTCATAAAGAGAATTATTGATGTTTCTTATATAAGACCCAGTGGAATAGGTTATATTTAGAATTTAGTGCTAGCCATTCCTTCCCTTAAGAATGGAGAGCCTTCCTTTGTAACTAATCAAACTTATATAAGTCATCATTTTCTTTTCTTTTCTTTTTTCTTTTTACCTGGGCTTTGCGGAACTACATTTTAAATCTTCCATCTTGCTATCTATAACATCCTGCTTCCTTCTCTCTCCATGGTCTTGAGATTTCACTTGAATGAACCTGTGGACAGACATACTACATGGGAGTTACCTCAAAGTCATTTTGAAAGTTGATGGGATAAACAGAGAGCTTAGTCACAAGTAATAATCTGACAATTAAAACAAGATTAAAAGTGAATTTTCAATAAAGTGAAGACACCGACTTTTCATCACGGCATGTGGAGGCTTCCTCAGCAGACTTGCTTACCTGTGACCTCTTGTCCTTCCCCAGCCCTAGAACTTTCATATCCTCGAATAGGCTCTGGCCACTTGGCTGGTCCTGGAATACTTCTGTCTCAGGGCTTTCAGGACATTTCTGTGCCTGAAACACTCTTTCCTAAGTTCTCTTCAGCATTCAGGTTTCTTCCCCAGGCCCTGCCTGCCCAGTCTCCCACATGAATGCCCTCTCAAGGTCCTTCTCTGCACTTCACCCTTCTTCACTTTCTCCAAGGCACCAGCACCTCTGTGGTGCCTCTCTGGGACCTCCCTGAGGACAGGCACCTCATCTTTCCTCTTCACAGTCAACCCTGTGCCTAGATGAGGGTCTGGCCTATAAGGGGCATTGAATAAAGATTTGCTCCATCAGAGAATGAATGAATGCTTAACACACTCCCGCACTAGGTCGCAGAGAGAAACCTTGTTCTTTCTCAGCATGACCAAGGGGGAAGTGAGGGAGGCCCTGGGGTCTGGGGGTGGGGTGGGGTGGGAGAGGGTGGGGAGGAAAGCTCAGCAGGGGAGTGGCTTAGACCTCCCACATGGTTTTGTTAGCACCACATTCTCTATACATGGCTCCTCTCTTATAGAAAGGTGCAGCAGCTAAAAGAAAATGTGAAAAGCAATGATTGACAGATGATATGCCTGCAAAAGAATACTCTCTCTAGTCAGCATTAAAAATTTGAATCAAGATTCTATTAAAAACCAATCCTGATCACTATATGTTGTAGTCCATAAAGATGACAGTGGAAAGGTACAAATGGGACCCAGATCCACTCAAAGCATCTTTTCCTCCACAGCACCTAGAAGATTGTTAACATTGCTCGGGAGCAGCATGTTTGTCTGTATGTTATGGATTTAACTGGAAGCATGCCTGTCCCCCCATACAAGGATACACAAACCAGATATAATACTTGCTTTCTGAAGTCTTGATCACCCCAGACTGCCTGTGTTCCAGTATTTTATTTTTTTCCTTCCTTACAGAATGTCTTTAAAGCAAAACTCTGAAGGAAAAATGAATACACTTCATTTATTTTTAAACTCTGCCAAATCATCACAGGCAGGCAATAGAAAAGAAAAGAGGAAAGTGTGTGGTGTAATAGAGCCATATTTTTTCTGTAGCTGCTTCATTAATTCTCAGGACCTCTGACCGCCTTCCTTTCGGAATGCAACTCCATTCAAATCTTACATTATCTTGCCTTCTTCCAGCCATTCATTATTGCACAAATCATGCCACCATGGCATTCTGCCAACATGAGTTTTAATGTCACTTTTATACCACCTAACTGTAGACCTTGGAAACTATTTGTGAGCTGGGAATCAGACCTGTTTCTAGCTCAAAGGTTATCTATATTTGGAATACTTTGTGTAGCAGCAAACATTAAGACCATGGACTTTTAAATGAAATTCTGAAAACTTGGTCTATATATGCTGATCTCCATCCAAGTAATACTGTTTCATATGACAAGGGCACTCCTTCCTGAGGCAGAATCAGCAATGGCAAGAAACTGTCTATCAGTGATTCCACAACAGAAAATCTATTTCCTTGCTCATTCAATAATACTGACAAACCTAATTTATCAAACTTTACATGTAAATGATAAATGATTGGGGCAATGTGTTGATATCAATATGAACGGTCTCTTTCTTCTTGCAAGTATGACTAACATCCATGAATTGAATTAATGCACCATTTGACAGTTTTGAACATAGAGGTAAAAAGAAATCACAGAAGATGACGGAGTAATAATGAAAGAGGAACTTTGACCATAAAACAAATTATTCTATAAAAGAGACCAGAATAGAAACCCAGTTAGAATTAGGGCCAGTTTTATTTAAGAGACCCATTAGCCATCTGGAAAACATGATAAGCAGCATGTTGATTACATCAGCAGGCTGTTTCAAATGGGGCTGGCTGGCTAGCAACCATCGAGAAAATTCAAGGTGTAGAGGATGTTTAGAAATGTGCATGGAGAACAATAAAGCATCAATGCCCTGGTGCAACTGGCTTGTTTGTAATTGACACGTCTATTCATTTTTAGGAGCATAAAGTAGCAGCCAGTGTTTCCACAAGTTTTTATTGCAGGAAATTGATATAAGCTAGTGTATGAGAGCCTCCTTATCACATTATCTTCTTTTCTAAAATACACAGGAATATATAATTTCGGTCAACAGAAAACTTGAATATTTCCATCATAATGGGCTTCTAGCTTAAAAAGGTAACATACTTCTAAGTCACACTTCTGAGTTGGATCCCATAATGTGTCATATTAATGATCACCCCAATTATCCCAGGCTGGCCCCAGTTCTCAGCCCTGGCTTGGGGTAGGCCATTTTAGGAGGTTTCCTAATCTGCCACTAGGGGGAGTGTTGGCTAAATGTTGTGCTTCTGGGAAAGGGAGGATACTGCTGACTGCTTCCAGAAGCTCAGACTCACTGAAAGGAAGGACAGGGAGACAAAATGAGAGGGAGAAGTCATTGTCCCTGAGTGAGTAAAACCAAGAGGCACTTCTGGCAGCAATTCAGGTACCTGGCAATGAACATCTGACTGAGTTATTAGGGGTTAATGATAAAAGACTCAAAAGGGTTACCAAAGACCTCAAGTTTCTGGAAAGAGAATGTGTCCTAGCTAATATCTGCCCCCTCTGACTCTCAACCATATTCCTTCCAGGGAAGTGGAAAGTACATTAACCACTCAGGGAGCATCTGGATATTTTGGTAACCTGAGTCTTCATATTACATGTACACATTCTTTTCGTATGTGCTTTTCCTGTTGTTATAACCCTTCCATTGTTTTTATATTTAACTTTCTCTGTATTAGCAATTTTACTGTCCATTTACAAAAATATCACAATTTAATTGAAGCATGTCTGGAAGATATACAAAAATTACAAAGAAGTTTAAAATCATTTGTGATCCTTATGCTCTAAGAGTTAACATGATGGTACAGTCTTCCACAATTATTTGATTTTATAATTGCATGTTTTTTCTAGATGAAATCATTATGTTTGTCTTATGTTTCACCACAAATGTTAAAACCATTAGCACACTCCCATGACAGTAGTCTTCTTAAGTACCTATCTCTTAAAATACCAGTGTTTATTCTGAGTTTCTGATTTTTTTAGGATATACTCCTTGTTTTGGAACCAATGGTCAAAGATTGGAGAAACTTAAGTCCTTGATACCTACGGCCATTTTCAGGAAGACTCTACTAATCTGTACTTCAAACAGGAGAGTGTAAGACTTTGCTTTATTAGAGGTTCATATGTTTTTTCCCAAATTCTGAAGATTCACGAGTAGGCTATAATTATTTTGCTGTGTGTGCACTGATCTGCATATGTACTGAGCTCTGTCAAGCACCCTGGCATGCTGACACCCATCACAGCCATTAATAATGTTTCAGTCTCCTCTGTTTTCAGATAATTTTGTTAATTCATGTTTCCTCTATATTTGATCTGAGAAATATGTCAATGGTTTATCTTCATTGGTTTATTTAATGAAAATAGTTCTTGGATTCACTTATTGGTTGAATCATTTCTTTATTTTCTAATTTATCACTTTTCATTATCTTTCTTCTTGTATTCTTTGGGTGCTTTTGTGGTTATTTCCTAATATGAGTTAAATCCTGAGTTTATTTATTTTCAGGGTTTCTATGAATAATTTTTAAATGACTGCAGAGCTATAAATGCATCATGTGAAGGCGGCTTTGGCTGTACCCCATAAGGTTTTTTTTGGTGGTACTGAGGATTGAACTCAGGGGCACTTAACCACTGACCGAGCCATATCCTTGCCCCTTTTATATTTTTATTTAGACACAGGGTCTCACTGAGTTGCTTAGAGCCTTGCTAAGTTGCTAAGGCTAATTTGGAACTTGTAATTCTCTTGTCTCGGCCTCCTGAGCTGCTGAGATTACAGGTATGTGCCACCATGCCTGGCTCCCATAAGTTTCACCATACCATGTTTCAATGACATTGTTTCTAGATAGTCTTTAATTGTATTTTTTATTCCATAACAAGTCTGTTATTTTCAGAATTTATTGAGGACCTTCAGTCATTTAAGAGATACACCTTTTTTCCAGTACCAATGATTGAATTGAGGGCCTTTGGTAGCCAAGTGAAGTGCTCTATGGTGATTGATCCCTTCTTTAAAAGTTTGTATAGATATTGAGGCATTCTCTCAGTGAAAGGTACCAACTCAATATGAACCTATTAGTTGACCCTTATTAATAAAATTATTAAAGTATTCTACATATTATTTATTTTTACTGTATGGTATACTGAACACAAGGGTGCTCTACCACTAAGTACTACCCCTTTTAATTTTTTATGTTGAGATAGGATCTCACAAAGTTGCCAAGGCTGGCCTCCAACTTGCAATCCCTCTGCCTCAGGCTTTCCAAGTTGCAAGAAGTACAGGCTTGTTCTACCATGTCCAGCTATATATTACATTTTGACATAATATGGCAATAATGTAATATGTCATCACAACTATGTTTTTGTTCTTTTCTTCTTGCATTTCTAGCCACCCCCCCCCCCATATTTTTTGATGATACTGGGTTAAGAATAAAAATTCACCATTGTTCTTTTTCTTATAGTTTGAACTTCTAATCTCTGAAATGACTCTGTCACATTTAAAACATTTTGGCTTCATGATGTGCATATCACCATTCCTACTTTCTGCTATTTTCATTTGCGTGCAATAACATTCTTTTAATTTTTTTTCTACCATTGAAGTTGTTGTTTTGAATGGTACATGACTGTATATTTTTAAGTTCAATTTGAGATCTCTGTCAATCTCACAAGAAGTTTAACTCAGTCTGATTATAGCCACAATGTTTTGTTTTTATCCTTGACATTTCCTCTTTAGTGCTATACTGTAAGTTTGTGCATATCTGAATCAACCGAGGAACTGTAATTGGTGGTGGTTTATTTGTATAGTATGTGCCATGTGTGTTATTTTTAAACACACTTGCTTAAGCTTCACTACTCTTCAGTTTAGAAACTCTGGGGTGATTCTAGATCTAAGGCTCAATAAGTGAGTACAATGTGCTGCAAAGGATGAGAACACTGCTTTAAATATTTCCAATCTCTTCATTATATTTATTTAATAATCAAAGTCAAGAGTTAAAAGAGCTCCCTCAGCAAACCTCTCCATTCACTTCCTTATTGTTAGTAATATTGTAAGGGATTTTTTTTTCTTATTAATATTCTAGAAAAAAATTTTAAGAATTCATGTTGATTAGAGTTATTATAGAAGTTGATACACACTGATAGTAAAAGTTAGTGCAGAACATTGTATCTTACATATCTACCAAAGGTCCATGTGGTAAAGGCTTGGTCACCAGTCACAGTACTGTTGGGAGGTATGGAATCTTTATGAGGTGGGGCCTAGTGAGAGGTCTGCAGGTCATTGGGGGTGTGCCCTTGAAGGGGATGATAATGGACCCTGACCTCTTTTTCTCTTTGTTGTTTTCTTCCAATGAAGTCAGTAGCTTTGCTTTGTCAGGTAACCCCTGCCATGATGTGCTGCCTTGTTACAGGTCCAAAAGTAACAGGGCAGACTGATCATGGAGTGAAATCTCCAAAACTATGAGTCATATAATAATCCTCTAGATAATTAATTATCTTAAGTATTGGTTATAGTGTAGGAACCTAACACAAATATACTAAAAATTAAAGTCCTCTCTTGATTCCTAAACTCATTCTCCAACATCCATCCTTACTAGAATTATATTCCTTTTCCAGACTTCCTACATATATGAAAACATACACACACACAAATATATTCATATACTTAAAACAAGTATACATACACAATACACACAAGTCATATATGGTATATTGTCCTACAACTTTCTTTGTTCAAAAATTATTTCTTGGCAATATTTCCATATCAAATACACAGAGATGCACTTCATTCTATGCAATAAATTCATATTATCACAATTTACTTATCCAGATGCCACCATACAGCAGACACGATAACATGGAATCACCATGTAAGCGTGGAGCATGGTGCTTCCAAATGTGGCTACAGAACCCTGTCCTTGGACTTAATCCATTTGAGGTTTAGATCTGTATGACTTAACTAGATAATATTGCTTTCTACCCTCTAAGTTTTCACTGTTTTCTGACATCTTTGGCAGCAAAAGCAGAATCTGTCCTGAGCACTTAGGATGTACCTGACCACAGTTTTATTGAATCAATGAACATTGATAACAATGTATAATGACCACACTTTTACTACTCTTCTGAAATAAGAATTAAATAGTTTACTCTTTTCTATCCTCCTCAATACAGGAACAAAAGACAAAAATCTGAGTTACTTAGGTTGTGGTTGTGCAATGTAAGAGCTGGTCACTCCGTCTGGAATTCCTGCTCCCCCAGAACTCTGATTTGTGGAATCAGGAAGAGGTGGAGATCATTCAGAAGAACCTGTTGCTCAGTGTAAAGCTCTTCAGGTGAGGAGATATCGGGGGGAGGTCAGAAGCTTCTGTTGACCAATAGGGCTGGACACCAGAATGGTCACACCATTCTCATTGCTTTTACCAAGGGCATCCTGGCTCACTGGTGAGGCAGTGTTTATGAATCATTTCAACTGGAGGGGAGCTTGAAAAGGACTACCTGGAAAGGTCTTTTCTACAAAGAATTTAAGGTCTAAAAATATTGAGTTTCCCCAGACTCTATGAAGACATGGTAACTATCTACAAGTACTTAGCAGACGTAGCACCAAGGTGAAACATGAACTGTTTAAGGAACTTTGCTTCTTTGTGAGAAAGTCTTGGCAGATAGAGGTAATTGATTTAAGAAAAATGGCATTGTAGCTGGGGATCTAGGGAAACCTCCCTTTGAGAGAGATCTATTAAACAAGGGTCCCAAAGGATACACTTAAGCCATTAAACTGGGCCAGTTATTTGAGGACATAGAGAAGAAATAAAGAATTTTTTTTAAATTTTTATTTTTTAATGAATTTAGATTCATTGTACACAAAGGGGTACAACTTTTGTTTCTCTGGTTGTACATGAAGTAGAGTCACACCATTTGTGCAAATCATACATGTACATAGGTTAATGATGTTTGTCTCATTCTATTATCTTTTCCTTCCCCCAAAAAATAATTTTAATAGGGGTGGGTGATGATAGAAAGGGTACAGAAAGCTGTTTAATTAGTTACATTTTTCCTATTGTTTTGGGAGAGTTGTAAACATGGAGTTTCCATTTCTTGCTTGGATTCCAGTGATTAGAAAAACAACATTACCAAGAGATCTAAGCCTGGCATTATTTGCCCGCCAAATTTACTCTTTGCAATGTGTTTGGTCAGCTGTGCTTGGCCTCTGTGACTAGCTGTATTTGTTCAAAAGCTAATTAGCTCGCAGGGTAAAAAGATCAGTGAGTTAATCCATAATCTCGAGTGACTGATGAGATCTAACTGCCAAGTGATGCTGGAGCAGACCCCCCCCCTTTTCTTTTAAAGGATTAATAAAGGATGCTAGCTATTTTCAAATATTAGCCTTTCTAAGAATAAGGCAGGATAAAACAAGAGAAAAGACAATCAGAGATTTTTAAGTACCCCCCCCCATTTATATAGTAATTTTGCCAATAAAACTTCTAGAAGCTCAGGGGAGTATGCAAGTCATCCTTGCTGGGTCACTCTGGGGTCTGGTATAGATTTAAGCAGAGGTGGCTTTTGTTTCCCAATAACTGCAATGAAGTCTTCTTTGTTTGTGAGCACAGACTGTGCCAAGCACTAAGTGTTTTACATGTTATTAACTTACTTGGTGCTCACAATAATCTAATAAGACAGGTATTATTCTTTGATTTTGCAAATGAGGCCATTTAAGCCCAAGGTCGCACAGTAAGATTTAAATCCAAGAGCTCAGGCTCCAGTCTTGATCTTGACTGCCCTTAGGGGAAGGAAGGAGGGAGACTGGGGGCCAGAACAAACTTGTCCTGGTAGACGGTGCCATGCAGTAGTTTCAAAACATACTATAGTAAAAATAAAGATGATTGGGCTTTCGAAAGTCCATTAAAAAAGCCTATGCTTTTGAGTGCACTGTATTAGGCTGCTAGAGCTGCTATAACAAAGACTGAATGGTACAAACAACAGAAATTCACTATCTCATGGTTCTGGAGGCTGGAGGTCTGAGATCAAGGTGTCAGCAGGGTTGGTTCCTTTTGAGGGCTATAAGGAAGACTCTCTTCAAGTCTTTCTCCTTGGCAGATAGATGGCCATCTTTTCTCTGTATCTCTTTACATTAGCCTTCTATGAATGTCTGTCTCTCCAAATTTTTTTTCTTTTTCTTTTTCTTTATTAAATAAAAACCTCAAGTCATATTGGATTAGGGCTCATCTAATGACCTCATTTTAACTTCATTTTCAAATAAGGTCACATTCTAAGGTGGGACCTTTAGCCTACCTTTTTTAGGAAGGACACAATTCAACCCATAACATGTATCAAGATTACCAAATAGGATTAAACATTCATTTCCATGATATAACCCACAGTCAGGGTGGCAGAGCACAGTGCAGTTCCCTCCAGCTCTGCAAGCACATCCTGTAAGGTCACCCCTTTGTCTCCCAAAGGGCACTGCTGTTCTTTATTCCCTTAGATGGCTGATGGAAGGGCCAAACTTTGAAGAGTTTTGCTGATTTCTATGACTAAGCTCACAAGTTAGAAACAAGTCTTTGACAACATCTTGTTAGAGTCTCTTATGTCTATCAGCTTCCCCTCAGGTTGCAGTAGAATTGCTTTAGTGAGAGCTGGGACAATCACTTTGCTCTATGAGAAAGGAACAAGCTCTCTCCCATCCTTAGGATGATCTTGAACTGTGGAACCACGTCCTAACCTTGTCTTCTAGAGTAGAAGTTTCCCAACTCTCTATTTTTTTAAATCTCTGAACCCCTCACATATTTTTAAGTTGACAGGTGAAATTTTTCATTGAAAGTTTCAAAGAATATAATATTTAGCATATTACAGTATTGGCACTTACAAAAGAAAATGGTCATGTCACTCTTTTTTAAATTTTTTCAAAATTTGTTGTAATTAGTTGTTCATGACAGTAGAATGAATTTATACATTTTGATAAATCATACATAAATGGAGTGTAATCTCTCATTTTTCTGATTATACATATTGTAGGATCACATCAGTCATGCAGTCATATATGTATATGAGGTAATAATGTTTGTTTCACTCTACTATCCTTCACTCTTTTAAATGTATCCTTGCATATACATATAGTAATGATATAAGTTCCATACTTACTCATTTAAAAACACAAATAAGCTTTTCTTAATAGTTAAAAATTTTACATCATCATTTTCCTCCTTGAATAGGGGTCAGTAATTTTTTAATGAAAAAGCCCCAAATCTAAATAATCTAAAAGCAGCCATAGATAGTACATAGATGAATGGACATATCTATATTTCAATAAAACTTTATTTATAAGAATAGGCAGTGGGCCAAATTTGACCTGCAGGACACTATCTGCCAATGTCTATCCTAGAATGCAAATCACCATTCTACTTTCTATTTTCCCTCTCCTCTCTTGATTCTACTTGTACAGAATTTTATCATATAATTTTATGTTTAGAATCATCTATTAATCATATCATCGTACTTCCCTGAAACAAAAATATGCACATACTAAAATTTCTTAAAATGCATCTCCTATAAACAGAAGGCTCTAACAAAAATTTTCTTCTTGGGCTGGGCTTGTAGCTCAGTGGTAGAGCACTTGCCTAGCATGTGTGAGGCACTGGGTTCGATCCTCAGCACCACATAAAAACAAAAAACAGAATAAAGGCATTGTGTCTATTTACAACTAAAAATATATATTAAAATTTCTTGATTGCATTCAACAGTACAACTGTTAGTATGAACTAATTAAAATATAAGTACATGGCATATTTCGATAAATAATTATTAAACCAAAAGAAAGTTCTCCCTGGGCATCTATCTCTTAATGAGGTGAGGATCCATGTATGGATCCTTATTTAAAGAATTCACCATACATTCTTTGTTTGGCTCTCAGGGAAGGTTTACCTACTTTGGGCAACAAATACCTTAGTAATGTCTGCTGGAGGTGAGAGGGGGGTCTTTCCTTTGATAAGAGGAAAATGTGTGACTGGCAAAAGTCATTGGGAAAGCCCCAGGTGGAAGATCGTCAATTTCAATGTGCATGTGGAAGCTGATAAACTGCAGATGGATTACTTTAAAACTATCCACATCTGCCTTTCCAGTGAATAGTCTCAGGTTGAATGCTACTTATCTAGTGCATTAGCTACCAATTAACAAACAGGTGGTGTTGAAATGGAGTTTTAGACATCAGTAAAAACATGAACTTGGGAATAAGATGCACTTGGATTTGAACTTCACTGTGCCACTTGCTAGGTGGATAATAAGGTAACATTCTAGGTGTCTGTTTCCTTATCTGCAAAAGGGGATATAATGCCTTTTAATATTGCTTTTAACACTACAGAAACTGTTAGGAAAATAAGAGAGACTGAAAATTAGAGTCTTCTTGGTCAGAGCCCTTCGTCCTTTGGATATAAAATGCATTCTTTCATAAAACTCGTTTCGTAACAGACTACCTCATGTGGTAATTTAAAAATAATAGGTACACTAAGAATTAAAAACATAATTTAGGAAATTGCACTAAAGGTTTCTTTGAATATGCAAAGTGCTTAGCACACTACACAATTCTAATAGCTATCGGTATATGCATTTCCAAGTTAGGTCTGACCTTCATAAGCAAGTCAGCTTATGAAGGACATTATACCAGGATGCCAGAGAGAGATGACTTGCCACACAGAGTTGGTTGGGTTATTGTATTTAGTTGCAGTGCTCAAATTCGGGGACAAGAGACTTTTATATCCATTATCATTTGAACCTCTCTACCCAGGAAACATGGAAAAGCAGCAGTTCTAGATTGCCATAACTGCAAAATCTTTCTTCCTTGACAATTCTAACTATTCAGAACCCTTTCATAAAGTAGAAAAAATTTGGTTCATCCAGGCCTGGTCTTGTAGGTTGCTATATAGAACTAGGATAGTGTGCAGCTCTTGAGTTGTCTGTTACAGTTCAATTTCTCCTAGGTATTCAAAGGGGCAGGAAGGCAGAGGGCAAAGACAGTTATTGGCCAATTTGTTTTCATCAGTTACTTTCAGTTTGTTTTCAAGATACTCTTAACAAAGGCCCTGATTTTTTAAAGTGGGTAGTTTTTCTTCATTTAAAAGGGCATGAAAACAAATGCCTAAGTATGCGTGCAAATGATTTAGTGAATATATAAATAAATGTGGTTTGTTGGGATGTTTTCTTATTAGAGCCTCCATATTCTGGGAAATTCTAACATTGAGGCTAATTATTGCATAAAAAAACATGCAGGCTAACTCATAGATGTTCACAACCTGTAATCCTAAAGCTTAGAATAGTAACTCATATACTAGGCATTCAGAAAATATTGTTGAATAAATCAAGAGAGCAAGGAAATGGGAATTTTGTCCCTTGTTAGAAGTGACATATTAGCAAGTCAATTAATTTTTCTGAACTTCTTTTTCTTCCCCAGTATTACAGTAACTACACTGTTCTACTGTCCTCTTCCTGTCCATGGGCCCACTGGGTCCAGTTATAAAGCCAAAGGCAGTCACCACCAGTGGACCAGGTCATTTCCAGAAGGAATCTATCTGCCACCTCAGGACTCAGATTTCAAGTTGTTCTAGGATGCTACGGGTTTATGTTAAATAGATTCCCAGATGTAATGAAGGAAATCACCTTTTCTCCTATCTTGACAGAACGTATAATTCAAAGGTGTATGTATGTGGGCAGTGCAGGGGTGGGGAAGGAAGCCATCAAGAAAGGGTTGGGAATCTGCACACAGAAGAACTAAAATGTACATGTTTTTCTATGCCTTCATCATGTCTTCACAAAAAAGGAAGACTAGAGCTAGTGTAGAATGGCTAGGGCTTGGCTATCCAGAAAGACGTATGGGCCCTTGCAGAGACCAAGAACATCTTGTGACATATAAATGTAAAAGTCACCAATTACTTATGGTAGGTCGTAGCCTTTCTGAAGGCTACAGGAAACTGCCTAGAAGGACAATATCATTTGATCTTGACTGGTTTTCAAAAGCAAGAAGGCATACATCATTACCCTGAAGCTTCTGGTACCCTGGCTCCAGAAACAGATTCCCAATAATTCTTCCTCAATAAATCAAGATCGAGTTGTTGAAGATATTAGATTTGGAATGATAAGAGTAATATTTTACTTTACAATTCACAAAGCCTATGTGATAATGTGTGCTCACTAAACATTTCTACATGTCAGCATAGACATTATCAATATTTCATCTATGAGGAAAAAATACTGAAGATTAGAGAGACAATATGGTGAATCTCAACTTTCACTTGGTGGCTAAAGTTGACCACAGGCTCTTGTCTGTAAGGGTAATCTACCTATCTCTCTCTCTCTCTCTCTCTCTCTCTTTTAATTTGGATGGTCTCCAGTGCTAGGAGGTCCATCCAGTGCTAGGAGGTCCAGGAACATTGCTGACGATGTAGGAAGGAGAACCATATGAGAACACAGAAACTCTTTCCTAGCAAAAGAGTAAAATTAGCTATTCTGGGAGATCTGAAAAAAAAAAAAAAAAAAAAAAAAGGCTTCTACCCAAGAATGCCATCATGCCATTCTCCCCTCACATAGAAGCTTATTATTTGCTAAATGCTCACACAGACACCATTCTTAATTTTCATTCTTCCTCAGTCCCATGATAAATGTATTTTCACTTTCATTTTTACAGGTGAGAAACTAAAGTTCAGAGAGATGAGGCAGTACATCTACTCAGCTCTAAGGAAAGTTTAAAGGGGGCAGAAGGGTGATCATAGGGTGTTCTTTGCAAAGACCTTGGTGTTGACTCTGCAGAGTTGTTTGAGCCAGGCTCACAGAATCAAGAATGAGTTTTTAATGCCTTGACTCCTATTATTCTTTAAAGTCAAAGGGTGTGTCCTTGCTTCTACCATTGTGGGTTCTAGAAGAGTACAGATGGAACCCTTCACATTATGTCATCTTGGTCTAGAAGCAGTACCAGTGTCACTGGCTTCCAAACCACTTTCTGCCTTGATATCACTCTTTGTAATATGATCAAGCTTCTGAAATGAAGATTTCACAATGTTGGCCCATTAGACAGGAGTGGGCTCCATTTTGCCTGCTGAGACCATGGCCTGACTGATTTGAGTTAGAACTGAGTTGCTCTGAGTGGATCCTGCTTTGATCTACCAGTGTGAAGGCCCAAGTTCCATTAACTGATGAGTGCCTCTTTCCAACAAGGCAAGTGGATGTTAGAATTGCCCCAGATGCCATCTTAAATGTTGAGCTGCAAGAATTCCAACTGAGTCGGAATGAAACTTTATTTCATTATGCTTCCAGGTCTGGGAATGATGCCAGTGAACAGCTCTCCTTGACAGGTCTCTCATCACTTACAGCTCAAAGGAAAAGAAAAGTGAGCTCCCAAAGTGCCAGGCTGCAGCCCTCCCTGTCAGATGGCAACACCTCCACGGAACAGCTGAGCAAGAGGAAGGGTAAAGAGCTGTCGCTGCCTTATCGCTAAAACCCTGCACACTGATGATAATTCCCTGCATGGTCCTTTTCAAGGTCTTGCACAAGGCACAGAGATGAGGAAAGGACCTAGGAGAGGAATGAAAAACCAGTTTCAGCTGTAATTCAATTCTGCTATCTCAGTTGTGCCTGACTTCATGCTGAGTTAGGAAAGATTCTGAGGCCCTATCTGGACACACTGGCAAAGAATGTTAGGATCAATTGAACATGGGCCCCAGTGGGTAGATGGCTACATTATTCAGAAGTTTGAGATATATATGACATAGGAAGCCACCATGTCTAAACTCTTCTTTATTAATGTGAAGATTCAGAGCACAAAAGTTTAGTAACATACAAAATGTAGTTGCTAAACTGGAAACAATAACCTAAGGCCTTAAATTCTACATTAATTCTCTGTCATCCATATGAATTGTGGAAGTTCCAGATTCCTAGAATATTATAGATTGCTTGAAATAGGCTAGCAAGTTAGTAGGTGTCAAAATCCTGTGGTAATTCAAAAAGACACATCATAATGACAACTTTACTTGAGTAATGTACAGATATCTCCCAGTGTCTCTGCCCTCACTGAAATCTCAAAGACTTCTTTCTTTTCACGATTGAGGGTATTGGTCTTTGGATTGACCAAATATCAATATCTCACAGTTAGATTCAACCTACCCATGGTTTAATCAACTTGGTCCACCAGTATCACCTTAGTAAAGATGATTACATCATGCTGTGCAAATGAAGGAGTTGTAAAGAACCTTCATGATTGACTCTAGCAAAATATCTCTTGAGCACAGGAGGCATTCTCCCTGGGGATTCTGTCCAAAATGCAGGACATGGGGACCAATGGACTGGGAGGCATCCCTGATATTATAGATAGTATTCCATCACATAAAATTTTTTTCTCTCTCAATGTTTTTGATAATCTCTGGAAGGAAGATTTAAGAGAACTGAGCTTACAGTGAGTTTCATCTTCCATTTGCCAGATTTGGCCCCAACTGTCCATTTGGGACCTCTTTAAGAGACTGAGAGTGGATGTTTCTAAGAAGCCTTTGTAGCATAACTTTGATTTAGTTTCTAAAGAGATTGCTTACTCTTGAAGGTTGGTTTTACATGAAAAAAATCTTTTGGGCAATAGATAAATAATATGCTGTCAGGTGCTGAAAGTAAAGATTTTGAGACCAAATATTTTCTTGCTAAAATATTTGCAGAATTGAACAAAATAATAGCAATTAAATTGTCCCTTATCCCTAATTTATACTTATTTTCATGTTTATGATAGAGTTACCTTCCCAATCATGGTCTGTTTATTGTTAAAATTAAATTCATGTTCCATGCTGAGTTGAGAGATGCTATGGTTTGAATGTGTCCCTCTCTCCAAAGCTCATATGTTGGAAACTCAATCCCTGAATTCCAAATCTTGATGGTATTTGCGGGTGGGACCTTGAGAGGTAACAAGGTTAATCAGATGAGGTCACAAAGGTGGGGCCTGGCAGGAGTAATGGCTTTATAAGAGGAGGAAGGGAGAATTGAGTTTACACCTTCTCTCATTCCTCAGCATGCGATTCCTCAGTCTTTCACCACATTCTGATGTAGCAGAGAAGTCCTTGCCAAAGGCTGGCACCTTGACATTTGACTTGCCAGTCTCCAGAACTGTGACAAATATGTTTCTTTGCTTTATAAATGATCCAGTCTTTGGCATTGTTGTAGCAGGAGAAAATGGACTAAGGCAGGGAGGTGGCTTCAAATCACACAAAAGAGGCAGCACCAAAATACCTGGGGACTGAAAAATGCCACAGAGATGAAAATTGACTCTCTACAACAGGAAGAAACTCACTGTTTCATTTCCCATATCAAAGAGTGTAATGAAGAAGTCAAGATTTAGCTACATGTTGTATTTGCCACGTGCAGTGGTAAGGGAAAAGGTTTGTAAATATTAGCATTTCGTTTCTGTTACCAGAGCATTCTTCCAATGACGGAGATAGAGGAGCAACTTGCCTAGGGTCTGAAGAAAGTTCCTTGAGAGTCTAGCCCCACATTGTCCAGTGGAACAGCCCCTGAACATGGGGCTATGGAGGCCTTGGAATGTGGGCTAGTGTGACTATGCACCTGAATTTCAAATTTCATTTAATTTTAGCTAACTCAAGTTCAAAAATTGATATTCAATTCAGATATTGGAAAACTTTTAAGTATATGTGGAACAACTTGCATATGTGAATCTACTTTTTTAACTAAAAATTTTATGAAGTCTAAATACAGATTTCCTGTGAAAATGCAGTATCCAAATCGAGCTGGGTTGTAAGTATGAAACACATGTCAGTTTTCAAAGACTGAGCATGAAAAATTCAATGTAAATATTTTGTTAATAATTCTGCAGCTATATGCTGAAATGATAGCATCTAAGACCTAATGGGTTAAGTTACATACATTGTGAATGTCAGTTTATAAAACAGAAGTGGAGATGCTAGCTCAATTCACAATAGTCAAGCTATGGAACCAACCTAGGTGCTCTTACAGATGAATGGATAAAGAAAATGTGGTACATATACACAATGGAATACTACTCAGCCATAAAGAAGAATGAAAGTATGGCATTTATCAGCAAATAGATGGCACTGTAGTGAAATAGGCCAAGCCCCCCAAAAAACCAAGCTGCATGTTCTCTCTGATATGCAGATGCTAACACACAATAAGGTGGGAGAGGGAAGAATAGAAGTCCACTGGATTAGACAAAGGGGAATGAAGAGAAGATAGGGTAATGGGAATAGGAAAGACAGTAGGATGAATCAGAAATAACTTTCCTATGTTCATATATGAATATACAACCAGTGTAACTCCATGTCATATGCAACCACATGAATGGGATTCTAATTAGAATAAATTATATTCCATGTGCATATAATGTTAAAATGCACTCTACTGTCATGTATATCTATAAACAAAAAAGAAGTGGAGATGCTAGGATTGAGTGGGGCCGCTCAGTTCCACATTATAATAGTAGCCCTCAATTTTCTCTAGAACTTTGAGGAGTATGGTTTGAAAATCATTTCAGCCAATAATTTTCAAGACTAATCTTCTATGAGCCTTTGGTTGCTCCATCAATGTGTGGTCACTACACTGAACCAATTTCTAATCTGAGCCTCACTCCTGCTCACAAGGTCTTCAGAAAGCATGGCAGCCCTGACAATTTCTGCAGCACTGTGGTCATGCACACTCCCAATTTGGCTGCCCTGTTGTTCGTCACAACCTTAGCCACTGCTCTGGCTACTGGAAAATGCAAGCAAAGGAGAGATGTGCCATCCCACCTCTCTCAGATGACCTAGCAGGATTGATCTCCCTATGAAAATGGATCCACTTCATACCAGTCAAGTAAACAGCATGGAATGAAGTCGCCTATCAGGCAATAACACAAGGAGGTAACCAAAAGGGCTAAGAATTTTGATGATGATTCTTAGCTTAGACCTGTTTTCTTTAATGGCATTATTAATAATTTAACCATCCACTCCAGAATGCCTTTGATTTTAGTTATTGTAATGATTATTGATTTAACTAAACGTGGCCTGACTTCACTACACAGACTGGTAAGCGGATGAGAACTCTTCCCTATCCACTCACACTCCTCCCATCTACAAATGTGCACTAAAATCCACATATGTGAAAGCCCAGGTTCTTGCCAGTTCCTAGCTACACCAACGTGGGCAAGTTCTTCAACTGTTTGGTGACTCAATTTCCTTATCTGTAAAATACCAAAATGGTCCTGTTTAGGTCCACTGTGAAAATCAAGGAGTTATTACCTCTACATATAAAATGTGTTGAACTGTGCCTGACAGAAAAACTCAAGGCACATCAGCTATTCACATTGTGATTAATTATATTCCAATTGCTGGAAAAACTGGGGAATTTTATCATTCAAGCACTTGACACTTAATTTCAAAGACTGGATTCAACAAATTTATATTCTTTTTGACTTATATGGGGTAATCCTGATGTGCACTTGAAAATTTAAGGGAATTCATCTTCCTTTGTCTTTACATTTGTCTTTTCAGTATGTCCCACATCCTACAAATGCCAAGAGGAATCAGTGAGGAGAAACCTTCTCTTTGGGGAATGAGCAGAATATTACAAGGGTGCAGTTCCCACTCTGGCACACGAAAGAGCACTTTCAGTTCAAGTCCTATAATTCTAGTTTCATAAACCCTCCAAGCTCAGCAGTCAGAAAACCATGTTTCAGGATCATTTCCAAGACGTTTTTTCCTCCCAGAGCTGAGGATCAAAATCAGGGCCTCACACATGCTAAGCAAGTGTTACCACTAAGCTACACCTGTGGACTCAAGACTTCTTCATTTGAGCAGTAACTAAGAGTGCCCAGGACCTCATTCGGGGATCAGAGCCATGAACAAGTCCTACAGTTGACTGAGGTGGAGCTATAGCATCAGTTAGTGGACCCATTTGAAAAAAAGTTGATGGTGAACTTCAGGGCATAGTAATTTTTTGATATTCCCTCAGGACAGGGATTACTTTACTCTGAAATGGTTTGTCATCAAAGTATTAGAGAATTCTGCAAAATACATTTTCTTGTGGGCAGGGAAGAGGTTCATAGCTTTCACATTCTTAAAGAGTTCCAGGATCCAAAAATAGATTATGAACTCTGGTTTTAGGTTTTTTAAAAAACATTTTTACTGCTTCCATAAAAGGCTGGTTTCTTCTCTCATTCTTGCCAACAGGTGCCAGCACTTCAATGTGAAGCATCAGTACTGGGTGAGAGAAGGGACCAAAAGAGGATGTAGAGTCACCCTAATGAGATGACGGTTACTTAATACACATCCACTGGACACCAGACTTCCTCAGAATTCTTCACACATGGGAATGGATCGCAGAGTGAGATGCTGCAGGGAGAGTTAACCTGCAGCAGACACCTCTGGTCAGGTGCAATTTTCAATGTATGTGACCATCAGAAGCCTCTTGGGACCAGAGGACAGCCTGCATCTCCAGAAAGGTCATCAGCTAACAAACAGGTCACTGAACTGATCAAATGACAGGTATCCCCAAGTGCACTACCACCCTGTCAGGAAACTCCCCTTCTCCTCCTGCAGCATAAACCCTGCTTCCTGAATGTCACAGAGTGGAAGGGCTCTCTCTCCCAGACACCCATTGCCCTTGCCTGCCTTGAGTCTCAGACAGGTAAAACATTCCTAGCTCTTTTGTTTTTTCATCAGTTCATCACAAATCCCCATTTGGGACAATGCAAATTCCATTCTAGAGCATGAAGAAGACCCAAAGCACTCTTCTCTATCAAAAGGACATTTTTAGAAAAGGACAAATCAATAAGAATACCCATGTACAATTATTTTACATGCATTTCTTTATACATCTGATGATAATGTTCTATCCTCTTTTCCTCTCTCCATTATTTGAACCCAAGTAGGCTGTGTATAGAACATGCAAAACTGTGCTATGACACTTTCTTGCACATAGGACAGAAAAATCATATTTTTATAAAAAGCACCAGTGAGTGATAAAGCCTCAAAATCAGCAGGTAGACACAGATCAGATCTTAAGCAGAGACAGAAACCCAAGTTCAGTCCCCATGCTCTGCACCCAGGGCAGAGGCAATACGTTTCCTCTCATGTCTGGAAAGATTATAGCTCTTCTGGAATCTTGCACTGTGCTTGGGTTCTGCTTTGCCACATATATTTTTAAGTTTGCAGCTAGGAGGATCCCTAAAGGCAAAGAGTTTCCCTTTCCCCAAGCTGTCCCTCCATTGCCTGTTTATAGTATTGCCTTCCCGTTCTTCCTGATTCTACCCAACGAAATTGAAAATTTCATCACCAGTGTCAGAAAATTAAACCCCAGGGAGCAGAGCAATAGCTCAGAGCATCCTTTCTCTGGCAAAGAGCCAATCCTTGAATATAACTTTGCAAACCTGCTCTGGTTTCCAGAGGTTTGAAAGGATGCAAAACAGAGTCATATCAAAGCATGCTTTTTGACTGCTCAAATCTTTCTGAGTGCACATCAACTCATCTTTGAACATGGTTAAAAAAATATTTCAATTTGGAGATGGGTTTCATGAAAGGAAGGGACACGACCCAGCTCGGCTGCACATTTACCAAGCAGAGAATAGCAGCGCACAGAGAAGAGATGCTTCGTTGAATGGCCAGGGGTCTTAAGAAGTGCTTGACAGACCATTGTAATAACATCTCTCTCCACAATGCAAACACCGGTAACACAATCGAACAGCTCTGGGCTCTGTGCCTGTACCTCTTTTTCTCTTCCTAGCAATGCACAGGGGTGACTCTAATTAATTTAGTTTTAAAAGCATTTTCTTTTTAAATGAATCAATACCCAGGGAGATAATGCAGAATTAAACTCCTCACACTAATCCTAACTAGACCACCAATGTCCGAATATAATATACAGTCAACCACAAATCCAATCAGACCCAAGCAAAGCATGCAGCCTTTTGAATTCAGAGTCTCTACATTATGGGAACTCTTGACTGCCTGTTCGTCCATGTGCTTGCTCCAATTCAGTTTCCTTGGCAGACAATAAGACAAAGCTAGATTCTCATTCAGGCTGCTAATACCGGTGGACAGATGTGTAAGACTGAGCTTTACTCACCAAGCTCCCGTAAGTCCATCTTCTCCAACTACAAACACTGCTTCCAAGCTGCTGCCACCACAAAATGACTTAGAGTCGTCTCCCAGAAGAACAATGTGCTAGAACACCAGATGGTTCCCGAGTAAGCTTGTTCATGAAACAGGTTTCCAGTTGAGCCATGTGAACTGAGACCCGCTGCACACCTTTGAATGGTATACACTCCAAGTCCAGAAGAATAAGCATGTAGCTTTGCTTATGTTTATGGAGCTGGAGCCCAGGGGTGCTCCGATTGGCAGGAGTCGTGGAAAGATCAGCCAATGAAAGGGAGCCTCCATTTCAGGGAAACTCCTGCTCATTTATTTAGCATCTTCAGAGATCATCGGCTTTTTCTGGGAAGAGCTTTTCTCTTATAGTATCACAGGGAAAAATAATAACTTCACTTCTGTTTCAGTATCCTATGCTCTTTGTCAAGCATACAGCTCCCCTTCTTGGTACTACTCAATACCCCCAGTTTTTCTTATAAAGAATTTAAAGAAAATCAGAAAAGAAGAGAAAAAGAAAGAGCTAGTGATGGGCTGGGGATAGTTCATATTCATCAGCCTCCACCTTGTTGGGAGAGAGGGTGGGGGGAGTGCCTGGGCTCAATAATTACTGATTCTGTTGCTATGGAAACAGACTGGCTGCAGCGAGTTGGATTCGTGTAGAACATCTGCTGCCAGACCCATAATCAACTGCAATCTCATCTCTTCCCCTGTCTCTACTTTTATTTGATTGTGAGTTTGCTTACTTCCACCTTCTCTTTCCATACAGTTTTTGTCCAGAAATGTCAATGTAAGCACCTTGCTTTGTACACATTAGGCATGCACACCAGAGATGCTCCCATACCCAGGAATGCATGCAGGCAAGAGTGTATCCCAGCAGGGATCCCAGGGGATTCCTATTCAGGATGTAAACACACATAAACAGCTTCCACCCCTAATTAAAATTTATGGCAACTTCTAACCTAAAGAATTAGTAGGGATGTCTTTTAAAGTATTTTTCTAATAGCCCAGAAAGTCCCTAAATAAGTTTGCTACGATATTTCTCAGAGGGTACTCTGGTGGTTCCTAGCAAACCTTTGGAGTAAGTGAGTAAGCCAGGAAGCTTATAGAAGGCTTTGTAAGTACAACACTTTTAGGCTCAGGTCTTTTCTGCACCAGCACCTCGACAAGGTGCCCTCAGTTCCAGGAATCTCCCTGGATTTCCTCAGCCCATTTTCATTCCCTCTGACTCCTCCCTTGTTTGCTCCACATTTTCCTGATCGCAAGATCAGAATTAATGTCATTGATTTCATGTGCTGCCATCTTTCTCCTAAGCAGCAGGGGCCGCCACTGAGCAATAAAGGGCTGTTTGAATGGCCTGGTCAAACACAGGATGGGGATCCCATAGAGGCCATCTCTCAGAGATGCGTCTGTTGAAGCCCTCCATTCTACAGAGATATGTCAATTTCTGGTAAATGGTAAGTGTGAAAAAAGCTATTATTTGTGTTGACGTTAGGGAGAAGGGAACTCCCATCCCCATCACCAACCTAAACATCAACACAACTTCAAGGAGAACCTTCTCTTAACATAAAGGTCTTGCAAGCCAGGGACCCTCACACGTTAGTGACACAGACCAGGCTTTTGAAGGGGTTGGGATTGAGATGGTTCATTGCATGTCTCTTGGAAAACATACAATGAATGTCTTGAAGCCAAGGTGAACTACCCATTTACCATATCCTCAGTCCTAAAAGCAGTAGTAGTAACCCTCGGCTTCCTTTATTCCTTACACAACACTTGGTGCAAGTCCCACAGCCATCTATTTCTTAGTGCTCAGCTCCGCCCCTTTGTCCCCAACAAAGGATTTGCTTTTATAAGAATCTGAATCCTAACATTTCACTTTGTCCCTTATACCCCTATGAACTTAGGAAGTCTCACCTAAATTCTGCCTCCCAGGTACCAAATTCAATGCTGGTAATTTTTCTCAACTCTTTTTCAGCTGCCTCCAGGGCTTGGATAGCTCAGATTTCCTCTACACCTCTCTATACCTTCTCCTAACCTGCTCACTCTCCTCTGCCATAGAGATGCTCATCCACCCTTTGCCTTTTCACCCTTTTAAAACCATCCAAATGCCCTCTCTTTTCTGACGTCATTCCAATCAGGTCTTCCAGTAATCAAAATACTTTTTTTCAACAAATAGTAAGTCTCTGTATGTCAGGAAGTTGTGACTAGTGACAGGGTGAATGGACATGGTTCCTGTGTTATGGCCATGGACTCTCGTGTAGGAGGCAAAACATATTAAAGCATAGCTGTATATGGAGCACAAAGGAGACCTATGAGCTTTACATCCTATGAGTGCAAATAACAGACCTAATGGATTCAGTGATATCAGGGAAAGCATCTTTGAGGAAGTGATATCAGCTAATATCTAAAGGAAAAGAAAGTTAATGAACTGAGTGTGAGAGAAAAGTATCTCAGACATAAGGGATAACACATGCATAGGCTTGTGCTAGGAGGCAGTATGGCACATCTGAAAACCTGAAAGAAGCCAAGTATGGCTGATAGTACAGAATGATCAGGAGGACAGTGTGAGATCAGGGTCCTAGAGGCCAGGTTAAGAGTTTGGTTTTATCCTATAAGCAGTTCTCCATAAATGAATCCTTCATCCCCACCACACCAACACATATCTTCTCCAGTTGGTCTCAGTGATGTATTAGCAGAATATCAATCTGATGAAAAACATGGGTTGTAAGACATTCATCATTTGTTGGCTTGATCTAAGTGAACACTGACTGAGCCATTAATAGCACAGGTAGCATTCTAAGAACTTTATCGGAGTTAGTCAATTGAATCCTCAGTACATTCCGTGAAAGATCATTATTATTCCTATTATACAGATGGAACTGAGGTAATAAGGAGATCAGACAACATGACCAGCTCTACAGAGATAATAAGTGGCAGATCTGGGATTTGAACAAAGGGATTCTACCTCCAGTTTCTCTAAGTGTTATATATATGGACGACTTAGATCAGAATCATTTGGAATTCTCCTTAAAAAGTAGATTTTTGGAGTTCTATCGTATCCCTACTAAATCTAAAGATCGGGCTAGTCTAAAAGCATTTTTCAAATACTTCACAAGATTCTTATATCTAACTCAGTTTGAGAATCATTGCTTTGTTTACATAAAGGAGGAAAAGAATAACCCTAATTAATTTACACACATTATTATCCCTAAGATCTGCATAATAGGAATAATAATGTATAAGTGTGAAGTCTGCATTTGCGGGGGATGCAGACTCTCACTACTTCAAGCCATCACAAAAGACCCATCCCTATCAGAACAAGGTCACCTTCTTTTGAATGAGTGCAAATTCCCATTGCATCTTACAACACAGAAATCAAGGGTAGTTATGGGGCTCAGTAGCTTCCCACTAAGCAAGTTTATGAAGAAATACAGAAATTCCTAAAAACCACATTCACTAAGGAATTACAGATGCTTTTAAACCCACCAGTTTTAAGGTTCAGTGATCATGTATTATTTGGACACTAAGTGAAATGTCATATATTTGCTTTATGTAACTTTTTTTTCCCTGGAAAACTCCTTTTTAAGATAAAACTGCAAGATAGATGGGTAATGTTTTTAACCTTTAGATTGATCCATAACCCCTTAGTTATTCAAAATCTAGTCAATAAGCATTTTGCTTCACCTAGCTAATCATGGGTTCAGTTTTGAAAAACAACCAACTTCACTGACATTTCCAGAGGGGTCACTTCATACTAAATAGCTTCAGTATCTCTGAAGACATCTGCAAAGAATTTTCCCAAGGAATCTTGTCCAATGGTTTACTGAGATCGTAGACTGGGTGCTCTATTTAGTTAATTTGGCCTTATTGATTACTCTTTCCTTTCTAGACTGTGCAATGAAAAGAGGATATATACAGAGCTGCTGCTAAACCACAAAAATAGGGAGACCTAGATTTTATTGGTTTGATATTTTAACTACTACCTGTCAAGGTCCCAAGAACTGCTACAAAGGTGTTTGACATGTATCTGAACACTCCTGTGGCTCAGCTTGTAGTATAGCATCAAGCTTCTGAACACGTCTAGATTAATTATTTAGTGTCTGTAAGTAAAGGATGGAATCACAGGGGACAAAAATTGAGGGGGTAAAAATTACCCCTGGATATCTGAATATGAGTCAGAAGAAATTTCTTTCCACTTCAACCACACATTAAAACCTATATTTTTTGTTCTGCTCTGCATAGACACTGCCAGTACCATTTATTCTGCATTTCCTTGGGGGCAGATTTAATCTAATGAAATTTTATTCCTTTCTATAAATATGATTTATTACATATATTATTACTAAATCTGGTATAACTCATGTACTTTTATAATACTTTTAAACTAATTCACAAACCAAAGTGTTCTGTTAGGTGATATGCCATGAATTTTACTGGATCAGAAAATAAAGTGACTACTACAGAATGATTTCTAAACTTGCTGTCCAGATTTTCCTTAGCCCACCTACTGGTATTATCTGAAATGAGCACCTTTTATATTAAGCATTTAAAGGAAGAGCAGAGAGTTTTCATTTACTTCATCCCAGGGAAATGACACTAATAGCCAGTTCTCCCCTTTTCGAACTCTTGGTTCCAAAAAGGTTGCTTACATAGTCTGAGCATCTATTTCATCAGGATGCATCTTAATCACAGTAAATGGATGTGATGGGAATGATCCCCATAGTTCATAACATGACTACATGTACCCTATTATTGCTTGGTTGACTCATTCTTACCATGAGGTCCAGAGGGTCAAATTGAACTTTGGAGGAAATTCCAAACAAGTCGGGTGTGTATTACAGGTTAGAGGCTCACCTCTAACTACACCTGGACCGTTTCTTAAGACACCTCTTGCATGTCCATACCTCTCTCTCTGACTGCACTTCTATAACAGAACTAGGCTCAGTGTAGACTGGACCTAACTATATTCCTTTCAGATATAAAATTAGAATGAGACTCTGACATGATGGGTCAGAGATAAAGTCCCTGATTTATTTCATTCCAGAGGCACAGGAGAAATTATTCTCTAGACATTTGGACTGACCAGTATACCGTTATCTCTGACTGTTTTACATGGTGCATTTTAAAACCCAAACATGCAAAACCTCAACTAAACATGGTCAGGGTGACTTTTCCATATTTTTGATCACCAAGTGTGGATAATCATAATGTCTCATGGATATATTCCCATAGGTAGATAGCTGCTTTCCTTTTTCTTACTTTCATGGAGAGAAGATCCTAACAATACACGAAGCTTGCTACACTGTCCCTTGATATTCCCAGATGCTAGGCTGTATGTGACAGGCCTGAATATCCATGGGATTACAGAGGCATCACAGTGCTTACCACTGGTCAATGCTACAAAAGCCTCCATTTCCACATGGAGACATTAAGGTCCAAGACATATAAATAACATGTCTATGGTCACCCTGTGTAGATGGAGGACTCTTAGGACCAAAACACAGGAGTTTATCTATGGGGCACCAAAAGGAGCAAATTATACTCTAGCATCAGACCTCCCCAGGCATGTAGCTAGAGCAAGATCGCTCTCAAAGTATGTAAAGCTGATTTATGAACTATGAGGCATTAATATGAGACCATTTATTTTCCTAGAGTTTGCTATATTTATATTGTCCACAAAATGCCTAAAATATGAGCAAATCCTACAAACACTGTGAAATAAAACCAGATCTACAAAATGGAAACCAATTTATAAGCAGATCTCTAGCCCACACATTTCTTCCTACCTCCTCCAGAGCACCAGCCTCTCACAGGTGACCATGATTTGAATTTACAGGGTTGGAGAGTCACAGTGTGGAATCTTTGGGGCATGATTGACTTGACCAAATGGAATGGGCTGAGCTGAGAAGCACCCGGAGGCCAAAAAAGCAAGGCCTGATATTATGCACCTCTAATAATTCTGAGTGCCTGTGAAGGGATAGCTGGAGAAATTCCGGAAGCTTACCATCTTGCCAATTTGATTTTCCAAATATACCAGGGAAATGAAATAGAGAATTGCAGGCTGATAAAAAAAAAGTTGTGCCAAAAGGAAAAACGAAAATGCCAAAATTTTCAGCTCAGTCCTGCCAAGCATGTCCACGGGCAATATGGTAGCAAAAAACTACTGGAACAGAAGCAGGATACTCTTTTGACGATGAGAAATGGGAATAATTTCTTTACCATTAGGAAAAGGGAAGCTTTTGGGCTGTCATCACATCTGTCTTGGTTTTCAGACCTAACATGAAAGTCTACTCCTGATTCAGAAACACATCGATTTCAGATGGAAGTAATTCCACTTTCCTAGAAAAAAAAAAAAAATAGTTTCTGATATTTCAGCCCAAACACTAATTCTATCAAGTTTTAACAGAGATTAAATCCATGGTTCACCATGTTTTATCAAATAGTTAAATATTAGAGGCTATCTTCTGCTTTTTCTACTCACAGATTCACAGGTACTTTGGCAGATGAAAGGCCCAGGGATAACCTGCGCATCTTGGTCCTCCATCCCAATAGGAATCACACTGCAACAGAACGAGTCATGCCAGGGAAAAGAGGAAGGGGGAAGAGCACTGAGTGAGAAAGAAACCAAGAAGATCAAGAAGACCTGTAGACTCTGAGCACCCAGGCAAGCAGGGAGGAAGACGGAGATGCTAGAAATTCAGAGTCCATGCCAGGGACATCATGTTCTGAGATGCAGAAGGAGGCAGGGGGGACTTGAAGCAGATCTGCAAGAGGTCTGCCTAGGGCCAAATCTGGGACCACAAGATGGAGGAAGCATAGGGCTAAGGGGTCACCTGTGGAATTCTAAGGTGAGACTTATTTCAACCCAGTTATTTTTATCTCTTGGTAATGAAAGAGGCTTTATCAGAACTCAGTCACACCACAACTCTGTCCCCAGAGTTTCAATGAGCACCAGAAACAACCCCTTGCTTCTCTAGGAAAACCAACCCAAGAGTATGCCTGGTCATGGTGGATCACCAGTGCCATCTCGGGCAGAGGTCTCTTGTTCTACCATCCCATATCAACAGCTCCTAAAAGCCACATTGCTTCACACTCTCACTTCCAAGGAAGGAAATGGAAGTGTGAACCATGACCCCCCTAGGCAAAGAAAATTGATAGGTTAATTCCAAACTCTTGCAGAGAACAAGCTCTACAACCTAATTTGTACAGAAATTAGATTCAGATAAAAATACAATCTTATTTTGTTGCTCTGCCAGTACTTGCCTTCATCTTTAAGTCACTAATTTCAGAAAGGACTTAATTTGAAAATATAAATAAAAATAAGGGCAATAACTAATCCACTGATATGTAATGCAGAAGTGCTCCTGTGCCCTCACCAAGTCATCCCAAGGCAGATATGAAACATAATTTACAAAATGCATTGCCTACAATTCTATCAGCACAGTGACAAACGAGAATGGTGAAGCAAATATTTCAAATAAGCACATCAATTGAACCATGAATAAGTGCTCTCGCTTGTGTTTTGGGAATCTATTGTGTATTCATTCGACACCTCAGTTATTCTGAACATACACTGAAAAAAATAACTTGCACCAAAAAATTCCAGTTTGGAAGTAAGAAATTGATATCTAGCCATTCAAATAATATTTAGGAAGTGTCTATAATGAGCTTTCACATATTGCCTCATGTTTCTTTCATGTCTTAGGAATCTAAGAATATAGACTTAATATCCGGAAAGTAATAAAGTTCTACTTTATTAAGTTTTGTCTTCATGTATTTCATGTCCCTCCCAGCAGACACTGTTCTGCTCATCTGGTGAACTCCTATTCATATGTTAAAGCTCTCCTAATAAGGTCTTTCCTCTAAGTAACTCCTCCCTTTGGATAATATCCAATGGATGTGTTGTTGCTATTGCACATGTCATGTGTTTGCAAACATATCTCTTTCCAGAGCTACCTGCAGTACTCAGCAACACAACACTAGGAATACCATTTCTAGATGTTTTGATACCTTAGTAGAGAAGTCAAAATCCAATTGCAAACCTTGACACTTAGGCATGTTATGAATGCCTTCTGTGTACTTCTCTGTTGTTCTACCCAACATCGTGGATAAAGTCATGAGATGAGGATATCTGAAAACATCTCAGTGACTCATTCTCTGTTGTCTCCCAGTCCTTCCTCCTCCCACTCATGAAATCCCAGCCTAAGAGGGAGGAGGCTGCTCTGGAGAGCACTCCTGCACCCCCCCCCCCCCACTTCAGAAACCCATTTCACAAGCAGCGCAGGTGCTGGGCCCAGCTCCGTCAGCAATCTGGCTTATTTTTTCAAGGATGCCACATCTACTCAGAAGCTCCTTCCAGTTAATGAGTATTCTTTGAATCAAGCCTCAGAGTGCTTTTGATCTCAGTACCAATTGACTTTAGGATAAGATGCTGGCCACTGTCTGAGCTAGTACTGCTGGCCAAACCCATGCTTTATTTCAATGAATGTTCAACCAACAGCCTGAATTTATAATGTGGAGTGTCAAGACCAAGGAATTTCCCCTGTCAAGACCAAGGAATTCCCTCAGACCAGCACCACCAGACTACACCTGGAGCTCAGTGATGGTTCTGAACTCATGTAATTCAAAGTGTTCTTTAAAAATATGATTATAAGAGCATGCATGTTCAGTAGACACAATCTGGAATCATCAAGAAGAAAAAGCTACAATCATACTATGTAGAAGAAAACACTGTTAAAAATCATTCAAAACTTTTTGTGTTTTTTCTTAGCAGAGATAATTTTGCATCCTGCTCTCACAACATTAAATATAATAAAAAGTGTTTTTTGATTTTTATATACCATGTACTGATTTTTTGAATGAAAAATTCTAATATATAAATAATGTAACCATACATGAATTTATTAATTTCTATTTTAGAGAAATTCATCAGAATCTTTTTCACTCTTATAACAATGAAATGAACATCTGTATGCATACCTTTGTTTCCCCCCACACCCCGTGAATGTCTTTAATTCTATACAGCTGCATTGTACTGAATGGCTTTATAACTGAGGTCACCTGCTATTGGTGGATTTTCCAAGAAGAATGTTGTCCCAACAGATTTCTTAAAATTTGACTTGAAGTGTTGAGTTCTTTGCCCGTAAAGTATCAAGAACACAAACAACAATATGTGTTGGCGAGAATGTGGGGAAAAAGGTACACTTATACATTGTTGGTGGGGTTGCAAATTAGTGCAGCCACTCTGGAAAGCAGTATGGAGATTCCTCAGAAAGCTTGGAATGGAACCACCATTTGACCCAGCTATCCCACTCCTTGGCCTATACCCAAATGACTTAAAATCAGCATACTACAGAGATCAGCCACATCAATGTTCATTGCTGCTCAATTCACCATAGCCACATTGTGGAACCAACCTAGATGACCTTCACTTGAAGAATGGATAAAGAAATTGTGGTATATATATACAATGGAATATTACTCTGCCATGAAGAATTACAAAATTATGGCATTTGCAGGCAAATGGATGAAATTGGAGAATATCATGCTAAGTGAGATAAGCCAATCTCAAAAAACTAAAGGACGAATGATCTTGCTGATAAGTGGATGAGGACATATAATGGGGGATGGGAGGGATTAGCGTTAGGGTTAGGATTAGGTTTAGGGTTAGGGATAAGGAGGGTGGTAAGAATGAAGGAAGGAAGGACTGTATAGAGGGAAAAGAGGGGTGGGGGGGAAGGGAAAAAATAACAGTATGACTCAAACAACATTACCCTATGTACAAATAGAGAAACAACATGTATCCCATTTGTTTACAATAAAAAAAAAGAAAAAAGAAAACAAGGGCAAATTAAAAAAATATGTTATCATAAATTATATATTATGTATAAATACATATATTGTGTATAAATATATATTATATATAACTTACATATTATAATATGTTGTTATAAATATTAATATATTTATAATATGTTAATTTAGTCATCTATAAAGGGAGTTAAATTTAGCAAAGGTTATGGTCAGCACAATTTACTGGAATGTGAAAAAATATTTGTATAATTTCTGTTTGATTTTAACTTAAAAATAATAAACAAATTAAGTTTCAAAAAAAAAATTTTGACTTGAAGTGTTGAGTTCTTTGCCCGTAAAGTAAACCAAGGGGCACTGGCCATCAATATGCACATGGATGCCAATTCTTCCTTTCCTCTTTGCGGAAGGAGCTATCGGTCTTCTTCCCATGCAGAGATGGGTAATCAACCTCTTACCCAGCTGGCAGTTCAGTCTTAACAGCCTCTGCCACAGTGTGTGTGGTTTAGGGTGTGCATTTGGTTTTGTACAGCGGGTACATGCCAGCTTGAAAAATCAATTGGCTTTTGTAAATACCACCAAAACAAAACCCAAAGGTCTTTTTAAGGCAAGGGGGAAAAAAGCCTTTTTCTTTTCTCTTAGAAATATCTTAATTTCTTTCTGGTCTTAAAAGAAATTGCCACTATAAACAATCATTCTTTCTTGGGTCATAAGTTAGCCCAAAATGCCTTTCTAAGGTAGCAAAGTTTGTTCTAAAATATGCTTTTTCCTTTTAAAACATTTTATCAGATTGTTTTAAGAAATACATGTTAGCTACTTTTTTTCATCAATGACAGCATTAAAATTCAATTTAGGCAATATTTGTTGACTGTCTCTCTTGTTTTCTTCTAGTCTGGTGGACACCTTGGGTAAATAAGAATTAGTCCCAGTTCTCAAGAGTAGAGTACAAAGAGAGAGAGAAGAGTCCAGGATAGCAGAATCCAGTGTCTTCCAGGATTCTACAGTATTGCCTCAAGGCAATCATGAGGTGGGACAAGGAGTGGCCAGAGACCTGCCTCAAGGAAAGTTAATTGGGGAAAGGAAGCTTCTAAGGACAACATGTGTTCAGTGCTACAAGAGGGAAAAGAAAGTGCACTAAAAATGGAGCAATCACTTGGTCCCCACAGAAGGGCTCTGCAGGGTCTATGAGCTAGGTCTTGAAGGATGGGCAGGTTTTCAACAGATAGGATGAAGGTCTTCCTTGTTAAGGGATTACAGTCAAGGACAGCTATTAGGAGGTACAAGTTATGCTCAGGGAGCAATCAATATGATTAATTCAGTATGATTACTCATAGATTAGTAGGGCTGTGTTCCTGGGAGTAATAGGTATGTTATTTGGGAAATGATTTGGGACAGAATGTGGAGCTTTATTATCATGCTGTAAGAAGAGTGAATTAGAGGCTTTTTTTTTTTTTTTTTTTTTTTTTGCTGTGAACGTGTGTTGACAAGAACTATGTTATAGAAGGGTAGTTCTGGAAGCTTGGGATAAGAGTGCTTATGGGTGGGCCAAGTCCAGATTCAGGAAGAACAACTAAAAGACAAACATGTAGTCTGTATAAGAGACGGAGGCAGCAGGAAGGGTGTTGTATCAGTGCAAGGAAATGGCCCTTCCTCATACACTGATAGATTGGGGTGACTTGGGGACCCACTATGGAGAAGAGGTAAGGATGTCAGAGACCACTCCAGGATTTCAAGTTCACATAGCTCCTGGAGTTAGAGAGCACAGGAGAAACAGCCAGGGAAGAAAAGCAATGGGAATGGGGAGCCTAAGTTTGGACCTAGGGGGTTTGAGGGGTCTGTGGATCATCCACAAGATGAAGTTGAGCAGCAGAGGAGATGATGAGGGTGGGATTCTCTCTGCCTTAGGTGGTGATTGAAAGGGAAAAACTGGGTGGAGAAGATGAAGTAGTAGGAGAGAAAGGAGGTGGCTCTGGAGAAAGATTGCTTAAGGGGTCAGTGAGGGACAGATGCAGAGTCACCACAGTCCAGGAATGCAGAGCAGGAATCACGGGGTGGGACATGAACCAATGCCTCAGGGTCGCAGAATGGAATGAGGTCCGGGAAGAGGCCTTCTGACTTGACAATCAGGAGCTGACTGCTGACCCAAACAAGCACCTGAAGCACCTGGATTTGGAGGACCATCAGAACACAGAGGGGAGTGGAGACGCCATTCTCTCCTGGTAGATCTGGCAGTGTAGGAAAGGGCAGGGATTGAATAAGACCTTGAAAGGGGAACAGGATTAAAATACGTTGTTGAAGGATAGGAGTGATTTTGGTATATTTTTGGGCTGAAGAGAAGACGTGGGAGTGGGGGGGGGTGCAAATAAGCGTGAAGGTATAAAGGGATAAAAGATTTATCATTTTTTGATGTCTGTCTTCTTCACCAGTACAGGGATTCATAAGAACATGATTTCTTTCCAGTCTTAAATTTAGAACAGCTAAATAGCTACTCTCAATACCCACATGTCTCTTGGAAATCATGTCTTTTAGGGACTGGGGAGTAGCTCAGTGGTAAGTGCTTGCACAGCATGCAAGAAGCCCTGGCTTCCATCCCCTACATTGAAAAATAATCACGTTTTCTGTGGCTAAAGAAGTTTTCAAAAGTGTTACATTGAATTAATGTGTTTTGCAGTCATATTTTCCTTTTTGACCTTGGTATTAACAGAAACACACACACAATGTGCTGTTTGTGTAGCTATCTTGTGTGCATTGGTTTAAATATCATTGTGCATATGTGTTTCCAAACCCACAGTAAGATAGTTTTCAAGGACAGAAGTAGCCAATAGGTCCAAGTGCTGCAAAGAAGGTAAATAAGATGGAGATTTGTATCTGCCCATCAGAAATCATCCTCAACTTTGTCAAAACCAGTGATTTTTGTGGCTGAAGAGGGTTTCAAGGACCTACAATATATTTTGGTGCATTTTAAAGCCATATTTCTTTTCCTCTACTTAGTTGTATTTTTATTGAGGGCATAAGTCAGATTGCAGCAGATTGATAAGGGAAAAGGAGAGGAGGTGAGTAGTGTCAGCCATTTGAGGAAGCCTGGCTTGGAGAGGACCAGGGGTGAACAGAAGGTTGAGAAAGTTATTTGTTCTTTAAAATATGAGAGATTCAATGAATTTTGTATGCTGGTGAGAAGACAGCATGGAGAAGAAGAGACTGATGATGTAAGGATTAGAAGTGACAGAGCAGTCTCAGAGCAGCCAGAAGGGATAGAATTCAGAGTACCACAGAACCCACCTTAGATGTCTCTAGGGACACCACCTTTGTCCAGGAGAGGGGTTGTGAGTGCAGATACAGGAGAAAGGCCCATGGTTACGCAGTGAGTTAAGGCAGAGCTGGATAGAAACCAAGCCTCCCCACATCAAATCTATCAATTCTTCATCTTGTTTCCCTCCCAAAAGTGGTCCCAATACTTTTACATATATTAGTATGTGCCATACATAACCTCTAATTTTGCAATTCAGAAATGCAAATAGTGACCATTTCATATGGTTCTGCCTCATATTGATGTATTTTAACTCTCACAACAACTATATTAAGATTCACATTTTCCAAATGAAGAGACTGAGAGACAGGATGGGTTAATTACCCAGCAAGGAAATAATGGAGCTGGGGTTTGAGCTCTAGTCTTTGGGCTCAGAGTCAACGGCCTTGCCTGTAAACTGTATTGCAATTTATTTAACAAGTTAAATATTACAGAACAAGGGTACATGAAAGAGACTTTGATACTATGGATAACATACAAGACTGAGTCCAAAAATCAATGAATACGTGTGTGGGTAACACTTCTGGATCCCACAGGACATGCAACAATCATTAGGTTGAACTATCTGAAATTGCTGCCCTTGTCAGAAAAAAAGTCAAATATTCGCAATGTCATATGGTACCATCCAATCCTTTATTCCTTCTAAGAATTTCCAAATACCTCCCTTGGATTCTCTTCCATGGGAATGGAGGGAGACAAGGACTGAGGTTGCATCTGTAACAGCTTCAGGTCTCCTTTATTAATCAAGTAGGTCCTATAGTGTTTTATAGCTCAAAAATTTAATGAATACAAAATTCTGGTAAACTGCATCCAGTGAACATGGATATCTTAGTACTCACAGTCTTATTTTTCCGGTACATGCCCAAGTGAATTCTTATCTATCTGAAAAAATTCAAAAACAACTCTCCATTGCTTCCTGACCAGCCTCTGCTTAGCTGAGGCTTGGGAGCATATCCCAGCTCGCCAAGTGCCCTGACCACAACAAAACAAGCAAAGCTGCTTTTTCTGACAATCGAGGGCACGAGCATGTCTGCTTCATACATTCTTCTTATCACAATAAGTGCATCTTAACAGGAATGGCATCTTTCTGTGACGCATGGTTCTTACCCTTTTCTACGTCTGCTTTAAGAACACAGAACGGCCAGGGAGCTTTCGGACAGAATTCCATGCTCTGTGATTCACAAAATGGAAATCTGGCGTTCTATGCCAATGACATTTACTTCCATGGCAGCTCAAGCGGCAAAAAGCCATATGCCATACACTTCAGATTCAGCCAAGCCATGCAAATGGATGTGTGAAAGAGAAATCAGGAAAACAGGACCCGAGCCGTCCTAGAGAGTTGATTACCTCCAGCAAACACACAGCACTTGTGGCAACTTGGGGGAATGCGAATTTTTTTCTAATTTAAGAGAACTTTGTGAGGTCAAGGTAAAATGCTAACGCGTGATGAATTCATGTTTGTGATTTAATATGCCTACTATGCAGGCACACGTTTCTTGGATCTGCTTGGGTAGGGAGCAGTCACCTAAATGGGATGGACAGCCAGAAGCTGCGATTGTCCTCTGCACTGGAAGGTCTCTCGACAGCCATCCTGGGAAAAGATAAGTGACAATGTAGATATTATTTTCCCCACTGGCCAGGAAACAAGTCAAGTGGGGAAATAGAGTGTTCCCTGAATTGCCAGGGCATGGGCTAAGCATGCCTAAGAGTGACATAATAAACAAGTTAAGGTGAAAAATGAAAGAGGGATTTTCTTCTTCTTATTTTTTTTTTAACCAGGGGCTGGCAAAAAAGCTCACTGGAGAAGAGAAATTCAGGTTGATTTTTTTTTTCCAACAATTTGATCTCTTTAAGGCTTTCCATTCACCTTATATAAAGTTATATAGATGGGAAAATATCACTGTCGTTTTTATTAAGAAACAAATGGGAGAATCATTTTATAACTTCCTGAAAATGCAGTTTTGAGGGGTGGTTCTAGAAGTGTTTCTCAGTATGACCTATCAGAATTTGGGGCAAGAAAATTCTTTATTCCACTGAACTACAAAATAATAGTTCCTGGGAATTGAGTAACAATGACTATCCCATGTTAAAACTGTAAATTGATTCAGCTTATTTGCCACTTGAGCCATTTTAATTAATGAGTGAATTAGACATATTTAGCCATTCAGTCATTCAACATTCAACCCAAAGTAACTGAGCAGATACTAGTTAAAAAGCATCAGGAAGATAGTGAACCATAAAAGTTCTTGCTTCCAATGATATACGGACTTAATTTGGAAAGGTAGATTTATAAATAAATAACTACTATAGAGCTGGAAGATATTTTTCAAAAGAAATTTTGAATTCCATGCTGTGGAGGCAGAGGTGCAAAAATTCATACTGAATGAAAGGGAGATGGTAACCATCTCACTAAGGTGGTGCTTGTGCAAAATCCTGAAGGATAAGGAGAATTTCAACAGGCAGATGGGGGAAGACATTCCTGGCAGAGGAAATGAGGATGAGCTAATTCCTGTGATACTAAAGTGTTAAAGCACACACCAGAAATGATGGGCACTCAGGATGTGCTGGTATTGCCCAGGCAGGTGCAGGGTAAAGACGTGTGATGAACAGAAAAAGTACCGTGGCTAATCAAGGAGACATCAGAACACCTTGCTAAGGCCATGAAACTTTCTAAGCCAGGCAATGTACAGAGAGGGAAGGATGGGAAAATCAAGAGTGTTATGGTCAGATCTATGTTGGGGGAAATTTTGAAAATGAGATATCAAAGCTGGGAGATGAGTTAGTGCAACAGCTGATGTCTTAGTTTTTCCACAATGATGCTGGGTGATGACAGTTCCTACAGTTAAGAGGAAGTTTTCCTCATACCCACAGGCCTGTAGGTCAGCTGAGATGGCTGTTTCAAGCTGTAATTCTAGGGGATGACTGGGGAAACTGTGCTCCCTGTGTCTTGTCATGGGACCTACAATGAGCACCATGGTTATCCAGGGTATGTCATTCTCAAGATGAAGGCAGAAGTACAAGAGCCCAATCCCACTCGGCAAGTAATAGCCAAGCCTCTGTTCACTTCACAACTACGTACGCCTCCCCACCTCAAGCAAGTCATTGACCAAGTCAAAAGGTTGGGAAAAATGCTTCACACTCCATGAGTGCTGGCAAGGAGGTAGAGGTATACTACCACATGGAGCCGTGAGAAACTGTGACTGGTCAGTCACACCATGTTTGGGGTGAGAGGAGAGGAAAACATGAATCAAGGCAATGATGAGAAGGCACAGGACCAAGTAGTGATTGTAGTGACTTTGGTCAGTGATTGGTTTTGCAAAGAGATAATTACTTCTTAATTTTCCAAATAGAAATGTATCAGGCTGCCAGCTTCCTGTCTTGTGACCTCCATATTCCCATGCCTACCACAGTGCTCACCATGCTGCAGACACAAATAAACATTTGTAGAAAGACTGGATAGCACTGAAAATGTAGATTGAATCTTGACCGCTAACCAAGATATTGACATGGTGTGGCCGTGCTGACAGTATGGTGGTTGTGGGAGAGTAACTTTGCATGTCTTTTGAATCACAGGCACATTGCTAGATTCTGAAATATAGAATATGCAAGGCTCTGCTCTCAGGAAACTTATCACTGTGATAAGTTCTAGGATATGCACATTCATAGGAAGAGAGCTAGAGGGGCATCTCCAGGGCATTAGAGTCAGTTGATGCCAACGATGATAGTTGTAGGCTTAAGAACTTCTTAAAAGAAGGTGTTGCCCTGAGGCTGGGGTTGTGGCTCAGTGGTAGAGTGCTTGCCTAGCATGTGTGAGGCACTGGGTTCAATTCTCAGCACCACATGTAAATAAGTGAAAAAAATAAATAAATAAAGGTCAACAACTAAAAAAGTATATTTAAAAACAGAAGGTGTTGCCCCAACAGGGAAATGGTATCTGTCTAGATGATTTCTGCCACACAGAAGCACTGAGCACCAACTATTACTACTTTTTTTATTTGAATAAGGGATTGAATCTAGGGGTGTTTAAACACTGAGCCCCATCCCCAACCCTTTTTGATATTTTATTTAGAGACAGGGTCTTGCTGAGTTGCTTAGGGCCTTGCTAAATTGCTAAGGCTGATTTTGAACACATGATCCTCCTGCCTCAGCCTCCTGAACTGCTGGGATTACAGTCATGTGCCACCACACCCAGCTTATTACTTATAATTTTACCAGAACAGTGGGAAAACACAGAGAAACAACAAAAGAAAGAGAAGTACAGGGGCACCAGCAATCTGGAAACCTAATATCTCAAATTCAAGTTTCAATATTCATTTTTCTCCCCATAACAATTGCCACAAAAGGGTTGGAGAAAATGCTGGCAAATTTAACCTTCCTTTAATGCTGTCTTCTTGCCTTTCAACCTTTGTCCATGCTTCTAACCTGTTTGACTCAGTGGCTTAACTCTGTGCCTGGCAATGGAACAGATAAGCTAGTGTGGGTGTTGAACAAGGCACTAATGTTTCAGGTCCTATTTGGCAAAGAGAAAGTGGATAATCTTTACCCATAATTCATTGTTTTTTAGAAACGAAAGCCTGATTTTGAAAAAATCTGCACAGACATTTAAGCATGGCAAATTAGCACTTTAATATTTAATGCATATTTAAATAATTAAATGTATATTTAAACTCCTGACCTTCCAGATCTGGCAGTTTTGCAGAGGATATTAGGAAACTTCATGTGGAATTTCTTCACTTCTCTTGTATTGGAGTTGTTGCAATGACTTCTGGTCCTACTCTTTCATTCTGATTTCTCATCTCATCTTATTCTGGGACCCTCTTTGCCCTCAATCCTCCACCCATCTCATCTGGTACCCTCAGCTGGCAAGAGGAAGCACCCATAAAACAGTACCTATATGCTCTTTCTGTTCTACTGTAGGAGACAGATCTGTTACTAGTGGTGTGTTCTCAATCTCCCATCTAACATAACTTACTCTGCAATAACAAGATAAATAGTTTCTTTAAAATCAAAGAGGACTTATATTTTATCAGAGATCCCCACCTAAAATACCCTTCTTAGCTAAGCAACTCATTCCTATCCACCCTTTAATTTAAAAATACTCAATCTCATTATGCCTTACTTAAAACGTAGGTGATTTCCTTTTAATTGGACATATACTGATAAAATGGTTTCTGTGCCATTATCAAATCCCTCACATAATCCACAATGGAATCTGAAATTCAGGTCATAGGAACCTGTTACCAACTTGTACAGAGTCCCAAAGTGTAGTTAATAAAAGGGAAAGAAGTTTCAGAAGTCGGTGAATACAGAGCTATGTAAAGCAGTTCACTTGGAGAACAGTCATTATTCTCATGTTCAGGGATGGTCTGAAATTGAACCAAGGGACTGGCATATGACCTTGCTACCCAGCGAAAGAGCCTATCAGTGATTTCCTTCTCATAATTGGCAAGTCTCAATTTTGCTCATGTTACACATGCAAAGGAAGATAAACCAGTTCTAGAAAGGCTTACGTACTAAGAACTCCACCAGACCTTGATCACAAAGCAACACTCCCCAAGCATTTTAACTATTGTCAATCTTGGCCAAAATTGTGCATGAAACTCACTCATGGTAAGCACGATTTTTGTAAATGCTGTAGTTACAGACAATGATCAGAAAGCAAAATCTTTTAGCAATGATTTAGCTAACTAAAATTCAGATTTTAAACCATTTAACCATTTTTATGGCAAGTACATGAATAGGGTCAAGAAAACCTAACCCTTCCTGGATAACTCTGGGTCTTTGCATGTTTTCTTTGTGAATGCTGTGACAGTGACAGTGTAGGGGGAAGAGTGATGCAAAGCACCTGGGAATGGACCTCTTTAGAGTCATCTCTATGTGCCTCATAAATGTGGTGTAGACTGTGAACAGCTGGGACCACCATAATGGGTGCTCCATTAAGTCTGCTGCTAAATCCAAGGGAGAAGCTTATCCACCTTTCCTAAAATGCCTGCATTAGCACTGCCACGAGGATCCTTTTCCCATTACAGAGGTAATTAGAATCTATGTCACCTGGTCTTCTCCCAGCTCCATATTACCGTTGACTGGTGCTGGCTCCAGGCCCAAACTGAACCAAGCAGTATTTATGCCTGGCATATGAAGGTTCAGAGCCATTGCAGCCATGGGTAATGTCCCTGTTTCTATGTCACAGATGAGGAATCTGAAGCTGACAGGGCTGAGCCCTTGCACAAGGTCATCCAGCTAGAAGCGAGGACCTGGTTCTTTAATCACCACAGTGTCCAGCCCTGGGTCACCTGTAGGGTGTTTGTGGGTGGGCTTGAGATGTGTGACCCTCAACATAAATAAGCAAGAGGATTCTCTCACTTAAGAGCTGATTTTCACAGTGGTCAAAATTGTTCAGTGACCAGCCTAACTTCAATGTATCTCAGTACAAAGGTATGAGAAAATATGTATTTATAGACAGTTGAACAATCTATCTTGGGAACTGAAAGCAGCAAATCATAGTGAAGTACTAAATGCAACGTACTGCCAACTTAGTTTTTGTCTGTTGAGATCAACATCTCTCACATGTATAGAACCATTTGCAAGGCAAACTTTATAAGGCCTAATCCTCACAGTGGCTCTGGGAAATATCACTGTTATTATTATTGCTTCTACCAGTGTACAGATGAGAAGGGACTTCTTTGCCAGAGGGCATGCTCAAGGTCATGCTGCTGGTGAAGGGCCAAGCTGGCACTGCCACCAGGTCCTCCTGCTGGCTCTCAGCCTTGCTTCCTCCAGGAGGGAGAGATATCTCAACCCTAGGGGGATGAAAATTGGTTCTTGGAGGGGCAATAAAATCCATTCTTTATATGTCTAAAGCACAGTAAACATACATAACATAAACTTATAACAATTTTAAGGGAAAGATGATTAGGGGGATAAAATGTCTAAAAAGGCTCTTGGGGGGGGGGGGGTTGGTAATGTAAGAGGTTGAGAAATATTGCTCTCTTGCCCAGTAGCCTTTCAGACTTGGCCAGGCCCATGTTACCTGTTATTAAAACATTTCTTTATATAAAGCCTATGCACTGCGATCTATTTAAACAAATACATTTTAGAAAAAAAGTAAGTTAATGAAGTCACTCTTAGTCATCTGTCTTTGGATAGTATAATTGTTACAAATGAGGACTGTAGGAGACATACCTCTACTGCTTGTCTAACAGAAAGTGTCAAAGTCCCTGAGCAAAAGGCTATTGCTACCTTAAATGAGCTGCTTCAATGCAAACACACACAGAATCATTTGCTATCTATTCAATGGGAAATATCAAAGAAAAAAATAAATCTATTCATATAAGGCATTTACTTCCAGAGATCTGCCGATGTGGCAACCCCAAAGACCTGTGTGAAGCTTGAGAAGCCTTTTGAATAAATATTAGTTAATGGCCTCGACAGTTGAAAAATGGATAACCTCAATCGTACGACATAAGGGCTCTTTAAAAACTTCTCCTCTACTTAAATATTCATGTTTCAATTAAAACGTACACCTACTTTATTAGCCACACCAGGCCCAGTTTAGATCAATAACAGCAGTACTAGATGGAATTCTAATGAAGATAAACAACGCTGAGTCCTCCCAGCTTCCCCTGGGCACAGACACACAGAGCTTCCTTTCATAACTTGCTCCAAGATATTTTACAGTCACCTGCCTCATGCAAATGAGGAGATTCATGTTTATTCATGGTGAGATTTACAGACCACCTTTCATTCCCTGGGCCAGCTCGGCTAACCAACAGAGCGCTGTCTGCACCACTATGAAGTTGAGCTGGCCTAGGAAGGGGACTCCTGAATGTGTAATTGTCCCTTGAAAAGCATGCACAGAAAGTCAGTAAGCTGAAAGCAGCTTGAAGAGCAAACATATTCTTCCATTTTATTCATGCCTTTGCTGACTTTAAGGTTTTAAATGTGATCCCTTTTCTATACCACACCATAATCCACTAGATGTGACTAGTTGGTGGTAATTTTCTATGGATACTTTTCCAGGGGATTTCTCAGGATCTTTTCCTTCTGGCCTGATCTCCAATTCTTCCTAATTGAGATTTTCTCCCATTGACTCGGATGAAGCTCATAGCCTGGCCAGGGGCAGCTGCGTCTTTGTTGGGCCTGGGTTCTCCCATTGCACAGTCTCTGCTCTTTTAAGCAGGGATGGTTTCTCATCTGCAAGCCTGAGATTCTAACTCCATCCTGTGTACTTAGCTTATTATGCCACTGGATAAAGTTTCACAATAGTCTTTTTACACTAGAATGACTACATTTTCCAAATCACTAGTTTCTTCCATTTTGGTAAGTTGAAAGTGTGGCAAAGTCACGTGATCTTGGTTTATAATGTTGATTTTGATAGAGTCTAAAGTAGCACCAATACTACAAAGAAGTATTTTAATGGTCTCTAAAAAGACTCAGCTACCCCAGACAGTAGGTGGTTATTGAAGAGGCCTTCATTCTGGTCAGCCATAAAGCACGAGAGAATCATGAGACCTGCTGATTTTTAGGCTACTACTCATGAGAAACCAAGGTACCTAATAAAGTTGTTTGAAAGAAGATCATGCCAACATTCATGAAATTTTCAGCTTAGAGCCTATTTTTGCCAAAGTTAAATGGGTTATTAATTCAGTTTCAGAACTTAATATAGGAATCCTAGACAGCTTCACTTTTCTTTTTCTTTTTAATGTAATGGACAAAATAAGTCTTTTGAAAAGGGCAATTTACTCATACTTCATAGGAAGGATTGATCTTGTGATTACGAAAAGAGCACTTTACACCTGCATATGACATTTTACTTCCTCAATGCATTTTTACATTTATTACTTCCATTTAATATTGCCCTACCATAGGAGAGGAGATGCTAGTCTCCATTTATTTTTTTTATTTTTCATTAATTTTCTGAGTAGCAGAATGAGGATTAGAATTGCTTCTTATAGACTAACAGACATGCTTCCCCATCCATGTAGACAATCTGTCCTAGTTGGTGGTACAACTAGGTGATACATGTCCCATATATCAGCTGATCATCTTTTTTTGTTTATTTAGCTCAGCAAGGCAAAATTTACTTCCACACAAGGATGTGCTTCTGAGCTGATAGTAATTCTATTGACAAAAATCATCAATAGAGATCAAATCTGCCTTAATGAAAATACTCATTGATAGCTTTGCCCCCACTCCATGAGCTAATTATTCTTTGTGCAATTGGACCTGAGATAACGGGCCCCAGATAATGCTAATGCATAGTCAAGGATGAGAAACACAGATACACAGAGATCTATTTTTTACATGTACACTCTTGTTACAATTTTTTATCAGGGAGCAGTCAGCCACATGAGCTTTAAATGAGATTCCTGTACCTGAAATTTCCAAATCACTTGTGTCCTCTTTCCTATCCTGCTCAAAAATGAAGGTTTCCATGAAATGATTATGGGGCCACTTGTGTGCTGAGGTAACCAGCTGCAGTTTAGCTCTTCTCTAATGCCCATAAAAATGAATAATGCATGCTCTAAAATATTGGTAATAAAAGGCAAAAACAGAATACAAACTCAATGGTCTGAATCAATGGATTATTCTGCAGACTGCTATATTGAAAAACTGAAAGAAAGTACTTTTCAAAGCATAAATATTTTAATCACTCTCCAATTCTACTTCTCTTATATAAATAAAAAACATCCCATCTGCTGTATCCAAAGCCTGGAAGAGCAGAAGACAGCTGCTTTTCCAAACATTCTCTTCTAGCAGCCGCATTAACTACCATGCATCAGATATCTACAAACTGATGTCCCAAGCAAGGTGGGTTACGGGAGCTATTCCTGTTCTGATAGACTCTCATATAGTTTCCAGGATAAATTAAATTTTTGAATTGAGGGGCATTGTTTCTCCAGTGAGGAACCCAGGAAAGCAGATTAGTGAGCCCTTCTCACAGGGCCCTGAGTCTCAGAGTTGACAAAATCTGCCTTCCATACTCTTTCAAAATGATGAGAGTCTGAGATAGTGTCCAAGAAAGTTCAAAAGAAATTGTTTCATGTTGGGTCTTTTAAGATATTTCTGAATTCGAATTTGGACAGTCTTAGGGAACAAGAGAAAACATTAAATCAACCAGTAACTCCAAGCCCACATTTGTTCCTAAATTCAATCTCCTCTGCTACCAAGTTAATAACAAGAAGAAAAGTGAACTGATTTCAATTTCAGCACTTCTCTCTTCTTCAATTTATTATCGAGTAAAGCAGAACAGTGGCTGATAGGCAGGCAGTAGGAAAAAAATCAGAAAGATGGACTTCAAACTGAACTAGTGGCTCTTACACTGGGCCCTTCTTTGTTAAAAAGGCTAGTGGAGGCAGAACAGGGACATAAAGAAAAGGGACATAAATATATTTGAATTTGAGTAGCCACTGGCAAAATGCCATAACTAAGATTATGTCTGCCCACAAAAAGAAAAACAAAAGGCTTATGTTGTCCAGATTTCATTAATTCAAATTGATATACACACTTAAAAATCAAATAGAATTACAAATCAAATATGTGCTGTGATGGGCAGAATAAGGGTCCCTGAGGATGCCCTGTTCTAACTCCCAGAACCTGTGAGTATGTTACCTTACACAGCAAAGGGGGATTAAAATTGTAGGTGGAATTTAGGTTGGTATCCACTGATCTTAAGACAAAGAGATGATCCTGGATTATCCAAATTCAATGTGATTACAAGGGTCCTTAAAAGTGCATGACCAAGACAGAAGAGGAATGGGATGGAACATCTGAAAGGCTAGATCTGCAGTTTCTGGCTTTGAAGATGGAGGAACAGCACACAGCCTGAGGAAGACAGGCAGCCTCTAGGAGATGGAAAAAGCAAGGAAACAGATTCTCCCCTAGAGCCTCCAAAAAGACACACAGTTCTGCTGACACCTTAATTTTAGCCCAGCAAAACCCATTTTTGGCTTCTGAACTATAGAACTGTGAGATAATAAATTTGTATTGTCTATGCTGCTAAATTTGTGGTACTTTGTTACAACAACAATAGAAAAATGAAACATATGTGATAACAATGTGTATAATGGTTGTACTTTTCTGGTCACAAAAGTAACCAGGAAGGGGGGTGGGAATATTTCATGTAGAAAATTAAATTTCCTTGTCTTCCTCATCCATGACCCTTCTCTGATATCTTGACTGATACCAAGACACATGCTGGGTGGTTAGGTCTTCTAGCCCTGGAGAAGCACGTGTCCTCATACATAATGCTGAGGACTGGAGGGATTTCACAACACAGCCCTGGCAGAGTGGAACTGATCCAGGGCAAAGTGGCCATTACTGATTTAAATATCTCTCTCTCTCTCCTCTCTCTCTCTCTCTCTCTCTCTCTCTCTCGGCTTGACTGGACGAAGACTATCATCCTGGAGATAATTTGCACCTGAATTATAGAGTATCCCATAATCAACTTAGGTACACTGAAGAGGTTTGGTTATAATCACAGGGGAATTAATGGGCTTCTTTATTCCCATGTCCTCCTTGAGCCATGCCTATCCTCTGACACAGCTGCTCAAGCACACAGAAGCTCTGGACTGGAGCTTCTAGATCAATCAGTGTGCCATGAAGGGACATCACTGAGGCCTAATTTATTGAAATCAATAGATTGCCCAAGATGCAAAGGAAAGATAGCAGATATGGCTGAGACAGAATGGTGTAGGTGCATAAGGGCAGATGAGATCACTGTGCTGAGGTGCAGACAGGTTAGAACCTAAGGATAGAGTCCTTTTCCTGATTTTGTCTTTGTAATCAGTGTTGATTCAAGATGCCATAAACCAGAAACATAGTGAAAAGGAAGAATGAGATGTAAGTTCAGAGAGAAGGAGACAGGGAAGCAAAGAGTAAGAAGAACATTAAGTGCAATTGGAATTCAGATAGGTTATGCATCAAGTTACAGCCCATGAAGGCCCCATGGTGTGACTATGAGGCCAGCTTCTCAGACTCTTCAGTTATGTTCCTCATACTGGGTGAAGGGGCTATGGTGCTGGTGCCAACCACACCCAGAGCTACATATAACAGCACATTTAAAGCATTAAAGCCCAACATATGTCTGATCCAATCCTAAAATCAGACATTAGTCATGCTAGTATTATTAATCAGGCTTTTATTGAAGGATATGAAGTTTGTTTATTTCTAAAAGCATGGACTGTGCTTCTGTTACCTTTAGGTTGGTCAACACCTTTCTCTCCAGTTGACATTCACATACAAATGTATATGGGAAAGTTGTGCTCTTGGTGTGGAATTATACCATAGAAAAACCAAAGCACACATAATGAGGGGTAGGAGGGGTTAGGGTTAGGGTTAGGGAGGGTGGCAAGAATGGAGGAAGGAAGGACTGTATAGAGGGAAAAGAGGGGTGGGAGGGGTAGGGGGAGGGAAAAATAACAGAATGAATCAAACAAAATTACCCTATGTAAATTTATGATTACACAAATGGTATGCCTTTACTCCATGTACAAACAGAGAAACAACATGTATCCCATTTGTTTACAAAAAAAAAAAAAAAAAAAAAAAAAAAACCCAAAGCACAGCTCAGGTCAAAGGAGTAGATGCTTATTATAAACCAAGAATTCTCCATATAAACTTATACAATTCCCTGAAAGATACCTTTCATTTAATAAGAGTTCTTTTTGACACCTGCATGATCCACAAAGAGACAAATGGCTGAGACAAAGCTGTCTTCCTGATCCAATTGGCTGTGTGTTTGTCTACTCCACAGGTGGAGGAAGGCACCCTTCCCATTAATCTTATAGAATTGACGAGTGATCTAAAACTAACGCCATGAAGTGAAAAGTTCACCTTGACAAAGTTTTTCAAGAAAGGGTCTCTACTGGTGACTCTGGCTTGGACAAAAGGAACAAATCTACTTACACCCGGAGATTTGTTTTAGTTTTGAAGAAAACTAAAATTGTAGTCTTCTTCTTCCTCTTGCCTTGCCCACCACCTTCTACAGACAGCTAAGGAATCATACCACAGGCAGAGAAAGATGCCCCTCCAACAAGATGGGGAGCACTTTCCTCTACCCCACATCCACTTTACCTTATTGAAGTCTTCAGAAGTTGCCCTCATTTCCTTCCATGTCTTATTCAGGAGCTGGATACAGATGCAGAAAAACTCCTCAAAGGATCTGTCGTGGGTGAAGAACATCGGGTGGAAGTCATTGCAGGTCTCACTAGCTAGAGGAAGGAGGTGGGAAATAAGGAAGTTTTAGAACAGTGAAATGAGAGGACACCACAAATGTAGGTTCCCCACAAAGAGACAAGGATGGCATCTTTGCTTAAGCTGCCATGGAGAAAAGACATTTTAAAAAGGCAACCAAAGGCTAGCCCTCATGCAACGTAGAAGTGTAAGGTCAGATTGACAGATCTACACTTACACACATATTTTGTCTGAAGATCAGCTCCAGGACACAGACCTTATGGCTCTGTTCCAGGACCACATTGAATATGAGCCCTGTATCTGCCTTTTTGACCTTATAGAGATTATTCCAGTTGCCCCCTTGGGTACAGTGCCTCCATCACCCTTAATTTCCCCTTTCTTAACAGAATGACTGGCAGAAGATGGGCTTTCCTGAATACACAATTAATTCCAAGTTTGGAAACGGCATCCGTGATTGTGTCTCCAGGGGGCTCTTTTCCCTCTTATGGCAGCGAGAAGGGGTCATTTGCAATCATTAACCATCTGATGCCATTAACCATTTGTTTTACATTTCCAGGCACAGATGGCTGGAGGTCAGACCAACCAAAATGGCTGTGAAGGCTGCGTTGGGTACAATCCTTGCACAATACCATGAAATCGGTCAAAACTGCCTTTGAGCCCACCCCTGGTGGGCTTCCTCAGGTCACACCCTGTGCCCTGGGCTCTAGATCTGGCCACCTCTCTCCTCCTCCTTCTCAGACGAGGATCCTAGCCCTTCCCTGCATCTCTGCTACCTGCCAAATTTATACTTTCACAGCCCTTTTATACATATGACACCTCATTCGATCTCTGCAAGGTCTCTTACTACTCACAAGAACATTGCAGGGTTTAAGAAACTAGGCTTTGAGACCCATCTCCCCCAAACAAATACATATGCTGTTACATCAGGTGTGTTTTTATTTTATTTGGAATTGCTAAAGACTGAATAGTCCTCAAGGCCTAGGATGATGAAATTTTAGGCACTAGAAGTACGAGAGAGAAGAGGGAAGGACAGAGTAGAGATGGACAGCAGAGACCCTCTATTGAGGAGAGCCCTAGTGCCTACTGTGTGGATGACAGCAACTTCACTCATAGAGAAGACTCTGACACAGGCCCCCAGCAGCTGAATGAATCCTGACCAGACCTAAGGGGAACATGCTTTGCTCTGACATAGATAAAATTATTGTATATCCATCTGATCTATCTTCAACCTTTCTGAATATAGTGGATTCTAGACTTCTGATCATTCTCAGTCACGACTATGTGTGTTTGTAAGCTCACCCCTGAAAGGCACAACCAGATCTGAATACAAGGTTTTCTCCCAGACAGCATAAAGGTAGAGGTGAGCTGCCATATACAGTCATGAAGAAAGAGTTTGAGCACACAAGATTAGGTTCAAGTTCAGTCCATGCCAATAAGAAGCAAGTCACTTCCCCTTTCTGTGTCTGGATTTTCTTAACTAGAAAATGAAAATGAAATCTCCTATGCCTTCTCCCTAGGCTTTATCCAGGATCAAATAACACAATTCACTGGAAAGAGCTTCAGAGAGGATAAAAGAGGTTAACACAGATGCACAGGGAGGTGGTGGCAGTGACAACAAACGCTATAGTGGCACAGTGGTTCCAGGATCATGGGAGACTGTGTGACATTTCCCCTAATTCCTAGTCAAGTCTGTTTATATCTCAGCAATTAGAAGCAATAACACACAAGTCACCCTTTCCCCCAGCCTGTGTGGCTGGCAGTGAGACACTGGCAAATGTGAAGTTTTGACCTGAGACACAAAGCTATTTAGGGAACTTGGAACATCAACACAGGCGGATTGTGCTGTTTGCTGCCCTGGGCAATGAGCTGTCAGTCTCACTTTCATAAGCACTGAAGCCAATGAAATTTACAAGTCTACAGAAGCACCTTAAAACACTGTTACCATCCAAGAACTCGTTATTAATCACATTATCACAGTATCATTTTTGGACCTAGTGTGATTATATGTGTACTTTATGCCCCAGATAAAATGTTTACGGGATTACTGGAGCTGAGATTGCCAGACAAAACTGAGACCCACAAGCCCCGTTCTTGCTTAGGTGAAGAGGGAAGAAGTAACCTCATTAATAACAGGCTGTGTTAGCTGGATGCACATTACATGCCGGGGGCTCTCCAGGCACTGTCTCACACTGTATCCCTAAAAGGCAGGCATCATGGGCATCCTTGCTTTATGTATAAGGAAGATGAAACTTGGAGAAATAAAACCTTCCATCCTGAGCTTCTTTTAGGTGGCCCCAAGTGCACCATTGAAACCCACAGTTTAGCTGACCCAACAGCAGCCTTCCTGCCTTTGTTGACATCAAGAGCCCAGGGCATTTCCTTATGGCTGCTGCTTTGAAAATTAATTTCTCCACCTACTCTCCTGTCTTCTCTTTCAACAGAAACCCAGACTGTGACCTGCAGTCCAATGGGGCTTCCAGCAAGTGCAGAGCCAGCACCTGCTGACTGAGGACACCTGACCTGTGGAAACAGTACCAACACCAGCAACACCACTGACTGTGACCATAGGCCAGGTGCTGGATGGCAAGCTCTATCTAAATTATGGTCACTTATTGAAACAAGCACATGAGAGAGCTGTGATTAATCTCTCTTTTTTTTTTTTTTTTTTTTTTTTTTTTAGTGTCAGAAACAGGATATTTAGGAATAGGAAGGTGAGGCTCAAGGTTACATGGATTACAAGCCACAGAACCAGGATTGGAACTTGGATCGACATGACTCCAAAGACCATCATTGTTCAGATGTACTTTATCTTCTCCTCCTGTATCTCAGTGAACTCTGTCTCCATTAGAGATCAGGATAAAGTATTAAGTACTGATTTTTTTTTTCTGTAAAACTTTCAAAATGTAGGTATTTAAGATTGAAGGTCATCTTGCAGGAAGGCACTGTCCAGATAATTCGATCCCTTTGTAGGTAAGCACTGTCAGAAAAGGCAAAATCCCTCACTCAAGAGACGATGGTGGTAGCAATGTCACCAGGACATCAGAAGCTATCCTGCTGAGGCTGAAGTCCTGGCTCTATAATCCTAGCTGAGTCATCTAGGCAAGTAATTTGACCTCTCTGTGCCTCTGTCTTCACAGCTGAAAATTGGGGACAGCAAGAATGCAAACTTTATTAGGTTGCTGTGAGGATGGGAGGGGTAACTATGAGAGTAAGCTCAATGCAAGTTTGGGCCATGAGGATCTCAGATTCAACATTTATCAAGTGGACTCTATCACAGCCTACGTATTTATAAATGTGAACTTGTGTGAGATTTCAGGGATTACTATGCTTAAGAACCCTGTCCATTTGAGAGTTTAAAAAATACACAAAAACAAGGAAGGTGAGGTTTATTGGACTTTTAAAGGAAGACAGCACTTATTGAGAAAAAAAAAAGATTAGCAAGCAATGATTTTATAAATGAAATTTAGAGAGAAGCTTTCAATGAGACAAAAATAGTAAGACATTTTAAAAACCAAATTGTTTTTAAGCACACTATTTTTAACACAATGAGATTCTGCTTTATAAAAAAGAATCAACTCACTGGTCTTTTAAGTCTGGAATATAAAGATATTTTCAGAATTGAGTGTAAAAATGGATGCTATTAATTTTCTGACATCTAATTTATTTATAAGTAGGCCAGCTTTGAAAGCAACGAAAACCTACACATATAGGTTTTAAAAATAAAGACAAGAATGCTTTACATTTATGTAGCATTTTTGTTGTTGTATTAGCCCGTTTTCTATTTCTATAACAAAATGCCTGAGGCTAGATGCTTTAAAAGGAAAAGAAGCCTATTTAGTTGACAGTTTTGAATGTCCAAGACCTTGGAACCAGCAGCTGCTGGCTCAGATGAAGGCCTTTTGGCTACATCACAACATGGCAGATGGAATAACTGTGGGAGTGTGTGCTAGAGGGAGAGATCACATGGCAAGAAAGAAAGCCAGAGAAAGATTTGGGGACCATGTTTGCTCTTTTATAACAACTCATTCTCTTAATAGAACAAATTTAGTTCAAGAGACCAGCGTTAAATCCTTCCAAGGGCATGCCTCTAATGAACTAACTAGCTTCTGCTGGGTTCCACCTTTGAGAAGTCTCGGCATTTCTTAATACAGCTACATTGGGAACCAAGCCTCAGGCACAAGAACTCTTGGGCTGTGAACCACACCCAAATCTTAGCATCCATCAAAGCAGATTCATTCCTCTTCTACTGGATAATGTGAAGTGAACAGGTATTGTTATGAGGGACTCAGAAAAAGAGGGCTGCTACAAGGTAACAACTAAACATTAAAAAAGGAGTGTGAAGCATGAGTTCAGGAGTTGCCCTACAATCTTGAGAAGTTCCTCTCAGCTCTCTAGGCTCTGGGTGTCTTAGCTATAAATGAGGTAGGGTGGTTGATTGGGTGGTTTATTTCTAAGATTTCTGCCAAGTCTAAAATCCCACCTGCCTACATACACACACGCATGCATACTAGATGGTGTATTTTTAACTATCTAGTGTCCACCGAACTTACGGAATTTGGAGACTGGGCCTGCACTGAACTTTAGTAGCTTAACTGTGATTTCCTTGATTGACAGGATGGCTACACGTTTCACTTAGGGTGTTAGGCAGCAGAGTGGTATTTGATAGGATTAGCAAATGTTGATGAGCTAGTATTTACTCTTCATAAGAAAATTGTTACTCAGTTTTACACCTTTTCAACCTGTTCATACCACCTAATGTAGACCATTACATAAGAAAATTACTGGACTAAGGACAGAATGACATAGGCAAATACAGACAATTTTTTTTTTCTTTCATGGGAATTTTCTAAGACTTGTATAATTTTCCAGATGTTGAAAAGCTTCCTATGACCCTTATTATGCTAATAGAGATGTTGAACTCATTTTGAAATGACTAGCAGGACACAGATTTGGGAGGCGCTGGGAAAATTAGAATATTTTTACCACAGCATTATAAGCTATTTTACTAGCAATGGTCTTTGGAAATGGTGCATTTTGAAAGAGATAAGTAGGCCTAATACAAAGGGCACTTTGCTGTAAAATTATGAATTACAGGAAAAAAGGGGAGTAAATCATACATCCCCAAAGCATTTAATACGTGAAAATTGCCAGAGTAGTCATGAAATCTTATTAGCAATCCACAGCACAGAAATTCAAATTAGAACTATTTGTGGTTCTAGGGTCAGTCTGGATTATGTATTTATGTATTCTTGGATGCAAATGCATATTTATACCTTCACAGAAAATTCATCTTACCCTACCTAGAAAACCTTGACTTTTCTATTTTTAGACCTGATATTCCATAATAGTTTGACTTTGGAGGGCAGAACTGTGGGGGAAGATGCTAAAAGTTCAGAACCTTTTGTAGGTAGAAGAGGTGAAAAGAGGAGAGTGAGGGCAAAGAACTTCAAGTTCCCTCAAGTTCAGCCAATACAGAAGCCACCAGCCCCACTGTTTCAGGATAGGGATCAGAGGCTTCATGCCTCCCAGCTCTTCCCAGCTCCTGAAGCCTGGTTTAATAGGACTCTGAATAGACTTTTCTATCTTTTACCATGCCTATAAATAGCATGAAATCTACACTGAAAAGACACACAGGAGCTAATCCAATGCTTCATTGTTCACTTTCCCTATGTGCCTTATTTATTTCTTTATTTATTTGAGGACACGGAGAGAAGGAAAAAAAAAATAACCAAACAAACAAAAGAGTGTCAAGGCTATAAATCAGATACATAGCACCAAAAGCCAGTCCTTTCTGCAAAAATGACTGAGGCCACATCCCAGGTAGACAGTGTGTGTTAACAAAAGAGCAAAGGTTCTGTAGTCAGGTTGGTCTGAGAACAAATCTTAGTATCACTACTAACAGCAAGGTGACCTTGACCACCTTACAATTCTTCTGGACCTCAATTTCCTCATTAAAAAAAATAAAAGATAATACTATGTACCTCACTGAGTTGCTGTTGGGGTTAAATATAAATGTAAAGTGACTCATATATTATCTGAGAAAAAAACAAGTACTTGATAAATATTGGTTGCTACCAGTTTTAACAGAAGGAATTATTATTGCAGTTAGCCCAAATGGCAGATTTGGAGGACTTAACACTGCCACATATAAACTTACAATAAACTTCAGCAATAAGGACGGTGTGGTACATGGCTGAAAAAAACAGAACAATGGAATAGAGTCCAGAGAAAGAGACCTGCATATGTAGTCACTAGATTTATGACATAAATGGCACCATGATGGAAAGGATTTCCAAAAGGTTGGGTTGTGCTAATTGTACATGCATCTGGAAGAAATGATGTATGACTCTCTACCTCACACCATCTGCAAATCAATTCTAAATGGATTATAGATCTCAGGGTAAAAGGAAAAACAGTGGGGCTCCTATCTAATACAGGAGACCTTAAGGTTGGCAAAAGGTTCTTAAACAAAACAGAAAAACCATCAACCATAAGGAAAAGGTGTGACTGGGTTACACTAAACCACAAAAATTTCTGTTTATCAAAAGATACATTAAAATGGCAACCTCAGAATAGGGAAAAAAAATTGCAACGTTATCTGACAGAGAACTGGTATATATAAATACATCTCATTAATTTGTAAAAATATGCATACTTCTATAAATAAGAAAAAAGGCAATCCAATAGGAACATGGGCAAAATGTAATATGAACTTTTCAAAATAGAATATCTAAGTGATAAACGTGTGAAAAGGTGCTAAGATTTTTTTAAGTCATGAGGGAATGCAACTTTAAACAATGAAACACTTTCAAACATCCGATAGAATGGCTAAAGTAAAAAGGTTGAAAATATTAATTGTTGATAATACTACAGAACTAATGGAATCATCATATACTGATCATGGGCATGCAAAATAGCTCAACCACTTTTACAAAATAAATTATTTATTTTGGTACCAGGGGTTGAACCCAGGGGCATTTAACCACTGAGCCACATCTCTAGCCCTTTTAGCATTTTATTTTGAGACATGGTCTTGCTAAGTTGCTGAGGCTGACTCCAACCTGTGATCCTCCTGCATCAGCCTCCTGAGGTGCTGGGATTACAAGCATGTGCCACTGCACCTGGTAGCTCAACCACTTTGAAAAATAGGTTAGCAGTATTTACTAAAATTAAAATATTCTTACTCTATGAAACAGTAACTCTAGCCAAAGATATAAACCCAAGAGAAATGCATGTGCTCTAAAAGAAATGTTCATGAATGTTCACAGCAGCAATATTTATTACGGCCTCAAAGTTGAAACCATCAAAATGTCCACCCAGCAGTAGATTAGATAAATAAATTATGGTTCATATAGCAGCATACTTCACTGCAAAGAAATTATTTTTCAAAATGCTATACGCAATATAAATATATTGAGAGGACATTCACAATAACATGAATGGACTGAAACAAATACACTATTGATGGAAAGGACTCCTAGTAAAAGAAAAAAAGAATACATGATTAGATCCTCTTCATTTAAAGCTCAAAACAGCCATGAGTCATCTATGATAGTGGAAATAGGGTAAGTTTCCTTTGGAAGGGGATTGGCAGTTTGGGGGATGGCCCAAGAGAATTTCCGGGGGTTGCATAATACTCTCTTGAAAGTAGCCCTCTTTCTTGATAAGTAGGAGCATGATAGATGGATAGGTATAACCACTGAAAGATGGTTGATGGTTTGAAGGGACAATGACATTGTAGGCAGGGTTAACCATTTCATATGATATATACGAGTTCAGCGGGCTTTTCAGAATTCGTGCTGCATTTGCCTGGCACATTACCTCTGGGAAGAGAGACTGCTGTTTCATGTAGCTAGGTTTCCTGGCTGGATTAAAAAATCATACAACCTATTTATGCAGGCAAACTCATTTACACCTAAATGGTATCAGCTTCTAGACTGGAATAGAGGCTACCTCTCCATTCCTCAACTTCAGTTTGATTTCATCTGTTGGGTGGATAAGAGTATATGTGTGCACATTCTTTTGTAGCTGGGGATCCCAACTTTACTGGAAAGTATGCAGAGACTAATTTAAAACTATACCAGATATGACTGATGATGTATGAATTTAAAAATGTGATGTTTCTGTTAAATAATCACCCCCTTTCTATCCTTCCTCCCTTTATCCATTAATTTATAGACCCATTTGTCCTCCTTTCTTTCCTCCCACACACATGTTCATCCATCCATCCAACTAGCAAAGTGTTGAAGAGTGTGTGGCTCTAGAGCCAGCTTTTCTGGATTTGAATCCTGGTTCTGCCACTTATTATCTGTATGATCTTGAGCTCATGAGCAAGGAGAAATGGGTAAAAGACAAGGCTAAAGAAGCAGGCAGGACTCATACAATGCTTTGTAGACTACATTATGGAGTGTGAACTTCATTCCACACCCAATGGAACACCACTGAAGAGGATTAAACGGGACTGTGATAAGGTGACAACTTCCCATCTTTTTTCTTGTTTTTACTTTTTGGCTCTTTTTAACGGAAGGAACATTCTGGTGATTTGAAGAATCTTGTTAATCTTGAATTTAATTAACTGATACTTTAGTGTATCAAGGATGAGTAGTGAACCAGGTAAAAATGTTAGCACAAAGTAGTTAGAAGTATTCATTCTGTACTTAGGAGGATTGGTGGTAAATTTTCCCTCTGAAATTTAACTGTGTGTTCTCAACCAGGTCCTTTGAGGTCTCTGGACCTCTCCTGTGATGAGGAAAATAACAATAACTTATATCTAGTAGAACTGAGTGAATATTATATATATATATATATATAGTAAGAGGATTCCCATAAAACACTTAGCACAGCGCCCAGCATGTACTAAGCCCTCAATAAATGTTAGTCATAAAAACGTTGTAGAGAATATAAATATGATATATAAATTTTTCCCAAACATCTTTGGTTTAAGGTTTAACTTGGGATGAAATCGTATGTACTTAACTTTCCATCCCCTGAAAAGTCATAGAGCAGTACTCCCAAGGTCATCTCATGATATGCTTAACCAAAAGACAAAATATGCAGAAATTCCAGTAAATGAAGATTTCTGATAAGAGGAGCAAAGTGACCCCTGGGAGTTTGCTTATAATTTAAAAATGATCTTGCTGATATGCATCTACTCTTTTTCTTTGTCCTCTAATTGAAACCATCAAGACATGCAGGGAACAGAACCTGTATCCTTGATGCCACATCTATTTCTAAAGTAATTGTTTCTGGAGCCACCTACAGGTCTAAGAAATGGATTTTTCTTGGCCAAAAGGATAAAAAAGGTGGGGGGGGGCAGGAAAAATTTTCCTAGAAAGGAGTATCAAGTTTGTGGTGTGAGTTAGCAAAGGAAAACTAAGTGTGGGGCACACTTACCTTGCCTTATATACCTGACCTACCTTTTGGGAGTGGTATTGCTGAGCATAGGGAGAGGTGATGGTGAATTCTGTGTGTCAACTTGACTGGGCTAAGAGGTCAAGGCTGGTCTGGAGGGTAGCTCTGGATGAGAGTAACCCTCCCCAGTGTAGTAGCACTGTAGCATCATCCAATCCATCGAGGTCCTCAACAGGACAAAAGTTGGAGGAAGGAGGAATGTGGTCCTTTTTGCTTCCTCACTGATTGAGTTGGGACAAGTCATTTCATCTTCTAGGATAAAATGGGATTTACACTATTGCCACCTCTGGTTCTCAAGCCTCTAGGCAAGGGATGAATGATACCACCAGCTTCCCTGGGTCTCCAGCTTGCAGAGGGCAGACATTGGGAATTCTCTGTTGCCATAATTGTGTGAGACAATTCCTCATAATAAAACTCATATATATTCATGAATATACATATATTTATGAGATATATTTATATATATGTATGTATAAATGTGTATATATATATATATATATATAAATCTGTCATTATATAAATATCCTGTTGGCTCCATTTCTCTGGAGAATTCTAATATGGGAAGGGATAGTAGAAAAACTAAAAGAAGGAAAATCCTGGTTATATGGTAAATACTCCAATGGCAGGTCAAAGGACTGCATATTTAAGAAGTGATTTCCGTATTCTCTTGCTCAAATTTTCTTTATGAGGAAAATTATTCTGAGAGGTGGCACATTAAGAGACTGTCATATAGTAAATTTAGCATGGACATAAATAACTGCCTGTCCACCTATGTGAGATGGGCACTTGAGGGTTATGCTGGGATAAAGGCAGATTAATGAGCTTAGTGATGTGCCTCATTGAAGACCCAGTAAGAACTGTGATGTGCAGGATCATCACGTGAGCTTAGATTACTCGTTGAACTAGGGCTCATAGCATTAGCCAGGTCTGGGGAACCAACAAAAACAAGCTAAAATTAGGGAATCCTCAGTAGGATAGATGTGACTTTAAGGAAAGAGGACTTGCCAAGGCTTGCTCATAGCACATTTTCTTTCTTGTTCTCAGGGCTTGTAGATGCCCCCTTAATAAGTCATGACCACACAGTGAGCACCTGTGTGTGTCAGGATAAAATGCAAATGCTTCAGCAATGTGGTCAACTAATTTGACCCTGTCCATCATGTCTAACTTTTCTCTGACCTGTGAGACAGTCCTAAAGTCAATCAACATTTCTACTTTTTTATCAAACCAACAACCCACAACTATTTTCACATGCTTAGCTCATGGATTTCACTCCACGTGAACCCACTGAGCTTTCTTCCAAAGCCCAGCCATTTGCTAAAGGTACTTCTAACTTCCTCTTCCTTTGTGATTACACAGACCTTTTATTGTCACCTGTTGGGATCCCCACTCTTGATTATGAGCCCACAAGAAATATCAACCCTGACTCAGTCATTTCTGCACCCTTCATGGTTCTCCCTTGACCAACCTTCCATGAACATGTGACTGCACCCACTTCCTCCTTGGACCTTCAGCTCCACATTTTCCTGTTGTGTGGTTTCATCATGTCTCACTTCATGCATGGGCTGAAGAGTGTCCTCCAGATTACACACGCCTGTCAGAGCAGTGCTGCAGTGGAGCCAGCACTCACCCAGGGCACTCGCTCAAGAAGGTTCTACACATGCCTTCACCTGTTGGTCTTAAAATGACCCACCCAGTCTTTCTTCCTGTCTCCCCCAACTTTCTGAAAGCAAGTATAGGTGTTCTCTTAAAAGAGAATAATGAAGACCATTACAAAGCAAGCAAGGTTTTTACACAAATTCAACAGAAAAGAAAAACAAATCTGATTACAGAGAAGAAACCTTCCTCTGTAGATCAATAGCAAGCGGTTCCCTTAGCATTCATTTACCCTGCACCAGCTCTGAGCAGGAGCACAGGCTCACTGTCATCCGTAGCCCTTCTCAGACTCTGTCGGATGAACATAAAGCCCCAAGGTTTGCTTAACGGCGTTAACAACGTGTTAACCCTGGGTGGTGGAATTAAGGGAGATGTGCAAGATATTAAGGGAATAATCCATTGACAATCATGCTTTTGCCAATGTGGGATTTGAGAGGATAGAGATTTATATCGTAAACAAACAAAAAAATAAGTTAAATCTCTACAATTTTTGCTTTTATACTGTTCTGTTCGGTCCCTTAAGGAAGAAAGTATAAAGACCATGGTCTCTGCTGCTCAGGATCACATGGGAGCATTGTGAGGGGAACACAGAGAGGTCCCCCATGTGGACAGGACACCAGGCCCCACGAAGCATATTCTCAAGCATCATGAAAATAATTTACAAAAAGATCAAACTTCACATAGGCACTTGACTGAGAATTACAAAAAAGAAAAAAAAAAAAAGTTGGGGGAGGTAAGGGATAAAGTATTAAAGATCAAACCAGTAACAGCTGGCTAGAAAATCTGAAAAGGACACAATCTGAATAACATGACACTTGGGGAATCTGCTTCAGCAAAGTAGCAATGCAGCCTAGAAAGGTGAGCTATTTATTTTAGAGCAATGACATGTATCAGCAGTTATTTTCTTATAAGTATTTTCTTTAATCTGCATAACAATTCCATGAATTTGGTGCTGCTATTATTAGCTTCACTGTAGAGATGAGAAACGGAGGCACAGAGACTGAAGGAGCTCACCCAGACTCACAGAGCTGACAGCAGGAAGAGCTGGAGTTTCACAGCAGTTTGGGGTCAGAGTTCCTGGTGTCCTGCCACTCACCAGAAAGGGACTCTTAATGGAAGAAAGTGAATACTTTCTAGAATGCTTTTTTCTTGTGTTTTTTTAAAAAAAAAAATCTACATCTTTCTTTTCTAACCCACCCTTTTCAAGAAGACTTGATCTTGCCAACTAAGGTAAGTTTTGAATATGCAATGCTTATAGTTAATAAGACAGCACTGCATTTTCCAATTAATCTATGGCGAATATGTATTCCCATAGAAATTTTACTTTTTTTTTTTTTTGAGGCTTGAAAAATAATCAACAATTCATAGACTCTTAGTTTCAGGGACCTTTTATTTCTTCATTAGCTTAATAGATCCTTATCTTAATAAAGAAAACATGAAATGTACTCCTTTAATGCAAGGGTAATACCCTGAAAGATTAAGAAAATCAAGCTAATCAGACCAGTTTATTTTTTGTTGTGTAATTATGTAGAATTCTGCATATACACACCTCTGTTCTTGGTGCTTTACAATTGCTGAATTATTTAATTCTCATATGACCCCCATGAGATGGGTTTGGTTCTTACACAGCTAAGAAATCTGAGGCACAGAGAAGCTAAGTGACTTGCCTGATTTATACTATGGCCAGAGAGGCAGAGCTGCCAGGGGGTACATGCAGGAGGCACTACTTATAACCAAATTTGTGGGTAATATGTGCACTTGGAGGGATCCTGGGCACAGAGGCTAAGTACCCAGATGCAGCAACAGCTCTTAACCGTTATTCAGTAGGAGACAAGAATTGCCCAGTTTCCACAATAGGGACCCAGCCTCCTCGATGCTGGCTGATCCCACACATACCCATAATTACTCCCAGATTTCTCAGATTTTACAATCTCTCATCAATAGTAGTCAAAGTGATGTGCTAATTACCCTGAGCTGATCATTATACTTTGTGTACACATAAAATGTCACCCAGCATCCCATAAATATTTACGATTACTGTGTGTCAAAAAACAAAACCAGAAAGAAAAAAAAAAAAAAAAAAACAGTAGCCAAGTTGTATGACTTCCATTCATTAAAAACAATTCCATGGACTCCAATTTTTTTCTTTAAAAATATTATGTAAGGTCTGGATCTCTTTAATTCTCAGAAAAAGCCTCAGAGAAACAACATGTATCCCATTTGTTTACAATAAAATAAAAAAAAAAGAAAAAAAGAAAATCTGAAAAAAAAAAAAAACAAAGTAAAACAAAAAACAAAATAGGCGTTAGATATTTGGTGATACTTTGGGGTGAAAAAAAATTGAGTAGACCATGGCCTATTCACTAGTGTAGTCCCAGAATGCATGAAATTGCCTCTATCATGCAGACATCTTAGTAGTATCTGGTTTTAAAGATGATAAAAAATATTTGCACTACAAAAAAGCACTAATAAAGTTAGGCTTAAGCTCTTCTTATTGCTTTAATGAGATTATTTTTTCATCCCACATGCACTGTAAGCTAATTGGTGTTGCAACAAATGAAACACAGGTTTCTTGTTCCCAGGCCACGGGGAAGGATGTGTTTTAGTCAGCTTTTTTGCTGCTGTGATTAAAGGACCCAACTAGAACAACTGTAAAGGAGGAAAGGTTTATTTAAGGGCTCACGGTTTCAGAGGTCTCAGTCCATAGACAACAGACTTTATTCCTCAGGGCTCAAGGTAAGACTGAATATCATGGAGGAAGAATCTGGCAGGAGGAAGCAGCTCACATGATGATCAGAAAGCAGAGACTTCACTTGCCAGATGCAAATATATACCCCAAAGCCACGCCCCCAATGCCCACCTCTTCTAGCCACACCCCACCTGCCTCCAGTTACCACTCAATTAATCCCATGAAGTGATTAATTCACTAATTGGGTTAAGGCTTTCATAACCCAACCATTTCTCTGAACCTTTTTACATTGTCTCACATGTCAGTTTTTAGGGGACACCTCACATCCAAACCATAACAGATGCATGTGTAGATTTTGCTTTAAAAATGTATGTTAGTAAGAAATTCAGAGTCTTAAATTGATGACTGGACATGATTTCGGTGAAGTGAGTTATCTCCTAAGCTCTTAACACTGAATGTCGGCTACTCCTGCACCCCTACACTGGCCTTACTAACTTATAATGATTAGCCTCTGAGGTTTCAATAAAACCCCTGCAAATCTTTCCAGATGTATGTTATGCAATTACAGCTTTGCCTTCAGTTGAATTGGCCCTAAACCAAATTCAGCAAGGACTGCTTTAGCTTCCAGCTTCTTGATTGCCATTTTTCTTTTTCTCTTTCTTTTTAAACTCCCACCAAGAAGAGAACATCTTAGATAAGGACATGTGTAATGAAAAAACCTGACTGAAGATGGGACCAAAAATAAGATGTGATTTACCTTAGGAGGAAAATACTGATGGAATTTCTCAGACCTTGCTTCTAGGTAAACGGTCTAGAACACTTTCATCCCCATTTCTTGCAGATTATTTATATTTTATTTTATATTTTAGTTGTTCAATTTGGTGATTGATATTTTGAAACTGTTTTCTCTCCCCCCTGACAAATACCTTCTGGACATTTCATTTTGTAAAACCTTCCCAATTCTCTAAAAGCAGAGGATGATTTTGTTATTCTTCCTGCTCTCTTATATACACCAGACCCAGAACATCTTGTATGGTCACTGGAATGCACCAGAAGATGCTCAAGATAATACTTTGCTTCTCACTAAGAAAGGCAATATATCTAGTGTGTGTAACTCATGTGGATTCTTCATAAACACCTCAAAATTATTTGGCAGCCCTTAGTACCCCAGGGTGGAAAAAATAAGAGCTTGCTAACAATGGAAAAACAAAACAAAACAAAAAAAAACCTGGATAACTGATCTTTCCAAAGTCACTACTCTTGTCTACTTAATGTGTTTTTTCCTTTTTCTTTGGTTTTCTTCCCAAGGTTCTGTTCTCACCATTCTTTTTCTCTCGCTCTTCATTCTTGTCATAGGAGAACTCCTGAGGCCTGTAGTTTCCATGCTTACAGCTGCCAAAACTTTATTTCCAGTCCAGACCTCTAACTCCTAACCAGACATGTTCATTTCAATGAACCTGAGTCACTTTAAACTGAAAAGGGACAGAACTGAACTCATCATCTTGATGGTCTATCCAGACTTACCATATACCCTGCCTCAGCTCCCATTCCATCAACTGCCCAGCTCAGCCTGGACTCTGCCACCTCCATCTGGTAACTGTACCTCTTTCCTTCCCACTGCCACTGGCCTTGGTTCAGTACAGTTCAGTGCAGAGCAGTTCATTGCTGCTGTCCAGATTGACACATGGGTCAATGGTCACCCAGCCCCAAGACAGATCCATTTTTCCTGGGGAGTAGCTCATTAATACCTAGCTCAGTCACACCTCCTCTGCATAAAACCCTCCAGCAAAATCCTCACTCCGCTTTCCCTGGAGTGAGCCCACTTCAGAGCCAGTTTTTTTAAAACGGAAATTTCGAGAATGCATCTATCTGTCAGGAGAGAGAAGAAAACAATTTTCAATATTTTGAAAATAAAATAGAATGACCCAAATCATAGTAAACTGTTTTCATATATTTGTTGATCACCTGTATATATCTTCTTCTGTGAAGTGTCTGCCTAGTTCCTTAGTCCATTTATTGACTGGGTTCTTTGTATTTTTGGTGTAAAGTTTTTTAAGTTCTTTATAAACTTTGGAGATTAATGCTCTGTCTGAGATGTGTGTGGAAAAGATTTTCTCCCATTCTATAGGCTCTCTTTTCACATTATTGATTGTTTCCTTTGCTGAGAAAAAGTAAACTGCACAGCCTCTAGAGTTTAACATGTGCTTTTCCCTCTGTCTTAAACACTCTTCCTCATTTCTTACTGCTTCAGTGACAAATGCTATAGATATCTGAAGATGCAGTGCAGTTGTTACCGGCTCCAAGGAATCTTTTACTCCCATTAGCTACAGACTGATTCTTCTGAGTGTCTCCGTCTCACATTCTGCCAAATTTCCACCTCTGTTTGCTTCACTGTCTCCCTGTAGAAATTCTAAGGTCCTTGTGATTTGGGACTACGCTTTCTCTGTCTTTGTTTACTTAGTACTTAAGGCCTGATAAAATGTATGTGGAATGCTTGGTTAGATGTAAAATGGCCCTCATCCAATGGAGCGCAGTTACCGAAGTCACTGTGGTGGAACATTCTTCATCTCCTTGCGTTGAAATACTGCACTGGAATATTATATTCTTGCTAGTGCCAGTTAATCATTAAACATCCCTCCCAAACATGGCAAAACAAAACATGACCACGGGAGAAGCCTCCGTGGAGACGACGCCCACACATTTCAGGGCCTGGGCTAAAATAAGCCTGCAAGTGTGTGGGACTCATCATCATATTGTACCAGGAAATGTGCCCTCCCGTATTTAAAAATATACTTGTTTGGCTTGATTCAGGCTCCTCATTCCAGGCCTGCGTGAGTCACTGGAGAAACATCCTATTAGAGCGCACCCTGTGGATTGGCTTCCTTTGTATGTTCATGGTGAGTCACAAAAGATGACTCACAGTTCACACTTATGACAAAAAGAGCTTGCTCGCCCTTCCTTCCCATTACCCAGGGTTTTCAGGCTTTATTGGCACCTTGAAAAACATCTAAGGGAGCGAGGGAAAGGGAAAGGCAGGGGGCAGATGGAGAACTGGCATTACTTATTTTTAACAAGCAGCTCGACTTAAAGTGCCTTTTATCAGAGCAACACAGCTACACTTGGGAGGACCGACATATCCAAGCTCACATTGCTCCCCGGAGGTCAGAAACTGGACACTATTGCTCTGCCCTGTCAATCAATGGAGAGCAGGAAGGCTTAACGGAGGTCTAGAGGCTGCTCAATGTCCCTCTGCAGGTCTCTCAGAGCTGTGGTGACAAAATGGCAGGTTGGATCATACTCTCGGTCATCATATCCAAAGGCTTGGCCAAGGAGGCAGACATTCTCCACTACAGTTAGGCAGTGAACATGAAGCAAGTTGAGAGGACCATGAATGAAGGCATTCTTCTGCATGCCTTTCAAAGTGCTCATGAAAGAAATGTTTAGGTTCCATGACAGTTGAAAATGATAGAGGTTAATTCCTTTCATTCCATTCCAGAAAACATTTTTGAGTACTTATCCACAGAGGTAAAAAAAGACATGGACTCCACTCAGGACAACAAAAGAATAAAGTACAGTACATGATACCCAGTCCTCTATTATTACAAGGGAAATGCTCCACGACCCTCAGTGGATGACTGAAACCACAAATAGTGCCAAAATGTATCTATTCTATGTTTTTTTCCTGTACATACATATCTATGATAAAGTCAAGACTTTCATCTTTTTACTTAAAGAAAGCACTTTACAGCTTTTCTTTGGTGTATCTGAATTGCCAGTGTCACTACTCTTACACTTTGGGGCCATTATTAAGTAAAATAAGGGTTACATGAGCACTGTGATACCATGACAGTCAATCTGATAACTCAGACAGCTGCAAAGCAGCCAATGGGTGGGTAGCATATACAGTGAGGATACACTGGACAAAGGGATCATTCATATCCCAGGTAAGATGGAGGGACATGGTGTCATCTTGCTGCTCAGAATGTGTATAATTTAAAATTTATGATTTATTTATTTCTGTGATTTTATATTTAATATTTTTGGACTATGGTTGATCATGGGTAACTAAAACTGCAGGAAGCAAAACCAAGGATAAGGAGAGACAACTATACCACAAAGGAAGAATAGGTAAAAGATTCAGAGAGTCCAGAGCAAGGGTATGTATATTTTCTTAGAGAACAGGCATTTGAATGGGACTAAAAGATAGGTAGAATCTATTTTATGGTTCTGAACATGCTTTTCTTTCTGAACAATTTTCCAGTCAGGCACATCTCAAAGTCCATTTATATTCAAACTCCAAATTCCATAATCACCGTCACTTGGAAGTCTTTTAAATGCATACATATAAGACTGACTGCAAAGGACACAATTCTGTGCACGGTTCTGTCAAGAGTGGGTTTTTGGTGGCCGATAAACGAAGTAGAATAGAGTCTAGCTCAGTCCAAATTGCTCTGCTTTCCAGGGGATCCTTGTGCAGTGAATTCTGCCTCTGCTTTAATAAAAGTGGATAAAAATACTTGCCACCTACCTACCTCAGAGGCACACTGCCAGGATGGATCCTGTTCACAGAACTCTGAATTCTTCAGGAGAAAAGTGCTTTATGAAAACAAAGCTTCGTTATCAGGAACGCTGGGTGAAAAATGAAGCAAGGCCAACATCTAGGACATGAGCTTAGGGGGAAAACCACCAGAGAGACATAGGATTATAACTTTCAAGCAATTCAGCATTCACAGTCAAGGCCCAAATGTCCACCCCCAGGAAGTAGGGGCTTAATGGTCTAGGGTTATATGAATATATGAAGAAATGAGGCAAATGCATTAACGACCAAAGTTACTGATAAGAATAAAGAATCTGGAAAAGGAATTTCAATGCAAATTCAAATCCCATGATGTGGTATCAGGGACAGGAACACTGGAGGTTGGCAAAAATAGAATTGGTAGAGAGTCCAGAAGAGGACACATGGAGAAAAACATTAATACCCAAGGCAGAAAGAGGTTGGTGGTCCAGAATATTCAGTGGCACAGGATAAAGACCACATACAACGAAGGAAATGGGGGAACACTTTGTGAGCAACTCTAAATTAGATCTGAGATAAGAGGAGGGTGAAGCAGGGAAGTAAGATTGAGACTTAGAGGGGTTAAGTTAAAGCTCCTCTCTGGTGCGAAATACATGTGTGTTTTGGGGATGAATTGCTTAATTTCCTCAATCCTCACACAGATGAGAGCATCAAAAGAGAAAATGTATAGTAACATGAGCTGAGTTGTGTTTCTCAAAATCCATATGTTCAAATCCTAACACCCAGTACTTCAGAATGTGACTGCATTTGGAGACAGGGCTTTTAAAAAGACAAGGTAAAGTAAGGCCCTACTACAACATAACTGGTGCCCTTCTTTGATGAGGGGGTTAGAACACAGACACCCCAAAGGGAAGACTTTGGGAAGATACAGGGAGAAGACAGGGTCTACAAGTCAGGGAGAGAGACTCCAAGAAGACTCCAACCTTGATCTTTGACTTGTAGCTTCCAGAATAGTGAAGAAAAAAAAATCCCAGTGTTGAAACAATCTAGAGTATTTTAAAGAGCACCTTCAAAGATACCCAGTGCCATATAAATGTTAGGATTATTGTTGGTTCTAGGAAATAGTGGAAAATTAGGAGAGAGTTCACAAATTGGAGCCACACATTTTGGTTTCGGAATTGTCTTCTTTTCAAATAGATGCAACAAACTGGAGTTGGAGAGAAGCTTCTCTCAAAGATCTACTGGTCCAGAAGTGATATGGCTAGGGTTTAAACTCCCACAGCAGGGAAACATTCAAACACATTTTTAAGAAATGTTATACAGAAGACAAAAAAAAAAAAAAAAAAGGTTACTTTGCAGATGGAATTCATAGAAATCATAGAACGAAATCATCAACATAAATAGGGGGCAGATAGAAGGAGAACAGTAATAAATTGGTGAGAAATAAGGATTTTGCTGGTGATAAATACCAATGACGTTATTGTAGAATAGGACAAATTTCTGATAAAATAATAAAATGAGGCCTTGAAAGTTAATTTGTGGAATTTTCTCCATCTACTAGTTAAACTTGCAGCAAATAAAATGGGAACTGGCCCTAGGAAGAAGAGCAGAACATGCCCTTTAATGTTTTAAGGAAAGAAATCTGTGATGAATAGGTTTCTCAAGGGAATATGTTCGATGCCAACAGTTCTTGTGCATCATGTGGGAGATTCACACATGCTTTTCTGTTATTTTCAATAACCTTAAAAGCTTTTGTTGATTCTAGGTTGACATTTATGTTTACATTTCCTTTCTAGAGTCAGCCAAAATCTGATCAGCTGCTCATTCACTGGGTTCCAGCCAATTCTGTCCACTAACTCCCATGGCAGAGGAGATGGGAAAATAACTGAGCTGCTACCTGGAAGTAACCAACTTTTCCTGTGGCAAGGACTTAGCAAACAGTACCAGGAGTGAGTGGAAAGTGGGTTGGGGCAAATAACATTTCTGTATCAGAAGCCACAGAATCTCATTAGCTTGGACCCCTCACTCATCCAAAATGCAGGTGTGGGTTTTTATGTTCCAAGATATCATCCTGTTTTGTCTGGGTGGATGATGCTGAGATGCACATACAGATACATTAATGTATGGCTTCAAGGTATGGTCAGCTTGGGAGCTGACACCTCTAAACTGTTAATCCTGAATAAGAGAATAATGGAAATTTTGGACAAGTCCGTCCATTTGAACAACACTGCCTGGAGATTGCATCTGAAAGGACAACAAATGTTCCCAGTCCTGATTTAACATAGATATCATGCTATAATGGAACCATCTGCTCTGGTCATCATCCCCTATATCCTAATAAGATATATTCCTTAAATGTCCTCCATGGCTTCAAGGTTTTCTGCTAAGGAACCAGGCATAGACTGCTTCACTGGAAGCCAAACAAAATGAGCATCAGACAGAAGCCCCTGAGGCACAACTATCCTGGAGCCTCCAGCTTTACCTGAACACTTGCCCAGTCCCCTCCTGTTGGTTCCAATGTTTCCCAGATTCACATGTTCTTGACTTCTCTCTGGTTTACTTGGCTTCTATCTCATGGAACACAAAATGCACTCAGTCACATGTTTGTCCTGCCCCTGTATGCTTTAGGTCACAAGTCATGAGAATACACTGCCTGGGCAGGCTCACATACCTAGGAACTCCACACCTGTACTACCATTGTTTCCCGGAACTGTTACTTTTAATTAAGTAGAAGTCTCCTGCAGGTGAGGGATTCCATCTGTGTCTGTGGATGGATGTTCATGATATTGTAGGATAACTTTCTGATTTCCCTTAATTCTTAACATGAAAGTTGTTGGTTTTTCTGAATACTATAAGCATCACATACACCGTGAATTCTCAGTAGCTGAGGACAGAAATGGAATGATGATCTAAACTTCTTTGCTTAGAGATTTTCCTTCTAATATTATGTTTACAAATTTATTATATAAGTCTGTTTGGGTTTCCATAACAAAATACCATAAACTGTAAGCCTTCACCCATCCAAAACACAATAAAAAATTTATTTTCTCACAGTTTCAGAGAATGGAAGTCCAAGATTATCGTTTCATCATGGCAGGCTTCTGCAACATCTCTCTTCCTGGTCTGCTGTTATGGTTTAGAATATAAGGTGTCCTCCAAAAGCTCATGTGTGATACAATACATGAAAGTTTAGAGGGGAAATGATTAGGTTATGAGAGCCTTAACCTAATCAGTGCATTAATCCTCTAATAGGGATTAACTGGTTGGTTACTATAGACAGATAGGTTATAGCTACAGGAGATGGTCCCTGAGGGCATGCCTTTGGAGTATATATTTTGTCCTGGCTGAGCAGAGCTCTTTCTGCTTCCTAGATTCCTGTTCCCAGCTGCTTTCCTCCACCACACTCTTCCATGATGTGCTGTTTCTCCTCTGGCTCAGAGCAAGGAAGTCAACCATCTATAGACAAAGATATCTAAAATCATGAGCCCTCAAATAAACTTCTCCTCCTCTCATTTTTCTTGTTAGGTCTCTTGGTCACAGCAGAAAAAGAGCTGACTAGAATAGGCCCTATCTCTAAGTGCTATCCTATTGTGGGTTTGGGCTTCAACATATGAATTTAGTGAGAGGGTCATACTTAAGTCCTTAGCACTGGGGAAAAGCTGAGATTCATGACTTTCTTCAAAGAAGAAAAAGTTCTATATAATGTTTAGAAGAACTTCTGTTATAAATAAATATAATTTCGTTTGCAAAGGTTTTCACCTGGACAGAATAGATGGTCCTTTACGTTAAATACTAACCAAGGGGCAGGACACAAAGATTGTGACACTCATGGTCTGTGGTTAAATGATTTGTTTCAAAATACTCATCTTTGGGCTGGGGACGTGGCTCAGTGGTGGAATGCTCACCTAGCATGTGTGAGGCTGTGAGCTCCACCCCAGCACCACACACACTCTGTGTGACATTCTTTCCCTAGTGAGAGCTGCATTGCCTCCATCCTTCCAGAAGCCTCCTTAACACTCTGACCACAGGCCAGGGAGCAGAGGAGATACAAGATGGTTTCCACTCTACCCGGTTCCTTGACGTACACATTGTGCTCTGGGGGCAGACCACTTGGATGGACAAGGCATGTAGCATACAGTGTCTTTGATCCTTCACTATTCTAGTTTTTCTTATCACTGACCCAACAAAGAAGACAACTGAAATGCTAAAAGGGCAGTTTTAACTTTCCAGTGACTTCACTATAAGTAAGCATAATATAGCACAGGACCATTCCACATCAGTCATTCAGCATGAGAGCTGCAGAAATAAGAAAGCAGAAAAAATGCCACCAGAGTCCTGCATATTCTCCTTAGGGGAAAATTCTCCTTTTCATCTAGAGTGCACTTGTGCCTAATCCAGTCTGTAACCAATTCCTCTCCCCACTACTGACAATCAAAACTTAACATTCCACATGGCTTACTGGATACACTCAATTTCTGGTTTTACTTATTTGTGGATATGAATTCATTTCCTCTCTATACCTGATCAACACCTTATTGGTTTAACTTAGAATATAGCTAACCAATTCTAAATAATTAAAAAGTGTAGGGCTGGGGTTGTGGCTCAAAGGTAGAGCACTTGCCTAGAATGCGTGAGGCCCTGGGTTCGATTCTCAGCACCACATAAAAATAAAATAAATGTGTTGTGTCTGCCTACAACTAAAACAAAATATTTTTAAAATTTTTTTAAAAATTAAAAAGTGCAGAGATTTATGTTTTTTCATTTTGCTTAGAAAAGGTTACATTATAGTGCTCGTCAGCAGAAATTTCTGTGATAATGGGGATGTTCCCACGTATGTAAGTGTCGGGGCTAGAGTGGGAAAATTGGCTGAATTTTAAAATTTTGTTAATTTCTCTTTAATTCAAAGTTAAATAACCACGTGTGGCTAGTGGCCAAGGTATTGAACAGCACAGCTTTAGGAAGATGGACATTCAGATTAGACACCTACTGACTGTTATCATTCTCAAGCCACCAAATGAAAGCCAAGCAGAAATAGTTTGGGATCATTTTCCTCATAATTACCTGCTGGGGGTGATGATTATGTAGGAGTGACTTTATTAGGGTCAAAAGTAGTTGTGATGCTGTATGCATGATTCATGCATATTAGATCTTCTAGTGCAAGATGAATACAGGGGAACCCATGGATAAAAAGGGTTTAGTAACATTATGACAAAAACATTAACTGATAAAGGAACAGCAAGAACATAAACCACAGGGCACCTGGCTGCTATTGCTATGTGCCTGATGTGATATGCAGACGTCTATAGATGGTAAATCCCCACTCCTCAAGATAAGACATTGTTTACAGTGGGCCCTGGAACAAAAACAGCCAGTCACGAACTTGAAGAAGTGCATATTTCACACCCCATGTTCTTACTGTCTGTTGGTGTGTTTCTCTATTAGTGAAGAACAGGACATTATGTCACTCATCAGCCAACAGAGCAGTTACAAGGAACACCCATCCCTTATATCTTCATGATTCTATAGCCTAAAGCTATATGAGAATAGGAAGTTGGCAGATCAGAGGAAAATGTTGCATATATCATAGTTAATGTCAATGTTTTGTATGTGAAAGGAAAGAAGGGAAAATTGTACCCAGGCCTCATTGTTACACTGACCTTGGCTATCCCTGTAATGTCCATACAGAAAGAAACAACACAAAGATTAATGTCATCATTTGTCATTTCATAGCCATAAGCCTGAACAACATGAAGCCCTTATTCATCACACATAAACTGTAGGACCTTGAAACACACAAGGTCTCTTTCAAACAGGAAGGTCCTCACCTGCCTGGCTCATCTACAGTGAGCTCCTGAGCTATGGCTACAACAGGCAGGGGTCCCGGGAGGGCTTCCATGGCAGTCCTATTGGAAGGTGTCTATCATGTCACTTGCATTCAGTTCAGCACAAAACATTTTCTACTTTTCCTTTGTACGTGTGTTTATTCTTCATTGCCTATCCCTACCCTCTTGCTACAAGCCCCATTCAAGTCTCTTAGTCTGACATGTTTCTCCCTGAAGTTCACATCCAGAGTGAGGGAGTGGGGTGTAAGATAGAGGCATTGTTTGAAAAGCATGATCAAAGAGACAAAATGGTGGGTTTGTGGCATGAGTCCAAAATAAAAACTTAAGTTTAAAGTGAAGCGACAGCACCTGGCTAAAGGAAGCAGTTTGACAAGATGAGTGTGGAGCCATGCAGAGCAGTAGCCTTAGTGGCCTGCACACCTAGTTAACGTGGCAGAGCAGCAGCCACCCAGGAATCCACTGTACCTGAATAGCTGCCCACAGAGTTAACCAGAGTGGTCATAGCTTTTCTAGATTTTTATATTCTATCCAGATGAAACACACATAGCTAATTATGCTTTTGAAAATAAAGAGATTCATGATTTCTGTTTTACAACATGCTCAATTGTTTTTATGTTTTCCTGACAGCTCTATTTCATTCAAGGGAGTTACACGTTCACCGAGACTTTGAATTTCATATTTTAGTTTATGTTATGCAGTAAAAGCATATTCAGAGCCTTATCTTTTCAGAAACCCAGCTTGTTTGGGGCATACTGTAGCAACTAATTGAATATTCCTCTATTTAACCTTATTTCCATATTTAACCTTGTGGCTGCACTGATTTAACCTTGTTGCAGTCTGATTTCTTTCCTCCTACTGTTAATTGGCAGAAGCACCACAGTCCAAAGCAGATCTGCTCAACTGCCAGGTGAGTGACATCACGGCTGTGGTTTACATCTTTGGGTCAAATAAGCTGGAATTTCAGGTAGTGACTGGGGATCTGTAGGGAAAGATACAGGTTCTATGGGGCGAAGACACAAGTGATCTGAAATATTCAGAATCTGAGATGTCTTGAATCCATTCTTACTCTCAATAAGTCTGTGGAACACTCATCCAAAATAGCTATCTCTAAAGTCCACCTGAATGGACCACTACCCTCCCTCCTAGAGTGACTGAATGGTGGCTGATGCAGTTCACTGCCATATGTTAGCCTAAACCAATCATCCTCCAACAGTCTCTTAACTAATCCTGACCCCACTTGGGCCCCCCTCTAACCCTATTACTCACTTTTCACACAGCACTCAAAGGATTATTTTAAAACATAGCAAAACATGTTACTTTCTTGTAGCAAAGACAGGCCAATCACACTTAGAATGAAAACTGCTTGGATGTCATTGTATAAGACCCAGGAGACATGACCCCTGCCTGCCTCCTCCACTCACCTCCACCACTCTCCCTCTGCTTAGCATACAGTGGCCTGCTTTCTGTGCTCACTGCCATAATTCTTACTGGTAAGCTTTCCCACTACCTATTCTCTCAGCCAGGAATACGCCTTCACTCTGCATGGCTGCTTTCCCTTGACATTCAAGGACTTAAATGTGACCACAGAAGTCCTTCCTGGGCCACCAAATATAAAGTCGCCCTCATACCCTCTCTGTCATATCACTCAGATTCAGTTTTGTAGGTAACATTTTCTAGAACATATTTTCTTCTTCGTTTTCATTGTCTATCTCTAGTCACTTGAAATAAGCCACACTTGATCAGGGACGTTGTATACAAGGCTCACCATTGTGACCACGGTGCTGTGAACTGTGCTGGCACTAGGAAGGAGTGGGAGTGTCTCTGGTGCTGGCCCAGTATCTACCCTGGTAGGTAAAGGATGCAGACCCTCCACAGACAACAGCTTGGAGCCTCCCACTCCATTCCTGTCTCCCTTTGAGCCACTACTAAACAAACAACAAACAAGCAAAGCCAACAACAGCCAATGGTGAACAGTAGAGTCTTCTTCTCTAGCTCATAGTCATAATGAAAGCCTAAGTCTGAGGCCATCTGACGGCCTCCCTATGCTGTGCTGGCAGAGCCGGGCAGTTCCCCTCCTGCTGCCCTGGCAATCCATTGAAGGCTGCTAAGGCAGCTATACTCAACCTCAGCTGCATACTTTAAAAATTGCTGATGCTGCAGGAAATAGATGAGTTGTCCCCAGGGCCCAGGGTGAGAGGACCAGAAAGGATAGGGAGTTGTTTGGAGTGATACAAATGGCAGCAACTAGGCCAGTGTAGGCTGCAATGCTGTGTGCATGCACCAGAACTCAAAGAACTGTGCATACAACGTGGTAAATCATACTATGTGCAAAGCACATCTCAATGAACTAAATGATAAAGACCTACTGCTGCCTGGGTTGGCCCCGAGGTGTATTAAATCAGAAAATGAGAGCATGAGTGAGAAGATGGACACTATTTTACAGTTTCCACTGATTCCGGTATGCAACCAGGATTGGGAAGATGGGAGCCTGGAACTTGGGTCAAAAGGAAATCACAGCAAACAGAGGAGATGAGCATAGAAGGAGCTGGGGCCTAAGACCAGCTTTGCTGCCTGCCCTGGATGCAGAATTCAGGGTCCTTGTTATTCAGTTTGGGTTCCTCTGTCTCTTCCTTGCATGAGGTCATCTCCATTACTCAAAAAGGGGCTGGAAAATCATGAGTAACCTGTTTCTTAAATAAACATTAAACATACTCAAGAAGGAACAGAATGAAGCATGGGATGTTTATTTACAAGAGAAAAGCTCTAAAACCCACTCACTTTTTAAAATGATGAATTACAATAAACAGGTTTGTTTTTTGGTTTAGTTTTTGTAATATAGCAAACAAGTGATTCTCAGGCCAGATGTTAAATACTCAGGGAAACATGGACAGGGAAGCCCTCTGTCTCAGCCACCTTGCTATTCCCCTCTCTGAGGGCAAGCATCCTCACCAATAATCAAGGACAATGTCTGAAAAGTCCTCCACTTGCTTTCAGATCACCCAGGAGGCTAAGAACCTATGTGGAAGTGATCTATGCACTTTATCCCATTAAGGCAGCCAACATGAATTGTGTATTTGCTGTGCTCAGCATTTCACACGCACGGCATATGGAGTCCTGTAACACTGTAGGTATGTGTTATTTCTATGTTCAGTTAAAAATAGGCAACTGTGCCTTTCCCCACCACCTCTGCAATACCAAATCCAAAGGTTCTTAGTGAACTCCATCTTCTGCCTACAGAAGATTTGACATGGTGATCACCCTTCCTCTTGCAGGTGGAATTTCACTCCCTCTTGGCTTTCTTGGGAGTGTTGAACCCAGAGGTGCTTCACCTGAGCTACATCTGCAGCCTTTTTTTTTTTTTTTTATTTTAAAACAGGGTCTTGGTAAGATATTGAAGGCCTGGCTAAATGGCTGAGGCTGGTCTCAAATTTGTGATCCTCTTGCCTCAGCCTCCCAAGTTGTTGAAATTACTGGCATGTACCACAACACCCAGCTCTTCTTCTTCTTCTTTTTTTTAATTATTGTAAACAAATGGGGTACAACTTGTTTCTCTGGTTGTATATAAAGTAGAGGCATACCATTTGTGTAATCATACATTTACATAGGGCAATGCTGTTTGATTTATTCTGTTATTTTTTCCTTCCCCTCATCCCTCCCACCCCTCTTTTCCCTCTATACAGTTCTTCCTTCCTCCATTCTTGCCTCCCTCCCACCCCCCATTATGTATCATCATCCACTTATCAGCGAGATCATTAGTCGTTTGGTTTTCTGAGATTGGCTTATCTCACATAGCATACTATTCTCCAATTTCATCCATTTGCCTGCAAATGCCATAATTTCATTATTCTTTATGGCTGAGTAATATTCCTTTCTATATATACACCATAGTTTCTTTATCCATTCTTAAAGATTGGTTGCCTGTCTTATTGGCTCCTCTTCCAGTCTTCAACCTCCGAACCTGGAGCTCTGTCCTTCTGATCTTTGCTTCTCTACCTGCATTTACTCATCCTGTATCACAGTTCAAGAGTGATTCTGCTGCAACTAGATGCAAGCTTTCAACATCTCCATTCAGATTTCTCGCTGACATCTAAAGCTGCGATTCTTATTTCCATCCTCAAATTCCCTGTTCTCTGGCCAAAGAGATCAAAGACTTTGCAGCATCTTTGACTCCTCTTTTCTCAAATCCCACATCCAACCCATCAACAGAGCCTGCTGGCTTTATCTGCACAATAAATTCAGAATCTTATTGTCACAATCACCATTGTCACCACAATGTGATCTGTGTCCAAATCACATTGCCTCCTTCCTAAGTGGCCTCCTCCTAACTGTCCTGTTCCTCCCTTTCTTCCATGAAGAAACCAGAGTGGTCCTTTGATAACACTAAGGAGAGGGTCTCACTGCCACTCTGCCTCACAGATATTTCAGTCTTATTCAGGGAAAATGCCCCAGACCTTGGCTGAAGTCTCTGATCCTCCAATCCCCACCTTGTGCTCACTCACACCTGCCTCCTGACTTTGCTTCCCACAAGCTGATAAACTGACTCCCAGCTCAGGGTCTCAGGATCTCAGGTTTCCACGGACCCTCACCGCTCACTCCCCAGTTTCTTCTGTCCCCTCTCTTTGGGTGTCACCTCATCACAGAGGCTCCCTCTGACATACCCGTGGCTCCCTCTGACATGTCCCTCACCCTGCTCCTTTGTTTTTTTCTTGGTTTGGACTGCTGCCTGAAATCATGCATTGATACAAACAGAGATTAAACAGAGAACAGGGCGTAGGCTCCGGGAGATTGGGCAAGTCCTTCATCTCATACGTTCATTTTGTAACTCTAGTGTCTTTGTAACCTTAGCTAATATTACGATTACTAATGTTAAGGAATGTAACATACTAACAAGAAATTCTAATAACAGGAAGACTGGGTGCTGGGTATATGAGACCTGTTTGTACTAGTGCTAGTTCAGTGAACAGAGGAGTTCACAGTAGGTAACTTCCACATCCCATCACACAGCTGATAAGTGGCATGGGCACAAACTTGACCTAGGTTCTGCTGACTCTGTGAGGCTGGCCTTCTTCCCAAGGCAGCACTGCCTCTTAGGTGGAAAAAGAAGTCACAAGTATTGAGTAATTTGATGAATCTTAGCTTTAAAAGGGGGATCTCCTGGTTCATGTACAAACCCCTCTCCAAGTTCTACACTTTCCTCTGAGATAAGCAGAGCCTTACTCTTAGCATTACTCTTCACAACTTCCTTGAACACATGCACACTGTTGTTATTGTCTGGACTATATCCACCTTTACTCTTCTCATCATGTTGGATGCAAAGCCACTAAAATTAGTAAAAGGATAATACTTTTATCCATACTATCTTATGGGTCCTTGGGCTGTAAGATGTATTCTAGAATGTCAATTAAACACCAGCTGATTGTGGATATGGACTCATTCTGAAAGATAAGTCTTCAAAATAATCTTTGGTAACAAAATGGTTAGTTGTGTGTAAAATTAAAAGCAGTAAGTATGAATGTCAGGTGCATTAAATGGTTATCCTTCTTTCATTTGCTGTTGCTGCTCTGTGATATTTTTTTAAATTTTGTGCTAAGTGTTGTCTGTGTTTAGTTTAGATAAAGGGGCCATACAGTTGAGCTCTAGGATAGAGGTAATATTACTATCCCAATGTGAGGCTGGCATGATCAATAGAGACTTGGAGAAACAGTAACTAGTTTAATACACAGACACACACAGACACACACTACAAATTGAGACTGAGCTCTATATCACCTACAGGACAAATCAACCACTAAATGTAATGTAGTGTTGTGGTGTTTTTGAAACAGAAAAGGGCCACTGGATAAAAGCTGAGTAATCTGAATAGAGTATGAACCTTAGCTAATATTACGATTACTAATGGTAAGGAATATAACATACTAACAAGAAATTCTAATAACAGGAAGACTGGGTGCTGGGTATATGAGACCTGTTTGTACTATCTTTGTATTTTTAGCTAAACTGTACTAAAAATGACAACAAATTTTCACTAAAAAATGTTTTGGTGATCCACAAGTTCAAAGCCAGCCTCAGCAAAAGTGAGGGACTAAGCAACTCAGTAAGACCCTGTCTCTAAATAAAATACAAAAATAGGGCTGGGGATGTGGCTCAGTGGTCAAACATCCGTGAGTTCAATTCCCAGTGCCAAAAAAAAAAAAAAAAAAAAAAAAAAAAAAAAGTTATGGTTTGGTGATCCAATAATATAAGTACTTGCACTGTCTGCTGGTTGCCCCAAATTTATGACAGGTCATTATTACAAAATTTTTTTTTTTTCCTTTCAAATCACAATAGTTCAAGGGGCTGGGGATATGGCTCAGTTGGTAGAGTGCAAGCAGCACAAGATCCTGAGTTCAATCCCCAGCACCGCAAAAAAAAAAAAAAAAAAAAAAAAAAAAAATCACAATAGTTCAAAGTTTTTTGAAAAAATGCTTTTTTCCCCTTGCTCACTGCTTTTACACAGCAGCAATTTCCCTTTCCTTTCTTCTCTAAACTTCAGCATAGAAGAAGTAAAAATATCATTTCTTTGAACTTGAGAAGTAGACTTATGTATTTGTATATTTATGCAGTGCCTCGTTCCACAAAGGAACTAGAGAAAACAGTTAAATAAAGTCTCTCTTCCCAGATTCCCTAAAATAGCCTAAGATTAAGAAAGTCTTTATTTCCATGATAATAAGTATCTTGTATGCAATAGTTCAGAGTCAACAAAGCCTTTCCCCACACATTTCCATGCATTATCTAGATAAGCACAACTGTGGTGTTTAGAAGTTTCTTTGGGGCTCTCAAGTAAAACCTTCCTAGTCATGCAGGGTTGTCTGCTTCCTGAAAATCCCATGTCCTCTCTTCTGCCCTGCTGGCCTTGGGGCCAACTGCTGCTCCACAGGAGGCAGCCACAAGTGCATTATGTCCTCAGAAGCATCTTGCCAAAATTTAAATCAGTCCTAAAGTTATAATCGCCATGTCCACCTTTCCAGTCACACAATGTCCCTGCTTCCTGAATAAAAATAAGCCAAGAGTCAGCTGGTCGTTTCCTGTCACCTATAACATATATTTTCCTCCTCTCCTTTTAAAACTGTAGAGTCTGTATAACTGCTCAGTAATTATATGCAATTTCAACAGACTGAAACAGACTAACTCAAGGTCAAGGTTTGAAAGAGAGACTGTTTCTATACATGTGAAGTCATATTTTTAGAAGTCAGAAAGTCACAGATGACTCCACCAGTAACATCAAGCTTTCTTTGCATTTTCCCCACAAGGATTCTCAAGATATGTGCATTTACTAATGGGAGAAAAAGTGGACAGGCCCAGGCCTCTACCCAGGGACCTTCTTGTGGAGAATGACAGTGTGGGGCATTCCCCCTGAAGCTGTCCTCTGGGGTTAGGGTTGTGCAAGGAAAGAAACCCAGTGTGACTGTTCTCATTAAACCAGGGGTTTATGTTTTATGTTTTGATGTTTTATAATCACAGAAGAATCAAATAGGGGAATAGGAATGATGAAAACAAAAAACAAAAAGAAATCAAAGTATGAGACAATCAAAGAATAAGCCAATGTCTGCAGTTAACCCTGATGCTCTGAAACTCATGGAAGGATCAAGGGGAAAGCAATGGTATGTACCTCACATCAGATTTTGTTAGATCAAGAAGGAGGTCTTTGAAAGATCAAGGGAGTTTGGGGAGCAAAATAACAGCTGACACAAATTCACTTTCTGATTTTTTTTAAAGGGAACCCGGGAACTCTAAGCAATTCCAGTACAAAGCACAAAGGGATTTTCAAGATACTTTCAAGCTTGGGGAAGAGACTGGGAGATGCTGGGAACAAATCGCTGTGTGTTCCCTAATAAAACAAATTCTCCTTCTATGTTTACAAGCCATGAATTCCAGAATAAAGAAATTATATATAAGGATCAATCAAACATTATATTTTCAAAGAAACAGATTGTTTTAGGTAGTAGATTTTGTTGCTTATTTAACTTATAAGGAAAAACAGAAAGAGCTGAGTCACATAAATGAATGTCTCCAGGGGCAGGGCTGTATCTTGCTCACCTTTCTGTCCCCAGCCTCCAGTACTTTGTCTGCAGTATATGTTTGTTGAATACAAATGACCTGGCATTTCATTTTATAGGCCAATTTAACAAAATAGCTCGTTAAATACAGAAATAGCTCATTAATCAGAGTTACCTTCCTGTTGCAACCTTTCCTTGTCTTCATATTCCTGATGTTTGCTGGTTTGTACAAGCTTTAAAACATATGACCAAGAGAATTGGGTTGACCACACCACTTGGGTTCAGTTTAGAAAATGGACATGAATGACAGGCTGGACCCAGTGAAGTCTGGACCTATTTTGGTTTATGAGCACTTGAGATAAATCAATGAGAACAAATATCCAAGACAGTGACTGCAGCTAGCTATGCAATTGTCACTTGTTCCCTATGGGATTCATGCATCAAAATTTCAGGATCTTCTCCAGTAAGAAAATACTGGGGAAACACTACAGCTGTGAACTATTCCAGGTTTAGTCAAGACTCGTAAGTATAACCCTGGCTTACCACCACAGACATGTCTGAATTATGCCTCTACTAATTATAAACCCACTCTGTACATCTGTTTGAGGGGCACTTCACTGAATAAAGTATGTGAACATTAGTGCATGAACTTGAATTTTCTATGTGTCAGCCAAAAATTCTTTTGTGCACTTGAGGATACTGAGTAAGTATGTCCAGGAAAAGATATTGTCAAAGTCCCCACCCCCGCCTCCATTTCCCTATCTCTTAGTAAGAGAAAGTTTTTTAAAATCTTAACAAAAGGGAATCCTGGGTTTTTTTTTTTCTAAACTCAGAGTATGTCACTGTCTTAAATACTTACTATGACAGTATTGGGAAAAATCTTCTACTTCGATATAAATCATCAGTTTTGCCTTATAAAACTAAATCTTGAAGTCTGCAACATTTTATTTTAATGACTCAGGCCAGGGTCCCTCAACCTCAGTACTATTGAGAGTTGTTGATAGGTGACTGACTGTCTTGTTCATTAATGAAGTTTGGCAGTCTACCTGATCTTTACCCACTGGACACCAATAATACTCTCCACCAGTTGTGACGACACCAAATATGACCAAATGTGCTATCAATGAAACATTTTATTCCCACTCCCAATAACTAGACTTTCCCTCTACACATTTTGGTGAATGTTTGACACATATTATCTCAGTTCTCCTCACACAACTGCATGAGGCAGTCTGCTTATCTCTGAGAGCTGAGGAAACTGAGATGCAGAAACAGTAAATAGTTCTCCCAGGGACACCCAATTATTAGCTACAAATCTATGAGGCTCTAAACTCAAGTACTCTTGTCTTTAATATCTATGCTATTAGAAAATGCCACTCTTTCACTCTCTTAAAAAATTGTTTTATTGGAATCTAATCTACATACCATGAAATTCACCCAGTTAAGTATGCAAGTCAATGGTTGTCAGTGTGCTTCAGAGTTGTGCAACTGACACCATCATGTATACTTTTAGGACGTTTTCATCTTTGCAAAATTAAAAAAAAAAAAAAAAAAACTCTTTAGCCATCAACAGTCACTACCCATCTACTTCAGTATTTAAATTTTATTTCCTTATCTTCTGTAGTTCGAGTCATTGGAAATGACTTTGTTTAGCTTAATAAATTTTAAATTTCATATCATATCAATCTATCTATACCTGCTTCCCCAAGTGTGGCTTCTTTTAAAAGAATGCTTTTTCCTTTTCTCTATGACAAATGGACAAAGCAAGACACTTTACAGAACAAAATATACAGGCCATTAACAAATACATGAAAAAGTGCTCAACATCTTTAGTAATTAGAGAAATGCAAGTTAAAACCACCCTAAGATTTCATCTTACTCCAATTACAATGGCTATTATCAAGAACACAAGCAATAATAGGTGTTGGCGTGGATGTGGGGGAAAAGGTACATTCATACATTGCTGATGGAGTTGCAAATTGGTGCAGCCACTCTGGAAAGCAGTATGGAGATTCCTTGGAAAACTTGGAATGGAACCACAATTTGATCCAGTTATCCCACTCCTTGGTTTATACCCAAAGGTCTTAAAATCAGCACACCACAGTAACACAGCCACATCCGAGTATACAGCAGCTCAATTCATGACAGCTAGATTGTGGAATCAACCTAGATGCCCTTCAATAGATGAATGGATAAAGAAACTGTGGTATATATACACAATGGAATATTAGCCATAAAGAAGAATAAAATTAAGGCATTTGCAGGTACATGGATGAAATTGGAGAATAATATACTAAGTGAAATAAGCCAATCCCAAAAATTCAAAGGCTGAATGTTTTCTCTGAGAAGTGGATGATGACACGTAAGGAAGAAGAAGGAACTTTGGATTATGTGAAGGGAAATGAGAGGGAGGAAGGGGCGGGGGAATAAGATAGTGGAATGAGACAGACATCATTACTCTATGTACATATATGATTACACAAATGGTGTGAATCTGTATCATGCTCAACCATAAAATCAAAAAGTTGTACCCCATTTGTGTACAATGAATCAAAATGCAGTCTATAAAAATTGAAAAAAAGGAAATAGAAAAGAAAAGAATTTAGCTTAGTGGCTTATCAGTCATATTCAATCTTGGATTGGAAGAGTGTTGCCCCTACCCCCATGGACATCCTCTACAGGAGGCGATGGATCCCTCACAGAAGTAATATGAAGTTATAAGACTTTCAGAGGCAAATGAAATCTATGTATTTAAGCATTCTGATACTAATTAGCAGTTTAAAATTTTTCTTCCTTGTTCTCTTTTTGAAAAGTGTGTATCTTAACCTTAAAAGAAAGCCAACAGATACTGTGCCCCTACTCTGTTCAAATTCCTTATAGCAACTCCATGAAGTCATTTATACAAGTCTAAAGATCTAAAGCATAACATGAGGACTATAGTTAATAATATCATGCTGTAAACCAAAAATTCTTTGTGATTTTTTTTTTTTTTTGGTACTAGGGTTTGAACCCAGAGGTGCTTCACTACTGAACTACATCCCCAGTCAGTTTTATTTTCTTTTTATTTTGAGATAGGATCTCATCAAGTTGGTGAGGCTGGCCTTGAAATTTTGATCTGCTTGTCTCAGCCTCCCAAGTGACTAGGTTACAGTTGTGTGCAAGAGACTAGATATCAGGGGCTTTCCCTCCCCTCCTACATACCCTTAGGAGGTATTTGGTAAATTGAGGGATGTATCAGTTAGATTGACTGTAGTCATCATTTCATTATGTAAATGTAAATGGAAGTATCATGTTGTATAATGTAAATATATGTGGCTAAAAGCTAATCCCTATTTGATAGATGTAGAAGCCAAGTTCAAAGGCCAACTTGAAGTGTGTTTATCACAACCTCATTTGTATTTCAGTGGAAGAAACGTTGCTGATATTTAGTCTGCTCCAACTGAGGTTTAAGTACCATCCAGGAAGGCAATTTACCTGCAGAATACAGCTTAGCTGGAGTGTCTGGTGTACTCGGAGGGCTTCAGGTGGGATGCCATATCTTAATCATGGAATTTTCCATGTGTATTACTTCTTCCTTCTTCCTCTGGAAAATGCTTAGTGCTTATTCTATGAAGTCAAGGATTGAATGCTGTTTTTCCCTAAGAGTAGAAGTAAGTATCACCACAACTTTTGAAAGAATGGCAATGCTAAAAGGACAGGGAAACAATGAGAAATGGGCTTTGCCTACTTGGATTCCTGAACATGTTGGGTGAGGTATGATAATGACAGCTTTTAAATTAACACTGGGACACCTTAACTCTGAAGAACATTTCATTCAGGGGATAAAAACTTCAAATGAATTATTCAATAAATGGACTGCTTCTTTAGCGGCTCTTCCCAATTTGGATAATTTTTCTAAGACTAATAAATCTGACCTTGAGTTTGACCATATGTTAAAAGACTGTTCTAAATTATGAAAGAGTATAAATTCTTTCATTCTTCAAATTCTGTATATAAAATATTATTCAGTTCCAAAATCTCACTGGATGAATACTGAGAATTAAGTGTTTCACTTGTTATATTTCCTGAAACCCTATTTCTATCTTTCCCCTTATTTTTGAAGGAATTTTTTCCTCTTTTTACTAAACTTACATGAATCATGGAATGCATTTACTAACTGCATAATTGGGTATAGCAATGTTCTATAAATTATAACTAGTGAAGTACTTTGAATGAATCCTTTCCTCAAGGAATTTTGCCATTAAATTATGGCTGTATAATTTATGAATCTGAAATAGTTTTTCTTCTGTGCAGGTTTTTTATATAAGTTAATTGTCATTAAATACCAGAGGTTCTCAGTATTTCCCTTCCCATATAATTCACACTGTTTTCTTTTAGTAGATCCTTTTCCTCCCTTTAATGCTGATATTCCCCAAATCCTCTCCTTTGAAGTCAATCCCAGTTCCCTTGACTCAGGGGAAGCAATGCTCATCAGTAAAATCTCTGTCTGTCGAGACACCACAGTAGGGCTGAAGCACTGCTCCCTGCCAGTCAAGTAGTGCCCTCCTCTCCTCTACAGAGTATGACTGAACTCTGTACAGCCTGAGTTCATCAGATATCTGCTTTGGTTTTTGAGATATTCTGTCCATGTCATTCTTCTGGTTGTCATTTGGTGACCTTTACTGAAGGCTTTTTCATTTCATGCAAAGCCATGCTAGTTTAAGGAATTTATATCTCCAGTCACCAAGAACTGTGCTTTGCATCTAGGAGATAAATCAAAAGCATAAAAAAATACAATTTTTTAAAAAATATATAGCCTATCAGTGGTCTCATCAAACACTTAAAATGTCTCTTTCGCAGAGGAACCAATGTTCAATATGTGCCTTCATGTCTACGTTTACTAAGAATCAATGCATAGATGGCTTTGGAGGTGATAAGAAGTGCAATTGCTTATCCAGTTAATACAGACTTGTGAAAGTGATGGTTCACCTGCTACAATTCATTCTCAAATCTCTTCAATAACTCATATTTCTTGACAGACAGGATAGGGGTGCCAGCCAAATTTAAGAAAGGTTGGCAAGCAGAATTATCAGAAGACTTGATGCAATCTATATGGTTTGAAGTCATAATACCAAGGTAGATTAACAAGCACAAGGTGCAGCCTGAATTGATGCAGAGCAGGAAAAACCAAAAGCAAACAGCCTGGAAAGGAGCTTGAAAGAAGCTTGAAAGGTGCCTCCACTCAGCACCAAGGAGAGCTCCTCCCCAAGCCTTCCTGTCTCAGAGTTCCTAATGTTTCAGTCTGGCCTCTTCCATAGAAAGCTGGATAGATGTGTCAGTGGCTTATTGAATGTTCAACAGATGCTATAGCGTCAGGCATCAGGCAAAGAAAACCCCCAGCTCTGTGTTCTGTTTTTTTTTTTTTTTTCCAGATACGTTTGTCATTTCCAGACATGGGGGGAAATCCACAAAATTTTCTTTAGAGGGAAAAGTAGAGTTACTTTATATTAAGTAGAGGGGAGTGAAAGGAGGGGAAGCGGGTATGGGGGTAGGAAGGATAGTAGAGTGAAACAGACGTTATTACCTCATGTACATGTATGACTGCATGACCAATGTGATCCTACAATATGTAATCAGAAAAATGAGAGATTACACTTCATTCGTGTATGATCTATCAAAATGTATAAATGCATTTTACTGTAATGTACAACTAATTAGAACAAATTTTAAAATTTTTAAAAAAGAAACATACATGTAGATTTCCTTAACATATTAGAACTTTCTAATAATTGGAGATCCTCGAAAATAGAGTAAGTTATTGCTAAGTTAGGATTTCTCTGTATCTCTCGCATATGTCTTTTAGAAAAATGAAAGGGTGCATAGATATATCACTTTACTGTTATGAGGATGTGTAACACATAATTCACAAATAAAATGCTCTTTTTTTGTAAATTCAGTGCAAAAGAAAATTCTCTAGATTTTTTAAGAAGTTAGTAATATATGCACAAGAGCAAAAGATGAAAAGGAAACTCTAACCTAGGCCTTAGCGACATCCACTAAAACTCTCCTACAATTTCGTTAAGAACAGGAGCCCCACAACCTTGCAGGATGTATATTTAGCGATACAGAACAAAAATTGCAAGCAGTTCTCCTAACACTCCCAAATGATTTGGTTCTGGTTTATCCTCTAAAGTAATATGCACAAAGTCCAGTATCTTTTCACTTGACTTAAAATACCTGAAGAGAGTTATTATGTCTCTTCTTAGCCTTCCCTGCTCAGAGCTTATCATGCCCCATTTCCTCAACTGCTACTTGAAGACATCATTACTAATTTCTGTATGTGGTTTTGTTTGCCAAAGACTTTCTTAAAATACATACCCCAGAATTATTCCTAGTATTCCAGGCATAGTCTTAGGCAAGTACTCTTGCCATGAGACTATTAACTCCCTCCTTGGATCTGGAAATTATTTCTTAGTATCTTGATATGACATTGGTTTTACTTAACAGTCATTTATCCTGAGTGTACACTGACATTGCTGTTAACTAAATTATCAGTTCTTTCACCCAGAGTTATTGATTAAAGTCTCCTCACTTCTATACTTGTGCAACTGACTTAAAACCTAAGTTCAGAATGCTATCAAAGTTAAATAAATCTTGATTTTTGTCCCATTGTTTCAGTCTATTAGGACATTAAAAAAAATTCTTAATTATGAAATATCCCCCTCTTGGTTTGGGGTATTCTGAAAAAAAGTTCTGGTGAATACAGTTTGCAGGCCTTTATTCAGATTACGAATTCTAGTCTTCACAAACACACAACCAAGGGTAGACCTGCATTTCTTCCAGAGAAATTATTCTAAGGATTCTCAAAATATGTCCTCACACTAGACCCTAGGTACTCTATAGTTAGGTCACTTGTGTAATTCATCACTTTAGTATTTCTACCTAGCAAGAAAGTGATTTGGGGGTAAAAATTAAATTGAATCAAGCAAACATGGCCCCACATTATGTGTTATTTTCTTCCATAAACACTAAAAACTAGATTTTTCAATAATACATTAAAAATTATCAGTGATATAGTTTTCAGAATCTATTTTTTAAACGACTGTGAAAATAACATGGATCATTAGTTTCCTAGCATATACACTTAACTTCCTACCACCAGATGCTTAAGACATGGTCTCTATTTTCAAAGATCTGGGAAGAGTGGGGGATTGTTTATGGGCCCAGCTACTACATTGGTAGGAGGAAAGTGATGTTTACTACAATAAAGTAACATACACTTTTTCAAGGAGCCATTTTGCTTTGAGATTAATAATAATAGGTAAACTGTGCTAATATTTTATGAAATACCTTAAGGAAATATTAGGCCATAGAGTAAAAAATAAAATTCAAGCTTTTCTGCAATCCCAATGTAAGGTTAATTAAGAACCTGTATGTTCAGTGTATCTGAGGAGTTGACCTAATGTATATTATGTGACATTTCAGAGAATCTTAGGATTTTAAGATTAGCAATCATTCCATCCAGCCCCTTACAAAGAGCATGCATACTTCTAATCAAAGGTGGGCACTGCTATCTAGAATTCGCCAGTTTCTGGCACTTCTTTGCCCTCATTGAAAACCTGCTTTAAAAAAAAATTTCAGTTTCCATTGGCTGTAAATGTGAAACAGACAAGCTTCTTTGATACAAACATCTCTCCTAACATTCATGTACATATTAGCATATGTATTGCATTTCTTGTCCTAGCAGAAATGTTACTGCTTACAAACAATAGAACTGAGCATATTCCATCACCCAGGGAACAGATTTCTAAGGAGCTAATCATTTAGCTTTCCCAAGATACCCATGTCTCCCTGTCAGCCATGTCAAGATGCAGTTGCAACTCATCTCGCAACAAAAATACTGAACATGGAAGCAAATATGATGCAAATGGCTTCCGTGACCAGTGGATAATAACAAGAAACCCAAAGTTGAAATGTCGATTCAAAAAAACCTGTCCAAACTAGAAGCAGCAGAGTACACTGTAAAGAACACAAGCTTTAAAGATTTGGATGAATTCCATCTATACTTGTAGTAGCTATGTGAATTTGGGCAAGCTGAATTACCTCTTGGAACCTCAATTTCTTTATCTTTTGGCAACTGACACTACAGCAGGAGCCAAGCTAAAACTCCTGGGTCCATAATTATGGATTTCAGAATTTCCGATATGACCATGAATCTAGAATCAAGGCTTTAGCAGTCAAGAACCACAGCCCCCCACAACTTATTGTTCAGTATTGTCCCGAGAACCAGCAAAATGTGGTCTCTAGCCATTCATTGAAGGAAAGACCCAACCAGCCTGTAAGTTAGGGTTCGACCAGGTGTTAGTGCCAGCCCTCCAGCAGGTGGACTCTCTCACTGTAATGTCTCCCGGGATTCTGAGTGTGAGAAGGTGTCCGGGGATGCACATTTTCCCCACATCTGTATTAAGTCTCATCTCTAGATCTGGCAGTACCCATGACTAGGTCACTGGTCCCATTCCAGGGACACCCTTATCCCCATAATTTTATGTAAATGATATGCTCCAGAGATGGGCAGACCCCACAGTAGGCTGCCACAACCTTTCCAAAGGAGATGTCCTACTCATGCCTCAGCTAAAAGGGCAGCCCTATAATTCGTTAAGATTTAGTGCTAAACTTAAACTTAATTAGGAGTCAATTAACCACGAAGTATTTAGTAAACCCTGGTGTTTTGGAAGGAACAAGAGAAATGTAAAAACATAATCCTACCCAGAAAGAATTTACAATTTGCAATTACCTGCTTTCCTCGATTATTTCAAGAAGATTTTGGTTCTAGTAAAATTTGTGGAGAAGTTTTTATACTTTGGGGGAAAAGTGATTTATAAACACAAGCTATTTTTATTGACTATAGATCTCTAGCCAGTTCATTACAAGGTTGGTGTACCCAGGAGGGAAGAAATGCAGTGATTAAAAAGCAACAACAGTTGCTGTTTCTTCTAAGTGACTTTCACAATAGGGGCACCAGGCAGGGCCAGTTTTTCACGCATCAGCCCACAATGAGATAAGTAATTCTGGGCACACTATCCTTCAGAGTTTCCACTGCAGCCACCTTGCTCAGACCAAATGCAGCTCAAGTTTAAATCATGGTGCATCTGGATAGAGTGTCAGTGCCTGTTAGAAAACCAAACAGGACGTCCCCACCATAAACTGAGTTTCATCTGTGAGTGTTTTAAGAATTGAAGAAGTTAATTTTGAAAATCTAAGAAACACATTTTTCCTCTGGTTCTTTCCAAGCAAAGAGATCTGACTAGCTAGCCTAGCCTGGGTTATAAGGCACCAAATGTGAAATCCCTTTGCACACTAAGAGGAAAAGTTCTTAGATGACCATATAAGATCATCCACCACCCAAACAGTTGATTTGATATCTGTGTGGGTGTGCATGTCATGGGGTGGGGGAGGGCAGGAGGAAAGGATAAATATAATGATATACTCAGGAAAAGATCAGAGGAGCCTAGTGGTGGTGGGGGTGGGGTTTGGGCTGGAAATAGAGTTCTGAGTTCCAGCTGTTATTTGAGTTATTTTCAGGTATGCAATCTGTTCTAGTTTCTGGACCTCCAAATAAATGCTCTCTTCTATAAAATGGAGATTAAGGCACTACCTGCATGTTAGTCTATTTTCTGTCACTGTAACAAAATACCTGAGACAATCAACTTATAGGGAGGCTCACAGTTTCAGAGCTTTCAGTCCATGGTTGCTTGAGCACATAATAGCAGAAACAGCATAGTGGAGGAAGCTGCTCACCTCACAAGACCCAGAAAACAGAGAGAGAAAGGGGTATGGGTCCCAATATCCCCTTCAAGGGCACACCCTAGGGACCTTACTTCCTTCCATTAGACTCCACATTCTAAAGTTCTACCATCTACCAATAGCAACACAGGTTGGTGACCACATCTTTAACGATGGCACTTTAGCATATTGATCCAAACTATATCAATCTGTCTCATAGGATGGCTTAAGTATTATATGTGATAATAAAGGTCAAAATTTTTAGCAACACGTCCAGCACATATTAAGTACTCAAAAATATTCTTGTTTCATTTTTAATATGTCAGGTATAACACAGAGAAGAGGAAGAGGAAGGGAAGGTGCTTAATAAATAAAGTCACATGGATTGAAGGAAACATTGAAACAAGACAGACATTACTTATAATCTCTTTGAAAGAAATTATATTACCAAGGGAGTTTTTATGTGATTCTTTCCATGTATATGTTCTTTAGTAGGCTTTGCATCCTGCCTCTGGTTTAAGAGTTAAAGTCAATGATCTCATGCCACATAGTTGTTATATTTTTGAAAAAAATTTAATTTTAACAACCTTTTTAAACCAATGTCTAACTTTATAGGATTAAAGAGAAGGAGTGTTAGAAGACTAATCTCCTTTAGTGGTCTCCTCAGGCAAGGTTATACATTAGCACATTCTGCCCTTTGGAGGTTGAAATCAAGTTCTCCCAAACCATGAGGCTCTCACTGAATTCTTTATTATCATTATTTTTATTTTTTTTTTACATACTACATTTTGATTCATTGTACACAAATGGGGTACATCATTTCATTCCTAGGGTTGTACACGACGTGACCTTTTTCTTTACAGAGCCTTCATCCTTCCCCTCTTCAGAGGTCCCCCAACCATTAAGGCCATATCTGGCTCAGTCACACCACCTCAGTCCAGCAAACTCAGCACTGCCGAGAAGCTGGTCACAGCTTTTGATGCGAGTGTGTGCACATGTGGGTACACATTCATGCCCACCCTTGTGCCCACCAAGTGCTGGCCTTTGTGTCTATTAGTGAGAATGCCGCTCTTCACTTTTCTGAGCTTAATCTAAACACGGATGGAAAGGAGTGGGTGCTGGCAGCTCTTCTAGTTAATGATCTCTAGCTGGAGCTTTTTCAGACTAGAAAACGTTATCTTTAAAATTTGGGCCTTGGCATAATGTTACCAACTTCCTATTGTGTTAAGTAACACCGTGTGAAGATTCTTCTGCCATTACCGCCAATATAAATTAAAGACCAAGGCTTATTTTTCCCCCTAAAGAAGTTGAAAGGACACAATTGCAGGGAAAGGTTAGTCCTTCAGTGACACAAAAAGAAAGACAGATGCCAATTATTCACGGGCATGCACAAACACATGTACATGCATGCATACACAAATTATATATTATATTTTTATACAATATTATATGTCTTACTTTGATTCTGCGGGGTTGGTTGCATATAAATGCTAAGTTGTTTTCTTCAGGATATATCAAAGCAACAGAGCTGTAAAATGTTTTCAAAACCAACCACTCCACACCCACATAAATATAGTTTTCTCATCCTAGACAAAGGCACCATAAACATACATTGCAGAAAAGAGAGCCTCTTCAACAAATGGTGCTGGGAAATCTAGAGATTCATATGTAATAGAATGAAATTGAATCCCTATCTCTCACCCTGCACTCAACTCTAAGTGGATCAAGGACTGAGGCATTAGATCAGAGACCCTGCGCTTACTAGAAGAAAAAGTAGGCCCAACTCTCGATCATGTCAGCTTAGGAACTGACTTCCTCAATAAGACTCCTGAAGTGCAAGAAGGAAAATCAAAAATCAATAAATGAGAGGGTATCACACTGAAAAGCTTCTTACAGCAAAGGAAACAGTCAAGAACATGAACAGAGATCCTTAAGAATGGGAGAAAATCTTTACCACCTGCACCTCAGATAAGGCATTGATTTCCAGGATATACGAAGAACTCAAAAAACTTAACACCAGAAAAATAAATAGCCCAATCAAGAAATGGGCAAAGGAACTGAACAAATACTTCACAGAGGAAGAAATATGAATGGTCAAAAATATATGAAAAAATGTACAACATCTCTAGTAATTAGAAAAAAGTAAACTAAAACGACACTGAGATTCCATCTCACTCCAGTCAGAATGGTAATTATAAAGAATACAAGTAACAATAAATGTTGACAAGGATGTAGGGGAAAAGATATTCTCATACCTTGTTGGTGGGACTGAAAATGGGTGCAACCACTATGCAAAGCAGTATGGAGATTCCTTAGAAAACTTAGAATGGAACTACTATTTGACTCAATTATCCCACTCCTTGTTTTATACCCAAAGGACTTAAAAGCAACATACTACAGTGAAGCAGCCACATCAATGTTTATAGTAGCTCAACTCACAATAGCCAACCTATATAAACAAGCTAGGTTTAATTTGTCCTTAAACAAATGAATGGATAAAGATAATATGGTATATATACACAATGGAATATTACTCAGCCATAAAGAATGAGATTATGGCATTTGCCAATGAATCAATAGAACTGGAGAATATCATGCTAAGTGAAATAAGCCAATCCCCCCCCCCCAAAAAAAAAGGCTGAATATTCTCTCTGATTTGTTGATGCTAACCCAAAACAATGGATGGTGGGAAGGGGAATAATAGAAATCCATTGGAATAGACAAAGGAAAATAAAGGGAAGGGTGGGGGAGGGGAATAGCGAAGATAGTAGAATTAACTGGGTATATAACCTTTCTAGCCTTGTATTTGAATACACCACCAGGGTAATGCCATATCATGTGCAACCACAAGAGTAGGATCCTAAATAGTATAAGTTATACTCTATGTATATATAATTTGCCAAAATACATTCTACTGTCATGTATAACTAAAAAGATCAAATTTTAAAAATCATTTTTTAAATCACCCACTCTTAGGGGGAGAGTTTCTAGCTGGCTTATTGTGTTTTCATTGTAGCTTTTAAAATTCACTTTAAAAAACCTGGGAGGCAAGGAGCCATGTGCCACTTGCTCTGTCTCCTTAGGTCCTCAAGGGCATACCTATGCTGCCCTGCCACACAGAGGTGCAGGAGATAGGCACCCCAACCGGAAGTGATCAGGGAAGAAAGGGAGGAAAAGGAAGGAATCCTGCCAAGCTCTCGTGGGACTTGAGGAAGTCATGGGACTTGATTTTGTGCATGTCACTAGAGTAAAATCACTTTGGTTCCACAAGGATTCACTTCCTTCTATCATGAGATTCTATCCACAGAATCTCAATTCAGGAACTCCTGAGGCAGTTGTCCAGGACTAGGACCATTTCTGGACCTGTGAACTCTTTAGTAAAGAGTTTGCAGTTTGATTTCATCCACACTCAAAAAGGATTTATCAGAGATTTCTGGAACTCATGGCAGGCCCCTTCCAAGAAAGGATGGAGCATCCAAGAAGGGATTAAGCACTGTGGGTAGGGGCCTAGGCCCTAGTGAGGTAGTCCACTGGTTTAAGAGTTCCCATCACGGCCACAGAGGCAGTGGAAGGTCTCCCTGTGGTGAGTACTCAGGTGAGAGCTGAATGCTGGGATCTCTTCCTATGCCTAGTGAACCCCTTCAGACAGCTCCTTTACCTTCACTCCTATATGATTCTTTATGCTGATTAATTCTCTCCACAAACCCAAGGAGATCAATTGCAATCCACCTAGGGCAACTAGCACCTCACGGAGGTTTTACACAGATGCTATGAGTACCAGCAAATCACAATGCAATCCTCATCCAAAGTTGGTACCAAATGCACGTCTTTCCTTGCAGCCATCTTTCCTGGTTTCCAACCTCTTCCTGCACTGGAATCACGAAACCCTCAGGAAGTGATGATAACTAAATGCCAACAGTTGTCCTATGTGTGGGCCTGTACCTGCCCTTGGGCAAGTCATATATTTACCATTTCTTTCCCTTTCTCCATTGCCAGCTCAGATGGGTAATCTGGAGCCACTAGGAACTAATGAGAAAATGAAAGGCATTGCTACCATTACTTTTTGGTGCCAGGAGGTCTCTAGTGGGAACCCCAGATTGTGGGTGCCAGCCAGTCACAATCCTTTGCAGCACTAGACAAGAGTAGTAGCTGAAAATTATTTTGAAGCAAGAATGCAAGATTAGGAACACTGTCTCAGCTTGTGCATATGGAATACCATAAAAATTGGATAACTTCTCCTTGAGGAAAACTAATAATATGTGTGTTAAACTTCTAGTATATAATAGTAGAAACTATTTTATGGCCTATTAATTAGCTGTTATATTTTCCCTTTTCCTTGTATGGAAGAAGCCATCTCTCTGTTTCACTGCTTTTCAGTAGGGCCTGCCATCAATAGTATCTCACAGAGCCAAAAAATGATTCAGTATTATGTTAATCATTAGGAATTATTTCTAACTGGCAAGGAGATTAAGGCTTTAACTCCCACTTGGGGAAATGTGGCTTTGAAGTCATGTGCAGGAGGCACAAGGCGGCACGGTTTAAATCTGGGCAGGTTTCTCTTTTTCTTTATTATCCTTTTCCTCCCTCAAATGTTCCCACCAGAGACCTCATGGCACCAGAGCAATAATGGTAACAATGCCTTTCATTTTCTCATTAGTTCCCAGTGGCTCCAAATTACCCATCTGAGCTGGCAATGGAGTAAGGGAAAGGAATGATAAATAAATGACTTGCCCAAGGGCAGGTACAGGCCCACACATTGGCTACCTGTTGGCGGTTTAGTTATGACAGTCATCACTTCCAGAGGCTTCTGTGATACCACCACGGGAAGAGGATAAAAACAAGGAAAGATGTCTCCGAGGAAAGACACACCTTCAGCACCTACTATGGATTTGACCCTCTGTTAGGGAGTTCTAAACCTGTGATTGCTTGTGACCTTCACATGATTAGGAATTACTACCCACGCTTTTAAAGACCAGTGGAGAGTTTACATTAAGTAACTTGTGTGCTGTCACAGCAAGAGACAAAATGAGGGTTTAGTGATCTAACTCTGACCCTGCCACTGAAAAAGAAATAGAATTGTCTTTTCTTTATGCTTGGAAATGAACCTACAGAATTCTAGAACAATGGACCAAACCATAAAAACCAGAGTCGAAAATTCTTTGGGGTTTTGAAACCTATGGAATATTAAACATTGGCTTTGCTTTATTTGCATCACCTGATTCTGGCCCCATTTGGCAGTGTATTGGGGAGGAGGGAAACCCAGGAGGGAAAGAAGGAGGACTCAGACAGTTCTGACCACAGAGGCTCTGCAGACTAAGATTCAGATTTCCAAGTACACAAATAAATGACCACTTCTGCCAATGTCTATTTTTTATTTCCCCTAGCTTTTTTATTATTTGCTTTGTGTTTTTGCAAAGAGAATACCTGGTTGCTATGGTTTAGATATGAGGTATCCTTCATGTGTGAGACAATGCAAGAAAGTTTAGACGTGAAATGACTGGGTCATAAGAGCCTTAACCTAGTCAGTGAATTAATCCCCTGACAGGGATTAACTGACTGGTAACTATAGGCAAGGAGGGAGTGGATGGAGGAGGAGGGTCACTGGGAGTGTGCCTTTCGGGTATATATATTTTGTCCTTGATGATGAAAGTCTCTCTTTGCTTCCTGTTTCCATGTTCTGAGCCCCTTCTCTCCACCACATTCTTCTGCCATGATGTTTTGCCTCACCACAAGCTCTGAGGAATGGAGCCATCTGTCTATGGACTGAGACCTCCAAAACTCTGAGCCCCGAAATAAATTTTCCTCTCCAAAATTGTTCTTGTCTGTTTTTTTGGTCACAGCAGTGAAAAAGCTCACTAAAATACCGAGCAACATCAGGTATGTTTTAGCCTAAAATGTTTACCTTCCATTGTCATTGACTACAGTCAGAGAACCAGATGTAGTTAGATTAATAGGGAGGGAGGCATTTTACATGGAAATCAGGTAGGATGGAAAAGGTGGTTTATTTTTGAACCTACAAGGAATTTAAAAAGAATAGATTTATACGATGATTTAAAAAAAAAAAAAACAGTTGAATTGTCACTCACTGTTTTATGCCAGGTAGTTACATAAAGGTAGTCCCCCTTCTAAACACTGGATACAGCCACAATTTAGGAATCTATTCTGAATGAAGAAACTTATTGTAAAGAGAAAGCTTTGATTGTTTTTTTTTTTTAAACAAATGGTTGAAGAAAGAAGTGACTAGGCTGACAACTTCCTCCCTTTCTTTCTCCTATTCTTCATCCTCTCTTCCTCCCTTCTTCCTTCCTTCCTAGTTTCTACGTTGTTTCCTTGATCACCATATACAGAAGGAATACTGAGCTAGACTAGTGGGGAACAGAGTGCTAAATCAGTCAGTGGTCTTCAAAGAGCACATGTAAGCAGACAACCGAAGAATGAAGGCAGACGCATTTAGCAATAGGGTGTGCAATGGCTTGAATCTGACCTACAAGTTCATGTGTTAGAAACTTAATCCCTAATGCAGCAGTGTTGTTAAATGGTGGGAACTTTAAGAGATGATTAGATGGTTAATACCATTTTCTGAGTGGTTCGCCCACGTTCCTCTCTGCCTTGCAAATTAGCTTTTCCTGTCCTTCCATCCTTTACTGCAGGATGTGGAAGCACAAAGGCCCTTGCCAGATGCTGGTGCCATACTGGAACTTTCAAGCTCCAGACCATGAGCCAGACAAATTTCTGTTCTTTATAAAGTACCCAATGTCAAGTATTCTGTGATAGTAGCAGAAAATGGGCTAAGGTGGGTAACTTAAGGAGGCTATGCTGTTTGTTACATTTTACAATGATAATGGATTTTTTAAATAAAAAAGGGAAGCAAATAAATTATATTCAATTGAATATATTGAAAGACCTCAATACTCATGGGACTTTGTGACTCAAAGAGTTAGATAAAGTACTGACATTTTCACAGTTTAATATTTTACATTTGAAATCTTATTCTTTTAATCCTTGATATTCTGTGACTTGATGAAATCCCAAATATGCTTCATCTAAAAAAAAATGGAGACGCACACTGAAAGGTGATGCAAGACTCTGGTTGAAAATAAATGCTGGCAGGGCTATATTTCATTTTATGGGAAGTGTTGAGCATTCAACCTGCAGTGTCGTAGTTGACACAGCAGCATCCTGTAATCACCCCTAAAGGCCATTTGATTTGATAATATATTCACCACCATGTGCAATTTACATAATGTTTTACAATTATCCATTAATATGCAAATGTTAGGCTAAAGATTATGTGGCCTAGAAATGCAATGCAAGTACTTCTCTGACAATCACACTCTATGTGTATATAGATATTTGACCTCAAAGGCCTTTCAATTTTAGGGGAGAAATGACTTGGGGTGATTAGGAAAAAATGTGAATGAGCACAGCGTCCTAAGTTTGCAGTTTACTTACCTTAGTACACAAAGTAATGTAAGTGCGATAAACTGTATGAAGATGAACATTTTTCTAACTTTCTGCATAGGTCTCTAAGATGTTTGAAAGTTCATCAAAACTAGCACCCAAGGTGGCAAATAAAGTTTAGATACATGCATCCTTTGGACACCTAATAACCGAAAATGACTTGCCAGGTGAACTCTACCACATATGAATCAGATCAAACAGCCTGTGAAATTAAATCCTTTCTCTTTTCCCCAACAATATTCCATCTAAAAAGGGAAAAGGAAATGAAAGTGGGGAAATGAAGAAATACTTATGTCACTGTAACATCATTGTTGATGTGTTGAATGTACAAAAGCCAGGAAATTCAGTTACTGTTCCCATAGCAACTGCATCCTGCCTCCCAGACCTGGTAAATTAAGTTATGAAAATTAATCCTACATAGTGCATAAGGAAACATGGCCCCTGAGCAAGGGAAACCACAGTTGGGTCGAACTTTATATTAACTGAGTGGCAAACTCTCTTGGAGATGAGGTGCAAGGGAAGCAACACTTTTATTAGCTGTTTTTCAGGAAGAAAAATGTGCCCTTCTACTGGTCTCACCTGACCAGGTGAGCAAGAGCCCAGACATTCCAGTGGGAACAAAGAGAGAGTATAGACATATTTCCTCTACACATCAAGGCAAGAGATGCAAATTTATCTCACTCACCCAGTAAGAAAAGAAGTTCCAATACATGCAATATAAATTTCTACTACTTATGAACACCAGTTTTCTTAGGTTTCAATCAAAGACTAAGAGAGAAAAGATTCAAAGATCTGGAACCTATGTGAAGGTCAAACTTTCAAATCTTCTGTGATTATCATTCCAATTAATGATATTTACACCAGACAAAGCCTGATTGCATTACTGCACTTAAAATCAGTCAGTAGTTTTTAGTGAATAAATCTTGATTAATATTAACCTAATGACTTCTTTATTATGCAGGACTCATTTTCAGGTTCAACAGAAGTCTAAATCTTTGAAATAATTCCTGGCACAGGTCCTTAGCTTCAGATTAGATACAGTTGAATAAAAACTAAGACACGTAGATGCTTTTCCTCTAATAAATAGAATAAATTTGTTTAAGAAAACTGCAAAAGTTGTCTACGGCATAAGCAATACTAAGTTCAATGACATGCTATTTAAAAATAAATATTCTAGAGCCATGAGCCCATTCTTTCTCTTCATCACAAATTCTACCATCACCCTGGTCTACTTTCAAATCCACATGTGTGACCCTTGACCTCATTACAAAGACCCTTGCTCCTCCTCATGTCAGTTATCCCCTTCCAAAGTCTCACCTTGAACAAAGTATGAGAAAAGACACTGTCACCAGAATCAATACATTGCAAAGTTCAGTTCTCAATGATGCCTTCCCCTCCTCCCTCCTTAACAGGCTTAAGTTTTCCAACAGCCACAGATGTTCAAAGTCACCTAAACCACAAACTGGGCCTTCTCTGCTTACCTGGGCATCTTTTCATATTTCCCTGGTCAGCTTGCTTCCTCTGTTCCACAACATCATTTCACACATTTCTACTTTCTTTAAACATTGTTCACTGGCTATCCTCACTCTAAGGTCAGGTTGCTGCATTCCTCATAGAGAAAAAGAAACCAGCTGTAGGGAATACAGGTCAGCTTCCTGCTGTGGATTCTGCACAGCCTCTGGGATGCTGTAGAGATGGCAGGAGACAGGTATGAGGCAGAAGCAGCAGGTCATTGTTTTCAAATCTTGGATCTGTGATTTGACAGCTGTTGGGCACTGGACAAGTGACTTTACCTCTCTGTTTCCCGGACCCCTCATTTATGAAGACATAAGGACAATATTTGTCTAAGTGATGTGGCTGTCACAGGACATAATTCAGGCTAGGTACAATGTTTTGCACACGACAGACACTCAGGAGAGTTAGCTGGATAATTATCACTGTTTTGGATCTTGACTGTCTTTTGTGTCATCCTCTTTTCCTTCCCCCCTCCTAAAATCCAGTCTCTCCATCGTACTTGATCCCATCTCCTCCCCCATCCTCAAGACCAAGCTCCATCACTCAGTACCTGTTCTCTCTCTCTGACACCATGAGTGTCTATGGCTTTGTTATCCTGTCTATCTGCATTTAGATATGCTCAGTGGTATTCTAGTAAATGTTTAACAACCAACTTTTGGTGGTGATGGTGGGGGCTTATTTGTGTTTGCCAATTTCTGTGGTATAAATACTCCCACTATGTCCAATTTTCAGCTGTCAACTATTTCACAACTGGCTACCAAACTTGTTGAAAATTTAATAATTGTCTCTAATACATCACTGATACACACTGGAGTACTCTCATCTTCATACAAATAAAAAAAAATATACCAACATGAACAAAAATCAAATGAAAAGGCTCCCAGAATTTCAACAGATCTCCTCTCTCAACCAGCTATTACTCTCTCTTTTCACTCCTCAATCTTGGAAGGAGATGGCTCCATCAGCCTTTAATATTCACCACCAAACCTCTCCTCCTTGCCTCATATCCACTCTGTCTCCTACCTTTATGCCTCCATGGAAACTGCTCTTACTGAGGTCTCCAGTGGAAATAAGGACACATTTCAGCCCTCTTCTCATCTGTGTCTGCATCATTTATCTCTGTGTCCACATCTTCTGCTCTGGGCTTCCTCTTCCACCAAGTCCTTTATATGGTTGTCCTCTTCTTCCTCTATGAGGCCTGGTCCTCTGTGTTTCTTGCTTTGAATTCTCTTGAGAGAATATTGGCCAATCTCATGACCTTAGCACCAATTTACAGGGCAAAAGGTACAATTTATTTTATAATATAGGCTTTCCCTATGTTCTCCCATTCCAGTATGTATCTATTTTGAAAGGGAAAATATTCTTATCATAGCATATGGAATCAATAGAACAAGCATAATAGACTTAACAGCTTTAAACAATATCTGGGCTATCTTGGAAAATTAACCCCAAAAGTTGGTCAACTATACAAGTCACAACCATGCAAGTGACAAACGTGGAGTGCACTGGATGTGGCATGTCCATCAGTGCCCAACTCTTCTGAATCTGGTATTTTGCTACTTGAGGACAATGACAAGAACTGGGGAAAGTGAATCTCCCTCCACACAAATGATTCACCAGGGACAAGTGCAGGCCCCAGCTGCAGCCACTGAGGTGTCCCTCAGCACCTAATAGTCAGGCTTTCTGGGGTTATTCTCCAAAGAAGGTCAATGAACCTCAATGCCTTAAAGAGATATTGATTCTGAGAAAATTGAACTCCAATAGCTCACATCAATTTTAGAGTGGAGCAAAATTAATTTTAAAAATACAGAAACTTGAGGATACCATGTTTGTGATGTGTTCTGATTATTGGAAATCCACTTTCATTCTCACTTAAGAAATATTATAGTAACTAGGTTACAGTATTCTGCAAGATTTTTCAGCTGATCAGACAGACATCAATCAAAAGGACTTGGGATTAAATTCTCTGGGCAATTTTAAGGTCAAAATCTGTTTTATATAAGCTGCATTTATGAAGCAAACTTTGTCAGGATTTAAAGAAGATCTCATAAAAATCAGAGCCCATGTATTCTCCAGAAACTCTTCCATTCATTTTTTAGGTAAAGCCCTTAAATTTGTGGATGCTACTGGTTACTGAGGTGTGGCAGACAGCACAAACACACATCTGTAGATGTGATGTTTTAGAAGTAAACTTTCTGATCAAATGACACTAAGGTTCCAGACCATTTGCAAAGATAGTGAAACATCAACATGAAGAAGATCATCCAGGCCACAGCTAGGCTGAGCATCCTATACCTCTTCAGAAGGGCCACTGGAAGCTGAAGTACAGTGATGAACAAGATTTCTGAACATGTGCATCCAAGATTGACAGGAATCAAAGTATCTTAGCAATGGCCACTAGGATGATGTTTATTTTCCTTCTTATAACTTCATTTTCTAATTAACCTAAGTATAAAGTATCTCTTTCATCATTGGAAAAAAAAAAAAAGAAAAACAAAAAGCAGAACTTTATTTAAGGAAAAAAAATGTCAAAACGGATAATTTCAGAAATGGCTCAGACTGTTAAAACATTAAGCCATTTTTGCTTCTAAGTTATCTCTATTAACTTTGCAATCACAAAATTAATAAACCAGAAATAGAAACATTCTGGAACAGCTTGAAAACTCACATAAATTTTTTTTGTTTTGTTTAAAGGTGGAATTTTCCTGTTATTAGCACCATGAAGGTTAAAAAGTTTCCTGGAATTGAAGGTTATATGGCTGATAAATGTGTTCTTGTAAGCTCTCCTTGGACTGTATTCATTCACAAATCTCAGAAGGATGAGTTGAAATACGAACTCCAGGCAGGTTATTCTCACTCATAAATAATATAGCTCAACTTCTGCTTGATGTTATGAAAATCCCAAATTGATTATTGTGGAGGTGCCCAGAATATTTGCATTTGATCATTAGAGACAAAGTACTAGGCTAAAAGAATGGAGAACAATAGGGTAGTTCCACTGTGGTGGAACTGAATGGGGGTCTCCTCCAACACTTTGACACAAGTGAAAGTTTGCATGCTGAATCCCTACGCCAGGGAGACCCAAAATTAAGGCTGCAGTGACAGAGATGGGCTGTGCATTTCTGCAGTCCTCAAGAACCTGATCCCACTCTCTCCTTCTAGGGAAAAGTATGTCAGCCAGCAGGAATGATCTCTCCAGGAGGCATTCTTAAATTCGCTCCTGGAAATCAGCACAAGCTTTGGCACTTTACTACTATTAGTAACAATGTTTTTCTGACCACCAAGGTAGGATAATATCAGTTGAGAGTGGCAAGTGTATCTGATACTTGTCAATGTTAATTTCCAGGACATACCCTCAATTGCATCCTACTGTAGATGTCAGTATACACAAGGCCCATTTCAGAAGGCAGATGAATTTAACATAAGCCTGAGCAAACCATAAATAAGCAAATCAATGTCATGAAAGGAAATAACACTTAAAATTCAGGTAACTCAGAAATCAACATGATCCACTATATTTCCAACCAATAGAATTGATGATGTAGAGTACTGTTGTTGGCTCATTACCTGAAGTACTGAAACTAAGCAGCACTCAGGCAGGCTTACAAAAGGGGAATGTGATGCTCACTCAAGCATGGATCTCTTGAGGGGTCCCTAGAGACACCTCTTAGAGAAGGCTTGGCCCCACAAGCCAGCCTTGATCATGCCTGACCCCTAGGTCATCAGATGGTTCCCCAAAGTATCTGAAGGCTATTGATTTTAAATATCCCGGTGACTGATACAAATTCATTTTAAGCTAGCAGTTTGAGTGTAAATAACAATTCCATGGCTGAAATATAAAAGTAACCTTATTAAAAATGAATGGTGAGTCACTTGTCCCTAAATGCCTAGTCTCTTCTTGTAGGTCAGGGCTGGCCCTGGAAGTCCCATAGTGAGCTCAAAGGTAGTCTGAGAAAACAGGAATCTCCTTTATCCTCCATGATGGCAGCTGCTGCTTCCTGGGGAGCTCCCTGGTCCCCACTTCCACCTGAACCACCTGAAAGCTGTGAGAATCTGGTAACTTTTACTTCCCTGTTGTACCAACCAGTCCTTCCCCCTTCCCCACTGGGTCTAAGGAGGACAGGAATATATATATGAAAGTTGGCTTTACCCACATCCTGCAAGTCCGTTCCTAAGACTGATCTATTAAGAAGGGAAAAACCTGTTTCTAAATTCAAATCAGTGGAATTAGAAAGTTAATCCTCAGACTGAGAGAGTAAAACCAAATTTCACTCCATCACTTTTCAGCGCCTTCACCTATGAGGCAGGATACAAATCTAGACCCAGAGGAACTAAAAGCAGAAAAGCTGTAGCAGCTGCAAGCACGAAATGAAGAAATCCCTTAGAAGAGAACTTCTCAAATTGTGCCAAAAATGAATCACTAATAGGAGCTAAAATTTCTAATGTCTCCACTCTCATAACATTCCCAAATTTGTAATTTATCTCATAACAAGAGTTTTTAGTTGAATGTTTGGAAGAATTATTTTAAATGGAGCCCATCTCTAATTTTATACTAAAAGTTAATGAGAAAATGGGTCTCAGACTTAGTAATCAACTTTGCTACAATGTTCCTACTGACTCTGTTAAATATTATGAATTGGAAGAATTTTGGGATCTAATTATGCACTATATTCTATTTTGCTCCTTGATCTAGCATAAGTTGAAAATTTTTTTTATATGAAGTTACTCCAATTTCACCCTTTTTAACTTGGAGAACATGAGTTAATTTGTGTGCTCACTCTGCATATTTATATCTAAATCCTAGATTTGCTTGAAAATGTGAATTTTATCAGTTGTCAGAAGCAACTCAACATGGGATGGCAAGAGGGGGAGAAAATCAAATTACATTCCTATGAAACTTAAGCTGGCTCCCATCTGGTTAAACTTTAAGCTTAAAATATATGCAATTTTCTTTTCTTTGCCTCATCCTATCAGACATGGAAGATATTCCTCTAGGGGGTGAGGAGATAGCAATCTAGGGAGGGTAACAAGAGGAAACTGCAACTATATTGTTTTGCATCCTCACTACCCCACCTTTGGGGTACCATTGTAGCCCAGCTGCTTAAGACTTCCTTCTACAGCTTTTCAAGAGACTTTTGCATCTTGTGAGAGTATGCTGACCAGACCCAAAGAAGTTCTTGAAAAGACCTTATATGAAGACACATCTTCTTGTATTCTTCATTTCTTTCATCTATAAATTTAGAAGAGGGCTAAGACCTCAAAAAAAAAAAAAATACTGATTTATTAATTTGGTCTCACCCTTTCTTGAATTTTGCAGAAATCTGAACTCTCATGCATATATGCACGTATTACACTCAGAATATGTGTTTAACTATCAATTTGGGATAATATAAATTAGCAAAAATGATTAACAAATATAGTGGGTTTGTCCCTTATTGTGTTCATGTCTGATCCCTTGCTTTCTTCAGCTGGGACTTTATCTTTGATCCTGCCCATGACTAAAAGATGATGGATGCATTTCATAGTGATGGGTATCAGTTCTACTCCATTGTCCAAGAGGAGTCCTGCAAATGAGATTCAAGATGGTGGATTAGAGGAAGGCTGTGTTTTCAGTTGCTCCATGCCTAAGGATTCAAGTACCAGGAGTACTGCTTCTCAGCAAAGCAAGTGAAAGGGGGAATTCAGTGAAATTGAACATGAAGACAGTCAGAGACTCTTATTAAAGACCCACAAAATTCTGGTACATTGAATAATGGACAATGAGGAGCACATGGGAGCCAAGTTGGTGCCTGCAGTGGTGCCAGTTCACCACAGAGGGAAGGGATAACACACAGAGAGAAAAGCTGTGGACAAATTTGGCACAGAGAGACATGTGGAGCAGAAATGCAGCCTGAACTTAGCTGATCCAGAGGCTATTCAAAGAACTGGTATTTGAAAAATGCTGTTTCTCAACTGGCAGTAAAGAGCTGAGGCAAGAGCCATCTTGAGGAGGCTGTGCTGCAATTTTATACTGCAAGAGTCTGAAAGGTTGTAGCAAATAATGCCATACTGTCTTGATAAGCACCTATCATATGGCCTAGGATGCACCTAGCAGAACATGAGTGAAACCGGCAGACAGAAAGTTGTATTCATGGGGATTCAAATCAGAATACTGAAGGAAATGCAACTCTCTTTTCTATTGAGTTTGGCAGTTCATGTGACCAGTGGAAGAGGGTCAGGAAACTGAGTATGTGGGTACAATCATACTCAGGGACTGATCTTGGGAAGGTCACAGACCTGAGTGTCAGAGTGTGTGAGACCTGTGGAGGTTTGGTTGCCCTATCCTATGAGTATAATTCTTAGGAGATCCCTGAAATTGAGACTGCAAACAGAAATCTGCATCTCCTTTCCCTAGGGGTGTGCTGATCTAATCTCTCCAGAGCAGATACCACTGGACAGAAAAGTCCCAGAGGCCTGATTAACGCTAAGCCCCAGCAGCTGGAACTTCCCACTTAGAACTTTATAGCAGCCTCACTCTGGGAGTGCATCCATCTGGTCTGTCCCAACAAAACTTCAATTGACAGTACCTTCCATCCATCATACCATATACTGGTGAGAAGAAAAGCTGAGAGTTATTTCAACCACCCTCAGTTTCAGGCAGATCAGTGAGACACAAACACAAACACACACACACACACACACACACACACACAGACACACACGGGCATAACAACCCCTAGTCCTTGCTCTAAGAGGTACACAGCCCAAGAAGAAATGGAAAGAAAGCCAGTCTGACTTAGGCAGTGAACATCCACCCTTGTCAACCATTCTGACTACCTCAGAAGAAGCAATCCTTTCATTTCTCATTACGAATTTTTTTCTCTTTGCTTTTTATTTTTTGAATGTTCTTGCTGTGAGGATTAGCTTTTGGAGATATATATATATATATATATATATATATATATATATGGCTCCAAAAGATATATATATATATATATACTTATATATTTGTATTTTTCTCATTTTTGTCTCTTGTTATTTTTCTTTGTTCTTTTATTTCTTGTTATTTTTCTTTGTTTTGTCTTTTAAGAGTTAGAGTTTTTCTTTTTTTATGATGTTTTTGTTTTTTCTCTTTTTCTTCTTTCTTCTGCATTAATAGCCAAATTCTCTTGTTTTCTACTTATTTTGCATCTTTTATTATTTTTCCTCCTCCTTTGTAGCCATTGCTGGCTTCGTATCTTCTGTTTTCTCTGTTTCACATGTTGAACATTCTAAATTTTCCTTAACCCTCCTATCACATTTATTTTTACAATTATTTAGAACTTTTTGGTTTACATATTTTTGCCCCCACCATTCATATTACTGTGGTTATTAATACTATAGAAGGCACAATTGACACCTGTTGTTTACTTTAATGCCAAATATAGTTCATGGCTATATACTGTTGTTGCTGCTGGCAATCATTGACCCTGCAGTTATGATTTTTGTGGTAATTAGTATTGTAGATATCATAGTAAATGTAGGTATTTATTTTAATGCTGTATATTATTTGCTGATGTTGTTTGTTTTCCCCTTTTCTGTGAGGTGCTAGGAATCTTCAGAGACACCATGGTCCACAAGGTAGACTCTGCTGCTCAGCTATAATACAAAACCCAGTCAAGAGACAGTGCACCTTGTTCCACACACAAATTAACCATGCTAAAGCTTCAAAAATACTTTATAACAAATAACAGGAGAGAGAAATTCCTAAATCCCAACCAGGCCTCAAGTAAGAATGGATAGGGTGGGCCTGCAGGTCACAAACACTCACAGATTTCCACTTCTACAACAAAAACAAGGAGAATTAATGCAAAGACTGTGGGCACCACCCCAATAAAGGAGTCTCAATCTAGATTGCTCCCATACCATTCAGAATGTAAACAGCTGTTAAGTGAAGAAAAGCAATCACAGAGGAGATGGTATACCCCACACACACTGCTCTACGAAATACAACTGCTAGATTTACAAGAAGAAACTCACTCTTGTCAGACATACAGGGAAAGGGGAATCCTTAAACTCTGACAAAATACACACTGTCTTGGAATACACTAATGATCATCAAAGAAACAGCAGGAAACTATACTACAAACCCCACTTAGAAACATACTGAAAAATTCACAAACAACCTGCTACTCCACAACACTTTGCTAAGAGAAGGCTGTACCCTAAAATGCCCTCAAATAGAGTGGAAGAGAAATCCATCCCAACAGATGCACAAAACTCAAAAAGAAATATAAGAACCATAAACAAAACAAGGTAACATGACACCTCCTAAAATGTTCATAATTCACCAGCAGATGACTCTAAAGATATTGAAGTTAATGAAATAGCAGATGAAGAGTTCATAAGAATGATTATAAAAATGATCAAGGAATTCCAAGAGAACACAGAAAAACAACTGAAAGAATTAAAGAAGTTGATATAGGACATGAAGGAGACATTCAATAAGGAAGATAGAGATATTGGAAAGATTCAAACAGAAATACAGAAATATTTTAAGAAAGGAACAATAAATCAAATACAATGTTCAGTTGAATGTTTAATAGAGTAGACCATGCTGTCCACAAAATTTCAGAGCTAGATGACAAAGCAGCTAGCCTTGAATATCCAGACAGTATTAAAGAAGAGAAAATAACTAACCATGACCAGAATACACAAGAACTCCGGGACAATATTAAGAGAACAAAGTAAGCATCATTGAAATTAAAGAGGGTTATAAGAGGCAGGCTAGTGGCATGGAGAACCCTTTCAAGGAAATAATACCTAAAAAAATTCCAAACCTTGGGAATGAGATGAATATCCACATACAGGATGTATTCAGAACTCCAAATAGATAAGATCAAAAAAGAACCTCTCCAATGACACATGATGATGAAAATGCCTAACACTGAGCAAAGATAAAGTAGTGGCAGTCTCAAAAAAAAGATGTCAGGTCATGTGCAGAGGTGAGTCAATCAGAATTATTTCTGATTTCTCAGCACAAACTCTAAAATCTAGGACTTGGAATGACATGATCCAAATCCTAAATGAAAATAACTATCAACCAAAATTGATATATCTAGCAAGGCTATCCTTCAGAATCTAAGAAAAATATAAAACCTTCCTCAATTAGGAGAAACTAAAATTCATGACTATTAAGCCAGCACTACAGAAAATACTTTAGGAAGTTTTACATGTAGAAGAATCAAAAACATATTTCAGAGCTCACAAATGGACAAATCTCATTTGAAGAATAGCTAAACAAATGAGAAACAAAACTAAATTAAACATTAGAAGTAAATCAAAATAGCAGGAATTAATAAACATCTTTGTATAATAACATGAATGAAAATGGTCCCAACTCTCCAGTTAAAAGACAAAGACTAGCAGGATGGATTAAAATATAAGACCCAACTATACATTGTTTGCAAGAGACTCCACTTACAGGTAAAGACAGCCACAGGATGAAAGTGAATGGATGTAAATTGATTTGCTATGAAAATGCACCTAAGCACATAAAATAGACACTAATCTACTTAAAGACTCAGATGCTAGTAAAATAATATTAGGTAATTTCAACACAAATTTCTCACCAATAGATAGGCTATCCAGGCATAAACTCAGTAAAGAGTCTTCAGGACTAAAAAAGTGTTATAAATCAAATGGATTGAGCAGGCATCTATAGAATATTTTATTCAACAACAGTCATATTCACTTTCCTCCCAACTGCTCATGGAACCTTTTCCAAAACAGACCATATTTTAGGTCACAAAGAAAAAATGTTTAAATATTTTAAACATTGCATGTTGTCTGTTCACAGTGGAATAAAATTGATGAACTTAGAAGCAAAAATTCTTAATAAAATATTAGCAGATCATATTCAACAATATATTAAGAAAATTATAGCTGGTCATGGTAGCACATGCATGTAATCACAGAAGCTCAGGAGGCTGAGGCAAGAGGATCACCAAATTCAAAACCAGACTCAGCAATTTAGGGAGGCCCTAAGCAACTTAGCAAAACCTTGTCTCAAAATAATTTTTTTTGACAAAAAGGGAGGTGCTGGGGATATGGCTCAGTGGTTGAGCACCTTGGGTTCAATTCCTCATATCAAAAAGAAAAAAAAAAGAAGGAGAAGGACAAGGAGGAGGAGGAGAAGGAGGAGGAGGAGGAAGAGAAGGAGAAGGAGGAGGAGGAGGAGGAGAAGGAAGAAAAAAATAATGGTACATGATGGTCAAGTTGGTTTCATTCAGGGTAGTATATATGATTTCACATATGTAAATCAATCAATGTAATTCACCACACAAATAAAATTAAGGAAAAAAGTCACATAGACATAGTCATCTCAACAGATGCAGGGAAATATTTCAAAAACTTAGCACCCATGCATGATAAAAATACTGAGGAAATCAGAGGTAGAAGGAACTTACCACAACATCATAAAGGCTATATCTGACAAACACAAACCCAACATCATGGTGAATGAGAATACAACTGAAAGCATTTACTTTAAAAATCTGAAACAAAACAATCACTCCTATTTAGTATAGTACTAGAAACTCTAGCCAAAGCAAGTAGGCAAGAAAAGAAAATGAAAAGGATACAAATAGGAAATAAAGAAGGCAAATTTGCAATGATATGATCCTGTACTTAGGAAATCCAAAAAAGCTTCACCACAAGGCTGTTAGAGCTAATTGACAAGTTCAGCAAAGTGGCATGTTACAAAATGAACAGAAAGAAATCAGTATCTTTTCTGTACTCCAATGATGAAACTACTGAGAAGGAAATTAAGAAAACAATCCCATTCACACAATAGCATTAAAAAAATGATAACTAGTAATAAATCTAACCAAGGAGATGAAAGACCTCCACAATGAAAACTATAAAACCCTGAAGAATGAAATTGAAGAAAACACAAGATGGAAAAACCTCCCATGCTTATGAGCGGGTAAAATAAATATTGTTAAAATGGTCCTATTACCAAAAGCAGTATACAACTTCAAAACAATCCCCATTAAAGTACCAATGATATGCTTAGAACAAGTACAAAAAAACAGACCTAAAACTCATTTGCAAGAGTCAAAGCAATCCTAAGTCAAAAAGGAAATACTGAAGATACTGTAATAACTGACTTAAATTATACTACGGAGTAACACTAACAAAAACTGCATTGTACTATTGGCATAAAAACACACAGAAAGAGAGACCAGTGGTGTAGAACAGAAAACAAAGAGACAAACCCACATATCTATAGCCATTTATTTGATCCTTGACAAATGTACCAAAAACATACACCGGAGAAAAGGCAGCCTTTTCAACAAATGGTGCTGAAAAACTGGTCATCTATATGTAGAAGAATGAGACTAAATTTTTATTTCTTACTCTGTACAAAAATCAATTCAAAATGTGTCAAAGACCAAGGAATTAGACCAAAAACAATGCAATTCCTAGAAGAAAATGTACAGTCAACTTTCCAATACACAGGAGCAGGCAATGACTTCCTCAATAGGACTCCTAAAGCTATGGAAGTAATACTAAGAGTTAGTAAATTGGTTTGCATCATGGTAAAATATTTTTGCATGGAAAAGGAAACAACTGAGAAGGTGAAGAGAGAATTTACAGAATGGGAGAAACTCTTTGCTAGATACTCTTCTGATGCAGGATTAATACCTAGAATACAAAGAACTCAAAAAACACACACACAAAAAAAACTACCCAAATAACTAATTAATAAGTGGGCAAATGAACCAGATGCTTCTCAAAAGAAATACAAATGACCAACAAACAGAGATAAAAAATTCAACACCTTCAGCAATTAGGAAAATGCAAATGAAAACTACACAGAGATTTCATTTGCACTCCAGGTAGAATGGCAGCTATCAAGAACACAAACAATAACAAATACTAGAGAGAATGTAGAGAAAAGGAACAGTTATACAGTATTGGGATTGTAAATGAACACAACATGCAACCACTATGGAAATCGATATGAAGTTTCCCCAGGAAACTAGGTATAGAATCACCATATGACCCAGCTATACCACTCCTTGGTATTTATTTTAAAGAATTAAAGTCAAAATACTATCATGATATATGCATATCCATGTTTATAGCAGCACAATTCACAATAACCAAACCAGTGAATCAACTTAAGTGTCTATCAATGAATGAATCGATAAAGAAAAGATAGTATAGCCAAGTGTGGTGGCTCACATCTATAATTCCAGCAGCACAAGAGGCTGGGATTGCGAGTTCAAAGCCAGCCTCAGCAACTTAACAAGAACCTAAGAAACTCTGTGAGAACTTGTCTCTAAATAAAATATTAAAAAAGGGATGGGGGTGATCCAAGATGGCGGACTAGAGGGTGACTGCATCTCTTGTCGCTCCAGAACCCAGGATTCAAGAAGAGGAGGCAATGAGACTCAGACTAAAATAGAGCCACAGGGTGAGTCTCCCCACCGGGAGAAGCTTGGCCTGGTTGGCAGGCCCGGATAGGGGCGGTTTATCTGAGTAGGGCAGGGCAGCTAGAGTCTTCCCCAGGGAGCCCTGCGCACTCCAGCGGTGGGCTCCTCCCACACGGCCAGCTTCTCCAGCTTCTCGGAGCAGGCCCCCCAGTGAGAGCCTTTCTGCACAAAACCAGCTCCAAGTCCCGGAGCCAGCGCGGCGAGCTCCAGCCTGCAAGCAGCTTCAGGGACCAGGACAGGGCAGCTAGGGACTTCCCCAAGCAGCCCAGCTCCCTCGGGCGGGAGGCACCTTTCAAGGCTAACTTCTCTGAGCAGACCGCCCAGTGAGAGCCTTTCTACACAGAGCCAGGCAAAAGTCCCTGAGCCAACGAAGAGCTCCGACCTGTAGGCAGCCTCTGGGACCAGGGCAGGGCAGCCAGAGACTTCTCCAGGCAGCCCTGCCCCCTCCAGCCGCAGGCTTTTTCCACGGGGCTATCCAAGATGGCGGACTAGAGGGTGACTGCATCTCCAGTCGCTCCAGAAACCAGGATTCAAGAAAGGGAGGCATTGAGAGACTCAGACTAAAATAGAGCCATGGGGTGAGTCTCCCCCAACAGGTGAAGCTTGGCCTGGGCAGCAGGCAAGGATAGGGGCAGCTTAACAGAGCAGGGGGGGCAGGGCAGCTAGGGTCTTCCCCAGGTAGCCCTGCTCACACGGGTGGTGGGCTTCTCCCACAGGGCCAGCTTCTTGGAGCAGGCCCCTCAGTGAGAGCCTTTCCACACAGAGCCAGCTACAAGCCCTGGAAACCTTAGCAGGCGAGGGGCAGCTTTCTTCAGAAGCACAGCATTTTCAAGTTCCTCCAAGACTTCAGGCTACTGAAGCCTGGGAGGTGATACACTGGAAATCTACAGGGACATTATAAGCAAATAGAGGAAATCTGCAATCTCTCAGAGTCCCACAGACATCTGGCCAATATGAGAAAATAAGGGAAGAAAATGTCCCAAACAAACCTAGATACTGTATTAATAAAACCCAATGACAGCACAGCAGAAGAAATATCAGAAAGGGAGTTCAGAATGTACATAATTAAAACAATCAGGGAAGCAAACGAGGAGATGAAAGAGCAAATGCAGGCATTAAATGATTGCACCAATCAACAGTTAAAAGAGCAAATATGGGAAGCAAGAGATCATGTCAATAAAGAGATAGAGATACTGAAAAAAAAAAAAAACCAAACAGAAATCCTTGAAATGAAGGAAACAATAAACCAAATTAAGAACTCCATAGAAAGCATAACCAATAGGATAGAACGCCTGGAAGACAGAACCTCAGACATTGAAGACAAAATATTTAACCTTGAAAATAAAGTTGAACAAACAGAGGAGATGGTAAGGAATCATGAACGGAATCTACAAGAACTATGGGATATCATGAAAAGGCCAAATTTAAGAATTATTGGGATTGAGGAAGGCTTAGAGAAACAAACCAAAGGAAAGAACAATTTAGTCAATGAAATAATATCAGAAAATTTCCCAAATCTGAAGAATGAAATGGAAAACCAAGTATAAGAGGCTTATAGGACTCCAGATATACAAAATTACAACAGACCCACACCAAGGCACATAATTATGAAAATACCTAACATACAAAATAAAGACAGAATTTTAAAGGCTGTGAGAGAAAAGAATCAAATTACATTCAGGGGGAAACCAATATGGATATGAGCAGATTTTTCAATCCAGACCCTAAAAGCTAGACGGGCCTGGAACAACATTAACCAAGCATGAAAGAAAACAGATGCCAACCAAGAATCTTATACCCAGCAAAACTTACTTTCATATTTGACGATGAAATAAGATCCTTCCATGACAAACAAAAGCTAAAGGAATTTACAAAAAGAAAGCTGGTACTACAGAACATTCTCAGCAAAATATTCCATGAGGAAGAGATGAAAAACAACAATGCAAATCAGCAATGGGAGGAAACAGCCTAAAGGAATAGCCAAATAAAGGAGAAACCAAATCATGTCAAAAAACAAAAATGAGTCAAATGACGGGAATACAAATCATATCACAATAATAACCCTGAATGTTAATGGCCTGAACACATCAATCAAAAGACATACACTGGAAGATTGGATTAAAAAGAAAAATCCAACAATATGCTGCCCGCAAAAGACTCATGTCATAGAAAGAGATACCCATAGACTAAAGGTGAAAGGATGGGAAAAAACATACCATGCACACGGACGCAGCAAAAAAGCTGGAGTATCCATCCTCATTTCAGATTAATGTGGACTTCAAGCCAAAACTGCTCAGAAGGGATAAAGAAGGCCATTACATACTGCTTAACGGAAGCATCAATCAGGAAGACATAACAATCACAAATATCTATGCCCCGAACATTGGCTCACCCATGTATGTCAAACAAATCCTTCTCAATTCCAGAAATCAAATAGACCACAACACAATAATAGTAGGCAATTTTAAAACACCTCTCTCACCACTGGATAGATATTCCAAACAAAAATTGAATAAAGAAACCACAGATCTCAATAACACAATCAACAATTTAGACTTCACCGACATATATAGAATATACCATCCAACAAAGAACGAATACACTTCCTTCTCAGCAGCACATGGATCCTTCTCTAAAATAGACCATATTTTATGCCACAAAGCTAATGTTAGCAAATACAAGAAGATAGAGATACTACTTTGTACTCTATCAGATGATAATGGATTGAAATTAGAAATAAATGACAGAATAAAAAACAGAAACTTCTCCAATACCTGGAGATTAAATAATACACTATTATATGATGAATGGATAACAGAAGACATCAGAAGGCAAATTAAAAAAAATTATTAGAGTTAAATGAGAACAAAGACACATCATATCAAAATCTCTGGGACACTATGAAAGCAGTACTTAGAGGAAGATTTATTTCCTGGGGTGCATTCAACAAAAGAAGTAGAAATCAACAAATAAACGACCTAACACTACAGCTCACAGCCCTAGAGAAAGAAGAGCAGACCACCACCAAAAGTAGTAGAAGACAGGAAATAGTTCAAATCAGAGCCAAAATCAATTGAAACAAAAGAAACAATGGGAAAAATTAACAAATTAATAAATAGTTGTTTCAAAAAATAAACAAAATTGATAAACCCTTAGCTACACTAACAAAGAGAAAAGGGAGAAAACTCAAATTACTAAAATTCGGAATGAACAAGGAAATATCACAACAGACATGAGTGAAATACAAAACATAATTAGAAGCTATTTTGAAAATCTATACTCCAACAAAACAAAAAATCTCGAAGGCATCAACAAGTTTCTAGAGACTTATGAATTACCCAAACTGAACGAGGAGGACATACACAACTTAAATAAATCAATTTCAAGCAAGGAAATAGAAGAAGTCATCAAAAGCCTACCAACAAAGAAAAGTCTGGGACCAGATGGGTTCTCAGTCGAGTTCTACAAAACTTTAAAGAAGAGCTCATTCCAATACTCCTCAAAGTATTCCATGAAATAGAAGAGGAGGGAAACCTCCCAAACTCATTCTATGAAGCCAATATCACACTGATACCTAAACTAGACAGAGACACTTTGAGGAAAGAAAATTTCAGAACAATATCCTTAATGAACATCGACACAAAAATTCTCAACAAAATTTTAGCAAATCGCATCCAAAAATATATTAAAAAGATAGTGCACCACGATCAAGTGGGTTTTATCCCAGGGATGCAAGGTTGGTTCAACATCTGGAAAACAATAAATGTAATTCACCATATCAGCAGACTTAAAGTCAAGAATCACATGATTATTTCAATAGATGCAGAAAAAGCATTTGATAAAATACAGCAATTCTTCATGCTCAAAACATTAGAAAAAATTGGGGTAGTGGGAACATTCCTTAACATTGTAAAGGCCATCTATGCTAAGCCCATGGCCAATATCATTCTAAATGGTGAAAAACTGAAAGCATTCCCCCTAAAAACTGGAATAAGGCAGGGATGCCCTCTTTCACCACTTCTATTCAACATCATGCTTGAAACTCTAGCCAGAGCAATTAGACAAACCAAAGAAATTAAAAGGATACGAATTGGGAAAGAAGAACTCAAACTATTCCTGTTCGCTGATGACATGATTATATATTTAGAGGAACCTGGAAATTCCACCAGAAAACTTTTAGAACTCATAAGTGAATTCAGTAAAGTAGCAGGTTACAAGATCAATGTTCATAAATCCAATGCATTTTTATACATAAGTGATGAATCTTCAGAAAGAGAAATTAGGAAAACTACCCCTTTCACAATAGCATCGAAAAAAATTAAATACTTGGGAATCAATCTCACAAAAGAGGTGAAAGACCTCTACAATGAGAACTACAAAACACTAAAGAAAGAAAACATTAGAAAATGGAAAGATCTCCCATGTTCTTGGATAGGTAGAATTAATATTGTCAAAATGGCCATACTACCAAAAGTGCTATAAAGATTCAATGCAATTCCAATTAAAATCCCAATGATGTACCTTACAGAAATAGAGAAAGCAATTATGAAATTCTTCTGGAAGAATAAAAAACCCAGAATAGCGAAAGCAATCCTCAGTAGAAAGAGCAAAGCAGGGGGTATCGAAATACCAGATCTTCAACTCTATTACAAAGCAATAGTAACAAAACGGCATGGTATTGGCACCAAAATAGACAGATAGATCAATGGTACAGAATAGAGGACATGGACACAAACCCAAATAAATACAATTTTCTCATACTAGACAAAGGTGCCAAAAATATACAATGGAGAAAAGATAGCCTCTTCAACAAATGGTGCTGGGAAAACTGGAAAACCATATGCAACAGAATGAAATTAAACCCCTATCTCTCACCCTGCACAAAACTCAACTCAAAATGGATCAAGGACCTTGGAATCAGACCAGAGACCCTGCATCTTATAGAAGAAAAAGTAGGTCCAAATCTTCAACTTGTTGGCTTAGGATCAGACTTCCTTAACAGGACTCCCATAGAACAAGAAATAAAAGCAAGAATCAACAACTGGGATAGATTCAAACTAAAAACCTTTCTCTCAGCAAAAGAAACTATCCGTAATGTGAAGAGAGAGCCTACAGAGTGGGAGAATATCTTTGCCAATCATACTTCAGATAAAGCACTAATCTCCAGAATCTATAGAGAACTCAAAAACTCTACGCCAAGAATGCAAATAATCCAATTGACAAATGGGCTAAGGAAATGAATAGACACTTCACAGAAGAAGATCTACAAGCAATCAACAGATATATGAAAAAATGTTCAACATCTCTAGTAATAAGAGAAATCAAATAAAAACTACCCTAAGATTTCATCTCACCCCAATTAGAATGGCGATTATCAAGATCACAAGGAACAATAGGTGTTGGCGAGGATGTGGGGAAAAAGGTACACTCATACATTGCTGGTGGGGTTGCATATTAGTGCAGCCACTCTGGAAAGCAGTGTGGAGATTCCTCAAAAAGCTTGGAATGGAACCACCATTTGACCCAGCTATCCCACTCCTTGGCCTATACCCAAATGACTTAAAATCAGCATACTACAGAGATACAGCCACATCAATGTTCATTGCTGCTCAATTCACCATAGCCAGATTGTGGAACCAACTTAGATGCCCTTCAATTGATGAATGGATAAAGAAACTGTGGCATATATATACAATGGAATATTACTCTGCCATGAAGAGTGATAAAATTATGGCATTTGCAGGCAAATGGATGAAATTGGAGAATATCATGCTAAGTGAGATAAGCCAATGTCAAGAAACTAAAGGACGAATGATCTCGCTGATAAGCAGATGAGGACATATAATGGGGGGTGGGAGGGGTTAGCGTTAGGGTTAGGGTTAGGTTTAGGGTTAGGGATTAGGAGGGTGGTAAGAATGGAGGAGGAAGGACTGTATGGAGGGAAAAGAGGGGTGGGAGAGGTGGGGGGGAAGGGAAAAATAACAGTATGAATCAAACAACATTACCCTATGTAAATTTATGGTTACACAAATGGTATGCCTTGACTCCATGTATAAACAGAGAAACAACATGTATCCCATTTGTTTACAACTGGGCTCAATCCCTAACATCCCCCCTAAAAAAAGAAAAGATAGTATATATACACAATTGAGTTTTGTCCAATCATAAGGAAGAATGAAATTACATCATTGGCAGGAAAATTAATGGAACTTGAGAACATTATGTTAAGTGAAACAAACCCAGGTCAGATAATTAAGGATTGTATGTTTTCTCTCATAGGTGGAAGTTAGAGAGGAAAAAGGGGAATAAAATGTGTGGTGGGAGATCTCATGAAAATCATAGGGAGATCAGTAGAGTAGAGGAAAGAGACCAGGGAGGGAAGAGGAAAGGGGAAGGGGAAATACTGGGGAATGATGCTATCCAAATTATGTTGTTAAATTGTGTGCATGTACAAATATGTAAAAATTGATTCCACCATTATGTGTAATTATAATTACAATGTGCCAATAACAAACATGGGGGGAAAACACCAAGGCGGATCCTGGTTCATCCTGTGAAACAAATCAGATCAAGATTAAGCAAAGTGGGGCAATCTACTTTAGGGGAGCCTCTGCCATTTACTGGGACTTGAAGAATGAATGATTCATTCCTCCCCACTGGAACACACACAAACCTTATGCTACTTAGCACACCCCCAGTTTAAGGGAAAAAACAACTACATTTTTCCTCAAAGTTAGCTTCATGTTCTCAGGGAAAAAAAAAAAAAAAAAACTAGCAAGAGATTTCATAAATAAGCTGTATAGTCTTGAGTGGAACTGTTCAAGAGCAGAAATAATTTTAGATGTTTTCATTCAAATCTCCTAATGAGAATTCCAGAGACAGCTCCAGGAGGATGCACATTCAGTTTATATCACTGACTCAAAATTTTTTAATTAGTTTCCAAACTTCAAGTAAATTCAGCAAGTAAAGAGGACAACCACATGTGGCAATGTTTTATTTCATGCAACTGAAAAAACAAACAACCAGAAAAAGTAAAGCATTGTAGCATATCTTCTCTACATCAGTCTAAAAGATTACATCCAAGGCCCTTCACTCTCTCTATCAGATTAAAATATACCAAACTCCCTGTACTAAATCTAACTTGGTTTGTGATCACATTTCAATTATTATCTTTGGTCAGACATTAATATGGAATATTATTCAGCCATTAAAGATGATGAGTTCTATAACACTGCTTTCATGTGTGAGCACATGCACACACACATGCACACACACAAAACAGATTAATACATGCTATAAAAAAAGAGATAGGAAAGTCCATCAACTGAGAATTGAGACTCCAGAAAAAAAAAAAATCAATTTGAGAGTAAGGAATGACATTCTTTATTTTAATTCTGCATTATAATTTAAGTGTGTTAAAATATCAGCTGCTACTCTTCTAACGAAATAAAAGGACGAAAAATGTTAAGAAGTTAAATATTAATTGAACTGCCCAATAAGCTTTTGGTAAGTCAATTAAGGGAAGAAAGTTAAGTGGATGAAATATCAAAAACAAAACTTTTTAAAAAGGGGTCCTGCTACGGTTTGAATGTGTCCTTCAAAGTTCATGTGGTGGAAACCTATTCCCCAAAGTGAAATGTTTATGGTATTTGGAGTTAGATGAGGCCATGAAGGCAGGGCCCCCATGGTGGCACAAGCGGCTTTGTAAGACAAGGAAGAGAGAGCTGAGCGGGTACAGTACCTCTATTTGACAGGTGACTGATATTCTACACCATGTTATGATACACTAAGACCCTCATCAGGTGTAGCTCCTCAACCTTGGACTTCCCAGCCTCCAGCACTGGTAATCTCTATAAACAGGGTGTGGGCTTCCACAGTTTAATTTCTTATTACCTAAGACTTCAAGTCAATTGAGCAATTCTATCTTAGTATTTTCAGAATAGCTTGAAATATATAAGTAAAACCACCATTCAGTGTACATTCCCATCTTCCTCATTAATTACTTTAAAGAATCAGCCTTGCTAGTTTGTATGTCAGTGACATGTGCCACTTGCAAACTAAGCAGAGCCTGTAGTAAGGGAATGCCACTTACTTCTTTTATTCACAAAACTCAAGGTGTGTACCATTCATGTGATTAGAATAGAACCAACCATTCTGTTACACAGAATAAAAGTGGCCAATACATATGTCAAAAATGCTTAACATTGTTTACAAAATAGCTGAGGATAAGACAACAATCTGCATTCTCATTTTGACAAAGAGGTTCTGTTGTTGCTTGTTTCTGTTGCCCTTTATGTGCAAATGTGGTGAAACAGGTACCATCACACACCTGCTGGAAAATTAAAGAAATTTTTCAGAGAGTAGTTTGGTAATACATACCTAATAAATTCAGGACATACATGCCCATCGACTAGTACTTTCATTTTTAGGAATTTGTTGTAAGTAAAATATCAAAGATGAATCCTTTGCATTCATTCTGGTGGTAGACACAAGAGGTGTTTGTAACAACAAAAAATTGGAAACCTCAACAGGTAAGAAGAGATACCCGTTAAACGTCAGTTATGATATAGCTGAACAATGGAATGACATCTAGTTGCTAAAGACTAGGTCCTTGAAGAATATTTTAAGATCTATAAATAAGTTATTGATATCATACTTTTGAATGATGGGGAAAAAACAGGACTCTGAACTACAGAGGTAGCGTGACCTCATATTTTATATACGCATGTGTATGCAAACATATGTGTACATGCAGATAATATGAAGAGACAAAAAGAGCAGAGGCCAGAAGGAATACATCACAATGCCTATACTGTTATGCTAGGGTGGTTGAATAGGGACTGGCTTTAATTTTCTTCTTTAAAACATCTTTCCCATTTTCTACAATTTCTAAATTTTCAACAATAGATAAGCATTTTATTTTTACATATTTTGTATTTAATCCACTGATTCTATAACATTAAAAATATATTTCTATATATGTTAAATAAAGTAAGTTTCATGCAACTTTTTTCCTGTTTGGGGGTAGAAGAAATGATAGAGAAATATCAAGGAAAATTGTTATATGGCCGTTTATTTTTAAAAAATAAAAATATTAATCCTCTCTAAAACTTCTTATAAAAACGTAGTATAAGACAAATAGTATAAACATATATAGAGAATATACACATGTTTATGTGTAAGTTTACATGTAATATAGATATATAGTGTAATATAATATTATAAAGAATATTCAGAAATAAAATTTATGCTGAATAACATATCCAAACAGGAGTAGAAAAGGATTACTATGAGAAAAAAAAAAAACAACTTTATTATTACTCTTCTTTTGTTTCTGTGGAACTCGTTTTTGCCGAAAAGCTTAAAATGATGTCAGAATATAAACTAAAGAGGAGCATAAGATAGTTCCACAATTCACTTTTAGATTATCTTCCCCAGATCAATAAAGTCTCAGCAACTAAACTAAGGTCTGGGACAAGTTGATATTCAATAGTTATCTGTTGAATAATTCTGTAATGTGAGATCTCAGGAGAGAGAAGACGAAGTCAAGGCTTGTGGCTTTGCTGTCCCATCTAAGCACCACACTTGGAGCATGGTCGATGCTCAATGGACTTAAAATTAGATGTGAGGGCCCTGAAGGTTTTGTGGCAGGGGTGGCACAGCTGGAGAAAATGATGAGGCAGAAGTGCTATAGTGTGACTTGTTCAGGTAGTTGCAAATGGGCTAAAACTAAACAAAATGCTAGCTGGTTTGGGTCACTAATTAATTTTTTTTATTTTTTGTATTAGAAATTTATGTCAGAAAAGCAGCTAGAGGCCAGCTTCTGAAGTCTTTGAAGATGTAAAGTCACAGACGTGGCTGAGTGGGAGTGAGTGCCTATGCAATGATTTTCCTATTAGTTGGGGCTGAGAAATTGTTCTCTCATGCCCCACTTATTCCCATTCCCTAGGTTGTGTGTGCAGGAGTTTTAGAGGAAGTAAGGGTGTTTATCATTTAATCAACCTTTGCTGCCTGGATTTCAGATACAGGTTTTTACATAAATGGTAGTAATGGACTTTTCACTGGCAATTATTTGAAATAGAACATTCCCTTTCAGATAAAACACTGGTAAAATACTGTTAAAGTATGGATGTGAGGGCTCCCCCCCCCGGCCCGTGTGAGACAAAGCAAGAAGGTTTAGAGGAGAAATGATTGGGTCACAAGAACCTGAACCCAGTAAGTAATTAATCACCTGATGGGATTTATTGAGTGGTAACTGAAGGCTGGTGGGTGTGGCTGGAGGAGGTGGGGCCTTGGGAACAAGGTTTTGGGATATATATTTGTATTTAGCAAGTGCAGGTCTCTCATGTGAGCTGCTTCCCTCCACCACACTCTTCTGCTATGATGTTCTGACTCACCTTGAGCTGTGAGGAGTGGAGCCTGCTGTCTATGAACTAAGACCTCCAAAACCTTGAGACCTCAAATAAACTTTTCCTCCTCTACAATTGTTCTATTTGGGTCTTTTAGTAGCAGTGGCAAAAGAAGCTGACTAAAACAAACACTGATGTCAAAGAGATACAAAATGAGTTTGAAGGTCCAGGTCCTGAAAGATGAGGGCAAAGTCCTATTTAGCAGCTTAGAGGATGGACATTGCTCTTTAAATTGAAGATACATCTTGTGGCTCCCTCTGATGTACACGTAGGAAATGTCACATACATGATTTTCGTATTCTAAATTAGAAAGGAGCCCTTCTAAGAGGAAAAATCCTGGGGGTTTGTGGATAACACAAAAGATACAGAAACACTATTGAGCAGGAATCGTGCACGTGGCCATGGATGAGAACCAGCCTCGCTGTATCTCTGTGTGGCAGGCAACTCATCCCCCAAGATAAACCTGACGGAAAATAACACGTTTGGATCTAGAAATGCGTAATGTGCACATTAATGTGAAAGCAGACAATGCTCTATTGAGTAAGTAATTTCAAGGTGAATTGCCCTATTATAGAGCGAGGGTTGGGGACTTTTAAATCTTTTCAGCTGTGACCTACTGTACAAAACACATTTTGTCCTGCATCCCAGTACACATGCAGATGAATGTAAAACTGATTTAATGAAACACTTGCCTTTGCCACTTGCAAAGCACTTTAAAAATTATTTCATTCCATTTTTTAAAACACTATTCAAAATTCACTAAAGTGATTTCGTTACCCCCCGATGAGTCACTATGCGCAATTACTTCAAGAGAGCAATCCATTTGACTGCCTCTTTCCAGAGATTATTTTTTCTCCTCTTTCTTGAGATAAAATGCCTACAAGCACATCTCATAAACTATTCAAAGTCAGAAATCAAATGATTCAAGGTCATGACTCTAGAGAAATATTCAGAAATGACAGAAATTACGGGATTATTTTAACTCTAAACACAGATACTACCACATGGCATTGGAACTGGTGAAATAAGAGAGAGTGTAAGAAGAGTTCTCTGATCATCCCACCAGCCAGGATGACCAGTGTTCTAACAGAGAAGCAAAAGTGATCAATAGCCATACAATTAGATTTACTTTGTTTGTTGTGCTTTTAAAATCTGTTTCCTCATCACCCAAAAACCCAAACCTTCGGCCAGCCACAAGAGCTCAATAAGTGTCATTGGCTATGATTCCAACTTTTCCTTGGGACCAGAAGCATGGGATCCAATCGCACATAAAGAAAACAAAGATCTTACATACTGTTGGTGAGAATTTAGCAGCAGCATGTCTCACCTGCTGGTTTATGACCTCTATATGACAGCTAGCGACATTTACCATGCTGAGGGCTGCCCTGTCCCTAACAGACAGCACTCAGAGGGCAGAGAGCCAACCCAAGGCCAGCCAGATTCCCAACACTACCTCTTTCTGGATGATGGTGACAAGCAAGATCTGCTGGGCACTAACTCTGTGTCAGCCTCTGTGGCTAAGCCCCTTCCCACTGCCACTATCACCCCATGTGACATCGCTTTGTCCTCACTGGGAAATTCTATTGACTATTGATTGCCTAGATTATGGTCCCAGCCAAAGGATTCAACTTTGAAAGTGAATTGTCTTCCATGTGATCCAAATGCCACTCACTCAATGCCCCCCATGCAGCTCCTCTGGTTTTATCATATATGATAGATTAATGGACAACCTTATGCTAGAATAATGATGGAACTGACAGAATGATATGCAAATAGGCAATTTCAATATAGTGTGAGCTATGCCTCGGTAGGGGGTCAAGCCCAACTCTGGGAGCAGGTTATTGGCAGGGAGTGAAGCAAAGGAGTGGGTCTGAGTGAGGCAAGAAAAGGGAAGAAGGAAGCACATTCTAGAATGAGGAGCCAGAGTGGACAACGTTTCAAGGAGAAGATGAAGCAAACCATTGTGAGATTTCTGAAGTGTGGTGTGGTGAAAACAAGTTTGGAATCCATCTTAAGAGGAATCAGCAGCCTATGTGGGGTTTTAAACAAATCTTAGAAGAAAACAGGTTGTAGACTGAAGCAGGAATAAATGGGAGGGGCCAAATCTGGGAAATTTTGATGGCAAGTGGAATCCAGATAATGGTGGTGGAAACACAGAAAGATCGGTAGAAATAAGAAACATCCAGATGCTAAAATGACAGCAGATTATTGGTTTGCTGTGGATGTGAGGCTGTGACTGAAAGCGACACCAGATTTCTGGGGTCAACAACCTAGTGAATGGTACACCAGGGATCAGCAGCAGCAGCGGCAAGCTGGAGAGAGAAACTAGTAAGTTTTTAATGTTTTTTAAAAACTTTTTCTGTACATAAGGAGCCAGTTCTTCTCGTACAGCCATTACATGGGATGAGATATATGAGCAACAAGGAATATAGCTCCTCCCTTTGTGAATAAATGGAAAGAAATCCACTTAGGAACCATGACTATTTATACATTTAGTTTGATATCATCCTCTCTTATTTTCTGTGTCATAAGCAATATCCTAGTCATTATCAAATACATAAAAAATACAGAGAGGACTAATCAGGGTCAGTCTGTCCATAAGGCCTATCAGACCTGATACTTTAAAAGGCCCATGAAAATGTTTTAATTTTTTTAAGTCAAAAGAAAAACATAAGCAGAATAATAATGAAGTATAATAATGAATCCAGCCTGGGTTCTATTCATCTTTATAACAATGCAGCGATAAGATATAAATTTTAATATTATTTTATGGAAGAGGAGACCTACAAAGGCAAAAATTCCTAAGGCCCATGGAAGTCATGTGGCTGTAGCACAGATAAGCAAATGGCACCTATAAACCTCTATTTATAAATCTCCATCATGTCCATATCTATAAATCCCTACCATGTCTCTAACTATTAGTTACCCATTCACGTACCTTAGTATCTCCTGATGTGATCACCCAAAATCTTCCTTAGGACTCTTCCCCCACCCAATTTTTTCAATATTTCAAAAATCTTCTATCTAGATTCACATGCCTCCTCAGTGGAAAGCAAATGCTTCAATCTTTCTGTGAGTAAATTTTGTAAAGGAATATAAAGCCTTAAAATTTTAGACCATTTGACACAGAATTTCTCCAAGATTAATGCTCAGGAAATAAGCAGAAGGAATTACAAGGATGTTCATCACAGTGCTATTTTTCCCTAAAATTGGAAATATTCTACAATAAGACTCTGGTCAAATTAATCATAGTAGAACCACACAAGGGGGCTGGGTTGTGGCTCAGTGATAGAGCACTTGCCTAGCACATGTGAGGCACAGGGTTCGAGCCTCAGCACCACATAAAATAAATGAATAAATAAAAGGTGTGCTGTCCATCTACAACTAAAAATATATGTACTTAAAAAATAGAACCACACAAGGAGATAAAAAGCGGCCATTAAAGAATGAAATCATTAGATACGTATTGTTGTGGAAAGATGGTCACAATATATTAAATGTAAAAATAAAATATTTTGCTAGCAAAGCAATAAAACTTCTTTTTTCCTTTTTCTCAAAAAAAAAATAGAATATAAAAATAGTATAGTTTAATACTACTTTAATGCCAAAAAAGTAGAAAGAAATATATCAATCTATCTTGGTGGTAGGATAATGGATGATTATTAATTTTGCTTCTCTGCATTTAAAAAATCTTCAGTAATTATCATGTTACTATGGAACTTAAAAAAGGCTAAAAGTATACACTATCTGATTCAGAATTCATTGGTAGACATTTTGCTAAGGAAATTATTAAAGATGTGTGCAAAGATGTAGCAAGAGAGATATAGGTCATCTTCATAATCAATGTCCCCTTCTCTACTGAATCTGTCCCACGAGTATAGGAACATGTAGTTCTATCTATCTATCTATCTATCTATCTATCTATCTATCTATCTATCTATCTATCTATCATCTATCTCGATATCCTACTTGATTATAACTTACCCTCTAGCTTCTACCTTACTTTTCTGCTCCACTGTGAAGCAAATCCCCTTTAAAGAATCTTCTATATTATTTATGGTGAGAGACTGGCTTGTTTTAATTTTCTAATCTCTTGATTGGAAACCGATACCCTTGAAAAATATAATGAAAATTAATCACTGGAAAACGACCATGTATGTGAATGCCCTGGCAATGTCAAACATACACAAACATTCCTGAGTTGGCTCTGCGCTCTCCTCACAGACACCCTCAAGCCACACTCACTGTCCCCCATGGCCTCAGTTCCCCCTTGCTTTTAACCTATCGACTGAGGCTATCACCTGCACCACCCCACAGAAACTGCTCTTGTTTATGTTGCCCCTGACCTCCACTTGACAAACCCATGTTCAAGTCCCAGTCCTCATTTAACCCACCACCTGCAGTAGTAGATGATAGAGGTAATCTCTCTTTTACATACAACTGAAAGTTTCTCTTGTTTTCTTTTTATATGCCTGGCACCTGGCTCAACTCCTTTTCCAGTCCTTCTTACTCTCCCCGACCACTATATTTTGGGGTATTTAAGGTCTCAATCCTGGGGTTTCTTTGATGTTTCGTTTAGCTTCATAGCTTTAAATATTATCTATATGTGGGTAATGCTCAAAGTTAAATCTCCAGCCCAGAGCTCCAGGCGCATATGTCTAACTAAAAATCAACATCTGCATTTGGATGTCCAAAAATGCATCTCAAAGCAGAGGGGATGATATTTGATGCTCCACCATCAATCTCCATGATGACTGCATGCTTCTAGCTATTCAACCCTCAACCCTCTTATTTCTAGCCTCACATCCAAATAGTTGAGAAAATCCTGTTGACTCTTCCTTTAATGTCTCTACCTGATACCCACATTGAAGATACCATCGTTTCTCAACTTATCTATTGTAGCAGAGAATATTGACTTGCCCTCCTACAGTTTAATCTTAGTGGATCAGCCAAACACTTCTTATACAATCTTTTAAATCGAGTACTTGAAAAGAAAGAAGTTGCAATACATTATGTGAAAAGAATCAGGTTACAAAGAAAAACATATAATACTGGTTCATTTCTAAAATAAAACCAAATAAGAAAAAAAAAAGTGTTTTAAAATGTATGCATTAAGGTAAGCTCTAAATCAGCCAAACAATTCTTTTAAATTTTAAGTTATATAATATCATGTGTATGTTCCATCTGTCCATTGGTTTCCTTTTCAACTCAGAGTAAAAGCCAAATTTGCTACAAGGGCTGCAAAGGCCTGCAGGATCTCTCATCTACCAACCTCTCTTATCTCTTGCTCTTTTCCCCTTGCTCTCTCTGTTTCAGCACACTGCTCTTCTTTTCCCAATTTGGACACTCCTGCCACTCCTGCCACAGAGCCTTTATATAGGCTGTTCTTGTCCAGATACTATCTTGGTTTATGCCCTCATTTCATCCATAGTTCGGATCACCTCTTCAGTGAAGCGATCTCATGCATCCTCCTTTTTCTGTCTGATTTTTCTCCATTTTATTTTCTACTATTGCACACATTTGCTTATAGCCTGTTTTTCTACAACTAAAATATGTGCTCCTTAAGGGAAGGGACCACAGTCTGCTTTTCACTGTGAAGGTCCTAATGCTAACATGTTAGGTATATTTAGTGAGCAAACATTCACCTTGCTGCCATTTATAAATCAAAAATTTGCAAACAATGTAAATATGTGTCAATAGGGCGCCTATACTCTTATAAAATGGAATGCATTTACTTCAGATCCACAAAAAGGCCACATCTATGAGACGGAAAACTATTTGGCTACTGAAAGTTTGAATTCATCTGTTGAAAGCAAAGAGATTTGTAACACACTTAAGTGAAAAGAATCTGGTAATGAATTAAAAATATGGGTGAAATTAGTTCATTTTTAAAATGAAATCCCATAGAAATATTTGTTCAAGTAAGGTAAATTCCTATCCTAAAACAAAACAACAACCACAGAAATGATCACAGCAGCGAACCCACAAGACCTTCAGTTTGAGGGCCCCCTATGACACTCACGACAGGAAAACAGCAGACCTCAGTGGGAAAATAAGTCTGCATCTGGGACTCCAATGCAAAGCAATTCCTCCAACTATTAAATCACCAATAAAAGCCCAAGAACCATTAGTGCTATGCTTCTCAGGGACAGGTATGACTTGCAGAAAAGTTAATAGCACTTAGATTTAGGCTTATTCATTCCTCTGAGTTTTGGATTTATTTAAACACTCCTGTTTACAAATAAAGATGGGGTGGGGCAGCTGTTTGGGTGCTCAACAGCCTGTGGCATCATGGAGTGATAAGAGCTACCAAGCCCAGTCCCCAGAATATAGAGCAGGGAAAACAGGGTGGGGGGAAGAAATCGGCTGGGCAGAAAACAAGGAAGAGAATAGACTGGGAGTGAGCTGAGAGGGAGAGCACACACTTAGCATAAGTGAGTCCCTGATTCAATCCTCAGCACCAAAAATGATGATGATAGAGACAATGACAATGACGATGGCGATGACAACAGCAGCAGCTGCAACAACAATAATACTAATTGTAAAAACCCTACAAGGCCTGAGAGTGTATCTTAGTGGTAGAACATATGCTCAGGATGTAGGAGGCTGGACTTGAACCCCAGCACCTAAAAAAAAAAAAAAAAAAAAAAAAAAAATGAAAGAAAGAAAAAGGAAAGAGGTTGCTTTGAGCTTGTGATCCTCCTGTCTCAGTCTCCCAAGTTGCTGGGATTATAAGCAAGCACCGCCATGCCTGGCACAAAATTGTTTTTAAAAATTGTGCAAAATTACCTTCAGGCTAAAGTATAAAGTCTATATGAAACATAAATTAATTTCCTGTTTAGATTTGGGTCCCATTTCTAAGATAGTTCATTATATATATAAATATTCCAAAATCCAAAAACATCCCAAGTCTGAAACAGTTCTGGTCCCTAGCATTCAGAAAAGGGATATTTGATCTGTGTTTCAAAGAAGGAAAATATTCCGAGTGACAAAAACACATTTTATCAAATTCTCCGTTCGAAAGGTGAGAACAATCAAACCTGCATGACAAATAATGGCAGGGGTGATGTAGCTCAGAGGTGGAGGGGAGTACCTAGCTAGTTATATCCAAGGTCCTGGGGTTAGTCACCAGGACAGGCAAAAAAAAAAAAAAAGGAGGAGGAGGAAGGACAACAAGCACCTCTCCATAAAAGAACAGATAATGACAAAGTTCCGTAAAACTATAGTAATTAGAGTCCTGTACTGGGTTACATAAAATGAAGTCTCCATTCCACACCAGCTTTGGAGCTGGCAGCCATCTGGGCTGCCAGGACCAGGATCACCATGTTGGACCACCCGGAAGAAACTTCTCTAGAGCTCATCAGTATTGAAGCCAGAAGCAGAATAGGTTTTCTAAGGCCCATTATTCCATAAAGACAACCATTTAACCATGATCCAAATTACCATGGGAGGGTAGATACAAACTTGGAAGGGGCCAATCGGGCTGCCTAGGAATCAGCTGGAGAGTTTATTTAATGTGCCAAGTTCTGGATTCCTCTGCAGGAATTTGCATTTCACAGAAACTCCCCTAAGTGAATCTGATGCCTAGCCAAGGTCAGCAATCACTGGACTAGGTTATACAAGACAGAAGAGCAAAGAAACCAGCAGATTTCCACTTAAAAAAGTGCAAGTCATTCTCCTTACTCACTCTATGAAAAACAACATGGGAATATGCAATTATAAAGCTCAAAATAGCTTCTTCAGGGGGAAAAATATGATTCACACTTCTAAAGATGCTCAGGCCACAGCTGCAATCTGTTCTGGTGGCCAAAACCCTTGGAAAGCCAAATTAAGGGAAGCCACGTTTGGTTTGTTTGTTGGGGATCCACACTGTTCCACTTCTCCAAGGAGATCAGAAAGGCCTCCCTGGGAGGCAGGGAGCAAGCACACTGGAGGGAGAACCAGACAGCTGTGCTCACCTGCAAAGGGCTTCATCTGACAGTGTGGTTTCCTAGCCTGCAGCAGTCACCTCATGGCTCCCCTCTAGTTCTGGTGGATGCACGCACCTGTTGGGGGTGGATGTGTCTTTGGAGATGTTCGCTGGCCTCTCTGAGCCCTCTCTGGAATCCTGCCTCAACCAGAGGATAAGCTCTGTGCTGGTTAAAGTTGGATCCATTTCCCATAGCAAGAGCGTGAGTAGGAAAAAAAAAATCAAAATAAAAGCAAGATGAGAGCTGTCTGGAGAAAGTTGGGGATATAATAAATTGGGAAGTCAGACAGCTGTGTGTTCTGCAACTCAAGATTGAAAACAGATCATTTTTTCCTCTTTGGGGAACACACTGTAGTGTTGATATTTTCTAATTCAAATCTGGACTCAGTGGCCCTTCTCAACCAAATTATCCTGAGGAGGAGGGGGAAGGGAAGTATGAAGAGGAGTCGTTTTGTAAAACTCATTCTCATTTATTTTTGAAGAAAAAAAAAAAAGAATCTGTTCCAGAGTCTTCAAGATAAAGTGCAGCGTTCATTAAAAAAAAAAAAAAAAAAAAAAATGAGTGATATCTGAAGAATATTCTTGGAAGTGACCCTGAAGTAAATAACAAGGACTGATTCATGCAACACATCCTTGCTAAACCCACTTGGTGTGAAATACTAGAGGTTGGGGGTGGGGGGGATTTGAATTTGCTATGAGTCTAGTCCTCAAGGAGCTTTCAGCCTATAAGGAAAAAAAGAACATTCAAGAAAAAAAAATGAAAGGAGACATGAATAGTATTGTACAAGTTAAATGCAAAAGGCGCAAGAGTTGCTTGCATCTAATGGCTGCTTGAACTCAGTCTATTTAACCTCTCTCAGATTCCTAGTTCCTCATCTGTAAATGGGATTGTCAGAAGGGTTAACAGAGGTAAAATGTGCTCAGTGTTGGCCTCAGGGAATTGTCTGCAAAACAGAAACCATCCAATAAACAGTAGTGAAGCCAGAAGTGGTGTTTTTTTTTGTTTGTTTGTTTTTTGGGTTTTTTTTTTTTTTAATCAACTCTTTGTACTTATCTTTAAATCAGCAAGTAGTTTTTGATTGAAGTTCAAGTGCCTAGGACTGGGAGATCTGATGGACATCCACCTCCTAATACCTCCAACCACCAGGAAAATCTCTACACTCAAAGGGCATAGTTTAAAAATGAAAAGTAAAATTTCCATTTCTAGAACTTTCTATGTTCTGATGCTCCTCCAACCACTGTGGGCTTCCTGTGGGAAACAGGATGTCTGAGGGAAGCCGTTTAAGGACATTGGCTGTGGGCATACCTCTGTTGTGCTGTTTTCTCCATCTGTTTGTTTTACTCATGTATATTTTAGTTTTTTAAAAACCTTACAGATTAGTATTTCTCATTATCTCAGTGCAGTGTGACATACTGATTTCTGTTGTATTGATTACTTTCTTTGGGGGAATCCTATTCCATTTCACCATCTCTTCCAAACTTCTAGCCTTCTGCCCATCCTTTTCCTATAATTTCATGCTGCCTTCCATATTAACATTCTACTTTTATAACTTATGAGGACATGTGGAACTCCTGAACTGGTCTAACATGATCCTATAATAAATATGATAAATGCTAAATGCTGGTGATGGTGATTAAAGTTAAAAAAAAAAAAAAAAAAAAAGAAAGAAAGAAAGACGGTGTGTCTAAGCCAAGGGTTTCAAAGCATCTCTGGAACTAGAAGATGTTTTTTTCACTTTACATTTTTGGAGTGATGGTAGTAACTGTAACACTAGATTGATTTTACAGATAAGGTGTAATGATGTCATTCATGCCAATGGTCCCCTTCTTGGACTAGAATCCTGTTACTTTTATCATTTTTGTTTATCCTTCTATAAAAAGCTACATGTCCCGAATCCACAGTTTAGTTTCTCTTGCATGTAATGATGGATTTTAGGCAAGTCACACCCACAGTGCTGTAAAAGACCAGAAGATAAAATGGATGTAAATTTCATCCGACGAAATAGCCTGTGGGCCTTAGCCTGAGGTTTAGAGGAGAATGGCTTCACTCAGAGTAGGAGAAGATGTTTTTTGCACTTTACATTTTAAAGTGAGGCTACTAACTGTAGTACAAGATTGATTTTCCAGATGAGGCATAATAAATCACACTGAGGAATACCCTGACCTGCTATGGAGAAACCAAGCAGTGGCAAGCCTTTCTAGACCTCCATCAACTTTCCTCAGCACTGCCTTCCTCCTCCACAGCTCTCCTCCACAGGCAGGGCTCCTGGCATGTTTTGCTCTCTCAAAGAGAAAAGAGGCCAGCACTAAAACCCCATTTGAAATACTTTTTATTTTGAATTTTTTTTTCTATTATCATTTTATTAATTTATGATAACTTATAGAAGGTAACTCCTGATAGCTAGTTCTTTTTTTTTTTTTTATTTTTTTTATTTTTTTTTTATTGTAAACAAATGGGATACATGTTGTTTCTCTGTTTGTACATGTTATTCAAAATATTTTTTTGGAAACTTTTTTTCTAGGCAAGACGTAACCTAGTTTCCATATTTTCATTATATCCTGCATGCATGTGCACAGGTGCAGAGAAAGACAGTGAATGATAAAGTAAACGTGGCAAAATGTTAACACAATAGCGAGCCTGGGTTGAATGTGCCCACTCAAAGCTCATATGTTGGAGACTTACTCCCCAATGCAAATTATGTGAGGTAGAACCTTTACCAGATGATTAGGTCATGAGGGCTCTCTGACATGAATGAATTATCGTGGGTATTCCAGTAGTAAGCTAATTAACTTAGGAGCAGGTTCTGATAAAAGGATGAGTTTGGCCCCTTCCCACCTCCTCTCTCCTGCATGCTCTTTTCCCTTCCACCTCCCACTATAAAATGACTCAGCAGGAAGGCCCTTGCCAGATGCAGCCCCTCCATCTTGGACTTCCCAGACACCAGAACCATGACAAATCAGGTGCTCCTTTATAAAAATTCCTAGTCTCAGGTATTCTTGTATAGTAGCACAAAAAAGACTATGAGTAAGTTCTTTGGGCTTTCTCGAAAAAATATTTTTTCTAAACCAGGGTATAAACCAGATGCAATGGCACACATCTGTAATTCCAGTGACTGGGAAGCTGAGGCTCTGGAGTTCAAGGCTAGCCTTGGTAAGGCCTAATCGACTTGGGAAGACCCTGTCTCAAAATAAAAATTAAAAATGGCTGAAGATGTAGCTCAGTACTAAAGTGTCCCTGGGTTCAATCCCCTGTACAAAAAGTAAACAAATGAATAATGTGTATATATTTCCTCTCTTTTCATTGTTATTCTTTATTGATTTTTCATTATCAATTTTCACTTCTTTATTCCTTCAGATGAACTCTACGATCTTTCTGCAAAATTTCCACCTTAATTCCCTTTGGTTCTTTGGGATGAGATATGAATCCCTACACTAATTTACAGCAACTTATATTTTTTCACAATATTGTTTTCCTACCAAAAATAAAGCATTTTTCTTGTTATTTATTTGAAACTTCTACTGTATGTTTTGGCAAAGTCTTATAGTTTTCTTCACCTAAATACAAAATGTTTTCCATTGGGATTATTCTGAAATTACATTTTCATTGCCCTGCTAAAATAATCTTTTTTCACATTTTATAATTAATTACTGCTGATGTATGCAAAGCTACTAAGTTCTGTTTATCTTCTATCTACTCTTCTAAATTATATTTTTCCTAGAAGTTTTTCCTTTGCTTCTTCAGGAATTTCTAGAGAGAAAGTCTTAATATCTATAATTTATTTTGTTTCTGTCAATGAACTCCCACCTCTATTTGTTTTTGTCTTCCTGACAAAAACAATAATATATGTGAGTATCAGCATTCTACTTTAGTTCCAGTTTTTAATAGCAAAGCTGTTTTCATTTCTTTATTTTAAAAGTACAATGCTGGTTTGTTGCTTTATAATGACTTTTTTAAAGATGTGACCCTATTCCATTATCTTTCACAAATGATGCTAAATGTCATCGAACAATAATTTAGCATTTACTGAAATTAGCATTTGGGTTTTTGCATTGAGTTTCTTCATGTGAGACAGAGCACTGATCTGCTTTCTGTTACTGAGCACCTCTTACATCTATGGCACAGATGAATGTTTGAGCCCAAGTTAGTGTCTACCGTCAGCAAACACACAAGCTTCATAGCATGCACTTTGCAAACACTTGCCTTCCTTTTTTTATTTTTTTCATTTTAATTTGTATTTGCCTATGTTTCCACCCTTTATTATAAATTTTTAAAATCATCTTCAAGGTTTTCCTATAAATTGCAGCAACTTTTAGGGAAAATAGGGCCAGAAAAAAAAAAAGAGAGAGAGGAAAATATTAGTAAACAGTAGAAGTATTTTAAAAAGGCAAAAATAAAGTGCTTCAGGTGTTTGTTTGTTTGTTTTCTTTTTCTGGTGGGAGGGGTGATGCTCTCCTGCAGCAAGGTGAGGGAAGAATCAGAAGTCACCCAAAGAAGTGTTTCTAAGGAGAAGATGACAGGAATCTGTCATCTCTCTTCACAACGAGGCTGGGCAAATCCACCAGGTTTACCTCTCAATATGTAACCTACTCCCTTTAAGAGTCCATAGGAATGGATTCTGATTGGTTCCAGCTATGTATCTTTTTAGAAGGAGTAAGTCCTGAAAAAGTCTAGGATAAATATAAATTATTTCCACCCAAACATATTTGAGATGTGCTTGATATAGTCTCCTTTTTAAGTGTCAAGTTTAGTTTCTCTCAGCAATCACTTCCTATGAAGATAAATATTTTATTGCAATTTCAGAAATATTTACCATATGGCCTTTTCAAACACGAACAAACTACCGTAGTTCTTCAAATTCACAAGATAGCAACCAAGTACTGGCTTTGCTATGGAATACAGCTCAGTACCTCTTTTTGTGTGTACTCAGGATAAGGTTATTTCCTGCATGAATAGGACATTTTACAGTTAATGAAGCATTTTTAACTTTTAAATTTCTCCACCTGACTCTCAAATGAGAGTGACCATGACAATGATGTCCCTATGTTGGATATGGAGAGACAGAAGAGCAAGACAAAGGTTGACCACCCAGAAAGAAGCCCTCACATCACTCCACCTACTTGGGGGTTCTGATTCTGAATTCAAGAATCTTACTTGAAGTTCTCCTTCCTGGTACTAGTATAAATCCTGTCATCAGTTTTATAACTATTATAAGCAACCATCTCAAGGAGAAATGGTTTATACTCTCTCCTGGAACAGTTTTAATTTGGGCCAAATTGCATATAACTTTCTAAAGCCAAATTCAAACCTTAGACATTTATTTTGTTTTCGTTTTGTACTTCAAAAATTGAAACAATATGAAAGAAGGAGTATAACATAAAAACTCAAAGGAGAATCAAGATGTGAAATTCTTAGGCTTTCCAAGGAGCAAGAGTACAAGCTAGTATTAGAAAAAAATGCTCTTAAGAGGTTTAATTGTTAAAAGCTAATTTTCTTGAGCTTTCTTTAGCTAGAATGTTCTAAGAATGAAAGTGATGGATGGCATTTCTCAACGTATGAAAACACCAATGTCCCAGAGTTAAGTGTCTATTCTAATTGCTGCTGCACTCCAAAGAGTCCTTCAGCTTGCTCATCTGTGTTATTTTTACTTGCTAAAGCAGAGGTGTCTGGGTGATAAATTGTACAAGGTGCTCCACTCAGCGCCACTGGTGTGTTATAATAAATATTGCCACTGAAAGACGAAGTAAGAAACTGGTGAACGTTTTTATAGTGTGGGATGAAAGGTTACTTTCTGACTTTTTTTTTTTTTTAACAGAGAAGCAGTTATTAAATTTTAATCTAATTGTGAATGTTCAAACAGGTGAAGATGGTAAAACTGTTTTAGAGAAATATGAAGCCTTCGATCACAAATATATGTCCATTTCATCCTTCAAAATACACCTGAGAGTAACTCCCACACAAAACCATAATTGAGGAAGTGGAAATATCCATCTGCTAAATGAAAAGTAATGTAGGGGAGCCCTAGCATCTCAGTAAGGAAAAAAGAACTGCATTATAATCAAATCTCAATTTTCCATTTTTCTGAAACCTTTGCTATTGCTAGATTAAAAAAAAATAATAATAGTGCACTTCCCCAGTTCCCGGTGAAGACAAAATGACAGAGGGCTATAATCTGACTTCAATTTGCTATAGTTTTCTACATCCATAAGGAAAATGTAGAAAAGACTTTTTAAAAGATAGGGAAAGAATCAAGGATTCCAAGTTTCTTCCAGCTTAACAGAACTCCAATTTTCTTTTGCTACAGCTAACATCCTGTTATCATATATAAGAGGAGGCTGGTTTCACCTCCATTCTAGGGAGTGGGTCATGATGGACCTGATGTCTGGACCATATTCTATATCAATGCCTGGGTTTGGCCCGGGCCATGGTGTTAGCCAATGAGACATGAGAGGGGAGTTTGTAGACTGGTTTCTGGAAACATTTTCACACACCAAAAAAAGACTCACTGCCAGAGTCAGTCACTTGTTCCTGGGGACCATGTGATGGTACCTGTCACTTTGCTACCAGCAGAACTGAAATGGAAAGAACCTGGGCCCTAATGACATCACTGAACAATTAAGCTAATGGGGCCCAAAGACCTGCTCACCTTAACCTGGGCACCAAGTTGGAATTTTTTTTTTTAATTAATTTTTAATTTGTTCTAAATGGTTATGCATGACAGTAGAATGCATTTGGACACATTGTACACAAATGGAACATAACATCTAGTTGGGCTTTCTATCACTTGCAGCTGGTTATCAATCTAACAGCTGCAATCAGGTTGGGGCTTAGTTGAGGCCAGCTTGTCCTTGTTCCTAACCCTAGACATTTTCACACTCACAATTTCTTATCACAACCAGAAAACATAATCCAATTGTAGAATTTGATGCCAGTGACTGGGTACTCCCTCTTATTACTAAAATCCTTCTACTGGTTTCCACAGCCTTTGAGGTAGACTCCAAACTGTTCTGCACAACAAATACAATGCAGCACTTGTTCCCTCCAGCATCTCCTCCACTTGCTTGCTCCCTCAAACCCTCTGCTTGGACAACACAGTACTAGAACTTTCTTAACCACTGGAGCTTTCCACCTGCAGTTTCTCACTTCCTGCCACTTTCAAGAGCCAAGCTCTAGTGTCCACACAGCTGTGCCTACATGGTTACTCTTCCCTTTACCTTTGTGATACCACACATGCAAGTATCTCTTCTTCTCTTTCACACTTTCCAAGAGTATCCCTTCCCCAGCTCTGCCCAGCTCCCTACAAACAGAAGGAGTCAAACACTGCCTCTTAAAGACATTAACATGACTTAAATGCACTGTTATAAATGATGGAGGCTTATAATCACTTATTCATGTGAAGCACTCTCCAGTTAGCATGCAGACTGCTCAAGGGTGGAAAAATATGTTCTCTGTCCATATGATCAGTAATTAGAAAAGACCCTCACTCATAAAGGAGCCCTATAGTTATTGATGACTGCAAGATAGAGAGAGACAGACCCTAGCTCTACTCATGCTGGAATATAATTGGAATAAGGTTCTACATATTCAAAAGATAATTAACCTGTCTGTTATCAGAAATCAATTTTTCCTTGCATCTGTCAACAATTTATTATGTCTTTTAGGATGAATGTAATAATAACAAAATCAACGTCTCCCCCCCCCCTTTTTTTTTTTTTGGATCCCACTAGGACTTGGGTATCTTCTTAAGGACTTCAGATCTGCAATGAGCATTTGGATATGTCCACGTGATTCCTCTCTTGTTCTGTGAAGCACCACCTCCTGTTTCCCTCTACCCTCACTGACCCCACACTGACAAATATAACTCTTCTTTTGAAAACTTGCTTCTCCTACTTCAACCTTATTCTTCTAACTAGGGCTGCCCATCATACAACCCAGGCTATGGGATTTGTGCGCACATTCAGGTCTCTAAGTATTCTTTCATGAATATTTTTTTCAACTTTTAGAACTGAACCAGAGGGAAAACACAGGCCTTGCTCTCAAAAGAGTCTTATGGAAAAAGCAGGCTAAAAGGATACAGTTGTTCCTTGGGTTCTACAGGGAATAGATTCCAGAACCCCCAGAGGTTATGAAAATCCATAGATGCTCAAGTTCTTCACATAAAATAATGTAGTATTTGCATACATCCTATACAATTTTCCCTTATACTTCAAAAATCTAAAAATTTTTCCTATCTTTTTATTGGTGCCTTATAAATTATACCTAATGGTGGAATTCACTTACATTTTCATGCATGCACAAACTATAACAATATAATTTGTACAAAATCATTCCTGCCCTTATACTTTAAATCATCTCTAGATAACTTATAATACCTAATTCAATGTAAATGCTATGTAAGTGATTGTTATACTATATTGTTTAGAGAAAAATGACAAGAAAAAAATGTTAGTTACATGTTCAGGACAGATGCTATTTTTTCCCAAATTTTCAATCCACAGTTGGTTAATCTGTTCAGAATCCATGGACATGGAAGACCAGTTATACTAAATTTTTGTCAATATGTAGAGGGGGAAGAAAAAGGGACATTGTTCCAGGTTCTGGTTCCACCTGCCACTTAAGTGTGAATACCTTCCCCACCTTATTTAACCAGTTTACTCATGGAAAGTAAGATTCTAATATGTGCGAGAAATTCAAATCAAAACAAAACAAAATACTACCCATCTTGCAACTAAGGCAACTTTCATTCTCTCATTTAAGCCTCCCATAAAATGCATGCAAAGGTATGATGTTTATTTTATAGATAAGGAACCAGAAACTCAGAACTGAGGGTTAACATGTCCAAGGCATCCACTTAATAGCTGGACTGTCATTCAAAGGTGGCTCATTCAGGATCTCCAAATACTACCACACAGTTTCTTCCTACACTGTTCTTCCTTGGGTATCCTCAACACCAGTTTGAGTTCAGTGACTTTAGATGGTACACAGTTAGTGCAAGTCTTCCCTTCATTAATAAACATAGATGGTATTGATCTTAATTAACTCCTGGGAGTTCTACAGACTTCAATTAAATAACCTTGATAAAGTGCTCTAAGAATATAAATAGACATTATTTTAGACCACACTGTTAGAGATAAAATTTGCCTCTTGCAACATCAGTAATTGGGAAGCAGAAGAATCAAGATTTTTTTAAAGGAACCTTAAAAAATACATATTATTTGGAATAAGTAATTTAATTGAACATTAATGTTTGTTTTGAATGCCAAAATATAAATGGTATTTCAAGAGACCTAAAATTAAAATCAAAAGAGAATCCATTTCTAGAAAAGTGAATCTTTGTACTTTTGTAAACATTCTTTTTTTCAACCAATTGGATTTTTAATTGCATGCTTCTTTGGTCTCAGCGCTTAAAGAACTAAATTGACCCTGGTCTTCGAGGTCAATTATTAACACAAATCTGAAAAGTGCTCTGAACCAAGAACTTTGGAGTAAGAAAAATGGAAGCATGCAAACCAAAGGAAGATAAATTTGTGTGTGAAACTAATTTTCCTTGGAAGGAAAATAGATATCTCCTTCAACATAGGGGTGCATTCAGATTTGTTTTTCATATTAGTAACTTATTTAATATGGCAATGGGCAAAAGGCAATCCATTAAAAAAGCAATTTTCCTCTTACCATGGGGTGTTTTATCATTTGATGTCTAGCATTCAATCAGAATGTGGCAATCTTTTAATATTTTATGAGCAGAAAACAACTCATTTGGGCATGTAGACTCTAGAAACGTGCAAGTTTTTTTGTAAGCCTTGAAAAATATCCAGAATGGCCTTTGCAGATGATGGTAAGAAAAAGGCCAAACTGGAAATTTAAACTTCATGCTATCAAAACATTGAGAGAGTTATGCTTTAGAATAACTAAACACTTAGGCATTTATTTAAAAATACAATGAATTTAACTCACAGAAAAAAGTATCAGTCTCAGCTCATTCTTCCACTTTTTAAAGTCTAAGATATTATGGAAGTTCCTGGGGAGACAGGAACGATATCTGGTTCACCTGCACCCACATGTCCATCATGTGCCCCTGGCACATTTTAAGTGTTCAGTAGATTTTTTACTGAACAAATGGATAAACACATTTGTTGTTTTAGATGAAAGGAAACTGGCAATGACAATGCCAGGACGCAGCTGTCCAAGACTAGCCAGACTGTGGAGACCAGCTTAAGCCGATGCTGCTGCGTGAGTTGTGGCAGAAGGTCAGGGACCTTCTCTCCACCAGAAGATGGGAGATGGAGTAGTCTACAGTGCAAGAAGAGCACCTCCATCACCTCCAGTGCTCTCTACAGTATTTGCCTCCATCTCCACTCTGATATCTCAGCCCAGAGGAAAGGGGTTCCATCCTGCTTCCAGGATTGACTACCAAGTCTTCAAAAGGCCAAGAGAGCTGCTCTATATCTACCAGGGTCAAATCCTGTCCCCTAGTCTGCACCCACCTCAACTCTAGGCACAGCACGTGCTCACTGGAGGAAGACAGAGCTCAAACTCCTGCCATAGAAGACTGTTTATATCAGGAAATTGTTGGGGTGTTTGGTATTATTGGGAAATCATAAATATGCAGTCCCTGTGATTCTCCTCTGCCCACCAGATAAGTCCTCACAGACCCAGAGCTCAGCCCAAATTAGGTCTGCCTTTACTCTGTCCAGGCACACTGTGGAAACTGGCCATATTTTCCAAATTAATCCCCCCAGGTTGAATATTATCTGTCCTCAAGGGGCTCTTCTTCTGGCTGACTCCATGATTTTAGCCCCAAAATGTAGATAACCCACCCAGATCATCACCCAAAATACTACCAATCATTTCTGGATATTTTGCCTTGGGGAAAATGTGGGGCTATAAGAGAGTAGTGAGGTCCACGAGTAATTTCCCCAAGGACACGATGCTCCTACGTGGCAGAGAGAGAGAACCCAGCTTTTCTTCACTGACAACATTCCCTTGCACCTACACCGTATCACTTACGGTAGATAAATGTCCAGAGGGAAAAGGAGAGGAGCAGAAAGCTGGGTACCTCCTGCTGCTCTCTCAAGGACAACAGACGGCCAGTGTCACTGGGTAGGATGGAAAGGGTCCAGGAGAGATAGGGGCAAAGCAAGGCAACAACTTGGACTCAGAAATCCAAATCTAGAACAGGATTGTTTCCCAGTTCCTAAAAAGTTCAGATGGCCTTAAGATGCTTTTAACCAAGTGACTTTCAACAATTCCCCCTTCTGAAATTGAGATAAACATGAAATCGTCACAGTTATCAGATGGAGAGATTCAGTAGGATTTGTTTGATTTAGGACTTACATCTTAAATTGAATTAACAGTAAGTGTTACTGCAGCCTAAGATCTCAGGAGTTAGTTTAATTAGGGGGTGGGACAGATAACTCATGTCAAAGACTGCAATCTTAACATCTGATGAGCAGTAAATGAGAGCAGATTAACACAGAAATCTCCAGGTTAGGTTGCTACTATCTTAATGTGAAAATGCCCTGATTGGGGCACATAAAAGTAATGAACTTCACACAGTGTCAGATCAAAGGTCAGTTTCTCCTCAGGACCCATCCTCGATGGAAGGTGACAAGGCCTCCTACTTGGTCAAACACAAAGGACCTTAGCCTTTCCTGTGTACCGAATTTTCTAAGTTGATCTCAGCAGTACCTACAGTCAGTCCTACGGTGTATATAAAACATCACCCCCCTTTTCAACTTAATTATTGGATTCCTCCCATTCATCATTCCAGACCATTATTTTAAGATCTCAAGCAGGTGACTGCATATTTATGCTTTCCCAATAATACCAAACACCCCAACAATTTCCTGATATAAACAGTCTTCTCTAGCACTGATGTTATTAAGCCTAAAAGGGAAGATTTATATGTTGGTTGTCTCCATAGATGTGGAAGGGAGTGGAAGTCAACCACTTTAAGAATGTCATCATTGACAAGACATTGGGGCCAGGTTAAGTCATATCCACCTTCATTGGTTAAAGTCGAATTTTGCCAAGAGCAACAGGCAAGAAAATTGTCCTCTCCTCTTTCTCTGGACATCCTCTTGCAACTTTTACAATGTAAGTAAGAAAAAGAGCCATAAGCATATCTCTGAGCCCATTTTTCAGTTATAATAACCCACTTTCTTCAATAATTCCTTCTCCCTTAGACAAAGTACTTCATACAACAGAAACACTAGCAGCAAGAGAATTTCATTAAGGTATTCAATTTTTCTTTATAGAGAAAAATGGTTTTGAAAGAAAGAAAAGAAAATGATCTACTGGTAGATTATGAACTGGAATTTAAAAAAAAGAGATTCACATTTTCCTAACCTGCAACAAGGTTGGTGTAATATAGACTCATTTTTAATACATTTGAAACTCAGTCACAATACCTGCAAAATTCTCCACTCTCATAAGTTTCAGAGTTTCCTATCCAGAACAGACATGTGGAAATACATACACTGGAAACCCCAGCCAGAGAATAATCGATCCACAATGATGATAGTGAAAAGCAGTCAGCACCTTGGGATTCTTGGGATAGGTTGGGGATCCTGCAGCTGGGTGTTGCCAAGTTTCATGTCATGTGGCAAATAAGAGTACTTACGCAGCTCTCCCACTTTCAAGATCTCACACAGCATCTTGGTCAGCTCTATACTACTGCGGCCAAAGGGACACTCATGCTTATCTTCTCGGCTACTGTTCTCAAGCACAATCTGCAGTGGAAAAGGGAATAGGTCAGAAAGGAAGTCAGCGGCTGAAAACACCCAGAACACTGGCTCCACTCCAATAGAGAAGCAAGTAGACCCACTCCAGATCCCCGAACTAAAACTATCAGGGCCAGGGCAAAACAGCACAGAACACAGAGTACACGGGACCCTGAATTCTTATGTTTTCCAAATCTCCTACAACAACTCTCTGATTCTGTGAGGAAATATTTTGCTTGTTGGTTTCCATTTACACAGAGGTACCTGTAGGGAATTTTTCAAAACATTGCAATGAAGATTTTTTTCACTGAAGTGACAAAACTACACTCTTGTCTTTCCAGTCCAATCTTCCCTTTCTTGGAAACAGCAACATCTTCTGTGATTAATTCCTATAGCATTTCCTATGGAAGTTTCCCTGTTCTTGCAAGATCTCACCACTGGCTTTAGCTGCCTGAACCACTTTTACAGGACATGTGACACAAAATGGACCAATCAGAGACCCTCCCCGAGCTATCTCCTAAAAGGGGAAAAACTGGTCCACCTAAGCTGATGGTGGTGAGGTCAGGAGTTACCCAGATGTTAGCCTGCAAACAATGAAAACAAGCCCAAGTACAAAGGAAAACAGATGAGAATAGCATTTGGGTCACCGGGTCCACTTATTCTTGTAGCAGAGCTACTTCTCATCCTTATGGTTTGTTTACTTGGTTCTTGCTCTGAAAATCCTTTATTTCATCTAAGAAATTCTCCTCTTTTCTTAAGCCACCTCAATATGTTCCCATCACTTAAATTTAAGGGAAACATTCTACACGTAGATTAAACAAAAGCAGAACACACCAACAAAACACTAAGGTAACTAAACTTCAAATACATATGTCACAAAAGGAACAATACCTAAGAAGACTGGTATTTCTCTCTCATACACATAATTTATTCATGTCTGAAGCTGTTCCTGAAACTCTTCTTCAATAAGCAAGAGTTGCCTGGTACCTCCACAATGATGCTCTACAGACACTGACTGCTCCTTTGTTTTCCCTTTGCTCTGGCTTGGACATGGTGTTAGCATCCCCAAGGCTTCATGTGTTGAAATTTAATCCCCACTATGAGGTATTACGAGGGGGAAACTTAATCTAACCATGTTGTTTAGAGATGGACTTTTGGGAAATCATTAGGATTAGATCAGGTCATTAGGTGGAGCCCCATGACTGAATACTGGTAGCTTTATAAGAAAAGAGACTGAGATCAGAGGAGACACACATGTGCTCCTTTTCTCTGGCCATGTGATACACTGCATCACCTCAGGACTCTGACAGCAGGAGGGTCATTATCAAATGTGGGCCCTTGACCTTAAACCTCCAGAACTATGAGCCCAAATAATTTTTTTATATAAAGTTTTCCAGCATCAGGTATTTCATTATAGTAATACAAAACAGACTGATACACCCATGTAGACTCTAGGTAGAGTAGTAGCAGGGATGGTGGTTTTTTTTTTTTTTTTTTTAACCAATTATGCACGTACACACACACACACACACGAATCAGGGTCTCACACACACTTGAAAAATATTCTACTACTACATTACCTCCCCAGCCCTTCATCAACAATATTAATCAAGTACCTTATTTATCAGGAAGATAGCTGGGTCTCATTATATAAGGAAGTAGGTAGATAAAGATCCTAACCTCTCAGTATTCATTACAATTAAAGGGAGACAGAAAAAAACAAAAGAGGTAGCTACAGGTCATCATAGGGGCTAATAAAAAAATAAAATAAATTACAAAACTCAAGGTGATAAAAAGTCAAAGGGAAAGCTTTAGGGAGAGAGTTTAGATGACATGATCAAGGAGGTTCTCTGACTATTGAGAATTGAAAAATGAGAAAAAGTGCTGACTATGTCAAGGTCTGTAAGAAAGAAAACACTGAGATAGTAGGATCAATGTCACTGCTGCATGAGGGAAGTTGTGTGCATTTCAGGGAGCCCAGCACGCTGCCTGATCTACAGCATCAGGGATCTTAGCCTGGTGCAGGGCAGCAGGGCAGCTTTCAGGACCTAAAGGGGCCAGGCTGGAACAGAGTGAGCCAGGGAAGCCCAAACAGAGGGGGAAAAACCTAGAGGGAGCAAGGCGGGCCAGGAGGGGAGGGCATTTAGGAAAGAGAGATCAGAGGAAGACGACTTGGAAGGGAAAAAGAAAGCCATGTGAGTGGGGGTGAAGGAAAAGTAAGCACACAAGCTGATGCAGACAGGGTGATTACAATGAGAGGAGGGATAAGGACAGCTGGTTAGCGAGTTATTTAAAACCAGAGGAGTGGGATTTTAATAAAAATGTGTTCCCATTATTTTCTGTAGGAACACCATAACAATCACACACAAACACACACACGATTGCACAAATTGGCAGTACTCTAATAATAAAGTTAACTGTTGCATCTGTGGATGTTCCTTCCACATGACACTTCTACCTGACCCTACTGATCACATAGGCACCTTGCATGCTCTTGATCTGGACATTACGTGATGTATCACAGGCAGTTTTCAAAGCCTCAGGATTGTCCAAGCAGCTGATGAACTGTGCCATTTTGTGAGATTTTTCAACCATTTGTAACATACGCTCACATGAATAATTATGCATCAAATATCATGAACCCAGCCTTTACTCTCCTTGGGATTGATGATAAAAATATGCTTCCTTACAATCTCTTTAGGTAGGTAACACATGTTATGGACTGATTGTTCTCCAAAAAAGCTGAGTGGGAAATTCAACTACACCCTTACTCCTAGCAGGCAGCGAAGGGCCATTGCTGGACTCCTGGAAAGCCTTATCCCCTCTTCATGGTCTGTTGCAAAGAATCTCAATAGACCCATGTCTGAATCACCCTCTTTCTCTTAAGGGAATCCTTCCCGGTTCTAACCAGGAATTTTAGTTCAGGGAAGCAGGGAGAACAAGTAAACCCCCATCAATCAGGAAATCTTATTTCTCTTTTAAAAATTCTATGTCTGAGACAACCAGATCGGTAAGCAAATCTGAATCTCCTGATGATGGAGAAACTATTGGCGGGGGCGGGAGGGTGACGTGGGGACAACAGTGAAAAGACAGAGCATAAAGAAAAGACAGGAGACAGGTAGTTTTCAGCTGGCTCTGGGATCCCAGCTCCCAGTGAGCACATTCCCTTGTATTTCACATTAACATTCTATTAACATTTCATGAGCGCATCAATATTTAATGAGGATGTGATCCGCATACACTGTAGGTAGAATTACTGCAGCCAATAAATGTTCAGAAAACATTTCCGAGGCACAGTTTATTAGCAGGCACTAAATTAAGTGGTAATTTAAGTAATCAATATGTAAATCCGCTTGAAGAAGCCCTTCTCTTTACTTTTTAATGCACTGTCCACCTTGTCATATTTACCTACCCAAAGAAAAATAAACCCTCCTTCCTGACTGATTTCTGTAGTCAACAAAGACACAGATATTTAAAGTTGTTTGTACAAGCTTTAAGATCAAAATTCTTACAAGAATACCTTAGAAAAGACTATGGGTATGTCTATTACCAATCAGATATTATGACAGTGAGAAATCATTCTTAAATTTGATAGCAGATCTTATTTTTTAAACACACTGATACATCTATATTCACCTTCAATATTCTGGCATTAACCAGGTCCACTTGAGATGTTTAGAAAAGTTCCATTTGGAAATAACAAGGCTTTTTTTTTTTTTTTGGCGGTGCTAGGGATTGAACCCAGGGCCTTGTGCTTGCAAGGCAAGCACTTTACCAACTGAGCTATATCCCCAGCCCTCAAGGCATATTTATATCCTTATTTCCCCCTTATTCTTCACTCTAAGAACAAATATTCTGGAGCAGAACTCAGGAAGAATGAAATACTAACACCTGTTATTATCACTCATCACACACCAAAAGAAGTAACTCACTGCGTGCTTTGCAAAATAAACTTCTGTCCTCAGACCCCTTGTCAACCTCACCATACTGTACAATGTTGCGTATTTTATCAGGTGCTTTATAGTTTATAGAGTGTATTTACACATTCTCTACCAACTTTTCATTACCAAATCTTTTCCTGCCCCTTTATAGTTTACAAATTGGCTTCACATAAGTACTGTTGTGAAACTCAATGCATTTCATGCCTAAGGAGGCTGAGGAAACTTTTCTTAATTTCCTCTGTCTTGAAATTGAAATGAGTATCTGAGTTCTAGCTCCTCCTAGACAAAATTATAAGGTTCTTTCTCATCTCATTTATCCCCTAAAGATCAGTGACCAAAGCAGCTGTGGAGTGTCCCCTCAGATTTTATTTCCATAAACTATGGGCTCCCCTTAAAATGCCATGTGTTTCTTCTGTTTTTCTTCAACTGTGCAGATCAGGAAGCCTTTGGCTTGGGCTTAACCATTCAGTGCTGAGGAGAAAGTCAGCCAGCCAGCCCTCCTTTGGCAGCAAGGGCCACACTCTCCCTGTTATCTTTTTTCCCAGCATCACCTTGCTGATGTATACCCAAATAGCTGTGCCTCACCCACTTCCTTCTACTTTGTTGAAGCTCTCTCCACTGGGACAAACCCAATCCATTCTGTGGCCCCAGGGCCAGCTCTAGAGGATAGCACGAAGGCTTCTTCCAGCCCTGTTATCTACAGAGGCTTCTCTCCCTTGATGAAGCTTCTTCATGTTCTTTTGACTCTAACCTGCAGTCAGTGTGGGTGGCCTCCTCACAGGCCACTGGGGTCAGTGTGAGAAGTCATATGGTGTCCTCTCCAAAGAGAAGGGATGTGGGTATTGTCCAGTTCTGATCCCAAGCCTGGATAGTGCAGAGAGCCCGCGCAAAGTTGCCACTAACTCACGGAGGCTTGAGCAAGGCACTGTGTCTCTGTGATCTGTGTGGACCTACATAAAACCCACTTCATGGGACTGCTGTGCCTGTCAAGCCACACATGAAGGCAAAGTGCCCAAACAGACTTTGTGGAGCTTGTGTTCATTATCTCTCTCTTCCCTCCTCCTTCAGTTCCCATGTGGCCCTTGTCCAACATTTCACACAACACACTTACCAGCACCTAAACCAAAATCATGAATTTCATGAGACTGGTTGTCTGGTGACAAGCCTCTCAGGACATTTGAAAGTAAATCAGAGACCTTCTCATCATTTTCGCATGAGAGGCAAAGACAAACATTGGTGTCCTCCCCTATTTACGTCGGAAGTGCACAACAGGAATCCTTGTGCAACTGCATTCAAGCAGAAACCTCCCACCGGAACACCAGGTGCAGCCAGCGGAGAGAATGAGTGAGGACCCCAAAGAACAAACCACTCCATGGCATGGTGCTTCTGGCAGTGAAGTCCTAATGCTGAGCAGTCCGGCCAACATCTGTCCTCAGACCCCTTGTCAACCTTGAGAGACCGTAAAACCTGTCTCTTGCTCTAATAGAGGGAAATGACCACCTTAACCCATTTTAAACCAAGAAATAAACTAACAGCTAAAACTAAATTTTTAGCAAGGAGAGCCCCCCCCCCAATATGCTGATAAATAAGTCATTTTAAATTAGTAACAGAGATGTCCAGAATGAAGCTTCTGCCCCTAGCTCACACCCCCAGACCCAGACCTCTCCCCAGGTCAAAGAGGAAGTCAGCTTTGTTTCTTCTTGCAGAGGCTTGGGAGCCATGAGGGAGTCACTTCTCCATTCTCCCATGGCACCAGTACTAATGGTGATTGGTCCCCAGAAAGTCAGAGATGAGCATTGGGAAGAACACTAAGCTGCCTCCAGGGGGCTGCACACAAGGTTAATTGTGATCATGAATTGTAAGCAAGTCCAGGAAATTAAACAAACATGCCAAAGCCCTAATAGGATGATTTTAAATGGGCGAAGAAAGAACATTAAAATTATAGTAAGTATGCCAACCAGAAAAACAGAACAAATTAGAATAGGCTGCTAGTCTAAATCAGCAGGAAAGGAAGTGAGGCTCCAAAGAAAATAAACCTGAAAGAAAGAAACTTTAAGGGTGTGGACAGATAAGATGGCAGCACAAGATAAATAGCAGCTGATATTTTATAGACAGTGTTTATCCCCCAGACCTGTTCCAAGGGCTTTGCATTGATTGTCTCATTTCACACACATGCACTAACTCAGCAGAAATGCTACACCATCCCACTTTACAGATGGGGAATCAGGCAAAGAGATGTTGAATAACTTGTCAAAGGTCACAGGGCACAGAAATTTAAAAAAAAAAAAAAATCACGAGAACTTAGGTGGCCTGACCCCAGAGCACATATTCCTGGTTACTGATTCCTACTGAAAAAAAGAAAAGGAAAATGTAAATGGTAATGAAGCTTTGATCAGAAAAGGGTTTAACATGAAAGATGAGTAAATAGCATTGTGACTCTGGACAGAAATGAACCTCCAGTATCTACTTCTAACAAAGTCTATTTCTTGGTGACTGTGCACATTTCTTAACCTCAGTTTTCTTGTGTAAAACTAGAGACAGGAATTTCTACCACAAAGGGTTATAAACTAAACCCTTTTTAGTCTTATAATTGTTTTAATCTTGTAAAGAGTTATAAGACTAAATGAAAACACAGATGAAGGCAACAACCTCCCTCATGCTCCAAAACCAGCAAATATTGGATGATGGTGATAGTTGATACCAATAGTGTTATAACAATGACATGAACTGTTGTTTTGGGGCTTTACCATTTGCATTTCTGAAAAATTCTTAGAGGGCAAAGCTGGTGGGGAAAATACAACAGAAAGTAAAGCACAGCTTCTACAGATTAGAAACTGCTCTTTGGCAAAGTGAGGACTCCAGTGGAATAAAAATTATTTCTGACTTAGACAGGTCCCCTGAAGTTCCTGCAGCACCTCTTTAGAGCGGTGGTTCTGACTTCGGTGTGCATCAGAATCCGCTGGAAGACTTATCAAACACAGACCTCTGGACAGCTCCTGTGGGGTGATTTAGTTGGTCGAGGGTAGATCCCAAGAAAATAAGTCAGTGAGCCACACCTCAAATACTTCTGAGCTACCGCAGGGGATTGAGGATGAGAGTATTGCAAAAGCATCGAAGAGAATATTTAAAGGTTATTTTTAGCAACATCCTTCACCTTCCCTGAGTCTTAATTGGCCATTATGATGATGAGATCTAATGGGCTTTCAGAAGGTCAGAAACAACTGTGTAGAGGTATCAGTGTAACTGACCACCAAAGGAAAGAACACCCAGAGCAAAGGGTGCAAAACCTTCAGGATCTGTTTCCAGGGGGCCAAAGAACAATGCATTCCAGGAAGAGGAGAAAAAATATTTCAAGAGGTCAGATTGGTGAAAATACAAAAGTAGAAAATGCACACAGGGAACTGAGATAAATAACAATCTGGACAAATGAGAGGAATGGAATAAAACCCAGCTAATGAGGTGAAATGCTTCTAGAATAAAATTAGGCAATTGCACATACAGAGGCATAATAAAGGACATAAATATAAAATGGCAAGGAATTGACTGGGTAATGGTGTAGTAATTAAAGCCTGGAGGTTCATAATAGACCTCGAATTGAACATTAATCAACCAAAAAGAAACGCTCCCTGCACTTTGATATAGAGCAACAAAAGCCAGACATGTGAAACACACCTAGCAATCACAGCCAGACTCTGCTAAAGGCCCTCCCTTTGAACACCCAGGTGAGTGGAACAAAGAGGATTAAATCACAGCAAGGACAACTTGTGTTTGTGTGTGCACAGTGACGTAACATCATGGAGGGAGACCCAGGAACCAGCTCTGTTGACCACTCCAAGGCCAGTAGGTAGTAGAGACCATTCCCCAGCAGACTCCTCCATGAAAGAAGCTGGGCTGGCTTATCTCCTCTCTCAGGCCAGAACAGTGTTCCTGGATCCAAGGATGGCTGCAGATGTGGTGGGCATCTGCAGGCACCACCACAGGTTTGTTTTTTTAAAGCCATGGTTCTCTAAATTGAACATGCATTAGAATCTGCCAGAAGCATATTAAAGTACAGATTTCTGGGTCCCACCCCCAGAATTGTATTTCAGGCATTCTGTGATGGACCCAAGAATATGTTTCCCAGGTAATGTGGATGCACCTAGTTTAGGACCATACTTCAGGAACTACAGATTTAAAGACACTTCACATTGGGCTGAGGATGTGGCTGAGTGGCTGAGCACTTGCCTAACTTGCATGAGGTCTTGGGTTTGATTCCCAGCACTGCAAAAACATTAATTTAAAAAAGGTATTCCACATCTATCCTCCCAGATTCCATCATTAGCAAACCTCTGGTTTCTAAAGACATGCAAAGAAATGAGGGTATGAGGAAAAAGTAATAAATCTGGTAGTTGTTTTTTGGCTGTGACTAATAAAAAATATTGTTAAGTTAAAAGCCCTAGAGGGAGAATACAGATAGTTGGTTGCCAGAGGCTGGGGAGAAGGGAAATAGGAAGCAAACTGCTTGTTGCATATGGTGTTTTGTTTTGTTTGGAGGAGTGGGGAACAATGGTAATGTCTTAGAACTAGATAGAGGTGATAGATGGGTAACATTGTGAATGACTAAGTGCTACTGAATAGTTCATCCTAAAAGGGTTACTTTTATGGTATGTGAATTTCAAAAAAATCCTTAAAAAGACTTACTATAGATCAAATGATTACCATGTGTAAACTCTCCATCGTTTTGCTCATTTGTTCCTCACCAGTCGCTGAAGCAGGATTACATTTCACAGATGAGGCAATCAGACCCTGGAGCTAAGTAAACTGGCTACAGTTAAGAAGTGACCAGATAGGATCATGATAGGTGATGGTTTAGAAACAGCCCAGTCAATTCCTTGCCATTTTATATTTATGTCCTTTATTATGTCCCACAGGAGGTCCAAGGACAGATCATGGGGTGTGTAAGGGTGATGTCTCACAGTGTCTTATGGAATCTCCTGATGGAGAATTATTCCAAAGCACTCTGCTTTAACACAAATCAAATGTACTTCCTTGCCTTTGTTTCTGAAAATTCACATTTTAAATTACTGCACATTTTCTATCAAACTTTAAAGCATTCACATGTCACTGGGGGAGCTTGTTAAGATGCAACTTCTGATTCAGCAATGTGAGGTGGGGTTTGGGGCCCCACGTCTCTAACAACCTCCCAGGTGATGCTGTTGCTGCAAGTCCAAGGTCCACATTTTGAAAAGCAGAGCACCACTTCCTCAAATCTCTCAATTGAATATTAGCTCTCCACTGCCAGCTCCCCAAATCCCTACATTGCTTCCCCTCTTTCATTGATTCATTCATTGGACAACTATTTTTAAGTATTTATTATTGCAGAGCAACTTGCTAGATGCTTTTAAGAAAAGCATGTATGAACAAAATAATGTCTTGAGGAACTTACAGTCTATTTGGAAGATATTTGGATGGGATCTGTGGGGAAGAGTCTTTCACATCCTAGCCACCTCTTTGAGATGCTTCTGTAGTGTTTGCATTGTTTACAAGAAAGCATCACATAGATGGGATGCAGTAGGCAAGGTTGGGGAGACTTATGGAGAGGGTGAGCTCTCAGTCCCCTCTTGAAGGAGAAGACATGGATGCCAGCCTCTCTCCAGAGGCATCTTTTTAACATTTCAAACTACAGTGAGTGAGGGAATGCAATAAAGATTAATTACAACTGGGAAATGGATGCTGAATAAGTGCAAAGAAGCCCCTCTGCATCTTGGGCAATATTAGCAATAAATCTCAAGATCACAGGGCTCAACATTCATCACTGAATACAAATGCCTCCCATCTCCTTCACCAGAATGCAAAGACACCAAGACACTGGGCTTTGTCTGACAGTCATTGTTGGATGAAAAATTAAGCTTGACATTTCTCAAGCCTGGTTTCATACTGAGAAATTGTCACCACTGTGTCAACAGTCATAGAAGTCTCAAAGTAAAGTTACCTTGCACATATATTGTCTGAAACACATTTGGATGTAACTTGTGATACTAAACAAACACCTTCCAGGAGAGCTAGTGGCAAAGTGGATTCCTCTACATTAGCTCCCCGCTCCCTTTTTCACTTAGCTCATAGAGTTAGAAATTCACTGAGTGCAGAGAACGGACTTGAGGGTATGGAAAGGTGAGTAGAGAGAACCCATTCACATCATTCTCTTCTGACAAATAATAAAAGTCATTTCAGAAACATATTTCCAAAAGGGAAATGTTACTTCCATTGTTACATACTAACTTAGCTACAATAGGAAAATGATTGACTGAAACCCAATTAAGAAATTAGGCCATAAGTTTTTTGTTTCTTTTTTTGTTTTTTTTTTTTTTTTTTGCTTGAAGTTAAAAGCATGTGAAAAGAAAATTTTTTTTTTCACTTTTTAAAAATTAAATCTAACTTTTTAAATGGAGTTCATCTCATTAGGTCTCATTCTGTATGAGTCCCAAATCTTAGCTGCTTCTGCCAGAGGAAGGAAGCCCAGCTGTGGAAGAGCCCACCCACAGGGACAGGCCCAGATGTGGATCCCTCCTGTGGAAACTGCATCCGTGACACCCTCCCCCCACTTCCCTCTAGCACCTGTCCCAATTTTCCTTCTCCTTCAGATTCTCCTCAAATGTCACTTTCTCCAATTAAACACCTTACATAATTCCTTCCTCTAAAGCCCTCTGATTTTTTATCCGTATCTTCCTTACAGCAGTTCTTCCTTTTTGCCCCAAATGGTGGTGAAGTATGTGTGCTTTACCTTTCCTAATAGGCTCAAGCTATGGCTTCCTTACCTCCAAACCTCTCACCCTGCAGCAGAGTGTGGCATAAAATAGTTATCAATAGCGAATGGAAAGCAGAGGACAGAGTCCTGGCCACTGGTTGGACGGGCTGTGCCCCACCGTGAGCATCTCTGTCCTAGATGGTGACCTCCACCTTCCCTGGTTCTCACAGGAGAGTTTCCCTGACTTATTTGTTCTTTATCTTCAGATGCAATGTAATCACAATGAGGCAAAATCATCTTCCTATCCTCTGTCGCCTACCGTCCCATCCCAAGGGCTCAGGTGAGGCTCTCAGACCCTCCAACCTTGCTTGTCATCACGAGGCTGGCTCAGGGTCCAGCAGGTCCTCAGCTGTCGGTGCATGGTATCCGCACATGCTATCCACGCTGTGGAGGAAAGCACACTTGGAATCTGCTGGTGTCAACTGCACGTGTCTGGTGCACCCCTGGGTTCCTTGGCTGATGGAAGGGCAAACTCAGAAGTGGATTCTCATTAGGCCACATATCAAAGGCCTATTTGTGGAAACTGTGTGCTCAACCTTCTTCGTGTATTGGGAAGAAATAAACATTTACAGAATGTTGGAATGTGTGGAAAATGTCCTTAGTTGTGTGTTTATGGAAAACACTTGGCAAGTATTTGCTACAAATACTTCCTGGAGATGCTGTGAGTGAGAACCAGCAGGAAAATATAGGGGATGACAGAGAGCCAATTCCCATTGCAGAGGAAGGTCCCCTACCACACATGCCTGCTGCCTGAACTCTACCCTCAGGTTTCCTACAAAGGAGGCCCCAGGAATGCAGGTGGGTGAGCCAGCAGGGAGGCAAAGAGCTCAGCACTCCACAAGGAGTACAGAGAGCAAAACCACTGAACGTTTCCTAGGTGATAATGCCCCCAGGATTCCCTCCCTTCGGGTACAGTGGTTAGCCTTTCTGATTCCAAGTGCCCTGTTCCAGCTGGAAACATGCCCTAAACTCCCACTTTGTTTTCCTTGCCTGAAGCCTGGCCTCACTTCCTCGAGGATGCTTTTAGGTGAAAAGGGAACATTGGAAAACAAGAGACTCAAACCATTTATTTAGAGCAAGATGAATAGGGACATTTCTCTTAATTCCTCTCTAAGGCCTCTGAAGATTAGGATGGAGAAGGAAAAGGGGCCACATGCCAAAGCAATGGATGAGTATGGTTTTCCTAGGAAGCAACCCAGAGCAGATCCTTTGGAATGAAGCCAGCACCCTTCCTTCTGCCACATGAGGGACACACTGGTACCATGAGGAACACACTGGTACCGTAGAGTGACTGGTTTTTTCTGATTTCTCATCAGTCAACATAACAAACAGCACAAGGATTGAAATATTAGGGAGAACAATTATCTCAGAGGTTTATATACCCACAGACTACCTTTCTTCCCTTCATTTCAAAATTCTTTCTTTAAAAGAAAAAATAACAAGAAAGAAAGACACAAATCCAATGTGCTGAAGCTTGTCAAGGCACTGGCCAGATGCTGGCTCTGCTTCTGTTTGCATAGGTAGCCTCTCCCTCACAGCCTGGTCTCCAGCACCCCTCCCTCTGCCCAAGGCCTAACATCCTTCCACAGCAATTTTTATGCTGATTTACAAAGTTATTTCCTTTAAGAACATTTTTAGAAATGGAAAAGTTAAAGTTGAAAGATCTCAGCATTTTTGCCACTGAAAATATGTAGCTAAACCACCATCTAAGAAATGTGTGTCATTTCATGCTCCCCAAAGCAACACGGGAGAGTTTCCTATTAAATCATTTCACTGGCTCATCTGGACTTAGGATGGGTAAAGAAAATCCTGTGTGTCCCTGATACTATCCTCAGGTGGAGAAGGAACAGCCAGCAGGCCCAAAGGCTCTCCCAATCAGCACCACTGCTGCAAACCTGCGGCAAAGCCATCAGGCCCTCCCTTCCCCAGTGGTAGTGAGGGTGGGATTTGCCTGTAGGTGCCTACTGATATTCTGAGAGAACTGGTAAATCAGAGAGTGTCCCTCACTTAACTCTGTGACTGCTTAGCAATGTGAACTGGACCCTGGACTCACCTACCAAAATCAATCAGATCACTGCAGTTAATGCCTCGGATTCTCCATAGCTTGCTTACTGCTGAGAGGAGCAAGTAAGATGATGCATGAGAAGGCAGAGGCTCTAGAGGGATAGAGTAAGCTTCGTGCTGGAGCAAGTTAACCAGCAACTGCTTGATCTCCAAAAGGTCTGTAAGTCTGGAATTGTTGGTAGCTTGACATCAGCCATGATGGGACTATTTATGCTAGAGAAAGTGGCAAGTGCCCCATACTAAAGGCAGAATTTTTAAAGACATTTATTTTCACTTTCTTGAATTAGCTGTGAAATACATCACCACCAGAACCGCCTGGATCCAAAGTCCAAGTGTGCCATTTACTGTTTATTGTAATAAGGAACAAATTACATCACCTCTCTGACACCTGGTGCCCTCATCTGCAGAAGGGGTACAATAACAGTGTCTACTCTGGAGAGTGACTGTCAAGTCAAGAAGGTAATACGTGTAAAATGTTCATAAGGGTGCATGGCACACATTCATCACTCGATAAATTTTAGGGGTTCTTTTTGTTTCATTTTGTTTTGTTGTTTTTTGTTTGTTTTTTCTTATTGTCAGTTACAGAGTCCCAAGCTACCAGGCTATGAGTACAATTGACCCTTCTGCTAAAATAATTAACTAAACTTTGGTCTTCTTAGTTATTGGCTAATGCTGCTCATGTCTGCTCTTGTACATGCATATGACTTCACAATTTTAATAACTGAGACATTATATAAGGCTTAATACCACATGTAGCTCAAACCTTGGACATTTGATGGTCCCACCACTCATCACAGAGATTCCTTCCCTAGTAAGTTTCAGTTGTGATCCTTTGGTACTTGTCACTTAGGAACATTACAGATATCGAAGGGATGGAGGAAGGCAACACAGCACACCTTTCATCACATCAGGGATTCTACACAGCACATCCTTCATCATTCATTAATGAACCCAAGGATCAAATTAAATTAAATGATTCAATGATTGACAGCCAGAGCACAGGGCAAAAGAGACAGGCTCAAACATTTCATGATTAAGGAAGATAATGATTGGCTAATAAAACATAATATATAATTCCAAACTAATGCTATAAAAGGTAGTAACACAGAAATAAAAACAATGCAAGAGGAGTCTGAAGAATGGGATCTAAGGAATGGGATCTAAGTGGACAAGTGGTGGCTGGAAAAATGACAGGCAAAGGACCTGGGGTATGGGAGTATTATCTTCTGAATGGTCAGCCAGGCTGGCTTCTTTGACCTTAGTAATCACACATTTTAAAAAAGATATAAATGGCATGTACAGGCATCTCGAATTCTAATGTCCAAGTGTCAAAACTCCTGTTATAAAATAGCATTTAATAAATTAGCCAAAGAGAAGTTAGTTATTAGTGCTGTTGTATCTATCATTAAAATTGTTTCTCTTGCTTATTAAAATACAAGAAAATATTGTATATTATTTATGATTTATACTAAATTTTTGAATCTTGGATTTTACCAATGCAGGGGAAAAGTTGATAACATTAAGGTCAAAGTAAAAATAAAGTTACCTGACAATGTCAAACAGTTCTGGGTGCATCAGGTGTATCACACAGTACCTAAGGGGGAAGCTATTTTTAACTAATACAGTGGGACAGTTGGAAACATTATCACCTCAGTTTTATAATACTAATGCAAAATGCCTTCTGAGTTGGTAGGTGGATTGCTAATACTGGCTGGCCTCTAGTCACATAAATACAACTCAAAAATGAAAGTCAGCAGTGATTCACCCAAGTACAAGCATCAGCGTATCTGGGACAAGGCCATTTTGGGGCATACCAATATAGCTTCTAATTTCGTTTCCATTCCAGGGTGGCCAAAGCCAGAAGGGCAGCTGCAGCCTGGGAGGATAAGTGTGCTCCAGATAGAAATCCATTTCCATGGCTTCCTTCCTTGAGGTCAATCCTGCCAGAAGGCAGAGCACCAGAATCTGGCCTGGTCCAGTCACTCACTTGGTTCCAGCACTCATTTAACAAATGTGTTCTGAGAGCCTTCTGTGTGTCCAGCACTGCTCTGGGCAAGGGGGTGCAGCAGTGACTCAGCAGATGCTCCATGCCCCTCCACACCGGTGAGGGCCACCAGGAAATAGGGTAAACACAGAGCATGTAAAACAATGAACACTGGAGAAAAACGAAGGAGAGAAGGTGGAGAGAGAGCAAAGCGATGAAATTACAGCTATTTGGTAGCGCGGAAAGGCTGCACTGAGGGTGAAGGAAACGAGGACGTGAGCCACAGGGCTGCCTGGGGAACAGATCGGCAGGAGAGAAGCAAGTGACATGCCAGTGGCCACAGAGCACCTGCTACATTCAAGGACAGCCAGCGTGTTAAGGACTGAATTGCGGTCCCCTCCCCCGAATTCCCAAGGATGTGCTAATCCTTAGTATCCCAGTATGTAGTTATTGGGAAATCAGACCCTTAAAGGAGGACTTAACCTAAAACAAGGCATGAGGAAGGGATGCTAATCCAAGATGACTGGCATTTCTCTGCGGAGAGACACCTGGGATGTGAGTGGACAGAGGGAGGACTATGTGAGGATGCAGCCACTCCCAAGCCATCAGGGGTGATCTCAGGAGGAGCCAACCCTGCTGGCACCTTGATCTTGGACTTCCAGATTCAGAACAATGGCAAAATAAATATCTGTTGTTCAAGCCACACAGCCTTGGTTAGTTTGTCACAGAAGCTCTAGCTGACTAATACAAGGAGGTTTCTGTGGCTGGAGCTGAGGGGGAGAGGAGCAGAAGAATAAAGATGATAGGCACGGTATTGTAAAGTCTTACCAGGCCCCAGTGGGAGATGGGTGTCATGGGAGGGTAGTGAGCAGGGCAGTGACATGATCCACCCAGTTTTGGAAGAATCACCCTGGAATCTTAAAATTCTGGCTACCATTTTGAGAGCAGGCAAGGGGAGAAAAGGTGGAAGCAGGTAGAACAAAATAGGAGGTTATTACAGGAGAGAGATTTGATGGGCTGTATTGTTTTAGTTGTAGTATAGGTAGAAAAAAGAGTGCAGCTACGGATAAGAAGGTGGAATTAACATGACTTGCTTATAGAGGTTTGCTGGTAATTGGGTCTTAATAAGATGAGGAACAGAGATCTCAGAGTCACGGGGGTGGGGTGTCTGTCAAAGCAACCCATGCTCATTACTGTGAAACATCTAAGCAGAATCTCATGAGCAGGTCTAGCCATGTCTAGTTCCTGCAGAAGCGGGAGCCACTGCTATGAGGATATTATGAGTAATAAAATAATTGTTGAGTTAAAATGTTGAGCAATAATAGAAAAATATAAAATCAATAATCTAAGCTTCCACCTCAGCAAAGTAGAAAAATGAAGAATAAATTAAATCCAAAGCAAGCTGAATAAAGAAAGTAATAAAAACCAGAGTGCAAATCTATGAAATTAAAACTGGATATAATAGAGAAATATCAATGCAATTGAAAGCTAATTCTCTGAAGAGATTAGTAAAAGTGATAAACCTCTAGCCAGGCTAACAAAGAGAGAAGGGGTTGTGGGAAGGAGAATAGAGAGAGAGAGAGAGAGAGAGAGAGAATAGACAAATTACTACCACCAAAAATTCAAGAGGAGTCAGTATTACAGATCCTATGAACATGATAAAGGAATCTCATGAACAACTCTGTGCTCACAAAGATGATAACAGATTAAATGCACTAATTCCTCAGATGACATAATATACCAAAACTCAGAAAAGGAGATATACTCTGAATAATTCATATCTATTAAAGGAACTAAATCAATAATTAATAATCTCCCCAAACAGAAAGCATTGAGCCCAAATGATTTCTCTCGTATATTCTACCAACACTAAGGAATAAAATGATACTGATTCTCTGCAATCTATTCCAAAGGATGGACACAGAGGGACCACTTCCTAACTCATTCTAGGAGGCCAGCTATGCCTTAATACCAAAACCACACACATTACAAGAAAGGAAAACTGCGGATTAACAGCTCTTTGAACACAGCTGTAAAAATTTTCTACAAAATATTATTAAATATAATCCAACTATATATACAAAGAATGACACACCATGACAAAGAGCAATTTATTTTAAATATTCCAGGCTCACTTAACACTGGAAACATCAATTGATAAAATCCACTGTATCAACAGGTTCAAGATACAATATCAACAGATGCAGAAAGAGCATTTGAGAAAATTCAACACTGATTCACAATAAAGATCTCAGGAATTTTTATTCTTGAGAATTAAGAGGGGAACTTCCTTGGTAAAGAACATCTACAAAACACCAACAGCTCACATGATATTTGAAGCTGAGAAACTTGACTCCTTATCCCTAAGATTGGGATTGATGCTGGGATGTTCCCTCTTGTCACTCTTATTCAAAATCTTTCTGGTCATCCTGAGTAATGCAATACATTAGGAAGGGAAAATAAAAAGGGTACAGGGTGGGAAGGAACAAGTAAAACTGTCCTTGTTCACACATGACATGACTGTCCATATAAAAAATTCCAAAGAATCAATACAAAGACTCCAGGAATTAATAAGCAATTATGGGTAGGCTGTGGGACATGGGCTCATTAATGATAACAAAGGTACTACATTAAGACAAGATGTCCATAACAGGGGACACCGTGTGGGAGAAGGGCGAGAAGGGATATAGGGGAGATCTCTGCACTTTATGCTTAACTTTGCAATACACCTAAAATTGTTCTAAAACATTACAGAGGCCAGAAGACCTATAACCTCTGGAGGAGAGAGGATTCCCAGAAACCTTTCCTTTGCAAAGGAATAGGCAAATGTAAGCTGCTGTTCTGTGAACCCCTGCGCTAAGACATGGTTCAGCAATCCGTGCACAGGATGAGGGAGGAGTCACCGCACACTTCCAGCATGCAGCTCAGAGCTCTGTACTGCTAAGGTGGAAGAAGCACATCGAGGTGAAAGCTTGATCAGGTTACAGAGGAAAAAAGGTGGGCTGCCCTCCAGGCAGGTACTCAAAACAAATTTGATCTGGATAACACTGCCAGGCATAAGAATGGACAATGTGAACTAAATCTGGAGAACCACTCTGGAGAAATAAGATCTTAGTAACTAGGTCTAAGACAGGGTAACCACAATAGCAACTGTTGGCAGAAGGCCTGGTAGGAACTTCAGTGAGGGGGTCATCCACACATGAGCCTTCTCAAGTTTTTAATCATATAATTCACCTTGGCCTTGGGTTTACTATGCATCAACTGCATATAGTTCATTATATCACTGGATTTCATTTTTTTTTTTTTCCTTAACCAATCCAACATTGTTTTAAAGTCTGCAGTCTTGGTTGTTGGTTTTCTCTCTTTTTGTTTTGTTTTGTTTCGTTTCTGGTGTTGGGAGTTGAACTCACACCTTGCACATGCTCCACCACTGAGTTGCACCCCCGACCAAACCCAGTGTGTTTAGCATTTAAATAATAGCAAGAGTTTTCAGAGAAAGCTAAGTGAAAATTTCTAAACCTGATGCCCACTTTGGGCTCGTACTGTGAAAAACTAAAACAGGGAACTACCAGGTCTGAGACCTGCTTCAGATTGCACTTACTGAATCCAGTACCAAGAGAAGGCAGGTGAGGAGGGCAGGTGGTGGGATCACAGCCTGCACCCTGAGACATCCAGCAGTCTGCTGTGTGTGGAGTCTGCCCGCCCTCCCTGGGATATGATGAGTTTTCTGAAATAACACTAAGCCCATGTTTAACAGTGATCTCATCCTTAGGCCTGAAGCATTCCATTCAAATCGTTGGCTTTGGAAGTCAGAAATTGTGCCTTCCAACTCAATTAGTAAATCTAATCACATATATTCACACTCTCAAGGGATCCCGATTGTTTGGCAGTAACAGCTTGGTTATTCACAATCAACGAAATTAATGCTGCTATTTTTAAAACATGGGGGAAAAAACTGTACATAAAAACAAGCCTCCAAGCTGTGGACCTTGGTCAAAGAAAGAATAAAAATAAAAGCCAGGAATAAACTATTTAAATGAATTATTAGACAAAGAATCATTTAAAAAGTCCCAATGAGGCTGTGCGGGGTGGTCCTTGTTATTCTAAACTTAATCTTTGCTCCACATCACCTAGAAGGAAAATGTCACTCAAATAAAAAAGGTTCCTTTACACCAAACTCTGTGTTTAACTGGCAACATATAATTTTATTAAAAAAAAAAAATTAGGAGCAATTGCTGCTGAAGCTGTTTCAGGGACAAGGGGAGGGGAAGATCTGTCAGCACTATGGGAACAAAAAAATGATGTGCCACCAAGCTTCATTCCCATCATTTGCTTCATAGTTAAGTTTAATTACACATTACACACTGTCCTGTAATTATGCCACTTGGGAAACTGCCAATTTCCCCCTTGAAATGTTAAAAGTTCCTTAATTTACTTTGAAGACTCAGCATCGCCTCCACCAGTACCCTGTCTTGGTGCATAGGACTCTTTTGACACATGCCGGACAGCAAGGGACCCATTTGGTGGTCTGAAACCACAGGGCAGAGGACTGATGGTACTCAGAGCTCCCGGGACTGGACCCTGAATTTATGATAAGATCAGGTGACTCTTCTTTCTTTGAAATTTACAACAAGAGAAATTAAGAAATATGCCTTTTCCTTTTGTCTTAGGAGATTGGAATTAAAGTCCTTCATTCTCAGCAAGGAAATAAGCATCCAACACACAATGAAGTATCCAGTCTCTGAAGTTTACAACTGGGATGGAAATACAACAAATATACACATAAAACCCCAGAAGACTATACGTCTACCCAGGACCACTTTATAGACTAGCAAAGAGAGATGTCAATCAAAACATTCTACGTGCTGCTGATGTACTCAGGACTTCGCAAATGACTGCAGACCACCAGTATAGATGCCCACTTACTCACGGATTATCTCAAGCATCAAGCAGATAACTAGAATTCAAGAAGCAGTCAGTATAATAAGGAGTCTGGAGCTAATTTCGAACACAATGTGTGCCCTGCCTACAGGAGATGCAAATTCACTTTCCTTTTAAAACTATTGGCCAGTGGAGCAAAGTACATCTGTAGGATTCCTTTGAAATGTGATTGCAACCTCCATATGCATCTACAAGCCCCTAAAAGGAATAGGACATGGACAAATAAAGTAGACCACCTGGACATCCAATTCAGCTCTAGCACATCCTTAGTTGTATGACCTTGGGTAAGCCACTCAACCACTCTGTGTGTCAGTTTCTTCAACTGTAAAATGAAAATACTAACAGTGCCCACTTCTAATGAAAGTGTTTAGCACAGTTGTTGTCTCATAACCAGTTCCAAATGTGTTTGCTGTTATAATTATGCTTGTGCTTTTTTTTGACACAAGAGGAAGAAAAACTTAAAAAGAGATTTCCTCAAATGACTTTGGACTTGAGGTAGGCCTCAATAGACAAGGCAGAGAGATCTATAGGCTGGAAGAAAGGGCTCAGAGGTTACCTGATCTCCCTGTACCTGGGGGTACTGAAGGGAAGATCACAAATAATGCATGTTAATAATGTGTGTTAAGTACTCAGAGTAAGGCCTCAAAAGACGCTAGTTCTTCTCATACTAGGACAACTTGTAACATTTCTAGAGGTTTCTGCCTCAAGAATTAGGCCTCTTTGACCCAGCCATGAGTGTGGGTCCAACCAAGATTTCTCTCAATGATTTGAAGAAGTTTGTATACTATGTATGCATCATAAGGAGGAAGAACCCACTTAAAGTTTTGAAATAATATAAACATGCTCTAAATTTTTCATCTGTTGGGGGAGGATAGCTTTAGTGAAAGAACCTTGAGAAAGTCATTCTTAGGTAGAAATATCCATCTTTTTCCAAGTGTCATTTACTTGACATATTATAAATATTTCTATCTTGACTTGATATTCTGTTAGAAACATATACATGCCCTGGATCACAACAGCTTGAAACTAAAGTAATTAATCTTATTTTTAAAGACATTTCTATGTTTCCCTTTCAGAAAATTCATTATCTTCTATTACAGGCACCCAGAATACAGAGTTATCACAACAGGAGGAAATGGGAAATGCTAGTCGTAAATTATGAGGGACCACGAAGCAAGAATTGCAGAGTACATCACCAAATTGCATACATTGATTATGTGAATTGTTTTTGTATACCAATTATACCTCAATAAAGAAAGAATTGCAGGGGATGTAAAGAACATGCCGTTTCCAGGATTTACTTTTTCATTTTGTTCCTGGAAGGCTCCAGATTTTATAAATTCTGTTGGGTAACAGCTTTGTTGGGTAAGATTTTCTAAATCAGCTGGGTAGCTGTTTTATTAAGAAAACCTTTAGGCTGGGGGTGTAGCTCAGTGGTAAAGCACTTGCCCAACATGAGGAAGGTCTTGAGTGCTAAAGGACTGGAAAAAGAAAATGTGAGAGAGAGAGAGAGAGAGAGAGAGAGAGAGAGAGAGAGAGAGAGAGAGAGAGAGAGAGAAGAAAACCTTTATTTATGACATGGCACCATGAGAAATAAAACCATTCTGTTCCACTGACCAACCACCAGAATGTCTGCCTAGGAAGTGATGCCATTGTTTAAAATCAGGTCACTGGGAAAGGAAGCAAGTCCTGAGCGAATCTGATTAAAAAATAAAATAATTTATAAAATGGCAAAATATTTACCATTTTGATATATTATGAAAAACTGGGAAAAAAAGTATCAAGCAAAAATTTGAGGATTCATTAGAGGTGCCCCGTATGGATCCCATCTGACAATCCAAAAGGAAACAAGGAATCCTCATTAAAACAAAACAAAACAAAATAAAAAACTGTCACTCTCTTTCATTGCTTGTTTTTCAGACCCTATCTTTCTTCTTCACCACATCCTCTCTGCATGGCCCCAGTGCTTGGTAGTGTTTGATAATATTTCCTGAATGAGTCAACAAATAAATGATTGTGAATGTTAAAGAGATTTTCCTTCCTTCAGTTAGATGCTATTTTTAGCATCCAAGAAGCTGGACTATTTTTGTTTTCTGTATATTTTTTAATCCTCTGAAAAAGATACAAGCAATAATAGAACCATCTCATTTGCATGCATTTGGCTTTTATTGCTGCACATTAAAAGTTTATCTGAATTTTCTAGGGTCTGAGATTAATGCACAGCATGCTTCTGTCTGGCTGGAATGCCAAGAGGGGGGGCAGATGACTGGCAATAGTTTCTGAAGGTCTGGAATGCTGCTGCATGCTCCTTCTCATGTCACTAGTTTGAATTGAAAGACCACAGCTGAAATCTAGAAAGCTCTGCAATGATACCTTCACTAGGCTCATTTATTCCTTTAAATGACATTGTTCAAGTGTCAATCAAATATTTGGTGATACAGTGGTATACAGGAAAGAGACAACCTCCGTCTTCAAAGGATTTACAACCTAATAAAGACAATTTGATACTGTCTATAAGGTTTGTAATAAAAAGAGGGAAGACACAGCCTTTCAATTTTAGAAACTGCTTCCTGACCAGGATGGATTTATAAAGATCATAACTGAGTACAACCCCTTGTCTGATGGTTCTGTGAACGTCCCATCTAATCATCGTCTCTGACTCTGTCCCCTTTCCATGTCAGGAGGGACAGCACTGCTGTCTGCATCACACTCAACATGGGACAGGAGGCTATAGAACTGAAAATAACTTGAGATTTACATCCAAAGACGTGAGTTTGAATTGTGCTTGTCTACTGGTTGTTTGACAGAGTGGAACTCTGTACCTCTCTAGGTGTCAGCTTCTGAACCTATAAAATGATGATAGCAATGCATATTTCCCGGGGTTTCGAGAAGACTGAGCTAATCTCTGCATCCTGGCTTGCATGATCTAACCTGTACTAGGCATTCATTTTCTCTAATCAAACAGGAAGTTGGATATTAGCATCAAGAATTACTTTGTCTGAAACCACCCTTTCTGTCAGTTGTAGCCTCTTCCTTAGGTGCCTTTTATAAACCCCATTCCACCTGAGCCCTGGTATCCTACCTTTGGGAGTCTTAAGTTTCCTTGCCTTACTTCCTGCTTTGTGGTTGAAACTTGGCTACCACAGTGACTAGCACACTGTGGATTGCCATGGATAGGAGGAGCACAGAATCAAAATATGCAACACACAAAATATGCAACAGCTTCTTTCTGCTACCTTGTCTCTGAAATACTAACAGCAGGAACACAGAAGTGAGACAATCTTCCGCCTGTCTCCTCATAGAAGAGAGCCTAATACCTATCGCTCCCTTCGTGGGGAGAGCTGGGGAGTGAAGCATCCCCAGAACAAGAGCAATTATGCCCAGAGTAAATAAGACTCAGAAGTCTGAAATCATGCAGTGCCTCCAGATTTTATCCATGCACAGTGGGATGCTCAGATTTGCTATTCCTCCTCATGTTCTGTGCCCGTCCAAGTGTGGGGTAATTCAATTACATCCACAGCTTTCATTAGTACATAGTTACAAAAGTTGATTCAATATTACATAAGAAAGCAAGCCATCCATCAGGAAACACATGTGGCAAAAATATACCTTTATAACTGCTATAAGGAATGAAGGCCATTATTCTCAGATGATTCAAAAAAAATCATTGGCAAGAGACCACATAAATAATACTAAAGAAACTCCTTACTTGCTTAATTAACAAGAAATTATTGAAAGTTGCTATGTGCCAGGGTCTAGCTATATAGATGACCTTAGATGCCTGCTCACAAGGAGTTTATAATCAATTAGGAGAGACAGAAGATAAATTCATTTAAAGCTAGAAAAGATTATAGGAATGAAATTGTCATGTGTGCAGGGTGTAAAGAGAGTCGATAATGTCATTTGTGTAGAAGGCCAGGAAGGTTTGTGCAGAGGGATGAGCTTTGCTTGAGGGTTGTTCAATAGGCAGATGGTGTGGGAGGGGCATTTGGGCACAAAGAAAAGTGACTGTAAAGAACAGGCAGTGGGGAACTGCCTGGCTAGCTTGCTGTCCGCCATCGTTTTGTAGGGACGAACGAGTTCATGGCAGTATGGAAGACAGAGAAGACAGAAAGAGGGGTAGGAAGGGAGAAATAAAGCCACAGAGATGGGTTGTGGCCCAGGGATGGAACCCGAAGAATTCCGAAATATGTTTAGAAAGATCATCCTAGCAGCTGGCTTGGAAGGTGGTCTGAAAGTATCAGACTTTGGCAAGGAAGTCATTAGGATCAAATGCAATGCTGCAGATGAACGGATTGGAGGGAACAAGAATGTTTAAGGAGGTGGAATAGATGACATCACTGCTCATCTATTCCTTCAAGCCAGAAATCTCCCTCTTGGTTGGAGATAGTCCAGTTTAATTTAGCCCCAACCAAATGGCTTCTCTCCATGTCCATGCCCACTGCCCTGGTTCAGATTACTTTCATTTCTCTACAATTTCTCCAATTTTATTTTTGCCTCTATTCTGGATTTCTCATGTTGGTTTTCTAATGAAAGAAGGATTTTTCTAAACTTAATTATCATCTTTACTTAAAACATTTCAGAAATCCTCCACTGTCTGTAAGTCCAAACAGGCACCTTGATATGGCTTCAAATGTCCATGATGAACTATCCCACCTTTACCTCTGAAGTCCTGATCACCTACCCACTCCCATCTTAGTGGCCCTATGCTAGCTGGCTTCCCAAGCCCACACCCTTACACCTTCACTCACAGGCTTCCCTCCACTGGGGGTATTCTTCAGGCTTTTCCCTTCACCTATTCAACTAGAATTATCCAACAGTTCTCAGCCTGGACACCACTTCCTCCAGAAAGCTTTCCTGATCTGATCCTCATAGCTGTCTGTGTTGGTGACTCTCCTCTGTCCATTGTCCTCTTCCCAAACAAGATACACTGCAAATGACTTGGAAACTGCCTGGTCTTTGATGTTTCACCCCCACCCCACCTGTACCTGTCTGTCATTTCCATCTCTAGGCAGTAGATTTTACCATGTCAGAACCATGAGTAAACTGCTCCTCCATCATCCAGCTCACTGCTGGGGTGCAGTGTGAAGAGCAAGGGATATGTGTGTGTGTGTGTGTGTGTGTGTGTGTGTGTGTGTGTGTGTGTGTGTGTGTTGTATGTGATACAATTTCTCTTTTAAAAAATTTCAACTATAAATCTGCCTGGTAAAGAAAGTAAATGGTGAGACTGTAGAGATTCAGAGTAAATGTTTATCAAATGAACACATAAATAACAAATGAGTACCTGCATTCATACAGAGGATGTACCTTGTCAGGAAAAAAAGAGAGTAATTTTATCAAAATGCAAACTTAAAAAAACCCCACTTTATGTTTCAGAAGAGACCATTCCATTCATAGATCAAAACTTAAAGCACTGTCAGGGATCACTGTTTTCATTATCTACAGTACTAGTGCTTTATCATTGGGGTGTTTATCTTCATAGTCACAAGAAAACTCTCTTGCAGAAAACCTCTAATTTTATACAAGCCACTAATGACATCATTCATGGAAAGAACTTTAGCTTTCTATCCAGTAGTTAATGCTCCAGCAGTTAATGCCTTAATCTGTGTCAGATAAGACACAGAAAACATCAAGGAAGGATAACTTTTGAGGGAGAAAAAAAGACATCCTAGGTATAGCAATGTCTAACTAATAAATAAAAGTGCATACGAATAAAAAGGGTCACACTTTTCCTTACACATAGGTTTTTCTTTTAAGTCTCTATTGGATATAAAGTTCCTTTCAGGTTGTCATGGTATTAATTTCACTTATAGCAGTTAGAAAACTCACTGAAGAAAACAGGCTTAAAACATTAAACGGCTTTTCATGAGACATATGCTCCTTATGCAATTAACAATACATTCAGCATCAATAAACTCTAATTTTAGAGACATTCATCTGCAAACATTAATCAGTTGATGGTAAATTCAATTTCTACTTGACTTCTGTTTTTCACGCTCAATTCTCCAAGGATATATACTACATAGTATCTCAAAAAGTACTAATTTACTTACTATGAAACAGATTGAATTCCTAGAAAATCTCTGTGTAATAAATATATACACATATAAGTCAAATCAAAGTTGTATGAGAAAATAATTTTCTTAGGGAAGACTGTGTTATTGACCCAGCACTTTCAAAGAACCAAACCTTTCAGAGATGTGACCATAAATTCCTCCATATCATCAAACTGAAAACAATATTTCAGAATAGTTCAAAGCTTCCCAAATTGCATATATAGAAAATCACATAAATTAAAAATATACTGCCTACAAAGAACATGGAGACCTGACATGACTTTATTCAAGGGGGTCACTGACAGGGGGCATAATTTTTCTCTGTGCAGACTGTCCCACATAGTACAGGTTTGGCCAGTAGCTCCCTACCAGAACTCCTGACAACTAAGAAACGTGCCCCCACATTTTCAAAAGCCCTTTGGAGGAATACTGTCCCAGCTGAGAGCTCCCTTATTTGCAGAAGAAATTGTAGCCCAGACAAAAGGAATTTCCTGCATCAATATCACTAGAAAATGACAGTGCCGTCTCTCGAGCCCAGGTCTCTGGGATGTCAGAGCCACGGAGACCAGCAGAGAATGTCAAAGTAAAGGATATGCTCTGATGGGACTTTCGGTTCAGCCTTAGACTTCCGGCCTTAGGTAACTTATTCATCAAATATTTTCTAAGTTAATATCTATTCATCATACCAATTACTTGCCAACCCCCTTGTCCTATTTATTCATATCTCTCCCTGATCTCAATCTTGGACCTACCCTACCCTAACTGCACCTGGGCTCTTCTCTCTGGAGATGAGAGAGAGGGCATCATGAACCCAGAGCTCCAATTGTGCAATCCTGAGGGACAAGCTTTCTATGTCACTGTCACCTAACACTCCCCATTTATTCCATAGGACACTGTCCAATCAGCAGGTGGCATCTTCTATATGAAAGAGAAAACAGAGGACTCCACTTCCTTTTGTCTCTCCACCAACTAATCTAACTTAGTAGCTGGAGTCTCACTAGTCAGCTATGAAATGTGAGAGAAGGCATTTCTCTTATTTCCCTCTCTCTCCCATTTTTCTCTTTCCTTTTGCTTATTTTATTGTAGTTCCAGCATTTGACTGAACAGAAGCCATGTGCCAGTGACAATTCTGGGTTTTTACCAACTTATAAGGAATCTCCACTAAACTGGAGGTCGTGTAGGTTTTGTGTAAATAGTTCATTTCTGTTCCTTGTTATTTAAGAGTTTTGTCATAATCCAGTATCAGAGTATATAAAAGGCTTCCAAGTACCTTTTTTTAAACATCACTATGTGGAAACAATTTTAAGTCAAAAATTCCTTTTTCAGACCCCCTGATCCATTTCATCAAGTTTTAATTTTGTAGTTTACCAAGTGAAGAAAGACAAAACTCTGGGATCACTCTTCTAAAGGTAACCCCTTCTGTATTTGTAGGTTTAAAATTAAAATTCAGTAGTAAACTTACAGTAACTAAAAGGGGCTTGCATGCTTACCCGGATGTATGCATCCTGGTGGTGCTTAGCAAAGTAGAGCATATTGTCTAGAGCCAACATTCCAGGAGGAGTCTGCGTAAAATCCATGGCAGGGTTGACATGATTCTGTGATGAAAACAAAATGTTGCATGAGATTATTATTTTTTATTTTTGCTTTCCAAGAACTTATTTAAAAAACATTTTTGAGGCTGCATTAATATTTTAACATTTTTTAATCCTGAAATTTCATACAAGTTAATATTTATAATTTGAATACAAAAGGTTTTCATGGGCTATAAGCATGATATACATGTAAACTTTACTATGTTTTTATTACTGCATTAAAATTATACATAACCGTGGGATTCACTGTGACACATTCATATATGCACGTAACGTAATTTACTCCAATTCATTCCCCAGTGTTTCGTTTTCCTGCTCTGCATTCCTCCCCTTGTCCCCCTTCTTGTACTCTTCTAGTATTTCTTTTATTTGTTTACATGTATATTTTTTCATCATTGCATTATAATTAAACATAAAAGTGGGATTCTTTGTGCATATTTATACATGCATATGTTAGCAGACTTCACCAACCACCAGGGAATTGGTTTCCCTCCTCAGGACAAAAGTACCATAAGGCAAGCTCCAAATAATCAAATAAGATAGTGTTTTCTATCTCCTTGTAAGCCTACCAGAACTGGAAAAGGGACTTCTCCCTGCTCTACAGGTTCAGCAAAACCAGTTTTAATATTCAGGGTTAAGAGACCCAGCTGCAGCTGAAAATGTAAGCTTATTCATAGACATGTAACATTGTGAGAAAAAGAAAAAAAAACATAAAAATTACATTTCTGGTAGGTATACTGAAGTGAAACTGACAGTATTTGGGGGAAAAGACCTGGATAAAGCCATGTGTCTGCCACTTATCCCAGAAACTGACTCCAGGAAGCACTACGTATGAGCACCTTAACTTCCTCACTCTCATGTGTGAGGTTAAGTATGGCCACACCTGGCCATGGGCTTTGGGAGCTGTCCAAGGTTACACAGTCCACAGGCCTCTAAGTACAAGACACTGAATGCAATTCAAGTGTCCACAAGGTCCCAACATCCACCTGCTCCCAGAGAGCACATCTGGTATTATGGTCACCACAGACAGCACGATGACATAATAGTTACAAATATGCCTAACTGGGAAGCAGGCCTGGCTGACCTAAATTCTCCATATACTTGAGATGATCCAATAAATAAATAACACAATGACTCTTTTGTGTGTGTTGGTGGGGTGGGGGGGGTGCTTACCAGGGATTGAACTCAGGGGCACTCAACCACTGAGCCACATCCCCTGCCCTATTTTGTATTTTATTTAAAGACAGGGTCTCACTGAGTTGCTCAGCACCTCACTTTTGCTGAAGCTGACTCTGAACTCACCATCCTCCTGCCTCCGGCTCTCAAGCAGTTGGGATCACAGGCGAGTGCCATGGCACCTTGCACAATGACACTTATTTAGATACCAAATCACTCTACACATTAGTCACTGAAAATAATCACTAAGCACTGTCTTGAAAATGTAGATCTAAATGGGGAATGATTTAAGAAAAAGCATGGGTTTTTTTCCCATGTTAAAAGATGAAGAGAATTTTGAAGACAATTGCCGTATAGAAACACTACTGTTTTTATTAGTGCATTATAGTTATACCTAATAGTGGGGTCCCTCTTGATATAATCATACATACATGAATATAATGTGCTCCATTCAGGCCCCAGGGCTTCTTTCCCTTACCTCCTGCCTCACTCTATTCCCCTTCCTCTGCTCTACTGATCCTTTTTCTATTTATGTATTTGTTTTTATTTTAGATATACAAAAAAGTAGGAGTCACTGTGGTATATTCTTATATGTAAATAGCACAACTTTTTCAATTTGATTCCTCAGTTCTTCCTTTTTTCCATCCTTCTTCCTTTGCCCTCAATCCTCTTTATATACTCCAATGATCTACCCTCTATTTTTGTGGAATCACAAAACTATCCCCCAATCCCCACTTTTTTCCTTAATTTTTCTCTAACTTCCACACATGAGAGAAAACATTTGATCCTTCATTTTGTGAAGCTGGCTTATTTCACTTAGCATGATGTTCTCCGGTTCCATTCACTTACTAGTAAATACCACAATTTCACTCTTCTTTATGACTGAGAAACACTTCACTCTGTGTGTGTATGAGATACATACACACACATTTATATAGTTATAGCAGCACAACTCACAATAGCCAAATTACAGAACCAGCCCAGTGCCCATCACCAGATGAATGGATTAAGAAAATGTAAGATACACTCACACACACACACACACACACACACACGTTATAAATATTGATGTGTCTGTATCACTATAATATGCTGATTTTAGTTCTTCTGGATACATACCAAGGAGAGGTTTACTGGGTCATGTGGTGATTCTATTCCTAGTCTTTTGACACTGCTGATTTTTGCGTGTTGATTTTGTACCCTTCAACTTCACTGAATTTATTTAGTAATGTGAACAACTTTATTTAGGTGGGGTCCTTAGGGTTTTCTACAAAAGATCATGTATCTGCAAACAGAAAATTTGGTTTCCATTTTCCAATTTGTCTGACATTCATTTCTTTCTCTTGTCTAATTACTCTAGCTAGTTCTTTCTGTCCTATATTGAATAGAAGTTGTGAAAATGGGCATCTTACTCAGCCACAAAAATGATGACTATGTGAATAACGCATTTGTTTAATTAGCTACATTTAGCCATTCTACAATATATATATTTCAAAGCACCAAGTTGTACGTGATAAAATCATACATTACCTGTTGATACAAAAATTTAAAATAATTTAAGTGCCTAAGGATTATTAAAGAAAACAGCTTTTAACTTATGACCCAAACAACTTGAACGAAAAGACATATTTATATTTGACCCTGAAAACTTTCTAATTTGATTCTAGTTTGAATCGCTGTTTTGCTGAAGAAAATGGTGTTAACAGTAATTTTTTTCTAATTCTGGTACAGGAAGGCCTTTTAATTCCCTTGTTCAAGGTTCAATCCACCTACACTTTTCTACATTATTCAAGAGTACATCAGTTTAGTCTTTACTGAGCTGCTTTGAAATTTTGTTTATGAGCTAATGAACAACATCTAAAACCATGAAAGAGTGGTACTGCCTACTGGCCAGAGTTCCAGTGCCAAAACATCCCTATTCATCACGTCTATTTAAGTAGGTTGTGTCACTGCAGTGATTTGAATATTTTATTTTAACATTTTATCCTGATTCATTTGTTAAAATGTTGGAAGTTTTTAAAATACCAAAGTACTACTGCCAATAAGAAAGATAGAGCTCATAAAATACATATAATTGTAACAAAAATGAAAATCAATTTGTATGTCAAATGCAGTGCAGTTCAGTCTTAATTTGACATTCATTGGAGTAAGAGGGTCTAACTCACATTCAAGAGTAGGGAAAAGAAAAAAAAAAATCAAAGAACTGGAAATAAATGACCAAAGATTTAGTCAAAAGAATAAATTGTACTTAAAGATTTTATATTTTCAGCTATTTATCAAGGAATAGTGGAACTTTCCCCATTTGTGTGTAACAAAGTCATAAATTGAAGACTTTGCTACATTAGATTTTCATGAACATAAGTAACATAAAAAAGGTTGCTATTTGGTCAGTATATTCTGGGAACTAGAACTATCATGTACTTTCATATATTAAGTCTCAAAACACCACTGATTAATAGGTACTCTTGTTATCTCAGGAAACTGTGGCTCGGAGACTCAGAAGCCTGCCCTGAACCTCAAACCTTGGCTTTGGCTGAGCAGGCAATGTCCTCTTTGGACAGTACATCTTTGGACAGCGATCTTTTGTTCCAACCTTTTCCCTCCTGCCAGTTTAGAAGCTGAGTGCCTTTGCTTTGGTATTCCTAGCATTTAGACTTCACATAGATGGAGAAAATTTTATTTGACAAAAACGTAGACTAAGTAATGTTACCTTCCACACAGCATGAGCCAACAAAGAAGAGTGAGCCAGATATAAAAGAAAAAAAATGACATTTATTTCAGATCTATTTCTATTATTGGTCTATGAGTCTATTTCAAAACTAACCCAGAAGAGTAAATCAAGTCAAAAAATTAATTTCCCTGAATCTAATTTCAATAAGCCTCTAAAACTATATGTTAGTGAAGACGACCAGGGAGAAGATGCCCACAGCTCCAGAATCGCCCTTCAATCTTGCTTGAATTTTGCACTCAGGATCCCCTGGAAGCCTCCTTCTATCAATCAGATCCTTCCTGAGGCATGTACTGTGGGTATCAAATAGGAAACTGTTGTTTTCAAAAGATCCTTACAATTAAAAAAACAATGTACAGTTGATTCTTTATATACATAGAGGATTGTTCCAGGATCCTCTATGGGTACCAACATCTTGAGATTCCCTATATAAAATAATATAGTATTTTCATATAATCTACACTCATCCTCAGTATACTTTAAATCACCTCTACATTACTTATAATACCTAATATGATGTAAATGCTATGTAGCTAGTTGTTACTCTATAATGTTTGAGTAATCCTTAAGCAAAAAGTCTGTACATGTTCAGTACAGTTACAATTTTTAAAAATATTTTCCATCCACAATTGGTTCAATGTGTGAATAAGGAACCCAGAGATATGAAGGGTGAACTGTAATTGATTTTTAGCAATCTCCTAAGAATTGGCAAATCATCCTAGTAAAATAACACCTACTATGTGCAGGTATTGTGCAAGGTTCTAGCATATGCTAGCTCTTTCTCCTCACAAACCCCTCACTAGGTCAATGCTAGCACAATTTTCTTTGACAAGAAAGAACTTGAGGACCTGAGAATTTGGTTAACTAGTCCAAAGTTTCAGAAACAGTATGGATCAAACCCAGAAGGTGAACTCAGAGCACAGGCATTGGGGAAGAACCGTGTAGTATCAAGTTGCTGACCAATCTGACCTTGCTGCAGATTTCACAAAGATGTCCAGCGCAAGTCCCCAGTTGTTGGAGTCCTCCTCAGTCAACATTATTCCCTCAGGCAGAAAGGAACCACAATCCATCCCATTTAATAAAAGCTATAATTTCTCCACCCTTCTCAGACATTATAACAGACCTAAGTCTCGCTTGTGTTCAATGAACCATGTCCTAATTGTCTTCAACAAATAGGCTCTTCCTAAACAAAAGGCAATTAGAAAATTGCTTTTGATTTTCAATGATTTACTCTAAATTATGAAGCATCATTTTGTAGTTAGGGGAGAACTATGTCCTTCCTTCCTCCCTCTCTCTCTCTCTCTCTCTCTCTCTCTCTCTCTCTCTCTCTCTCCTCCCCACCCCCAGGTATCATTTTATCATTTTCCCAGCATCTCTCCCCTAGAAATGATTGCTTTGTTTTCTTGGTTTTAATAGCTAGTGAAATAACTTTATAACCACGGATGTTTGATAATGGAAAAAGGAAACGAATTACAGGCCCAAATATCTGAAAGCTTTCTGTACTGTGACAAAAATACTCTGAGAACCGGCAAGGCCAGGAGCTCCCCCACTCCTTTCTTATTTATGAGATGCTCTGGGTACAGATTTATTTTCTTTTCTTGTTCCATGTTATTTTTTTCCACCTGTCTTGAAATGGAAGCTGCAAGAGCTTTGATAAATGGCTTGAAATTTCCCCTTGTTTTACTGCAAAGCCTGTGTACCTCTGTACATCCTTCTGAAATGTCATTTGTTAGTTCCTGTAGAAGCGCTGCTCTGTGAATCACAGAGGACAGCTCTCAGCCCCTAGAGAGAAGGGAAACGGCTGCTTCCCTTTCCAAAGCGCCAGAGTTTGTCACTTTGGGTACATGGTACCAAGCAGCTGAAGATACCATGAGTTATTTTACAGGAAGCACCCTATGTGCAGTTTGGTATCTAGTTCTTGGAGATCAGTTTTTCTCCTGTTACTCACAGGCCAGTTTTTCAGTTGAATTATTTCAACTATACATTCAAGGGAAGGTTTAAGCTCTAAAACATAATATCCCTAAATCTCCTCTGGGCCCATACACCAACAGCCATTGGAGAGGAAGGTGCATCATAAATACAACCAAGGCCAATCCCTTACTATATAGACAAAAAAAACCAAACCTGTGGTGGAGAACAGCAGTGTTGAACCTTGAGCAGGCACCCAAACCTCTAGGGGCTGTTAGAGCAACACTTGCTGGCCCCACTTCTGGACTCTCTGATTTCTTAGGTCTGGGGTGGGCTCCAAAAATTTACACCTCTAAAAAATTCCTAGGTGAAGCAGATGCTGCTAGTTGGGGACTGCATTTTGAGACCCAGTGAAGGACAGAATGGCTCATGTCTAATAACACAGGTAATAAATACCAGGAGATCCAGAACCTAGATCTACCAACTTCTTGAATCTCATGCAGCATCCATTTCATCACACTTTAATTCACTGGTTAAATATTAAGTACACATGCTGCTCAGCTGCTTTGTGTTTAGCCCTCTCATTGATGAAACAAACTTCTTTATTCCAAAAAGGGAATCATAATTTAGAAGCCTCTTGCTTATCCTGTTGCTCAAATTTTTAACTAAAATACTATGTATTAGCACCTCCACAGGAAGCTGTAATCTGTCAATATTTTCTACTCTTGAGTGCTTCCTGGTTGGGGAAGTGGAGCTGGCACTAGTCTGAATGATTTTTAAATGATCTGTGTTTTTCAATTATCAATGCCATGCTAGTCCTTCATTAGTGTGGATAATAAAGAGATGATTACAATAATGCCTGCCAGATGGCAGATCGTGGGGAAAACCTTTGAGGATTTAGGAGTTAATATTTGTGCAATATGAGTGCCTACATTTGTTGAACAAATATAGCATTAAAAGGAACCTTTAAAACAGATCACATTGAGTGAATATTCATTTCATTTACCAAAAAAAAAAAACAAAACAAAACAACAACAACAAAAAAAAACCATTTGAGGATGTTTCAGGAGACTGGCAGCTTAAAATAATGTTCTCCAAGGGGAAGGACAGCCAGCTAGGTGCTCTGTTATCCATACATGGAATGTGTTCCCTCTCACCTTCCCAGCCAGGAGAAATGAGTGTGATGGTGCTTTGACAAGCTCCCAAGTACAGCAGTTCTCTACCTTGGAGGCAACTAAAAATTCTCTGGGGAGTTCTTAAAAATCTTAATGTTGAGCTGGGGTGTAGCTCAGTTGGTAGAGTGCTTGCCTCGCAAGCACAAGGCCCTGGGTTCAATCCCCAGCAACACACACACACACACACACAAAAAAAAAAAAAAAAAAAAAAAAAAAAAAAAAATCTAAATGTCCAGGCTGTATCTCAAATTGGTTAAATGACACCCTGCAGCTGGGAGCCAAGCAACTGGATTCCTTTGTGCTGTTGTTTTGTTCTGGGGATTGAACCCAGGGGTGCTTAACCACTGAACCACATCCCCAGCCCATTTTACATTTTATTTAGAGTCAGGGTCTTGCTGAGTTGCTTAGAGCCTCACTTAGTTGCTGAGGCTGGCTTTGAACTCCTGTTCCTCCTGCCTCAGCCTCCTGAGTTGCTGGGATTTATAGGAGTGCACCACTGCACGGGAAGCAACTGAATTCTTAAAGCTCTCCAGGTGATTGTGATACCCAGCCAAGGCACGGAAACCAAACCAGTGTTTCTCAAACTGTAGCATCCACTGGCACGTCTCAGACAGTTGGTTAAAGCCCAGGTTACCGCACCCTCCCCCAGTGTTTCTGGTTTAGTAGATCTGGGGTGGAGCTCAATTACTGCCGTTCACACAAGTTCCCACAAGCTGCTCATCGTCTCTGGACCACATAAGAACCACTGCTCTAAAACCAGTCACCAAATGCATGAGGGGTTAGGCATCTCTGACCTCCAGCTGATGAAGCTGGAATCCCCAGTGCTCCGTTGGGTTAGGCAGATACTTTTATTGGAACAGCTGCTTTAGGTAAGACACACATTCTCTAGGTTGATACAAGCTCACCATTCTCTTGCATAGTGACCTCACAGATTTCTATAGTGAGGTTCTTGAAAGCATCTGACTTCAAAGTCTCCAGCAAAGATCAGTGTCTCAAAGATCCCTAAAGTAACACGTAGGAATCTTTGGATTCTGGCCTTGGTCTCTCTCCATTACATTTAATACAAATCAATGGTTTGGTTGAAAACACAGAAGACAGCCTATAAAATCTGAGTTAAGCCTGGGAGAGATGGCAAATACGCTGAAGAGCAGAAAAACAACTGTGATCGGGTATTGGCATGGGTACAGGTGGGCACTCAGCCAGGTATTCTAAATGTTGGATTTCAGTTGATTTCCCCAGCTCCCCACTGAAGCATTTGTGAAAAGACAAGTCTTATTCTTTTTTTATATACATATTTTTAGTTGTCGATGGACCTGTATTTATTTTTTTGTATGTGGTGCTGAGAATCAAACCCAGTGCCTCACACATGCTAAGCAAGTGCTCTACCACTGAACCACAAGTGCAACCCCAAGACAAATCTTATTCTTATCTTTCTGATGAGGGTCAGGATTCGCAACTTCCACAAGATCACAACTAGCAGAGTTGCCACTACGATTCCACAGCTTTTTGTCTTACTTAGGTTCAAAGATCTTTGGAGACTAGAAATATGGACCCCATTAGCAAGAAGGAATTTAATCAGAGAAATGTTAGAAAAATCAAAGTCCTGTTAGAAAGATTTTTAGAAATTTAAGCACATGTCTATGGAATAAGGGAAATGGGCCTTACAAATAATTCATGAAAACCCAGCTCCTCATCATTAAAATGTGATTCTTTGAGGTAAAGCACAAAGGATCCTCATGAAAGAAGCACCCGAGAAGATGCTGAAGATTCAGGCAATAGATTCCAAGCTGCTGCAATGGCCCACTGTACTTGCCTCCTGAGAGCACATTCTCTTCTCTTTGCCTGGCCTCCCTAACACTCTACCAGTCTGATTCCCTTTACCTCCTGACCTTCAACCAGGCTGTGTCTCCTGGCTTGTAATTTCACAACTAGGCTGTCAGATAACATGCTATGGCTCTATTAAGCTCTGGAACCATCTCAAATTACCCATTGTCATGAAGGAAACCTCTTCCCTGGGAATAATCTTCATCCTAGGACAAATCATAACCATTCATATGACTAAGAACTAAAAGTTAGAGCAGGCAATAAGTCTGAGAGGAGTCAATCTCATGTGGCAGGCAGAGGCTCTGACATCCAGGAGCACTAGCACAGAGGAGGTTTGCTGCACCCTTTTCGGGCAGGTCATATGAAGTATACACTTAGGAAGACCACACTACAGGCCATCTCCAGATGCACATAAATGTGTGCCCCTTAAATGTCACAATCAAGAAGCCTGTCAGAAAAGTTGAAGAACAACTTTAAAAATTTAGTCCAGGGTAAAAAGAAAGGTGTGTGTAGTACGGTGGTGGGGGTGGGGCAGGATAGGTTGGACTATCTCCTGCCTTCCAACACCTGATATTAAATCCATGCTGCTATAGAAAATGGGCTTAGCAGGCAAGTTTGTCCTATGAGATACGGAAGCAGGGTCTGGAGGTACAGCAGGATCACTGTCAAGAATGGAAGGGCATTCTTCCTCACAACCTCCAGCCCAATCTTCCTCTCATCACGTAACTTTGGATGCCCACCTCTGTGCAAGGTCCTGAGCCAGAGAGAGATGATACATTTCATCTAAAGATGAATTTTAAACAAAACAGTTTCTGATTTCAAGGGACTTCTATTTCAAAGGTGGGTTATTAAAAGCATTAACAATTCAACTTTGAAATGTGTTGGTGTGTGCATACACACATGCACAAACATTCATTTGCACACAATGCAAATCCCACCCTAAAACTCTGGGTTTAAGGTAAACATCTCTAGGTAAAAAGTAATGTTTTTTTTTTTTTTTTTTTGGAAAATCACTCTCAAAAAGTCAGAAAAGATCACACCTTGCCATGCATACAATTCATGAAATTCTGGGTGGATTCTCACTTCCTTATCTTGAAGAAGCCAAGTTGAGACTTGCTGAATAAAAGGATAAACTGGAGTACAGTTTATCTGGTGTGTTGATTCAATAGTCAATACACAGAATTACCATAAAAACTCAATTAAAAAATGCCTTGGGAATAAATTTCCTTAAAAATGAAGCCAGTTATGGTTTTTAAAAAGTCTTTATGAATAATGAAATAGTGCTGTCAAGGTTTATAAAGATATCTGTGAGTTTTCTACTCCGCTGTGCACATGCGAGATTCTGTACACTCCAAGGATTATGACGCACTTTGACAACAGCATCCTTTTCTCTCTTCCCTTACTTTCCAGTTTCTTTTGGGACTACTCATTTTAGGACCCCCTTTTCTCTCACCTCTTATCACTTTAAAACAGCACTGAAGTTACAGCAGTCAAGTACAGACATTTCTCCACTCCCTGTTTCCACCCCTCTCCAGGAGACCACAGGCTAAGAGTCCAGTGACGGACAGAGCTGACATGTAACCACCACTCCAGGGGGGGCCTCACTTATCCCTCGCAAAACGCCTTCCATTGGATCCCAACCTGCTCTCTGGGCAGACTATGGTAAGAGGCCACCACCAGCATGGGACACAAAACCTCCTTGCCATGGTGGAGTTGCAGGAGCCTATCCAGCTACTATAGTCAGACTCCCAGGAGGTCAAGAGATGCAGAAAATTGGGCACTGCAGCTTGGTTTTTTCCAGAACCTGGCAATGTCTGACCCTGGCATAGAACTGCAATATAATTACAAAAAGTAGAAGAGCAAACCTTTCTACATGAAGATGTTCTTCATGGATTTATTTATAATAGCAGGAAGGCTTAGAGGGTGATGACAGGGATAAAGCCCAGTCGTGGGAGTAGAAGTAACACATTCATAACACTTTAATGGATGCCAAACACTGTTCCAAGCCTTGGCTTGATAAACCACAGCCCAGGAGATGAACCAGGTCCACCATTTATTTTTTGCACAGATTGTGAATTTAAGATTTTTTTCCTTTTACATTTTAAATAGTTGTTTTGAATCAAACAAAAAATAATCTGTAGCATATGAATTACAAGAAATTCAAATTTCAATTCTATAATCAGTTTCATAGGAACTCAGTCATGTTCATTTATTTACATAATTTGTCTACGGCTGCTTTCACACCAGGAAGCAGAATCGAGTAGTTGTGACAGAGACCTGTGGATGGCTCACGATGCCTAAAATAGTGGTTATGCCAACCCCTGTTCTAAGCATTTGGTCCTCACAGTGACCCTTTGAAAAGCTGGTGAGAAAATCAGTCCTCCTTAAACAAAGTTAAAAATCTCAACTAGCAATGAAATTCTCACATTCTGCTGCCTAGATAACACTGTGACCCCTTTAAAAATGTTTCATGTTTTACTCTATTCGAAAAATACTGAAATGATATTAGAGATTTGAAATGTTTAACTGGACAAATTCCATGTTCTCCAAATGTTATCTTGAAAGGAATGCTTTCCGTAACCTCCATTCATCAATAGGAGTTCCTCTCCCCGTGCCAGCCACTGTCACAGTGACTCAATGCCCAACCTTAGTGTTTGGATGCCCTTTTCCCCTATCGTCCAACAACAAACCTTGGATGGGGCCTTCAATATATTTAGACATAAAAGACTCGTATGACTGTTATGTGTTAGGGATCTGGGTGGTAAGCATTCTCTTCCTTCTTCCCTTCAATGTACCTGTTAAAAATGGCAAAGTACTATGGTTTCTTTTCCATAACAAGGTAAGTACAATTCTTACATACATTTACATATTAACAAACTAGGGCATAGAGAGGTTAAGCATCTTGACCACATTCATACAACTAGTGTGCTTGGATTTGAACCAATAGTCAAGAATCTATGTTGTAAACTAATACCCTAAATGGTTAGTTGCTTGACAGAAAATCTACTCAGTGGAATACTTTGCAACCTTTTAAAATTGTGTTCATTACTTGTGAGTAGTTATCACAAGTGAAAAGGATAGAAATATAAAATGTATGCTAATGGTATTTTGTGTACAATTTCCATAGTAGTAGATAATCTTCAGAAGTGTGTATTTTATATGGAATATTCTCCATATTCTTATTACATAAACAAGACAGACTTATCAGTTATGTGTTTTTAAAAATGCATTGAAAACTAGAAGGAAATTCACCGAAGTATTAATAATAATGATTTATAGTGGTGGGTAGATGGGTAATCCTTTTTCTATCTGCCCCATATTTTCCTAATGAAGATGCATTGATTTTTACTTACATTTGATTAGGGGTGTGCCACTGGTCTCTATCAAGGAAGCAAATTCATTTTGTAAAACATGAGAAACACTTTGGATTCTCATCCTGGATCCTAAGTCTTTACTGAAGTGCTCCCTGTAGATCAGCATCATACTATGCCAGAGGGATGCATCCTGGTTGGAAAGGCTCGGGGCCACTTGCAAGATTAGGGTCTTTGCAGACAGGATGAATGGCCTGGATCCTAAGAGCAGCATTTTGGACAGTGTGGCTGGGAAGAGTAGCATTATAATAAAAGGGTGCAGGAAGAGGACCTGTCTAATCCAAATCCTCAGAATCAGGGGCAATTTTAGGTCCTGAGGCCTCTGGGTCTTGGGCGACATCAGGGTATTTGCTCAATTTTCTGGCCCTGCCTTATAGGCCTTTGAGGACCTACCTCCTTTATCCTGACCCTTGAAAACAGCATTTCTGAAGCCTGACAGTTCATACCACACTTCCTAGTCTGTAAGAAGAATGCATAATCAGGGCTTGAACCTGGGTATATCACTTTATCACCAAATGAACAATCTAGGCCAGCTGCAGGTGACCACCTATAAATGCTGAGAATCATATAATATGATTCTGATGGAATTTTCCTGGCTCCAAAGCCCTCTGACTTATAAATATTCAGGGTTCCATAAATACATTGGGTTGACCCACTGAACTGCCAACATCCAGTCACTTTTGACCTGCAAAAACTGAATTTCACATAGCTCAACCTAACAACACCTAAATATATGCAATCAACCCATGTGTCCTTGAAAGTTGAAAGGCAATGGCTTTTTGGAGAAATGGAAGTCATTATAGAGGGAATCAGTCAGAGTTACGGATAAAAGATCAGAAGGAGTACAATACTATTGCTTTGAAAATTGATCATGAAATTAATTTTTTATATCAACATCTTATATTGCATCTTTTGACACCCCTCTATTAAACTAGCAACCATAGGAGGAATTGGACACTCTACTTTATATCACAACTCAAGGTCAGCAATTTTGTTTTAGCCCATAAAAATCTGCCCATTTACAGACAGTGATGTGCCTTTCTCAGTCCTGAGAATAAGAATTTGAGACAAGTACCAATAGGAGAAGTAATAAACCTTGAAAGAGGATGAGAAATACTGGAAATGTTAGGTAAATAGCATGGGAATGCCAAGTGCCCCTAACCTTAGCAAACAGATTAAATGGAATTAAGAACTAATATATTTAAAAGGAAAAAAAAAAAAAAAAAAACGGTTTGGTTGTCCTTGTGAACCTCATGTGATAACGATCCCATGGAAAATCTAGCATGACCTCAGGCATCAAAAAGAGCCGACCTTGAAGTCTGGGTACTACAAGGTAGCCATCCTCTTTCAAACCAGAGGTGTGGTCAGGGAAGGTGCACAAGATCCACAAATAATCACTTGGGTGCTACCAGGGACCATAGTTCATGATTGTATAGAGGCCTTATTTGGAGCTCAGGTGCAGGGGAAGGATGCCTTGCCTGAGGAGACCAAGTGAGAGTTTTGGCTCTGCCAGATTTATTACACCTTGAGGAAGACTTTCTCTTTGTATAGCATTTTGTTAAATGTTTGTCAAATCTCAATAATAACAGCCAATTAATATGTGGAAAGCAGCAAGTGACACAATATACTGAAAGAATGGACATTTTTTTAAGCTGTCTATTTTATCTCAACTCCCTAAGGTCTCCCTCCCAGTGACGGGAACAAAGCCCTTAAAGCTGTTCCAGGAAACAGCCCCAAACAGAGAGTAAAAGAGTAATTGGAGCAAGATAGTATTCAGGCAGTTAAGACACCAGAATCTACACCCTGTTGTAAAACATTGTGAAACATGTTGTATGTTATCAGCAAACCCAGACCCCCTTTGAAATTTCCCGGCAGCTTTGTTCCCCTTTTCCCTTTCATGTGCGACCCCTCCCGATGTGTGGTCTCTGCCTTTATAAACCTACAAGATTTTTTGCTCGGGACTCGACTCCTGGACTCCTGCATGAGTCACGAGTTGGGTCCCAGCGCGCTGGAATAAACACCTCTTGCGGTTTGCATCAAGTGACACCTCCTGTGGTTGATTGGGGTTGCCGTCGATCCATGGGACAGAGTTGGGGTTTCCTTTTTGGGGGCCTTACAATACTAGATTCCATTTTTGTATAGAAATGACCAAATTCATTTATGTATGTGTGGGGGGAGGGGAGTGTGTGTGTCCCGGTGTTCAGATGTATACACCATCATACAGCACTTAGAAACAGCAGGAAAAAAAGACGCAGATGGTTAACACACATTACGGGGAGGGAAGGTATAAAGAAAATAAGTTTTATCGACTGGCATGAAAGAGAAGAGGCTGTGTTTAAAAAAAGAAGATGAAAAGAACAGAATTTGCGATATGAACTTATATATAAATACACTAGAAAGTGCCAGATTTTTTATCCACTTGTGTGTGAACATGTCCATGATATACTAAGAAGTAGAAAAGCAAGTTTTGTGTTAAGTGTCTAAATTGGTTGTACTGGGGACAGTAGGCCTCTATGTGTGTGTGCAAGTTACATTTCCAAAGGAAGATGGGACACACGGGGGGCTTCTCAGAGGGCAGGGCAGGGCAGTGAGGGGCAGGAGCCACCAGAACTAAATTCTTAAACTCCAACTCAGTGTTTAGTAGTTATTTTATTTTTAAAAAATCAACCTTCTCTCAGAAGTAGGTATTTCTTAGAAAAATAGTTTTGAAAATATACTTAGGGCTTATGATTATAGTAACTGATAATGTTACTATAAAATACATGTGGGAAAAAAACTCAGTTAATATTTCCACAATCATTTTTCTAAGTACGAAAAAAGCATGCAGGGGAATAACAGACTTGAGCACCAAGACAGGAGAGAGGGGACAAGAGCAGGGAAGGACTGGACATCATCCATATGGGTTATGTCCTATTTTCTTTTTCTTTTTAAAATTATTTTTAAAATAATTTTCTTTTTTAAATTATTTTTATTTGTTCTAGTTAGTTGTACATGACAGTAGAATGCATTTATGCATTTTGATAAATCATACATATATGGAGTATAATTTCTCATTTTTCTGATTGTACCTGTTGTAGGATCACATCGCTCATGCAGTCACATATGTGCATGCAGCAATAGTGTCTGTTTCACTCTACTATTAATTGTCATGAAATAGTCACATTTGAAGACAATATAGCAAAATGTTAGCCTCTGTTAAATTTGAGTGTCAGGTACATACATGAATACCACTCACAATCTATTTTCCTCCCACTGGTCAAAGTATTTAATAATGAAAATACTGATTTTTTTTAAAAATCCACATTTTATTCATTTCAAGCATAATTAAACTGGTACAGACTGTAGTAAACTCAAGCAGGTTTGATTACTTCAGGACATTGCACTTGAAGTATTACAGAATAACAAAATGTAAGATCAAAAGCAGTTGCTGCCACAAATGCAAAAAGGGGCATGCATCTGAAAATACTTTCATTCTGAGTAGCCCATTCTCTCCTTCTGCTATATGCTGGTAGGTAAAGGAAAGCTGAAATATATTTTCAACAATGTGGGAGGAAGCAAAATATTAAAGAAGACCTTTGGATATCAGTTTTCATATTACATTTCATGACATCCAGTAGATGCTTCTGTTCCTCTTAGATAAGGAATATTAACAGGAACATTTCAATCCTCTACAAATGAATCTTTGCTGAACAGACTTGGTACATAGATGCACAGACTCTGTAAAACCATTCTGAACATATTTATATAAAATACTCTTTTGTCTACCAAAGAACATGCTTTCCTTTCCTATTCCCCATTCGCTAGTCAAAGATCTTTCCCACCCCCACCTTCAGGAACCCTCATATGAGGAGTTTTGCTGGTTTCTCATGCTGTCAGACAAAACACTGAAGACAGCAGGGAGGTTTTCCTCATTCACAAAATACTAATGCCCAAGAGAATCCCTCACCTGCGTCTCGTGCCTACCAGGCTCACATAGCCTGTGTACTCCCAGAGAATCCATTCCAACTGGGCTTTCGGACTCCAGTCCTTCAGGCCTGAAAGAGGACAGCTAACCAGTCATAGTGGGAAAGGAAAGCAATTAGGAGGCAGCAGAGCATCGTGGTTAGCAGCACTGAAAATAGACAGGCCTGGGTTCCAGGGCAATCTTCAATAATAGCTGATGCTCTTAGAAATTTCACCTTTCTAAACCCATATCTTCCTCTGGTGGTATCGCTTCTCTCACTGACAAGGAATGAAGCTTAAATGGGATGATGCATAGAAAATGGTCTGAAGAGAATCTAGTACCAGGCAACCCCTGGGTAAGTGGCCTGGTATCAGTTAGAATCTCAACTGTCATTGAACTCTTAGTCTTCAGATGTTAATTTGAAGTTTGGTTTTCTTGCTGACCTCTGGATTCTGAATCAGGACAGCATTCTGAGTTCACACTGCTGGATCTCACATCATACCAAAGGGCCTCCTTCCGGCACTGCTGATCCATCTTCCTATGCCCAGCATTTTGCCAAAAGGATTGGACAACTAGTTAAAGAATCAAAAGACCTCCCAGAGATAATGGAGAACGTTCTTCCTTCTCCAACTCCCTCTATTCAAGCATGGAAATTTCCAGTGTCCCAACCGGATGGTAACTTGTTCTATTTATAAGGATTTCTGGCAAAGAAGATTCAGTAGCATTTCTCATTTTTGATGCACTTATACATTCAGCAACATTGTTCCTAACTTCCAGGTGCCAAATTATATAAGACACTGCAGCACTGTACTTTGGGTGTTCTGTCGGTTCAAACTTAGTGACCCTACCTACTTCAGATATGAAATACTTTAATTACTGGTGGAGCATCCCTAATTGGAAAAATCTAAAATCTGATAAGCTCCAAATTGAAAACTTTTGGAGCACCAACATGACACAAAAAAGTTTTGGGTTTTGAAGCATTTGTGGTTTCAGATTAAAGATGCTTAGCCAATAAAACCTATGCAGATACTTCAAAATCCAAAAACTTCAAAATATGAAACACTTCTGAACTCAAACATTTCAGATAAAGGAAACTCAACCTATACCATCTTCAGAAAATTGCTAAATACACCAAATACAGAAGACATTTGTTGTCACTGATTTCTATATGTTTCATGGAAAAGCATTTACCATAAAGGATTTCACTAAAACACTGTTAGAAAATTCAATTAAATAAATATGTATCACAGTTAAGCATGATTTCATCTTCCACACTAAGTAGTAGCATTTGTGATTGGCAGACGAAAGGAAGGGAGAGATCAAAAACAGGAAGAGAGGGAGAGAGAGAAATGAGATTTATGGAAGAGGCAGGAGAAGAAAGAGGCAGCCAGGAGCTCTGAACTAAGTTTAATGTCTCTTACACTCAATATTTTCCTTGAGGGATCATTCTAAAGACCCCACTAAGGCTTTCAGGAACCTCTGAAAACAGAAGAATCATCTCACCATGATGGACAAGGAGTAACTGAAAGAACCACTACATACAATATCAATAGCATAGAAATCCCCATTTCAGGTGCTAAAAGAGGAAACACAAATTCTATCTGCACAGATGCCCCTGTACCCACACTCCACCCTGAGACTGATTTCTACAAATGGGTGTCACAATTCTATATGCGATTCCCTGCCTAAGCCCAGTTCCAGCTCCTGAAATTCCCTCATCCACATAAGGAGAATCATTTTCTAGTCATGGTAGAATCACTGGATGAAATCTAAGTCTTTTGAACTACTTTTGAACATGGTAAACATGCATATCATATGTGCAGGTTCCTATGAATCATGACAAGCACCAAGCACTTTTATCAACCTATAAATATGGTTCATAATGACTGACAACAATTCTGTGTCACTTAAGAAGTTTATATCTTAACAAAATACATTTTTCTTAAAGTTAAACTCAGGACTCTTAAAAATATAGAATAGATGTTTTGATATTTACACAAGACAGCAATTAAGAACCCAGCAGGATGGTAAAAAGGTAGTTCAAAGAACATTTCAGGAAGAAAAGGTTGACAGTATTTGCTAGAAGAATTTTAGTATAGGACTGCTAGGTGACATAGAAAGCTAGAGAGCATTACAACACTTAGGGTTAGCTTTCCAAGTTGTGCTAATCAACTTCTCATTGCTGTGACCTAAACACCTCACAAAAACAACTTAGAAGAGGAAAGACTTATTTTAGCTCATGATTTCAAAGATTTCAGTCCATGGTTATCTGGCTCCAAGGCAAAATCACAGTGGAAGGGTATAGTAAAGGAAAGCTGTCAGTTCAAGGCATCCAGGAAGCAGAAAGAAAAGGGCCCAGGACAGGAGATAGTCCCCAACAGCCCCAGTGACCCGTTTCCTTCGACTATATCCTACCTGCCTACAGTTTCCAACTCCTCCCAGTAGTCCATTGAATTATTAATCCGCCCAGTGGATTAATCTGCTCATGAGGTTACAGTCATGATCCAGTCACTTCTCAAAAGCCCTGCCCCTGGACACAGATGCACTGGGGACCAAGACTTCAACACATGTACCTTTGGGGGCTATCCCAGCTCAGACCATAACGGTAGACTGTTTCATCAGTCAGCAATCCACATGTTAACATTTAATTTACAGTAGTCCAGATATTGTGAACAGTTAGTAACAAAGTCAAACACAAAACGTTCTCTGGAGAATTAAATAATCCTTTGTCAACTTTGTTTAAAAAAAAAAAATTCTCCAAAATGACATTGAAAGGATGACACCTTTTTTGGTGTCTTATTTCTATTTCTGAATAATTTTTTTAAATCTCTGGTCATAATACTCAACATTACAAACAAAGGGAAAATCAGCTGTGGCATGAGCCATGCTGGGCTGCCAATACAGACACTTTTCTGTTGTTTTTCCCATTGTTAATTGGAAGAATATTCTTAAATCAGAGTTTGGGATTTCTTATAGTGAAACAAGTAACTGACTCATTAGGAAAGAAACAATTTTTCAACCTGCCACTTAAATATTCAAACTGAGTCACTTTAGATGTTTAGAAAAAGAAAGGTATTGCGAATACTTGTGAGCATTCTAAAAGAGGAGGGACTCATACTTAGGATACTAAGACATTTCAAATTCTTCAAGTTTTTGACTTATCAGGATCACAAAGTTCACAATTTAGATAACAATAGATAATTCTAAAGCAAATTAAAAATTCTAGAAATTCTATTTTAAATTGATAAGACCCAGAATTACTGTTACCATCTTTCATTGATTCTAAGAAACTATTTTTTTCCTTCAAATTTTAAACAGTTCTAAATTTGGAGAGAATCAATGGCACCGTTCAATGGCTGTCAGGAAGACAGCAGCAATAAAATATTTTTCATTACAGGGGCACATGTGAATACTAAAGAAGCCAGCCTTGAATTAGCAGAATGGTATCGGGGTCTAGATAAAGTCTCAGGGACATACCAGAGCAGTGTTCTATCCCAAACTCCAAATGGTTGTGGGGAGCAGAGGGAACCACAACCAACCTGGCCTGTTTCTGTACATTACCAGACCAGCAGCTGTCAAAGGGAGGCTAACTCTATAAAATCACAGAAGGAAGTCATTTAAGCACAATAAATTTTCATTCTTTTTCAGATTCTTTTAAAACTGAATCACCAATGATCTTCATAGCACAAGGGGCCAACTATGGTTGAGTTAACAGTTTTTCAGAAAAGTTGGACTATTAAGGTTTAGAAATGAGCCATTCCCCAAAAGCTCACATGTGAGACTTGAAGTGAAATGATTGGGTCACCCTAATCAGTGCATTAATCCACTTGAGTGGATTCACTGGGTGGTAACTATAGGCAGGTGGGGAGTGGCTGGAGGAGGAGGGTCACTGGGGGCCTCTGGGTTATATATTTTCTCTCTGTGAGCAGAGCTTTCTCTGCTTCCTTGTGCCATGTCCTGAACTGCTTTCTTCTACCACACCCTTCCGCCACAGTGATCTGCCTTACCTTGGGCCCACAGCAACAAAGTGGACCACTATGGACTGAGAACTGGGAAACCAAGAGCCAAAGTAAACTTTTCCTCATCTAATTGCTCTCGTCAGGTCTTTTTGTCACAGCAACAAAAAAGCTGACTAAAACAGAATCCCATGGAGAAAAGTTTTAGGAATGAATTTAGCTGCTCTACTTCCTTTGTAGAGTATTAAATATAAATGTCTATGTATCATTAATTCAAGCAAGTTCCTTTAATGAATATAATAGATTTAAAATACCTAATTAATGGGAGGCATTAGGTAAAAATTAGCTAGTTTTTTTTATTCCTTACCTAGCAGTGTATAAAATGTGGATCTACCAACTGGTGACATCTTAGAAATGAAATATGGCCACGTAAATGTAGATATAACAAAGATTCACCTAGAAGATTTCTAAATAAACTTATGGGATTAAGCTAAAAATAATCCCTTCGTTTACTCCTATAACTAAGCCTTACTTTCTCTTCTAAAACATTTTAGATTAATGGGAAGCAATAAAGCATTATCTAGTTTAAAGATCTTGCTTATACCACATCTGCTTCAGAATACAGTGAGATCCAAACCCAAGACTAAATATCATCAAAGAATTTAAGGGCAATATTTGCCTTTGTGGAAGGAAAGAGGGAGTCTGGAAGAAATGGTGGGACATATCTCATGATTTTGTACTTGTGTAATTTTGAACTATTATATATTCAACATGTGAGTAAAGTTAGTAAGAATATTTTAACAATAAAAACTTGCCATTAGGGAGAACACATGTGTATCACATAGAAGATACAAATCATTGGAAGATTACTAAAGCCAGGGTTGACTAGAGCCTCTGATGACCAACCTATGTGAGAAGTCTCAAGGACAGTCAAGTTTCTAGGTCTCAGAGTGAGGACAATGTCGGAGGAAAAGAAAAAAGCAATTCCATATGGAGAGTTTTAATTTTAGATGGTGTCTCGAGTCAACTTCATTTCCGTTCCTCTTCTCCTTTGAAACTCACCGTTCTTAGAAATTTTGTAAAGGTTTGAGGGTGGAGAGAGAATTTTCTGTGCTTTCATTTAAAAAGGAAGAGAAAGGTCATTTCAAACTCAAGTCCTCTTCTGAACCATTTAGGATATTTCATAAAAAAAAAAAAAATTCCTTGCAACAACTAGGAAATGCTTTCTTGGTACTACTTTTATTATAAGAAAGCCTGAGTGAGATGTTTTAATATATTCCTCATTTCATTTCCTGTCTGCACCCCTGTTCAAAACACCACAGCATCAAAACCAGTGGATGATATTATTCTTCCCATCCTTTTGCAGACCTCATCAGTTACATGCAGAAAGGGCAAAATTTGACACAGGATTTATGCTGAGAAGCTGAGATGCAACTCGGAGGTACTATTACCCTTGATTAGAATATCAGAGCCTACATCTGCAGTTAAATGACTTGTCATAAGTGGGCATATCACCAACCATACCAGAAGCCAAGCTCAAGTCACATAGTCCATTACCAAGCAGTAAGTAGATTATATGCTACACTGAGAAGGAAAATTGTCACCTTCGTTATGACACTGGAGCTAAACAAATAGGTCCCAAATGTGCATACAAGCATCACAAGCTTGGTAGAGCAAACAGGTCTCCATTGGTTCTTTTCACTGAACCTAAATGCCCCACCACTGACTCTTCCTCATCTGGGTGGGCTCCTAGCAGGTTGACTTTCTCCTGTGGGAGGAGTAGGGGGCAGCACGGAACTTGGTACCTGAAACCATGAGAAAATTAAGTCCAAATGGACAGGCAGCAGTCTTCAGTTACAGTAAACAGCTTTCACAAGACTTGACTTCTTCTCCAGTGAAATGTGAAATACCACTTCCTGTATCTTAATTTAATCTACTAATAAAATGTCTCTCAGAATTACATCATCTGAAGCAGTTCAGAAGTTAAGATAAACTCATTCAGCTCTAGAGATGCACTCTTTCAAATTAGATTTAGTGACTGCAGCTTCATCCCTGGATTCTACCACCTGACCAGTAGGGGCGCCTGGGACTGTGGCCCACACCTGCTTGTGTGTGCCACACCATCTGCTGGCCCTGAGTCACCATCTGAGTTGCCAAGAAGGGCCATGTGGGTGGCAGGGGGTGGACAGGTCAAGTCATAACAGTCTCCTTTGATGGAAGGAAGCAAAGAAGAAATGACCAAAGACTCTTGGATTTACCTTTGTGTAATTCCTAATCTGTCTTTCATTATATATGGTGCCAATTACCAGGGAATTATTAGAGGTTTATTATAAAACCCCTAACAGTTCCTAGGCCATGCTAACATTTTTAAGTGAATGATTAAAGAAATAAAATTGAAGGGCATTCAGGACAGTTCATATCTCCCATCCTCTCTGACCTACTCCATACCCCTGGAAGCATCTCGCCTCAGGTAGGCTCAAAGCATAACCCAAGGTGAAATCCTCCTTTGATCTCAGCTTGTTAAGTTCAAAACTTACTTATAGAAGAGAAAAGAATTACATTCCTTTTAAACGGCCTCTGGCTCCCCTCAGGGCTCCACTTAGAACCGCCTGAAAGGCCAACACAGAGGATGCCTGCTCAGCTGGTTTTGGTGAAGCTGGACAGAGATACATCTCCATGGTGCTGGCTTCCCAGTTGCCAGCAAGTTCAGGACTGCATGGCCACATCTGCCCAGCTCCTGGTGAAAGTCAAGTCATCTGGTTTGTGCTGGGGTTACCTGAGTGGTTACTGATCTGTTTCACTACAGTCTTACTCTCTCTGGATCCTAGATCTGTCTGAACCACCTATGAACCCTTTAATTTAGTAAATGAAATCATGATTAGGAGGTTAACTCTTCAGTCTTACATCTCTCCCAGCCCACTCCAACTCTGACTCACGGTATGCATCTTAGGCAAATGAGTTATCCACTCCATGCTTTAACACATCCCCTGCTTCTTTCTCCCCTACCACATGGACGCCATGGGAAGATCTGGCACTCATCAAAGGATGCCAACCTATTTCCAAGGATGCAGCTCTGCTCACATGTTTTGGGCTTGGGGAAATCTATCTGGAAGTCTAGCTTAATCATACAACTTGACTCCCTAGACTTCAGTTGAAAAATAAATGGGAATGTTTTCTGATCATTTTCCAAACAGCCAACGCAGACACTATGCCTATGAGGAAAGGGTCAGTTTGCCCCTGGGCTTCAGGACAGTCAGTTTGAAGCTTCAGAACTCATCAGCCATCTGTATTGAGCAGCTGTCCGGGAATGCATGTCAGAGCACTCATAACCCAGCATTAGGCAATCGAGTTTAAATGCCACTCCTGGCTAAATATCCAGGCACACCCCATGCCCACTAGATCCCTGGGGCAACACAAATCCCAGGCAACAGAATGTGTTATTAGTCATCAAACTGCACTCACTTTCTGATCTGTGGCTGGCATACTGTTAATTACATAGCAAGCAGAGGTCAAAACCCAGCTAAAATGGAATCTGCTGTCCCACAACATAATCAAGTCCACCTGAGACACACACACACTGTCACCCTTACATTACTTCCATAAGCCTCTCTGCTATCAAAAAGCCACAAATTGCAGTCTCTAAATCCTGCAGTGTTTCACTATCAAATGGCATTTTCTTAGCATGCTCTAAATTTAAAACCTGTTTTCCCAATGGAAAAGGAAGGGGGTTAAGAATGACAAAACCAAGGGGAAAATGGGACCTAAAGATGAAATGGAAGGAACAGAGAGAAAAGCAATGTAGAAAAGAGAAAGGGAGAGGAAGGGAGAGAGGAGAAGAAAAATGGCATTTAAAACATTGAAAAGAGAGGCAGAAAATAGGTAGGAAAAAAAAAGAGAAATAGTTTGAGATGAGCATATTCATGAAGTGTCTGTCCCTTCCAAATTTTGAACATGGGCTTCAGAGCAAGCTGTCACTGATGATCATCACCTCATGTAATACAAAATTAGTCGCTGCCCACATCACTTTAAATTGGCTCTGTGAATTTTCACTGTCCAGTTGGAATAGGATGACAATAGTAACCCATCACAGAAAATGCCCTTAGACTGCAAAAGAAGACCTTCAGACAGCAGAAACCAAGCGGGTTGGTCCAAGTGGCCCACCACAGACCCTTACCCAGGGTCACTCCCCATGCCCAACTCAAAACCCAGCAACAACCCATGATCACGTTAGAATGATCAGTGCCTCTATTCTCAATGCAGAAGGATGAAGCTGCTTTTAGTTTCAAGTTAGACTGTAATGCTCGAAATGATTTTCCATGGCAGCCTGAGATTCAAATTAGACATAAAAGAAAACTTCCAAGTCATGTTCAGAATGATATACAGGTGACCAAGGTGAGTTTCAATAGTCTTTGGATATGGTTGAGAAGATGCTGCTATGTACTAGACATAATTTCAGTGTGGACCACAGTTGGCTACGTGAATTAATTTCAAGAGAATAACAATACTACAAGCTTCTCCAAAGACTCACAGATCTCTGGAAATTCTCTGTCACTCACTAGAACAACTTTTTCAGAGCCCAACAATAATTCCATGTAAGAGGGTGACTTCCTTATCACCATCTCATCTTTAGTCACTGACAAAGCACATTCCATATAAATGACACTGTGCTAAAAACAGAAAAGAAACCAAAAGGTAACTCAAAGACTAAGAACCAGGAAAATCTTCAAACACTTTGATCTATCCCAATGAAGTAACTCCAAAGGAAAGAGAGAGCTGTAAGAAAAAAGATGCACAAAGGGATAATGTTTATAATAGAAAAAGACTAAAACTTTCAATGTCCAGTAACTAAAAATACCAAAATCCATGATAATGCTTCAGCTCAATGACATAAAGAGCCACAAAGATGATCATGTTGTAACAACATGAAAAGGTGCTTATACTTCAAGTAAAACAGAGAAGACCCTCTCCTCTGGTAGTACAGTTATTTGATCATTTGGAAAATGATCAAAAATTAGAAGCAACACAAAATTAGAACTAATTGTCCATAGAACTAATTTTTCTTTTGTTTCCTTATTCATATTATGCTGATATTTATGCAATAAGCAAAAATGGGAAGAAAAATTAAAGAAGGAAAAAGGGGAACCATCCATGGCTTTGAAAAGTATGCGCAGTCAGTGTCAGACAATGCTGATGTAAACCAGTAAGGCATACCTAGCTCCTTACTGGACAATGTGCAGAGATGCCACTGCAGTTAAAAGCACACAGGAAGAATTGTGGATGGATAGTCCAGTGGGGACAGTGACTCCACACAAATGAGCATGCCCAGGATGTTTAAAATGAGGTAAAAGGTGGGAAGATGAATTCTCAATGGAGTTGAAATTAAGAGTCTGAATGAGTTACAGATCACCTCTCCCCGGAGACACTCTCAGAGCTGGTACTCTAACGTGGCATGCTCTAGCAGAAGATGGTGGGCTGAGGCAGATCTGAGACTTTCTTTTCTCTGCCCTGTTGGAAAAGAGTCTGCACATATGTGGCTTATGAAAGCTCCTGGTACCCAGCTCTGCAGCAATGGCTGCCAAACACATTCACACATCAAGCAGAGATGCTAGCAATTAAAAACATCGGAAGCACAAGGAAGTACAGAGAAGTGGTATGGGAATAGTGCTTATTTCGATAGTTCTCAAACTTCAGAGCTAATTAAATTTCTTTTCTTTTTCCCAATCGGAAGCATAGGTAATTAGTGATATTTGAGTTACAGCACAATAATTTCAAATGTGTTCTGGGAGCCATAATTAGAATTAAACCTTAGGAAATAAACGAAGGTGACCTTCTAAAGACTAACCCCATTTAAAAAAAAAAAAAAAAAAAAAAAACATGCATCAGTTTTCCTCTGTCAGGTGTTTTATTGCATCCTGTCACTCTGTTCGAGAGGACAGTACTCTAAAGGTTTCTGAGGTGTGTAGCTAATGCATGTGATCGCTAAGCTGCTGAGTGGTCCTAGATTGATTATGGTCTGTGAATGAGTCCAGCTCTCCTTTTTGAATCGCTGGTTAATATTCAGTATCTACTAAGACCTAGAGGGTTCATAAGCAAAGGAAATGAGATAAAATACATATTTATGTTGCTCCTCATGTTTGAGAAAGATATTTATAATAGAGAATAAAATTGGCTTTCTGAAGTAGCCACTGATTTTTCTGAAATAAATAAAGCCCCTTCTCCCGAACTTGAGACAGTCAGTGTGTGCTTCTGTAGGGGGTCATTGGAATGGTTCAAGTCTGAGTCAATTTTCTGTGTCTGTAACAGAATATCACAGACTGGATAAATTATAAACAATGAAAGCCTATTTACCTCTTAGTTTTAGAGGCCAGGAAGTCCACATCTGAGGGGCCTATTCTGGTGATGGCCTTCTTAACAGGGCATCCTAGGCACATGGGAGTCAGGGAGAGAAAAGTGGGACCAAGTGTATCCTTTTCATTAAGAGCCCACTCCTGTGATCATGGACCCACTTTCTCAATAATGACATTAATCCATTCTTGACAGCAGAGTCTTTATGTCTAATAAATTCTTGAAGTTGTAACCTCTGCATGTTATAAAAATGGCACTTTTTTTCAACCTAAATTTAGGAGGGGACACTCAAACTATAGCTGTCAATTTGACTTGTCAACTTGACTGGACCAATGGGTGTCCTGAAATCTGGATAAACATGATTTCTGGGTGTGGCTGGGAAGCAGGTGGACCTCCCCAATGTGGATGGGCATCATCCAGTCCACTGAGGTCCACACAGAACAAATGGGCAGAGGAACACTGAATTCACTCTCTGCCTAATCACTTGAGCTAGGTCATTAATCTGCCCTCGACGCTCCTGGTTCTCAGGCTTCAGGTCAGACTGGAATCTCCACCATCAGCTCTTGGTTTTCAGGTTCCCAGGCCTTCTAATGACACCTCTGGCTTTCCTGGGCCTCCAGTGTGCAGACAGCAGATCATGAGACTTCTCAACTTCCAACATCTTCCATGAGGCAACTCCTTATAATAAAACAATCTCTCCTATCGGTTCGGTTTCTCTGGAGGACTCATCTAATAACCTCACTCGATCACTTCATTTTTTCCTGCATTATTCCTTCTGCTGTATGAGTCCCAGTTCATGATTTCCTAAAAAGTATCCCTAAAGGAAATCTCAAGACTTGATGTGTTTTGTCGAATAATTTCTAGATGTTTCAGAAGTGATGTATCGATGCTCTTCAGGTGGAGATGAAAGGCTGGACAAGGGTTTGGGAAAGAGGAAGCAATGTTCTGATTTGCTATCCTCCCATGTAGCTGCCCCATGTCCTACAGACAACTTAAGGGGTTCTAAGTGTTCTGCCTGAAAAACCACGTAACTGATCTGCTTCATTCTGCTTTTGAATACAGTATCAGGACCATAAGGAAACCACAAAACAGAGGAAGAAAAGGAACATGTTAGCCCGTATCTGATGTGATGAGAAGGGCACTTTAACACTCTGGTGTTCTGGGGTCAAAAAAGTATGACCCCAGTCTAATCATGAGTGAATACCAGAGAAATTCAAATTGAAGAACATTCTACAAAACACTGGACCAGAACTCATTAGAAAGCACAAAGGTCCTGATAAACAAGGAAAAGCTGAGAAGGTTGGAGGAGACTGAGATGAGACAACTAAAGGTAACAGGGGATCCTGGAAAAGAAAAGAGGACTTGAGCAAAAAACCTGGTGAAATTCTAATAAGCTCTCTCTGTAGACTACGGTGTCATACAATATTCATCTTTAGTTTTGGTAATTATACTCTGATTGTGTAAGATGTTAGCAGTTACCAGATGCTGGGGACGGGGACAGTGTGACTCTCAGATGCTGGAGAAAGGGGAAAGGGTAACTGTACTATCACTGCAAGATTTCAGTTCATCTAAAATTAATCTGAAATTAAAAGTTAAAAAATATGAAGGCAATGGAGAACTTTTCCTTAGTGGGAACAGACGGGAGAGAGGAATTTTGTCCAAGTGGCTGAAGAGTTACCCAAATTTAATCTGACATACTTGTGCATAGATTTTTCATTTTAACTTTTAAAACAGAAAGTGAAAAATATTTTAGGAAAAGATGAGTTATCGAATATACCAGGATGGGGACAGAAGAAGCAACGATTTGGAAGAGGCTGGACCAAGGGAATTGAGAAGAGTAGAGAGGCCAAGTCACTTCTTCACTGGGTCTGATTCTATTATGAGCTGCAAAATAGTCAAAAGAAATGAGCCAAATATCAAAATTGAGATTGTCAATTTGTTCTCAGGGTAGTAACGTGTTTTTTCCTTGGCAGAGGGAAATTGCACTGCTGAGGAAATGAAATGATCGTCCTGCCTGAGAAGGGTGCAGGAGCCCAAGAGGAGGCCTCCAGTATTCTTCACCCTGCTGTGGAAGACTGACTTAATTATCTTAACAATTTACATTGCAAATTGTCACTTTCTTATCCAACGTCTGACAAGTGAATAAACACATAGCAAACTCCATTTGGCTGCATGATATCAAGAACAATGATTTTTACACAGAGGGCTGCACGACATGCTTCTCCATCCCTGCCTTGGGGTTTAAAAGCCATAAACCTCCCATTAAATGATTCCAGCATCCAAACCAACAGCTCCAGACTTTCAGTGGTCTTAGAGAAACAGAATCTCATATTATCATAGCCCACAGGATCAGGAGATCATTTCAAGGTAAAAGAAAAACATGCCAACTCTTTTAGTCAGCTTTTTCACTGCTGTGACTAAAAGGATCTGAACCAGCATAATTATAGAGGAGGAAAGGTTTATTGAGGGCTCACAAGTCCATAGAAGGCTAGCTCCATTCCTCGAGGTTCGAGGTGAGGCTGAACATCATGTCAGAATAGCATGGCAGAGGGAAGCAGCTCACATCATCAGGAAGGAGGAGAGGGAGAGGGAGAGGGAGAGAGAGAGAGAGAGAGAGAGAGAGACAGAGAGAGAGAGACAGACGGACAGACTCCACTTTCCAGATACAAAACACATACCCCATAGCCACATCCCAATTCTAATCTCCTCAAGCCACACGGGTACTACCACTTCAATTAATCCCATCAGGGATTAATTCACTGATTAGGTTAAGACTCTAACATCTCAATCATTTTTCCCCTGAACCTTCCTGCATTGTTTTACATGTGAGATTCTGGGGGACACCTCGGTCCAAACCAGAACACCACCCAAATGCTAACTATTTATTTACTTATTTTTGATACCAGGGATTGAACCTGGGATGCTTAACCACTGAGCCACATCCCCAGTCCTTTATTTGTTTTTTATTTAGAGACAGGGTCCTGCTAAGTATCTTAGGGTCTCACTAAGTTGCTGAGGCTGGTTTTGAACTCCTGATCCTCCTGCGCCACTGGGATTACAGGTGTGTGGCAAATGCCAATTTTTGAATGGTCAAAATGATGAACAATGTTCACAGGATTAACATTTGCAAATCAGGACTCATGTTTCCATAGGGGGAGGATGGTCTAAAATACAGTGAGAACTTGAATCTAATCATGATAGACATTAACCAAATCCAAATTGAGAGAAACAATCCACAGGACAATTTTCCTGTGCTCTTCAAGAAAAGTCAAGGTCAAGAAACACAGAAAAGGGCAAGAGAACTATTCCAGATTAAAGAGGGCTCAGGGAGTGACGACTAAATACAATGAATCACTACGACTGGAACCTGCACTGGGGAAAAAAGTGTACGGACACTCGACGGCACTGAAGTAGATTAGATAACAAGGCTTCATTAACCTTCCAGGTTTTATTAGAGCACCTTCTTAGGAAACATATATGCTAAGACATTTAGTGATAAAGGGGACAATGTCTCCACTGTGCTTGCAAATGTATCTGTGTATGTGGAGTTGATAGGGGAAGTCAGACAGACACACAGACAGAGACAACACTGACTAAACACAAAATGGAAATGGACAGAGTAAGTCTGGCTGAGGGTTATGCTGAAGTTCCTAGTACTATTCTTGTAATTTTCCCCTAATTTAAAATTATATCAAAGTAAGAGCCAGGCACGGTGGCACATGCCTGTAATCCCAGCGACTTGAGAGGCTGAGGCAGGAGGATCAGGAATTCAAAGTGAGCCTCAGCAACTTAGCGAGACCCTAAGCAACTCAGTGAGACTCTGTCTCTAAATAAAATACAAAGAAGGATGGGGGATGTAGTTCAGCAGGTAAGTGCCCCTGGGCTCAATCCCCAGTACCAAAAAAAAAAAAAATTTAAATGTGATGACTTTTGGCACTAGGCAGAGGGAGGTCACACCACCTTGGGAATGTGCCAAATGAAATGTTTACCTTAAAACAGCTGTTTTTATGTTATACAAAGTTCACTTCGATACAAATAGAAATAATGAGTGGCTCACGATCCATAATTCCAGGAACCACAGTTGTCCAAGTCAAAATGGGAACAAGCGGCAGACGTGGGCTTCCATGGCCAGCCATCAGAGAACCTGCCTGAAACAGGAGTTGGTGCCATGTCCTGAGAACCACCTCAGAACCTACTCAAGCTCCACCTCCTCCCAGGCTCAGGGTCAGCTGTGGAGGAGTCCCCTACCTACCCCTGGGCTTTCACCAAGGCTGCCATCTCTGGGGATAACTCTCAGTTCACTCTTCACAGCTTAAATAATCAGGCATTACCTGTGCCTGCTCTTTCTTATAAACTCTCAAGTTGGATTACCTCTGAATTCCCCCATAATTGGGCAGGTCCTTTGACAGAAATACAGATCTAGTTACAGAAACAAAAGGCCAATTTATATGCAAGTGAACTGAGAAATAGAAAGACTATCATATCTAGAATGTAATGTTACATTTCATGTATAAAAGTATTTTCAGTAAATATTTATTGAATGAAACAAATAGAAATTTTTATAGAGCTCACATGAGTAATGAGTATGTGATCTTCAGAGAAGTTGGGTAACTTGCCCAAGGTCACACAGCCAAGAAGTGCCTAAAAGGGGGTTTGAATGCAAACCAGATAATTCTAAAGTCGGTAGTACTTTGAACAGTGACCTTGGAACCCACACAATGGACCATGGTCTCCAGTTATTGCCATATTTAAGAAAATAAGATTTAACTTATTCATGAGACAGGCATTGTTGAACATAGCAGCCCAGGATAAGGAATAGTTCGTTGTTCTTTCAGTAGAGCGAAAAACACTGGAAGACACATAGAACAACTGTGTCTTATACAGTGCCAAATATGTTAAATGTGTATGCCTACATGTAAGGTATATTTCCTCACAATTCTGCTTTAAAAAAAAAAAAAAACACGAAAACAAATCACACACACACACGAAACTGGTTTGTATTTGGCTTACCCAATTGCACCAGCCTGCTTGCAAGATAAGAGGTGAGCAGCTAAAGGGGGTTGGTGTGAACATCCATGACAGTACTACCCACCTTCGGCACTGTGCACCTTCAAAACTATGTGGAGATGCTGCCCCCTGGTGGCAGCGTGAGGCAGTCAGGTCAGCACAGGGAAGACTGCCTTGGTAACCTTGGCAAAGCATCTTTTGCATGGGTGTGCTCCCACACACTGGCAAATACAGTAGGGTACAGTCACACAGTCCCTATGGCAATCCCGTGCCTGTGCACTCAAATGTGCTCTTGAGACAGAGAGAGAAACGGGCAGAACAGCTCTGAGACCAGACTGAGGGAACATATTGAAATGAGAACCCTGGGAGCTTCCGTGGTAGGAAAAAGCTTTACAGTTACAACAGAGGAGGTCAACAGGTTGCTTGTTCTCCAGGAGTACTGTTTCACTTGCATTCGTGAGTTCCATTAGCTTTTTATTTCAAAGAGTCATAATATGATTTTGTGCAAAAAGAAACAAAAAGCAAACAGAATCCAGAGGCTTAGGGATGAGACAAAATTATCATTATCCCTTCTTTCTATCTGTGAGTCTCTGGGCAGGTTACTGAATCTCAGAATTTCAGATATAAGATGAGGGGAAAACATCTGCTTCACCAGGTGGCTGGAAAGGAAGAAAACTATGTCAAACAGGAGAGGCCCTGCCTGGCCTTTGATGATTAGTATACAAAAAGAAATTAGTTCCTTTTTCTCTTCCACGCACCCAATCTGTAAAGAGGGGTCTCCTCTGCTATTCTCTCTTTTTTCATCACAGAAACCTTCAAAAATATCTTCGAAGACAACCATGCAAAAACTACATTTAAAATTCAAGGACCAAGATGCATGTGAAAAAGTGACCAGTGTGTAGACATACGATAATGCAATGATTGTAAAGGGGAGTAATTTAGAATGCAGCATCATAAAAATTTCCTCAAAGGACTGAGGAAATGAATCTAGTGAAGAGGAAGAGGATATAATACAGACAGGAGGAACAAGAGGAAGAGGAGGGAAGGGTCTATTGATAGTGATCAATGCATACAGGTTTAGTGACTAAATGTGATTGTACATAAATAAAATCCAGTTACTAAAAAAAAATAAATAAACTTTCCACCAGCAGACTCAGTGTATCATATTGTGTAAGTAATCAATGTAATTTCTTGTCAATCATCCTTAAATTGTTTGCAACAGATATGACAATTGGAGGAAAAGGGCAGAGGATAACAACAGGAATGGAGGGACCCAGAAGCTTTGTCCATTCACTCAGCACACATTCAAGTCCTGTTAGGGGAAGAAATGAGAACGACCTGGTGGCTGACCTCCTGTCACTCAAGCCCAGGGGGGGAGAATGGAATGGAGAGAATGGAATCTGCTCTTGGTCCAAGGGCAGCCCAGGTGAAAGAGTAGTCAAGGTCCAGTTCTGTGTGGCCCCAGTTCCTCAACTTCATCCCTTCAGTACTTAGATTCCGGAACTTTTTTTTATTCCTTCAAGGTTAAAGGGAATAAGGCTTACAAGATGAAAACAGAGAATAGTCCTCAATGCTTTTATTTCACTAGTTAAAATGTAATAATATAAAAACAATACAATTTATTATTTATTCCTCATACATAATAACAATGCCTTACTGCTTTTTATGTACTGGGAATTTCAGAAGTTGTGCATTTCATTTCTGGAGTTTCCAACAGATTCTTTGCCACCATTTCTATTTCTCTGTTGAGACTTCTAATTCCTAAGATTTTTCACTCACAAAGGTGTGTTCCACTTTTTTCAATGGGGATCATTATCATGGTGGATTTAAACTCTCCATGTGTCAGTTTCAACACCTGGTTCATCTCAGAGTTGGACTGGACTGGCTTTCTTTTTGTCTTGGTCCTTCCTCTATCAGGTAAGTCTGGATGTTATAAGTGCTACCTTGTGGAGATTCTGGATTCTGTTATTTTTTTCTGATGAGAGTAGCTTTCTTTGTTGTAGCAGAGTTCTGGTTCGTGCTTAAAGTGGAAGCTGTTTCTGAGGCTGCAGCTCTGGTCTCAACTGAGCCCTTTTGTCTGCGATGGGCTGCTGACAGGCTGCCCAAGCACGTGTGGTTCAGAGTCAATGGCATGGGTAGATGGGGTTTGAGGAGACTGTTTGGGAAGACTGGATACTCAGTCTAAACTGCAGAAGCCTACTGATATGGATCCCTATGAATTGTTCTACATTTCTACATAGTTAAGACAGGTTAAAAAAAATCCTAAAATGTAACCTAAAAAAAGACACTTTCCAGAGGATAAAATGACTGTAAATGGTCTATTTCTTAATATGTTTTAGTCCATCATAAATCACTGGATTGTTATCTTTTCTTGTTCCATTACAGGCGTGTACCACCATGCCCGGCCCAACTGGAGTTTTAAAGCAGAAACTATTTCTATACTTTTTAGAGATTATGATGGCATTTGATACTGGCCCAGAATATTTAATAGGGAGGTCTAACTAGTATGGCTTATACTGATGGAGACTTCAATATTACTTCAATATTATTTATTTTTTCCATGTACTTCTTGTGAAAATAACACAATGTTTTTATTATTCACAAGATAAATGAATAGTTCTGAGAAAATAGCAATAAGTATTTGTGTGATATCCAAGTCCTAAACAAAGGTCCATTTTGGGGGCAGGGAGTTGCAGTGGACATGCTAATCACACATCCACCACATATGCCCTTTTATAGGAAAAACCATGCTGCATACAGCAAGGAAGGACCGCACAACTCTGGGAATGGTGGGTGGGGCCAATCAGACAAGATTTCTCAATGAGAAAATATTAAGTCTATTTCTTTAGAGATAGGCTCTACATTTGTAGAGATAGGCTCTACAATTCCATGTATGATAGCATAAAAAAATGAAAAAATTAAAAGGAAAAAGGACAAAATTTATGCTCTGAAGGTATAAAGCATTGTAGAAAGAAATTATAAAGACCCCAATGCAGGCATCCCATGTGCACAGATTGGAAGGCTTCTTGTTGTCAAGATGGCAATCCTCTCTCTAAATTGATCTACAGATTCAGTGCAATCCCTATCAATAGCTCAGTGGATTTCTTTATAGAAATTGACAAGATGATCCTAAAATTCTTATGGAAATTCAGGAGATCCAGTATGGATAAGAGTCCTCATAGAAAGGATAATAACACAGGAAAACTCACACTTCCTCATTTCAAAACTTACTTACAAAGTTACTCTAATCAAACAGTGTAGCAGTGGCATTAAAGATAGACACACAACGCTGGGATAGACCAAGAATCCAGAAATAAGACCTCACAATCACAGTTAACTTGATTTCCAGAAGGGTTACCAAGGCAATTTAATGAGGAAGGAGTAGTCTTTTCAATGAATGATGCTGGGATGACTGAATATTCACATGCAATAAGTGAAGTTGGACCCCCTTTTTTATACCATACAAAACTAACTAAAAATGAATCAAACACCTAAATGTAAGAATGAAGTTATAAACCATTTAGAAAAAAAAAAAACAACATAGGTCTACATATTCATGACTTTAGGTAATGACTTCTTAGATATGATACCCCAAAGCACAAATAATTAAATAAGATCAGAAAAACTAGACATCAACAAATTTTTAAAAATTTAGGGGTGAGGAATGCTAGGATTGGACTCAGAGCTTCATGCATGCTAAGCATGCGCTCTTCTACTGAGCTATGCCCCCAACCTCAAATATAAAAACTTCTAAGCCTCAAATGACACCATAATAAAACGGAGAGCATAATCCTCAGCATGGGAGAACAATTTTGCAATTTGTACCTAGAATAACTATTATTATCTAGAATAACTCACAACTATTACAGCTCCACAATAAAAAGATAAATAAGTCAATTCAAAAATGAATAAAAGGACCCAAGTAGACATTTCTCCAAATCAGATATAGAAATGACTAATAGGCACAAGAAAAGATGCTGCATATATAGCATCTAGAATATATATACACACATACATATAAATGAATATAAATTAGACAATAAAAAGCAACAAAGCACTGAAGCTAGATGCAACATAGATGAGCCTTGAAAACATTATGCTAAGTGAATGAAGCCAAACAACAAAAGACCACATAGTATAGGATTTCATTCATATGAAGTGTCTGGAATAGACCAATCTACAGAGACAGGCAGTCAGTACACTATTGGTTGCCTAAGGCTATAGGGATGAGCAGATTGGGGGTGACAACCAAGGGTCATGTTGGAATAATGAAAAGATTCTAAAATTGATTTGGGAGAGGGCTGCCCAACCATGTAAATATCCTAGGAGCAATGACCCATACACTTCAAATGAGTGAATTTTATGGTGTATGAATTTTATATCAATGAAGCTTTAAAATCTAAGAGTTATTTCCTTTTATAAATTTTACACAATTGATTAAATAGAACTGCCTAACTCAACCCATTCTTCTAATGATGTATTTTACTTTTAGCACTCTGCATTCAATAACTTGGTATACTATACATATTACTACAACAGGTTTTCTTTTACTGGTCATCTACTCGAAGGATATTCTGATTTTTAAAAAGGATGACAGCACAGGTAAACAGGACTACTCTAAATACAGGGTTGTAAATGCACTAAAATGAGACAACGTAACTATTTCAATTAAATTAAAAAGTGTCTTGGCTAATTTCTAAGCAGAATAAAAATTGTTAAGAGCTTGAAATCACAGTGACTAAGAAGAATTAAAGGAAAAAAGGCAGAAGCTCATTACTCAAAGGAATGCTCTGAGAATTATGTTTCTGGAAGTTTTAAGTTTCTATCCCAGCCCCAAATTGAGCATCTGAACAGCCTGCCTGGTTAGCTAATGCCAGTGGGTCTTCTCGGTCTAATCCTTCCACCACCTTATGATGTGTAAACAGACACTCAGGACGGAAGGGAGACAACAGAGCCTTGGAGCTCTGTTTCCTACCGACATTGCTGAGATGTGTTTACTCAGACCTGGACTACTCTACTAGCCTTAGTTAAATGAGGCTTGAGCTCCTAACCATTTATTCAAAGGGAGGAAAGTGCTTAACATTAAGGCAGATTTAAAAAACAGAAAAAAGGCAAATTCACTAGCCAGGGGAGGTAGGGGGAAAAAAAATACCTAAGAGCAAGAGAAGACTACACTAGGGAAATGGGAAACATGGCCATGATACGGAGAAAAGACATCTTCAGAGACTTTTTTTTTTTTAACTGTAAAATTGATAAGACAAAAGAAAAGCCTTCAGAATTATTCAGGGTTCGGTCTCATGAGCACTTTGTAAGACTCATGTTGGGAAGATACATTGTCACAATGGTCATTTTGGAAAATTTTGCAATATGCATTAAAATCCTTAAAAGCACATTCAGAGGATAGCTAAATCTTGTTGGGAATGGGAGTATGGAATACTTGGGAGGTGGTCAACTTCATGGCCAACCCTTCTACTAGAAGTTTCTATGAGAATATACAGAAAGCACAGGGCTTGTCATTAGTGTAGCTTAGGTCATGTGATTTTGAGATTTTCATGAAGTCTATGAAAATCGCTCTTTCATCTGGACACAGTTTGAGAGTGTCCTCCAAAGTTTCACATGTTGGGAGGATGAGCCTTAGTGCAGAGACGTGTGAGGTGGTGGGGAGTTCTAAGAGCTAGGGCTTAGTAAGAGGTCATTTCTGGCCCTGCCCAGCTCTCTGGCTTCCTAGCTTTCCATCACATCTCTCACTATGACATACACTTCCATTATGATATCACATACACAAAGGCAGTCTCACCAGAGGCTGAATTAATGGAGCTACCCTATCTTAAACTTTTGGTCTCCAACACTGTAAGTTAAATAAACCTATTTTCTTTATAGTGCACCTAGTCTCAAGAATTTCATTATAACAAAGGAAAACGGACAAATAAAATTATCAGTTGTTTTAGACTTTCTCCCTGATTAATTGTATTTATATGATAAAATATACCTAATCCTAGATCAAGGAACTGCACATCTCAATTTTGAGTTACATGCATTTTGAGTTATGTGTAATTTTTGGTTCACTGTGCCACTGTAGAGAATAGTTTGTAAACAGGTAACAATATACAAATTCAAAAATAAGGAATTATTCAAAATAATTTGATTTATCATGTATGGAATATGGAGTCAATTTAATAATGATGATGGTATGTTTAATTACAAGAAAGAGATTCAAAATGCATTGCTATAGGAGAAAAATAATTCCCAATTCAAGATAGGACAGTAAGCAGACAGAGGAGGCCTAACTTGTGCTTGAAGAATCAGACTTTCTACTTTGAAAAGACAGGATGGAGATTCTAACATTAACATGAGCATGAGCAGGGAAGAAAAGAATCCTTCTGAGAAGCATTGGTTTCTGCAACAACATTTTGGCATTCCTAAAGAGAACCAACCCACTGACTCAAGCAGAAGAGTCATTTGCCTGAACCCTGAATCTAAAGAAAAATGAGTCTCCAAGCATGTGCCATTATTCAAGAAAGACAGGGTAGAGTTCACAGGACCCTGAGGACACAGAGGATAAACACTGAGATCCAGGAGAACTGTGGCTCAGATGATATAAGGACAAAACAGACACTCTCAAGGGCTACAGGCATGTCCACGGTGGTCAATCAAAGAGCTGATCTTCAGTCTCAACATGGAATCAACCGCTACCTAGATCAGTAATAAATGCCTCAAAGGATGAAAAGACACATTTCCAGGGAAGAATTCAGGAAATCTTGACTAATACTCTGCTAAAAGTTATAAAAGAAAACCAGATAAATGGCAAAAGAGTTTTGTGGCATGAATCAAGTACATATGCAGCAAGTTATCTGATCACCTATAAAGCACATGTGAGACCCAAGCCACAATACTGAATGACATATTCTCATTCTACATTTTTATTTGAAAAGGGGCACGTTGCCAGTGTGAATTTTATGGATTAACTGGAATGTCAGCCTGGTGAAGACCTTTGGCATTTGTGTGGTTAGAATCTTGTGCTGTGAACCTTTCTATGATCATGCTGCACCATTAGACATTTGGAAATTACTTTATGGTTTGTCCTTCACCTACATAAAACAGGAACAATGATATTTATCAGAAATTTTTGTGTCAGAAGAGCAGAAAAGATCAATAGGGCAGACAGAAGAGCAGAAAGTATCAATAATATTTATAAGCCACAATTCAGGTGATAAAAAGTCTGCAGATGCATAAAATAAACATTATGCTAATGATAGACTATTGATCATAAAAAATTGCTTTCTCAAGGGCAACACCTTGTATTTGTTCTGTAGGTTGCATGGATGATAGTCTCAGATTGATATTACAAAATAGTAATAATTATATTTACTAACCCCAAGATTAATGTGGAGAGCACATTTCTCAATATGCTTTCTGCAGGGGAAGGATCTTTTTTTAATCATAGTTTTGTACCTGAGACATGAAAAAGAGAAAGCCATTCATAATACTGTGTCAGATAAAGCTAAGCACATTCTCAGATGGCATAATAAACTCTCCTCTTCCAGGTTTTCACTTAGAATTCTCATAAATAAAATTCAGTGTGAATTTTTTTTAAAAACCTCATATGATGTTTTAGTGGAGGAACAATTATTTCTAGAAGCACAGAATATACCTGGATAACATCTGTAAAGCTATATCAAAACTATAAAAATGTTTTATTTACATATGGATGAGAACGGCTGATTTTCATCTAAATCATTTTAGTTATCTACATTTCTGAATCCTCTTCATTAAGCATATCCTGCTTTCAGAATTAAAATATTTAATTTAAAATGCAAACAAGAATTAGACTAGTTAATTAAAAACACAAAGAGGAATTAGAAGTAGTTAGAAAGAAATATGAGCAAAATTCCATCTCCTGGAAAGGAGGAAGAATAATTTAAAAAATAAAAAGTAGAAATAAGTAAAATAAAAAAATAGGCATTTCACAAAGGCTCTCACATTTTTTATCCAAATTAATATTAATATCTATTAATACCTCCTAAGAAAATAACCCTAAATGTGGACAAATAGTTAAACACACATGTTCATTGAAACTTGTTTTGTAATGTAAAAGACTCCTTAAATATACAGGAAGATGTTAAATAAATTATGGTCCAACCATTTAATGAAATACTATCCAGTCACTGCACCTGTACCAAGGCTTATTGATGACTGATGGGAATTTTGGAAACTCAAACATTAAGAGCTCCCTCTCAGCTATGTAAAGAAGGCAGTGCACAGAAAGAGGAGCCAAGGAAAATTGTCCATCAATAGTACTGTTCTTGCCTGCAGTTGTGGGATTAGTATGAGTGTTCTCTTGTGTGTCTATTTTGCCTTTTTCATAATTTACTCTCCAAAGCTCCCCCCACACCTCCCCTAGGGATGTACAACATCGTTTTGCAGAAATAAAGACTGGTAAAAAAAATAACAAGAAAAAGTCCGTGGGCTAAACATGTGGCAATAAAACCTTACAGAGACATGCTTACACACAAAGAGGAAATTTTTGTGAGGGACTTGAAGCATTGGACCTGAGAGTTACCATTTTTACCAGCTATGTACTATCTTCTGAAAACTGCTCAGGATTTCATAAAAACTTTGACTGTTGTGTGCTTGATTTCTTCAGGAGGAAGGTAAAGAAAGCCCGCCAGAAGAGAGGCTCTGGAAACTCAAAACCCCTGGACCAGATGGGGGCCACACTGCCAAACCCACATCATGATGTCAATCCAGCCACAGCCCCCTGGCGGTCTGTGCTTGCACCAGGCTCCTACTGTCACAGAAGTCTCTTTTAAGGTGGAAGTAATTTTTTCTAATATGTAAACCAAGTGGATCAAAAAACAAAAACAAAAACAAATAAAAAATTAATATCTGTGATATAAACAGCAATGAAGGATAGAGAGATAGGGGAGTAGACCAGTAGGACCAAGGATGTACCCTGCCAGAGATGATCAGAGATGAATGCCCACCCAGGGCAGCTCCCTGCAGGGCCAGGAGCTAGAGGTGGAGTCCCCTCGGTAACCAGATGCCTTAGGCAGCATACTTACTCATGCTTGATCTTAAAATAGGCAGTGCCATATATATAGTGTTGATTCACTAGGAAACACTAGAAATAGGAGTGTGTCAAGGGTTTTTAATAGGAGGAGCATCAACTTTGTTTCCTAGCTCTTACACACTAATCCATCCTGTGTTACAGGCAATTTCATGTCCAACTATCCCTCACCATCACTTTCTGGCCCACTGGCAGATGGGCCACACATGCACACACACACACACACACACACACACACACACACACACACACACACACACCCTGTGCACACACACAACCATGTGAAACTATTCCACATGCTCTGCATACTAGAACACACCTTGTGTACATAACATAGTCATCTCAGAGTACTCCCACTGTGAACTCCTGCATCCCCATGGGGTGCACAGAGCAAAGTCAGAAAGGATTTGCATGAAGGATCCAATCATCTTTTTGGAGGTGTTAGGTTGACAGGAAATTTTTTTCTTTTTCTGGTTTTTTTTTTTTTTCTTTTTTTACTCTGGGGTTTAAACCCAGAGACACTTTATCACTGAGCTATATTTTCTTTATATTTTGAGACAGGGTCCTGCTAAGTTGCTAAGGGCCTAGGCTAGCCTTGAACTTGTGATCCTCCTGCCTCAGTCTCCAGACTTGCTGGGATTACAAGCACGGTCCCTGCCCCTGCCTTTTGTGTGTGTGTGTGTGTGTGTGTGTGTGTGTGTGTGTGTGTGTGTGTGCTTACTAACATTTTCTAAGCTTTCCATAGGAGAAATACACTGCCTTTATACTAAGAAAAAAAGAAATACAATGTAAGGAAAAAAGTGCTCACCTATCCAGAAATCCTTCAAATTTCTAATCGATTCACATTAGCCAGCACCCTATGATCTGACCTCTGCCCCATCTACACTCTTGAAACTATTTTCTCAAAGGTCACCAAAGTCTCCCCTTTGGTGGCTCCTCCAAATGTTGCAGATTCTCTTTGGTTCCCATCTACTCTTTCCCCCTGCTATGTCCAACACACTCTGACTAGTTTCTGTGACAATACTTTCCCCGTGGGCCTACCTAAAATCAGCTTTCTCTGATGGCTTCTCTTTTCCTCCTAGCTGTATGCTGGTGTTGTTGATCTCCAAACAGGCAGCTCCAACCTCCCTTTGTTTCTGTACACTCTCTGCTGTAGCAAACAGTGTGGCCCAGAATTTTTTCATCAACTTGCTTCCTCTGTATGAATCAATCAATGACATTGGCACTTCAGGTTCCCCAAGGCTCTGTCTTCACCTGGGAAGTTCTCAAAACACCCTAGGATTGGAAGGATGAATAAGGGAGTCCCAGATCTCATGGAGGGGACTCACATATTGGCTGTGGGTCCCAGATGATTCTCATTCTCTCCTCCCAATGCAGTTTCTTTTTCTTTAAAATAAGATCGTGAAACACTGGCCATATTATTAAACATCTCCAGCAAAAGTTAAGTGCAAGCTATTATTTTTTTTATTTTGAATGTGTTCTGTATGTCTCCAAGTAAAAGTCTGATTAGTAATCCAAATGGCCCATGTCTTAGTCTATTCAGGCTGCTATAATGAATACTTTAGACTGGGTAATCTATAAGCCACAGAAATTTATTTCTCACAGTTCTGGAGTCTGGGAAGTCCAAAATCAAGGTGCTAACAGATTCAGGGTCTAGAAAGGACTGCTCTGTTTCCAGGGTGGTACTTGAGCACTATGTCCTCACGTGGTGGAATGGCGAACGAACTATCTGGTCTTTTTCATAAGAACACTGATCATCTTCCAAAGTCCTTACTTCTAAATACCTTTAGGGAGTAGGTTTGATATATGAACATGAGGTACACATTCAGACCCTAGCATCCTGTATCCACAAAGGAATAAGCCATTTCCTTACCAAAGTTGCTTCCTATATGCATGTTATGGTTTAGATATGTGGTGTCCCCCAAAAGTTCATGTGTGAGACAGAGCACAAAAGCTTAGAGGTGAAGTGATTTATGAGAGCCTTAACCTACTCAGTGCATTAATTCTCTGATAGGGATTCACTGGGGGTGACTGTAGGCAGGTAGGTGTGGCTGGAGGAGGTGGGTCATTGGGGACATGACTTTGAGGTACATATTTGGCCCATGATGAGAGGGGGCTCTCTCTCTCTCTCTCTCTCTCTCTCTCTCTCTCTCTCTCTCTCTCTCTCTCTCTCTCTCTCTCTCTCTCCTTCCCACTTTCATGTCTCCCCAGCTTCTTTCCTCTGCCACACACTTCCACCATGATGTTCTTCCTCACCTCAGGCCCCAAGTAATAGAGTTGGCCATCTATGGACTGAAAACATGAGCCCCAAAATACACTTTTCCTTCTAAAATTGTTCTTGTCAGGTCTTTTGGTCACAGCAGCAAAACAGCTGACTAAAACAATGCAGAAAGAGCAACCCTGGCCACGTAGGCTGTCCTACATTACACTCAATCCGACACCAAACTCCAATAACTTCATACCATGTGTTCTCCCTTCTCTTCCTATAGTCCCTGTTTCTACTTTGGCCAACATTACACCAACTCTTTTCTAACTTCCTACCATCTTCTTTATACTACTGCCAAAGTGAAATCCTCAGCTTCAGCCATAATAATTCAAAATTACCTCCAAATATAAAGTTATCAAATGTCATCTGAACACCCAGCATGCAGTCTTCCATGACCCAGGCTCAAAGGCACAAACACTGAAGGTAATTTCATATCCTTCAAACTTCGGCTTCTTGATCCCTACCCTGGCACCCCTTTCTCCTCCATGGCTTACTCTTATCCAAAGATAGATTTTGAGGTTCATGGAAAATTTCATGGACTCCCTGAACATATTCTTTTTATTCCTGTTTGGAATTTCAAGGCTACTTTATGGTCTACCTGTAATTTTCCCATGATATACATCAACCTCTACCTGTTTTCCCAGATGCATACATACACACACAAAGGTAAAGATGTCTCCCTTCTTGAATAGTGGAACCATTACTCGACTGATTGACTCATTTAACATGTATTCACCATCTGTCTATCCAATCGTCCTGGGAAGCAGGAATTGCTCTGGGAGCAGGGAATACAGTGGTGTGCAAAGTAGACAAGGTCCTACTGATTGGAGGGATTGTAAGTGATAACCAGGTGATGGAGGTGGGGAGACCTGGAGCTAGGGAAGCTCCAGGCAGACTCACCCACAAGAATTAACAATGGAAGTAAGAATTTTACAGGAGAGAAGAGGGAACAGCATGCATGGAAGTTTAGAGTGACATGAAGTTCATGAAGAGTAAGTCCCACGAAGGTCTTGGCCTCCCCCTCACTCATCTTTGTGACCATAGGTCATTTGTCTAATGCCTTAAATGTCACAAATGCTCATAAGTATTTGTTGAATTAAAAAAGAGTCAATTCATGAGTCTCTTATTTTTAGATTAAACTCCAATGGGACCTCCCACTGTATGATCCACTATCAAGATGACTTACAGATGATCAGAGGGGATGCCATTCTTCAGTGATCCACTCAGGACTGACGGTTGAAACCCACAGCCCCCTTTTCTACGTATCAGACACCTGCTGTGGTTCCTAAGCCAAGCCAGGCCAGCTGAGGTGAGCTTCCCTCAGTGAGCAGCGGCTGCACAACTCACAATGCTCTCCCAAGATAAGGGACGAGTATACCCCACCGGAGAGCTTTCCTATCCATGAGAGCTGGCCTGGCTCCTCTCCTAACAAATCTACTCCCAAAACATGTTATCTATGGTGGATCACCCTGAACCAGCAGTCAAATTGTGAGGGCCTCCTTCTTCCTGGTCCTTTTTCCTTTTCCCTAATGCTCACAAGGAACGGCTACAGTGGGAAGGTGAGAAAGACCTTCCAGGAGCTACAGAGGAAAAGTCTTAGTATATGACATCTCAGATAAATACAAAACAGGGCTGGGGAGTGGAGAGAACCCAGATCAAAGTTACTACCTTCAACTTGACAAATGAACAAATGGGAGGAAAAAATTCAGGCCAATTGCTAGGTTATCACGGACCAGGTTACTATGGACTAGGACTAGGTTGTCACTGCCAGGTTTCACCTGCATTGTCACCTGCCTCCCTTGGTTGCTCTGGCGACACAACAACGTGAACAAGGTGTGGTAAAAAAGGCTTCTCTGAGGTGGAAAGGCTCCAAACCAGGAGGAAGGAGGAGATCACAGAAACCTGAATCAATGAAATTCAAATGAGTATAAAACAGAACAGCAGAGGCAACCCAAGCAGAGAGCAAAAATCATCCCCCCTGATTTATCAGCATGGCACCAGGAGACCTTGCACCCAGCATTTTACTCTTCCTGGAGGAGCAGGACAGCCCAGCCTGGAGGCCAAGCCGGATGGGAAACCAGAGCCAGGCAGGAATGGAGCCAAAGGCTGGCACTGCCACTTGCCTGCCACATGCATGTGGGAAGGTTTGCCAGCACCCTGGGAAAACTGGAAGCAACACTGTTTCCAGTGACAAGTAAGCACTACTCTGCTTTCTGCCCCCAGACAAGGACGTGGCCAAGATCCCACGGGGTTTACTTTGAAAACCATCTGTACCAGGTCCCCGAAGGAGAAGCCAGCAGGTGGCTGGGAGGGAGTCTTCAACAATGGTGACATCAACCTCAGCATGACAAGGCCGTGATGAAACAAGCGCTTGGCGGTTTCTTCAAGGACTCCAAGGGCAGTGTCCTCAGTACCCCCTTAGAGCACCTTAGGCCACAATCGAGCCACACTGGGGTACGCTGCCTTGTCTATTTCACCACCTGGCTTCCATTCTAGCAGTTTTAGTTAAACAACTCAAAGAATGAAAATTAAGTCTGCCTGTGTGTCCTCATCCTGCCCCAACGCTGCAGTCTCTGGGGCAGGTTATTTAACCTGTTGAAATTGTTAAAGCCACATTTTCTTCGTCTCTGAAATAGGAATTATAGTACCTGGGCTTTGTGGCTTGGGGAGATGAAGTGAGATACTGGAAGGGAACCATCTGACCCAGGTCCCCAAAAGTACCCAAAACACTATTGGTGCTGGGGTGGCTGCAGCTGTTCACTTAACTGGTGCGAAACCTCACTGGACCATGTACAGATGATCTATTCTCAGCAGGCTAACTAGCTTGGTGATGCAAACATTTAAAGAGAAGAGGCAAGAGTAATGAGAAATCAAAGGTTAGTATATACCCCTTGTGTTTTTAACTACATTGTCCCCAGCATTATCTGAGGGTCACTTAGTAGTTAGTAGGTTTGCAGGAAAGCATGGAAAATTCCTCCTGCATCTCTCCCTCTTCTTCAAAATGAATAAGAACAGGGAATGTGCCGAGATGCCTGCACGGGGACAGTTCTTACATAACTATGCGATTCTCAAATTGGTTCTGTCCCTTCCCATTGGAAAGGTTTTGACAGTCTTCCTACACATACAAAATGCCATCCCCAGAATTAGAATCCCACGCCATGGAGCTAGCTCCTGGTGTATAAATTGCTTCCTTTCAGACACGAAACAGACATGTCCGAGTCTGGACGTCAAGCTCACACCCTCTCTCCAAAGGTCATATCACACCAAATGCTGAGCTAGGAAGGATACCTTGACAAATGGTGACCACTTGGAAAAGTAGAAAATGAAATAAAACGTATTTCAATTTCACAGTGTTTCTGGAAAAAGATAAAAAGAGAAGTCACACCAAGTTCAAGTCCAGCTGTCCAATACTGCCAAATACAAGGTCAACTGGAAGTCCGGGACTGTTTTATGGATCTCTAATCTGGTGTTTCTTTGCCCTCCTGCCTGTATCCCAGAATACCCAGCACTGTGCTCAGGGGTGCTCCCAGGGTAAAATCACCAGACCAGGAAACTACAGCAAAACATAACAGGTAGAAATGCTGGGTGTTCAAAACAACTCACCTTAGGTGCCAGAACCTCTTAACCGCTCATCCTAGCCTTCACTGATCATACGTGCTGGTCCGAGCATGTACAGTGTAGGTCAGGCATTTGCAAAAGGGTATGATGGGTGGAGTCATCCAATTAAAAAGTGCTTCCTACTGCAGATAGCAAAATCAGTTTTCTATAGGCTGTGGTTTTGAGCCTTACTTACTTTTGAAAATCCTCCTGAGAGCAGGCATCTCTGATGAACTGGATCGATACAGACATAGTTGCCTACAATGCTAGTTCCTGGGTAACAATAGTGCAGAGATAAAAAATCCAAATCACCTCTTTCTTTAGAGATTTTTTGAGGGGTTTAAAAGTCCTACCCTGCTAAGCACTTTTATGAAGATTCCCTAGTTTGCAGATTTGAAGATGTGTCAACCCATCCAGGGTTAGCTCTGATGTTGAAACCCTATGTTTTTACTCTCGGACCCAGCTGGCTATGGTCAAATGGAGGACTATTCTAGTCATCCAGGGGGAACATTGCAGACCCCTGGACTCATTTTAACCATCAGATCCAAATGGCAATGTCAATATTAAGAATGTATGAAAATTTTCCCAGTGCCTGACAGGTTTCTAAGAAATTGACATTGACTTAGTGTTTGATATATACATTTTAAAATGTAACTAGCTCCAAATAATAGCATACCACTTTGTATGTAGTATAAGAATTTTAATAGTATATTTCCATCCTCTCATTCACTTTTGTGCTATTTTGTCATACATTTTACTATAACATACACTACAAACACATACTATAGTTTTATAATTATTGCTTTAAATGGAGTTTAAACAAGAGAAAGCAAATAAAATAAATATCGTATGTTCCCTCCATTAAAAAAAAAGAAATTGACATCTATCAACTCATTAATCTCTAAAACAAGCCTAAATAGCAACTAGTACTATACCCAACTTACCAATGAGGTGTTAAAACATTAGATAAATTGTGAAAGTTCACACAATTAATGAGCAAGGGAGCTGAGATGCAAAATCTGGACTCTGGTGCCAGAGGCTGCTGCAGCCATAAAAGCTCTGCTTTATTGGTGTCAAGTAAAACCAGCTTGCTTATACTTCACTAAGCCTCAGGTTTCCTTGCCCTTTTCCCCTACACTTCACCTTTGCATCTGCTGGACAGTAATTTTTGCTCTAAAGTCCCATATAGAAAGAAAAGATACCAAGAAGATTTATATGATGCTCTAAGAGGTGAATAACTGACCCTCCTTTAAGTTGCCTCCTTTTGTCACAGTCATGCTACAAAGGAGACAGAGCCTTTGTGGATTTTAAGCTAAAAATGGAAGGAAGAAGGTTTAAGCTTGGGAGAAGTTCTTCTGGACCTTTAAAAATCACCCAACCTAAAAGGTTAAGTATTCCACCTACTCCAGCACATTAGAGCTGCTCGCTATAAAGCATCATCCTGCTGCCAATGGACATTGGCAATGGACATTCTCGCTGCGCCCTCTAGTGGCAAGAAATCAGATCTGCCTCTAGCAGCAGATAAATAAATGTCCCTTCTCAGGCGCAGCAATGTGTGCTAAATAATAAAGCAGCTGGGAAAACCAGGAGTGGAAGAAATTTCTCCTCACCCCATCTTCAAAAACTATCCCTGAGAAACTCTGTCTAGAGTTAAAATTAATTTCAGTGAAAAATACTAGGAGACTGAAACAAGCTATTTTCATGGCGATGAGTGATAAAATTTGCTTGTTTTTAAAAGTCTTCCTTTAAAAAAATATTAAGACATTCTAAAGATATAATTATTTACGTGTCCCATCTTCAGAGGGCATCCACTGCAGGTGGTGGGTGCTTCCGAAATGAGATCACTCCCCGTGCTCAGGAAGTTCACTGCTCCTTCCCCCTGCTGGGATAGGAAGAAGGGCAGGACAAACCCGCAAGACCTTGAGCATCAGTGTGAAGAGCCCACTGGGCAGGATCCCTGGGCAGCAATGCACAATCCTGGTTTGATAACAGGAAATAAAGCTGCACAGTGGTTCTTCTTGGGTTCTGCAGGAGAATTTCCAGCGCTGCTTTTTTTTTTTTTCCTACTTGCGCAGCTATAACTTTTGAGACAACTATGGTCACTGTAGGTAAATTAAGCATGAAGACGGTGCTCGCCATGCTCTGTATGATTTGATCAAAAACATCCAAGAAAGACCACACCACAGAGTCAACCCTGAACAGAAAAGGCAGAATTTTGGTGGCCTCCTCTTCACCTATAATGAACATCATCTGTCGCTGGCCAATCAGTGAGGTGAGCTGCCTGAACCACTAGGGATCACACAGGCTGGTTTACAAGTTTCTGTGCCCCTCTACAGGATTTATGAACAGCATAAACTGAAATAATTGTAAATAAGACACAGGAGATGTGTATGCTGGATCGAAAGCTCATGTGCCATGAGCTGCCTCAAATTTCACTTGATAGGAAGGCCAGGTGGGCATCATGCTTCTAGTCCTTGCAGGACTCTGAGGAAGGCTTTGAAGCCCTCTGAAAGGACTCTGAGGCCCCCTGACTCACTTCATCCTATAACTTCAAACTCTGCAGGCTCAGAAGCAGGGCTGCAATGTACCCAGGCATTGCTGCCAGAGTTCAGGGGACTTGGCTTCAAGACAATAGCTGTGTTTTGGCGCCACCTGGTGTCTGTTTCTGTTCTGGCTTCACTAAGGAATTCTACAGGTTAGTTCAAGTCAATGTTGCCTCCCCAAGCAAGACATTGCCTAGAAACGATTAGAACTGGGATCTGCAACATTTCAGATGGATAAAGAGGACACATGGACAGAGAAAAATACTATGTAGGCAGAAAAAGTAAGATCTGGTTCCTATGCAACAGGTCTACACAGTGTCTACCTGAGTTTATCCAGCATGCTCTGTATGATTTGATCAAAAACATCCAAGAAAGACCACACCACAGAGTCAACCCTGAACAGAAAAGGCAGAATTTTGGTGGCCTCCTCTTCACCTGTAATGAATATCATCTGTCACTGGCCAATCAGTGAGGTGAACAACCAAGCTGCCTGAACCACTTGGGACCACACAGGGACCCATAAATGGGTCCTGGTCCCTGGTCACCCCTTCATTAATGTCCCCCATGAATGGAAGGGGCTTCCTCGGGCTGGTGTCATGGTCAGAACACCCAGGGATCTCCTTAATTCTATGCAGCTAAAATTTACCGAATTTTAGTAAATATGGATTTTAAAAAGATATATGCATTGTCCTTTCACTTTCATGATCTTTTGTTTATTGGATATATCTGTAATTCATTTAAAAGCAAAATGTTTTTTGAGTATTACTATCCCAATCAGGAAATAATTCATATAGGGAAAAGTGATACAATTTACAAAATAGAAAACAGAGGGGGTGAACACCATAACAATTAGGCAAATGTCACAATTTAATTTCTCTGATTCCCACAAAAGTGTCCTGGATTCTTACTAATGCTGTCGCTGTACTCCAGGAGATGGAATCACATTTTCAGTGACCAAACATTATGTCATTGGCCTGTTGAGAATAATGCTATAATGTAAGACAATTTCACTAAGAGACTTAATTATCTACCTGGAATGATTTTAATGAGAATTCACCAGTTTTCAGGGACATAGTATTTTAGTATAGGAGCAGTTTCAAGGCAATTTCTCACTTTAAAATAAATGAGTCAAGTAAGTTAACAGTAAATTATAATGCTTTCCCCATGAATTCCTTCACTGTCCTGCATAGTGCTAAATGATTGGCAGAAACTCTTTACTGTGTCCTTTTCACATAAATACAAGCCATTTAGGAGTAGCTTCCTCTTGTCCAGCAGTTACTCAGGAATATCCAAGTATAGTAGATCTCCTTAATAATAGTAGTTATGTTCCATAAAGTCATACAAGCCCTAAATTCACGTATATACAGAACCACTGTTCCTAGGAGTAATACAGAATAAGAATCCATGGAGACTTTTCTCACAAACCTTTTGTCCACTGGTCAATAGTATATGTTCTAGTCATTATTCCATTGCTGTGACAAAATACCTGAGAAAAAAAACAATTTAAAGGTGGAAAGATTTATTTTGGCTCACAGTTTCAGAGGTTTCAGTCCATGATCTCTTGGTCCCATCACTATGGGCCTGTGCTGAGGCAGAATATCACTGTAGGGAACATGTGGCCATAAAGAAGAAAAATAGAGGGGTTGGGGGTGAAGAGAGAGAGAGAGAGAAATGAGGGGAAGAGAACAGGAACAAGATTCACCATTCACATATGCAACCTACTTCCTCCAACAAGGCCACACCCCCTACAGTTTACACCACCTACTGGGGACCAGCCCTCCAACACATGAGTCTTTGGAGGACGTTCTAGATCCAAACCATTAATAGTATGTAAGCTTATTTTAAGTGTGTTTCTATTTCAAGGCATCTAATTTAATACATATTATTGACTCACTGCCTTCAACTTGAAGCCAACAGCATTTTAACTGATGCCTCAAGGAATTTTACCTAATGTGTCTTGTATTTTCTCTATAAAATAGAGAAAATGTTTAATATCCTAAGTGCACACTGCAGCCCTGCTGCATTTAGGAGCCCCTGACTGCGTGTCAATACCAAGTCATCTTAAACAGCGATACTTAGCAGTGCAAAGAAGAGAAGTGGGGAAAATGTGGTCCCAGAGAGACCACAAAAGGACATTCATTTATAGTAGACAGCTGAAATAAAAGCAGACCACTGCCCTGTTGTCTTGTTCAACTCCAGCTGGGAAGACACTGGTTGGGCAACTCCCAAGAATAATCTCCAGAACACCATGAATATCGTTTGGAAGTTACAAGCAAATTTTAAGGAATGGGGAATTTCCAAGAAGGGAATCCATGAATAGCAAGTACTTACTGTATATTTCCAACTCTTTTGAATTTATGACTCTCTCTGATCTTTCCCGCACTCCTAAAGCCAACTCCGCTTCTCTCTCTGGAGGCAACGTAAACACTAGCTGAATCACGGAACAGCCCCCAGCTTCTCAGGCACACGGTGTTCTTTCATCTTTCACAGCTACTCTGCACCCCACATCTTCTCACTATCCTCCTGGGACAACCTACTACTCCCACATTTCCCTAACCCATCTGTCACAGTGTCATGGGACTCTGGGCACTGTTCCAATAATATTAATAATAATCACAGCATCATAATAATAGAGCTAGATTCATGGCCTGCTTACTATAAGCCCAAGCACTGCTCTCAACAACTTACAAGTAAGAATTTAATCTAGACAACTTATTGACAGAGACCGTTATTATCCTAACCCTCCATCAGATGCGAAAACAACTGAAAACATCAACTGACTTGCCCAAGTCACTCAGCATAGGAGCGGGAGCCTCAGAAAGGGATGTGGGTAACCTGAATTGGAGCCCAGGCAGAATCACAGCGCTGCGCTCTTACAATAACTGCTAAATACAGGAGCATTAAGACAGAGGTGCAGTAGGGCACAGGGATGGAAATGGAGGAAGGAAAACAGAAATACATGGTTCACTCCATACCTGACATCCAGGAAAAAAAATATTCCAATGAGAGCAAGCACTGCGTGTGTCATTATGTGGAATGATATCTGTAACTATGCATAATTATCTTCTCTCACACAAGAAGGCAGAAATCCTCTTAAAACTCAGAACATGAAGACGCCACTACTGCAGACGCTGTTGCTGCCAACCCATGTCCAGAGGTCTTCTCGTGGTCTCCTGTGGCCCCTCAGAGGTCACCTGAAGGTCACCTCTCGGGGTGCCAATGCAGCTGCTCCCACAGCCACTGCCGCCACCACTCACCCCGCACCTGCTGCCAACACCACTAACCCACTGCAGTCGCTGCTCACACCTGCAGCTGCTGCTGACCTTCTACCTGCTGCCACCAACCTCCACCACTACCCCTTCCACCGCTGCCCAGAGGTCCACTGCCAGGAAGACTCCAGGTTTGGTTGCACGTGGCCACATCCATCTTGAGACACTGGCCAGGGCCTGGGGGGTTGGGGTGTCGGTGGGTTGCTGCCACTGCCATCTTGGGGCACAGTTGCCCCTGTCTGGGGATACTGATCGGGACCTGGAGGTTCAGTGTCAGGGTGCCTGTGGGTTTGGCTGCACCTGGGGTCTTCCTCCTGGAAGTGCTGGTGGCCTCCATCTAGTTGCTGTTTCTCAGGACTGCTCATCCCTTGTGGTCTCTCTCCAAATTCCACCAGCACTGAGATCTTGGGAATGCAACATGGCTGACCCAGGACATCTGAAGGCCAGATTGGTGGGATAGTGACTGGGTCTGCCAGGGCCAGTCTGGGCCAGGCAGTCTTGTGAGAAGTCAAGAGATGGTTGAGAAATTTTCAAATGCCAACAGAAAAAGTTGTTCAATTTTTCATTGAGATTTATTTTGCTGTTTTCTTCTCTAACATCTCTCTGCACCATATTTGAAGCAAGGCATTTTTCATGCATCAGTTTGTTAAGGATGGTGATATATGGGTGGCATTTTGCAGTTCTGTTGTATATTCTCATATTTTCAATTTTTTTTTCTCTTTATGTGTATTCCTGGATTTCCTTTCTATCTTTTTTCCACTTAACAACCAATCTCTGTTGGTTCCCCTTCCACTCTTCTTGTAGATTTTTACTTCTAGCTTCTCTCTTTCATCCCCATGAACATCAACCACTTCCTACATTATTTCTGTTTCTCTTTGTCCACCATTTGAAATTGTAAACCCTTTTAGCAAATCTTCTGTTTATAATATAGAAAGTGATTGAACTCCTCATTCCTGTTTATAAGCAAGAAAGCAGTAGATGCCTCGGTGAAAACTATTAGATTTAAGGCTATATATTGTTTGCACTGTGTGCTATTGATATTGGTCTCCCTTTTAAAGGTGGGGCACTGGAAATCTTCAGGGACAATATAGGTCTACTAGGTAGAATCTATACTTCTCAGAGTCACACTACTAGATGGGAAAACACACAGGCAACATGAAAAAATAAGGGAACAAAATGACCCAAACAAACCAAGATGCCCCAATAAGAGAATCCACTGACAACACAGTAGAAAAAATGTTCAAGAAGGACTTTAGAATGTACATAGTTAAACTGATCTGTGAAGTAAAGGATGGTATAAACAGTGAAATCAAAGGACATGAAAATTCAGGACGTGAAAGATTGTTTCAATAAAAAGTAGGAGATTCAGAAAAAAAAAAAAAAACAAACAAGCAGAAATCCTTGAAATGAAGGAATCAGTAAACCAAATTATACATTCAATGGAAAGCATCACCAACAGACTAGACCATTTAGGAGACAGAACCTCAGGCAATGAAAAAATATATAATCTTGAAAACTGAGTTGCTTATGGAGAGAAGATGTTAAGAATCCATGAAAAGAACTTGCAAGAATTATGGGATAACATGAAAAGACCAAACTTAAGAGTTATCAGGCTAGATGAAGGAGCAGAGATACAAACAAAAGGAATGTACAATCTTTTCAATGACATAATATCAGAAAATTTCCCAAAACTAAATAATGAAATGGAAAATCAAATACAAGAGTCTTACAAGACCCCAAATGTACAAAATTACAACAGACCCACACCAAGACACATTATAATGAGAATGACTAAAATACAGAATAAGGATAAAATCTGAAAGGCCATGAGAGGAAAAAAGCAAATTGCATATAAGAGAAAAACAATTCTGATCTCAAATGAAATCAACCCAGACCCTTAAAGCTAGGAGGTCCTGGAACAACATATTTCAAGCTCTAAAAGAAAATGGATGCTAACCAAGAATTTTATATCCAGCAAAATTAAGTTTCAGATTTGAAGATGAAATAAAAACCTTTCATGATGAACAAAACTAAAAGGAATTCACAATTAGAAAGCTGTATTACAGAACATTCTCAACAAAATATTTCATAAGGATGAAGTGAAAAAAAATAGTGAAAACCAGTAAATAGAGGAACTACACTAAAGGAATAGTCAAAGGGGAAACTCGATCAAATTAAAAACCAGAAGAAACCCAAAATGACTGGGAATACAAATCATATCTCAATAATAACCTTGAATGTTAATGGCCTAAACTCATCAGTCGAAAGACACTGACTAGCAGAATGGATTAAAAAACAAGACCCACACAATATGCTGTCTCCAAGAGACTCACCTCATAGGCAAAGACATCCACAGACTGAAGGTGAAAGGATGGGAAAAAACACATCACTCCATATGGATTGTGTAAACAAGCAAGGGCTTCCATCCTCATATCAGATGAAGTGGACTTCAAATCAAAGTTAATCAGAAGGGATAAAGAAGGACACTTCATTCTACTGAAGGGAATTTTACATTAGCAAGTCATAACGGTTGTAAATATTCATGCCCCAAACAATGGAGCATCTATGTGCATTAAACAAACCCTTCTCAATTTCAAGAATCAAATAGACCACAACACAATAATACTGGGTGACTTTAACACACCTCTTTCACTACTGGACAGATCTTCCAAACAAAAAGTAAATAAATAAACTACAGAACTCAATAATACAATCAATAATTTAGACCTAACAGACATATATAGAATATTTCATCCATCAACAAGTGAATACACTTTTTTTCTCAGCAGCACATGAATCCTTCTCTAAAATAGACCATATCTTACGCCACAAAGCAACTCTTAGTAAATACAAAAAAATGGAGATAATACACTGCTTCTTATCAGATCATAATGGACTGAAATTAGAAATCAACGATAAAAGAAAAACATAAGAGCTACACTAACACATGGAAACTAAATAATACAAAATTGAATTATGAATGGATAGTAGAAGAAATCAAGGATGAAATAAAAAAAAAATACTTAGAGGTAAATGAAATACTGATACAATATACCAAAACTCTCTGGGACACTATGAAGGCAGTACTAAGAGGAAAGTTTATTGCATTGAGCTCATTTATTAAAAGAATAGAAAGTCAACAAATAAATGACCAAACATTACATATGAAAGCTCTAGAAAAAGAAGAACAAAACAACACCAAAAACAGCAGAAGACAGAAAATAATTAAAATCAGAGTTGAAATCAATGAAATCGAAACAAAAGAAAAAACTGAAAAAATTGACAAAACGAAAAATTGGTTCTTTGAAAAAAATCAATAAAATTGATAACCACCCCAACCCTAACAAAGAGAAAAAGAGAGAAAACCCAAATTACTGAAATACATGATGAAAAAGAAAATATCACAATGAACACAACTGAAACACAGAAGATAGATAATTAGAAACTTTTGAAAACTTATACTCCAATAAAATAGAAAATATGGAAGACATCAACAAATTTCTAGAGATATATGACCTACCTAAACTGAATCAGGAGGTCATACATGATTTAAACAGGACAATTTCAAGTAATGAAATAAAAAACACCATCAAAAGCCAACCAATTGGCTCATTCTATGAGGCTAATATCAACCTGCTACCAAAATCAGACAAAGAAACATCAAGGAAAGAAGTCTTCAGACTAATATCCCTGATGAACATAGATGCAAAAATTCTCAATAAAATTCTCACAAATCACATATAATAACATATTAAAGATAGTGCACCACGATCAAGTGGGGTTCATCCCAGGGATGCAGGGTTGGTTCAACATATGGAAATCAATAAACACAATTCATCATATCAATAGACTTAGAAAGAAGAATCATATGATCATCTCAATAGACGCAGAAACAGCATTTGACAAAATATAGCACCCCTTCATGTTCAAAACACTAGAAAATCTAGGGATAGTAGGAACAGAGCTCAACATTATGAAAGCCATATGTACTAAATCCAAGGCCAACATAATGCTAAACAGAGAAAAATTGAAATCATTCCCTCTAAAAACAGGAACAAGACAATGATGCCCTCTTTTATCACTTCTATTCAACATTGTTCTTGAAACTCTAGCCAGAGCAATTAGACAGAAGAAAGAAATTAAAGGTATACAAATAGGTAAAGAAGAACTCAAACTATCACTATTTGCCAAAGACATGATTCTATATTTAGAAGATCCAAAAATTCCACCAAAAAACTTCTAGAACTAATAAATGAATTCAGCAAAGTAGCAGGGTATAAAATCAATATCCTGTGCAAATCAAGTACATTCCTATATATCGGTAATGAACCCACTGAAAGAGAAATTAAGAAAACTACCCCATTCACAGTAGCCTCAAAAAAAAAAAAATACTAAATACTTGGGACTCAATCTAATAAAAGAGATGAAAGACCTCTACAATGAAAATTATGGAACACTAAAGAAAGAAATTAAAGAAGATCTTAGAGATGAAAAGACTTCCCATGCTCCTGGGTAGACAGAATTAATATTGTCAAAATGGCCATAGCACCAAAAGTGTTAAACAAATTGAATGCAATTCCTATTAAAATTCCAATGACATTCTTAACAGAACTAGAAAAAGCAATCATGAAATTTATTTGGAAAAATAAGAGACCCAGAACAGTCAAAGCAATGTTTAGCAGAAGAGTGAAGCAGGAGGCATCACAATACCAGACCTCAAACTATACTACAGAGCTGTAGTAATAAAAACAGCATGGAACTGGCACCAAGACAGACACATAGACCAACTGTACAAAATAAAAGACACAGAGACAAAACCACATAAATACAGGTATCTCAGTAGACAAAGGCACCAAAAACATTCACTAGAGAAAAGATAGCCTATTCAACAAGTGGTGCTGGGAAAAATGGAAAGCCACATGTAACAAAATGAAATTAAACCCTTATCTCTCACCCTGCATGAAACTCAACTCACTGTGGATCAAGGACTTAGGCACTAGAACAGAGACCCTGCACCTACTAGAAGAAAAAGTAGGCACAAATCTTCACCATCGTCAGCCTAGGATCTGACTTCTTTAACAAGACTCCTAAAATGCAAGAAGTTAAATTGAGAACCAATAAATGGGATGGACTCAAACTAAAAAGCTTCTTTTCAGCAAAAGAAATAATCAATAATGTGAAGAGAGAGCCTACAGATTGGGAGGAAACCTTTATTACATGCACCTCAGATACAGCACTAAACTCCAGGATATATAAAGAACTCAAAAACCTTAGCACCAGAAAAACAAATAACCTAATCAATAAATGGGCTAAGGAACTGAACAGACACTTTACAGAAGAAGATATACAACCAATCAACAAATAAATGAAAAAATGTTCAACATCTCTAACAATTAGAGAAATGCAAATTAAAACTACTCTGATTTCATCTCACTCCAATTACAATGGCAATTATCAAGAGTACAAGCAACAATAAATGTTGGTGAGGATGTGGGGGAAAAGGTACATTCACACATTGTTGGTGGGAATGCAAATTGGTGCAATCATTATGGAAAGCAATATGAAGATTCCTCAGAAAACTTGGAATGGAACCACCATTTGACCCAGCTATTCCACTCCACAGTTTCTCCTCAGAGGACTTAAAAACAGCATACTATAGTGATGCAGCCACATCAATGTTAATAGAAGCTTAACTCACAATAGCTAAACTATGGGACCAACAGAGGTGTCCTTCAACAGATGAATGAATAAAGAAAATGTGGTGTGTGTGTATATATATATATATATATATATATATATATATATATATATATATATATATATAATGAAATATTACTCAGCTTTAAAGAAGAATGAATTATGGCATTTGCTGGTAAATAGATGGAGGTAGAGAATATCATGCTAAATGAAATAAGCCAAACCCAAAAAACCAAAGGCTGAATGTTTTCTTTGATATGCAGATGCTAATTCACAATAAGGGGTGTGAGGGATAGGAAAGAATAGAGATACTTTAGATTAGGTAGAGGGGAGTGAAGGGAGGGAAAGGGGTAAGGGGCGAGAAATGAAAGTAGAGTGAAACAGACATTATCACCTCATGTACATGTATGACTGCCTGACTGATATGATCCTATAATATGTACAATCAGAAAAATGAGAAATTATACTCCATTTATGAAAGACTTATCAAAATGCATAAATGCATTCTACTGTCATGTATGACTAGAAGAAATAAAGTTTTTAATTAAAAATTAAATTAGAACATGAATCTTAATTCTGAAATAACATTTTTCTCATTACCCATTACCTTTTCTACCTTTACATCTTAGTTTTTTTTCTTAAAGATGAACCTGAACAAATTAAGGAAAATGTGTATACAACTTCTTAGTTTAAAGCACATCATATGTTTATAAAAGATTCTTAAAAAAAAAAAAAAAAAAAAAAAAGAGAGAGAGAGAGAGAGAGTCTATTTTGTCCTTAGACAAGTTAAATGAAAGGGTTGGAAGTGGTGGTACAGACCTGTAATCCCAGCAGCTCAGGAGGCTAAGGTGGGAGAATCACAAGTTCAAAGTTAGTCTCAGAAACCTAGGGAGTCTCTAAGAAACTTAGCAAGACCCTGTCTCAAAATAAAAAGTAAAAAGAGCTGGGGATGTGGCTCAGTGGTTAAGTGCCCTTGGGTTTAATTCCTGGCACAAAGAAAGAAAAAATAAGTTAAGGGAAATGGAGGAATGAGAGAACTGATGGGGGGGCGGGGGAAATATATATATATATATATATATATATATATATATATATTTCTTGTCCATTTTAGCATATGCTGTGGTTCAGAAGGAAAATAAGCTGCAAACTCCATTTTAGAACTTATATGATAAAGTAGAAGAGGTAAAATTCTCAAAGAGGCAGAGACAAATTCAGCAGGGGAACTGGCCAGGAACACAAGAATCACACAGTTGGAAAACTGTTTTCACAGTTCTTGATCATTACAATCAGCAGGGTATAGATTGTACACAGCATGTCATTCTAAAATCCCTTCCTTCCATCATCTTGAGGGACATGAGTGCCCTTCCTTAGACATTCCATAAGAGCCTCCTCCCACACAACCCTGCCCCGCCTCCCACAGGGACCTACCAAGCAGCTTTATTAAGCAGTTTTAAAAACAGGCGCTTTTCTGTGTTTTGATGAATCATACAAACATTTAATTACTTCAGATTGATATTTTGAGTTATTTTATCAAAAAATCTGTTCTGTTGTGATACTGTGCTGAGAAGGAATGAGAGGCCTATCTGCCTTTTTGGAGGTTCATTATCCTTTAACAAACTGTTCTTTCTGCCTTGTTGGAATAACAGCCCCTTCTACTTTGGAAAACTCAAAAACATGCCTTTGACTACCAAAATGGGAGCTCCCCAAACGGAAGGAATGCAAATATCATTGGCTAACTATACCTGGGTTTCAGGAGCCATAATAGTCACCAGATGATGGCCTGGCAGGGCCCTCCAGCAACCTTGAAATAGAAAAGTCACTGCCCAGCTTCACAACTGAGGAAACTGATGCCACCCAGGTTAAATGACCAGTGGTTCAGAAGTAGGAGAATTAAAATCAAATTAAAATTAAATTTAAAATCTAGACCCCAAGGACTCCAAAGACTTGTCATTTAACACTTCCTGGCCGTTGCCTAACTTGGAAGAAGTGACATGAGAAATTCAGTTCATCTTATAAACTGAATTTTTCTTCAAAGAGATTCAAAAGATTATCCATACCTCACATTTCTCCTTTAAGTTCAGTGAGAAGATTAAGGGAAGATTATCTTTCTTTTAGAAGCACAGAGATAATTCTATACAGGTGCTATCACCACTTAAGAGATTCTGGGGTCAGCTTGCAGTGTTTCTGCAAAACGGCCTCTAGGTGGCGCAATGAGCACAGGAGTCCCTGGACAGGGGCTCTTCTATTTCTGCCTGGCTGGTTATTCAAAAGTGAAAATACCAGCTTGTCAGAGTGGCTGGCTCACTTCCAGCACAGAAATCATTACTCAACAGTCTTTCCAACTTCTAGACTCTCTGATGCAAGACCACGGCCTGGAAGAAGCTGTAGGGGAAGATCTAAAATTGAAAACTAAGAAGAAACCACAGAAAAAATAAAAGAAACCAATAGTTTCTTTTTGTTATTCTCTGTTTGAGGTCTTTGTTTTTTCTAAAATAACTTTTCAGGTCCTTGGGAAGGGGACTCATCAATTCTGAAGTCTTAAAATGACAACAAATTGACTTCTGGGGGGGGGGGGGCGGGGTGCGGGGATGCTTCATTGAGTACTCAAAGCAGAGCACTCACCAGACACAGAAAAACAAATACTGAGATAAACCCAAGGCAGAAGTGTGGAAGGAATTAGCAATAATGTTAAGACAGATGGAGCTACGTTGAGAAAAATTAATGTTGGCTCATGGAATAAGCTGGAGATTTTGAGTAAGAACAGAGCCCCCCCCCGACACACACACACATTCTGTATAACCTTCAGAGGGACCCATGGATTCCCAAGCTCTCCCTCTCCTTTGTCCCTTCACACTGTGCAGTCTGCTACCACAAACCACCAAGACCTGGCACAGAGGTACAAGGCAGTGCCTGCCTAGAGGTAATTCATAGAAAGAGCTCAGCATCTGCATTTTCCACATAATTCAAAAGAAATCTAGGCAGTGGCAGAAGGATGATAAAATTGCAGCAACACAGGGGTACCAGGCTCTGGGCCAGGACTGGGTAGCAGAATCAATCCAGAGCATGTTTGAAATGCACATGCCTTAATCTCATCTTGGAAATTCTGATATGACTTGAGGGTTGAGAGGCTGAGGGATTTTGCCAAATCTCTCAAGTGATACAAATATGTCTTGCTCAGCACACAAAAGTGAAATTAGAAAGAATGGGAAGGGAGGCAGAAGGCAAATGCTGTCCACCTTCCCTGGGTATATCTCTGGGAAAGTGCTCTTCTTACTCTAAATGAGTAAGAACAGGACCTTGATCATCAACACACACCAGGTATAGGAAATTCTCACCTGGTCCATCAGTCATGACACTTTCTACAGTAAGTTTTAAAATTCAATTCAACTAAGAGATCAAATGTTGAATGTCAAGGTCAAAATACAGGATATCATGGTGTAAAAAACGCTGTCAGAATACCTTTTTAAAGCAAGTTGCAAAGCTGAATACATTGCCACCCAGTATTCTTAGTAGAAAAGACAAGTTGAGACTACATAAAAAAATGGTAACAGATTTTTTTTTAAGTTTAAGAGACACTATCAAACAGGGATTTAAAAATATATATGGTCAGTGTGATCCACTGCTAGTTAAAGTGTAAATTACTGAAAGTTAATGGAGAGCAATAAGGCAATATCAAAAGTCTTGAAAATCTATACCACAGATATTATAGCTCCACAAATTTATCCTAATAAGGTGGTCATGGATGTGAATAAATATTGGGCTGCAAAAATGTTAATTAGAGACTTAGTGGAAGTTATTGGTAGTTTTCAAACACTGAATCAGTAAAAGAACTTAAATAAACTGCAGCATATTCAAATTAAAAAAAATAAGCCTCTTGACAACGAAAAACACCTATTAACTGATATGGAAGCATTTTTAATGAAAAATTTCTAAGAATATTCAAAAACATTGTGAATTTCAGAGAAAGTTCCTAAAGAATACACGTCCTCCTAGGTAACATAAAAAGTACCAGACCACTTTTGTCAAATTAAATGTAAACATTAACATATAAAATCCATACCTACTCATAGTGTATATATTAGCATATATTAACATGTGGGTCTGTGTATGTGTACATGCATATATACATAATTTATAATTTTGTCCAAGAAAGAGTATTTGAAATTTTTTAAAAATGCCTAGCAATTTCTAATCACTGAAGCCAAAATCTCATTCATGTCATTTTTTTATGCAACTTAAAATAAAAACCCAAATTGACACCTGTAAATTTCAAGACTACCTGAAGTGCATCCTGAAACATGATGATAGGGTAAGCACAGAGTGTAAGAGGATAAAACAACAGGCTACACTCAGAACAAGTTGTGTTCTAATTTGCAAACTGAGAAAATCTAGGAGTCTACTATTAGCATTTGTAGCAAGATAAACCTTTTAGGAAGATATCAACTGTATAAATCTTATCATCATTAAATTTCAGGAAATTTTGAACTTGATTTTGATATAAAGTCAGTGTATATAAATAATATAATCACTGACCCAATGATAAGGCCCATCCTGTCATTGCCAGCATCCAGCATTTAATTTAAACAGACCCTCAAGCATCTTGTGAAGCAGATTTAAGGGAGATGAGAAACAATCCAGGCTAACTACTCCTGGTTACACTTAATCAGAACTGAATAAACAAATGCAGTATTAGTCACACTTGTGCAAGTTATTCCATTTCACTGCAGCCAGAAGACTTTCATGTGATCCTGTTTAAACCAGCTAAACATCTGGAAATGTGGAAACTATTCTGTAAAGTACAAGAGGACCACACGCCTGATGCGGCTGAGGTCAGCCACGGGGAGGCTGGAAGGAGAGAGCTTACTGGAGACGGCTTACTTACAATGAAGCCAAGTTTTTTATAATCCCGAGTGTACATGGACTTGCGCTTCTCCATGCTGCCGCTGCTGTTGTTAGGCTCAGACTCGGCATCAAAAGCAATTCTTCGAAGTTCAAATATGATGTCTCTTTGAGCCTAAAGGAGATAGGGAGGGGGTAGAAAAGGGAGGGAGGGAAAGCTGCTTTCATTGTGTGATGTGACATCGGCTCCCTCTTTCCCCAGAGTCTAAATGAATCACTGCATTCAGGCAAAAGAAAAACAGATAAAAGACAACCAATGTTCTAAGCTAGGGCTTTGCCGACTTCTCTTCCTCCTGCCACTCTCCCAGCTGGTTAGCCTTGACTGTATTCCACAACTATTCTGGAAGCCAACTCATTTGGAGGGCTAATATCAGTTGCCCAGGGCTGTCCTCCGTGAGAGCCCCAATGTGATGGAAGGGTTGTGACTGAAAGAGGTAAAGTTGGAGAATCTGGGAGCACTGTGCTGTTAAAGAGGCACACAGGTTCATGGACAGTATTCGGGTTACAAGGGACCACTACAGAATGAATTTACGGAAGCTAACATGTCATTAAAGCAAAAGAGTCAAAAGGAAGAAACCACCCCAGTGTCCTGCCACAGATAAATGGATAAACCACATGTGGAAGAGATAGACAGTGGTAGTTAGTATTCAGTCACAGAAAGGGACAAAATTCTGACACAGGTGACAATGTGGATGAACCAAAAGATATTTTGCTGAATGAAATAAGACACAAAATGATAAATATTGTCTAATTTCATTTCTACGAGCTTCTTAAAGTTGTCAAACTCATAGAAACAGAAAGTAGCATGGGGTTACCAGGGGCGGAGAGAAGGGGGCAAAAAGGCAGCTATTGTTTAATGGGCACAAAAATTCAGTTGGACAAGATGGGAAGAGTTCTGGAGGTGGATCCTGGTGATGTTTCACAACAATGGGAATGAGCTTCACGCTAGTGAACCAGACACTTAAAAATGGATTAGATGATAAATTTTAGGTTAAGTATTTTTATCATAATAAAACCACTGTCATAAATAAAGAGTTTGGAAACAAGGACCATTGTTCCATTTTAGGACGCACTGCTCTCCATCACTAGGAGCAGTAAGATGACAGTCTCATCTCCCTGGGATGATTACACTTGGCCTTGCCAAAAATGTGCAGCATGGTCACTGGCCTCTCTCAGCCTCTCCATCATTCTTAATCGCATGGCCTGGTGCCATGAATGAAGTGTTGCAGCAGCCACACACTCTGCACATGCAGTCCACATCTGCAACAGATCAGGCCCTCACGTGCCAATAATGAGTGTTTTCCTTTCCAAAGCTGCAGCACTGCTTAAGTTGAAAATGTGCTACGTCAGGGGAAGGCTTCCCAGCTGTTTCCTCTCAGTCTACCCTCACACAGCAAAGTTCCCCAAAAGCTTCTGGATGGAGACAGAATCTTTTATGGACACAACCAAAGACTTAGCATGGAGTTGTAGCAAATAGCCAATTAACAAAACTGCCAGTCCGCAAATCAGGTTTATTTAACACAGGATCCACCATTGGCACTGATCATTGGAGAAAGGAAGTTACTTCCAACCTGCAGAATCAGTACCACACAGAGCTCTCCTTGGCCCTTGTCATCTGGGAACTTGACCCCAAAGCTATCACTATCTCAGGTACCGTGGCCAAGAGTCAAGGTCTGTGGCCACAAGCTTGCTCTCTTATCTAAAAGAGGAAGAACATGGATGTGTTCAGGGACTAATGGAAGAATCCATTTATTTTATTCTCTGATCCCAGGTTTACCTAAATTTTAAAGTCACGCCACCAAGTTTGAGATGGTAATAAATCAATCATGTGATCATCTAAAACTCCTGGTTTCAGAGTAGCTCCGGAGAAGACTTTTGGTGACAGCTCCTCCTCCTCGTGTGCTCTCAGTGCTGTCTGCTGAGCACCCACCTGGTCCTGGGGGTCCATCTTGGTCATCATCCTATCTTCCAGGAGGTTGAAGGTGAGCACTTGGAGAACATAGAGCTGATGCGCCATCTCATTGTTAATGGCCCGCTGCGCTCGGATGACATGCTAGAGAAATGGTTCACAGATGACACTTTTAAAAATTAAGAAATAAAGATAGAACAAGCAAACAGTAAAAGTTAACCCTTGTTATTACACTAAGTAGAACCTCAACAGTGTTTATTTGGAGGCACAAGGGATGGAGATTGTGGAACCACCTCTCAGAAGAAAAGTCAGGGTGCGCATGATCTCTGAGCTTTCCTTGACATCTCAGGGCCCAGTAAGGTTCCCGATCTTGAGGTCAGAATCCAGAAAAAGACCTACTGTGTGCAGGAGCTCCTGGATGAAGGGGGAAAGGTACTTCAAGAAAAGATGTGCCTGAGATGAGTGTCTGGAGGACACTTCTGGGCATCTATGACAGATGCATGCCTTGTATGCTACAAGGGACCAGTGGCACCCACCTATTATAAAACCCGTGGTCATTTCACCCCAGGATGGCCTCTCCCAGATTATCCCACTTCTAAGTTTTAGAAGCAACACACAACAGCAAAATATTCATCGGATTTGCAGTGAACTCACTGTGGGAATTCCACAAGCCCCATCTCCATCCTTGTGCAGTCAGCAAATGCAGCTACATTTTTTTTTTTTAGCAACTGCTAGTTAATAATTAAATCAAAAGTGGGCTGGGGTTGTTGTTCAGTGGTAGAGTGTTTGCCTAGTACCTGTGAAGCACTGGGTTCAATTCTTAGTACCACATAAAAAAATAAATAAAATAAAGGTATTGTGCCCATCTACAACAACAAATTTTTTAAAAAAATAATGAAATGAAAGTAAAATGGCCTTTCTCCATAGAAACAAAACTAAAAGCAGAACAAACATCAGAAGGGTGACAGGAAGTTGGGCGCATGGGGATTTGCTTCACCACAGCTCATTCAACACCCAGGTCTAACGTGTATCCTCTTCAGAGAGACCTTGGTTATAATTAGAAAATGCCAAATGACAAGTCACTGTAGTGAAACACTATTCCAATTCACGATTTCAGATGTGCTAGAGTCAGCCAGGTCCTGCTATCTGCAAGAAGGCTTTCTTTTGGCATCCCCGGCTGCTACCAGCTGACGGCTGAAAACTCACTTCTAAATGATCCATCAGTGAATACCAGAGCTGCCCAACATGGAAAAAAAATTATCTTTCAGTCAGGACTGGAGGAAGTCTAGGTTCTTAGGGTGCTACCTGGGTACCTCCTGACCTGGCACACACCACATCTCCACATGGGCTGTGAACATGATATTGAAGCAGCCTGCTGCAGATGGAGGAGAGGGAGAAGAATGAAAGAAAGGAGGAGGAGGAGGAGGAGGAGGAGGAGGAGGAGGAGGAGGAGGAGGAGGAGGAGGAGGAGGAGGAGGAGGAGGAGGAGGAGGAGGAGGAGGAGGAGGAGGAGGAGGTAGAGGAGGAGGAGGAAGAGGAGGAGGAGAACAAGGAGGATGTAATTTGAAGTGGCCAAACCAAAATTATGGGAGGGGAAGAAGCTGGAGGATGGGAGGTGGGAGGAAGTCATACCCCATGTCCTTCATTCTCCAAAAGGGAAGGGTAACTTGTACAACTTTAGTGCCCCACGTGTATGGGTATCCGTTTTATTAAAAGCCCCCAAATCTCTGCACTTCAATTTACTGCCAGAGACTACCACCCTTGAACTTCCAGCCATCAACATTTCATAAAAGAAGTGACACTGAAGCCAACTGATCTTTGAGACAAGGTGGCTATTGTCATTCCACCCACTCATTTCTCTGGAGATTAAGTGCCACACCAAGGCAGAAAGAAGAACAAGCTAAGCCCTTCTTTATCCATCATTTCCAATCCTTCTTCTCCCACCTGGATCCCTCTCCCTGCACAAACAGCTTCTCTGAATGACATCTTAATATTGACTGCAGCTTCCACATTTTTAAGGGCCAAGATAAAGAATGACCTACTTTGAATCTTTCTGTACTTTCTACAAATCCATAATTAGATGTAGAATCTATGAGGATGCTCTACTAAGGCACATTTCAGACTTCAGTTCTGGTTGGGGGGCAATTTGCCATCCTTGCAGAGCTCAAACACCTTTTATTATCAGACAACGAAAACTGCACTTCATCCTTGATAGACAGGAAGATTAAAATCAAACTGGATCACCAACTGCGGTCCTTACCATTGGCCTTGAGTTTTAGAATATTTAGTTTCCTTGCCTGAAAAACAGGGTTTCAAGAAGAGAAAGGAGGCAAGGAAGGGGGAAGAGAGAAAGAGAGAGACAGAGAGAGACAGAGAGAGAGAGAGAGAGAGAGAGAGAGAGAGAGAGAGAATGTGTGTCTGAGCCATGTATTTCCTAACTGACTCTGGAAAGACTGCCCCTGAGACCTTGCCAATTTCTAGAGATAACAAATGACTTCTTTCTTATGCAAACCAGTTGGAGCTCATGCCACCATCCCTCTGTCCTCATCACCAAGGGACATGTCCCAGACAACTAGAGACAGTCCATAATCCCTAAGGCCCACTGAAATTATCCAAACTGACCAATCCTAAACCTGCTTAGCTACTTTGTCTGGCCTCATGTACTCCTTTCCTAGAAAGTCACAGTAAAGGTTTTTGGTTACACTTTCCTCTGGCTCCCCCTCTTCCTCCTGACCAACCTGGCTTCCCTGGCCCCCTTGTGGTGTGGCAGGTCCCTCCTTTTGGAAATTATAAGTAGCAAGTTCTTCTTTTCACTGGCATTGACCTCTAGGCCTGCTGGCTTCACCATAACTGAGCCATAATAAAACACTTTGCTTGTGTATGTGGGGGTGGGGGGTAAATTCTAAGCTTGCTGAAGTGAAATCACATTATCAGAATTTTTTTTTTTTTTCTTTGTAAGCAGCAAACCTGTTTCTCTCAAATAGCTGGTAAGGCCTCAGGAAACCCTGCCATTTGGTTTAATTATAAACATTCACAGTGCGACTTTGAGGGTTTCTTTCTCCCTGAGGTACAAGGTCAGTTTTGCACTGCAGCGGATGAGTGGTTCCCATATACTACTTCCCTTCCTCCCTCCTGAAAGGAGGCCAGGAAAATGATAGCCAAACTTTCAAGGCTTCTCTCTCAGGGCCTGGGATGTTTCCAGACAGCTTCTTCATTTAAAAAGTACTAGCTCATTTTAGTGGTGAAACCAAGGAAGCTCCCTCTGTTCTTGACTGCAAAGCCAAAGTCACAGTGTCTGTACTAAACTTGCCACAGAAAGAGGCAGTTCCAGCTCCTCAGGCCCCTTTGCTTCCTAGAGCAGGGCAAAACTCCTCCAGCCAATCACAGGAGGCAATTCCTGTGGGAAAGCTTTAATTACTCCAGTTTCAAACACATGCGTTCCCCTCCTTTGCAGTTCCTGCTTCTTAACCACTGTTCCAAGTCACAGAGCAACCACAACTAAGGCCAAAAGAAGAGACATGGAAGTGCACAGGCTGCTCCTCCCAGCAATGCAGTCAGAGCCCTGAGGTACTCACTGTTAGAATGATGGAGCGCAGCTGCTTCTGAGCCAAAATATTCGCCATCTCCTGCGGAAGAAAAAAGACGCCCACACAAAGGCTTAGGTTAGAAAGACACATTTCAGCACGGCCAAAAAATGACTTTATCCTGGGGTGTGCTTCATAACTGTATATCAGCAGTATTTCTTAGGAAACAGTGAACTTCAACAGGCAGTCATATTCAAATTACTTTTTGCATATTCCATTGAGATTATAAAAGCCAGGTCTAAAAACAAGGAAGGAAAATTTGGCACCTGTATGCTTATTTATTTATTTTTTCCTTTAGAAAACTGTTCCTTGCAGAAAAAGATGAGTGCCGAATAAAAATCAAACATTCCAAGTGAAAGCAAGGGTTCTCCATTAGGGAGGCTCATCATCTTTTATTAGACTGTGTGCTGAAAGCTTCTGCAAGGCAATGCATGCCTACTGTAATATTGTCCAATATGAAAGAACCATCAGGTTAAAGAGCTAAGTCTTCTAACAGCCAGTTCATCTTAATCTGTGCAAGACCAAAGAGGGAGAAGCACATAGCCCAGACTGCAAAGTAGGCTCTGCAAGTGAGCCCAGTGGGGTTTTAGCAGATGTCCAACACCTGGGCAAATGTCAAGCTCTAGAGTTCACACTCGACTTCCACACTGCTAGGGCTCATTCCTGCAGGTTGTGCCTAGTAGTCTGGCATTTCCTGAATGGCATAGAGAACTTGGGAGTGGATTCGCAGACTCTCTTTATAAATATTGACAAGTAGATACTAAGGGAAAATTAAAGAGTCAAGCACAGCCTTGGTGTACTTTCAAAAAGTCAAAATACTGCTCATATTCAGGAAGACACCGGGATGTTGGGTTTTGGTGGGGAGTATATTTTGGTGTTGCTACTCTTACTAAGCAGAGAAGAAACTAAGCTACGATTCAAACAAAACAACCATAAATTCTACTAAGGTTGAAATAAATGTGCAGAAAGCTAGGAGAACCAAGAGCATGGGGAAGGAGCTAAGAGGGGACACAGGCAGGGTGGACAGGAGCAGAATGGCAGAGCGGGGCCTACTTATTCAGGCTCACAGAGGGAACATGGGTGACTTACAGTCAGAGGACAATCAAGGATGTCAACATTGCTCTCTACATCAACCTAACGGCGTCATCGCCACCACAGAAAGGAAAGCAAGCAGGAAAGAAGAAGGGATGGAAATTCAGAGCACTCTGTTAGAGGTTGGCAGCTTTAATGCAATGCCCCTGCTGACCCACCGCATTGAGAAGCCAGTAAATATCGTCAGGTGATTCCAAAGGGCAGATGGCATGGAAGACTAAACCCAGCACTAGGTCTCTCCCCCACTCTTGGAAACACAAAAGCAAGAGCAAGGACACATTCGGAAACATGGTAAAGGGCAACCCAAAGGAACCTGTTCTTTCACACTCAGGGAAAGTAGCTCTCTCCTCCCCATCTAAACAGGGAGGCCTGTGGGTTTGTCTTGTTTTATCTGCTTTGGTTTTGTTTTCTTAAACCAGATGACAAACAAAAGGTCCCAAAGAATCCTATGTCTCTCTTCATTTCCTTTTATAAATTTCCTTTATAAAAGTAAAAGTGCTACCCAACAGTCACAGGAACAGAAAGAGAAAAGAATAAATATTCTCTATGCCTATTTTGGCCTGTTTACGAAATATTAAAGTAGGTTAGAAGGGATGATATATTTATAATATCTACTAAAGCAATCATTAATTGTCTGTTTACAATATTTATCTTCTGCATAACACTATGGGCTTCTCATGGGAACAGAGAATACATTAGGCTTTGTATTCCAAGCTCAAGGCACGATGTCTAGCACCGAGCAGACAATAAATGTTTGATAAAAGAACAAATGAATATTTTATGTTACCCTCCTAGGGAACAGAAGCTGGATCAGAGAGGAAAAAACATATTTTTGTCCACATCATGGAAATTTTTGTCTAATATTAGGGAATTGTGTAAACATGAGAATCCACAGGGAATGTTTTATAGCACTAAAAAAGTCTAAAATCATAGATATATACTAATATGGATATATATATATACATACATATATATATATATACACAACATTGAAAGATGCCTGCAAAATATTTTTTTAGTGCTTTTAGCAGGTATTTTTCTTAAAAACAGTGCACATAGTATGTTTGCTGTTCATGAAAAAATGATACATGTAGGAGAATATTTGCATGGAAAAAAGCAGGAAGCAGCCCCATGAGCCTTGAAAGTCACAAGACTCATGAGTAACTGTGGCGGTTCTTTTTCTGAGAATGGAATTATGGGAGTCTTTCAAACTTCTTTAGAGTCCGTCTTTTCTGATTAATCTACCAAGTCCTTTAACTAAAAAGTTTTGTTTCAAATAAGGCTTATCAAAATCACCAATAACTGTAAAAATTTTTGGAAACAATCTCATCAACACATTTGCTATTAAAGTAATAATTTTAGCAAAGGCAAGTCATTGTAAGGAATTTGCTCACCTACTAGCAACCCCTTTCCCTGAAAATCCAATGTACATCTTCCCACCATTTGTGCAGGGGAAGGGAGAGTGTCTTTAGTTCAGGAGACATGGGAAAGCAGGGCTACCACCCCAAGGCCAGCCAACCAGAGCAGACAGGAGGGAGAGGAGTTTCAAATTCACTTCATACATTTTGAAAAATAAAGGGAACCCAAATAATGGAGTCCAGTGAATATGATTAATCCCAAGTCAGCAAAAGAAACTAAAATAAATAAAAGTATTAGACTGAAGTAGGTTTTAAACACACAAACAAGGAGTTCTGTAAATGCAATACACAAGTTTTTAGATTACATTTAATCCAACTGGAGCAAGAAAATGGTCTTCATATCTTCTGCTCTTCTAGGAGGTACTTGTGTGGCAAATACAAGGAAATTCTGTGGGTGGCACCTGCTTGATTGGCATTTGATGGGACTCTGCAGGTAAAAGCAAGGAGGTTGGGCTTCTAACTCTGCCTCTTATAAGCTCAGTGACCTGGTCAAGTTTTTTCATTCTTTGCATCTCAATTTCCCCATTTGTAAAATAAAAATAATAGAGCTTTCTCTTAATATGAGAATTAAATTTAATTAAATAATAAAATATAAAACACTGAACATCATGCTTGGCACATGGCAGACTATTGATAATACTGTCATTGATGGTAGAGTTTGGCAGATTTTCCTATTTGAACAGATTTTTTCTTTAAGAACTTTAATGTTTCAGAACATATGCCAATAAAATGGTCATGTCAAAATAGCCCAGATAAAACTTTATTTTACTGGTTTATACTCTCTAGGAGTATAATCTTCTGTTAATATAATCTGTTTTATAGGCCTCCAGTGACCTTCAGAAAAAAAAAAAAAAAAAAACAGCAATCTTTTCTTCATTATGAACTTGCAATCATCTTTAGAGCACTCACAGCTCAAAAATGTTTTAAACTTAAAAATCATAATACTTCCTTTGTTTTGATAAACAACAGTCTTAAATTCAATGGTTTATAAAGTCAACATCAATTTTCCATGGGCAAGTAAATAACCTGTGGCTATTTTTATTCAAGGACTGAATTTGTCATATAATACTTTGTAAATTTTTGGTGGATTATATATATGCTTTCTAGGTTGGATTGTTTTCCTAAATGGTTTAAGGTTATTAGATTACTCTTAGTGGTGGTTTATTACATGATCAGACTGGTCTTATCTATCCATACTGCATAATTTTAAAAAGTTTGTCTCACAAAATCTAAAACTAAAGTTGTTCTGCTATTCCATTATGTTTCCATTGTTATTAATATTCCAAAGTCAGTTGGTGATTGATACCAGGTTCCCTATGTGCCCATGGCCATGAGGATTCGATTCAATAAACTAACTGTAGTGTTTGGTATAGAGTAAGATACAAAAGTAAGCCAGGTATGTGCATCTCACTCAGGCTTAGGTCCAGAGAGTCAAGTAAAACCACAGGCCTGGGCAGGCATGAGCTTTCATTTCCTCTGATCTAACCTCTTCTTTTACATTTGGGAAAGGAAAGCCCTAAGAGTTCTGACCAAAATGCAGCCCTCCCCACCCCCACACTCTACCCTTAGCATGTGGTTTGGCCAAATATCCTTTACTGGGCCAGTACAAGGATCGAAGGATCATGTTTCTCCAATGGCCAGTTGAGAGCTGCTAGCCAACTTCTGGGCTGCCTGGGAGCTACTATAAGCGCAGTACTTAAGTACAAATACCAAAGGAGTAGCCCACCCACGACCTGCAAAGCCACTCTTACAAACCCAGCATAGGCTCCCAGAGGCCCGGCACCTCTTCCTGGCTCTAGTCAATTCAAATCAAACTCACAGGAAACTATAAAGTGACACTACCCACTGTGTAAAAGTAGCATCCCCCCCATGCAAATGTAGTCCCCGAGGAATGAACAAACAATTCTAAATGGAAAATGAACCTGAACCCCCTGGCATTTAGCTCCCAAGGTTTAAAGTCTCTAAAAATGAAAAAAAATATAAAGATTCTTCTTTTTTTTTTTTTTTTGCAATGCAGGGGATTGAACCCAGGGCCTTGTGCTTGCAAGGCAAGCACTCTACCAACTGAGCTACATTCCCAGCCCACAATAAAAAAGGTTCTTGACACAGCCTTTTAATAGTAGCAGGTTAACTTCCTAATTTCTTCCAAAATAATTCTTTGACAACTGTCATGAAGTCCCCCATCGGGTTTTCTAATGGCTAAAAGATCTCATATTTCCATGCAGGTTTTAAAGGAAGTGAAATGTGACCAGGGAAATATATTATATGCTATGTTGAGAGGAAAAAAAATATGAATGGGACTTTTAGGAGTGAGTTAAATTCCAAGATACAGTAAAATCAAAATTCTACTTCTTCCACATCCCCCACTACTATAATGGTCCTTTCCCTAGTGGAAGAGAATCAAAGACCTACAAAGAGAGCAAAGGATAGACTTCATATGGGTACACTTAAGGGGGGCCCTTCTCTTTTCTGCACAGAGGAGGGGAAAAGGACTGCTCATTCCTCCCAGTCACATCCACACATGGACAGAAGACATCACCAAGCAGATCCCCTCTGACATATGAACATAGTTATCTCACCCAACGGCTGTAATCTGCATCTTTTCCCTCCTGTCTTCTCACCTTTCCATGTCCCCCAACCCAGGGCAAGGTGCAACAGCTCATCCAAAACATGGGGATAGCACCTCTTCACCCCAGTGAGCATCTAATGCCACAATGGAAGATAACAGGGGTCCCAATGCTGCCTGCACCATAGAGGCAAGGCTATACAAGGCTATACTAGTCTACTCTCTGGGCTTTTACACCAGATCAGACTTCACGGCACCAGTCTCCTGTCCCAACATTTCCAGTGTTCATCAGTCAAGGGCTTGCCCATCTCCATCTTCCCACCACCTCCAGGACAGAGCTGCTCTGGACAACCACCCACAGAGAGAGCAGCAGCACAGACCAAGGTGGCCCCAGATGGGAAGGAGAGGACATTCAGTGCGTGAAACGTCCCCAGCCCTGGACACAGTCCTAAGACTAAGGTGATGCAGCTTACCTGCCTTCTCTCATCAGGGGCCTTCAGGAAAAGTGCATTGATCACAGCGATGGTATAGGTTTGGATTTCCTGGTCTGTTCTGTAAAGATATAGAACACAGAAAGTCAGAAGAGGTGAGCCCTGAGGCAGACCTTGATGAGGTTCAGCATCACATACATGCACCCTTTTCCCAGAAGTTAGAAAGGCAGAGCCTAGGAAATGCATTCAGCACTCGAATGTATTTCAACCACCATGAGCCTGGAAACAAGGTAGGTGCACAACTGCTATTCTAGGCACCCTGTTGGGGATCACTCAGAACCACAGGCAGCCAGGTAGCTCTCTCCCATCTCTCTTTTAATAGGATTAAAGGCATGTAGCTCAGTGCTAAAGTACTATCCTAGCACATATGAGGCCCCCGATTCAATTTGCACCACCATGAGAGAAGGAAGAAAAAAAATAGCATGAACCCAGGAGATGTAGTTACAGCCACAATAGTCATTGTGTGTGTGTGTGTGTGTGTGTGTGTGCGTGTGTGTGTTATGCATGATACATATCAGGGCGCAGCTATGGACACCTCCACATTCCTATTCTTATTTAAAGGAAGCTACTTTGTCTCTATTGCTATATTACATATTTCCAAAATCTATTTCCAAATGGAAACTTTCAATAGAAGAATGGGTATTTATGTTCATAAATTTGTTTTTCACTGGAAAAAAAAAAAAAAAAAAAAAACAGGAATTCTAAATGAAGTAGAGACTGAAGGTAAGCCTCATGATAAATAGTAAATAAAAAGGACCCAAGGCAGAAACAAAGGCAGCCTAGAAGCTCCATTTAGGGATCCTCTATCAGGCTGGTCAGGGAGAGACAGAGCTTAGAGTACGGCCTGTGGTAGGATGGGATTCAAAGCCCTGTGCACCACAGGCTGCTTGTGTGGTCTTGGACAAGCTCGTGGGTATCCCTAAGGCACAGTTTCCTCATCTGTAAGAACAATATATTTCACAGTGTGGCTGTGAGGAAGATAAAATGAGATAATGCATATAAAACCCTCAGCATAGTGCTTAGCAAATAATAAACTCTCTTCTTAGGTAAAGTACATTGTGAATGAGCACACGTGCCCCAGAGAGTAAGAAAACAGGCTGACTGTAAAGTTAATACATTTCGCTTTCAAGGACACATGAAACATCTTATTTCTGGAGAGGTTACATAAAAAAAAAAATCATCATTCTGGAGAATAAGGTACCATTCACTGAGGCCACAACCCACAGCCTCTTTGACTTAAATTTTAAATTCTGGTCATCCTCCCATCTCCAAATGAAGGTGGAGGGCAAGAATGTGTTTAGGGAGTTTACATTATAAACACAACAGTTAACATTTTCAGTGTTTTGAGAGAACCACTGAATACTCCCTCTCACTCCCACCCTGCACCACCAACCCAAATGAGCCAAGCAGATTTCCTCTTGAGAATTGGCAAATGTGACCTGAAAGACCAGAGGTACAGCCACCAGGAACCTGTCATGCTGGTGCCAGCCAATATGCTATAGAAAAGGTCTGCTGCTGAGGTCTCCACAGAGGCCATAGTTTCTTTTCCAAAGCATTGTTATGTAAGTCATTTCTAGATTCTACAATGTACCCCATGTATCCTTCCAATAAGCTCCCCCTCTAGTATAAGCTAACATAATATATGTTGTACCAGCAACCCCAAATACTTTGTAGCATTATACAACAGAGTCCTTCTTAGGGTGGCACCATAAGAGACAACCGTATCAGTCTCCTCAGGGTGGAGAGAAGGGAAAAAATCCTGTAGGACTGTAGGTTGCTAGGGAAGCTAACTGCCACATTATAGCTCAGACTTCTAGGAAAAAGTAAATTTATTATATTATAAAACACGAAAGAAGAATGTCATTGTTGTCACCTTGAGTCTAACTGAGGAAGAAGCCTACCACTAAAAATTCCTAGTTGAAAATACCTAACATAAAATTTCTAATCAATTATGAAAACATTCATGATATTACAGAAAATACTATCTTATATAGTTAGGGAAAGAATACTAAGAACTGAAGAAAACAAAGGGTCTTATTTTGTCTTATTAAAAGGATAACTATTAATATCTACTAAAATTCACCAAAACTGGGAGTCTCCTAAGTTCCAAACACTGGGGACAGACAGTGTCAATACATGAAACTCACAGGGATGGAGAGTGGGTAGGAGGCAGTAATTGTGTTGTTTCAATGTGATGGTGGATGATCTTGGTACATATTTTAGTTACAGGTCAAATCGAGATTCTGCTTTTTTTTCCTTGTATAATTAATTGAAACATTATATAAAGTTTCCCAAGGCAGGACTGCGGCTGCCTCCCTGAAGCACAGTCCCACTCCCAGGGCACCTCAGCATGCTTACCCTTGAAGATGAGGAATGAGTTGGCCAATAGTGATCTCCTGCGCCACCTTCTGGTAGAGGTCATGGCTATTGAGCACCATCGACTCCAAAATGGCCAAGGACCGCTGCAGGATTGAGATGTCTATGGCTGACTTGTTCACAAAGCTTGCTATCTGAAAATCCAAGCGGGATACCATTGATTGCTCATGGTAAGCAGCGCAGGGAAGTAGAGAAGGGAACTGATGAAATGTACCGGGAACTCAATAAAGGAAACCAGACACATAGCACAAAACAGCAAGAAATGTAATGAACCAACGGCGACTGCTCATGACATCATTACAAAATGCCATTTATCCTCTTCTTTAATTCAATAAAAATTAGACATTTCTATAAGTGACATTTTTAAAGAACTATTCTGTCTGGTCTTCTCAGCATTCTTCTTCTGAGCTTCAGGTTTCATGGGCAAGCAATTTCAGAACATATATTGTAAGGATCCCTGTGTTTCTCTGAGGCAGTAATTTCAACAAACACTAATAGCAACTCCTCCTCCATTCCCAGACCAGTCCTTCACCCACACGATCCATGACTTTTACATTCTTATTATGTTCCCGTTTTGTTCTTAAGGGACTCACACAAATCACGCTTGTCAACGCAACTACATTGGCAAATTCTTAGTGCCTGGCCACTCTCCTGGCTATTCCTAAATAAAAAACTCTTTCCCCTATTCTTTCAATTTCTTATGGTTAAAATAAATTCTTCTCATTTCTCCCAAATGTAGCAAACAGGAAATCATTTAAATTAGCAGTGCTAAAAGTGAAAATACTAGTTTTTAAGCTCTCAAATATATTCCCTAAAGAATTAATCACTAAAGCCTCAATATAATAAATCACAATATAAGAGGGAAATAAAATAGGGGTTAGAATAATGGATCACAGCAATCCAAACACATGGGCACCATAAAGGTTTTATTTTAGAGACCTCATTAAAAGTTATTGCTGTCTGTTGACAACTCATACTAAAAGGCCATTATTATATCAACATAACGACTGCTTTCTTAAAAGCTAAATAACTTGGTCCCATGACAAGTAAACACTTGCTGCTTCCCTCTGTCAACACCAATCTCTCCCTTTCTGCTGTCCCACCCCGTCCGCATCCAGTCTCCATTCCTGTACTCAATAAAATGCAAATATTCCCAGGCCAATTCCAGACCACAGACTCCCATGGAAAGTAAGGTGGGAAGGGAAGATAAGGACCCCGCCTGCTCTGGATGCATCTGGAGCTTGGGGATGGGAGATAGTGAAGAGGGAAGAAGTACAGGGATATTAGTATTTTACACTCCAAAAAGTTATTATTTTATAAAACAAACTACTGGAAGAGCATGAGAACTTAAGACCCTGAATAGACTGTTTTAGTTCTTCTCATGCCTAATAAACCCCCAACGTGTTTACTGTCCTTGGCAAGCGTCTGCACTAAACCTCACATCTGCTCCAATCTAACAAATCCAACATATGAAGGCCACCTTTGGCCATCGTTCTCTGACAATGCCCTCACACTGCATTCACAATTTTATACTTAACTTAGGCCCCTGTTAAGTAGAGTATAAACTCTTTGACTTCTCCACCTCCAACCCCCTCACTTTTTAATATCCCAGTATGATTGGCACTGGTATTAGGAAAGCAAAGAACTCATTTGATGGCAATAGTTCTTGTTTTCTCTGTACTAATTCTCTCCTCATTCCAGCCTCCAGTTCTTGTTTCCACTTGTTAAATCTGGATATTCCCTAAGCCTCCCTAGAGTCTTCCACCTGAGCACCTGTTGCTGTTATTGTGAAAGTTCCTCCACCCCAGGCCTCATCCCCTCTTTTCATTCATTAGGTATTTACTCATCTGTTAATTGATTCACTCAAGTAATAAGTATTTGTGTGTGTGCCATGCACCAGGCCTGCACAGACCTACAGACCTGGAAATGCAAGGATGAGCAAGACCCACACAGCTTTTAATTTCAGGACCTTATGGTCTAGCAGAGATAGATCAAATATCATTTACTACAAAATATATTAAATCTATTAAATTATATTAAATATATTAAGTTTGCCATACAAAAGATAACCTCCATTTATATATTTCGACAAAGCCTCAAAATTAAGTGGTGTGAAAAGCAACCCCATATTCTTCTTTCTCTTTCCTTCCCTGTTATAACTCTTCCTTAGGTATCCATCATCAATAGTGATTATCATTCCCAGTTTCCTACTTTTTATCTCTGTGAATACATTTGTAGTACATGCTAAATATACATTCAGCATATACACACAACACTGTCCCAGAGTAATCCCCTACTTCATGGGGATTAAACCTCTATCTTCTTCAGTTTCTTCTATGTTCAAGTTCTCTAATGAACATAAATTTACCCTTTACTTTCACAAATACCTTTTGAACAATATTTCCTTTCTCAAAATGTTCAATCGCTTCTCACATGTTTTCTGATATAAAATACACTTCTTATAATGGGTTCTTAAATTCTCTACAAACCATTAACTCTCCCCTGTTCAATGATGACAAAATAATTTGTGGTCTCTACTTTAATTCAGAGATATTTATATCCCACATACATATTTCATTTCCATTCACCATTTCTACTTATTTCTTTCCTGTGAAACCAATCTTTTACTTTCATAAAATCATTCTTAAAATATTATTTTCTATCACCCCTTCCTTAGCAGGTAGTACCAATGCTAAAGTAGGTTACCTAATGAGTATTTTGTATAACACAGTGGGCTGAGTGCCTGCCTTTTAAAGAAAAGGTGCTCAATTCGTTAAGCCCTCTGTATAATTCTAGAGTAGGTATCAGGCACTTTTAAAACTAACTTCTTTCTTTTGTCTTTGTCAGTGGTTTTAACCAGACATTTAGAAGGTCCAGGACTTTCACTGAATGTATATTGACAACAAGGTCAGAGCTGATCCAAAAGAATATAAAGATTATCTTGCTCAAGGGAACTTAAGACCAACTCACTCGTGAATGTACAAATCAGGATATGTACAATCCTGTGTCCAGTTTGGAAACTGTAGATATTAATATAACTACAGACTGTTCAGTTAAATTTCATTTTCCTCTACCCCTCAAAATATTCAGAATGGTTTCCTTTGCCTTCCAATCATCCCCTGCTCCACAATTGTACTTTGGCAGACATGGCTCAACCTTCAACCTGACAGCCTGTATCATAAAGAACAGGTCAGAGGAGTTAGTGGTACTTATACATCTGACCTCTTCATGCTGCTCATTCATTTAAAATGCTACCTTAAAAAACCTGAGGACTATTTTTAAGAAGCTAAAGGGCATCACAGTGCAGGAACCAATAGCACAATAACCCTTCTTAGGGTCACTAAGAACTCAATCTCAAAAATCTTGTATGTTATCAAAACCAAAAAGAACCAAGGACAGCATGAAGCACCACTCTCAAATTTTAAATTATCTGGGCAGAGGTTTATAAATCTCTGAAGATTGTAGGAGGCAGAACTTACTATATTTCTTTAAAAAAAAAAAAAAGGCTGCATGTTTGTCCAGGCACTGAAAATATGTGCAGGGCGAGCCAGGTCTCCTCAGAGCTAAGGTCTCCAGAGCACAGTTATGAAACTTTCCTTTCTAGAGAAGGTGCTAATGTTGTACTTGGCTAGGGGAAAACCAACTCATAACACAGAAAGTTCTTTTTTTTTTTTTCCTCTTTCTTCTGCATGTCTTCCTACCCTTTGCCTAAGTAGCCAAGTGTTTAAAAAGCAACCACATTATATATTGGCATCAAGGAATTCCAGGTCTCAGAGTGTTTATGAAATGATGTTATTTATTGCAGCCACAATTTGTAAACCAGAATCTAGATCCACATATAATGTAACAGAAAAAGAGATAGGGGCTGGCAGGGAAAAAATATTTCTCCAAAGTGGTATGAATTTGGCATTAATAGGAAGCCAACTTTGGACCACAGAGATAGGCATCTTTTGTCAGTGCATTTCCTCGTTGATTTTTGTGGAAATAAAGCTCCATTTAAAAGACAGTTGCCTGCATACAAATCCGGGGTTGTCAGAGTGCTGAATTTGATCCAGCTAATGAATAAAAAGTTAATCTTATAAAAAATTAAGTAATTTTCTGATGACTATTTTTCAAATCCATGTAAGGAATCTCTAAGTAGTAATGTAAGGGAAATGTAATAACTGAGAATGAAATAAGGAATATATTAAAATATCTTACCTTTTTTAAAAAATATTCATTTTTTTTATTTTAATTGCCAAGACTGTTGTCTTTGCTTCCTTAGATTTAATATGATTTTTAAATTTAATTTCAATGAAAAAAACCATTAAGTACTCAGAAAACTCATTCATTAAGTACTCAGAAAACTAAATTATTGTCTTTGTTGCTGACTACTACTCACATCATTTAAAGACACACAGCTTTGTCATTCTTTTTCACTCAAGACCGAAACTTTACCTTTAAAATATATTAGATATGGTACCACTATATTGCTTCTTTTTTCCAAGTTCTATTTTTTAAATGCTTTTAAAGCTTCTAAGCAAATGCTAATTATTCATTTTATAGAAATGCTTGAAGGTCTCACTCTGCACCAGGTCCTGAGGATAAAGTCATGAAAAAAGCCATGTTTCTCCCTCCTAGGCTCAGGGTCTATTGGGAAAGACAATCAAATGAACAAGAAATTCACAAAAATGGGAGAAGTGCTGGCACCAAGTAATATCTGAGATGTGAGCTGCACAGAGAGCAGCAGAAATTACTTAAGTTTACCAACAAGGCCCGGGAGGGCCACAGAGGGGACAGTACTAGTTAAACTAGGCTCCTGACATGACTTTTTGCAACCCTGGGAGAAAGAGCTCTGGCGTATGCAACCAAGGATGCCCCCACTCACTATGAACTCACTGGACCCTCTAGTCACAGCATCCTGGCCTCCTAACCAAGGAACAGCAAGACTCAGCTGCTGTGTTCTGGAAACAACTGCGGTGGGGAATCCAAGGAGCTCAAGTCAGTGACAATACAACATAAGTCCAAGGCATTCACATTCAGGACATTATAGTTATTTTTTTAGAGCAAGAAATACTCTAATTAGAGATGCGCAAGGCCATTTGAATATAGGAAAGAAAAGCCTGCTGCAAATTCAGAAATGTGTTAAAAATTTGTGGTTATGTATGAAAGTCTCCCAAACTCAATATCTTCAGAGTTGGGCTTGCTTCTCTAGAACTTATCTTAGAAAAACGGAATATAGCAATTTGTTTTCTGTTCTCATAATCTAAGGTCTCCCTTCTCTGCCACCAAACAAGGAATGTGCTTATAACACATTAGAATTCCTTTGGCTTTCTCACCTCTAATAGTTTCTTTTCTTTTTAGGAACTCATACCACTGACAAATAAAGACCATCTTTCTTTTTATGCATGTTTCCTTTCAGTTCCCTTAAGTTATCTTCTCTGGCTTTATGGATTTATAGAAGGAAAGAAGATCCAGAAGAAGAAGAAGGCTCAAGAAGGCTCGGAGTTCCCAATAAAATTTTGTCTTTAACAAATCTGCAACTCCACATAGACTTTCATCATGGTGCCTCTGTTCCCAGTACCCCCACTGGACAAAGGAGGGGATTCCTCTGCCCTTCCATTCCAAGAGCATCATCCCAAAATACTCAGTTACTTTAAAGAGAAAAATCAGTAACTCTCCCCAAGAAGCACTACCTCAACTACGTGATCAAAAGACTAATGTGACATAACTCTGAGACAATGCAAGGAGAAGGGCACACCAATCCTAATGTAGGACTGTTGTTCAAAATGCATAACCTTCCTTAGGTGAGCCATGAGGGGAAAATGAGACACTCCAAACCTAGACATTCTACAAAATAACTGACCAGTGTTGTCAACGAGTGTCAAAGTCATGAGTGACAAGGAAACACTGATGGACTGACACAGACTGAAGAACACTAGATCTAACAGTTAAATTCTATGTGGGATCCAATCCTTAAAGAAAAAAAAAATGGTGAAATCAACTAACAATATAACTGTACTATCATGTAGGCAGCATGGGGGAAAACCGGATGAAGAGAATACAGGGTTCTCCTACTAGTCCACACATTCTATACTATTTTTGTAACTTTCCTTTAAGGCCACCATTATTTCAGAATAAATGGTTTCAACTTCAAGTGATCTTTACTGAACTTCACTGTGATTTTGTAGCTTTTGTACAGAGTCACTGAAATTATTTTAAATAACCCTTCTCAGGAATCCATACTTTTAAAATAAAATTTATGAATTCATAACATCTCTTTATTCCTTACCCAACAGCAGACAGAACAAAATGTCAATCAAGTTATTTTACAAATATTTAGAATTGATAAGAAATAATAATCATCCATATTCTAATATTGTATTTCAAGAGTTACATGGTCAGGTTTTTTTGCTTTGTTTTGTTTTTGTTTTTTGGATTGAGCCCATGGGAGTTTAATCACTGAGTCACATCCCCAGTCCCTTATATTTTTTCATTTTGAGACAGGGTCTTGCTAAGTTGCTGAGGCTTAGCTTTGAACTTGCGATCCTCCTGCCTCAGCCTCCTGAGTCACTGGGATTACAGGCATGTGCCATGATGCCTGTCAGGACTACTTATTTTTTGTGAGAAGAATGGAAACAGAATTGGAAATTTGCAGGCGTGTCTTTACCATGTGTCAATTGCTGGGAATGTAGGGATTCTTTGGCTCTTTCTCCTTAATCCAGGTCCACCTTGGCCTACCCCTTTGTCAGATTCCTGTCAAAGGAGGAACCAGTTTGACTGGTTGATGTCTGAGACATTTATTGCCCCGGGATACAATTAGTAGGACCCTCTATCTAAGACATACTGAGCCAGGCATGCCTTGCCTCCTTCTCTTAAATCCCTGGTCCAAGCTTAAGAATGCAGGAAACTGGTGTCCTTTCCCTGTTTCTTTCCTTGTCCCCGGGGATGGATCACTAAAGAACAGTAGGAACCTTATTTAGGTTTTGAGAACTTGGAGTCCTGCTTGGGGCAGTGGCAGACACATATATGGTCATTAACAACATGGCACTTTCACTTCCCTTAACTCTGGGTACCCATACGCAATCCCTTATAATGTCTACAAGGACTAAATGTAATTTTCACAAAGAATTTGGGTGCTCTGATTCCCACCTACCTAATGCTATAAAATACCACAACCACTTGTTAACATAAAAAAAAAAAAAATTATAAAATATCTTCAGAGAAAAAGATCTGTGAAAGAGGAAGTAATGGTAAGTCCAGGGAAGCACAGTTCACATTACCTTCTTAATAAACGCCACTGAAAATGTATCCCACGACACAATGCCATGGTCCATCAGCTCCACAAAGGCCGTCAGAGTGAAGGACAGCATGTCTCCAAAGCTGCAAAACAGAGAGGCCAGAGTCATGGGCCCAGAGCTGAGCACTGGGAAAGATGCAGAAGTGAAAAAGTCTTAGGAAAGCAGAATTTTCAAAGACCACTGGCTTAAGCTGCTGGACACAGATAACCCTCGCATACCAATGTAGGGAAGGGGCAGATGCTCAAAGTCAACTGGTGCTTCAGAGTTGGACAGGCCTGGCTGCATGCTGACTCACTCCAGAGAGCTGCATCACACTGAGAAATTCACTTAACCTCTCTGAGCCTGTTTTCTCAGCTGAAAAGCTGGGTAGTGAGTAATAGCTATTTAACCACAAGGCAGCCTGAAGGGCACTTAATAAAGTATGCATCATATAAACGCCACCTTAAAGAAAAACTTCTCAGTAAATAAAAGATCTAAGAAAGAGTAATGCGCTTCCTTTATTATCCACAGCTACGAAGGCGGAAGATTGAAAATGTGAAGAGTATCAGTCTTTGGAAAGGATCCAAGTGCCTATACTTACCTCTATGTATGTACACAAATACAGTATACATGGAAGTAAAAATGCTCACTTTGATGTTACACTGGCTGATACTCCATCTTTAGCCAGTGGGTTTTATGGAGTACCTATGGAGATAACCACTCGGTGTGATGGTTTTGCTAAACCTAAGCTTACTGTGATTCAGAAGCTATAGGAAGGGTCTAACATGTTCAGAAACCAGAGAAAGATTAGGAGGTGCTATGGTTTGGACTAGCATCCCCCAAAAGTCCATGTGTTAAAGGCTTGGACCTTAGCTTGGCATTCTTGGAAGGTGGTGGAAATATTAAGAGGTGGGGCCTAATGGGAGTCTTTAGGTCACTGGGGACATGCCCTTGAAGAGGACTGTGGGACCCCAGTCTCCTTCTCTTTCACTTTCTGGCCACGAGATGAAGGTTGTGGCTCCACCACAAGCTTCTGCCATGATGTGCTGCCTCTCCCAAAGCAATGGGGTCAATCAGTCATGGGGTGATACCTCTAAAACCATTATCAAAATAAACCTTCTTTGTTTATAAGTTGATTATCTCAGGTACTTGTTATAGTGATGGAAAGCTAAAACAGGGAAGCTCAGATAAAAGCACCATCTTTCTTTTTTTTTTTTTTTTGTACCAAGGATTGAACCCAGGGGCACTTAACCACCACTTAGCTATATCCCAGTCGGGTTTTTTTTTTTTTTTTTTTTTTTTTTTTTTTACTATTTTTTAAGTTGTAGATGGACACAATACCTTTATTTTATTTATTTATTTTTATGTGGTGCTGAAGATCAAACCCTGTGCCTCACATGTGCTAGGCAAGTGCTCTACCACTGAGCTATAGCCACAGTTCCATCTCAGCCCTTTTTTTTTAAATTTTGACACAGGGTCTCACTAAGTTGCTTAGGGTCACACTAAGTTGCTGAGGCTGGCTTTGAACTTGCGACGCCCCTGCCTCAGCCTCTGGAGCCACTGAGATTATGGGTGTGGACCACCACGCCTGGCTAAAAGCACCATCTTTCTATGATAGTTCCATCTTGTACACTTATCAGACAATATTCTAATTTCTAGTGCTTTCCAAAGACATTTTGACAGACATGTATATACTCGGAATCCTTCACAGATAATCACCTTTACCATAAATGATCACCATCACAATATTAACTCAAAATCCTCAAGATTGATTTTCTCTCCCCACCCCCCTGAGTACATAAAACTATGCCAATCACAATTTTTGCACTATATTATATAATTGATTTTTTTAAATAAAGGTTAGTCATATGTTTAATCTATAGGCCATTATTTTTACCTCACAAAGTCTCCTAACAAATTTTGGTAGAATCTGCCTAACTATTTTCAATTAATAGAATAGAAAACAGGTTCAAATTTCTTTTAAAACATCTTCTCAATTTCCCTTCTTGTTACTATTCTACTTAGTCCAGTCTCAAAAACAACCTTTAAAATTCTGCCCCACCTCAGAAGTTGTAATGCTATGAGAAACCTCTAGAGAGGAAAGTAGCCCTTAGGGAAGAACTGTGATGCTAGGCTGCTGAGATCAGAGGGAAAGAGATGCAGTAGACCAAAATGGCCGAGAGGGTGGTGTCTGGCCTAGGGCAGCTGAGGTTCCCCTCCAGCTCTAAGTGGGCAAGTTATCCACCATCCCATGCTTCGTTTCCTCATTCATTAAAAACAAGGATGAGGATGATAGTAGCGGTGGTGGCATTCAACTTGGAGACTGCTGGAGAAAGGAAATGAGCTAACATACTTAAATCCCTTTTAACAGCATGTGGCAAATAGCAAGCAGCATGTGAGTGCTAGCTATTAGCACTATACAAAGGTAGCATTTTAAAAGGTGAATGAAGTTCATAATATCATTCATTTTGCCTTCATTGTGTAAAGGATTCTCTGTTCTTAGAGCCAGAAAGGAAAATACAAGAAAAGCCAAACCATTCAGGTCACATGGGAAAAGAAAAGCACCTCTAACTTTTCAAAGCAGTATGCAGGCAGGACCAATCCTACAGTTGCCCCTAGGTGGCATCAGAGGCCAAAAAGAAAATCCCATACAGAAAAACAAACTTACTGAAAGGAGAGAACATAAAACTAGAAAGATGGGTGGAAAATGAGTTTAACAGGGTAGCAAGAAAGGTTAAATAAATTTTCCAGAGTAACTCTCCTTACAGACAGTGAGTCACAAGAAGATCCACGTCTCAGATTGCAAAAGAAGGTAACTGTTTCAGGAAAATAAGAGCCAAGTAATAAATGCAATTAGTAAGTTTTATTAATAGACTAGGTAAGCATTTGTATTACTTTAAAAATGTATGACATAATAACATGTAATATTATTAGTAGTAATATTAGCAGACATTTTATTTATCTACTTCAAAACAAAAAAAAATAGTCATCATATAATAACCATAATTGGCATTTGCTTTTCTCTGGAATGGTTAAAGCGTTTCAAAAACTAAGAGATTCCCATAAATATGCCATGGGATGATGGCATCCAGGGCCACCACCCAGTGCAAAAATTTCTGCCTTGATAATGGCAACAACAGAACCAGCCATGGAACAGCTCGTGGCAGAGGAATACACACACTGTTGTATTCACACACTTCTTTTCACAGTCACAGATAGCAACCTGAGACTGAATGCAGATGACATTAGTCTTGCAGTCTTCATTAGCTGCTTTAAAAGCAAAAGAGAAGTTACATACATTCCCTCTATTATCTGAAGATAAAATGACTTGGCTCCCTAGCTACCTACTCAATGAAACCCTAGTCCAGATGGTGCTAGTAACACCTGGGAATGATTGATCTCTCCTAAAGTGCTCCAGAACTCTGTCTACAGACGCCTCATACAGTCTGCAAGAACCTTGGAAAAAATGATGTAGAGTAGGAGAAAGAATACCATTTGGTTTCCAAATCTCCAAGTTGATTTGGGGCCTAGGACTGCACTCTCTCTAGCTCTCCAAGAAGTGAAACAGCCTTTCTGAGACTACAGACAGGGTTTTCTGTGCTTTTCAGTTATCCTTGGGTGTGAATGACTGACAAGTGAGAAAAGAGCTTCTTCACACCACAGACCAACCAAGGTGCTGTGGTGGAAGGATCATTTTCTCTCTTCATTTAATAATATGATTTGTAGGTAGATATATAGAATGAACTGTATAATCCATTATATATTAAATACAAATAGGATATTGTGATAATGCATATTATATAACAAAATATTTAACACACCTATAATATACTTATTATATAAAAACTATATATACATATTGTATATGTGACATATAGAATTCATTATGACTGGTTGATTGAATAGCATGGTATATTTCTACAAAGGAAATTTTTTTCAAAATTAAACTTCAAGCCTTCAGTTGCAAGGAAAGGATGCCATGCTAAAATTTTATTACCTTTCAAATAAAAGGACCTCTTTTAAATGAGGTGGTTATAAAAGCTCTTATTATACCCTGACACCAGTGTTTATTTCCACTCCTAGAGGAATAATTCAGACTCCAAAGAGGGAAGGCAGCAGCCAAGACTCTACCTTTGAAATCAATGCTGAGTGCAGAGTATCAAGCCTTAAAAAAATTACAAATATAAAGCAACCGCATGGCACATTAGGAACATTTTTAATTTTTTTGGTTTATTTGTTTTTGATAAAGTGCTAGGCTAAAGATTCTGCAGTACCGACTGCCACGAATTAAGCCGTCTGCAAACTTTACATGCTGGTTGACAGCCACTGTCACAGCCAACACACCATGTGTGCTGGAATGATTCAAATAAATGTTTTTCATCAACTTAGTAGAGATCATCTCTACTCCAACAAAATCCAGCCGATCTCAAAACAAGCATGTAAATTTATGTTGCTAATTTTATAAGAGAATTGTGCTTCCAAATGTTTCTATGTGATGGCATGTCCAATACAGAACTGGAAAAAGGGTAAAAATAAAGACAATTTGTAAAGCTATCAATAAATCATATTAAATACATCCTTAATTGCCAAAGTTAATGGCTATAGTTCTGCCCTGCCCTTTGAGTTTTTTCATTATTTTCTACTGAAGGCAGGTAAAATTTAAACATAAAAGCATCTAGATACCCCCTTAGCCTTCAGAATCATAGCATGATTTATATCAGCAAACATTTTCAAGGATCCTTTTTTAAAGATCAAAGTGGATTCTACACCAATGATTTTGATTTGTCTCTTCTCTTATATTGATATCATACTTTGATAACTAAATTATATTAAGACTTGAAATATGTTAAGGAAAGCTTCCAACTTTGTTTTTTAGACTGTTTGGGCTACTACACATTTCCAATTAAATTTTAGGATTAGCTTATAGTTTCTTTTTCACACACACAAAAATGACTGATGTTGCACTGAACCTATAGATTCATTTGGGGAGAATTACTTTCTTAAATACTATCTTTCAATTCATGAAATGGTATATCTCTCCACTTATTTAGGTCTTTAATTTCTCTACACAATATATTTTTCAGAGGACATATACTGCATATCTCTTGTTGAATTTGTTCATAAGAATTTGATGATTTTTTATCATCAGAATGATCTCTGATGTTTTATAAATGGAAAATTTTTAATTTCATTTTCCAGTTTTCAGTGGTTAATATATGAAAATACACGGATGTTTATACTGAAATGCTGTATCCTGAGACCTTGTTAAATTCAACCATTAGAATTAGCAGTTTCTTTGTAGATTCCTTAGGATTTTCTATGCACGCTATCATGTCTTATGAGTACAGATGTGTTTACATCTTTCTTCTGAAATATTTTATTTCTTTCTTATTATTATATATCTTATTTCTTTCTTGACTTATTGCAATGGGTAGGAACTGTAGTATAATGTTGAAGAGAAGTGCAGAAAGTAAACATATCTGCCTGATTCCTGATCTTTATGGCAGAATTTTTCAGTCTTCCAGAATTAAGTTTGATGTTCTTAAGTGGCCTTTTTCAGGTTGAGGAAGTTCCATTTATTCCTAGCTTGCTGAGAACCTTTATTATGAAAGGATGTTGAATTTTATGAAATGCTTCTTCTCTAACAAGAGGATTTTTCTCTTTATCTTTCTCCTTCATTTTTTAAAAGCTGAATTATATTGATTGCTTTTCTAAATCAATTCTGATATAAATTCTATTGATCGTGACATGTTATTACTTTATATACTGCTTGATTATATTTGTTAATATGCTGCTGGGGATTTGTGTACCTCGATTCACTTGGGACACTGATCTATAAATTTTTATTACCTATGTAGTCAAGTTTTGGTACCAGAGTGATACTGGCTGCATAAAGTGATTGGAAAGTGGTTTCTCCCTCTTTTACATTCTGGAAAGCATAAGTGTAGATTTGATATTTCTTCTACAAATATCTAATAGAAGTCACCATCGGAACCAGTTTTCATTGTAGGGAAGGTTTTTGATAACAAATTCCACTTCTTTAATAGCTATGGGTATTCAGATTTTCTATTTCATCAGGAGTCAGTTTTGTTGTGTCAGCTGTAGTCCTCTGAGAAGCAGAGGCTGGGATGGAGTTAGGAGAACAAGAGGTTTACTGGGAGGTTGGGTAACACCTGTGAAACATAAAGGAGCAGAAAGCAGGATTGGACATGAAAATGTATAAACACGAGGCGGATCTGATATCTGTGAGAAGAACAGGGAAGGGAAGTGGATACAGATCTGGTAAAGTCTGTTAACTAATGGGGAACTCCAGAACATCACTTCCTGTTGGAGGAGTCCCGTAGTGAGCAGAAATGATCAGGCCCTGGGATCCCACCATGCTGACTGACTGGGAACTGCCTGATAAGAGTTCAGCCTTGACTTAAAAAGTGCCATCTATCTTGTACGCACTGACTAGAAGCTAACTTCTTTCCTCGTGACCAAGGAACAAGTTCTTTCATGAAGAGAGTTCAAAGCATCTGTTTCCAAAACTAATATATTTGGTAACTTCTGCTCCCCAAAACATTTGTCCATTTCATCTAAAAATTAAAATTTACTGGCATAAAGTTATTCACAATATCCTTTACTTTGTTGCTAATGTCAGTAGGATCTATAGTGATACACCTCTCTTATTCCTACTGTTGATATCTGGATTTCTTTTTTCCCTAAAAAAAAAAAAAAAAAAAAATTCAAAACTAACATGTTTGGCTTTAATTTCCTCTACTATTTGTTTCTTTTCTGTTTCACTGATTGCATCTATTTTTATTCTCTCTTTTCTACTTACTAAGTGCACATTCTTTCCCTGACTTCCTAATCAGAAATTTAGATCATTGATTTTTTTAAATCTTTATTCTTCTCCAATATAAACATTTAAGCCTAGAAATTTCCTTCAAACTGCTGATTTAGATTCATCACAAATTTTGCTGTACGTTTTATTTTCAACACCATCCAGTTAAAAATATTTGGTAATTTCAACTAGGTTGTTCCTTGACTCTCAGGCAATAAGAATATCTTCTAACTCCAAATGTCCAGAAATTTTCAGCTATATAATTGTTACTGATTTATAATCTAATTTGCTTGTGATCAAAGAACATAACTTGTATAGTTTGAATCATTTGTAAATTCTTAAGACTTTCTATGTTCAAGCATATGATCTCTTTCCCAGTGCCTTCAAAAAAATATGTATTCTGCTATTGTTGGGTGTGATGCTCTATAAATGCCAATTAAGACCTTCAGCAGTGTTAATCAGATCATCTACACTCTTACTGATTTTGCCTAGATTTCCTATCAGTTAGGAGACAGTGGTTTAAAATATTCAACTAAAATGAATGATGGGTTTGTCCATTTTCCTTCCTGTCAGTTTATGCTTTGTGTATTTTACCCTTATTATTAGGTGCACACACATTTAACATTTTTGTTTTCCTAATGAACTGACCATTTTTTATTATTTATACCTCTTTATCTGATAACATTATCTGCAGATCTTATTTTATTGTTATAAGCATCTGCATGATATACTTTTCCATGCTTTTATTTTCAAGTCATATGTGTCCATGTGTCTTTTATAAACAGCATAGAGCTGAGGTCATGCATTTTGTTTTTTGTGATTTTTTTTTTTTAATCAGACAATCTAAGCCTTTTAACTAAAGTGCTTAGTTCACTTACACTTGATGTACTGATATGATTACATTTAAGTTCATTAATCTGTTTTTTGGGTTTTTTTTTTTTTTTTTTTTTTTTTTTTTTTTTTTTTTTTGACACCAGGGATTGAACTCAGGGGCATTCAACCACTGAGCCACATCCCCAGCCCTATTTTGTACTCTACTTTTAGAGACAGGGTCTCACTGAGTTGCTTAGTACCTCACTGTGGCTGAGGTTGGTTTTTTTTTCAGACTGCATTTTGATTCATTGTATACTAATGAGGTACAACTTTTCATTTCTATGGTTGTACACAATGTAAATTCACACCATCCATGTAATCATACATGTACATAGGGTAATAATGTCTGTCTCAGTTCACTATCTTTCCTTCTCCCAGCCCTCCTGCCCCATTTCCCTCTACACAATCCAAAGTTCTTGAACTCATAATCCTCCTCACTCAGCCTCTAGAGCCACTGGGATTACAGGTGTGTACCACTGGGCCTCGTTTAATTTGTTAATTTTTTTTTTTCATTTTTTCCAACTATGTCGTGTTCTCCAGTTCTCCTTTCCTACCTTCTTTGGGGTTAATTAAATATTTTAAAACTACAATGGTATAGTTTCTTTTATATCCACATCCTTTGTGCTCCTGTTGCTATATATTTCACATCTCTACATATTATAAACCCTATAAAACAACACTGTAATTTTAGCTTTATATATTATATGACTTTTAAAGAAGTCTGAACAAAAGAAAGAAAAGTATATTTTGTCTTTTATACTTATCCACTCCTCTACAGTTTTCAGGTTTCTTCATACTGTTATAGAACCTGATTTCTATGTAGGGCCAAGTCCGTACAGCCTGAAAAACTCACTTCATATTTCTTGCAATATATATCTGCTGATAATGAACTGTCTTCGTTTGCCTTCATCTCAACGTGTTTTTAGTTCACCATTATTTCCAGAGAGTTTTTGTAGTTATAGAATTCTGGAATGACAAGCTCTTTTTCTTCTTTCAGCATATTTAAGAGGTCCTTCTGGCCCCTGTTATTTCTAGTAGACAGTCAGCCTTCATTCTTGTGTTTGTTATTTTCATTAATAAATTACTTTTCTCTGACTGCTTTCATTTTATCTTTGGAATTCACAAATTTGACTATTATTTTCCTAGGTACAGTTTTTTCTGTGTTTATCCCTCTTGGGGGTTCACAGAGCTCCTTAGATCTTTATGTATGTTAACATATGTATGTTAACAAATTAAACTGTTTTTGTATAATTATTTCCTCAAATAATTTCCTTCCTCTCCTGTGGGGATTCCAATTAATTGTATTTTAAGTCACTTCTTGTTATCTCATAGGTCAAGTACTTACTATTCATTTTATCTATTTTCTCAGATTGGGTAATATATACTAATTTATCTCCGATGTTACTGGCTCTTTTTCTGTCATCTTCAATCCTTATACAATGAATTTTTCATTTTAACTCTTCCGCTTTCCAGTTTAAAATTTACAATTAGTTATTTTTTATGTTTTCCATTTCTCTGTTAAGATTCCTCAACTGCACATTCATTATATAGACACTTTTCTTTGGTTTTTTAAGGTATTTTTAAAAGTTGTTTTAAAATTTTCATCTGCTAATTCCAACATCTGACACTGGAATTCTTACAATCAGTTTCTATCACCTGCTTTTTTTTTTTAAACTATGAGTCATCCTTTCCTATTTTTGTATACACAGTAAATTTTTTATTGTATACTGAATATTGTGGATAAAACATTGTCAAGGCTTAGAATTCAGTTTTGTTCCTCTAAAAAGAGTGTTGATTTTTGTTCTAGCAGAAGGTTACTCAAACTCCAAATTGTGCAGTGAGTGACAGCTCACATCTCTGTTCAATTCTTCAAGTTTTCAGATCACTCATTTTACCAGCTCCTCTGGGTTTCCACAAACACATATGCATTCATGTTGCCATGATCAGTAATAGATTTCAGCAGAATTTATATGTAGATGTTGGGTTTTATACAATCTGAGCTTTCTTTCTTTCATGGATTCTCCCTAATGATCAAGCTACTCTTACAGTTCAAAACTAGTAATTTAGTAATGCCAGGGCTTTCTGCCACGCCATACTACACGGATGAGCAGGTGATCTGGCCTTCCATCTACTTTCTGCCTTGCTATCCAGTGCCTTCAGATGGTCATTTTTAGATGTTCTGTCCACAATATTTTATCTATGAGGTATTATCTGTATTTGTGTTAATCTGATTATACTACTCTGTCATTAGCAGAACTAGGGCTCTGATAATTGATTTCTGTCCATGATTGATAAATGGGTATCATGGATCACAAACTGTTCGGCATCCCTACATAGAACAGACTAAAACTATTGGCTGGCAAATTTTTAAGAAATTATTTTGGTTTTAGATCCCCCAATTCCTCTACATTAGCGAATTATATGATGCTGATGGAGAAAAAAGGTTTCCATCCTACCTCCACCATCTGATTTTAACTACTGCATTAAGGAAAAGATGATAGTCATACTGATCTTGTGTGGTGGATATAAGGGTGGGTAAGAAGCAATGAGTGTAACATTGAGATTATGCCCAGGTTAAACTCTCATAAAAGTGGTTTCTGCTGCCTTTACCATTAAGTGCTTCTACTATATTAAAAATGTATGTCAAAATATGCTTTCTACTTTAGTAGAATTTAATAAACACAAGAGTTCCTGTAACTAATTCTCTTTCTATGTGGGAGGAGTAGGGGACAGCGAACCCCCTGAGCTCAGTACCATACTAGAGTACACTAACGGTGATAAGGATTTTGTCTGAGGGCTTGAGAAATGAGGTCCACATTTTGAGGTGCTGTTCAGTCTTCCTTCTCAGGATGAAATTATCTGCTTCACACCTGGGTGCCAGGGAAATTTATTCAGCCTACTTAAGGGAGGTTGTTAGATCATATTTGGACTCACCCTGATTAAAGGGTAAAAAAGTCACTCAAGGGGGAAGACTCAGATCTCCAGACACAATTTGCAGGCAATTCACTTAATACATAGGTGATTGAGCACTTTCTCAAACCCAGAGTAAATAATTTTCATTCCACAGATCAGTCCTGAATATTTTTTTAAATGTGGATTTTTTTTCTTTCTGAGCTATTGAAGAAAATCAAAGACTTTTAACTTTGAACATCACACAGGCCACAAAAAAGAAAGTTTTGTTTAAAGTAATGCATAAAATTATGCCTAGTATTGCTTCAGGAGAAGGGCAGCAATCCTGATGTGATCATTTAGTGGTTACAAACATAAAATGCTCTTTCTACTATAAAGGCAAAAGAGAAGGAAAATAAATTTTTAAAGAACTTGTTTATAAGAACATCAAACAGAAAGAAAAAAAATCACTTACTCAAAATATCTAGCTGCATAGTTATGAAGTTAGGGGACAGGGCTTAATTATACAGAGGAAAAGGAAGTATTAAATCATCCATATGAATTGATCATATATTCTTACCAGGGCTTCATAATCTTCTGCAATTTCTGGTATCGTCTGCAAAATTTAAAAACAGCCATGTGAGGAGCATGTTTGAAAGTCATGATTTTTACACAAAGAATATATCTCAAAGAAAACTCAGGATTAGCTGGGCTTGGTGGTGCATGCTTGTAATTCCAGAGACTCCAAAGGCTGAGGCAGAAGGATGGCACGTTCTAGGCCAGCCTCAGCAAGTTAGACCCAAAATTAAAAGGGCTGGGGATTTGGCTCAATAGTAGAATACCCATGGACTCTAACCTTAGTACTGAAAAAAAAAAAAAAAAGAAAGAAAGAAAGAAAGAAAAGTAAAGATTAGATATAGGACAGAGAATCTGCCACCAAGTAAAGCCACTTTATCCATTTTAAAACATCATTCAAAGTAACAAATTGGTATTCTTTAATGATGAGAAGCAATCAAAAGATCAGGATGAAACTACTCTCAAAACTCACTGCATTGATGTATTGCTAAAGGTAACAAGATCACTCTCTTTGGATCAGAATGGGTTTATGTTCCAAAGTGGGGGGACTCCCTAACCATAAGAATGCATACATTTGCAATGAAAAAAGTTCAGCACAAAAGTACTGGACTAGGAATAAATAATTTATTATCCTTCTTTGGCAAAATGCCCACTAATTGTACTTTTTCTTCAAAATTTGGGCTTTTTCTGAGGGAAGACACAGCACTTTCTGTGATGAGAAATTGTGTTGGACACCAAGATCAAAACTCCAGTAAGGGGACTGCAATAGGCAAACCTGGCTGCAAAAAGAGACGAGGTGCTTAAAAAACAAACCAAGAAATGAAAAATACTGAGGGTCCCCAAGGCTCAACAAATCAGGAAACAAACGATTCTATTCTGGTCAAGCCACTTTCCACTCCTCACTTCTGCCAAAAGTCCAGTTTTAAGTCTGCTGTCTATCTGTATTAAGGATCCTTCTCTTACTCCAACTAGTAACCTCCTATGCCCAAACTCACTTCACCCTAGGCTCCTGTGAGGAGCCTCCCTGACCTCTCATTTCCCTAATTTAGACTGTAGGGGGCGCCAGTGTCTATAAACCACAGGCCATAGGACATCTCACTGCCCTGACTCCCTGCAGGCCAGGGCTCTATACCATAACGGCATAACATCAGGCACACACAGAGTAGGTACTCAAAATAACATTTGGGGCGTGATTTTGTTCTGAAGATTTCACATTCTCAATCACATAAAATGTAACTCCTTCAACAACCCAAATAGCTGCATGAAGGCTAAAATCTAGTGTTTTGTAAAACTATGAAAAAATGTTCATAAGTAACTTTTCCTCATTTCCTCTCTTCCTTTCCTTTCCCTGTTTTTGTTTTTAAAATATTTATTGTTTTTCTTCCTTCATCAAAAAGCTATTGGCAGAGAGAAAGAAATAGGTAGCCAGGGGGCAGCTAGTCTGAGCAGAAGCTGGGGACATTTGCAAAGGCCAAACACAAGCTTCCACTGAAAGGAACCAGGAGTCCTTGGAGAAATGGCTCATGCCAGGGCTGAGGCAAGGAAAGATCTACATATGCTGGGAACATCTGATTAAGGCAGAAGGCAAAGAAATGCTCAAGAAATGATGGGAAAATGTTCAAAAGGACATAAGAAGCCAGCTTGAACGAGCTCCTGCCAACCATGGCTGAGACAAGGTGAGGATCCCAATCATAGTACTGATAGATGATAGCCACTGAATAAAACAGGAACAAATGAGTCCACTTACTATCAAGTAATATGTTGATAAAGTTTCAGAACAAAAGTCCTGGGAAAAAATTCACAGAAATCTGATTTGTACCACTTTCCAATGTCCACGGTGTCACTACTCTCCCCATGGCCAATTTAAAGTACCACCATGACATCGGTGAGCAGGGAGCTGGGAAGAGTTGTGTGTAAAAGTGGCTATTGGAAGTGGTACAAGCCAGCAGCTAGCACACCACTGGAAATCAATATACAAATGAATAAAAACATAGGAGAACATAAGTCTCTTCCAACAGAGGAAAAGCAGCTAATAAATGTAGAAAGAATGATAATATCAGAAAAATCTCCTTTGGAAATTATCATACTAATAAGTAATTTAGATAAGAAAATTAGTGTCAAAACTGGTGGGTGAAATTGGGATGAGGAATTGGATTTTATATGGTTTCAAAGTATCTCCCTACAAATTATTCATGACATGATTGTAAAGGTTGGTGGTGAAGGCTGCAATGAAGACAACCTGGAAGATGTTCTTAATCAAGTGGCCAAAGTGAACATGACTAAGACAAAGAGGCATCTTGGGCCAATAACAGGATACAATAAAAAACAGAAACAAAATCATAAGCGTCAGTGAAATTCCAATCAAGGACATATAATATAGACCTGATCATGAGAAAACATTAGACAAACCTGCCAAAAAAAAAATGTGGGGTTTAATGGAAAACTATGCAGTCTATAACACACCCTTCTGGGTTATCAGATTCTAGCTCTGTGCTGCCTTTGAGCTATTTTACAACTCTTGCAAGCTGTAGGTAACTAATGGATATATATTTTTATCCTGTCTGGTAGTGATTTAATTGGCTTCCTCCCTGCTGGTGGAAAACCAGTTTGGTCTCCATTTGCAATTCATCTCAACATTCCTTTGCTCCATATAAATTTGTTCTCTTTTGACTTTTCCTTTTGAAACGATTATACCATCTGCAGGTCCCCTCATATCATATGGGTAAAATAAATTCTTTTAACACATGTTCATTTGTACATCTGTAAGAAAGTCATAGTTTTACCCTACCCTGAAAATGATTATTATACAATTAATGGATAACGATCTTTTAACAAACCCAATTGGAGGACAGGCTACCAGATGGCTAACCTATAATGTTAAAAAAGAAAAAAATCAAAGTTATGCAAGAAAAGGAATGACTGACTACGGAACAGATCCAAATTGCAGGAGACAGGACAACAGGGTAGAAGGTACTACCTGAAGTTATATCCTTTGTATTAAAAGGTGCAATTGTGACAACAAGAAAAGCCTGAGTGGGGTCTCTCTAGGTGAAGGACAAAGGGAGTTCTGTATTCTTGAAACTTTTCTGTAAGTTTGAAACTATTTTGAAATAAAGTCTGTGCATACATGTGCACATGCATGAGCATGAGATATATTGAGCAGTCATTGCAAAGTTTCAAAATGATTTTCTAGCTTGGGACCCAAGCATCTTCAGGTTTTTTCATGCATTTCACCTCAACTAGTGGTTCAGCCCTGGAGAGTTCTCCCTGACCAGAGTGCAGAAATCCACCAGGGCTGAGTCAATATTCTTCACATCTCAATTTGTGTATCCTCACTTTGGCTTCAGATTATGCAGAAGGGAACCGTTTTTTGTTGTGATGCGTGTCTGTTGTTCTAACTGAGATACTCTCTCCATCCAGTATATCCATTTAAAAAAAAAAAAAAGAAAGAAAGAAAGAAAGAAATGTAAGAAGAGAAATGGTTCCTGGAAAGGCTAAGGTTTCACAGTGACCAGAAACCTCTCGCTCCAGTCCAAGGAATGGTATTCTTTGCACTAGCAGAAGATAATCTCCTCTTGAAACTGGCCTTATGACCCCTTCTCATTTCCATTACCAGTGAGATGGACAAAGACACAGAGAGAAAGCAGAGGCGGGTAAGGAGGGGGTAGATCCTGTTTAAGGAATTTTCTGCTGAAGTTGGCCTCCTAGGCCTTTGTGATGTAAATTTTTGGCAGGGCCCCAAAAGGGAGTTCCAGTTGGGACTCCCTTAGATATGCAGAGAGAAGCTACAGAAAAAAACAGGCAGAGGGAGCTGGGAAGATCAGGCAGTCCTTCCAGCCAGGGCTGACTGTAGAGACCACACTGAGCAGTCTGAGAGCTTATTTGCTACTCCCTGTGGTCTCTGAGGAGGTGAAACTTTCATGGTATGAGCTGGACTGAGCTGCTAGGCAGTGAGCTGACTGATCCATTTGGCCTGGCCTGGGTCTTCCTGAACAGCCTGGGCTTAACAATACACCAGGTTCTCAGAAGCCATGATATGAGTTGAAGCTGACAATCTGACTGTGGCATTTAAGTTTCTTTCAAAAAAGAAATTCACCTTTTGGATGAAGACAAAAATTACAGGAAATGTTCATATAATCAAAACTGTCACATGCATCTTTTTATTCTTCCCACATACCTTTCTGCACTCCTCACAAGCCTAGCCCAGTATCAGGAATACTGCTCAGCACTCCAAGAACATACACTTTGCTCAACAAATAAAACCTATAAACCTATTCTCAAGCATGGGTGCTCAGCAACGAAACTACAGAAACGTGCAGTGTGTGTAACTGAAGTCCTCCTACCTTAAGTTTCACAATACCTGAAAAATGAAAACAGCTCTGGTTTAGGTAAAGAGAATTTGAATTATGAATGTTTAATATGGCACTGTTCTTGTGTTGTAATGACAACAATCTTTATAAATACATACACACAATATACCTGTATATAGTATCAGCCAGGTTTCTTCCTCTAAAATATAAACATGACAGAGTGGATAGGGGGCTAATTATTTGTACAATTACTTTTGTTCATTTTGAAGACAATTACTTATGAATTTTCCATACCACTAAGGTAATTATGAGACTCTTCGACACCATTCCTGATACAGCCAAACTTTGGAGAAATGACCTCAAACAAATAAATTAGCATTTACATGTTCTCTAGATGAGTGGGAACTCCTCAAACACCTCACTGCTATTTCTCCCAGAAAAACTAGAAAATCTATGGGAATTCCAGCCCAGTATTGATCAGGGTATTAGAAATGGAGATAGTCTTACACAAATGATAAAGCATAAATTAGAACATTCTGGCAAGCTCCCAGGCGGTTCAGATTTTAAAACAGCTTTAAAATGCAGATATCCTCTGAGTTAAGAATTTGAACACAATAAAACAATTTAAATAGTCACACGAATTTTGTGAAAAGGAAAGCTGACTTAAGGATGTTCAGAAAGCAACCTGAAAATGATATAAAGGTCGTACAAGAGGGGGATGGTTAACTATACTACCTCCAATTATATTATGCATCAACTGTACCTCAAAAAAGCTGTATAATGAAATAACATGTAGGTGAGGAAATTGGAAAGAATAATATTTAATGATATGAAAATATTGTTAGATATAAAAAGCAGATAGGTTATAAGGAATATGAATATTATAACTACTTTTATAAATTCTGTGCCTATGTATATATTTTAAAGAATATTACATAAGGGATATATACCGAGATATTAAAAGTGCTTGTCTGTGGAAGAATAAATGACAGATTATTTTTTATTATTTTTCTTCTGTTTATTTACATATTTTTAACAATAAATCTGATTTTGTGTTAAGGAATGAAAGTTAATTTTTAAAGACTGTCTGTGTTCTTTGGAAAAATGTGGATTTCAACTTCCTCGCTTGGAGCCCCACTGCCCAGGGTGGTGCTAGAGCTTACTCAGACCCAGCAGCATCATCTTCCCCGTCACGTTGCCAAGTGGGAAGGAAACTGCAAGTGCCCTGCCCTTTCGTTCTTGGACACGTTCCACTGTTCTCTGCCCCCAGTGATGACTGGCCATTTAATAGGGAAGGGCACAGAGTCAACTGCCCAGTAATCTCTGTGCATAGAGGCACAAAGAACACCATGCTATCTTGAAACCCAAAGAACAGACCAGAACTTGAAGTTGCAGGTTTAAAAAAAAAAAAAAATTTTTTCAAATCAAATACCTCATTTCTGAGAATTTTTTGATAGCCATCTCTTTTTGAAGCTCTGCGTACTCCTTCATATTCCTCGCCTTGATTCCGTTGAACATGCTTCCCCCACTTTGTTTCCACAACTATGTTTCAGATATGAGGGATGGGATTTTCAAATTCCACAAGGATGGAAAAATTGAATTCAGGCTATAAAGTACTCTGCTCTGCCAACATGACACTTCCCTGTTGCTCCTTGGTGGCTGATTTAGCCCCATGGCTTCTCTTGATGCCAGGGGAAGAGAGACTTTGAAAGCACAGCCTTAGGTCATGACTAGCAGGTGAGAAATCTCTGAATCTCATTATTATTAAAAGTAAGGGGAAAAATTCCAGCTACATTTCTTCAGTGTTTTCTAAAAATTTCCACAGGTCTAGCTAGTGAAGTCTCCACCTTCCGGAGCTGACCTCTGCCCAGGAGTCATGACTAACTGCCTTCCCAACTGCAGAATCTAGTAAATTCCCATGCTTTCTATTCCAAAGGTTTCCTACTAATTAATTAAGATGTTGCTGTGAACTCGATTGAGAAACCAGGTTTCCTTATAAGAAAAATATCTTTCTCTTTTCTTTTTAATCTGAGCAAGAGATCAGAAAAATAAGCCACCCCTTAGAATGAGATGCAGCACTGGCAGAAGGAAGAAGAGGCCCAAGGATCCATCCCTCAAAAGTAGCATAATTTTGAACTTAGATAAAACAGTGGGACAACACCAAAGGTGATCCAGAGAGATGTCATTGCTTCCCACAAACAAGAGTGTGATGAGAAAGTGTGAGAGAAAAATGCAGAACAGACTTTATCCAAGATCTGGTGTTGTGCTCTGTTTACCTGTCTGAAATGTGGATGGATATAAGAAATTGCAATGGTTTACTGATTTTAAATAGTTAAAATGTCAATGCTCAGGATATTCTTAATGGCATGTTTAACATAAAGAAAATTCAGCATTGATGTTCTCCCATGCTGTACATGAAAACCTGAATCAGATCTGCTCTCTACCATCCTGGGTCTTGGGGATGGTGAGCTTTGGGGCAGCTCTATAGGTTGAGACAAGTTATAAGGTAAAACAACAGGGCTGATGAAAAGTATGTGGAGATGGGGCATTTAAAAAGGTGATTAAATTCAAATGAGGGCTTTAGAGTGTGTCCTAATCAAATTCAGTTGGTATCCCTACAAGAGGAGAAAATTTGTACACACAGAGCCCATGGTGCACACACACTCAGGAGAGCCCATGTGAAGACACAGGGAGAAGGCAGCCAGTCTCTTGCAAAGCCTTCAAGGGAGACCTCAGAAGAAGGGAACTCTGGGGACCCTTGACCTTGAACTTCCAGGGTCCAGAACAATGAGAAAAAACTGTATATGGTTTAGTGTCACAGTCTGTGACACTGTGCTATGGCAGCCTTAGCAGACTAATGCAATAAGAATGTGAAAAAGAAAAATGCCCAGCATTGTAATGACATCTTTGTTGTCAAACTACACAACTGCCAGCCTCTGGTGGCGCTGGAACTCACCACTGTCCTGTATTCCATGTGCGTGGACCCCTGCTTACATGTCTTTACTATTAAAACTGTAATTGGCTCTTGTAAACTCAGAAGTATTTACACAGTTCACTATGAATAATGGGGACCCTAGACACCTAGGCATCTGTGGCAGAGTCACCTACTACTATTAACAGTTGTCATTCCAGTTGGCACATTGCCCATGACATAGCAGTGACTGGTACTTAGATGAATCCATAAATGGCGTAACATTTTTCTATTTTAATTTAATACATTAGTAAATGTCGCTGAGGCTGAAGCCCCCAGGGCTCACCATCCCACTCAGTCGTGGTGGGCGGATAGCAAAGGTCTACCACAGCTGGCAGCCACCTGCAGTAATCCACAGTGGAGAGGGAAGGTATTTATAACCACAGCTCATACTCCTGCTCACTAGAAATGAGGACGAAAGGGCTGACATGCTAGGCTTCCCCTGGAGCTTCTGTCACAGACAGAATGCTTTTTATCCTTTTCCTCTGTCAAGTTCCTCGGATCCCTGAACTCATTCTTACTGAACTTCCTCCTGCCTGGTCCAAGCTCCAACTCCAACTTAGAACAACCACTTTGGAGTCTGGAAACACCCAGAATTTGAGTTTCCCTGTCCCACTCCAAGTTGATGTACTCTAAAACTTTCAAGAGCAGACTTTTAGTCACCACAAAAAAAAAAAAAAAAAAAAAAAAAAAAAGGTACCTGTCTAAAATTGACCTTTTCCAGACCATCCAAGCAATTAGCATTTTTGGATTTGAGGTTTTTTCACCCCACAACCCCACCCCATTTAGTTCTAGAGATTTTTTTTCTACTTGTCTGTAAGGCAAGATCCCCATTCAAACTCTAAAGATCATCACTATGTGAGCCATATCCCTGCTATTGTAAAACATATTGTTTTTGAATAAGAAGAAAAGTATCTTTCACTAGTGCCAACTGTGGGGGTTAAACAAGTCTCCAACAGGTGCAGTCATCTGTTGATTCTTCATATCACTAGGTACTGAAGAGAGATGTAAACAACCCATAATCAAACCTCAATCCTAGATAGCATTTATTTTTTCTAATAAATGCCCATCCCAATCCTACACATGATCAATTCCACATATTAATATGCAACTAACTGATTCAGTCATTTCTCATGCCAATAGCACCCATCCCTGTGACTAGGGCAGCTCCCTGTTCATTGTCCCTCAGCATTTGGTGGTCAGGAGAGGTGACTGTCCACACATGTAAGAGCTGGGCCTTCCTGGCTCCTTATTATTCCAGAGAATCAAAGCCTTCACTGAAGAGGTGAGTTCTCCCACCAGAAAAGGAGTCCATCTCTATGGTGCTCCTGCACAGCCCGGTTCACCAGTATACCCTCTTAGAGACCCTGGGAAATAGAACTGCTGTAGCCTCTAGCCTCTTACCCCTCAGCAGGAACTATATCCAATGGAGTTCTGTCTGTATCATAGCGTCCATCCTTTTTGGAAAGCAAGGTTCACATCTTTTAAAAATTTCCTACTCCCCATTCTTTCACATACCGTAGACACTCAATAAATACTTATCGCATTTAATTTTAAATAATTAGTGACATGTATTTGACCATTCAAATGTTAATTGAAAAAATAACTCCAGAGTGGTATGCTGCCCTTTTTCAATACTTTGCAACATTAGTGGATAGAGTCAGGGAAAGGAAGTTTCCTTAGAGACAGGCAAGAGATGTGAGAGATTAATATTCTGTAAAATTATAATTTTAATGTTGTCAAGGACCACAGATATAATGACCTAATATTTTTTTCCTCCAAAATATGAAACTTCAGGCATTTATGGATTTTTGCTAAGTCTCAGATACTGGCTAGTTGGTGAGAAGAGGACATAGAGCTACTGAAATTACAAACTCACTAGCTATTTTCATGGATGTGTGACAGTGTGTGTATGTGTGTGTGAGAGAGAGAGAGAGAGAGAGAGAGAGAGAGAGTGTGTGTGTGTGTGTGTGTGTGTGTGTGTTACTGGGGATTTAGTCCAGGAGCACTTTACCACTGAGCTACATCTTCAGCCTTTTTTTTTTTTTTTTTCTTCTTTATGAGACTGGGTCTCACTAAGTTTTGAGGCCAACCTCAATCTTGCAGTCCTCCTGCCTTGGCTTCCTAAGTCTCTGGAAATTACAAGCACACATCATAGTGCCTAACTCCTAGCTACTATCTTAAAAGCCATTTTCCCCTGAGTCTAGAAAGTTCTGATCTTTAAAAGTAGAAACTGCAAACACAGGGAATTTAACAAACATCAAAAATGCTGGAACAATAGGACAGAGTCTGGACAAAGGATGCTTACTCAGTGCCGCTTTCAACCATCTGGGTGAGGAGAGAGATGCCATCCAGGTTTATAAACTCCTGGGCAAACGTGACATCCCGGGAGAGGCTGGCCAGGTCCTTCAGGGCCTCCAGTTTGGCGTCCATACTTGATGACTGGATTCGTTCATGGAGTTGCTGGGCATTTTGAGCCTCACGGGGAGCAAGGGCAAAAACAGAGGGAAGAGTGTTCAAAAAGGAAACCACAACTGCACAACAAATAACATAGGGGTCAAAAGCATAAGACCATATGCATACTGGAGAGTGGGCATCTCAAGAGCAGGTTTCCAACTACAGAGACTCCTCCTAAGACGCACTGTCCATTCACTTCACAGTGGGACCCAGTGCCCTCTTTTAATAGAGCTTGCCATTTCGATTTCAGGGAAAAGCAGGGCAAGAGCACCAGGATATTAAAGCAGCAGAAAACGAACAACGGTGTGGCAGAGAGGAGGGAAAGTTATGGTAGAATGCTTACTTTGTAAGTAAAATTATTATCTGCAAGTGACAATTGGCAATCAGAAAAATGCATATGGCATGCTGGCCCACTCTGTCAGGGCTCCGAATAACAACCAACCACACATACATTCTGAAGTGTTGTCCGGACACCCAAATCACCTTTCCAGGCTACTGAAAATCTTGCAGCAGGATATGCTGCTTGCAAATCCAATTTTCAACAACATGTGTTTCACAGCATCGGCTACATACTGTGCGAACTTAACAAAATAATCAGAGAAGCCAAATGAACAGCTATGCCTAGGACTGGAGTCCTCCTTCACAAAGCGTCTGTGTTTGGCTTCTGCATGCAGGAGAGACAGGCAGAGATGAACTCTGGATGATATGTAGTTTATGTGTCTCATTCATCCACATTAAGACAAGGTTTCTATACCTACTTTTCAGTTGGGACAGGAAATAAGAAAAACAATTTTTTCTTAATAGAAATAACTGAACATCAGTTGTGGTTATTTAATTCAAAATTGCAGTGGTTTAAGTACTCTGCCATCTTCACATTCTCCTTCTCAGGCAAGGTTTACTATACCTACTTTTCATGGGGCAGGAAATAAGAAAAATAATTTTTTCTTATTAAAAATAACTGAACATCTGTTGTAGTTATTTAACTCACAATTGCAGTGGTTTAAGTACTCTGCCATCTCATATTTTCCTTCTCAGGTACTCCCTCCCTCCTCCTTTGCAATTCTATTATACTTTGGAGAAAAGGGAAGATGAGGTCTGCTGTGGTTTGGTTGCAGTTTGACCCCCAAGGGTCCGTGTGCTGGAAGCTTGATTCCCTACGTGAACATGTTAAGAAGTGGTGGGAACTTTAAGAGGTGAAACTTAGTGAAAGGTCATTATTTACTGGCCCCTCCCTGCTCATGCCCTGGCTTTCTGTCCCACCATGTGATCTCTCCCTCTCACAGACTCTCTCCTCCATGGCTTCTACCGTGAGGTCCTCACCAGAGCTGAAATGATTGCCAATGCCATGCCCTTGAACCTCCAGAACTGTGAGCTAAACAAACCCCTTTTCTTTGTAAGTTATCTAGTCTCGGGTATTTCCTCAGTCACAAAAAACAGTCTAATATGGAGCATTTGACCCCAGTGATGAGCTATCTCTCCTGAACAGAAAGTGGATGCAAATAACTGAAGGACACCCTGTGAATTAGGAGAGGATTAGATTGCAGAGAAGAGGTAGGGAATCCATACAGATAATGAGAGCAGAAGGACTCTATCTCAACAGGGCCCCCAGACACAGCCTCTCCCTCCCCGCCCATTTCCCTTCACTGTCACCTGTAAGCAGCCCCCATGGAGAGCAGGAGATTTACCCATAATAGCAATGACAGTATCCAGGTCAAGGCTGACCAGATGCCCCATCTCTTGTTCAGAGATCTACTGGAGTCTCCCATTTCGTTATAACTGAAGACCAGTATCTGGTGCAGTAGTTTGCACCAGAAATTAGAAAAGGAGAAAGAAGGAGGAGAGGAATGAGAACACTCCTTACAGAGTTACTAATTCCCAAATAATTGAAAAGTCCCTCAAATTCTAAATGCCCAAATTTCTTAAAGGGGCAGTAGAGAGCTGAATGAGAACTTTATTTATCTTTTAAAATTGTTTAAAGGTATACCATTAGATAAAATTTTCCAATGGTTATTTCAAATGGATATAATAACACTGACCTATAATAGTTGATCCAAGTGTATCACCTTGAATTCCTTGGGAAATAGACTTTTTTCCAAGTAGGAAATCTGCATTTCATATATAGATTATGATAATAAGTACTCAAAAATTCTTTGTTATTATTAACAATAACTACCAGGGTTTGGTGATGTTAATGCTATCAATAAAAATAGCTAGCAGTCACCTAGCACTTTTGATGAGCCACTATTCCAAATACTATTATTAAGCAATTCATTTCACATGCATAACCGTCCTACCACCTAGGTACTTTCATTATCTTCACTTAACAAAGAAAACTGAAGCCATAGACAAGTAACTTTCCCAAGGTCACCCAGCTCATCAGTACTGAAACTAAGATAAAATCAAGGCTGCTGGCCCCTAAAGAACCATACTCTGAACAGTGAATTTCAATTGTTGCATGCACAAGAATTACCTGGACAGCTTCTTAAAACACAGATCTCTAGGCCACCTCTGGAGTTTCTTGTTTCTATAGCTTGAGGTGGAGGACCCCAAATTACACACTGAACCAGCTCCCAGGTGTTGCAGATGCTGCTGGTCCCTAATCATAGGCTGAGACCTACTGCTCTAAATCACTAAGGACATTGCATCTTGCAGAGATGATAGAATGTGTAACTCTGATTGTGTCTTCCAATTACCACCTCGTTTTCCCCAGCTGGGGCACAATACAGCCCTCTGAGTTTACTGTACCAAAAAAATAAATAAATAAATAAAAGAAAAGAAAAGAAAATCTAGTTGCTCTTGTAAAGGCCATGCATTTTTCAGGAAAAACTTTTGCTAAGAAAATAATGGGAAAATCAATAAGGTAGAAGCGAGGCAGGAGGAATTTATAAATTATACCATGCTTTCTACTTCATTTAACTGTCTTTGATAAGTTACCTACATAAAGTAAATAAGTAAAATTTAAAATAAGTGAAGAGTTACAACAGAAACTTAAAAAGGACAAGTGTCCCAAACAGAGGAATCGAGACTGAACAGTCTCAAATCCCGAGACTGCTAAGGGGTTGCTGCAATGGAAATAAAATACTTAACCAAGGCAGTCAAACATCAGAGTAGCAAAGCAATACCCTGCCTTGCTGAGGTCTCAGTCAGGAAGTCACACTAAGACCAGTATTAAAGCTCCTCCAGATGGTGTTCCAACTGCAGTGTTCAAAGATCATAATACGCAATAGCCAGAAACATTCCTATGGAACCATTCTCCCCTCCTGGCCCCAGTGTCTGAGAATGTGTCCTGTTCTCAGGGTGCTGCTTTAAGTGTTCCCTTCCCTTGCTCCTTCCCTTGGTACCATCATTTCGGGAAGCAACTCTTCTTAAAGGTGTAGGGCTCCCCTGGGGTTTGCTTTGGAATATGGTTTCCTCTTTGTTTCAGGACAGGGTGAGCCACTGGAGGGACACATCATAAATGAGGATTAGGTACTGGGTCACCTTGAAAGGCTCCCTGAATTAGGAGCAACTTCCAATTCTGTCACTGGCTGCTCTGGAGACGTAGTGAACTTCTCTCCACTTCGCTTGGCCTCATTTTCCCCATCAGTAGGTACGGGGAGGAACAGTGATGGGATCACGGTTAAGGTTCCCTGCAGCCCACAGAGTGACAAATTATTTCCCAGCTAGGCAGGAACCCTCATCGTGTAGTCTGCCAGGAGAAAGTACTCCAGGTGAGTCTCCAACATGACTTCCAAGCAAAATATTATGTCAAACTGTTGGGACATTGTTAATGCAATATATTTCCAGTTAGAACCAGAACTGATATGCATTCTTTTTGTCTCTCTAGTCTATAAACAATCTGGATAGGAAATTTTTATCATACAAAATAAAAGGGAATGAAAGTTTTTATTATTAAAATGTTTGCATTTGCAAGGAAAATTTTTATTTTGGACATCATATACTATAGGACACTTTGTATTCAATTTTACTTGGCCTCTACTCAGACAAAATCTTTATAATTATCGATTTGAAAGCATTGCCAAACCTCAAAATCCTCAACTACTAATTTATTGACTACTTCTGGAAAGCTTACTCTGAGCCAGGAACCATTCTGTACATTTGGGATACCCCAACAGAAAAGACAACCAAATTTCTTGCCTTCCTGGGGCTTACCCACCTTAGGGTGGGAGGTGGACACTTTTTTAAATTAGGAATAAGAAATTAATGCAATATTGCTATGTTTCATTGCAAAATCTAAAACAGAGGGAAGTGATAGTGCCTGGTGGCTTCTTTAGGTGGGTGGTTTTCAGGGACACGTTATCTAAGGAAGTAGCATTCATGCAGTGATCTCATGGACAAAGAGCCAAGCACACTGGGGAGGGGAAGTATCCTGGGCAGTAGGAATGATCAGCACAGATCTCTTCAGGTAAAACAAGCCTGGCACGTCTGGAGGGACAGAGGACCACTGTGTGTGGAGTTGGTGGGCAAGGGGCAGAGTAGAGGAAGAAGAGGATGGAGAAGTGACAAGGAAAGGTGTTCTAGAGTGTTCTGAAGCGTGCAAAGATAAGGGAATTCCTTCTGAGTAGTGATGTGTTTCCCTGCATGCAGGGATGCATTTAAATGTCTGCAACAGATATCTGGAACACTAAGTAGGATCACCTAAAACAGTATTTATATCCAATACTAGAAGCCCCTGTTCAATAGAACAATGGTGAAACACTCAGGACAGAGGATGAAATAAATGGAATTAAAATTCAAACTTTCAGAGAATGTAAGATACCATGGGCACAGCCTCATGACAGAATGATAGGAAAAGGACCAGGATGCAAATATATTTTAGTATTTGTGAAGGTAAGGGTGTATGTGTGCAAGCCTGTATGGATCAATTAGAATCTAGACTCCAGGACAGGAAACTTGTTAGATTTGCTCAACACTATATCCCCAGCATCTAAAACAGTAAGTGCCTGGCACTTACTAGGGATTTAAAGAAAAGTTGTGAAATGAATGAATAAGTAAATGAATACATATTCATGTATGCCCACATATACTCATGTATTTGCATACAAATAGTCAAAGAAGGCAAATCAAGATGACTTATGCTTATTGATGAATCATAAAATTTTCTTTGTAGCAAGCTTAATTTTTTTCCATAATCTTAAAATTTCTTTCCCATAAAGATTCTGTGCTATTTTTATATTTGAGAGGAACTAAACATTACTAAAACATCAGGTGGCAGCCAGTTGCAGTGGTGCACTCCTGTAATCTCAGCTACTTGGGGGAGGAGGCAATATCACAAGTTTGAGGCCAGTCTCAAACTTAGCAAGACCCCATCTCAAAGTAAAAAACAAAAAGGGTTATGAGTGTAGCTCAGTGAAAAAGAGCCCCTTGGTTCAGTCCCCAGTACCAGAAAAAATAAATAAATAAAATGATTATTATTTCTGATTTTTTTTCAACTGATCAGCACAGAAAGAAAAGCGTCTTAAAGCGGTGTGAGTGACCCTATCCCATAGTAAGTTTTCTGGTATTGTTCTAAGGACAGAAAACAAGTATCACTTAGGGTCACTCAAACAGTGGGAGATGGCTGCTTCCTTTTCAGGAAGGGGAACTGTTCTGGGCCACGGTCCAGGGAGAAGCACCCCACAGGGGATCAGTAGTGGCCACAGGAAGGGGTACTTTTGTGAGGGTTCTGAATACTTAACCACCTCTGTTCTTCAAGGGACTAGTAAAAATCACCCCCAGGAACTTCTAGCATGAGCCTGAGTCCATCATAACCTTTAAAAAGTGACTTTAAAGTCCCTAAGTTCAAGTTTCTCAGATATTTTCAAATATGCACCCGATATTGACCAGCAATCCTATTGCACTTTCCTAGAATGTTTGTAAAAGATTCCTTCAAATCTTTCCTTCTCTCCATCAGCCTCCCCTAGCTCCTGCCCCTGCCCCCACCTTGCCCTGCCAGCTCACATTTCATTGAGGAAATCAGAGCAAGCAGCCAGGAGCTCCCACTTCTAAGAGCACCTGCCTCTGGGTGCTTCCCTCACCCTCTGCCTCTTTCAGATACTAAGCACCAAGCGGCCCATTTCCTGCCAGAGATCAGCCCGTCCCCTGGGCTGCGAAATCCTCCTCCTCTTGCTTTCCCAAGCATTCTACTTCAAAAATTATCCCTCTTGCTTCTGTATCATTGGGTTCTCTCTCTGCGGTTGATCACTTCCAGCTGCAAAACTCTCCAATAGCTCTTGTCTTACAAAACAAACAAAAACATACACACATCCATCCATTCAGTTCCCCTTCCGCTGCCCCTCATTTCAATGCTCAGAAAATGCTGTGCAGTAAGGAGGGGCTCGAAGTCCTGCCTCCACTCCTCTCCACTTCCTCCCTCTCCAATGAGGCCTCCACACCCAGCCCTACAGGCAGCGTCTCCAGGATACCATCAATACCCAAGATGGCAGGTCTGTGGGTTTCTTCCCCTCATCTAGTCTTCCTCATCAGCTCTGCAGTTTTCCACACACCTAAGTACATCCTCCTCCCTGAAACACAGTGTCTTCACTTCCTGCTGTGGCCAACTTCCTCTAAACTTGACAGTATCCCCAGGGCTCTATGCTGAGCCCACTCCCCCACCTTCCCTGTGGTGCCTCCTCTAGCCCACAGCTTCAAAGAACATTGGCATGCTTGTGACTGGCACACCTGACTCTCTCCAGGCTGCTCAACGTGGCACATACGGGAACTCCCTAGCTGACATGTCCTCACAGACACAGAACAAGCATCTCAAATTCTTTATCTTTGCGCTCTCAAACCTTCTATTCTAGGAAACAGCATACTGTTTAGCAAAATGTCAGGAGCATCCTGCCATCTTTCCTCAAGGCCATATCATGATGCCCTGGTGCTTCACTCTTTCAAACACCCCTTCCAACTCTCCTCATCCCGACAAGGTAGGAGGCCCAGGCCATCTGCCTGGACCACTGTCAGAAATTCCCAACATGTCCTTTTGCTGCCCCTACAATCTGTTCTTGGGCAGCAGCCTTCACTGGCTTCTTCTTCCTGAGTTAGGCTTTCTAGAGCAATGGCAAGAAATAGAATGTAAGCCATTTTATAGCCTTTTATAGTTTCTCAAGCCAGTAGAGAAAAAAATTGAAAGGTAATAAACTGCTAATGGTCTTATTGTTAAAAATCTCTGAGAACCTGAATCCACAGGGCGACTGAGATAATACCATTGTTCTTATCAACAGAGGAACTAGCCCCAAAAATTCCTGTGACAGGCACTCTGACCTAGATAATTCTCTTACTGGTTCCCCAAACAGGAGGGAGCAGACAGGGAGGATTAGGCTTGGAGCTGAGAAAGCAACAGAAAGTTACTTAATGAGCAGCTGGTTCTATGTCCACAGGGGCCAAGACGAGGAATAATAGGCAAGAAGAATTCAGTTCGTTTACTTCTGAGGCACTTCAGAAAAATCTTAGTTTGGAATACTGAAATAGGCTGTGCCAATTTATACCCTAACTCCACGGCCGCTTTTCCTCACGCCTTGATTACTTTAGAATGTAGATTTTCATCTCTTTTAAGACAGGAGTTGAGTTTTTTTCTTTTACATGTATATTTACCACCTGTCTTTGGGGGCAATTTCCTTATCCATTCATAAAGGATCCAACAAATTAAGGAATTAGTCCTCTATCATGCGTATTGCCTTTTTTTTTTTAACTTTGTGTCAGGATTTCATTCCAATCATAAAGGTTTTGGAGGGCTTTTTTTTTTTAATTTTTTGGTAGTCAAATTTATTGATTTTTTTTTTATGACTTCTGGGCTTCAGGTCCTACTTAGAGAGGTTCTCTCCACTTCAAACCCACAAATAGATTCATTGTAAGGACTTTTAAAAACAAAAATTTCAGAAAGTGAAAGCAATATTCTGGTAATAGGAACAGTAGTCAAAACCTATTTTAAAATATGCCTCACATAGCATGGCCTCAGATTTGACTTCCGTAGTTATGATCACAGCAGGGAGACACGGACCCAGCTCAACTGCCCAGTTCGAAGCTCCCCATCCCTGAACCGCTTGAAGCCTACACATTCTACAGATGTGTTTCTGGATATGTGTTTATGATACCGTGGAGACAGATAAAGAGAGGATGCCAGAAAGATACGTGCTGAAGAAGGTCATTCAAGGGGTTGGCCAGGGCAGCAGAGGATGGTCAGCCAGATGGTCAGCCAAGTGCAAGGCCTTTCACAGGAAAAATAGTACAAGTCATTTGTTTAGATCTTTTTGTATTAACACTCTACTTCCTTAAGAAAAAAACTACTCTGTGATAGAGTGACCAAAAAAACAACAAAACAAAACAAAAACTAATTCATCAATCAAAACCAAGACCACTTTTTGCCAAAGTGGAGATAAAACTCAGCACTGCTGCACTTTGCCTAAGAATAGAGCTTGTACATCTGAGTGTGTGTGTGTGTGTGTGTGTGTGTGTGTGTGTCTGTGTGTGCACATGTGTTTGCATGTGTATGTTCTTATCTAAGTGCAGGAACAGTTCAACTGGGGTAGATATAAGAATTTTAAAAACTAGTATAATCCACATCTGCTGGGTTCTTTATGATACTCTAATACTTCCTAACAAATTTGAAGACAGTTTTTTAAAATATATTTTTAGCGTATATGTAAAAACTGAAAGAGCATTTGTGACCTGTACTTTGCACATGATTATACACAAAATAATAATAAAAAAAAATCTACTAGTAACACATTAAGTTTACAGAATCCAAGCACCTTGCTATAGAGTAATTCCCAGTTCTAGACTCTATGACTACAGCCAACCCACAAGGCAACTGGTCTAAGTGCAGAATTCTGGTCCCCATTCTTAGACATCCTAACTCAGCCTTCCTGTCAAGGACCAGATATGAGCATTTTTAAGTTTCACCACTGATCCAAGTTTGGGGCTATTGCCCTAGGAAATGTAAACCAGTCTTGTATAGATAGATTCCCATTGTTAGGTAGTACTTAATAATCAGCAGTGAAACACAAAATCAATAATGAAGCAGGGTCATGAGTTTCTCTGAATTGCCTTTAATGAATAATTTAGTAACTTGTAGAAAAACAACAGAGGATAAACAGGTGGAAACAAAGGGAGTCAATGAAGAAATATATCAAGAAGGAAAGATCAAGGGGGCTAACTCTATTCGGATCACTGTACACTTAGGATTTATGGTCATAGGTTTCTCAATGTATTTCAGAAGGAAACTTAGTAGCATTGAACAAAGACAAGGTTTATTGGGTCATTGGCCCAGCACCTGCCTTAACATAGAATGGATGGGTAGATGACCCCCATCATCACCATGGGATGGTCACCATCATGGTTCCAGAAAGGACCAATGAGGGTTCAAAATTCCTCCACCCTATGTAAAGGAGGACTTAAACACAGGATTAGTGAAGACTGCAGAAGGTGGACCCCTGTTCTCATGGCAAACATAAAACACTAATAAACTTAAAAGTGGAATTAAGTTTCCTTTGTCTTTCTCTGCAGAGACAGCCCACCCTCTTTCTCTCCTGAGAGTGTTCTTTGGTGTCACTTATAATAAAATTCTCTTCCTTGGCTTTTTATGTCTGACTTTAAATTTTATTTTGTTAGGACACAAAAACGAAGGCTTGGAGCCTTGGCTCCCCATGCTCCTGCGATATCATCCTGTAAAACAGCACCTTGCACACTGGCTTTCACATCAGTCCATGCACTGAGAGGGGAGTAAGGATTGCCCTCTTCAGAACACCAATTCCACCATTCCCGATGACAAGTTATGCCATGGTCTTAATATGTTCACTTTAGGGACACTGAAAACTTCACCCAACCATAAACTTCCTTCCAAGAGCAACTTAAATTGTGGAGACTTGGTTCATGAACCCACTGCAGTAACAAAGAGAATTCTCTTGTTCTTTGGCTTTGAGAAGGCCTACCTGAAAAGCTGAGTTTTTCTGATACTAAGATGAAATAAAAGACAAGGTGTACTCCTGCTGCCTGGCAAGCAAATGGGTAATTTTGGATATATAGGGACTACAAAAACTAAATAAAACAATTGTCTCTAAGGGTCAAGGTAACATTAACTCGTGCTGACTCAAGAAATTGAACAAAAATGGCTCAGGTCTCATTATGTAGCCATTGAAAAATACAGACAAACTATAATTTCCATTAATTGGCAGAGGCATCAGAAGGCAGTTCCACCAGCTCCAGGAGTGCAGTCCATTGAGCTCATCATGATGCTGAGATTCAGGATGTTCTGGGGTAAAAAGTTTAAGAGTTTTTAAGCCTCTCTAATGTAATTTTCAACAAGAAGAATTTGTGGTGGTTACAGTACCCACAGTCTAATTCCAGCCAGATGCTTTTCCCAATTTTTAAATTTATTTTTAGCCTACCACATGGCTTCAGTGGAAACTGAAAACGATAGTTAGACACAGTTTTCATCACATACACAGTGAAAATAGTAACACTTTGTGTGTTTTGTGTAGATTATTTTTTTAGGAAAGCCATAAAATGCACTGTGAAATAATGTAGTTTAAATATGCTGATGTTACTACCCAGAGTCTACAAGGAAGTCAGAAAGATCAAGATAAGTGACACAATCAGCTACCATCATCTAAATACACTGCATCATCTAAATACACTGCAGCATCTTATTTAGCATCTTTTATTCAGAGACTTTCAAGTGTTTTATATAGAATCAGCTGTCAATGGAACAGCATATGTGGCTTGAACTGAATTTTTATGAATTGTCACAAGAACTGACCAAAGCTGGAAAATGCTTAAATTCTCTTAAATATATCCACCTCTCTCACACACACCCAACACATACACATATGCATACAAACACACATGCACACCCTCTGACTCTCAAGGGAATTAACAGGCTTTGGTTTGGTTTTGCTTGTGAACAAATGGATGAAACCAATCAGAACAGCTCAGTTATTCCATCGATCATATGAGAACTGTTGAGATGACCCAGAAGCTCAAACTTCAAGGCTTCACAATGGATTACTTCCTCTTACCCTGGAAAGAAGTCTTCCTCCGCTACAGTGGGAAGTACGGAAAGAGCATTCCTGCCAATTCAGAATCTGCATGTGAAGACTTTCCAGAGCCCTTCTGTTATGCACTAAAGTCACCCTCCAAAATCAGTACCCACAACTCAAAAACAACTGGAAGGCAAAGAGTGTACTAGTAAGTGATGAACTAAGATCGACTTACTGGAGATGTAGTTAATCGGAGGATAGTGCCATTCTTTATTTCATTGCGATTCTGGAAAAGAAAAAAAAAGACAGCCTTGATCAATATTCAAATTAGAAGCTTGGTAAAGAAGAAACAAAGTCAAATATAAGCTGGTATACACACTAGAAAATAAAGATTTTGGGGGTTTTTGTTTTTGTTTTGTTTTTTATTTTTGGTACTGAAATTGAACCCAGGGGTGCTTAACAACTTTGCCACATCCCCAGCCCTTTTTTATTTTTTATTTTAAGACAGGGTCTCGCTAAGTTGCTTTAGGACCTCTCTAAGTTGCTGAGACTGTATTTGAACTTACAATCTTCCTGCCTCAGTCTCCTGAGTCACTGGGAATCCAGGCATGCACCACCATGCCTGGCAATAATAAGCTTTTTTTACCCTTCACTTTATTCTCACATCAGTAATTTTTAATTATTTTTACAAATTATTTAATTTTTAATTATTTTTAAAAATTCTTAATTTTTAATTAAGAATTTTAACCAGGGTTCCAGATGTGTTAACTTTATGTCAAGTCACATGACATTCAGAATAGAGTAAGTGAATACAAACCTAAAGAACAGGAAAATAGGGGACTCAAGAACAGCAAACAAAAAATAAATAATTTTAAAAGTTTCTTCAGGGAATATGATCTAGCAATCCACTCCTATATCTATACCTGAAAGTACTAAAAACACTTATCCACACAAAAACTTGTACACTAATGTTCATAGAAACACTATTCATAATAATCTATACATGGAAACAACCGGCAAGTCCATCAACTGGTGAAGAGATAAATAAGATCGATCTATCCAGTCAATCGGAAATTATTAGGTCATGAAAAGAAATGAAATATCGATACAGGCTATAACATGGATGAACCCTGAAAACAATAAACTTAAAAAGCTAGTCACGAAAAGACACATTTTGTATGATTTCATTTATAGGAAATGTCCAGAACTGGCAAATCCACAGAAAGAGGAAACAGATTATGAATGCCAGGGGCTAGGGAGAGGGGGAACCTCAGAGAGTCACTGCTAATGGGTACAGAATTTCTTTCCAGGGTGATGAAAATGTTCTGATATTAATTGTATGATAGTTGTACAATTCCATGAATATACTAAAAACTGCCAAATTAAACAAATTTAAAAAGTGCCATTTGACCCAGCCATCCCACTCCTTGGCCTATACCCAAAGGACTTAAAATCAGCATATTACAGTGATAAGCCACATCAATGTTCATAGCAGCTCAATTCAGCTAAACTAAGGAACCAACCTAGATGCTCTTCAGCAGATAAATGGATAAATAAAATGTGAGATATATACACAATGGAATATTCCTCAACCTTAAAAAAGAATGAAATTATGGCATTTGTTGGTAAATGGATGGAACTGGAGAATATCATGTTAAGCAAAATAAGATAATCCCAAAAAACCAACGGCCCAATGTTTTCTCTGACATTCAGATGCTAACTCACAATAAGGATGAGAGAGCAAGGGAAGAATAGAGTTACTTTAGATTAGGTAGAGGGGAGTGAAGGGAGGGTAGTGATTAAGGGGGTAGGAGGATAGTAGAATAAATCAGACATTATTACCCTATGTGCCTATATGACTGCATGACCAATGGAATTCTACATCATGTATAAGCAGAAAAATGAGAAACTGTACTCCATTTATGGATCATATATCATTGTGCATTCTATTGTCATGTATAACTAATTAAAACAAATTTAAAAATTTTATAAGTGTTGGTACATTAAGTATATCTCAGTAAAGCTTTAAACTGTTAAAGTTTAGAAGCTTAGTTTGTTAACTTTGGCTGGTTCCCTTCTGCATCCCAAGCCAGTCTGCCTGCAGTTGTCAACTAAATCCCTGGTGAGCTTGTTGAAGCCAGCACTCAGCATCTTCAGCACTAAAAGCAGAATTACACTGGCGCTTTCTTCTGCACCATGCTCAGTTTCCAGGAAATGACCTGCCAAGACCCAACCTGGCTGCATCCCCCACAAGAATCCTGAGGCCAGGAGGTTAACAGAGGAGCCTTAAGGATGCTCTCCTGCATCAAGACGAGACACAAGCTGGAATTTGCTCAGGAAGCATCAGGCACAGAGGTGGTAGGAAATTAATGGAGATGTCAAAGGCACGTGGATCCTGTTTCCTTTGCCAATTCTGACTACTTACTGACAATAAATTTTTACTTCCTGTTACTGGGGGTTGAATCCCAGTGGTGCTCTACCACTGAGTTCCATCCTCAGCCCTTATTATTGTTTAAATTGAGACAGAAGCCCTGTAAATCACTGAGCCTGGCCTTGAACTTGAAATCCTCCTTCCTCAGCTTCCAGAGTACTTGGGATTACAGGCATGAGCGACAGGGTCCAGCTGGATAATGAATTTTCTAAAAAGAACTACCTGAAAGGGGGCAGCCTTCAGGTCAGTAATCCCTCCCAGAGAAAACTACATCGGGAGGTTTCACACCAAGTGCAGGTGGGACCGAAACCCAGCACTGCTGGATGAAAACCCAATTTGGACTGCAATCTAAGGCATCCCTGACACAAGAGCCACCTCTGAGTGAGCCTGCACCTTAATTACCTGAAGTGTGCTGGTCCCTCTGCAAGGAGGCTCAGGATGGCAGAATGAATTCAGGTCATTTGTAAAATCTTTTCCACTCTAAAATTCTATGACTCTAAGAGAACTTTAGAGGAAGATTGCAAACATTAATTAAGGCGAATTAGGGAAGATATATATATGTGTCTATAGATATATAGATAGATAGATATTATATATCTCACATTCTTCCCTGCTCAGCTTCTAAACATACAGAAATCCAGGAGTCAGAAGATAGAGAACTGAAATAGCCTTATGATTAGTGATTACAGAGAAGTCTGGAAACCTGCAGTCGAGCAAAATGAGCCCTCAGGTTTGTTTTGCCTGGTTAGGAAAGTCAAGGCGAGTTCTTTCCCAAGAGGCAGAAGGGAGAAGTGTACTTCCCCCCTAATTTTCTAAACAGATAGCAAAGAAGGCCAGGAGATAATTTAGAGATAATCTCTCGTCTTGGAAATCTGGAGTGGAGAATGAGGCATTCCTGATAACAGCATTAGGCTAATCATTTCTTGAAAGGCACTGGGCTGAGGTTTCTTGTTTTTAGTGCTTATTTAACCACCATAATAACTCCAGGCCTATTTTAAAGACCCAAAACCAAAGCTTCTGAGTTATTTATTCCTCCAACATCATGCACGAGACCAGGAGGGCTCTGACCCAGGTCCCCAGAAGCTGTGCTCTATCCACCTGGAGAAGGAAAGAAGATTCAAATCTTGTCTGTATCCTTATGGGGCAATAGTCAGTAAATGTTCTTGAAAGGGAAGAAATAAAAATGGAGTTTATGAATGCTCTGCAGATTTCCATGGCTTCCCTGCCAAGTCCAGGAGTACATACAGGGTCCTGGAAAGGAGCAGGACAGGGTGGAATCAAGCAGGTACATTCAGGCTCCCACAAGAGACTCCTGTTATACTGACTCCTTGCTTCCTGGAACCCAACCAAGAATGCTTTGAAGAAAGGACCTTCAGGATTATTTGTTTGCTTAAAATCAAAGCAGGATATTTATACTAAAGGAAAGGAGAAGGCATTCAACGAGATACAACAAAATATATCTGGGTACAAAACAAAAGCAGAGACAACTGCAATCTAAATGCAAAAGTATGTGACCATGGAAACTAGACTTGCTGGAGTTCTCTTTGAAATGGTTAATTGAATTCTTTGGGGTGATTCATGTTTAAATGCCTACAACACTATTTCTACATTTGTGTCATTCTTATTTCATACTGTTTTATTTCCAACACTGACTTAAAATCTTCTCAAGTCAGGGATTCCCATGTTGCATTCCTCTGGGTGAATATCGCCTCCATATTAATGCTGAAGTAGTTATAATCAGTCCTAATAAACAAGCCTAAATTCCAAAAATAAAAATAAAATAAAAGCAAGCCTGGCATGTTGGCATGCTTCTGTATTCCCAGCAACTTGGGAGGAGGATTGTGAGTTTGAGGCCAGCCTCATCAATTTAGTGAGACCCTCAGCAATTTAGCAAGACCCTGTTTCAAAATAAAACATAAAAAGGGCCAGGAATGTAGCTCAGTGGTAAAGCACCCCAGGTTCAATCCCAAGTACCAAAATTCACAAAAATAAATAAAACCAAAGCATATTAAAACCACTGATTGGCAGAGCTTTCTGCCTCAAAGCAGCTGGGTAGACTCAGTATAAGCTACTTAACTGATCTGACTTATTGTTTCCTCCTCCCTAAACTGGAGTGAATAATTCATTGTTTAAAGAGTGCAGAAGGAACAAGAGGTGCTGTATGTGCGGGGTCTGGTCTGGGACTGGCTGAGAATAGCAGTGACTTCTGCTCTTCCAGAGGGAGTGGCTCTCCTCCCCTGGCTAGGCCTTCTGGCTCAGCAGTCCAGTCACCTTCTCTTCCTTCCTCAACCAACATTTTAAAATCAGTGCTTTGTATTCTGAATAAAAAGAGATTTACAGAAGAGTTACTTTTTTTTAATCTTATATTTTTATTTAGAAAGAGTTAAGTTTCAGGTTCTGCAAGAATGTAAACCAAACTCAGAAAGGCAATGGCGGGCCCTGCTTTGGAGACTGGGCCCTAGTGGAAAGTAAAGGGGATGGAACCTCTTCGTGTGCCAATGACACACACTCACTCTGTAAGGAAGGACTTCCTGGGAATGCAAACCTTTTTAACCAAGGAAAAAGTTCCCTGATGTTCTGATTTCATGAAGCCCACCTAAGCAGCTCAGAGCCTGAGTAAGGGTGATGTGACCGACAGGACTGGACAAACAAGTTACTTTTATCTAGAGACCTGGGACAGGAGGCACAGCTCCTCTCTGTCCCACCTTCCACTTGTGGAAAACAGGATCGTGCCTACTTCCTGAGGTCATTATGAGGACCCAGGATAATCCATTTAGAGTGCTCAGAACAGTACAAATGTGCTCAGAAAAAGTTAGCTGTTTGTTATTAAGTGCCAAAATAACATCCCCAATGTGTACTGCTGTACCTTTATGCGTTTTCTACTAGTCCTTGCATGTCTTCTGTTAAAAAAAAAAAATTGTGTGATCTATGTTATGTTAAGGCCAGTAGCACACATCCAGCAGAATAATAAATATTAACAAATGTTTGCCTCTTCTGTAAGCAGAACAGCATGGCTAGGGAGGAATTGTGTCTCAGAGTTGCCTCACATCAGAAGCTGGGCACCTGTCACTCATTCTTTCATCCCACTCAGCCTTCCACATCTGTTTCAAAGGAGCACTCCTTGATGCAGTCCTCCAAGTATTCAGTAAGTGCTCGTGTGTGTGTGTATGTGTGTGTGTGTGTGTGTTTGTATTTATCTGTCTTCTTCATTGGCCATCTTCCTCCATCCCCAGAATGTCATCTCCATGAGAATGGACAATATATCACTACTGTATCACTTTGAACCAAGAACAGAGTTTGTATGGCCTGGCATTTGGTCAGCATTCAGTAAACATTTGTTGACTAAATGCCCTCATCTACTACATGCTAGACCACAGATGAAGCACTGGGTCAAATACAAAATGAAATAAGACTAATTCTTGCTCCCTAGAAATTTAATAAAGAGAGCATGACATAATAATTATACACGTACTATGAAAAAGTCAAGGGTAAAATACTATGGGGGTGACCAGCAGAGCTTCCATGCAAATGTGTGATGGGGAGAGGGAAAGTGGGGGGAAACTGAATAAATACTTTCAGTGCAGGTAACATTCGAGAAGACCCTCTTGGCCTAAGTGGAATTTCCTAGGGAAGAGGAGAAAACATGACATCCAAAGTTCTAAGGCATGAGAAGCCATCTTCACAGAACAGAGGGAAGTCCCGTGCCATCACTTAGAACCCAGGATGAGTGAAGAATGAGAAGATGCAACATAAGACAGGTGACTGACCTTCAGCCATTTAAAAAAGGAGTACAGAAGTAAATTGGGGTGCAATTCTACCCTTGATGTGGTGTTAGTTAATTTTTCTTTTGGAGAAGCCAGTTTGGCAATATGGTGGCCATATCCATCCATAGTAATAAGGGGAATTGCAAGGTCCCTGCTTTCAGAACAACAGTGTCATGGCTTGCTTCATTCAGGAGTCCAGAGCATCTGGGTTGAGAATAAGACACCATCTACCTCAGCCTCATGCTCAGTTGGATACTGAGACCCAAACCTTATTGTCTACAAAAACAGCACTATGTGCACTTCCTCTGACTTTGGTAGCATAACTTTATTCTTCCAGGCCTCTGCTGCTTAGGCAAATGCTACAACTGATCACTGCAGAAACTTCCTGAAACACCCAGAAACTCTTAAATGGAAAATATCAACTGTTTTTACCCCAAGATTGTTTTAATCCCTCACCTCAAAATTCTCTGCTGTTTCCTAGACTCTAATATCATGATCCACACATACTTTGAAAGACCCATGTAAATCAAATTTCTAATTCTCCAACCTTCTTTGATGGCCTTTCTTTCTCGTTCTTTGTTTTGTTTATCTGTCTGATGATATGTCAACTTGACTAGGCTAACAGCAGTCCCAAGTTATTTGAACAAACACTGGTCTAGATGTTGCTATGAAGGTATTTTGCAGATGTAACTAAGTTTATGCTTAGCAGATTTTTACAAGAACATGCCTAGATCATCTAGGTGCGTCAGATTCAAAAAGTTGAAAGTACTTAAAAACAGGCGGCAGGTTCCTTGAAGAAGAGAACATTCTGCCTGTAGGAAGCAGATTTTCTCAGTGCCCCAGAGTTCCAGCCTGCTTGATGGATTTAAGATCTTCTTGCCTGGCCTCCACAATCACGAGGCAATTCCTAGCAGTAAACTTCTCACCATATAGCTGCCGTTGGTTCCCCCTCTCTAGTTGAACCCTGACTGACACACCTTTGCCCCCAAATCATACCACAGGTTGGCATGATGGTTCTCTCCCTCCTCAACTGGCTGTGTGGTAACACTCAGGGACCTTGATGTCTTAGGGCTAATCCAAGCAGCTTTCGACTAAGCCAGGGTTGCCTTTCCCAGGGTGGACAAGGAACATCATTAAATGACATATAAAAGTGTAGGGGGTGGCACAGTGGCTGCTGTAATCCCTGCAGTTCGGGAGGCTGAGGCAGGAGGATCGCCAGATCAAAGCTAGCCTCAGCAAAAGTAAGGCACTAAGCAACTCAGTGAGATCCTGTCTCTGAAAAAACTACAAAATAGGGCCAGGGATGTGGCTCAGTGATCGAGTACCCGAGTTCAATCCCTGGTACCAAAAAGAAAAATGTGTGGGTAAGGGAAGAAAACAATGAGTCAATACTATCCTCCTCCTGCAGAGGGAGGGTCTACAAAAATGAAGAATGTATCCATCAACTCACAATGCAAGAGACTGCCATGTGTCCTTTTTTTTGGAAAGTAGTCTTTAATTCTCCAATTCTGGTTATGATCTTGAGACCCCACTTCAGAATCACCAGGGCAGCATTGAAATACAGATTTCTAGGGCTCCCACTCTAGTCACTGAACCAGTGGCCTCGGACACTGTATTTCCACTATGACCTCAAGTAATACTGATGCAAAATGAAGTTTAGAATAACCACAGTCTAACTCTTTGTAAGCACAATAAAGGAGACAATCAAGAATAAAAAGAAAACCTGTGGAATGGTAGAAGATATTTACAAACTATAAATTTGACAAGAGTCTACTCTCCAGAATGCACCAGGAACTAAAAAACTCAGTTGCAGAAAAATGAATAACCCCATTAAAAGTGGGCAATAAACCTAAGTACACACTTCTCAAAAGAAGGCACTCAAATAGAAACAAGCATATGGAAAAACGATCAACATTACTAATCAGATCCGACAAAATACAAATCTAAACCGCAAAGGACACCAGTGGGAACGGTCATCATCAAAAATACCCCGAAGATACCAAGTGCTGGTGAGGATGTGGAAAAAACAGTGTAATCCTTGAACACCACTGGTGGGAATATAAATTAGTAGAGTCATTAGGGAAAAGAATGCAAAGTTTCCTCAAAAAATTAAAAACACAATTACCACATATGATCCAGCAACCCTATGCCTGGGTACATCTCCAAAGGAAATGAAATCAGTATGTTGGAGAAACTTCTGTGCTCATGTGTTTTCTGCAGCATTATTTATGCACAGTAGCTAAATAATGGAAACAACCTAAGTGCCCACTAACTGAGGAATGCATTAAGAAATGGCAGTACACATATACAATGAAATAGTATTAAGTCAAAAAAGAAAGAATGAAACTGATTAGGGGGACAACGTGGATGGAACAGTGAAGCTTACTCCCACATGAAATCTAAAAACGTTGATCTCACAGAGCAGAATGGTGGTTACCAGAGACTGGGGAGTGTGGTGGGCAGGGGGGTACGGGGAGAGGTGATCAATGGGTGCTGTGTTACAATTAGACAGGAATAAGGAACTCTGGTGTGCAATTGCACAGTAGGGTGACTACAGGTAACGATTACATACTGAGCATTTCAGAAGACTAGAAGAACAATTTTGAATGTTTTCACAATAATGTTGCCCTGATTCAAATATCAAATGATTCAAGGAAATATCACATCATATTCCATCAACACGTACAATTTTTATGTCTTTATCAGTTGAAAAACAATAAAGCATAAATTTTAACTTTAAGAAACACTAAACCTTTATAAGATTACTCAGCACATTGGAATTAAGTCTTCTGAATTTCAAGGTAATCAAGTCCGAGGTGAACAAAACTAACGACAGCTCTTCAAAAATGAAGAGGAGAAAAGAAGCAGAAAGAACGATTCTGCCAGGAGATGTCCTGCCTGCACACGATGCCCGAGGAGAATGACAAGTGGCCCGGGGGGGTGCCAGCTAGAGCCTGCCGTCATATTTACTCACGCCGACCGTTCCAGACTGTGCTAGCCCCTGACATTCACAGACATCTCCACGGGACGTCTTTGTGTTTCTTTATAGAACTAGCTCATCCACTCAGCCTCTGTGTGGACTGGATAATAAGACCCTGCAGAAAATGCCACTGTTGTCATAGCTTTCCCTCTGAAATTTATTTTCCTCAGTATGCCAACTTTCTACTTGATCACACAAATTAAGAGTTACCGCCTGAACAAAAATTCAAGTTATGCTCCCATTTCTGTCATTCAGCAAGGACAACAGAAGGTCCATGGGGAAGGGGACATTTGTGATCTCAGGGGTCCGGGCTCATAGTGGGCAGGCAGTTCCGGGTCCTTCTGCTTGGCACAATGTCTTCTCCTCCTCCTCCTTCCTGGCCTATCTCTGTCTCTCCCTCTCCAGATGTGAGGTACATCTCCAGATGTACTGCTACAAAATGATGCAGTTCTTCAGGTTCATTACTTAATGATCACAAGCACTGATTTTGCAGATAAGTCTCATTCCTTCTGTCAGTTATGTGTCCACTGCTTGATCTTCACATCTTCAGGCTAATGAAACAACTGAGGGCAGTATGTGATACGCTGGTTGCTAGGCTACAGAGCAATGCCTCCAGACAGAGGACTCCGGATCTGACATTTAAGGAGGTATGTTAAAAATACCCTAAAATAAAATCTGATCCCCCAAAGAGGTGGGAGTGGGGGAAAGGCTGAGAGGTGAAGAAGAAGCATAGAGGAGAAAAGTTGGCAGACACTTGTAAATATTTTCCATAACTGACATTCTGGTTTTCCCCAGGGTTTGCTCATCATTAGGGATGATGTGCCCACCACCCATTTAGAGCTGTGCCATTTCACCTCCACCCATTTATGGGAACATTTGTGGTTTGACTTTTCTACTCATTTTTTCAGGCTCCTAACTGGATTCCATGCTCAGTTTTCATTTTATATTTTTAATAATTTTACTGTGCACAGTACCCAATGCCAAAAGCTGAAAATAAAGGGAGAATAAGACAGCTCTTAAGAGATGTCTCTTAACTATCTATTTGTGGTCTGCAAACAGAGACGCTGAAGGTAGAAGGCTGTTCCACAATGAATGGTTTGCTCTCTTTCTATCTGTAATAAGATCTGGGTCAGAAGGAGTGGGAGAGGAGGACAGTCAGCTCCCAGAAATCCAGGAGTCTAGCAAGATCCAGTGAGTCTGAGCAGGACATAAGGAGACTGACTGTCCCCTTCAGTGTTTTAATCAAGAACCCCTAGAGATAAAGAATAATATGTTTTTCTGGAGATGAACAAGCTTGCCTTAAAGGAACACTCACCATTCAATGTCCACTATAGCTCAAAAAAGTAAATTAATAAATAAGAGGTCCCTTGTTAGAAGACAGGGGAGATGCTTGCTCCCTTAGCTAATGCCACACAGCAGAAGTAAGCTGAGACCTACTATGTGAGCCTGGTGCCTAGGCCCAGGATCAAAAGTTCAGGATAGAACTTCATTCATGTCCATGTCCCTGTAATAACCCAAGATGAGATGTTATTGACTCTAATTTGTTAAACAGTGATGGGAGGTAATCATTTAGATAAGAGTGTTAGAATTGGAATTGAAGTAAGAACAGGGTAGTCTCTTTGGGCACAGGAGCTGAGGGGGACAATTTTTGCATTCCAGACAGTGTGAGGGCACCATCAAAGGCACAGTGTGAACAATGGGGACGAGATCACATATGAATTCCACCTCTCTCATCACAGGTGTTGTGCTAGAGAACAGTGGAGATGCTGGACCAACAGTGGCCCAGCAGACTGAAAAGTACAGATGACAGGAAGTAAGGAAGCACCAGGTTGGGCCACCTACCTTCCCATGTGACTCTGGGCAAGTCAACATTCTGGTTTCTTTATCAATAGAATGGAGGCAAGGGGCCCAATCCCAAAGGTCAACTCTCCTCTCTTGTCTTACTTTCAATACAATAAACAAGGAGGGAACATTTCAGATTCTTGAGCAAGATTACTGACAGAATGAAGGGAATTGTGAGGGAAATCAATCTGCTGGCTGCAGAGAACTAGCGTGGGAGGGGAAGAAGTTGAAGCGAGTGAGCCAGGGGAATGGAGGACATGAGCCACGCACCTCTGCCTCCCTCACCACTGTGCTTGGCAATCACTAAGTCAGACTATAGGTTCCAACCTTGGAAGTGCTGGCTGTTGGCTCCTCCCAGCCCCAAAGTTATCCATCCTGGAGATAAAACCAAGATCCAAAGCACCAAGAAGTACCAAGTTCTATGGCAAAGATAAGCGCATTTCCTCCCATCAATAGCATAAAAGAGTCTTTTAGATCTTCTAAATATAGACTCATGTTGCAGGAAATGGGGAAGGTTTGAGTTCTTTTTTTCCTATTTGTGTTCCTTTAGGTGAAAGAAACTAATTAGGCAGAGTCTAATTGCTCTGCCTAGAGTTTCAAGGATTACACTGAATAGAAGTGGCGAAAGAGGGCATCCAGTTTTTAGAGGGAATGCTTTCAAGTTTTCTCCATTTCGAATGATGTTGGCCTTGGGTTTAGTATATACTGCTTTTACAATGTTGAAGTATATTCCTGGTATCCCTAGAACTCATAAATGAATTCATCAAGTAACAGGATATAATGTTAACACCCATAAATCAACTGTGTTCCTATACAGCAGTGATGATCAACTGAAAGAGAAATTAGGAGAATGACCCCATTCACAAGAGCCTTGTCAAAATAAGATATTTGGGAATCAATCTAACAAAAGAGGTGAAAGACTTCTACAATGAAAACTACAGAACACTAAAGAAATAAATTGAAGAAGACTTCAGAAGATAGATAGATCTCCCATGTTCTTGGATAGACAGAATTAATATTATCAAAATGGCCAAACTACCAAAAGCAGTATACAGATTTAATGCATTTGCTATTAAAAATCCAATGACGTTCTTCATAGAAATAGAAAAAGCAGTCATGAAATTCATTGGAAACATAAGAAGCCAGAATAGCCAAAGCAATCCTCAGTGAGAAAAGTGAAGCAGGAGGCATCACAATACGAGACCTTATATTATACTACAGAGCTATAGTAACTAAAACGGCATGGTATTGGCACCAAAACAGACATGAATACCAGTGGTACAGGATAGAAGACACAGAGACAAACCCACATAAATACAGTTATCTTATATCAGACAAAGGTGCCAAAAACATGTATTGCAGAACAGATAGTCTCTTCAACAAATGATGCTGGGAAAACTGGAAATACATATGTAGCAAAATGAAATTAGACTCTATCTCTCACTCTCTACAAAACTCAAAGTGGATCAAGGACTTAGGCATTTGATCAGAGACCCTGCACCTACTAGAAGAAAAAGTAGGTCCAACTCTCCACCATCTCGGCTTAGGAGCTGACTTCCTCAACAAGACTCCGAAAGCACAAGAAATAAAATCCGCCAGGGTCCAGCCCTAGCAGTAGTCGGGGGTCCAAGGTGGATGGGAGGCATCAGTGCGGTGAAGAAACAGCACACAGAGACACCAAGTGTTCTGAGGCTGAGTCTGAATCTTTATTGTTCACAGAGTCTTTTTATATGTTTTTTCTTTGGTATTGATTACATCATTTCATGGTTAATATAAGGAAATGTTAAGTAAAAAATCTTTTAGAGTATAATTAACAATCTTATTCAAGAAACATGTTTTTACTATATGACAGCTTAAATAAAAAGAAAAACAGTTCCCAGCAAGGTAGAGGGTACCATGCTCTGTTTAGTTTTAACTTCCCTGAAAGAATACGTCATTAAGTTTCTATAGAAGTCACCCCTTTCAAGAATGCTAATGTTAGTTATTAACAGTGGAATGTTTTTGTTATTACTAACAGAGAATAGAGGAATCAGGTTATAGTTAATATTTATTCTATTTCATCTACTCAATGACGGACTAAAACTCTAACTAGACATAGGAATAATACAAATTGTACTTATGATTAACCTATTTTTTTTATTAAGTGGGAAAAATATCCTTAAACTTAATCATAAACACTAAGAAAGCTATGAAGACCAAACACCACATCAAAGCTCAGAGGAATACACTCTCATATATAACTTCTAGATAATTCGTATACTAAAAGAAATCACAGGCTCCTTACAAATTTGAGGAAATCATAATTGCTTATTTATGATTTCATCTAAGTATTAATATTAAACTTTATTGTATGTTATTTTGTGTCCCAACACCATGAAATCTCTCTAGTATTCTCTATAATCTGAATCTAAGAATATATTGATGATTAGTCTTAAAAGTAACTGCACATGGAGACATGCCACACTTATGGCCCCCAAGAGGGAGGATGATCTTTCAACAGAACCGTGTCAAGTGTTGAATCCTCTGCTCCAACAGAACGGTGTCAAGTGTCAGAGTGGCAGGAAATAGATGTGGCAAAAATCAAGAATCAATAAATGGGATGGTATCAATCAAGAACATGAATAGAAAGCCTACAGAATGGGAGAAAATCTTTGCCACTTGCTACTCAGATATACAGCATTAATCTCCAGGATATATAAAGAACTTAAAAAAACTTAACACCAAAAAAACAAATAACCCAATCAATAAATGGTCTAAGGAACTGAACAGACACGTCACAGAAGAAGAAATACAATTGGTCAATAAATATATGAAAAAATATTCAACATCTCCAGCAATTAGAGAAATGCAAATTAAAACTACATTGAGATTTCATCTTACTCTAGTCAGAATGACAATTATCAAGAACACAAGTAACAATAAATGTTGGTGAGGATGTGGTGAAAAAGGATCACTCATACACTGCTGGTAGGGCTGCAAATTCATGCAACCACTATGGAAAGCAGTATGAAGATTCCTCAGAAAACTTGAAAAGGAACCACCATTTGACCCAGTTTCCCACCTCTCAGTTTATACCTAAAGGACGTAAAATCAGTATACTACAGTGACACAGCCACAACAATGTTTATAGAAGTTCAATTCAAAATAGCTAGCTATGGAACCAACCTAGGTGCTCTTCAACAGATGAATGGATAAAAATATGTGGTACAGATACACATAGGAATAATAGTCAGCCATAAAAAAGAATGAAACTATGGCATTTGCTAGTAAATGAATGGACCTGAAGACTATCATGCTAAGTGAAATAAGTCAGTCCCAATAAACCAAAGACCAAATGTTCTCTCTGATATGCAGATGCTGAGTCACAATAAGCTGGGGGCAGGAGTGGAGAGAAGTTCACTGGATTAGACAAAGGGGAATGAAGGGAAGGGAGTGAGAATGGAAATAGGAAAGATAGTAGAATAAATGGGATATAACTTTCCTATGTTTAAATATGCATACATGACCAGTGCAACTCTACCATCATGTACAACCACAAGAATGGGATCTTATACTCCATGTATGTTTGATAGTCAAAATACATTCTACTGTCATGTATAACTAAAAAGAACAAATAAAAAATTTTTTTTAAATAGCATAAAGGAAAGTCAACAGGGACACATTTTTGATGGATGGTTTTGTTGTGTTTAACAATGTCCTTTACAATGTTCAGAGTCAAATTTCATTCAAATCTTTATCAAACAGAAACATCAGAGATGCAGACATTGTTTTATGTCCAAGGGAAAAAATATTAAAAGGCAACCCAAGAATTTCAGTTATTTATTTGTTGTCTCTCAACTCAAAATCAGCCAACCCTGGCCTTGATTTGTGACACCAGAGCTGGCCCAAGCATGCCTTTCACCTTTGCCCCCTGGGGGAAAATGAAGTTTCATCAATAGAAGGCATTGGAGTAATTCTCCCCAGGGAAAAAAAGGGGGGTTTCCTTGTGCATGTGTGGAAGCCCCCGGGTCTCTGTTCTCCTTATTAGGAGCCATTTCTAAGTAGCTCTACATTCTCACTCTCTGACAACATAGACACTTCTATAGTCTAGCATATGTCAGCTATCCAAGTTTCCTTCCTCTGACCTGCTTTTGCACCACTAGGAGGTGGTGATGTCCCTGTGGTAGGCAAACTCTCATGGCAGAGAGAGGCAGGGCCTGCTTTGGTCTTCAACTTCTATATCACCCACTCAAGCTCAGAACAAAGGCCATTGCTACTTTTTGCAACTGTTTCATTTGGACACCCCTGAGTCCTCTTTCATCTCTTTCCTTACCTTTAATGAGCTTCTACTAGTTGCCAATTCTTTCAACTGATTCTCTTTTAAATAATGGTATGGCTTCTGTACCCTGATTGGACCCTGACTGATTCCAAACTTTCCAAAATCTCCCTAGTATGAAGGAAATTTTAAATTAATTATGGTCAGTCAGGCCAATGACATTTAACACAGCTATGAAAGTACTGCTATAAAAGAATATTTAATAATGAGAATGTGGGATATTGTACCATGAAGTAACAAAGTAGGCTGGAAAAAAATAGCAGAGTGGGAGTCCAAATGTGGAGAATAAAGTATGTATTCATGCAATGAGAAAAACACCATGTGTAATGCTCATCACTTGCAATATAGAAAAGACAAAAGTAGGAGTATGTCTGATGTTGCACGTATTTGCCCAGTCCTGGTCATGAAGATCATCTGTTTCTTTTTTTTTTTCTTTTTCTTTTTTTTCTTTTTTCTTTTTTTTACAGTGCTGGGGATTAAACCCAGGGTCTTGTGCATGCAAGGCAAGTACTCTACCAACTGAGCTATATCCCCAGACCAAGATCACCTGTTTCTATAGGAAAAAGGAACCTCTCTGGTTTCAGACAAAAGAGCCCTGCCCAAGGTGAATGAACCACATCTAACAGTCTCATTTTACCTTGAGATGGAGACCTGACTGTCAGTACCTAACATTGCCATCAACTTCAACATACCCCTCAATCAAAGGGCAAATGCAAAAAAGAGTCTGTGTAAGCCTGGGTTATAATGGGCAAGTTCATGCCTGTAGTCTCAGAAAGCCACAGAGTGCTGGAAACAACAGCCGCTCTTACAGGAAATAAGTTCAAGATTGAAAAAAAAAAAAAAAAAGCACATCTTTAAATGTTTTTTATTGTGACACTGGCAGAAACCACCAAGGATGCTACTTCAACTGAGAGAAGACTACCTCCACGACCCATTCTGGGCAACACCAATACAGATAATGGCCTATGGATAGAGAATTCAATGTCAACCTTTAGAACTAAGTGCTATGGAACAAAGTGGATGGAAACATCAGGAAAAGAAGTGGCCAAGCACAAGGCAAGTGTGATGTCGAGGGACATCCTGAGCATAGAGTTTGCTTTGGTAAGAGCCACCAGATAATGGTATCAGGTCTAATTCCAACCTTGGTTTTATCATCTGGGCACTTGGCACACAGTAGGTATCAGCAAGTACAGAGTAAAATGAATACAGTTATCCCTAAGTATCCACAGAGAACTGGTTCAAGGACGCCCTTCCAGATACCCATATCCATAGATGCTCAAGTTCTTTATATAAAAATGGTGGAATACTACCATTGATGCAGCCACATCAATGTTTACAGCAGCTCAGTTCACCATAGCTAAAATATGGAGCCAACCTAGACGCCCTTCAACAGATAAATGGATAAAGAAAATGTGATACATATATATATGTAATATATATATGTAATATATATATGTTATATATATGATGGAATATTACTCAACTTCAAAGAAGAATGAAATTATGGCATTTGTTGGTAAATGGTTGGAGTTAGAGAATATCATGCTAAGCGAAATAACACAAACCCCAAAACAAAGGCCCAGAGTTTTCTCTGATATGTGGATGCTAATTCACAATAAGTGGGGTGGGGATAGGGAAGAATAGAGTTACTTTACTTTAGGTAGAAGGGAGTGAAGGGAGGGGAGGAGGTATAGGAGTACGAATAACAGTGGAGTGAAACAGACATTATTACTCATGTACATGTATGACTGCCTGACTGATGTGATCCTACAATATGTACAATCAGAAAAATGAGAAATTATATTCCATTTATGTAAGATTTATCAAAATGCATAAAAGCATTCTACTGTCATGTACAACTAATGAGAACAAATTTTTAAAAATTTAAATGGTGGAGTGTTATTCAAATAACCTATATATTCAATAACTTATGTGCATCATCTCACATACTTTAAACCATCTCTAGATTGTTTATAATTCCTAGTAAGATGTCAAAGCTATATAAATGGTTGTTAGATTGTATCATTGAGGAAATAATGACAAGGAAAAAGTATGCACATGTTCAGTACAGACACAATTTTTTTCAAATGTTTTCCATCAGGGTTGGTTGAATCTGAGGACTGAATCCACAGACACAGAAACCACAGATATGAAGAAACATGGCACATGAAGTCTCTGGGCCTCCCCTCACTACTACATGAAGATAGTCATACCTACTCCACATAGTGTCACGGCGAGGAGTAAACCAGACAGTGTGAATAAGACCTCTAACACACTCAATAAGTACCTAAGGGCTCAATTATCATTCATAAAGAAGAGGCATGTTTGCTACCAGATACGGAATGAAATAGAAATAGATACTGAATGAAATAGAGTCTCTTCATTCTGCCAAAGAAGGATGAAAAGACTCTCAGGAAGAACAACTAAACACAGGTTCATTTGTTGCCCCTGCCTAAGACACTGTGGTGCAGGGATTCTCTCTTTTTTTCCACTCTCCAGGTCACAGATATCTCAGCAGTCTGATGAAGTCCATGGGTCTCTTCTCTGAATAATGTTTTTTAGTGCATAAAATAAAATTCAAAAGCTTGCAAAGAAACCAAAAATTTATCCAAATATTTTTAAATTGTATCACAGTCATATATATGCTGCTTTATCAATGCAGGTGTGAGCAAACTTTTTCCAGAAAGAGCCATATTGTATTTTAAGTATCACCGATAAGAGTTTCTGTTGCAACAGTGATACATAGATAAATGGATATGACTGTGTTCCAGGAAACTTTATGTATAAAAACAGGTGGCAGCTTAGGTTTGATCCACAGACTATAGTTACATAACCCTACATTGATGACTTAGATAACAAGATATGTTACCAGGCCTAATAACTACTATAATTTCCAATTAAGTGTAATAATCATAAATGACATTTTCAAGATAACTAATAACAGCAGTAATAGCTCTGTAACAAAGGCACAGATACAGCTTATACTATCATGGCTTATTGCCTACATTCCTGATTGAAGTCAAGCAAAATTGACATTTCAGACAGTTGCAACTTTCTTCCTATTTGTTTAGTTCATGTACAATAGGTTAAAACAGTGTTTTTTCTTCATAGAAGATGCAGCCCAATGTGGCCCAGGCCATATACAACCATGTCTGATGCCTCCTCCACCTCCAGCTCACTATCTTGCTCTTTTTGTTCTCTAACACCAAGCTCTTTCACGCTTCAGGCTTCTGCAGTGGCTATTCCTTTCCTACCACACCATGCTCTGGCTCCTTGCTATTCTCTTTAGACAGTTCCTGACACCCTGCAGCAATCTTGGTCAAGATGGACAGCTAGGACCTTGCAAAGAGATGCAGATTGCCCTAGAGCTAACACAGAAAGTGAACCCACAGCCCAGACAATGACCTTGGGTAGAGCAAATTCTAACCGCAGAACTACTGCTTCAGTTGGGGTACACATTTATTTCTTGAGAAGACTCACATGGTTGAAGGACTAAAGGCCTTAAGTCCCCAATTCTGGAAATCGTGTCCACCCACCTGCAGCCTTATTCCGTCTTATTGTTGTAAAAATTGAACCCAGCCAAGTCATACTTCTGGCCCATTTTTGAATCTATATTCTATGGCCAAGTTTCCAGAATAAATCAAAATAGCACCCTCTGCCCCTGTGACTTTACTATCCTGCTTCATTTAAAAATAAATACCTTGTTCATTTTCTAAAATTGTCCTGTTTTCACACCCACAAAACATATGCTAAAGGCCTTTTCATGCTTTGTTTATAACCAGTGCCTAGCACAGAGTCTGGCATATGGGATGTAGATAATGAATACTTTTTAATGAATGAAATGGTTATCTTAATCATAGAGCCTGAAGTGATTGTTAAACTCTATCTATATACTAAAGCTAATGGGTCACTTCTGCCTTCAAAGACAGAAATAATAGTCACTTCTTTTTTCTCACAAAGCAGATAAGTCTCAAACTATTTTTCCTTTCCTTCCCTATTCTGTAGCCTCCAGTCAAACAGTGGATATTTATTTCATGCCTACAATGAGGTATGCATATATCATTAAGCATTTTTTAAAAGAGAGAAATGAGATATATTTGCCTAAGTTCCTCTATCAATTCATGTGTCTGCAGTGAGACCTGAATACAAATGACCCATATTTCATCCTGGTATTCACCTAAGTCACAGCACAAGACAGCCCTAAGGCCAAAGCAAAGGTACCAACAGCCACCAGACATCTGCAACAATGGTGCCCTGAGGCTCAAAAACAGTCCAAAACCACTCACTCCTAGAAATTCACCTATTCCAGCCCTAAGAGGAAGGACCCTAATCTGAGAGAAGGCCAGAAATGAGCCCTGAAAAAACAAGATCTGTATTCAGAGCTGGAAGGGAACCAACTCCACAGCACACACCAGAGAGAGAATGGGATTTCACTTAAATCCCACTCAAAGTTCCTTCCTTCCAATTTCTCTCTTTTCCCTCCTTTTGCCAGAAGTAAAATTAGAATCTAAGTTGACTTCTAAAGGAGTTAGCAGTAATGCTATATTTAGGAGGAAAGTTGAACAGTTAAAACTTGGAAAGTATTAAAAACTGAAATGCAAATCAAAACATCAAACAGATACTATCTGACCAGTCAGAATGATTACTAGCAAAAAAGGCAAAAAATAACAATTGCTGGTAAAGATGGGAGAGAGGGGAACACATACACTATTGGTGCAAATGTAAATTTAGTACAGCTATTATGGAAAACAGTTTAGAAATTCCTATAAAAGCTGGAAATAGAACTACCATATGAATCCAGCAATACCACAAGTGAGTATATATCCAAAGGAAATGAAATCAGTATGTTAAAGAGATAATACTTCTGTGCTTACTGTAGCACTCTCCACAATAGCCAAGATATGGAATCAACCTAGTGTCCAACAAGAGATGAATAGATAAGGAAAAATATATATAAATATATTCATGCATATATATATATATGTATATATATGTGGGGCATGTACATACATATATATGTATACAAATAATGTACCTATGTGTGTATACAGATATGTATCTATAATATGTTATAGATATCTATAATATATATATTTGGCACCAGAGATTGAGCCCAGGGGTAATTTACCACTGAGCTACATCTCCAACCCTTTTTATTTTTTATTTTGAGACAGGGTCTCACTAAGTTGCTGAGGTTAGTCTCAAACTTGTGACCCTCCTGCTTCGGACCCTAGTAGATGGGATCACTGGCATGTGCCACTATGCCCAGCTCCCAGTGGAATAATACTCAGCTATCAGTAAGAATGAAATCCTGTCTGATCATTACACAATATATACATGTATCAAAATATCACACTTTACCAAAAGAAAAACAATTATATATTAATTAAGAAGCAACAGAATGTATTTAAAAACTCGGGTGCACTTTGGCCTAATGCATTAACTTTTCTCCTCCTTTATCCCTGGAGCCCCCATACTGTGCTCTAGACCTTGTTTTTAGAGCTGTCCATCACTTGGGCAGACTCACCCTACATTCACCTAAGCATTATAAGGTAATGAGCAATTTTTAAAAAGGCTAATTTAATTAGGCCTGGTGTTTTCCTTAAGAGCTGATCCAAAGATAATGGTTGGAGAAAGCATTTATTTTATAGACTTATTCTTTGCCATGTATGTGTCTATCCAAATGAATTAACTAATTGGTCGTAAGGGACATCTACTTGGTGAATTAAATGCCTTTTTCGCATAAAGGCTCTATAATAAGACTTCGACTTTTCCTATAAAAAAATCCTGCTAAACAAGCATACATCAGAGATGCATTAGCCAAATTAAAAGGAAAAGCTTTTAGCAAAAAGTAAAGATTTAGATTGAAATAGAGTTCAAATTCAGGCTGTAGATATACTCATATACAACCATATTCAAATTACTTCAATTTCTCTGACGCTTAATTTTATAAATCTTTAGAAGAGGGGGAAATACACTGATAAATACATCTCAGTATATTTGCAAAAATTAAGCTCAACAGAATGTACTGTACACAGAAAACAATAAACGGTACATAAATAGCTATATACAATAGAAGTACTTAGGAACAGATACAATTTATGAGGGACACAAAATTGTGAGATAGTTAGGCATACATCTTACTAAATATTTACAAGAACTTAAGCCTTATTGAAAAGTGTTAAAGAACATTTTAATAAATGGAAAGATATGTTGCTTCCATGGATGAGATAGTCATTATCCTAAAGAAAGCAATTTCCCTCCAAAATTAATCTATGCATTAAATTTGACTTTCATCAAATTATTAATGAGATTTGGCCATTAGATGTTATTTCTATGGTAGAATAAAGATAGACCAGGCAAGGTGATTTGGATGATAATGATAAAAAGAAGAAAGAGAGAGAGGAGGAAGGAAAGAAAGGAGAAGAGAACGAGGAGACAGAAGAGGAGGAAAGGAGCCCACAGCAGCAGAGAGTCATTCTAGTCTTGTTACTAACTTGTAACAGTGACAGCTGTACAGTAATGGAACAAGATGGAGAGCCACAGAGACTGCTATATTCATGAAGACTTCACATATGACAAAGGTGATCATGCAAACCATGGAAGTGGAGATATAGACAATACATTATTCAGTAATGGTGCTAGGACATTTGACTGCCTCCATTTGAAAATCAAAACTTTCTAACTTTTGAGAAAAAAAAATCACAGAGAAATATCTTTAAAATATGTGGAAATAGACAGTGCTTTTAAACCAGATACTGAAAGTCCTATTGATAAATAAAGCCCCTCTATAAGAGGGACTGGGGTTAAGGCTTAGCGATAGAGCATTTGCCGAGTGCATGGAAGGCACTGTGTTTGATCCTCAGCACCACATAAAAATAAATAAAAATAAAGGTGTCCATCTACAACTAAAAAAATCTCTATGAGATGTCTGGAGATAAATTAAAAAAAAAAAAAAGAATGTGTCCACATCCTATAAAAAATTTCTGTAAATCAAGGAGAATAAAACTCTCCCACCCCACTGTTGGACCGAGATTGTACAGGCAGTTTGTAGAAGGGGAATTTGAATAGGTCATAAATACAGGAAGTATGCTCAGCCCCAGCAGTTGGAGAAACACTACTTGAAGTCACAAGAAGTCCCACAGCAGTTCCATTCAATTGGATGACATTAGAAGGACAACATGCATTGGTTTAGGTAGAAAGGGAAGAGAAACTCGACACTCTTCAGGTGGCCCTGGAAGCTGATAGAATCATTTTGAAAAGCCCTGTGACAATACTTACTAAAGTTCAAGATGGTGAACCTTCTTACCCCAAAGTTTTCTACATTCTGTCCTAGACAAACTTCCAAACATTCCCACACAAATACATGTATTGCACAGAATTATCTATGATTTCAAAATTGAGAAAACTGTATCTATAAGAAATAGATAAATCAACTGCTTTATTCATGCCATAGGACACCATCCATCCATCCATAATTCATCTCAAAAACATTACCTGACTGAAAAAAATTAAATTGCAAAACGTTACCTGTGGGTGGATACCTATAGTTTTGTTTTTAAATACCAAAAAAAAAAAAAAAAAAAAAAACTATGTTATTCACAAATACATACATATGTAGGAAATCTATCAAACATTCATAGTAATAACACACATCCATTTCAAGGTAGTATTTACCTCTGAGAAAGGATGAATGGGAGGTTAGGCAAAGAAAATGAGAAGGAAAGACCATAGCTGTACTTGTAATTTTTTTTTTAAAGGTGATGTGAAGCAAAAGAGCAAACAGGAGCATTTGTGGAAGATCTAGATGGTAGGGTGTATGGATGTCATTCATATCATTTTCTGTACTTTCTTGATACACCTGAAACATGGCCTGATTTAAAAGCTTAAAATTACTTTTTAAGTGAATTCTGCTTTAAAACAACAACAACAACAACCCAAAACTCCTCTGTCTGAATCAAAAGTAGTGTTCGAATTTTTTACATCTATGCATTACTTTGTAATGAAAGAACAATTAAAAGTAAACACATATTTAAAAACAATGTGCTGACTATAAATTAGCCTTGTAAAATCCTACTCTTCTTCCTGCCAACAGTTACATTCTTAAAACAACCAAAACACAGTCTTTTTAAAAAGTGCCTATTAATCAAGCCAGTGGTTTCCAAATAATGGAACCCTTTTGTTCTAGAATGGAAAAAAAAAAAAAGTCAGATCTGTGGGAACTCAGCCGACCCTTAACAGACAGGAACAGGTCAATTTGACCAGCTTGGTCTTAAACAAGTAGCAAAATGGTTAAAACCGAAATATAGCCATTCCTGGGCATTTTAAAGAAACAATAGTTAAATGCAACCTAGCCAACTTGCGTTAACCCCCTAGAATAAATAAAGACTGGAAGTTACAAGAGAGAGATTCTTAGGCAGATGTGCCTGATAACTATCAAGAGAAACTGCAGACTCAGGAGTTTTTAAGTCAGTTTAAGGCCTACAGATTCTCCTAAGCGACCCAGGCTTCATCTATGCTTGCTAGTATGATTATCTAACCCTAAGTCACAGAAATATAGAGGTCTCTACTAAACACAGGTTATACCAACAAGAGGACTTAGTTACGCAGTCACTGCCAACCAAAAGCTAGAACAGCAACTCCAGAAGGCAGTAGAGGTATCTGCTGCCCCCTGACATCCCTACAAAGATGAATAACATTTACTGCACAAGTGTCCTTGCAGAACCGTGGAGCACTAGATTTTAATGGCAGACAAAGGGGGAACATGACTTTTCCTAAGAGAAGAATGTTATTACTACATCAATGAAACCATTCTGATGGAAAAGTGTCAAAATTCTCAGATGTCTGAATGAAAAGTTGAAGCAATAACAATTAAATGACTCCTGGCCAGGATGGCTGAATTCCACTCTTGTCACCTGGCTGAACCCTATCCTTACTCCCATATTTGTGATAGGACTCCTACTAATGGTTACTCCCTGTCTTCTCAGGTTCATCCAGAACTGCATGAGTGAGGTTGCCTGGGTGACATACACCAAATGCTCCTACATCCTTATAGCCGCCTCCCCACCAACATAGAACCTGAAAGTTTCTTTCCCCACGATGCCCCCTAACATGCAGAAAGTAGTCAGATAGACTTGGGCACCCTATATAACCAAAAAGGTCGAAATGTTAGGTCGGAATTTAAGCAGCTACATGGAAGGAGGCAGAACAACTAAGGCAGCCCGCTAAAGAGCGACCCATCAAATGCGGACAGATAAACCCCACTGACCCTTATATTCCACTGACTCTTGTATCCACCTATCACTCAGCAGCACCTCCTGCCTATTCTGGCCTATAAAGACCCTGGGCAGCTGGGGCTACGTGCAATTTTCTCCGGCTCTCCTCCCTGACCTCTACCCTGGAGGGCTGGGAATTTCACCCAAGAGCCAAATTCCAATAAAGCTTTCTTCGGCTGTTTTTGTCCACTTTTGTTTAGCTACCAGTCCTCACCCTTGAGCTTACACAGATGATATCTCTGAACCTAAAATAGACAAAGAAGTATTGCATTAATATTAGTATGCTTTATGAGCTTAGGTTTGAAATTGTATGTTTTATTACGGTAATAAGCAGGAATAATTAGACTTTCCTATTAACATAAAAATTCAATAACCAGCATTATAGATGATCATTATAATACCAAGATTCCACATTTAATTTATTTTGTGTTTTGTTGTCTTACTCAATGTAGAGAAAAATCTAAAAGCAGTCTATTGCTATCTAGCCAATTACCATAAACCTATCTCACAGTTTCTCTGAGTCAGAAGTTCAGCACATTTTAACCAGCTCCTCTGTTCAGGGTCTCCTGGGCTGAAATCAATATGTTAGCTGGCTGAGTTGTTCCTAATTTGGAGCTGAGTTCTCTTCCATGTTCACTCAGGTTGTTACAGAATTCATTTCCTCTGGTTGCACAACTAAGAGCCCTCTTCCCCAGGTGTCCTAGTGGACAGCTGACCAGGGACACACTCAGCTCCGAGCAGTTGCTCTCAGGGTCTTAGCCCATAGCCCTCTCCACAACATAGCAGTCCTCAGGGCCAATAGGAATCATTTCCTTAATTGTTCTTTCTTTGAAAGACCCACCTGAGGAGTCCCACCAGCATACTCTCACTATTGATTAATCCAACGTCAACTGATTAAGGACCTTAATCATATCTGCAAAGTCTTTTTGTCATACAAATATGATACAAATATAGGAATGATGTTATTCACAAGTCCAGACCACACTCAAGGGGAGAGCATTATGCAGGGCCTATAACACCAGGGAAGAAGTCTTCCAGAGGATTCAAAAAGAAGAAAAAGATGCTCTTTCCCTTCTTGAAAGATGGGGGATGAAAAGGCTGAGAAGCCCAACACTAAGGAGAAGAAACCTGGAGCCAAGAAGGCTGATGCTGTTGACAAGGTTAAAAAGGGAGACCCTAAGGATAAGAAACCCAAGAAGGGGAAGCCCCACTGCGGCCGAAACCCTGTCCTGGTTAGAGGAATTGGCAGATACTCCCAGTCTGCTGTGTATTCCCGAAAGGCCATGTACAAGAGGAAGTACTCAGCTGCTAAATCCAAGGTTGAGAAGAAGAAGAAGGAGAAAGTTCTTGCTACTGTCACAAAACCAGTCGGTGGTGACAAGAACGGTGGAACCAGAGTGGTTAAGCTTTGCAAAATGCCAAGATACTATCCAACTGAAGATGTGCCATGAAAGCTGTTGAGCCACGGCAAAAAGCCCTTCAGTCAGCATGTGCGAAAACTGCGAGCCAGCATCACTCCAGGGACCGTCTTGATCATCCTCACTGGACACCACAGAAGCAAGAGAGTGGTTTTCCTGAAGCAGCTGAGCAGGGGCTTGCTACTTGTGACAGGACCTCTTTCCCTTAATCAAGTTCCTCTGCGTAGAACACACCAGAAATTTGTTATTGCCACCTCCACAAAGATTGATATCAGCAGTGTGAAAATCCCAAAACATCTTACTGATGCTTACTTCAAGAAGAAGAAGAAGTTGAGGAAGACCAGACACCAGGAAGGTGAAATCTTCAACACAGAAAGAGAAATACGAGATTACAAAGCAGCGCAAGATTGATCAGAATGCTGTGGACTCACAAATTTTACCCAAAATCAAAGCTATTCCTCAGCTCCAGGGCTACATGCAATCTGATTTTGCTCTAACAAATGGAATTTACCCTCACAAATTGGTGTTCTAGATTTCTTATCAAGAACCTAATTAAATAACTGATACATTAAAAAGAAGAAGAAAAAGACATTTTCCCTTTCAAATTTGTATAACTAACTTCTAATCTCAAATGTCAGTCCTCATAGTAAAGAATGGAAGTCTGGCTAATGTACACAAAACTTACAGAAAGGAGTAAAATTAGGTTTTCACCTTGATGGGACACCTGACATGCTCCCAGCCAATAAGCTGCAATTATCCCTGAACTCACATGAGCCAAGGACATGGGCTCAGTGGAAGTTAACTTGCTTAGAAGATTTCTCTTGAGTGGGTGGATTCATGCCTGGTTTAAAATAAAAACAGTACAATCTTCCCAGTCAATGACATATTTATCTATGCACAAGGAGAGGAGGAAATAAAATGCTTCAAATTAAGGTCTGCTCGAAATCAACATGAGGTGGCAGCGTAAGTTAATGATATTGAAGCTTGCCTTCACTGTGCCACTGTTAGTTATTAGAGTCTAGGTTGATCCATTAGAGCTTAGGCTGATTGGTTTATTCATTCTTATATAGTTCAAAACAATATTTTAAAAGGCTGTATATAAATCACAGCCGTCAGCAAGTCCTGAACCATTGTTGAAGGCTATTGAAAAGGAAATTTCTTTGCAATAATATTGGAGATCGTGATTTGGGTTCTAATTTTGACATTCTGAAGTTATACTGATTCAAATTCCAAAACTCTTAAGACCTCTGTAAACTCTAAATGCTTAAATGAAATAACCCAAGGATGTGCCCAGCACCTGGGGCTCTTTCAAAAATGGCGGCTACATACACGCCTGGGTGACACAGTTTCCTTGACTTATCATTCACCATCTACTAATATTTTATAAGGGAATAGTTAAGGAATTATAGAAAAACTTAGTTTTAAAAATGGATACTAATTGTTTTCAAAAGGTGTAGGGCAATGGGTGGGGGGGGTAACAGGGAAGAGAAAGACATAAGTCCAAATACAAAGAACTGATTTAAAAAGTTGAGTTGGATATTATTCAGCCAATAAGAAAATTTGACAAGTAAATAGGAAATGTGACTCACTGAGGGGTGACTAGGAGCTAGATGCCTTGTACACTGTTTTGCTGGCATGAATGCATTTCATCTTCATTATACAATGAAATAGGCCAAGTAAACTAACTAGTGTGTTATAATGCCTGCCATACAGTAAGTTAAAATGCAAGGTATGAAGCCACGTGCAAGCTATTTTACACACTTTTCAAATGCAAATAATCCTAGACTTAAATATTTGAAGTATATATTCCAGAATATCCATTTTCTCTGAGTAATAGGATTCTAATACTTTTTAAAATTTCCATGCTTCTTTTCCTTTAATGTCTCCAATGTGCCTAATCTGTACAAATTTCAAAAGATATTTGAGAGTTCATATCTGTTTGCTTCAGAGCTGCAGATATTGAAAAGAATTTTCATCTGTTATATTAAGTTAGTAAAGTAGCACCTCATTATTTTTTTAATATCTAAAAATCTGAACCTAACCATGGTGCTTGCAAGTCTAAAGTTGCAAGAGAGGGCAACAGAGCATTAAGAAAAAATGAAGAGGATTGGAGATTTATAGAAGGTTCCTAGCATGTGGGAGGCCCTGGGTTCACTTCCCAGCACAAAAGAGGGGAGGAAGGAAGAAGAAAGAAAGAAAAGTAGGTGGAAAGAGAAAGGAAGGGAAGTTTAAAAAAAAAAAAAAAAAAGATTAACAACCCAATATTGGCGAGAGTACTAAGGAATGCATACAGTGAAGTAAGAATGAAGTCATAAAAAAGAGTGGAAAGAAAGGAAATTAAGTGTAAGCAAAAGGGCCAGAGGAGAAAATAAATAGATAAACATTAGGGAGGAGAGATACAAGAATTCATTGGAGGCGGGGAGGGGGGGGACTCCTAGAAGAGGAAGCTATCCCTCTTTACTTATCTCTTAATGAAATGGAAAACCGTGGATAAGATCACAATGAACCACTTTTGAAGTTTGTTTTTTGTAGCCCCCACCTCCAAGAGTGCAGAGTGAATGTAGACTATGCTGGATGGTGCTTGAGAACCAAGGTTACCTTGACCTATGTCAGACCCAGAGAGAGGAAGAGGCTACAGCTGGGGATTACCACCCCCTTTCAGTTCTTTCTCTCATCCAGAGAGCATATCAAGTACTTAAAAAAAATTAAGAGCAGTTATTGGTTTACAAGACTTCCACTTGTAACAAAGCAACAAAGCACTCACTTTTTGACTTTAATTTCATGTATATTCAAGGTGAACCAATTTCCTCAAGAATTGTACAAAGAAGGGGTAAATATCTAAGTACATAATAAATTCTCACATAGACGTGTTTACTCTGTTGCTCCCTCCTCCCTACCCTTAGGAAAGACAAGCAAGCTGGGTATGGTGGTACACATCTGCAATGCCAGCAACTCCACTCAGGAAGCTCAGGCAGGAAGACCACAAGTTCGAGGCCACCCTAAACAACGTAGCAAGACCCTCAGCAACTTAGTGAGACCTTGCCTTAAAATAAAAAATCAAAAGGGCTGAGGATATAGTTCAGTGGTAAAGCAAGCTTGGGTTAAATCCCCAGTGAGAGAGCGAGAGAGAGAGAAGCAATTGAGCTTTACTTGCCACATTTTCCTTATTGGTTGGAAAATTGCCTCATTGTTGCTCTGTTTTTATCATGCACACTTTCTTCTATTTTTCTTACTTTATCTTATCCTCTTGCTCTCAGTTCTGAAGTTGCAATCTAGCAAAAGACACAGTTTCATCTTTGGATAACTTCTGGAAAGTATTATAACTTCCTGCAACTTGTCTCTGAAAGTGATGATGGATGGGCTTATTAACCAGCCCCACGTTCCTTACCACTCCTTCCATGGAGAGAAGGGGTTTGTGTCCACCCACTTAAATCAAGGCAAGCTCTGAGAGCTTGGAGCAGTACAGCATAGGAAAGGGAGGTTGCAGGATCCCTGTGGCTGTATCATAAGGAGTCATGCAACTTCTGCTGGGTTCTCATGGAACAGTCACTCTCAGGGAGAGCCTTCTCAGAACACTGCTACCAGACTGTGAGGAAGCCCAAGCCACATGGAAAGGACACACAGAGGGCACTCCAGTTACGCCCACTGAGGCCAACCCTTGAGTCACCCCAGCCCAGAAGCCAGACATATGAAGACAGAAGCTTCCAAATGCTTCCCGCCCCCAACTATTCCCCAGACTATTTGTGTCCTCCCAGCTGTGACTCCAGACATCAAGCAGTGACAAGTCATCATCCCTGCCTTGCTGTGTCCAAATTCCTGACCAGAACCATCAGTGAGTCTAACTCATCATCTACACTGGGAATATGCTTTGCTTTATGGCACTGAGTTTGGGGTTATTTTATAAGGCAGCAGTCTAAAGAGGTCCAAAAAATGCCAATCATACAAGAGTTATTCTATCTTAACTATGATCACAAAGGAAAGAATGGGTAACCTAGTACCTTAATATGCCACTGACTGTCACCGGCATAAAACAGCCCTGGCACACCAATTTTCCTAGTGGAAGCAAGATCCCCCTCCTTGGTTCTCTCTCCAGTCTTCCAACCTAACTTTTTACCTTTTCTTTCATTTCTCCTTCTCCCTTCAGACTTGTTCCACACCTATCCAGAGACTGAACTTAGGTGGCTGCTTTATGGTAGTATGGGATATTCATTTTCCCATTAAATGAATATTTACTGGGCACTGTTTCATGTGCTAGGATAACGAAAGTGGGGAAATCTAGCTTTGTTTTTGATCATGGAGAGCAAAGAATATAATGAAATGTTTTTCAAACTATGGGACATAGCATCAATAGTCATGAAATCATCCCAAAGGGTTCCAGCAAATATTTTAAAAACATAAAATGAAAAAGAAAATAAAAGACTAAAAATATCAACAAAAAAACCATTCCAAGCAGTTCAGTGTCTGTTGTTCCATGAATCTTTTATTTACCCTTCACACACACACACACACACACATACTTACACACAATATTGTGTCTCCATCTCAAAATTTCGACAGTCTAACAGCTATTAAAATATAAATTTTATTGCTTAAGTATGAAACTCACAAATGGGATTGTGCTTAGAAAATTTGCAATTAAGTTTCTAGCAAATGAAACTGATCTTCTCTGATAATGAGTTTCTGTTTTTCACTGTTGTTAGTTTTGTTTGGAAAGAGCTTTCTGGTGTTTCCACTGTCATTTGTGGTAAAGCGCCTGCCTTTGGAGGAAAACCGTATGTCACTCATTCCATATCTGAGCATTACACAGTTAGATGTTTCAGGACTTGACTCAATCTATTCATTGGTTTAATAGCTGAACTGGAGAACATGGAATTATCATGACCTCTGGCATTTATCTTTGCCTGCAATTCTAGAAACAGTCGTATCTTACCAAACACAAGCTAGGGAGCCCAAGCAAAAAGCTGCCTGTGTAATCATCTTGTTATAGCCTGGATCCAACAGTCAGTGGTAAACATTAAATAACATGTCACAAAGTCCACTGACATCTGAGTAATACCAAAGGCAGTCACTGCCCTCCTCTCTCTCATTCCCTCTCATTTGTGTGACTCAACTTAGACTGTCTTTTTTTCTTCATCCTGAAATAAGTATTCTATGCTTCCAACTCCTCTCTAAAGGAAAAACACCAAGTGATTTAAAATGATAGCTTCCATCCAGTTCTCAAACTCTAATTAGAAAATTTTAAAACCACCCAAAATATGTTTTTAGAGACTTCAGAAAGTCTACTGCCAATTTAGTTTGAGTCACTAAGAGCAAAGGCACCAGGATAGAGGTGGGGTGACACTGGCAGAAAAGGGAAGCCCAGTGCCAGGGATGGGTAGTTCCTGGGGGAGATCAAGAGGCATTGCAGAGTGTGTGTGTGTGTGTGTGTGTGTGTGTGTGTGTGTGTGTGTACATGCATGTTGTGCATTTCCAGTTTCGCAAGCTGTGCTGGAGGAACTAAGAAAGGGTGAAGGGAGCCCAAAGTACCACCAGCCCCCACATCCCAATCAACCTCCTAGGAACCAATACCAGGCATGCCCCATGGCCCTCATTCTGTCCTGGGTGAATTCGATCTCTGCCTTTGTCTTCAACTACTGAACTGCCAAAATGTTCTTAAAGTAGAGAATCATATGATCCATAATCCAAAAGAATTCCTGATAGGAGAAACCCAAAAGTTAGGGTCTAGGGGACAGCGGGTGATCATAAAACACTCAGTTCACAGTTTACGTATTTCAAGTTAAACTACAAGATGACTTATTTCAAAGTGCCTTTTCCTAGTTGGCCAAAATGACACTCCAACTTTTATCCTCAGTGGCTTGCCTTCAACATATGTACGTGGAGTTCTGACTACAAAGAGTTGCATCCCATTGTTCCCCAGTTATTGGAAAATGTGTCATCTAGTGGGCTGTGGCCCTCCTAAGCTCTCCCTCATGTAACGGAAAAGGGAGTGTCAAGGGACACCAGCAAGGTTTCCGAATTGGTGCCAATATTTTTCTTCATGGAAGTTCTGTGTGTGAGCTGACAAGTCTCTCTGCTATTCTAAGACCACTGTCTTCACAGAGCCAACTGCCTAAAAGAAAGAAGTGAGCTACAGGAATACTAATGGATCCTAGTCTGGAAGAAAATATAGTAAAACCCAATTTCTCAGAATTGAGCCATCACAGAATTTGGGGTAAATTACCTCTCACAACCATCATTTGGCTCTTAGGTCATTTGCTATAATGAGAACAAAACTGGTAATATTAACTTTGAAATTGTATGACTGTTTGATCATCTACATAATGATGTTTATTTGTATATCATAAGGCACCAAAGGGTCTCCTATTTATTTCATTACCCCCCCTTTCACTACTGTGTGTAAACTGGAGACAAATTCCTACAACTGACCAAGTTCTCTGAAATATATAATTTCTAAATAGAGGATGTTAAATCCATGGGACAAGGTTTACATATCATTTTATGACATCTCATGAATCTTTAAATATTTTTGGTTGACATTTAGCACAGTACAGATTGTATGTATGTATGTGTATTTATTTTGGAAAAGATAATTAATCAGTTGTGGGGACTGAAAGTCAACTTTCAGTCAACACAACTTTCTTAACACTATTTTAAAACTCTAAGAGGATCATTAAGATTGATTTATTCACTCTGCAATTCCTCTACTATGAATAATCTGAACACATTAAGTGCACATTCTGGTAATTGAATTAACCAACACCATACATAATTTATTAAGCAACTAATTGTACTTTTTATCTTACAATGCAACCGTATCATATAAAATCAACAATCTTTGAATTACCTAGGCATTAGGTTCAAGGAACCACATGAGACACCAACAGTGGATGCAGGGTTGGAACACAGGTGTTTGTTTTTATGGTAAGACACCTGGAATCAGGCTGAAGGGAAAATAGCAAATCAACATACAAATAGTTAAACAACATTTCAAGGTAATAAGAGATTGGGTCCCAATTAGCTAAAAAGGACCTCAGAGATGGTAAACTAAAAAGACAGTGATTGGTACAGCAGCAGAGAGAAGTGAATGGAAAGACTTAGAAGAAGGTTGAATTATGAAACTAATTTCTGCTATAATGCCAGTGGCTTCAGAGGCTGAGGCAGGAGGATCTCAGGTTCAACGCTAGCCTCAACAACTTAGTGAATTCAGACCCTGTCTCTAAATAAAATACAAAAAATGGCTGGGGATGTGGCTCAGTGGTTAAGTGCTGCTGGGTTCAACCCAGTACCCACCCACCCCCTCAAAAAAAAAAAAAAAAAAGGAAGAAAAAGAAAACAAGAAAAGAAACTAATCTCCAAAATTGGGGCAAAGATTATTTAAGGAAAAAAGCCAAGGTTTCTTGCAACTCAAACGATTTAGGATTTATAGGGAGATAAATCCTCAATGCAACAGTGTCAGGAGATGGGCCCAATAAAAGTGATTAGATCAGAATGATTACTTTTGTTTTAGTCAGTTTTTTGGTCATTGTGAGAGGAAAAGTTTATTTGGGGCTCACTATTTCAGAGGTCTCAGTCCATAGATGGTCAAATCTATAGCTCTTGGGCCCAAAGTAAGGCAGAACATCATGGCAGAAGGGCATGACAGAGGAAAACAGCTCAGGACATGACAACAAGAAGCAGAGAGAACTCCACTCACCAGGGACAAAAGATAAACCCCAAAGGCATGCCCCCAGTGACCTATCTCTACAGCCACACCCTACCTACCTATGGTTACTGCCCACTTAATCACGACCACAACCTGTGTAGGTTAAGGTTCTCATAACCCAATCACTGCACCTCTGAAAATGCTTGCATTGTCTAACACATGGGTTTCTGGGGGACACCCCATATCTAAACCATAACAGTTGTTATCACAGGAAGTGGGTCAGTAAATTGGAGAGTATGAGTGAGTTAGATCTTTTCTTCCCATCTCCTGCATACACTCTCCTGCCCTTCCTTCTTCCACCATGGGATGACACAAAAAGAAGGCCTCTGAAAGATGCAGCCCTTCCACCTTGGACTTGCCAGTCTCTAGAACTATAAGACATAAGTCTTTCCTTTTTATGAATTAGCAAATCTGTGGTATTCTGTTAAGCAGCAGAAAATGGACTGACAGGAAAGGAGGGCAGCTCCTGAAATGTAGCTATTTTAATGACATCGCTTGCAGGTGTGTGCTTGTCTGTCATGCTCAGCCCTGTGGAGCAAGGGGAATATCATGTCATGTTTCATCCTCAGTCCCTAATCTAGGGACAACAGAAGGGAGAGTAGGAATGTGACTGAACTGATTCCAGGTTAGTAAAGCTACAGGAGGGAGACAAAGCAGGGATGTTTGGAGAAGACTAAGGCAGTCTGACTAAAGTTGAAGGAACACGAGAAAGAAAATAAAATTGGAAACGTTGGCTGGGGCTAACTGTGAGACACCTTGGCCACCAGTTAATTAAGGAGGTTGGACTTCATTCTCGGTCTAGGCAACAGTGAAAACCAATCAGAATGACACTGGCTCGGCCACACACAGCCTAGGAGTTGATAAGAACTCAAAATGGCCAGGTACCACAGCACTCGCTTGTTAATTTCAGCAGCTCAGGAAGCAGGACGATCACAAGTTCAAAGCAAGTTCCACACTTGATGAGGCCCTAAGCAACTCAGTCAGACCCTGTCTCAAAATAAAAATATGGTAATAATTTTAAAGAAGGACTGGGGATGTGGCTCAGTTGTTAAGTGCTCCTTGGTTCAATCGCTGGTACAAAAACACACACACACACACACACACACACACACACACACAAACAAACAAAACCCTCACAATATAGTTTTCCGTCTTATGCAGGAATAAGGGGAACTATCCAGAGGCTGGCCACACTTGCAGCAGCAAGGGTTGAGGCATGGTACCAGGACCACGTGCAGTCATCAGAAATGCCTGCACCCCAGTCTCAAGCTGCTGGATCCAGATCTACCTTCAAGTTTGAGAACTCTTACTTTGGAAGATGAAAATATCCTGGGTAAAAATGTCACAGCTCTGCTATCTAAAACCTAAAGTTCTTTGGAATTATTTGAATACACTAAAACCCACTGCATTATACAGTTGACATGGTCATATTTTAGGGTGTATGCATTATATCTCAATAATAATGTTTTCAAAATCAAATTAAATGTGTTTTTATCCTATGCAAAAGATTTGTTTAATGTGCACAGAATCAGAATTACAAGACTAAGTGATTCAAAAATCATATCCTCAATAACCTTTTCAAACATGATGACTTTAATCATCAAGTGAGATCAACTAATCTACTTCTAGCCTAAAAACTCTATGGGAACAAGGACAATATCTTAATTATCTTTCTCACTCCAACACATACTGGACTATCAAATCTGGGCAAAGAAATTTCTCTCCCTTACACTGCCATCACCCATTCTATAGGAAAATATTGCCAGTATTTCTGTACTTATTTTCCTATGAATACAATTCGTGTTTGAAATTAGGAGTGTCTGAATTCTAAATTAGATCCAAGGGGGAAATTAAAATTGCATATATTAGTCAGGTAACTAAATATAAATATGAACATTATACATGTAAATTGACAAATTTTCAAGAAGATGTCACTTTGGAAATAAGTAAAATGAGCAGTTTTATTCACCTGTAAAATATCATTATAATCCTTAGCCAACTGTCAAGGAGGTAACAGACAGTAAGCTTTTCAGATGCAGACATTTCAAGACTATTATTTGGTCCCATTTTCTCCTTGGAATCAAAAGTACTACCCAGTATTTGTTGTCAATCTCTCTGCATATTTCAAACCACCCATGGATTCTTTCTCTCTCCACAGTGAACTATTTTCTCATAGTTTCTGCCATAGATTGACTGCTTTCGACATAGCGCATTCAGGGTAATCCAAGTCCAATCATTTGTGGTCAGGTCCAGATTTAAACTATCTCAAGGATTACCAATGCTCTGAGGACAAGGTTCAAAATCTTTAATATGGCTTTTTAAAATTTTTTTTTACTTGTAGATGGACAGCATGTCTTTATTTTATTTGTTTTATTTTTATGTGATGCTAAGGATCAAACCCAATGCTCACACATGCTAGGTAAGAGCTCTGCCACTGCACTACAGACCTAGTCCCTAATATGGCTTTAAAAGACCTTGAGAATCAGAGCTTATGCAAAACTTTCTGGCCACATCTGGCTCATCTCACACCTGGCATACCCTCTAAGTCTCTGTAGGCTACTCATCTTGCCCATTTTAAAGACTTCCATCTATTCTCCCTCCTTTCTTCTTAAATCTCTGCCTAATGTTCCTCCAGGCTTCCTTATGTCCAGACACTTACATTTGTAATTGGTGACATTTACTGTCCTGCTAATCAATTAATATTTCTCTGTGAATATCAAGGAGATTGGAACTGTCTCCAGAGCTTAGTACAGTGCCTGATACGTACTGGAAAGACAATTCAATTTTCTTTTATTGAATATACTTATGTATGGTTGGTTTTTTGATTTGTTTTTAGTTTGTTTGTTTTTTTCCTCCTAGTGTAGCCACTTGTTTCTGGTAGCCCTGGATATAAGCTGTCCAGGACAGTCCCATTTTGACAAAGACTAAGGACAGACATACAAGCTGCCAACAGGGCATCCATAAAGCATCAGTACAGGTTTGGTCACAGGGCAAGAAAGAAAAAATTCTAGAGGCAAGGCACATTTTTCACAGAGGGGAAAACAGGCATGGAGGTGTCGGAAGGGAAAGGAGAGGTAAAAGAAGTAGTATGAAGGAAATGCTTGGAGTTGGGAGACCCAGAAGACCTGAAGGGACAGGGCAAAGAGAAGAGTGGGAAGATTTTTCTACACACCTCCCTGCCAGGTGAGAGCTGGTCCTGCAGGAGCTGGCCCAAGGTCTACGTGCAAGCATGCGACTGTCACACTGGGATGAGGGGTGGCCTCCTGAGGAAGCAACAGTGGCTTCTTTTGAAAGAATCCAGAATCTTTTACCAGGGTATTTGGCTGGATTAGGAAATTTACAGCTTTCCTGGACTTTGGTTTGCCCAAGTGAACATACCATTGCTAGGATAGCTCTTTGATTGAGAGTCACAAAAATCAGCGGACTGCTGGTTTCAGTCCAGCAGCAGATCTGACTGACCCCAGCAGGCCCTCTCATGAGGACGCACAAGATAAGGGACACAGAAGCCAGAAATTGAAATTGGAACAGGAATCTTCCCTTCTCCATCTCCCTCTGAACACACCCTCATCCTTCATATCTCTGAAACTCCATCCTTTCTAAAGATGGATTTTACTTTTGCTTGCTTAAGGTTGGGTTCACCAAAGCATGACAATTGAACTAAATTACCCACAATAATCTCCCAGGGTAGAATGCACATGTCCCAGTTATGTCTGCTCAGGGATTCTGGACAATTCAAGAGCTATTCAAGAACCCTAACTTAGAAAGTGGGAATGACAAAAATGGGGAGTCCCCCAAAAGACCATGCTTCCTCCCAGAGGCTCCTGTGGCTAACTTTGCAAAGGACCTGGATGAGGCTTAGTGACTACAAGATAAGAAATTTATGGTCATAGGACACTTGGCTATATCACTATGTTTCATCCATTCTGGAGTCAGTCTTAGCAGAGGAGAGTCAAACAGTTTCCTGCAATCATAATAAAACTTCAATCATCCTGTAGTACACAATCCCATAATGTTTCTTCCACCATGCCCTGCACTTTTGGGGTACACAGCTCTCTGCATGCTTAGGGTTAAAGATGACAGGCAATTTTCTCACCCGCCTAAAAAGAATAATATTAATGTAATTATACACCCTTAAACCGTTATGCAATCCAGAGCAAAAGGCAAATAAAATGCACTTTGCAAATCCCTAGTGAGTGGAAGATTACCTGTTACAACTTCCCCCAATTTACCCTCTCATAGAAGCCATAGACTGAAACAGGCAACCAGTGCTTATAGCCTTTAACTTCCTGCATTTAATTTTTCAAGGCAATTACCATCAGGAACAGTGGCCTGATGTCGACAAAGAAAGGGCCTCATAAATAAATGGGGGCTGAGACAGTGGACACAGGGTTTATCAGAGGTGGCAAAGAAAGTTCTGGTGTCAGACCCAACAAGGTCCAAGTCTCAGTTGGGTCATTTCTGGCCCATATGACCTACATAAGTTGTCATGTAAATTCTCATGGTCTCACTTCCTTATTCAAAAGAAGATGATACCTACATCATTAAATTATGTCAAGGGTAGTGACTATAATGCTGAGTACTCCCTCTGCAATCCTTATTCAAAAGATGAATCCACTGAAGCACACAATTCACTTTTCATTTTTTTATTCTCTCTCTCTCCCTTTCAGACATCACCCTAAAATATAGATTCCCGGGGCAGAATTTGAATGTGCAAATACCTGAATCTTAAGTAGCAGAATGCTACTTAACATGACATTTTCCCTGCTGCACTGAAAACCCCATGCTAACAGCCCAATAAGTAACACCATTTAGGAAAATGGATTTTAATAACTTGAGAAAAGTAGGAGAGGTGTCTTCCTGATGATATTAGCAGGAGAGAATCATCAAGCATTCCCAGTAACCACATCTGTTTGCTCATTGGTTCAGGTCTAGAAAATTTTCCCCCTTTGAAATGACAGGTGATTTTTATCTTTGGCAGAGGGAGGGAGAGAATCTCATATGCAAGTGGAAATCAGTAACTAACGGCATGCACAAGTTTCAGAAATTAGTTACTGGTTACCATGGCGATACAAATATTACCTAACAACTTACTGGGCTGTAAGTAACAGAGAGGATGCTAATTACATTATTTTAAGGATGGAAAGGGTCTTTATTTTTAAGAATACTTGTAAGAAATTAGTCGGACCTACACAGCAGACAGAGGACAGCCCAGATTTGACCCTGCGAAGCCAAGATTCACCAATGCCTCCTGCCCTGTGCGTGTCTAGCTCTGTCTCACACACACACACACAGCTGTGCCAGTAACAGCTGCAGGAGAAGAGCGATGACATTTTATTTACAAACAAAGGGCTATGACTGGGAAGACGAGTCTTCTGACTCTCTAAACTCTTAATAAAAAATAACTTCTGCTGCCACCCACTGAAGAGGAAAGACCCGATGGCAGTCTTAGGTGGCCAGTGCCTTAGAAATTCAACATTAAAAATTTTTCAGGCAAAACAAAGCTTCCCAGAAAATGACTAGGATGCCTCGTAAAATGATAAATTTCATCCTGTTCTCAGAATTTTGAGTTTTCTGAGTGTATATGAATTTTAATTAGGAAAAAGGGAAGGAACATTATATGATGCTGGTAATTTTTAAGTTATTCCAAGAAAGGGCAGTACACAAACACACTCCTCAATCAAATTCTGTGACACCTTCTGGTCAGAGTGCACTGTGCCCTCTACACAGGGGTCCTATTCTTCAGAAAAGAGACCCCAGAGCAGTGTTTCTTTGAGTAGTCGCTGGGTATCCTGCATCAGAATTCCCTGGAGGGCTCCTCAAAATGAAACATTCTATGACATACCCAAGGTCTACACAATCTGGATCTCTGCAATTCAGATCTGAAAACCTACATTTTAAAAATATTCTCCCCATAATGTTTATGTTCTCTAACGTCTGAAAACCCTGTCCTAAACAATCTCCAATAAACTGAGGTCTCCAGATAATGATGACAGAAGACACAACAGCCAGTGGGCACAGAAGCCTATACACATCAATCAAAGGCAAGGCTACTTGTGACTCAGCAGCTTTCTGACCAAAGGATTAAAAAAAAAAAAAGTATAATCTACATGCATTTTACATGTGGGTGTGTGAAACAAAGATTTCACAAACACAGGTGAGATGTTCTCTGAACTATTCCATTCCCATTTTTTTTTAAGTACTCTTGCTGCCAACTGAGTTGATTTCACTATCCATGGTTGATGAATGTAACTCAGAGATAAACATAACTGTTCACGTTCAACTTCTATTTATTTATATCCTTCTTATCTCACAAAGAATAGAATGCAAATTGTCAAACAAATAATTATACTAAGAAAAGAAGCAAAGGAGAAAGAAACAGGAAACTAAATGTTTATGGAATTAATCAAAGGTAAACTTAGTATATGCAACCAACACCCACCAGAAAATCTAGGCCCCTCCTTAACTCTCAGCTTTGTAGCAATCAATGTGAAGGGGAAAAGCATGATCAGTTAAGAAAGTTGCAGTGTCCACCTGGGAAGAACAAAGCAATTGCTGAGAAGCATTTCCAGGCAACTGGCCAGGCCCCTCCTACTAACTGAATCCCCCATCCTCTCCGAAGTAGTGCAAGGGAGGCATAAGTGTGAGTAGGAACCTTTTCACTGTGTCCACTTTCCACCACTTGATTCATGGGTAAAGTATCCAGTCACTGCCAAGGGGAACAAAACCACATGATTCTCGCTCCTTCTAAAGCTCTTTGTACTTGCATACCAGCGCTGGCCACCTTGTATTAGCAGCTGTTCACTGAGCTGTTCCTTCCTTACCCATCAACCCCACAAGGTTCCATGAGAACAGTACAGGCTCCTCTGCATTTCAGGGAGTTTTTCCCCAAAACTGAGCTGAGTGTTAGATTATTCTAAAAATTTCCAAAAGACAAAATCACAGAAGCACAAAGATCTAAACTTGTTTCTTTCCTGAAAAGTCAAGTATGTGACTTTTGGTCTAGCCATTTGACCTCAATGATTCAGTTTCTTATCTATTAACCAAAGCCAAAATTTTTATATCACAGGTTAGTCTTGAGGAAAAAAAAAACAGAAAAGATGTTCATTTGCCTGGCTCAGATCCTAGCCCGGATTTCTTAGATATTAATTTTACTTGCTTCCAGGGCCATTCATGGTCCTCATGAATCCCTCCTTCTTATCTGAGCTTATTAAGAAGTTAAAAATCACCCAATAAGAAAGCAAGTTCCCAAGAATTTGGAAAGGTTTCCTATCATTATTTCAAGTATTTTGTATTTTAAGCAAAAAATAAAAGAGGGGGGATCTGAGAAGAGAGTTGCAATGTGCAAATTCCTTAATCAAGCAATGAGAAAGAGAGGTAATTAAAATATTCACTTTTAGGAAGCAAAAGTAGTTCGCTAAAAAGGACTCAGAAACATATTTGTCTTCACTCTTGAATGGGCTAAATATTGTCCTGTTGATACTAAAGCAGCAGTTGTTTGTTTTATAGACCCTATTTCCATAGATGGCAGAGATGTAAAATTCAGACTAGCATGTCTAGTCCTGAGCAGAGGAAACAGGAAACATCGGTCATGATTTACTTTCCTTAAATATAGTGTCCCAGATGAAATAATGTGGCTGACCTACCTTTTCTGTGATGTAGAAGTTTGAACTATCAGCATGTTGCAGTGCAAAATATTCATGGTTGGCAAGAGACCACCTTAAAAAATATAAGCATAAAATGATCAGGAGAATAAAAGTGATCATTTTCATTGTTATTAATTGCACAGAGTGAATGAATTAAAGGCCCTATGATTAGAATGGAGCCAGTCCTAACATACACCCCAATGGAGTTTCTCAAGTAAAATGGTGTTAGACCACGCTTCATTGCCCTAACACCAAACATTCAGTATATGGATTGTCTGGACTTATTCCAAGCCTACTGCTCACCTGGAAGCATTTCATCTTCAAGGACTGAGGTGAGAGATTTAAATATAAATTGGAACCTTCTTCCCCATCTTGAAAGATTAAAGCAGAGAGAGTAAAAGGAAGGAAACACATGCAATTTAAATTTTTGATAATTAGCACATTTCAATTGTCTCTGAGTTCTATAATTCCCAATCAGTATGCCTGATGCAGATTGGAACACTTCAATTAAGGATTCCAGGTCTTACATAAATTCCAAGTAATACTCTATTCACAGTTGTGCTTTACAAGTCAAAATCTCAACTTTCACATGTGCTTTCCCTTGGACTGTCAGAACAGCCAAAGAGAAGGAGGAAAGCCATAAGAGTGAAACTCCACATGGTAGTCCAACTGCCCATGGGCTGGTCTTCTAAATTCTTTCATCTTCTATGAGGGCCTGAATGATCCTTTAGTTCATACCAGATGCAATGTATATTTAACCTCAGGAATCTTTAGCCCAACCCCTGCTGGGTAGGACAAAAGGAACACAACTTTTCAAAATAAATAAAATCAATCCCACTTTGAATAATCCAGCCACTTCACACTTTCTTCTCTTAGCAAAATTTTGGTGGAAAAGGGTGTGCAATTCTTAGTGACTTGGGATGGTCAAGTGTGAGTTATGAATAATACTTTACCATTGCACTGGAAATATTGTATTTGCCTTCAACTCAAACTGGAGTGTTTTAAATGAATCCTGAGGAACACTTACCCATCACAGACTTCCTTTATTATTGCAGACAGTGGTTTTTTCTGCAAAATAACAAAAAAGGAAATGCTGTTAGTTTCATTTCATTATTTTAAATTTAAAAGGATGCCACCTAATTTTTTTAAATGTAAGCAAGAAGAATTTACATTTGCTATTCTTAGTTGTTGTCAATGAGTCTTACTTTTCTCAAAGTAACAATCTACCAGCCAGTACCACCAAATTTATAAATGATTTATCACCTTTGTGGTCCTTTTTTTCTATACTTAGTATTATTAATTGAACAAAACATGCATCATATTTAATTTTGCCCTATTAAAATTAGGATGAAAATAGGGCTTCTTTCAAAGATCTCACAGGCAATAATAGAAGCCTGGAAGGTCGAGGTATAACCAGAATTTCTCAAGTGGTACATGAATCGCAGAGCAGCCATTTGGTTTTATGCAAACAAGGTTGGATTCATGATATTTTTATGAGAGCATGTGGCAAATGGGATATAAGGCACTGCAAAATTGTTCCTACAAAGTGCATAGAATTCTTCCCCCAACTGTGGCCCTCATAAATGCCAGTCACACAACAGCTTGAGTCAGACACACTGGAGTAATGTGACCATGACACCATGTGCCACCCTGTCAACTGGAGGCTGACTTCAGCTGTGCTCCCTCCCTGACAGCCACAGTTGTGCTCTGCCTGCCCCCCCAGATAGAAGGAATGCAGCAAGGAGACACAGCAGCTCGGCCCTCTCCGGAGATGTCGAAACTCTTTCTGCTTCGGATGCAAACTTGTAGAGTAGGGAGGGAGTGGTGTGTGGCCAAACAAACAGATCAGAGACAAGAAATGGATGGGAAGAGAGGAGAGAACTCAGAGAAGTGCTATGCGAGATCCTGGATTTTCCAATACACTATCCAAAAGCTATCTATATAAAACCATGGTCTACACCTGTCCCTCCAAAGGGCAATGTGGTATCTGGGAAGAGATTCTGAATCAGGCAGATCAGTTCAGATCACTTGTCTGCAGTATAACTGCCATTTCCTTTATCTGTTGAATTTCACCTAGTTTCTCTGTTAAATGGAATAGTACCAACCATCCCTCAGGGCTATTGTGAAATTATTTTTAGTTTTAGAAGAAATTAATTTAAAGGGGCAAAAGATTTCTAAAAGAGTCTGTTCCTTGCCTTCCCAAGTCCCTGAAAGAGCTCTGTTTCATCCTAGTATCCTGCCCTTGATAAGGTGCTGCTCTGTCTGGTAATTCTGAACACTGTCTGCATAGTCCTGTTTGAGGGACTCTCTAGCCCCTGCAAAAAGCTCCAGTTCAATGTACAGTGTCCCCCAATAAGCTTCTCCATTATGTCCACCTCCAGGTGTTCAGAACAATGTCTGTTAGGCAGACATTGTATAGATAACAATGTCTATTGACTATAGTTATCATACTGTGCTACAGAACATTAAAAGTTATTCCTCCTGGGCTGAGGATGTAGTTCAGCTGTAGCACATATGCTTAGCATGTGTGAGACTCTGGGTTTGATTCTTAGCACCAAAAAAAAAAAAAAAAAAGCTATTTCTTCTACCCATCTATCCCACTGTACCCATTAACCATCCTCTACATCCAGGGCCTCCTAAGCTCTGGTAACCACTGTTCTGTTTTTTACTTCTTCAAAATCAACATTTTAGTTTCCACATGTAAGTGAAAACATATGCTATTGGTTTTCTGAATCTGACTTTTCCTAACATAATGTCCTCCAGGGAACAGAGAATTATTGAGGATTGGCAAGATTTGGGGATATTCTCAACATCCTGAGTCGGTCTCCTTTAGAATATGATTAGTGATGGTGACTGGGGTCTACAGTGAAGTTATAGGTTACACAGTCCTGGGCCACTGCAAGGACCTGTCCTCTAGCTGTGAGCTGAGGGGCAAATGCACTCTCAACCCCAGGGCAAAGAAACTACAGGAACAAAACCTCCCTCATAAGATGAAGATTTTGCACTTCCAGCCATAAGAGACCCCTCCAGGATATCTGTATGTGACAGGACCCTATCAGAGAGTCCTCCCAACCCCAAACTTACTTCTTGTACCCTAAAACATCAAACACATAACCAGACTGGGTTTCAATCTAAAATTACACTGAAGCAACAAATCAGGCCAAAAAGGTATTGTTGAGGCAGGAAGGCTTTGGAAGCAATTATTCCAAGAATTAAACTTCTTGGTTGAGGTCTCTCAGAATTACTCAGCTTTGAATTCAGGTCTGATTCACAGATACAGAATCAAGTTTAAAAAGACAGAAGTCTCTGGGGTATTCATATCTAGAACATTCTGAAGTCAGATATGTGAAAGGAACAAAGATCAGGGAAGCACAAAGCTTAGAGACTCAATAGAGAAAGATTAAAGAAAAACTCTAACCCAGAGAGGAAAAGGAATGATAGTTACCTGAACATGCATAATGCAGTTGAACCGATTGAAATGAGCATTACATAAGGATGGGGCTGGCTCCACAGCCCACTTCCGGCCCCACTCCTGTAGGCACCTATCAAATGTTACCATGCCCACCCCCAAACCCCAATCCTTCAGTGAGGTCCAAGTGAGATTTTGCAGTGCCTCTTTTACCTCTAGCTGCCTAACTCCAGATTTCTGTTCTCTGCTTTTATTTAATCAGTCAGTTCCTCATAGTTCTGGTCCCCAATGCTCTCCGGCAAATCCCTGACTGTTAGAGGCCACGTATTAAATGTAAAAGCAAAAACCCACTACCTCACAATTCCAATGCCCTGATCCTCCATCTACCCCAGCAGTTTCCTCCCACTCTCCCATGATCCTCTGCTTCCACTATGGCAATCCCACTGTTCAGGAGGTTCATTAACAGCCCAGTTCTTCAATCTAATTTATTATCACGTTATATGCACTGCACAGCATCATCTCTCATTCCTACCTACTACTACCTCTATCAACTCCTGCCATCTGATGAACTGTACAACAGACACCCACAACTCGTCCCCAGCCCCAGCGCCTTCCTAAGCACCAGCACATCATTTCTTTTTTTATTTCCCAAATATTTTTAATTGTCAATGAATCTTTTTTTAAATGTATTTATGGTGCTGAGTATCAAAACCAGGGCCTTGCTCTACCACTGAGCCACAACTCCAGCCCACCAGCACCTTATTTATAACTACTTCCATACATTTCCAATCGCATACACCACAGGTGAATTTACTCCAACTTATCTTCCATGAGTTCCTGCGCTCCACTAGGTCTGCTTTGGGCAGTTCTTCCAGATGCATTTCCAGAGAACATGGCCTTGCCTTCTTTTTCACCCTGTTCTGTGACATGGACATTCACAAGACACCAAATCTCATCATTATTTCCTCCACAACTTCTTTCTCCATTGTCCCTTCCAGACCTTCCTACCACCTTTTGCCTCAGGATCCCTTCACCAGATACCATCACAGTCTCATTCTCTCCAATCCCCAAGTCAATTACAATTAGACCAAAATGAGATTTTACCCACAAATATTGTTCATGTCACTCTTTTGCTTTAGTATCCTCCATGGATTCCCAGTGACCTTTACCTATAAAATATAAATCTGAGTTGGACACACAAGACCTTACACAGTCTAGTCTCAAGAAATTCTATTCTGCACATGTCACCCATGCTTCTGGGTTTTGTTGGTGATTCATGAAAAAATAAAAATCCCATCTCTACACTTTCATTTATGCCATCTGCTCTGTTGAAATGTCCCTATCCTTATTTCTGTTCCACCTCTAACAATGAACTCTTACCTACCATTTAATATCCATGTCAAAGCCACCTTCTGTAAGCACATGTCCCTGATCTCCCAAGATAGGTATAATTATCCTCTCCGCATTTAGCACATTAAATGAATCACTCCTGTGGACTTTATATATGTGTCTTTTCTTCTTGCCCCTTGAGAACAAGACATCTTAATTCATCTCTGTAACTTCCCCCACCCGCCATTCCTCAGTACTAGTTACCAAAGTATGTAAATGCTAAAAGGATCTAACAGGAGACTCAATATATTTCTGCTAAATGGAAAATCCATACATTCATTAACTTCCCTTTTAAAAACAAAACCAGGGGATGGGGGTACACCTCAGTAGAAGAGGACTTGCCCAATGCCCTGGGTTCAATCCCCAGCACCACAAATAAAATAAAAAACAAAAAAAGACATAAATAAGAGGCAAATATTTTAAAGGATAGCCTGGACTCATCAGCACGTTTCCTACTTCCTACCACATATTCCACTGCTGGGTGGCTCTAAGCAGCTGTTGGCCATAAGCTGTTAGACACATGGAAGCTGTTGCTACTTTCTGCACAAAATCAATCTTCTAGAAGTTCTGCAATGCAGGATTTGGAAAAGCTGTGAGCCAGTCAACTCATGAAGAACATAACTCAAAAGATGATAAAAGAGATAGCAATCAAATGACTATCGCCACAGTAAAGAGGACCCAACAAGTGAGCCATCCTGCTTTCAACCAGATGAGACTGACCAAGATACCACAAGTAGAAAGCACTGGCCTAGTATTATAGTTTTCCTCACTTCCTATTGAAACCTCTCAGTTTTGTTGTTGTTTTTCTCTCTTTTTCTTTTCTTTTTTTTTTTTGGGGGGGGGAGGGTACCGAGGGATTGAACTCAAGGGGCACTTAACCACTGAGTCATATCCCAGCACTTTTTTGTATTTTATTTAGAGACAGGGTCTCACTGAGTTGCTCAGCCCCTCACTAAGTTGCTACGGCTGGCTTTGAACTCAAGATCCTCCTGCCACAGCCTCCAGAGTCGCTGGGATTTACAGACATGCACCACTCCACCTGGCTGAAACCCCTCAGTTGGACTCTAGCCAGGTGCCAGACTGGTAAGTTCCAAGACAAACACCATCTTCACCCATTGTTCATTAGCAATCTCCCAGAAGGTTACATAAGGTGATTCTCTGTCTGTCCAGTTCTCTGAGACCTGGAATGAGGTGGCCTCAGTAATGCCCTGAGATTTTTGTAGGCTCACTGAGTAATTGGCCTTTCACTTCATTGAGAACAAAGACCCAGGAGAAAAGAACACGGAATCTAAAATGAGGAATCAGTTCTTCCTGTAACTCCAAAAACCCTAAAGGAACTAATAATTAATTTCTGGCCTTTATTTGAAAATATTTGGATTTAGAATACTGAGGCAAAATTATTTTTACTGTCTGAGTATGTTTTTAAGAACTTTTGTAAAAATCATCTGAATTCATTAAGCATCTGATTTTGAAGGTCAAAATTACCTTTCTCAGACAACAGTGAGCTCAGATCAAAAGAAGAGGAATATTGTTCAGGACAACCTAGAGGGAGATTGTGACCAGATTTCTATGAGGCACAGTGAGCCTCAACTCACACTTTTTGCTCATTCCCTTTACCCAGGGGAATATTAATCTGGCATATTATTAAAGTTTACAAAAACATTTTTATTTGTTAGATGAAGGATGCATTTCCATATGAATCCGATTGGCAAAGTACCATGTAACAGCAGTTATGCTCAAGGATTTAGCCTTTTTAGAAAGAATTCATTTCTCTCTTATCTTAACTCTTATTCTCTAAAAGTGTTCCTTCATTTAATTGACCAAAGGCAGTTAAGTTCAGACAACACATTTCCTATATAAAAAGATTTTTGCCTACTTTTCATAAAATAAGCTCGATTCTAGAAAACAGCCAAGTTTTCTAACAGTTCATTTCTAATCTACATCTCTAGCAATATTCTTTATTCCTTAATATGGGTTTTCATCCTTTGCTTTCCTTTCTGTACTCTTTCTCTCTTGTCTTTAATAGAAGGTCAGTGTCATGAATTCCAAAACCTGTCACTCTTATCCTTCTTCTAAGCTTGACCCTGCATAACCCTTTGAGCAAATCCATGGATCCACATCCACAGGATGTCCCACCATCCCTTCAAAGGTAATATATATTTTTCCTTACTAAACCTTTGCTTTCCTTTTATCTCTTAAAAAAAAAAAAAAAAAAAAAAAAAAAAAAAAAAAAAAAAAAGATCACTCTCCAAATCAGGGCATGTGTCCCTTGAAGCCATCAGAGACCCCCTGAGGGAGTCCTTCATTGTTTATTTAGGAGGTGGCCAGGCTGTCCTACCAGGAGGCTCCTTCCCAGGGGACCTCCCCCCAGCTGCTGCCCCTCATCAGATCCCCTCCCTGGCCTGCCTGTGATGAGCCCTGGCAGCCTATGGCTGCTTAACCACCTGTTCCTGTCTGTTGGTCAAGACACCTGGTTTGGGGATTTCACTCAGCCCCCATGCTCACCTTGCAGCTCCAGTCTGCTGCTGTCCACATTACTGCCTTAACACCTGCCTGCTGAGGCTGGCAGCACCCCAACTGAGATGCCCACACCTGTTAGTAACTTCCCATTGTGGGTGCAGGGCTCTGCTCGGACATGTGCACTTCAGGCACATGCCTGCCCTAGCACAGGCAATACCCAGGAAAGATAGTCTGGCTGTTCCATGTTTTCAATGACATGGAAAAAATACTCACAAGATGACATTAAGGACTAGACACAAGAAAAGCATGTAGGATGACAATTTTTTGTCAATTAATTGGCTTTTCTCTCTCTCTGCTCTGAACTATGAGCTCTTGAAGGACTTTAATAAAAGACTTCCTGGAATTGAATCCTGGCTTCTGCAGCGACTGCATTGTAACTTTAGATTTATTAATTATTTCTCTCAGTGCTTCTGTTTTCTCTTCTGAAAAGCAGTTTCAAGCCTAAAGTAACATCATGGAGATTAACTTAAGTTTGGAGTAACATCTGGTACATAGTGAAATATTATATAAAGATCACCTATGAATAGCCTCCTTTATTTCTTATATCTCATTTGAACACTTCATAGGTATATTGCTGATTAAAGAAATTAAACAAAGAAATGAATGAATATCTAATTCTTCTTTCTTCTTAAAGTGACTCTGGTCCTTGGGGCTGCCTTCAGCTCCTGACTCAGCCTGTTTTTTAATTTTAAATTTGTTGTGTGTTTTGCCAACTCTAGATTATACTTGCTTTGAAGAGAGAGCTGCCGCTGAGACACTTCTTGGTCTGTGGCTGCTGAACCATCAATAGGTGTGCAATTAGTGAGCATTAATTAAGAACACATCTTTTTCCCACGTTCTAGCTTCTCTCTCTTTTTTTCAATCTTTCTGACTGCCAGTGAGGCTCAGGTGAGCAGTTGAAGAGGGGACACAGCAAGAGGATAGAAGCAATCCCAATCACCCCCTCAATCCCCTCCCCATATAGCCATCATCTCTCAGTCCTTTAATTGCAAAACTGTTTTCCCAAAGACTTTGGTTTCTAAAGTTTTTGGTCCTCAACTCTTAAAACAACCTTTCTCCACTATTTTAAAAGAATCTGACAGATGCTTTATTCTGACACTTTGAGGTGGTACAACACAGCACTTGGGATTTTCCTTTGCTTTTATAGACGGAAATTCATTGAACATATTCTGCACAGCAGTTATGAGTAATGTTGGCCCAGGAAGAAAAGAAACCCAGCTTCCAAATGTCAGGACACCACTGAGAAAGGATCTGCATGTTGACTATGACTTGTACTATGTGACTTGTAGAAACTTTAATGTTCAGTAACCCATTTAGATCCCAGAGGGGCTTTGTGACATTGTGTCACTGACACCAGCCACTTTATTACAGTTTTCCTTCTCCAGTGATCCTCCTGACTCTGCTCTGTATTTTCAAGCCATATACTTTCAGCATGGAGCAACCTGAAGTGTTCCAAGACGGGCGTGTGCACACAATTTTCCTAATAACGACCTAACTAGTCAGGAAAATAATGACAAAACCACACTTTCCAGAGGCAAATTTAGCTGATTCTTGGAAAGCAAGTATTTTGACAACAGTTGCAATGTGAAGCACTGACACAAGATTCCAGTAATTAATAGAAATGACAGGCTCACAACAACCTCTCCAATGTGGTAAAACCATGTTATCACATTAATTTCAAAAATTAAAAGATGACAGGCTGTGCTACCTTTTTCTTGACAAATGATGACTTGCTTCAAAAATGGTTAACTAAAAAGGACTTATTTCAAGCTTCATAAAACTAATTAAATATGATATTTCGCCAAGATAAAATCGAATCTATGTCTCACAAAAATCACTGGACTATGAAGATAATAAATGAAGACAAAAATAATTAACACTCAAAAGCCCTGGTGGGTTAAAGACAAACAGCTTTCTCTTTTAGGTACTCTAACAAACTTCTATGCAGTAGAAATTGTGTTTTCCTTCCACTGGAAGAGAAACTGCAAGTTTAGAAGAAGACAGAACTGTTGAGATGGACTACGCAAAAGTAAAGCACTACTTGTATCAGTTATGTTTTCCTGTGATTCTCCTTCCTCCTCCTTGATTTTTTCATACTGCCCCATAACAACATTAGTGTAAAAAATTACTGTGGAGACAAGGAACAATGTTTTCTCCTAAAATTTCACTATCTCCAATAGCAACAACCAATTTCCTAATTCATCCCTCTTTCTCTGCTTCCCTGTCACACCTTCCTTATTATCAATCTTTTCCAAGAAGCACCTTCAGCCTCCTGATGATTCTATATTCACTGGCAGGTCATTTTCTGCTACCAGGCCTTGCACTCAAGTGGTTTTGTTTTGTTTTGTTTTTCTTGTGTGTGTGTGTGTGTGTGGAAATGAAAGATTCATACTGCAAATCACTTCAGGTCTTGTGGTCTGTTCACTTCATCCCTGTGAAATAATCTCCTTTTTTGTCTCAAGTTCATATATGGAAGGCTAACTGTATTTATGTGCATAGTTTAAAAATTAAAAGTCAAACAGGTAAAGTAGGAATAAATAGAAATAAGCATCCACTCTGATGGACAAGATAGCATCAGACTAGGTGAGTAGATATGAGAAAGCTGGGAAAGCTCTGAAGGCAGGTAGGGTTCAGGTTCAGTTTAAACACAGATTATGAAGGCTTGGCAAGAGCAAAGAAACTGAGATGGGAAGGAATACAGCAATCAAGTTAATACTAAAATGAATTGGTGGCACAGTGAGTTCACATTTTCCATTTAGTTTTTTCCCACATTTGACTGATCTCTCACCACTGCAGAGCTGGTCTGTGTGTTTCTGTGAGAATGCACCAATTCCACTTCATCCTTTTCTGAGTGGTAATGAATGTGCTAAGAATCTTGCCAGCAGATTGTGGGCTTCCAGGTCTCAAACAAATGTCCCATTAATGTGCTAGTGACAACCTGAGGCAGAACCACAGCCACACAGAACAATAAAATAGTCTTTGCAGGAAGGACTTAAAATCAGCCAAAGATTGTGTCAATCTCACATTCTTTCTCCAAACTCCCCTACTTCAACATCATCAACCCCTACTGTCATTATCTAGCATCACTTAGCCAACCCTTCTGATGAAATTGATAACAGTAGTAGCTCTTTGTTCACTGACTACAACTTATCCCCCACAAAATGACGTCACTAAGTCTATTTTACCAGTGAGAAAATGGCATGAGGATTCTGAGGCTTTAACTCACATGCTCATAGCTGGACAGCACAGAATCAGAATTTGAACCCATACCTGCATGATTTCAGAATTCTTGCTCTTCCATTCCCTCCCAAATCTAGAGTCTTCACAACCAGGAGCAAAAAGCTCAGGTACCCAGAGCTAACACCTGAGGGGAAGGATACTGGAATTCTGGACATCTTGGTCCCTGGCATGTGTTAAGTTTTTGATAAATTTTTTTTTTTTTTTTTTTTTTTTTTTTTTGGTGCTGAGGATGGAACCCAGGGCCTTGTGCTTGCGAGGTGAGCACTCTACCAACTGAGCTATCTCCCCAGCCCGATAAATGTTATCTTAAGCACATGTTTTAGCATTACTGTGAGAATAGTCCATGATCCTTCCTCGTGAATTATCTACACAAATTATAACAAAAGCCAACATTAACAATGAAACTTTAGACACCATCTCCTCTCTCAGGGGAAGAAACCTCTCAGCTCCAGTTCTTTTCTCTCTTTTAATGCCCAAATCACAACCCCCAACTCAGCTTCTCAGTAGTCCCCTTTTATCTCAGGTCACTTCAACTTAAGTGTAAATCTATCCATAAGTTTGAATTCAAAAGTCTCTTCCAGTTTTCAACTTGCTTTCATTTTGTTTTGGTTTGCCACGTGTAAACCTGCAGTAGATGCTGCTACTGTCCTGGCTTTCACATTGTGTCGACTCCCAGTCCTGCCAGTTCAATTGAGGGCAGCTCTCTAGATGTCCCTCTCTAACCAGCCTGTGAGTACAGAGGAGCAATTAAAAGTAGACTCTATTTGGATTGCCCCAGGTGTTTTGGGCAAAAGGCACAGTGAATGCATACTCAGCGAATGTTCATGATGTATATGGAGGAACTAACAATGTCACATGAATGAGAGAGAATGGTTAAAAAGGCAGTTGAGAAGCAAAAAGTGCCTAAGTCCCATAGACAACTCTTGAAGGTTTGGACCCATCATATGATTTTAAACAGGAAGGTGACATAACTGGGTGTGTATTTTCAAACAATATGAGATTTTGCTGGAGGCTAAGAGACTAGTTAAGTGGACAAATTGGCCAGTGCACCAAACCCAAAAGTAACATGGAAGAAGATTCATATTGATGTCTATATTGATGTCTGACTCATTTTCCTGTACCCATTTCTAAATTTTCCAAGAAAAATGTGAGTCCACTTAAATATTCCTCCAGTGGTATTGCCTAACTTGGTAGATGTCACCAACAGATATTCACAGTGACTTGGGAGGCTGAAGCAGAAGGACTGCAAGTCCAAAGCCAACCTTAGCAATAAGCAAGGACCTATGCAACTTAGCAAGACCCTGTCTCAAAATAAAAATAAAAAGAGTGAGGATGTGGCTAAGGGGTTAAGCACCCCTGAGTACAATACCTGGCAACAAAATTAAAAAAAGAAAAGAAAAGAATCTTGGAACCATCTTTAACACCTCAGCCTCACCAGCACATATAATTATTAATAATTTCTATCAAATCAGTTTTCTCACAGGTCTCATTGAGGCATATAACTTCTTTCCATCTCCCCTGTCACCATCCCAGGCGATGGCATGATCATTTCTTGACTGTGCTACTACAAGAGCAATCTAATCAGTCTCTCTCATTCCATCTTACTTCTCAAGGAGACAATTCTCAAACTAGGATCATCTAAAAGTACAAAGCACCGTGTCATTGCCTTGTTTAGACACCTTTTATTTCTCCACCTCCTAGTATCAGTCCACAGGGCTCTTCATGAGAAATCCTTACCTCACCCAACCAGGCAAGTCCAGAGACCCTACTCTTCCTCACTATCAGATTTTTCTTCAGTGCCAAAGGGATACTAGGCAGGATCTCTTTTTAAATATTTCCTCTTTTCCATTCATTTTCTTCTTGGTTAGTAAAGCTGCCAATTGAACATAGGTTGGCATTTTTTAAGTTTATCCTTTTCAACATATTTGGTATTCACATTTTTTACTCCTTTATCATTTGGGCCATGAATCCCTTATTTTTACCCTTCAATTTACCAATTCTCTCTTTAGCCAAATCTACTTTATCTGTGCATTTTATTTCTTTGAAATATCTGCTATATTTATTTTATACATTTTACTTGTTTTATGTAAATTTTCATTTCTAAGGTTTCTAATCGGTTTCTTCTCATCATGGGTTTTATATCCACCTACTTTGTGTTCATAATCTTCTGTCTGCCTGGATATTATTCTCTCTCTTTAAAGTTTTCCCTGTGAGGATACTTGACACATTTTTAAGCTCTCCCTTGCACTCTGTGATCCTCCACACTGACCAGCTAGACAGCAATAGCAGATATGATAAAGAGAGAGCCCAGCTATAGGCACATTTTCTGTGATGACTAGATAGAAAAGTTGAGGAAGAGAGAATTCTCTAGGAAGACACAGTTTCAGCCTGAGCAAACTTGGTGTATGTTCACGTCCAACACCAAGAAAAGGAAAACATGAAAAGAAGAAAAACTACACAGGTTGGGGCCAGGAGGCACAAAGAAGACTGTAAGAGTCTGAAATACAAGGGACTCTAGATGAACAAGGCAAGTAGGCAGATGGATAGTCATTTATATGGGTCAGGAGGGCAAGGAAAAAAGTGTCAGCAAGAAAGTACAAGCATCTTATGATGATGAACTGATAAATCCAAACACAGCACCACAAACTTGTCCCAAAGCAAAGATTAGTATTAATCGTTTTGAAAATGGATACAACTACTCTGAAAGTCACTTGGTTGCCTTCTGGTTATGGGAGGCATTGATGTGAGGATACACATAGGTCTTCATAAAGTCAATTGGTGGAAATGTAGTAACATGTTTAGAATATATGGTGAGGACAAAGGAAGGAATGCGCTCACCAGAGTCACTCCTTTTAATAATTATATTAAATTTTCTGTATCAGTAGACAGAGTATAGCCATCACCTATCTCCTTTGCTCAACAAACATTCGTTATGAGTTATGTCTTTACCATATGCCGGACAAAACACAGCTGACCCATGCAGAGGATCACACAATGAGTTACAACACTGGCAAATGGAGCCACACAGGATGTTATAAACACAGCTAACAGGGGTCCTCAACTAGACAGAGGAGTCAGAAAAGATCCTTTCTAAGGAAATTATAGTTCATGTAGGATGGAAGAATAAACAGGAGTTAGATAGGAGGAGAAGCAAGGGGTGTGATTTCCAGTTAAAAGAAGTCACATTTATGAAGACTCAGAAGAGGAAAGGAATTTGTGCTCATGCAGGGAGAAAAAGGTCACTTGATGAGACCCAGATAAGGGAGCCATAGTGTCTCTAAATGAGTCTGGTGAAGTAGGCAAGGGCCAGGGATAGCAGGGTTCCAGAAAACAGCAAAATGTCTGCATTCTATTCCAAGAGCAGTGGGAGAGCCACTGAACAAGGTAAGTCTGGGAAAATGGACTGAAGTGGAAGTAGGAGCAGAGTCCTGGAGTCCTGCTGTCACCCAGTGCAAATAAGCTGGAGCAGTGGCAGTGAGGAGGGACAAGAGGTAGAAGGAACCCAGAACCATTTGGGAAGTAGGTTCTACAGAATTCGCTATTTGAGGGGGTATGGGAGATGAGGAGGGGGTGTCATGCATGAGGGTGACACTTGATTGAGAGGACCCACAAATCCACTTGATGAATATCTAACTAATACAATCTAGAAAAGCATGCATTTTTTTTCTCTGAGGCTCCTCTCATTTCCATAGAGTTCTGGGCATACTGCACATTATGTCTACATACCCATAGGGATAAAGTACAAGCTGCCTTTTTCTATAACAAACTGCTTTTTTCTGGGAATCTGGAGTCCTCCTTCATACTGAAATCTACACACGTACATACCCCACCAATAAATTTCCAGTTGACTTAGCAGGAAAGTAAAGCACATGGTATGACATGCACAGAAGAGTCTGGAAATGTGAGAAGTCTCAGTCACCAAATCAAAACCAAATACAGTTGATACAAGACTCTGCCCTGAGTTGCCCAAACTTCCCTCAGTACAGTGCTGTGGAGGGAAGTAGAATGGAAGAGAAAAACCACCTCCACCTACCTAGATGGCAAACTAAACTCTGCAGATCATTTTCAGAAGGACAAACAGAATGAATGCTGGAGTTCATTCTGGCTCAATTAAACTCACTTCTCAACCAAAGAGACAAGCACATTTGCCATCTTTCTCTTCCAAAGCATGGTGTACTCCAAGTGAGGTTATACAGACTATCCCACAAGAAGAAAGCTAAACCAGAAAAGGAAGTACCCTAGTCACTTTATTTTAAAGGAAGTTTAACAAATAGCTGGTACATTACCAAATCTAACAGTTGCAAAAATCAGATGAGGGATGGCTATTTATCCACTAATGTCATTCTGAAAGCAAAAAAGCAATAGTGCAATACCACACAATTTTTATTTTGCCTTTCTTACATGGGACAGAGTAAGTGATTGAAGATATTATGTTTGTACTCTGGACTCAAAGTTACTGTGGGAACCAGAAGTATTACCAGCAGATAGAGTGAGAAATTTCAAGCCCTTCACAATAGTGATTTTCAAATGTGGGTCCAACCACATGAGTGTTCCACCAGGGGAACATGATAAAAAAAAGGAATCCCTACAACTTGAACCCCACTTACAAAATAATTCTCCCTGACATTTTCAATATGCTTCCTGAGCAATTCTAATGCAGGGCTGAGCTTGGAAGCCCTGATCCAGTCCATTTTCACAAGAGAAAATTCTGTCCACCTTCCAGGGGACATTTGGCAAAGTCCGAAGACACTTTTTGCTTATCCTATCTGGGGAAGGGGTTATACTGGCATCTAATAAATCAAGGCCAGGATGCTGCTAAAATACTACAAAACACAGGACAGCCCTGACCACCAAGAATTATCAGACACAAAATGACAATGTGCAAAGGTTAAAAAATGATCTAATCCGACCACTTGGGGGTAAAAACAGTGTGAGGAAATTATAGGACTTCTAGTTTCTGTAATGCAAGGTTAGAACTCAGCTCTCCAGATATTCTGTCCCATTCTCCTTACTCAATGTGATCTTGAAAGACCCATCTGAATTCAAGTCACTTTATTTAGAATTTAACTGTCCTTCACTAGGTAGTCAATATTTAAATGTGCTGGGAATTAAGCTTTTTTTCAGGCTAAAGAGCAGGCTTTAATGCATTTAAGGGAAATTTGGTATTATTGGTTCCCATCTTGCCTAAAACATGACACTTGTTCTACTCTGTACCAGATAGAATTTACAACTGGCTTTTAGTGGTTACCATTATTAAGCAGAGAGCTGAATGATTATCTCACAGCATCCCTATAACACCAGGAAGGGTTTATAAACATTGCCAATTCTCCTTATAAAGCACTAAATCTGTTCTCGATTTCACAGCAGTTAAGTGGCAGAACCTGATTAGAGTCCATATCAGTCCACCCTGAAGTCCATGCTCTTAAGTGGCATGCTGAAAAGCCTGCCCAAAAGTCCAGCCCTGATCAAATTAGTTTTTCAAGGCTGGTGTCTGCTTCAGAAGGGCTCCCTCTCTACTAACCCAGACCACTCACCAGGTTTCTCCTAATTTTTAAGGAAATACATAAAAGAACATGTCTGTGGAATTCTCATTGTAGCTCTGCAATGACGTATGCATCTGTTCAAACCAGGCTGGGTGTGACTGGTGGGAACCACTATGTAGGACTATAAGATATGGAGACATTAAAACAGAACTGACAAACAGAAAGACAGTCTGGTGTCAAACAGTGTGGGATTCAAATCAGCACTCTCCCAGCTGAGTATTGTTAGGCAAATTAATGAACCTGTAAATAATTTTGAAATAGAAAATCTAAAGCCAATCTTGCAGGTCTGTAGCAGGATGATAAAATACTACTCTGTGAAGCACATTGCCTGGGACACAGTGTGTGCAAAAAAGTTGCTATCATTATTATTACTATTACTACTCTTATTATGCACAGAATGAGCAAAACTCTATAATGTCAAGTACACAATGTGCTTGAATGTGCTTTACTCAATGAGCTTTCAAAAGGTCTTGTGTAAATTGATTTTATGCATACTGAATCAGATCTAAAATATGCTACAAAAATATGGTAATTAAAAACCACAGACAATCGTTTTGTATTGTGCTTATCTACAAACACATGCCTCTGGGGTTTTTTTAGGAAAACAAAAGCCCATCATTATATGGGAAATAGGTGCTAACATAATTTATCTATTTGTAGAATGGAGAATGAAGAATATCAATGTTTTATTCTTACTGTCACTGTTCAGAATTCAAATTTACAGTAGACCCATAGAAATAGAGATCAATGCAATAGACCACAGGACCCAAATGGCTGTAAACCACAGGCTGACCACCAGGAGCTTGTGTTCTATTTCAAGAGATGTGCACACATAAAGAGAAATGTAAATTATATTGCGTGCAAATATATTAACTGCCAATAAAAGCTACAGGCAAAAAAAACGGTTCAAGAAAATAGAAGGCTGGAGAAATTATTGCATATAATGTGATCAAAAATGGTTTGAGCACAAAGGCAGCTCTCAGCAGGGTTTAGCAAAGCCAGAATTTTGAGCAGTGGTGAGCTAGGCAAGGCAAGAGGAATTCGAGCTATTGTACTGTTAAAAGGAAACTGTAAGAGAGGAGAAACTCTGTGAATGTGTAGGGATGTATTTCTAAAGGAGCAGTTTCTACAAAACAGGAGGATATTTGAGAACTGCTTATACCATGCAGATACCTTGGACTACAGATAATGCTTGGGAAAATATGGAAGGATGTAAATTTATGTTAAGGAATATAATTCTAAGCAATTTGAAAGATATATAGAACAAAGACTTGAAACTCTGTATCTCTTCCCATCACCCTTTCTGGGCCTGAATCAGCCACACCAATGGCCTCTCCAAGTGTTCATCCTACACACAGCCCAGTAAAGATGTCAGGACACCCTCGCCTGTTGAAATAGCCTGGACTTGTTTTCCTTGAGCAGAGGTGAGATCTGTCTCCTGTACAGAAAGGATGGAGTCCATACACTGGGCCATAAGTGATACATCTCATGTTCCCTCTATATGATATAACTTGACAAAGTTGGTAACACCTCTGAGACCCCATTTCTTCACGCTCATGAATAGGCAGTTCTATTAACCATGCGTCTGTCTGTCTTCTAAAGGCAACTGAAGGACTGTACAAGGCAACAGCATGTCCATCAAGCAGGAAAATGAATCTGGTGATCAGGTAGCAGGTCACACTGGTGATGGGAGCTGGTGTCGTTAGGTATTGTTGATACTTCAGAGAGAGCGTGGATCTGACACCAAGGTCATCTGTCATGAACCCATGGATCAGAGGACTAAGCAGAGGTTGGGACAGATTTAGACAGAAGGAGAGAGACGTGGGGACTATGAAGGAAACTTACACAGACTAATCAAATAAGGAGAAAAATCTCAAGCACTGAAGCTTAATGAGGAGAGAGATGCAGAAGACCTGAACCAGCAGCTTTGCCCAGTGTAACCACGAAAGCAAGGAAACTATGAAAGGCTGAGTGGAGACCATTTGATTGGGCAGATCCATGAGTACTATTGTAAAGAAAGGTAGATGGCTGTCTGTCCAAAGATTCAGAAGACACTGAAACAATACTGACAGCATGTGCGGATGGTACTGATGACATTTAAATAAGTTTGAACTAGGGAAGAAAAAAAAAAAAAAAAAAAAAAAAACAGAATAAATTACCTACTAGCAAAAGACAGCTCTAGGACCAGAGAGGATTTTCCAAGGTAGGAGTAGAACAGCTTACTGTTGGTGATAGAGAAGAAGACAATAAATGAAGAGAAGATGGATGGGACACAGCTGCAGGAAAAGGATGGGTTAAAAGAAACATGGAGCAAAAGAGGTGTGGATTAGGATAGGCCAAAAGCCCTAGGGACAAAGGGGAAGTACCTCTTCCCTTCTCTGCTCGTTCCTAGAAAAAGAAGCCATATGGCAGATGCCAAAGGCCTGGAGCAGTCTGTGCTACTGTGCAAATTTACAGACATCAGTGGTGACTTTCTGGTCAGAGTCCTTGGAAAGCAAGGAATGAAGGGACAGGGCATGGGCAGGAGATGCAGAAGCCTTGAAGATTTGCTGTCCAAAAGTGTTGGTGGGTAGCCAGGAGATAGAAGAAAACATCATGGAGGCGTTCTAGAGAGCCTGTGAACATTCCACAGCATGAACTGGCCTCGTGTCCGGCTGGTACACTCCTTTATTCCCAGTGATGCCTCCCTCTTGCCCTTTAATCTTCTCGCCTTCTTAAACATTTACAAAGTTAGATAGGATAAGAACAGGGTGCAGTGGGGGCCTGTTCACAATAGAAGGCCAGGTAAAAAGGAAAACCAGAATATCTAATTTTCCAGTCGAATGAAAACCTGCTTAAACTAGTAGCCATCATGGCTGCCTTTCTGAGGCATTATTCTGGGGTAGGCAATCTGCTACATTCTTTTCACACACTATCTATACAAGAACCATAAAAGTAGCAAATTAAAATCCTGCTTTCACAAGACAAAGAAACTGAGATTCAAAGATGCTCACTGAACCTCCCACAGAAATCAGGGCTCTTGAACGGCTATGGAATGAGTGTCCGTGTTCCCCACAAAACCCATACGTTGAAATTAGCTCCCTAAGCTAATGGTTTTAAGAAGAGGACAATTTAGGAGGTGATTAGGTCCCAAGAGTGCAGTCTTGTAAAAGAGACTCCATGGAACCTGTTTGCTGCATCCACCAGATCAGGACCACAGAAGGCCCACGTGTGAGGAACAGGTCCTTGCCACACACTGAATCCCCTGGTGCCATTATCTGGAATTTTTCAGCTTCCAAAAACGTGAGCAAAAAAAATTCTGTTGCTTGTAAACTTTTCAGTTCTAAGTATTATGTTACAGCAGCCAAAGAAACTAAGACAAGTACTCAAATCTCTATTTCAGTGTCCCTGGAATCTGCACTGTCCACTCTGCCTTTTAGTGGTGCCTCTTCTCAAAGTGTCTGAAGCTCTATGCTCTTGACTGAGAAATAAACTATTCAGTAAAAGCTAAGTTAACAAGAACATTGGGCATGGAAGCCTTTTAACTTTAGTATATTCAGACAACCATCATTCTTAGCCTCAAGTGACTCCTGAGGTTGAAACTCAACAATAGAGAAGACCAGAGAAGAAACCAGGAATGAGTTGACAACTGTTTGCAGTGCTTCATGTGATACAGCAAAGTTCATCAATTCAAAAGCTCCTGGGACTTTTCTGGCCTAGTGGAAACAAAACTGTCTCCTCAAAATTAAAGATCAACAAGGGGCTGTGCAGACAGCCCCTTGAACACAACCAGTATCTTTGGAGATGGCTGAGTAGAATTAAGAACCCTAAGATAATCACCATTAAAGAAATTCCTCCTCCCACTAACTCACTAATGACACCTCTAGCTATTAAGTGAGGACTATTAACCAGACACGGGAGAAACAGCAAAAATGAAGCAACTCCTGTCAAATGACTGTCTCAATATATAGGAACCTCTGCATTAGAATCATCTGCTGCTTATTACAGACCCAATTAAAGGCCCTGGCCCTGGCCTAGAATCAGAATCTCTGCAGTAGAAGTTGGGAATATGCACTTTGTAGAAGCTTCCTGAATGATTCTTGTGCACACTCAAGGTTGAGGACCACTGGTTTGAAAGACAGTAACAACATGTGTGATGAGTATGGACACTCAAGATCTCAGAACACAAAACAACAATGCCTAACCCACACCCTGAAAACATCTTTTAGTGAAACAGTAGCTATCCCATTTAAAAAGAAGAGAAGAGCTTTTTAAATGAGATAAACACACAATGGGAGAAAGGCAGACCATGTGATTCTTATGGAACAAAGTAGAAGAGGAGGAGAAAACCCAGCTAACAATCATTGATTCAACTCTTCATTGGACTTACAAGTACATTTACAATTCTCATGCCAAGTTCTGACTCCATCAATAAAAAGTACTTGACATCAACTCTGCCACAAGCTTCCCTCCAACTTTTGCAAATGCAGGCAGTAACAGTCTGAGTTCCTAATTTTTTGTCTATATCTCAATGTGGCATCACAAGGAAGCCTATAAATTTGCGAACTGTTTAAAAGTTCAGTCTTAGAAGGAAGGGGTTTTAGTAAGCTTTTTTGCTGCTGTGACTAAGTGATCTGACCAGCACAATTATAGAGGAGGAAAGGTTTATTTCACAGTTTTAGAAGTATTAGTCCATAGAAGGCAAGCTTCACCCCTCAGGGCTCGAGGTGAGGCAGAACATTATGGCGCAAGAGTGTGGGAGAGGGAAGCAGCTTGCATCATCAGGAAGCAGAGAAAGAGAGAGAATCTCCACTCTCCAGATACAAAATATATACCCCAAAGTCATGCCCCAATTCCCACCTCCTCCAGCCACACCCTACCACTTCGGTTGCCACTCAGTAAATCCCATCAGGGGATTTTATCACTGTTTGAGTTAAGACTCTCACAATCCAATCATTTCTCCTCTGAACCTTCTTGCATTGTCTCACATGTGAGCTTCTAGGGGACACCTCACATCCAAACCCTAACAGAAGTGAAGCTTGGGGTTATGTCCTGGTCTCCCACTAACTGTAAAATTGTGTAACTTCTCTGAACTTCAATATTCTCATCTGCAGAGCTGGAAAAATAACCAAGAATGAAAGAAAGCAATGCTGGGTGCCATGATGCACCAAGAAGGACATACCATCATTTCTTTGGTATTTCTTCACAAACTGCAAAACCAGAATCTAATTGGTAGGCTATACCAAAGAACTCCAAACTAAATAATTTCCCATAAAATAGCTGTCCTGTACCCTACAAAATTGTCAGGAAATATAAAGACTGAAGAATTGTTCCAGATCAATGGAGACCAAAGAGACATGACAATAAATACAGTACAGATCCCACTCAGGATATTAACTATTGAGGAAATTGCTATAAAGGAGCTTATTGCAACAATTGATGAAATGTGAATACGGAGTGTGAACTAAGCTTCTGAGAATACAGTGTTCAATTTCCTAGTTTTTGTACATGTACCATGGTTAAGATGATTTTTTTTCTTAGAAAATACACACTGAGTCATTAAGGTAAAGGTGGGTGGTGCCCATGTGACCCCCTCAAGTCATTCAGAAAAAGCACAGGTAAAGAGTTCTTTGTAGCCAGGCATGGTGGCGCATGCCTATAAACCCAGCGGCTCAGAAGGGTGAGGCAGAAGGACTGCAAGTTCAAAGCCAGTCTCAGCAACTTAGTGAGGCCCTAAGCAACTCAGTGACACCCTGTCTCTAAATAAAATATTTTTAAAAAGGGTTGGGGATATGGCCAGTGTGTAAGTGCCCTAGGTTCATCCCTGGTACCAAAAAATAAAAACAGTAAATAAATAAATAAAGAGTTCTTTATACAGTCCTCACAATTTCTCTGTGTTCAAATTGTATAAAAATGGTTACTCTTCAGGACTATCAGGCTATGGAAAAAAAAAAAAAAAAGGAAACACCAAGAAATTGTCAAAAATTGGAGAAGATCAAGAAAACAGAACAATTAAATACAGTGTGGTTGGTATCCTTGGATTGGATCCTAGAACCAAAATAAAAACCAGGATATTAGTGGAAAAACTTATAAAATCCAAATAAAGTTTGTAGTTTAGTTAATGTAACGTGCCAATGTTCATTTCTTAGTTTTGACAAATGTAGCAAGATTATGTTAAGGTGTTAATGTTAGGAGAAGGGTATATGCATAAGGGTATACAATCTTTGCAATTTTCTATAATTCTGAAAAGATTATAAAATTAAAGGATTATTCTTATGAAATAAAACACACACATATAGCAAAGAACACTACACCAACTCCCCAAGTATCAGGGAATATATACATATCAAGAGTTGCTGTGTTAAAGCAGAGATTCATAAACTCCACCAACCACTGTTGAGTCAAAACTAAATAGTTCATCAGAACCACTAAATTAAGACTCTCTTAGGAGGGAGCCATCAACAACATTTATAGGAACCGGTGCCCCAGGTGGTTCTGATGAGCACCAGCTACCCAGATCAACACCTCTCAGACCCCCTGGAGATCTTGTTAATGTACACATTCTGGACCAAAGGTCTAGGAAAGTCCTAAGAATGTGCATTTCTAATGAGCTCCCAGGTGATATCCAAGCATCTGGTCCTCAGCCCCAGATACTAAGAAGGGCAAAGCAAGAAGGCAGAAGGACCTGGGTGCTCACCACTGAGAAGCTTCATGTGAGTTCAGGACAGTGACAAAATGAGACCAACCTCTATCTTCTGGAAGTCATTATTCTCTTAGATTGTGACCAAACCTAATCCTGAACACATTTAATCTGCACCAAGTATCCCTATAGTTTTCAAAAGTAAAATTTAACTAGCAACCTTTTAAAAATCACACCTGCTACCTGACAAATATGTATGAAACTATTAGCCATCTCTACTTTTCTCTAGTTGCATGGGTTGCTTCTAGAGTCACACATGCAAAAACACACCCCCCCCCCCCCCAAAAAAAAAACACATCAGAGATCAGTTAAAATGACAGCAATGTAATGTGCTAATTGGATTGCACCTTTTTTTTTACAACAATCCCCAAAGTGTACCCTTTCTTACATTCAGGTAAGCTCAACTAACTCTGATTTGATCATGATCATTCATTTTAATGATTCCTTTGGATTCACAAAACACCATATAACTCTGGCAGTGGTCTTCAACCAGATAATAAAACCTGACCAAGAAAAAAAGTTGCAAATCATAAATATAATATAGTATCAGAAACATAAAATTGGAGTTGCTATGGTATTCTAATTTTGAAAATATAGAAGGTCCTCTAGAATCCTGCTATATGCATTTTGGAAGCCATAAGTGTATATTAAGTCTCAATCTTTTTTCATTTAATCATTTCCTCTAGAATGACTACGGTACAATAAACACAAAATACTCTTCCTTAGACTATCTGTAATCAAATAGTGAGAACCACACCACATGATTGTCAACATCCAAGCTAAAGATTCCTTGAGAGGTAAAATCATTCTTATAAACCGCCGTATTTTGTCATTCAATAAATATTTACTGAGTATGTATTACATGTCAGACAGTATGCTAGATACATAGTGAATTTTATACTAGTAAAAATTACAATTGGCTGGGATCCAAGACTGAGCCCTTCTATCGTAATTTTATTATAAAACTCTTAAAATAACCAAGTTCTAAAGCACCTGTTGGCTGCTTCCGCAAAAAAACAATGAGGAAAAAATGATTTAAAAATTTAAGTTGTATGTTGCTTATGTGAAAACAAACTGTACATATTCATGTGTCATTGCAAGGCAGGGCTGGGACAGCCATCACAGTGTCAACTGCTCAGAGTCCAATCCACAGTCACTCCCGCCTCTTTTTTGCTTCAGACACAAACCCCGTATTGACACAATTCAAGAAGATGCTGCAAGAATATAAAAACCCCATCCATCGCCACTGCATGTGGTACAGAAATTAAGCTACACTGCAACCATTATTGTACATATTTTTCAACACAGCAACAGAGAGGAAAAAAAGGGCTATCCAAAGTCTATAAACATTCTAGTATAGAAAGGAAACTGAAAATAACCACCCCACTGCAGCCCGCATCACTAACCTGATCGATTTCCATGAGCTTGGGGTAGGCTCCCGGCCATTCTATGGCCACCTTGACAATGTCCGCGGGTGGCGGCATTGTGAGCCCCAACAAAGTCCAAAGTCCTTGGAACTGAGGATCCTACAGCGTGGACGGCCACACGTGTCTACACCTAAGGAGGAATGACAAAAAGAGAAAGAGAAGTCGTTCAGTGCAGATGCAGGGCGAATTTTGCTTCATCACTTCCTGTTTTCACTGGTGGTTTAGGTATGAGAAACGGCTCCCCTTGGCGCGGGGTGCCGAAGACGCAGGGGCACAGTCAATGGCACCACAAGCTCCTGAGGAAAGAAGAAAGATGTGGGGGCGACCACACCAAAGCCTAAGAGTCAAAGCCTCCAGGGGACGCTGCCCTGGGGGTCCTGCTTAGGCAACTTCTGAGTGGAAAGATAGCAGCCCCTTACCACCGGGTTCTGCTCCCAACAGAGACCAAGGTCTGAATGAGCAGGGCTCACCCTGTCCAGACACGCATGTCAGCGCCTGGCGCTCAGCAGTCTCCGGAAGGACACATTGCCCAGGAAGTCATGGTCAGGAAGCAGTTTTTATTTAAAGCATTTTCTGTGTCACAAATAGATCTCCGCACTATAGCAACCAGGATATCATGAGGAAGGAGAAAATGCCCTGAGAGTTCACACGCATACACACACACACTCCCCAAGGCCAGTTCACACAATGTGTCTCAGAGGGAAGAAAATGTACATGAGCAGATAGGACCACATTCAGAAGAGACCTTGAGTTCTCCTTTGAATGAAGGTTGCTTACACAAAGTAAGTAACAATCATCCTCTACTGCCTCTCCCCATTTCTTTAGTAAACTTAATTTTTTATTAATTTTTATTTGAACTAATTAGTTACATATGACAGTAGAATGCATTTATTCATTTTGATAAATCATACATGAATGGAGAATAATTTCTCATTTTTCTGATTGTATATGTTGTAGGTTCACAAGAGTCATGAAGTCACATATATATACACGAGGTAATAATGTCTGTTCCACTCCACTATCCTTGCTACCCCCATACCTCTTCCCTTCCCTTCAAGAGAGACCTGGTAGGAAACATCCTACAGCGAGTTGCAGTGCAGATGTACAGAGTAGTCCCCCTTCCCCTTCCACTTTCACCCCTTCGGCCCCTTGAGCTACCCCAAGTAATTCATTTTTTATGCCTTCCTCCTGAATGTCTTCATGTATGGAAGACAAACACAAAAATATCCCATTACATGTTCCCCTCTCTTTACATAAAAGACAGCATTGTATCCTATCCTTTTTTTTTTTTTTTTTTTTTTTTTTTTTTTTTTTTCATTTAGCCTATCCTATCAATCTTTGCATGTTACTACAATGAAGCATCCTCCTCCTGTTCACCGCTGCACTGCAGGATGTTTCCTACCGGGTGAACCAGGGCTCTCTTGTGGGTGTTGAAATAATTTCTTACCTTTGGCTATGATAAACAAGACTGGGAGACATTAAGCAAGGCAAACATAATTTCTGCATATGTGAACGTCTATCCTTGCCAAAGATTCACAGAAGTAAAACTGCTGGGTCAAAGAGCATATGAAGTTTTACATTTTGAGAGCCATTTCCAAATGTCCCTCCACAGAGGTGCTACCAATTGAGATGCTTCCTCCAGCAAAGTACGAGATTGCCTATTTACACACTTCTCCAACAGATATTACAGTGTACTTTCAACTTGTCTCTTTCTGACTGTGAATGAGGCTGAATATAGAGGAAAATTCACATGTTCACTTTTCTGTGAACTGTCCCTTTTTTTTGTTTTTTTTTTTAAGGGATCTCTTTTTGAAGATTTTAATAAAATAGGTGCCTTTGGTTCTTTATCAGACCAGAGTAAGCCTTGTCAGTCTGTCCCAAATCTCAATGGCAGTTGGACATCCCTGTGATGATAGAGATAGCAGAGCTAATAATGGAAGCCTCAGTGACATAAATAATCAAGTTCAGCAGAGCTGACAAGTCAAGGAAATGAACCAAAACAAACTGCTGCTCCTTTGGCCAAGGATGATCAGGGAGGCCTGCTGTGAAGCTAATCAGTGATAACTAGCCAGGGCAAATCTACAAAGCAGTGGCAGAATCACTCATTCAACAAATAATCATTGAGCTTCTGCTCCACACCAGGCCTATTCTCCAGGCTAAAGATACAGCAGCACACCTAGGTGTCAGGTAGTAACAAAGATGTGGAGAAAAATAAAACAAAGATGGAGACTCCAGCGCATGAGTATATCAATGGCAGGATGCGGGGTAGGGTGACAGAAACTAGAAATTCAGGGAAAACTTCACAGAGAAGGCAGGATTTGAGTAAACACCTATGAGAGGTGAGGAAGGGACCCTGCAGGGAAATCACATCCCAGGCATAGGGAACAGCAAGTGCAAAGACCCTGAGGCAGGAATGTACTAGATAATAGTGAGTTGTTTAGGCCAGCGAAGTAAGAGCAAGAGTAGTAAGAGAATAAGTTCAGAGAACAGTTGGGTCATAGCTTGGCAGGCTCATCCCCAGGCCCTTGACCCCCTTGACACTTGACCATCATACTCCTCAGCTTGTGACTTCTAAAGAAGGAAGTTCATGTTCATGCACTTCTCTTCAGAGTATAAATTTCCCAGGGGGCCTTTACCAAAAGGCTGAAAAGTTTGCATTCCATTTGAGTAATTTTAATATTCTAGGATGTTATCCTCAAGAAACAATTATTAACCTAACCATAACAATACCAACTGCTGTTTTGTTTGTAACTCCCCAAACCTGTAACAGTTGGATATGTAACAATAGGGACTTGTTAAATAATTATGGTGTCTCATATGTGCAAACACAGACAGACAATTGGGCTTCCTCTGAATAGTTTGCACTCTGAATACTAGAGTTTGAAAAAAAATGCATTCTATCTGTACTGCATCACTTCAACTCAGGATCCAAATTCAGCTCTACATCTTAGAATAAGAATTAAGAAAGCAGCCTCTAATGTGCACGCAGATTCTGTATCAGGTAACACTATTGGAAACAAAGGGCACACAGTCCTGGGGGTTAAGGAAATAGGTCATAGGAATAAAAATGCAGTTTAAGCACCACGCTCCCCCGTCTACATAAAACACTGAAACTGCACCCCTGAGAAGGTCATTTAACCTTCGAGGAATCAAAGGCTAGGCTTGTTTTCCTGCCCCTTTAACTGGCATTTATTTCTCAAAGACTGTTCAGGGAAAACCTGCTGAACAGGTGAGAATACAATAAGGAGGCTCTCCCCAGTCTCCGAAGGAGAGTAAGAGGCCAGTGTGCACAAAACAGCCATTGACAGGAGGCGGAAGCAGGGGCTTCCCCCGAGACTCACTCAGCCCCGCCAAGCCAAGCTGACCTTGTGGGCTTCCCCCATGAACAAACAGCAAGGGTGGAGGCAGCAGCACGTCTCCTCTGGGGTGGAGTCAGCTACACAATTGCAGACAGAAAAATCCAGTCCACATTTTACCCTCAGGAGTCCACATTTCTGTCCTCTCTAATTTCTATTTCCATGAGGAAACAGTGAGCTCTAAAGGCAGTCCCTGTTGCTTCTGATGAAATTCAGGGGAGAAGATTTCCAGCTCAGGCTTTCTCACCCCTGGCATAATTAGCAGTTGGGGTCATAATTATGGTTGGGGGGGGGCTGCCCCAAGCATTGTAGGGGGGTGGCAGCATCCCTGGCCTCTACCCACAACTAGAGGTCAATAGGCCCCCTCAGTAACCACAATTGAAAATGTCTCCAGATTGCCAGATGTCCTCTGAGGGACAAAATCATCCCTGGTTGATAGGCTATAAGATACCAAATCCTCCAAGCAGAGTAGTAATGATCAGGGCAACCCATCCTTGAACTGACACAGGCAAATGGCCTCATTAAGCTCTGCAGGGATTATCAACACACAGGCCCAACTCTTGGTCGGCCATAACAGATGGAAATGCACTTTTAAATCTTTGGTCAACACATTCACTATCTTGGTGTCCTTTGCTTCCCCCAGCAGAGCATTTGTGGCACATGACTCTTGTCAACTTCTCTCCACTACACTTGGACACTCTGGAGGCAAGATCCACATCCCATTCATAGTTACATGTCCAGCATCAGGCAGGCATTTTAACACATGGTGGTTGGACAGCAGTTTCTGCATCTGCTCTGTGATTAACATCTCATTAGAGCTACCAGTGGTTAAACCGAATCTAGTGTCAAAATCACCCAAGGAGATTCCCAGTGTTTTAGTCAGGTTTTTTTTTTTTTGCTGCTATAACCAAAAGACCTGACAAGAACAATTTTAGAGGAGAAAAAAATTTATTTGAGGCTCACGGTTTCAGAGGTCTTAGTTCATAGACGACCAACTTCATTCCTCAGGACCTGAGGTGAGGTAGAACATCATGGTGCCTGAGGAAAGTGGCTCAGGACAAGGGCAGGAAGCAGAGAGAGAGCTCTGCTCAACAAGGACAAACTATATACCCCACAGGCACGCCCCCAGGGACCCACCTCCTCCAGCCACACCCTGCCTGCCTACAGTCACCGCCCAGTCAGGGGATTAATGCACTGATTGGGTTAAGGCTCTCATAACCCAATCATTTCACCTCTGAACCTTTTGCATCAACTCACACAGGAGCTTTTGGGGGACACCTCATATCTAAACCACAATACCTCGTATTATTTAAATTGCCCAATAAATAATAAGCAATACGGATCTCTGTAGACAGTCTGCTACCCGTACACAAACTGAAATTTAAGATCCACTAAAGGGAGAAGCAAAAGGGAAACTATGCAGCTGGTTGGACACTCCAACCACTTCACCTGCTAAGGCAACTATCAAATCCCTGGAGGCAGCTAGCGAGGAGGTAGAGAATTCTAATATGCTCCTGCTTTCCTGCTGAATTTACTATATTTCATGTTTACTATTAAGATTCAGTAACCTGAATGTGCATGTTCAATATTCTGGTTATAGTGGATGAGTTGAATGAGACAGAGGAGTCCCTTCCTGCTAGAGCATTAGTTACTAACACCTGCATTGTCAATAGCATGTGTCTCCAAAAGTCCTGAGCAAGGCCATCCTCCACTGAATGCGTCCTTAGCTTTGAGGCATGTTTCCCAGACAAGGGAAAGTAAGTGCTCCAGTCATCTGTAAGTCTGTTCTCTCTTCTTATCAGTCCATGTCCAAAGATCTCTGTGTCTGCTTATGTCTGAAGCTCATTTCATTCTGGTTGATTAAAGATGTTACATCTCTACATGGCTTTCCACGCAGGTAGAAAAGATCTTGGGTTTCCGAAGTTTCCCAAATAACTGATCGATTTTGGGATTTTTCCAATTCCCCACATAGTTTTTGTTTGGGAGACACTGTAATAGCTTCAACCCATTTTATTCAACCTGGAGTCTTTCCCTTGCATTCCAAGCCATACTTGTGCAATGAGGACGACACAATACATCATGCCTGCACGATCTCTGTAGAAGCCCTGTGCTGGGAAAACTAGCACTGGCCACCCCCACCTGACCCCACCTCAATGAAAGAACCTGACAGATAGGCCAATGCAGGACAGGGCAGATCAACAGGAGAAAAAACCAACCAAACAGTTGGGGAAACAAGTCCTTCAATTCCTCTATCCCTCTCCTCCTTCCCGGGAAGGTGGTCCTCTGCCCCACTAATGGACATTATCTTTATTGACAGATAATACATTTATAATGATGATGGGGAAGGGAAGGGAACTGCTGGTCCCATTTTTTAAAATATAAAGTGATTCCTGATAGAAAAAGAAATTGACACCATTTCCCCTTTATCCTGGGTTAGCAAGAGGTGAAAAGAGCCTTGGAAAGCAGTCTTCCATTCACTCTCTGCCCTACTCAGTCTTCCTGGAGCTCCCTACTTGTCATTTTGAGGATGCTGCTTTCTTTGCATGGAGCACTGTCCTGGAAGACAGAACTGGATAAAGTTTTGTCCTTCATGCAGCACCCTTCTATTCCAAACAGACCAATCTCACCCTACCTGTACAAAGGCAAAATTGTCAGCTGGATGTTATTCTGGCTGTACTGGTTATCCAGGCCTCCTGAAACCCATCTTTGTTTCTCTTCTAAACATGTGTCACTGAGGGACAGATAGTCCTCTTGCCAAGTTGAATGTATGAGCAAAGCCTCAGGGAAGACCACGGGGGCAGGAGTGGGGCATGTGTGGAAGGGTGGTCAGTATATGGTGGTGTACCACTGATTCTGTGTTAGTCAGCTTTTGCATGGCTGTGACCAAAGACCTGACAAAAACAGTACAGAGGAAGAAAAGCTTAATGTGGCTTATAGTTTCAGAGATCTTAGTCCAAAGACAGCCAACTGCATAGTCCAAGGTGAGGCAGAACATCATAACAGAAGGGCATGGTAGAAGAAAGCAGCTCAGGACATGACAACCAGAAAGCAGAAAGAGAGAGAGAGATCTGCTCATCAGAGACAAAATATAAACCCCAAAGCTATATACCCCCAGTGACCTATTTCCTCCAGCCACACCCTACCTGCCTACAGCTAACCACCTAGTTAATCCATATCAGTGAATTAATCCACTGATCAGGTTAAAGCTCTCATAATCAAATCATTTCACCTCACAAATGAGCTTTTGGAGGACACCTCATATCTACACCATTACAGATTCTGTTTCTATTAGAGACTCTATATCTATTCTGAGGACAGGAGAGAGCTGTGGAAGAAACTCTACAGCTTCAGAAAAGAGGGAGCACAGTAGCTTCAGAACATACAAGCATTCAGAAAAAAAGTGAGGAAAGGAAAGAACTAAATCAAATGTGGAAGCTCAATATTGCATTTTATGTATACGCTGCTGACAACAGTCACGCATGGTAATCTTAGTAATAACTTGGCCCATTTACTTGCCAGGAAGGGAAAAGTGCTATTGGCTTGCAATATGAAAGAGACCTGAAGAGAAAAGTCTTTGCTTTCAATGTCTTGAACTCTCATAGAAGCCGTGGAATCACTTCCAGAGGACTATGGGCAGAGAGAACAGGTACTGGGCACTGGATATTGGAGCCTGGGCTGGACACACCTCTCCACTTAGTCCTCATCACAGTCCTGAGTGACAGGTGTAATTATTTGCAGTAAATTAATGGAAATAATCGTAATGCAATTAAATATTTTCCTTCAATTATTTACATACTCTCAGGGTGACAGAAGTCTCTCTGGGGTGATCCCTGTTATGGAATTGTGTCTCCTGTCCCACTATCCTTATGTTGGAGTCCTAATCCCCAGGACCTGAGAAGGTGACTGTATTTGGAGACAGGTGATAAGCTAAAATGAGATCTTCCAGGTGAGCCCTATTCCAGCATGGCTGGCATTCTCTTAAGAAGAGGACACAGACAGGTGTGAAGGAAAGATCATGTGAGATCACTAGGAGAAATGGCTATCTATTAACCTAGGTGAGAGGCCTCAGGAGGAACAATCCTAAAGACCCCTTGATCTTCTGGCCTCCAGATCTGTCAGAAAATAAACCCAGCCTGTGGCTTTGTTCTGACAGTCCTAGTACACCAATAAATATAGCACCAAAGACAGAAAGCATAAGAAAAAGATTAATGATGTGATACAAGAGAAGCTTAAAAAGTCTACATTCCAAAAAGCACTGTAAGAACTTAAAGACAATGACCTGAGGAAATACGTGCAATGAATGGGACCCAACCTGGCACAAATATCCTTAATCACAGGCTCTTATGAATTTATAAGAAAATGACACAACCTAAAGAAAATGGACAAAGCAATCCACAGAGGAGGGAAGGTGTGTTCAATAAACACCCCACCCAAAAGTAATAAAATGAATGCAAATTAAAATAACAAAGCTTTGCCTTTGGCCTATCATATTAGCAAGAAAAATGTTTCTTGATTGTGAGAATGTAGAAAAAAATAATACCTGCTATTGCCATCAAGAAAAAAAAAAAAAATACAAGCGAAAGCCCTTTATAAATTTAAATTGCTTTTTTTTTAAACCACAAAATTTGGGGTGATAAATTTGGTCATTAGAATTTCTATTCTCATAAAACCACTAATGCAGAATTTACAACACTATTAGCATTTTAGGCCAGATATTTCTTTGTTATAGGGGCCATCCCCAGCACTGTAGGGTGTTGGCAGCATCCCTTGCCTCTTCCCACTAGATGCCAGCAGCACCTCCCCAATCAAGACTTTTCCAAACATCTTCAGGTATTGTCAAACGTCCCCTGGAGGCAAAATCTCCCCTAAGAACCAGGACACTAAAATGACTAACTCTACCTTTGCTTTTAAAAACATTCATCCAAACTAGGCATGGTGGTGCAGGCCTATAATCCTAGCAACTGGGGAGGCTGATGCAGGAGGATCACAAGTTCAAGGCCAGCCTCAGCAATGAAGCGAAACCCTGACTTAAAATTTAAAAATTAAAATAAAAAGGGCTGGGGATGTGACTCAGCGGTTAAGCACCTCTGGGTTCAATCCCCAATACGAAAATAAATAAATAAAACCCACTCACCCTATTGACCAATTTTAAAAGTGGGCATTAATAGCTGTAAATATAATATGTTAAGTACATAAAAGGGAGGTGAGATGTAAAGCAAGGATCAGTTCAAGAAATTCAAGGTTTTGTTTCTGTTTTGTGTTGCTAAAAATCCAATAGGACAAGGGACTCCATGTGAAAACATGAATACCTGGAGAACAAGTGAGGGCAATTTGATAAATTTTTGCTCCAGCACTTTTCTCCCACATACAGTTCTGGGAAAATCTTGTAGCATTAGGTTTTGTTCATCCAGCAAACTTTTCCATCTCTCCCTTTCTAGAAGCAGGTCCCTCCCCACCGGCTCCTGGCCAATGACACTGCCCATCTCCTTGGTACCAGTGACTGATCCAACAGACAGGGACATGACCCCAAAAAATTATTTTCTGGAGATTGATGGGTGAAGACAGCATTCTCTCTTCCTGCCAGGGACTGAAGCTAAGCTGCTGCAGCCATGCTCTCTCCATATGGGGCAGGACCCTCTGCAATAGGAAGGAATGAGGCAAAGAGAGACAGAAAAATGAGAAGAGAGCTAGAAAGACGACAGGAGTCTTAACTACATCAAGCTCCTGGTTCCTATCACTTCCCTTTTGGTTCTCTGAGTTACCTAACTTACTTACAACATATACAAATGAATAAATTCCCCATTATGCTAACTAAGCAAGTTTAAATTAGAGCTCTGCTGTTTGTAATTGAAAAACTCCTAATACAGCAACACTACCCTATCTGTTTACTGCCCTGAGTTATAATCTTGTCATTAGAGGACTGGAGCACAAACTGCATATTCAAATTACACAATCTAACCTTGCAGCCAAGTGGGAGTGGTCTGTTGCTCCCCAAGTGCAGGGCCCATATGTCTACTAGTCCTCAGGCTGAGAAGCTGTCTGGGCTCTCTGGTACTGCTAACAGAAGTCATGCATGGATTTCAGGAATTAGTCTCACTACAGCATTTCCCACACAACAATGCTTCTCTGAGTTATTAATAAATGCAATGCAAAAAAAAAAAAAAAGTCAAGTCTCTCTGAAAACACTGAATGGAACAGTAGTCACTAATACTTGTACTACCTACTTTTCATGAGAACTTTATGAAATAGACCATACCAGCCTATTTTACAGACAAGGAAACTGAGATGCAGAGACATTATGCAAACTGCCATCATCTCCCATTCACACATGGAGCCCAGTCAAGAATGCAAGCCACTCCTGCCTGATTTAATAGCCTATTCTGTAGTCATTACAGAATTTTGGAAAAAAGGTTCTTTTCCTACAGGACCTCTCAGGGTCTTAGTCCTGCATGCGTATTGTGAAATCTCTATATGCAATCTACAATATTTCTCAAATGTATCTATCCAGAATTTTTTCTTCTTCACAGAACATCTTGTGGCATTAGTTTCTCATGGGAGATACTGTAGGAAATAATGATTTGAGACTATATGCCTCTTCAGCTTCTCAGGAAAAAGAGAATTGCTGAATAGTTTTGGCCAGAAATGTAGTGGAACATGGCAAAGAAAACTCTTTCCTTTAGTCCTGTATTGAATTATCATCACCTGCATCTAGGGATTGTCTCCAGGAAAGCAGCCCAAATCCTTTAAGTAACTCTTTCCAATCCACATAAGACAGCAAAAATTCAATTAACTATAGCATCTACTGTGCAAATTAGCAGTCACAAAAAAGACAAAAAACCCAGAATGCCTATATGTGCGGTCATTTTAATCTGAGCATCACACTTCCTGCTTTAAGTCTGAGGATGATGGCTTGGACCTGTAGGATATATGATTTCACAGCCTACCTCCAAATAACCACTGACCCATCCTTCCTCACCAAGTGCATCCCTGCTCCCCACCACCCATGCAAAGCAACGACTGCAAGTCACATAAGGCAGACTGGTTTTCTCTTATCAGCAGATCCCTTGCAATGGCTGCTGCTAGTACTAATGAAAGAAAGCAAGGCCCCAGACTGCCTAATCAGGACCATTCTCCAGGTGCGCCAAGGTCTAACAGCAAAGAGTGAGAGACTTGTGACAGATGTTCTCTGTCTCTTTCTTCATCCAAAGGCTGCTGTTTCCTGAGTGTGCTCCTGCCTTTGTTCATAATGTTCCCTCTACCTCAAAGGTCCTTTCCTCTCCTATGGGTCAGCTTCAAAGATTCCCATCCAGACTTCAAAGCCAATCTCACGCACCAGCTTCTTGGAGAGATTTCCCTCAATTCTTAGCCTCCTATGCTAGAAGTAACGGCCTGAATCTGACCTCTTGGGCACTTAGCATTATCTACCAGTGCTCCTTTTCAACCCTACCCTACTAGTTTATGACCTTCCAAAGGGAGGAATCCTCTTATTCATCTCTGTAGTTCTGGTCCTCTCCAGATGGTATGGATATTTCTCAGACAAGTGAATGAATGAATGAATGAATGAATCACTCTTAAAAAAATTTGGAGATTAAAAAACATATGAAGGATTTCTCAAGCCAATGATGCATTTTTTAAATCCAGAATTCTCTGCACAGAAACCCCTCAGGCGTTTCTTCAAGCAGCAGCTATTCAGTTGTCTCATTGGACAGAAATAGAAACAGAGCTGCTCAGAGGTGAGAGCAGAGTGCCTATTCCAGATTCCTTTTCCTCCTGGAAAAATTGTATCAAAAACAGGATGAGACCCTAGCAGAGCTGCTGGGCCTCTTCCCTTCACTCAGTTCTCCTCCACTTTGGGAATCAGCATTTCAACTGGAAAGTTCATTATTTTGCAAACTAAAGCACACACTTCCTCCCTTGTTCTGGTTTTTGGATATTTGCTTTTCAAATTCCTTTTCAGCTGTTATAATGCCAGTGGCTGTTCGCCTCCTCCCAGCAAGTGCTGTCACTCAATCATGTGTGCACACATTCCCCAGCGGAGGAGGCAGAGCTTGGGCCCAATTCCCTATCGCAAAACCCAGACTCGGGGCCACAGGAAATGCTGGAGCCTTTCCACCATCCTGCAGCCAAGCACTCAAAGTTTCCAAACCTGCTGATCAAAAAACAATATGGGAAACATCCTTCTGCGCCTCAGCAACAGCAGAACTCTAAGGGTCACCCTAGGAAATTCGATTGCATCAGATTAGCAGGGAGGCCCTCCGCAGAACACAGGGTGCTGCGCTGTGTCTCTGCTGGCTTCCACCTGATGACCTCACACAGAACAGTGATTCTGCAAACCAAAATGCAGTGCCACATGACACACTCGCACCCAATGGCAATCGCCTCCACTCAAATCCCCGGGTTTCATTGCCCAGATAGACTTGTGCTTATCTAGGGTAGGAGGTTGGCCTGGGTATTAATCCCTGATTCTGCCACTTCCAAAGCTCTGTGACTCTGAACAAGTTACATAGCATATTTGACACTCCCTATTCATCTGTCCAACTGGAACAACAGTCATACTGCTGGGCTCAGAAATGATACCTTGATACCCCAAAGTACAGGGCTTTGGCATGCTGAGAACTTTGAACTGAAGGTCATCGGAAGGCCCTCAGAAAGAGCTTCAGAAGCTAAGTCTCTCTCTGACCTTCTCCTGCCCTTCTTTCTCCAGCTCTCTCTTCTCCCCTGAGGCAAGTGACAGAAACTGAAACTCCTTGTCCCTAAATCTGATCATTAAAACAAGAAGTTCTCTTCCCCAAGACAACCATAAAACCTAGAGAGGAAATTCTAGAGAGGTCACTTTATGCCTTCTCCCTTCTTCCTTGAAGACCCTCATTCCAGAGGGGTCCTGTCCTATGCCCTGGAGGGAGAAATGCTTCTCAAAGAGGTCAAGAAGAATCTGAACAGACAGGATTGGCTGGATTGCCCCCTCTGTCTATGATCATTAGATCAGACCCTTTTGATCTAATCATATTTTCACGTGGCTATCCATTCTTCATCAAACCTAATGATAAAAGTAGACACTTTTCCCTGAGTCTCTGAATGCTTTGGTGCCATGTAAAACTTTGATTAATGAAATGTGCTATGCTTTTCTCTTGTTAATATTTCTTTTGTTTTAGCGCAGTGTCAGCTGTGGCCCACATGATGGGTAAGGAAAGATATCATACCTTCCAACCTCTACATAATCTTTCTCATGACACTGTTATGAGGATGAAATATCTAAAATGCAGTTAGAGCAGGACCTGTCCCAGTATTATTACTTTACCCAGACACTGGGTACCCGGATGGATGAATCCAAGGTAAGATGTTTGTTGTCTCCTATGGAAAATGCACAGTGGTCTCACTGCCCGGGAATCTTTTCTACTTTTATAACAGCTTTATGATACCGAAGAAGAAATGATAACATTGCCTTAAGTCCAATGAGGTTTTTAGATTTGAAGATTTTTTTTTTTTTTTTTTTTTTTTTTTTTTTCCCTCCGGGATTTTAAAAGATGTGCAGAAAGTTCTAGGAGAATGGCTGTGTTGGGAGGAACTGGAGGAAGAAAAGTAGGGGTAAGACATGGGAGGATTGGCAGGAGGGAGAAGAGAATTGCCTAAGCAGATATTCAGATGAAAGATAAGAGACCCATTTTCTCTCCTGACCACAGGGAGGTGACAGGGACTAGATTAGTTCTAGATCCTTCCTCCCCAACTAGTGGGTGTTGCCTAGAGTCTGGAGGCAGTTAAGTGCCTGAGGAAGGACAAGGGGGTGCAAAGAGGAGTCCTTACTACCATCACTGCACAACTTTTATGGCTGGGTGTCCTTCCAGTCTTGCATAGTGACATCTGTTCTTTTCTAATCAAGAGACAGATCCTCCCAGCAAGCAGACAGGGAATGGGCATGATTCACCTGGGACCCAGTGAGCTTGCTGCTCTCCCAAAACTGGTTTCGGTGAAGACTAAAACACAGTGATTGTTCAGTACCATTCATAGAGTATATCTAAATATGGCACTAAACAGAACCTCGAAATGTTTCTCAGGAAAGATCAGCTAGAGAACATGAATTTCCCCTTTTCAGGGGTCTAAGAACAGTCTACCCTTCATATCTGCAGGTTCTGCATTCACGGATTCAACCAACTTTGAATGGAAAATATTTTTAAAAAAATAAAAAATAACATGATTAAAAATGAGTTTTTTAAAAATACAACATAACATCTATTTGATAACATTTACATTAAACACATTATTAGGTATTTTAAGTAACTTAGAGATGACTTCAAGTATCTTGGAAGATGTGCATAGGTTATATGCAAGTACTATACCATTTTATATGAGACTTGAGCCTCTGCAGATATGTGTACTATTGGAGCCTTGGAACAAATTCTCTAAGGATCCTAGGGGACACCTTTCTTTTCTCCCTCTAATTCTTAGGCACACCCACCAGCAAAGCAAACCAAAATGCCTGTAGATTTTTTTTTTTTTTTTTTTTTTAATCTCTTTCACCTTTAAAGGCTCTGTCAAAACCCCGGCCCCCTGGATTTTATAACACAAACCTCTTCCATCTAGCCTTTATCTGAGTTCCCCCACATTTGTCTTAAGGCAATACAGGCAGGGTATCAGCTCTCAGCATGAACATATGGCCACACTTTGAGAATTTTTTCACATCAATATCTGGATGACAGGAGATCCAAAGTGTCCTGCTTAAGAAAAACAGGACTGCTCTTCCACAGAGGTGTAGATGAACTCAGGAATGCCTAACCATATTTATTGATAAGTAAAACCTGGAGGTGCTAAAAGACAGTCCCTGGAACATATTTGGAGGAAATGAGGCATACAGTTCTTCTCTAAAAGCCAATATTATTGATTACATCCTGGGGTTTCCCGTCTGTTTACTACCATCCTGAGGATAACATTCTGGATGGCTGTTTGTTTGTTTTTTAATGCCAATTTCCCCCTCACTGCAGCCTGGACAGAGCTTCCCCAGGACCTGTTTTGCACTCCCTGGGAAGTGGTCAGATTAAAAAGAGAGGAACTTACAATTCGGTGTGGCAGCTTGCTGATTTCTCAGACCTCTGAAAACTTACTTTGGTTTCTCCTCTACCTTCCATTAACAGGATGCTGATAATTTAAAATCCTTTTAATCTGTACTCAGTTCTAGCAAATATGGACTTTGATAAGGATTTTGTCTGCAAAAAACAAACCATAAAAACACACACACAAAAAAAAAAAGAAAAAAAAGAAAGAAAAAAGAAAAAAAAAACTACTAAATCTATGAGGGTAATTGTAAAAAAAAAAAATCAGAAAAACACACTGTGCATCTTATCACTTCGTGATTACAGTATACTTTACCTTGTCTAGAAAAATATATCAAGTATTATAAATCTGTATAGAACACTTGAGTTAGGAGACAGGTCTGGTAATGGCAGCAGATTCTGGGACCTAATTATCTAAGTGAGTTCAAAGAAAATCAGATTTCACTGGACACAGAAAGATATTACTTTTCTCAATCTTTCAAAGGAAGGGTAACTCCTACACTCTACCTACAAGCAAGATGCAAAAGAAAGAGAATAAGTTCTGGAGGCAGACGGACTTGGATTTGAATGCAAAAGGCGGGATGTTTTAAGCCAGGTCTCAAGATGAGCAGATATGCATTTTACTTTGGCCCACAGGAAGAACATACTGAAATGGGGCAGAGGTGGCCAGGTACAGATGGTAAGAAAGAAACCAATGGCAGTGGTTTGGGCTGAGGGGGAACTGGAGATGGAGAAGGTGACAGATTTATAATGTACTTTAAAAATTAAGATCCAAAGAAATGGATAATAGGGGCAGAAGGGGAAGCTGGGGTCTAGGGAGACCAGGATTCTGGCTCCCATAACAGAATGCATGATGATGTCCTTTACTGAGATAGGACTATTCCAAATAGAAGGTGTAATCCCAGCCCATTTGTTGAACAGTTATCAAGTGGATAGGTGACCAGACACACCTGGAGGAATTAGGGGGGAAAGTTCAAGAGTTAGTAAAAGTCACACCCCTCCTGCTCTCCCCTTCCTGTGGACCTACTGCAGATCTCGAACACATGGTCGTTTATTCCTTAATAAGTGGGAGGCAGCAGAGGACAGCAGTTAGAGTCACAGCTGTAACCATACAGGACTCAGACTGCGCATCTTCAAATCTTAGTTTCACTACCTCCTAGCTTGATAACTTTGAGAAAATTGCTCTCCGTGTCTCAGTTTTACTCAACTGTAGAATGGGGGAAACTACAGCGCCTGTCTCACGGGTTTCTTAGGATGAGCACTGAGATGCTGATGAGGACAGTTAACACATACAAAACTTACCATGTCCCACTCACCCTGCTGAACAGTTGACACTTATTAACTCATTCAGTCCTCACAACAGCCCTGCCACATGGATGCTCTTAAAATCCCCACCCCACAAATGAGGAAGTCACTGAGCAAACCAATCGTGAACTTGGTTAGTTAGCACGCTGGACAGTCCAAAGTCTGTGCTATGATCATTACACTAAACCTTCTCTGACCTTAATACACATGTGCTTAGAACAGTGCCCAGCACAGAGAAGAGTCAACCACCATTAGCCCTGCCTATGAAGCGGCTGGCTTCGATGACCAACACAGATCTCCAGGAAGAAGTGGCAAGGCAGTGGGGTGTTAAACACATTTCCACAACTGATCCCTGCCACTCTTTACCAACTCGAGTTTACACACTATCAACTGAGACTTGCCAATGTGCTTCAGAGTTTGACTCTCTGGACAAGATTCAAGGTATGGTTTGAGATTTTCAGCCTCAACAAAGACGTGATTCTTAATGCTGTGATAGAACCTGCAACTTAATACTGCCTCCGAGAGACAATTCTACAGGAAAAACACCCTACAGCTCAGATCTTAACATCCAATGTGGTAAAACAGGGATCTTTTCATGACCTCTATCTTTGTACCTTTTCATTAAATGAATGGCTAAACTTCACTGTGAGTTGAATATACTCTCCCACCTCCTAGAGAACAGAGATTCTTTTATAAGCAGATAACATGATTTTATTTCTACTAACAAGGAATAATCTTAATTGACATCTAGCTCTGTCAGAGCACAGTCTCAGAACAAGTACTCAAAACTGAAATAACCACTTTTTGGTAGCAAGTCGCAGCATTTAATGAGCTTATTATGGCAAAGAACCTAAATAGCAAATCAATTCACTGAGGTACAAGAGAGTTCACTGGGAAGTTACACAGCTCAAAGTAAAAGTTTATGAAACTTGACTGAAATTTAAAGAAAAAAAAAAAAAAAAAAGCCAGCCCTGGTTGACATTTCAAACATCTACTTAAAATTTTCCAAGCAAAGATTAACTCAGCCACACACAGAAAGCATAAAACTCTGAGGGCCCAGCAGCACCAAATAAGTTTTCTGAATGAAAATCCAGACACTGACTGTGGGTATTCATTGACCAACTTAGGAGGCTAACCATTTAAAAGTGGGATCAAATTAAGTTTCAAAAGGATTTCAACCCAATATTCAGGTTAACTAAGTAGGAAGGCCTATCTGGTTTTAAGTACCTGCACCTTTATCAGTAAGTGTAATTCTGAACTCATTGCCAATCACAAAGATGGTGACAGCTCTAACTTCAGTAGGAAAATTTTATAAAAAACTTTAAGGTTTAAGAAGAGAAAACTGGGGCTGGGGTTGTGGCTCAGTGGAAGAGCGCTCACCTAGCACACGTGGGGCCCTGGATTCAATTCTCAGCACTACATAAAAATAAAATAAAGCATTGTGTCCACCTACATATATATATATGTCTATATATATATTTGGAATGAGGAAGTCACTGAGCAAAAAATATATATATATTTAAATATATATATATATTTGTAGAGAAAACTGGCTTAATGACATATGGTGAAACCATAAGATTGAATAATCAGTCCTCTAAAAAATAACATTAAAAAATCAATAGCAGTAGACAATATTCACAACATACTTTTATTGATTCATTTGTGCCTATTAACATAAAAATGTTAATAAATATTTATTCAATACATACTACACTGGCAAGAAGTTAGAACTCTCATACTTTATTGGTAAAAAGTAGGTCTCCTTTAAAAATCATTTCGCTCAGTTTCTAATCATAATAAATACACATTTACCATACAACCCAGCAATTCTATTTCTAGGGATTGATCCTAAAAGAAATGAAAGCATATGTCCACAAAAAGACTTGTATGTAAATTATTTTTTTTATAAATGTCAAAAACTAGAAACAACTCCAATGCCCATCAATTGATGAATTTCTGAACGGATTATGGAACACTATCAAGACAATGGAAGATTACTCAACAATAAAAAAGAATGAACTAATGATATACATAACAACAGAAATGGATTATGCCATGTCAGGGGTTGGCACATGACACCCTACAGGCCAAGTCCCATCACTGTCTATTTTCCCAATCAAAGTTTCATTGGACCAGAATGACGCCCATTCAGTTATACACTGTCACACTCAGAAAACAATACCCTGAAGTATGATGCTTTGGCATGCAGAATACTCGGAAATTAAGGAGATTGGAAGGCCTCAGAAACAGCTTCAGAAGCAGTATCTCTCCGCAGTCTGGTCTCGTATCCTTCTCTCTCCTGCTCTGTCTGTTCCCCAGAAGCAAGTCATAGAAACCAGAATTTCTCTTCCCCAAGGCTGGTTGTAGAAACCAGAACTCTTCTCCTATAGAGGGAGCCATAAAATCCATAAAGGTCACTTTTCCCCTTTTCTGTTCCTCCTCAGAGGCCCTGCCCCATAGCTAGCAGGAAAAACTGCCAGAGAGGCCCAGAAGAATCTGAACAGACAGGCCTTGCTGGGTTCCTCCCTCAGTCTCTTACCATTAGGTCAGACCGTTCTGTCCAACCACATGTCCACGTGGCTGTCCACGCTTCACCAAACCTAAGCGTAAAAGTAGACTGTTGTCCCTGGTGCTTGGATCATCATTTCTGAAGGCTCCCATGTCACATAAAACGTGGATTAAAGAAATGTGTTGTATTTTTCTCTTGTTAACCTGACTTTTGTTTTATGGGAGTGTTGGCTATGACCTGTATGATGGGGAAGAAAAAGCGTCTCACCTTTCCACCCCACAATATAGCCTAAGACCTCTTACACTACAAACAGCAAAGCTGAGTAGTTTCAACAAAGACCCCGTTGCCTTCATTCCTAAAATATTTACTACCTGAATCTTTACAGAAAAAGTCTGGCAATCCCTCTGCTGAATAAAAGAAGCCCAATACACAAGACCACATGTTATATGATTACATTTATGGAAAATTCTAGAAAAGGCAAAACTGCATTGATGGAAAACTCATCAGTGGTGGCTACAGATAAGGAGAGGGGCTGGATAGAGCCTGACTGCAGTGGGGTACAAGGGAACTTTCTGAGGGGTCCAGAATGGTCTGCTTCTTAACTGTGGTTATGGTCACATGACTATACACATTTGTCAATACTTACTAAATGAAAATTGATTATTTTTATTACACCTCAATAAAGCTAACCAAAAGGAATAGTGTATGTACGTGATGAATGCACATATATAATTTATCAGTTACTATCTTCTGCCAAGTATTGCCAGGTACTGCCGCCTGCCAAGTATTCTTTCAGGTAGTAAGAATGTAACATTGAACAAAGAAGACCATGTTTCTTCCCAGATGGAACCATTATAATAAGGTGGGGCCTCACACTGTCCCACAGCACACAGACAGCACAGTAAGCCTGTGGTAAGCCACTGGGACTTCAAGATTGCCCAGGCCCACAGCAGAGCTTAGCCCAGCCTAAATAATACAAGGTTCATTACAAGTCCTTGTCTCTATATTCTCCCTCTAAGCCACCTCAGACAATCCCATAGATGCACTTTAAATGGATAGCCAAAGCCCAAACCTATCTATTTGCTTACTGTCCTTCTTCAAATACCCATCTGCCTACTTTACACAGCTACTCAGTTATCTCACAAGCATCTCAAACTAAACATATCTAAAACTGAACTCTTTTCTGCAAAATCTATTCCTCCTTCTGTGTTCCTCACATTAAAAAGTGGGTTGCTGGTCTGTGGTCCTAGCCTGTAACGGGGACAGAAGTACAATCCCCTATTGTGTCTGGGAAAGGAGAAATAGGAAAGTTCATGTAATAGTCTACCAAAAACTCACTTGACTAGAAGGGGAAATAACTTGAAGAGTGTCATGAAAGTCACATGCTTGCCTTTGAATCAGAAGACAAGAAGGTAACTCATGAACTTACCACGGCAGAATTCCTAGTATCATAGGATCTACCCACTAGTAGAACTGGAGAGAGAAGGAAGATGCCTTCAGGGCCTGGGAATCAGGAGAAGAACTGAAATGAGAGTGACCAGGAATCTAAAGCAGTCAGTGAAGACTGCCATGGAAAACTACCCCCTAGTAGGACTCAGACCCCCAGGGCCATAAACCCTTCCCCACACTCCTGAACAAGCTAATGCAAACCCTCAGGAATCCCTACTCAATTTAATTTCAACTAAGACCTAACCTTGGGTCAAGGGCTCTCTGCCATAAAGGAATGCCCTTCCCACTGAAGACCAGAGAATAACCCCTCATGCACCCCATCTCTAGACCCAAGAGTAGCAAAAGCCAATATTCTCCCAGCATGGCAAAGTGAAACCCTCAACACATTTTTTCCTTGGAATGAAAGAGTAGAAGGAGTTTTGATCAATGCCTTTATTATTATAAAATGAGCCTTCAGAGAGATTCAAGGAACCCTCATATGGCTACCTGTCTAACATGTACTCTGCCTAATATAATATTAAATAATGACTAAAGGGAGATAACAAGTTAAAATGTGGAAACATACTTATTCTGAAATTAGGGATCTCCTAAAGTGTTTTATTCACACTTGAATATTCTGCCTTCAACTAAATGTCAATTCAGTTAGAGAAAGAGTCTTCTTTGAATTGCTTCTTTCTTTATATGTATATATATATTTTAGTTGTCAATGAATCTTTTATTTTATTTATTTATATGCAGTGCTGAGGATCAAACCCAGTGCCTCACACATGCTAGGCAAATGCTCTACCACTGAGCCACAACTCCAGCCCCTTCTTCTTTTCTTTTTAAAGCCATTAATGTATAGGGGGAAAAAAAAAATCACTCATAGGTCCTGTAAGACATGCCTTAATTCTGCTTTAATACTTTTCTTCTCCCCAGAAAAATTATCCTGATGATCAAGGGAAGAAAAACAATCAAGTTAAACCGAATTTCTCCTTCGTGCCATTTCATCATCTTAAAATATGGCAAGCTTGGCTCCAGGAAGGAGAGCAAACCAGACTGCTTTTGTGGTCACATCCTGTTTCACAGGCATCAGACAGCTCACAGTATTTGCTGTTCTACCACCATTGATGGAAAAATAACACAAGAAGTGAATCCTATTGAAGATGGGTCAGAAGCATCTTAAAAAGCTCAGGATGTTTTTATAAACTCTTGTGTGTCAAGGCACTTGGAACTTGTTAAAGATTACCTCTGAATGGTGCCCAAAATGTCTTTATATTTGACAGTTGTGAATGACTATCACAACTTGAAAGATGAGAAATGTGAGTGGGTTTTTTAGCTTTCATCAAACAAAAAGCTTTTCACCCTCACAGGTTTACATCTGAGCCTGCACAGAACAGGAAAGCAATGGCAGTTTACCTGTCTGCTCCCATCGATTGGAAAACACATCCGGTCTTACCAAAATAACTTCTAATAGCAGGCCACATTTCTACTTTGTGTTTTACATTCTATGATGTGGCCCTTGCTTCTAACCATAATCAAAGACTGGCCAACTTCACAGAGTGAAGTCTTTCAAAAAGACACCTGAAAATAAAAGGAGTTGTTTTGAGGAACACTGATCAATTGCCAAGCTTGTTATCAGAGATCCTGCTAAAATGTGGCAGAGACCACAGTGGAGCAGGAGCTTCAGAGCTCCACAGTGACGACCTGTCCCCAGGCTGTCTCTGGTTAGTGTTGGCCCACACCAAAGCAGCCGCAGGAGGACAAGGGCAGCCAGACCTAAGTAATTATCCCGACTTGCCACTTTTCTCTTCCCAGACAGACAGAGATGGAGTGAAGTTCCACCATAGCATTCTTCTCCCTCCAGGGTGGTTGCAATATCACCTACGTGCAGGATTTTGCGCTTCTTGAGTATAACAATGTTGGAAGACTCATATCCATTGCAAAAGATTACGACTACTATGTTGATAAGAAAATGTTATGGTTTGGAAGTGAGGTGTCCCCCAAAACCTCAAGTATGAGACAATACAAGAAAGTTTAGAATAGACATGATAGGGTTATAAAAGTCTTAACCCAATCCCTCATAGGAATTAACTGAGGGGTAACTGAAGGCAGGTGGGGTGTGGCTGGAGGAGGTGGACATTGGGGGCGTGCCTTTAGGGTATATATTGTATCTGGTCAGTGGAATCTTTCTCTCTGCTTTCTAATCACCATGTGAGCCACTTCCCTCTGCCACACTCTTCTGTCATGATGTTCTGCCTCACCTCAAGCCCTGAGGAATGGAGCCGGCTGTCTATGGACTGAGACTTCTGAAACCATGAGCCCCCAAATAAACTTTATCTCCTCTAAAATGGTTCTTGTCAGGTCTTTTAGTCACAGCAGTGAAAAAGTTGACTAAAACAGAAAACATCTGACAGATGAATCACCAAGCTAAGATTTTACTTCCATCAGAGACCTCTCTCTACCAAGGAGAGTTCCAAGGAAAAGAAAATGACCTATAAACTGTTTCAAATTTCCAACAGAAAATTTCATCATATTCAAAAAGGCTAAAGGACAAGAAGGAAAATTTAGAAAGAGTACTCTTACTCTTGAACCTTGTTTTTCATAACTATGACATTCTTCCACAAGAAGAAATCTAGTATATTTTCCTTCAGAGTTAAATTGTCACATACGACAAAACAAACATTATTTATCAAAACTACTGGATATCATACTTAAGCACTAACTATTTCTCATGTATTAAAAAAAAAAAAAAAAAAAACAAAGATTGGAGTTGAAAAAATGATACTCCAAAATATGGAGTCTTTGCATCTGAACACTTTTAATTGAAGGAAATGTTCTCAAAAGCAAGATTCTTTATAACCTTCTCCTGATCTTTTTTCTCCTGCTTCCTTTTCTCCGTCAGGGCAGATCACAGAAACTAGAACTCTCTCCTGAAGCCAATCATAAAAGTTAGAAATATTACCCTAATCTTTCCCTGCCTTTTTGTATAGGAGCTGTAGGAAATTTTCTGACATCTCTTATCTGGTAGTAGATCACAGGACCTTCATTGTAGAAAGGGTCTCGTCCTATACCTGGGAGGAAGAAATGCCACACAGAGAGGCAAAGAATCTGAACCTACAGACCTTGCTGGGTTTCCTTCTCTATCACCCCTAAGTTGGACACTTTTTGTCCAACACAATTCTACATGGCTGCCCTATTCTTCATCAAATCTAAGCATACAAACAGTTACCTGAGGGTCTTCATTCCTGAAGTCTCCTTAGGTAAAACTTTGAATAAATAAATTTGTTATGCTTCTCTCTTGTTAATCTGTCTTTTGTTACCAGAGTGTCACCTGTGACCCCGATGAGGACCCTTGCACAGACAAACCACCCTTCTCAGCACTCTGAACATTTCATCTCACATGGAGCCTGTGTGGTAGATCCGCAGATAATATTCAGTAATCTTGTTTTACAAACAGGGAACTAGGACCTGGTAGAAAACGAGATTCATTCCAATGTCCTAACCTTGAGTGTTTGGAACAGTAGCAAAGCAAGATGAAGCAATGGAACCACACGGGAATCACTGACACATGTCAGTGAGTTTCCATTTGAAGGAGGAATTTAGACTGAGAGTTTCCCACCTTCACACTGACAGCCTGTCATAGAGGAGACTCAAGGCTGAAAAGACATCAAGGGTCATTCCTCTGAAGTCTCTCCTGATAGCATTATCTCCCAACATGACACAAAGAATGAGGTCAAGTTCGGAGACAGTATTTGCCAAACTCCATCAAGGGAGAAAGAGAGATTCTTGATTCAGTTCACAAATATTAACAAACATCTTCTGCCCATCCTCCCTGAATTTGGAGATTGTGAAACAAAAGTGGAGTAAGCCTGGGTGGTTGTTCTGAAGAAGTTCATCTCAGAAATCAGATACTGTATCCAAGAGTCCACTGCGAAAGTAGAAGAACAAACAGATACCACATGCAACTAAAATAGGTCACATAATTCCATTCCATCAACAAAAATCTAAAGCAAAATTGCTCTGCTCAAGTTGTTTACAGTCCATTGTTTCCTGGACTCCATCTCCTCCTCTGTCCCTAGCATGTTCCTCCTAGCTTTCCATCTGCCATCCCCACCACTTCCTGTTGCCAACTTGCTCACTGTATGCAGGACTCAGCCCAGATGTCATGTTCTCAGAGAAGTTTTTCTCTGTAGCTAAGCTAATGCCAGTAAAATTGGCATGTCTACCTCCGCACACATACTTTGCTGGCCATCTACTCCCTCCCTCTCTCATTCACTCTTCTTTACTCATAACTTATCATTGTCTGGCACCATACTGAACTCTTGCCTATTTGTACTGATTTATTGTACTGATTCTACTCTAGAATACAAACTCTGTAGAAGCAGGCATATTGTCCTCTCCACCATTATATCTCTAGTTACAAACTAAGTGAATAAGTGAATAAAAAAATAAACTAATCAGACTCAGGGGAAATCACTTATTTCTTAAACACTTTCAAAAAACTCCTCAGGAGTGAAAAATAACAGGTTACAGATTCAGCTCAATAAGTGTGTGACACCTTTCTGCAATTGGCAAACATAATATCAATATCACCAACACATACATCATAACTTTGTGTGTGTGTGTGACTGGGGATTGAACCCAGGGATGCTCTACTACTAAGCTACATCCCCAGTCCTCTTGATTTTTTGACACAGGATCTGGCTAAATTTCCCAGGCTAGCCTCAAACGTGCAATCATCCTGCTTCAACTTCCTGAGTTGCTGGGATTATAAGCATGAACACTGGTGCTCAGCTCAATCATAATATTTTAAGCATCTTAATAAAGTAGGCAAATTAGGAAGAGATGAGAACTTCTTTCTCAAAGAATTTCTACCAAAAGCCTATAGTAATCATCAGCCTCAATTGCAAACACTGGCCTTTCCTTTTAAAACAGAGAACAAGGCAAGGAAGTAAAATATCACTACCTTAGTTAATTATTGCACTGGAGGCCCAGGCCTACATAATAAGACAAGAAAAATAAATAAATCTTATAATGACAGGAGAAGCAAAGTTGTCATTACTGAAATGATATGATTGTCCTACCTAAAACCTTATTAGTATTAATAAGGCAGATTATGAAGGTTTCTGAAAATAAATCAATATGTTAGAGTTTATATTTCTATACACCAGCAAAAAATCTTAGAACAGTATCTTACACATACAAACCACCAACTGCTGACTGAAACTATATATATTTTTAATTCCAGTATTTTTCACAAAGCAAAATTTTAATTTGTCACACAAGGAACACTATGCTGAATCCATATGAGTGATGTGATATATAGGCACACCCTGCTGTAGCCTCCCACCTTTTTATAGACCCTGTTTCCAGCATTGAAAATTATTAACCTTGACTCTTGTTCATGTTTTATGTAATTAGGCCTGTGATACTTGTGTCTGTATTAAACATGTACAGACATGCTTTAGTCATTGTTGCCTAAACAAGAGTATCACTATTTACACAGCATTTACATTGTATTAGATATTATAAGTAATATAGAGATATGTGATTGGTCTTTGGGAGGATGTACATGAGTTATATGTAAATACTAGGATTTTTATACAGGAGACTTGAACATCCACAGATTTTTAGTATCTTCGGGGTCCTGGAACCAATTCCCCATAGATACTAGGAGGTGACTATATATAAAACCTTTTATAAGATCTTTCTTATAAAAATAAAAAAAAATTATTGAAAAATACTAATGAACACCAAAATAGATGGAAAGAGATATAAAGTTAATAAATGAGAGGACCCTATATTGTAAAGATGTTACAAAGAATGCATGACTAATACAGATCCAGATAAGAACCTCTACCCACATGGAAACATTGTGTATGGTAAAAAATAACACCACAAAGCAGAGTAGGTAGAATTTAATAAACAGCACTGAGACAGTGTAGGGGGAAAAATAAAATTCGAACCCTATTTCACAATATACCTCACATGAAACAATCCCAGAATTACATATTTGAATTTTAAAAAATGGAAATCTTAGTAAATCATAGGATACAAGAATATCTTAATAAGATGAGAAACATTTCTTATAAGAAGCATTTCTTAAGAAAACTATAAATAATCCAAAATAGACTGACCAATTCATTTGCAATATAATTAAGAACTTCTGTTTAACAAAAGGAACCACAAGAAAAAATAAGAAATATAAAAATGCATTAAGAAAAAATATAATCCATATAGTGAGAGAAGATATTTATAACATTTGTAATAAACAACAATGTATCACACACATAACGAATCCATATGAAATCTAATAAATCCATATGAAAACAATAAGTAATTGGAAGGGTATATCCAGGCATTTCATGAAAAAGAAAACATGAAATCCAAGAAGACTATGCAAAGATGCTCAAACTCATTAAGTCATCAATGAAATGCAAAGACACCCCAAGGTCAAGGTGATACCATTTTACACCTAATAGATAGTGTATGCAATCTGATAATCCCAAGAGTTAGCAAGTATGTGGAACAAGAGGAATCTTCATGTAGTCATGGTGAGAACTTAAACAACTTTGGAAACACGTCAGTGTTGCCTAGTAAATCCATAGGTGTATATATTCTTCATAGTCTTTGACACATTATCTCCTTTCCTGGGTATAGATCCTGGACAAACTCTTGCCCATCTACACTAGGAGAAGGACAAAAATTTTTTACCATCCTCCTAACAGCAAATAACAGGAAATAAACAAATATCTATTTCAAGAGAAATTAACCATGCTATTTTCATAAAATGGAATACATTATCAAAAGCAAAAATCAACTACAGCTGTATGCATCATAGATGACTCTCAGAAACATACTGTTAATGTTCAACAAGTCCATGAAAAACTCAGGCAGAATAATTCTATTTTTATAAAGTTGCAAAATATACTGTTTATATTTACATAACCACAATGAAAAACAAAGACATTTCTAATAAAATGTTCAGAAAAATCTTTACTAGAATGAGGGAGGGGAATGGGATCCAGATTTTAAAGGTACTTGCGATGTTCTATTTCTTGGGTACATGGGGATTCACTTTGTAATTCTTCATTAAACAATACACGTGTGTTCTAAATTCTCATTTGCCTATAGGGTACACTTATACAAAATTAAAATTTCATCATAATTTATGAAGAGATGTTTAGTTTGGGTTATCATTTACCTGGAAATTTTACTTATGTAAAACGCCACACTTACACATGACAAAAAAGAATGCTGGTTCCTACCCTAATACATGTAGAAAACTTTCTGGTACACATTTAAATTAGTTATGTCTAGGAAACTGAGCAATGCAGAGGGCAATCTCTGTTCTTCCAGTCAGTGGTGTGGTTCTCATGCCTAGCCTGAAATTCCCTCTTCTAGCTCACCTTTTGCATAACTCACCCTTGATGAGTTAGTAAGAGCAGCCGATTTCCTTGTCTTGAGATTGTTGTAGCAGCTCCCGGGAGATGACGTGGTTGTAGGGCGAAGGTTTGTCCAAGGAGCAATCAGAAAGCAACTGAGATGTAGGCCCAGAAAAACCACCTCTCTGAGTCCCTGTTACTAAAACTAATAAAAATAACTGTCAAAGGCAAAATCCTGAAATGACTTAAATTGCTACAAATACTACTGATAATTATCATTTAGTCATTCTCATGACCTTTGCAAAGAATATGTGATGAGCATTGGTTCTGCTCAGTTTCAGTTACAAAAAAAAAAAAAAAAAAAAAACCTGCACTTCTAATTCCAAAACTCTCTGATAGATTGTGAAGAATCTGGTCCTAATCTTGTATTTTTAAATTGGGGAACTAACCACAAAAGTTAAATGACAAAAGCACTTAACATATGCAAAGACCATAATTCCTGAGGTTACAGGGCCTGGGTTGAAATCTGGGCTTTTTCACTAACCTGCCAGTTGATGATAGGCAAATCCCTTAACATCATGGGACCTCAGTTCCTCCATCTATAAAGTGGGAATGATAACGCTACCTCATAGGGTTGCTGTGCTCACTGAATGTTTCCAAGTGGTTCAGATGAATCCCTGACAAATAATATATGTTTGACAAAAGATCATCATTTTTTTCTCATTGTTAATATTTTCTTTAATTTGTTCTATTTAGTTACACATGACAGCAGAATGCATTTCAATTCATTGTACACAAATGGAATACAACTTTCCATTTCTCTGGTTACGTAGAGACACACCATTTGTGCAATCACACATGTATGTAGGGTAATGATGTCTGTATCATTCCACCATCTTTCCCACCCCTCCCCTCATTCCCTTCTGTGCAATCCAAACATTATTATTTTTTAAGGTTACAAAGTCAGGCAGGTCCAAAACAAAATTTTTCATAAATATATCTATTTACCCACCCCTGACCTGTACCTCATTTTTAAAATTACAGAAATTAAATAATTAGCCCTTTTTATAACTTTGACTTATATTAATATATTCTTCTTTCTTTCCCAAGGCTAAAAGGAACATATGCAAGTATATTTCAAAGTAATAAAAATGCAATAATTCAATAGAAAATAGTCACTCTTCTTTCTGCTGATCCCTTCAGTCTAGTTTAAACATTTAATGGGAATTTTCCATTGTGTTTCTAGATAAATCCCTTACTCATTAGGGGATCTGGCAGTTGATGCTTCTCTTCAGCACTCTTTTTTCATAATTATCTCTCTTTCCAACCTGGCATGGAGCAGACGGGAGCGATTACCATGAGAAAACATCTTTTCCAGTCAGATAGGCTCTTAATGATGGCAAATGAAGCTAGAACCAGCCTTGTATCCCAAGCCTCGCAAAAAGAGAGCCAGACTTGCAGTGCTGGAGAAATGTACGCAGGGACACCTACAGGGATGCATCACCCAGAGCAGGTAAATGGTTCCTCCTGAAATCCCCCCACGCCATCTGCCTTGCCAGTCAGCATTTCATAGTGCAGCAGGAGACACAATTAGGTGTAACAACTCAAGATGGCGCTAGCAGAAATCCATCTCAGAAAGACTCTTATTTACCCTAAAGCCAAAAGAAAATCATTTCACTAATCCAAATGGTAAAAGTGATAGTGTAATAAATTTAGACCTTTGTGGAAAATCCCTCTGTTGGGTATTTTGCTTTTATTCCTGTTAAAAGAAGTACAAGACTTATTTGTTCATGGTGCTATTTTAATTTAAACAGAGCTTTCCTTTTAAAGGCTCAATGCATTATCATAAACTCTTAATGGCTGTGCAAACAATTTTTACTTGCTGCAAGCCAACACAACGACCAGTGGAAACTCAAAATGTAAATAGAATCAATCTGTAATTCCTAGTTCTTTTCCTGCTGCCTTTGGAGGCCCACTCTCAGCTCAACAAAGGCTAATGTTTAAGGCAAGAGAAAGCAGGAGCATCCAATCGATGAGCAAATAAAACAGAATTTGTTACTTAATATGTCTAAAAACATACTAAAGTCATCATCATGGGAAAAATGTACACAGTATTGGACTTCCTTATACTCGTTTTATGATTGTTTCTCATTTTAATTATATATGGGGTGTGGGCACTGTGCATGAAGTTCCCAAAGAGCTAATCTGGCAGTGGCTCAGCTTCAGCACGCCTTTCTCAAGAGCTCCAGTTTATTATACCCTAAGATCATATTTAAAATATTGAACATCAGTTTAGGGTACATAATGTCCGATCAGAATAGACTGTGGCCATTACAGACCAATATGCCAGTAAGTTCTGGCAGAACTCCAGCTCCACAGGTCCCTAGGGGCCCCAGAAAAGAGGAGGAGGGGGAGCTGAGGTGTTGCTTTTTCATGAAATCATTTGTGTCTAACCATATTCGCATAGCTCCCATTTCTCCATGTTGTCCAAGACTTTATTAATAAAATTTTGAGAAGTTTTCATAAAGCTCAACATAACTATATCCAAGGTAACATGACCACTGGACAGATATTTTTTAAAAAAATCTATGGGCTGAGGATATAACTCAGTTGGTACAGTGCTTGCCTCACATGCACAAAGCCCTGGGTTCAATCCCCAGCACCACAAAAAAAAAAACAAAAACAAAATCTAAGTTGTTTGGTTTTTGTTTTTTTTAATTAGGGCTAAGGATATGCTCAGTGACAGAGAATTTGCCTAGCATGAATGTGGCCCTGGGTGCAATCCCTGGCATTGAAAATAAACAAACAAATCTATATGTTTTAATTTTTTTTGTCCTTTGTTTCCACCTTCCTGATTCCTGTATCATCTCCTCTCCTTGGAAGCAAAGCAGTGCGCAAGAGGAGGCATAATCAGATTTTAAAAGACTACAATTCCTCTGCTAAAAATGTGATAACTGGGAAAAAAAACAAAGGGGGGGGGAATGGGAGAGATCTCCCTGTTTTTATGAACAAGTAAACAAATATTAAATGTTTCCTACCAGGCCTGAGGATGTCACTTAGAGCTGAGCTGTAACTTAGTCTGAATGACTTACTTAGTGTTATGGTTTGGAGATGAAGTGTTCCCCGAAAGCTCCTGTGTTAATGCAGAAATGTTGGGAGGTGAAATGACTGGATCGTGAGCTGTAACCTAGTCAGTCCATTCTAGTCTGAATGACTGGGTGGTAACTGTAGGCAGGTGGGGTATAGCTGGAAGAGGCAGGTCACTGAGACTGTCCTGGAAGGCTTCATCTTCCCTACATTCCCTGCCCTGCCCACCCTCACCATCTCTCTTTGCTTCCTGGTTGTCAGAAAAGGAGCTGCTCTGTCCCACCACATCCTTCAGCAATGACATGTGGCTTCACCTTGGGGTGAGAGCAATGGACTTGGCCCTCTTCGGACAGAGATTTCTAAACCATGAGCCCCAAATAAACTTTCCTCCTTTTGAGTTGTTCTTATCAGGTATATTGGTCACAGTGATACAAAAGCTAACTAATACACCTAGCATGCAAGAGGCTTTGGGTCCAACCCCTTCTCCAGGAGGGAGGGGTAATGTTTCCTAACTAAAAAGCCCAAAAGGAAAGGGCTGAACCAACTCAGTTTGCAAGATTTAGGATTATACCTTTGACCCAGTCCTCACCTAGCGAACACTGGTTTTGTTTTGTTTTGCTTTCCATTTATCCTAGATCAAAAAAGGCTGCATGAAATCTTGAACTTGGAACTTACAGCATCCCTTAAATATTCATTAATCAAAAATCTCTGTATCCACAGGGTATGATGGTCTTACAAGTTTCAACAAAAGGAAGCTGCCAGGCCATGTGTCCATCTTGGGATTGCCAAAGTAAGCCACTGGAAGCAGATTTCCTTGGTTAGAGATGACCTTACATGGTCATGCAAATGGGGTGCACGAGTACCACTGATGGGGAGAGGAGGGTAATACCACCTTTCCTGACCCAGGGGTATCTCTCCTGAAGCTCCCTGGTAGGCAGAGGTCGCTGAAACCTTCCTGGGCACCTCTGCATAAGGAAAGGAGAAGCTGCCAGGAGCCCCTGCCTTTTGACCTTATATTTAATTAGATTCTCTGGTGGGTTGGGATTATTCTGACAGGGAAAGAAACCTAGGGTCTAAAGGGATTAACAACCCATCAAAATGACATGAAAACTACTTTAAAAACTGAAAACATCCAAAAAATCAGCAGTCACTGAAAAAAAAAAAAAAAAAAAAATCTGAATTTAAGCAGAGCCCCTGGCAAATAGAGTTGCTACTAAACTCCCTCCAAAGGAGTTTCTTGTTTGGGAGAAGACTAACCTTACAGGCACCAAGAAGTATAAGTCAGCTGCCATTAGCATGAAAGACCCTAATAGAATCTTCCCACTTAACGGTCTGGTCTTGTTGTTATTGTTAAATTGGCATACAAATTTTTACCTCTGGCTATTTAGATATTCCTCACTGAGAACTCCAGTATGCATATATAAATAAATCTTCTCTTTTCTACTGTTAATCTGTCTTTTGTCAGTTAATTCACAGTCTCCACCCACAAAACCATGCAAACCTGAGTGGGTAGTGAAAGTTTTCCTCCCAGCAGGTCCCAACAGTAGAAGCAGAAGTCAAAGTAAACCAAGTCCAAAAGCAGAATCCGAAGCTCCCAGTAGATGGATGGTCAAGCTGGTGGTTATGTCTGGAGCAGAAAGTTTCCAAAATTGTATCCACTACTGACAGGGGACTCTGCCCTGGGGCAGTAGCTGAACCTAGGAGGGAATCTGAAGTGCTGACACCTTAAGAGGCCAGTGCTGGGGAACAGTGGTTGGTGCAAAGATCCTGGCAGATGAGGTGCCCAGTTCTCTCCTCCTTGACATCCTGAAGCAAATGTGAAACCTGCACCAGGTAAACCACAATAGATGACCGATAAGGGCAGAAATGAGTAGATGCACGTTGACTTTCTGACTAATCACGTAAAAGAATGTTCAGAAAACTGATACCAAAAAAATGAAAGAAGAGTGACCCAATTTTTATTCCACTAAACACAGATCCTCAGTGAAAGAGTGGGAAAGAAAAAAAATATGTATATATATATCATTTTTTTAAAATGCTACCACCAGGAAAGAAAGGGGCAAAGAAACTATGATTTACAGAATCAAATACATATATATCTAATTTACTAAAATCCTTGACTCTGATACCCACAATCTCTTTCTCCTTCAATCTTTCCTCTTTCAGAAAACAATATAGTCATTCAATCTGAAAATGATTACTGATAGTTATATTTTTTTCATTCTGAACACTCATATTCATTGTCAATAGCAACAGATACAACCTCCTAAGTACCTTTTTCAAACCTGTCTTCTCCTCTCCCGTCCACTGCCATCATGACTTCTGCTAGGATACTGCAGTCACCTCCTACCTGGTCCTCTGTGTTCACCTGCTCTTCCATCCACTCTCAATTCCATACACTACAGAATGTAAAATATCCTTTCCTTGTTTAGATTTCTCCATGGATTTCCACTGCTCCTAGAATCCTTAACACGACTTTATCCTGTATCACATTCTCCCTTTTCATTATTGTCAGCCATTAAAGTCCTCCTTGAAAGGTCAGGTCCCACCTAGCCTACTTCATTCTCCACCAGAAGAACTCTTCTGGTAGGATGAAGTTCATCTTCTGACCTTGGTTTAAATGTCATCCTTCAGAGAGATTTTTCACGGCCCAATTTCTAGATATTTATTCTTGCCAATAACAGCCTGTTCTTTTTCTTCATGGCCACTGGTCAAAATATATAATGATATATTTATTGGGGGGCATATCATTTCACATCCTTCTTTCCCAGTACACTATAAATTCTATGCAGTCATAGGCCAAGATGTTTTTATTTCCCACAGATAGCCACTGCCCACCACAGTACCCAGCTTCACAGGATATAGTCAAATATTCTGCAGGGATGTATTTTAATTTCCTCATCATCTATAACAGGATGATCATATGACCCAGTTTGCTCAACACAGTCCTTAATTGCTCCTATTGCCCTCACATAATGATTGATAATGTCTCACTTTTACTCTCCTGGGCTCTATGACAAGTAATATAGTCAACTTATCTATAAGGAAGCTAGGATGCAGAGAAATTAAATCTGTGCTCATCATCCAGATAGTTATGTTCTTTAATGTCATCACAAACACAGAATTAACCAATACCAAACTATTGATCCTAAGGAAACAAAAGAGCCAGGTCCCAGTGAGAATAAGGATACAGCATTTTTGTCAGCTGATCAACACATAACCTTATTTTCTGAGTTTCTATGTAAAGATACCTTATTCAATATATTTTGTTGAACTCATGGCCAAGGGCACTGTAACTCATGCTTGCATAACGCACGTAGTTTCTCACTGACTTCTCGCACTTGGGAACACTAGACAGCTCTCCAACACCACGCTTGGGGCCATTTTAAAGGCTGAAATTGTCAACAAAAGGCACAACAATGTGAAAAATGTAGCATTAAAGAACACACGTTCACCATATGGGAGCTGAAACAAGACGCTACCTTGTTCAACCTCATCTGGGAACGTGCCCACTGGGAGATTCAAATTTTTCACCACCTCCTCATCTGCAAATAACCACAAAAGCACTGTGAGCAACAATTTGACAGTTATGAATAAATATTATTGGATGCTCTGTGGTGGCCACTGCACAGACCCGACTCCCGTGACTGACGCAAGTCATTCTACTTCGTACGCAATCATGTCTGACAAGCCAGATACAGCAGAGATTAAAAAAAAAAAAAAAAAAAAAAAAAAAAGTTCCAGAAGTTGAAATTGAAGTAGACAGAAAAATGCAAGAGAAAAATGCACGGCTGCCAGGTGTGTGACAGCACATGCCTGCATTCAGGGGGCTGAGGCAGGCGGGCAAGTTCAAGGTCTGCCTCAGCAACTTGGTGAGACCCTGTCTCAAACAGACTTTAAAAAATAAAAATTGGCTTCAACAGAAATGATCAAATAAAAGAATTAAGTAGGCAAATCACAGTGAGGTGTGTGCCAGCATTAGGCATCTCAATTCCACAAGCATGGCCTTCTTAGTGTACTTCTTTTAGGTGTTTAACTTTATAAGATGGAAAGAGGGTGAATCAATTTAAATGACTGTGCTGTCCCTTTCACATCAAAGAATCAAGATCTACTGACAAGGAAGACCACATCTGCCTTTCCTACCTGTCTATCAAGCTGACAGGCAAGGAAAAGAACTTGCAATTGGTAAAGGAAGTAACTGGGTAGGATGACCATAAAATCTAGAATGAAATCCAAGCTAATCCAAGGTGCCCTGCCATCTAATCAGAGTGCATTTTTTTAAATGATTTTCATTATTGGAATAGACAACTTTCAGAATGCAAATGAAAAACATTTAAAACCAGAAAAAGATACTAGCAAGGAATGGTATTCTCAATATACACCTGAAAATAGAGTGCAATTTGTCTAAGGTTCCACATCCACTGTTAACTGAGAACAGACCCCAGAAGACCTCCAACCTTACCACCTGTGTCCATTCATTAAACAGTATTATGAAGAAAAGAATCATCCCTTCTAAAACAACATACTATTACTCTACTTAGGTTGGTCATAATGACTAACCCCCCGCAACCAAACAAATTACCAGCTTACTAAAGTTCTACAAGAAGTACAGAGCTTGAGAAGCAAACTTCATGAAGGAAACAAAGGTCTGTATAAAAATAGGCAGTAATCTACCCTGCACTTCTGAAGAAGTAAACTACAGTAACTAGCCACTACCTTTGCTGTGATTTGAATGTGTTGGAAACTTAATCCTTTGTGCAACAGCGTTGGGAGGTGGGGCCTAATGGGAGATGTTTAGGTCACAAGGGCTCCACCCTCATGAATGCTGATTATAAAAGAACCTAAGGTTTTCAGTTCAGTAACTTGCTTTCTTTTGCCCGTAGACGCAGAGAAAATCTTTGACCATTTTTGTCACTCAGGAATGCCCTTCTAAAGTGAATTTCTTACTTCCCAGTAAATTTTTATTTGTTCTTTCGAAGCACATTCAGTAACAAGAGTTGGGACACCCCTGCAATCTTATGACTAGTATGAATAAAATATTTTAAATTACATTAGCTTTCTCTAAGAATTGAGTGAGTCATGCATTAGAAAGTCACTTCTTATGATCCACTTGATTCTAACTAGCCCTTTCAGCATGTCAGGAGTCGTACTGTTCTATGGATAGAAGATCATGCTTGAAATATTGTTAGCTGCCTGATATAATAAGTTGAAGATAATTTCAGAAACACTTGCCTTTCTTTTAAATAGCAAAGTTTCCTTCCTACTGTTGAGTAACCACTAGTCTAGAGGCAGTTCTGAAATTTTGGAGAAAATAAAACGTTCTCTCCTGAACTCAATTTAGAGTTGATAATTTAAAATAATTTCAGACTTATATAAAAGTTTCAAGATAAATGTGAAGTATATCCCTTCACCTAGTTTTCTTAAATAGTAATATTTTATCACAGTAGCTTTATCTCTTTTACTTATCAGAATAGCTTTATCTTTGTTTTATATATATATATATATATATATATATATATATATTTTTTTTTTTTTTTTTTTTTTTTTTTTTTTTTTTCCTGGGCCAGACACATGCCTGTAATCCCTTTCTGAACTCAGAAGGAGTTCAGAGTAAGCCACACCAGTCTGGCATAAAAATTAATTTGAGTTGAAGGCAATTAAAAAAAAAATAGACACAGGACAAGCTCTTGCCCCCATCCCTACTATCTGCCTGAAAGCAGAAAATAAATTCCCATTGTAAACGTGTCTCTCACCTTCCCAAACCAGGAAGAAGATAACAACCTGACCACCTGAGATGAGACGGCATGGAGATGGACCTGCCCAATAAGGCCTCACTAAATCAACTCTGAGTTTCCTGCAATAGCCCCATATATCTACCTTCCCATAGCCCACCACCTTTGGAAGCCCAATACCCTTCCCCTTTGTCTTGTCACCTCGCTACAAATTTATGGTTATGTTCTCTGTGAAGTCCACGTTCTAATCACCCTTCAGAGTTACCCATCCCTGAATTTCCTATACGCACCCACAGGCATGTTAATAAAGTGTTTTCTCCTATTCATCTGTCTTTTGCAGTCTAATTTGCAAGGCCCCAGAGAGAAAACCTAGGAAGGTAGAGCAAAAAGAATAGCTTTTCCTTCTTTAAAACAGTATACATAGAAGTTGCAGCTGTGTTTCACCTTGTCCTCTCAATACTACAATGTGTCTTTCTAAATATTAAAATCAAGACTTAAAACTGATAGTCTTATAAAATCTACCAGTCTTTTAATTTCACTAATTGTCCCAATAAAATTGATTATCATAAAAGAAACATGAATTTGTTCCCCTGGCCCAGGAGCCAACCCAGGATTACTTATGGCATTGAGCTGTTCCTTCTCCTTGACTCTTTTAGTCTAGGATAATTCTTCAGTTTGCTAGTTATTTATTTTTGCCTTTCACAACTTTATCATTTAAAAAAAATATTCTTAGTTACAGATGGACACAATACCTTTAATTTATTTGTATGTGGTGCTGAGGATCGAATCCAGTGCCTCTCATGTGCTAGGTAAGGGCTCTACCAGTAGGCCACAACCCCAGCCCAACCTTATCAATTTTGAAGAGTATTGGAAAAAATCTACAGAAGCTAATCTGTAGAATGTCCCTCCATTTGGGTTGGGTTTATCTATCATCTCCTTACAGTGATTGAGGTTATGCATTTTTGGCAGAAGAATCATAGGAGCAATGTTCATGACTCACCTCAGGAGGCACATGTCATTGGTTTGTCTCATTAATAGAGATGTTAACTTGGAACACTTTGCTGGAGATTGAATGTGCCTGGTGAGTTCATGAAGTTTTACTTGTCATTTAAGTGACACGGCATTTGAGACAAAAATTTCAAAACATTTCACTAATGAGACCACTTACATAGTTCTCACTGCCTGCCTTGTTTTATTACATTTTTAGAGATTTTATTTTGGGTCATATTTATTTTATCCCTATTTAATCCTTCCTCTTATTATTGAGTATTATGTTTATAATAACATTATAAGTACAATTATTATTACGTTTCTAGCACTTTTCTTTCTGATATTTTTTATTTATTTATTTATTTATTTATTTATTTATTTTTTGTGTACTGAGTATTGAACCCAGGGGTGCTTAGTCACTGAGTCACATCCCCAGTCCTTTTTTATATTTTACTTATAGATAGGGTCTCACTGAGTTTCTAAGTGCCTCACTAAGTTGCCAAGGCTGGTTTTGAACTCATGATCCTCCTACCTTAGCCTCCCAAGTCTCTGGGATTACAGGCATGTATCACAGCACCCTGCATTTTTCCTTTTGCTCTTGTAGCATGTGTTACAGCAAAGAAGTCTGATCATGGATTACTTTAGGCAACATTTAAGAAGATGCAAGTTTTGGGTTTTCTTTGAGACATATAGGTCTTGATGGCTTCTATATTTCACTTGGTGTACAGAATATGTTGCATAGACAGTGTCTTCATACCAAGGAATCACACCTCCTTAGTAATATAGAGTATTACCTGTTTTGGTAACACAGACCAGAAACACATGAAATGATTAAGTTGTTAATATGCACATTTAATTACCTGGACTCAAACAAGATTAATGAGGTGACACAAGAGCAAATAAAAAGTGTAAGTCAGAAAAGACACAACATTTATAAACAAGAGTAAGCAAAATAATTAGAGGAAAGCTGGAAATTTTCTATTGGTTTATTTGCCAGGAAAACTCAAAATTCTAGATCTCCTCCAGCAGCTGTCTCAGAAATTTGACCCTGACAAATTACTTCTTCCATTCTGATCTGTAATCAAACTTGCAAAGGTTGCACACAGCAAGGACATGAATAAAAATGCACACAAACTTGCCTGAACTATTGACTCTGTTCCAACAACACTGCAAACATCACTTCTGCGAACAGACAAACTTATAGGACAAAGAGCAAAAGGTATATATTGCATACTTCACTTATTAGTTTTTAGCATAGTTTACACTGTTAGGGAATTATTTGGAAGATGTGGTTTAATATTTTGCCTACAGCACATATGTAAAACTCTTGCAGTTGTTCCTTGGACAGGACTTTAAAGTCTACCCCTAGCTGATGTCTTTGATTCTACTCTTGCCCACGGTAGTCGATTCTTCAGTGAGCTATTTAAAACATAAATCAGATCATGTCACTTCCTGCGCAAAACATTCAGACCCATCCCATCACATTTAGAAGAACATTCAAAGCTCTGCAGGTGGCTGGCCTCTGTGGTCAAGCCTTGGACCCTCTCTGCACCTCATCCTCCTGCTGTTCCCTGGCGCACCAAGCACACAGATGTTTCTCTGCCTGGAACATTCTCCCTAAATGCCCAGTGGCTCTCTGTCTGCCTTCACTCAGGTTTGCATTAACCTGATAACTCCCAGGGGAAGGGGGCCTTGATCCCCCACTCCAATGGGGCTTCCTGTCCTAACCTGCTTAATCGTCTCTATGGTACTTCTCAAAATTAGAAATGAATTTGTTTACTTGTTTGTTACTCAGAATTTGTTACTTGTTTGTTTTCTGGATCACCTACTAGGAAAAAAGGTTCATGCCAGCATGAGTGTTTGGTTCCCCATTGGCTCCCCAGTGCCTAGAGGAGGACCTGGCATGTATCGACACATAGGAAACACTGTTGATCGAGTAACTGAACAAATGCCTGCCTTTCCTCACAGCAAAACACATGCACACTCACATGCACACACACAGAATATGGGGCTGGGAGCAATTCTGTCCTTGCAACAGAAAGCCCATAGAGCTATGGAAACTATCCATGCCCTAGAGGAGCCAATCATGGTGCTGAGTGCTCTTCAGCCAACTATGATTCACTGAGGAGCCAAAATGGCATGTAAAGGGCTGAGCTACCTATTAATTTAAGATTTAGGTCCCATTTCACTCTGAGGGTACCTTGGCATCTTTCAGAGGCTCTGCTTAAGCCTCCTGCTCTTCTCCTGGAATGACTTCATGTACAAAGGAAACGCCTGCAGTCCACGAAGGCTTGTGCCTTTCTCCTGGCCCCTTTCTTGTAGTTCCTTGGCTTAGGGCGGCACAACTGCAGTCTTCACAGGTGTCCTCCCCATGTGTGCTTCTGTCTTTAAATTTCCCCTTTTTATAAGGCCACCGGTCTTACTAGATTAGAGTCCACCCTGCTCCATTACATTGTCTTCTTAAGTAATTACACATAAAGTCACATTCTGAAGTTCTAGACTTAGACTACAACATATCTTTTTGATTTAATTTAATTGTATTGGTTCTTCTTAGTTATATATGACAATAGAATCTATTTCGATAAAATGATATAAGTACACTATACATCTTATTCTAATTAGGATCCCATTCTTGTGGGTGGGCATGATGGTGGTAATATCATAAGTGTACAAAGGAAAATTATGTTAGATTTATTCTTTGGTCTTTCCTATTCCTATTCCTGCTCTCTTCCTTTCATTCCCCTTTGTCCAATCTACTGAACTTCTCTTCTTCCCCTCCCCACATTTATTGTGGTTTAGCTTCCACATATCAGCGAAAACATTTGAAAGGGTATATTACTCAGGCCATAAAGGAGAATGACTTTATGACGTTTTCCAGTAAATGGATGAATCTGGAGAATATCATGCTAAGTGAAATAAGCCAATCCTAAAAAACCAATGTATCTTTTTTGAGGGAGAAATAAAACAACCCAGAACAGGCAGGCAGAGACAAAGCTTGAGGTCATGGTCCCAAAGTACATACCTAAGAATATATTCCCTTGGGAAGGGAAACATCTCCTCTAATTATTGCCCTAAAAAGTCAGGGTACACTTGCATATAGTAATAGCTGAGCAAAGTCCTTCAGAAAAGTCATCTGTACAGCCTGCTTATCCTAATGCCTCTCAAATTTACTTCACTATTGTACCCTTTAAGTACTACATGTATCAACAAGTTTGGGGAACACACCTTGGGAAACACTGTCTCAAAGTGTAGGGCTGGGGATGTAGCTCAGTGGTAGGGTGCATGTAGGTTCTATCCACAGCATCACAAAAGAGAAAAAATATTTTCATAGTATGAGAAGAGCCATGAGCATGGGGACAGATGTATGAAAGCAACACATCAGGGTGTAGGTACCAGTCACCACCCCTAGGGAGTCAGCAGTCTGACACGGAGATGATCGGTCTCTCCTTGAACAAACACTTATAGACACTCAAAACAAAAGGTCATTTATTGTGACCAAAAAAATAGCACATTTTTACAGTGTTGTAATGAAAAATCCTGACTTTGGGTTGTCATTTATCTGTTTTCTGGTGCTTGGGCCTTGCACATGTGAAACACATCATTCACCACTGAGCTACATCTCCAACCCAAATCCTGACTTCTTCTTTTTTAGTTGTAGATGAACATAATACCTTTATTTTGTTTATTTATTTTTATGTGGTGCTGAGGATGAAACCCAGTGCCTCACACGTGCTAGGCGAGCGTTCTACCACTGAGCCACAATCCCAGACCCCCCAAATCCTGACTTTTGATGCACAGTTTATATAGCTGACTTTTGAAAATATTAGAATTCATGTGCCATCACATGAAGGACACCAAAGAAGGACATTTCAGCCCTCTGGGAAACTGAGACGGGGAAAGGAATGCAGAATTATAATTTGGGGCAGGGCATGTTGTGGCTGGAGAAACCAAATGTCATCCTGGCTCTCTACCAGTATCAAGCTATTGCCTAGAACTAAACAGAAGCTGGAGAAAGTGACCTTGGCCTTCTTCACCCCCGTCACCCATCAGGAATGTACTCACTGGGTACATGACATGGTACATGCTGTACAGAAGGGACCCTGCAGCACACTGCTGCACCTGTTAACACGAAATGCATTCCAAATTCCAACAAAAGCTTTGGGAAAGGATATTTACATAGCACATACAATGATCCGACATGCATTTCAGAAGCGTGTCTTCTAAAAATAAAACCACGTAATTTACATGAGTTTAGAGCAGGACTTCCTCAAACAGTCCCCTGAACACAGGGCAACGGTGGGTCATTTCAATACTGAGTGGCTTACGTTTTCAGGTTTTCTCTTTTGAATAAACTAGATTTTCTTTTTTAAACTTTAATTCAAGGAAAGAAATTACAATGCAACCCCAAAGCAGTACTTTCTGCAGCAGCAAATTAGAAAGGGCTAATTTGTGGGCAGGACTGTGCCCTGTTATCTGTACCTTGTCACTTTAATTTAGCACAACCCAAACCCAGCAATTCCGTTCATTTTTACTTCTCCACATAGCAGAATTTTGCCTTCACACTGAGTTTCAAAGAGTCCAAAATAAAACCAGCCCACATTAAGCAAAACAGCCACATAAAACCTTTCCTTTATGTATGGGGAAAAAGACTTTCGAAGTTCAAAAGCAGAACTTAAAAAAAAAAAAAAAAAAAAAAAGCACTAAGCAGTCTTGGTAATGTTTTAAAGGATCTATTTTAAAACATCGAGACTTTTCCCCCCTTCATTGTGCTGATGTGCACACGTATATTTCCTCCAATAGAACAATGTGGCTGTTACTTGAAATCTTTGTACTTTAATGTACTGATAACACATCTCAAGTATGCAAGAGTCTCCAAGTCATGAATTGTCAAATTGGAAGACAGACTTTCCATCTTGCCATCTTGTGAAGCAGTAAAAGGCACAAAATGACAGCTTGGGTTCAGAAAGGGGGACACATGAGTTTTCAGATCCCAATATCCAGCCCTTACAATCAGGAATCCAGCTATCCTTCAGCCATAGGAAATAGGCCGTCAAGACTGTAGCAAAGCAAATGCTTCCACCTCCGTTATGAGTGTGCATAAAGCATGAAGCACAGGCATCTCCCAGATTATTTATTAATTCTCTAGCACATACTACTCTCATTAGGGAGAACTGCTCTTTGAATCAAAAATCAATCACCATAAACAGTCTTGCAGGTGTTACCCAACTTCCCAAATCTCATAGCCTTCCCCCTCCCACCTGCTAGTCTCAGCTTTTGAAATTCAGAGCAGATTCTCCAGCACTTTCATCTCCCAAGAAGCAAAGTCTTAAGTATCTATCACCTGCACTCTCATTCTGCAAATCATTGAGTTAGAAATATTAGTAACAGGGGATGGCTGTGTACAGCTCATCACAGCAGCAAGTTGTACAAATGCATCACAGACATGGAAAGGTAGACTTTTTAAGAACTCTAAAGGTAATTGGAATTCAGCACTTATGCCACCGCCATAAATCTGCACTTGCAGCTGTCACTGGGAGCCAAAAGTCAGCCCCTTGCCTGAGCCAGGACAGAAGCTCATTACAAGGAGCACTTCCTTCCCCAGCTGTCAGCTTCATGCCACTTGTGTGCAGAGTGATCAGTTTCACATCGAGCCCATGCGCCCTCGGCAGGGGGAACGCCTGGCATTGCTGAGGACAGCAGAACTCTTTCTGCAAGCAGGAAAATGTGACTGAGGGAGGCACAGTCCCAGGAGCACATCTCTCCTTACAGTCCGCCTTTTGTTTCTGACTCCCACACGCACACTGAGGACCCCTACTGCTTTGCATAGCACATGTTTCAGGTGAAATCTATTTCTAATCCTTTTCCCTGGTGCACAGAGTTTGGGGTTCATCACAGTCCAGGGCTCAATCAAGTAGTTGTCAAAGAGTAATGTGGAATCCAGAAACAGCTTACTATTTTCTTTCATTTGCAAATGAAAACCAGATCTCTGTTCTTTGAGCCTTGGGTGTGGTCACCTCCCCACACTCCAAGCTACTATTTCTGGACCCAGGTGCTGAGGGCCATAAACGCCTCAGAAGGAAGCACTTTTAGAAAAGAGGATGATCCAGTAAGGACAGCCTCAGGAGCCCAGGTGGCCAAGCCAGAACACCAGGTTGACCTGATGACCCTGAAGGTACTTTCTTCCAGGTCCCAAATGCATAGGTGATCAAAGAAAGTGAACTTCTCCTTTAGTTCAAAGTCAACAGTACAGAAATGCCAAATCAGGCACATTCTGGAACAGGAATGGTTATTTATAAAGGCCTTGTAATGGTATGACAAAGGATAGAACAAAATATAAAATTACATTAAACTGAGGACCCTTAAGTTGGGCCAGTGTGAGCCACTCTGTATGAGATACTTCCTTTCTAAAAATCCTTAGTGTATAGGACATAGGCTAGATAAAGCTCATGTTCTTTCTCACTCACAGATCACTCATAGACCCTCCTGACTGGTCTCTAGCCATACAGAGCCCCCAGCTATAGATCAACTCACAGGTCAGGTTTCTTATCCGCCTGCACCTCTTCAAACTAAGCTCTAGCACTCAAGTCCCCATGGAACACTTGTCAGAGAACAAATGGATTTTATATGAAGAGCCACAGGTTACAGGGCTAAGTGCCCAGAGGGACTAACAGAGGAGCTATGATCACCTGTGCAAGAAAAACAGGAATTCCAGGGGAGGGTGGGGTGAGGTGAAGGAAGCTATCTCACCCCTGAGAGAACACTCAGGTGTAGTGGGAAAATTGTAATCTCCACACACATGCAACAGCCTGAATGGACTTTGTACCAAGAAACTGAAGAACTTTGGTTTACAGCAGGGAGGCACACTATTCTCAAAGACAAATATACCTATCTTTTACTTCTAAAAGAAAAGTCTGCAACCCTGGGAAGTTAAAGAACTCTAGAGATAGCAAAATATTCCAAGTTAGTAAGCTTTAAAAAAAAAAAAAAAAAAAAAATTGTTCCTTTTTCAGGGCTTCGGACGTTTAAAAAAATAAACAGAAAGAGGGAAGTTGCTACTTCAGAGTCAAATATGCCCCTCACCAAAGTTCCCACATGACCAGTGGTCTCTGAGGTGGTACAGGGTGGCAAGGAAAATCTCTAAGGAACCCAAATCAGGCGGTATTTGCCTCTGAGAGTTAACAGATAAAATCAGAACAGAAATAGCCAAAGCAGACTCAAAAACAGGCAAATATGTTCAAGAGTCCATGGGGCTCCACAGTCACCAGAACTTGGTAACAATCTAGCTGAGACTATTTACCATATGTAGAGAAAGAAAACATCAGTCAGAATCAGAGAGGTGGCCAAGCGTGAAAGCAGACAAAAATTGGAGCCTGCTGGGTCACCCCACTCTGTCCAATGAAGGGTGAGCACCAGTACCATCCAGCTCACGTCTCCACACCCCACTGCCAAGTGAGGACTCCATGCAGAGTAGAGGAATCAGGATGTCCTGGCTAGATGCCTCTGGACCTTCTGAGCACACTGGCCAACTCCTCTCCTCTCTTGCTGCGAGTCCATGTTTACCAACCACTCTCCAGATTACTATTCAGTTTCCCTTGAAGTTTGCCTACAGGGAAGAAATCTGCTAGTCAAAGAATGCCAGCGGCCTTGATTACATTTCTCACAGTAAATCATCAATCTGGCATCTTGCTTCCTAGGTGATAACTGCACCTGCCTCTGGGAGAAGGCCCTGCTCTCCTGGAGCAGTAGTTCTCTTTTCTGAACCTGTTTACACGTAAAGCCACCTGCTGAGGGTTACCAAGACAGGATGAAGGGTTGTTTGTTTGTTTGGGGCAGGTGGTGGGGGCAGTACTGGGGATCGAACTCAGGGGCACTCAACCACTGAGCCACATCCCCAGCCCTATTTTGTATCTTATTTAGAGACAGGGTCTCATTGAGTTGCTTAGTGCCTCACATTTACTAAGGCTGGCTTTGAACTCCTCCTGCCTCAGTCTTCCAAGCCACTGGGATTACAGGCGTGCACCACCATGCCCAGCAGGATGAAGGGATTTTTATGGCCAGGCCCCTCAGTCATCAGTCCTCCACCCTCAATTCACCCCAAGGTCTACCAAGGTACCACCTGTGCGCATTCCACCAGTGCATGTGGAAAACATATCACCTGGAAAATTTGTCCATGGGGAAAAGTCCAAGCATGTTGGCTGATTAGTTTTATTTTTCAAAAAAATTATTTTGCAACAATCTCAACTTTACAAAAAATAATATAAACATATGTATACATATACATATACATATATTTATGAATATGTATATGTATCATTGCTATAGTACAAAGAACCTCCATTCTTCCTGGACCAAATGAGAGTAACTTGCCAACCCAATGCTCCACCACCCACTGATACTTCAATGCATGTTTCCTCCATAACCACAACACAATCATCTAAATCAACATTTAATGCATATTACATTTGCTCCACAGATATCATGCAAATTTCACCAAATGTCCTAATAATATGCTTTATAGCAAAAGGATCCAGTTTAGATCCACACAGATCTTAGCTATTCTGTCTCTTTAGTCCCTTTAATTCGAAAACACTTCCCTCAGTCTTCCCTTGATCTTTCTGACCTTGATACTTATGAAGATTACAGGCTGGCTTTTGAGTACAATGTCCCTCAATTTGATTTGTCCAATGTTTCCTCTGATTCCATTCAGATTATGCATTTTGAGCAGGAATATCACAGAAAGACAGAAGCTGCAAACTTCTTCTTGCAAGCCATCAAATGGTGCCGAATTTTGATTTGTCCCGTTGCTGATACTGTTCACTTGTTCCCCAGCTTGTTTTTTATGTTCAGATCCAAGCTCACAAAGATTACCCTGCCTACCCTAAGGTCAGGCTGAACAAGGATGACCTTGGGCATATCTTGGTCTGCACCTTCTCTACCTTCTGTGGTGCCTATGTTCTGTTTCTTCCTTGGAGGGAACTGGTCTGATGGCAATGGTAGTTGATTTACAGAGATGGGATAAAGTGGTGGGAAGGGAAGAAGACAGGGATATGCTTTATGGACAAAACAGAAGCAAGCAGCATTCACACTTGCATGCAATAAAGGTTCCTTTTCAATCACTCATTTATTCATGCTACAAACATTTCTAGGGAGCTTCTTCCTCTTAGATACAGGAATATTAATATATATTGGGCAATGCCCTGTCCTCAAAGAGAGCATGATCTCTTACAGAAGTATTGTGCCTACACTGATGTGGGACGGTGTTCAGAAGGGGATGCTTGACCTAGGCAGCACAAGTTGGGAAGGAAGCAGTCCAGCACAAGACATAGCTTAATTCAAGCTGGCTTCTCCAGGAACCTGAAATAGATGAAAATAGGACTCTAAGTCAGAGCGTGAGCAAAAGGGAGCTGCAAGAGAGGCAATCTCTTGTCTCCACAGAGACTGAGCTGTGGATGCCCAGCAAGAGTGTATACCTCATCCATACACCATGGGAACCACTGAAGGGTTCAAAGTCATGTGGGTGGATCATATAGACATGTTTAAAACAACCTGAGGAACCCTTGCAAAAGGAGAAGAGAGAAGATCAGAAAGAAAGTGAGGTACACGAGGATACCTGCAAGGAGACAGCTGCTGTGTCTTCCAGACCAGAGGCTAATGGAGGTTAATTTAAGGCAGGAACAGTGTAGAGGAAAGATTGTGGAGAAACACAGGATCCATGGGATATTGTAGGGCTGTGAGAAGTGGAGGGGAGGGAAGCCTCAGAAAAATCTAGAAGAATCTAGAAGGCTCCTGGATCCAGTGCATGGTGGTGGGGTACATTTGACCTGGATAAGAAGAGAAGATGCTATTGGTAACTCAGCATTTCTAGCTATAAAACCAATTTTCTAATCTCTTAAATGTGGACCCTTGTGCATTTATACTCATCCTGATTACTAGAATGTTTCTCAGACAAAATTTGCAGCTATGGGTGGGTATCATGACATGCTGGGTTTCATTCCCAGTATTTTAATTACATTTGTGTTCTCAGTGTTACATACTATAGTAATTATTGTGGGTAGAGCTGGGAGCAGTTTTACAGCATTGAAGAGAAAAAGAGAGAACTGTATTTTAAGACTTGTTCATCCTTACCTCTCCCCCAACCATCTACCATTTACACCTACCTCCTTAATCATTTCCAGTAATGCTGGAGTTGGAGCAGCCTATTGTTGACTTAATTTTATAGCACATCCCTCATATATTTACTTTCCAGTAAAGTAAATTATAATCAACTTCATTTTCAAAACTTCAAGAGATCCTTGGGGGGGCATAAAAACTGAAAACGCTCGAGGGTGCTAAAAAGCTAACCTTAGAGACTGTTCATATTTTCATTATGTTTATATATTGGAAGATGAAAACCCAATATTTGGTCAGAGTCTAGAAGCAATGATGGCTCTTCTCCTCCTCTCCCATCATTGCATTTATTTTGCTATTGTGAAGCCAGCAACTCTATTACTTCTTATTTAAAACTACTTCTCTCTATATATTCAATAAGTAAAATTCAATTCTGAGACAGGTGATGGGGATTTTCTAAGTAAAATTTGTGTGATGCTACAATGAATAAAAACAACTGCACAGTCATTTGCATACTCTATTTCTTACTCATAGGGAGAAAAATGCAATAGTATCATAATTGTTTCACAGGCAATCTCAGTCTTTCTTCTTGTACTTACTTCTTCCTTTTATTTTTTATTAACCTACATTTTTTGTGTACCTCACTGAATCACTCACTCTCAGGTGCACATTATCCTTTGAGAGAATCACATTTTTTCATGGTGATATGGCAAAGTGTGATCAACAATGGGCCTTGATTCAGGTGAACTTGGGCCACCAGGCACCTCCATGGTACTGACTATCCAACCTATGTCAAGTCACTTGAATATGTCTAAGCTTCTTTTCTCCTTAAGTACACAGGAGACAATCATAAGCCCACCTGAGAGAATTTACTTGAAGATTAAGCCACAGAATGCATGTGAAAGCCTCAAACTGTGTGTCTAGGGTAATTTTTAAAAGTTAAATGATGAAACAAGATTGCCGAAGTAGATTTGAATCTGGTCAGTGCCCTAGATGGCATTAAAATTTTACTTTGAGGCCGAATGTTTTCTCTGAAAAGTAGATGATGATACATAATCAGGGTGGGGGGAGAAATAAGGGGAAAATGGAGGAACATTGGATTGTGTAGAGGAAAATGAGAGGTGGGGAAGGGGTCGGGGGAAGGAAAGAAAATGGAATGAGATAAACATCATTACCCTATGTACATGTATGATTCACAAACGATGTGACTCTACATTGTGTACAACCAAAGAAATGAAAAGTTGTACCCCATTTGTGTACACAGAATAAAAAAGTAAAATAAAATTTTTTAAAAAATTTTACTTCGAGGATTATCTTTTCTAATGGACAACATAAATTGTATCACTATCACACAAGAATTCTTTGCATCACTATCCATTTTCATTGATAGCCATTTTTCCTTATAAACTTATAAAATATACTAAATCAAAGAAAAACAAAGAAAGTTACATATCACAGAGAATTAGGTAATCTTGGGGGTGGGGGTCAATAATCTAATACAACATTGAAGGAACATGCTGTTGTTCTTTTGTCTATATGCCTATTTCCAAGTGTTATGTGTACACAATTTCCTTTTGTATTAGAATATTGCCATATTTAATAAATGTTAGCTAGAAATTAATGATTTAGAGAATGTCATATGTGAAATACCATAAGATTCAAGCAAAGGAGTAATAAGAGGAAAATCATAGTAATCAAATGCTTCCACTAAGGAAGAAAAATGGGTAAAATTCAATATGACTATGTCATTTCATGAGAATTATTTGTCTATATCTGATAGCTAAACTCAAAGAAAACAGACTAGTATAGACTGAATAGGAATTTTTTCTCAGAAAGTGACAAACTGGTTGAATTTAGACTCAGTCACAGTTATAAACGCTAATGAACAAGCTACCATGTCTGCACAATATATATCAATTGAATATTATGTAATTACTTGACTTACATATGAAGACAAGAAACAACATAATACCCATGAGAAATCTGAAATACTTGTGGTCTGCCCTATTATACTTTCTTAATCTCATTTGTCCTTTCTCTTTCCACTCTCAAGAATAACAGCACTTAAAATATCCCATATTCAAAATAGAAAGATTCAGCATATTGTAGTGTTGCAGCCACATCAATGTTTATAGCAGCTCAATTCACAATAGCAAAACTATGCAACCAACCTAGGTGCCCTTCAACAGATGAATGGATAAAGAAAATGTTGTGTACACACACAACAGAATATTCTCAGCCATAAAGAAGAATGAAATTATGACATTTGCAGGTAAATGGATGGACCTGGAGACTATCATGCTAAGTGAAATAAGCCCATCTCAAAAAACCAAAGGCCAAATGTCCTCTCTGACATGCAGATGCGGGGTGGGGGGGCAGAAAAGAAGAAGTTCATGGGATCAGACAAAGGGGAATGAAGGGAAGAGAGAGGGTATGGGGATAGGAAGGCAGAATGAATGGGACCTAACTTTTCTATGTTCATCTATGAATACATGACCAGTGACACTCCACATCATGTACAACCACAGGAATGGCAAGTTATGGTCCATGTATATATGATATGTCAAAATATACTCTACTGTCTTGTATCTCTAAAAAGAAAAAAACAGGAAGATTCAGTTATCCAGGGTTTGAGAGAAAACTGATAGGTTTGAGTTCATCTTTGGACCACCTACATAGGAACATGTAGGGTAAAAGGAATGGTCATAGAAGGCATCCTTAAGACAGACCCATTCAGCATCATCCTGCACTAAGTGACATAGGCAGCATGTCTGTCTTCACAGCTGGCCTCATCCAGTGCCCTCACCACGATTTCCCTTTATCCGGCTCACACCACCTCTCTGAGCCTCCATGTTCTCATGATTAAGGCCAACAATGCACATTTCATCAGAACCATTGTGGGAATTAAATGAGCTCACATTTGCAGTCTCTAGCTCAGCACCTGTCAACTTAAGAGATACCAGTAAATATATACTACCCTTTCTGCCCCCCAGGGTTATTGGTTTTTATTAGTGTATAAATACATGAAAAAGCAGTACAGGGCTTTTTTTTTTTAATCTTTTTAGATGTTGGTAGACCTTTATTTTATTCATTTATTTATATGTGGTGCAGAGGATTGAAGCCAGTGCCTCACACATGCTAGGCAAATGCTCTACCACTGAGCCACAACCCCAGCCCTTGTAGGGCTTTTGAACTATATTCTGCATCACCTGGGAAGTAAAGTAGTTTTCCCCTTCCTATCCTTCAGGACTTTCAAGTTTCTTTATAATGAAAATTGAACCCACTTATCCTTTAAATGTAAACATTCAATGAATCACTACCTCTCTTTCTTCTGAAGCTTCACCATTTCACTTAAGAAACAGGATAAAGAAACTCAGGAACCAAAAATGGAATGATTCACCCACCTCATTCATCTGTTGGCTTTGTTTCTACTATTTTATTTACCTCCTGTCATTTGAATCCTGGACATTTGAAATAAAAGAAAATCTTTCAGTGGAAGGAAACCATGAGGCTACCATTTCCTTCTCTAACAAAGAAGGGACCAGAGGACATAGTTGCACCCAGGAATCCCTCTTGGAAAATGGAAAGAAGGACAACGTTAGCTGGAGCCCTCTGCCACAATCATGTGTCACTTAGTGATAAGGATCTGTTCCAAGAACATGGATCATTAAGTGATTCCTACTCAGGAGGCTGAGACAAAGTGTTGCTAGTTCAAGGTCAACCTGGGCAATTTAAAAAGACCCTGTCTCAAAATATAAAAGGGGACTGGGGGAGTAGTTCAGTGGTAGAGTACTAGCCTAGCATGTGTGCAGTCCTCCGTGCTCCATCCCCAGTGCCACACACACACACACACACACACACACAGCATTCGTAGGTGACTCTGTCACTGATCCTTTATTATAGAGTGCACTTACACAAACCTAGGTGCTATTGTTTGACCATTCAGTGTGACCTCTGGATGTGACCAGGAGACTCAGTAAACAGAAGATGACTGAGCAGCTAGCTCTGCATAACAGCTCACTACTCTATAATAAACTTTTCTTATAAAGTAGCAAGAGTACACTCTAATATAACAAAGTACAGGAAAACAAATACATAAACCAGTTAAACCTAGTCATTTACTATTATGATCAAGTATTATGTATTATACATAATCGTATATGCTACACTATTACACAACTGGCAGCACAGGAGGTTTGTTCACATAAGCATCACCCCAAACACATGAGAAAAGCATTGCACTGTGACCTTATGACAACTGCATGCTCTTAGGCAATAGGAATTTCTCAAGCTGCATTATCAACTTATGGGACCACTGTCACATATGCACTCCATCATTGACCTGCATGTCATAATGTGCCACTGCACTATACTTCTAGACTGGGTTGTCCACTAGATTTGATGAAGAGGTCTGCAACCTCCCTCAAAACCTCCCCAAAACCACAGAAAAACTTCTTTTGAAGCCCCCTATCCTGACAATTGAAACCCAGCTCCATGAACACGACAGCCTAGCACAACAAGGAACAGCATCCCACACGTGGCCTCTGCCTATTTACCAACCCCACGGGCTAAATGCCTACCAACCTGAGTAGTCCCTGGGACCCCCAGTCCCAAACCCCATCCTGCCTGTTGGCTGAAGGAAGAGCCTCAGTCTCCTGCTGAATTTTATTTTCCCCTTCAGGAACCACTTAGTCCAAGTGGTATTCCAGGCTCCGCGTCTCCCTGATCGGCCTCAATGTCATAACCCACCCAGACTCTGCCAAGAGCTGATGGGGGCTTTTTGTCTTTTGTTCAACTCACTCAACAAACTTTGGAAGAGAAGGAAAGAGAATGTGCAGCAATTCTTTCCTAGGATTGGCAGGGTAGGGAACAGGCAATTTACTAACTATCAATCTGAACTTTGTGGGCAAATTTTCAGTCAGTGAAACTGACAGTGCTGGAGAAACCACTGATTTTTGCATTCCACCAGAGTCCAAACTGCCACTCAGGAAGCCCTGTGCACAGCTACCCTGCACCAGGCTAGGTAATGCCTCTCCCTCAGCCGGATGCTGGCCCAGTGCAGGCAGAGAAGGCAAACCAAGTTCAGGCAGCCTCCTATCAGCAGGCTCCACATCCATGGATTCAACCAACTGCAGATCAAAAATATTCAGGAAAAAATTTGCATTTGTATTGAACAAAGACTTTTTCCCTTGTCATTATTCCTTACATGATGTAGTATAACCTCTATTCACAGTGTTTACATTGTATTAGTATTATAATTCTTCTAGAGATGATTTAAAGAATTCAGGAGGATGTGCACAGGTTATATGCAAACACCTCAGTCTACATGAGGCACTTGAGTATCCGAGGATCTTGCTTGCTACCAAGGAGGCTCCTGGAACCGATCCCCCAGAGATATCAAGGGATGGCTGTACTTGCATGATAGCCACCGTGCAACTGTGTAGAAAGGAGGAGAGGAGGGCCTTTTCAGCTTTTTGTTGGGAGACAAACATTCACCACCCTTCTGGATAATGCTTGATGTGCCAGCTATCACAGGAACAAGCTGAGCGACTATTTGGGTGGGGATTTTACAAATGTGCAGAGGTCAAAAACCCTCACCTGAAGTCGCCTGTGGCAACATTGTTTCAATATATTTAGGAGATCTTCAGATGCTCTAAAAGGGCCCCTATCTCTACAATTCTCAATCCTCAATTTGATGTGTCATAAAATGGGGATAATACTGGACTTCCCATTCCACATATCAGCATAAGTTATTTCCCCCAAAGTTGTCCTGAGGATTAAACAATTTCAGCCCTGTAAATCATTGGGCATGAAAATGTATTCCAAAATTTGCTAATTCTCGTCCCTTTGCATTTATGTGAAGAATGCCAATTAATTTCAGAGAGGCAGGGCTATTGATTCAGTGACAAAGCACACAGGTTTCTGGGGAGACTGTAGTTCCAGCTCTGCCACTGCTCAGCTACTTAATGTGGCACAGGTTTGACATGTCATTGTATTCCACTGCAAGATGGGAAAACTCTCACTTTGGGGTTGTGGTGTGCTCTCAATAAGACGGTATGTGCACACATAGGCCACCAGAGAGCATATGCTCACTTAGGACCGCAGTCCTTCAGCTGCAAACAGCAGAGTTCCTTTATTTAAAGACTGTGCCAGTAAGCCTGGAAAGCCAGCACGTCTCCAGGATCAGGGGGCTGGCTTAGAGTCAGTACATTCTCTATAAATCACAATGTGCTGTGTGAACCATCAAACCATTGGAATTATTAAAAAAAAAAAAAAAAAGCTTCCCCTACAGTAGACTCCCTTAGGAAGTACAGACCCAGTTTTTATTTTTTACTTTTGTTTTCATGTACTTACCTATTCTTCAAATTTCATAAATCACTTTAGGGCATAAATGCCAATTACAAAACATTTTAACCAAAAAATACTTTCAAAGTTCTCAGCATTTCTGCACAAATATGACAACAAATATACAATACCCATCTGAAAAGTTCACAGATTTCACATAAACACAAAGGGGAGATAGTAAAGGGCAGAAGAGATGGAAGGTCATCTCTTCCAAGGCTGCTGGAAGATATTTGATGCTGTGTTTGAAGAGACCAGGCAAGATCAAGCCCTAGATGTTTCAGGAGCAACACACAAACCACTGACCACCTTCTTATCTCCCCCTTCCAGGCCATCTCCTTATCAAGGAAGAACTCAGATTTAAACCACTTTAAAAATGGCAGAGAATACCCTCCTTCTTTAGCACAAAAGACAAAACCAATATTCTTTCAGTCTGGGCTCAACATGGGCAAAGTTTTCAGGGCAAAACTCCTAAGGATTTTATAAGGACTAAGGAGGAGGCTAATAGTCCTGATTCCCCCTCATCCAGAAGTTTGACTCAGAGTTGAAAGAGACATCCCACCTCTAATCTCCAGCCTTTAGTGGGAGCTACAGAGTCCTTCTTCGAAGGAAGTTCTCCATGAGCCCTCAGGGGTGAGGAACTGGGGGTGAGGGTGGGTGTCCAGGAAGAAGAGGGAAGCCAGAGTCCGCTCGCTGTACCCCGTCCACCCTCCCTGTAGGGACCTTTAGCCTCATGTCTGAAACTTGAGCTTAGAGGTCTCCACAAAACACAATTCAAAAGGACTGAATAACCCAGCCCATCCACATATCACAGATGAAATAAGGACATAGGGATGATGGGGCTCCAGACACACTACCCCAAAATATGCCACAGCAGAAGCAGGAAGGCCACTCTCAACCTTCCCCACACCCTTTCTCCCCTGAGATGGTTAAAAACCCAGGAAGGATTTTCTGACCCTCCCTGAAGCAGGTCATAAGAACTGTCTGGAGAGGTGTCCTCCCTGTATCCAGAGGAAAGGAGCAGAAGTCACAGTGGTAACAAGAAGAATCTAAGCAAACAGGCCTTGTTGAGCTTCTCAGTTTATGACCAGTTCGCAGGACCCCTGTCATCAATCATGGCTCTCCGTGACTATCAAACCTACACATAAAAATAAACAGGTTTCCTGCATCTTCAAGAGGCTCCTGTGCCACACAAAACTTATTTTAAATAAGTATGTATATTTTCTACTAATTTGTGTTTTGTTATATGGGCCTCAAACATCTCCTAAAAGGCCCATATTCAGGCTTGGTCCCCAGCATGGCACTACTGGGAGGTGGTGAAAACCTTAAGAGGCAAGAGGCAAGACCTTGTAGATGGAGGTTACATCACTGCAGGCATGCCTTTGGAGGGGATTTGGGGAAACTGTTTTGTTTCTGGTTTTTTTGTTTTTGTTTTTGTTTTTGTTTTTGTTTTTTCCTCTGTTTCTCTCTCTCTCTCTCTCTCTCTCTCTCTCTCTCTCTCTCTCTCTCTCTCTCTGTCTGCCTAGCTACCATGAGGTGAGCATATTGCTCCACCATAAGCTTACCACCTTGACACACTGCCTCACCACAGGTCTAAAAGCAATGTGATCAACTGAACATGGACCCAAACACTCAAAACTATGAACCAAATAAATCTTTTCACTGTTTAAGCTTATAATGCCAACTATTTTGTTATAGTAACAGAAAGTTAATGCAGCCTTATAGGAAGAAACTATAAGTGGATATTAGAAAGACTCAACCAAACTATTTTCAGGTCTCTACACAGTTAGAGTGACTCCAGGGCCTATTTGAAGCCAATAAGACATCAGAGGATATCTGCTGGTGGTTTCTGAGAGAGCTTCCACTTTTCTGATAAAAGGGACAAAGTGAGAACAGAGCTGCTAGCATTTCCCCTTCCTCTTTCTTCTTGTTAAGTGTGTGGGGGAAATGATGCCTGGAGCTGCAGCAGGCATCGTTAGAGTCTCTGAAGTACAAGCAAAAGACACAAGGCCAGCATACTTCGGATGGGGAAATAGGAGAGAAAGAGTTTGGGTCCTTGATGGAATCCTTTAGTTAATGAATCTTAAGCCATAATGTACTTGACTTCTGGTTAACAATTAACATCCTCAGACTAACAGACACTATTAGGTCTTTGCTACTGTATCTCACCTGGTGCAACACACATCTCTGGATATTTCAGAATCATGATGCTACACTTTAAGTAGGACCCACATTTTTTCCACAGATTACATCTAAGTTCCGTTCCACATTAAGTATGCAGAAAATTTTAAAGTAAGGGGGAATACACCCTTACCCAACAGTCTGGCACCTTCTTTTACAGCTAAAAACAGTCTTACCATACAAATCCAGCAATTGTGCCCCTAGGTATTTACCCAAATGAGTTGAAAATGTATGTCTGCACAAAAACCATACCCAAATATATCCTTATTCATAACTGCCCCAAACTGGAAGCAACCAAGATATCCTTCAATAGGCAAAAGATGAACAAACTATGGTTGATGTACAATGGACTACTAGCAATAAAAAAGAAATAAGTTATTAGGCCACAAAGAGACATGAATGAAACTTAAATGTATAGTTTTAAGTGAAGAAGCCAGTCCGAAAGGTACATTACAGTATGATTCTGATTATTTGGCATTCTAGAAAAGGCAAAAGTATAGACAGCAGTATTTTAAAAAAGCGGTGTGGGGGGATACTTGGAGGACAGGAGATAGGTTTGGAGGACAGACAAAGGGAAGGGGACATTCAGGTAGCCCAGAGGGTGTTTCAGGCAGTGAACGTATTCTGTATGATGCTGTCATGATGGATCCATGACATTGCACAATTGGTGAAACCCACTGAATATACAACACAAAAAGTGGACCTTAATGTCAACCTATGGACACAAATCAACAATAATATATCAAAACGAGTGTACTAATTATAACAAGTGCACCACACTAATGCAGGATGAGGATGATAATCAGGAAAACCCTGTGTGGAAAGGGGACATATAATTGTAACTCTCTGGGCCATCAACTCAATTATTCAGTAATTCTAAAATGTGCCGAAACACAAAATCTATACATAGAAAAACACTGTAAAAGGAGATGATGGGGGCAATTCCTAAAATGACAATAGTTTTTTTCTCAAATAAGTTCAGAAAGTAATTCAATTTAGTGAGTTGCCGGGAAGGGTTGGGCCAACTCGTCCACCTCTGCTGGGCCAGACCCGCCATCAGTACCTGCCCACTCATTCTCGCTCCCTGCCACTCGCCCAGCTTGCCAGTGCTTCCCCAGGGTTCCATGTTATTTTTACCTCTGATAATGACATCCCTGGCAAGGAAAATATCCTTTAGATGCTTCTTTATGTTTCTGGAAGTAACAACCTGGTAAATAATGAATTCCCTGGGCCCTGGGGCTGTTTCCACAAAGGATCTCATAACCAAGACATTGTTAAGGACTCCCCACCTGCAAGGCCCAGGTGCTCATAAGTACTGGCTCCGCCTCTGCTGTGCATCTATAGCAAGGTTTAAAACCTCAGTACCAAAAGAAGGTTTGCTGAATTTTTTTTTTTTTTTTTTTTTTTTTTTTTTTGCCATAAATTTCTTTGGATTTTGGAAAGCTGGTTTAAAATTCGAGTTCTAAACTGATTTCAGTGGTAGCTGGGTAATTATTACTTGATAAAAATAAAAGTAGTTTAAAAAAAACAGCTATTATTTGGCTGTCATCTCTTCCCCTCTTTCTTTTATTTTTTTGTTTCTCTTTTATATTTTTCTGAGTAAAATGCTAATGGCTATGCCCAGTAGTCCTCACGAAAGCGTGGACTTCATGGAATTTGCCGGAAGAAGGCATTTGCTGAGCAAGCATTCCCTGGAGAGAAGTCACTGTGGCCAGATCAATGAAGCCTTGGTAATGGAGCCACCAGCTGGGCCACCGAAATGGTTTCGAGACAGCATAATTCTCAGTGATAATGAGATTTTATCTGAACAAATCATTCCCAAGAATGGGTCATGGGTATTTTCAATACCTGCAGTCTGTAAAGCAACAAAAATGAGTGACTCACAATTCCTCCCAAAGGTCAGGCTTTCCCATGCCTCCCAGGCCTTGTACACGCCTCTGCCTGGACTAGCCTCCCCGCCCAGACACACCCCCACCAGCCTCACCTCACTCCCATCCCAAGTCTGTCGCACCCACACACATTATTCAGGATACAGCAGGGAAGTTTGTCCCTGAATTTGGATGTTGCATCCGAATTCTCCAAACTGGTTATTCAGCTCTTCCTTTCTGCCCCAGACTGCCTGGTACCCATCTCCTCTCACAGTGACTACAGCATCTGTCTGCAGAGAGCTCGGAGGACAGGGCCTCTCTGTGACAGCACACTGTCTAAAGTGGGTCATCAACAGATGTCTACTCAATACACCATCACAGAAGAAATGAGCACACAAATGAACTCTATACCCATTCTGCGTGTGGTGGCTTTAGCATGCCTGCATGTGAAGTCTTTTTCAGCAAGAAATGTTTTTCAGCCTGACAAAACATTAACATGCTTCATGTGCCTCGTTTAGCACAAAAATAAGCCCACAAAGTTTAACTCTGGGGAACGCTTGCTTATCTGTAGTTATTCTTCCAAATCACAGAGAAACACAAAAGAAATGCAGGTCTTTTAAGTAAAACAAATACACTTGCAGGTTGCTTTAACCACACAAAAAATACCTGTGATGAGATAAAACGCACAGAATCACAAATGCTTGCCTGGCAGGCAACATGTTCCTTCATTTCACCTCTTTTTGCAACCACAAAGCAATTAAATTTGCATGTGGGCACGGGGCACTGAAATCAAGTGGGGCAGGTTTACTGGGACACAGGACATCAGGCTCTTTAATGGGAATTAGAGAGGCAGGAAGATAGGTTTATTGGTGTTGTGTCCTTTAAGATGCTGTCTGGCTGAATCAGAGCCCAGCCAATCCTCTTCCAATACTCCAGAAGCTTTACAAAGGAAACCAAGTGTCCTTCTAGTCTCAGGGGACATGGCACATGCTGCTCCACCCAAGAGGGTCAACCCAGCTGGCCCCAACAGCTGGCCTCTGGGAGGCTGACCTCACGAGAGTTGACCTCAGGAGCATCAGCCAAATAAAATGGGGAACCCAACCTAATAAGGAAAATGTCAACACTTCCTTTCCTTATCAGTAATTCCCAGTCCACTGCAGTTACAGGCTGAACCGGGAAATGAGGCTCAAGCTGCAGAGATGAGATACCAGTTGGCTTTAGGGGTATTTTCAAATTTCTCTGAGGATGCCATCTTTCACTCATTGCATCTTAGGATTCATTTCATCATTCATGCAAATGCTTGAATGCCCTCCCCAGTTTAGGCCCTGTTCAAACATAATCCAATTTACAAGAATGGTGAACAGCCATCTTTGTGGGGACGCTGGTGAAAAGCAATGGAGGAAGGGGAGAGGTCTTTCATCACTTTCTCTACTTGTAATTTCCCATGTGTGAAAGATTTCCATTTGGTGAGATACTGAATTCAATATGACAAAACGACCAAAGACACACAACAAGATTAAAAATAATATTCTTAGGAAAGAAAAATAAAAGTAATAAGGAAGTGAGAAAATAGTTTTTTTCTTTTTTCTGCATCTTTAAAATGTATTGTTGACTTGAAGATTTTAAGGGTCACTCCAAGTTGAAAACTTGAAGACTCACTCACAAGAAAATGTAAATTAAAACAATAAAATACCACATTCACCCTTCGGATGTGCAAAGATTAAAGAATTTAACTGACAATATCAAGCTTTAATAATAATATAGAGTAAATAGGACCATATATACTGGGGAGTATACATGAACATAGCCTTGTGGAGAACAATTTGGTAATTTATAATGAAGTTAAATAAATTCCATGGGGCTTTTTTTCAGTGTCCAGAATAATCACATACATGCTCGGGGTTACCTGCACAAAAATATTCACTGATGAATGATTTTTATAATAAAATTAGAAACAACTTACATGTCTATTTCATTTATAAAATTGAATTCACACAGTGTTAAGAGGACCCAATGCACTCACCGGCATTTCATTCGTATAACCAATACCTGAAATAAATCAACTTTTAAAGACAAAGGTTTTGCTTTGTCTCACAGTTTTAGAGGTGCTAGGCCATGGTTGGCTGGCCTACTGCTTTGGGGCCACGGCAAAGCAGAACATCATGGCAGAAACATGTGGCAGAGGACGCTATTCACTTCAATGGCAACCAGGAAGCCAGAGATAGAGGAAGAGGAGGACCAGGGTCCCAATGCTCACAATGACCTAACTTCCTTCCATTAGGCCCCACCTCCTTCAGGTTCCTAGAGCTCCCAATAGTACCAAGATTAAAGACTAAGTCTTGAACATGTGGGACTTCTGGGACATTTCAGATCCAAACTATACTGCCAAATATATATCAGTTAAAGGAATAAACTCCACTATAAATGTTGTTGAGTCTCAAAAACATACTAATGAATAGACAAAGCAAGATGTAGTACAAGTAATTAGAATAAAAAATTAAAACTTAAAAAAAAGGATGTAGAACAATATCTAAGTACCAGATTGTTATATAAATTTAAAAAAAAAAAAAAAAACTACATACTGTTGTTCATGGATGTATATGACAGGCTGGGGGGAATGTGTGTGTATGAAATCCATGGTTCCTAAACAGGGGTGATTCACCTCCCCACTTAAGGGACATTTGGGAATGTCTGAAGATACGTTTCTTTGTCACAACTCAGGTTGGGGGTGCTAGTGGAAAAGTGGGTACAGGCCAGGGATGCTGATAATCATCCAACAGTGCAAAATACAATCTGCCACCAACAAAGAATTATCTCATGCAAAGTGTCAGCAGCACTAAGGTTAAGACACCCTGCTTAGAACTCTAGAATAAAGTTGTTTTTACATTTTAATTGCTGAACTAAAATCTCCTGGCACAAACTTACCCTTTCCAGTGTGTACAAATCTCTTACCCAGCCACTGGCTGGAGTATGGATGATCCAACTCCAAACACAAAAGGCCATGTCTCCTCTTTTCAAAAAAGTCACATTGGCTACTGCTGTACACTATTATCCCCTTGAGACTTTAGATATTAAAGTGTTCCCAACATTGTAATGAAAGTCTTTTGTGTGCAACAGCACTCTGTCAAACATCCTTCATCACTGCCAAAACCCACAATGATGCCTTCACGTCCCCAATTACACCTTCCTGTGCCCATCTGCATCTGCCTCTTCCCATCATTCCCTGGTTTATAAAAGTGGCTTCATTTCCTGGTTAGTGAATACAAACTGACATTTATTTTGGAAAATTGTTTGTAGATTATGTTTTGGTAAATTGAAACATGTTTTAAATGAACTAAACTAGGTCATTCCTTAAAGGAAATTGCTAATGAACCTTGGGTGAAGCTTTCTATCATATAATAATCTTAGCCTAATTTATCCACTGCATTAAGCACTACTGATCATACATCAGGATCTGCAGAAAACAAACATATTAAAATTTCTTTCTATCCAACTCGTAAGAAGAAATTGCTCTAAAGATGCATGTGTTCATTCTGACCAACCTGAGACTAGATCCATAAATGGGAAAAGTCAAAAGGAAGAACAAACAGTAGTGACCCTCAAATATACTGAAGCAGAGACGAAATGGACCAATAATGCCGGAGATGTGTTTCTAAATAATATTCAGACCTGTAGTCACCAGAGGCCAGGGTTGGAGTTGAGCCAGGATGGGACTAAAATGGGGTAGCTTCAGGGAATTTTGTGTTGGTGAAACAGTTCTTATCTTTGATTGTGGTAATGGTTCCAAGAATCTCCACGTGCAATAAAATTTCAAAGAACTATAAACACACTCAAACATTGAATGAATCATGTTAAAACTGGTGAAACTGCTGTAAAGTATACAGTCTGGCTTGCTGTACTGTGAAGATGTCAATTTTCCTGGTCTGGATCATGTTCTAGTCACTTAAGTTGATACCACTTGGGAAAGTTGGGTTAAGGGACCTCTTAACACTTTTTTCAAATTTTCTTTTACATTTACAATGAGTTTGAGTTTTAATTTTTTTTAAATAAGTGAAAATTAAATAATAAGTTCAGCATCATATATCATTAGTGAATTGAAAATTCCATTTTGTACCTATTAGGATAGCTAAAGTACAAAACACTGGCAATAGAAAGACTAATGAGGGAATGGGGACACAGGGACTCTTATTCAATGGTAATGAGAATGAAAAATGGTACAGCTACTTTGGAAAACAGTTCAGCAGAGTTTTACAAAACTGAACATACTCCTAACTGTAGGATCTAGCAATCATACTCCCTGGTATCTACCAAATGAGTTTTAAACTTCTGTTGAGAAAACTACTTGAAAACTATTCTGTATGTCAGCATAACGGTGGATACATGACCTATTTGCCTTAACTTACAGAACTGCACAAAACAGTGAACACTAATGCAAACTATGAACTACTGTAAATAATAAAGCACCAAGAGTGGTTCCGCAAATGTACCACGGAAATTCAAGATGTTCATAAGAGAAAACTGCAAGAAGAGGGGGAATATATCGACCCTGTACCCCATTTGTCTGTAAACGTAGAACTACTCTAAAAAATGAATTATATTAATTTTAAAAGCCACGTCAAGTCTATTTGTAAGCAAAGCGCACTCTGGTGAAGGACAGGGAATACTGGTTCAGTACAGATAACTGCTATAGCTGACCATCCCTCCATGCCTGTGCCCTCATGTTCCCCATCAGGCGGCAGGGGTGATAAAAAGTAACACCTGTAAAATTGCTCTGAAAGCAATACAAAGCCCTACAAATAGAGACTTAACTCTAATACTCTCCAGATTATACAAGAGATATATGTAATAAATTGAAACACCCAGAAAAAATGTACATACAGGCTCCCTGATAATGTGTCACTAAGATAAGCAGGAAAAAAGATGGCCATGAACCCAGAAAAGCCCCTGCCTCTCTCCCCATTGTATTTCAGAGATTCTATAACTGGTAGAAGGTGGAAAAAAATAACAGCAGAGCAATATCTGCCCACTCATGTTAATTGCAGCATTATTCACAATAGCTTAGTGGTAGAAGAAACCTAAATGTCCATCAATAAATAAACAGCTAAAGAAACTATAACATATACACACAGTGAAATAGTATATACCCTTGTAAAGAGAGGGATATCCTGGGCTGGGGATGTAGCTCAATGGTAGTGCTTGCCCAGCAGGTATAAGACCCTGGTTAGAAGAAGAAACTCCTATCTTATGCTGTAATAAGGGCGAACCTGGAGGACATTATTTTGACTGCAGTGAGTCAGTCACATAAAGATAAATACTGTTTGATTGCACTCATATGGGGTATCTAATGTAGTCATACTCTTAGAAACAGAAAATACAACAGTAGTTTCCAGATGATGAGGGTGAGGATAATGGGGAGTTGTTCAAAGGGTAGAGTTTCCATCATCCAAGATGAGAAAGTTCTAGAGAGCTGTAGCACAAACAAATATGCAATTAACACTATTCTGTACATTTAAAATGCTTAAGGTTGTAGATTTATGTTGTGTGTTTTCTACAGCAATTAGATTTTTTAAATAAAATCAGAGCAGAAGCATGATTTTTGTCACAAAATCGTGAAGTTTAAACACTGTTTACAATCTGGTCATGACACTGAAGCCTAAGAGAGATACTGATCCACCTGAAGGAAGAAAGCTCAGCACACCTCAGCATAACTCTAGCAGAAAGGAACCCCAGGAAGCTGACACATGACTGTTTTTGCTAATGAAAAATAAAGTGAACAAAATGAGCTCCCTTAAACCTACTGGAAACCAGAAGTTCATGGGTAGCACTTGAGGTTGTGAACACACTTGCACTAATTTTGATTTCCATTAAATATCTTCTCTTTTTTTTTTTCTCTACATGTGCTGTTTAATATTCAAAATAGACCTTTGGAGTAGGAATTTTACAAAAGAATCTTTAGAAGATTTTCCTTTGCCAGGGACTGTATAACTAAATGTCAGTTACCTGTACACAGGTCTCTCTGATGCTCCAAAGAAAACTTAATCATTGCATTCTACTATTTACTTGTTCTAATTAGTGATACATGACAGTAAATTGAATTTTGACACATCATACATAAATGGAGTACAACTTCTCATTCGTCTGGTTGTACATGATGTAGAGTTATACAGATTGTGTAATCATATATGCACATAAGGTAATCATGTCTAATTCATTCTACTATCGTTCCTACCACCATTCCCCTCCCCTCCCTGAATTCCCTTCTGTCTAATCCAAAATACCTCTATTCTTCCCTAACCTTGCCGCCACCCCTTATGGTGAATTAGCATCTGCATATCAGAGAAAACATTCAGCCTTTGGTCCTTTGGGATCCGTTTATTTCACTTAGGATGATATTAAATATCTTCTCTTAACCAGTAACAAAAAGAAAGCCATCTATCATTAGTGGAGAACTTGTTCTGGACTGGCTTATATGTAACATTTCACTGACTCTTCTTAGTGACTTTTATGGCAATTGTCATGGTTATTTATTGGTGTGTAAAAACAATCCTAAAACTCATAGGCAACAACAACAATCATTTTATTCCACTCATGAAACTCAAATTCAGGCAGGGTGGTTGGGGATAGCTTGTCTATGCTCATGTGGAGTTGACCAGGCCACTGAACTGGGCTGGCTGAAGGATCCTCTTTCAAGATGGTCATTCCTATGGCTGGTGAGTTGGTGCTAGCTGTCAGACTGGCCTGTGGGCCAGAGGCCTTGTTTCTCCCACTTGGGCCTCTTCATGGGCTTCCCAGCTTCCTCACAGCATGGCAGCAGGGTACCAAGGGCAACACTGCAGAGCAAGATGGAGGTGCCCAGCAATCTTAAGACAGTCTTGCAAACCACATAGTATGCTTCTGCTAGATGCCACTGGTGAAAGTCACCACAATGCTTCACTCAAGATCAAAGAGAAGAGACATAAACCCAATCAGATGGGAGGGATATCAAAGGTATATTGCAAGAAGGTGTGGTGAGAGATACTGGTAAAGCCATCTTTGGAAATTACAATCTGCCACCATGTTATTGACATCATCCCCACTGTGTAGATGAGGAAATTGAGTCTTGGAGAAGTCATAAGTCCTTCATGCCCCCAAAGTCACATAGCTGTGAAGTCATGGACCAAGATCCAAACCCAGATATATCTGACTCACAAGTCAGATCCCTTAACTGCTGTGACTGTCCTGTTTCCCACTTCTTCTACAATTCTCTAATTACTGTAGTGCAAATGGTATCTATTGTCTTTGCATAGGAAGGGCTTATTTCATGTAACTGACATGAAAATAAACTTGAACTGCCCAGCCCTACAGCAGCTTAGTAGTTGACAACAAAGAAAGCTCTCTAATTTTTTTCTAAAATAGATATGTGTCTTCTTCCCACTAAGTATGAACTCCTTGAAAGCAAGCAACAAGTTCAGTAAGACCTGATATCCACATGAAATTTGATACTGTTCTTTGAACAAACACAACCGGAGTTCAATAAACACTTATTCAAAATGCACCTACTTGTTTATATCCTGTCTCTTCAACTCCCCAGCAGATTGTGGCTACTAAAAGGCAAAGACAGAGAGCTGAAGTTCTGGATTCCAGGAACTGACCTGCCGCAGACTTACCAGTCCCTCAACATTCCCAGCCCTACAAGGGAGCCTTCAAGAAATGCATGTCCTGAAAATGAATGAATAAATGAATGATAAATACAGGTGGAAACAGGAAGAGTGGCATTCCAGGTTTATAATCACTTTCTTCATTCAAATAAGCAAAAGTTAATAAAATGAGCCCTAAAGGAAGGCGACCTGACATTCCAGTGGAGAAATAACAAAGAATAGTGGGTCTCATGTTGGAGAGAAACAGATAAAGACACGAAGCAAAGAAAACATGAGTAGAAGAGTTTTTAGCTGAATGAGGAAAAGGAAGCAATTTATAAGCCCATTCATTGATTCTGACACATTTTGTCACCTTCTCTACTTGGATTCTGGAGTCAAGTGCAGAACACACAAGAAGAGAAGAGGAAGGGAATTAATGTTTACTGAAGTCTACTCCTTGCCAAGCACTCTGCTAAGTATGAGCTGGGGCTTTTACTCCCACTTAAACATTTTCATAATAAAACCTGGGGCAGCTAGAACAGGAAGCAGGAATCAGAAGTAGTGGGGCATTTTACTGGCTTTTAGGAAACCATTTTAAGAAATAATTACAGAGATGCAGCAACTAATTCTACTTTACCAATATTCTAAATGGGAAATCCCACAGGTGCACTGGATTGTTAATGGATGAATTCAAAGAGCAATATTTTCCTTTCCTACACACATCTTTGTAAATGAAGTTCCCTTTCTTTCATTTACCACCCAGCCACTAGTTTCTTTTAGGCTTTCTATATCTACCACACACTTCTTTATTTTAAAAAGAAATCACCACATGAAGCTATGTGCTCTTTCTTTTCCAGGAACAAGTAGGCACGATGGATTGTATTGGTGATTAAAGTGGAAAGTATAGTGGAAAAAAATAATATCTTTGTGCTTTGCATCCTCAGAATTCTTTAAATATAATTTAATTTTGCTGACTCTTGCCCTTGAAGTATGTTAAGTCAGAGAGAGGTAACATTTTCTGCTTTTCCCATTTCTCTATTGTATTAAGGAGTCTCTTCTCATGTACAGTCTACAGAAATGTTTGGGGGAAGAGGGCAGAGGACCTCAGAAATGTATTATTATGTGGAGAAAACCAGTATTCATATCTTTCTTCATCTGATCCATAATAATTTCCTGTGCCTTCTGTAATTTCCAAAGCCATTTATGCAAAAGCATACACTCTCCACTTTTCTGAGAAAACTACCTCCAGCTCCACCAGTAGTACCATGATGGTGTGAGATGACATGGTCACAGATGACTTTAATGTTTCCATCACTGAGAATGGTGGCTTACGTCTTTCTCTGCTATAACCCACCAGTTTATGATTCAGTTCCAAGTACAGTCATGAGCAGCATAATGACGTTTCAGTCAATGACTGACCACATATAAGACAGTGGGTCCCTAAAGATTAGAAAAGAACTGAGAAATTCCTATCACCCAGTGATGTTATAGCCATTACAGAGCAATGTGTGACTCCTGTGTTTGTGGTGACGCTGGTATAAACAAACCTATTGTGCTACCAGTCATATAAAAGCACAATAGGTATAATTATGTAAGTACATAATACTTGATAATGATAATGCATGACATTACTGGCTTATTATTTACTTTGTTATACTGTTCATCCTTAGAGTGTACTCTTTCTACTGTTAAACAGCACCCTGTCACCCCAGCAGCAGCCTCAGACACCTCATGTTTGCTGATTGCATCAGGAGACTTGATTGCATCAAGAGGCCTCCTTGAGGGATTGACCTAGACTATCTAGGTTCTGGAAAGTACACACTAGGATGTTTGCACAACAGAATCACCTAAGGACTCACTCATGTGAACTTGTGTAGGTTGTTAAGTGATACAAGACTATGTATTTGATGTGTGTGTCACAGAGGAGAAAATTCTGTTCAAACTAAAGCCCCCTTTCCCCACTCTCAGCTACCTACCTCTCACTTCTACCCACAAAACAAAGCTTCTGGAAGAAACAATACTAACCATCTTTCAGGTTCAGAGCTCAACTAGGTATTTAAAATACAGAAAAAAATTCTTAGGATGACCATACGTTTTTGCAAAGCAATGTTTTTGACATCCTCCAAGAGGGAAAAATTCCTCAAAAGAATAAAGTGAATTTCACAAGGAAAGTACAAGAAAGAACAGATGGATCCATGGAATGGCTTCCCAACAGCTCTATTCTCAGAGCTGGGTGGGACCCTCATGTGTGCTGCAGGGTGGCTGGGCCCCTCCAACTCTACCTCAGCCTCAGCGACTTACTTCTGCTTTAAGATATCTTTTGAATAAATTATCAACTTCTATTTTAACTAAGTGGTTTCCTAGATGAAGGATGCCATATTCTACCAGTCAAAAAACCACAGCATTCCAGCCATGTGCAGAAGTGACAACTTGAAGAAAAACCAATGCAGTTACCACTTTCACTTCTGTTACATTTTTCAAGAATGGTATTAGTTTTAAAATGTGTCCATGTTCTTAGACATCCCTTCCTTTGAAAGATGAGTCCTAACCCATTCTGCCCCTAGACTCACCTTAGTGACCACTACAGTTTGAATATGGATTGTTCTCCAAAGTCCCATGCACTGAAGGCTCAGTCCCCAGCCTGGGGGCTATTGGTCTGTGGTGGAACCTTTAGGATGTGAGGTCTAATAGAAGGAAGTTAGATCACTGGGGGTGTGCACGTAAAGGGATACTGGAATCCTCGGCTCCCCTCTTCTTTTACTTCCCAGCCTCCAAGAGCTGAGCAGCTTTGCTCTATCACACTCTCTATTATACACTGCCTCATCACAAGTCAAAAAGCAATGGGGCCAACTCACCAAGGACTAAAACCTCTGAAACTGTGAGCTAAAATAAACCTGTTCTCTTTTTAAGTTGTTTGTCTCAGGTAGTCACAGTGATGGAATGCTAACCAACACATAACTCCTTCCTAACACCTAGAAATTGTAGTAAGGGATGCTTGGTGATTTACAAGGCTAGATACAGCTAACCATCTCTATCTTGCACTTGTGCTGTGGAGGAAGGCAGCTGCCATGTCAAGAGGACACTCAAGCAGCCCTGAGAAACATCCCCAGCCAGCACAGGTTTGCCAGATACACATGCATGCCACTTGGAGCAAATCCTTCAGCCCGGGTCCAGCCTTCAAGTAACTGCAGCCCCAGTGACACTGGACTGTCACCTCACCAGAGACCCTGAGCCAGAACACCAGACTCAGTTATCCCCATTCCTGACCTGCTAGAACTGAATTTGTAAAACAGAATAAATGTTTATTTTGGGGTCAAACCACAAGTCTTGGGGGTAACTGGCTAAGAACCAATAAATTACTAATAAAGAAAATAATTTAAATGATTTCTGTTTCAACTGCATTACAATATTTAGGCTTCAACCAAACAAGGCCATCCTCTGAACACTCCCACTGTCTGAAATCCCCTCCCTTCTCCCTTCCCTGCCACACATGGCTTCTCCTTCCCCCCTCCCAGCTCCCTAGACCTGTTTCTTGCTTTGCACTTGACCCTTTGTCTTTCAATTTTAGTGTACCTGTTTCCTCCCCCTGATCAAAATGAGAGCCCAGGAAGGCAGCATTTCTAAACCCTCCAACTCTGAATCCACATAAAATACCTTGCATACAGTGGGCATTCAGTTGACTTCCTGAGCCAAAGAGAGAAATACCAGTTGGTGCTACATGGCAAATAGGGCAACCACCACATGAGCCAAGTCATCTGAAGACATTTTCACTTCTCAGAAGAAATCCCCATGGCCAAAAACATGTGTCCACCTGACATGTAAACTACAGCCCTCACTTCTCTATTTCTTACTGTCTAGAGTTCCATCCTGGGATATAGTACAACACCCTTCAGCACTTCTCTGAGATCTGAAGGAAACTGCTAACAGGAAAGTGAAAGGTAATGGAGAGAAGTCAATCTATATCCACTGGGATACTTTAACATCAAAATAACAGTAAGTGTAAATATAAGTCACACAGCAATGAATCATTACAACATTCATTTTGCTAAGAAAATAAGAAAACTTACTTTGATGTTAGCACAGCCAATGCTAATATCTTATCAGGTCTATGGGGTTGCTAATGGAAAACTGAAAAATGAAAAATGGTACCTCTTAGTATTGTACTGGAAATGTTTCTATGTTCAGAGGGAACTACAGAAATGTTCACCTAAATATCTGAGGAGGGGGGAGCCCTCCCTATATTCCATGTAGAAAATTTTTAAATTATTTTTTGGTGTTGCTCTGCATGCCAGGCAAGTGCTCTACCACTGAGCCACATCCCAGCCCCTGTGTGTGAATACATGCTAGGTGAAGAAGAAAGGGAACTGACGTTTTCAATAGTCTAAATGATGTGTATCTGGGTCACTAGCCACAGTAGACCCTTGTTGGCTGCTCTAGTATCGATGTGCTCTTCACTTTTGCTAAAAATTATCAGATTTTTGTTCTGGCATTCTCTGATCACCATCCTTTCTGTTGACTAGGGAATTTGCCCCACAGCAAGCTCCAAATTATGAAAGACAAAAGAAATCAAACCTTAAATGACCAGAGAGTGGCTTAGTCAAATTAATTCTATAACTCATCAGACCTTTAACCTTTTCAGTTATGTAGGTTTTTTCCTGTCTGAGCAAGTCAACATTGAATTTTCTGCTATAGATGATTATCAGAATTATCCTATTGCGACACTGGAAAATTCTAAAACAACACCTCCCTGAGAGTTTATGATGATGAACCTCACCCTTCCTAAAATAAAAATAAAATAAAATAAAACAGAACAAATAAATAAGCAAACACTTGCCACTAACATTTCAAAAATGTTAATATTCCTTTTTTATTTTTATTTTTCTCTCTTGGACATTTCAATGCATATAGCATTGTATTGAAAACCTTGAGAAAACTATAAAACCTATTTAACTTTGGAAACCACATCCTAAGTTGATTGGATCTTGGTATTGTTGTATTATACAAAACCAAGTAGCAACCTACATTCTGAAACATACTCTGGGCCACGGTACTTGTTTTGACAGCAATGGAGTCAATTCACAGTGATCTGTGCGTGAAGCCTCTGCATCTTCTCCCTCCATGATCATTTCCCTTGCAAACTGGAGCCCTGGTGGACTATCTTCCACTGCTTTCAGCCACTGCAAGGCCTAATGAGCATGAATGTCCCCCTGATCACAAGAAATTAAGGAAAGTGAACCTAACTCCCCAAAATTCATGTCACTTGAAAATGCAGAGGCCTATAGAATCATTTAAAAATTACAGATTATATCAGCAATTCCCTCCTGAAATGCAAAGATGTGCCTACATCTGCAGTACCAAAAGCACAGGGGTTATGCTGAGTGTGGTGGTGCATGCTTGTAATCCCAACACCTCTGAAGGCTGAGGCGGAAGGATCACAAGTTTGAGGCCACGCTCAGCAACTTGGTGAGATCTTGTCTCAAAATTTTTAAAAAAGTGCAGGGGTAGCCCAGCACGGAGTCACACGCCTGTAATCCCAGCGGCCGGGGGAGCTGAGGCAGGAGAATTGCAAGTTCAAAATCAGCCTTAGCAATGGGCAGGTGCTAAACAACTCAGTGAGACCCTGTCTCTAAATAAAATACAAAATAGGGCTGGGATGTGGCTCAGTGATTGAGTGCCCCTGAGTTCAATCACCAATGCAAAAAAAAAAAAAAAAAAAAAAAAAAAAGTGCAGGGGTTCGGAGCAGAGAATTCAGAATCAGACCAACAACTGGGTTTGAAGTCTGGCTCTATCACCAATAAACATGCAACCTTGGCAAGTTCCTTCCCCCAGGCATCAGGTCATTATTATAACATGTGAATCAAAACAGACAATACTTAACGTCTCGTATTGCATAAAAATTAAATAATAACCATAATCCATCTAAAGCTGTCAGCACAATTCCTGGCAGATAAAAAGTCCACAAGAAATCTCATTGCTGTGGTTGTAATCATTAATCCTGGAAAGTAAAATTAATACACAAAAAGGTGTATCTTCCAAAAGACACATCAGGGGTGCAGGGAAAGGAAATATGAATTAAAGTAATAATAACTCTCAATATAAAGGAAATGGATCCAACCTAAAAATTAATTCTTGATTATTTGCTTTGGGAAGAAGAAAGAATAGAGTATATTAAAAATAAATAGTATCTCAACAACTCATAAACCAATAGCTACTGCACCTCCTCAACATAGCTTAGAATATGATTCCCAGAACATCAATAGACCCACATATAAACCAAGTTAAAAATACATTTCATAATGAAATCTACAATCCTTCTACTAATCAGCACTTCAAAGTATCAGCACCACTAGATGAGCATGCAAATTCAAGACTGTGTTTTCAGATTTGCAGCTGATTTGTAACCAAAATAAGTGAACTAACTATAGATAATTTCTTCACTGAGTTTCAATGTAAAATGAAGCTTTATTTAGGCCTTCAACTTCTAGCACCTACTTCCCAAATCAGATATGCTGCAAAAAGTACTAATTTTTGGCAACTGTCAGTAAAACTGACAATATGAACTTCGCAAAGATAAAGCAGGTAGGGAAACAGTCTGACTTGCAGTCAACTCTTAGATTTTAACTTGATGCATGATATAATACAAGAACTTATTGTCCAAAGCTGTAGAAAATGCATTAGAGTCTTGGGCATCCATCCATTCCCACTGGCCAAGTAAGCCAGCAGAATATGGTTCACATTTCACACCATCATGCCACTCCCATCCTCACTGAAGCCCCAGAAGGACCTACAGCCACCTCACCCAGGCCAGGCTCATGCACACGGGTCAACATTTGAGTGGTGTCCCTGGAATTGAGCAGTGCACAATCCACAAATCTCAGAGGTCAGCCCTGAAAGGAAGGACACATTTTCCCAATCTAGCTCAATTCCTAGAATCCTTGGAACTTCCCCAGGAGGGATTCTTTGCATATACTTTACAAAGCAGCCTGAGAAATTTCAATCAAGTAAATCCTTGAGCAAAATCAGTGCTTGACAACAAGCTTTAAGCAAACTTTGTATGCACGTGAGAGAAAATTTGTTTCCCAGCAGACAGGGTTAACATTCCACTCTACCTCAGCATTAATCTCTGTGTGTGGCTCACGTACGTCCTCAATTTCTCCATGAACTAGCTTGTGAAACCAAAGGATTGGAAGTGACATGTGATCTAAGCTAATCCTTCCTGAGCATTTTCTACAAGCCAAATACTGCCCCAAGGATGACCTCATGGAATTCTCACAACAATCCAGTAACAGAACACTATTAGTACCTTCACTTTACAGCCAGGGAAATGGAGACACAAAGCAATCTTGCTGGTGGCCCCAGCAGTGAAGTAGGGACAGGGAGGTTGGATAATAGACAGCTGTTATGGATTGAGCTGCATCCCCCGCAGAAAGATCTATAGACGTCTTAACCTATCTGTGAATGTGACCTTACTTGGAAACAGGGTCTTTGCAGACATATTCAAATTAAAATGAGGTCAGTAGGGTGGGCCCAATCTCCCTATTACAGTTGTCCTCCTAAATAGAGGGGAAAAGCATGCAAGGACAGAAAAACACACAGGGGGAAAAAAAAAAAAAAAAAACAGCCTTATGAAGACAGAGGCAGAGATTGGACAAGCTACACAAGCCAAGAAATGTCTGGGGCTTCCAGGAGGTTGGAGAAGGCAGGGCAGAGTTCTGCAGGAGCATGGTTCTGCTCCATGATTTTGGACTCCTCATCTCCAGAACTGTGACAATACAAAGTTCTGTCGTCTTAAGCTACTGCTTATCTTGGTTTGTTAAGGCAGCCCCAGGACACTCAGCTCATGTCCCAGGCCTTCACCAGGTACTCTCTTCCCTATCTGTACTTCTCCCTTCACCTGACCTACCTGTTAAAGAACAGAGACAGAAAATTCCATTCCCCATTCCCTTCTTGGACTTGAAACTCCAAGTAGAAGATGCAGCACATTTTGAAATGTCTTTAACAGTATTTTTTAAATTGAAGGTGAAGTAAGAGTATTCTATCCCTAAATATCTTCTAGAGCAGCTCTGTCCTCACTGTTACCCCAGCCTCCATCCCTCCAGCAGCCTGCAGCTCCCCTTGCACTCAATCAGTTAGCATCTTAAAAAACAGATCGTCTTTTCAAAGCACAGTATCTGGTGGCCTGGCCCAGTTCATCACAATGAGGTAAGGCCCATGGGGAGTTTCCAGAACCTGGAATTGGAACTATCTAGGTCCCCAGAGTGTGCCAGACCTCTAGCAAGGAGAGAGAGCTTCGGTAGCTGGAAGGAGTGAGCTGCACAGTGGAACTCTATCTGGAGAATATCAACACCCTGGACACATCAGAAGCAGCTCAAGTAACCTAGCCAGCATCTGCAGGTCAGACTTGGAATAAGAAGCAGCAGGCAGGGCCAAGTGTGGAGATGGAAAGTCCAGGAACACACCATGTTCTCAGTTACAGGCAGGCAGTCAGAATGCAAGTAGTGTAAGGAGGGGTCAATCACCAGAATAGGAGTGGGAGGCAAACTTCGATTTCTACAGTAAAGGATGAGTAAGACAGGGAAGGGGACCGGTAAGAGTCAAGAGTCTGCTCAGGCTAGGATTCTGGCACTTAGGCCAAGACTAAGCTAGGTACAGAATACCAGACACTTGTGAGAAACAACCAGAGTAATCAGGATCCCTTCGGTGTTGATCCCCCAAATCCTAGAGATTCCACTGAAACTACTCCCCACCCTCAGGGATGAGACTTCAGAGAAGAATGTAGTAGAATAGCAAAAGGTACTCAGAAAGCGGCAGCCTTTGACCCAGGGTGCACTTCTAAAACATCCAGTAGAACATTGCTAGTATTCGGCATTAGTCAGGTTTTTGTCAAATACCTGCGGCAGGCTACATTAGAGAGAAAAGCAGTTTATTTAGCTCATAATTCTGGAGGCTGTGAGTCTAAACAGCACTGCACAGGTTTGGTGACGGTCCCATTGGTGGCATCACATCATGGCAGGAACATATGTGGCTCTCTCGTCTCTTGGTCTCTCTCCCTCTTCTTGTACAGCCACCAGAATCCAATTATGGGGGCTCTACCCTAATGACCCCATATAATCAAATCACTTCCCAAAGGCTTCACCTCTGAATGGCATAGTTGGATTAAGTTTCCACCCTCTTGATACCATTAGCATGTGACTTTGGGGATTCAACACCCACAAAAGTTTAGAGGGAAAAAACATATACAAGCCACAGCAGGTTCCGAGTTCTACTGTACAATGTCCATGACGAAATAACCCAAACAAGTGCTATTAAAATATTTGTAATTAGAAATGGAAATAGAAGAACCATTAATACTAATTGAGAGAGAGCAGTGTTTTCACCTTTGTTCGAGTGCTTGGTGAACAACAGAATGTTTATGAGAATATGAGGAAGAAGAGGGAGATTTCTGTGACCCTGCTATTGGGAAACATCAATAAATTCAAGATGTTCTGTGGCTGAATGGGTTTGGTTTGTTTTGCTTCCTATGAAAAATGTAAGGTGTTTTTTTTGTTGTTGTTGTTTTCTTTGTGGTTCTCTTGATGTTGTTTTCAATATGAAAAATAGTAGTATGTGATAGCACTTTGGAAACAAGAAAATATTAGGTAAATTTGGACAGCAATATCACTATTGGTATAAAAGGGTCCTTACTCTCATTATTTAGGTGACTGTATACAATTTGCAAGAGGCAGAAAAGTATAAAAATGAGAATAAAGTCTGCCTCCATGTCTAGGATTTAGACATGACTAATCCTGCTGTTTTCATATAATTTATCCCAGTGTTTTAAATTCACTCATTATTTACATAATTGAGATCATATTATTTCATATGATGTTATTTTCTTTTATATGTATTCTACCTTGCACAAAATGTTTTATCATTATTTGTGATTGCTATAATATCCCTTTGCATGGAGACAGAATTCAACCTTTCACCTGTCATTGGACAATTTAGGATGTTTTCATGTTTTTACAGATGACTAATGCAGAACATCTTTAAACACAAATCTTTGCCCAGAATGGATGATAACAAAAGCTAGACAACAAACAACTCTTCCTAACATGTAGGTGCTATGCTAAATAGTTCCTCTGCCTTAACCCAAGTAATCTTGATATAAACACTGAGGTATGTGCTCTGTGCCCATTTAACAAAGGTGGGAGGGGGTTTAGTTCAGAGAGGTTAAGGGGTAAATCATGGCTGGGTTCACAACACCCAGGAATCTGTCCTGCACCCATGCCCTCAGCCCACTGCAGGTCCTCAAAGGCTGGGGTGAGACCAGAGTCAAGCACACAGAGTCACGAGCTCTCAGTGCATACAGCCAAATTGCTTCCCAGAAAGGCTGGAGCAATTTTCTTCTGAAGGGCAGTGTGAGAGGAGCTGTCCTGGCACACCCTCGCCAGCACTAAGTGCTCCACGGGGGCACTGAGCAAGGACAGTTTTATTAGGTTGCTAGTCGGAGACAAACACATTTCATATCTGGATGACTAGGAGCAGAGAAGCATTAACCACGCAGCTAAGAAAACCTTCATGTGATTGAGCCCAGCCCAATTGCATTGTGAACACATTTTCACTTCTGTACCTAATTTGTGTTCTTTTCTTAAAGCGAGCTTCACAAAACCCATATGGACCCTTGTCTAGGAAGAACATTCTGGGCTGTGACAGAGGCGATGCTACATATTCCATACGCCACCGGCATTTTCCACAAGCACAATGCTAAACTACATTTCGCAGACTCTCCCAGCCACAACTGGGATTAAGTCCTGGCTAAAGGAACACAGGTGAAAGGTGGGCTGGATATTACCTAAATGGTGATAATCATGGAGACCCCTTGGCCAGTTCTGGACTTGAAAGTGATTAAAAAAAAAAAAATCACACTTTATCAAGTCATTGCTATTTTGGGGTCATCAGTAATGAATGGTATTTGTTGGAAGCCGTAGATTGGAACTAGGGTCCTGAATTGGGCCCAACAGATCAAACCAATATGAAGTCACTCATGCTAAATAAACTAATTAACATAGGAACACACTTGTGAATGGCTGGGTTTGGTCAGTCGTGGAAGCAAAGCTTCAGTTAATTGCAGAAGGCCAGCTGATTTGAATAATGTAAAATGTCAAGCCATAACTAATTAACCAATTAAACTGTAACCAATTAGATCCTCTTTACAACTCACTTCTGCTTTCTATCTATAAACGTTGCCTGATCATGTGGGCCTGAGTTCTCTGAACCTGTTTTGCATCTGGGGGCTAACCAATTCACTAATCATTTTGCTTTGCTTTGCTTTGCTTTTAATTGCTCTTCTCAAATAAACTGCTGAATTTAATTAGTCTGAGAATTTTTATTTTTTCCCTTTCAACATTTGTAAGAGCATTTAGCATTAACTAGGTGACTAAAGAAAGCCAAGGCGCCACTCACACCCTGCCCATTTTGATGGCTCTCTTTGTATGTCCGCGTTACAATTACAGTGCTAACTTGGCATCTTTCATTCTTCTTTCAACTAAGTCATCAAGTGTGCACACTAGGATCTGACTGCCTTAGACTTCATTACTGGAAACTAACATATGCCACGTGGTGTAGGAAAGTCAAGTCCAGCACCTGAAGCCACGTCTTCCTTACACAAGCATGCTCTGAGCAGCAGAGGCTTACATCTCTAATGAGAAGGCAGAGTGAGTGGCAGAATTATACAATTTCCACCAAACACTTTAAATCCTGAGTTTTCTGCAAAGGAGCACAGATGTTCATATCTCTGACAAGAGCCAGAAGCTTCTGCCAACACATCAGCCCATTTCAAGAGAAAAACAGACACAAATACCAAATATATGCCAAGTTCTCTCTCGAATAGCATTTTCCCCTATTTTCCTATTCCATCCAACTTGACTCTCTGTCTACCTTGCCCACTAACATATTTTCTGATCTCCCAGTACAAACACATTTGGAATCATCAGCTAGGAGGGCTCAAAATTGCTGCACCCTTTAGAAACACACTGTTCTACATCCAACAACCTTATCAAAATATCACGGTTCATTTGGGTCACACTTCATGTTCTCACCCCAGATGCCATAAATCTTTCCCTGTGAGGATAGTCTTCCAGATATCAAAGCTAAGAACACTCAAGCCTGAAGATTCTCGAGTATAATCAAGACTTTTGAACTCCAGGTTGTTTTGAAGCTATCACCTCAATTCAACCCTGACTTCTTGGGGTTTAAATATGAAGCAAATGGATGAAGCTTCAAAGAAAGGGGTGGAAAATTAAAGGCTTTATCAAAGCTGGGGACTGTGATGGATTTTTTTTAAACGTTCTTCCAACAAGCAGGGATAAAAAACAGCCATGCATCATTAAATGCAGCAGAAGAGGGCTAGCTGGATGGGTTAACCACTTTTATTGGTCAAAATTTGTAAGTTTGCAGTTTCCAAAGACAGTAGGATTTAACCACAAGAAACTGAAGTCAAAAATGATGGACAGTGGCTTTTCAGACCTGAGTGGGACCAGGAAGCAACCTATCCTCCCAAAATGCAAACAAGGGGTGCCTCTGTCCCCATACAAATGATGACCTTTAAAGAATGTACTTTGCAATCCAATTGCATTGTGCAACAAAGATATTTGTGGCCATATCTGACTGGTGAGCTCTAATGCTTAGAACATCTGGCTAACAAGATTAAAGCCAATCCCAGCATGAGAAAAATTAGCTTTCCTATATTTCAACATCACAGACTCATCCTCATCCCAACCTGATTCACAAAGCAAGCAAATGATATTTATTGATTACTGATTACATACATAGCATCCAGAAAAATACATGCAAAGCAGAAAAAAGGAGTCTATATTTATCAAAGTCTTTTGCAGCCCTGAACAAGTCTTATTTTTGTGAGTTTAGACAAAGAATTTACATTTCTCTAGCCAAGAGGCTGGATGTTATTGGCTTAATTCATCAGGTTTTTTTACCCCCCAAAATCTGTGCTTTGCTTTGGCCTAAGGGACCTGGTACAAGTCACAACACATCAGTGGCATTAATAGAGAAGCTCATGTGGCTTTCCTGCTTCTTTTAGAGGATTCAGCTGTTGGCAGGAACAAATAATGCTTTTAGGGAATTTTGTTTAGTCATGGAGCAATTGGTTTTCATGATTTTAAATGTTTTGATGGATTTTAAAATGCTTAAACAGGTATAGGAGCAGACAGAGGAGCAGGCCACACTCACCTTCATATATTGGAAAAGGGTTTTAGAATTCATTAGCTGATTGTAAAACCTCCAAAATGTGTGCTAGTAATGACATGCCCTAAGACGTCTTTGGAAATCAAAAAACATCACACTAGCATGATGTCACATTGAAGTTATGAAGTATGAAGACACCTCTGAAGGGCATCTAGAAATTCCTTTCTGGGCTTGGTTGGGATCACTGAGATACTTTCTATTAACAATTCATAGTAAAAGTGACAATTCATTAAATACTCTCCCCATATGCCAAGCCCCATATGCACAGCGATATCGACATGTCTGATTATTACCCCCATTTTACAGATGAGGATACTTGAGATTCTAAAACACTATATCACTACATAGGCATGTTTAAATTATCATGCCTAGTAAACAGAGAAGATTCAAGCCTGATTTATTCTAGCTTCAGAGTCCATGCTCTTTGCCCTGCACCAATGTCTTCCCCAATCTAGGTTATTTCCTAAGACTATGTAAGGAAAAAATTTTAAAAAGACAACATTTCCCATTAGTAACATATGCCATCACTTCATCAGACATTCAGCTTATAACCCACAGTAAACTCCAATTATGATATAGTCTGTGTCTCGTTAGCTAACCTCTAAAATTTGCTTTCACTTCTGAAGCTAAAAAAACTCATAACCTTCCATTTTATTTTACTTTTTTTCAAACATCTATATCTTAATTCTAACTTTTCTTTTCTATAAGTTAATTCTAACTTTTTTATATAGGTAATTTCTTTGCATGAATGCTTGATTTTACTAGAATCCATAAAGCCATGCAGAGCGAAACAATTCCTTCTCAAGGAAATTCCTTCTTGGGGAAACCTAGATTTCCACAAAAAACCTAGAAATGAATTTGATAGTTGGTGTCAGATTCATTTCCCTTTCTCTTCTTTTAAATGATGAGTGCCCTCTACCAGAGAGGTTGCACTTGTAATTACTAAAATACCACTCTCTGGAATTGATGATACCTTTCCCCTAAACTAAATGATCTGCTCTCCATGAAGTGTTAGGCAAGGACTTCCTGAAACCTTAGAGGAGGGTGAGGGGGATGATTCATAGACCTCGTGGGAAGGGTTCCCTCTGGAGCAGGGAAACCCTGGGCAATGCACATCAAGTCTGGTGAAGGATGTTCCCCCTTCCCACCACAAGCTAAACCATCAAGCATGATAAGCATGCCAGCATCAGATCATCGTTTCCTCCATAACAGAATGGTCTTCCTCAGTCATGAGTTGCTCAGAGAAAATCATATGTAAGTGGAAAAGTCATTTGCTTTGTCAACTTTGTCTACTTTTCTTGCTAGCAGCAACCATCTAGGCAGCCCAGAACCTCTTATTCCAGTGGGCTCATAGACTCCTCAGACTTTGCTAACATGGACCATTTTTCTTACGCTTGAATTATACAATGCAAGGGAAGCTATGCATTCTTCTATTAGTTCTTCTTGGTATCCACGGGCAGAAAGTTTCAATGTCACAATGTGTGTGGCAGAAAATTGCTGGAAAATTGCCAGATAAACAGATTACCTGGTACTCTCTACTTCAGGCCATGTAGGACTGACCACCCTAAAATATTCTGGATTTTAACCCTCTGATATCTGAATAGATTATATATTCCCCAAGAAGATGTTGATATTAACAACCTGGGCCAGAATCTAGATATTCTGATACTCCAGTAAACTGGTCAAAAGTCCTAGGAATTAAAAAAATATATATAAATAATCTAAAAATTCTGGTCAATGATGTAATTTTAGCAATGCTGAAAAACCTATAGAGATGAATCTCATAAACAATCTGTTCTCTAATGAATGCCTAAGGTCAACGCTGTTCAAAAACTGGGCTTCTTAGCAGAAGTGACCAATAAACCTCCTTCAATCTGGCAACCTCTTAGAACATTTTGTTTTCAACTTCTCAAAGAATAACATACACTAAAACTAATAGTTATTATTATTATTAAATTGACTTTGTTAAGGATGGGAAAGATTCCAAATCAACAGCCTGTTCATTTATTCAACAAATATTTATAGAAGCTGTGTTGTTTCTGCCCCATGCTAGAAACTCAGAAAATAAAGATGAAAGATGAAAAAGTCATGCCCTCTGTCTTGAGAATACCCAGGAAACAAGAGGATTTCCAGTTTCATAGATTTATTGTTTTCTTAGTTAATTCAAGCTGCCCAAACAAAAGTACCATAGCGTGGGTGGCTTAAACAACAGAAAATTCACTTCTCTCAGTTCTAGAGGTTGGAAGTCTGAAATCATGGTTGTATACTCACATGGCAGGAAGGGGTGAGAGGGCTCTCCAGGATCCCTTTTAAATGGCCCTAATGTCATTCATGAGGGCTCCATCCTTACGGCCTAATGACCTCTTAAAGTCCCCACCTTCTAATATTGTCACATCAGGGGTTAGTACTTCACCATATGAACTTGGGAGAAAGGGTGGACACAAATATTCAGTTCCTTGCAGTTATTCCCTAAAATTATGTACGTGTCCTCTTATATCTATGTCTGCTCCACTTTTTCACTGTGGTCCCTCCGTTCCTAGAATAGCCAGCACATGAGGGGCACTAGATGTATATCTGTTGAATGAATGAATGAATGAATGAATGAATGAATGAATGAAAAACCCAGCTCTGCCAACAACTAGTTCTGTCTTTGGCAGAGTTCTCATGAACCTCAGACTATCCATGTGTAAAATTAATTTTAAAAATTAGGTCAGGCCCAAATGGACATACCCCAGAATATTGATTTGGCAAAATGTAATAGGTTTTATTGGAGAAAAGGGAATAGGAGGTTAAGCAAGTTTGAAAACCATCAATATTACAGAAGGAAACAGACTTCTGACCACAAGGTTCCCAATCTTTAGTATACTAATATACAAAGAATTTCCCTGGGGATGTCCTATGCAGAGTCTCCCACAACCATGAGGTGACAAAACCCTTCACTCACAAGTAACCCCAGAACAAGCCTGGGACCCCTGGTGTCTGCAGCCCTACGACATACTTGTTAAGCTCTCAATAAATATTTGTTCCTAAGGTTTTTTTACTCTCCTCACAGGCAGAACCATTCAAGTCTTCTTTGATGTTAACTATTCTGGGTTAAGACCCACAGACTGGCAGTCCAACTTTCCACTCAGTTCTGTCCCTCTTCAGCAAGTTACTTACCCTCTCTAAACTTGGTGAGTCTTCTTATCCAAAAAATAGGAATACTAATCATAGTAGATTCAAAGGAGTGTAGTGAAAACCAAACAAGATAACATAGATCACTTTGCATCCTTCACAGTCAACACTAAAGAGGCTAGGTGTCCTTGCTGCTAGTCACAAATGTACCAGCACTGTAACCTCAACGTCACCACTAAGAGGCTTTGGCAAGCCAGTCCCTATCTAGCCTTTGTATCAGCTCAGGCAAAATCTGTGCTTTGGATTATATCAGTATGCTCCAAACTCAAGTTCTGCAAACACCATTTCCCAGCCGTACAATACTTAACATTTCTCATTATTGCAGCTTAGTCTCACCCAAAGCAAGAAAATCAGTGAAATCAGAGATCTGATGTGCTTGTTATACTTTTCTTGAATACACATTAAGATCATTAAAATGAATAAAGAATTATTTAAATATTTCTTAAAAGCCAGCATTAATGCCTTACTCATTTTCTCCATATTCTGGAAAACATTAACTTGGGAATCTCCATCCAAGATCCTGTCACTAAAAAGGGTCTGTGCCTTCTCTTCTGAAAAATCACAAACTAACCTTTGCAAACACTCACCTGAGCCACCTAAGGCAATTCAGACCACCAAGGGGCCCCTTTTAGAAACAAATTCAAACTATGTAGTATCTGAACATCAGAGATGACACAGGGCATTGCATAGGCTGGCTCTTGAATATCTCTCAAAGGATCACATGTTAAAGGTGTTTCCCAGTCTATGGCACTATTGGGATAGTGAAATTATACGAGGTTGGATAAATAGAAGGAAGTTAGGTCACTGGAGACATAACCTTGAAGGGGTATTGGAGTCCTGGTCCCTTACTTTTTTAATCTTTTTGCCTCCTGGTTGCCATGAGGTGAACAGCTTTGCTCCACCATGTACTTACAGCCATGAGGCAACAGGGTTCAGCCACCATGACCTGAAACGTCTGAAACTGTGAGCCAAAATAAACATTTTCTTCTTATAAATTGGTATTTTTGTCATCACAATGGAAAGTTGACTAACACAGGCACAGAGTTGACTACAGCATACAGAATTCTCCCTCAAGCTCAGATATTTCAGTCCTTTTTCTGTGTCAGGCAGCTTAATATATGTACTTATTTGGATCAAATGAGTTGGCCCAAATGGACAAGTTTTCTAGTTTAATTGACAGAATAAAATGACATCTCTGTGATATGCTATTTTAACTGAAAGGTGAAAGGTGAGGAGGTATTTTTAAAGATACATTTTGACCTAAGACATTTTCAGATTCTAAAATTCACAGAAAGCACGTAACAGGCATGATGGCACCTGGCCATCAAGAGTCTCTGCTTCCCCTCTAGGAAAAGTTCATGTTGTAGAGCCCTGGTAACTCTGGACGAAATAACTCCCCCATTACCTCACCCTGGGGTGGCAGTAACTAGCACTGAAAATGTGTCTGAGCTCACTCCAACAGAACGATGCTCTCCTTTAGATGCCTATAATACCAAAGCCCACTACGAGATGGAAAAAAAGTAAAAATCAAAAGAAATATCTTAAACTAGTCAGAAATAAGATGACCTATGATGATATTTTGGAAACATTTTATGGACTCTAACATTCACTCTTTCATGTACAGCAATAAGTGGTAGTTGATAATATAGTTATCTTTGCTTTTAACTGCAATTATTTTAAAGCCCTTTTAATAGTTGTCACTTACTCATTTCCAGGATACAGCAAATTATAGTCAGAGGAGATGGGAGCTGACAGCTCTTTTCTTCTGTGAATGGCGCACTCTCCTATCGCTGCAAGGCCTGCCCTCCTCCCCAAACACACTTATGGCACATCCACCAAGAGCAGAAAAATGCTACTACAAGGAACAACAAAGAAGGAGTGCCCAGGCTTGTCAGTGTAGAGGGGCTGGGCACTGCTAGAGACCCCCAAGTCTGTGGGGACTCCTTCTCCTGATCAAAAGAGGGAAAATATGTTTTCCCATAGGGCCTCGAAAGGCATTTATCAACATGAGGGTGCATGTTTGGAAAGGATGTGTGTGTGTGTGTGTGTGTGTGTGTGTGTGTGCATGTGTTGAAAGAGAACAGGGATGGTGGATTCATTTGAATTAATATCCCAGATATCATTAATATTACAAACTTCATCCTCCAAGGACACACATCCCCGGGAAAAGAGAATTGGGTCAAAGACACAAAGCAGTCCATATAAAAATAAAATATTTTAAAGCTAAAATTGCACCTAATAAAAGAAAAAAAAAAATAGAGTGATCACTTTGGCACCTAAAAAACAGTTCAGCCTGTCCCCAAGTATTAAAATTGTATGAATACAAAAATAACTCTTAAGAGGAGCTTTCAGCACTCAAGTTAATGAATTGAGTTATGGTGCTGCTTAGCCATCTTGACTAAATGGAACATTCTAGACCAGACAGGGACTGGGCAGAACCAGCTCATAAGCATGTGTATGCCCACAGCCTAGTCGCTTCTGTATCGCTCTAGTGTTCATAAGGAACGGGAACCCCAGGATGACATTTCTTTTCATAACACTGGTTCTGTTTCAAGTCAACACGCAGTGGAAAGATCAAAACAATCAAACGAAAAGGCACATTGGAAAGACCCCCAGGAAATATTTTCTACCCTTTATGTTTGCAAAAATTCAAAGACTCAACAGATGAAAGAAGAGCAACACACAAATTAATCACTGCTCAGAAGATGAGCCTTTCACTTTTAATTAACATTCTGTCCTTAATCCAAAAGCAGAAGTAAAACACAAGATGCACAGTGCTTACGTGCCTCTTGCTGGGAAGTGTTACCTCTCTTCCCCAGGCTTTCTCTATTCTTGGCGGAATGTGTTTAAATTTAAGATGCAGTCTCAGCACTGCGTGGAGCTGCGTGATGCAAACAGTGTGGGCTGGCGCCACCCAGAACTCCACGGGGGAGGACAACCAGGAAGTCAGCTCTCCTGCTCAGTAGGCTCCATTCAGTCCCCAGGACTTGGGCACAGATATCGTGGGTTTTTCAATGGGGTGAGGAGGAGGTACAGGGAGGGGATGCCAAATAATATTTTGGAAGGAATTTTAAAACACCTGGGTTTAAACTATGGGTGTCCAACTCCTACTCTTCCCTACTCACTTTTCTCAGTGATTCCATGTTCATTCTGGGGGGCTCCAGGGCAAGAGATGAAATGGATTTAAGAATCACAGATTGCAAAGAAAGAGGCTGGCACAGATGAAGCATCTCAATGGGCAATCCCCAATACCATGGAGCGATTTGTTCAAAACATTTCTTTTTATTTAATGATGATAATAATAATGATGATGATGATTTTGCAGTGCTGGGAATTAAACTCAGGGTCTCATGTATGCTAGGCTAGTGTTCTACCACTGAGCTACACTCCCATCTCTGTCTGAAACATTTCTTAAATCTTCCCTAGAGGTGCTGCTATGGTCTGGGTATGGTTTAAATGTGTTCCCCTAAAGTTCATGGGTTGGGAGCTTGGACCCTGGTGTGATGATATTAAGAGGTGGTGACATATTTGAGAGTGGAGCTTAGCGGGAGGTCTTTAGCTCATTGGGGTCATCGAACTTGGAAGGGACTGATGGTGTTCTCATGGGATCCCAGCTGTGCTCTGACTTCCCATCTTGTCATGTGATCTCTCCCACTACATATATTCCTGCCGTTGTGAGGCTATCTACCATGTGGCCTTCACCAGAGCTAAGTCCATACGAGCACCATGCTCTCAAACTTCCAGAAATGTAAGCTGAAAAAGTCTCTTTTCTTATAAGGATAACAGGGGCGCAGTTGACATCAACACGAAACAGCCTAACAGATATTAGGAGGCAAAGAAAAGGGCTGATCTTCAGTTTCACCACTCTCCCATCTAGCCATCTTTGAAAATTGCCTGGTGGGCATCCCCAGCAGATGAAAAAATGACTGCCCACCATTAGGTTGATGTGCTTCTGGGTGAGCAGGGAAGACGGAGCAGTGTACAAGCACAAAGTGATGAGTTTTCTTCGTTTTTCTGGTTGTTTCCCTTTTCTTCACAGAGGCATGAACTAGTCCTCTAAGGTGGGGGGGGGCTGCCCACTTAGAGGCCAAGAAGGCTTTCTGAAGGAGACATTTAAGATGGTTGTAGGTTTTGAAGCATGAGAGATAAAGTTTTAGGAAGAAGAGAAATCAAAAGTTATCTAGTAATCTCCAAAGCAGGCTTCATATTACAATTACCTGGAACAGGGTAGTCTTTGTATAAATGGGGATTCTAGGAATCCACAGCAGAATCAGGATTTCTGGCACTGAGAACCCAGATTCTGAATTTGTCAAGTTGCAGAGATAATCTGGAAGAAGTTGATCAATTTACAGATTTCCACTTGGAATACGTGGACCATATCTAGTCCCCTCCCCCTCAACATCTATAGCTAAGAAAACTGGGGCCATCAAGGAAACACAGGTGACAGTCACTGGCAGCCTTGAGACTAGGAGACTGGCCTCTCAATTCCAAATTCAGTGACTGGACCACAGACCCCACAGAGCTCCACCTGGCACAACATCTCCCACCAAGCACATCTTTGGTCAATAGCACACAGGCCTCCTCTGAATCCCTTTCTTGGGTTCTGCCTCAGGACAGTAGTGTTCACAGTATTACAGCTGTGCTCCGAGCTGCCCCTCTGCCCCTGGGGAGTTCAAGATCACTCCTCTATTACCATTTCCCTGGTATTGCATGCTTGAAGAATGAGTGAATGAATGAAGACCTTTAATGGGACCCATGAACAGCTCTCCTTAGAGCATCAGGGAAGTTAAAGTGGGGGAGGGCTTACCTCATCCAGACAGAACTTATTTTCTCTGAGCAGAGAAAAACAAGACCCAGGAAACAAACTCTGGTCCTGAAAAACAGCACTTGAAATTTAAGTCATAATGCAAAGAACAAAAAATGTGGTGAATTATTTTTGCAGATAAAACCTGTTCAAATGAAAATGGCATTTTTTAAAAATCCAAAGTTTAAAGTCAAATGAGTGTATCAGATGGTCTGGATCCTAAAAGGCTGCACAGGGGGGGATTTGAGGAAGCAAGTGGGGTCAGGCCTTGCAACAGGCAAGTACTTCCTAGTGGGGAGAGTTACCATAGTAGACAGCAGTCAAGATAGTAATGAGAATGGTCTACCTTGCACAGGCCTCGTGTGTATCTAGAAGTGAAAAAGCTGGAAAGCTGCTATGGTTTAGGTATGGTTTGAGAGTGTCCCCCTAAGAGTTTATGTACTGAAACTTAATCCCCATTGCATAGTGTTAAGTTAAGGTAGGGCCTTTGTGAAGTGATTAGGATTAGATAAGGTCATCAAGGTAGAGACCCCATGATTGAGGAGGAGACAAGAAGACACACACACACTCACTCTGTCTCTTGCCATATGATGTCACCCTGGGATTCAGCAAGAAGGACATTACCAGATACAGACCCTCAACCTTGCACTTCAGAACTATGAGCCAAGATAAGTTTCTTTTCTTCATAAACTTATCTAACCTCAGGTGCATTGTTAGAGTAACAAAAACCAGACTACCACAGAAGCCTCCAAAATTGTCACTTGATCTGTATAAGCAGAAAAGTTCAAGTTCAAGTAAACAAAAGTCTAATCTGAATGATAAAAACAGAGAGCCACAGCCTCTCAAACATTTTTCAGATCTGAACCAGTTTACAGACCCAGAATGAAGGGGAATTTGGGTTCCTTTGACAAAGATCCCTAGCATACTGACAAAAATGTAGTCAATCTTTCTCTCAGCCCTCCCCAAGTAGACTAAGATATAGGCTTTTCCCAGAGTGACTGTACCTTGAGGAAAAGGAACTAAACAGGCCCTTCAGGGACTGGTGAACAAAAGCTTTGACTGACACCAATTCCAGAAGACACAAAACATCACTGTGGTCCCAGTCAGAGGCAGGACTTATGGGGGTCAGATGATCTAAGGAGTTTTAGCTCAGGTTCATCTCACAGTAAGCCTTATGGGTCCCTGTATCCTTCCTATGGTTATTTCTCCAGCTCCAGAATGCATAATGAGAATAGACATATTCAGCAACTGGCAGCATTCCTACATTAAAGAAGCAGGGAGTTCTTTGGTTACTCTATTGAGGGAGAATAGGGTTGTGGAAGGCCTAAGAATGTGGTTCCAAAGGCTCAAATCTTCTCTCTTTCCAGAGTGAACTCAGAACACTTACGTTTGGGGTTTACTGAGAGTGTGCTATTTGGCTTAAAAGAAATGGGCTCAGTTCAGCATTTGAACATCAGGATAAATCATCCCAGCCATGAAGAGCCAAGACACTATCAAGTTTCAATTGCTAGTTGAAACCCCTGATAGCTGCTAGAAAAATAGTGCACAATTATAGCCTAGAAATACAAATTACCAAGGCCACGGGACTCTCAGAATGTAATAAATGAAGTGTGGGTTACCGCATGTGTGGTCAAGATCCCAGCCCCCAGTGTGTGTCACAAATGCCTGGTGACCCACAGGACCTGGAGAGAAAGGAAGAAAAAGACCCTCCAAAAATCCCACACTGGCTGCGCTGTGGATAAGTGACAAAAGGGATAGAAGTTTTAGGGTTTAATGCAAGAAACACTCCCTGCATTCTTCTGAGTTTTATGGTTTTCTAATGTTTATGCCCCATAGGTTCTTTGTAACCAGGAGATCATTATAAGTAGACAGGAGAGTGCCTCTGCATATAGTTATACAATGACAGAATGTGGTTTCCTCCTCTGGAACGTTCCTTACATCCAGGGTAGACTTGGGCACAGTGGAATGATGCTAAGGCAGAAACCAAGGCCTTCCCAGGATGAGGACATGCACAGCCAATGCCATGTGTCTCCCCACATCTGAAATACCCAGAATCTCCTCAAGCACAGTGACCTTGGGCAGGGCTGGTCTTCAGCAAAATGGAGGACAAGGGAGTTACATGCCAGGCATTGCTGAACTCAGGGGCCTAACTCAAGGACAGAAAGACCATTTGGAAGGCTCTCCCAAAGAGGCTATAGAACAGATGTAGAGCTCACATTCATGGGGACCAGAGCGTCTTTCTACACTCACTAGGTACCTCTTAAGGGGTCAGCATGACACATGCGCCTTAAGTCCTCCAGTCAAGGAAAAAGACAGGAACCAGAGGGTAGAACAGGTCTGTCACCACCAGCACAAGGAAGCCCTGCACACAAGGAGCCCTTCTCTTGGAAACAAGTCCAGGGAGCAAGCATGAGGCATCCACAGAAGGCTCCTAGAGAAAAGGACAACCCAGGTGCCTCATAAAGACCAGGAGAAACTATTTTCCAGGTCCTTCATGTGCAACGGAAGCAGGTCCCTCCCTCTGCTAGCCCTCCAAGCTGCCTGATGCCTTTCGTGTGGCTTCTTTTCTGCCTGATCCTTGTCCTAAATATTCATATCCACCCAGTTCCACTTGAGGAATTCTGGGCTGTGATACTGATTCCCTGGGGAACAATCTGAGCCCTTCTTCTCCCTCTTCAACAGCCTCCAAGCAGAACTTGAAGACAAGCATGGGGAACAGGGAAATAAAAGGAGAGGCCCCCAAAATGAAATCTCCTGGTATCCCTGGCCCTTTAAAATGTCTCTAGAAACAAGTCCCTGTTGTAGCAGTTACGGACCAGTCTTTTCCCCTGTACGCTGAGCTAGGACTCCTGCTCCAGAGAACAAAGTAGGTAAAGAACCACCAGCCTGCCCCTCTCCCCACCTCCTGAGGCCATCACCTCCAACTCCCAACCTCATCCGGAACTCAGAGTCCCATTAAACAGGAACAAAATGAAAAGTAAAATATCAGAGACACAGAAAGAGTGGGCCACAGAGCTGAGAAAAGAGCTGCATATGAAAGGATTAAAAAATACATTAGAAAGAACTCAAAGGATTTAGAAGTCATTTCAAGTGCACCAGAAGAAAATCCCTCCAGCGCTGGGAGAACAGGTCCGGTTTCAAACCTGGGCGCTAAAGAGGTTCCATCCTCTTCCGATGTCTAATAAGGTTTTGCCTTGAGGTTTTTCATTCTCTTATCACTCTACTACTTTCTAGAATGATGCTTCTCAGAGAGGAGGTGGGGGCCACGTGCATCAGAATCACCTGAGACTGGTTAAAATGGAGCTTCCTGGGTCCCCAGTAATTTTGAGTCAATCTGAAGTCTGAGAAGCACAGAAGTAGGTCCTTTATCATTCCTAAGTGGTTGCAATACCCAGGCTAAATCACTCATTTAAATGGCTGCTAAAAATCTGAAGGAGACATGAGCGGCTAAATTGATTCTTTTAGAAAATTGTTAGATTCTAAAAGTAATGATAGTGGAGTCACGTTGTGACCAGTTTTAAATGATGTAAAATTTACACAAGGAATCCAAGAACTTTTTCAAAGCACAAATGTGACCACGTCACTTCCTTGAGTAAGACACATCAATATCCTCCCTTTTTTTTTTTTTTTTTTTTTTGGTACTGGGGATTGAACCCAGAGCCACATCCTCAGCCCTTTTTTAATATTTTATTTAGAGACAGGGTCTTGCTTAGGGTCTCGGTAAGTTAATGAGTCTGGTTTTGAATTCACATTCCTCCCTGCCTCAGCCTCCTGAGCTGTTGGTATTATAGGCAAGTGCTACCACAACCTGTCCCAGTTCCCTTTTGATAAAGGTCCAGACCTATGGTACCAATCGAAACTGACCCTCCAGCAGCTGAACAATCCATACTTACCTTCCCAGTCTCAGGCAGAGATGGAATGCTCCCTGCCCCAGGCACTCTGGTCTTCTCTTCCTGCAAAAGCCAGGGTCCACCCTTCCCCTGGCCTTCACCTGCCATTCCTCTGTATGGCCATCCCTTTGTACCCAGTAAAACACTTTTGCTCTCTTCCCAGACATCCCTACTACATTAATTCTGCCACTGCAAGCCCTCTTAGCATCAGTACATTTCCTCCACAGCCTTTAGCCAAGTTGAAATGATATCTTCAATTATGTGATCTTTTGATTAATATGTATTTCCTTCACTGGTGTATAAAGCAGCCCAGGAAACAGCAAAGGTTTATTTTTTCCCTAGGAAGGAGGTCCCCATGTCTACACATAACACAGCATACCATGTGGTACAAAGCAGTTGATCAATAAATATTTGTGAATTAGCAAATGAATTAAAATGGATTTCCAAATCAAACACGGGGCAAATTCAGATGCAGGGCAGCAATGAAGAATTTAAAGTACACCCTGATCCTTCTTCAAAGTTTCCAATATTTCTCGAATAGCCAAGGGCTAACATGCTGTGGTGGCTTCCTCTCCCCCACACATGGTCCTAAACACCCTCTTTTGCATTTTTCAAATGGTTGGGCCCAAATCTTCCTAATACAATGTCTGGATTTTGAAAGAAGGGGGAAATACAACATTAAAACTGTATATCCTAGCAGCACATATAAAAAGATTCATAATGGACCCAATTCATCCAGTGACTACAAAAGTGGAATGATGTCTCCCTGGTTGTATAAAGGAATACACCATTAAGTCATCTCTTATCTTTCAGGTAGTTGGCCATAGCAGGGATAATGGTTTGCTGCCCTAACTGAGCTCATTTACATGTTCCTAAGGAGGCAAAGGTCGTAACACAAATCATTCCCTACACTTCAACAAGTATTATGACTCACTCAACTCAATGTTCTGGTGCAACAGGTCCAACTAAGGCAAAAGTGAATTTTACAAAGTGATGGGAAATTGACAGAGAGTAGAACATATGTTTTTCGGCAGAAAAGAGGATCCAATTTTGAATGGGCAGCAAGCCTCTCTGACACCTAAATTTTCCCGTCTATACAATGGGTACAAGGTGAGTTCATATGCCTGAAGTCTTTTAAGCTGTTTTATATTTTGGTGTGAATATAGTTCTCCAGTGATTAACTATAAATCCATATTTCAGTACACAAATCTTTTCATGGGTCTTTAAACATATTTAACATTGGATTCTATTTAAAGTTACACACCATCCCTGACACACTAAAAAGAGGCATCATCAAACAACTGACTCTCCAGCAGCTGACCAACCCATGCTTAACACCCTAGTTAGTAAAAGAAAGAGACTGGAAATCTTATACACTGAAGACAGTGTGCAATTTGTTCCAATCAATATTTGCATACAGTGCTTAGGTAAGTGACTTCTCGCGAAAGTATTCATGGGAGTGGGGAATGGAAACCAAACAACAGTACCCCGAGAGCGGGAGTTTGGAGAAGTAGTTTCCATTTGGCACACTGCTCTCTCACACCCAAACTTCAATCCACAGCATTTCAGGTCTAGATTGAGGTTTATCTTTCTTCAACCAACTTCATAAAAGCCATTATTAAGGGAGTCTTTAATGGATACATGAGCAACTGCTTAAGGAGCTGGTGAGCCTGGGAGCTGGTTCCTGCCTTTCTGGAGTATCATGAAGTAGAAGAGGCACCCAACACCATCCACCACTCGCCAGAAGTAATGAATAGAAATAAAAACTGGTGGCTTCTACTTCAGTGACCATAAAGTGAATTGCCCATCACAGGACACTCTTGAAAGGGAAAGTTGGTGCAATTAATGATGCTGGGACAACAGAGCAATACTGGATCTGCACTAGTAGGACACTCCTCATCCTCCTTTTATTTTCCTGTTTTTATCCTCGGAGTAATTTCTAACCTGGCTGACAGCCTGACAAACTGGCTCAGATTAAAGAAGAAAAATTAATACTTCACAATCTCCCACATGCTAATGAACATTTAAATAGTCTCCTACTTACCCAAAGGTTCTATATGATTCAAAAGGGATGTTTACCAAGTGTTACTGGAACCACTGAGCCTCCTTTTCACACTGTGTAAACCTACAAAACCCAGTTCAATTGAATGAAATTCCTGTCAACTGCTCCTCCACTACTATTCCACTACCAGAATTTCTTACCTGGTTCCTGTCTACACTTGGACAAATGCAAACAACCCCCAAAAGCCAAAATCAAGAAAAGGGAAAGAGCCCTACTCCACAACCTCCATTCTCTCTCCTCAGAGTAAAATAATAATAGAATAAAATAGTGAACCCCTGGTTAGTTTGAATTGAACTGGAGATAGACACCTACTTACAAGGGCTTTTATTCGAGGGCCCCAAACTGCCAACATGATTCATTACATCAGTTCCTTTCATTCACAATTGATTGTCATTTATCCTGAACTGTATTTTAGCAGTTTACTTCTCGTGTATTCTTAAAGAAAAGCAAAGTAACAGTCTAGTCGAGATCTCAGGAGGAATGGCCTAGGTCATTTAAAGAAAATGAAAAAATAAATGTGTGCCTTTAAATGATTTTAGCAAGACACTTGAATTAAAAACCTGAATAGAAACTATTGAATTAGTAATAATAACATCAATAGGAATGGCAAATCCAGTGCATTTGGAGCACCATTGCAATCATTATTACATTTAATCATCTCAGCAACTCTAAGAGCTAGGGACTTAGATTTACCTTCATTTGAAAGATGCAAAAACTGGGGCTGAGAAAGATAATTAACTTAACCCAAGTCACCCAACTGGTATATGCAAAAATAGACTTCAACAAGTCTGTATTTACTTAGCTTTAAACTTCCAAGACTCCTTCTTTTCCTTTTTCCCCAATCCAGTCACCAAGTGGTTTATTTGCTTCATGAATGACTATAGGCAAACATCAGGAATGCAGTGCAGGCCCTCCCTCCCTTCTGCTCAAGGCTCTGGCTGGCATCCAGCTGTGGGGTCTCCAAAAAGAAAGTGGGGGTGGGGCAACCTGTCTTCATGTTGCATTTACATAGGGAGCACCCTGCTTTATTTATTTATTCATCTGACCAAGATCTTGTGTTTATTTGGGTAGGCCTTGAAGGCGGAAACTTATAACTCCCATCTTTCCTTGGTTCCTCCCTCCTGCTGGGCTATCTAATCTATCCTCCAGGTTGCCTTGGGACTTAAGAGTTCTGCCTGAAATCTAATTGCCATCTTTTCTTTGCCTCCTCAATCCAAACACCCAGAACTGACACAAGGCCTATTCCACCACACTGATTACTGCATTCCCTAGACACATCATGTGCTTTTTTTTAATACTCAGCTTTCTAGCTCTTTCTCAAAAGACCATTCAGGAATTTCATCCTCTGTGATCTGCAAACAGTCTAAATATACCTTTGGTAGACTTAGTTATTAATAACTATGTCTTAGCAGGTGTCCTCTGATTCAGCCCTCTCTACCCAGGCTCCAAACATGGAGAGCCTGATGACACTGCATGACTGACAGAATGAATGGACCGATGGATGGATGGATGGATGGATGGATGGATGAAGTATAATGATGAGTGCTGTAAGCCCAGCAAAAGTTCAACTTGAAAATATTTATGAATATTTATGTTCATTTTAAGTGTAAGCTCCCCACTTTTCAATTCTTTGTTTATTTATTCATTCATTAATTTTGGTGTTGGGGATTGAACCAGGGCCTTGTGCGGACTACACACACACTCTACCACTGAGTTACATCTCCAGTCCCCTGACGTTCCTTTTCAAAATAAACTACAAATAATAAATAAACGGTGTTTTACTGTGCTCTTCTCACAATCCAGATGAATGTTACTCGAAAGTCCTCAACTGGAAAACAGATATGATTAAGGAAGTAGTTCTTTTTTTTTTTTTTTTTTTTTTGGCAGTACTGGGGATTGAACTCAGGGCCTTCTGCTTGCGAGGCAAGCACTCTACCAGCTGAGCTATCTCCCCAGCCCAAGGAAGTAGTTCTAATGAGTCGAAGTCACTTTCTGGCAGTGAAATGGGCCTAGAAATGATGGAAACATATTCATTCCTTGATAAAAGTTTTGACCGAAAGTGATTTGTGCTGACCTACTATGAAAGTAACAAGCACTAGAGAAAATAAGATTTAGCAGCTGATGGATTTGTTTCTTTGCTTCTAAAACCTTTTATGATTAGGACATCTGTGTGTGTGTGTGTGGGTGGGATGGGTGTGTTTTGTATGTGTATGTGTATGTTTTGTATGTATGGGTATGTTTTGTATGTATGGGTGTGTTTCACACACATACATCACAGCACACATATTGTTTAGTATACGAAAGAATGAGTCCGGTTTCCCCCAAACCAAAATTTTTAAGTAATGGTAATTTGCACAGAGTGGCCCACAGTTGCAATAATTAGGGTACCAGTCCACTATAAAAATCTAGGGCATGGTGGGGCAGGAGTCAAGTAAAAACCAGCCTTACTAAGTGTTATTGGAATTCACTCTTCATTCAGCCAAAAATGTACAATCTGACCAAAACCCTTACATTGGCTCTTCTACCCAAACCACATACCTTCTGAAGGCCAAGGGCAAAGCCAGCTGTGGTTATGCATTTGGGTTAAAGAGCCCCAAAACAGAAAAAAAAAAAAAAAAATTATTTTGAAATGCATTACACTTCAAAATTAAGGGTAATTGTGTGTAGCAGCCTGGAAAATATAGCTCATCCAGTACTACTCGGCCACTGAACGCAAAGCACAAAACACTGGCGCTCTAAATGCAATTTCAAACTGAAAATAAAAAGGTACAAAGGGCGGAAGGAAGGCGGGGGGGGGGGGGGGGGGGGGGGGGGGAGGTGCGGGAGGGGAAGCTGCGACTTTTGACAGGGCTGCTGCCTGGGGAAGACGAGGCCAATACACAACTCAGCAATGGTTCTAAATTATTTAAACCACTAGATGCTGCTCTGGACCACTACAGCAGTGAAACCAAGAAGGTAAATAAAAGATTGACACATAATGATCGAAGAAAATAAACGTGGTAAGATTAGGACAGAAATCTAAAGGACAGAGTGGAAAAGGGCTTTGCTTGGAGCAGTACCTTTAGGGCTTCTGCCTGACCTGCTTGCTACCAGGCCCTGGTCACACTCCTGCAGTATCACTGTTCAACTAGCCAAGCAAAGCAGGAGGCCCTTCACTCAGTTAACTCATTTCCATAGGGATACTTCCTTGCATGCAATACCAGCCACTGAAGGAGTCAAGCTGAGTTTATGACCCACCTTCCTCCATTCATTTGCCTTATTCCCATTATGTAATAGTTGAAATCAGTGCAGTCCTCAGTAGTCAGAATTCAAACTCTTGGAGGAAACTGAGACATAAACTCACTAGTTACAATTTTCTTCTGCTATAGGGAACCAGGAAGAAACAGATAAAAATGAGACTTACAAACCATTTGGTGTAGGAGGATAACTGTGACATAGGAATGAAAGAAGTTAGGTAGAAAACCTGGAAAGAAAATAAATGAACCTAAAGGGGAAGCCCCCATCTACAAATACACCTAGGTTTCAAAGAAAACCGGGGCACTTACAACTGCTGTTGAAAGTCTGGGTGATCTAATAACACACAATTGGTTCAACTTCTGAAAGAAAACAAAGACATGAGGTTTTCAATTGCCCCTGAGAGGACAATCTGCAAAGTGTAGGGGTATTTTTGATTGTCACATCTGAGTAGTGCTACTGTTACCTAGTGAGCAGAGACTAGGGAAACTTGTGAACATCCTACAGTGCACAGGACAGCCTTACAATGAAGAATTATTCAGCCTGAAATGCCAACAGCACCTGAGGCAGAAACCACCTGAAATAAATGGTCAATAAAATGGGCAACAGTCTTCAAGTAGAAAAAGAACAACACCAGTAAACTTAGCATCACCCTCAGGAGAAACCACCCTGGTTAACAGACTCCAGCCTCTGGTTCCCTTGGTCCTATTAATCTATGAGCATGAGAAGTAGCAAAGTCATGACAAGGTGGAGAACACTCTGTGAAGTGTGTTCCCCTTCCAGCTGGTTCCCGCCCAACTGGTTCCAGGCTTTTGCCTCCACTATGACTCAGCCACATGAAAAAAAAGCGTTGGCTAAAGAGTATGTGTCTGTGCTCCTTAGCAAATATTTCTCTCATTTTTGATTAATAAATTGCACTCTGGCTCACAAGTTTCAATATCATAAGCTTGGGTGATGGACATAATGTCCCCAAGAGAAGGATCCATTAACTCAAGGCCAAGTTCAAGTTGAGAATGAGATATTTAAGGCAGGATCAACTCTGAAAAACTCAAGTTCAGTGGTAGCAGAGATATATCCCTGGGTGCCATGGCAACCCAGGGCACCTCCATCTGAACCAAAGGCATTTCTTTTCTTTTTCCATGATGCTGGGGATTGATCCCAGGTCCTCATGTATGCTAAGCACATGCTTTATCACCAAGCTACAGCCCCAATGGAACTAAGGCCATTCTTATTTCTTAAACAGCATCTATGTTACAACTTAACAATTTAGGACATTTCTGACAACATATAGGATTGAAGAGCCTCCCTGGATGCCACTGCAGCCTGGCTTGACAGGCAGGTCCTGGCTTCAGAGGCTGGCAAGTCCAGGAAAACCAATGGGAGAAGGAATTACCTAGTACCAGCAGCATGGTGCAGGGGAAACAGCAACAGAAAAAGAGTCAGAAAAGTTTAAGACTCAGATTCACGCTCCAAATACCTATGACATTTCATTCCTCCATATCACATCTATAAAACAGGATAATAATACTATGCTGATTATTTTCCATCATTTCCAAAACAGCAGCATCCGGGGAGGAATGGTGTTAGCCCATGGAGGAAGAATCACATCAATGCTATGACCCCAACCCCAGTGGGGCAATGCTTAGTAAATGGCTTACCCCATCATCATTCTTTCAAACTACCTCATCCAGAAATACAACCAACACATAGCAGCCCCAGAGTGGAGCAAGTAGTGCCTTTTCTACTGAGGGAATTTTTGTTCCCTACATTATCTGTCAGAGCTAAAATAACCCAAATGTACCCTCAATTCCTAAAACTGAAGTTCCAATAATAATCCAACTCAGATTCTGGAAACCAGTGTTTGTGGGGGTCCAGAACACTAAGAAGCATCTCCTGCTATTTATACATGTGACTAATTTCTCTACTCAGCATTCTGCCAGGTTGTTGCCGTGGTTAATTCCTTTTGATGAGCTAGCACTCCTTCACCCACACTATTTTTGTCTGATACTTAACTGTTCACCTCGCTTTAGGACAGTGACAAAATTCTGCTCAATTGGTGCCTGCACTTACTTTGTGAAAGGTTATATACCAGAGTACTAAGACAGAAGTAGTTAATTGAATCCCAGGTCATGATCTGGCTTTGCAGGCTTCAATTCCAGCTATTATAGATAAGTTGCAATTGTTAATACTCAGACAACTGAAATTATCTAGGGAACTGAGCATAGCAACCAGTGTATGCACGGCACAAGCAGGCTGGTTTTACTGAACCCCAAAGTGCTTGTGCTGGAATACTGGAAAGCATTAGGGGAGGCTATGCATATGTCACAGGGGACTTACCCTGTATGGATGGCATACTCAACCTGTATGGTTGAGTGCTGAAACTCTCAACCACCGACTTTGGATAGTCTCAAGCCTAGGCCAGCTGAAATCCTTAAGCTAATCATGCGTCACAGCAGTGTGGCTGCCACCAGGAAATATTACCACTGTCTTTGAAAGTAATTAAAATCACACATATGGGGAATGGTTGGCATAAAAATTAAAAGGAAAGGTCAAGAAGAGTAAATTTCAAATTTCCAAAGACCTCAAAAACTTTGAAATAAAATGGGGAGAAAAGCATATGTGCAGAGCATTTCCTAAGTAGAGTGAAAGAGGTGAGAGAGGATGATCCTTCTGCCGCTCCCTATCACTGCAGGGAAAACATGACACTTGGGTTTCCAGTCTCTCCAAGATGACAGCATCTGGGCCTAGCACACCATCAAATTCTATTAACAGGAGCATTTTTTAAAGTTAAGTCAATGACTGACGCTTTTATTGCATCTGGTTCAACATTTGGAAATAGCATCTTTTGCAAGGGACTAAACCAACAGTATTTTGTAAAAGGGGGACAAGTTCAGTACTTCTTAAAGTATGGCCCTCTGAACCATTTTCATCAAAATCCCTCATGAAGTGTTTACACAGATTCTAAGAATCTCTAGAATTATAAAAAAACAGACTTTTAAAAATCACCATTCATATAGAGCCATACAAACAACATTAATATTCAAAGTCCATTTTGCAAAATACCCTTTTCCCTTCTGCTCTCTTCTATTTCATGTTTTACACTGCTGGTCTGGTCCTACTAAATTGGCATCATGGCCTCCTCCTGGGTTATACCCTTAATCTTGGAAAGCACCAGTTTTCTTGACTAGGAGGAAGCAGAACAGTAATTGCAAAATTAGCAGCAAACACTTCAGGCTTTGTGATAAGGAAAAGGTTTAGTAATTCCCCACCTTTTTCAAATTCAAAAGGATGTCTTATAAACCAACTCTATCTACTTGGATGGCTGTAGGCATTAAAGAGTGGTTGCAGGCTTCACTTACAAACCATAATGGTACCCACTGTCTGAGATCTGGACAGGAAATGTTACCTCCATAGGAATGATCATCTCTAAACCTCCAGCCTTAGGCAAGATAGGAGTAAGTAAAGTGTGTGCTCAGTTGAGTTTCTTGTCACACCCCCAGCCACATCCTCTGGGCAAGGGCTTCAAAGCCCTCCCTTCCTTCACCTCTCCCCACCCATTCATACCAAACACCCAAAGGAGGTAAATTACATGAAAACACTCAAGCACTATCTTTCCTTCAATACTATAATTTCATAAATTTTTATGATGTAGCAGTGCTCCTAGAAGCCCCCATCTGCTATCTTTCTTTCATTTTTTTTCTTATCCTAGGCACTTGTTTCTCTTCTCCCCTGCATCTGTCACCCAGCTTCTTCTGCATCCCCCACAGACTCCTCTCCTTTGCCTTCACTTACATTTTCTGGGAGAGTGGAATGGGACTTCACACCATTTACAATGCTCCTCCAAGGGGAGTTTTCCTTGGTTAAAGCAATGCAGACTTTGAAAAGAGTTTCCCCAAGGAGAGGGATAAAATACCAGCTCAGGAGTAGAGATGTGTTTTTAATAAAGAAATACTTTTCTAAGAAATCATCCCTCTGCTTCTTTTCTTCAGTATAAAATTCGAAGGGAGGAGGCTACCCAAGGCAGAAAGAGATCTGAAAGGACAGTGAAAAAATGTGGAGAAGATGCCGAAGAAACGTAAAATCCTGGGCTTTTTCACTTGCCACTGATGCGGCAGCACTTTCTTTCTCATTCACTCAGTGAACATTTACTGAGCACTTACTATGTACTAGGAATCAATCTAGATATTAAAGTTGTCAACAAGAGAAAGAAAACAATCAAACAAAAATACGATCTAATGGGTAAAAAAATGCTAAGAAAAATAAATGAGAAACACAAGAGGATCAAGAAGGGTTTGGCTGCTATTTTTCATGGAGTAGTCAGTAGCTAGGTAAGCTGACAACTGGGCAGAGACCTGAAGGAAGCAAGGGAGTGAGTCATCTGGACCTGCAGGAGAAATTCTGGGAAAAAAAAAAAAAACAGTGTGCACAAAGGCACTGGGGACAGAACTCTGAAAAAGAAAGTAAGGCCCTCAGAATGGCTGCAGTCAACAAGGACATTGTTTGCGTTCTGAGGGACATGGCCATCCATCAGAAGGACCACCCATCCGGTGACTCAGTGCCTGCTCCAGGTTCTAAGTCCCCCTCCCCCCCAGTCATGTCTGGGTCTACCTCCGAGCCTGCCCCTTCCTGACACATAACAAGCTTCCTGCTCCCCAGTTCCCTTCCCTCCTGACACCTCTCCCACACCAGTTCCAACACTTTACCAGTACATCTAATTGAACAAAAACAAACCAACAAACAAAACCTGAGTAATAAATGTAGTAGAAAAGAAGGGCACATACACACTTAACCACAGCTCTCAATTGATAGGAAATGTACCACAGTAAAGAGCAGAGGATCAAAAGGTTAGCTGTAAAAGAGAGAAAGAGAGTGAGAGAGAGGGGAGGGGGGAACAATTAAGTCTGGTGATATGCCTGTAGGGGATTTGACCTCCTAATTTACTAGGCTCCAAGTTCTGTAAACCTTGAAACAACCTTGGGAAACAGGTATGGAGTGAGACAATATGAAAACCCATAACCAGAGGAGACCTTAATAATAGATGCCGCCAGCCTTTGTATCTAAAACTGTGAGTGGACAGGTCTCTGTAGGACCGAAGATGTTCTCAAATTTTTGGAATTTAAACGCAAGTTATTAATTTTATTTTATGTAAGTTTTAAAAAATTCAAGAATTCACGTACCATACCCCCAAGTCCCTGGCGGCTCCAGATTGGGCGCCTTTGGCTCTAGAACACAAACTCATCTTAGGTTCTACAAAATCTTAGCTATGATCAGTTAGGTCCACATCAGCCCTGGCCAGTAGTGGGAGGCCCAGAGCGCAGGAACTCACAAAACATGTTCAGTGCGCCTCGGGAGCTGTCCAGAGGCCCTTGGAGCTACCCTACTCCGGGGGACAGGTGGGGGGCGGGGCGGACTAAACCCTGTAGCTTTAAATCAAAGCCCGTCCAGCCGCCAACAACCCCTCCCCAGTTGCCAACTTTAAATGGCCCCCAGATGGGAAAGGCAGTGGAGCCGAGTCCGGGTTGCCCAGCCCTCGCAGTCGGCGACCGACGGACGGACGGACACACACACACACACGCCGCCTTGCGCGCGTCCGCGGTATAGCACGGACTTTCCAGTCCCAAGCACACAACACGCACCCCTGGGCCGACTGAGTTCTGTATTTCCTCTTCCTCAAAGCTACTCCTGGAGATCGCGGCTGCCCCTCTTCTCTCTGATTTCAGGGGTCCCGCGCTCTGCTGCCACACTTCTCTGTAGGCGCTCCGGTGCGTCCCCTCTCCCATGCCAAGATCTCCATCAAAACCCCTAGCCGCCTTTCCGGGTCCTCAGTGTGCACCCGGGAGGCAAGTATTTACTAACAGACGTCCCCGGGAATCCCAGCTGCCCGGATCACCTCCTCCCGCCCCTCTGCAAGCCCCCCAACCATCTAGCCCATCACCGCCCGCTCCCAGGAGCGCGCTCGCCAGAGGATTCCCTCCCATCTGCGATGGCCGGAGAAAACCCCAGGGTCCGAGCCGCCAGCCGCCGTCTCGGGCGCAGTTTCTCCGGTCTCCGGCCCCAGGAATCTTGACTCCAGGCTCCCAACCCCACACTCTTCTGTCCCCAACGTCCCCGCGCCAACCGCGAAGCCCTCCTGCTCCCCGCTCTAGCAAACCCTAGTCCAAACGTCTTGGTGTTTCTCGGGGCCCGGGCCTTGCGCTCCATCCTCCCGCGCCGCACCCCCGGAGCCCTCTCCCTTTGCTCCCACTGCCACTCGGGCCACCCGCTCTGCCCAGACTTCCCCAACAGCAGAGCGCCCCGACGCGCCGGCAGCCCTCACCCAGCCTAGCGCGGCCGCCACCCCCGCCCGAGCTGAGGCGCCCCCAGGGAGGAAACAAAAGTGTCTCCGCGGCGCCCGGAGTCCTCGGAGCAGGACGCCTCCTCCCCGCCCGGGCCCAACCCCCTCCCGGGCCGCGCTGAGGTCAGCGAGTCGGGGCTCTGAGCCAGCCCAGGAAACTTTACGAACCTGCCCGGGGTCTCAGGACAGCGGCGGCAGCGGCGAGAGCTCCCAGCTATCAGAGCTCTGACGACCCGCGACCATTGAAGAGGAAATCCGCGGCTCTGTCACCCAGCTCTGGGCTGCGGCGGTGTGGGTGGTTCTGCCTCTATCCCGTGCCCATCCTCGCCCGCTCCCGCTCACCCAAACACACGCACTTACACTCTGGGTCGGCCGGCTGCTGCGCCGCCGGCTGCCGCTGCTCTCACTTCCTCTTCCTTCCTCCTGCTGGCCAGAGACACATTTTGCATCTGCAAGGCATCCCAAGAGCAGCCGCGAACTCTCCTCCCGAGCGGACGCTGCGGAGTTACCGCCGCTGCTCCCGGCACCTGCGCCGGGACTCGTGTGGTTGGCGCGTTCTCTTCCCGCCCGCGCCCTGCTGCCTGCCCACCGCACTTTGCTTAGGAGGTGCCCACGACTTTATGAAGTGCCCCTACTTCAAGAAGGAAATGTCAAACACCATGCACGCCTCATATCTGCTATAAATAATGTATGTGCAGAGCATGACTTCTCCGATGAGCTCACACACGGCGTTTTGCAGGCACTAATTAACTCCGTCACCCTCGTAGCGCCACCTCCGGGAGGCCAAAAGCGCGTGGCATCTTTTTATATGCATTCTTTTTTGGCAAGTAGTTTGGGATTTTAAAGGGAAACTTCGGTGGGTTGTTTTGAAGCTACTTTAAGTGGTTGGGATGTTTCATTTGCCTCTCTCTTGCTCTTGGGCAGTGTGGCAAAAATAACCTATGTATTTACCGACTCTAATTTTAAACGATAAGGTTTCTTTCAATGAAGTCAGGGATTCCCTAATTTTAAATAACTTTGCATAAACCAAGACGTCCTACCCCCAATCTGGTATTTAGGAGAAATTATTTAAGTCATGCAAACTGCTTCATTTTCAAAGCAGAAATCAAACATGTTAAATCTCAGCCTTGCTGGCAGGAGGTAGCAAGAGAAACACCTGTCCTCTCCAAATTCAGAAATCTTTGTCATGGCTTCACTGGAAAAGGCAGATAGTTACTCTGCATTCCCTTCTAACTGGCAAAGGAGAGCCTTTGGGAGGCTGGGAGGCATCAGAATTTAAGGTGGAAAGCAAAGTTCCCCTTTAAGATTCAGCCCCCTTCAAAGGAGGTTAAAAGTTTAACCCTATGTTGACTGTCCATTAACAGCACATAACACTGTGAAGCCTTTGAAATGTGACTAGTCCTGAGATGTTCTGTAGGATAAAATAGGCACAGAATTTAGTTTGAAGACCCGAATGTAAAATAGTTTAATTATTTTTATATTCATTGTATCCTCTCAATGAATAATGAAACTATAGGTTAGATATATTGTAAGTCAATTCGGTTACTGTATCAGTTAAGATATAAATACATGTATAATTCAAATTAATTTCTTTTTTACACATTTTAAAGTGGTTACTAGAAAAAGCCAGGGCACACATATGGCTCTCATCAATGGCTCACATTATACTCCTAATGAACAGCCCTTATCCAACCCCTTATTACAGATATAACTCTGGGAGGCAGTAATAGTAGTAGTATTGCTTGGGTCCAGATGGTTATAAGCCAGTAACTTAAAGCAAGGTGATTCCAAGAAAGTAACTGAACTTCTCTATTCCCTTATCTATAAAACAGTAATGGAATAATAATAACAGTCAACAGGGCAACTATTAAATGAGGCCATTTAATAAGTAATTACTAAGTGGAGACTTTACTAATGAATCAATGAGATGCTTGTAGTGATGAGTATGAATTTGATCTACAACTTTCTAGCAGATGCATATTAAGACCTTAACTTTAGTGCAGGTTTCTAGAGCCCTCAGTATGTGTGAGATGTCATAACCATTTCCTCCTTGCACAACAATTAGAGAAATATAGTTCTCTATAACCTGTGGTCCCACCAGTGCCCTCTGCAGTTAATATAGTGTAGGCCACATCTTTCCTCCATGAGATAATTTTTTTTTTTTAAATCTTTCATGATAGTCCCCAGATTTACATAATGATTTCCTTCCAAGGATTAAATATCTTTAGTTACTCTGAGACCCTCTAATGTGAAATGATTTTGGATCTCTCTTATCTTAGCCATTGTCCCCCGAAGGACACTATTCTCTGTCCTTAAACAAATTAGTTGTGTTGTAGATAAATCACCTAATTAGCCATTAACAAACATAATACATATGAGCTCTTGTGAATTACTTTTCAACTGTACCTTATTGTTGATCCAAGTGCAAGAGGAAATGGGAACTCCTTTACTATATTATGTTAAGCCATATTCATTCTTGTGGAGTTGGTCTTTGGGACCAAAATCCACCTGGTTCACCTTCTCTAAGTCTCTTTGGATTCAATTCAGGCATTCAGTGTCTCCCTGTAGCCACAAATGAGTTGACAATTCTATGATCTCCTGTGGCACTCCACAAAGGACCCCCTAGGACTTCCTCTGCCTTGGCATGGAATAGTATTCTTTGGTTTTCTGGTTCATTCTGTTATTAATTGGCTTCTTACGTTGTCATCCCCAGACCTCACTTTCCTATTGTATCTATGAAGACATCTTAGAGCACTGTCAAGTGTCTTAGAGAAATCTACCTTCTTTCTGGGCCTACTAGTGGTTGGTAGTGGCACAGTAAAGTGGGCAGTGTAGCGTAACCACATATAAAGCCTCCATCTCTAGATCTGGTTGTCAAGTATAAATACTAACATTCCCATTTTCTAGCTGTGTTGCCCTTGCAAATCACTCAGATCATGGGATTGAAGCCACCTTAACTGGTAGGATTGAGAAATGGCTAAGTGAGTTCATTTTGAAGTTCTTAGAACAAGGCTTAGTACATAAAAATACTCAATGAATGTTAACTTAGCTATTATTGGTATCTACAACAATCCTCCAATCCACCCATCATATGAACAGATTAAAAAATAAATGAAAAGAGCAACATCTACTCTCTCTTTCCACATATAGTTTCTGCCTAGGGTGAAGGGAAAGTGCTAGTATTACTGACCTTTTTCAGCTCCTGGTCAGAGCTTGGGCCATTCAATCATTAGGTCACACTTTAGCAAGAAGGAGGTGAATTCTATGGCAGGGAACAGAATCCAAGTGCAGTTCTTCATTTGCACTTCCAGTAAGCCCACTTGGGCAGGGTTTGGACTCTGTACCAATGGGTCAGTCTCACTGATGTCTCCAGTGGTTAGGGAGGTGAACTCAGGATCTCCTCTGTAGGACCACTCATCTCAGTCTCAGGATAAGTAGGAGAAAAGAGAGCAGGGTAGGGACAGATGACCAAAGAAGGAAACTCACTGAAGCATCAACTCTAAACTTCACTCCCAGCCATGCTTTTATAAGAAGACTTTGCACTGTTGATGGATGGATAGGTGTTTGGGGGAGTTTCTCAGATTTAAATACCTTGATCCTATATTTTCCAGATTTTTATTCTTTGGTACATGTTCAGAACTCCAAGATAGGAGGGGTGAGTGGGAGCTTATCAAAATGTCATCATGAAGCTTCTAAGTGCAAAAATGTCCTGTTGTATTTTTAATCAATGATGACTCATGTTGATCAACTCTTTCTTTTTCTAAGTGCTCACAGATACTCATTTGTAACCCATTAAATAAAAATATTTATTAGGTTCCAAATGGACCTTGTGTAGTGACTAAGACATTTATTAATATGCTTTGGAATTCTGTCCCAAGTTGTCAGTCAAGTTCCTTGATCTATAGCTTGTCCTATGTTAGAAACTGGTTCATGCTGGTCTGCCTCCAGTCCTTAACAGCTCTGGGAACAGACAGTGGCTCCAGTTCAAGGAAACCACTGCACCAGGGATAATGAGGTCTGAGCAGCAGGCAAACACCTGACATCCAGAACCAACAAGCTCAGGGCTGGGGCAGCAGACTTCATTTGTGTGCACAGAGTACCTCAGAAGGGAAGCAGGGCAGCTCCCAGGGCGAACGAGAGAGATATGCCATGCACCCTCCTAGCACTTCCATTCCAGATTAGAAGACAGACTTAAAGGAACAGTAGTAACAACTGAGGAATGTGCTCAGGGAAGGGCGGAAGGTTATGGTGCTGGGATCTACAAGTCAGGAAAAGCCTCTTGGGAAGGCTCCACTTGGGAGACCTGAAAGGTGAGCAAAATGGTATGAGCCTCTGAAGGGGCAAAGGAAGTGGGTCAGTAATAAGCAAATTCTCTTTGCATGAAGTCTATAGACATCACAGTGTATACGTAACCTTAAAAAATCAATGTGGCTAAAGCGTGAAAAGATCAAACTTACATTATAAGAGCAGTGGACAAAAGTCAAAATATGGGAGCATTTGAGAGTCATTTCACAGAATTTGAGTACATTAATAACAGAAAGATACTGAAACATTTTTGGTTTGGTCTGGTTTTGTCTTGTTTTCCACTGAAATGTTATAAGCAAGAGATTCTCGTGGTCACTTTTATTTCAGAAGTCATCCTACTGAATAGAGAGAGGATTAAAAGGTAGACAAAACTCCATGTGGGAAGAATAGTGTCTTCCCATTCTGTTGACTGCCATGCCAAAATTCCATACTGGGTGAAAAACAACAGAAATTGATTTTTTTTTTTTTTCCACAGTTCAGGAAGCTGGAAGTCAGAGATCAGAAAGCCAGCATGGTTGAGTTCTGGAGAGAGCGCTCTTTCTGGCTTGCAGACTGCCTCCTTCTCTCCTTGTCCTCACATGGCACAGAAAAGAGAGAGAAGGAAAGAGAAACCATGAGGTTCCTAATAGCATGACCTCATTTAACTCTAATTACCTCCCAATGGCCCCATCTCCAAATACCATCACATTGAGTTTGGACTTCAGTGCATAAATTTGGGAAAGTGAACACAAACATTCAGTCCATAACTCATAGGAAGTCAAGGTCAATGACCAGCACAGGAAATGAAAGGGTCGACAGACATGACCCTTGCTTGACTCCTGATCATTTCTGTGACACCATCACCCTGAGTTCATCTCCAGGATGTTCCCCATTTCTTAGTCATTATATTACTGACATCTACCTTGAAACAACATTTATTCCCTCCACCCCCTTTGTTCCAGTCATCCCACACTACTTTAAAACAAAAATATTTTTACGGACTTCCAACTCACCTGTTAACCAAATGTGATGTCCTGTTTGGAGTTTTGTTTGGTGGGTTTATCAAGCCTTTTCAGTTATACCCATGTATCCATGGTCTACCATCCATTATCCAAAGACCAATGGTCAAAGAAGTAGCATTGATAGTAACTCCAGGAATCCTTCCAACACTACAATAAATACTAACCAAAGGATTGACCTGCAAGTCTCATCAGAGCAAAATATGAAGAATTTTTTAAAAAATTCTTTTAGTTGTAGATGGACACAATACCTTCATTTTATTTATTTATTTTCATGTGGTGCTAAGGATCAAACCCAGTGCCTCACACATGCTAGGTGAGCACTCTGCCACTGAACTATGACCCCAGCCCAAATGTGCAGAATTTTTGAACTTCTGTGCACTGTAGTTTACAGGGATGGCAATCTCAGTTCTTCTTCTTACAACCATGTAACCTTGGACAAATTATTGTATTTATCTCTAAGTCTCTAAAATGGGGATGTTGGGATACTGACTCCTCTTTCAAACAGTGCCTAGAATGTACTAAATATTTGTTCAATAAATTGAGCCAATATGAATGTTAACCCCTATGTACTCATAAGTTATTAATGTGTTACATGACAGATAAATATTAATGTTCCTTACTCTGTCTTTTAAAATGTTTAGAGAAACACATGTTTATTGTAAAAAAAAAAAAAAAAAAGAAGAAGAAGAAGAAGAGAGTATAAAATAGTAAATACAAAGTGAAACTTCCCACATTTATCCCTAGGTCTAGTTCCTAGTAGTGAACACACTTAATCATTTTTGTTTTGCATTCTTTTGGTGATTAATGATACTGTTCTAATTGTTTACACTCCTTTGTTTTATTAGGTTCATATGATATCTATTACCTCTGTTCTATAAAAGATATTTTAAACTTTTGCTTCTCACCAATTCTTATATCAATTTTTCCCAATTCTTCTATTGCTTCTTTCATTGCATCATTGTATTTTTTTTATTGATGGATTTTCTGTCACATGGGTCTTCTGATATTTTCATTTGTGTGACTTATCTTCTTTCTTATTTTTCTAACCTTATTAGAAAATCTCCAGGTTCTTTTGGCTCATTCGGTCTTCAACTTTGTCCATTTTTTTCTTTTTATATAGTTTAGCAAGGTTCAAAATTTTTTTTGATGATCGTAACTTAAAATTTTCGATTTTCTAATTGGCCTTGTTGCATAGTTACCTCTAGTGGGTGTATGTGCATCACTCAGATCTCAGTCTCGCCAGGTCCAAGGTGCTATTTTAATCACTCTCCCACCTTCACCCAAGCTGCTGAGAATATTGACGGTTGGCCTATGCCTGTGTACGCATGTTTTCATTTCCAGCAACATTGAGAACCTCCTCTTTATCCTTGGCATCATGGACTCTTACCAGAATGGAAATGGAAGTATTTTGTCATTGTTCCAACTTGGCCCTATTCAGACCTTTTCAGTGTAGACCTCAGCCTGAGGAAACTTTTCCCCATATTGTCTTTACTTCACTCCATTTTCCTGTATTATTGCTCCTGGAAGTTCTATTTAAATCATCCCAGACCTTCTGTCTCCTGTTTTCCTTCCCTTTCGTACTCTATGTTCTTCTAGAAGATGCCCTTGGTTTTACTTTCTGACCCTTGTTTTGAATTCTTTTAGTTATTAACCCTGAAGTTTTAGTAGTATTTCTGATAGTCCCTTCTTTCCATAGCAGCCCATTCCTCTTTTAAGGATATAATATCTTCTGAAATTTTTTTCTGAGATTTTAATTAGAAGCTGTTGGTAGTTTGGTTGGCATTTTTAATTTTTTAATTCTCTGTTTCCTGAATTCTCTGTTGAATGAAATTCCCTATTCTTTGCTCGTTAGCATTGGTTCTTATCTCTGGCACTGAGGGTTTTTATTTTATTCTTTATAGTCTTGTGATTCTAGATCATTAGTTTATATTTCTTAACATTTTTATCCATGAACATAGATGGTGTGTATGTGTGGGTGTTTCAGCTATTACGAAATTCCTTGTACCCAGCAGACCTCTCCTCAGTGCGTGAGGATTGCCTGGGAACCCTGTGTTTATGGGATATGAGCAATCCTCTCTTTAAAGTGTCCATACAAAACCACAGGTCTGCTCGCAAACCCTCAGATCACTGCCTCAGTTTCAGGGATGTCAATAGCAAACCTAGAGCCCCAGCTCTTTTGGTTTCTGCAGACAGCAGCTCTGCATTTGTAATTAAGTGGTAAACAGCGTCAATGCTAGTCACCTAAATGTGGACAGGACCCAGAGGCCCAGTGCTTCTGCACCCTGTTTCTATCACTGTCTTCCTGGATGATTGCTTCATATTCCATTTTTGACCCCAGGACCTGCAGGCTCTGAGCTTGGAGCCTCAAGGGGTCTGATGAACAAATTTGTCCAGTGGCTTGATAACAGCCTTCTCTTGTATCTCCACTGGCTTCCATCTCCCTCCACTATTATAAGACAGTCGCTAAGATCCCATCTGCTTTCTATACTCACAAATTCATCAGGCTCTGGACTGTGATCCTCCCTTTCCATTCTCCCTGTAATTTCCATGTAGCCCCCTTTGAATATATTTATTACTGTTTTAGTGGGATTTTTGGAAGAAGATGGGAAAAGACAAGTGTTCACATTACCACTTTAATCCAAACCTCCCTTAATTGTCTGAATCTATTCAATCTAACAGCACCCACGTGCTGGATTGACTAGAGACTCAATCTTAGTTGATTTCACAGATTCATTACCGCTTCATAAGTAAACCAGTAAAGTGGAATATTTATAGGTGACTGCCCCCCGCAAAGAAATTTCTTTGGCTTCATCATGATAGAAATTCCATGTTCAGGGCAGAAAGCCCAGCTTGTGTCCCCTGCTCACTCTCAGCTACATGCGGCTATGACAACCTCCCTTACTGGAATTTCCAAAGCCCTGGCACCCAGTTCTCAGTACTATGGTTTCCTACAGCCAACCCTCCCCTCCTTATGGGCAGAAAAACTTTCCCAGATTCTTCAAAATGTCAGTGTCATGAAAATCTTAAAAAGAAAGAAAAAATCCAGTAAGAAGAAGTAAAGAGTCTGTTGTAGCTAAAATGAGATCAATCACACATAAAAAAGTGCACTAGATTCTGATATGTGGGGGGAAGAGGATTTTCTATTTATTATATACATATGCATATATTATCAGGCCAATTAGAGAAATTTAAATATTTACTATATATTAGACAATGTTATGGGATTAGTTTTCCTTAGATATAAAAATGGTATTGTTTGCATTAGGAATGTTCATATGCAAGTATATAAACCAAAAATGGCAAAATGTAAACTTCTTGAACCTAGGAGGAGGGAACATAGGTATTCATATTTGAACATTCGTTCAAATTTTTGTATGTATGAAATTTTTGATAATACATTTTTGGATTCCAAGTCATATTTATTGGAAGGACAAGTTCTGAGTTATTTTATCAATAGCTACCTGGGACTGGAGATTTGCCTGTATCGACCTGCTGATGCAGAATACTTGGGCCAATTCCACTGAGCAAATAGATTTCTTTTATAACTCCCTGAGCCTCAGAATCTGTCTACTGGAATGAGTTGGAATCTAGCAGGTTCTTATAGAGAGCTCTAAGAATACCTGAAAGGCTTTCACTAGAGACTCCATAGATAACAAAAGGGCCAGTTGGAAATGACTAAACTCCCAGATTGAATTAAAACAGAATAAAATTGAATAAAATATACATTTAATTATTTAGTTAACTTAAGTTTAATTATACTCTTAATTATGAGGCTCTGATTTTCATCTCCAATGTGTTTTCTCATTAAACAATTGTTTTAAGAGTCTGTCTGGAGTTTCTTCAAAGTCATCATGTTTCTACCTGCTCGTTAACTTTATATATAGCCTCCAATATTAGAGGGCAAAGTACTCCTTTTTCTTGAGAACTGGATTATCAATTACTATCACCAATAAGTTGTAGGGTCCAGGCATGTTGTCTAATGGAACATCTCACACCCTGGATTTATCTAACTGTTTCCTATGTATGGTTGTTTATTGTGCTGTTATTTGGATTTCCATAGGCACTAGGTCTGATGAACTTCACGTTAAACATTCTTGGTGAGAACACTTCATGAGTGACATGGTGCTTCACACTGCGTCGCATCACTGTCAATCAGACCCGCTACTGGTGATGTTTACCTGACCACTTGGCAATATTGTCACCATTAACTAGACCTCTCCAGTGAAAAGGTACACTTTTTTCTTCACAGTTGAGAAATCTGTGGAAGGATATTTCATGCAAATATTCAATTCTAGAACAATCTCTACTCTGGTGATTTTAGCTGCTACTGATTATTCTCCCCAATTACAATTTTATTCAGCTTGCTTCCTATTATTTTAGTTTATTTCCCAATTCTGACTTCTAGTAGCCATACCATATCTCACTTCATTCCCACCTCCAGGCACCCCTGGAATTGGTACTTTTCCTATGTTTAGCTGCTTTTGGAACCCTATTCTTGTGTATTCGTACAGATTCAACTCATGTCTCCAGTCCTGTTGTCTTTCACTGTTTTGGCTTCAGTTTCTCATGATGTGTGACCCAGAGAAGTACTTTCTCCTTCAGGGATGGAGGGAATTGGGCCTTTTTAGTGAGTTGGGTGGGAGGAACTTATTTCTGTCTGGCTATACTGTAATACTATATCAATATTACATACTTTCTGGAGATACAGAGAGAGCTCCCAGCAGGTCATTGGTAGAAAATAACATGTTGTATTTTATCATGAAAGTATCCCAAGAAAAGGAATGAAATTGTTGTCTCTTTGTTTTCTGCAAGTAATAGTGTATTTGTCCACTATAATGAAAACTTGAGGCTGGGTACTTTATAAAGAAAAGAGATTTATGTAGATTACTGTTATTATAGAGGCTGAAAGTTCAAACAGTATGGTGCTGGCTCAGATGAGCAGATCCTGCTTCCCCACTGTGGAAAATGGCATCGTAGTGGGAGTTCATGAGTGAGAGAGAGAGAAAGAGTGAGAGAGAGAGAGAGAGGGAGAGGGGGAGAGAAAGAGAGAGAGAGAGAGAGAGAGAGAGAGAGAGAGAGAGAGAGAGAGAGAGAGAGAGAGAGATCACAGGGTGAAACAGGGGGAGCTGCTGCTGCTGGTTGCTGGTCTTTTTTTTTTTTTTTTTTTTTTTTTTTTTTTTTTAGTACTGGAGATTGAACCCAGGGATGCTATACTGCTAAGAGTTACTCTTCTTATCCTTTTTTTTTTTTTTTGGACAAGGTCTCATTATGTTGCCCAGGCTGAACTCAAACTTGTGTTCCTCCCGCATCAAACGCCTTAGAAGATGCGATTATAGGCATGTACCACCAAACCTAAGTACTCCTGTTGTTTTATAGCAACCCTTTCTCTTTTTTTTTTGGGGGGGGGGGGGTGCTGGGGATCGAACCCAGGGCTTTGTGCTTACTATAGCAACCCTTTCTTGATAGCAAGAACTACCTTAATCTCTTCCCAGAAGGAAGCCCCAAATGATCTAATTACCTTGCACTATGATGCACCTCTTAAAGGTTCCCCACCTCCTATATCACTACATTGAACACCAGGTCTCCAATGCATGAAGCCTTAGGAAACATATTTATCCAAACCATACCAGAGAGGTAATTCCATGTCTGAACAATGAAAGGAATCAGATAATTTTCTTCTGAAAGACTATTCCTGTGATCTTGACCTTCTATTCTTTTGCATTTACTGGGCCAAGTTCTTCTACAGGACCTAAAGACCGTATAGGATCATAGCACACACAGCTGTGTGAAGATGATGGGCCAAGTAGGGGGGAGTTCATATAATATAAACTTGATCTCAGGCTCACTTCTCTGGTGTTATATTCTACAATCAGCTTTCTGAAGTTTGGAGTTTTCATGAGTTTCTTTCCAGAGTCCTCTATTTTCCCTTTTGGCATTCATTTGTCTTCTATACTTTGATTCCTTATGCCTCTATTGTTCTACTTTACTCCATTTTCTGTACTGCATAAAAAATTTATTTTCCATCAATTCCTTCTCTTCTGTGAAAGGAAGATTCTTCTATCCTTTCTTTTAATTACTTTAATGGTGCATTATACTTACATATAATAGTGGGATTCACTATGCCATATTCCTTCTAGTCCAAACAACAAATCTCTCCACATTTAAGATTAAAATGTTCTCTTAAATCAGAAAAGGATTTTGTGCCTCTTTGTAGTCAATCCCGTCCTCTCACAACCCATCCACTCACCCAGTCCTAGGCAATCACTTATACACTGACACCATAGATTGATTTGACCTGTTCTAGAATCTATATAAATGGAATCATGTACTCTTTTTTGTCTTGCTTTTTTTCACTGTCTGATATTTTTGAGATTCATCCATATTGTATATATCAGAAAATCATTGCTTTTTATTGCAGAGTGGAATTGCATCATATGGATATCTCATAATTGGTTCATTTATTTATCCATCTGTGGTTGGACATTTGGGCTGCTTCCAGTTTTTAGGTATTGCCAATTAAACTGCTACAAACTACAATTCCTATAGTTTGTCTGTAAGCAAACATTTTCATTTTTCATGAGTAAATGCCCAATTAATTGATTTTGGTGATGATTCCATGAGTTATCAGTTTGTTAAAACTCATTGAAAATGTAAACTTAAACTGAGTACATTTTGTCTTTCAGTATGTCACCGAAAGACAAATCCACCCACACTGTGTATTACTACTCAGCAGTAAAAGGAATCCACTTTTCATACAACTTGGACCAATTTCCAAAGAACTGTACCAAATTTAAAAAAACCCTACCCTAAAAGGTCATATTCTGTATGATTCCATTTCAGTAACATCCCCAAGATGAAAAAGTGTAGAAATGGCTAGTGGGGAAAGGAAGAGTGTGTGTGTCTTTATAAAGGCTCCATGAGGGATCCTTGGGGCCTTGCAATTGCTCTTTATCCTGGCCATATGGATGTCAATATCCTCCTGTTGGTGTTGTGATATTGCACCATATGTTGTGATATTGTGATCCTGGTATGATACAGTTACTATTGCATCACCATTAGGAAACTGGATAAATGAGACATGGAATCTTTCTCTATGATGTCTTACAACTGCACATGAACATTCAATAATCTCAAAAAGTTCAATATTTCAAAGTTTGCATTTTATCATTTGTAAATTATGCCTCATTCAAGTCATTTCTATTATTTTTGCAAAACTCAGAATTGAACCTAGGGTCTTGCACATGGTAGGTAAGCACTCTGTCACTGAACTACACCCCAAACCCTCAAGTTGCTTTTTAAAAAGTTCTCCTTTCATAATGTAGAACGTACACTCCGATATAGTGTCCAGAGTCACTCAAAAATTTCCTGAAATGGGTTTCCCTCTTTTTCCAGGGACAGTCACAGTAATCTGATGCTGTGGGCCATATTACTCTTCCATATTTTCTCTTACTCAAATACTCTCCAAGATCAAATCACATCTTGTAACTTCCCTGCCTGGGTTACCACATACAATACAGGGGGTCAGCATACTAGCTGTGCCTCTCCAAAAACATAAACATCTAGAGAAACTTAACTTACCTATAATTGTACATCCATTGATATTTTTAAAAAATGTAGTCCCCAGATTGATGAAAGCTTACCCTCAACTCTAATTCCCAAAATATGTACCTGGATTCTGGAAAGCAGTGTGGAGATTCCTCAGAAAGCTTGGAATAGAACCATCATTTGACCCAGCTATCCCACTCCTTGGCCTATACCCAAAGGACTTAAAATCAGCATACTACAGAGATACAGCCACATCAATGTTCATTGCTCCTCAATTCACAATAGCCAGATTGTGGAACCAAACTAGATGTCCTTCAATTGATGAATGGATAAATATACAATGGAATATTACTCAGCTATAAAGAATAGTAAAATTATGGCATTTGCAGGCAAATGAATGAAATTGGAGAATATCATGCTAAGTGAGATAAGCCAATCTCAAAAAACCAAAGGACGAATGATCTCATTGATAAGCAGATGATGACACATAATGGGGGGTGGGAGGGGGGCAAGAATGGAGGAAGGAGGGACTATATAGAAGGAAAAGAGGGGTGGGAGGGGTGGCAGGAGGAAAAAATAACAGAATGAATCAAACAGCATTACCCTATGTAAATATATGATTACACAAATGGTATGCCTTTACTTCATGTACAACCAGAGAAATAACATGTATCCCATTTGTTTACAATAAAAAAAAATGTACCTGACATTATTTTTAAGACCAATGTCCTACTTTTTGCAATTTTTTGTCAAAACCCTATGTTGTTTATCCCCAAACACCACCTTATTTCTTCTTTATTTTTGAAGGAAAATGACTGAAAAAAAAAAAAAAAATATTACCAGTGAAAAGAAAATTTAAAGACAGGCAGAATTTTACTATCAATTTCCATTCTGGAGATTTTGGATATGAAATGGTCCTTAAGTTTTATTAGAAAAAAAGAAGAAAAAATTTGCTATATATGTGGATAAAATTCAGAGGAACAACAACATTAGATTTCAAGTTAGTAATATAGCCTTTATGACCAGGCATGCTTGCTTCCAAGCATGTGAATTTGTTCTCCTAACAAATCTATTATTTAGGGCATGAGCTAGGAAAGTAAAGGGTAAGTAGAATTCCCTGTTTCTTTGCCTGAAGGCAAAATTTTAAATAGTATTTTGTATCTATGAGCAAAATGTTTTAGATTAACCTAAAGAAGGTAGGCCTTTTAGAAAAATACACTACAGATTTGGATATAAGATCAAGATAGGTTGCATGAATAACATAATTATGTTATCTTAAGTACTCATAATTGAGGTAAGATTCTCTAATTTGCATATGCATTTATGAAAATAGGAAAGTTTTATAATTCTTGGGAAAGATGATTCTGTGGTTTATTCCAAAGAGACTAATTATAAAAGGAAAAGTATCTCAGCATTTTAGGGAGCGGGTTGTGGGTATGTTACTTTTTAATTAAGATAAAAAATTATCTACTTTAGATACTGATTTTCTCATCTGAAATTCCAGATACAGAGAGACAAAAATTAAGTAAAGAAAGGAATTTTCTTTGTGTTCAATTTCATCACAGCCAAAGGAAAGCTCTTCTTTTATTATCCCCATTTACAAATGAAACAGAAAGTCAAAAAGGTTAAGTAGCTTGCCAAATTCATAGTGATCAAGTGGCAGATTTAGAATTGAAAGCAGATTTCTCAATCCACAGTCAATGATCTTTGTGCTACAACAGAAATCCACCCAGTACCTCTATAGCTGATTTTATAGGTTCTGCTGAGGACTTAAATTCAAAGACTACCAGATGATCAATTAGATTTTTGGGAAAGTATCTTTGCCTATAACTTGAGCAGAACTGAGGTATTACTGCATATTTTAGGCCTATATGATACTGAATATGTACTAACTTAACATGAGGCACATAGTTGTGGAACGCCATTTTGGAACAGAGACTATGCATAAAGAGAACCCAGTCCCTGCTTGATTTTGCTACATTCCATACAGAAAGGAAAGAGAGGAATTGGACGATTCTATTTAGTTAAACTTACTTTCATTATGGTTTGCTTTAGAAACCCTTACTGTGATAACAGTCCTACAAGTGTGACTTGGATAAGACGATGCTATAGCCTGGATATTATAGTTTAGTACCAGCCTATGGGGATATTGGAAGGTGGTGGAATCTTTAGTAGGAGGTAAGGACTAGTGGAAGGAAGTTAGGTTATTGGAGGTCATTGGGAGTGTGACCTTGAAGAGGATATTGAGATCCTGGCCCCTCTCCTCTTTCTATTTTTGCTTCCCAGCCACTGTGAGATGTTCGGTTTTGTTGGGCCACATACTCCCTACCCCCATGTTCTGCTTCACCACAGGTTCAAAAGTGACAGAGCCTGCAGAACATTGATGGAAACTTCTGAGACACCTGAGCCAAAATTAGTACTTCCTTTTTAAAGTTGTTTATCTCAGGCATTTTGTCACAATGTCAGTAAGCTGACTAACACAGATGATATATATGGACAGTTTAAGTATATTGCTTTTTGTCCCTCTGCTTGCATGCAGATATATTAAAAAATAATTTCAAGGTGAATAAATGCAAATTTTCATCATGATATGTAATCACTTCATAATATTTAATATATTCTTTTGGATATTTAAATTTTAATTTTTTTCTTTTATAAATAACCATCTAGCGAATATCCTCATGCATCCATCTTTGACATTTTTTTTCTATAATTTTTTAAAAAATTTTTCTAGAAGTGAGCTGGAGATGTAGATCATGGGTAGAGCACTTTCCTACCATGAGGGAGACACTGGGTTCAATCCCTACCCACCTCCCCCCACCACAACATTCCTAATGGTAAAGTTGTTTGATCAAAAGATGTGTTCTCTAAGTTCTTATATATCACAAATTGTCTCCTGAAATTTTACCAGAGCAATAAATTCATAAGTGGCCTTTTTGCTTCTTTTTTTTATTTTTTCTAATTCTTACTGCATATTTATAGGACAATATTCCAAATAAACTGCTTAATTTATGCCCCAAACTTTCAAGGCTACCCATTGTCTACAGATGATTTTAAGCTTTACGTAATACTCACTGCCTTCCAAACCTAGGTCAGCCTATTTCTAATGGTTTTATCTGTCCAAATTTTCTATACAATTTCCAGGTTTTGACTAAATAGTTTCACCAGACATAAAAGAAGGATCCTTCTTTTTTTTAACATCAGTACCATACATATTTTGAATTTATTGATCTTTACTCTTCTCTACCTATTTAATTTCTTTTTGTGAGAAGGAGGCAGGAGGCGTCCATTCTACTCCATTCAATATATAATTTAAATTTAACTATTCAATTCAACATGAAGAAACTTAAGAATAGACTTCATACTGCTAATGCACTTCCTTCCCATCATTAGATCTTGATTTCTTTCTATTGCTTTTTTCCCTTATTTACTTTTTTATTGTTTTGTTTTGGTTTCTTAGTTACTTTTTTTTTTTTTTTTTTTTTTTTTTTTGACATTCTGGGGATCAAACCCAGTGCCTCTCACATGCTAGGCAGGTGCTCTGAGCTATAATTCATAAGACATGGATGAGATTATGTCAACTCCTTTTTTTTTTTAAAGCCTGCAGTAATTCATCACTGAATACTAATAAAAATCCAGAGGTTGCTTCAGAGACCAGGACAGGGCAGCCAGGGGCTTCCCCAAGCAGCCCGGCTCCCTCTGGCGGGAAGTGCCTTTCCAGGCTGGCTTCTCGGAGCAGACCGCCCAGTGAGAGCCTTTCCACACAGAGCCAACCACAAGTCCCTAAGCCAGCGGAGACCTCCGACCCACAAGCAGCCTCTGGGACCAGGGCAGGGCAGCCAGAGACCTCTCCAGGCGGCCCAGACCCCCTCCGGCCGCAGGCTTTTTCAACGGGGCAATCCAAGATGGCGGACTAGAGGGTGACTGCATCTCTAGTCGCTCCAGAACCCAGGATTCAAGAAGGGGAGGCATTGAGAGACTCGGACTAAAATAGAGCCACGGGGTGAGTCTCCCCCACCCGGTGAAGCTCAGCCCGGGTGGCTTATTAGAGTAGGGCAGGGCAGCTAGAGTCTTCTCCAGGGAGTCCTGGGCACTCCAGCGGTGGGCTCCTCCCACATGGCCAGCTTCTCGGAGCAGGCCACCCAGTGAGAGCCTTTCTGCACAGAGCCAGCTCCAAGCCCTGGAACAAGTAGCGGGCTAGGGGCAGCTGTCCTTGGAAGCACTGCATTATCAAGTTACTCCAAGACTTCAGGCTACTGGAGGTGATACACTGGAAATCTACAGGGACACTATAAGCAAATAGAGGAAATCTGCAATATCACAAAGTCCCACTGACATCTGACCAATATGAGAAAACAAGGGAAGAAAATGTCCCAAACAAACCTACATACTGTATCAATAAAACCCAATGACAGCACAGCAGAAGAAATGTCAGAAAGGGAGTTCAGAATGTACCTAATTAAAACAATCAGGGAAGCAAACGAGGAGATGAAAGAGCAAATGCAAGCATTGAAGGAGGAGATGAAAGAGCAAATGCAGGCATTAAATGATCGCACCAATCAACAGTTAAAAGAGCAAATACAGGAAGCAAGAGATCATTTCAATAAAGAGTTAGAGATGCTGAAACAAACAAACAAACAAACAAACAAACAGAAATCCTTGAAATGAAGGAAACAATATAGATGCCCTTCAGTTGATGAATGGATAAAGAAACTGTGGCATACATATGCGATGGAATATTACTCTGCCATGAAGAATGATAAAATTATGGCATTTGCAGGCAAATGGATGAAATTGGAGGATATCATGCTAAGTGAGATAAGCCAATCTCAAAAAACTAAAGGATGAATGATCTCGCTGAGAAGTGGATGAGGACATATAATGGGGGGTAGGAGGGGTTAGTGTTAGGGTTAAGGATAAGGAGGGTGGTAAGAATGGAGGAAGGAAGGACTGTATAGAGGGAAAAGAGAGGTGGGAGGGGTGGGAGGGAAGGGAAAAAATAACAGAATGAATCAAACAACATTGCTGTATGTAAATTTATGATTTTTAATAAAAAATCCAAAGTATGAACCATTCACAGTCCTTAACACCCCACTTTTCTAGCCTCATTTGCAGCAGTTGCTACACACTTGTGCACACCAACTCAAACGCTCCTCAGCAAAGCCTAGTGGAAGAAATTTAGGGCACTGGAGGCATGCCCTTGAAGTTGGCTTCCTGCATCTCTGCCTTGCTTCTGTCCATCCTTCTGATAAAAAACAGAGGTACAATTGAAAGACTATTAGCAAGGAAGATATTTGGAAATGTTTGCTACAAATATGATCATGGATTACTGTTCTTGACATACAATGAACTTGAATGCATCACTAAAACACTAAAACTCCAAAATATCAAATGAGCAAAGGATGGTAATAGATAATAAAGGGGGAACAGTGGATGGCTTACGGAACATTAAAATAATGCAGATAAAGAACAAAAAATTCAAGTAATTATTAGATACAGTCTTGTTCATCAAATGAATGTGTATAATATATTAATATATAGAACATATATTTCTATATGTACACACACAAACACAGACAGAGTACAATTTTCCTGGTCACAGTTTGGTGAGGCAGATACACTTATGCATTCTCAGAAGAAGTAGAAATTGCTGTAGTCTTTATTTAAAGTGATTTGCCAAGAGCCTTTAAAGGTTCATTTCCTTTCATCCAACAGTACTGTTCACTCCTGGCCATAGGAAATAATGAAAAATGAGGACAAAGATGGTTTGCACAAAACTGTTTATCCCAGCTTATTTTATTAGCAATCAAAAAATTTCATGGAATCCAAATGGCCAGGAATAAGGCTACGCTTAAATAATTCGCAGTTCGCCCGTGTAATGGAACTAAACAGTCATTAAATTGGCGTGCATACATGAAGAATTTTTAATGATGTTGGAATTTACATAATGTAGTATGAAACACTGCATACCATTGAATGAAAACAAGGGAAATCTGTCTGTGCATTATATCTCAACAGATAAATGCATAACCCAGGGATATCCGTGAGTTCTGAGTGAATCGTGTGTTTTACTTCTTTCCTTTGCAATTCAAATAAGGGACTCATATTTTCTTTAAAAATTGCAAGATTAAAAGATGATTTATATCTCATCTTTGTCATGAGTCTTTCATGTCATGTCACTCATCTCTTCTGTCCTTTCACTATCCTATTTTGGTGTCTGTTGTTTCTATGGCACTTGGCAAATAAACCAAGAAAATCATTCCCTTTGAAGACCATAAATTCTTCAAAAACTTGAACTGCTTCTTTTTATTTATTTATATATTTTTTGGTACTGGGGATTAATAATCAGGGGTGCTCAACCACTGGCCCACCTCCCCAACCCTTTTTTATATTTTATTTTGAGACAGGGTCTTGCTAAGTTGCTAAGGCTGGTCTTGAACTCGTGATCCTCCTACCTCAGCCTCCTGAGTCACTGGGGCTATAGGTGTACGCCACCATGCTGAGCCAATGCTATGAGCTTTGTAAAACTCAAAATAATTTAGAAAATGACTAAATGCATGGGTGACTGAATGCCTGTCAGCTTTAAACTTTTCACAGAGTTGAGTTGTACCACTTTGTTCTTGTAATGGAGCAGTTATGTATATAGAGAGCTGAATGGATTTTGTCTTGAGGGGCATCCATCCTGTGTAGGACTCACGGCTCCATCTTCCTTGGTCTTTTCCTTATGTATGCATATTTAGTGATCTCTTAGGCAAGGAATGAATCTCAGCTTTCCACTGGGAATTTGCCTTCAGCACTGATGCAATGCAGGGCTCTGCTTAGTCAAATGTTTGGGGAGCCTACTTTTTTTTTTTTTTTTTAAACAAGTCTAGAAGCTATTTCTGTGAGCACATTTTCATAAATTCAGTAAACTAGAATAGACACTTCCTTTATGAATATCTTGGGAATATTGTCAGAGACCTTATTTAGAACATTTAATCTTAAATATTCCAGATTTAGTGGAGGTTGATGGCATTTCCTAAGGCCCTTTCCCACTTGCATTAAAAAAAATATACACCTAGGGCCTCCACTCATTTTTTTCTCAGCTTCCAGCAAAATTATCTAAACTACTAATGAAGATTATTCAACAAAGACTTTCATCTTATTACCAAAATTACTAGTGAATTGAGAAAGACCATATTTCTTTATGTGGAGGTGGGTAAGATTCTAGTTTTTATATGATTGATACAGTCTTTCTTATCTTTTGATCTTGTTTTGCAAAGGATGTGAAAATGGACTCAGAAGTTGGAACTTGGATCCTAATCCTGCTTCTACCAACGGGTACTAACTGTGTGGTCTGATTCAATGTCTTAACTCTTCAAGACTTGGATTCTTCATCTATTACATGAGATAGTCAGATTATTTGCCTCCTAGGGTAATTTCAAATATAAAATAAAATAAAATAATATATTTTAATTGGAAAATTTTCATTGCTGACAAAGTGTTAGCTATTATTAATTCATTTATGTAGGATAATACAGAAATTAAAAAAAAGTAATGTGATTAACAGAATGCTTCTCTCACACTCATTCCATTTATTAGAAGCGTTGCTATTGATCAATGATTCTTCTTTTATTTTAATTGGGCTTGAAAAAGTATTACAGTGTGTTTAAAATCTTGATTGTGGAAATGGGCAGAAAGTGATTTCTCTGCTCTCTTTCACAATAAATCTTCGTCAAGGTCCAACCTTCCCTTCGTTACCCCTGGTCCTCTCTACAATCCTTTCAATCTGAGTCCTGTCCCCATCTATTATGGTTTAGACATTAGGTGTCTTCCAAAAGTTCATGTGTGAGACAATGCAAGAAAGTTTAGAAGTGAAATGATTAGGTTTGGAGAATCTAACTCAAATCAATGCATTAATCTCCTGAGAGGGATTAACTGGGTGGTAACTGTAGGCCCGTAGGGTGTGGCGGGAGGAAGTGGGTCATTGGGGGTTTGCCTTTGGGGTACATATTTTTCTCTGGAGAGTGGAGTCTCTCTCTCTGCTTCCTGGTATCATGTCCCCAGTTGCTTCCCTCCACCACACCCTTCCACCATGATGTTCTGCCTCATCTCGAGCCCTAGGAGTGGAATCAGCCATCTATGGACTGAGACCTCTGAAACTGTGAGCCCCCAAATAAACTTGTCTTTTGATCGCAGCAATGAAAAAGCTGACTAAGACACCATCACTCCTTTGCAACTGCTCAAAAAGCCACCAACACACTTACCGACTCAAAAGGACACCTGCTTATCCTCATTTACTCACTTTCCCAGCAGAATTCCACACACAGGCTGTTGCTCTTTCTAAAATATTCTTCTTTTGTTTTCCTTTAAGCCATGCTCCCTCACCTTACTGGTTCCTCCTTTTGGGGCTTGTTTACCGGTTTTCCCTTTTCCATCTAACCTACAAATGTTTGGGTGCCACAGGACTTGGACTGGGTCCTATTACTTTGAGGTCATTTCTTCCCATTCATAGCCTTAAATACCAGCACATGTGAGTATCTCCCAACATAAATCACTGATCTGGATCTTTCCCATGAACTCATAAATCTGCCTGCCTACTTGATTCTTCCATGTTCAGATAAACTATGTCTAAACACCAACCCTCTGCAAACCCCATGCTCCATCTTCTTCCCCATTTCAGTAAATGGCACCACTGGACTATCAAAATGACAATCCACTTCCACATTATAGCCTTTAAAAAATGGAAATGAGGTAATACAGCTTCCTTATTTAAAATTCTTGAATGGGAACCCATGGCTAACCCTACTACAAATTCCCCACCGACTGTAGGACTAGCGGTATCTGCATCCCTCTGCCTAATTGATTCAGCTGGGCACTCTTCTCTCTTTTGAGGACTCCCGTTCTTTGTTCCAGTCACGCTGACCTTCTCTTTCCTTTGGACAGAGCAAACTCCTGCCTACCTCAGGGACTTTGCACACATCCTTATATCTACATGGAATGACTTTCTGCATGACTGTCTCCTTCTCATGCTTCAGACTGTGCCCTTAATTTCACCTCAGTAGGTCTGCCTTGACCACCTTATCTAAAGTAGACTATCTCACACTCCATGTATACAATTCCATTTATTTTGATTACAGCTCTTTCAAAATGAATTATTTATTAGATACGCTTGGGAACTCCCTGAAGACAGTACCATATTTACCTGTTCATCGCTTATGTCCTGGGAGTCTGAGAGAGGGCCTGTCACCCAGTCAGCTTTCAGTAAATATTGCTTTATTGAATGCATGCTTTTCATAGTGTTCTAGGTGAAGGGCTGAATATGCAGGAGATGCAGACCCTGTCCTACTTGATAAGCACTGTCATAATAACTGTATAATGTGCAATGGAATCCAGAGGTGATGGAGAAACTCCAATGAAGAGGTAACATCTGCATTAGAATGAATGTAAATATGCTGGGGTGGGGGAGGATGTTTGGGCCAAGAACAGCATAAACAAAGACTTGGAAGTGGGAAGAAGCTTGCTGTGCTTCAGTTGTTAGCTTGCATAAATTTTCCAAAGAAAGTAAAATTATTGATGATCCATAAAACTTGGGGATGAAAGTCAAGACCTAAATAAAATCCGATCATGAAAAAAGAGTTTTACATTTAAGTAGAAAATGCAATTTCACAACTATGGCTCATTTAAGCTACTGGTAATTAAAGGCATATATAGTAACAAACACCACCTGGATTTTGCAGGTGTGAATAAACTTTAAAAAATATGCAGGAAGAAATAGTTTGAAATGGCTCAACATACAACTAGAGAAACACAAGACTCTGAGTTGAATGCTTTTTAACCACTAATGACAATGACTATTCTAATAGCAATAATCATCTGGCAGGATAATTTTGTCAATATTGATTTATTTCACATCAATTTGACAAACATATAGCTAGGCTCTGGGCTCGGTAGTGTATGTGCTGGAATAACAAAGAAATCTTGGACCCTCAAGAGATCAAGGTCTAATAAAAACCACAGGTGCATGAAAGACTGTCATTCTAGGATTTTTCTTTTTTTTAATAAAAAGAACCCCCCCAAACCTCAGTAAATGTGCAAAAAGTCGTTGAAGGCAATGAACATTATTTTTTTCAACAACTCTGACAAGTTTGCACTAAACCCATTTTATTATGGGATGCTTAGTTGTGTTTGCACATGAGAAGGACATTTCTGATGGTGAATTTCAGAAAGCAAATACTAGTCACTGGAAATTGACAGGAGAGTTGGTTTTATGTACCTCTTTCCATTTATGTAGGCATGATTAGTTTTGTATTTAAAATTAATAAATGCTTATTTTCGAAAGCACTGAAAATTAAGAATAAAATAAGCAAATATTTCCATGTGTTGCATACAGATTTTTAATAGACATGTAGAAACTAAAAATAGAATCATGTTATGATGTATTTGCATTTATCTCATTAATTTAAAGCTTATATACTGTGTATTTTATTTTATCCTTGGTTCACTGTTTTCCTTAAATGCAAAGCTACAATCATCTTGCATCACTGTCAAGAATGAAAAGCTCCAGACATGGTGGCGCACCCCTGTAATCCCACCAGGTGGGGAGGCTGAGGTAGGGGATCAAAAGTTGAAAGCCAGCCTCAGCAACTCAACAAGGCCCTAAGCAACTCAGTGAAACCCTGTCTCAAAATAAAAAGATTAAAAAAAAAAAAAAAAAGGAGTGCCAGGAATGTTGCTCAGTGGTTAAGTACCTCTGGGCTCAATCCCTGTACCACAAACAAACAACAACAACAATGAAAAGTAATTGTTTGAATCTTCCATCCTCCTTATATGAAATATGAGACTTGAAAACACTTTTTCTCTCACAATATCACAATCCCCCTAAGTCTTGGGTTTTGTGACACAATTCTGTTTTTGACTAAGATTTGGATAAATAGTTTTTTGTGTATATGCCTTCTTTAAAAAAAAAAAAAAATTGAGATTTGCTTTTGTAGTTGCAAGTCAATGTTTTCAGTTGTTTGAACTAAATGGACCCAGTTCTTACAGTCTGACTCTGACACAAAAAATTCTACATTCCTGTTTTTACTTCAGTTTTTCATTCAGATGGAATATACCTCTTCAAATAAGGGTAAAAGGCTAAAATATTTTCAGAATCCTTACAAATCTGGAACTATTTTTATGTTGATTTTACACTGCAAGAAGACCATCTTGCATGTGATAAAATTCTTATGTTGCAATTTTACTCCTCAAAACGCTGCCAATATTTTGTCTTTAGTATTTAGTGTCACTGAGGAAAAGATTGAGGCCTGCCTGATTTTTTATCCTTTGCACATAACCCACTTTTCTGCTTATAGACTTTTTTTCCTCCTTTCTTTGCAGTTCTTGTAAATCAAGTATTTGTCAGAATCTAATCTAATTATTGTAGGAATGTGGTGAAACTTATTGAGTTGCATTTCCTAATATATATATTTTTAAATCTAGGGATGAATTCTCATTTATGTTTATGTCCCATCGTTCCATTTTCTTCACCTGGTATCCTGAACAATTTTTCGGTGGATTCTGTATTCTCTGTCCTACCCAATTATCATCTTCATTCTTATCGTTTTTCATTCCTAATGCCCTTTCTCTGGGTTCCTGAGAGCTTTTTAATCTTGTCTTCCTGATCACGGGTTTGATTTTCTGATGTTGATTTTCCCCCGACAGTGCTGTTATTTTTGCTTCTACTATTACATTTTTAGCTTTTCCTGAATGCCTTCCTTATCTTACCCATTTCCCTTTCCATTCTCTATTTTTCCTGTTTCATTTTCCCCCCATCCTGTTGAGATGGGCAGTTTGTACCATTCCTATTACTAGATGGTTTCTATAGGCATGTTTTATGTCTGCTTTCTGTTGCTTGACTATCTAACCCCAGGGAAGAGAGGTCTGTATAACTCCAGAGTTAGGATTTTGGCAGCCAGGGCAGAAGTAGATCAAGATGAAGGCGATCTCTTTTCATCTCATGGCAAATTGGTATCCACTGGATGACACAATAGTATTTTCCAATCCAATCCCATCAGCTGTAGTGTTCCAGAAGATTCTTTCTAAACTTCAGTATTAGGGAAGTAAAATACTAGTTTTTGATGTGGATGAACATTACCCACTTCCCCTCACATTTTCATCTGTATTTTATTTTTGTAAGTTAGAACCACATTGGGACCAAAAACCTGATTCCAGTTTTATTCTCCTCCATGAGAATAACTTCCTACAGACTCATTTCTTCAAGGCTCTGAAGTTTTATTGAGTGATAAAACCTTCTCCTATGACCCAATAGGTTGGATTTCCACCATCAGATATCGAGAGCTTCCTGCTGTCATCAGCAGTCCTAAGCCAACCTTTTACATCTTGTGACAATAATTAGAAATAAAGCTTAATGCCTGCTTCCCTAGATGTAATTTCCCTAGTGCTCAGAGAGGGCAAAACCCCAAGTCATGATAAGATTTGTTCTGAGGTCACAGAAGCAGTTTACTCACATTTAGTTTGGGATCACTTTTCTTGGTTTTTGAGTTTATGTGTAGCCAGGCACCCCCAAACTGGAACCCCTGCTGTGATGGAGCCCCTCCCCCCACCCCAAACAGAGCAGTCACTTTACTAATCTGGTGAGCTGGACCTATGCAAGTGCTTTTAAGTGAGGGAATTAAAATTATTTCAGTCAACTACCTCATGGTTATCTTTCAGAGCTGAGGAAGTGATGAAATAAAGCAATTTAGATAGAGGGATCATGGGAGTTGGGTGCAGGGAGAAAAGAGAAATTTGAACTTCATGGTCATTTATGTCTCCAATTAGTACTCGTGATTTCAATGCCTGTTCCTAAAACAAGTAATTTTCTACCTCCAGAATCAGCTCCTGGAGGTTAGTGACCATTCCCTGTGTTGTCTGGACAGAGGGAAATGGGTAGGTGTAGGTGTGTGGAACCCAGTGCCTCATTCCCAGGTGTAGCCAGCCACATGGCAGTGTAGGGTAGACCCCCTCTTGGGTTCAATTCACCATCTTTCCATATGCTTCATTTTGTTGACCAAATTTCCATGTCTAATCCTCTAACCTGATATCAAGCATTACTGCTTTTGCTCCCATTTTATTCTTTATTTTTTACTAATTGAATATCCCCAAGTGCACAAATTAATGCATAACTTTAAAAAGTGATTATTTCTCCTTGCTTGCAGTGTCAACGGCATTAACAGCAGCCTACTCTGTCCTGACAAATGACCCAGCTGGTAAGCACTCGCTTCAGTAAGGAGATGAGTCCTGAAGGTCACCAGTAAACAAAGGCAACTTTTGGGTTTTTTGTTTTTGTTTTTTTTTTTTGCTATTAAAGGGATTACTCCTTCTCCCAATAAGCTCTTGCTTTTATTCCTCTAAACTTTTGATGAATTTCATGATAAATTTTGTATGAAATTACTTATTTAGCAATTATTTAAAATACTGTGCCTAAATTCCCTTCAAAAATCAAACTGCAAGTGTGATTAGCAGCCAGTTGCGGTCTTATTGATTTTTAAAAACTAATTATATACAAACATTTAAACACTGAATATTAATTGTCTACTGCGTACCAGGCACTATTCCAGGTCCTAGATATGGGCCAGTGAATAAAATAGATTTTCTCCTATTACGATTTAAATCTAAGATTATTTTTGCCATAATGTTGGCCCATATAAAAGTAATAACTGCCTAAAATATAAATATAGAGATAATAATATCAATATTTAATCTTGTTGCCTAGTTTTCGTCCAAAAAAAAAAAAAAAAAAGTTTGTTTCTTCCTCCCTCCCTCCCTCCCTCCCTCTCTCTCTCTCTTTCTTTCTTTCTTTCTTCTTTTTGTTCTACGGATTGAACCGAGGGTCTTATACCTGCTAAACTCAAATTCCATCACTGAACTACTCTCCCAGCCAAGGTTGGTTTATTCTAACGCTTTGATCCCCCAGAGTGGATAAGGCAGAGGAACACTTGTCCAAGTGCTAGAAAAGGACTCAGGCCCTGATCCTGGGTGGGAGGGATAGAGTTTTTTCAATCACAAAATGTATTGGTTCCTCCACATCTGGTTTCGGCTTTACAAATACCGAACTCCATTAATGAGCTAACGCCACTGCCGCATGTTCTGGTATTAGATGGACCATCTGTGCGAGGGATCCTTTCCTCTGAGTCTTCATGGGAAGTTGGGTGAAGACAGTGCAGAATCTGCTATTGAGATGCCATGTGAAACCAGTGATGGCTCCTTCTGAGAGCCTAATTTTCAAAAGCCTGTTTGTTTTTTTTTTTTTTTCCTGCAAACAGGTAATAGAACATTGTTTTTTAAAACCCTGTAATATATAATATGTGACAATAAATATCTAACTATTATCTTTGATCTTAGTACAGATTTTTTTTTAATAGTCAGAAAATCTTGTTCTCATGTCTGTGCTGCAAGGATTAGGGGAAATTTTTCCCTCCCGCAAGGTATTAAGGGATATTTAAAACTAAAAACAAACAAAAACAACAACTCGTCAAAAATCACTGGAAAGATGCTCTGTCCCTTGTGATTATAGGTGGTGATCTTATTGACAAAAATGAGGGTCAAGGGTGAGGGCAGGGCAGGAACTCCTCACCAGGAGGCCTAGGGGATACTTGCATTGTACCATGCTTCATGCTTGTTGAATGAATGCATGATGACTTATCCTTGAGCTTATGCAAAAGTGCTCAAGGGCACTCCAGGATACTTCCAGAAATACCTGGGGTGGGTATGGGATCTTATAGGAAGCAGGTCTTCTGTGAGCTGGTGAATTTTTCCTCTGTGAATGAAATTCAGTCCTTTACTGCAACCCGTTTTTTCCCCCAAAATCTTTATGACGCTGGAACAACTCAAGATGTTTCTGTGAATTAAAATGGTCTAGATCCATAGGTTTCAACACTTGTTTTAGCTGCAGTACTCCCTCTGTAAGAAGAAACTGCATATTTAAAATAGGTAGATATGGGGTTTCTCTAGTGGAGGCAGAGGTGGAGGACTTGGAGCACATCCTACCAAGTTCCCTCTCCTCCCAGGAGTCCTCTCAGGGTACAACCTAAAAAACAAACAAACATACAAAAAACAACCACAAAAAAAAAAAAAAAAAAAAAAAAAAAAACTAGCTTATGGATCCACACTGGGCTAATTATCTGTATAATGTGAACACGTTGAGATACATTTAGTCTTTGTCCTGACTATGCCTGATCCCAATGTTAAAATTTGATCATTTGATCTCATTCTCATGATCCACTAATTACCTAATCAAATTCTGGAAGATCTCTCAACCTATGTTCTTGGCTTTATGCAGAAGAGAAAAACTATCAACTTAAGCTCAGAAGACAAGTGCCATTTATAGTCTGTCATTTGCCACCAACTTCACTTTGGGGCTTCGATTTTTCAAGGCAAATGTATAGAAGATCAAAATTCTATCAGATATTAGTAGGTCCTAGGGAATCTATGTTTATTGTTAATAATACTGTGGAGTATACTTTATCGCTAACAGGGTACATCTTAGGTTAAATAGTCTTATGAAGCTGGGTGCAGCGGCACATGCCTGTAATCCCAGGGGCATGGGAGGCTGAGGTAGGAGGATTGCAAGTTCAAAGCCAGCCTTAGCGATGGTCAGGCAGTAGGCAACTTGTCTTTAAATAAAATACAAAATAGAGCTGGGGATGTGGCTCAGTCATTGAGTATCCCTTAGTTCAATCCTCAGTACCATCCCATCACACCAAAAATAAGTCTAATGAAGACAGCACAGGAAAAACTTTTGGAAGTGATGAATGTTTATGAATTTGATTATGGTGATGGTTTCATAGGTGTTACTTATTTTCAACTTCATTAAATTATATACATTAAGTATATGCAGATTTTTGCATATCAATAAAGTAAGTTCTTCAGGAAAAATCACTCATGTAAGATTCACCATTAAAATGTCATATCATGGGGGAATAAAACTTATGGTATAGATTAGAGATTGGAGTAGAAGTTTCTTTTGATAATTTTTGTTTCATTTCTTTCAAAGTAATTATTTCATTGATGATTTCATTTGATAAATATCTTGGGCTTTCTGACAGAGTCCAACATGCTGGCAAATAGCTTCCATTTTTATTCTTTCTCTCTCCTTTTTTCTTTTGCATCAACATTTTTACTGATGCATAATTAATTATACAGAACAGCAGTATCATTGCGTCATGTTCTAAACTACATATAAATGTAGTTTGATCAATTTAACTCTCCAATATCTCCCTTACCCTTCTCTCTTCCTCCCCACATTCCCTTCCTCTACCCCAATCATGATTCTCTTACTTTCATGGCATTCCTTTTTTAAATTCCTGTTTTTTCCCCACTAGTTTCTACATATTAAACCAAACATATGATACTTTTTTTTTCCCGAGTCTGACTTATCTTGCTCAAATTTATGGTCTCGGATTTTGTCCATTTCACTGGAAATGACATAATTTCCTTCCTTATTATGGCTGACTAAAACTCCATTGTGTATATATACCACATTTTCTTTATCCATTCATTTGTTGATAGACATCTAGGCTGGTTCCATATCTTGACTATTGTGAATTGTGCTGTAATAAACATGTGCATGCATGTATCTCCAAAGGATGCTGACTTTAATTCTTCTTGGATAAATACCAAGAACTGGTGTAGCTGGATCATATGGTAGTTCTGTTTTTAGCTTTTAGAGGAACCCCATACTGATTTTCATCCTGGCTGTACTAATTTATGTTCCCACCAATAGTGTCTAAGAATTCCTTTTGCCTTGTATCCTTGCCAGCATTTATTGCTATTTGTATTCTTGATGTCTGCCATTCTAACTGGAGTGAGATGGAATCTCAATGCAGCTTTGGTTTGCATTTCCCTGATGTTAAAGATGTTGGACATTTTTTCACATGGTTATTGACCATTTCTCCTCCTCCTCTTCTCCTTCTTTTGAGGCATGTCTCTTCAGGTCATATCCTTACTTATTGATTGGGTGATTAAGGTTCTCTTAACCTTGAGTTTTTGAGTTCTTTATACATTCTGGGTATTAATACTCTGCTGGAAGACTAATTGGCAAAGATTTTCTCTCATTCTGTAGGCTATCTCTTCACTCTGTTGTTTCTTTTGTGTGCATAAACTTTTAAACTCGATGCCAACTCATTTATTGATTCTTACTCTTATGTTCTGGGCTATTAAAGAAGTCTTTGCTCATGCCTATATATCAAAGTGTCTTCCCTACTTTTTCTTCTAACAGTTTCTATTCCTAGGTCTTTGATCCATATTAATTTGACTTTTGTACAGCGTGAGAGATAGGGAACAAATTTCATTCTTCTGTATAGATATCCAGTTTTCCCAGCATCATTTGTTAAAGAAGTTCTTTTATCCAATTTATGTTTTTGGCTCCTTTGTCAAGACTCGGATGACTTTAACTGTGTAGGTCCGTGTCTTCTCTTTTGTTCCATTGGTCTTTGTTTTTTGGTAACAGCTTCATGGAGATACAATTTGCCCACTTAAAGTATTGTATACAGTTTGGTCTTTTTTAGTGCATTCATAGAATTGTGCAATTATCACCACATTCAACTTTAGACACTTTCATCACTTCTAAAGAAACCCTCTCACCTTTAGCTATTGTTCTGTTTTAACTTACATAGCCCAAAGTAACCATTCATCTCCTTTATGTCACTATAGATTTACCTGTTAACATTTCATATTAAAGGCATATTGTGGCTTCTGTATATTCTTTCACTTAGCATAATGTTTTCAAGTTTTATCCTTGTAGTAGCATGTATCTATTTCTTCCCTTTCGTTGGCCAAACAATAATCAAGAGTATGAATAAACCATGTTTTATTTATCCTGATGGATACTGAATATCTAGATTGTTTTTACCTTTTGACTATTGTAAATAATGCTGTGTGAATATTTGTGTGCAGTTTTGTCATATGGACATTTTTTTCCCCATTTCTCTTGGGTATGTACCTGGGAGCAGAATTACCAGGTCAAACGTTAATTCTTATTTTTAATCATTTGAGGAATTTCCATTCCTGCCAGTGAAGTATGAGGGTTCAATCTCCCTACTCCTCACTGACAATTTTTGTTATTATTTTTCATTATAGACATTCTAGTAGGTGTGACAATGTATCACAGTGTGGTTTTAATTTGCTGTCTCTAATGACTATGATGTTGAGGATATACTATTGGTCATTTGTATACCTTCTTTGGAGAAATGTCTATTCAGATTCTTGGTTCATTTTTAAATTTGATTATTTTGGTGTTTTATACATTTTAGATACAATGTCTCTATCAGATATATGATTTGCAAATATTTTCTCCATTCCATGTGTTGTTTTCATTTTCTTGTTAGTGTGCTTTGAAACACAAGTTTCTAATTTTGAAAAAGTCCCACTTATATATATTTTATATATTTTTCTCTTGTTGGCTCATGCCTCTAGTGCCATTTAGTGAGAATCCGTTGCCAAATCCAAGGTCGTAAAGATTTACCCCTATGTTGTCTTATAAGAGGCTTATGGTTTGAACTCTCACATTTATGCTTTTGATTCATTTGAAGTTAATTTTTTTTCTGTGTATGGTTCTTACTTTTATTATTTTGTTCTTAAATGTGTAGGTCTCGAGAGATGACAGATTGAAATTTGTTTAGACAAATTGGCTGAACAACATGTGGAACTATTAATAAACTGGCTATTGATGTGTTGAAGAAGGGGAAAATGTAGACAATAAGATTAGCTAATTTTGTGTTTTTGTGACATGCTGTATGATCCGCACAATGCCTCCTGGATAATATTGTGGTCAAACAATATTCAGAATTTATCTCCACTTCCTCCTTGCAAATGAACACTTCTTCCGTTTTACTTATGAATATTCATACCTTGTTTCCGCTCTTGCTATACAAGCCTTTTCAGTGTTGCTTACATAACCCAGTCTTTGTTCCCCATATTTTAATAAAATCTGCTTCCTCTACAGGCACACAGTTACACACGCACACATACACGCACGCGCACGCGCGCACACACACACACACACACACACACACACACTGCTGCCTCTTCCCAATATGCTTATGTGTTTGCTAGCACAGATGTCCCTGCAATTCACCTTTTCTTGTCATCCACCTTTCAAGTGTTTCTCATCTAGGTTTTTTGCTTATTCTTACAGGCACACTTTAGCATGAGGGCAAGCAATCTGGATAATAAAAAATCACAATGGAAAGGAAGGGCAAGATAACACACTATTTAGTCATTCCTTTGTGTTTTAGTTTAAAAATGTAAGATTTAGCCACAGAGTAAGCATAATGCGTAATTATCACATTGGGATGCTAAACACAGACACTGCATTCACTCTGTGCATAGAGAAAGATCTGGTTCTCTCTAAAAATGCAGGTTTTGCATTTTTTTCCAGCAAAATAAGTGAGTGGGTGTGGAAGGAGACTGGCATTCTGAGGATGAATACGAATGCCTAGTAGGGGCAGTGGCAATGTTGCATTGACCAGTCTCCTCTGCTTCTTGTTGCAAGGAAGGCTTCTGCACTCCCTTTAGATGACAGCAGCCCAACAGGTCTTATTGATTAACCAACAAGTAATTCTTTTACACCTGTGGAAGAAAACATTATCCAAGTGCTCACAGAGAATCTGATCTGGAAAACCAAAGCCATACTCATGTAATAATTAGAGGGTAACTAAGTATCAGACTGTGTGACCCTGAATATAAGGGCTTTAGGACTGCAGAGGAGGGAGGTCAGTGTGCCTTGGTGGGGTGGAAGAGTGCTGAGAAACTGTTCCGGGGCATGTGGGCTGGGATTGGATTTCAGAGAATGAAAGTAATTTTACAAAGGAAGAAAAGGGAGGGTGCACCAAGTGAGAGGGAGGAAGGACAGAAGCTGAGCCTAACATATCAGTTACCGTGGACCAGGCACTGACCAAAGGTCTTATTATGATCTAATTTTGAGCATTTTACAATTCTGAGAGGGGGAAGTAATTATCCCTTTGAAGAGTTTTGCAATTTACTCATGGTTTCATAGCTTCTAGGCAGTAACGTAGTGTTTGGATTGAAAGTTCGGAGTCTTTCCTGCAGCAACACACCCTAAATATGCTCTCCTCCAGCACAGACATTGCAGCTATTATCAATTCTGTATGCATCAGCTCTAATCCCACCCTCCTGTTCCCTCTCTGATCTACCAGGAAACACTATGATTGAGACTCACTACATCAGATCAGTGAATTCCAAACTTGCTGATCCTTAGCATCATCTCATGAATGGAAAAAAAAAAAAAACCAAAACTTAACCTGCCTCTAACCTCCACTCACCTCCACTCCAGACCTGATGAAATTGAATGCCCAGAGACAAGGTGCTTAGATCATTTCTGATTGTCCTCCAGCACCTCACAAACTACCTTGGATAAAGTAGGTCTCAATATATATTTGTCAAAAAAATGAACAATAATACATTATCTAAATACTTTTTCAACCACTGGTATGATGATTGAGTTCCTTGTTTTGATTTATTTCTTTTGTGTTACAGCATGAGCATCCTTGTGTGGAAATGAAAGTGAGGACCTAGGAACTTTCCCAACCAGGAAGATGTTGTGAACCAACCCAAAGAGCACTTGGGCAGAATTTGCAGAAAGTCAACATGTGTGTCCGGCATAACACTGGGGAAGGTGCACACACCAACTTGCCCCTCCTGGCAAACCTGGCTTTCTTTTATCTGAATCTAAAACATTTTGGAAAGATCAGCCTCCTTCCTGAAATTACACATTTTTTAAATACTCTTTATGATTATTTTCCTATGGAACAGAAAAGTGATGGATAGATCCTAGCTGACTTTCCAAAAGTAGCTGAACGGAGTGGGGGTGGAAGTTGGAGGTAGGCAAGTAAACTTACTCAATTATTATTAATTCTATTTGTAATCTGATTTAATGTCAAGTTGTAGATGTGCTTGGGGTGGGTGGTGTGCATCAGGATAATTTAAAACATTGCTTGATTTGGTTCCAAATTGAAGTGCTTGATAAAGTGGTTCTGTGATTTTTCTATCCCTTTCTTTCTTTTTCCATCCACTTCTTCAGCCTGTTGCCAAAGGATCATCTGATCTCATTTATCGATAGGTGATTGGAGCTTTGTGACAATATGATTAGAAATACTGGGATTCTCGAAATTTTAAGAGTGCTTTAGTCATAGACATAATTATTAGTGTAATAAAAACAGGAAAAGTCTAGTTGAGATTCACCTTCTTTTAGTATCCAGGAGATTTGAGATGGTATTTCAGCCTTAGTTCATTTTTCCATTTTGCATTTATTATTCCATTATTATAAAATGTCACTTTGCCTATAAAATATTTTGCTTTGCTGTCAAGTTATATTTGGTTCAGCTTTTAAGTCAGGAGTGTTTGGCTGAACATTACCATGTGTGCCAAAGGAATTTTCCAAGCTATAGCATTTGTTATTTTCATAAATCCATAAATTGCTTTTAAGGTGGTTTGAGAACAAACATTCACCAAAAAGCAAAACAAACAAGCAAAGAAACAAACAAAAACAATCAATGACCCCCCCAAAGCCATAATATGCAAAAGATGCAAACACAATTTAACTCAAGTGTGTTGGGGACATCCTTTATGATACAAAATGAAAGTTTAAAATTGCCATTAGGATTGATTTGGGCAGAAGGAAAAAATGGCAGACCATCCGGAAAGTTAGTCACTGGAGAGAACAGCGAACTGTTTGAAGTGTAAGGGAAAAAGTTTCTTAAAAGCTTTGACATGCATGAGATGATTCAGTTTTGCCACACTATCTGGGCCTGCTCCACGTCCCCACCCACCATTTCAATTTCCCTGACCTTTTCCTTATCATTCATCTTTCAGAACTGTCATCCACCTTTTAAGCTGCTTCTCTGGCTGTGAAACATCAGCAATCCTGGTGGAAGCTCCAATTGTTGTGTTTTCCTCCTACAGTTTTTTTCTAAATAGAAACTCTTCATTAAATTAATTCTCCCCATATAGTTTGATGAGCAGGAGCCAGTTGCCAGGAGCACATCCTGTCCCTTAGTCTTTAAAAGGGGAACAAAATAAAACACTGACTGTCTTGAGACAAGCAGCAGGTTTTGTAGACATGGTCCAGTAAGAGCCCTGGTTAATGGATGCTTTCAAAGTTCTTGCTTACCAAATGTTTGTATGACCACACAAATTTAGTGTTCTTACTATAATCTACCAGAATGCTTTTAACCATAAAATAAGACTTCTTTATTGCTAATATTTACCATGCGTCCCCTATATGTATAAGAACAGGCAAGAATTATTTTTTAAAAAAGCCAACACATCTTACATAAATTCAGTTTTCAAGTGTCTGTTAGTAGACAGTGTGGTTTGCCATTGCCTCCAAGGACATAAATGCTTATGATAAAAGAGTAGTAAGTTAACAGATTTTGCTTACTTTTACGGAAGAGATTTCTTCCCCCCCATTGTTTTATTAGTGCATTATAGTTATACTTACTGATGGGATTTATTGTTACATATTTGTACATGCACACAGTATGCAATATAACAATATAATTTGTCCAATATCATTCCCCAACACTTCCCCCTCCTTCACCTTCTCTTACTCCTTGGTCCCTTTCCTCTACTGATCTCCTTTGATTTTCTTGAAATCTACCCCATCTTATTTCTTTTTTCTTTTTCCTCCCTAGCATCCACATATGAGAGAAAGTATGCAACACTTAACCTTTTGAGTTTTGGCTTATTTCTCTTAAGATAATGGTCTCTAGTTCCATCCATTTTTTGCAAATTATGGAAGATGAGACTTTGACTTTGCCTTACCCATCATGGTTCAATTCCCACCTTTATCAAAGTTCTGAGCCTGGTGCTTGGACCACCCATTAAAATGTCTCACAATGACCACTGTCAACTTTCAATAAAGACAACAGATGAGGATCAGTGATTTATGGAGAGAGTCACGCTGATCTGCATGTAGTTAATGGATACTCTCTGTTTCAGACTTCCTGGCTGTCACCCCCTTGCTTCCAGTGGACTAAAGATGGTTCTTTATGTTTAATTAATGGAAATTTAAGTTTCAATTTTCTTTCACCAAGAGATGGATGGGCAAGGAAGAGTCACCATTCTGCAAGAATTGACCATGATCCTGGTCCAATCTAGGGTGGAACCCTAACCCTAACCCTAACCTTAACCCTAACCCTAACCCTAACCCTGTATGAATGAAGGCTAATGCAAAGGAAGGAACCAGTGGGGAAGGAAAACCAGATCTGGAATTTCTACAGTTTTGGTCAACTTACAATAAAATTTTGATGCACTCTCACTGAAAGGCACTAAGATGTAAGGATTGAGCATAGAAAGCATTTTAATCGGTTATTATTAATACCCAGAGTCCCTCCATTGGTTTGCAGAGTGGCAAATGATAAATAGCAGAGGAAAACAAGTAAAGAAATGTGGTGCCAGATGAAGGAAGGGAAAGAAGCTGAGAGGATTTTAATGACATGGAAAATAGGTCACGTGCAAAATAATGGGCCCACACATTATTGCTGAATGAGCCTGCTCCTCTACTTATGCCATCCTCTCATATCCAAGCCTTTGAGATATGGAGGGGAGTGGAGGAAAAGGGATTCTGCCATTTGCAGATGATCGCAGCCAGGAGAAAATATGGTAGGTCTACAGATGGGTTCAGTCTCCAACAGGCAGCAGACATCCCCAGCTCAGTCAGCCCCCTTAGTAGCAATTTGCGAAGGTGGTTTTTGTACCAGTTCCAATTGTCCTGATAAATAATGGAACTGGTGAAAACCTCCTGGCAAGGAACTTACAGTAATTGAATAGATCTCCAGGCTGGATGCCATCTGGGAATACAGCCCCAGATGCTTGCTTGGCAGGGTCACCGGGCTGCTCACCCCGTCAGCAGGGACCCTGCTCTCTGAACTGAAGGAGGTACTTACTTTGAAGGAGTCTCATTTCCCCATTTCCCCAGAACAATTGCATTTAGCCTTCAGTGTTCCTGTGAATCCATGAAGCTAGCTCACTCTAATTCTCCTATGCATCGTATAGACTCTGATTTAACTTGGATTTTCCTTTCCAACAGAATGGGTTTCCTGCATGAATCACCTTGATTGTGGTTTTATCCTGGGTCACTTAGCCATGCTATAAATGATCTTTATAGGCAGGAGATAAATTTTCTGCCTCTTTGCTTCACCATTCTACAAACCAAAAAAGCTTAGGCTTATTTAGCTATCTGTTTGCAATGTTGCCAACAGGGCTTTTGGTAGGGTGACAGCAGAAGATGAATGGGTAGATTCAGGGCAGTCTATGAAATGGCTTGTGCAAGAGTTCCTTGTATTCCCTGTGCCTTCATTTTTCTTCACAAATTCTGTTAACAGATCTTCCACCTCCAAATTGCTCTGTGTGTGGCTCTATCTTTTCAAAGTTTACCTTTCTCACAATATTACCTTTAACAGATTCCTCTGACTGAAGACTAGGGAGAAGCATCCATTATTTGATATAGCATTTCTGGTCAGTTTGGACTGAAGTGAGTTTCAAGAACTTCCAAGATCAGCCTCATTAATGAGGCAAAGTGATTGAATCCTTTGAATTTCCCTGCACGCCCCCAGGAGAAAACAAATGCAAAGATTGCATTCCAGGTAGATGTCTTCAGAAAAAGATCTTTCAAATTTTTCTTTATATCAGTGGTTCAAATAAGTTTCTTATATTGGAAATAGTCCCTAGGTGCTCAAGATATTTTACAGAAAGTAGATTCCTTGGGCAACCGTGTGAACATTCTGCTTGATGACAAAGCACCTGTACACTCTGGAGGCTCTGCTCTTGCACAGCTTTGCTTTTCTCTTTACTGGATGCTTCTCCCCTGGAACCCAGCATTCCTGTGATCTGTCCCTGTCAGGATTTGGCATTGACACCTCTCAGTTAATATCCATGGCAGCAGCTAGACAAGGAACACAGTCAATTCTTTCCTAAATGCTGAAGATCTCATCCGGTTACCTGGCGAGTTCATCTTGTTCAGGAGATTTAGCACCATCAGAGGCATTTGGGATTCTTCAACAAGTTGACTTTCAGTTTCTAATGAGGCTTCTCTGAGGCAGCCTGCCCCTCACATAAATTCCTGGAGGAAGGCAAGGGGTCGAACCTCTGACACTGGTTTGTGGATGTGGTCCATTGTTCCTTGCATAATGGCAAATAGTACCCCCATCACAGATGAATGCTTCTTCAAATTGATGGTTAATTACCCAAGAAGAAACTCGATTGGTTGTAAGTTAACAAATGCAAAACTCAGACTTTCATTTTCTTGGCAAGATGAAATTTGACTATAGTTTAAGCTGGAAATTGGCAATATTTTTGTGGCAAGGGAGAATAGGCATCAAATTGCCAGATGTGTGCTTAGGATTTGAAATTATGGTCAACTAGTTGCTTAAAAAATGGTTATAAATGAAGCATACACCTTCCATGCTCTTTGAAAAGAAAGGGTTCCAGAAAAATCATTCCAGGTCATGTTCAACTCTACTGTCACACAGCAAAAGGTTTTTATTCAGGAAGGGGGGGACTTTTTAAAATAAGGCACCTTCAAACAATCTTTGTTATCCAAAATAGGTGTTTGTGACTAATGGAGACATTGCAGGCATCTTTTTTTAGAACAAAATCCCCTAGATATTTTGAACATTATTTTGACTAAATAAAAGCTTAGAATAAATTAAAAAGCTAGTTTTATTAGTATCTGTGTATCTAGGTTTGTTAGCAAAATGTGGGTGGCATTTATTTATCCCATAGGAGTTAAGAGCTTGGGTCACTAATTCAGAAAGGTCAAGTTTAAGTCCCAGCCTCCCCTTGCCAAAATGTTGACTTCGAGCAAGTTGCTTGACCACTTTAAGGCTAATTTCTTATCTATGATATGGGACAACAATAGCATCTGAGTGATAAATGTCAATTACTAACTCTTGAGTTTATATAGTAGGTGAATAAATGTTAGCAATTGTTATAAATAATTACCTGTGACCAGAGTATTCTGGAAAATAATTGCTACTCAATTCAGTTTCTTGGATGTATTTTCCATGCTGGTTCAGGTAATTTTTAAAATACCTTCTAACCTTGTGGTATGAAAAGCAATAGGAAGAGAGTGAATGCTCATTATATTTGAAACATTATTTTGACTCTCATTATAGTAACTAGTTTAAAATACTGATTGATCAATATACTGTAATAACATTATAAATCATTGTGTAACTTCCTGATTAACTGTTTGTTGATAAATTACTTGTAACAGAAAACAGTCTAAAATTGGATCAAAAAGAGTGGCAGGATTTAAAAGTGTAAAATTAATATAACCTAGGCTCATATAATCAGTCTTATGTTAATATAAATAGTGTTTCATCTTTACCTGGACATTAATTTCTTCAAAGTGTTAACATTGGGATATCTGTAACAAACAGTTGAGCATATATATTTAAAGAATATTATTTGGTTTTGGAAGATTTTATTTGTTGTAAAAGTGAATCTGTTACCATGTTTGCTTGTGTCTAGTTTTTAATTGTAGGTTGTCCTTTCCTAGAAATTGAAGACTAGTTTAGTAATCAATGTCAAATCAACCCTTTTCAACATCAGTCCTACTTTTAGCTGATAGTTCATTAATAAATTACTGAACATTGCATGTCAATAATTTCAAACTTAGAATTTAGAGTGGCTAGAGAAGCTTTGCATGGTCTCGCTAAAACGTTCTCATGCTTCTCTTTAAACAGAATATTACACTCCCAATTATGATGGTGCAAATTGGTGGAATGAAAAAAATACAGTTTATGTCAAAGTTTTTATGTGAAGAGTTATCAGTAAATAACATTCACAAAATGAAAGGAGTTGTGATTGAGGAATTTGGAGGTTTTTTTGCCAAATAGATAATATAAAGTTTTGTAAAAAGTTTTGTGATTCAGCACAAAAGGCAAACATCTCCGTTTAGGGTTTAGATTTCAAAGGCAACACTTCATGAAGGACTCTTTTGATTTCTTATACTGAGCCCCAATCCAATTGATCGCTAATGTCTAAGATTAAAAAGTAAAAGCAAGGGGAGATCCAAGATGGCAGACTAGAGGGAGGCTGCATTCCTTGTCACTCTGTAACTCCGGTTTCAAGCAGAGGATATCTTCTTGGTAAGGCAGTTTTTGCTGCTTATCGATCCCCTGCTGTTTACCCTGTTTGTCTGCTGTGATCACCTGCAGTCTCCCAGCATATGGACGCCTTTTTCAAGTGCAGATTGCTCACTCTCAGGCACCTATCATCCGCTATTTGCCTGCCTCTCGCTTGTCCATCGCCTGCCTTACACATATCCATCACCCACTGCACGAGGTTCACCTCCCGATTGTGAGACAACAGTCAGAAAACTGATTGCCGACTGCCAGTGGAGCACCAGCTGCCTACTATTGCCTGGAAGTTCACTGTTACAGTACCTGCAGGTTTGATTACACGTGGCTGCCACATTTTGAGACAACAGTCAGGCCCCATAGGTCCCCTGGCTGGACTGACTGAGCCCCATCTCCAGGATCCCTCAGCTCCACCGATCACTTCCTGCCTCTGGGCCCCTCACATTAACTGACTGCTCCCTGCTGGCAGGACCCCCAGACCGATTGACTGCACCCTATCACCAGGACCCCAGACCAACTGATTGAACCCAGTCTCCAGGATCCCGCAACCACACCAAACAAGCCTGACCTCCAGGACCCCTGCCTGACCAACCGCACCCCACCTCCAGGACCTCTAGCTGACCACGTCCACACACTGAGCTGCAGCTCCCCATTTGCCAACACATTTGGAAGCCAGAGCGGCCATCTTGGATAATCCTGGAGCCAAAGCTCTGATCTTTAGGTGGGGCAAATCCCATCCTGAGATGCCTGCTGGAGACTTGAAACTCATTGTCAGGTACCTCTCATGCATCAGGCTACTGAAAACTGGGAGGTTTCATTACTATATGACTGTTATACTGTAGATTTTCTTTTTTCTCCTTTTTGAAAAGTTTTAAGTTTTTATTTCATTACTTTTCTTGCTCTCTTTTCCTTTTGTTTACCTGTTCCCTCAAAGTCTCTTTCTCCCTTTTTGCATGCCAACATCCAATTTCTTTTGAGCACACTCTCACCCTTTCTATTATCTAGATCTTCTTTCTTTTCTTACCCTATTAACAGTTAAATTCTACATTCCTCTGCATTCTCTTTGTCCTCCATTAGAAACTGCAGACCTTATTGCAAATCTGTTTGTTTTACTGAAGATAATATTTGAACTCATTCTGTTTATTATGACAATATTGTTATTGTCCTCATAGGGGCTATTTGGTCTAGGATTGCATAGTGTCTGAATTGGGCACTGCTAATATTCATCTCCCCTTAAAGAAAGGGTTTTGGAAACCTATAGGGCCACTATAAGCCTATAGGTGGAAATCTGCAATACCCCAGATCTTCACTGCTAGAGGGGAAGATACATGAACAACATGAAAAAACAAGGGAAGAAAATCATCCAAACAAATCTAAATTCTATATTAATAGAATCCAATGACAGTATGGTAGAAAAATGCCAGAAAAGGACTTCAGATTATACATGATTAAGATGATTCGCGAAGCAAAGGATGAGATAAGAGAGCAAATGCAGGCAATGAATGATAATGCCAGTAAGCTGAAAGAGCACATGCAGGAAGCAAAAGATCATTTCAAAAAAAAGATAGAGATTCTAAAAACAAACAAACAAACAAACAAAAAACAAAACAAACAAACAAAAAAAACAAACAGAAATCCTTGAAATGAAGGAAACAATAAACCAAATAAAAAAACTCAATGGAAAGCATCACCAACAGACTAGACCACTTGGAAGACAGAACCTCAGTCGATGAAGACAAAATATTTAATCTTGAAAATAAAGTTGTCCAAACAGAGAAGATGGTAAGAAATCATGAACAGAATATCCAAGAACTATGGGACATCATGAAAAGACCAAATTTAAGAATTATTGGGATTGAGGAAGGCACAGAGTTACAAACCAAAGGAATGAACAACCTATTCAATGAAATAATATCAGAAAAATTCCCAAACCTGAAGAATGAAATGGAAAATCAAATACAAGAGGCTTACAGAATACCAAATGCACAGAATCACAACAGATCCACACCAAGGCACATTATAATGAAAATGTCTAATATTCAAAATAAAGATAGGATTTTGAAGGCTGCAGGAGAAAAGCATCAGATTACATATAGGGGGAAATCAATACAGATAGCAGCAGACTTCTCAACCCAGACTCTAAAAGCTAGAAGGGCCTGGAACAATGTATTTCAAGCTCTGAAAGAATATGGTTGCCAACCAAGAATCCTATACCCAGCAAAACTAATCTTCAGATTTGAAGATGAAATAAAATCCTTCCATGAGAAACAAAAGTTAAAAGAATTTACAAATAGAAAGCCTGCGCTACATAATGTTCTCAACAAATATTCCTTGAGGAGGAAATGAAAAACAACAATGTAGGTCAGCAAAGGGAGGAACTACCTTAGAGAAAAACCACTCAAAGAAGAAACCAAGCCAAGTTAAAAACCAAAAATAACCCCAAAATGACTGGGAATACAAATCATATCTCAATAATAACTTTGAACGTTAATGCCCTAAACTCATCAATCAAAAGACATAGACTGGCAGAATGGATTAAAAAGAAAGACCCAACAATATGCTGCCTGCAAGAGACTCATCTCATAGAAGAAGACATCCACAGATTAAAGGTGAAAGGATGGGAAAAAACCTACCATGCACATGGACTCAGTAAAAAAGTGGGGGTTTCCATCCTTATATCAGATAAAGTGGACTTCAAGCCAAAGTTAGTCAGAAGGGATAAAGAAGGACATTTCCTATTGCTTAAGGGAACCATAAATCAGGAAGACAAAACGATAGTAAATATTTATGCCCTAAACAATAGTGCATCCCTGTTCATCAAACAAATCCTTCTCAATTTCAGGAATCACATAGACCACAACACAATAATTCTGGGTGACTTTAACGCACTGCTGTCACCACTAGATAGATCTCCCAAACAAAAACCAACCAAAGAAACTATAGAACTCAATAACACAATCAATAACCTAGACTTAATAGACATAAATAGAATATTCCATCCATCAATGAGTGGATTCACTTTCTTCTCAGCGGTGCATGGAACCTTCTCGAAAATAGACCATATGTTATGCCACAAAGCAACCCTTAGGAAATGCAAAAAAATAGAGATACTGCCTTGTGTTCTATCAGATCATAATGGACTGAGAGTGGAAATCAATGACAAAATAAAAAACAGAAATTACTCCAACATCTGGAGACTAAATAATATGCTAGTGAATGAAACATGGATAACAGAAAACATCAGGGAGGAGATAAAAAAATTCTTGGATATCAATGAGAACGATGATACAACATATCAAAATCTCTGGGACACTATGAAAGCGGTACTAAGAGGAAAATTCATTGCATGGAGCGCATTCCAGAAAAGAATGGAAAGTCAACAACTAAATGACCTAACATTACAGCTCAAAGTCCTAGAAAAAGAAAAACAGAATAAAAGCAAAACTAGTAGAAGACAGGAAATATTTAAAATCAGAGCTGAAATCAATGAAATTGAAACAAAAGAAATAATTCAAAAATTTGACAAAACAAAAAGTTGGTTCTTTGAGAAAGTCAACAAAATAGACAAACCCTTAGCCACACTAACAAAGAGAAGGAGAGAGAAAACTCAAATTACTAAAATTCAGGATGAAAAAGTAAATATCAGGACAGACACCACTGAGATACAGAACATAATGAGAAGCTACTTTGAAAATCTGTATTCCAACAAAATAGAAACTACAGAAGACATGGACAAATTTCTAGAGACATATGCTCCTACCAAACTGAACCAGGAGGACAAACACAATTTAATGAGATCAATATCAAGCAATGAAATAGAAGAAGCCATTAAAAACCTACCATCCAAGAAAAGCCCAGGACGAGATGGATTCTCAGCTGAGTTCTACAAGACCTTCAAAGAAGAACTCATTCCAATACTTCTCAAAGTATTCCAGGAAATAGAAAAGGAGGGTACCCTACCAAACTCATTCTATGAAGCTAATATCACCCTCATACCTAAACCAGGCAAAGACATATCAAGGAAAGAAAATTTTAGACCAATATCCTTGATGAATATAGATGCAAAGATCCTTAACAAAATCTTGGCAAACTGTATCCAAAAACATATTAAGAAAATCGTGCACCACAATCAAGTGGGGTTCATCCCTGGAATGCAAGAATGGTTTAACATCCGTAAATCAATAAAAGTAATCCGTCATGTCAATAGGCTTAAGGATAAGAATCATATGATAATTTCAATTGATGCAGAAAAAGTGTTCGACAAAATACAATACCCCTTCATGCTCAAAACACTAGAAAAAATAGGGATAGTAGGAACATACCTGAACATTGTAAAGGCTATTTATGCTAAGCCCATGGCCAATATCATTCTTAATGGAGACAAACTGAAAGCATTCCCTTTAAAAATGGGAACAAGACAGGGATGTCCTCTTTCACCACTTCTATTCAACATTGTCCTCGAAACTCTAGCCAGAGCAATTAGACAGACTAAAGAAATTAAAGGGATACGAATAGGAAAAGAGGAACTCAAACTATCCCTATTTGCTGATGACATGATTCTATATTTAGAGGATCCAAAAACCTCCTCCAGAAAACTTCTAGACCTCATCAATGAATTCAGCAAAATAGCAGGCTATAAAATCAACACACATAAATCTAAAGCATTTTTATACACAAGTGATGAAACATCTGAAAAGGAGATGAGGAAAACAACTCCATTGCAATAGCCTAAAAAAAAAAAAAAAAAGAAAGAAAGAAAATACTTGGGAATCAATCTAACAAAAGAGGTAAAAGATCTCTACAATGAGAACTACAAAACATGGAAGAAAGAAATTGAGGAAGACCTTAGAAGATGGAAAGATCTCCCATGTTCTTGGATAGGCAGAATTAATATTGAAAAAATGGCCATACTACCAAATATGCTATACAGATTCAGTGCAATTCCAATTAAAATCCCAATGATATACGGTACAGAAATAGACTAAGCAATTATGAAATTCATCTGAAAGAATAAGAAACCCAGGATAGCTAAAGCAATCCTTAGCAGGAAGAATGAAGCAGGGTGTATCGCAATACCAGAACTTCAGCTATACTACAAAGCAATAGTAACAAAAACGGCATGGTAGTGGCACCAAAGTAAACAGGTAGATAATGGTACAGAATAGAGGACATGGACACAAACCCCAATAAATACAATTTTCTCATACTAGACAAAAGTGCCAAAAATATGCAATGGAGAATAGATAGCCTCTTCAACAAATGGTGCTGGGAAAACTGGAAATCCATATGCAACAGAATGAAACTAAACCCCTATCTCTCACCCTGCACAAAACTCAACTCACAATGGATCAAGGACCTCAGAATCAGACCAGAGACCCTTCATCTTATAAAAGAAAAAGTAGGTCCAAATCTTCAACATGTCGGCTTAGGATCAGACTTCCTTAACAGGACTCCCATAGCACAGAAATAAAAGCAAGAATCAATAACTGGGATAGATTCAAACTAAAAAGCTTTCTCTCAGCAATGGAAAGTATCAGCAATGTGAAAAGAGAACCTTTAGAGTGGGAGAAAATCTTTGCCACCCATACTTCAGATAGAGCACTAATTTCAAGAATATATAAAGAACTCAAAAAACTCTATACCAAGAATACAAATCACCCAATCAACAAATGGACTAAGGGAATGAACAGACACTTCACAGAAGAAGATGTACAAGCAATCAACAGATATATGAAAAAATGTTCAACATCTCTAGTTATAAGAGAAATGCAAATTAAAACTACCCTAAGATTCCATCTCGCCCTAATTAGAATGGTGATTATCAAGAGTACTAGCAACAATAGGTGTTGGCGAGGATGTGGGGAAAAAGGTATCCTTATACATTGCTGATGGGGTTGTAAATTAGTGCAGCCACTCTGGAAAGCAGTGTGGAGATTCCTCAGAAAGCTTGGAATGGAACCACCATTTGACCCAGCTATCCCACTCCTTGGCCTATACCCAAAGGACTTAAAATCAGCATACTACAGAGATACAGCCACATCAATGTTCATTGCTCCTCAATTCACAATAGCCAGATTGTGGAACCAACCTAGATGTCCTTCAATTGATCAATGGATAAATATACAATGGAATATTACTCAGCTATAAAGAATAGTAAAATTATGGTATTTGCAGGCAAATGGATGAAATTGGAGAATATCATGCTAAGTGAGATAAGCCAATCTCAAAAAAACCAAAGGACGAATGATCTCACTGATAAGCAGATGATGACACATAATGGGGGGTGGGAGGGGGACAAGAATGGAGGAAGGAGGGACTGTATAGAGGGAAAAGAGTGGTGGGAGGGGTGGGGGAAGGAAAAAATAACAGAATGAATCAAACACCATTACCCTATGTAAATGTATAATTACACAAATGGCATGCCTTTACTTCATGTACAAACAGAAACAACATGTATCCCATTTGTTTACAATAAAAATACATTTAAAAAACAGTAAAAGCCAGACTTTCTAATATGTGTGAGAGATTGGTACTATCTCAGTCTATACTGAGACCCAATGCAAGTGAATTACAGTGCCAGGATAAGGGATTTGTGTTGGATACACCAAAGCAGGACTCCAGGACCCAAACCCAATCCTCTGGATCCAGTTGTCATTAAAAATGTGGACCTATGATTTCTTTGTTTTTTCCTTTTGTCAGGGGCTTAATGGGGCAGGGCAAAGTTGTTGCTTTGAAATTTCCATGAATTATGTTTTCACAGAAATGTCAGACAGTACTTGTTTCCACTTGGATTATTATAATATGTTATCAAATAGAAGAAATCCATGGCCAACAGCCAGATTTTCTGGGCAAAGCAGACTAGTGATCAACACAGGGAAGTACATAGTTTTTAGAAGAAAATTTAAGGTAATATTGATTTGATCTCTGGACATGGAATGGCTTTTTGAGCATGAAGTGATGGAAGCGGATGAGGAGAAATATCAATATATGTGACTGCATAGGAATGAAGAACTCTCACACGTTCAAAACAAATACAATTAAATGCCAGATAGCAATAATATTTAGCCACTAATAGGTATGTAGGATGAATGCTTTTCAGTATTTAACAAATTCATATAGTAAGAGACACTAAATAGCAAGTGAGAGAAACAGATGTTTTTACATTGGAAGAAATGAAACAGGCTCAAGCTGTATCAGGAAAGCCCACAGAGTAGCTAACAGAAAAATAATGAACTGAAATCAATGATTCGATACCATTTTTCTTTATCAAAATAGCAATACTGAATGTATCACTATTTTTCAATACGGGCAAAGTTTGCTGAAATACAAAGAGGACTCAGGCCTAGAAGTAGATCATCCTTGTTTTATCACCTTGGGTGAAAGTCAGGTAATTTGTCTTGGCCTTGGTTTCTCATCTGTAAAATGAGTATAAAGAGCAAGTCCTTTGTATTGCTATGGATAAAGCTGAATGAAATAACATATAAAACATGTTGATGCCTGGCATATAATACATCAAAAAACAAACAAGTAAAAAAGGTAGCTGCTACTAATTACAGTCTCATACACTGCTGGTATAACCATAATCTACAAACCATAGTAAAACTAGAAGGTAAAATAACAATAATTAATCAAAAGCCTTAAAAATTAAGTCTATTTCCAGGACACTATTTTGAAAGAGTCATAGACATTATGTGCACAAACATGATGCATAATGATGGTAATAAAGATAAAATACTTCAAATAATTTAAATGTTCAACAATAGAAAAAAGAGTTTCAAATAATTACAGGACATATCTATGATAGAGAAATTTGGCTATTAATATTGTTTTTTAATGAGGTCTTATTGATATGGAATTCATGTAAGAAATAGTATTAAATTTAGAAAGCAGAATATGAGGAGCTGGGCACAGTGGCACTTGTCTAATTCCAGCGACTCAGGAGTTTGAAGCAGGAGGATCACAAGTTTGAGGTCAGCTTCAGCAACTTAGTGAGGGCCTAAGCAACTTTGAGAGACCCTCTCTCAAAATAAAAAATAAAAAGGGTTGGAATGTGACTCAGTGGTTAAGCAACCCTGGGTTCAGTCTTCAGTGCAAAAAAAAAACTAAAACAAAACAAAACAAACAAAAAAAAAAAAACCAAGCAGAATATGAAATTATATGTATATCCCAATTAGGTCAACATAGACATAAATTGAAGATATTAAACATAGATAACTACAAAGGAAATTGCAGATATTTCAGTAGCTGTTACTTCTAAGTAGTGAGATTATGGATATTTAAAAATAAAATTTTCTGCACTTGCTTTTTCAACAGTGAACCTGCCTTACTTTTCTATGATGAAGATGAAACTTGAATTCAGGAAAGATTTGAGAAAGCATACTGTAATGTGTCATTTACTCCTCATAAAATTTAAAATATGTTTCAAAGATACATGAGAGGGAGCAAGAGTAGAGAAATCTGTGGGAGACACAAATAAAAATATATTTATAACTTCATCTGACTTATCCTTGTACATGCTAAACTTAATCCTCACCCACAAGTGAGTTTCTGTTTGTGACTGGTTCCTCCTTTGATCAGCAAAGCTTATTGTAGGTCTACTTTGTGCCAGGCGTGTGAGGCCACCCTAGGAGGACCCCCACCAAGTTCTATTCAGATGACTATTTAGTAATCCCAGACAAAAGCTGGTGCAAGGAACTCAGGTCCCCATGTATTTAGAAATTTATGAATCTACTGGAGTCATTCTCCAACTAAAATGTATAAAATGCTTTCTTTTTATTCTTGTCCATCGGAAGGAATGATTTTTAAGATCCAAAAGAAAAAGTACGGGTTTCCAACATGTGAGAGATGTTGGCATTGCAGACTTGGCTGGAGGAAATGTTTAGCATGGGTCTTAGCGAGGGAGTTGATGTTTGGGAACCCAGTGTGGCCAGCTGTACTGCAGGTCACAGAGAAGGCCATTGTCTGTTCTTGGAAACTGTTGCTTTTGTTCACCACTCCTCCACCCTGTCCCAGAGAGAGCTCACAAATAGTTACAGTCCAGGGGTACTGTTTATTTGCAAAATATGTCATTCCTTTTTTGTTGACATTTCTACCATTCAATGTTCTTGATAAAAATAATTAAGCATTGAAAACAATTAAGCAATAAAAATAACTCAAGAACAGATTCAAATATGGGAAAGCCTTTTCCCAAAATGGAAGAATGAGCCCTTTCCTCAGTCAACCTCATATTAAAACAGGCATTCACATATGTACATTTGTATATGCACGCACACAAGCACGTGCACACACACACAAACACACACATGCACACAAACACACACGTCTACGCAGTAATCTCCCTTATCCTTGGTTTCACTGTTTGAGCTTTCAGGTACCTACAGTCAACTGTGGTCTGAAAATATTAAATGAAAAACTCCAGCAATAAACAGTTCATAAGCTCTAAATAACTTTTTATTATAGTTTCTTGTTATAATTGGTCTATTCTATTATTAGTTAATATTGTTAAACTCCTGCCATGTTGACTTAAAAAATTAAACTTTATCACAGGTATTTGTGGGTAGTAAAGTACATAGTGTATGTAGGGTTTGGTACCATCCCTAGTGTCAGGCATCCACTGGGGGTCTTGGAATGTAGCCCCTGTGGGTAAGGAAGGACTACTGTAAACACAGACACACAAACACACGCACACACACACACACACGTATCACAATACAGATCTGCTTTCTTATAAGTAAACTCTCTGAAACACATTTAGAAATTTTTGTTAAGAAGGAAAATACACTATATTATTAGTGCATGAACAATAAAATACTTAAGAAGATTTATATAACTTGAGGGGCCATCAAAGCTTTTCTATAAATGTTATGATTATAGCTCCAAGTTAGATTAGAAAGATTTGTTTGAAATAACAGTTCAACTACCCACAAGTCAACCACCTGCAGTTTTACCTTTTGGGAAATAATCAAGAGTGAAAAAGTAATTAAAAAGCAAAACTAGGCAGGGGCATCGTAAAGTACCTGCTACTGGGCGGATGGATCAGCCCTTGACCCAGTTCTCCTTCTTGTTTTCTCTCCTCACTTTCCCCAATCCCTCCCTACTCTCTCCCCTCCCTCCCCCTTCTCTTTCTTCCCTCCCTCCCTCCTTCCTTCCTTCCTTCCTTCCTTCCTTCCTTCCTTCCTTCCTTCCTTCCTTCCTTCCTTCCTTCCTTCCTTCCTTCCTTCCTTCCTTCCTTCCTCCCTTCCTTCCTTCCTTCCTTCCTTTTCTCTGGTACAGGGATTGAACCCAGGGACTCTTAACCACTGAGGCTGTATACTCATTTAGAACAGATGTGTGGCTATCAACCTTCCAAGGCCTCTGCAAATCAGAAATAGAAGGGGCCCTCCAGAATGCATTGGGTGTTTATAGCAAAATGAAATAACAGGTCAAATTAAAAAAGAAAAGAAGGAAGGGAGAAAGAAAGGAAAGATGAAAACCATAAAACAGGTGCAACAATTCAAAGAGCAGAATTGCCTGGGTCCACATGCTGTAGGTGCCAACCTTCCTTCAGCACCTCTGCAGATGGCTGCCTTCAGACACTGGGTGGGAATACATTCTTACACGGATTGTGCCAAGTCTTTATAAAATAGTCAAATTTCTTTTTTACTTAATTGAAATCAGAGTGTGAGAAATATGTTTTAGACAATTACCTACTAAAAATATATTTTTTTAAGAAGTAAGTTTAAAGAAGCAGAGTAGAGTTTTTGACTCTCTAAAAAATCTGGTTAAAAATATAGATATTGGACGGGAGATATAGCTCAGTTGGTAGAGTGCTCACCTTACATACACAAGGCCATGGGTTCAGTCCCCAGCAACACACACACACACACACACACACACACACACACACACACACACAAATATAGATATTAATTTCAAGGGTTTTTAGAGCATACACACACGTACACACGCATGCACATATGCACATGCCTGTATGCCTGTATGACAATTAGCTGCACTTCAGAAAGATAGTTTCCTTTGTGAATCAAACTAGGGGGAAAAAACTGTTTTGGTTTAAAAATTAAGTTTCTTGAAAACATCCACAGGGAATGAGCAATACATTTTAAAACTCCACAGATCAATGTAATTACTTCAAAAGACAGATCAATGTGGTTCAACTTTTGAATATCTAACATAAACACCACTCATTTCTCCCTGAAGAGATTCATTTTCATCACATTCTATAAAATACATTCTCCCTATTCTGCAAAGTTAGAACTACTTTCCAAACATTTTATTACATACAGGGCTGAAACTGATACTTTGAATTTTCTTGGATTGACAGTAATTTAGCAAAAATTCATTAGGAGATATTGACAGTGAAATCTGTGACCTTTAAATTTTTTAAAAATATTTTTTTAGATTTTGATAGACCTTTATTTTATTCATTTATTTATGTGTAGAGCTGAGAATTGAACCCAATGCCTCACACATTCTAGGCAAGTGTTCTACCAATAGACCACATCCCCAGCCCCTAACTGCTGACTTTTGTCAAGATACAAGTTTCAATAAACTGGAAAAATTGACATTAGGAATTTATCCACCAACTGGAATTTCTTACTGATAGATTTAGAGCAATTAAGTTCTCTGAGTTTTGCATAAAAATCAAGTTGAGTACATGTTAGGAAAACAGATTGGGCTCCCCACTCCATCCACACCTTTCTGGCACATTCTGGAGCTGGTGTGGGGCAGTGTATCCCAATGTTCATTACGAATGATTCTTTAAGAAACTCTGGCTATTTGAACAAGGGTTTCCTTCTCTTGACATCTCTAAGTCTATTTTCTTTATCAAGCATGTAAGAATCCTGATATAAAGTAGTTACCATTTTTCAAGTTTAAAATTATGCTTTCCTGTTCTTTTGACCTTGTGGAAATGAGTGTATTCATCCATTTTATAGTACACCACCTAGCGTGAAGAGAGGTAACTGCAGGTTCTTTTGAAAGTGCCGAATGATTTGAATGCTTCTACAATTCTAGGGAGGTTTGGCAACCAGCCTTTTTTGTTTGACAATTAAGGAGATGTGGATGGTCTATAATCTCTCCAAACCTCCTTTAATTCCTAACCATTTAGAAAAATACGCTTAATCAAAGGTTTAAAAGTATTTATTGTTGCTGGAACAAATATTTTATTCAGGGTAAAATTTCTTGAACATGGAGCTTAGTATTTCAACCTTTTTGATATGTATATGTTTTATAGTACAATGGGTACCCTTGTATAAATGGTATGTTCAACATCTACAATTTTAAGTATAATATAGTTAGTTGTGCTTATCTTATGGAAATTGAGATAGAGTGTTGACGTTCTGGATTTTGCATTTGGTCAGAGATGGTTTGCTTCTTGCTTGGTCAATATTATAACTTCTGACTCTCACTCTGTTCTTCTCTTTAGTGACAACTAGTTTGGTAACGCAGAACACTGTGGTTTTTTAAAGGTAGACTGTCTTTGCAAGGGACTTGGGGAAATGATTGCTTTAAAAGCTTACTTGACAAATGACACCAGGTTTAAAAAGAAATCCTTAATTTTATGCCGAACATGAAGCCACAAACATAAATGGATGGTGCAGCATTTCCTATGCTAAGATTTCATGAATAAAATAGGAGAAGTCAAACTCTGTCCTTGTTCCACCCAAAATTGTAAATTAGGAGTACATTTTGATGCACACTTAAAACTATGTCCTAACTTTAAAAAACCTACTTCATTGGAATAAGTGAGCAAGATGGTACTATACATACATACATATGACACATATAATACTATAAATCAATTTGACCGATAGAGAAAGGGAAGACCCCTTTTCTTCCTTCTTATTCCTGAGACGTTATCGTCTTTATTTCAAGTTGTCTTAATTAACTGCTGCCCATAAGCATGACTGTTGTCACAGATGGGTGCTATTCAAAACAGCTAGCATTTCATTTATTCATGTCCCAAAAGGAGAAAATATTATTCATTGAATTAAAAGGACTGCCTGTGACAGCAGAGTGCTTTGAGGTGGAAAAGAAGATGGATGATCCCCTGTGGAGTACTACTCAGAATGTGTCTGCTGTCTCTGGTCCTGGCACAGCAAGAACATGGCCCATTCCGACAGGAAGTGCCATTCACCATGCCATGGTGTCTAAGTGTGATCGGTTTGCCACCTTGGCAAAAGGGCTGGCTACAATACATCAGGCATCATTTCTCAAAATGTGTTTCCTCAGAACTCTTCTGTCTCTGAACACTTGTAGGTGAATTTGACAAAATCATGTCCTGGTCACGTAATTCCCAGAACCATTGTGTTCAACAGTATCAGCAATGCTCCTAGCAAAGGGTATCTCAGATTCTCTAAATTTGTTACTCTTGGAGGGACCCTTTCTCTCTCTCTTTTTTCCTTTCTGCCATGTGGGTATTTGAATCCAGGGCTTGTACATGTTAGGCAAACACTACCACTGAGCTACATCCCTCAGTCCACTGAATCGCCTTTTCACTGAGTAGGTCCCTTTCACTAAGTAGATCCTCAAACTAGTGTTTCTGAGAACTTGCTTCAGAAAATGTTGACTCCGTGGGGAATTTTATATTTTGTGCACATGCACATGTGTGATTTGCATGGAAAAAAGCAAACCAGTGCTACCTGTGCTCCATAATTTACTACATACTTTCCTGTTAATTTGAGAAATATATACATAAAACTACCCATTATAAAATTGAAATATTCATTTCACAGTAAATATTTCAACATCATGGGTTTTATTGGAGTTTGTGTTCTCCTGTTTTATTCATTTCAATATAATGTGGGGAAGACAGTTTGGAGCTACTGCTATAGAATGCTCTGGGAGACTGAAAGAAGAGAAATTTACTTTTCTGACACATGGAAGCTTTTCATTTGTTGGACATCCTTCATTTGATGGACAGTGGATCTTGGAGGAGATACACTTCATCTGAGGACTGAAGAATAAATAGGGGTTAGTAATCAGACCATGGAGTGAGGTGGAGCTTGTGTTCCAGGCAAAGGAATGACCTGAGGCAGGGAAGAGCATGTCACCTAACAGGAGGGAAGTTGTGTTATGTTAGGAAGAAAAAGGAAAAGATGTGACTGAAAGATAGGGAGGAGCCAGGTCATGGAAAATGTTGGAACACAATCGTTTCCAAATATGACACAGTAGAATCAACCAGAACTTATGATTCAATGGGGCCAGATTGACTCGAAAGGATCTGTGTTTTTAAGAAGCTCTTCAGTGATTTGATCTTGCCAATCAGTATAAACGCCATTAAGAACCATTGCTCTAGGATCTCGAATGGTTTTAAGTTAGTGAGTGAATCACCTTGCACCTTAGAAATCTACAATGTCTTAGTTTAAAAATATTGTGATGATTAATACATGCTCATTCCAGGAAAGAGAAAAATGCACACAAAAACAATTAAAAGAGGATAGAATCCTATCATTTATCCTTCAAATCGACTTCTTAAAGAAAACCATTCTTAACTGTTTTATGTAAACAAGCATGTGTATAATCTGTACACAGGCATATAGATGGAACCAAACCAAAGTAACACTAGGTAGGACCATGTGCCTAGCCCCATTCTAACTATATTACATATGGTAATGTCACTAATTTTCACAACTAGATGGTAAGGAGTATTATGATTGCTAATTAACAGATAGGGACATGATGGCATAGGGCAGTAAATTTCCTAAGGTTACCAAGTGGTGGGTCACATCCCTGCTGTTCACCTCCATTTCTTTCTACTGCCTCTCATATTATAACACACTTAATTCCTTTGCTTAAAAATATACTTTGCATCTTTAATAGGTTAAACATAGAATTTCACAATGCAAAAATTCTACTATGTATATACCCCCAAAGAGTTGGAAGCAAGTATGGAAACAAATCTACCTACATCCATTTCCTTAGCAGCTCTATTCACAATATGGAAAAGGCAGAAAGAACCATCAGAATATGAGTGGATTAGCCAACTGTAGCCTGTCCATGTGATAAAATATTATACGGCTGTAACAAGTAATGAAGTACTGATTCCCTGCTACCCATGATTGACTCTTGAAACAATGATATTGAATGAAAGAAGCCAAACAAGGCCGTCTCATATGATTCAACTTATATGAAATATCTAAAAAGGCAAACAGAAACAAAAGGCAGATTAGTGGTTTTCAAGGACTGGTAGAAAGAGGAATGAAGAATGACAGCTTAGTGAGCAGGGGGTTTCCTTTTGGGATAATGAAATGTTCTAGAACTAGATAGCAATGAAGAGTTGTATAACAGTTTGAATGTGTTAAATGTCACTGAATTCTGCACTTTAAAATTGTTAAAGTGGTTAATTCTCTGCGATGTGTGTTTTAGCAGCTATTGCCATTTCAAAGTGCAGAATTCAATGACATTTAATATATTGCTATGCTATCAAGGCCTGGAATATGTTTATAATAAAGAAAAAATATTTTTATGATTTTATGATTTTAAAAGAAGTTGTGTTCATTAAAAATATTCAGAAATGTTTTAGTTGCAAAAATTGTATAAAGACTATAGCTAACAGATTGTTTACTTGATTCCAGACACTTTACAGAGATTTTGTGAATATTAAACATTTTATCCTCAAAACAGCTCTATGAAATAGGTTGATGCTTTTTCCTAAATTACAGATGATACAGAAAGATTCAGTAATTTGTCTAACATCACACAGTTCATAAATGGCAGAGCCAGGAATACAAACTACGGAGCTTGTCTCTGTATTGCTCATATAATCAAGTGTCACCTTCTCCCATGACATCAGAAGTCCTTTCTTACTCGTACTTGGGGAGGTGGTGGAGAGGGCCTCCTATTCACCCCTCAGTCCTCCACTTGAGCCGAGCTCCTCTGTGGTGCCAGTTCCATATCGCCATGGGTGGCCTCTTGTGTGACTTCTCCACCTGGTCTGGAATGCACTGCTGGTGCGATCCTTTCTTCTCAGGTCCTTGACTGTGGGTAGATGGGCTGGGAGTCCAGGGTGGTGACCTCACACAAAATTGTCCAAAGGTTCAGTAGAATTAAAGAGTTGTACCACACAAGGAAACCAAAAACTTGCACTTGAGTGTGAGCATTTCCTGTCTGTGACATAAACACTTCTGTAGGCTTCTTGGGTTTAAGGGAACCCTGGGCTCCCAGCTCCCTCCCATATTCACAATTCTCTGAAGCTGTGGCATCTGCCTGTGAGTATTATGAGGAAAGTTTTCAGCCTTTAATTCCATTTTCAGCCCTTAATTCCACTGTTGTTGATATTTGTCATATATCATTCAAATTTGTGGTTTTTGTGCTTTTAAACACAAAAACACATATGAAGACATCTAAGGGAACAAATACAGTATAACTGATTTTAATACTTTGGTTTTACATTTAATGCGTGCCATGGGCACTTATTAATGTCAAACACTGACCTCCATAACTCCTACTGCTCTGTAGAGCTCCTCTGTGTGGTTGAAATGTTGTTGGTGCAGGATTCTATCTTGACGGATGAAGAGGTTATAGTCCTCTGTTGTCCCTTGAACACTCATCCTTGACACACATTCTTCAAGCACTTGGTCTATTAATACTTTAGGATCCCTTAGAAGTGGAAGAACTGTGTGTGAAGGAAGATGATCAAGAAAAGTAATATTGTTTAAAAAAAGCTTCCATTTAGGAAGCAGCTCTTGCAAACATCTGGGGTTGCTGCAGGGCACATTGTGAGCTTTTGGACATTTTTACCCTTCTGAGGGCATCTGGAAGGACCAGACAATTACATGGTGTCCAGGTAGTCAAAATGTGTGTCGAGGTGTTATTTGACTCTTGTTTGATGGACATTTCTAATATGTATATACTTTCTTTTCTTCATCTTCCATCAGTCATTGTTTTCCAACTTCAACAGGAGTTTCTCTTCAAATGATGTTAATTATCTTGCAATGATTTCAGAGCTTTCTACCTACATATGCTATTTCTTTTCCTGTTTCCTTTGGAATACTCATTCAGTGCCATGTCAGTCAGTGCATGTCAGTTTGTGACTCCTGGCTAGCAATTCGAAAGACCCCAAATAAGTTCTTTTATTTTACAGTCTCAGAGTTTGAATTGCTTGACAAGTATTAGAAGGGCCCACAACCAGCATTTTCATACATTTTGCCTAATTGACCGCCAGACTTTTTTTAATTGATACCTTACACTTTTACAACAGTGGATACTTAAAAATCTGATACATGAAGAAATAACAGTTCAACTTGAATTTTTAAAGAATTTATTATTTTTAAAAAGATTTTTTTTGTGTGTTTTCATTATCATTTATGCTTACCCTAATATCATATTGATGAATGATGTAATTTAACAGAGGATTTAATAAAGGGCAATTCTACAGCCTACTTCTCTTTAATTTGATTTTTTTAAAAAAGTTCATAAGCCACAGGCATCTTATCCTGTCAATAGATGCAGATATGCCACATTCTGAATTTACAAAAGATTCTACAGTGTGGCAATAATACTTTATGTACTCAATTCACTCTTGATATGTTTAGATAACTTCTTTGAAAAAAAATTTAAATCAGAGAAAAATAAATAGAAATGTTAAAAGCAAGCACTCTGTTATAGTATTGATATGTGGTTTTCCCCCAAAGCTCCTGTGTGAGACAATTCAAGAAGATTCAGAGGTGTAATAATTAGATTATGAGAGCTTTAACTTCATAATCCAATGGTATGGATTAACTGGTGGTAACTATAGGCAGGTAGGGTATAGCAGGAGGACGTAGGTCACTGGGGCATGCCTTTGGGGTTGATATTTTTCCCCTGGTGAGAAGAACTCTCTGTCTCTGTTTCCTGGCTGTCATGAACTGAGCAGGTTTTCTCTGCCATGCCCTTCCACATCAAGTTCTGCCTCACCTTAGGCACAGAGCTCTGCAGTTGGCCAATTATGAACTGAACTTCTGAAACCTTGAGTCAAAATAAACTTTTTCTCCTTCAAGTTGTTCTTGTTGGGCCTTTTGATCACAGAGACGAGAAGCTCACTAAAACATACACATATATAATTTTGTGCTTGTGTGTGTTTGTGGAGAGTGTACATACATACACGTTAAAGACCAAGCATTTCAAATTGAAAAGAGGATGAAGACAATGAATTGGTTAATAAATGGAGTTGAAAATTTGATAGATATTTGTCACCCAGTAGCATATAACTTACTTAAAAATAAATGCTAGGTGCAATATAAAGGTAAAGAATAGTAGATATAAAACATTTTAAAACTTCTGTACTTTTAAAGAACTGTAAATGAAAGTACAAGACAAAGGATACACTTGGGAAACATTTTCAATTTCCATTAAAAAGAAATGTTATATTTTATATGTTAGAATGACTATTTATGAAAATGAACAAGAGCCCAATGGAAACCTGGACTAAGGATATGAAGAGGCATTTCAGAAAGGGGAAAGTACAGTGTGCAAGCACGTACAGATTCAAGGGGTGATGTAGCAAAAACAACAGCAGGGTTCCATTTTTGTCTACAAAATTAATAAAATAATGTCACCTGTATTTGTGAAGGTGTTGGATTGTTGGAAGGTTGACTCTTTCACTTGTTTCTGGTGGGAATAGAAATTAAATAATCATCCTGAAGAGTTAGTTACGGAATCTTTCTTACCCAGGTGTATTTTTTAGCATAGGAAACTACATAAAGCTGTACATGGGTTGTCCCTCTATTCCACTGAAGACATTGTCACCACTGCCCTCTTGTCATCACCACTTCTACTCTCTTCCATTGCCTAAAAGCTGTATATCTTCAGCACTTCTTTACATTATTCTTTTTTTCTTTTTCTTTTAAATATTGGGGATTGAACCCAGGGGTGCTTAACCACTGAGCCACATCTCCAACTCCAGTCCCTTTTATTTATATTTTATTTAGAAGCAGGGTCTCGTTGAGTTGCTTAGAATCTTGCTAAGTTATTGAGGCTGACTTTGAACTCCTGATCCTCCTGCCTCAGCCTCCCCAGCCCCTGGAAGTATAAGCGTGTGCCACGGTGCCAGCTACATTATTTTTAATACATGTAAATTCTAAATATGATCCTGTAAGAGAATATAATTGTATTTTCATTTTTTTCCCTAGCATAGAAATGAAATTTGTCCACGGTAATATAGCAAGCAAGATTTGGACTCAGGTATCAGGTACTCTAACATTGTAGTGAAGCTGACAGAGTACTAAAATGATTTTTTACTGATGCCTTCAGTAAAGAGTTTTACAAAATTGTGATTTGAGTATTCAAGATATTTCCTTCCTCCTATTTGCATTATTCCCCCCCCCCATTTATTCTACCTCAAATGAAGAATGTCCTGGTGGTTGTGAATATTAAACATTTAACGTTATTATTTAAGTTCTACACTGTACGTTGAATGCACAGTTCCCTGTCCCATATCTAAATGGTTCTCCCTCACATTTTATGTAGTTTAATGGCATACTTCTTAGACTTTGATGGGTTTTCATTAGGGCATTTCTGTTGGCCTGAGATTCCCTGATACATTGAGCAAATGGAGAAAATTGAAATACCCAGGATGTCATGTCATCCCTGTGGGCCTTCTGCCCTAATTTCTAGTACTTCAGTTCATAGTGACTCTCGAGATGCAAAGAACTCAAGTTGTTATGGATGCTGCAGTTTCTGACTAGATGTTGTTCTTTAACAACAACCCCATTTTACAACAGGTACCCTGGGAAATGACTAATAATATTTGGTGACTTAAAACCTCCACAAAAGCATCAGAAGAACCATTGAATGAAAGAGTCTGAATCAGGAGGTGGTAGCTGGAAAATATGCAGCATACCTACCCATGTTTTATAGCAGAAGTCTCCATATTATCAGAGGAAAAGCACCCATTAGTCAGTTACCTGTTGTTTTGTCAACTGGTTGACTTTGGAGTTAGAGCTGGAAGACATTTTCCCAGATTCTAACAAGCATATTTTTTAAAAAATTGCATTATAACTGTCATTAAAAATTTTTAATGCATATTTTAGTGGGAAATAAGAGGCTATATCAGGGATTGCTATCCAGAATGGATTTTATTTTAACCAATTATTTAAAAAATTTGTAACACGTAATGAAATCCTGTAGCTATTTATCTCCTTAGGAATGAGCACAGCTAGTTACTTGACAATTTCCACAGGAAAAGCTTCATTTTTAGAAGCATGTTATAAAAATTTTCTGTGCACAGAATACTTGATTCCAATGTTTATATTCACTTGGACCTTGTTAAAACAATTTTGAAGTTAGTAGTTACATTGATGGATTACTTTAATCTTTTTACTTAGGGAGGGATGTAAGGTTGGGTACAACTCTTTATTAAGAAATCTTGGTTAAATTAGCAGATAAATGTCATGTCTAACTGAGTATTACCTGACCCCAAATTAGTCCATTGTCAGTCCATAAACATGATGGGGGTTCTGAGATGGTCAAAGAAGTTGACATTTCTGGTTTGACCTATGGAAATAACAGGGCCAGAATTTTGAGCACGTAATGTTCTTTAACAACAACCCCATTTTACAAGGTCACCATGCTTGGGGACATCCTTAATAGCTATTGTTTATTTCAGTAAGGTCTCTGGCTTTTATTTGGCTCCAGTTTTTCAAAACAGGATTGTCTCTGAAAGGACAGTATTGATGCAAGCTGTAGTCACTAGAGTGACTAAGGATGAATGTCAGCTTAGCATTCCCTGGAGGTAAGTTCATATGTACTTTTTCCCCCAAATTTTCAAGTTTAACCATCATCTCTTTCTCTTGATTTACATGAATAAAATGTCAATTTATTTATACAATTGTATTCATACTGTTTTAACATGATTTAATCTAACATAAACTTTTGTAAACTAAACAATTTTCCAACCTACATGGATGTAATTCAGTTTAAGAAACATGCAAAGCAGACATCATTATAACTTGAAGGTGAGGAAACCTAAGGACTCGCTGATCTCCGTCCCTGGGTAGGGGAACACAGCAGGCAAACATTGTTTCTGTGATGTGTGATACGGCCAGAGAGGTCTTTGAGCTTCTAGTATGGGACTTCTTCCACCATAACAATGGACTCTGAATTTAAAGTGTGCTATAATTTTCTTCCCTTGAATTAAAAAAGTCTTCTTTTGTCTCAGTTTATATGACAATAGCTTAGAAAATAGCACTTTATCTTAAAATTTTATAAAACTTGACTAACAGCATTTCAACAGGTATGTTTACTACACAGAGGGAAAAAAGGTTTTAATGTCACTACCCTAAATCAAATTCTTATCGTTTTTATTGCACTAAAAACACATGACATAAATCAGATTCTAATCATTTTTGTATATTCAAATCTAGTCCTTTGTAGGCATATTTCATGGCATGTGTAATAAGCCCAAACTTCTTTCATATGTAATTATTCTTTTTTAAAAATTTTTTTGAAGTTACAGACGGACAGAATGCCTTTATTTTATATGTTCATTTTTACGTGGTGCTAAGGATGGAACTCAGTGCTTCACAAGTGCTAGACATGAGCTCTGCCACTGAGTCACAGCCCCGGCCCCCAAAGGTAATTAGTTTATTAGATGTAATTTATTGAGCACTACTCAGTGCTAGTAACTGGGATAAGTTGTTTTGTATTTAACGCACTTAGTTTTCTGAAATTTTAAGATAAATGTCAGTTTTTCACATTCTGCAAGTTTGAAACTGGAAATTTAGAATGGTTACCTGGCTTGACAAATTTAACACAGCTAATCACCAAAGTGAGCCTGGAAGGCTTGTTTCCTTCAAAATCATCAATTTAGTATCAATATACATTTCAAACAAGGGGTTCTTCTGTAGTACATCCACACATTTCTTGGACCCCTAGTTTCTGTCCAGGTTTTTAGGGAAACAAATATCAGACTTGGGAATTGTTTTTTTTTTTTTTTTTTTTTTTTAATTTTTTTTTAGTTGTCAATGGATCTTTTGTTTTATTTATTTATATGTGGTGCTGAGTATTGAACCCAGGGCCTCCAACATGCTAGGAAAGCACTCTGCCACTGAGCCATAACTTCAGTCCTTGGGAAGTGTTTTGAATATAGCTTTTCCAATTGTTTTGTTTTCTTCCTTAGAATAGAGCCTTAGAATACAATTCTTGTGTTAGTAAGCATCCCATTACTATTACAAAATACCCAAGGCAATTAGCTTATAAAGAAAAGAATATTTATTTTGGCTTACAATTCAAGAGGTTCTACTCCCATTGTTTTGGGTGTGTGGCAAGGTCAGCACATCACTTGGGCAGGGGTGGGGGGCTGAAGCAAACCATTTACCTCATGAGTCCAGAGGCAGAGAAGAGTCTGGGGTCCCATAATCCTCATGTACAAAGGACCTCCCATAAAACTCATCTCCTAAAAGTCTCTTCCGTCCCTAACAGTGCCACCCTGGGGGCCTTCAGGGGACATTCAACACCCAAACTCTAGCAGTTCTTTTTTTCTATTTTCTTTCTATTGGGGGAAGAACTCAGCGGTGCTTCACCACTAAGTCACATCCACAGCCCTTTTCATTTAATATTTTTGTCACAGGGTCTTGCTAAATTGCTGAAACTGACCTTGAACTTGTGATCTTCTTACCTCAGCCTCCAGGGCTTGCTGGAATTACAGGCATGTGCTACCCTATCCAGCAATATAGCAGTTCTTAGACATTACAGATAGTTTCATTACAGATAGATTGTTCTTGATGTACATTCCCAAATTGATTTGTAAAAGTGATTTTTCAGTTTTTGCTACAGCCACTGTTGAATCTATGCTTGCATATGTTTTGCTTATATCTTACCTTCCTCCTATAGAGTCTTTTTTGAAACTTATGGCTATACAACAAAGTGGATCTGCAGAGACGTTTGAAAAACTACTTCACATATAACTCCCAATGGCAAAGGACCAGAGAAGGATAGATTGCACAGTTGTCCCTCAGAATAGCAGGCTTGCACTTGTGTATATCTAAAGACAGATACGTTGTGTTCTTATCATGTATTTAAAGACAGAAATGATGCTGAGTTCATGTAATAAGATAGTGCAATTCTCCCATTTTTCCCTTGCCAGCAAGGTTCACATTGGGCTTTCTATGTGTGGACAAAAATTAGAAAATGTTTCAGAGAATTTTCAGTATAGAATCAGAAAGCTCATGAGTCAAGATTCAAAGAAATAAAATGATTCACCTGGGAAGAATCCTTGTAGAGGCAGAGGGCCAGCTCTTTTGATAGTAGGCAACAAATAAAAAGGGCACAAATTTCAAATAAGAACAAGTTCAACTTGCTCAAATCTTTGACCTACTCCCTGTGTGATCCTGAGCAAACACTGATCTCCCTGAGTCTCAGTTTCCTAATCCATAACATGGGGACAATATCAATCCCAAACAGTTGTTAGAAGAACTAAATGGAATGATGTGGATAAGCAGCCTTTTGAGGATGATATTCACCAAATGCAGGATGGTCGGAGGGAAGCAGGAGAATGGGTTTGAGGAGGATAGCAATGACAACTTGAATTTTAACTAGGATATTTTGCATCTATTATTTAAGCTCACAAAGATCTGAAGCAAGTATAATAAAGTGTTGGCATTTATTAATTTTGAGACAGTGTCTGTTATGTGATTTCCGGCTTTGGGTTTTTATTTTATTTTATTTTTTAATTAAAAGAGGTGCTGTTTGGCACGCACAGAACACAATACAGACTCAGATTCTTTTCCACACTCCTCATCACAAACTGAAGGTCACAGCCTCTCTTATGATGACTTCAGGTGGGACGCAGGGACGTTGGTGGGTCGCCAACTTGAGACTGGAGGAACGTGCCTTGAGGGCGGGGCTGTGGGGTGTGGGGTGTTGGGGAGGAGCTGCGCTTGGGCTCTTGGTGATGGTGCTCTTTGTGCTGGGATGAGCACGTGTGCTGCATCACCTCACCGGCACCGCCTGCTTTGCCTTGACGGCGCAGTCCAGAGACCAATTGTTGTGTGACCTATTCTCTACAGCCAGATTCCATTTTCTGTATGGGATTTTTCTATCAAAGAAGTTTGTTTGTATTTTAATTTACTGTGGCATGCAACTCCTGCCAATGCATGTGGCACCGCGATTTCCATATTGGAGCCCTTCCTTCCCCACAAGGATATTTATTTAGTCTATACAGTTTGTTTAGAGTCTCTGAATGGAAATTTTGGATTTAGGGTTATGGAAGTAACTCTTACACAGTTCCTAAATGTGGTGAACATGAAAGCTTAGCTTGTCATAATGAATCACCATGCACAGGAGGGCAGCTGAGCTTACAGATGACATCGACCTATTTTTACGTTGTAGCAAATATTCACATAATGCGTAACACATGGTTCATTAACTCAGGGTTTTCAGATGCTGAAACCACAGGGCATTTAGCTATTGAGTTGTCCTTTTTTGATCTTCTATTTTCCCATCTCTCTTCCCTCCCTCTCTCTCCACCTTGACTCTTAGTATGGAAAAGGGAACATTTTTGGGAAAGGAATTAAATGAATGAAGCCCATCCTAGCGTGCATTGTTACAGGATCCTCCATCTTTTCTATAGAAAAAGGCTCATTGTTCATACATGCTGCCTCTGAGAGCAGTGTTCTTCCACTGCTAGAAGAGAAAAATAGTCTCCATCCTTTTTTTTTTTTTTCTTTCTTCTTTTTGTGGTATTGATGCAGGAGACACATCACTATCAACTCACTCAGCAATATGCACAGAGGGATTTCAGAATGTTTTCACTGTTGTAAAAATGCATGTTAACAGCAGACCTAGGTATTTACCGAAATTAAACAGTCTTTCAAATCATTTATCAGAGTGCTTGCCCTTCCCACTTCAAGGCAGGTGAAATAATAATGGCTATTTGAGACTTGAATCATATTCAATGCATGAAAGAGAAAGGCTATCTGCATCCAAATTATTGGAATAAATGGAAGAACCAGATTTGCCGGGCAGAGGCTGCTGCGACTGCCACAATTGCCATTTAAACTCGTTGCTGAGTGGCAGTCAAGGGAGAAGGCAAAGAGAGCTAATACTCATTGCCATTAAACAAAACCTTCCACGCGAATCCTTATGCTACCTGTGTGGCTCACAGACTGTTTGGAATGAGAAGTTAAAAAATAATCCCCAGCCTTAAATGAGATGGGAAGGGTTGGCTTCCTTTGAGAGAGTAAGCCCCTGTCACTAAAATGCTGCTCCTCTCATTGTACACGACTCCCTTGGAGTTCTGAAATAATAAAATGATAATATTCTTTTAAACCAAGAAGCAGTGTCCTTGAAGTCGTTATTGTGCATTGAGGCCAACTTGAAAATATGTTTTGTGAAACCAAGGTTGAGAACAAATCAAGAGAAGGAAATGATATTTTCTCAATTAACAATGATGCAAATGGTGGTCCTTTCGTGACATTTGGTTATAGCAATATTGCTCAACTGGAAGGAAGGACACCTAAAAACCCGAATCCTGTTAATTTTGCTGTTGTGTTTCAATAGGTTTTCCACTGAGACTAAGCATGATTCTTTTTTTTTTTTAATATTTTTTAGAAGTTGATAGACCTTTATTTTATTCATTTATTTATATGCGGTGCTGAGAATCGAACCCAGTGCTTCACACATGCTAGGCAAGTGCTCTACCACGGAGCCACAGCCCCAGCCCTAAGCATGATTCTTAATGTCCATTTGTGGGAACACCAGTAAAATCATTTGTGTACCTTGCAAAATGATCTGAGTAAATGGTGTACAAGCAAATAAATAAAAAAAATGACTAGTTAATTTGGAACTCTATTACCACCAGATAATCCAGCTCAATTGGGTAATTGCTTTATGTGATGATTTAAATTTTGTGATAATTTAACCAAGATACTCTGTGGGAAAGTCATTTATCCTTTGTCTTCTGAAGTGGCTATCTTGGAAAGACTTTCATTTTAAACAACATTAAATTAAGATAGCACATTAGAGAAGAGTGAAGAATGAGCATAAAAAGTTCAGGGGGAAATGCCACCTGGACTCTTCTGCCCTCTGCTGGATATTGTTTAAATATCCTCTGAGTCACACACAACAAAGTATTCACCTCTATTCTTCTAAGAGTGTGTGTTTAGATAGGTCTGAATGTGATTCATATTTCTATTTTGTTGGCTCTTGTAGGTAAATATGGAGAGAGTGAGTCATATTTTTTGTTTTTAAAAATTTGGAATTAAGTACATATAATGTAAAAATTACTATTGTAACTCTAAGTTCAGCGCCATTAACCCCACTCCATTGTTTAGAAACCACCATGAGCATCCATTACCAGAACGTTTTCACCTTACAAAAGTGAACTCTACCTATTAAACAATAACTCCTCCTTGTCCCCTTCCCTCAGTGTTATGGTTTGGATGTGAGGTGTCTCCCAACAACTCACATGTGAGACAATGCAAGAAGGTTTGAAGGAGAAATGATTGGATTATATCCTTAACCTAATCAATGAATTAATCCCTGATGGGGTTAACTGAGTGCTAACTGGAGGCAGGTGGGGTGTGACAGGAGCAATTGGTTCATTGGGGGTGTGGCTATGGGGGTATATATTTCGTAACTGGAGTGTGGAGACTCTCTCTTTGCTTTCTGATCACGCTATGAGTGGCTTCCCTCCACCACTCTTCTGCCATGATGTCCTACCTCATGTAGAGCCCCTAGGAATGGAGCTGACTGTCTGTGGGTGGAGACCTCCGAAACCATTAGTTCCTAAATAAATCTTTGCTCCTCTACAGTTGTTCTGATTGGAACTTTCAGTCGCAGAAGTGAAAAAGCTGACCAAAACACCCAGACTCTCTCTTTATGAATATGAGGACTTTAAAAGAATCTTACATTGGAGAAATCATACAGTGTTTGTCCTTTTGTGATCAAGTATTTATTCTAAAAGCTATAAGGAAATTTCTTAAGAATATGTAGGCAACAGTGAGGGGAGATGAACTTAGGGAGTGAGTAAGAATTTGGGGACAAACACAGAGAAGGCATGGAAGTTAACACAAGGAACAAGAGAGAGAGAGAGGACTAGGATAGGAAATCCTGGCAGTGCACTTGCCTGTTAAAACTCTGATTAAAAATAAAAACAAAATTAGTCATTTGCACCAGGGCATACAACTACTCCGTGGTGGGGCTCTGTTAAATCTACCCTTTCTTGCTCCAAAAATTTCACTGGTAAGCTAACACCTTATCATACTAACCAATTTCCTTTAGTGCAAGTTACTCCCCTTTTACAGCATTAAGGAATTCTCCAGGGATAAAGAACATGATCCTTGTTCACTGCTCATCTCATGCCTGCAGTGATCATTTATCAGTTAATTTTAATATGCTTGACCCTTAAGACCTCGAGTTTCAATTATCTGCCATCATCCTATCCTTTGTCTGAAACACTTTAACTTAAGAGTAACTGTTGGCCTAGAGTGTGGACCTACTTTAAGCTCCAGGACCATGACAGTAATTGCCACTTGGTTCTTCCTCATTTAAATAAAGATTCTTGAAAGGTACCTGAGGGGCTTCCAAACTGGAGACTCCTTAAATCAGCAAAGGGATTCATTGAGACAAATCAAAACTACAATGTTCCTTTTACAAAGGACAGGAATAGTCAGCGACCAACCAACCAAAAGAAAACAAATTAATTTTGGTGTGCTTACAGGGAGCAACTCACCAGAAGATTGCAGTGGTGGGAAATGCCCATGGATTCTACCCCTCACTCTGTTCTGCTGACCCACTTACAGCAGGGTTCTCCTCGTGGGACTTCCGGTGTCTAGATTAATGTGTGTCTCCTTCCCTCCCTGGGCAGTCTTCACCTTCGCACATAAAGTCACTGAGCCTTTAATACCTGCAGTATTTCTATTGCTCTAGCTGTGGATGCTCCCATTTGCTCTTGGCAAGTCTCTGTAACTGCTGGAGAGGAGATGTTCTCATTCTGTAAATCTACAAGCTGTTTAAACACAGCAAACAAATGAACAGAGTATTCTTCTTGTTTCTGGTGCTAGTGGTGTTGGGGCGGGGGTGGACTTTATAGTCCTACCAGACTTTGGTGGGAAGACATAAAGTTCTGGTCTGAAAGAGTCACTTCTCAGCTCTGTTCCCTGGAGGGAATTTGCTTGGGTTGCTTCCCAGGCTAGAATCTCATTGCTTCCCCGCCTGCACAGCAACAAGGCTGAAAGAGTCCATTTGTGGCTTCTATAAGATTTTATTTTGCTATTTGTTTAATAGTCTAATATCCAAGTAATATCATGCTATCTTATTATGACACTTAGGATTAAGTCGTAGTTCTTTAATCAGTGCTGAGTGGCTGAATAACCCATTAGAAGGACTTTAGTTAAAAGATTCAAAGCAAAATTTCTCAAAATACAGTCAACTCATCCTTTTATAGGAAAATAAACTAGTTCATAGGAATCAAAAATAATTATAGAGAAGACTTTTCTTTAAAATTAGATTTATAGGCATAATACTTAATCTTTAATATTTCATTCTTATTTGCTAAGCCCAGAAAATTTAGTATAATTATAATAGTAAACTTTACACAAACCCATAAGTGGTTTTATTTGGTTTTGGTAAGACCTCCACTGGGAGGGTTCTTCCTGGAATGAAGATAAGTCTGCACTGGCCCAGAGGGAGCTGGCCCACTGATACTCACTTGTTTATTCTCTGCTGGGAGATGGAGCAAAGCTTGTATTCTGAGCTCCATTAGCATGCTCCTTGGCTCCCAACCATAGGTTTATTTTGACACACAGTTTTGTAGCTCCAGTCAATGATCAGTTTTGGCACTGTTGCTCTGGGCCTATGGCAAAGCAGCCCATCATGGTGGGTGTGTGTGGCAGATAAAAACTGCTTCTCTCATGGCCAGGAAGCAAAGAGAGAAAAAGAAAGAGGAGGAGGAAGAGAGGGGCGTCCCCAAATCCTCTTTAAGAGCATGCACCCAGTGACCTAAAATCCTTTCACCAGGTCCATCTCCCAAAAGTTCCACCACCACCCAATAGTGCCCCTGGGAACAATGCCTTTAACTCATGAATCTTGAATGCTTTGAGGGGACATTCAAGATCCAACTCTTCTATCCCCAGCCCGCACAGATTCACATCCATCTCACAATTCAAAATGCATTTGGGTATCCTCAAGAGTCCCCCAGATTTTACCTGCTCCAACATTACTCAAAAGTTCAAGTCCAAACTCTTCTCTGAAACTCAAGGCAGACTCAAATGTGAACCCTGTACAAAAAATTGAAAAGAAAGTTAATTCTTTCCAAGATGTAATGGTGGGACAGGCACAGGGTAAATATTCCTATTCCAGAAGGAAGGAATAGGAAAAAAATTGTAAGGAAAAATTAGTCCAAAGCAAGACTAAAACTCAGCAGGGCAAACATTATATCCTAAATCTTTGTGTCTAGTCTTCAGAGCATACTGGGGCAGGAAGTGGACTTGGGCAGCCCTTCAGCTACAGTTTTGCTGGTGGTAATTTACATGGCCTCATTCTTAGGCAGATTTTGCATGCTGCCTTAGCTTCCCTTGGCAGGTGTTACATATTTCTGATATCTGTTTTTGTGGGTCATTACTGTAACTTGGACTTCAATCCCATAGTTGCATGCCTTGCCCTTTTGAAGATGCTTGTAAGGGTTCCGAGCCCACAACACACTTCCTGGCTTTTCAGGTTTTCATTTGAAATTTTGGTGGAAGTCAGCATGACCCTATACTTCTTGCATTCTGCATACCTGCAAAACCAGCATCACATGTACAGTGTCCTGGTCTACTGCAAATGCAAGCTGTCTGGGCCTTCTCCATGGTGACAGTGCCTTGCTGGCTGAACAAGAAAAATGAATCCTTAGGCAGTGAATCCTGGGCAGGCAGGATGCCCTGGGGCTCTTTTCTCCAACGATTCTACTGAGGAAAGTCTTTGAAATAAATTTGCATTCTACACCTTTGAGGTTTTCAAGTAGGGGATGACCTTGCTGATTCCTGAGATGCCAATGTGGCATCCTTTCCTCTTATTCCTTTGCAAAGCACTTGACTTCTTATCTGTGCTAATAACCACTCTTTTTTTGGCCAAAACTTTGTAAGGACTTCTTTTCTGGCCAAGATGCAAATTCTTCAAATCTTTCTGCTCTGCTTCTCTTGCTCCTGATTCTCACTGTAAAACTGCCTTAAAGAAGCTGGTACTGTCCATGCCACTGCCCGAATGCTTTGCCTTAAAATTTCCTTTGCCAGATACACTAGTCCATCACTTCTTATTTTGACCTCCCACAAAGTCTCAGGGCATGGACAAAACGGAGTCAAATGCTTTGCCATGGTCTAACAAGGGTGTTCTCTTGTGCAATTCCCAAGAGAGTCCTCATTTTCTTCTGAAATCTCATCAGCATCACTTTCACTTTTTAATTTTTTTTAAGAAGACTTTATATTTGACTGAGTTTGTTGGCAGTGTGTAAGTTTTCTGATATCAGGCAGAAATAGAAACTTTAGTTTTAGGAAAATAAAGATATATTTTTATACTGATTTTATGACTTGAGAAAAACAGACTTGCTACTACTATTATGCTTCAATATCCAGTTCAAACACGCTATCTTCTTGAAGTCTTTCCAGATACTTGGCTGCTGAGAATTTATTCTTTTATTTTTTTAGTTCCTTTTAGATACATATGACAGTAGAGTATATTTTTACGTATTATACATACATGGGGTATAATTCATTCTAATTCTAATTAGATTAATGGGTTTAGACTAATCTAAATACCATTCTTGGGGTTGAACATGATCAACATCACTTTTAATGTCTACATTTCTACCAGTATTCATTCCTCTGAGTCCCCACCATTAAACTCTACTTGCAGAATCGTTCGCTTTCTCTAGTCTGCTCCTCCAAATGTTTACAAATTCCTTACAATTCCAAATGCTTCTGGCACATCATCTGAGGTATAGCTATAGTCAATGGTCCCACTTCATAGTACCAATTTTCTGTGTCAGTTAGCTTTCTATTACTGAAACAAAATGCCTGAGATAATCACGTATAAAGATAAAAAGTTATCCTGGCTCACAGTTTTAGAGCTTCTAGTTCATGAGTGGAACACCCTTGTGACAAGGTGCTACATCATGGTAGGAGTGCATGGTAGAGGAAAACTGAATACCTCCTACTTGAGGATAGAGAGGAAGAGGAACAGACTGGAATCTATAATCCCCTTCAAGGACAAGCCCCAGTTCTGGTGAGAGCACTAGACTATACTTCTCAAAGTGCCTCCCTTGAAGACCAAGCCTTCAAAACATGGGCCTTTGGGAGATACTCAAGATACAAACTATAGCATTTTCTCATTGACTAAAATACTTATGGCAAACATCTACTCAGAGGTGTTGGGAATATCCAAGGAAGGGATGCTTTGAAGACCTATCTCAGTTTTTCATCCCAAATACTCAATTTATACATCATGGCCCCCATTATATTGTTTAAAGGGGTCTGGACTTATAGACTCCACCCTTAATTCTTGTTTTTGCTTTTCTTTTTAAAGCAGCATATATTGTGGTGAAACCCTGCCACTTCTTTCCTTTGTAATCCAATTCTAGACTCAACAATACTTATTTTCTAGAGACATATTAGCTTATGACTACGTTTCTTGCATGCTTGAGATTTTCCAGAATGAAATGACTTTTTTTTTTTTTTATATAACTGAAAGAGTCTCTGAAGCAGCATAATAAATGTCCTGGCATACATTAGGCATTCAATAAATGGTAGCAACATTCCAGGGTGAAAGGGTGAGAGGGATGAAGTGAGAGGGAAAATAAATCTCATTGCAAAGGTTTCATAGGCCAGGGAATATTATGATTATTAAGAGCCTATCTATTTTCTGAAAACTATCTCCCTTCTTACAACTAAATCTGGGTTACAAATTAAAAAAAAAAAAAAAAAAAAAAGACCCCACTAAATCCATCTTTCCCAGGCCCAGCATTAAAATGACATGTGTATTTATAGGTAAGGAAACTGAGCCCACCCTGTTAATGCCCATCTGTGTTCCAAGGACACTTTCAAGCAACTCTGTAATGTAGACCATTTCCTAGGACACCCAGCAGAAAGCTATGGCTTTACAGTGCTCCGTCCTCTCCATTTATAGCTGCCCTGATTTTTTTTTTTTTCTTCAGAAGAAAGATGCATACACCCAGGCAGGTCTGAGTGCAAGGTGATCCCCATGGCTGGGAGCTGATGCTCCTCCCATCCTGAAGACAAGTAGATTGAGTTCCAGGGCTGCTACCCTCATACCTGCCTAGGCAAGAGTACAGACATGGATAACGACTTACTCTCTGAGTGATTGTTCTGCCATTCCTTTTATGGAGTTCTACCTGTGTTGAAAAGTGCTTTTAAAACTTCCATTTGGGATAGAAATAGTTTCAAGATTGAAGAAAGAAAAGGCATAGAAATATACAACAGGGGGAGAACTGTCTTGGTAGGTGGAAGGAAGACAGTGCGGAAGACGGGAATGAGCAGAGGACTGTGGGATGGATAATGTGATCCTTCCCTCATGTCCTCTGAATCTTAGAAATAAATATAAAAGCTGTAAACTGCTTATAGAAAACTGTGATGGGTCAATTCAGGGTTGTCATCAGGTGATACACAGGAAAGGGGGACAAAGGGACTGGAAGAAGCAGGATGGAGAATATTAAGTTCAGAGGAATTTTCATATTTTGAGGGAGGCCTGAAAATTGTCTAGACATGGATGTTACTAGGTTAAAGAAAATGTCTTCATTCAAAGGCAGGATTGAACCCATCTCTGTAGCTCTCTCCAAGCCTGAAGTTGGTGTGCTTGCTGCTCCCCAAGCATTGCACAAGACAAGGGCTCCTCTGAAATGCTTTGTCTCTCCTTCCTGTACCTCTTCCTGTATCCTGGGCATGACCCTCCCTGAGAAGGTTGCTGAGATGACACTGCTCTCCTCTGACCCACTCCTATTATAACTTTTTCATAGCTCTTATTGCTCTGGAACATCTGTACCAGTTCTTAAAAGTTGTTAAGTCTTCCCTATTAGTACTTCACTTTCTGGGGCTGGAGGTAGGGCGCTTACCTTTTGTGTTCACTGCCTTGGCTTCAGCTAGAGAGAACTTCATAAATATTGGTTCAAAGTTGACAGCTGAATGATAGCAGAGTGAAACAGACATTATAACCTCATGTACATGTATGACTGCATGACTGATGTGATCCTGCAATGTGTATAATCAGAAAAATGAGAGATTGTACTTCATTTATGTATGATCTACCAAAATATATGAATGCATGCTACTGTCATGTACAACTAATTAGAACAAATAAAATTAAAAAAAATTTTAAAAATGGTGTCAGCTGGATGGCACAGTACTGAGCCCAGAGTCTCTCCTTAGGCAGCTCAGAATCAGCCTGGTTAGACTGGCACCAGACACCTTTCTCAAGGGCTGCCTGCTGGCCTTCAAGATTTTGTGGTTCTTTCTTTTTTCTTTTTTTTTTTTTCTTTCGGGCTAATAAAACAAATTTATTTAAAAAATATATAATGCCTTTTGAGAACTTTTTTTTTGTTGTTGTGGCGGTGCTGGGGATTGAACCCAGGGCCTTGTGCATGCAAGGCAAGCACCCTACCGACTGAGCTATCTCCCAGCCCCCAAAAATATATAATGCCTTTTAAAGGCCAATAGATATTGGGATAGGTGATTAATCACAGTGTTACCACTTAAAAATGGCTTTCATATACAAATAAAAAATAAATATTATATTTTGAACTTCCCTTCCATATTTGGAATATTCATATATTTTTTTTAAATATCAATTTCATATTTTTTATTTATAAATTTTGAACATTTGCCTGACCCCAATCTTTGTTTCTAAAGAAATGTGTAATAAAATCCCCAATCATTAAGATTAAATTTAATTACAAATTAATTTTATTAATGTAATTTTGAATTAGAGAATTTTTTTATTTTTTAAATTTGTTCTAATTAGTTGTACTTGATAGTAGAATGCACTTTGATACACTATACATAGATGGAGTATAATTTCTCATTTTTCTAGTTGTACATAATGTGGAATTCCTTGGTTGTATAGTTATATATTTACATAGCATAGTAATGTCTGATTCATTTTACTATCCTTCCTACCCCCATATCCGCTCCCCTTCCTTTATTCCCTCTACCTAATCTAAAGTAGCTCTATTCTTCTCTATCCCCCACCCTTTATTGTGAATTAACTTCCACATATCAGAGAAAACATTGGCCTTTGGTTTTTTGGGATTGGCTTTGCTTAGCATGATATTCTCCAACTCCATTCATTTACCAGCAAATGCCAGAATTTCATTCTTCTTTAAGGCTGAGTAATATTCCATTGTATACATATGCCACACTTTCTTTATCCTTTCGCCTGTTGAAGGGCACCTAGGTTGGTTCCATAGTTTAAGTGTTGTGAGTTGACATTGATGTGTCACCATAATATGCTTGTTTTAAGTCTTTTGGGTAGAAACCGAGGAGTGGGATAGCTAGATGAAATGATGGTTCCATTCCAAGTTTTCTGAGGAATCTCCATATCGCTTTCCATAGTAATTGCACCAATTTGCATTCCTGTGGTTCTTTCATTTTTCCTCTTATCTTCTTCTTTCTTTAACCTTCTTTCTGCTGGAGCCTGGAGCTTTTATCTGCAAGTTACCATCCTCCTCAGGTTGTGCCTACCTGCAACCTGCATTGCTGAGAAAACCTCAGGGAGACAAGTTTGGATGAACAGGTGTTTGAGATTGGAGGCTGGTCATGTGCCACAGATTGTCTGGCACAGCTGTGACAGAACTCAGAGGTGGGCTGAGGGGATATGAAGTGAGGCATTGCAACCTGTTGGGTTAGACTTTCAGGGCCCTTTTCTTTCCATCTATTCTCCTTTCTATCCCTGCAGCATGCAGACCATGCCATTCCTATTCTCTGCACAGCAGACCCCATGCTGCCCAGAGTTTGCGCTGAGTATCCACATGTTTCAAGGGCCTCCTGGTGAGCAGTTGGGTTTGGGAGTGACCTGGTCTGGATTTGAATTCTGATTCTTATCTGATTGACTGTAAGACCAAAGAAAGTGATTTACTATTCTGAGCCTCAGCTTAGAAATCTGTGAAAATGGGATGATTTTGTTAACTTGGAGGATGAATGCAATCCCACCCAGAGTTCTTTCTGTCATGCAGCATGAATACCTACTCAGTGAGGGACAGTCATTGTTGTCATTCAGTTCCCGGAGCTCCCACCCACTCCTCATGGCTCCTGGGAAGTTCTGGTGCAGAAAATCAGAACAGGGATGGCATTTTAAATCTATCTTTTAAAAATAAATTTTATCATAAAATCTGCTTACATGGGCCAGGCATAGCGAGGGCTGACTCAGCTTGTTTTCTCAGTGTCCTTAAGCTCTTGTCTTTTCTAACTCTCCCACTCACCTGGCCTGGTTGCCCACAAGCTCTGATCCCCAGGAAGCTGAATATACAAGTCAGAGAAATAAGGATGCCTTCATTTCTTTCACCCAGAAACAGACCCTGAGGCAAGAACTTGGGTGCTGGTGGCTTATTAGGAGGTGATCCCAGGAACCACAAGCAGGGAGTGGAAAAGTGAGTCAGAAGAAAAGTCAGGAAAGGGGAGCATTGCTGGGGGTGGGGGCTGTGGGGCATAGCTAAGTTTCACTTCCTCTAGGACTCTCTGAGAGATGGCAGCATGCCTTAGGCATGCTGGACCCTCAGGCATGGAGAACCTGGAGCTTTTATCTGCAAGTTACCATCCTCCCCAGGTTGTGCCTACCTGCAACCTGCATTGCTGAGAAAACCTCAGGGAGACAAGTTTGGATGAACAGGTGTTTGAGATTGGAAGCTGGTCATGTGCCACGGATTGTCTGGCATAGCTGTGACAGAACTCAGAGGTGGGCTGAGGGGATATGAAGTGAGGCATTGCAACCTGTTGGGTTTTAGGAAGGAGGCCTTAGGATGGATGTTAGCAAGTGGGAAGTACTTTAGGAAGTATTCTTGGGATGAACACCTGTAGAGGTGTTTTAGTGGGCTTTTTTACCACTGTGACCAAATGACCTGACAAGAGCAATTCTAGAGGAGGATAAGTTTATTTAGGTCTCACTGTTTCAGAGGTCTCAGTTGGTAGACAGCTGATTCTGTTGCTGTGAACCTGAGGTAAGGCAGAATATCAGGGCAGAAAGGTTCGGAGGAAAGCAGTTCAGGACATGACAATCAGAAAGCAGATAGAGATTAAACTCGGCTCACCAGGGACAGAAATATATGCCCAAAGGCATGGCCCCAGTGACCCATCTCCTCCAGCCATACCCTACCTGCCTAAGGTTACCATCCAGTTAATTCAACTGGATTAATGCACTGATTAGTTGAAGGCTCTCACAAACCAATCATTTTACCTCTAAACTTTCTTGCATTGTTTCACACATGAGCTTTGGGAGGACACCTTTTATCTCAACCAAATCAAGGGACAAGGGAAGGAACCAGGAATAGGCAGAGGGAGAAGTTTGAATACAGCATAGTACCCAAGAAGGTCTTAGTTAACCACACAGGGAGATTTGAAGCAGAGAAACTCTTCAGAGTGGCTCTGAGTGGAGGGTCCCCTCTGTGGATCAGTCACTGGATAAGGACTGCCTTGGGCAAGTAGTTCTCTTTAGTTGAGGCAATTCCCAAAAGGGTTGAGAACTGAGGGATCTTGGTCAGTATTCCACAAGGCAGCTGGAGAAATAAATCCTGAGGGGATGTCCAGGGAGTACATCATATATATTGCAGACATCAACAGTGTCCATATCACATGGCTTGAGAGAGGAGTGGAGATGGAGAAATCTGTAAGGTCACAATGCCCAAGTCTTGAATCATTAATCTGGGTTGGAGACCAGGATTTGAGAACTTGCTCTTACTTTTAGGACATGAAAATTACCAAAGCTCCACTTCAATCCCAACTCTAAAATATAATATACTCACTCTTCTAAAGATCCCTAAAATTAATTTGACCTACCATTTCATGTGATAATAACAGAAACAGTTTTTCTTACTCTGTTGTCAATTCTGGCAGTAGTGTGGCAGTGGCAATAAAAGTCCTGAGAGCCGTAGGTAAAGACCAGGCTCCCCAAATCCACCTGGGTTGGCTTCTAATGAATGTATTTCCAGCAGCAATTGAGGGAGATACTGGAGTGAAGATCTAAAAATGTCGAATGGCTATGGATGGTCAGGAGATTTTCCTGATGGCACTGGAGATCCAAGAGGATGACACCATAGCCCATGCTTCATGGGTCATGAAAAAGGGTCTTAAAGTCATTAGTATGTTCATTCAACTGCATAGAGGAGACAAAATCCTACATTCCCTGGGATTCTTCCTTGCCTCACCGAAATCCAAACTGGATTGATTCAATTTAAAGATCATTTTGAGCATCTTATTGATCAATGAAAAACTGATTCTGTTAATAAGAAGAGTAGCAATGATGATCCAAGTATTTCTGGGGCTTGAGCCTTTCATGACACCTAGGTGTCTATGAATCACTTCCTTAGCTTTCTACATCTGTCTTCTCCTCTGTCTACCCAGAGCACTTTTGCGGTTTTGTGTCATATTAATGGGTTTCTTGGCTAATTTTTCTTGAGCTCTATGCTGCAAAGTTGCCATGATTCCAGAGCCTGGAGAAGCAGTTGACAAATCCACTAAGGTAAGGTACCACCCACACTGAACACTATTTGTGAAGTGGTAACTCTCACCGTTTGTGATTCATTCAGTGATGTTTTGACCAAAATGCCATGTCACAGGTGAGTGGAGGATACAGTGGGAAAAGATGGGCAGGAACCATGCTCTATTTAGCAATCATGCGTTCATAGAGGTGGGAGTGGGGGCGTTCTAGGAGAGAATATAAATGTGTGGTATTCTTTGTGGCTCACAGTGGGCTTTGTAAAATAATAAGAATTATTTTGGCTTTGGATAAAGCCTTAGGATGCCATACTTAGAATTCTTAGCCCCAGAGATACAGGTTATTTCAACACCCTAAGAAGGAGAAGGGAATGGTTGTTTTAGTCCACAGCCAAGCATTGCAGGTTATCTCAGAACAGTTTGGATCTTGGCTGTTGTGCCCTCAAAGATATTAGAGATGCTTGGGTATATTTTATTTTAGCGGGTACTTGGGTCCTTTCTAGAACTGTAGGTTTTGGGTAGACAAGGACAAAGTGTCTACAGTATGAAATAAAAGGGAGCTGATGTGAATAGTCCCTGGCTCATCTTCTAGGCATTTGCTACACAGTCTCTGACAAAGGGGTTTTGGGGGAACTGAATACCCTAGAGTCCTTGAGAAGCCGTCTGTGCTCCACCAGCACAGCCATGAGTAATTATGGAAAGGGAGGGAGAGGGACTGGAGGTGACAGCTCGGGGAGGCACTTTCTCTCCATCCTCATGTTCTCTTACACTCTTGATTGTTCTTCTGGAGCACTGTCACCTACTATGGTGGTTGATTTTATTGTGTCAGCTTGACTGGATCATGGGGTCATCTGATATTTGGCTAAACCTTGTTTTCTGTTAGTCTTTGGCTATTTCTGGACAAGACCAGCATTTGAATTCAGGGAATGGTTAAGGCAGATTGCTTTCTCCAATGTGAATGAGCATCACCCAGTCTGCAGAGGGTTCGAATATAACAAGAGATAAAGAAGGAAGATTTTGCCTCTTCTGCCTGACCATTTAAACTGGAATATCAGTCTTTTGGTCCAGGGACTGAGATTTGTGCCTTCAGCAATCCTGTTTCTAACCTTTAGTCTCTGAACCCCACCACGGGCTTTGCTGTGTCCAGAGCTTGCTGGTGATTGATTATGGGCCTTTTCAGTCTCCATAATTGTATAAGCCAGTGCTATCTATCTATCTATCTATCTATCTATCTATCTATCTATCTATCTATCATCTATCTGTCTCCTTTTGGTTCTATTTCTCTAGAGAACCCTGACTAATACTGATTTATTTCTATGAACTTGCTGTTTTGCCTCCCTCCACCCAATTCATATATTGAAATCCTCATCCCCAGTGGAGCCTTGGGCAATAATTAGGTTATGAGGATAGAGCCCTTGTGACTGAATAAGTGCCCTTATGATAAGGGACACAAGAAAGTGCATGCATGTGTTCTTTCTCTGCTATGTGAAGATACAATAGGAAGTCATCCATCTCCAAATGAGGAGGAGGACCGTTATCAGACTCTAGATCTGCTGGCACCTTGATCTCATCTTCACACCTGTGAGAAATAAATTCTTGCTGTTGAAGTCACCCAGTCTAAGAAGTTCCTACAACTATCCTAAATTGCTAAAATACTTACACTTAAATATTCCAACACTATTGCCAGGGCAGTGAACTGTGATGTTCTCTACCACAGGTATAGAAACAGACCTGCAGAATGGGTCCAGATATTTGCTTTGGGTGAAGAAGTTGTAAGTGCCTGAGCAGGATGCAGAACTAGGTCTCAGAGCCTACATGTTGGGCTTTCTGCCTGGCGGTACTGATGTCTTATCTCTTGTGTGCTTCAGTCCAGCCTTCTGTTTTCTATGTCAGCATCCCAGAGTTTTCTATCCCCTTATACCTTTCTATCTCTCTTCCTCAGGCCCTCTCTCACTAACCTCTTTATCTATCTATCTATCGATCTATCTATCTATCTATCTATCTATCTATCTATCATCCTTTTATTTGTGCACCCATGAAGGAATAGGCCCACCATCCAATTTAGACTTTCAAACAAGGAAGAAATTAATTGACAGGAACCAAATAGTTGTTACTGGTGAAACATTTAAAAAAAAAAAACTTCGAGCTACATAAATTCAGAATTTGACCATAATTCACCTAGAGAATAACATGAGTTATCTACTCAGGTGGAAATAACTAGTGTGAAATCAATAAAAGGAGACAGTTTTAATTTATTAAAAAAACAAATCATTTAAGAACTTCAGACGTTGGCAAACTCTCACAATTAATGTTTGTTGCTGTATATGAAAAATTAATGTATTAAATACTCTGTCCACTAATGCCAGCTTAAGAGGGTCTTAATTTGGAAACACTTTGTTGATTTTTCATTTGGGTAACTCATGAGTATTTGAACAGAGAAAATTGAGAAAATAGGTTATTGTTAGAAACGATGAAGCACATATGAGCTCTTCATACCAGGAAGTAGACAAGGAGAGCACTAGGAGGCTGAGAAATGGCACCATTTGGTCTCCAGGGAAGGAGCACAGAATATCAAGGCCCCTCTGCATTAACCCTTCCTGTTCTGGATCAGAGGAGTGCTAATGAGGAAGGATATTTAATTTGGGCTCTTGTAAACAGAATTTTGAGAAACAAGGAAAGAGGTTCTAATCCTAGGTCAGAATGGAAAACTTTCGCTTTTAGTTTCCTTCTCAGCAAATGTGCTCTTTTCTCCTTGGACTACTTCCCTAGAAGGGGTGAGGGGTTTGGTGACAGAGCAGGGGTCTTCTTCCCCCTGCTACACCCCTCCTTGTCCTTTTGGCCAAATTCAGATTCCCTTCCCTTCTTGCTTGCTTTTCTTTGGCCTGTTTTGTCTTGGGCTGGCCTTACCAGGCATTCTAGTGGCAACAATGAGAGGGCCAGTATATGAGTCTGGGCCTAAAGGAAACATGTAGGGGAGGCATCCCTGCTGACGTTGACTCTAAGTTCCATAGCTGCCTCGTTTAAGGAAGAGTCACTGATCCTCCATTAAAGGTTCCATATTGGAATCTGTGCTCAAAGCCCCAGTTAGTGGTAAGGTGATAGCAGCTTAGTCTTTGTTTATACATGTTGATCTATACTGTATTAATTACATGCTGCTGCATAACAAATTACCCCCAAAGCCGATGGCTTAGAACAATAAGTGTTTATTATTTTGCACAGCTTTTGTGTGTCAGAATCCAGGTGGCTTAGTTGGGTACTCTGGCTGAGGTCTCTCCTGAGGATGTAGTCATGATGTTGGCTGGGGCCATAGTATATGAAGGCTGACCTGGGGTGGGAGGATGCTTGCAAGCTGGTGCTCTCACATGGCTGTTAGCAGGGGTTCTCTGTCAATGCATTCCTTTCTATTGGCAGGGGTCTTAAATTTCACATCTTCTCAATGTCTCTGAAAATTTGAGTATCTTCATGACACAGCAGCTGGTATTCCTCAGAGGAATGGATTCAAGGAAGAAGAGTGACCAAAGAGGAAGATATAATACTTATTAGGACTGCTATGGTTTGAATGTGGTTTGTCCTCAGGGGTTCAAATGCTGGTGGCTTGGTCCCAGATGTGGCAATATTAAGAGGTGGTGGAAACTCTAAAAGGTAGGGGAGTGGTTAGGACACCACAGGTGCTGTCCTTGAAAAAGATTAATGTAGTTCTTGTAGGACTCCAATGAATTCCTCTCAGAGTGGGTTATTATAAAAAGAGCAAGTTTGGTCCTTCCATGTTTGTTTTCCTGACTTACCATGTACTTTTTCTCTCTTGCATCTACTACTTCCATGATGTGCACATTGTGATGCAGTCAAGGGGGCCCTGACCAGAGCCAAGCAGATGTTGGCATCATGTTTTTGAACCTCCAAAATTGCCAGCAAAAGTTTCTTTATAAGTGTCCCAGCCTCAGGTATTTAGTTTTAGCCACTGAAAATGGACTAATACAGTTATGTAGTCTCAGAAGTCACACATTATCCCTTCTATTGTATTCTATTCCTTGAAACTGAGTCACATTTGAATTTGAGCCCTTAGGGGACGAGCATTAGACTTCACCTTTTGAAGGGAGATATATTAGAGAATTTGTGAATGCAATTTAAAACTGTCATATATCTCAAAGATGGCTAATGCTCACTGATATGTGTGTTTCCTGATATTTAGAGCACAAAGATAAATTTTATATCTTAGCCCCTTTTCAATTAGATGGGACATAGCAATTGAAATTCAGCGAATAGTATACGCTCAGAAATGATATACACTTCTTTGAGAGTTGGGCCACCTCAAAGAAAGATACCTTTCTTTCTTCCTTTCCATGTAGACCTTGGAGACATATTGCAGATGTTGCCTTCAAGCATCTAGCATCATGAGCTGGAAGGGGCCTCTGAATGGAAAGCAAAATCTGTGGTCTGAGGAAGGCATATGCTCCAAACATGTTAAGACGAAGATTTCTGGGTTTCTCTCTCACAGTAGCTAGATTTACTTACTCTAATAAAATGTGACTGACAAGGACTTAAAGGTGGTGTAGGGTATGTGTATGCAGGATATGTAGTGACCATGTGGTAACTACATAATTTTTGATGTATTAATGTGGAAAGATTTTTGAAATAATGTGTATGACAGCGTTGGAAGTGCTAATTTGGGGACAGTGGGAAAATTCTTTTTAATACTTGTTTCAGGACATTTTTAAAATATTCTAATGCTTGTCATAAACATAAAACTTTATTTGGAAAAGGGAAATATGTATTTTATAAAGAAAATGAGTCCTTACCTCTATTTCTTTCTCTACTGCTATTTTTATTTTTGTTTTCTCTTCTCTCACTTTGAAGACCTATTTTCTTCAACTTTTTGGCATCTAGTTGCCAAGATCTAGCAACTACTTCCCCAGGAAAGCTAATTACACACCCTCTTGTCACCTACACCCTCAGCTGTGATTCCTCCAGACAGTAAGGATTGGAAGTTGTGTGTGTCATAACTAGGGAGGGCTGGATCTGAATACCTGCTGGGATTCCTGCAGCTCAGACTGAGCCAGAGGGAGAAGCCTGGTGTTCAAGTTGGAGAAATGTGACTGAACTATAAGAAATAGCTTTGTATGACTCTAATTCAGTCTTGGTTTTGTAATTATTTTTTTTTTTTTAAGTTCCACAAGCTCCTATTATATTTCTTTGTTCATCTCAATCTCTTCTGTCCTTGTGGTTTCCTTGTTTATTTACTGAAGGTCATACCCTCTGTGACCATTTGACCAATATACACTAAAAATTTCCTCCCTCTCTTCTTCTGTTGTTGAAAGTTATTCTTAGATACATACTCTTCAGTTTTCAGGAAACATTATCTTTTCCATAGGCTTCAGAATTTTTTTTGTATCTTTTTAAAAAAAATTATTTGTTTGTTTTCCCATATTTTAATAGGAAAAAGATCTTTCTAGGGCAATAAATAATATGCTTGACTTAGAGGGTATCAAAGAGATTCAAAGAGAAGGAACAAGGGCACTTGCCCACTGAGCCTACTATTCCTACATGTGTCAAGAGACTCTAACAAATGATCACAATGCCAAATACTAACCTCATGACAGACGGTGATGTACCAGCAGTGTAGAAGAAGGGTAAGGCTCACTAGCTGGAGCTCTCAGAAAACTCTGGAAAAGAAGGACAAGTTTGATGCATAGCTTGAGGAATGGATCAGAATTCACACAGTAGAGGATAAAGCAGTATGTGTAAAGCTAGACAGATGAAGAAAGTGCAGGAGCCAGTAGTTAGGAATAGGGAAAGTGTAGGGTGGTTCCCAGAGGCAGGAGATGAAGACAGAGGAGTGGGCAGAAGGCTATCATGAAGGAACTGATAGGCCATGTTGATGCTTCTAGATTATTCTTTGAGGACAAATGGTAGTAATGGAGGGGTGTGAAGTTTTGCGTTCTGAAAAACTCCTGGCAGCAGTGTGGGTACCGTAGAGGACCTAAAAGGGTGGCCCTGGACACAGGTGATTTCACATACTCCCTGGAAGTCTCCTGGAGATTCATGTGTGCATGGGCAAGATGATACCAATTATAAGTGCTCTTGAGTTACGACAGGGTGACATCCTGACAAATCCCCATCATACCTTTAAAATCTAAGTCAAAAGTGCGTTTACTACACCTACCCTGACAACACAGCATGGCCCAGCCTGCCTCAAACCCCCTCAGCACTCTCACTTTAGCCTACAGGGGGGCAAAACATCCCAGTTGTTACGAAGCCTATCTTATAATACAGTTCTGAACCTCACACAATTTAACAAACCCTGTACTGAAAGTCAAGAGCAGAATGGTTATGGGTAGGCTTTTGTGTCATCATAAAGGCTGAGCATCTTAAGTCGAATTGCCATAAATCTGGGATGGTCTTTATTGTAAAAATATGATTTAATGGTCCTTTATTGCCAAGAGTTCAAATAATTCTTTTTCTCTCCTACTATTTTAAAATAATTCTTTTACTATATGAACCATTTAAAATATTCTTGGTTTGTTCTCCTTCAATTAAAAACCTATTTTATGATCTTGAACTTTGTTTTTAAGCTGTCTTTGCCATTAAACAACCTGAAAATCTATGCAGGATTGAGAGGCATTTTGCTATACTTTAAGACACTTCCATATGACTTGCTCAGAGACGTCTCCCATGTTTTGTTCTTCGCATGCTAGAGGAATTAACATGCAGCTGGGTTTGTGTCTGTCACTTTCTGTCCGCCTGCTGGGACTTAGGGAGGTGTGAGAACCTGTCAGTCTGCTTTCCCGGGCCTTGTATTCTTGGGACCATTGTGGCATCTGCCAAGCTATGTTTGTTCGCCGGGCCTTTTGGCAGCTCCAGTTGCCTGTGAAAATAGTATGATTTGTATAAGACAAACAACTGCTGCCAAAATGTCAGAGTTTATGCTTTGTTGGGTGTCTGCTGGTGCTGTATATGGAATGGTAGGTAGCCTTTGGAAAACCATGAACAATCAGGGCAATTTTGTTAGGTGGGGTAACTTCTTTTTTCATCAACTCCTTTTTGCATAAAAAGATACCAAGAAAGTAAAATTCTCTTCTGGTGTTCCTTGGTCCCTCCAGTAGTTTTTCTGTTGTTGATGTTAGGCAATGTCTCTTCTGTGAATAATCATTGTTCTGTAGGATGCTCAAAGGCAGTGGGGAGGAAGTCTTCTCTTGGAAATGGAGTAGCCAATGGTGAGAAATAACCAATGGGGCATAAGTGTTCCAGAAATGTATTTCTCTAAAGAAACCAAGGGGAATTTTCCTGCATTAAGTTTTCTTGTAATTGTCTAGTGGACCTCTTTGGTGCTATCATGGACTGTCTTAATCAGTATGGTCTCCCTAACAAAAATCTTACAGACCATGAGGTCAAACCACAGAAACCCATCTTCTCAAAGTTCTGAGAATTTGGGGGTAAAGGTGTTGGAAGGTTTGCTCTATCCTGAGGTTTGTACATGGTCACCTTCTTGCTGTGATCTCATGTAGGCTTGTCTTTGTGCCCCATTTTTCTAGACCCTCATTTGGCCTAAATTACTTCCAAATATCTCTGCCATATCTCCAAATACAGTCACAGTGGGAGTTAGAACTTCAACATATGCATTTTGTGGGATGAGGGGACAATTCAGTCTATAACTGACCAGAAAAATGAACACAGAGTCTGGAGGCCAAGAAGGCTAGGAACTCAGAATTTGAGCTTGGACTTTATACTAAATGAATTCTTGGGAATTTTGCTGCATAAAACCCAAGGGCAGATTATCTACCACTCTTGAGATTTTTTGCCTAAGAGAGGTTATCCTGCTAGTCCTTGGCAGAGCCAAAAGGCAGGATTGCTTAGGAGAGAGAGGAGTGGTCTGGATAAAAGATCACATTAAAAGAATCAGAAAATGGAGCCCGTGTTGGATATAACCATGGCTCCCAGAGCTCAATGCAGCCCTCTCTCACCTCCCTTTCTTTCTTCCCTGATGTCTCTAACCTTCCTCTTGAATTCAGAATGGCCTTCTGGATGACTAACTCTCCTTTCTCTCTTGTCCCTTGCCTTATGGTGTGGAGAGACATTGCATTTTGTTACACACTGAAATTTTCAAAAATGTTGAAACACTCCCAATACCTGATAGAGTCAGTATTAAACTTTACTTAAAGGGCCTAACTCTGTGTGTTCTTTTGTTTGTTTATTTGTTTTTTTTTTTTGGGAAGAAATGCATTTCATTTCTACATACATACTCACACATTAGATCAAGAACAATGTTTTTCCCCAAGTACATTTTGTAAAAATGAATCCTACAAAACACTTGAGGAAAAAGAAATTTTGTGGAAGAATAATTGAGGAAATTGGGAACACTCTTTTGCATAAAGATTCATATTGCTCAAGAGTGAAATCTTTGAGGAAATATTGCAAAAACAAAAAATAGGGCTGGGGTTGTGGCTCAGTGGTAAAGCACTTGCCTGGCACTTGACTCCAAATTTCCTAAAATTATGTGACCAAATAAGTTACTCTTAAAAAAATTTTAAGAGTAGAACTTTCTTTGGAAATGTTGCTCCAGGTTGTGGTCATTTAAAAATCAAACAAACAAATAAACGAAGCAATAAAATCACAAGATTCTGGGGGAGTGCCTCTGGTCATATAATTTATGTCCCTCTAGGAGAGCCCTTAAGCAATACCATAAAGGTTAACCTCAGTCTTCATTTTAAACTGTCAGAAACTCCCTCAGTAGCTCCATTGGTTGACTTCATCATAACCTCCTTCTACACACTGACTCCAAACCCTCAGGAATACAGTGTTTGAAGCATTTCCTTTAGTTTTGTTCTAAACTTAGAAAAGGAACATTTGGTCCTAATCAAGCTACTGGTTAAGAGTCTCTTGTGTAATTGAAGTTGAAAACCATGATTTGAATGACTACCCAGGTTTTTCTACCTATGCTAAACAGCTAGATCTTTGACTTTTTTCAGGAATCTTTTTTTTTTTTCTGCATTTTTCCACTGCCTGTCTGTACTTCCTCAGAGGATTTACAGATTGGGGCAGTTAGTAATACCAGTAATGCTTATCTCCAAGGTTCCCAAAAAAGATCAGTATGATAAAGTACAAGGAGACACTTTATTTGGAAGAGAACTAAAAAAAAAAAAAAAAAAAAAAGCAAGGTGGTGTCATTATCTTCAGATATTTACAAGGAATGCCAACATTCAGAAGGGCTTCAGGGTCAAATACAAACCTTGAGTCTGGTACCTGAAGCAGAAGGAGGAGATGGGTTCTGAAGGGCAGGGATGGAGGGTCCATACTGGGGACAGGTGAGTGGTCTGACAGTTGGGTCTTTAGGTAAAAACTGAAGGAACTGGTTTTGGTAAATCTTTGGTGACACTGGGGAAATCTAAAATTATTTTGTAGTTTAGAGTATCCTAAGGGAAATATAAGAAGGCACAGGCAGTCCTTTGTCCTTTCTTGAACTATAAGGTTTTGGTGAATTGAGAATACAATATTTTCAGTGACAACTGAGGTGGTCTTAGCTAGCTTCATCCAAGGTGACTGGAATGCAGGTGAAGAAAATCAATACCATGTGTCAGTTGTCAACACAGTCTTAAAATGTGTGATATTCCAAAGTATGCCCTGAAATAAGCAGATCGAGGGAAGACTAGACAGGGGGTTCTAACTCCTATCATAGCAAGTAGGTAAAAGAGCTCATAAAAGTATTAATGTTAACTTGATTCTGCTTTAAACTCCAGCCTTCACTTTGGCCCAGGGAAACATTATAAATTTGAAACTGACTTTATGTATGTCTATATCTACATCTATATCCATATCCTCTATATCTATATCTGTATTGGTGTGTATGTGTATATTTGTCTGTCTTATATTCCCATGATAACAATCTGAAAAAGAGATTGATCGGTTAGTCACTAAAATGTCCAAGGGTTATGATTTATGGAATTACTCATCTTTTTTCTTTTTAATAATTTGTGCCAGTCTAGCACAGCAGTGATTTCAAAGAATGTCACTGTGTCTACTAAAGTAAGTTAGTATTGCCTCTATTTGCAAAGTGTTCCAGAGCATTTGTTCTGGAGCCAGTCCAGGTTAAATTCCTGGTTTTTCTATTTATTAGCTTTGTGGGTTTGGAAAAAGCACTTAATCTTTCTGGTCTTCATTTCCTTATCTATGGAATGGATAAATAATAATGTAAAGAAAAAATGCAGTGATGTTCTGAGGATGTGAAGAGAAGGATGTAATTGATTATGATGGGGCATTTGTAAAGTGTTCTTGGACTGTTCAGTTCTCAGGAGGCAGAAGGAGGATCCAGGAGAAATGAAATTTCAGTTTGGATATGTGATGTTCCCCAAAAGCTCATGTGTGAGACAATGCAAGAATTTTCAGAAGTGAAATGATTATATTATGGATGTAACCTAATCAGTGAATTAATCTACTGTGTGGCTTAACTGGGTGGTAACTGTAGGCAGGTAGGATGTGGCTGGAGGAGATGGGTCACTGGGGGTTTATATTTTGTCTTTGGTGAGCTGAACCTTTCCTGTTTCCTGATTGCCATGTCCTGAGCTGTTTTTCTCCTCCACAATCCTCCACCATGATGTTCTGCCTCATCTTGGGCCCGAGCCATGAAGTCAGACGTCTGACTGAGACCTCCGAAACGGTGAGCCCCAAGTAAACTTTTTCTCCTCTAAAATTGTTCTCATCAGGTCTTTTGGTCACAGTGATGAAAGAACTGACCAAAATAGGGAGGAAAGCTGGGGTCAGATCAGAGAGGACTTAGAACACCTCACTAAGGGTTTGCACAACCCTAATATTTATGTATTCCTCAGATATGGAGTTGAAATTACCTAAACTCTGGACATTTGTTTCTATATTCTGCTGGTATATGCATCAAGGAGGAAAGGGTTCATTATTCACAATGTAATAGAGTAATGCACCATTTACCCAGAAATGTGTTGCAGAAGTCATTCAACACAACTGAAACCACGGGAGTTAGATGGGAAAGAGTAGTCTCCAGCTCTCCACATCTGTCCACAGCAAGAGGGTTTTGGAGCTCCTTCTGTAGGCATCTATCCATTCACCTTTCCTCCCATCCACCCAACAATTCATTTATCCATCTATGTAACTGCTGGCTCTGGGTCAGCCCTGCCTGGACTGCTGGGACATAGATAAAAATAAAATGATACCTGTCCCCAAAGAATGGGCAACATGCATGTAAATGGATACATTATGACTCAGTGAGCCAAGTGCTTTAGAAGAGGTAGGACTAGAGCTATGGGGTCCATAAAGGAGAATGGGGGGACATAACTAAAGGGGCTGTGACATTCAGCTTAGTCCTGAGGGGTGAGTACAGATTGTCTGTGACTCACATGTTGAATGTGAATTGTGTAAAATAATCTTTCTTTAGTTATATGGACTATTTGTTTTAATAGCAAATGAGAGAAAGCATATAGCATTTGCTTAGGGTCTACATGTGGTGGGTACTCTCACCAGGGATTTTAACAGATCTTCTGATATTACTCTCGCTCTCATATAAGGAAAGTGCTAGTCTTATCATCTTTTTTACTGATGGCTCAGAGATGGTAAATTTGCTCAAAGTCTTAGGGCTGAAAGAATGGGTTAAGAATGAAAGAAAAATGACTTAAATTCTTCTGTCTGGATTTAGATAATAATAGTAAGAGTAGATAATGTAATATAGTAAGAGTAATAATATAAATTATTAGTAAAAATAATTGTAATAATCTAGCGAGTACTTACTGTGTATCATTCATGGTTCTAAGCTATATACACACACATATAAATCCATGTAATTATTGAACTTACCCTGAGAGGTAAGTGCAATTATGATCATTGACATTTTACAAATAAGGAAACTGAGGCACAGAGAGTTGAAATGACTTGTGTGGTGTCATTCAGTGACACAGGCAGAGTTAAAACATGAGCTCCTGATGGTCTAGCTCCAGAACACATGTTCTGACCTAAGTGATATGGTCCAGATGGGGTCAACAGAGCCCAAAGGTGATCTGAGCACATCTGCACCTGCTCCTCCAGTCCTCACTCATCTTTCTAACCCAAGGAAAGTTATAATTTTGAAATAGATAAAAAAGATGTATGTGTGGATAAAAATAAGTCAAAAAAGTACCATTTAGGGGACATGCTGGAGGAAGCACATGCATGATTTTGTAACTGTGATTGCAATGATCTGCATGGCAATAGGACTGACAGGGCTTGAGCGTGTCTTAGGTTATTTTTTGGGCCATATTTTTTCCTATCAACTGCCTCCCTGAGTTACTGCTCCAATGTCAGTGCAGACTCAGTGTGAGGAACAATGGTTCTAATTCAACTTGAGAATTGTTCTGTACTGAGGAATGTTAACTCGCATGCTGGTACACAGGCCTTCTAAAATAGAATTATATAGATAAGATTTCAGGCTTCATTCTGGTATGAATTGATATCTCCTGGGGATGAGGCTGGGGCTCAGTCTGGTTCTGGAAGCACTGAACCTACAACAATACTTTTCCAACTTCAATGTACTCATGAATCATCTTGGGAACTTGATAAGTGTAGATCTAGTGGGTCTTGGAGGAATCCAAGACTCTGCATTTCTAGAAGCTCCTAGCTGATGCTGATGCTACAGGTCCATGGAACATACCTGGAAAAGCATAGATAACTTGTTATAGACAGGAAGGGTATGGGGTACTGCTATTGACCAATAAGCTAGCAGCTGTAAGAGAAGCTGATGTAAGGAAGGAGATGGAAGATCAGGCAGGATGAGTTAAAATCAAGTCTTTCTTCCCATTTCTCTATATCAAGATAGTTTCCAGAACTACTGTATAACATGGGATAATAACTGATACTCTAAATAAGGTAAGCTTCTTTTGTGAATAGGGTCATTGTTTTCTGGATGATATATTGAACAAGTTACGAAAGTATGAAATACATGATCAGAATATTTCCATTAGGCATTGTTAAATTAAAACAAAGGGTGGGAGATGCAGGTAGTGAACATCTGTTACAGAAAAAAAATATACTTATGCTTATTTCCCAAAGGATTAGCAAATAAAGTAGTAAAACCATTTCGTATGTTCTTGCAATGCCATGGATTCTTCTGTGGTGGAAAATTTTGTTTGGAATTTTATCCAAGTAAACAACAGATGTTTCTCTGTTCCCCAGTGTGTTTTTGCCCCTAGCCTTCTACCCAAAGAGTCATTCTATGCTTTGAGTGATGATGGATTCAGAAACAGGTGAATTTATGAATAAAATCAACTATTTGGAAAATCAACTATTGGAAAAATGGCCAGGGCCATTTTTAAAAAATATTCTTTTTAGTTGTTGATGGACCTTTATTTTATTCATTTATTTATATGTGCTGCTGAGAATTGAACCCAGTGCTTCACACATGCTAGTCAAGTGCTGTACCACTGAGCCATGACCCCAGCCCCAAGAACTATTTTTGAAAAAAATTGAGTATTTGGAAATGGTCTAGAGTAGTTAGAGAATTCAGGATGGAAGGGCTAATGAGATATAAGATCACATTTGGTTTGCTGGTAGAAGGATGTTGGAGAAGGACATGAGTACTTGGACCTCCGGGGATGCTTGAGAAAGGAGAAAGTCCTCTTCACCCCTAGGCTAAGCCCTGGGCTTGAGAAGAGAAACTTCAAGATGAATTTGGAAACACCCAGACGTCTTTCTTCTGGGTGTAGTCTGAAGAGGCAGCAGTACCAGAGACCAACCTGGGGGATATGCAGGAAAGATGGAATGGTGTGAGGATCACTGTGTAGAGAGAAAAGCTTTGCATTCCCCTTCCTGGATCTCTTGCAGCTCTAGAATGGTACAGGCAAATATCTGGAACTTGCAAAATCCCCTAAGAGGGACTCACAGCTTGGCAGGAAAAACAAAAATAATCAGTGATGTAGGCTGCTCTAGTGAGCAGCAGGTGGAGGTGAAATTGGAATATTTCAGCAGTGATGAGGTGGGGACGGATGCTGGTGAATAAAGATCTGACTGGATAAGTCATAGATGTCACAGATGTCAGCAGAAGATGGAACTATTCGAGAACTACGTACTGTAAGCTCTTCCTCACATAGAGAGGAACCCAATGCCCCAGGAGCTAAGCTCACTTCCAAAGAGAATGGAACAAAAAGGGGCCAGGTGGTCAGTGGAGTACAGTGTTCTATTTACCATTTATCTTAAAAAGAACCAAAGGAAAAACCCAGAAAGAAATTGTGTACCTTAAAATGGAAAGTTTTGAATTTCTCCAACCAGTGAAAATTGGGGTTGGACAACAAAATAAAATGAAATGATAGCCAAAAAAAAAAAAAAAAAAAAAAAAGTTTCATTTTTATACACCCTAGTTGATGATCCCAAAGTTTATACTTGCTAACCTGGAATTTGGTAGACTGGGGCAAAGTGTTCAATAAATGTCCATTTTGGATCAGATAACTGTCTATCTATTGAACTCCTAGTGTGTACCAGTTTTTTTGTGGTACTAGAGAGATAGCAGTGAACAAAATAAGTTATGGTCTTCTTGAGCGGGAGGAGCAGAGGATAAACAAATACATGTTAGGTGTTAAATTCTATGAAGGACAGTCCAGCACAGAGGCTAAGATACATGGTGCGTATCTGTGGAATGTTTGTGTGTACAGTGTGTTTTCTCTTGCTTGATTTTAAATTAGTTGGTCTAAGAAGACTTCACATATAATATAGGATTTGGACAGAGAGCTAATTGCAATGAAGAAGAAGTCAAATAACTCTGGGGAAAAAGTATTTCAGGAAGAAAAAACAGCAGGTGCATTGACTGAGAGGTCTGACTATACTTGAATGAATGGTTTTATCTTCCCTTAAAAGACCAGACTTCCTTAACAGGAATCCCATAGCACAAGAAATAAAAGCAAGAATCAATAACTGGGATAGATTCAAACTAAAAAGCTTTCTCTCAGCAAAGGAAACTATCAGCAATACGAAGAAAGAGCCTACAGAGTGGGAGAATATCTTTGCCAATCATACTTCAGATAGAGCACTAATCTCCAGAATCTATAAAGAACTCAAAAAACTCTACTCCAAGAATTCAAATAATCCAGTCGACAAATGGGCTAAGGAAATGAATAGACACTTCACAGAAGAAGATCTACAAGCAATCAACAAACATATGGAAAAATGTTCAACATCTCTAGTAATAAGAGAAATGCAAATCAAAACCACCCTAAGATTCCATCTCACCCCAATTAGAATGGCGATTATCAAGAATACGAGCAACAACAGGTGTTGGCGAGGATGTGGGGAGAAAGGTACACTCATACATTGCTGGTGGGGCTGCAAATTAGTGCAGCCACTCTGGAAAGCAGTGTGGAGATTCCTTAGAAAACTTGGAATGGACCCTCCATTTGACCCAGCTATCCCACTCCTTGGCCTATACCCAAAGGACTTAAAATCAGCATACTACAGAGATACAGCCACATCAATGTTCATAGCTGCTCAATTCACAATAGCCAGACTGTGGAACCAACCTAGATGCCCTTCAATTGATGAGTGGATAAAGAAACTGTGGTATATATATACAATGGAATATTACTCAGCCATAAAGAATGATAAAATTATGACATTTGCAGGCAAATGGATGAAATTGGAGAATATCATGCTAAGTGAGATAAGCCAATCTCAAAAAGTCAAAGGATGAATGATATCGCTAATAAGTGGATGATGACACATAATGGGGGGGAGGGAAGTGTTAGTGTTAGGGTTAGAGTTAGGGTTAGGGAGGGGGACAAGTATGGAGGAAGGAAGCACTGTATAGAGGGAAAAGAGGGGTGGGAGGGGTGGGGGGAAGGAAAAAATAACAGAATGAATCAAACAACATTGCTCTATGTAAATTTATGATTACACAAATGGTATGCCTTTACGCCATGTACAAACAGAGAAACAACATGTATCCCATTTGTTTACAATTAAAAAAAAAAAACCTGTATCTTCTTTCCTTTGAATTTATTGTTTGGCTTTGCATATTTTTGAATTTTGTGTGTTTCTTCAGTGACTTGCTTTTTTTCTTGCTTCATATGAGGGTTTTGAGATAATTTCATATTGACATGTCTCTGTAGTTCACTGATTTCCCCTGGTGCTCTCCATTCCACTGAATGAGCCCCCTGCTATTGATCCATTCTCTTGTCGATAGACCTCTGAGTGGTTTCTAGTGTAGTTCACTTTTAAGGACAATGCTATTATAAATATTCTTGCACATGTTGTATCAAAAAATTTTTAAGGGTCACTCTTCCTGTCCCCTCATGGCACACACAGAAAATAATGACCCTTGGCTAGTGCATGGAGATGAACTGGAAGGAATTTGTGGGCATTTCCATGGGTCTTGGTGAAGAAAGAAGTTTTCATCTCACATGAGAATATTAAGGAAATGAATTTGCATAAAACTTCAACATAGAATCCTTTTTTAAAAATAGTTTTAGCTATAGATTGACACAATACCTTTATTTTATTTATTTATTTTTACGTGGTGCTGAGAATCGAACCCAGTGCCCCATGCCTGCTAGGCAGGCACCTCTACTACTGAGCCACAACCCCAGTCCCTCAACATAGAATCTTTGCACATTTTATTTTATTTATTTATTTAATTTTTTAATTTGTTCTAATTAGTTATACATGGCAGTAGAATGCATTTTGATACTTCTTCCTCTGGCTGAACATGGTGCAGAGTCACAGCTGTAGTGTAATCATACATGTATGTAGGGTAATAATGTCCATCTCATTCCACCTCATTCCACTGTCCTTCCTATCCCTATATCCCCTACCTTCCCCTCACTCCCCTCTGAACAATCCAAAGGTCCTTCATCCCCCCACATTATGGATTAGGATCCACTTATCAGAGAAAACATTTGGTCTTTGGTTTTTTGGGTTTGGTTTATTTTGCTTAGCATGATATTCTCCACCTCCATTCATTTACCTGCAAATGCCATACTTTAATTTTTCTTTAAGGCTGAGTAATACTCCATTGTTTTTGAACATTTTTTAAACAGGTCACTTGAGCTTTCCTGTTTGAACATATTTTTTGAAAAATCAGTTTCTGTGTAGCAAATGAGTATATGCCACTTCTGGTCAAGATTTTAAATGATGATCTCTTTATATTCTTGATAGTTGCCACTGGCAAAAACATTGCTCCCAAGGTAGGTAATAAAAATTTTAGATCCATTTAATAGCAATTCAAAATGATGCTTCAAAATAAATTTTTTTCTTTTGTTTCATTGACAGATGTTAGGTTAAAAAGACCTGATAATTCATCTCTATTTCAAAGTCAACTTTTTTTTTTAAAACAGAAAGTATTACAAAATAATGAAAAAGCTCTTATTTGCTGAGTAGGTTTACATGGTTAGAGTAGTCACCCTGCAGAAAAGTGGATGTCATGAAGGGAATATCAACTCTAAATTGCTGGAACTGTATAGTAAAGACCTCTAACTAAAGCTACCTCTCCAGGAGTTTTGCCTGACCTCCCCAGTCCCTGGCCCTTTAGTTCAGAAAGACCACTTCTCAGTTTGTACTCTTTGAGTATGGCTGCCCAACTCATGTTTGGGGAGGAGATCATGGCTGTGCCTTGGGTCAAGGGACTGTTGGAAGACTTCCTTTTTTTAATGTGTAAAAAAAGGTAGATATTCAGGGTGGAGAGGACTTCTTTCCTGAACACTGTGTTATAGACAGGAAGTGTGTGCAGGACTTTGTCCAACAGGCTTCTGGTCTCCTAGATATCCCACTAATTCTGGGCCTCCTCAATCCGCACCCACTAAAGAGAGTCTAAAGACAATGGCTAGTGGGTGTAAGTGGCTAGAAAGCTTGACTGTAATTTGGACTCATGTAGATGTATTAAAAAATACACTGCCTGGGTCTTATCCCTGATTGTTATTTAATTAGTTTAGATGTAGCCTATGCATCAGGATTTCTAAAAACACACCCAGTAATTGTGATCTGTAACAAAGTTTGGGATACATTCTTAGGAGTGGACTTCCTGGAGTGCAGGATCATGCATTTTTCAACTTTCTATTTCAACTTTACTTGGCAATATCTAATTTTAAACAAAGAGGTTGCACCTGCATATGGGTAGTGAGTCTGAGCCCCTGTGGGTTGCTCTCTATCCTCCTCTGCTTGGCATTTCACCTTGGTGGTTGTGAAACAATATCTCATTGTGATTTTAACTTTTATAACTTGTCTGCTAATGACATTGATCATGTTTTCACAAGGCCTTTGGCCTTTCCTATCTTCTCTTGAAGAATGTTTGTTTAGGTCTTTTCTCATTATTTCATTGGGTTGTTTCCTTTTTTCCTTATCAATTCATAGGTATCCTGTTATTCTGGATATTAGTCTTTTGTTTATTAAATGTTACAAATACCTACTTCCAGTTTGTGCCTATCTTTCCAATTTTGTACGATGTCCGAATGAGGATTTCTTAGTATTAATATAGTCGAAATTATTAATAGATTTAAAAAATAATATGGCCAATTTTTTTTAAAAGTAATTCTTGCTTGGCACAGTGGTGCATGCCTATAATCTCGGTTACTTGGGAAGCTGAGTCAGGGAATCGCAAGCTTGAGGCTAGCCTGGACAACTTAGCAAGAGCCTGTCTTCAAATAAAATAGAAAGGAAAAAGGCTGGGAATGTAGCTCAATGGTAGAATGGTTGCCTAACTTGTTTAAAACCCTGGGTTCAATGCACAGTAACCCCTTACCCTCCTAAAAAAAAAATCCAAATCTGAAACCATCTTGGTATTCTTTTTGTTTTTTGATTTAATGTTTTGTCTTTTATATATATGTCTTTAATTTATTTCTATCTGTAGTGTTTTTTTTTATTTTTTACTTTTTTTTTTGTTTTAGAGATTGAACCCAAGGCCTTATGCATGTTAAGCATGCACTCTACCACTGAGTTATATAGTTGACTTTTGTGTATGTCTTGACATGGGGTGTATTTTCACTCTTTTTTCATAAGGATTATTGACTGCACCAGAACCATTATGAATTTATTCATCCTTCCCTCCTTGAAACCTTCAAGTCAGGTGAGAGAATATCGCAAGTTAATCTTACAACACACATGATTCAAATTTGTGCTTCACCAAATTATAAATGTGATTAGCTCTCAGTTTTATAGTATTGTTCAGGTTCTCATAATAGCTGTGTGAAGCAGTACTTTTCTTCTGCCCATTTTACAGACTGAGGATCAGAAAGGTTAAGTCAATCATCCAAGGTTACATAGTCAGGATTTAAATGCAGGCTGGCTCCTCAGTTTGTGCCTCTCAGTCAGTGTATTGTGCTGTCTGTCTAGATGACTACATGTTCTGAACCTATATGGTTCCTCATTATTAATTATAATGTCCCTACTCTTACTGTGTTGATAAACTATATAGAGGTTAAATACAGCATCCCTCTGTATTTGTGGGGAATTGGTTCCCAGATCCCCTACCCTGTGGATACCAAAATCTGAGGCTGTTCTAGTTCCTTGCATAAATTAATGTAGTGTTTGAAAAAAAATCGGTACCATTTAAATAATCTCTAGATTACTAATAATACCTAATAGAATGCAGATGTTATGTAAATAGTTGTTATACTGTATTACTTAGGGAATAATAACAAGGGAAATGTCTGTACATGTTCAATACAGCTACAATTTTAAAAAAATATTTTTTGATCCACAGTTAGTTGAATTTGTAGATATGGAACCTAGGGATATGGGGGCCCCTTGTATACATATTAGGAAGTATAGTATAGTTAAATGATTTCTAAATGATGCCCTTAAGAAAACACTCTATTTTTAAATATTTAAAAAAATCAGGAAATTCACAGAAAATACTTCAATTCTCTAGAGTCTCCTAATAACTGTAAACAGCTTGTCACTCAAGCTGGCAGTTCACAGAGTCTACAACCACCACTCAGTAGTCCAAGTTCACCTTGAGAGTTAGCCCTGCAGCTCTTGGTTATTTTAAAAGACCACCGTCTATCTGTTTTAAATAAAGGAAAGAACTCAGAAGAGCTCTGGTTCCTCTTAATTATTGATTGGGTTCAAGAGGCTGCAGTGGGTGAACCAGATCCCAGAGGGCTCCTAGGTGCCCATTTGGCTTCAGATCAGATCTGTGTTGCTGGGGGGTGGGGGCTGTTGGAGGCAAGCTAAAGTCAGAGCTTGAAGCACATCTGTTTCTTTCCCTTTTCTGAAGGCAAGCAGGCACGTAAACTGGTTTGAGACAAGAGGGTTTCATTTCTGATATGTGGTTTCTCTTGCCAACAAAGTTGGCATGCAACACCAGATGTTTGCAATTCTAATGACCTTTTGGTGGAGTACAGAAGTGTTGCCAAATGACACTAAAATAGCCATGTGTTCTGACCTCTGTCAGCTCTCTTTTGAGCAGTGTTACCATAAGAAAATGGGTAGAATGATATTCATATCTACAAGAATTTTTTCTTTCCCAGGAAAATATTTGCTCCACTGTACCTTGCAAAGGGAACACCTTGTTTTTCTAACTTCAACTTTTGGGTTTCAATATTCAAATCAGATCTAAGGGAAACCTGGTTCACAGATGTTGGAATCCCAGCTCATTTCCCACTATCTTTTATTGATATCAGAGAATTTCAGTGCTGTTGGGGCAGGAAAGAAATGAGGATTTAATGCCCTTCTCTCTTCATTCTTGCCCTCAAAAGATGAGAAACAACATAATCAAACCAATCCAGATGTTAAGCATGAAACCCAAAGGTATAATCCCTAGCCTTTTTATGAATCGCCTCTCATGAAATGCTGTGAAAATAACAAGCCTTCATTCAATGAATGGAATGAATTACATAGAGGCTCTGAAGACCCAGAAGAGATGTGCTCTCCTGTTTATTTTTCCATGAGGCTGAAAAGGGGTTTCTTCCTTTATGTAGAGAGGAAAGGATTTTGGAAAGAAGAAATAGGGTTTGGCTATGGAAAGCAGTGTACAGAGTGGCATGGCGGGGAAAGAAGGATTCCTATTGCTCACTGATAAGGGAAAGTGTTGACCATGTGCCCTATTTGAGATTTTCTTAGAGAGATGAACCTGACATGATTTGGTTCCTTTTTGATTAAGACCATCAGTGGTTTAACAAAACATGATTTGATTTTCATATTTTTCAGATTATTTTATTTTCAAAATTCACAAATCTCTTGTGAATCAAATGATGTGTTTTGATTCAGAAAATATGGACACCATATTTACTTTGGGCTTGTCTGCCCAGGAGCTACTGGGAGGTCAAGATCAGGGTCAACCCCCACGTGCCAAGATAGCCATTTCTTCCCTACTGGGGTGTGGGTTGCAGGTGAGGGTGTAGACTAAAGCTGCAGGCAGAAGCAGTGGGTGTGGTCATTTCTGCTGAGACAGGTGGCAAAACCGGGGAGGAGTCCAATTGCTATGTGGACAGGTGAGACCTCAGTACCTCAGGGGACTCAGGAAAGCCATGGGCGGGAGATGAGACGGTTCATGATTTGAGATCCTCATCACATGACTCAACCTTCTCTATAAAAGAGTAGTCGAACATTTAGTGTGTTGCCTTTGGCATTCTACCAATTTAACAAAAAATGTACAGAACCATTTACAGCAGGGAAATAGAAACCCAGAGGAGTTAAACAAATCATTCCAGGAAGTGTAACTAGTAAGTGGCAGAGCCAAGACTAAAAGCCAAGTCTTAGGACTCCCTGTCCCTGGCCGCCCATGACACCACACTGCTGAGTGTTTACTGCCATTTGCTTTTAGGTCGTTTTGTTTTAGAAGCTGAGAACTTATACAGGGATGACAAGCCTTTTTCATGACTAGGGTCAGGACAGGCCAAAAGAACAGCCAGTAGAGTTAATATTTTTGTTGTTGTTGTTGTTGTTAGTAGCCTTCAGAGCTAGGCAGACAGGACCATGCAATTAATAAAATGAAGACCAAGGACTAGAGGAAAGCTTAAAATTCATTGACATCTGAATCAGCACAAGACTGGCCTCTGTATTGACAGACAGCTGCTATCTGCTCTACCTTGTTTCCTCTGGGTACTGTATGATTTTTCTTACTGAAGGAAAGGTGCTTGTTATAGAGTACAGTGGCATTTAATGCAAATTTGAGCCATGTGAATTTGAAATAGTTTGACATAAAATATTAACAAACCCTTATTTATTTTCCATTGTTGGAAATTGAACCCAAGGCTTCATGCATGCTAGATCAGCACTCCATAGCTGAACTGCAGTCCCAGACCTAATGCACTCTTAACTGGTTACTCAGAATAGAAAAAAACAATAGCAACACCAAAAATACTCATAAATCTTCTAAATTAAAAAAATGTTTAAAAATCCACACCATTTCAAAGCAGGGACCTCATATGATTGTATGTTGTATTTGCACATTGCCTGGTACCAGTGCCAGCCTCAGTGGGTTAATGGAAATACCTTGCTTTCATTGCTAGTGGCTTGTGATCACCCTCGTGTGCACATGCATCAGAATTTCTGCAAGGGATTTTGGTCACTTTTGTGTTCTTTTAATATTCATTGCTATTTAAAAATTTAAAACTTTTTATATCACATAATATCATCCAAGATGCCATTAGATCATATTGCTTGTGCTTGTACTGAAAATCAGTAACTTTGTAATGGAAGTTACATAAAATGCCATTATACAAGCCAAGAAACCACTGAGATACACCAGGCAGTAAATTCAAGTGAGTGCCCAAGGGAAATTTTAGAGAAAACACTTAGAATAGAAAAAGAAAGAAAGAAAAAAAAATTCTTAAAGAACAAACACATTGCATGTTTGTGAAGAAATGCATTTTGAGATAATAGTCCCTCCCCCCGGAATCAATTATTATTTGTCTTTCTAAAAAATTAATTTTATATTATAAAAGTTTTAAATTATATAAGGTCTTTAGGACTCTTGATACAAATAAGAACATTCTGTACCAAAGTGCTAAAGGTTCAAATTGTGTTCTTCCAAAATATGTTGGAGTCCTTGCCCCTGGTGCCTGTAAAAGTGACCTTATTTGGAAATAGGGTCATTGCAGATCACCATGGTAAGATGACACCATTATGGTGGGATCTGATCCAAACATGACTGATGTCCCTACATAAACTGGAAATCTGGGCACAGAGACACGTAAGTAGAGGGAGATGATGTGAAGACAGAGAGAAGGCCATGTATGAGCCAAGGAGTGGCCAAGGCTACTGGGAGCTGGGAGTGAAGCATGGAACAGATTGCCTCTCACTGCCTTTGAAGGAACCAACCCTATTGATGTGTTGATTTCAGACTTCCAGCTTTCAGACCTATGAGAAAATAAATTTCTGTTGACTAAGCCACATAGTCATTGATGCTTTGTTATGGCAGTCCTAGTCAACTTATGCACTAAGTGACTGACCTGATTTGAAATAACTCATCATTGATGATGCAAAGTTGTGATCTTAATGCTTTGGCCAATAGAGGACCCTGAGGAAAGGCTCTTAGCGGGAGGGAATGTCTACCCTGTGGTTACCTGTCCCAAGTGGAAACCTGGTTTTCTCATCAGTCACTACTCTAGCAGTGTTATTAGTTCATCAGGTACATTTCTAAGAGATTGGTGATCTTGATGGTGGAGAGTAGGACTTTGGTTGAGAAAATTACAGGGGGTTCTTGGAGGAATACCCTGATGATCAGGCACACTTCCTATCTTATAATCTAGTGGGGTAAATTATTGGGAGCAATCAGGAGAGCTGAAGTTTGTCAAGGAGGTCAGAGGTAAAGTTCATTACCTGTATTTTTGCTGTAAGCCAGGACTGGACAATAAGGATAGGTTAGACTGAGAAGCAAAGGCAGAGGTGGGCAGATTGAATGGAGGAGCCGGGTACATAGATGAGTCAGTCAGAGTTGAGGGGTAAGGATGCTTCAGGGAGAGGTACTGGGATTTGAAGTGCTGCATAGAGTCAGCATCCCAAGAGGGCCAGGCTGGGGTTCTCCATGGACAATCATTAATTCTGGCAGGGACAGAAACAGAAACCCTTCCTCTGTAGTCGTCCATAGAAAACTGGCAGTGCTACTCTATTTAGAGGGGAAGGATCAGGCAGCAAGGGCTGTCTGCACAGGAAAATTTTGGAGACCCATGTCCAGTCATTCACAAAACAAGATGATTTCTTGGGATAATGCATATTTTGTATACAGGTTAGAAATTTTGGAGACAAAGCCAAGTGTCTGTTAGGCTGCTGTGATTTTGTATGCTGTAATTTCTTTTCTGAAGCAAAAGTGTCTAATGATGATTCTGTGTACTGAATATGAAACAGTTAAGCAAAGTAGTTTATAGACAAACGTCCTCTAAGTCCTTGAATGGCTGAGGCCCTTTCTCTGATCCAGCAGGAACCAAGTGTTGCTTATATTTCTTCCACCATCTTTATCCCTCCCTCAGACTTATGAGAGAATATGGAGAGAAGTGTAAATGTTAGAGTGGGAGACAGAAGATGTAGGGAAATAAAGTATACGTATCTTTGGGGAGTGGATATAACATCAAACACAATACCCAATATTTCACTGTAACTCATATTTACTGTGACTCACAGTAGTTAAAATTTACTGAAGACTCTGTATATGCGAGCCCTGAACTAGGTGTGTTGAGTCCCACTATCATCATGAAAGGAAGCTATGATTATTCCTTTCTTATAATGAGAACTAAATGTCTCCCAGATTTTCAGTAGGAAGTCTACATCATACAGATGGTAAAAATAGCCTAGAGTAATACACAGTATTAAAGAATAATATATAGCAAATAATATAATCTACAGCTTATTTTTTTCTCACATTTTCATCAAAAAACAAGAGGCTTAAGCCAGATGACATATTAGTCCCTCACTGTGTTCTGTGACAGCGGGGGAAGGGATACCCTGTGGAGGTAGAGCTCACAAGACAGCTAACTCTGTTTTTCCTAGTGAAGTCTCCTGTAAATAAGTGGCTATGGAATGAAATAAGAAGTGGAGCTGGAAAGTACAAGTTTCCAGGTGGTGGGGATGGTTTGCTATATGGTGAAATTCAAATTTCCTTGGTAGGTGCCAATAACATCAAAACAAATTAAGGGTTTGGATTACTTATTCATAATGTGACTTCTTGTTCCTATAGATTGTAATTCTGAGGCCAGAACAATGAAATTTCAGAAATGACTCCTTTGTCTATATTACAAATTAGAAAGGAAAGTTTCTTTATTAGACACTCATAGCTAGCCTGTTTACTGTGGCACTCCTTGTCTTGCTCCATTCCTCAGATGCCAAATGCTGGCAGAGTTGGGCTGTATTTGTGTGTGCAGTTTACGTTATCATTTGGGTAACAAAGGGGAGGAAGTCTAGCTTGGCAGTATGATCTCCAATGTGGCCATGAGCATGCTGTGCAAGTAGAATTAATGATGGATGATTAGGCTGGTAGCTAAGTTAGATTGTAGGACTTGATTGGCTGGTAGCTGAGTTAGATTGTAAGATTTGGTCAAGGTCAAGGTAGTATTGAGGGTTGGCCTGGATGAAGTCCATCAAAGGCAAGATGGTGCAGGTTAGTGGCAAGATTTAGAGGAATTCATGCCAGGGTTCATTGTTTGAGAGATGCAGAGATGACTCTGGGCAAGAAGGGAGTCTGAAGGGCAGAGGAAGGGGAAGGAAGGTGGGCATCTGTGCCAGTGTCCTCTGAACAAAGCCAGCTTGGGCCACTCTGTGGCCACCACTACTCTGTAGGTTGCTGGATTAGTTTCTTATAGCTACTATAAAGTTTTCTCAAATCCAATGACTTTAAACAACAGAGAATTATTCTCTCACAGTTCTGGAGGACAAAAGTCCAAAGTCAAAGTCATTGGCAGGTGCAACCTCCTAATGCTCTAGAGGAGAATCCTTCCTTGCCTCTTTCAGCTTCTAGTGGTTGTCAATGCTCCTGGGCTTCCTTGGCTGCATTACCCCAACTTTCTCCATATTGTCTCAGTCCCTCCCCTTTTTCTGTCTCTTATGAGAACACTGTCTTGGATTGAATACCCACTGGTGTGATCCCGAATGATCCAAATTTTTAAAATTACTTCTACAAAGAGCCATTTTAGAAATGTTACAATTGCAAATTCTGGGATTTGGGATTTAGGAAATGGGTATACCATTTCGGAGACCATTACTCAAGCCATTATAGTTGCTGAGAGAATGAGAGACTTGTGAACACCTACATCTTTTTTTTAAAAAACAAGTGAGCATTTTTTTTTTTTTTTGGTCTTTGTGTCACACATATTGCTGGGTCGACTTTCAGAAAGTCTATTAGTCAAAACTATACTCTTCGATGATTTCTATGTAACCGTATGCTCTCTTGGGCTTCTCAACTGTTAGGATATTCCACAAAAGTTCCTGTGTGAGATGATGCAAGAATGTTCAGAGGTGAAGTGATCAGATTATGAGAGCTGTAATCAGTGCATTAATCCACTAATATGGAAAGGAGGGTGTGACTGGATCAGGTGGGTCACTGGGGATATACCTTCAGGGTTTATATTTTGCCCATGGTGACTTGTTTCTCTCTCTCTCTCTCTCTCTCTCTCTCTCTCTCTCTCTCTCTCTCTCTCTCTCTCCCTCCCTCCCTCTCTTTCTCTGCTTCCTGGTTGCCATGTTCTGAGCTGTGTTCTGTGCTGCTTTCCTCCACCATGCCCTTCTGTCATGATGTTCTGTCTTATCTGGAGCCTAGGGATGTGAAGTTAGCCGACCATGGACTGAACCTGTGAAACTATGAGCCAAAATAAATCTTTCCTCTTCTAAGTTTTTCTTTTCAGGTCTTTCGGTCACAATGATGGAAAGCTGACTAACTCAACAACCTAATATTCTATTTAATATTCAATTGCTTCCCTTCTACATGTGCCCTTGTCTTGTGGAGGATAAATTAGGTCCAATGATTATTAAGAATGCAAAGAACTTCAGCAACTATCTAATTCACATGGGCTGCAAGCATTTGGCTAAAACTCTAACAGATTCTACTCTAGATTCATGACAGATACAGTCTTTTGCTACATAACAATGTTTGGGTCAACAATGGAACACACATATGACAGTGGATCCATAATGATTATATTGCTTAGTGATATTATAGCCATCTTAGGTTTTCTAAGTACACTCTGTGATGTTCACACAATAAAATCACTCCATGGTGCATTGTTCAGAACGTATTGCTATTGTTAAATGACACATCACTGTATTAATTATTGTGACATCAGATAGAACCTATAATGGTTAATTTCATGTGTCAACTTCACTGGGCCATGAGATGATCAGATATCTGATTAAATATAATTTCTGGGTGTTTCTGGAAGGGCATTTCCAAAGAGATTAGAATTTGAATCAGCAGACTAAAAGTAGATGGTCCTCCCTGATAGGAGTGGACTTTATCTGATATATTGAGGGATTGAATAGAATAAAAAGGCAGGGGAATTTTGGCCTCACTCTCTTCTTGCCTGCCTGCTTGAGCTGGACATGGATCTCCTGACCTTGGTGATTCTGGGTCTCAGAATCAGCTGATGTACATCATTAGCTTGCCTGCTCTCAGGCCTAGATTTTGGTGCTGGCTGTCCTAGGTGTCCAGCTTTTACATAGCAGACTTCTCAGAATTTACAATAACGTGAACCAATACCTTATAATAATTGAATGTGTGCATGTGCATGTGTACCTGTGCACGTGCACACACACACACACACGCCTGCTTTATTGGTTCTTTTTCTGGAGAAAACTAAGTCAGAGCCTCATGCTTCTCAGGCTAGTCCTAACAGCAGCAACTGCTATGGGTAGAGATAGCACATAAAGTGAAATCTCTTTGCTGTCTTTGGCCTAAAATAAGCCTCATTTTATGAATGAGAAAACTGGGCTCAAAGAGGTTGAGATAATGGAAATGCTATTCTCTATCCAAGTGATATCTCAACATTTCATTTCCTCTCAAAAAAAAAAAAAAATCAGATCAACAGTCCCTAGACATCCAAATTATGATTTTTTTTCACTTTAAAAACACCTATGTGTTAACCTGATTTTCTTTATATTTTTTAATATCTCCCTAAGCTACACAAACACATGGAGCCTGTCATCCTACCAGTGTGACTTATAACATACTGTATAGCCATTTTGCTCTGTAGCTTTCAGGCCCCATCTGTTAACCCATATAAAACAAAATTTATATTAAATAGGATTTTAGAAACATCATCATGGCCTAAATGGAACATCATTTGATGGGAAACAAAACATATGTTGGCAATTTTGCTTTTGATTCTTGGCTCAAGGCTATTAGAGTTCTAGGGGAAAAGGGGAGTCCCTCTCCATGTCTCATTAAACTCTGCCAGAATGTTACTCCTGATACCTCCAGCTTTTGAGAGCAGCTTCCATTAGAGGCTGAGTAGCTGAAATGCTGCCCCCTTAGAAATTTGAATTTGCCCTGTTTAGACCTATTGTTTAAAAAGAACAGCTCTAAAACATATTCAACTCAGCTTCTCCACTATCCGTCCTATGAATTGCTGCGGATTGGGGAACAGTTAACAGCATTAGCTTGGGCAAGGGTTGAAAGAACAGGAGTGGACATTTCAAGTTTGGAAAGACATGAGGAAATAAGGTTAGAATCAACCTTTAGCTTGGTCTGTTTGCTCTTAAGGAACATGTCCATTAGATACAAGGTACATTGATGGGGGTTCATGCAGAGGGATTACAATTTACAGTGAAGGAGTGGCCACATGCAATATTCCATTGAAGCCTCACAATGACCCTTGAGATAGCCATCATTGCTTCTGTTTTAGAGAATAGAAAACCAAGAGTGAGAACATATACTTGTCCAAGGTCAGTTCCTAAAGGGCAGGTGAAGTATTCAGTTCCCAGTGTTGCCTTCTAATTAAGTAAGCTATCCCAGTAGGAATCTATGATAGCTTCTAGTGTTTTTTTCTTCTTGAATAAGACATTTCCCTAGTAGGTTTTCACTAGGGAAAGAACAAAGCATCAAATAAAGGAGTGAAAGAAGATCATCAAGAAACACAAGATAGAGGAGGAAAAATGACAGAGAAAGAGTTGGAAAATTGAGTAATTGACTGTGTTCCCTTCACACCCCTTCCTGCTAATTGGAATTTTTCAAACTTTACAGGCATTAAATACATTTTTGACTGCATTTGGAATAATGAGCAGTTACCATACTATTTGTTTAGCCACATCTAAGATTAAATATTCCATTCTTAATCCTCAGGGTAGGATGGGATAGGCATCGTCATTTCCATTTTGCAGGTTAGGACACAGATACAGAAGGCTACATAATTGGGCTCCAGTCTGGGGACAGAAGTGTGATTTAGCTCCAAGGCTGTAACTTTCCAGTGTGTTGTGAGTGACATCCTCTGATCTGAAGTTCCTGTGTCTTCGTTTTTTTGTTTGTTTCCCTTTTATCAGGGAGGATGCGTCACCAATGGGTTCCTTTGTTTCCTGCTGACTTTTTCCTCTCAGTATCCACAGTCCTAACTTATTCCATTTTGGTTTGGATTTCAACCAATTGAAACCTAATCCCTGATACTGTTAGCTGAGAGAGAGTATCAAATATTAATCCTCCAGGGAGAACATTTTTTAAAGGAGACTATAGAAGGGCAGAGGCCTTTCAGACCCAGAAGATCCTCTCTCTAATACTGAAAATCGAAGCAGGCTGATGGGGGAGATCATTTTGAGAGGAGGAATCATCTCAGAGCTTTAGGAAAGGTAGAGGAAAAGTGTGGTTCATGGACTAGCAGCTTCAGTATCACTGGGAAGCTTTTTGGAAATGCAGAACCTGAGGCCTCCCTCAGACCCATACCTTGCATGTTAACAAGATCCACAGGTTATTTGGGGGGCATGTCATAGTTTAAGAGGCACTGTTTCAATCTATACTCAGACTTTTTTTTTTTTTTTTTTTTTTCTGCACTCAGGCAGTGAGATGAGCTCAGTGCTGGAATTAAAAGGTAAACTCTGAAGCGCTTTTGTCAAGTGCTCAGGTGAGAGGTGACTTGAGGTAAGAGCAGCAGAAAAATCAGATTTGGGCATATGAGAGTTGGTAGTTTGTTGGGAAATACAATTGATTTGATTCAAACCTGAATAAATGAGCTCACCTCAACATGGGGTGCTGAGTTAGCAAAAACTCTACCAGGTCAAATCAAATCCAAAGTGTTTTAGGTTTAGATAAGCAATATCTAGACCCTTCCCCATGAGGGCAGATGTAAAATAACCTAAGTCTTTTATTAGCGGTGGGAGAGTTGGCTGGATCATTTTCCTCTGGGATCCAATGCAATCATTTTTCTCACAGCTCGGTTCATGAATTAACTACTTCCCCTGGAACTGAAATTGGAAGAGTTTCCCTGAGCAAAAGCAATTTTGTTCCCCTCTGATTTCTTTTCTAAGTGCAGGTTAGCTTGAAGCTCAGCGCTGCCCTGCTCTGCAGATGCTCAGAGCTGACCTCTTCTTCTCGACAATGTCATCTTGCAGATGAATCGAAGCTTCAGAATCAGGGGGAAAAAGCAGCCCCAGAACTTGGCGTTTTCTCAGCTTATCACACTGAGTTTTTGGCAAGTCTTTCAAACTTTAAGTGTTTCCAATTTTCCCCTAATATAATTTACCTTGCTGTCTCCTACAGAAATGGTGAGTGAAGGTTAATGAGATGATGCAGTGGCTTTGGTCTCCTGGGGAGAAAAAGAAGCATATGAATATATCAAACATGATGACTAGATAGGGACAAGATTTTAAAAAGCAAACTAATAAATCATTAACACAATGATCTACGCACATTAACCATGCTGTTACCAGGCTGCTTCTCTCTGCGGGTTTGGCCCTCAGAATGATTCTGATAATCGAGGTGTAAACAGGGTGATTGCTTTGCCATTCTCTTGGTGCAGACTTTGTAATTTCTCCCCACTGCCTTCAGAAATGCTCTCAAATTTTAAATTTCTGTGTTTTGATGCTGGCCTCTGCTAGTTCTTCCTTTCTATAAGGTCTTTTTTTATGCTCTCCAACTCACCAGGCTCTCTCTCTTTTCAGGGTGTATTCTTGGCATTTATTTTCTCCTCTTTTTGACCAGAACTTTCTTCTCCCATCTTTCCAATATCATCAGACTGTTTGAGTCTATGCTGAGATGTGCCTCCTCTGGGAAGCCTCTTGTGAGGCCCTCGTGTAGTTCTATTTCATCATGTGCTTAATCCTCTGCTAGTAATTCTCTGCTCATTCTTCCTCCACTCCCCTTCGACCAGTGGCTCTCAACGTTGCCTGCACATTAGACTCATATAGGGGTGGGATCCAGGGACCAATATTTTTTAAAGTTCTCCAGGCAATTCTAGGGGACAAGTCCATTTGAAAACTACTAGGTTGTAAACGCTGGAGAGTGGGGACAGTCATGACTATTACAATAATGCCTGGCACACCACTGACATGCAATGGAGTCTCCAGAATGAAAGAATGAGTCCTTAGCTTTGTAGATCCTCAGATCCTGGACTTCGATTGCCAGCTCACCGTTGGAGGAGCAGGTCATTCTCTCCCTGGGGCCCTGAGCTGTCTCTTCAGCACATAGGAATTTGTGTTTTCAGAAAACGGAAACAAGTTGACCAGGTTCTTTAATACCCTTTTCCCCTCCCTAGTTCCCAGACATCAGCGCGTTCTTTTCCCAGTGAGGAAGCTTATTAAAAAACCCAAATTAACATTAGATAAAAGAAAAGAATGCTGAAAGCTTTAAAGGATGTTTTTACCTGACTGTGATACATAATAAATGACTTTCTATTATAAATAGCTCCTAACTGAGCATCCTTGATATTTTATATAGGATAGCTGAAAGAACTTTGAAATCACAAAGTGCCATTATTGTTATTGTTACTACATGCCATGTGTTTTAATGAATTTTTTTCATTGCTATAACCAAAAGACTAGGCAAAAACAACACAGAGGAAGGAAAGTGTGTTTAGGGCTCATGGTCTCAGAGTTCTCCGTCCATAGATGACCAACTCCATAACTCTGGCCCCAAGTGAGGCAAAACATCAGAAGGATGTGAAGGAGGAAAGCAACTCAGGACATGGCAACAGAGAATCAGAGAGAGCTTTGCTTACCAGCAACAAAATATAAACCCTAAAGGCATGCCCTCAGCGACCTACCTCCTCTGGTCACACCCTACCGGCCTAGTCACCACCCAGTTAATCAATATCAGTGGAGTAATGAATCACAGAGTAGGCGAAAGTTCTCATAACTCAATCATTTCACTTCTAAACTTCCTTGCATTGTCACACATGAGCTTTTGGGGGACACTTCACATCTAAACCATAACACTACTTATTCCCATAATAAGTCTTCACTGGGTCTTTATGATTGCATCAGATGGTAGAAATGCAAGGGGCCCAGGGAAATAGTTGCCCCCAGGGAACAGATTATGATGGCACATTATCTGCATGAGTCTTTGACACACAGGGTGGGAACTCTAGGAACCTGGAACTCAGAGGAAGGAGAGCCACCCATCTGCCTCTTGCCCCTGGATTCTGAACACTTTAAGGGTGGAAGCCATCCTATTTATTTCAATTCCCTCAAGGCCTGACACAATTCCTGGTGCCTAGTAATTATGTCAAAGATCAAGATAAATTATGGGCCATTGGCTAGTTAGGCTTCTTGGAGTGCAAAGGGATAGAAAGTCAGCTTGAGTCCATCCAAGCATTTATTGGTGTAATTAGGGTAGTTCAGAAAGTCACAACCAACATCAGGTAAGGAAAACACCACCTCACAGCAGAGCTTTGGGGAGGCCGAGGGTTTCTGAAACTGAGACTTCCACACTGTGGATGTCACTTACCTTTGTTTCTCTTGTTTGTGTTGGGTTCATTCTTTTTGCAGGTGAGCTAGGGACATGCAGTGACGATAAGGATGGCTGGTGACACCGGACCTATAGTATGTGAATCTTACCTCAAGAGAGAAGAAAGATCTCTCTCTCCTGAGTTGTTATACCAATCTAAGGAAAGGACTTTGACTGACCCAAGAGGAAGAGATTGCAGCCTGGGAATAGCCATTGAAGAGACCACAGGGGTGTGCCCATAAGAGCATGGGGCAGGAGGAAGTTTTCTTAAACCATGATACCCTTGCTCTTAGAATAATGACACTTTCTGGCATGTAATTATTATAGGAGACCTCCTGGCTCCATTGGGGTAGGTGAGATTAACAGTCCATGGTTTAACTGCAGACCTTTTGAAAAGATTCAATGAGGTCTAAATTTCCCCTGCAGATAGACTAAATTACAACAACAAAGGAGAACATGTAACTTTGGCAAATCCTGGAATAAAAATGTTTAGAAATCATGCTTATTTGCCGTCATATTTCACCAAAATTAGGATGAAATTTGTCCCAGAGTGTCCAAATCTGGTAAAATAAATTTATGACAGTAAATTTTGGTCCAAATAAAATAATCAGTGAGTGGCGATGTCTTGCCCTGGTAAGAGTTGCACAGGCTACTCATAGTTTTGGTGGCTTTGCCCACTGTGGTGCTGTGCAGCTCTGGAGCTGGATTGCTCTGTGGTGGAAGAAGCCTACCTTTGTTCATGTGTGTTTGTGCAGGTGTTACCTAGTAGCCAGGCATGATAGTACACAATTGTAATTCCAGTTACTTGGGAGGTTGAGGTAGGAGGATCCAAGTTGAAGACCAGGGTAGCTTGGTAACATAGATGAGACCCTGCCTCAAAAAAATAAAAAGGGCTGGGGATGTAGCTCAGAGGCAGAGTGCTCCTGGGTTTGATCCACAGTATTGCAAAAATTTTGAAAATCAATAAATAAAATGTTGTCTGGTACTTCATTTATTAGGGCACTGGAGAGTGAGACCTTTGAATAAATTTCTATTTCTTATTCTCCTGAAGTTTCTATTTCATTGCAACAAAAGACCCCAAGATAATCTTGGTCAGAACAAGGAGGCCTTTCACTGGTCTTAAGCCATTAATACTTTAGTGGTTCTTTCTGGTGGTCTAAATTTCCAGAAGTGAGGAAGAGAGAGTGCTGGCCTCTTCCCAAATCGGAGAATTGAAATTAGACTCTGGCTAGAAACATCCTGTGAGAGTTGTAGTGGTCGAGGAAGAAATGACAGGAACAGGGACCTGATCCTGAATGTTGCTTGTGAAGGTTTCGGATGCCAAAAACCATATGAGGAACAGAGGCCACTGAGTCCTGTTCATGAGTCTGAACCTTGGAGGTGATGCTCAGAAAGCAGAGATTCCCACGAGAGGGTGGACCTAGAATAGGTTCTGCATCCTGACAAAGGAAAGAACCAAGTAAAGTCCCAAAGTGGGGGTGAGATCTGGGTCCAAAAAAACTGAATAGACTGAGACTGAATAGTGCTGTCAGCAGGAGGGCTGAGTCAAGAATACAGATGATAGTTGGGCAGATAACTGGGTTGGGAAAATAGACTGGAGGTGGACTCCTTTACATTTTCTCAATTGTCCTCTCCCAGGTCAGCGACCCAGGAAAATACAATGGCAGTAGCATTCTTATAGCTCATTTTAAATAGGACTGCTTTCCTGTGGCAGTCTTCCAAGACCAAGTTCCCATACAAATTGGTACTGAGTGCCACATTTTAAATAGGGTTCTTTGGTGAAGTTAACAGTTTCGAGAAGCAAGAGTTTAAAAAATTGCTATTTAAAACAAACACCGCATCGAGGCTTCTGCCCTCTGCTAGCATAATTGCTCTCAGGGGGCACATGAATTTTCCCTTAACCAAATGAATTAATAGATATGTAGCTCTATAGGGGGCAGCTCCCCTCCTAACTTACACACAGACACATGATTTAGAAGCAGAGGGCAGAATAGAGAGAGAACCGAGTGGCTCTGCATAAGAAATGTTTGTGTGGACACAGGGAGGTGGGGGTGGAGGGGGCAAGAGAACCAGCTGAACGGCATGATAGCCACAGGGTCTTGAGAAGAGATGACCAGAATAAACACAGCTGGACCTTCTGGTGCAGGAGTGGCAGGGGAACTTCGAATATCAGCAATGACTGCCCTTCAGTTTTCCCAGTTTTAAAGAAATATTACCATAAGAATAAGATGTTAAAGTATGTTATTCATTTTTAAACTATAAGGGCAAACTGAGGTTTTGTAAGTTTTGTTTTCAAACTACATTCGGGTTCCATATCTATAGATCCAACCAATGGTGAATTGAAAAGATTTGACAAACATATCTGTACTGAACATGTACAGACTTTTCCCCCCTTATCATTATTCCCTAAACAGTCCTGTTTAACAACTGTTTACATAGTGTATATATTAACTGCAGTAAGTAATATGGAGTGATTTAAAGGATACAGGAGAATGTGCATGGGCTATGTGAATATATTACACCATTTTTATAATAGGGACATTAGTATCCTGGATTTTGGTATCCACTGGGATCCTGAAACCAATCTCCCTACAGATACTATAGAATGACTGGGTCACTTTTCATTTATCCTTCGGTGTTCTGCAATGGAGAAACTCCCCCTAGTCTTTGCCTTGGAATTGTTAGTAAAAGTGATGTTGCCAATGCTGTGGATGGGGGCTTTGTGTGCAGCAAGGAAGAAGAGGTTGTATTCCATGCTGGGGTCAACATGGGTGGGGAGAAGGCAGGACCAGCAAATGCAAAATCAAAGAGAGGCAGCGGATTTGGCAGCCTGGTGGAAGGGTCAAGAAGAACTCCAAACACACAGCATAAACAACAGCGGAAGAGAAACAGGAGAGGGAGCTGGGTTCTCACCCTCTGGGTTCCCACCCTTCCTGGGAAAACAGGCTGCACCCACTTCTTTCTCATTTTTATTTTTTTCAAATGCCAACTTAAAAATTTCTTTTAAATTTTTATTATTTAAAAATAGGGATAGATACACAATCCATTAAAAAGAATGAAATTATGGCATTTTTTGTAAATGGATGGAAATGGAGAATACCGTGCTAAGTGAAATAAGCCAAAGTCAGAAACCCAAAGGTGGAATGTCTTATCTCATATGTAGGAGCTAGAGTAAAATAAAGGAAAGGGGGAGGGAGGGATAAGATTCCATCAGAGACCTATCAAATACAAATTGAGATGGGTGAAGGAAGTCTAGCTGAGGAGGGAGAAGGGAAGGAGAATGGGAGGGAAAAGTGGGGAGGATTGTGAACTCAAATGGATCTCTGTGCATGTGTGAGTCTGTCAGGATGAACTCAACTACTATGTATAACCATAAAGCTCTAATAAAAAAAGCTCAGCTTTATAAAGTTCATTTAAAAATTTTAATTGACACAATATTTTTAAATATTTATGGGGTACAGTATAAGTTTGAAAACATAGATACAACATATATATGTTTATATGATGTATATATGATCAAATCTGGGTAGTTGGCATATCCATCACCTCAAACATTTGTCATTTCTTTCTGTTGGTAACATTTGAAATCCTCTCTATTAGCTAATTAAAATTTAAAATGAATTCTTTTCAAGCATAGTTATCCTATGTGCTATAGCATTAGAAGTTATTCTGCTTATTCAACTGCACCCCTGTACCTATTAACCATTTTCCTTCCTCTTCCTCCCCTTCCCTGCCTCTGATTAAATGCTAGTGTACTCTCTATTTTTCTGAGATCAACTTTTTAAACTTCCATATGGAAGTGAGAACATGCCCTTTTGGCCTTTCTGTTCCTGTCTCATTTCACTAATATAATTTTAAGACTCACTCCTTAACAGGCTCATTCCTATTGTTTTGAATGACAAGATTTCATTCTTTTTCATGGCTGAGAAATATTCCACCTGTGTATTTATATTTTATTTTCTTTATCCACTCATCTGTTGATGGACACTCAGGTTAATTCCATATATTGACTACTGTAAATAGTTCTGCATTGAACATCAACTTGGAGGTACCTCTTTGACATACATATTTCCTTTCCTTTGGATATACACCCAATAGAGGAATCGCTGGATCATGTGGTAGTTCTATTCTAACTTTTTATTAATGAAAGCTAATCCTAAAATATTAAAAGCATAGCACTCTGACTTCCTATATGTCTACCACAGTCATGCATTATTAGCCTATTGTCATATTTTATTTATTTTTCTTTACATGTTTTTAAAAATTTATTACTTATTTTATTATTTTCTTATGGAATCATTTGCAGGTAAGTTGCAGGTTATTGTGACTTAAGCTCTATTTGCTAACTATAAGTCACCATCATTTGAATATTAAAAGGAAGGATCAGCCTTATGAATGGGGGACTCAGAGGTCTCCAGATGGCTGGCATCAGGGTTACAAAGAGAAATAGGGAAAGGCCTCTTGCTCACCTCCTGAGAAGTCTGGCCCCATGCAAGGGAAGCCCCATGCCCATACCTGCTCTCATCACGCTTACTCTGGAACATGAAAATGGCTCCCTAGAGATACCATCCTTGTCACAGCAGCAGCCCATCTTTTCCCCAGGACCTTTCTGTTCCTGTGCTCTCTTTTCTGGAGTCTGTTTCTTCCTCTGTCACTTTGAGAAGCCTCTCCTCGTTGCTTCCACTCCAGGCTGGACTCACTCGGGCACTAGGCCTTGGAGGGCTGATACGTTTTGAGAGAGGGAAGAGGACAGGGAGTGGCAGGACAGCAGAGGGAGAGTAATGTTCAGGAGAAAGAAAAAGGTCTCAGATGCCATTGAACCCAGGGCAGCCCTGGGGCTGTGATGGAAGCAGTTTTGAACCAGCCTGGGTAGTCTATCAGCTTGCTCTGCTGTACATCCTTTGTGTATCCTTCTGTACGTCATTCTGTCTCCATGTATGCCTCTGACTCCATTTCCCTCTCTCCCTGTTGCTATCTTTTTGCTGTCTTTCTTTCTGGACTTTCCATCTTCCTGTCTTTCTACCTATCTCTCTAGCCTACCTTCTTGCTTCAAAAACTTCCTTTCTCAAGTTCAAGTAATATTGAACTTGAAGAAGCCTGTTAAAGCAAGGACACAATGTAGCACTCGGAAGTATCCACTCTATTGTTAGGGATGTTTGTGTCCGGATACCATCTGTGAAGTTCATTGAGGCCTTTTAAAGAAGTGCTCAGCCCTGAAGAATAATGTTGGCCATAGCAAATAAGGGAGAGGACGTAAACCACTTTGTAATTTTATGTTTGCTTCCTTTTGGGTGTAAGTGCTCACTGAATAAATGGCTATCATTTCATTTGGTGGGGCACTTCATTTATCTTACTACTCTCTATTTCCATCAGTACTTCCTGAGAAGATGGAATCTTCTCTGGGCGAGTGAAAGCGTCAGGAAGAGGCGGGTGCTGTATTTTTAAGTCCTGAGCACATTTGATACCCATAAACCCGAGGGACCTGGAGTCTGCTGGAGTTGTGGTTTCTTCCAGGGTAAGGAGGACCTTGGCCAAAAGACTAGAATCCCATAGATATCTCCCCATGCACATCTCCCAGGGCAACTACTACTAAGCCTCTGTCATGTGCCCACCCAAGCTCATGACTCACTTCAACAACCCAGTGGTCTGGTTATTGTTACACAGGAGCTGGCTGGCACATGACCACCACTGATGAGCTGCCGTATGAAGCAAGATTGATGGCACTTTACCCTTTGGTGTATCATTTCATCCTTTTAGTTGAATCTAGCAGGAAACACATTTCTGGTTGGGTAGGCCATCTCTGAGTCAGGCACCAGTATTTTAGCAGCCGCTTATAAACCAGCCATGCTGGTATTGCAGTGTCTAAATTTAGTGTTAGGTAATTGCAATAGGAGTTTCTCTGTCTTTCAGGAGAACTTTTTGGAACACTTTGTTGAGCCAAATTATTTAGGTTTGTTGCAAATAAATTCACAGGCACCTCATCTTTAAATTCAAAGAGACCAACATGTTTTGGGATCCAGTTAGGCCTGTACACTATGCTAGGTCTATAAGGCGCATGCCACAGATGACTTAAAGTGACTGAGACATAGAGATAGGCAATAGATGTGCAGAGAGCTAGGAGAATTGGAAGTGAGTTGGGAGCCCCGTCCAGAAGGGGTGGGATGGTGCTTGCAGAGACTTGAAAACTGTGAGGGACACTGGTCACCAGAAAGTGAGGCGAAGGGAAGTTGAGAAGGAGACAACCTACAGGAAGTGATAGACTAGACTGTTCCAGGAAGTAGAAAGTAATGTTAGGGCAATAGTATCCAGTTGTTTGATGAGAGGCTGGGAAATTTTCCCTGAGAGTTTAGGTGTTTTCACTGTGTCATGGGGAAACCATTTATGTTTTCGCTGTGATGTGGTTTAGATAATTAATGTCTCTCAAAGGTTCATATGTTGAAGGCTCAGTCCCTAGGGTAGTGCTAATGGAGATGGTGTTGGTGTGGATCTTTAGGAGGTGGGACTTATGGGAGGTTCTTATTCATTGGGGATGTGTCCTCAAAAAGGATTGTGGGAACCTGGATCATCCTCTTCTTTATTGCTTCCTGCATAACAGCTGCTTTATCAGATGCTTAAAGCAATGGGATTAATAGACTATGAACTGGAATCTCCAAAACTCTGAGCCAAAATAAACCTTATCTCTTTATAAGTTGATTATCTCAGTCATTTCATTATAGTGATGGAAATCCAATAGAAAGCTGATTAATATACTCTGTTTTCTGAAATCTGCACAGACTGAGTTTTGCAGTGAATTGACTCTTAGAAAATGAGGATTATGTTGTATGCATACAGTGTAGTAGAGAATACAAAACTTTGAGGCTGGAGACACTTAGGCTCAATTGTGAAACTGCACATCCAAAGAGAAATGAAACAAACCCTATGGGCTGCACTGCTCGCTTCCTCCCTCCCTCTCGTCCTTCCTTCTCCCTCTTTTCCCCTTCATTTTCTCTTTTGTTTTTCTTCACCTCCTTCTCACCATTCCAGAACATTAGAATCTTGACTCAAAGCGTGATGAAGGATATTTCCCCCACTGAAGTGCCCCACTTGTGTTGAGGATGCCACCTCTCTGAACTTCTGCTTCTGCACCAACCTGGACACCAGCTCAACACTTGATGATCCTGGATAAGAATTAATTAATGGAAAAGCATTGGGGGTCAATACACACTTTATTCAAGAGACTTAGAGGGTAGAGTAGGATGTTTGCACCAATTTTATACCAGAAAATAACTTTAAAAAACTTCCATTAGGTGTTTCTGTTTTTCCTGGTAGTATGGTCCCTGGACATTGGTCCCGTACAGTGTCTCTGTAGACTCCCCTCTTCTCCATTTCCTTTCCTTCCATTAAAATAATTTCCTTCCAAACTTGCCCCAATCACCAGTTATAGCTTATATACTCAGTCCCATGGTGAATAAATCAAGGACCTGTTCTTGGTGGCCACCTGTTAGTACCTCTTGCTATTTGAATATTCAATGAGAGGCATGAAACATGACTTGCATGGTGTATTTTAATTTAGGGCCTTATGAAGATGATAACCAGATCTGAAGATAGAAAGAGTCAGCCTTCATCTGTGTTAAAAACCAGGTACAAATTGATAGAAAAACTATGGTTATATTTAATTAGCACTAAAAGAAATGCAAGATGTCCAGATATTAATGTCCAGACCCTGCTTGCTATGTGATTGATACCTCATGATCTATCTCTGGTGGAGTCTGATTCCTTTTCTTTCTGCACCTGGTTGGTCTTGTCCCTCATACTCTTGAGCCTTGTCCCTCCTTTCCATAGTCCTTAGCTTCTGCTTGTTAGCTCAGCAGTGGCTTGAGATGCTGCAGCTGGCTCACCACCTCCCTGTTTTCTGCTGTTTGTGGTTGCTCTGCCAGCTGTGTTCTGCAGGATCTAAGTTCTGGATGATCTGGTGACAGGAGTGGGAAGATTAACGTAAAACAGATCCCCTAATTGTATCATTATGTGGCAGTTCTGAGGAACACCATTAAATTCCACCCTCCTCCGATGGTAGCAGACTTAGATATTAAACTGCCATAACTTCATGCCAAATACTCTGTGGGTTACCCGAGTTATATGACATTGGTTTTTTTTTTTATTTTTTTTATTTTTTTTTATTTTATTGTAAACAAATGGGATACATGTTGCATGACATTGGTTTTGAGTGTCTGTTTCTCCAGGTGTAAAATGGTGATAATAATACAGACTTCCAGTGTTGAAAGTGTTGTAATGAGGATTAAATGCTCTCTCCTTGCTTATGCAAATATCTTGGAAGCTAGTATTTACATATATTTCTTTTCTACACAGATACTAAATTGATGTGACATTATAATTGATCAAATGTTTGTCTAGGAAGAAGAAAAGTCAAGATAGTAAACTAATATTTGTTAAACATGTAATGTGTGCTATTATGGAAATGAGGATTAAAACTAATTAAAGAGACGGGAACATTAAGAAGCCAACCACAAGGTTCTCTTTGAAGAAAAATGCAAGGTCATTACCCATCCATCAAGATTCTAAATCAGAGATGATTACCTGGAGAATTGGTTACATTAAAATATCATACAGCCCATTACTTCACCTTGGGAATAATTGGTTCTGTCTAAAGATGTGTGGCTTACCAACCTCTCGCTATGCTGAGGGTCCTCTGTGACCAGAACTTAGAACCTTTCATCCCAACCCAGGACCTTCTCCATGAGCCTTTCCTGCCATCACTAAAGAACTCTGAATTTTTTATCATGCATTTAATTTCAACATTTTCTACTTAAGTGATGATATAAAAAGAATTCTTGATGAATGAGTTTGAATTTAGACTGTCACTCAGAAGACAGGTGACCTTGGACAAGTTTTGGGTTGTGTCTTGCAGTAATTGCTGTAATTCTGTAAGATGATACTTCACCTGTTCAAAGTCATTCAGAACCTAACACGACCTCACTAAACCTTGAATCCAATCCATTCCCAAGTGCAGTGTCTGTCTTAACCATGTCTATTTACATCATTTTTTTCTTTTACTTCTGTTCTCTCTGTGGCTTGAATTTTTCCTAGATGTTCACAGGCATCTTGCTTCATCACTCTTTTCCTAATATTTCTAATTAAGTGTATACATTTTACACGAAGGGTGTAAGGGTGTTTGTATGAAGGTGCAAAGGGAGTTTATCTGTGAGTAATAAACAGGACAGAGTTTTCCAGGAGCACCAGCCCATTGCTGCTAAAAGCCCCTGGACACTCCCACATTGCCCTGCCATGCCATTATTGTGCACCCTCCCCTACCTGCGGATACTTCAACTCTTTGGACCACACATCCTAAATGAAGCATTGGGGGGTTGGCAGCCACTCCAACACGAAACTTTGTTATTTTGAATCTGCAAATATGATGTTCTTCAGTGTCAACAGCAGAAGCAGAAAACTCTGTAACTGGACAAAGCTCTGCAATTTAAAATTCAGGTCAGATCAGGTCTAGAAGGATTTTACCTCAAGCATTTAACAGGGAGAATGTCTGGGTATGATTACAAACAGGACAGGAATCCCACGACTTGCCAGGTAATGCAGTCTAAGGGTTTAGAGGAGTGTGTGCCTGAGTGCAGAGAGTAACCTCCAGGTGAGGGGCAGAGGGCAAGATGTGTTAACTTTGTTTCATCCTTAGGTCCCAGCTCAGAAAAGCTCCTGTGCTGTGCTCTTCATCCTTAGGGCACTCATCATGGTTTATAATTATCCATGCATTAGTGTGATTTCATCTTCTTCCGCCCAGCCCATGAGATTAGGGACCAAGTCTAGCACAGTGCCTAGCACATGGGGACTTTCCATTGTAGAAATAAAGAGATATCTCGGCACTTGCAAGTGTGTATTTATAAGTTAGTGCTAACTGAATGCTAAGTAGAAAACAAATAAATCATTATCAAATGTAGTCAGGGAAGAACATTACTAATAATTGTATAATTTGGATTCATAAATTTTATATCAAACTCTAATTAACTTTTCTTATCTAATTGGTATTATAAATAAAATCCCTTCATTTGGATTGTGTTTGTTTGTCTTGGTACTCTGGTAACAACCTGGCAGGCAATTGGAATTTGCATATACAATATGAGAATGGGGCTGTGGATTTTAATATTTTTAAGATATTAAGTATAGGCTTCACTTTTAAAAACATGAAATATTTAATTACATTGGAACATAACTGTTTTCTCAGCCCTAGCATAATTAAAAGGGATTATTTTTTATAGAAGGAGATGAAATAAATGAAATATGGAGGCAAGCATAAATTAATCAGGAATCACTTAGAAATTGAAGAAGACTAAAGGCAGGGAACAAAGGATATGATTGGGGAAAGAAAAATATCTTGAATTCATTGATTCTGTGCTGTATGAGAAACCGAATAGTGATATGAATTGACAAAACACAAGGGCTACTGCAATAGAAGGAAAAGTCATGGTATGAAATCGAATACAATTCACTTTGTGCTGAAAAACAACCTTTAGAGGCAATGCTTCATAGCACAGTTAATATAAAATAAATCATTATTTGAAAAGAGAGAAAGAAAGCTCTCCTTATTATAGCACATCAATAATGCATTTTCTAGGAGCTCATCATGGCTTATTCTATAAAGGCCAAGTAACACGCAGAAATCATCTTTTACGTCTGCTTCTGCCTCGCTGCCTGGGAGGATTCAGTTCATTATTCTGCTTTGGTCCAACCTATACAAATTCTCAAGGGTTTTCAATGCAGATGAATCCAATCACTCTATGGAGTCATCTGAAATAATTCAGGACACAAAGGAAAAGGTAAAATAAATAACATTTCCTATTTCTACTCCCAATCCCATCCTCCTAGTAAGGTGCCTTTTGTTTAAATGATCTAGACACTTAGTTCAGTTCTTCACCTAGTTGTCGTTAAAGAAATGGCCATGGATTATGCATACACTTTTATTACATAATTTCTTGTACCAAATTATGTGTTTGGGGTTGTTGGGGTGATCAAATTCCTCAATTCTTTGGACCTTGATATCCTTCCCTGGAAAGGGAGGGTTGTATTCTTGGTTAGGATTCAATGAGATAAAGTGAACAAGATGTACAAGGCACATGGGGGGACAGGTTCCATCCCTTTTCTTATTGTTGATTACCTCTATTAGCAATAGTAAAAATAAAGTGCTCACTAGTGCTGTCCTGTAGGAACTGAGATAGACAAGCAAAATTTGCAGCAGGATAGGTTGCAATTATTACAAGGATGCAGCTATGCTCAGGGGGCCTGACTGTAAGCTGTGTGGAGGAGCATGAGGTTGGCAGAAGAGTGGAGAGAAGTCAGGAAGATGCATATAGGCCAGAGCAAAAACCCAGAGGGCAGAGTCGGCTTTGCTGGTTTCAGGGAATAGAATGGTTCTGTCCAACCTTGAACTACAGTAGAGGAGGTAGTAGGAGAGATGGTTTGCAGTGAGCAAGGGTCAGATAGTGGAGGAACTTACTTATCTTCTACTAAACATTGGACTATATAATGAGAGCAACAGAGAAACAGAGAGTGTCTCAGTTCTGTTTTTAAAATAGCATTGTTGATTGAGATCACAAAATTTTTACCTTCTCATTACAGATACTGAAAAGCCTATGAAAGTAAATGAAAATTCCCACAGCCCTTTCATCCAGAGGTAACCACAATTATTTTGGTGCAATTGCATTCATGATTGGGATCACACATTTTATTGACTTTTGTTGTTATTAAAAACATCACCTATTCATTATATAAAAAAGGAAATACAGCCATTTAAAAACACAAAAATCTTATACATTCTTAATCTTGAAGTGTGCAAACTATGCTTTACCTAAAGAAAGGGAAGATACAAATATATACATATATGTCTGCATTTGCTTACACTTGAAAACCACTGGAGGGGCCTGGAGGGTTTGTAATTCCAGTAGCTCAGGAGGCTGAGGCAGGAGGATCGAAAGTTCAGAGCCAGCCTCAGCATCTTAGAGAGGCCTTGAGCAACTCAGCAAGACCCTGTCTCTAAATAAAATATAAAAAGGACTGGGAATGTGGCTCAGTGGTTAAGCACCCTTGGATTCAATCTCTGGTAATGAAAACAAACAAACAAACAAGCAAATAAAAAATGATAGAGTGATAAACCTAGTACTTTAATTGTTTTCTCTAGGTGGATGGGACAAAATAGAGTGGAAGGGATAAAGATGGAAGATTGAAGTTTTAGCACATTTTATTTAGTAGATTTGACTTTGGAATCATATATACTGTTTACATAATTATAAACAAGATTTAATATAACTAACAAAAAACAAAATGATATGAGTGAACTTAACTCAGGGTTGAGTTGGTGATTTTACCAAAGAGAGAAAAATTAAAGTGATTTTAAAACATAATGATTTGATAGCATACTCTGTGAAATATAACCTCAGGACAACAAGAACAGTATAAACTGTTTTTAGCAATCATGGTGTTAATATTATTGAGATTGTTATTCTTTTAAATCAAATATGTGTTTATATAGGTGTGTGTATGTTCATGTACATATGTTTTAGAGTACAGGAAATTATGCTAATAATTAGGCTAATTATAGGAAATTATGTTAATGCTGTTAGGATTCAATGTAAGAGGAAAGAAATGCAAATTAAGAGATATAAATATGAGGAAAGAGTTACAAATAATAATGTCAAAAAATTGCACAAAAGTCAGCATTCTCAAATTTTAATTGTGTTAGTGTGAACTCTATAATAAACACCTGATGAATTTTTATCTTTAAAAAGCTACATATTTTCAAAGTTTGTCCCCTGAAAAGGGTTAGCAAAATTACCAGCTCAGAACAAGTGATCATTCCAAGCATCCAGACTATTCCCTAAATCCCAATTCTCATAAAGAGAATCAGGGATCCTGGGTGAAATTGCTGATTCTAGGTCTATAGTAGCAATGTACAAAATAAGCCTGAAACTTCAATCTTGAAAGTACAAAAGTCATTGGAAACCACTGGGGTCAGATCTAAAGGACCCTGACTTGAATTGGCTTCCACTCATGGGTAATTGAACCATTAGCAAGGCATGATAACTGTACAAATATACTCAAATACGTTCAAATGTGTTTAAATCCTTAAGAAAAAAACAGTGAAACTCTGTGAACACCATTGGAAGATGTTTAGGGAACCAATCATTCTAACAATGGGCAACTGAAAGGAAAAACATTGAATGTGCAATTTGTAGACAAACTATAAGTAAAAGTAATCAACACACACAGATGCATTTTCATATTCAGTTGGCAAAAAATTGTTCTTCATAAAAAACTCCAGGTGATGAGATTCAATGACCTATAGTCTTTGGCAGAAAGCTAACGAAAAACTTTATAATGGATAGCAAATATTCACAAGGACCTGTTCTGGGTGAATCTACTGACCAAATTTAACATAACAAAAAAGACAATCAGGTATCATGTGCCATCTGATGGCACACAACACTCAAGCACACAACACTAGCTATGAAGCATTCTTCAGATATCAAACCTGATTCCTGTCCAGCCTCTGACTCTAACTACAACTGCACAGGAAACCCAGGAGCTGGGATTGATAGGTCACCTCGTGACTTACCAGTGCAATCCAGTATGTATAAGACTTTACAGAACAAATAACACAAAAGACAAATCACAACATGCCAATGTGGCAGCAGGGGTTGGACTATAGGTTAAAGAAGACATAGGAGATGTAGACCTTGTTTGGAGTGGATTCAAAGAAGCAAACTGTAAAAAATAAAATAAAAACCAATCAACCAATAACAATAAAAACATTTATGTACCATTTTTGGAAATCTGAATACTGATTGGGTATTTGAAGATTTTGAGAAATTACTATCATTTTTTAAAGTGTGTAAAGGTATTGTTGTTGTGTTAAAATAATCCTTATCTTTTAGAAATGACACATTTATGGATGAAGTGCTGTAATATGTTTGGTTTTCTTCAAAATAATCTAATTTTAGGAGAGAAAATGATGATGGTATAAATGAAACAGGAAATGTCTGATTTAAAATTATTGAAGCTGAAGTGATAGGTACATGGCATTCATTGCACCATTCTTTATATTTTTGTACTTGCTTGGAATTTTCCGTTGTAAGCAATGACAAGAGATCAAGGCAGCATTCCTATTGTGAAGCCCAAGGGATTTTTTAGGGAATGTTTCCAGAAGTCCCACATAACTGAGATCCTTTGTCCTGACCCACTGAAATTTGGTGATCTTACCTTTGCATAGTTAGCTAAGAATTTAGGATTAACACACATTCCTAATTGCCTTTTATTTCAACATTTTCTGGTGAGGTATAAAGGAAACATTTGTTTATCAATTTTCAGAGTTTCATTCCAGTTACCGTTTTCTTTTCTAAATCACATAAATATAAAATGCATTCTCATAAACCAACTTTGGTTTTGCTATAATTGACCAGATGGCATAGGCTTCCTCTTTTCAAACATGCAGTAATTTGACAAACATTCATAAATGCTTGCTATGTGTCCTGGACTGACAGATGCTTTAGGGGATGTGGAATAAGTAGAAATGTCAGTCCTTTCCTTGAAGGAACTGGCATAGGTAAAGTACTCTGCACATCACAGTAGAGCTTCAGAGATTGACATGTTTCCCTTTTTGTGTGTCTGTTGTTTGGAAGAGCAAGTTACTTAGTCATGAAACAAAGAGAACAACTTGTGTTTTACTGGGTGTTTTTTGCATGCTAGCACCATTCATAATGTGTTAAATAGGTTTAAAAAAAAAAAGATTGACCATTATGGAATCTTGCAACCTTGACTTTTCCCAAGACCTGACTATTTTACTCATTGTCCCAGTTAAGACTTCCATGGGGACATATTCAGCATCAGTCTAAGGAGAGCCAAGTCTTAAGAATACTTATGGGAATGGTTCTTTCTGATGGACCATTATTGAACCTTTATTCAACAAATGTGTGTGTGCCTAACATGTGCATGGTACTCAAACTACAGTGATACCTTAGAGAAGAAAACACATAAAGTTTTGACCAGTCTGCAGCTTATGGCTGTGGAAAACATAGATATTTATCAAATACCCTTTTCTCACAGACATATACACAATTGCAACCTATAATAAGTGCTTAGAGAAAAAAGTATAGGGTTTTGTTGTTGTTGTTTGTTTTCTTTTCTTTTTTTAGAACATAACAAGGAGACCCAACTTTCTGGCCGAGATCTGAAGGCTGATCATGACTTCACTGAGGGTGGAGTTGTGTGACTGGGACCCTCTGGGGCCAGTGGCAGTGCTGTGGATGGGTATTCAGAGCACTGGAGATGGGAGGTCACTGAAGCACAGAACAAGGGGAGAGTGCCCACTGAGGCCATTTTGGGCCTCATAAAAGGCAAGTCATAGACAAACAAATCTTCTGGAAAATGTAATCCTTAACATAAAGGTAACAACAATTCAGTGAGGCTATTTAATATTCATAGGATGAGGTGATATTGTAGGCTGATGGGCGAATGAGGTTGTTGGAGGCAAAGACTGAGTTTTCAGAAAGCAGCATGCAGTCAGAGGAAGGCTGTGTCGCTCATCTCTTGTTTTTCCTTTGTGTCTGTGACTCACAAGGTGAGGTAACAAACTTCTGCTACCCTCTGATGCCAGCTGTTTACTGTCTGGAGCTGTAGGGGACAGAGGTGACAGAAACATCTAAGTCATCATTCCCCTAATAGCAGACAGGAGATGATGATTTCTGTAAACTATCAAAACACACTTTTAATCCAAATGAAAATAGAAAAAGGAATTTCAGACTGATCTCAAGCATTTGGACAAAAATGAGGTTAAGGAAGGAAAGAATTGAGCAAAAAACTGAGGAAATAAGCACTTATTGTGTGTTTGAATGAAAGAAAGCATAAACACTATGCTAAGTACCTTATATAGAGAGAATGTATATATTACCTATGTGTACATAAAATACATGTTTTGTATGTATATGTTCTGTATGTATTAGTCAACTTTCTGCCACTGTGACAGAATACCTCAGATAAATTATAAGGAGGAAAGATTTATTTTGGCTCACAGTTTCTCAGGTTTCAGTCTCTGGTTGCCTCGTCCTGTTGCTTTGGGTCTGTGGTGATGCAGTACCTCATGGCAGGAGCATGTGGCAGAGGAGACCGATTCACCGTACCTCAAGCATCTGGGAATCAGAGAGAAAGAGAAGGGGTCAGGATCCCAATATCCATATCAAGGGACATACCCCCAATGACCTAACTTCCTTTCACTAAACCCCACCTCTTAAAGGCTCCACCACCTCCCAATAGCATGACAGACTATAGAGTCCACACTTTAACACCTGCACCCCTTTGGGGAACATTCAAGATTCAAACTACAGCAAAAAATGCTTATATGTATGTGTGTATTTGTATATATACATATATGTATTTAGTATACTATATAAATTTATACTATGTGTACTGTATATAGAGTATAAATTTAATATACATACTATAGTTATAAAGTGTAATATATATACTATATCTGCATGGTTTTATATTCATACACTCACATATATCTTCTTTTACTCTTCCAGAGAGATTTGTCAAGTCGTAGTTATCATTGTTACTACTTTTTGTCATCGTTTTACTGATCAGGCAAGGTAAGTAGTTCAGATTAGCACGTTCACTGTGTTGCTATTTTTACTAAAGTGCATAGGAGCAAGGTGTATGTATGTCCTCAGCTGTTCTGTCTTCTTCGTCCACTTGGTGTTAGAGCTCAGCAGAGTTACTGTCCTGCTTTGCTTTCCTGTAGCAGTGCATGTTACCCATATCATGATAAGAGGAGCCATCTGCTCCCCCGTGGAGGCTAGCCAAGAGCTAGTCTTTGTGTTCTCATACACAGGTATTCTCCAAATCCTGCTCTGCAAATCACTTCTGTTTTCTTCCTGGGAGCTCACATGTATGTACTGATTAAACTTCACTTCTTTTTTTTAACATAATAACTTTATATTTTATTTATTTACTTTTATGTGGTGCTGAGGATCAAACCCAGGGCCTCACACATGCTAGGCAAGACTTGAGCACTGAGCCATAATCCCCCAACACCCAAACTCTGCTTCTGAGTCCTTTATCATGGACTTTTTAGTCAGGTTTTTATATCTTTGGAGACTCTATTTACAGGTTGTAAAACCAGCCTAGTTTTTGAACTGAGAGTAAGCAACATATTATTCCCCCAAAATGTCTTTTATTAAAATGTGGCTTTTAACAAACACACTCACACATGTGCTTGCACGCACACACACACCCACATACTAATGAAAGACAGGAAAAAACCCACAGTGCTGACAGACCCATCATGGTCTTATCACATTAGAAGACAGGCACTATTTCTACTAAGTGGCAATCTCTGGGTCTCCCTGGAGATCACCAGAGGCAGAAAAGCCTGGGCAAAAGTCCTGAAGACTTCATGAGCCTTGGAATTAGCAAAGGATGATTGTAGCCTCTTCAGGTGCGGAGCATTCCAGAGAAATAGTATGACTGAGACCCAAGAGCTATAATTTTGGCTTTAACACTTATTGCCTAAGGAGACTGTCTAAGTCACTGAATTCTTTGTGTTTCACTTGCCTCTAGAAGGGGTGGGGGAGATACTGTTCTTACCTTTCTGTGCATCAATTGTCATAATTCTTAAAAGTAAAGACATAATTTTGCAAATAATCGGATTTGTAAGGTCCCCAAGGACCCCAGAGATTTGACAGTAATGAAAAAATGTTTGACCTTTTTGAGCCTCATCTATAAAATACTACTTAACTCAAGTGAGATCATTTATTTAAAACACATAACATGCAATCAAAGTGTAAACACATTGGAACCCAGTAAACATTTTCTTTATAATTGTTAATATTGTAAGTCAGAGCATGATGTAATGATTTTCAAAATGCACAAGAGTTAGAGACAGAAAACCCTGGGTTGAATTTTTAGTTTGTCCCCACTTGACCTTGGTATAATAATAAACCTCACTCTGAAAACATTTTTAAAATGAGGGAAATAGTTCTATTATAAGGAGTAAATTATGCAAAACACCAGATACAATGTCTGATGTCAATGAAGTATATACTTAAAAATAGTGGCTTCAATCTATTTAAATATTCATCTACCCATCCATCACATATTTATATCCTAAAGTGTAGTTTATCATGCTTTCTAATACTTCCTTTTCTGAGATTCAATCACTGGAAATATTGACCCACTGAATTCATGGTACTCCTTTTGGAATATAACATTTTTCCAAAGAGGGATATATGATGAGAATATGCAACGAAAATCCTCATCTCCTGCTTGAAATGCTATCAGGGTAGAAAATTAAGGGCTCTGTGCAGTGTGCTATGAGTGCTTGTTATTAGTAATATATTTGTGGGTAATTATAAACATTTTTCATCTCTGTTTCTTTACACTACTATCTTAGCTCTTTGCTATATAGCTGTATGTTTTATTTTCTTATTTGTGGTAACGACTTGGCCTGGCATCTTTGGAGTTAACTCTATTGTTATTACTGTTACCGACACTACCACTAGGAGGCAAAAACCAAACCAAACCAAAACGAAACAAAACCACCAAAAAACAAAAAACAAAAATCACTTTGGAGTTTTTGGTGTCCTAAATATCTGAAAACAATTTATGAAAATGGACCAAGCCCTATCATAAGCACAAAGTAATGTTAATGTTCTTTCTACCCAATTTAGTTGTCATGGAAAGAAATGTAGAGCGATTTAATCAAAAGGGTTATTATCTAGATAGGTGGAGTCTCCTTCCAATTGCTGTAACACTCTGGTTTTATCTGGAGACTACTTAATATGGATATATATTGCAATAATGTACAATGTACCAGATTTTAAAATTTTTCCACAGAGAGTTTCATATAAGGTCCTGCTATTTTCTTTAAATTTATCAATCTTTACCTGATTTTTACCTACCTAGAATTTAATTTACTCTGCTATATTGTATTTTGGGAAGCTATATTAAATTCCTTTTGGAACAAAAAGCTATCTGTCCTAAAGCTATCTGATTTTCAGATCCTGAAATTCCTATAAACACTTTGCAGAGCTTATCACATTAAAAAACTCTTACATTCAAATGCTGCTACAGTATAAATGTTAAAAGTAAAGGTGCATTAGTTTTGATATTAGTATTGAATTCAACACCAATTTAGCAGAACTATGGAGAATAAAACAACAAAATAAAGCACTATCTAGTAATAATGAAATAACTAGAACATGGGCTTTGACTTCATGAGTATAAAATCCAGGGATAATCACAGTCAACTAAAATTTTTAATAACCCATATCAATTGCATTTTCCAGAATAGGATTGAAAAAAAAAACACTTTTATTGTTAACTCAGCAAAGCATTTTCCCTTTAGGCTATCTAATTCTGAAAGCACACAAAACCAGATGTTAAAATGATATTTGGAAAAATGAGTTTCAAATGACACAATCTCAGGTATAGAAGTAGGGTTTGGTACATTATGTAAATAAATCAATAATTAAAAGGAAAGCCATGAATTAGAAGGATGAATTTTGCTGATTGAAATAAAGCAGACACTGAAGTATAAGGTATGAGCCTAAAAGTAAAATGCACCTCAGCAGATGTGAGTTGTGACCTGAGAATGAACTCATATTTACAGAAAAACAATGACTTATCCTTTCATTTCTTTCTTGTTATCTATTGTTGTACATGGAAGATGAGAGATAAAAAATGCTTAAAATTCAGATTTGCGTTTATTGAATCCCGTTAGTTAATAATGTAATAGCCTCAAACCTCTATTCTGAAACGAATGACTTTCTACTTGCTATTAAGAGCCCTGAGCACCTGTGTTGGGCTTATTCCCCTCTATGTCCCTCACAGGGAATCTACTTGGCGGAAGGAAGTTTTAAAAGAAATGGCAAAACTTCCTGCTCCACAATAAAACAATTAAGTGAGAAGTTCTGAGCAGTTGCCAAGAGCAATCAAGAAAGATGTAGCTTTTTATGCAGAACACTCATCGAATTGCTTTACATCTTAGTCAAAAGAGCAGATTCTCATTATTTATTTAGATTTATCTGACAGTTATTCTCTGAAGAGCTCATTAGAGTAAATTATTCCAATGCCACGTTCATTTACAGACTCATGCTATTTATCGCCATGTTTATTTTCCTGTTTTTGCAGATTTTCCCTACTACATGTCTCTTGAATCCAGTCACATCTGTTCACCTGCACCTCTGCATGTCGTGGCCAGGAACTCAATGCCTTTCCCTTAGATAAGTGGAAATACCTGTGCATACGGCATCCCACCTCCTCTTTGGCCTCTCTACTCCATAGTGCTCTTTGTTTTAACAGCTTTATTGGGATATAATTCCTATACCAAATAATCCAATAGTTTTTATTATATTTGCATTATACAGTCATCCATAACCACTATCTAACTTTAAAACATATTTTTATTGTTCCTCAAAGACATTTTCGATAAACTTCAATTTACCTCTTCTGTGTGTGTGTGTGTGTGTGTGTGTGTGTGTGTGTGTGTGAGATTTGTGTTTTGGTGTTGTATCTAAGAATCTTTCCCTAACCCAAGCTTCTGAAGACTACTTTAAATATTAAAAATTCATGTAATGTAATATTCATCTTTTTAAACTTTTGCCAAGTGTGTGTGTGTGTGTGTGTGTGTTTAGCATATTCACAATATTATGCAGCTCTCATTGCTATCTGTGTCCAGAACATTCCCATCAGTCCAAAAAAGAAGTCCATCTTGTTGACTCAGTCTCACTCAACTCTCTCCTTCCAACCACTGGCAGCCATAGCTCTCCTCTGACTGCCTGTCCCGACGTTTCACATACAAAGGATCCTGGAATATATGTGACCTTTGGTGTCTGACTACTTTCACTGCCCACAGCATTTTGAAGTCTCATTCATTTTGTTGTGTGTACTTTACTCCTTCTTATGACTGAATATTAATCTAAGGTTGACTAGAGTTTGTTTAGTCATGTTTTAGCCATCTTTTTTGTTGCTGTGACTAAAGGACCCACACAGAGCAATTGTGGAGGAGGAAAAGTTTAAGGACTCACGGTTTCAGAGATCTCACTCCAAAGACAGCAGGCTCCATTCCTTGGGGCTGGAGGTGAGGCTGAACATCATTGTGTAAGAGTGTGGTGTAAGTAAGCAGCTCACATGATGATCCGGAAGCAGAGAGAGAAACTCCACTTGCCAGATACAAATATATACCTCAAGACTGCCCCCAATGCTCCACCTCCTCCAGCCACACCCCACCTGCCTTCAATTACCACTCAATGAAGTCCATCAGGTGATTAGTTCACAGATTGGGTTAAGGGTCTCAATCATCTCTTCTCTGAACCTTCTTGCATTGTCTCACAAGTGAACTTTTGGGGAACACCTCACATCCAAACCATAACAAATCCATTTATCAGCTGACAATATTTGGATTATTTCCAATTTTGGCAACTGTGAATACTGCTGCTAATGTACATTCTTCTACACATGTTTTTTTTTTTTTTGTTTTCTTGGACATACATACACCTAGGAGTGGAATTGCTAGATTGTACAGGAACTCAGTGCTTAAGTTTGGTGGAACTACTAAGTAGTTTTCCACAGTGGTTGCAACATTTTGTATTTTCACCAGTAATATTGCAAAGTTTCAGTTTCTCTACATCCTCACCAGCACTTCTGTTTATCCTTTCCTCCTTTCCTTCCTTCTTCCCTTCCTTTCCTTCCCCTTTTTCTTTTCTTTCTTTATTATAGTTAATCTAGTGAGTGTGAAGTGGTTTTGATTGTATTTTCCTAATACATAATGATATTGAGTGTCTTTTCATCTGCTTATTGTATATATTTGTATATCTTCTTTGGAGAAATTCTATTCAAATTCTTTGCCCATTTTGAATTGGATTGTCTTTATTATTGAGTTATAATAGTTCTTTCTATATCTTGAATACCAGGCTGTTGTCAGATATATGATTTTCTTCTACCACACATCTATTCACTTTCCTAATAGTGTCTTTTGACCTAAAAAAATAAAAATAAAAAAGTTTTTTACCTTGACAAAATCTAATTTAACATTTTTGAATTCTGTTTCTTAGGCTTTGGGTCTTATGCTTAAGAAACTATTTCCTAATTCAGGGACTCAAAGATTTGTAATATGTTTCCTTCTGTAAGTTTTATTTTATTAATTAATCCATTTTGAATTAATTATTTGTATATGGTGTGAGGGTAGGGCATCTAACTTCCTTCTGTTTTACTTGGATTATCCAATGATCTCATCAGCATATTTTTTCTGCCATTGAATGATCTTGACACCTTTTCAAAAAATCAATTGACTCTAAATGTAAGAGTTTAACTCCAGATTTTCAATTCTATTTTACTTATCTATCTCTCTATCCTCATGCCAGTACCATGCTGTCTTGATTAGCTTTGAAATTGAGGAGTATGATTGCTTCAAATTTTTCAAGATTATTTTGACTATGATATTTATATATAAATTTTATAATGAGATTGTCAGTTTCCTCAAAAAAGCCAGCTGGAATTTTAAAAAGGATTGTATTGAATTGGTAGATCAATTTTGGGAGTATTGGCATCTTAACATTAAGTCTCTGAAGCATGAATGTTAGATATTTTCCCATTGATTTAGGTTTTTTTCTAATTTCTTTCAAAGATGTTTTATAGATCTATAGTTTTGTTGTTTTCAATGGTGTTTTGTACTGCAAAAAATCTTGTTTCCTTTCTGATATTACTCCTAAGCATTTTTTCTTTTTGATACCATTGTAGGCAGAGTTACTGTCTTAATTAATTTTCTGGTTGTTCATTGCTCTTGTATAGAAAAAAACACCACTGAGTTTTGTAGGTTGAACTTACTTTATTCATTTATTAGTGGATTCCTTAGAATTTACAAGATAAAAGATCATGTGATTTGAAACTAGAGATGCTTTTATCTCTCTTTTGTAATCTGTATGTCTCATTTATTTTTATTATCTGACTGGTTGACTAGAACCTCAGCACAATGTTTAAAAGAAGAACCACTGCCAGGTGTGGTGGTTATGCCTGTAATCCCAAGGGCTCAGGAACTTGAGGCAAGAGAATTACAGATTTGAGGCTAGCCTCTGCAACTTGGTGAGGCCCTATACAACTTAGCAATACCCTGACTCAAAATAAAACATAAAAAAGGGCTAAGGGAGTAACTCAGTGGGTAGGCACCCTTGGATTCAATCCCTGGTAACAAAAAAACAAAAAACAAAACAAAACAAAAATTCCCAAAACGAAACAAACAAAAAACCCAAAATAAAACAAAACAAACAAATGCCAAGAGTAATCATTTTTGTCTTCTGCCTAACTGTAGAGGGAAAGCTTTCAACTTTTTACATTTAAGTGTAATTTTAGCTGTGCAATTTATTTTGTAGATGTCTATTATCAAATAGAGGAAATTCCTTGCTATTCTAGTTTGTTGAGTGTTTATTGTTTGTAAAAGGATGTTGAATATTGTCAGATGCTTTTTGCTGGTGTCTGTGGAGATTGTCATGCAGTTCTTGTTCTTTTCCTTCTCTTTTCTTCAGATTATACACTATTGACTGATCTATCTTTATATTTATGAATTCTTTCTTTTCCCAGCTCAAATCTACTATTGAACTTCTAGAATAAATTCTAATTTCAGTTATTCTACTTTTCAACTCCAGAATTTCCATTTGGCACTTTCTATTAATTTCTCTATTTCATGAGGCATTGTCACCATGTCTTCCATAAATTTATCTCTTTAACAAGTTTTCAGCTGGCACAATGGTGCACGCCTATAATCCTAGGGCCTTGGGAGGCTGTGGCAGGAGGATCTTGAGTTCAAAGCCAGTCTCAGCAAAAGCGAGGCACTGAGCAACTCAGTGAGACCCTGTCTCTAAATAAAATACAAAATAGGGCTGGGGATGTGACTGGGTGGTTGAATCCCCCAAGTTTAATCCCTGGTAACCTACCTCCACAGAAAACAAAACAAAACAAAAACCCAAGTTTATTTAGTTCTTTGGTATTTGTAGTAGCTACATCGAAGTCCTTTTCTGTTATGTTCAGCATCTGGACCCTCAGAGTTTCTGTTGGGTGTTCTTCTTCCTGTTTATGGACGTTCTCCTACTTATTTTAATGTTGCAACTTTTTTTTTCTTTTGCTAAAACTAGTCATTTTGATAATGTATACATTGTATTCTGAAAGTGATATAGCAACTATGGCTTTCTCTCCCTCATCCCCTTGAGGATTCTTATTTACTTGCTTGCTTGTTTATTTATTTAGTGACAGTTGGGTAAGTTCAGTAAAGCCTATTTTCCCCTTGTAGTGTGTATGCTCTGATACTGATTCTTAGTTATTATAGCACTGGTCATGTGCATTTTCCATGACCTCCCTTCCAAGTTATGATATGTGGTTTTAACCAGCTATCTTTGTCCATTTTCCCCAACACTCAGTTAATCTTCAGAATGACATAACACCTAGCTGTTAGCCTCCACTAATTGCTAGTTTATTGTTATTTTTAAAATATCAATTGCTCACAGTCCTATGCAATTAAAGTGGGGTCCCCTTGCTGGTCTAGTTTTTGTGGCTTGCTCTCCCCTAAAGGTCTCTTGGTTGTTAACTTATTCCCTGGTTATTTCTCTATTCAACTTCTAGCTGCTCTCCTGGTTTTCTTATTGTTATCAAGGAGTCTTCTCTTAATTGTTTAATGATAAGAATTCTGCTTTCATCAGTGCCTGGGCTTGAAATCTCCCAAGCTCTATTGCAAATAGATGTCTTTTCCCTGATTCTTCTATTTAAACTATCATGACTTACCATTCCCTATATTTTTCTTTATTGTGCTAGCCTTTATCTGACAACAAACACTACTCCCTATCAAAAAGAAAAGAGGAGGGCTGGGAATATAGCTCAGTTGGTAGAGTGTTTGCCTCACATGGTATAAGAGGAGATTCACAGAGTTTAGTCTTGGTATTAACATGACTATTTCAGAAACTTTCCTAAGTCTATGATTAAATAACAGCATCAATAAAAATGAAAAGTAGAGTGGGATGAGAGGATATAATGCCCCAACTGAAGGTGAACTCAATAATTATGAGGATCATTCTAAAAACAAGAACATAGCAGATAGTAATTTAATGCTTACATTGAACTGAGCCATGTGCTGTATTTGGATTCATTATTTCATAAAGTAATGCTTTGAGGTAGGTACAGTTGTGCCATGCCCACATGGAATTGTTTTCTTCTTTCTTGTACTGGCTATTGAACCCAGAACTTTGTGCATTCCAGGTAAATTGCTTTACCATTGATCTACATCTCCAGTCCTTTTTAGTTTTTATTTAGAAACAGGGTATTTCTAAGTGCCCCAGGCTGGACTTAAGTAGATGGGATTATAGGAATGCACCACCACAACCAGTTCAAAGGGAATTGTTTCCAGGGCCCCTGTGGAGACCAAAATCTGTGGATGCTGGAGTAGTATTTGTATATAATCTAGATACACACTCCTGCACACTTTAAATCATATCTAGATTATTTAATGTATACAATGTATATGTTATATAAGTAGTTGTTATACTATATTATTTAGGTCTAGGGGTAAATCATTTAAAAATAGATAAAAATAGTGACAAAAAATCTGTGCATTAAAAAATGAGTTTTGATATGTGTTTGGTTGAATTTGCAGATGTACAGGACATAACTGTGGGGGTTCATCTGTATCAATTTGTGGCTGCTAGAGTGAGTACAGAAAGGTTAAGCAAGTAAACTCAGGGAAGCAACAAAACCAGCAAAAGGTAAAATTGGGCATCTAGATGGGGAAGTTAGCCTACACTATCAAGTAAGCTATGATATTATGCCCAAACATACCTGATATTAGGAGAGAAAGAAATGATTAAAAATTAAGAAATTAAAATCAGCATCCTCACAGATACCCAACAGCTGTGGGTAAAACTGATACCATGTCAATATATTATTTCTCAAATTATTTCAGCCTATACCCTTATCTCTTGGAATATACACTGAACCCCCTATGGAGTCCACTTTCTGAAGATCCCTATGAATATTCTGAGGGAAACTCATGAGGGATCTCATTTGTGTTTACAATAACTACAAGGGTGGACTAAATAATGCTCCTTTTCTTTTATTTATTTTTCTTCTTGCCTGTCTGTGCAAAGATCCACTGTGCCCCCACCTCCTCTTGCTGGACCTCAAGGTTTCCATGGGTATCCTGGCACTGCTGTGGGGTCCCTGTCATCAATACATTACTAGATGGGGCCAGAGTCACAATGGTTACTGAGTCCTGAGCACAAATGGAAACCATGCCCATGACACTCACTCTACTATACTTTAGCTACCACCTGGGAAGCCAATACACTGCTCTTACCCAAGTCTGAGAATACCTTGCAAAATGATTTTTCACCCTCTATAGGATTTAGGACTAGGCCCATGGACTCAACTTTGAGAAGATACTTGGAGATACATTCCATTGGTCCATCCTAGGTCTTTAGGTACACAAGTATTCCTGCACATACGGTCTTCATCTTTCCTCCCAACCAGGCAAAAGCCCTAGCCAAGTTGATTTATATAAGCTGATTCCTTTTAACAAAAGCACTGTGTGCTAATCATGTTCAGACTCTGTTGAATTCCAGCATTAGTGCAACTTCAGCTTAAACCAGTTGCTACTATTTGTCTCCCAAGCTGATGTTTCTGATGCTACATTCTATTTTTAAATCTAGTTAATACAGAAAACTTGTGTATTAAGTTCGATGAACACTAGGGAAGCGATAAGAAAAAGCAAAGAACAAAACTGAGACATATTGCTTGCCCTCTCCAGGGCTCCAGAACTCATTGCTGGAGACAAGTGTCCCCAATTATGGAATGTACACATTATCTCTTGGGGGATATCTCAGGCTGGAGGAAGGGGATTATATTAGTATGTAATTTCTTTCTTTCTTTCTTTCTTTTGCTTTGTGTTGGAAGAGAATGGGGTCTTATCTCTAAAGAATAGAAACATTTGTTTGATCTGATGGTGGAGTGTGGTGAAAACAGTGTAAGCACTGAAGTCAGATACACTTGGTTTAGAATCCTAGCTCTTTCACTTCACCTGAATCCAGCAAACATGCACTGTCTACTGTATAAGCCACTCTTAGGCAGCAATGGTAGAGATGAACAGACCATTATCCTATAAAATAGAATTTAAGTCTAGGTGGGGTAAATCATTTAAAAATAGATAAAAATAGTTAACAGGCAGTAGATAAGGTATAGTACAGAGTTTCAAATCTAATTATTTGAAATTAGATTAAGTTAATTAAAAATACTTGTGCCTCAATTGAAATTCTTTATCTATAAAATTAAGGACAATAATATTTTAAAAGATCATTTCAAGTTTGGAAAAATATGAAAAAATATCTATAGAGAAAGAGAGAATGAGAGAGACTACAAAGAGGGGGGAGCAAAAGAGAAGGCAAATCCATATGTTTTTACCAAGAGCTTTCTTCTGTTAACAAGATTAAGTAATCTCTTGACATTTCTACTTTAAGTTGGAGGATGCAGCGCTTTTATCTATCTCCTCTTCTGTCCAAAATTTCTTGACAGATCTGAAAAATGTATTTTAAAAGAAATCAATCCTAACAGTGATGAGAAAATATGAAATGCTGCAATCATTGGAGCAGAAATCCTGAGGCATTGCAATTCTGAAGGAATCAGAGCTAAAATAATATAACACAAAATACAGGCTGGGGGAAACATCTCATGTGGGAAACTTTTTTCCCTAAAGAGCTCTAGAGAAATTTGAAATTCAGTCAACAAATTCAAACAAACAACCATCAGGGTAATTAGTTAAAGACCTTCCTTGAAAACAGCTGAGGTAGGTGGTCCTTCTGCTTGCCCACTTTCCACTGTGCAACAGGGGGAGCTCTGGGGAGAGTGGACTGCACTGAAAAGTAGGGTAGAGGTGGAGACTAGTCTGCACCTTGAGCGACAGACGGAAATTAAATGGAAGAGGAGCAAAGGACACCAGCCAGCCTCTGTCCCCAGATGAGATCCATGGCATGAGTTTCTGCAGAGAAAGTTCTGAAACAGAGACTCCCACAGAAGAATTTGATAATTAGGAAGAATGGAGACTCTCTTCTGTATGCATGTGGCTGCCTGCACTCTTTGCCCAGTCTTATATCTGAACTCTCTTCTCAAGAGACACCATCTGTCCATTGTCAAGACTTCCGATCACAAGCAGGTAAAATGGAATTCTCTTTTGAATTAAAAAAAATAGATTTTTGACCAATGTTATTTCAAATCTAAAACCATCAACCTAAAATCAGAAAGTAGATTTCTAAATCTTCACAATTTTTAAGTGTGAAATAGGGATGCCAATATTACAGAAACACAAGAGTTATGTGAGGAAGCATGTTAATGGGGGAACAACAGAAAATAGTAACAGAAGAGGACTCACAACTCAGAAAATGAGACAACAATCTTAGAAATTTATGAGAAAATAATAGATAAATCATGAAGTTGACTTGACTAAAGATGAATTCATAGTTCTGAGCAATAGGAGAATTTCTTCTCAGAATTCACTGTAGAAGAAAAAGTAGGCTGAAGTTGTTTGTAGAGGTTGCTCCCTGAATTTGTCAGGTTTCTACTTTTGTTACAAACTACCTGACATAAACAGTGTATTAGTTAGCTTTTTATCACTGTGACTAAAATACCTGCATAGAACCCTTAGAGGAGGAAAAGTTTATTCAGGCTCACAGTTTCAAAGGTTCAGTCAGTGGTTGAACAACTCATTGCTCTGGGTCTGAGGTGAGGCAGAACATCATGGCAGAAGGGCATGACAGAGGAAAACTGCTCAGACCATGACAGCTAGGAAGCAGAGAGAAAGAGAGAGAGGGAGGAGGGAGAGAGAGAGAGAGAGAGAGAGAGAGCGAGAGAGAGAAAGAGAGAGAGAGAGAGGGAGGAGAGTGAGAGTAAACAAGAGAGGGAGATATCAAAGCACTGGGGACAAAATATAAACTCTAAAGTCCCCAGTGATCTACTTCCTCCAGTCATGCCCCACCTGCTTACAGTTAGCCCACAGTTAGTCCACTGAAGTCAGTAACATATCAAAGGGATTAATCCAAATTAGGTTATAACTCTCATAATCTAATCTTTTCACCTCCTGCATTAACACAGGAGTTTTTTGGGGGGACTCCTCACATCCAAACCATAAGATTCTCTTGAAACCCCAAATTTCTTATCCATATCACAATGCAAAATGCATTCAATTACTCTCCAAGACTTCCAATAGTCTTAATAGTTCCAGCATTGCCCCAAATTCTAAGTCCAAATTCACCTCTGAGACTTAAAGCAAGCTCTTGGTTGTGAGCCCCTATAAAAATCAAAAGCAAGTTACATACAATGTATAACAGCACAGAGTAAACATTTCCATTCCCAAGGGGAGAAACAGGGATGAAGATAGAAGGGATGGGACCAAAGCAAGACTAACACCCAGTTGATTAGACATTTCTTGTAGCTCCCTCTCCAATTCTGGGGCACAAGGTGGTGCCCCAAAGAACATGGGTAGCTCTGCCCCTATGGCATTGCTGTGTACAACCCACATGGCCTTTCTGTTAGGTTGGCTCTGTCCTCAGCCAGCAACTTTCCTTGGCAGATATTCCATGTCCCTGGCATACGTTCAGTCCTTGGTTCCTCAACTTCATTGTTATGGGCCTAAGGTGAGGCAGAACATAGTAGCAGAAGGATGTAGTGAAGGAAAGTTGCTCAGATCATGACAGCTGGCAGTCAAAGAGAGAGAGATCAAGGCACCAAAGACAAAATATAAACCCTAAATTTATGACCCCAGTGACCTATTTTCTCCAACCTGCTGACTGTTACCACCCAGTTAGTCAATTGAAATTAGTAATACATCAAATGGATTAACCCACTGATTAAGTTACTGAGCTCTTAATCTAATCATTTACTTCATTAAAACAGGAGCTTTTGGGGGACATGTCATATCTAAACCATAATAATCTGTTTATAAGAAGAGATTTATTTTGGCTCATAGAGAAACTTTAGTTACTTGGCCTCATTGTCTGTGGGATGGTAGTGAGTCAGAACATGGTAGGAGCATGTGAGAGAGGAATTGGCTCATCTCATGGTAACTGGGAAACAGAGAGAGGGAGGAAGATGAGGGTCAGGATCCCAAAATTCTCTTCAAGGCCTGCCCCTAATGACCTAATTTCCTTCCCTGAGGCTAAAGATTCTATTACTTCCCAGTAGTGCCTTGGACTAGAGACCAAACATTTACCATAGGACTCTTTAGGAAACTTACTCAAACCAGAGTAACCCTTAAACTTTTGCAAAAAAAAAAATTGTCTGGGGCATTGATACTATCTGCAAAACTAGTGTGTGCTACATATTTAGGAAACTAGTACCAAGAAACAAGGGGAAACTCCAGTCAAGATGGGTTTTAGGTATTGATATAGATGGCATAATTTTGTATTTCATAGGAATTCATTTTATTTCATGTTATTTCTTCTCCATCCTAAGGTTTCATGGCTGACCAAAGAAATGAGGATATAGATGTATTTGCCACTGTGAATGGGCCATCAGCCTCCACTATCTGCTGCTCACCATTCTTTTCTAAGATCAGTTAGGCAATTTATGAGCTGGATGTGAAAGGCCTCCTGTGGTGGGTTATTTCTAAATGTCACCTGGTAGATGGTCTAAAATTCATATAATCTGGGACTCAGAATATCTTTCCTGTACTTAGTACCAATTGAGGAGGAGACGGTACTCTCAAAATACTTGCTCTGCTGGGGGTAATGTTAGATATAAAATGCAGATGTTGTGTTTTATCAGGGAAACTGTTAATTTTATGACAGCAACTCTGAACTGTTTATAAGATGAAAAATCCATAGAGGAGTTTGCATTGGTTTTACACTCCAGTTTGATGCTTTGGCAGATGTTATGGGATTGTTTCTGTAAGATCATTAAAACAGGGCTGGGTAGGAGTATGTGTCCCTAGGGAGCCACCTGCCAAACCAGCTGTGTTAGTGGCTTGTTTAGACTTGTCCCTAAGATGGGTCTTGTGCGAAAAATCTTTCTCTGATGTGACTAATTTGTGCTTTTCTCCTAGACCTTGATAATGTGGATAAAAGAGATTGCTCCTATGAAAAAGTACACTAAAGGGACTGTGACACAGATATTTTTGAAAGAGATATACTGTTTTAGGGCAAGTTAACGGCACCTGTATGTTCAAATTCAAAAACACTAAGTTGGATTTGGATTTTCTGAAGATAGAACTCATATTGTCATGATTGGAAAATGTTCGAGTTTTATTTTCAGAAATGGTAAAGATGATCTGAAGATGAATGTTGCTCTGGTTTTCCACTCATAGAAAACTGTAGCAATTAAACATGTAAAAGGAAATTGTGTGGCTCTGGTGTGCACTCATGCCACTACCATCAATTGGATCAGCCAGATCGTGGGGACCTCTGAGCCTGCACTCAAATCAGCTGGAGTGAGCACTCACCATCACACACTCTGCAGTGAGTAAATTTTACTATGATGGCTTTCAGTTTGTTAGTGCCTCCTCGGTCCTGGGAATTTTGGCTGTCAGGACATTAGTGATGGAAATCATGGACAGTTTTGAAAAGTGGTATCACATTATATTTGCCATCTCTGTGATCATGTGAACAAGCTAAGCCTGGCCTCCCCGACTATGACCAATCACTAGAATAAACATTCCAGTCATCCTCACAATCCCAGTTAATCCAGCAGAGCCCCTGAAACGACCCTCATGCCAACCATGTGCGTGTCAATGAGGCCATTCATGACCATCCCATCCCAGCTGAGCCTCCAGCTCACTATAGTAACGAGCCAAGCTAGACCAAACCAGCTGACTCATCAAAAGGACCAAACTAAACCTGATAAATAGTGTTTGTTGTTTAGAGCCACTGAGTTTTACCAAGTTCATTATGCGGTAAACGGGTAACTGACAGAACAAAACAAGAAGAAATTCAGATTCTAAGAAACATTCATATTTGGTTGCTAGAAGGAGATAGACCTCTCCCTTTGGGTCTTCTGCACCAACTATATATTTTCAAGAAAAAGTCATGCTAAATATTGCAGTTATCATCAGCAAAAATCTATAAACTGTACCTCTTTTCTACTTCTCTGTTTATTACGTGGACCTGATGGGTCTTGCTGAACTTCTGTACCCAGCCAATGCTATGTACTTGGTAGACAGTGAAGACATGAAGATGCTTAGCTTATTCAGGGGATGAGAATGTACACAGGAAAATCTGGTTTTTGAAGTAGTTGCTAATAGAACTTGTGTGGGGTTCTGTGGATAATGATGGCATTAGTAGGTATTATTATGAAAATCTTAACTGTATGCATTATGATATTGATTTCAGGTCTCTGGGTGTAGATGGGGAACCCTGGAACTGAACCAACGGATGACTTCCATGTAGGCTGCAGGACTACACCAAAAGGAGCAGGTGGTCTCAGGAAATTATAAAGAATGAAGTCAAGACTGCATTTTTTGCCTTTGGAATATCTGCTGAGCTGCCCTATCTCCTATCTTCAGAATATGACTTTCTGCTTTAAATGGGCAACTGAGAGCAGAAATCTGGTTTGCCAGAGCTTTCGATGACAGTGTCAAAATGCTCAGCTACAGTGGTTTGGACACTATCATAAAAGTCACCCATAAAAGAAACATGTTATTTCATGGATAATATTTCACTGCCAGATACTTGGAACTCTTCAAACATTGGGCAACATTTTAGGCATTTTCTCTGTGCACTGTTGACTGAGAGATGGACCGATAAGGTGGTTGGTCATCTGTGAAAATGCACACTAAAAAATTGTTACAATTGGTAGCAGTAGAATTACCAATTATATTTTTTTTAACTCTGTTATTGATTTTATCATCTCTCCTCCAAATGCATATTGATGGTGCCACATCTTAATTTTGTGAATAAAATTTTATAGGAGCACAGCCACACTCATATGTTCATGCATTGCCTATGACTACTTTGATCCTTCAATGGCAGAGTGGAGTAGTTGCAATAGAAACTGGCAGGTCATGCAAAGCCTCAAGTATTTATTATTCAGTTCCTAACAGAAAAGTGTTTACGACCCCTTCTCTATACTCACCATGAGCACAACCCATGCCATTTTCCATTATCTCCCTGTATTACTAGTTCATTTTTTGTTTCTATAACAAAATGCCCAAGATAGGCTCTCTTATTAAAAATATGGACTTATTTTAGCTCATAGTTTTGGAGGCTAAAAACTCAGAGGCACAGGCTCTGGCCAGTGTCCCTTTTAGCTGCATCACATCTTGGTGGGAGTATGTGTGTATCTCTGTCTGGTCTCTCTTCCTTTCTTTATAAAGCCATTATGATTCAATCATGGGGATTCCACCCTAATGACCTAATGTAATATAACAACTTTCCAGAGGTCCCACTTCTAGGCATCATGGTTAGATTAAATTTCCATCCTCTTTGTACAATTAAGTTGTGACTTTAGGGATTAAACTCCTGAGTGAGTTCAGGGGGGACAAACTATATTCCAACATGGCTCACCCTGATGTGATCCCCAGCATTTGCCCCCATGACCCATGTTTTTACCCTTGTTCTTTTTCTTTCCTATTCCTCCCATTTCTTTCTCTTTTTCTCTATTTTTTCCTTTTAAAGAGGATAGATAGAATGTTTACACAACTTTTATTTTTTTAAACAAAACTTTGTTTTGTTTAAAAGTAAGCTATACTTTTATCTTCAAGATACTTGGTTTGTAACAGGGTGATCTTTCACTTTCCCAGTGCTACTGTTTTAGGCATTTTGATTTAGAAGCATGTTGCTTGGTGATTTAAGTTCTGTCTGCTCTAGTTGATATCACTAAGTATGTTTCCTTAAGATACAAGATGGGAAGTTGTGTTCTGATAAGATTTTTGTAAATATTTCTTACCCTTAAGGTTGTTGCTTAGCTGTGCTCAACTCTTTAGCAAATGCAGACCAAGTCTCTGTTGCCACAGATGGAAGCTTAGTGTCTCTGTGTTGGACCCTTTTCTAACTGTAAAGTAACCTCTGTACTTCCTTCATTTTGTTTAGAATCAGTTCTGTACTTTTTTATATGGCTGATTCATGCTGGGTGAAGTAGAAGCTGATTCCCCTTTCAATTCCTTCCTCTCGCCCTCTTCCTCCATCCCTCCCTCTTCCTGCTTCTTTCTCTCTCTTTGTTCTAACTCTAATAGAAAGTTTTGTTAAAGCACAATTTCATAACATTAACATTACATATTTCCAAAATAATTTTTATAAACACTTCAGTATTTGCCATTCCTTTTGTGCTCATATTCATGTGATAGGGTAGACTCCATTTTCTTCAGGAGGTATATTCAGTTTTTCCTTAAATTCAGCTTTCTGCCCCCTCCCTCCCTGACGGCTCAGGGACTGGAAGAGAAATTAAGTTGGGCAGAAACTCTACAGGGATGTGATAAATGTCCCTTGTGCCCAGTGAGCACCTTGCAGTTTTAAGAGGACCCTATTACCACCTTTGGTTGTTCTTGCCTTGATTTCAAAATCTGAATCCATTGTGAAACTTGGGAGATGTTTCCCTTTGGAGTGTTAGGGACAGTCTTAAGGGCTGTAAGAACTAGATCAATTGATAGGTCTGTCAGTATGTTTTTCCTGTGTCTTGGGATGTTTGCAGAAGTAACTTCGAAGGTTCAGGTTTTTTATCAGTTGCAAGACAAGCAGCTGTCTCATGGGTCCAGGAGAGGGTGGGGCAGTTCTCTGGAGAAGACATTCAGGCCCAAGAGGGAGGTGCAAATAAGTCTATTTGCAGTTACTGGCAGCCTGTATACATGGAACTGGGTTTAGTCCACCCTAGGGGTTGGAATGGTGGCCGTCAAAGACACGTTTACCCAGAGCCTTAGAATTTAACCTTATTTGAAATAAGAGTATTTTCGGATGTATTTAAGGTAAGATGGAGATGAGATTATCTTGGATTACTTGGCTCTCAAGAAGAAGAAGCACAGAGAAGGTTAGGTACAGACAGAGGTGGAGATTCGCATGAAGCCCCCACAAGCCAGAGCATTCCTGGATCCCCCAATGCTGAAAGAGGCAAGGAGGGATTTACCCCCAGAGCATTCAGAGGGTGATGGTTCTGCTGACACCACTATCTTAGACTTCTGGCCTCTAGAAATGTGACAGGATGTCTTCTGTTCTTGTAAGCCATCCAGTTAGTGGCAATTTGCAATGTAAGCTTCAGAAATAAGTACAGCTATGGATAGGTACTCTTGGAGACTGTGGTGACATCATATAAGGGTTACAGAAGGAAAAGTGCCTGGGACAGGGACATCTGTGGGTCAGTGTTATCCCTAATTGGTCCCAAGGGTTTTGAAGGAGAGTCATGTGTTTTTCTTCTCATTAACAGAGCAGTTTCCCTTGCCCTGAAAAAATACTTTTTTTAAAAAAAATTCATTTTTATTGTAAACAAATGGGATACATCTTGTTTCTCTATTTGTACATGAAGTAGAAGCATACCATTTGTGTAACCATGCGTTTACCTAGGGTAATTGTTTTTGATTCATTCTGTTATTCTTTTCTCCCCCCCACCCCTCCTACCCCTCTAATCCTCTATAAGTCCCTCCTTCCTCCATTCTTGCCCCCTTCCCACCCCCTATATATGTCATCATCTGCTTATCAGTGAGATCATTCAGACTTTAGTTTTTTGAGATTGGCTTATCTCGCTTAGCATGATATTCTCCAACTGCATCCATTTGCCTGGGAATGCCATAATTTTATTATTCTTTATGGCTGAGTAATATTCCATGGTATATATATACCGCAGTTTCTTTATCCATTCATCAATTGAGGGGCATCTAGGTTGGTTCCACAATCTGGCTATTGTGAATTGAGCAGCTATGAACATTGTTGTGGCTGTGTCTCTGTACTGTGCTGATTTTAAGTCCTTTGGGTATAGGCCAAGGAGTGGGATAGCTGGGTCAAATGGTGATTCCATTCAAAGTTTTCTAAGGAATCCCATACTGCTTTCCAGAGTGGCTGCACTAATTTGCAGCCCCACCAGCAATGTATGAGTGTAACTTTTTCCCCACATCCTCTCCAACACCTATTGCTGCTTGAATTTTTGATAATCACCATTCTAATTGGGGTGAGATGGAATCTTAGGGTTGCATATGGATTTCCAGTTTTCCCAACACCATTTGTTGAAGAGGCTATCTTTACTCCATTGCATATTTTTGGCACCTTTGTCTAGTATGAGAAAATTGTATTTATTTGGGTTTGTGTCCGTGTCTTCTATTCTGTACCATTGAACTACCTGTCTATTTTAGTGCCAATACCATGCCGTTTATGTTACTATTGCTTTGTAGTAGAGTTGAAGATCTGGTATTGTGATACCCCCTGCTTCACTCTTCCTGCTTAGGATTGCTTTAGCTATTCTGGGTTTCTTATTCTTCCAGATGAATTTCATAATTGCTTGCTCTATTTCTGTAAGGTACATCATTGGGATTTTAATTGGAATTGCATTGAATCTGTATAGCACTTTTGGTAGTATGACCATTTTGACAATATTAATTCTGCCTATCCAAGAACATGGGAGTTCTTTCCATCTTCTAAGATTTTCTTTAATTTCTTTCTTTAGTGTTCTGTAGTTCTCTTTGTAGAGGTCTTTCACCTCTTTTGTGAGATTGATTCCCAGTATTTTATTTTTTTTGAAGCTATTGTGAATGGGGTAGTTTTCCTAACTTCTCTTTCTGAAGATTCATCACTTATGTATAAAAATGCATTGGATTTATGAGCATTAATCTTATATCCTACTACTTTACTGAATTCACTTATGAGTTCTAAAAGTTTTCTGGTGGAATTTTCTGGTTCCTCTAAATATATAATCATATCATCAGCAAATAGGGATAGTTTGAGTTCTTCTTTTCCTGTTAATATCCCTTTAATTTCGTTGGTCTGTCTATTCGCTCTGGCTAGAGTTTCGAGGACAATGTTGAATAGAAGTGGTGAAAGAGGGCATCCCTGCCTTGTTCCAATTTTTAGGGGAAATGCTTTCAGTTTTTCACCATTTAGAATGATATTAGCCATGGGCTTAGCATAGATGGCCTTTACAATGTTAAGGAATGTTCCCACTATCCCAATTTTTTCTAGTGTTTTGAGCATGAAGGGGTGCTGTATTTTATCAAATGCTTTTTCTACATCTATTGAAATAATCATGTGATTCTTGACTTTAAGTCTATTGATATGGTGAATGACATTTATTGATTTCCGGATGTTGAACCAACCTTGCATCCCTGGGATAAAACCCACTTGATCGTGATGCACTATCTTTTTAATATATTTTCGTATGCGATTTGCCAGTATTTGTTGAGAATTTTTGCATCAATGTTCATTAAGGAAATTGATCTGAAATTTTCTTTCCTTGATGTGTCTCTGTCTGGTTTAGGTATCAGAGTGATATTGACTTCATAGAATGAGTTTGGAAGGGTTCCCTCCTCTTCTATTTTATGGAATACTTTGAGAAGTATTGGAATGAGCTCTTCTTTAAAGGTTTTGTAGAACTCGGCTGAGAACCCCCATCTGGTCCCGGACTTTTCTTTGTTGGTAGGCTTCTGATGACTTCTTCTATTTCATTACTTGAAATTGATCTATTTAAATTGCGTATGTCCTCCTCATTCAGTTTAGGAAATTCATATGTCTCTAGAAACCTGTTGATGTCTTCAAGATTTTCTATTTTGTTGGAGTATAGATTTTCAAAATAGCCACTAATTATGTTTTGTATTTCAATCATGTCTGTTGTGATATTTCCTTGTTCATTCCAAATTTTAGTAATTTGGGTTTTCTGTCTTCCTCTCTTAGTGTGGCTAAGGGTTTATCAATTTTGTTTATTTTTTCAAAGAACCAACTATTTATTTTGTCAAGTTTTTTGATTGTTTCTTTGGTTTCAATGTCATTGATTTCAACTCTGAATTTAACTATTTCCTGTCTTCTACTACTTTTGGTGTTGCGCTGTTCTTCTTTTTCTAGGGCTTTGAGCCGTAGTGTTAGGTCATTTATTTGTTGATTTTTTCTTCTTTTATTGAATGCGCTCCATGAAATAAATTTTCCTCTAAGAACTGCTTTCATAGTGTCCCAGAGATTTTGATATGTTGTTTCTTTGTTCTCATCTACCTCTAAGAATTTTTTATTTTCCTTCCCGATATCTTCTGTTATCCATTCATCATACAATAGCATATTAATTAATCTCCAGGGGTTGGAGTAGTTTCTGTTTTTTATTCAGTTATTTATTTCTAATTTCAATCCATTATGATCTGATAGAATACAAGGTAGTGTCTCTATCTTCTTGTATTTGCTAACAGTAGCTTTGTGGCATAATATATGGTCTATTTCAGAGAAGGATCCATGTGCTGTTGAGAAGAAAGTGTATTTGCTCTCTGTTGGATGGTATATTCTATAAATGTCTGTTAAGTCTAAATAATTGATTGTGTTTTTGAGATCTATGGTTTCTTTGTTCAATTTTTGTTTGGAGGATCTGTCCAGTGGTGAGAGAGGCGTGCTAAAATCACCTAGTATTATTGTGTTATGGTCTATTTGGTTTCTGAAATTGAGAAGGATTTGTTTGACATACATGAATGAGCCACTGTTTGGGGCATAGATATTTATGATTGTTATGTCTTGCTGATTTATGCTTCCCTTAAGCAGTATGAAATGTCCTTCTTTATTCCTTCTGACTAACTTTGGCTTGAAGTTCACATTATCTGATATGAGGATGGATACTCTGGCTTTTTTGCTGTGCATGGTATGTTTTTCCCTATCCTTTCACTGTTAGTCTGTGGCTATCTCTTTCTATGAGATGAGTCTCTTGCAGGCAGCAAATTGTTGGATCTTTCTTTTTAATCCAATCTGCCAGTCTATGTCTTTTGATTGATGAATTCAGGCCATTAACATTCAGGGTTATTATTGAGATATGATTTGTATTCCCAGTCATTTGGCTCATTTTTTTTTTTTTTTTTACACGACCTGATTTCTCCTTTATTTGGTTGTTCCTTTAGGGTAGTTCCTCCGTTTGCTGATTTACATTGTTGTTTTCATCTCTTCCTCATGGAATATTTTGCTAAGAATGTTCTGTAATGCAGGCTTTCTTTTTGTAAATTCTTTTAGCTTTTGTTTATCATGGAAGGATTTTATTTCATCATCAAATCTGAAAGTAAGTTTTGCTGGGTATAAGATTCTTGGTTGGCATCCATTTTCTTTCAGAGCTTGAAAAATGTTGTTCCAGGTCCTTCTAGCTTTTAGGGTCTGGATTTAAAAAAATCTGCTGATATCCATATTGGTTTCCCTCTGAATGTAAGTTGATTCTTTTCTCTCATGGCCTTTAAAATTCTGTCTTTATTTTGTATGTTAGGTATTTTCATCATAATGTGCCTTGGTGTGGGTCTGTTGTAATTTTGTGTATTTGGAGTCCTATAAGCCTCTTGTACTTGATTTTCCATTTCATTCTTCAGAAATGGGAAATTTTCTGATATTATTTCATTGAATAGATTGTTCATTCCTTTGGTTTGTTTCTCTAAGCCTTTCTCAATCCCGATGATTCTTTAATTTGGCCTTTTCATGATATCCCATAATTCTTGTAGATTCTGTTCATGATTTCTTACCATCTTTTCTGTTTGGTCAACTTTGTTTTCAAGATTAAATATTTTGTCTTTGATATCTGAGGTTCTGTCTTCCAGGTGATCTATCCTATTGGTTATGCTTTCTATGGAGTTTTTAATTTGGTTTATTTGTTTCCTTCATTTCAAGGATTTCTGTTTGGTTTTTTTCATTATCTCTAACTCTTTATTGAAATGATCTTTTGCTTCCTATATTTAGTCTTTTAACTGTGGATTGGTGTGATCATTCAATGCCTGTATTTGCTCTTTCATCTCCTCATTTGCTTCCCTGATCGTTTTGATTATGTACATTGTGAACTCCCTTTCTGACATTTCTTGTGCCATACTGTCATTGGATTTTATTGCTATACCATCTAGGTTATTTGGAACATTTTCTTCCCTTGTTTTCTCATATTGTTCAGGTATCTACCCCTCTAATAGTGAAACTCTGGGATATTGCAGATTTCCTCTGTTGACTAATGTTGTCTCTGTAGATTTCCAATAACTCACCTCTTAGCCTTCAGTGGCCTGAGGTCTTAGAGGAACTTGATAATGTGGTGTTCCACTAGAAAGCTGGCCTTCTAGGGGTGGTGGCCTTCAGGTTGGGTCTATTCCCCAGTGGCTCTGAGTTGGTCCCGAGTCTCTCAATACCTCTTCTTCTTGGCTCCTGGGTCTTGTCAAAGGTCCTCTAGCCTCCTGTAGGTGTCTCAGGAAGGGAGTTGCCCTTCCACTGATGGTGGCCACACCCTCAGAAGTAATTCAAAATGCCTACACCTATAAAGAAGCCTCTGGTTAAGTCCGTGATGGCAACAAACCTCCACGTGGTGGTTGAGCAGTTTGTTCAGTGATGGCATCTGTCTTTGGCCTGGTGGTTGGGCAGGTTGGCTGCCTGCCACCCAGCTCCACAAGGCAGACTGGTTGGGTGCCCACCTTTTACCTCCGTGATTCAAGCAGCCTGACTCACCTGCCAGCTCACTCTGTGACTGAGTCCAACCAGTGATGGCACCGACCTAGGTACAGGGGTCAGGCGGGGTCGCTCAGTTATGACGTCTGTCCTTGGCCTCCTGGCTGGGCGGGATAGCTGCCCGCCGCCTAGCTCCGCGATGTTGGTGGCCTGGCTCACCCTCCCGCTTGCTCTGCTGACTTGAAAAAATACTTTTTGAACAGTGTTAAAAAGGCTCAAATTCGGGATGACATGGTTGGTGTGATTTGTTTTTAACTTTATTCTTGTTATGAGCTCTATTAATTTGAACATCCCCAATCACAGTGTGTGTGCTCACAGGCAGGAGTTTATCATCAAGTGCTCCAAGAAGATCACCCATAAAGTACACACCTAGGAGGCTGGGTCATGACTCCTTGTCCCTAGATGTGCTGGCCAACCAGTTGATCATTTTATTAGATGCCACCAGGTGATTTCCTTTGACACTCTCAATAATATCTCATTTCTATTTTTTCCCTGTAGGTTTTTACAAAATAACTGTACCTACCTCCTGAATTAGAGCACCTGTCCAGTTTTATGTGAAGTCCTGTTGTCACTGACTAAAACTCAGTATGAGGAAGTGTTTTAAAACCATCAAGTCATTTATTGGAGTCCATTGCTGATGTTTTTGTCACATGGTTTGTCTCAATTTGTCATAGCTTTTTGTCACGGTGGCTTGCTCTTTTTCAAATGTCTTTAGACTTATACACCCATTTGGGGAAGTAGGCAATTTTTTAAGCCATTAACATTGATTTTGGTGCTGCTCTCAGCTTTGGGTAATGCATCTGAGTTTGAGTAAATGCTGTCCTGGATGGATTTTTATTCCTGATGGCTCAGGGTCCCTGAATCAGTCTCTGCAATGTTTTCCTGTGCGCCAACCCACTAGACAGTTCAACCTACTAATCAGCTCCAGGACGATCCCAGTCTTTCTTCTTTGCTGCTAAAAATAATGGAATCCTTTACCAATGATTAAGCATGTTAATTTACGAAATCAAGCAGATTATGCTTCTTTGTAGGTGAATGCTAAATTAAAGTAAGCAATGCTGACATAAACACTCTTCTGTATTAGGAAGCTACTTCAAATAAAATTATCTTCCAACAAATGATAGCAGTATAGTCATTTATGAATTGGCATCAGGATACGCCATAAGAAAAAGAAAACAGGAAGTGGTCAAGCTCTGTAGACATCCTCCGGAAGGGAATATTGGAAAGATTTAACTGTTGGGCAAATTTATAACCCAAAGAAATGAGAAATAACTTGGCAATCTGCCTCTTGTGGGTTCTTATGCATCTGTTGGGGATTCAAAACAAATCCCCTACAGGGTGATAATCCTCAGGACATTTGTGCTTTCTGGCTTAGAGTCTCATACATCTGGGAAAACTGGAAGCCTCTTGTTTATGGCTTAGGTGTGGTCACGAGGATTACTGAAGAGTTCTGTGGAAGTTCCTTTTAAATGCCAAACTTCTTACATCTCAGCACATTCAGGTTCCTGTCCAGCAGTTCTCCTTGTTTCTGCAGTTACACTTGTTCTGCTGGGGACCTCAACATAGGTAAAGCAAAATGGAAACAAACATGTTTTCCACATACCCTGATGTGGAGTATGAGAAAAGAATAGCCAGAATGCAATTTTGCTTTTAACAGCCTCAAACAGGATTTCTGAAGAGCTTCAAAATGGATAGAATTTGTTTGTTCCTGCCTTACAAATATTTCTTGGAATTATGTACAGAAAGAGATAGATTCATAAGACATAATAGTATTACTTCTCCTTGGATCTTTAAAACATGATATAGATAGATATTGTTCGTTCCATTCCCAAAAAGACCCCCAAAGTGGTCTCTAGGAGCAAGAGGGGGTCTCCCAGATAGAACCCACCTTAAACCTCAAGCTCTGAGAATGTGTCATTAAAGTGTGTGGGACAACAACCCTAAATATTACAGCCTTAAAATTTAAAAATCACCATCATTATCAAAATAGTCTGAAAGATTACCCATACCCCAGAACTGTGGCATGTCAGTATCCCATTGCTTCACAGGCTTGGGCTTAGTGTCATTTTTTGGCACTGAAAGCAACTTTCAGGAGGCAACAGTGCCAGAGTGTCTGGTTCCCTGCCTGCACGTAGCTGTGCAGAGTCGCTGCCAGCTTCACATACCAAAATCTGTCCCTGTGTGCCATGGAGGACGTGGTGTTGCCCTTATGTTTGTGCTGAAACTGCAGAAATGCCATGGAAATAATCTCTTTTAGACCTTCCAAATCTAACTGTCCACTATAGAGTAAAGCGACAATTCTTCATACATTGAGTACTCGCTGTTTTACTTTTTCAGTACCATTTTCATCGTGAGAAGCATATAATGAATTGGCACCAGAATACAACATAAAAAAAATCACCTTCTGAGAGTCATATTCTATTAGGACCAACAAGAGAAATCACACATTTTTGATTCTGAACCATGTTTAGAAGCGGGGGAAGTTTTATCTTACTTCTTAGAAAGTACTTACTTCTTACGGCTTATGAAAGTTTATTTAGCTTCAAAAGTAAAAAAATACAAATAGTTGCACAAAACATAAAAGAGTGGTATTTAACTCCTTGACCTCTCTGAACACAAACTTTCCATCTGGATCATAAAATTTGGGAGCATCTTTTAAAATTATCCAGCATCTGTCACTGAATAATGGATGATAAATGAATGCAGCAGAAACTCAGCAGTCATATATAATTCTCCAAGCATAACCTATAGCCTCAAATTCCCACTTGTTCTTTGTCTTAAACAGGTGTACAGCGTACATCTAGTTTGGGTATTTATTCCAGTATCTTGCATACAGACAAGAATTACAGACATTGGAATCCTTGGGGAGGTTAGGGTTTCCAAGCTTAGAGGCCCCAGAAAATGGATGTTTATCAATTTTGAAAGCACCCTCTTTAGAGACAGCAATAGAAGGTTTTTTTTTTTTTTTTTTTTTTTTTTTTTTTTTTTTTTTTTTTTGCGGGGGAGAAAGAAAAATCCTAAAACTCAACAGAAAATATACTTTCTCTATTTCTGCACCAGCACAGCAGCCTTCACTTTCTGCCTTTTTAAGCAGGGCTCAGAGCAGCAGAGGGGCTCAGACTGAGGGCTGCCAGTTATAGGTTTTGTGTCCTTCTCACCCAGCACCAACTGAGCACGATCTTTGGGTATGAGTCCATGAACTCTGTGTCACTGGTCATAGATGGAATCATCACCTGAAGACAAAATATGCTCATATACAAAACCATACTGCATAACAGCACAAAAACCACTTGTCTCATTATTAGCTGGGAACTCCATGTAGCAACATGGTCAGTTTGTCATACCTGTTACAGGAAATGATCACAACAAAGTCTCAGTGGACCTTAAACACAGGCAACTCTCAACTGGAATTTTTTTTTTAAAGGATTCTAGTATGCCACAGTTTTTATTCTCTTTTTTTTATTCGTTGTACACAAATAGGGTACAACTTTTCATTTCTCTGGTTGTATGATGTTTGTGTAATCATACACGTACATAGGATAATGATGTTTGTCTCATTCCATTATCTTTCCTTCCCCCAGTCACCTCCCCACCGCTCATCTCCCTCAACACAATCCAGCATTCCTCCATTCTTCCCATACCACTGTCTCCTCCCACCCCCCGCCATTATGTATTATCATCCACTTATCAGAGAAAACATTTAGCCGTTGGTTTTTTGGGATTGGCTTATTTCACTTAGCATGATATCCTCCAATTCCATCCATTTACCTGCAAATACCATAATTTTATTCTTTTTTATGAGTGAGTAATATTCCATTGTGTATATATACCACAGTTTTTTATCCATTCATCTGCTGAAGGGCATCTAGGTTGGTTCCACAATCTGACTATTGTGAATTGAGCTGCTGTAAACATTGATGTGGCTGCATCACTGTAGTATGCTGATTTTAAGTCCTTTGGATATAGGCCAAGGAGTGGGATAGCTGGGTCAAATGGTGTCCATTCCAAGTTTTCTAAGGAATCTCCACACTGCTTTCCAGAGTGGCTGCACCAATTTGCAATCCCACCAGAAACGTATGAGTGTACCTTCTCCCCCACATCCTCGCCAACGCCTATTGTTGCTTTTATTCTTGATAATAGTCATTCTAATTGGAATGAGGTGAAATCTATGGTAGTTTTGGTTTGTATTTCTCTAATTACTTACTATAGATGTTGAACATTTTTTCACATATCTGTTGATCGCTTGCATATCTTCTTCTGAGAAGTGTCCACTCCGTTCCTTAACCCATTTATTGATTGGGTTATATGTGTTTCTGGTGTAAAGTTTTGTGAGTTCTTTATAAATTCTGGAGATTAGTGCTCTGTCTGAAGTGCGTGTGGTAAAGATTTTCTCCCATTCCGTAGGCTCTCTCTTCATATTGTTGATTGTTTCCTTTGCTAAGAAGATTTTAGTTTGAATCCATCCCATTTATTGATTTCTGCTTTTATTTCTTGTGCTATGGGAGTCCTGTTAAGGAAGTCTGATCCTAAACTGACATGCTGAAGATTTGGACGTATTTTTTCTTCTATAAGATGTGGGGTCTTGGTCTATTTCCAAGGTCCTTGATTCATTTTGAGTTGAGTTTTGTGCAGGGTGAGAGATAGGGGTTTAGTTTCATTTTCCTCAACTGGATAATTTTCATCAACTGGATAATTTTTTAATGGAAAACCCCACAGCCTCTTGAAAATGATTCTGTTTGGGGCATCAACTTTGCATTCTTCCCTCATAAAGGGCTGCTATGAAACTACTAAATTTTGGATAATTAATACTGAATATTAATTATCCAGATAAATGATTAGATACTAAATTCTAGGCATTCTGGTTGTCAAAATGGCACTGGTTCTTCAGGTTGAACTTTCTGCCCTCACTCCCTGCAAAACTCTTTTAACTGTCATCAGTGTTAACATTAACAACTCAGAACAAATAAACTCCATGTTGATCTGCACTGCACTAGCAAAACTGGTTAGAAATTCCATGGCATTTAGCTCAGGAGTCTTGGGTCTATAGAAGAAAACCTTCTCAGTGATATAGTTGTCCAAAATCTTCCCCATAAAACTCATAAATGAATCTCTAATTAATTACTTCCATGACTTCCAGAAATGATGGTATCCTTGAAAACTTATAAAGCAAACTTCAGTATTTATTATACTATTCAAAATTTAGGAGCTGTCTAGTATAACTTAGTACTCTTTCAAGGTCTGCCTCCTATCATTGTTTAAACCACCTTTTTTTTTCCTCAGTGTTTTAAATCCTCTTTCTTGGATTTTGGAAAATTCCAAAGGTCTATTTGTTAGGGAGTTTCCATGGTGAGGGACCCTTAGAAAGGTATACTTCAGCTGCACTGTGGCTCTGTGATTTACCTGTAGCTACAGGCTGTCCCCACCCTGATGTGGGATTCAGGGGTTGGAGGTGGTGAGCAGATTTCTTCCAACTGTATGGTTGCTGAACATTAGTGATTATAGGCATCTGACCACACCCTGTGGAGGACTTCATCTATGTCCTTCTGAATCTATATTAATACTTTGTCATTATTATAGCCCACTGTACCTTGAATAATATCATTTTCTCACTTCCAATTTTGAGTCTGTAAGTCAAGAGCTATATTCTTTTAAAACTAGATATATCTACAGTGTCATCATACTAAGTTCTTTTTTGTTGTTGTTGTTTGGTTTGGCTTTTTTTTTTTTACATTATCATCATTGATAAATTTACAACTTAGATTACAAAGTAAAGTATTAAATTCTAAATGTTGCATTTAGCAAATGTAAACATCAAGTGCACACAGGTCTATGACATTATCACTGTTTTTTAGACATTTTTGTAGTGGTGGCCAGTTCTGGTGCTGCTTTTCCATCCTAGTTTTTCCCATATTCACATAATAGACAGTTGTATTATGACACTGTGGAATTGGCCATTTGGATAAAAAGGAACAATGAAGGTACTCCTAGTTTTTAATTTTTTTTACAATAAATTGCATGACAGAGATTTCATATAAAACCACATATGCATATTTCCCATTGTCCAAACCACCCTTGAAAAGGAAAGTAATGATAATAAATAAAATTTAATATAATACATAATACAATATAGCCATCACACTTGCCAATAAGAATATTTTCTTATGCCTATGCAATAATTCTTACTTAAACACTTAGCAGAGCATTCAGAGAAGTCAGAATATATTTTTGAGCTAGCTGATGGGTGTGGGGGTATTCTTTTATTAATTTTTATGTAATTAATAATAATTCTATACAAAGTATTGATATCTGTTTACATTTACCAAGGCAATATTTATTTACATTAGGTAATAACAGTACATGAAAATCTGAAAATTCTTTTTATAGCTCTCAGATCTCCTCTTTGAACCTCCAATATTGTGGTCTCTCTGACTCCAGATGGTTTTCTGCAGATAAACGTACAATTTTACATACACACTCAGAATTTTTAACATTCGACATAGGCAAAATCAAAGTACAATTATCAACTGTGATTTATTCTTTTCTTATTCAATAAAGTATCTTTGTTTTCTTTATTCAGCCACCTACCATTCTTTAAAAATAGAGTTCTATAATTTGGATGTTCATAATCTATTTAACACTTTTCTGGCTAATGGCCCTACATATTTCTGATAGTTGTTAAACTGCAGTCTGTATATGGTTGGGATGAGTTTGAACCCAAGTCACAAATTTAAACAAATGAACTTGGGCAAAGAAGTTTACCTCCCTGGGCTTCAGTTTTCTCAACTGGATAATAATAGTGCCTAACTGTATCAATGAGCCAATATTAAGTAATGCAATCAGAATAGTTCTTGGACATTGTGAACAATATCTTTTCTTTTGTTCCTTTACTTACTTTCTTTTCTTTTCCTTCATTTTATATCTTCTTTCCTGCAGTGCTGGGGATTGAACCCAGTACCTTTCATATTCTAGGCAAGTGCTCTGATACTGAACTATAATATAACCCTCGCTCAACATATATATCTGGATTCCTAGAATTGGGATCACTGTATCAAATATATTTAGATTTTGATGGATTCTGCCAAATTTCACCAACTGTATGTGCACTAGCACTGTGAGAATGGATCAATCTATATCTAGTCTAATAATAGATCATATCAGTCATTTAAATATTTTCCACTGAAGAGGAAAAACTGGTACTTCAATTTCAATTTCACTGAGTGAATAGCTTCTCATATTTGTGGGTCATTTGAATTTATTCTGTCAACTTCCTGTGAATATTCTTAATTATCAATAAGGCTAGTTATTAGAGGATCTTTTGAAAATGTGGTTTTTAGCATCCTCATTAATCTGTTACTTATCAATATGGCAGTCTTTATCTTTAACCATGATTTTTCATAGACAAATTTAAATAATTGCAATGTAAAAAAATTATCAGTCTTTTAAGAAAAAGACTGATACGTTGGGGTCTTCTTTAGGAAGACTTTAATCATAAAAATACACTACTAATTTTCTTCTAAAATATAATTTTATCTGGAATTTGCTTTGAATACGGTATCAGGCATCTACTTACATTACTTACCTCATAGATATTCAGTTTTTTCAAAACTGTTTCTTTACTGATTCAAAGTAAATCACTTATTTATTCAATGAACACATATGGCGAGCCTGATGAAAACTGTGTCCGTTCTAGGTGCCAGACTTTCAGTGATGAGTAAGGCAGCCCTGGCCTCCTCCTCTTTCATAGGGCCTGACTTCTTGTGGGCAGAGGAAGAAAAGGAGCAAGCACACAGGTAAACAAGAACATTTCAGATACTAAGATGTGTTTGAACAAGACCAAAACAGGCTTTGTGATACAGAAAGCCCAGGCAGTGGGAAATCATGGGATGCTGTCGTCAGGCAAGAACTCTTGAGGAGGTAGTTATAAGCTAAAGAGCAAGAAGCTGCCAGTAAGCTCGGATCTGCATTCCACACATAAGGGCCAGGAAGTACAAATCTCCTTGTCAAAGTCAATGATGACACCTCCATCCTTAAATCTGTATCATTTCTAATCCTCCTAGCACTCCTTAGAATACTAAAAACAACTAGAATTTGACCCACATGATCATACTGTCTTGAAATATGTCCTTTAGGCTTTCAGGACACATTTTATCTTGTTTCCTTGTACATCACTGAATGCACCTTCTCAATCTACTTTTGGGATCATCCCCATCCCTAGACCTTAAATTGTCACAGTTCCTTGGAACTTAGTACTTAGGTATCTTATTTTTTCATTCCTCATTTGCTTCCTCTTGTCCAGGATTGTGACTTTAAATGTACTCATGGCTCCCAGACTTATACGTCTAGTCCGTAACTCTCTTCTGAATCAAGACTTACATACCTAGTTGTTTAAGCAACATCTACACTTGGTTTTCTAATTAGCATATTGTACTTAGGATATTCAGAACAAAACTCTTAATATTTTTTCTCAAATCTGCTCATCCTGGTAGTCTTTCTTATCTCAGTTAAGGATACTTTTATCCTTCCTGTTGCTTAAGTCCCAAACCATGGCACTGACTTGTCCCCTCTCTTTCTTTCATATTCTATATCTGATCTGGCATTAAATCCTTCAGCTCTGCTTTTAAATATCTTTCCTGAATCTGTCACTTCTTACCATCTCCACGGCTACCATACACATTTAGCCATGATCACTTCCTGCCAGGATGGTTATCTCTTTCTCCATCCTTACCCATCTTCAGTCAGCAGAACAGCCAGGGTGATTCTGTCATCACAGTCTCCAGAGGTCAGATGATGTTATTCTTCTCAAAACTTCCATGGCTCTCTATCTTAGAGTAAAATTAAACATTCTTTTCACTCATGAGATCCTTCATGATCTTCTCAGGCTGCAACAATAAAATACCATTGACCAGATGGCTAAACATAGGCATTTAATTCTCATTGTTCTGGATGATGGGAAGTTGCCATCAGATTTCATTCCTATTATAGAACCTCTTCCCAGTTCCTTCTCATGGAAGAAACAGAGTTCTGGATTCAAGTCCTTTTTTTTTTTTTTTTTTTTTTTTTTTTTTTTTAATAAGGACACTAATCTCATTATGGTGGTTCTGCCTCAAAATACCACCACTTTGGGACTTTGGGGGTTTGGGTTTTAACGTACTGATTTTTGGTGGGGAGGGTACCAGGGATTGAACTCAGGGGCACTGGACCATTGAGCCACATCCCCAGCCCTATTTTGTATTTTATTTAGAGACAGGGTCTCTTGAGTTGCTTAGCACTTTGCTTTTGCTGAGGCTGGCCTTGAACTCACTATCCCTCCTGTGTCAGCCTCCGAGTTGCTGGGATTACAGGCATGTGCTACCTCACTCAGCTTAATGTATTAATTTTTGGCAGACAAAAATTTCAGTTCATAACACTGATGGACACCACTCTTTTATTGTTACCTCTTTGACATCATCTCTATACTTTTTTCTCCCTCACTACAACTCAGCTTTTCCTCACTGTCCTTAAACATAATAGGAATGATACTGTTTGGGTCTTTTTGGGACTTTTAACTAGTTTTATTTTAGTTTTTTTTTTTTTTTTTTTTTTTTTTTTTTTTTTTTTTTTTTTTTTTTAGATTAGCCTCCTCCCCACTCAAAGAAATCCACATGGGTCACTTCTTCTCTCCCTTCCTCCTTTTTCTTCTCAAGTCTTCTCAGTAAGGACCTCTCTACTTACCCTATTTAGACTTTGAGGCTCTACCCAACTAAAGACGTCATGTCTGACCCCTGCTTTATTTCCAACTCTCTGATATATTGTGTTTTGCATTTTGATTTTGTTTCTATTTGCATCAACCACTAGAATGCAATTCATTGGGCTATACACTTCTTTAGGTGAAGGAATATAGCGAAGAACAAAAGAGAAAAACCCTTGACTAGAACCGTACCTGAGCCATATTAAGACCTCAACACATATTTATATTGAATAAATGGAATTTGATTTTTCTTCAGAGGTCACTTTGATTGACATGGGAGAACAGATTATAGATGGCAAAAGTAGAGGCAGGAGAAAAATTATTAACAAACTACTACAGAGCCCAGATGCCAGGTAATGGTGGCTCAGACTAGGCTAATAGCAATAGGGTGGTTGGAATTAGGATTTCCTTTAGAGGTGGGATCAGTCAGACTTGCTTAAAGATCCTTGTTGAGAGGAAAGTGGGTATCAAAGATGACACCCAGATACTGATTTTGAATAGTTGAATAGATAGTATTGTCATTTCTTAAAGGGAAGAAGGTGGAGTCAGGAACTGGTTTTCTGAAGAACTGTATTTTTTTTCATCAAAGTTCTATTTTGCCTTTTGAATTGGTTATTAGACATTCACTGAGACAACTGGGAAAAATAGAATTGAAGATATAAATATGGGAGTTGGTGTCTAGATAGAAAAGATGGATAACTAGAAGGCAGACATGACTAGAGAGTTATCTTTAGTATGGAATGAATTGCCATATATATTTAAAGTCTTAATTCAAATTCAGTGATCTATTTGTTTATGCATCAATACTACGCACAGTGGTTTCTGTAACTCCATAGGATGTTCGATACTTGGTTGGGCTAACTCCTGTGTGTTTTAAAAGCTGTCTTGAGTATTTTTGCATTTTTCTTCCTGATGGAATTTCTAATCCATTCATCAAATTTCAATTGAAAAATTGTTGGTAGTTTGATTTGAACTGCTTTGAATTTATAGAGTTATTCAGTAAGAACATTTAATCTTTTCACACAAGAGCATGTTAATTCAAGTTTTACTTTATCTGAAAAGTTGACTTTTGGTAACTTTGTATATTTTTTCCAAGTCTTTTTATTCCTGGGTATGTTTGTTTCTGGGTAACTTGAGGTTTTATTTCCGTTTTGAATGAGGACTTATAAAATTCTACTTTCAGATTGGGCTATTGCTTATGAATAAGGAAGCCTGAACAAGCTATACCTTACTTATTAAAACTCTTGATTTTAATAGTTTTCCAGACACCCTGCAAGTCAGATGAAAAGTTTTAAAGTTCCTTTTCAATCTCTATGCCAGTTATTTCTTTTCATATTATTGCCTACTAGCAACAACAATAATAGGTATCCGTATTTCCTGACTTTGATGTGAATACTTTCACTATTTCATTGTTGTGACTCTCTCTAAAAGCTAATTCTTTTTTAAGTTAAGAACTCTTTCTTTTCCCTTTTTTTTTTTTTTTTTTGGTTGTTTACTAGAAATTTACACCAGTAATATATTGATTTTTTTCAGTCTCTTATCAAGACAATTGCATTTTTCTTAATTTGGTAATTTATGAAAATAATAACTACTTTAAAAGAATTCCAAATGTTGAATCATACTTGTATTCCTTATATAAAACCTTATGGATCATAAAGTATTAGTATCTTAATAAACTATGATAGTCAGTCTAAAACATTACATGTAAACTTATTAATGAGATTTCCCTATAGGTGTATGTATGCTGGACCGGAATGGTGTGATAACTGTGCTCTCCTTGTCTGATTTTGGTGTTGGGAGTATATTATGAGGTGTTAAGTTTCTGTTTTTTCCCTTGCTCAGGAACAGTTAGGTCATAAAACATATGTATTCCTGAAGGTTTAATAAAACATGCTGTAAACATGCTTTGGCCTATTGTCATTTTGGGGACTGTTATGCTTTTCACTTTTTATCTTTTAAATTTCCTCTAGGATTATTGTTATATTCCTGTTTACTCCTTAATCTTGATTAATTTTGTTAAAAAACATTCATCAGTTTCAAATATACACTGCAATTTTATTGGCATAAGTCAAACATACAACATACATAGCATTTAAAAATTTTTATTCAGTCTGACTTTTTATGATGCAATTATGTATTATTTAAATTTTATTACTCCTGCATTTAAAAAGCAAAAAGTTAAAACACTTTAAATTATATGCAAATGCTATAGTCACAAAGAAGATTAGCTCACTCTTATAATAATTATTGAAGTTCCATTGGACTAACTAAAGTTAAACACATATAGAAGAACCACATATTTAATTTGAATGGTATATTCAGAATTCCAGTTGCATAATCAGTTAATATATGGTACTTACAAATGGTATATGCATTTTCTGTTACAAATTCAGGAATAAACATTAAATTTAGAACTTCATTATGGAAAGGTTGTGTCTCATTTGTTTTTGCAAACCTAACATGTTACTAAAGTAAAGTGCTCTAGGTAATGTAGCTTAATTACAGTTTAAATAAAAAGTTTACTCCATAGACACTTATGATTTTTTTCTTTGAAAGAAAAGAGAAGCAAGGAAATACTTTTGTGTTTATTATAAAATGTTGGGGCTTAAGTCACAAAAAACATACACCATTTAGAATTTCCATTATCAAATTCACTTTAATAAAGTACAAACATTCATGCACTGTACTTTTTCAAGGATGTAAGAACAGCTAGGACATTTGGGAGCAGTGATAATGAGATTTTAACTGAGAAAATATCAGCAAATATTGTAATATACAAATGGATAGATCCATGACTTAAATGTTGAACTTGTAAGATATTTGAAAAAATTGCTGAAAATATCTGATTACTGTTAACTTATTTCTGAACAAATAACAATTTTAAATGTATTTGGAAAACTTCATTGATTTTAATAGTTTGCAAGTCATTTTTTTTTCTACAAGTAATTTTCCCAAGTAGCAAGTAGATGGCATTATATCACTATTCTCAGTACAATGGTAATGTTCTAGAAGCCAATTTTGCCAAATATTTCTTCCATTAAATCAACTAGGAAGAGTAATAGATTTATTCTCACTAAATCATACTTAAGATTATTATATTTCAAGAACATGATAAGGCCAAATGATTTACTCAGAATAATTACAGTAATGGATAAAAATAAAATATTTAACAAGAAATAGAAAATAACATGGAAACAAAATATCCTGAATTGTTTCACATTTAACAATACAGTAAAAATTAAGTGGTTCAAAGGTCTTGAGAAGAGATAATACATAGTTAATTGTGATATTCCTTCAAAGAGTATAATGTCAAAATAGCAGTGACAGCACAGCTAATCATAATTGCTCCTTAAATTTGTATGCTACTTCTAAAATGCTTGGCCTTATTAGCAATGTGTTATGTAATTGTAAGAATGTGCTTAATCATATTAAAAGTACTGAAATCTTTAGAAAAATAATGTGATCCTAAAAACCTTGGCGGATAAAGGCTCTCAAAGATTTTTCTAAGTAGTTTCTCTAGTTTATTTTTTTAATAAAAACAATCTGAAAGAAAAAGTATATATATAATGTATATGTATGTGTGTCTGTATATATATATATATATATATATATATATATATATATATAGTCTGAATTCATTTAGGGTGAACATAAACATGCCTTTATTGTAGGGATCATGAATAGACCTGGGATTTATTGATTTCTATTTTGTGAGGTGATCCTAGATGTCCAATAATAATTATATACATGTAATTATACACACACATTCTTTTTTTTTTTTTTTAAATTAACCTTTTATTTTGGAAGTATTTTATTTTATTTTATTTTTTTAAGTTTTAACAATGGCATATTTGGCTATAAACAGAGGCAGGCTCATTGCTTATTTATTTATTTATTTTTAAAATTATTTTTAGCTGTAGATGGACACCTTCATTTTATTTATTTTTATGTGGTGCTGAGGATCGAACCCAGAGTCTCATACATGCTAGGCAAGCACCCTACCACTGAGCTACAACCCTAGACCTGGAAGTATTTTAGATTGGCATGTAGTTACAGGAAATAATAGAGATCCTATGAAAACTTTAAAAAATTCCCCCTAGTAGTAAAAATTTGAAAAACTAAGTAGAATATCACACCAGGATACTGATACTGATAGATAATCAGGATACAGAACAAGTCCCTCAGCCCCAGGATCCCTCATGTCTCCCTTCGATAGTCGTATTCACTTCCCTCATGACCCACCCTCTCCTTAACCCCTACAACAGCTAATCTGCTTCTCATTTCTATACTTTTTCACTTCAAACACTTTATATAAACAAAACAATACAGTATATAATATTGTGGGATTGGCTCTTTCCACGCAGCACAGTTCTCTGGAGATTCATCCACATACGTGGATTCAATTAACATGTGTATTCAGAGTTTATCTATTTATGATTGAATAATATTCTCCTATATAGACTACCAGTTTGTTTAACTACTCAGCTTTTAAAGGAGATTAGGTTGTTTCTAATTTTTGTTTATTATGAATGAGGCAGCATAAACATATGTATATAGATTGTATGTGTACAAATTGTCATTTCCCTGAGATAAATAGCCAAGAGTGCATTGCCAATTGATGATAGTAGCATCTTTGTTTTTTTTTCTTTCTTTCAAAATGGTTATTGTATCTTATATTTCTCAATATTTAGGTTTTTTCTTTTAATGAAACTGCCAAAATGTATTTCAGAAAGGCTGTTTCATTTTACTTTCCCATCAGCAATGTCTGAGTGATCTAGTTTCTCTGCATCTTTACCAAAGCCACTTTATGAATTTACTTTGCATTTTCCTAACAGCCAATGATGTTGAACAACTTTTCATGGACTAATTTGCTATCCATTTGCTGTCCTTTTTGGTTAAATGTCTCTTGAAGCTTTGTAAAAAATTGTTGCTGTCCTATAAATACAACCTGATCTTAACTGTTGTAGCTATGCTTTATGACTTGAAATCAGGTAGACTGATTTCTCTCATTTAAAAAATATATTTATTTATTTATTCATTTTATTACCTGGAGATCCTTCAATACTACAAATTCTCCTTCTCCAACCCCAGAACTACAAAATCAGAATCTCTGGGGCAGGGCCAATGATTTTTATGATTAACAGGATTTAACAACTATTGCTCTATAGAATTGTGCAAAATATATTAGATCAAGATAGGTTAGTTAGTCAGGAACAATGCACAAAAATGGTTAATGAATCGAGAAACAGTAGTTTAAGAAACCAGATTCCGCTCATTTTTATTCTTTAATTTTAGAATTGCTTTTTATCTATTCTGATTCATTTGCTTTTCCATGTAATATAAAACATATTGTATATGTCTATAAAAACTCTTGCTGGGATTTTGATCCAAATTGCTTTAAACCTGTATATGAGTGCAGGAAGAACTGCATCTCTACTATGTTGTCTTCTAATCAGAACCATAGTAGGTCTCTTCATTTGTTTAGATATCTTTGATTTCTTTCATGGATATTTTATAGTTTTCAGCAGAGACCTGTATATATTTTGTTAGATTTAGACCTAGATGATTTATTTTGTTTTTGGAAAATTAGAAGTGGCATTGAGTTTTTAATGTTGGTATTCAAATGTTCATTTATATGAAAACATGTCTGTGTATGCGTGCATGTGTGTGTGTGTGTGTGTGTTGCCTCATTAATGCAGGTTGGGGTGGATGACCAGGCTCCCTGTGTGGCTACATGATCACAATCTCACACTCCTACTCTTTTCTCTGGCACTACCTAAGCCGTGGGCAGGCAGCAATGGCACCTGGCTACAGCCTGGCAGCAGTGGAAGTCTTGGCTGCCCACACAGCTTTCATTGGTGTGGCTGAGGATGGAGGTGCTGTCTTTATTCTGGTGTTGGCTGCCACAGAGAAGTAATATTCTAAAAGTTTTCTGTCTTGCCAGAGTGCCCCTTTTCCAGTCTACTTGCTAAATAGAGTATGCTTTTGCTGGAGAATTTTTGTGTGTGTATGCATTGGCATTTATGGGTTACCCCCTCTCCCAGCACCCAGTCTAGGATATATGAGGCAAAAATAAAATCCAAGGAACTCACTGCAATGCCATTGTTTGAGTCCTGAGGTTCAAAGCCAGTCTGCCTTGTTTCCATCTTTCAGGGCCTACTAATGTCTTTTTAGTATAGAATAACAAGAGTTTTAATCTGTACTGAGTGGGAAGAATGGAGAAAAACGTATTTATCTTCCCAGAAGCAAAAACTCCCTACCTTTTCCTGAACTTAGTTTTTTATTAGTCATTAAGTAGTTTTTAGATTTTCAAATATGGTATCTCATTATCAGAAATAAACCTGATCCTAAGACAGACCCATAAAAAAGGAACAAATGGCTATCTAAAACTCAAGAGTTCTATCAATAGGTACCATAGAATTGAAAAGCAAAGAATACCTATAAAATATAACAATGCAAAGTATTTTATACTATACATATATGCCTATATGCATCTACCTATCGATCTCAAGTGCTATGTGTATCAACATGAAAACTTGATCTGGGAAACAAGATTGAAAAATAGTCAATGAAAATGCGTAGACAATTCACAATATTAATTATTGCTAATCTTGGGCAATAAACATTAAACATTATTAATCTTATTAATAAAAGAATACAAATTGAAACTAAAATTATCTTTTGCCTCTCAGTTTTTCAACAACTAAAATGGTTCAACAACACCATTTTTGGTGTTGAAAAAGATATTCTCTCATGTAGTATTGGCAGGTACACATGCCACATAGCTTCTGAGAGGCCATTTGGTAATGTCAACATTAACATAGCCTCTGATTTAGTATTTCAAACTTAAGGGTTTATTCTCAGGAAATAGCTAAATATTCAAAGATATAGCCGGGTTTGGTGGTACATACCTGTAATCCCAGCTGCTCGGGAGCCTAAGGCAGGAGGATCAAAAGTTCAAAGCCAGCCTCAGCAACGTAGCAAGACCCTGTCTCTAAATGAAATATAAAAAATGGTTAGGATGTGGCTCAGTGGTTAAACACCCCTGGGTTCAATCCTTGGTACCAAAAACCAAAAAACAAAACAGAAATCTAACCCCCCAAAATAACCCAAAGATGTATGTATTATGAGTCTACATTTTAGTTTTATTCATAATTATAAGAAATTGTGCATTGCATTTTTTAATTTAAAAAATTTAAAAGTGATTGAGAAATTGTGCCATATCACTCTACTACTGCAGCACTCTGTATGTTGTAATAGTGTGCAAGTGAAGAGCTAAATGAACACATCTCAGAAAGATGCTATGCCACATTATTAAATATAAAATTTAGCTATAGAATGGTACATTCACAATGACTTGATTTGGTGCATGGCCAGTGCACTGAAGTTTTCTGGGGGTAGTTGCAGCCAAGGATTCAGATCCTCCTCCTCCACCTAGCCATGCTGATGTAACTGTTCCTTCGCCTTCCTCACCCTGCTGCCTCCATTCAGAGGCCTCTGGGCAGACGGCCTTGACCAAATCACTTTTCCTCATGCAGACGGAGTACTTTTCTACTTCTAGCCTTCTCTCTCTTCTTTCTTCTGGCCCATGGGGCTCCTCAAGAGCGAGGTGTCCCTGGTACTTGCATGGCATCCACTGGCACCTCTCCTAGTAGCATTCTGCAAGGGACACCCTGAACACTGAGGGGCTGGAGTTCCTTTGAGCCTCTGACTCACTGTGTCAGTCAGTGACTTACAGGCTGGATCGTTACTTTCAGTTTGTCCTGTTGACAAAACTAGACACTTAACACTCAACACTTAATAGCCTGACAAAGTCAATGACATTTTCTTAGATTTTTTTTTAAAGTAAAAGAAGCAAACATAAAATATCTTAGATGGATCTAAGAAGTAGAAATGAATTTTTTTTTTAAAAGGACAGAGACTTTCAGAGCAAATGAAAGTGAGAAATTTTTAAAAAATCTTAGTTGCAGTTCAAGTTATATTTTGTACTTTTTCTAATTCTTCTCTTTCCTCTCCCTCTAGGATTAACCATTACAAATTAGGAAGTATCATTTCTGAATGCACACACACACAAATAGTATACATAAACTTTTAAGCAATATTTTAATCAGAAAAGTATACATATTTTCATTAATAAACTATTAAGTATTTTTTTATTTTCTTCAGATAAAGATATTATAATTGATAACCCAAAGACTACCTTACTCAAGGATGTGCAAAATGTCCAAGATATAAGTTAGATCCATTAGTCATCATATGTCAGCATGGGTGAGTCCACAGAGAGACTACTCAATTGATGTTCTGTTATGATAAGAGAGAACTCCTTAGATGGTGTGGAGGGCCTCACGTTCCCTTGTGACCTCACACTGGCCAACTATGCCTGCACAATGTCCTTCTAACCTGGCCCTCTGCCGATGCTGAATTTCCTTTTGACCTAATATTCTGCTATTGTTCATTGTTCTCCCTCTGTATGTGTTCTGCTCCTTTGCCAGGAATGTTTTCCTCTATATACTTTCACCTGGAAAGCTATTTTTCATTTCAATTTTTAGTTCAAGTATTTTGTTAAGTATCTAACATCTTAAAGATTTTGAGATATGGAATATTTAATGTGATTCTTTATATAAATGAAGTTCACTGGAGAACTAGAAAACATGGATATAATTTTACATTTGCAGCATAATTTTGAAATCAAGCCTAAGCATGAAAGATGAGAAGTAATATAATCGCCTCTTATTCTTCACAGAGTAGGTATTCAGGATGAGAGACAAGCTGTGCTAGGAAGACTACATTGATGGTTTAGCACATTTTCAGTAACCCCACAGAGCAGAGCTGATACCTCATTTAACACATGAGGAAAATGAAACTTAAAACTGTTCAGCACAGACTTCAGTGTGACAGAGCAGAACTAAGCCAGCCTTTAACCACCTCTTCTAGAAAACCAACAAAAAGCAAAATGGAGATAAAAAAGTAATAGGAATGTACATTAAACAACAATGACAAAACAGGAGACAGTCGAAATACCAAACCAAATTCAAAACACGTGGAGAGGAACTCAGAAAAGTAGAAAGGGCAGGAAATGGAAAAGGTAGAGCCCACTAGGAGCCACAGTTATAAGAGAGAAATTTGAAGTGAAGGACAAATGATTCTCAGGTAGGAGGTGGGAGCTCTGGAGCAGACACCATGTAGAGGGATACAGATTCTAAACGCTGTCCTCCACGAGGTGGGGACATGGAGAAACTGCCTTGGAGAATATTGCTCAGCTGCCTGGTTCCATTTTTGAAGGAGAAGAAAGTCTGCAAATGTAATAGAAAAATCATGAGAAATAGTTCCTAATGTAAGGCCTGTCACTTTCTACTTTCCCTACTTTCCTCAGAAAGATGTCAAATCATAACAAAAAGATGTAAAAGAGAAAACCCCAGAAATCAACAGTGTCCATACAATAACACTGCATGGAAAAAAATGTAGGGGAAAGTGAATGGTCAATGAGAGAGTTACCTGAAAACTTTGCCATGGAGAAGATCTTGAATTACGACCTACTATATAGCCATGAATTTAAAACAAATATTTTGGAAGAAACGGTCTGTATAAAACAAAAACTAAAGGTAGCGATCAGAGATGTTGAAGCCAAAGGAGACAGTGTGTTTTCTAGTGGAACTCAGAAATATGTAGAAGACTAAAATAAAAGTATCACAGAAATAAAAGAAATAAAATTGGAAATAGTTCTAAGGAAAAAATACATTGCTGAATGAAAAAGAATATAAAATATAAAGGACAAGAACAAGAAAACTCAGAAAAATTAAATAGAAATAAAGAATTAAAAGAGATTAGAGAGAAATTTATTGATAGAGAGCAGAGGCTGACAACATTTTTCTGTAAAGGACCTGATGGAAATTATATTTTCAGGTTTGAGTGTCACATGTCCTTCATCACAGTGACTCAGTCCTGCCATTGTGGTATGAAAGTAGTCATAAACAATACCTTGTATTCCAATAAGCTTTTATTTATAAAGAAAAGGAGGAATTTGGCCCAGGGGCCATGGTTTGCTGGGCATCTGACACCAAGCACAGGCAAAGAAGATTTAATATTTAAAAAATTAGAAACTCAGAGGAAGAAATTGAAGTGTACAGATATTGTAAAATATGATTCAAGATAATATTTCAAAATACAAAAGGTGACTTGAATGTGTACTTAGTAAGGCATATCATAACCTAGGCAAAAATAGAGGTATGTCAAAATGGAGAAATATTTTAGTAAAGTTATAAGATTTTTTAAAAAAAGAATTTTAGGAGAGCAAAGCTAAAGGGATCTACTGATTTATAATTTTAAAAAATCAGTCTGGCCTCAAATATTTATACCATGATATTTAAAATTAGACTAAATGCTTAAAGTTGTTATGGAAGTATGAAAACATTTTTTGAAGCCAAGTCAAGCTGCCCTGTCAGTGTAAAGTTGGGAAAGACATGTGCTTGAACACACAAGTATTCTTAGAATCTTGTCCCTATAGGTCCTTCTCTCTTTTTCTGTAGTTCTGGGGATGGAACCCTAGGCTGTACATACCAGGTAAGCACTCTACCATTGAGCAACAGCACAGTTTCCTGCCTCTTTCTAAACACTTCCTGCAGACATAACAGATATAAAGCAATATGAGCACATTAAGATATAAAACAGTATGGTGAAAGAAGAGAAATGTGTAAGTCTTAAACTCTGACCAGTTAACATGATGAGGTGGTAGGTGGTCTAAGTTCCTTGATGCTCTTATATTTTCATTACCTGAAGTCAAAGGGCATCATTTAAAATTAATAAATCAAGTAGTAGAGGAATATGTCTATTTAACAACAAAATATATACAAGGAGAAGAAAAGACTACCAACTGAAGTGTCATGACATAGGAAGGAAGTGGGAGCGGAGAACAAGGATATCAATTAATGACTGATCAGAATAGAGAACTAACAGTGACAAAATGTAAGATTCCTGATATTATTGTATTATTAGTAAATAGAAGGTTTATAATGCTACTGATATTAAATAAACTCAGAAAGAAGCAACTAGAAGAAAAATAAAGACTTCTCAACTATCACAAGAAGTATGTACTCCCAAAATAAATCCAAAAATAGTTCAAGATTAAAAAACAGTACTATATGGCAGAAAGCATTTCACAAAGGAGAACCAAATCCTAGCATAACTATCATGTCAATAATTATAAACAAGCTAAATTTACCCTTTAAAAGACAGAAAATTTTAGGTAGGATCATTAAATAAAACTCAACTCAATATCATATATTTGAGCTATTTCAATAAAAAGTGATTCATAAAGATGAAAAAATGTGGAAAATGAGCTGGGTGTGGTGGCACACACCTGTAATCCTAGTGGTTCAGGAGGCTGATGCAGAAGGATCACTAGTTCAAAATCAGCCTCAGCAAAAGTGAGGCTCTAAGCAACTCAATGAGACCCTGTCTCTAAATAAAATACAAAATAGGGCAGGGGATGTGACTTAGTGGTGAAGTACCCCTAATTCCCAATTACCATCCCCTTGATATGGAAAATGAAATGATAGTGAAATGCAAACTAAAAACAGCAGGGATCCTTATGTTAATGTCAACTCAGTTTGTTCTTAGGGCAAAATTTTAGGTCATTTTGACAAGGCACATTACATAATAATAGTAAAATTAACAATATAGAAATTAACTATATCAGTTATCTTTGAAGAAATAAATTTCTCTATGAGCTGCCAACTTCCCACAAGAACAAACAACTAAAAATACAAGCAAACAAAGCAAACCAACACAGTTTCATACCAAACCTTTAAGATTAGGTAATTCCAAGGCTTCAAATGTAGAAAAGAAAAAAGAAGGGAAGTTTCTAAATTCCTTTGAAGAACTGAAAATAATCAATACTTATTCCTAACAACAATTGCTTAAAATTGAACCTTCCTTTGGAATATTGATGGCAAATTACCACACAAAGTATTTAGCAGACAAGTTTCATTAGTGTTTTTTAGAGAAAAATATTGACCATGTAGGTTTTTTTTCCAAGAGCATGTGAGTTGTTTAACTCTTAAACAATTAGAAAATCTATATTACAATTTGTCATAACAATGCTACTGTTTTATTTAGTATTTTTATTTGTCTTTCTTAGATATACATGACAGTAGAGTGTATTTTTTACATATTATACATGCATGTAGCATAAATTATTCTAATTAGAATCCCATTCTTGCAGTTGTACAGGATTTGGAGTTTCACTGGTCATGTTATTTACATAAGAACATAGGAAAGTTATGTCCAGCTCATTCTACTATCTGTTCCCATCCTCACTCTCTTCCTTTCATTCTCCTTTTTCTAATCAAATGAACTTCTATTCTCCCCTCCCCCTTTATTGTGTGCTAGCATACACACATCAGAGAGAACATTCAGCCTTTGGTTTTCTGGAATTGGCTTATTTCACTTAATATGACTGTCTCCATTTCCATCCATTTACCAGCAAATGCCATAATTTCATTTTTCTTTATGGCTGAGTAATCCATTGTGTGTATATAGACCACAGTTTATTTATCCATTCACCTTTTTAGGGGACCTAGGTTGGTGCCATAGTTTGCTATTGTGAACTGAGCTGCTATAAACATTAACATGGCTAGACTCACACCAAGGCACATTATTATGAAAATGCCTAACATGCAGAATAAGGATAGAATTGTAAAGACTGTCAGAGGAAAAAACATCAGGTCACATTTAGGGGGAAACCAATCTGGATCTCAGCTGATTTCAACCTAGACCCTCAAAGATAGGAGGTCTTAGAATAATATATATCAAACTCTGAAAAAATGGACCTAAACCAAGAATACTATACACAACAAAATTAAGCTTCAGAATTGATGATGAAATGAAAACCCTCCATGATAAAAGTTAAAAGTATTTACAATGAGAAAGCTGGCAGTATAAATCATACTCAGTAAAATATTTCATGAATAAGAAATGAAAAATAAAACTGAAAACCAGCAAAGGGAGGAACTAAACTAGAAGAGTAGTCAGTAGAAGGAGAAAGAAATTCAAATTAAAAACAAGAAATAAATCAAACTGACAGGTAATAAAAATCATATCTCAATAATAACATTGGATGCAAATGGCCTAAACTCATGGATCAAAAGACATAGACTGCAGATTGGATTAAAAAACAAAATCCAACAATATGCAGTCTCCAAGAGAAATACCTCATAGGCAAAATCAAAGGTAAATCATGGAAAAAACATGTTATTCACATGGAAAAAACATGTTATTCACATGGATCTTGTAAACAAGCAGGGGTTTCCATCTTCATATCAGATTAAGTGAACTCCAAGTCAAAGTTGATCAGAAGGGACAAAGAGACCATTTCATACAGCTTAAGGGAAATATGGTCAGCATTTTTGTCACTGTGACCAAAAGATCTGACAAGATCAATTAGAGGAGGAAATTTTATTTGGGACTCGTGGATTTAGAGGTTCAGTCCACGATCAGCCATCTCCATATCTATGGGCTGAAAATGAGGCAAAACATCATGCAGAAGGGCATGGTAGAGAAAAGCAGCTCAAAGCAGCTCAGCTCAGGATCTTGTGATAGGAAGCAGAGAGAGCTAGTTCTGCTCACCAGGGACAAAATATAAACCCCAAAGTCACATACCTGCTAGACCCCGCCATGATCCACCTCCTCCAGCCACATCCCACCTGTCTACAGTTACTGCCCAGTTAATCCATATCAGTGGATTAATCCACTTATTAGGTTACAACTCTCATAATCTAATTTCAACTCTGAAATAATATTGTTTTAAATATGAGCTTTTGGGGGACATCTCTCATTTAAACCATAACAGATTCTAACTGATAAAAATAATATAATGTTCTGGGTTTATATTGTTTTATTTCTTTTTACAAATTTCTGTGGATCTATAATTACTTCAAAGTAAAAAAATTAGAGTGGTTCTTTGCTTGAGTGCTGTAAAAATAATTGATAAAAGTTTTCACATTGCTTCCTGGAAAACATTATTTTATTTCTTATAATTCTACTTTTTTATTAGTCCATCATAGATGTATACATTATTGGGATTCATTTTGGCAAATTATACAAGCATGGAATATAATTTTCTCCAATTCGGTCCCAAGTGTCTCCCCTTTCTATCCCCTGCTTCCTTCCCCTGCTCCCTTTCTTCTAGTCCACTGATCTTTCTTCTATTTATTTATATATATTTTTTACATTAGTGCATTATGGATCTACAAAATGTGAAAGTCATATATGTACATAGAAAGTCTGATCAGATTCATTCCACCATTATTCCCTTTTCCTGTCCCTCCATGGTCTTCCTCTAATCCATTAAAATCTCTTCTGTTATCATGAGATTTCCCCCCACTTTTTTTTCTTTTTAAAAAATTTTTTAGTTGTTGATGGACCTTTATTTTTATTGATTGATTTATTTGTTTATATGTGGTGCTGAGAGTTGAACCCAGTGCCTCCCATGTGCTAGGCAAGTCCTCGACAAATGAGTCACAACTCCAGCCCCTCCCCCCACTTTTTCACTTCCCATTTTCCTTATTTTGATCTAGCTTCCGCATATGTGAGAATTCATTCAAACCTTGAGTTTTAGGATACAGTTTATTTCACTTAGCATAATATTTTCTAGTTCCATTCATTTACCAGCAAATGCCATAATTTCTTTCTTCTTTATGGCTGAGTAAAGCATACATACACACACACACACACACACACACACATACATACATACATGCCACATTTTCTTTATCCATTCATCTGTTGATGGTCACCTAGGCTGGTTCTGTTCTATAGCTTGGCTATTGTGAACTGCATGCTAAACACACTGATGTGGCTGTATTCCTATAGTATGCTGATTTTAGATTTTTTAAACACACTGATGTGGCTGTATTCCTATAGTATGCTGATTTTAGATTTTTTGGAGAAATATTAAGGTGTGAGATAACTGGATCATATGGTGGATTCCTAGTTTTTTCAGGAACTGTCATACTGCTTTCCAGAGTGGTTGTACTAACTCTCAGTCCCATCAACAATGTATGAGTGTACATTTCCCCCCATATCCTCACCACCATTTATTATTATTTGTGTTCTTGATAATTGCCATTCTGACAGGAGTGAGATGAAATCTCAGTGAAGTTTTGATTTGCATTCCCCTGATTGCTGAAGATATCAAATGTTTTTTTTTTATATATTTATTGGTCATTTTTATTTCTTCTCTTGAGAAAAGTCTCTAATTCTTTTGCCTATATATTAATTGGATTATTTATCTTTTTTTGGTGTTAAATTTTAAGTTTTTGAATTCTTTATATATTCTGAATATTAATCCCCCATCTGAGGAGAAGGTGGCAAAGATCTGTCCCATTCTGTAGGCTTTCTTTTTACATTCTTGTTTCCTTTGCTGGGCAGCTTTTTAATTTGATGCCATCTCACCTATTGGTTCTTGATTTTTTTCTTGTACTTTAGTAGCTTGTTAAGAAATTTGATGCCTGTGCTAATGTGTTGGAGTGTTGAGCCTATATTTCTGAAAAATGCTTTCAGTAAACCTTGTAGTAAGCCAGGAAGAGGTGAGTTTTTTCTCCCTCCCTGCTTTCCTTTCTTCCTTCATTCCCCCTGACTTCCTTTTTCTGTTATCAGCAGTGTTGTTTTTCACTTTTGTCTTACAAAAACTTGTGCAGTTATCATATACAGCTTGACTTTAGAGAGATATACCCATGAAACTACCAGCACAATCTATGCCCCAAGCTTGCACACCCATCCCCTCCAAAAGTTTCCTTCTGAGCTCTTTATTATTATTATATTAATGCTTTAGTTGTGTGTATGACAAGAACATTTATGACCTACTCTTTTTTAAATTTTAAGATATAATACAGTATTATTGACTTTGTAGTAGTCTCTATGCTAGATATCTAGGATTAGTCTTCTGTATTAATCTTCTGTAACTGAAACTTTTTACCCTTTGACTATACTTCCCTGTTTCTCACTTCCCCAACCCCCTAGGAACCATCAATCTACTCTCTGCATTTATGATTTTGACAATTTGAGATTCCTCATGTAAGTGGTATCATAAAGTATTTGCCCTTCTGTGTCTGGCTTATTCTTTTATTTTTTACAGCATAATATCTTTCAGGTTTATCCATGTGGTCACATGTGGCAGGATTTCCTTTCTCTTTAAAGGCCGAATAATATTCCTTGGTAAGTATACGCCATGTCATGTTCTTCCATTCATCTGCAGATGGAGATTTAAGTGGCTTCCACGTCTTGACTACTGTGAATGATATTGCAATGAACCAGAGAGTGCAGACATCTCTTTGAGATCCTGATTTCAATTCAATCTGATATTACTCAGAAATTGGATTGTTGGATCAGGTAGATACTTTATTCGTGTGGTAAATGCACTTATTTTAACTGCAAACCCTGAACCATGTTGAACAGGGAAACAATGAATCCTTCCTTTAAAAGTAAGAACAAGTAAATATTATCAACAGTTCCTTTTATTGATTTTATGAAATAAGTACAGTGCCAAAGAAATTAAATGAGATATGTATTAGATGGTTATGGGTTCTCCCAGAATTTTTCTGTTGAACTCCTAACACCCAGTACCTCAAAATGTGATGACATATTTGTATGTGCCATAAAGAAAAAGAGACTTGTACCTTCATTAAAAATACTTATGTGAAGAAAAATGCAAATGCCCAACAGTGACATTGACAGAAGATGCAGAGAAAATTTTCCTTAGATTAATTTATTCATTAGATATGAACAAAGGAAATGTTGAAAGTGTGTATATTTTTAACTAGAGAAGATGGTTCTAAAGTTCAAGGAAAGAATAAGCTAGAATAGAATAAAATAGAATAAAATCTATGCGTAGAAAATGTGTAATGAAAGGAAATTATTCTTACTCCAAACTAAAATATATATTAAATCTATAACAAGTATGTGATTAATTAAAACAGTCTGGCCATGTCAACATGAATAGATGGATAAATAGAATAAAAGAGAAGAATAGACATAAGCCCATACAAATATAAAAAAAATGCATACATGTTAAAGTGGGTTGAAGAATCAGTAGAGAAAGTGCAAATTATTCATAAATACTGTGAAGATAAATGGATATCCTTCTGAAAAGAATATTATTGGATTAACACCTCCCTTTTAAACCAAGCTGCATATGTAGCAAATATTTCCAAGTGAACAAACCTGTGAGCTCTGGAGGAAGCTATGTGAAAGGTGGAAATGGTCTTTTAAATTAGGATACAAAACCTAGAAACCATAAAACAAAATATTTAAAAATTTAACACCTAAAAACCAAAGTTTCTGGGGCTGGAAGTATAACTTAATGGTAGAGAGTCTGCCTAGTATGTATCAGAACCTGGGCTTGATTCTCAGAACTGAAAAAAAAATCAAAATTTCTCCACAGCCAGAAGTACCATAACTCAAGTCAAAAGTCACACAGCAAGTTGGAAAAATTGTTTCAACTAATTTAAAAAAAACCATGAAGGCAAATTTCCTTAATGTAGAAAAGATTTAATCAATCAATAAGAGAAAAAGTCAGCAATAAAACAGGAAAGAGGATGAAGAACTCAGATAACAGTTCATGGGTAAGCAAATAGGAATGGCTTTTGCATGCATTGGGGATATTGTACATCATTCACGGTAATGAGATATAAACTAATACTTCATTGAAGTAGTTTTTCTCCTATCATATTGACAAAAACAGAGTTTGATAGCATGAGTTGTTGACACAGGTGTGGGGAAACAGTACTCTCATATGGTTAAGGGGAGGTAAATAGAAATTAATCTCTAGAGTATTTGACAGCAATATTGATCAAAATAATCAGTGCATACACTTTCTCACTTGTAGAAATTTATCTTACAGATTGCTATGGTTTGTGTATTAGGTGTCCCCAAAAAGCTCTGTGTTTATGCAGGAGGTGAAATGATTAGATTGTGAGAGTTGTTATCTAATCAGCATATTAATCCACTTGATGGATTAATAATATGAATGGACTAACAAGGTGGCAAGAGTAGGCAGGGGGGAGATGGCTGGAGGAAGCAGACCACTGAGGGTGTGCCCTGGACGATCTTCTTTGTGCCCTCTGCTACCCCTGCCCCTGCCTCCACTTCTTATCCACCATGAGGTGAGCAGCTTTCCTCAGCTACACTTTTATGCCATGATTTTTTGCCATTCCTCAGGTCCAGAGCAATGAAATTGACTGACCATGGACTGAAACCACTGAAACTATGAGCCCAAAATAAACTTCTCTTCTAAGTTGTATTTGTTGGGTATTTTGGTCACAGCAATGAAAAGTAGACTACCACACACCTATACCTGCATCCATGCCAAATGATTCCAGAGCAAAGTTATTTATTGAAGAATTTGAATAAGAATTTTCAAAGGCATAGGGTTAACAACAAATGTCCATTAATAGTCGACTTTAATAATTAATTGCACATCTGTACAGTAAAAAACAATGCAACTGTATGGAAAATTTGCTGAACTCCTCTATATCCTAATAGTGAACAATCTCCAAGATAGATTATTATGTGAGAGAGGGAAAGTGCAAGACACCATATCACCATATGCATTATGTTCTTCTGTCCCCTGTAGGGAAAGGGAGGGCAAGAGAAAAAACAAGAGAGGAGGAGAAAAGAGGGTGATAGAGAAATAATGTCAGTTAATAGACTGCTTTCATTGCTATCTTCTGAGGAATGGGAGAGGGAAAGGGAGGGAGATTGTCAGCCTGTATCATTTGTATGTTTTGAATTTTTTTATTTGGTCATAGAATTTTATCATAAATCCCATGGCTCAGTGTAGAATTCTATCTGTTGTACAAGTCCACTTTAAAAAAAAAAAAGTTCTAATTAGTTATACATGACAGCAGAATGCATTTCATTCAGTGTACACGAATGGAGCACAACTTTTCATTTCTGCGGTTGCACATGATGTGGAGTCATACCATTTGTGCAATCACACATGTACCTAGGGTAATGATATCAAACTCATTCCACCATCGTTGCCACTCCCATGTCCCCTCCCCTCCCCTTACTCCCCTGCGCAATCCAAAGTTCCTCCATTCTTCTCTTGGGCTCCCCTGCCCTCCCATTATGGATCAGCATTCACAGAACAGAGAAAACTTCTAGTCATTTGTTGTTTGGGAATTGGCTTATTTTGCTTAACTTGATATTTTCCAACTCCATCGATTTACCTGCAAATGCCATAATTTTATTCTCCTTTAAAACCAAGAGAAATTCCATTGTGTATATGTACCACATTTTCTTTATCCATTCATCTGTTGAAGGGCACCTAGGTTGGATTCATAGTTTAGCTATTGTGAATTGAGCTGCTATAAACATTGATATGACTGTATCACTGTGGTATGCTGATTTTAACCTTTTTGGATATAGACCCAGGAGTGGGATAGTGGGATCAAATGGTGGTTCCATTCCAAGTTTTTTAAGGAATTTCTATACTGCTTTCCAGAGTGGTTGCACCAATTTGCAATTCCACCAGCAATGTATGAGTGTACCTTTTCCCCCACATCCTTGCCAACATTTGTTGTTGCTTGTATTCTTGATAATAGTCATTCTAATTGGGGTGAGATGAAATCTTACATAGTTTTGATTTGTATTTCTCTAATTACTAGAGATGTTGAACATTTTTTCATGTATTTGTTGATTGATTGTATATCTTCTTCTGTGAAGTGTCTGCTCAGTTCCTTAACCCATTTATTGATTGGGTTATTTGTGTTTTTGCTGTAAATTTTGTGAGTTCATGATATATCATGGAGATTAGTGCTCTCTCTGATATGTGTGTGGTGAAGATTTTCTCCCACTCTGTAGGCTCTCTCTTCATGGTATTGATTTTTTATTTTGCTGAGAAGAATCTTTTTAGTTTGAATCCATCCCATTTATTTATTATTATTTATTTTATTTTTTTTATAGATTTGGTATATGAATGTATATCATTTTTATATTTATATTATTTTTTTCATAGAAAGCCAAAACTGAGCAATTACCACCAATACAGGCCAGTGATATCCCTGGAGTAACAGGAAACAGCTTTGGGAAACTACTGTGGGAATAGAGAGGTAGACAGAGTGGTTCCCCCAAAACCTGAGTCACAAAGATTTAATTGGGGATCTGATTAAGATTGGTCAATAAAAAAAAATTACCAGACATACAAAGAATCATCTTTTTTAACTATAGATCAACTTACAACTATATCACATGATGCTTTTCCATACTTTTCAATATTTAGATATGACACTTCCATCAAGAATTTTTTCAAAATTTCCTAATTATTTCTTTATTTTAATTTTAATTAAAAATCATAAATTTACATAGGGCAATGTTGTTTGATTCATTCTGTTATTTTTTTCCCTTCCCCCATCCCCTCCCACCCCTCTTTTCCCTCTATACATTCCTTTCTTCCTCCATTCTTACCACCCTCCTTATCCCTAACCCTAAACCTAACCCTAACCCTAACACTAACCCCTCCTACCCCCCCATATGTCCTCATCCGCTTATCAGCGAGATCATTCGTCCTTTAGTTTTTTGAGATTGGTTTAGCTCACTTAGCATGATATCCTCCAGTTTCATCCATTTGCCTGCCAATGCCATGATTTTATCATTCCTCATGGCGGAATAATATTCCATTTATATATGCCACAGTTTCTTTATCCATTCATCAACTGAGGGCATCTGGGTTGGTTCCATAATCTGACTATAGTGAATTGAGCAGCTATGAACATTGATGTGGCTGTATCTCTATAGGTATGCTGATTTTAAGTCGTTTGGGTATAGGCCAAGGAGTGGGATAGCTGGGTCAAATGGTGGTTCCATTCCAAGCTTTCTGAGGAATCTCCATACTGCTTTCCAGAGTGGCTGCACTAGTTTGCAACCCCACCAGCAATGTATGAGTGTACCTTTTTCCCCACATCCTCGCCAACACCTATTGTTGCTTATGTTCTTGATAATCGCCATTCTGATTGGGGTGAGATGAAATCTTAGTGTAGTTTTGATTTGCATTTCTCTTATTACTAGAGATGTTGAACATTTTTTCATATATCTGTTGATTGCTTGTACATCTTCTTCTGAGAAGTGTCTGTTCATTCCCTTAGTCCATTTGTTGACTGGATTATTTCTATTCTTGGTGTAGAGTTTTTTGAGTTCTTTATACATTCGGGATATTAGTGTTCTATGTGAAGTATGAGTGGCAAAGATATTCTGCCACTCTGTAGGCTCTCTCTTCACATTACTGATAAGTTTCCTTTGATGAGAGAAAGCTTTTTAGTTTGAATCTATCCCAGTTGTTGATTCTTGCTTTTATTTCTTGTGCTATGGGAGTCCTGTAAAGGAAGTCTGATCCTAAGTCAACAAGTTGAAGGTTTGGACCTACTTTTTCTTCTATAAGATGCAGGATCTCTGGTCTGATTCCGAGGTCCTTGATCCATTGTGAGTTGAGTTTTGTGCAGGGTGAGAGATAGGGGTTTAATTTCATTCTGTTGCATATGGTTTTCCAGTTTCCCAGCACCATTTGTTGAAGAGGCTATCTTTTCTCCTTTGCATATTTTTGGCCCCTTTGTCTAGTATGAGAAAATTGTATTTATTTGGGTTTGTGTCCGTGTCCTCTATTCTGTACCATTGATCTACCTGTCTATTTTGGTACCAGTACCATGTCGTTTTTGTTACTATTGCCTTGTAATAGAGTTGAAGATCTGGTATTGCGATACCCCCTGCTTCACTCTTTCTACTGAGGATTGTTTTAGCTATTCTGGGTTTCTTATTCTTCCCAGATGAATTTCATAATTGCTTGCTCTATTTCTTTAAGGTACATCATTGGGATTTTAATTGGAATTGCATTGAATCTGTATAGCACTTTTGGTAGTATGGCCATTTTGATAATATTAATTCTTCCTATCCAAGAACATGGGAGATCTTTCCATCTTCTAAGGTTTTCTTTAATTTCTTTCTTTTGTGTTTTTCTTTAGTGTTCTGTAGTTCTCATTGTAGAGGTTTTTCACCTCTTTTGTGAGATTGATTCCCAAGTATTTTATTTTTTTTTGATGCTATTGTGAATGGGGTAGTTTTCCTAATTTCTCTTTCTGAAGATTCATCACTTATGTATAAGAATGCATTGGATTTATGAGCATTGATCTTGTAACCTGCTACCATACTGAATTCACTTATGAGTTCTAAGAGTTTTCTGGTGGAATTTCCAGGTTCCTCTAAATATATAATCATGTCATCAGCGAACAGGGATAGTTTGAGTTCCTCTTTTCCAATTGGTATCCCTTTAATTTCTTTGGTTTGTCTAATTGCTCTGGCTAGAGTCTCAAGAACAATGTTGAATAGAAGTGGTGAAAGAGGGCATCCATACCTTGTTGCAGTTTTTAGGGGGAATGCTTTCAGTTTTTCACCATTTAGAATGATATTGGCCATGGGCTTAGCGTAGATGGTCTTCACAATGTTATGGAATGTTCCCACTACCCCAATTTTCTCTAGTGTTTTGAGCATGAAGGGATGCTGTATTTCATCGAATGCTTTTTCTGCATCCATTCAAATAATCATGTGATTCTTAACTTTTAGTCTGTTGATATGGTGAATGACATTTATTAATTTCTGGATGTTGAACCAACCTTGCATCCCTGGGATAAAACCCACTTGATCGTGGTGCACTATCTTTTTAATATATTTTTGTATGCGATTTGCTAAAATTTTGTTGAGAATTTTTGCATCGATGTTCATTAAGGATATTGGTCTGAAATTTTCTTTCCTCGAAGTGTCTCTGTTTGGTTTAGGTATCAGGGTGATATTGGCTTCATAGAATGAGTTTGGGAGGGTTCCCTCCTCTTCTATTTTATGGAATACTTTGAGAAGTATTGGAATGAGCTCTTCTTTAAAGGTTTTGTAGAATTCGGCTGAGAACCCCCATCTGGTCCTGGACTTTTCTTTGTTGGTAGGCTTTTGATGACCTCTTCTATTTCATTGCTTGAAATTGATTTATTTAAGTTGTGTATGCCTTCCTCGTTCAGTTTAGGTAATTCATATGTCTCTAGAAACTTGTTGATGTCTTCGAGGTTTTCTGTTTTGTTGGAGTATAGATTTTCAAAACAGCTTCTAATTATGTTTTGTATTTCACTCGTGTCTGTTGTGATATTTCCTTGTTCATTCCAAATTTTAGTAATTTGGGTTTTGTGTCTTCTTCTCTTTGTTAGTGTGGCTAAAGGCTTATCAATTTTGTTTATTTTTTCAAAGAACCAACTATTTATTTTGTTAATTTTTCCTATTGTTTCTTTTGTTTCAATTTCGTTGATTTCAGCTCTGATTTTAACTATTTTCTGTCTTCTACTCCTTTTGGTGTTGGTCTGCTCTTCTTTTTCTAGGGCTTTGAGCTGTAGTGTTAAGTCGTTTATTTGTTGATTTCTACTTCTTTTGTTGAATGCGCCCCATGAAATAAATCTTCCTCTAAGTACTGCTTTCATAGTGTCCCAGAGATTTTGATATGATGTGTCTTTGTTCTCATTTACTTCTAAGAATTTTTTTATTTCCCTCCTGATGTCTTCTGTTATCCATTCATCATATAATAGTGTATTATTTAATCTCCAGGTATTGGAGAAGTTTCTGTTTTTTAATCTGTCGTTTATTTCTAATTTCAATCCATTATGATCTGATAGAGTACAAGGTAGTATATCTTCTTGTATTTGCTAACAGTAGCTTTGTGGCATAAGACATGGTCTATTTTAGAGAAGGATCCATGTGCTGCTGAGAAGAAAGTGTATTTGTTCTTTGTTGGATGGTATATTCTATATAATTCGGTTAAGTCTAAATTGTTGATTGTGTTATTGAGATCTGTGGTTTCTTTATTCAATTTTTGATTGGACGATCTATCCAGTGGTGAGAGAGGTGTGTTAAAATCGCCTAGTATTATTGTGTTGTGGTCTATTTGATTTCTGGAATTGAGAAGGATTTGTTTGACGTATATGGGTGAACCAATGTTCAGAGCATAGATCTTTATGATTGTTATGTCTTGCTGATTTATGCTTCCCTTAAGCAATATGTAATGTCCTTCTTTATCCCTTCTGACTAGTTTTGGCTTGAAGACCACATTATCTGAAATGAGGATGGATACTCCAGCTTTTTTGCTGTGTCCGTGTGCATGGTATGTTTTTTCCCATCCTTTCACCTTTAGTCTATGGGTATCTCTTTCTATGAGATGAGTCTCTTGCAGGCAGCAAATTGTTGGATTTTTTCTTTTTAATCCATTCTGCCAGTCTATGTCTTTTGATTGATGAGTTCAAGCCATTAACATTCAGGGTTATTATTGAGATATGATTTGTATTCCCGGTCATTTGACTCATTTTTGTTTTTTGACATGATTTGGTTTCCCCTTTATTTGGCTATTCTTTTAGGCTAGTTCCTCCCGTTGCTGATTTACATCGTTGTTTTTCATCTCTTCCTCATGGAATATTTTGCTGAGAACGTTCTGTAATGCTGGCTTTCTTTTTGTAAATTCCTTTAGCTTTTGTTTATCATGGAAGGATCTGATCTAATCGTCAAATCTGAAAGTAAATTTTGCTGGGTATAAGATTGTTGGTTGGCATCCATTTTCTTTCAGGGCTTGGTAAATGTTGTTCCAGGCCCTTCTAGCTTTTAGGGTCTGGATTGAAAAATCTGGTGATATTCTTATTGGTTTCCCCTGAATGTAATCTGATTCTTTTCTCTCGCATCCTTTAAAATTCTGTCTTTATTTTGAATGTTAGGTATTTTCATAATAATGTGCCTTGGTGTAGGTCTGTTGTAATTTTGTATATTTGGAGTCCTATAAGCCTCTTGTACTTGATTTTCCATTTCATTCTTCAGATTTGGAAAATTTTCTGATATTATTTCATTGAATAGATTGTTCATTCCTTTGGTTTGTTTCTCTAAGCCTTCCTCAATCCCAACAATTCTTAAATTTGGCCTCTTCATGATATCCCATAATTCTTGTAGATTCTGTTCATGATTTCTTACCATCTTCTCTGTTTGGTCAACCTTGTTTTCAAGATTAAATATTTTGTTTTCAATATCTGAGGTTCTGTCTTCCAGGTGTTCTATCCTATTGGTTATGCTTTCTATGGCATTTTTAACTTGGTTTATTGTTTCCTTCATTTCAAGAATTTCTGTTTGGTTTTTTTCAGTATCTCTAACTCTTTACTGAAATGCTCTTTTGCTTCCCTTATTTGCTCTTTTAACTGTTGATTGGTGTGTTCATTTAATGCCTGCATTTGTTCTTTCATCTCCTCGTTTGCTCCCTGATTGTTTTAATTATGTACATTCTGAACTCCCTTTTGGACATTTCTTCTGCTGTGCTGTCATTGGGTTTTATTGATATAGTATTTAGGTTTGTTTGGGACATTTTCTTCCCTTGTTTTCTCATATTGGTCAGATGTCCGTGGGACTCTGTGATATTGTAGATTTCCTCTATTGGCTTATAGTGTCCCTGTAGATTTCCAGTATATCACCTACCAGCCTTCAGTAGCCAGAACTCTTGGATTAATTTGATAATGCAGTGCTTCTGAAGAACGCTTCCCCTAGCCCGTTACTGGTTCTAGGACTTGGAGCTGGCTCTGTGTGGAAAGGCTCTCATTGGGGGCTCTGCTCTGAGAAGCTAGCCTGGAAAGGTGCTTCCCGCCGGAGGGGGCCGGGCTGCGGGCTGCTTGGCGAAGTCCCTGGCTGCCCTGTCCTGGTCCCTGAAGCAACCTGTAGCAGGAACTCGCCACCCTGGTTTAGGGACTTGAAGCTTGGTTTTTTTCAGAAAGGCTCTCACTGGGGGGCCTGCTCCGAGATGCTGGAGAATCTGGCCCTGTGGGCGGATCCCACCACCGGAGTGCGCAAAACTGCCTGTGGAAGACTCTAACTGCTCTGCCCTACTCTAATAAGCCACCTGAATCTGGGCCTGCCACCCGGGTAGCGCTTCACCGGGTAGGGGAGACTCACCCCGTGGCTCTGTTTTAGTCCGAGTCTCTCAGTGCCTCCCCTTCTTGAATCCTGGGTTCTGGAGTGACTGGAGATGCAGTCACCCTCTTGTCCACCATCTTGGATCACCCCATGGAAAAAGCCTGCGGCCGAAGGGATGCCGGGGGGCACGTCTGCCTGGAGAGGTCTCTGGCTGCCTTGCCCTGGTCCCAGAGGCTGCTTGCGGGCTGGAGGTCACTGCTGGCTTGGGGACTTGTGGCTGGCTCCCGTGGCTCTGTTTTAGTCCAAGTCTCTCAATGCCTCCCCGTCTTGAATCCTGGGTTCTTGAGCGACTGGAGATGCAGTCATCCTCTAGTCCACCATCTTGGATCGCTCTGTCTTCTGTTTCTTTTGGTGTTGATTTGTTCTTCTTTTTCTAGGACTTTGAGATGTAATATTAGAACATTTATTTGTTGAGTTTTAATTCTTTTAATGAACAAGCTCAATGTAATAAACTTTCCTCTTAGCACTGCCTTCATAGTGTCCAAGACATTTTTGATATGTTTTTCAGTGTTCTCATTTACCTCTAAGAATTTTTTAATCTTCTCACTAATGTTTCTGTTATCTATGTGTCATTCAGTAGTATATAATTTAGTCTCCAGATGGAGTAGCTTCTATTTTTTATTATTGGTTTCTAATTTCATTTCATTATTATCTGGAGGAATGGAGAGTAGTATCTCTATGTTTTTGTATTTGCCAAGAGTTTCTTTTTTGGCATAAGATGTGGTCTATTTTGGAGAAGGATCCATGTGCTGCTGAGATAAAAGTGTATTCTCCCTTGATGGAATATTCTATATATATCTGTTAAGTCTAAGTTATTGATTGTATTATTGAGTTCTATCATTTCTTTGTTTAGTTTTTGTTTGGAAGACCTATCCAGTGATGAGAGGTATGTTAAAGTCACACAGTATTATTGTGTTGTGGTCTATTTGATTCCTGAAATCTAATCTATTTGATATACATAGATGCTCCATTGTTTGGGGCACAAATATTTAGGATTGTTCTCTCTGGTTGATGTATGATTCCCTTAGGCAGTATGAAAAGTTTTTATTTACCCCATCTGACTAACTTTGGCTTGAAGTCCACTGTATTTGCTATGAGGATGGAAACCTGTGCTTTTATATGCAAACAATGAGAGTGATATGTTTTTTCCATCCTTCCACTTTCAGTCTGTGGATGTCTTTTCCTATGAAATGGGAAAGGCAGCATATTGTTGGGTCTTTTTTTTTTTTTAAATACAATCTGCCAGTCTATGTCTTTTGATTAATGAGTTTAAACTGTTAACATTCAGAGTTATTATTGAGATATGATTTGTATTCCTGGTCATTTTGGTAATATTTGGTTTTTAACTTGACTTGGTTTCTCCTTTGATTGACTTTTACTTTAGCATAATTCTTCCCTTTGTTGTCTTTCATTGTTGTTTTTCTTTAGCTTCTCATGGAATATTTTGCTGAGAATGTTCTGTATTGCAGACTTTCTAGTTGTAAATTCTTCTAACTTTTGTTTGTCATGGGAGGTTTTTCTTTCATCATCAAATCTAAAGCTCAATATTGCTGTATATAAGATTCTTGGTTGGCATTAATCATTATTCAGAACTTGGTATATGTTGTTCCAGGAACTCCTAGCTTTAAGGGTCTGGGTTGAGAAATCTGTTGAGATCTGAATTGGTTTCCCTCTATACGTAATCTGATACTTTTCTCTTGTAGCCTTTAAAATTCTATCTTTATTTTGTATGCTAGGCATTTTCATTCTAATGTACCTTGGTGTGAATCTGTTGTAATATTGTATGTTTGGTGTCTGATAAGCCTCTTGTATTCGATTTTCCATTTCATTCTTCAGGTTTGGGAAATTTTCTATATTATTTCATTGAAAAGATATTGCATTCCTTTGTATCTCTATACCTTCCTCTATCCTGTATCTGCATACCTTCCTCTATCCTGATAATTCTTAAATTTGGTCTTTTCATGTTATCCAATATTTCTTGGAAGTTCTGTTTATGGTTCCTTACCATCTTCACTGTGGTCAACTTTATTTTCAAGATTTGATATTTCGTCTTCATTGTCCGAGGTTCTGAATTCCAAGTGATCTAGTCTGTTAGTGATGTTTTGTATTGTTTTTAATTTGATTTATTGTTTCCTTCATTTCACTGAAGGAAACAGTTTTTTTTTTCAGAATCTCTATCTCTTTATTGAAGTAATCTTTGTTTCCTGCATTTGCTCTCTTACATTATCCTTTACTTTGCTGATCAGTTTAACTGTGTACATTCTGAACTCCTTCTCTGACATTTCTTCTATTGTGCTGTCAATGAATTCAGTTATTGTAGCATTGTGGTTTTTTTGGGGTGCTTTCTTCCCTTGTTTTTTTCATGTCATTCATGTGTTTTCCCCTTTAGCAGTGCAGATCTGAGGTATTACAGTTTCTACCCAATAGATGTATAGTGTCCCTACAGGTTTCCAATACCTCACCCTTAAGGAGGAGATCAATATTAACAGCACACAATGCAAACAATATGGAGCTTTAAATCAATTAGCCCCTAGTAAGATGTTTACAGTTTTGTCACAATAAACAAAAATAATGTGTTCAATTATTATCTACAATATAAACAGTAGGTTTGCAATAGTGTCTACAGTTTCTAATGGTGGGCAAAGAGAGAATGGGGGAGTGTAGGTTGTGATGGTTATGAGGTAGGAGGTGAGAATTTAGAGGTATTAGATCACAGGAAGAGTGAAAGAGGAATTAATAGAAGTTGGCTATTAGCAGGAGAGAAGAGAGAAAGGGACTCTCAGCTGTAATAAAGCCTGCAGGGACCATGCAAATGGTCTTCCAGGTCCTGGCTGTTATCCCTAGATTAAGGGGCCATGTATCTAGTTGGCAGTGTTGACAGAGTCTAACCTGTAGGTATCCTGGTGTTGGGCTTCCAGGCCCTGGCTGGTGTCTCATGATGGAAGCTGCCCCAACTAAAGGTGGTGGTGGCAGCAGAGGTAACCCAAGATGGTGGCAGAGGTGACCTAGGATGAACTTCACTGCTTTTAAATGACTGTGTGTGTGGGCTGTGTAGTGGCATTGGGTGGCCTATTGGGATATGTAGTGCTGTGGAGGGTGTTATTGTGGCAGGCCGCTGCCTCCAGGCCCTGTCTGTTGTTGTAAGGTAGAGGCAACCTCATGGAGAGGGGACAGCTATGGTGATAGCTGCAGCATCTCAACATGGAGCCTGGTCGGGGAAGCCATGGGGAGCTGCAGCAGGCTCACTCTCCTCTGCATGGGCACAGTTGTTCTCCTCCACCTGTATGTTTTGAACTTTGAATTATGAGTCCACATTATCTCATAAAGAACTTTTAGAACTATAAAAATATAGCTTTCTATATAGATGTGTACCTGTGTACTTCTTATTATTTTTTTTTAGTTTTCAAAAGTTTTGCAAAATTAGGATTACAGTGTATGTGCTGCAGGTGGACAAGAATGGGCACACATGAATAGTAGGAAACATACCAAACTATTAATCTTGATTTTGTTTGAGTGGTGGGATGATGAAGAATTTAAAAATTCTTTAATACTTTCTACAATGCGCACATACTATGTGTACTTATTTTTAACCAAATAATTCAGATAAGAAAATAACAACTTGAAGGTGAGAAATACAGGGACTCCTAAAACAAGGCAGTCATAGGATGTTTTAGCCTTTTAAAATGTCTTCTTTAATACGGCAAAAAAAAGTTAGATCTGTCAAAAATACGAGAACATTGCAAAATCTAAGGAAGAGTCTACATAAACAGAATATTTTCACACCATTTTAAAGAATTATTTAAATTTGACAGACTGATAATCCATAGCAGGAGGAGCCTCATCAGTGCCACACCTAACATATCAGGCTAGTTATTTTCAGAGTAGTACATGACCTCTGTACTTTTCAATGGCTTCTTTGACATACTTCTTTTGTAAGATCTCAGTGTTAAAACTTCCTACTGGTCTGAGGGGTTTAGTTTCGTGATAAAGCACTTGACTTGTACTTAAAATAAAACAAAACCAAAATCTTCCTGTTGTATTTTTTTAAATCCTTTTACATTTATCTTGGATGCATTTGATGTTTCTCTTTCAACTAAGGTTATGGATTCATGCCAGTTGAAATAAAATCTTTTCAAATAGGTAAATTTACCCTATCTTGTTATGAACATGGAATTTGAATTTCTGAAAAAACAATGAATATGAAATCATATATGTGTAAATAATACACAGAGAAATCACATATATTTTAAGCAACCAGGATGTATTTATCATTTCATCTTTCTCAATCTTTTTCTTATAATAAAAGCTAGCTCTGTGAATTCATTCATTCATTCTATAAATATTGAGTGAGCTCCTATGTGTTAAGGTCAGCCACTGAACTCAAGATTGTTTTAAGTTTCAGTAATACTTCCACATTTACCTTCTTCATTTTATACTTGAGAAACTTATCAATTTAGATGAAGTATGTTTTAGTAAAAAAATACTATTGCTAAAAAATTTAAGCAGTTAAGTAGCATCATAAATGAATTGTTTCTCACACAAATCGTATGAGAAATAAATTAAATTTTAAATTTCATTTAAAGCCAATTATGTAATTTTTATAATGATATGATCTAAAGTATTGAATATTTTCAAAATTTCATTTCTACTACAGTACTGTTTATTGGCAATGCTCTATGAGGGCATTTCCCTTTAACTTCTTATTGTATTGCCAAAGCCTAAAATGGTGCCTGGTATAGAGTAATGATTCAGTATTTTTTGAGTAATGAGTGAAGGAATATTATTTATTCCATTGGTTTTGAATCCAGGGATTCAAATATGAGGAGTATCATTTCCTCAAGGATATCATCAATATATATAAATGAGGTTCATCAGGGGAATTGCTATAGCAACAAACTTGAAGAAACAATTTTACTCAGAAGGGAATTGAAGTTCCAAAAAGGAGGTACTGAAATGTCTTGAGGAATGAGTAAGAGCTTTCTGGTTGGTCAGGCTGGGGAGTATACTTTTTGAAATTTGAGCAAAATCATTAAGATTTAAAGTTCAGAGTTTATTTGGAAAACTGTAAGTAAACATATGTGGCTAGTAAGATGGTGGTGGCCAGGACTGGAGAGGAATTGGAGACAAAATGGCAGAGTTAGGAAGTACAAAATAGTCTGTGTCATGTGTCAACTGAGATGTACCAAACTCGATTCTGTAGACAAAAGATGGGAGAAGACACGAAATCATGAATTATTGGTCCTGCCAGATCTTTCACTTAATGTGAGGAAAATCTTTCCTTGTTTGCAAATTTATTTGACTTTTGAAAATATACTTACCTTTAAGTAGTCATATTAACTTAGTGTTTGGAATTGGTAATCCATAGCAATAAGAGTATCTAGATTAAAAAAAGTCTAGACTGGATGATGAATGTTCCTGATCTGGTAAGATGGGGTAGTCTTTTCTTTCCTTCTTTTCTTTTCATTCCTTTTCTTTCTTTTCTTTTTTTCATATCAGGGATTGAAAACCAGGGGTGCTTAACCATACAGCCACATCACCAGCCGGTTTTTATTTTTTATTTTGAGACAACTATGGTCTTGTTAAATTGCTTAGGTTGGCTAAAATTGCTGAGGTTGGCTTCAAATTTGGGATTCTCCTGCCTCAGCCTCCCAAATCACTGGAATTACAGGCATGCACCATCATTCATAGCTAGGAGTGACATAAAATAAGTTGTGTCACAGTGTGATCGGGTTCTCAAACCAATTCTGTTTCTTCCTATTAGTGAAATGGGATCAGGATATTTATTGCTAAAAACTTCACCAGGGCATCAATAGATCCACCTCATCTTAGGACTCAGGCTAGACCTTACAAAGACTAATGTCTATATCCTCTTTTACCTGTTTTGATTTTAATGAGAATCTCTACAGCATTTTTCCAGTAAGTATAATGCTGATTTTCAGCTAATCATGTTCCTTATTCATGATAAAGAAGCATAAATTAGGTAGTGAGAGTAAGACTAAAATGACAGGGACATATGCGTCATGAATGAAGTGGCCTACTTAAAACACAGACGACAAACGAAGATTTTAAAACAAAGGCAGCTAGAACTATGTCTAAAATAAAATTCTGATATTAGGAAACCACAAAGAAAACCCAAGACAATATTAATTTTGAAAACACATTCAGACAAACACATTTGAAAAAATAAAGAAGATAATTTTATATTATATTAGTGAAATGAACATTCTACAATAAAGATAACTTCATGAGACATTAGGCTCCAAATTAAGTATTGAAGTATATGATGCATAACTAAATAGAAATATTGCTTATAATATTTCTTATACCTGAGAGAAACAAAACTTAATTTCCATTTCAGCTCTTCTGCCACATAAAACTGGAAATCACTCAAATATACATATCAAGTCCTTATCTGTTTATTACTGGGTAGTAGCATTTTAGATCATTATTTTCGTCAATACAGCTTTAATAATTTTCTGAAGAGTCTGAGGGTAATATGTATCATTTTTAGAAAAACATAATTATTCTTTAAAAAGTCTATATTTAAGTTATTTATCCACTAAAATAAATTATGAATTGCAGAAGCCAGCAATTGAAGTTACATAAAATTAACAACAAAGCTACTGGGCAGATGGGCAGGCAAAGATAAGAGGAGAGTTTTTGTGGTTAGGACGGAGAGTAGCTGGCTAACATTTTGTAGTATCTTTTGCTTGTGATATAAGTATTTTTCTTTCACCACATTGAAGCATGTATATTAAGAAGTTTGTCACAGAATGAGAAAGAAAATTTTTATTTTGTTTATAATTCTATGTCCTTGGAGAGTTTATCATGTAAAGAGGAAGAGTGAGTTGAAGAGAATTCAGAGAAAGATTCCCTAGTCTTAGGTCTTTCCCTGGTTGGGATCTAAGTAGAAACCAGAAAGTTTATAGATTAGGAGAGAAGAGGGATCCTATGTTGTCTGATGGCAGCTCTACTACAGAGGCACAGGGTTAAAAAAAGATGGCCGCTGGTGCTTTGGGGCAGATGGGACTGTGGGAGCCCCATTGACCTTCTCTGTGTTCCAAGTCAGGTACTGGAGTGGCAGAAATCTGAATATTCTACTAAAGCGACTTGCTAGGGCAACTGTAGACAAGCAATCTAGGACCTAATGACTGCTTCCTCTGGCCATACTGAGTCTTGGAAGCATTTAGTCTGTGGAAATGAGACATTGCTCGGAACAGAGAAGGGTTCTCACTAAAGAGCTGTGCTGTTTTTTTTTATTAACCTGCCAGGTGGAATGGGGTCTTGAAGGAAGAACCTCACTTAAATAGAACCCTGGACATTTATTGCATCCTAGTTTATGAACTGAGAGTCATGCCCATTATTCTGACCCTATCCTTTCTTGAGCATTCTTCTTTAAAAACTGCATCTGAAAGATCCTCAATTATTGTTCAATGATTTGTCAACTGTATGAGGAAATACCTCTGTGTACATACAGCATGAGTAGTCTCACTCTGTTGGCCAACACAGATTATGATTTTGAAACTGAACTGTAGAGCCAACACGACAAAGGAATCCTTTGCAGATTCCAGTGAAAGGACTAGGAAACTCCTGACTTTCTGTTTGGACCTCCTTTGTGAGGTATCAAGAATTCTCTGCCCCTCTTGTCTCCCTCCGTCTCCTCCTTCTAATGCAGCTCTTCTCTCATCTCCTTTCTTTCCCCATTCCCATTTAGAGTGTAGTTTACTTAGAGTAGGAAGCAACAACACAGACAACAGAAACCTAGGAGGTTCTAAGTCCAAGAATCCTAGGATAAGCTCCTTTTGACAATGATTCGTAGCAGGAAGTAATGATTTTGGAAGCATCTACTGTGTGTTCTCAAGAACAAACAAGAAAATATGGACACTGAAATTAGATGAAGAATGATATCATAAGATTATAAGATAAAGACAGAAAGTAGAAACTGGTCAGCTTGCAAAATGCTGCAATTGGAGGGAAGGCTAACAGTTTTCATTTCTTTGCACAAGATCCCCATTACTGGAGTTATGGGACAGAAGATCAAGGCATAGATTTTCAAAGTAGTTTTTGATTATCTTCTGTATTTCAGTGGTGTCCATGGTGATATTTCCTTTTTCATGTCGAATTTTAATGATTTCACATTTCTCTTTTTCTCTGTTCAGCAAAGGGTTTGTCAATTTATTTATGTTTTCAAAGAACAAAGTTTTTGTTTCATTAATTTTTTGAATTTTTTTGGTTTCAATTTCATTAATTTCAGCTCTGATTTTAATTATTTCCTGTCTTCTATTGCTTTTGATGTTGATTTGTTCTTCTTTTTCTAGGACTTTGAGAGGTAAAGTTAGGTTATTTAATTGGTGACTTTCTATTCTTTTAAAGAATAAGCTCAATGCAATGAACTTTCCTCTTAGAACTGCCTTCATTGTGTCCCAGGGATTTTGATGAATCGTGATGCTATTCTCATTTAATTCTAAATTTTTTTTTATTACATCCCTGATTTCTTCAGCTATGCATTGGTCATTCAATAGTGTATTGTTTAGTCTCCAGGTGTAAGAGCCACTTCTATTTTTTTATTTTATTGCTGATAAAATGTAGGGTATTAACTCTATTTTTGTGTATTTTCTAAGAGTTGCTTTGTAGCCTAAGATATGGTCTGTTTTAGAGAAGGATCTGTGTGCCACTGAGAAGAAAGTGTATTCAGTTATTGATGGATGAAATATTCTATATATGTCTGTTAAGTCTAAATTATTAATTGTATTTTTTTAGTTCTGTAACCTCTTTATTTAATTTTTGTTTGGAAGATCTCTCAAGTGGTGAGAGAGGCATGTTAAAGTCACCCAGTATTATCGTGTTGTGGTCTATTTGATTCTTGAAATTGTGACAGTTTCATTTGATGTATGTAGGTGTTCCTTTATCTGGGGCATAAATATTTAAGATTGTTTTGTCTTGTTGAGGTATTGTTCCCTTAAGCAGTAAAAAAGCCTTCTTGGTCCCTTCTGATTAACTTTGGCTTGAAGTTCACTTCATTTGATATGAGAGACCCCTGCTCTTTATGAGATCCATGTGAATGATAAGTTTTTCTCCAACTGTTTACCTTCAATCTGTGGATATTTTTGCCTGTGAGGTGAGCCTCTTGGAGGCAGCATATATTTGGGTCTTGCTTTTTAATCCACTCTGCAAGTCGGTTGACATAGAAAATTTAAACAGATCAATATCAAGCAATTAAATTGAAGACATCATCAAAAGCCTACCAACAAAGAGAAGCTCAGGACGAGATGGCTTCTCAGCTGAGTTATACAAGAACATCAAAGAAGAACTTACATTAATACTCCTCCAATTATTCCATGAAATAGAAAAGGAGGAAACCCTTCCAAACCCATTTTATTAAGCTAGTATCACTCTGATACCAAAAACAGACAGACACATTAAGGAAAGAAAACCTTAGACCAATATCCCTGATGAACATAGATGCAAAAATTCTTAATAAAATACTGACAAATCATATAAGAAATCATTAAAAAGATAGTACACCGTGATCAAATGGGGCTCATTCCAGGGATACAATACTGGTTCAACATAATGAAAGTAATAAATATAATTCATCACATCAATAGACTTAAGGGAAGGAATCACATGATTATCTCAATAGATGCAGAAAAAGCATTTGACAAAATTCAGTATCCATTCATGCTCAAAACGCTAGAAATACTAGGGATAGTGGGGATAGGGCTCAACATTGTAAAAGCCATAAATGCTAAACCCAAGGCCAACATCATTCTAAATGGAGAGAAATTGAATGTATTCCCTCTAAAAACTGAAATAAGACAGGGATACCCTCTTTCACCACTCCTATTCAACATAGTCCTGGAAACCATAGCCAGAGCAATTACACAAAAGAAACAAATTAAAGGGATATAAATAGGAAAAGAAGAGTTCCAATTACGCCTATTTGCTGATGATACAGTTTCTACATTTAGAGGACTGAAAAAACTCCACCAGAAAAGTTCTAGAACTCATAAATGAATTTAGCAAAATAGCAGGATATATGATTAACACCCATAAATCAGTTGTGCTCCTATATACCAATGGCAAATCTTCTGAAAGAGAAATCAGGAAAACTATCCCATTCACAATAACCTCAAAAAACAAAACAAAAGCAAAGACACTTGGGACTCAATCTAACAAAAAAGGTGAAAGACCTCTGCATGAAAACTACAGAACATGAAAGAAAGCAATTGAAGAAGACCTTAGAAGATGGAAAAATCTCACATGTTCTTGGATAGGCAGAATTAATATTGTCAAAATGGTCATACTACCAAAAGTGCTATACAGATTTAATGCAATTCTCATTAAAATTCCAATGATGTTCTTCATAGAAATAGAAAAAGCAGTCATGAAATTCATTTGGAAAAGAGACCCAGAATAGCAAAAGCAATCCTCAGTAAGGAAAGTGATGCAGGAGGCATCATAAAACCAGACCTTAAATTATACTACAGAGCTGTAGTAGCAAAAGTGACATGGTATTGGCACCAAAACATGTGAAGACCAATGGAAAAGAATAGAAGACACAGAGATAAACTCACATAAATACAGATATCTCATACTAGACAAAGTTGCCATAAACATACATTGGATAGCCTCTTCGATAAATTGTGCTGGGAAAACTGAAAATTCATAAGTAGTAGAATGAAACTGACCCTCTGTCTCTCACCCTGCAACAAAATTCAACTCAAAGTGAATCAAAGATGTAAGCATTAAACCAGAGACTGTGTGCCTTCTAGAAGAAAAACTAGGCCAACTCTCCAACATGTCGTTTTAGGAACCAAATTCCTCAAGACTCCTAAAGTGCAAGAAATAAAATCAAGAATCAATGAATGGTATGGGAATCAAACTAAAAAGCTTCTTCACACCAAAGAGAACAATCAATAATGTGAAGAGAAAGCCTATAGAATGAGGAAAATCTTTACCACCAGCACCTCAGACAGAGCATTAATCTCCAGGATATACAAAGAACTCCAAAAACTTAACACCAAAAACAAAACAAAAACAAACAAACAAACAAACAAACAAACAAAAACAATAAATGGACTAAGGAACTGAACAGGCACTTCACAGAAGAAATACAAATGGTAAGAAATATATGAAAAAATGTTCACTATCTCTAGCACTTAGAGAAATGCAAATCAAAACTACACTGAGATTCTATCTCACCCCAGTCAGAATGGCAATTATCAAGAATACAAACAACAGTTAATATTGGAGAGAATGTGGGAAAAGAAGTTCACTTATACATTGCTGATGGCATTGCACAGTAATGCAACCACTCTAGAAAGCAGTATGGAGATTCCTCAGAACACTTGAAATGGAACCACCATTTGACCATGTTATCCCATTCCTTGGTTAATACCCAAAGGACTTAAAATCAGTATGCTATCGTGATGCGACCACTTCAATGTTTATAATAGCTCAATTCGCAATAGCCAAGCTGTGGAATCAACCTAGGGACCCTACAAAAGATGAAGGGATATAGAATATGTGGTATAAATACACAATGGAATATTACTCAGTCATAAAGAAGAATGAAATTATGGCATTTGCCAGTAAATGGATGGGACAGGAGAACTTCATGTCAAGTAAAATAAGCCAATCCCAAAATACCAAAGGCAGAATGTTCTCTCTGATATGTGGATGCTAACCCACAACAAAGGAGGGGAAGATTAGAAGTTCATTGGATTAGACAAAGGGAAATGAAGGGAACGGAGTGGTGATGGTAATAGGAAAGACAGAAGAATCAATCAGACATATCTTCCCTATGCTCATATATAAATACATGAGCGGTGTAACTCTACAGCATGTACAACCACAATAATGGAATTCTAATTGGAACAAGTTATACTTATTCTTCATATTTATAATATTTCAAAATATATTCTACTGCCATATACAAAGATAATAAAAATGATCAAGGAAGATGGCATGAAGATGATCTCTAATACAAAGTTGATACTGAATATTGTACGAGAACCAAATGGGCTTTCCAATTTTATGCCCACTGGACATAACCTGCAGGAAGGAAACTTTGAGTCATAGATTTCTATATGTCATGGTGGAAGAAAAGAGAGAAGAAAGAAACCACATCTCCCATGGTCATGGTTTTATATCACATGGATATAGCTCTACCCAATATGGAAATGTAGGACAACTACTACTGCCCAACATCAAAGTAATCAGTTTCACCTCTGTTGAGGAGGATTAAGAGGTGAGCAAAATAACAAGAAAAAAACTTCTCCACTGTAAACCCTCTAATACTCAGCTGCTGCCTCGCTTAGTTCAACAAGATTAACATTGAGTTTGTGCTAAATAAACTATGTGGTTACCCCCTTGAGGGGGGACATTAGGGACCTCTCAGTATAGTTCTACTTCTGTGAGGATGCTTCTCTGAGATGAACCACTGTTTCTTTGAGGATCATTTTAGAACTTTCACTATAATATTTTTTTTTCCTCTAGAAGGTTACAGAAAATGTCAGATCAGCATATTAAATAAACTTAACTCCATGATTAATCTGTTCCCAAAGTCACATTTTTTTCTATGTCATTCCCTGTCCCATATTATACCCAGCTAGTTTATTCAATATAAACCTCTGAATTGAGACAAAATGATAACATTAAGATGCTGACTTAGAAAAGACGTCCCCATTTGGGATATAAGTCTCTTCTATTATGATATCCCACAGGACAAAATTTAATTCAAAGGTAAAGTTCTCTATCAAGTTAAAATCCAAACATAATTAAAGACCAAATGAAGTATGATGTGAAATTCAATTCACTTGACTTTGAAAGTTAAAGTTGAAAGAAACTGAAGTTCCAAATTTATTTTACCAAGATCTCAATCCATTCCGTGTGAGCTCTCTGAGGTTTTGATACCAGCAGAATTAATGGGTTTTTTGTTTGTTTGTTTGTCTTTAATTCCTGAAGTGTCTTACACCTGGAAGAATATACTTACCTCAAATTTAGTAGTTCACGGCCAAGTCATTGAGTACTTATATTTTTCAAGTATTTCATAATGTTAGAGCCACACACATGACATTTAGGGAATTAATGAACTCCTAGCTACTCCAAACTTTATCTCAGTCAAAATAGTTCCCAGGAAGTATGACCAAAGTGAGATCCAAGTAGAGAAGAATGGGGACATTTCACTTACATATTTGCAGGGCATTTTTAGTCACAGTATAGATGTGTCTGTTGCTTACCTGTATTGGAAATTGGGCAGACTTACAGCTGCACAGTCAGAGAAATACTATCAGAATGAATTTTCCAATGATCCCCAGATGATGAATTCCTGAAACCCTATGTTCTCTAGAAAGAAATGCTGAAAGAAAGAAAACAACAAACAGGAAATGTCACCAATGTCTACCTCAAACACCTATTGATATATTTTAGTTTTCCAGTAGCATTAGCCTGATTATGGAAGCTATGAAAACTTTTTTTGTATGTTTTCTTCACAGGTGGTAGGAATTAAGAAAATAAAGGTTGAATAGTGTGTGACATCAATGAAAAAGGCATTGTGGATATATGACAGAAGTTCTTTATAGAAATTTCTGGAAGTGAAGAAATAAGATTTTCCTGTCTTTCATACAGCCTTTGTCATACAATGATAATTCAGAGCAATTAATTATTGAGCAAATACTTTATTCATCCCCTGTTGAAGATAATTCTGAGGAAATTAAGGAAAATAGCACTTACCAGTTACCTGACACCAATTAATATATTAATCAACTGTGTATTATGCACATTTGCTATTCACAGTTATCTTGTGAAGATGAGTGAAGAGCTGGGGATATAGCTCAGTTGGTAGAATGCTTGGCCCAATCCCCAGCACCCCAAAAAAGAAAAAAAAGTAAAGTATTATCTTGTTTTTTTACAGGAAGATCTTATGACCCAGGGAGTTTCAGTAACTAACCCAAGTGGATAGAGGCAGACTCTGGTTTGGGTTCACTCTGGCTGTGGGCAGGACCTTAACTTAAGCTGCCTCTGAAGGATGCAAAGTCTGCCAATTTTCCTTCAGTTGCACCTAGTCATTTTTATTGATTGAGTCATGGATTATTTAGATTTAGAGCAACAGAAAGCATAACTAAATGTGACTTAATGATACAGGTATTAAATTATCTCACATTGGAAGAAATCTTGAGGCAGGTGTTATAGTGGAATAGTGAATAGGGTTTTGTACAGTTGCATTGATGTCAAGATCAGTTCTTTAATGATCTGATCTGCCAAACTCAGCATGTTGGTTCTTAGACTTGCTATGAGTACTTATTTTTATTCAACTGAGTTTTCAAGGAGAAAGGACAGTTCTCTTTGTTGTTGTTGTTGTTTTTCCCAAAGAGAGAACGAAGTCTTTCTTGGGACATTCCTGTGACTATGCCTGCTCATTTTCCCATCTTTAGATCAATCAGTCACTAGCAAAGAGGGTGGGCATCACCAAACCTGGCTAAGAATGTATTCACCAGGACTGGGCACCTTGCCAACCAAGAAAAAAAATGACAATCCTTTTGAAAGGAAGTAGAGAAATTCCTGGTTAGACAATAGCAGAGTCTAGCTACAAAGGAAATTTTGTCCTCAGGTCAACTTTCAGTTCATGGTGATTGGTGCAAATTTTAGTATTTAAAGAAGAATAAAATCGAAGTCTAAATTTCAACACCTGAAAACAATTGATGAACATACTGATCTGGATGGTAGTGTACTTTTAAATTGGGAAAGATGAAATTAGATGAACTTGATTCATAATTGAGTTCTTCTATCATAACAGTACTCTAGTTTAACTATTTATTGGTCTGAGATGACATGTAAAAGTGAAACATATATACATATATATATATATATATATACACACATGCTTACATATTATGTATATATAATGGCAATGTACATACGCATATATATTTAATACTATATCATGGTTGTCCAACTTTGTGATTCTATCCTGACCCCCTTACTAAATAAAAAGGTTCAAATTTATTTAGTGGGGGCTGGGGTTATGGTTCGGTGGTAGAGTGCTTTCCTAGCACAGGTGAGGCCCTGGGTTTGATCCTTAGCACAACATAAAAATAGAAAATAAAGGTATTGTGTCACCTGCAACTAAAATATATTTTTAAAAAATTGATTTAGGGCTGGGGAGATAGCTCAGCCGGTAGAGTGCTCAGCCAGTAGAGTGCTTGCCTTGCAAGCACAGGGCCCTGGGTTTGATCCCTAGCACCACCAAAAAAAAAAAAAAAAAAAAAAAAAAAAAAAAAAAAAAAAAAAAATTGATTTAGTGATAACAATTTAGTGATTTGTAGGACTTTTTTTCTGGTAATGGGAACTAGGTAGAGGAGAAACTGTAGATATAAACAGATTGTATTTGGGTAGTACAGTTTCCAGGAAAACAAGTTTCCTGTGTATATTTTACTTCCTCAGTTCGCTATGGACAAAGAAGTGTGAATAAGTGAAAATATAACATTTAATGTCCCTCATTTACATCATCATGCACTTAAAGCACACTTTTGAGTGTGACACAGTGAAATTGCTATCTTACAGGATTGCCTGAAGACTACATAAGCCAATGTAAAGAAAATACTCAGGAAGTCATAAGTACTCAATAAATACTAGGCAGTAGGACTATAAATATCATTAATGCAATCTTACTAATATAATACCAAGTAATAATAATCTTTGTTAAAAATGAGTTGGATAAATTACTACAATATTTCTAGTTTGGTTCCCATATATAAAATAAAACTAATAGTTCCTACCTTTAAAATTGGTGTGGGATAATATAAAAAAATTATGAAATTCTTTATATCTCCCTGACACAAAATTAGCATCTATCTACCCATTCATCCATCCATTAGGCAAACATTTATTGAGCATTTGTAATGTGTTTTATGCTATCGTGCTAATTATTGGTGAATTGGTTTGTAGATAAATCATAGTCCTTAATTTCATAGACCCCCTTTTCTCTTGAAGACTAAATACAACATGGAGATTGAATCTAAGTAAATGAATTCATTATGGCAGATAAATTACACTTTGATGTGCAAGTTGGGGAAGATAGAAAATGAGACAGAGGGTGTGAAAGGGAAGACTGCTATACAAAATGAGGGAATTTGAAGAGAAAGAGGCTGCCTAGCAGAGTGCTGGCCTACACAATGAGGCCTATCAGAGATGCTGAGAAACAGGTGACAATTTCCCCAGTAGAGGCAGAATCCAACTCAGGAAGCTCTGGACCCAAGCTGTTAAGTACAATAATGAGTGTAATAAGCATTCCTTGAATGAATTAATAAATTCATCGTTGGAAGAAATGTACTCTGTAGCCATCAGAAGAGGAGAGTGAGACAAAAATGTTGAGTAAACAGGAAACCAAGGAATTAAAAAAAGAAGAATAAAGCTCTTTAGAGACTACTGAAGTAAAGGCCCACTATAACTGTCTCATCTCTTTGGCAAGAGCTGACAACTCTCTGGGAAATTCTCTGAACCTCTTAGTTGAAAGGTGCATTATATAACCAAAAAAAATTATCATTCATGATGAATTACAGGCTAGGGCTCAATCAGGTGGCTGGGAGCTTGCAGGGAACTGAAGAAAACTAATCGACCTTCCAGCCCAAGGGGCAAGCACGGGAGATGAAACTAATCAAGAGCTTGGAAGATGCAGAACCGGAGATGAGGCAGGAAGTTAAGGTCAGGGTCAGGAGAAAAGGTCCAAGACTATTTCAGTAATCAGGACTGGGATACCTGAAGTTCATGATTCAGTGCTAGCCTGGCTTAGCCTGGAATACAGATTCTTATTTGTTGATTCTGTTACTAGATTTATTTAATGTATGTACGTACGTATGGATGTGTTTGAAACTTATTGACTAAAAAAAGGTTTTTAAAATAAAAATTAAACCCCTATATTTTAACACATCCAGGTCAAATTAAAATACTATTAGGTTTCTTCTCTAAAGATACAGGATTACTGTCTCCTACAATGCAAGGACTGTTGCACTGCTTCTAGAAAAAGAAGTTTTACAAGAGATTGAACCCAGGGGCACTTAAACACTGAGCCACATACCCAGCCCTTTTTATTTTTTTTTATTTTTTAAGACAGAGTTTCACTTGCAGTTGCTGAGACTGACTTTGAACTCACAGTTCTCTTGCCTCAGCCTCCCAAGTCACTGGAATTACAGGCATGTGCCACCTCACCCAGCTCAAAAAATAAGTTCTTTAAAAAATGACAGCCAGGGGCTGGGAATGCAGCTCAGTGATAGAGCTTGCCTCACATGCACATGCAAGATGACGGAGGTTCCATCCCCAGTCCTGCAAACAAACAAACAATGAAATCATACGCATTTAAGGGAAGTATTTCTACTCCAAGACCATTGCTCAGATCTCCTACCATTCTAAATAAGTCCATGATGATTCTTTTTTTAAATGACCCCATGAAACTTTATTTGCTGAGAATTACATGAGCCTTGAACCTAGTCTTTGCAGAAAGGAAGTTTAGATTTGAGGTGCATTCATATTGCCCACAAAATTCATTTGTCACCTTAGCAACTGCCCCCAAATCCTTATTCCTTACATGAATATAAATAGAATTTCTCATACTCTGAGGAACCAGGTCAGTGACATCAGTTATTCCAAAAGCAGAAGCATTCTGGGTGTAGACTTCAGACTTGTTTCTTTGGGCCTCATCACCATCTGTTTAAGATCCCCTGTATGTGGAATTTGAAATTCATAGAACACCTTGAAGAGAAAGTTCTGCTTTAGACAAAGGCCACACAAATTGTAAAACAGATAAATTAAGTGTATATATATATATATATTTAAAGAGAGAGAGGTGGAGGGGGTAGTGAGGGGGCACAATGATGCCAAAGAGTCTATATGGTCTACCCAGCTTATGGTACACCCAGCTTACTTGGTGGGCAGGCACTTGAAGACAGATGAACTTCCAAATCTTTGAGTCCTACTGTGACTGAAGAGCTCATGCCTTAATTCATAAGGCTGGAAAATCAGATAAAAAGAGGGATATTGTGAACAATAATGCAGAAGAACAAATTCTTTAGACAGAGGTTACATGGTTTTCAGCCAGGCATTTGGCAAGGTGACGGGTGGCTGTGTTGATCTTATGGAAACAGGCTGTATGGTATTTGCAGAATAGCTCTAGGAAAAGGTCACTAATGAATGGGCTTGTGCCCGATTGGAAGCTTTTGGAGGCTGATGAAAGCCTTGAACCTGGATTCTCTTCTGTTGGATCATTTTTCACATTGAATGAAAGTGTAGTGGTCAGACTTTGGATCCAAAAAGTCCTGAGAAAGTCTGGAGCAAAATAACATTTAGTGAAGATCAATGCAAAAGTCTTTTTTTAGGTCCCAAAACCCAGGATGCTGGAAGATGTACTTCAGGTGGTGTTTAAAGAAAGCTCACATAACAGAACTTCACTTCACAGCTCTGGGCACACTGAAGGCATTTGGTGCAGTTCTGGATGAACCTTAAGAAGAAGGAACTTAAATAAGCAGAAGGACACAAAGTGACTAGAAGATAGAGGAACTGAAAACCAGATCATGTTATTTTTAAAAGATCACAGTTACTGACAAGGATAAAAGACTCAGGCCAGACCAGGCAAATGCTATCAGGAATTACAGACCTGTCTTGCAGAAAAGAGATTAAAATTTTTCTCTGTGACTATAAGGTGGAGTTAAAGATGGGGGTAGATAGTAAAGGGAGACATTTCAGATTATAATAATGAATAACTTAAATGCTGGGCCTGTCAGATGAGGAAATGGAAACTGGATGATTTGGCAGGTATTCTCAGTATCAAGGAGTGTCTTCCAACCCTGAGATGTTGCACTTCACAGATCCCTCCCTTGATTTTTAGATTTTCAGCATGTAATCGTCATTTTTGTATGGGGCCTCAATATTGGAAACCATCCCTTTTAAGTGATTAAGGTGATTTTGGATATCTGCAGCAGAGTTCAACCAGAGTTTATTTTGCATTCTGACATAACAGGTGAGAACTGGAAGCTCACAAATGCCATATGTAAATTTGTTCCAAATGAGCTTTAAATATGGATTTGGAGCTAATTGTTCTGGCACTTATTTCAGTGGAGATGGAGCATCAGCCAAATATATTTCAAAACGAGGAAGAAGATGTGTTAGCCTCCTACCCAGGTAAATGAGCAGTGACATGCAAATAATTTGGAAAAGGAGTACAATCAATCTGAAGTTCCAAGGGACAAAGGAGAATGTTGGCTGGACTATTATTTTAGAAAAAATGAAACTGTGAAAATAATCATTGTTAAATTGCTTATTGCACTGACTTTCCATGTAGATCATTTTAAAAAAATAAACTCTTATTATCGAAATATAATGTATATAGAGAAAAATGCACACATCATAAGGGAGCACATTAAGTAACCACCACTCAGATTAAGAGATGGCACAGAGTTTTCCCATCTTCCAGCCACTGATCCCTACTCCTCCCGTCAGCCTCCCTCCGACCCCCACCTGGGTTCATCACTAGCCTGACTTGCAACATCATAGTTCAATTTTGTCTGCAGCCGAACTTCATATAAATGTCACTGCAAGTGAATTCTTTGGTGTCTGGCTTCTTTTTTCTCAAGGTGGAGTTTATAAATGTTCTTCTGTGTAGCCTCATTTCACTTATTTTCAATGTTCTAGAAAATCCCATACCAACATTTGAGCAATATCAGGGAAGTTTCCAGATATATATATTGCTGTTATGAACCTCCTTGCAACTTTTTTGTTTTTTGTTTATATGTATATATATGTACATTTTCAGATCGGCATATATGTAAGAATGAAATTTCTGGATCATGGTATATTTGTATGTTCAGTCTTAGATGTAAAGCTTTATTGGTAGAACTTTCAACTCCCTCTGGCAGTATTTGAAAATTGTATTTGTCCCAGATCATTGCTAATACTTAGTATTTTGAGTCTTTTAAATTGTAGCTCTCTGTGTATGTTTAGTGAAACTCTACTGTAGTTTTGATCATCTCCAATGAGTAATTCAGATGAACAACATTGCATGTGTTTATTAGAAAATATTTTGCAAATTTCCTGTGCATGTGTTTTGTATGTACTAATTTTATTATATTATCTGTTTCCTATTCATGTATGTTTGACATCGGTCTTTTGTGACTATGAATTTCAAATATGTGCTCACACTCCTTGGCTTGCTCTTTTACTCCTCTTCATGATGTTTTTGACAGGCATTAGGCATTAGATCTTATTTTAAGACAGTTAAACTTACCAGTCTCTTCTTGAATGGTTAGTGAGTTTTTGTATTCTGTGTTGTTATCTTCTAGAAGTCTTACTAACTCACTTTTCATATTTAGGTCAACTATCCATCTGGAACTGATTTTTGCACGTGGTACGGAATAGGTTGTCAAGATTCATTTCTCCCCATTTAAAAATTTTAATTGAACAAGTTTACACACACACACACACACACACATTTTTTAAGTATAACATAGTCATACAAAAGCATTTACAAGAAGTGTAATTCACAAACAGAAAAAATACCATTTTGTTATTTTATTTATTTTATATTATATTTAAAACAAAATGATGAGAAATAATAACAGGAATGAACTAGTTCTAAAAACTGGAAATTGTATAGATTGGAAAAGCCCAAACATCTGTATATTCTCTCAAATTCCTAACAATGAAGCTTATTGAACTGCACTCTCAGAATGTCTATCTGACCTAATACCATTCATTGACCCAGTGCCACTATTTTTTTTTTTTTTTTTGAGTTCAGCAGCATTGACTGTATTCACACTGTTGTATAATAGATTTTTTGCCAGATGTTGTGGTGCACACCTGTCATCCCAGCTACTAGAGAGGCTGTGGCAAGAAGGGTCAATTGAGTCCATGTATTCAGGGCCAGTATGGACAACATAGTGAGACCCTGGCTCAGAAAAGGCAGATCTCTAGAAGTTTTCATCTTGCAAAATTGCAACTCGATACCTATCAAATATTTCCTCTCCCCTCTCCCAGCACTGGCAACCACGATTCTACTTCCTGTTTTGTAATTTTGACTGCTCAAAATAGAAGCATGCTGGGTGTGGTGGCACCCACCTGTAATTTCCACAACTCAGGAGGCTGAGGCAGGAGGATCACAAGTTCAAGGCCAGCCTCAGCCACTTAGAGAGGCCCTCAGCAACTTAGTTATTTTAACTTAGTTACTTTATTTATTTATTATTTTAGCAAAATAAAAAAAGGGCTGAGGATGTAGCTCAGGGTAAAGCATCCATGGGTTAGATCTACAGTACCAAAATAACTCACTAAATAAATATAAGCAGAATCACACAGTCCTTGGTGACAAGCTTCTTTCACTCAGCATAAGGCTCACTCACATTGTAGCATGTGGTAAGACTTCCTTCTGTTTCAAGGTGTCATAATATTCTACTACATGAATACAACACATTTCTTTTTCAGATGTAAATGGTACTTGGGCCCCTTCCATCTCTGGGCTACTGTGAACAATGCTGCAATGAATGGAGGTTTGCAAATGGTTTTCGAGACTCTGCTTTCAGTTCTTTTGGAGGTGTAGCCCAATGTGGGATTGCAGGGCCACAGGGTAATCCCATTTTGGGTCCCTGACAATCTCCAATTGTTTTCCACAGGGACCTCTTTGCTTCATAGTCACACCTGGTGCATGGAGGTGTTGGCTTCCACACATCCTTGCCAACACTTGTTATTTTCTGTTTTTTAATTACCTCGTTTTTGACAGCGAAGTGCCACCATTTTTCTTATGTTCCTTTCCTTTCTCTAATTCCTTTACTTTGATCACTGGGACAAATACATAAGAAAAACAATTTGGAGGATAAAATATTTCTTTTGGATCATGGTTACAGAGGCTTCAGTACATAACCCACTGGTTCCATTGCTTGAAACTGAGGTGAACTAAGGTGAGGCAGAACATCATAGCAGTGGGAGAGTGTGTTGAAGGAGACTGCTCAGCTCCAGAGAGGGAGCGGGCGAGGAGGAGAGGGGGAAGGAGGGGGCCAGAAGATAGATCTCTTCCTTCCAGGACACGCCCCCAGTGACCTATTCCTCCAACTAGGTCCTACCTCCCAGTAGTCCATTCAGTTATCAGTGGTCTAATGTATCAAATGGATCAATCCACTGGTGAGATCAGAGTCCCATGCTGCATTGGAGAACATGCTTTTAACAAGACATTTTAGTGGATATTCTAGATCCAAACCATAAAACCCTCCTTTTCTTTCCCCTTCCCTTCTCTCTCTCTTCTCCCTCTGCATATCCCCTATATAACCATTTAGAGAATTAATTTTTTGTCCTTAAGTCTAATTTATTTGATAAACCCACATGTGCACATGTGTACCCAAACATACACATATACTAAAAAGAACATGCATTTGTACATAACTTTTTTAAAATAAATTTTTCATTATATATAGTTTTCATTCTTTTGTTTCAGTATTTGTGAAAACTAAAATCCAATATAAATATGTACTTTTAACACCTCCTAGAAGATGCAGGGATTTTAGAATACCTGAATTAAATTTACTTCTCTCATGCTTCATGCTATTAGAATCATTGGTCTACCTATATTTGAAATCCTGTCAGGCATTATTGCTATTACTGTCTTACATATTCAGTACTTATTTTGGTTTACCCACACCCCGGTTGCTCTTCAGTTCTTCATGTACTTCTGGCTTCCATCTGGGATGGCACTTGCTCTTTCTGAACTGCTCCTTTTAGCATTTGTCTTAGTTCATGTCTAAGGATATAAATTATCATTGTTTTGACTTGTTTGAAAAGATTTATTATTTTGGTTTCAAGATACTGGATATTTTCACTGGATAAAGTACCTGTAAGTTGGTCGTTACATTTTTTTTTCATGATTTTAAAGATGCCATTCAATTCCCTTCAGTTTTCGTTGCTGTTTGTTAAGAAGTCTGTTTCCACTATTTTAGTCGGCTATTTTGCTGCTGTAACTAAAAGGATCTGACCAGCACAACTGTAGAGAAGAAAGGTTTATTTGAGGGTTCAGAAGGGTTTCAGATGTCCTAGTCCATAGAAGAGAGAGGGAAAGAGAGAGGGAGAGAGAGGGGGGGGGGAGAGAGAGAGAGAGAGAGAGAGAGAGAGAGAGAGAGAGAGAGAGAGAGAGAGAGAGAGAGAGAGAGAGAGAGAGAGACTGAGACTCCACTCTCCAGATACAAAATATATACCCCAAAGCCAGGTCCCAATTCCAGTCTCCTCCAGCCACACCTTACCACCACTTCAATCCCATCAGGGATTAATTCACCGATTGGGTTAAGATACTTACAACCCAATCATTTCTCCTTTGAACCTTCCTGCATTGTCTCACATGTGATTTTCTGGGGGACACCTCACAGCAAAACCATAACACCACTCTTCACTCTTACTCATTTAAAAGTTACTCATTTAAAAGTTTTCTGCCCCTTCAAGTTCATTTGTGATTTTTTTTTCATTTTTGTTTTTTGGCAACTTTGATATGATATAAACAGGTGTAGATGTTCTTTGCTTCTATACTGTTTGAGGTTCATAGTATTTCTTGGGTCTGTGCCACTTTTTAGTGATGGAATTTTTCATTTATTTCCTCTTTACTGCTTCTTCCAGTTTCTCTTCTCTTCTTCTAGAGAAGCAATTATACATACATTAAGCTTTTTCTTGTGTCTTTTATGTCTTTCATATGATTTTATGTAATTTTTGTCCTTTTTATTTCATCTCTGCTCTTCAATATACTATTTTCTATTGATTTGTACTACAATTCTCTCATATTCTTTATCTAATCTTCTATTAGTCCCCAGCAGTTATCTAATTTATTTTATTTTTCAGTTTTAGAATTTCCATTCGATTTTTAAAAAATATATTCCAGCATAAAATTATGTTTTTATCTCCTTTCCTCAAGCTAGTAATTAGTTATTTTATAGTCTAATAATTGTATACCTCCTTGTGCATTTGTTTCTATTTTCTGTTTATTTTCATAGTTTTGGTAATTTGGTCTTATCTTCTGGCATGCCTGCTAATAGCTGCTGAATTTTGAACATTGTGTATAAAAGTTTGAGAGCCAATTAGCTAATTTGTGTAGTTACCACTACACAAATCATGCTCCAGAGAATTTTTGCACAATAGGAAAGGTGGGGCTGTTATGATGGTGAAAATTCTTTGATCTATTCAGTGACCACTTAGTTACCTAACATTTAATTCACTAGAGATTGGGTTTCCATTTTATAATGAAATAGTTTTAGTTCTTACCTTCTTCTAAGGCATAGACCCTTCAGATTACAATAAAAAACTGAAATCATTATAAGGGCACCATTTCCTTGGTTTTCTCTCATTCTGCCCCTTAAACTAGATATTCCTCACTTCTAACCATCTCAGTCATTCCTTTCTGCTCCATTTCCATACCCAGTTGCAAATTAGCTGGACTTTGGGTCAAAAAGCAGGGTTGACAATCAGATTCACCTTTTTGAACTTCCTTTGTCCTGAGGATTTTGTTTCTTCAAGGTCTAACTGCCTGGGGAACTTTCTAAAGTCTTCAAACCAATAGATTTTTTATTTCATTCAATTTCTTTTAGCTGCTCTCAGTAGGAGAGTTTATCTGCAAGAATCTTTTCTACAATTACTGAAATTTGAAGTCCCTCAAGCATGACTTAGTTTTGAAGCATATAAGACTTTCACTCACATAATAGTAAGAGTGCATATCTGCTGAATGAAAAATGTGAAAGTTGCCCAAAAATGAATTGCACAATGTTGGCCAAAAATATTATGTCCCAGCACTGTTAAGGAGTTCAGAAACCATCAGAAATTACCAAAATTATCATTCTAATTGGAGCCCTTAAAGTAGAGAGAACCCAAGGCTAGTGCCAATTTTTTGACTCCGTATTTTCTTTTTAAAAATGTGGAAATGTTCAAATAGAGTTTAAAAATGGGGGTATGTCTAAAATATTGATAATAAATAAATTAGAATGTTTAGCTCACGCATTTCTACATATTATGCAATTTACAATATAATTATAACATAAGTATTAATTTATGTCATTGACATAGAATGGAAGATAAATTAGTGCTGTTTGAGGAACATATTTTTCTTTCAATACTTTCAGTGTATCTTTATGTCTGGGTGTGCAGTTTTTTTTTTTTCTTTTTGGAGATAATGTCAAATATAAAAAGTGAGGCTATGGAGGCTGGGATTATATGTAGTTCAGTGGTAGAGTACCACATGTAAATAAATAAAGGTCCACTGACAAAAAAATTTTTAAAAAATAGTGAGGCTGTGGACAAATGCACGCCCCTCCCCTGACACTCTAATGTACACTGGTTTTAAATGTTCCCTCTCTTAATTATAATTAAATGAAATGATTACAGTGTCATATCTTAGGGCTATGTATTAACAAAATTGGTACAGGAGATAACCACCAAAGTTATAAAAGGAGAAGCCATAGGGCACCCTTGGGATACAGAATGATTCTGTAAATTTCATATATGTATATTTCATATATGTATATATGTATTTCTGTGTGTATCTATCCTATCTATATAGAATGATCTATACACAGATAGATATCAAGGTACATAGATACCCACAAATATATGTAGTATATGTATAAACATATCATATATGTGCATATATATATGTATACATATTCTTTTACCCTAAACACAATACTCAGTTATCTCCTACTTTTGTGTTTGCTTATATTACTATTTTCTTTTCCCTTCATTCTCTATGAAGCTTAGCTCAATTGAAATAACTGACTCAAAATCGAAAACACCCCAACCCTTAATAAATATTTCTGGACAGTCAGTCTTCCTGTCATTTTGCAACTTGGACCATTCATCTTTAAGAGCGCGGTTTTTCAATATGAGTGTGCTTGAAATGGTTTTGAGGTTTTGCTGTCTGTTGACATCCTGAGGAACTTGGAACACTTCAGCTTCCTTTTGTCGGGTGAGCTGTCCAGGGCCTTGGTGAATGCAGCAGAGCGTGGGAGCATTGCAGTGGCCCTGCTGTTAGCAAAGAATTCCTATTTGGAAGTCAGACAAGTAGCCCATCTATGCACCCCACCCTGAGAAAGCTGGCTTTTCCAGGTAAGTGCAGGAGACTTGGGATAGGGATCCGTAGCACGTGAGCCATGGATCTGATTTAATTCAGAATCTTCAGAAGTACCTGCTGTAAAAAGCAAGCTTATTTACTGTGACCATGACTCCATTAAAAAAGAATTTTCTGTTCTTCCAGTCTGGTTTAAATTAGGACAAAAATGATTTCAGAATTTGTCAAAAAAAAAAAAAAAATTTTTGGCTAAAAAACATCACAGAAGACCTGGTATTCATACAATTATTCAGATGTTTTCAGATGTTTATCTTTTAAATGGTGTGTTCATTTTTGTTTTCATTATCAAAATGTTTTAATTCTATTACTGACAGTATTGTCCCATGTAGTCTGAAGCCATTCTGAGTACCTGAATCAATAGAAAGAAATAATTAATAGCAATCAGGTCTTTAGGAAATTCTAAAGAAGTATTTTTAAAACAGCTTGTGAATAGTTATTATAATCCTTCTCATTTGATTCTTGTTATTACATGACAGAAAGAATCTGAAAAATAACTTTAAAAATCACATAAATAAAAATTAAGAACAATATCCTTTCAAATAATTTTACTTTAAGTAAAACTCCTTCCATGACATTATTTCCTATTTATAGAAAGTAGTGTGTTTCAAATATGTGGAATGAAATAAAGTTTTAAAAATGAAGTCAGCAACATACAACCTGAACTTAAAGAGTTTAGTCTTGCTTCTTTGTAATATGATTTTTGATGAGTAACTAAATTCACTGGACTTCAGCTTCCTACACAACTGCATAATTGTTTACCTGAGAAATTATTTATTAAACACTCCAGTTTTACTACTCCTTGTTTTTCTTTTTCAGTGGGTTTAAATCAATCAATCCATTAATCATCAAATATTTTAGTTAACCAATGGGAGTAATGAGACCAGTGAAGGAGGAATCAGGCAGTATGAATTCTAGTAATGTTTTCTAGTAATTTCTAGTAATTTGGGAAATATTTAACCATTCTAGGTCAAAAATTTGGCAAACTTTTTCAATAAAGGGCCAGATAGTACTTTAGGCTTTAGAGGCCAAGAGATAAAATTGAGGATAATGATATATAAGTATTTGCATAGCAATTTAAAATGCTATCATTAAAAACATGAAAACTGTTCTTAGTTCTCTGACTGTATAAAAATGGTACAGTGAGCCAGATATGGTATATGGGCCATTATTTTCCAACCATGTTTTCAGAAATGATTTCCAACAATTATAAGAAAAAGACAGGCTAGATCTGATATGCTCAGCTTGAGTTCATGAGATGCCAAGGAAGTTCATGGATGTCAAGGAGATTCACCAGTCCCCTCAGGCTGCATACAAAAGTGTGAACATATGTAAATATGTGTTTTTTTTTAAATGGGGAAAAATTACAGATTTCACCATATTTTCAAAATAGCAAGAAATCTAATTTAGATAAAGGGTCACAGGGACAGCTGATTCTAAATATTATTCTAAATAATTTTTCAAATCTAAAATTCAATGAACTTGTGAAATGTTTATTGGTATCTACTGTGTATAAGCTATTATGCAAGCACTATAAGGATTGTAGCATGTTATAACTAATGTGTCAGAAATATGTTAAAGAGGATTAGAATGTGTGCAAACAGGTGATTTCCTTCAAAAAATCTTGAGAAAAATTGCACCATTGGGCAAATATTTGTGAAATATTATTTTGCAAAATATCTTCAAAGGTAGTTCATAAAGTAGACCAAATTTCTTGCCACATTTTCTTATCTCCCCTCTTATTTTGGATGCCATTGGTATTATCTGTGATGATCATAATAATCAAATTTAATATAAACAGTCTTTTTTTCATAAAAATATGATTTGCTTAGGGGCAGGGACTACGCCTTTCCTACCTTTGTATTCTCAAATAGTATTTGGTGCACAGTAAACTCCAAACATCCTTGAAATAGACGTGTGAACGAATGAATGAAAAGACACCATCATGGAGATTCTGTGCCATGATTACTGAAGGCCTGGAACCCTTAAGTGTTCTCTAAAAATAATAGTTGCTAAGTCCAAAGATTGCTTCTCTTTTCAAGGTTGGATGTAACTATGATTTCAAAATACTTGGTTGACTAAAGATTGCAGTTCCTGGGGATTAAGTTGCTTTTATTTTTTTATTTTTTTGAAGAGAGTGACATCTGTTGAATTTAACTCACATAAGAAAAAGAAATCTTTCCTACAAGTCAAATGTAACCTACTTTCTGGGATGGACTGACTGGAGACTGAAGTTTTGTTATTTGCTCTCAGTCCCTCAGCATCTGAGCACTTCCCACCTTGAGCTCTGGTAGAAAGTAATGCCAGCTGAAAATAATAATAATAATAATTATTATTATTATTATTATCATTGACAATCCAAGGTCAGACCAAATAGAATTGAGGGTGCCACTATGGTCCCTGATACAGAAGTTCAGACTGCGCTCTGTTATCTGCTCCTTTAACAATGCCAAAGTCATAGTGCTGTTGGTCAGGGATGTCCTTCAGTTTCGTGGGGCAGGGAAAGAATTTGTGATGGGTGTCCCTCTTCTCTCTAGGAATAATCCCATTAAAAAATAAAAAGGAACTCAATCTATAGTAGTTAGTTTGTGGTTCATTTACTTCTCAGGGACAATTTAAATGTTACAATTTAAAATCTTTAGGAAATGTTAATGAAAAGCAGGCACAGCTTTGTGTATATCTGGTATAATGCCTGTCACTTCCTTGCACAAAAGAGTCCTTATCACTTCCTCACCCTTTCACTCCCTCACCAGTTCAGAAGCTGTGGGGAAGAAAAAAAAACAATGTACTGCTTACTGTGGGGTGGAATTGTCCTGTGAGTCCATGCAGAATCACTGTGATCAATAACACCCTTTGTTCCACCTGTTTAGCAATTGTACTGAGGACATATTCATGGGTCTTATTAGGGAATGAGACAGTCTCAGATAGAGACAAAAACCCCAAAATCTTCATTGATGAGATCTCAAATGAATAACACAAATGTATCTCATGGTCCAGGGTCTCACTTAGTTGATGTCACGAAACTAAGTCCACTACTAAAGGATTTCAGAAACTTCCTGGGCAGTGCTTGTGGGTTCTCCAGATCCAAAATGGGTAGCAAGTGTTCATTGCTGACTGCTTCCCCGACTATTATCTCCTTCCAGATGACCTCTGCCCATCTACCAAGTCTTTCCTCCAAATGGTTACAAAGCCCTTGTGTTTCTTCACAAACACAACTAATTAAATCTGTGACATGATTTTTTTCAAACTCTTCTTAGAGGAACATAGAGTGTATGTTTTAGGTTTCACGAACCACACAATGTCTGCTGCAACTAGTTAGCTCCACAGTCATAGTGCAGAAATCAAAAACAACTATCCACAGTAAATACATAAATTAATAGGCATGGCTGTGATCAGACTGAAACTTTACTTACAAAAACAACTCTGGGCTGCCGTTTCCAGGCCTCTGAACCATATTGAATATTGATGACTGCGGTAAAAATTTACAATGTAGTAGAGGGAAATAAAACACAGAGTTAGAGAATGCCTTCCAGAGATATCAGCACTTCATTTCCCTGGAGTCTCCCCACCTCTCACTTTAACTTTAGGCTGGGGCCAGGCGCCTGGGACCTACTCACCATTCCTGTTCAGAAGTCCTCTCTCCTCCTTGCCTTCATGCCCGTACTCAGACCTGAGACTCCCCAGTTGGAGGATGCAATGAAACAAACAAACAAACAAACAAAAGCTCATATCATAATCATCTCTAACCCATTAAACAAAAATGTGGCTTCTCTGGGTCTGAAGTCCCTCCAGTGTATTAGAAGTGGCACTCAATTCCATTTGCACTTCTAAAAGTCTCACCCAAATCATCCTTTCTTTGCTAGAGAGGATCTGCCCTGAAGAAAGTTCTTTCTCTGTAAGTTTCTATTATTGCTGTGGGAAAGTGCACGAAGTTTACCATTTTAAACATTTTGGATACAGTCCAGGAGCTTGAGGACATTCACTTTGTTATGCAACACAACCATCATCCATTTCCAGAACTTTTTTAGCATCCCCAAATGAAAATGCATGTGTTGAGCTATCACTCTCCTTCCCAAGCTCCTGGTTATCTCTTTTTTACTTTCAGTTTCTACGAACTTGACTATTTTAGGTCCTTTGTGTAAATGAGTTCGTGGAATAAATTGCTGGTTTGTGTGAAGACAAATTTCTTGCTTCTATTCTTGGAGTCACATGAAAAAATAAATTACCCATACATCTGGGCTTCCAGCCACCTCTGGTTTGGAAGAATTGGGAACTAGTCTGAGAACATCCCTCCATGTACCTTTCATGCATTATCTACTACTGTTCTCCGACCTGCTGCCCCTGAAAACACGCTGCATGTTCTTTCTGTCCTTTAGAATGTCGTGATCGATGCTTAGAATGCAGCTACCTTGTTTTCCTCTGTGGAGCTCTTAGTCATCAGCCCAGCACCAAAACCACTGATATGAGCAGATGGACTTGCTGACATCTCTCTGTGTCATTCAGTACAATGACACTCACATGATGCATCTATACTGCCTTGCACAAAAGATAACCGTAGTGCTGATCTTATTATCTTATTGTAATCTTGCAGAGGAGGGGTACTATCTGCAGAGGTACAGCCTTTATCCTACGCAGTGACTTCATGAAGACATTTAGATGTGAGATGCAAAGTAGAAAAAAAAAATGGTCACATTCCCTTTACTCTCCTGTCTTTCTGTTTCCTCCCTCCCCATATCTATAATCCATGTATGTATAATGTATCAAAAAAGATCTCTACTAAGAGAAATTGTTGAACTGGTAATTTCAGATCTCTTCCCAAGAAGCAAATTGTACAAAAACATATTTATTTTCTTCTAGTTGAGTTGTCAGGAAAAAGAATGTTTAACAGTAAAATAAGGATCATTATATCTATTTTGCTCTTTAAGATGAATACACACACACACACACACACACGGGGTGGGAAGAGAGTGATTCAAAAATTCATAATCCATGTGTCCTAGGAGACTGTAATCTTATTGGAAGGACAGGATTTATGCCTGTAAAACAAATGCATTGGTCATGTGTCATCATGAAAATCATATATTGTCAAGTGTTTTATGGTTTATAAAGAGCAAGTGGGTATAGTAATTCTTGTTAAACTTTGTTCCCCAGAAAATTTAAATAAGAGAATTTTCAAGTGTAGTGCTAAATTTTCTTCATTGGAAAAGATCTGAAACAGACCAATTCGTATCTTTGCCCTTGGCAAAGACATTTACAGAAAAGCAAAGTGGTTAGATTATCTTTGCCAGACTGATATTTGTTAGCATAAATATGGTTAGCATAAATACGAAGAATACAGAGTAAATACCATTAGTCAAAGACTGAGTGGGTAGCTAGTTTGTAGCTAGTTTTCTAGAATGGATCTTAATACCATTAAGGTTTATGGGAAAGAAATGTGAAGCCTCTTATCAAGAATGCAGATCACTTTCGACAAGAAAGTGGTGCTGAGTTGACTTACACAGAATAGCTCTGATCCAGACCAGCTTTGAGACCATTCTTCCTTTACATTGCAAATGAGGAGATAAAGACTCAAGGTCACCTGTCTAGTCTTGCAGATCAGGAGAATGAATTTTGACTCCAAGTCTTGAATTTCCCCCAGCCGCCCCACACTCAGGCATGAGTAGCCCAATGTTGGCCTGAGTTCTATTGTAGTTCTGGGAGTGGGAGGTCTGATGGAGTAGCCAGAAGATTATGACTGAGTCTGGAAGTATGAATGAACTCTGGGTAAACAACAAGGAATCAGACAGTCGGATGTGTTCTGGCAGTTTTTCTCAAGATACATTTGTATCAAAATCACCTGAACTTCTTGTTATCAGCACCCATTTCATAGTCTTTCCAGGGATCACCACCCACAGGTCTGAAATGAGCCTCTGGGCATCAGTGGTTTGACTGTCTCCTTGGGGAGTTACCAAGGCTAGTTGTTAGGTGGATGGTTCTCTCTCATCCCATTTTCAACTCTGCATAGTAAGTGCTATTACCAAAGATGTAATTAACAGCTGTTCTGAAGGTTTATGTTTAGGAGAAGGAGGATCAGACAAATTTCTAAGATGTTCAGAGAAACAATCTTCACATCCTGGTCCTAGTGCCCAAGAGTGTGCAGTATACACAAAAGATACAGATTTCACAGGAGACAAGGCCAGTGACTACACTCTGCATTGTCTATCCTTTCTTAATTAAAACAAAACAACAACGAAAGCCAGTGGTGACTCTCTTTGCTCTTGTAAACTTCAAAGAAACAAAAACATCTGCCACATCCCAGATAATGTGGCTTTGCCATTTTCATGGAGCCTCAGTTTCCTGTGTAAATACAAGGGACACCATGACATACAACTTGTGAGACTTGTGATAACCAAAAGGAATAATGTATGAAACATGCCTAGAATTTGGTATTATGAATCATTATATCCCTTCTCTCCTACCACCATTGCACATGTAGTTGTTTTGACAATTGCAAATATAATCAAACTGAAACAATCCTCACTCTTCTGTCCATCAACAATTTTCAGGTAAAGACCACAGGGACACCAGTAACTGAACAGGTAGGGTTTATTATTCATTGCAAGAAGGGAGAACATGCACTATGGGGAACCATGGCGGCAAGGGTTGGGAGGTCTTAGCAGGATAGAAACAATCTACTCTAGAATTGGGTTTTCAGCTGGGTGAGTAAGGAAAATAAGAGTTCACTCTGTATTGGATGCTGTCAGAATGCAGAGACATTTTTATGACTGGGTAAAGAAATAGCAATCACTGATTTTGACCAAGAAAGGGGATATTTGGTATTTTATGGACGTCTCAGCAATGGTATTTTTGTCTATGCTTAAGACAAAAGTATAAAATGGCCTTGTTTGATCTCATTTTATAATGGACTCAGACTGATCTTAACCTGAGCTTTCCATGCATCTGGATTGGAACAGAGTGTGGGGGAAAAGCAGCTATTTACTTAAAATTTTAGAGGCAAAGAAAGTAGAGAGATTAAATATTTATTGAACCCTTACTGCATCCATCAAGCTAAACTTTGATCCTCCCAACAGTCTCACAAGTATATAATCTACCTAAGGTGGGATTTGAAGCCAGATCTAGCTGACTTTAGTAACAAAATTTTCCGTCTTGCATGCCACTGCCTTATGGAGCTGTACTTTAGCACCATTTGAGCACATGAATGAATTTCTGCCTTTCACTAGCGATAGGTTGCCTTTGACTTTACTTCACAACCAGAAAAATTAGTTAGATCTGGGGTCAAGGACTCAGAATTGTATTTTGTGAAGAGTCACAACTACTCAACTGTCAGTGTAGCAAGAAAGCAGTCAGAGATCGTATGTAAACGAAAGGGTATGGTTGTGTTCCAACAAAACCTTATTTATAAAATCAGGTGGCAGATGGAATGTGGCCTTGGGCTGTGGTTTGCAAACTCTTGATCTAAATTTTAAGTAACCAGAAATTCCAAATCAAAAAGGATGTTTTTAGAAATGTATTTTACATATTTAAGAGATGCTTTGAATAATTAAATATGTGTAAATTATGAATATGAATAATAAATGTGAATAAATATGAATCTTACAGGCTTTTATTTATTCAAGGGTCAATTTATTTATTTTAGATAAACCTCAGGTTTCTAAGGCAGCAGAAAATCAGGATGATGCCTCATGCCATTTGCTTCTCTGGCTCTAACCAGTGGTCAGGGGAGCTGAAATGCCCATCTAATGGTTATCCTTTTTCTGTACCACACACTACTCTAGACCCCTTCTTTCATTATTCCTTAAAGGACAAATCTTATTAGTGAAACCCAGGCTCTTAGAGGTTGAGCAACTTGCTCTCAGTTTTTCAGATATTGTGAGTTCGGCCCCACATCGTTTCCACTACTCCCTAGGTCTCCTCAGTTTTAATAAATGATAGAACTGTGGATGGTCTAAGGGCATAAGATTCTTGGGTTGCCTTCTGAACCATCAAAGTAAGATTATGTGCTCAGAATAAGTTTAATACAGAGCATATTTTGTTACATCTTAACTTTTTGATAAATTAGGATGAGAGGGTACTGTTGAGGTTGAAATTCAGTTCTGTAGTTCTGGAGGCACATCATCTGTCGGCGCTTTACAGATTCCACGTTCACCAAGCAAAACATAATGACCCAACTGAACGCAGAGAGTATCTACCACCACCAGGACAGACTATCTCTCCTTCGACCTGAGGGTGAAGAGAGCATGTGAGGTATGTCAGGGGAGAGGTTCACTAAACCTCTCTGATCACGTGCTCTGCCATTTCTCTCAGTCAAGAGGAATTTTCAGTTAGAATCTCCCCATTATTCAGATGTGGAAAACCGGTACAAGTGTGTATGAAACAAATACACTGGAATGTGTGTATTTTTAGGATTTGGTGTTGAATGTTTCCCAATGATATTTTCATGCAAATTAAACAACATGATGCAGAAATTAAACAAATTAAATGCAAATGAAACATATTCGATGCAGAAGCTACTCTAACAATCTTACATTATCTACAGAAGAAGAGTTTTGAAGCCAGATCTTCAAATCTTTGATATTGACATTAAGATAGAATTCTCTTATATGGAATTCAACTCATCTTTCTCTTTTATCTTTAAGCTTAGTTTAAGACTCTCCCACCCCAGCAAATCTCTGACTAACCTCAACCTGGATTGCTTTGCACTTCCAGTTCAGCCAGGATTTGTGTCCTTGGTTTATGCTGCAAAGCAAATAAAGACCCCATGGTACATGGAACTGTCATTATGGTGGGACATTGTTATAGTGAATATATTCCTAGGAGTCTTGTTTGCAAACTTAGGGGCAGTAAATCTGATTCATGCTGGTTTTAGAAAAGAAAAACAAGTTTTCCAATGCTACAAATGGAATATGGAAGAAAGAATGTCTGAATATATTCCTATGTATCTTTCCTCCTCTCACATTTTAATGTATATAAATCTATGATGTAATAGTAATATCAAATAATAATAAAAATAATTAAACAATGATTGGAAAATGGTTGTATATACATAAATTTCATACATAAATGCATATACATGTATATACATGTATATGTGTGTATTTATTTCTATTTGAGTGTTTTGTTGAGAGACGAATGGAGGAGGAACTTGCTTTTGACCCAAGGGGAGAACTTTGAGAAACATCATTGTATCTCGGCTCAGCTATGTCCTCCCTTTTATTTCACCTCCTACTCAGAGTTGCCAGATTTAGAAAATAAAACAAAAGGACTTCCAGTGAAATTTGAATTTCAGATAAATGTTAAATAATTTTAAAAATGAGTATGTTCCAAACATTGCATGGGATATTTACACAAAAATAATTATTTATTGCTTCTCTATATTTCAAATTTCACTGAATATTCTGAATTTTACCTGTCAAACCTATAAACAGATCTTTGAGGCTCTGAGTTTTTATGTTGCAAATTTTCTGGTTTGACAAAATTGCACTCAATCTCCTGCTCAGTCACATATGAAGCTTCTGACTACCAGTATAGCCTGGAGGTAGTCATTCATATCTTAGTGTCATCAGGAGGATTAAAAGGAGAGAATGTAAATAAATCCCATAGATTATAGGTCCAGGAATAGGCAAATGCTAAGGAAACATTGATCAAATGTTTATATATATATATGTATATATATATCTATATATATATATAGATATATATATAATTTTTTTTTTTCCTGCAGTGTCTTCCAATTCTTTCTTGACCTTCTCAGGAAGAACTAGTTGCCATTCCCGTTTCCCTGACAACAGATTGTACCTATTTCTATATCTGCTGTTGTCATACATGGTTTTAAGACTTGTTCTGTAATAATGACAATGTAGACACATCAGCTACTTTATTTATTTATTTCATTAGTACTTGCCAAGCATTGCTTCATATATGTGTATGTATGTATGTATACATATATATATATATTTTTTTCCTTTTAAGTTTTCTAGGTCTTTTTATGTAAGATACTTCTAAATTGTGGACTTCTAATTGAGTTTTAGACATAAAAGTCTGATAATATTTTTTAAAAACTGTAGAATTTTGTCTATAAATTGTGTATTAATAAATGTGCCTTTATTTCTAACGTTTAATTCTTGGTTATTTTATACATTTTTGTATGTTTCATTTTCCTTCCCTTCCTTCTTTCCTCCTCACTCTTTCCTTCTCTTTCTTCTTTCTAACCTTCATTTTCTTTGCTTTTGAATTAACGTATTCTAGTTTTCTTCATTGTGTGTTTTACATATTTGTATAATTATAAAAGGTATGTATTTTATTTTTATTCTTTTAGTGCTACCAAATGAGTACAAATTATTATATAAATTTAAAGGAAACTGAAGTTAAACACTCTTAGTTTCTTCCCCAATAATACACAGAACTTAGAAAATGCTGACATGAAAGCCTGTACCAAGTTATTATGTAACACTACAGCCCGATATTTTAGTATTGTCTTATATTTTAATTCTATGAGGTAGATGTTACTGTTTATTTAGATTTACCCATATATTTGTAGTTTATTTAACTTATATCTTTTTTAACTTAAATTTTCCTTTGTATATAACTTCCCTTCTTTCTTAAATGCAACCTCTACATGTTCCTTTAATAAGGGCAGAATGGTATTATTATCCTTCCATTTTTTAATTTGCATAAAAGGTGTTGATTTTGCCCATGTTCTTGGGGGACCATCCTATGGGGTACACACTGTAGGTGGATGGTATTTTCCTTGCTTTAAAGATACTATCCCACTGTCTCCTGGCCTCCATGCACCTTTCGAGAAGCCACCTCTCTGTAAAGGATTTCTTTTTAGTGATCTGTTTTCTATAATGGACTGCCTTTACGATTAGCATCTCTTCTTTAGGAGTCTGCAGCTTCACCATGCTGAGTCTGGGTATGATTTCTTTTTATTCATTCTTCTTATGCATTTTTGACCTTACTGAATCTGATGATTGATGCTTTTTCATCAATTCTGGAAAATTTTCAGCCATCATTTCTCAAAAAGAAATTGTCTTTATTTTGCTCTAAGATTTACTCTGGGGCAAATTTAACCTCTATGCAACTCTCCTTTTGTGATATCCATTTTCTCGACAGGAACGTAACACACTCGTTAAAAGACAAAACTGAAGCCAACTCTCTGGGCTGAAATTACAGTTTCATCTCTTAGTAAGTGTATGAATTTGGGCAAGTTACTTAACCTTACTGGGCCTCAGCATCCTCCTTTCTAAAATGGGATGGAACAGGTTTCCTTCACAGTAGTACTGTAAGGGTTGAGACAGAAAATGCGGCATGTGTCAAGTGCCGAGAATCTCGTACAGTGTTTTTGCCTTACTTTCTTTCTGTGCTGTGTTTTGAGCAACTTTTCATCTTTATTGTACAGTTCACTAATTTTTGCTTTATTACTCTAGTATGTACTTAGAAATTCTAGTTCTATTTGCCTATTTTTCATTTTCAGAAGTACAAATTTCTGAAAGTAATTTTTGGTTATTTTTTAAATGCCTGATCACTTAAATATAATTTACTTTAAATTTATTCTTTAATATATACATAAATGCGTGTGTGTGCCAGGTACTTCTGCCAGGTATCTGGAAACCCTGGACCATGTCAAAATGAATTTTCAACATGAAGTTTTGGGGTCCTACTCATAGTATAGATTCCTTTCTCCAAATGATGATGGTGCTTTTGTTTGTAGTTATTGTTTGGGGAGAATTCATTTCTCTTCCACCCAAACCTAAATTTGAGACAAGCAGGTATACTTTGTCTTACTCTGGGGTAGGATTTTCTTCAGGTGTTTTTCTTTCTTTATGTCATGGCTTTGTGTGGTTGAGTGTAATCTGATTTATACCTCATATGGAACCCTGGCTCTGTCTGCTGTGCCCTGTGTACACTGGCCTAACAACATGAAAGCTCAAGGTCCCCAAGATCACTGAGTTAATACAGAGTATCACTGCCTTCAGTATTCATTTACCAGCTTGCCTTTCTGGATTTATGCTTTAGGAAATTATTTTTCCCCACTAAGTTTTTTTTTTCAATCTATTTTTAACTCATCCATGAAATTAAAAAAAAAATGTTTATGGATTAGGAATATAGCTCGGTGGCTTAGCATGCTCAAGGCCCTGGGTTCAATCCCAAATACCTCACAAGTTTAAAATTATATTTGGCGCTTTAAGTTACTTTCTCCTGTGAGCTAATGTCTACTCTTACAATTCTGCAAATTCCATAGCTGAATTTTCATTTTGTTCTTAGTGACAGACAAACCCAATACTTGGTAGGAATAGTTACTTTGATGATATTTGCTACATAAATGAATAAATATATGTATAGTTGACTATAACTTGGATATTATTTAGATACTACTCTAAAAGACTGAGGAATGGGACAATCTGTCAAAGCACTGAACAGAATCAGGACCTCGCTCTACAACTTTAGGAATGTTTATTGATTTCAGATAGGTAGTCCACAAATTTGGAATAGAAGAAATCCCCCAAATTTGCCTGAATTTTGAAAGGTTTGCCCTTTTCAAAGGGCATTTTACATGGAAAAGGGTACAGTTAGTCATTCAAATCTGTAGGTTCCACATCCTTTGATTAAATTAGCTGTAGGTTGAAAAGTTCAGGGAAAACTATAAGGGCAAAACCTTTGTACTGAATGGGGTACAGACTTTTTTCTTGTTATTATTTTAAAATACAATATAAAACTATTTACATAGCATTTACATTGTTTTAGGTATTATAAGTTATCTAGAAATGATTGTATTTGGGAGTATGTGCATAGGTTATATGCAAATACTGTTGTATTTTATATATGAGCTCAATAGTCACAGATTTTGATATCCTCAGGAGATCCTGGATCCAGTTCCCTGTGGATAACAATGGAGGACCATATTCTGCATTTATTTTGATCACCAAACTTACATCACTGATAAATTAAACTGCAGCATTAATACACCTAGGAAATGTACTATATCCAATTATAATACTATTTATATGACCTCAGTAGAGAAAGGAAACTCTTGGAAGTGCGACATAGAAGGTGAATTCTGGTTTGTGTTGGTCATCTTAGGGAAGGTATATCCCTGAATCTAGGGTTCTTACATTAGAAATTGCTTGTTCTGACCTTTCCTCAATGTGTTAGGAAAACATATTGAGGAAAAGAAATAAAGAGAATTTTCTGATTCATAAACCTGTTTTATGAGATGAGGGTTTTACAGAAGGAGATCAAAGTCTGGGACTGAAAATTAGAATTTGAGATTGAGAGAAGATGGTTTTCATCCTTGGATGTCCATTGAAAGTAATTGGAGTGCTTTTAAAAACTATGGATAATGAGGCCACATTCTCACAGGTGAGAACACTACATAGGAATTAAAAAGTTTCCTAGGCAATTCTACAATGGAACCAGCATTAATACATCATCCAGGGGGTCCTGAGAAAACAGAATCTACTCCAGGTATTTCACACAGGAAGGACTCTAACATTGAGAGTCAGCAACTGCAGTAGTATTGGGAGGACAAGGAGAGGGAAGATTAGGGAAAGCTGCCCCCCTGTCCTGGAAGTATAGGAATCTAGGAAACCACCACTGAAGACTGTAGCTGCTTATGCTTCAACCAGATGGTTTGAAGGAAACCTGAAACCCACCAGCAGAACTGCAAGGCCTCTTTCTCCCAAATCCCAGAGCCTGCATGCTATTAACACAGGAAAAATAACGACTTCAGTTCCTTCCTCAGATTGTCATTGTGTCACCTCTTATTATTGGTGGCATCAACAGTAAGTTCTGTGGCTAGGAATTCTAGGGGATGCATAGAAGGGGGAAAATGGTGTGAATCTGTCTACAAATTGAGGACCACAGCTTTGGGATAGGTGAACTTTCAAAATTCAGAGTATCATGGACTTGGACCTATCAGTAATCTCAAAATATTGAAATGTTTGTAAAAGCATTTATCCAGATTCAAGAAGCCTTCAGGTTAAACTTCCAGCGAAAGAATGTTGTTTAACTTTCTAGATTTCTGTAAGTACCAGAAAGAAGTGGGAACATTTTTTTTTTTTAACCTCCTATAGTTTCTTTATGTTTTCTGGCAGCGAACTTTCTCAAAATTTCACAAATCAATGGCAAAAGAATCTCTACAAAGATCCTAGTCAAATGAATTAAAGACTATACTTCATGTTGAATCTGGTACCCAAAGGGAAAAGTTTAATAATGGGTGTCATGAAAAGTAATTGTAAAAATAGGAAAGTATGTCTGATACCAAAGTTCACGTTCTTTGTTCTCCACACTGTTGTATCTCTATAACCAAGTGACAGCATGAATTTTGTGGGATTTTTTTTCTCCTTTTCATATAAAGACCATAGACCCTTGCTAAGAGGCAGGGCATGTGTGAAGGTAAGTAAGAGATGCCCCTCTGTGTGGGGTTAGCTCTCCACCTGCTCCCAACCGAGGGCAATCATTCGCCCACCTGGTGTGTTCCCCACTTCTCTTTCACTCCCACTGCCTCTTCCTCTTCCTGTTTCCGTCTTCTGGTGGTCAAGCCAGGCAGAGATGTGGTCAGACTAGTGTGGGATTTCTCAGGGCCAACACAACCTCAGACACTATGCCCATGAAGAAAATATTACCCTACAGGCAGCCAGCTGTACCCTGTACCTCCCAGAACCTCTCATATCATAATGATATCTAATGTTTTAAAATACAAATAATTTTAAAATTTCATACTTGGTACCTGAAGTCTCACATTTTTGCTACCTTACCTAATGGGGAGTTAACTTGTCTTCCTCATTCTACACATAAGGAAACCATAAGCTAGAGAGGTCAAATATCTTGCTCAGTTTCAGCATGTGGATACTCAATCAAATGATAAATGTCCCACTATATTCTGAGATTTCCTAATTACAATATTTTTTGATGTTTGTTGGAACCCAGGACCTTGTGCCTTGTGCCTACTAGGCAGTGTTCCACCACTTACTCTATCTCTAGCCCTCTAATTATAACATGTTTTGCTTCTAGTTTTGGAATTATAATTTATGATGGTCATTAGAAAACTCAAGTGTCCAAATAGCCTGGTCATGTAAGGGAAGTGATGTGATACTCATGTCATCTTTATCTCTCTCATAAAAATCCACTGAGTGTAATGTCTTTGCCAAGTTCTATTTTGTTTTATATAGTTATCCATACGTATATAAGATAATACAACAACTATGAAATAGGTACTGCTATAAGTACTTCAATATAAGGAAAATGTTAACTATGAAAACATTAAGTAACTTGCTCAAGATGATCCAGCTATTAAATGATAAAGGCAAGTTCCAGAGCCAAAACTTACCATAATCAACTATGCTGGAAACCTTAGTTACTTGCCTGAATAAGAAAAGATGGCAGTGTCCAGAGGAAGAAGACAGTGGCTGAGAGCTAAGAGAAGATTGGAGTATTCAGTTGAGGAGGAAATAATAGATGGAAAGAAACAACCTTCACATTGTAATGTTCCTAAGAACAGGATTATGATAGTAGGTCCGATATTACAGAGATAAATGTCTATAAAATGTGCTACAGACCTTTCCAGCATTATTTTTATCTAACAATACCACAGACAGCCTCTCAAAACATAGTGTGAATTCTTTGACCCTGAAAGTTTTTCGATAATAAAGAAATTTCCTAAATTGAAGAGAACATTGAAGTATGTATGACCTCTAAGCTAATAGGTGATCTCCCAGATGCTTTGGGTGTACAAGTTCGCTCTTTTGAACTATGACAGTAGCCTAAGAGATTTAAGGATATAATTTTAAAGTGCTCGTGTTGAAGCATAACGAAGATAAATGGTTGGACGCAGGTAAAGAACTAATTTAGTCATTGAACTGGGCTCTGAAAGTTAGTCTCTGGTGCTGTCTGCATTTCTTTCAAACTGTCTCCAGAAAAATTTCTTAGAGAAAGAGCTAACCGAGAGCAGCCTACGTTCTAATTAAGTAGAGAGTTGTTGTTCTTGAATTTATTTTTGTACTTGGAAGACACATTCTTCCTCTGTGGCTTAACAGAAGTACCAGTGAGGTGGCAGCAAAGCAAGATACCATTTTCAGGCAGTAGCAAACACAAAGCTGACCTTGTAAGACCTGGAAAAATGAACAATTGTGTCATGTTTGAGAGCTGTAATTGTGCACTGTGCATGCAGAAAAACCTGGATTCCTCCTCAGAGAAAGCTGATTGCTTTAAGGTACTAGTAAGGGAGAGCAAGGAGGATCTGCAAGGTACTGACCCCATATAGATCAGGCCCTTTCCTTAGCTTCATTATGACGAAGCTCTCCAGAACGGCATAGCAATAAGAAGCTGTCAAAGAGCAAATAAATGTCTTGCTCAAAGAACACCGTCAACTAAGTCTTAATAATGGCTCCCATTTTACAACATTTCATAGAGTACAATGCATATTTAGGATGGTGTCCCATCTAAGCTTTCTCAACATTTGACACACAAAGGAAACTGATTTAAAGGTTTATGAAGGTGTTCTCATAGATAGTGTCTCATGTATCTTCTAAATGAACCTGCAATGGGGATGTTATTAAATTACATTTTTAACTGAGCTCAGAAAAACTACATGCACTTGCACAGGCCAAAGCATCTATGCCAAGTGTTTTTGTCATCAAAGTCATTATAATCAATTGAGAGATACAGGGCAATTTTGTATGGTAGAGAAATATTTGGAGAACGAATCATTTAAAAATATTTTAGTGATTATGAAAATAGTATTCTGATTATTGTGGGAAATGTGGTACACACTGAAAAAACACGCATAAATAAATAAAAACCATTTATGATTCAACCAAAGAAATCAGGCTTAAATTTGTGGTATATTTACTTTCAATAAATCCATTCATTCAGATTACATAGCTGAGATCATAATATACACAGTGTTGTCTTCCTTATATTTCATGGAAATTTTCTATTTTATTTAATATACTGGGTAAGCATCATTTTAATAAAAGACTAGAGCATATGAATACAGTATAATATACCAAATTTATTATGGGCAAATCTCCTTGCATAAAGTATATACCTTTTGTATATATGACTGGTATTATTCTTTTTAATTTCTAGAGGAGGAATGCCTATATCAAAGAGCATAATTACTATTAGTGAATTTGCCATGCATTGCCAAATTGATTTCCAGCAATGTGGCACCAATCTCAACTCTTAATGAACAGTGTCATTTCATCTTTGTGAACACTGAAGATTGTCGCAGTAGTTTAATTCACTGATTTGATAGATGAAGAAGATCTTATTACTGTTTTAATGTTCATTTATTTGAAAACCACTGATAACCTGGTCACTTTACCTTGTCAAGATAGCTCATTGAAAACTTGGATGAAAGAAGTATCTGTCACAGACAGTCGGCACCAGAAGTTTCCCTTGGAGGGCAAAGATCCAACAATCACAAGTAACTCCCTATGGGCCAAGGTAAGTACCTCAAAACGAGGGAGGTTTAGGTATTGAGTACAAGGGCAGGGATCATGGCAGGGGCCAATGCGTGACTGTCCTTTGTCAGCTTGCGTCTCTTTCTTCGACTTTGAGTGTTTTTATTGAGTTAGCAGTTTTAGATGCCTGCTGTGTGCCCTGCATGCCTGCACCGAGCATTCTCTGGGCATTTGTTTCACAGCATGGATTCTCTGTTCCAGAAAACTTCTCTTCTGAGAGTAAAACAGGATGTGTTCCCAGTAGAGAAACTGAGAACACCTGGTGACCCGGAGGCAGTGTCATGGCCAGTATGTCTTTGGAGGTATTGACTTCAGTCATATTCCACTCTTGACATTAGAAAATCAAAGTGTGACTAACTTTCATCATTGTTCGCTTTTTAAAATTTGGCTGTTTCTGCCCTTATTCTTAAATTTTCAGATTAGTAATTTTAAAATGTTTTTATGGAAAATTTTAAATACACAGTAGAGAGTAATGAACTCCTTGTACCCATTATTCAGCTATACGAAGCTACACAGATGCCACTCAAGGATGCTCTGGTTTGATTTATTTTATCTCCTCTCCAACCCCCACAACTACATCATTTTGAAGAAACTCTAGAAAAATCTCATATATAATATCATTTTATCCATACATATTTTGATATACATTTCTAAAGATGATTTCAAAAAACTGTAATATCATCTTACCTCAAATAATTCTTTAAACTCCTCCAATAGTTACTGCTCAAATTTTTCTGATTATCTCATTTCTTCCCATTTTTTCTTGAGTTGATATCAACAGAAAATTTATACCTTACACATGGTGATTTGTCAAGAACATACATATTTTTAAAAAGTATAGTCCCAACTCTCCTTCTTTCTGGTAGGCAGCACTGATTGCATTTAGTGGGAAATAGTTTTTAATAAATGCCTACAGTGTGAGAGCCAAGAGTGCTTATTTTCTCTGTGACAGTTATTATTTCTGGACAGAACTCGGAAGTGAGTAATAGAAGGATATTTTTGTTTTGCTTATGCAGTTTTAATTGCTATTTATTTATTATTTATATAAGTCTTTTATTCTCCTGTTGAGCATTGGGACTCTGTACTTGCTTAGTCAAATAGTGGGATTGTTGTAACTAAGGGCATTCCAGGTCCTTTAAGTGTCAGAGTGAGAACGAATCACTGTGTGATATGAATCTTAAAATCTTCCTTTACATTCTGTGACACCAATGAATTAAAAAGTACAAAAAAAAAAAAAAAAAAAAAAAAGAAGCAAGGGAAGAGACTGATATTATTTGGATTAACTCCGAGGAATGATGGAGCCACAAGAATCTATTGAAATCATCCAAGTTGGCTTCTTCACTTGGTAGGCAGATGCATCATGGCCAGAGAGACGATTGGCTTAGGGTGACCTAAATCATTGGTTCTCAAATTTTAACATGACCAGGACTTAACTGCCCCATGTGTTAATAATGCCAGACCACTGTTCCTTCCCCCAGAGGTCCTGATCAGCAGGTCTGGATGGGACCCTAGTGATGCTGATGCTACCAGCACATCGACTGAGCACCACTATCTACATGTTGTCTAATGAACAGCCACAGTTAGTTTCCCCTGGGCTGTAGTCATGTTAAAGTATTGATGTATTGATGAACTCAATTTGAGCTACCTGGGAGCAGATGGTGGAAAAATCAAGTGGTGGGGTCAGGAACAGATAAACTGTGGGTTGACCCAGTGATGACCTGTGTGGAGTGACACAGGGAGAAGATCTGACTGCCTCTCTGAATCTTAATCTACTTGGGATCTTCAATTTTCCATCCCAGATTTATTCCTTTGGGATAACTCCTCTTAAAAATCAAGCCCCTTAGAAAAAAAATCTACCTTTCCTGGTAGTCATTGATCTCAACTTCTGCCTGTTTCAAACACCACCAGGGAGCTTCCTATAAGTCTCCTGGTTTCAGGCAATTTTTCTCTGAAATCCCACAGCTCCTGCCTGTCTCCTGGTTTTTGCCAGAAATATTTCTGAGAGGATTTATTGAATGTTACTGAACAGGAAGTGATCTAGCAAACTACGTGCCTCAGAAATACAAATTTTTAACTGCAGACAAAAGACTACGCTGATTTATATGAACAACACTGATTTATCTGAACAACAGCCCAAGTGTTTGATTAAATGCAGCCAGAAGTGCTGGAGGTTTAAGATAGTCAGTCACCTCTATATGGTTAAAATCGATTACAGGTGCTCTCAAAGTCTGTGGATACCTTCAATTCATTCAAGAATCCCATTTAAGAACCACCTTTAGGACTTCAAAGTTTCTAACTATTTTGTAACTCTTCCTAGAAATCTTTCACATTTCTTGTCCATTAGTTAATTAGTGGTAAAATCTGAAAACCCATGGGCAGGTCTCAGGCAGGCGGACTCTGCCCTAGAGAGAAGTCCTAAGGCAAAGAGTGGGTAAGATACTGACTGACAGTGGGTCCCAAGTGAGATACCAGTGACTGGAGTTCTGCCTGTGATCCTCTTAGTAACAGAGGCTTACCCACCTACATTACCCCTGGGCTTGCCCTAACAGGTGATGTATGCTGCTGTAGAAAGATCAGAGGACTAAGGGGGGGTTAAGGGACTTAGGAGGTGTGTGCATGGGGAACAGGTGGGACAGGTACTCCAGAGTATGGAAGGAGCAAAGCTCAGAAGGGTAACAAAAGACTCTCTTTTGCCTACTTAATATTGCTTTTGTTTGGACCACAGAAGTTAGAATGCCATTCAGTACACATTCCATCTCTCTTTCTCTAGATAATATATCAGTGTGTCAGGATATGAATCAAAGACTTTTTTTTCGGTTCTTTTAAAAGCAAAGCTGATATCTGAAAGATGACAGTGTAGATGCCCTTCTGGGAATAATTCATGAGCAGATGGGGACAATAATTTAAAAATCAAGACGCCCCTTAAGAACATTATGTTCAGTTAGCTACTGCCACCAAAATGCTGTGTAATAAGTGATCCCAAGCCTCAATAGCATAAAAGAGCAATTATTTATCTTCATGGACCTATGCCTTGGCTGAGAGTCAGTCATTTGGTCTGGCTCAGCTGGTTGGCTTTGCTGATCTCAGCCTGCTCCCATGTCTGATGTTAACAGACTGAGGCTGAGCTCTCCTGGGTGGTGGAACCTCACTTCCTGAGTCTTTTGTATTCTTCCTGGGAGCATGGCTAGTTCACCATGCTTTTTTCATGGTAATGATGGAGACCCAGGGGCATGCACACGATCACTAACACTTAAGGCTCATAACTTCCGTCTTTGTCTATTGGCCAGAACAAGTCACCCTGCAAACAGGAAGCCAAGGGCCAGAAGCACATGCTACTCCTGCTGTGGGAAAAACTGCTGAGTCACATGTGGTGGTGGTGGTGAATTTGTGCAATCAGGGATGGATCAAGCATTGGGTAAAAAAGGCCCTCAGCATGAATATATCCAGGGTTTATCAATTAACTTCAACTTTGTTACATTTAAGGAAATACAGATAGAATAGCTCTGAATTCTGAAGCTAATTTATAACGCTTCAGTTTATGGATAAACTGTTTAAAAAAAGAATTAACTTTAGCCCATGTGTTTATATCTGTTTGATCTTTGTTCAGATTTCTTCTTTTGCCGTTTAGATTGTTCTAATTATTTTTTCTGTTTCACATGGATTCAATGCTGTACTTGTCTCCCTTGAGTGTTAGTCAATTAAAATTCTCAGACACTACATTTGCCATTGCTTCATCACATTAAATATACACTGTCTTCAGATTTGCTGCTAAAGAGCCTTCAATCTACTCTGTAAAATACCTGTCAGTTATATAAATATTTAACTGACACCTTATTTCTCTCCTTGACTATTATGTATAATTTGTTAGCATTTATTAATGAATCTCCTAATGCAAACTGAATCCCTTACATCTCTTTATTATCTCCTTTAATAATCACAACAATTCTGCAATATTGATAACAAATTTTCCTTTGCACAAACTATACTCAGGGGATTAAATGAACTGCTAAGACCAGAGGTAATAGCATTAGAATTCAAAGACAGTTTTTGTCAGCTGCAAAGTCAATGATTTTTCTACTATTTTTCCATGTTTTTTTGTTTCATCATCCCCCAATCCCAGACACAATCTGAAACAGAGTGCTGGACAGGTTTTATACCAGATATTTTGGTAGCAGATCCTATTTACTCTCTTAAGAGCCTATGGTTTGGCAAGGCACACATTATTATTATTTCCTCTGAAACTGAGTGTACTAATACTTTGAAATGAAGAGATTTACACAGCCATTAAGTGGTGAGGCTGGGATGCAGGCTCAGTATGTTTTTCTACTTTATTATTTAAATTACTGCATTTAATCATGAAAATTGAAAGTATGAGAGTCCACAATTTTGTTAATGGAACTAGTTAGTTGATTTGGATACTGAAGGACTACATTTTCTTATAATGTTCTAGAAGAACTTGGGAATAATGAAAAAGTGATTGTTCCTCACATTTCAACAATGTAAAGATAAATTAGTAAAGGAGAGTTACTATACAGTCATATAGTCTACTAGGTTCTAAAGCATTAGATTTATCATAGGAATTTTTTTATTATAGGAAGTTTTTTATCCTGAATTCTTCAAAACATGTTATTATCAATTGTTGGTTATTGATACATTTTTTTTCTTTTTCTTTCTTTCTTTTTTTTTTTTTTTTGGACAAAGACCTCTAGATGTGAAGGAAATGACAAATGACAGGGAAACTATATTTATGGAGTGGATGCTTACCTATGCTGGGTACTTTACATATTTATCTCATTACTGGTTCCTGAACAGTAATATTCCTGAACAGGAATATTACTGAACAGGAATAATAGATTGCATTAGCACTCTTAGTAACTTATTGCTGGTACATAAGTTCCTGAACAATTTAAGTTAACCAACAGTCTGGCTAACTTAAATATATCTAAGTAAACTTGAATAAAGAAAATTGCAGCTTCTTTCTCTTATATTATCTTCATTTTCCAATGAATACTTTCATTGTAAAGTCCCAGAAACCACACATTTATTTTCCTTTGTGTTCTTTTGATCTTCCACTAATGTAGCAAGCAGTGTTACACCATGCTTTGTTAGTTTGATGTGTAGAAACAGGATGTAAACTGTTAGGTTTTTGTAATGGCTTCCCATTAATCTGTGTCTCAAGCATTAAAGGTTTCAGAGAACCCTGTGAGTCCTCATTTGAGTTAGTGTTATCCTTATGAAAGTTAGAAGTCCTCTATCCCGAATTCTTCAAAACATGTTATTATTAGAATTGTTGATTATTGATACATTTTCTTTTTCTTTTCTTTCTTTCTTTCTTTCTTTCTTTCTTTCTTTCTTTCTTTCTTTCTTTCTTTCTTTCTTTCTTTCTTTTTGTTTTGTTTTTGGACAAAGACCTCTAGATGTGAAGGAAATGACAGGGAAACTGTTTATATTTATGGAGTGGCTGCTTACCTTTGCTGGGTGCTCTACATAATTTATCTCATTACTGGTTCCATATTCAAATATTCCTGAGCAGGAATGATAGATGAACTGGTATTAAAACCCCATTCACATCCATTTAAGTCTTGGCTTTTCTGAGATCGCAAGAGTGAGAGAGTATGAAGATCTTTCTGGATCACTGAATTGCAGCTAAGGGATTTTGTTAAATCATACCATTTTGATTAATTCAAGCTGAATAGACTTTATTAACTTTGTTTTTTTTATCAGATTTTGATGGGTTCAAAACTTGGTAAGGGATTTTTCTTCTCATTTTCTCCCATATAAAACATAGTTCTTATATCAGATACCTACATATCTGCAACCAAGAAGTATTAGCATCATGAAGCAAGGATTAGTTTAGTATCTTGACTTCTGTTATGGTGATAACATGACTGCAATCTGTTTAGGCTTCAAATATACACATCCCACCATTTAAAACTAGAGGATGTGTCTTCGTGTAGCATTTCCAGAGAGTCCTAAAATCATACTGAGTAGACCACCTTAGGCCATATATCCATTGTGGTTAGTGAATTATGATTAGTGGTGAGGTGGGAGATAAAATGTAGTGCACAACTTAGTCTAGTCCAAGTTCAGTACCCATTCATGGGCCTGAGAAATGGAGTCAACTTCTTCAGAATGACAGGGACTTTGAAATGGAAATGGGTTTTGAAGAATGCATACGTGGAGTCTGAGGAGACCAGCAAACACAACTGTCTACAATATCATCCATTATTCCAATAAACTGAAGAGACATCAGCTCTGCTAAGAAGTGTGGGGGAAACGGAAAAAATTAGACATAGTTTTTACTTTGGATATCTGTTTTTATTATGGAGAAGAGCTAAATTAATAACTGTATTCAAAACTTGAAATAATGTGATATAAAAAAGTGGTATGACTAACTTTTAGAGTAGGTAGAAGAATTACGTTTTGGGAGAAATAATGAAACATTTTTGAAGGGGTAAAATAATATAGAGCATGAAAAGCTAGTTAAGATTTTTTTGGCCACGTGTATTAAGTTGCTGAGAAACACTGGGACACAGAAAAAAATAAATCTTGTTAGGGAACAGAATAGACAGAGAGATTAGAAAAAATAAATAATGCTCAAGGCTTTAGTAGAAAATAAAGGACTGCAAAGAGTTGAAATGACCCTTTTATTTGGAATCAGTTCACCTTGTAGGGATGGTAAAAAAAAGTTAAGAGAATGCTGACCAAAAGTATGATTTCTTTTTAAAAATGTTTTTATAGGAAAGTTATGATTACAATAGGAGGGTTCATTGTCTCGTACTCATAAATGCACATAACATAATTTGCTCAATTTCTTGTCGACCGAAAGTGGTAACTTCTGTATTCTTCAGTGACTTAACACCATTTGTTGAGGAAACCAGTGCACTGCAAAGTTTTGCGTTTTTTTTTTTTCCAATTTATATGGTTTCCTTTTAAGAATTTCTATTTCTGAATGAAGTTTCAACTACTTTACTTCTATCTCTTTTGTTCTAAAAGAGAACTTGACAGCTAAGTTTTCAACTGACATTTTTTGTTTCTAAATATTGAGGGAAGGTTTTCCTTCATATATTGGAGATGGATAACATGCCTGCCATGATACTGAGAGTATTGTGAGCACTGACTAGGGTCTAGATTTATATGAAGTTCCCAGGAAGATATAGGAGAATTCCTTAGTCAGAGAGCCTCAGATTTCCATGATGGATAAGGTCAAAGGGGAAAAAGGTCATGTTCAGCCCATGGCTATGTCTGATGACAGATGGGCCTTGCTAAATATACATATCTGTAACTAAGGTTCAAATTTACTTCATATCTTGAACATAGAGTAGATATCATGAGGGAATGTGGTTCAGAAAACATGGATGAGTCTTTCTGAGAAGAGTAAAAAACTGTTTTCAAATACATGAAAAGGAAAGCTATACTTTGAGGTTAATGCATATGGTCTAAAATGGAAATGAAAAGGGGAATTGCAAATATATTTCTCACCAAAACTTCCCTTCCCCTACAAAAGTTAATTGGATTGAGGACATCTCTGAAAATCTAGGATGAGGTAATCAAAGTCTACGTGGAGATTGTATATTTGCTGATTGATACACTTCAGACTGTAACAGAGAAGACCACATTGATCGTTAATCGTTGAATCGTTGAATTTCAGCATTTGGTATTTGCCCCACGGGCTAATTTGGTTCTGTCTCCTGTTATTTCCTGTCTCCACCTTCTGTCTCATCCTTTCTCTGCCTGCCATATCCGTTCCACACTCCTTCTCTACTTCAACATCAGCTTCTTTCATGAGGTTTTCCTGGGTTCCTCCTTCTCCCAGGTTGGCTTATTCTCCCACCACTCTGCTCTCATGGCGCAGTCTTACGCTACCTCCATGAATTTCTACCCCATGTGTCTGTCTCCTCTGCTAAATGATAAACTGCTTGCGGGTAGTTGATCTTGCTTTACTTTGTGTCCTTCATTCATTTACCATACAACCTTTATACATCTCTTAGGCAAATGCATGTATCTTAAGTTAAGAAAAATTATTCATATTTTTCATAAACATAATTTTGTAATGAATGCACCAGGAAGTGAAAGCACTGGTCTCATAGTATAAGAAAATACTTATTTCTCTTTCTCTTTCTCAGCTGAAATAAATCAATTATATCGAAAGTTTTCATCACTGAAAAGTTTATAAATAGTAAGGGATATTAGAAGCCTTAAATTCAGCAAATAGTCAATAAAATAATTAGTATTTACTATGTACCCAGAGGTATTTCATGGATATTCTAATGATGAGAATTTCCAATTAATATGCAAATCTACACATACATTTATCATTCAACATCATATTAAATGCCATGAAGAAAGTAAACAGTGATTCAAGATACAATAGAAACTTTAAAGAAAATATGAGTTAGAAAATTGTTTTTGCTGGTGAGCTTGATTTAAGACAAATAGAGCAACTCCCATTCATGCAGCTTCCTGAAAAAAGGGGCTAGTTGGCAAAGGAAATGTTCCTGAGCAGAAATGATAGATGAACCTGTATTAGAACCCCATCTACATCCGTTTAAGTCTTGACTCTTCTGAGATCACAAGGGTGAGAAAGAGTATGAGGATCTCTCTGGATCACTGAATTGTAGCTAAGGGACTTTGTTAAGCTTTAGATGCAGAGCAGAAGCACAGAATTTGGAAATGCAATATCTTAAACAGGACTCAGATTCACCATACTATTCTATCTTAGGCTTCCCTGATCAGAGTGTGGGGAGGGAGTATTTTGGAGGCAAAAAGAGTAAACTTTACAGTTTGCATATGAGAAGTTTCACTGCATCTTCTGAATTATCTTCTGTACTCTGGAAAAACTGTGATATAAAGCATCACCAACTTGTACTTCAAAATGTCCACATATATCTGGCCCATTTCGATGTTCCAGAATCAGAAGTGGAACCCTGAAAGAAATGTTTTTGGCTTCTTGGTAACTAGCATTCTCAGAGGATAATTCTATAATTTGAGTATTAGATGGAAGTTGGTATGAGCTAAGAAAAAGAGGAAAACAGGGCTACAAAAGCCAGGTCTTTATCAAGTCATAGAATCTCAGGATTGGCTACCTTATCATATTGGCTGATCATCAGATTTAGTGATAAGTTTTCTGTACGAAAATCTATCAAGAAATTTTCCAATCCATGTTTGAATATCTATGTTGAGAATTGATGGTTGTTTCCTCTTCTAACCATTCTATCATCTAATATAGATCTCACTGTGTTTAATAATGGAAAATAGGTCCTGACCTTCTTTTACAGAGGGCCAATATGTTCCTAGCAGCTAAGTTCCTTTCTGCAAAAATATTGACACTCATTCTTGGCTGCATACATCTGTCAATCATGAGTCACTGTTGTCAGAGGGACCAAACTGTCTAAACTAAGTTCATTTTGGCTATGTTTAGAATGTGCAGTTCAGAGGCAGCTGGGGTTGAAAAATCAATGGGAAACTGAAAAAAAAAAAAAGTAATGACACAATCCTCCCTGTCTCCCAAGATTTTTGCCAGAAATGTCTCCAACTCCTGTGTATGGAGGGAAGAGGTGAGGAAATGAAAGTGTAAAACAGGGCTCAAAATCTTGACCAGGGTTCTATCAGATGTAAGGGAAGGATGAAGAGAAACAGAAGCAATCCATGAACATAGGATCCAGCAGGAATGGCAGAGGAAGTCAACTCCTGAGAGCATCAGAGCCAGGCTAGAACCAGTATCTGAGGGGTGGCTGGTATTGGGAGGTTCCTTGGTCAGAGAGGAATGTCTAAGCTACAGCTAGATCCATGAAGTAAGAAAAAGGACTATGGCGCAAGGGCAGCTGGGTGGGTTTCAAGGAAGCTGGTGATACAAAAAGGACTGGGAAGTGAATCAGAAACCAGGCAGAAGGCAGGGAGAGGAAAGATGACAGATCTCAGGACTGGAACTTCCAGAAGGAGGCCGTATCTGGTCACTCATTTGTGGGTGACTGGGCACAGGTATAGCTCCATGAGTCCTCCTTGGTCTCAGCCATGTGGGGCTGATCAGGTGAGGAGGGCCTATTATAGCAATCTCCCAGAAGGATTTCCAATTTCAGACAAGGGGAGATAAGGACCTAGCATTCAAAAAGTAAAGAGAAATTAAGAAAGGCTCACTACTCTCTAGGACAAATTTAATTTTGGTAATCAAAATTTTAATGCAGTTTTGTTTTTCTCTCACTTTGCAAGCTGACGAACTACTTTTCAAACATTTATTGGCTTTAAATTATATTGAGGGGACCCATTCTAATTATTTCTCTAAGACTCCTGCTAATATTCAAATTAATTGCCTTTAAAGATCCTGTTAACTGGTCATAGAGATATAAATAGTGCACTGAGAAACCAAGGACTGATAGTCTAGGAGAATGCTCAGCTCAGAAGAGCAAGGATGAAGCCAGGAAGGAATGCCCACTTCTTTTTTTTTTTTTTTTTTTTTTTGTTTCCACACAGTATGGGAACTTCTCTGGCTCTGTGACCCTGTCAGGTGGTGAAGAACATGGGCTTCTGAGTCAAATATCCTGATGATTTCATCTCAGGGCTGCCAGTTGTTAGCTGAGAAAATCTGGGAGAGTTGCTTAACTTTTCTGAGCCTCAATTTCTTTGTCTAGTATTTTGGATGAAAAAAATGCTTTGGGAGGATTCCAGATGACATGAAATTCCATCAGAATGCCAGGAATCGACGAGGTACTCAGGACTTGCCGTTCTATGTAATTATCAATCACTTGCACTGCCACAGATACTCATTATTGATGAGGAATCATAAACCCAGACATACCTGGGCTTAAAGATGAAATAAAGATGATTCTCAACAGATTTGCCTGACTACTTCCTCAGTAGCTTTGATCTGAATGAGCTGATCTATCAGGTTCACTTTGGATGTGTAGTGCTTTCCTACCATAGATTTTGGTAAATTCTCCAAATGAAATGCCCTCTTTCTCTTAATAAAGGGGCCCATATTTTGTAAAATCACTTTCTATTCCTGGTCCTCCTCAGCATTTTCATGGCATCTGAACTTACTGGCAGCTTCTATTGGGCTCCAAGATGGAAGTCAGTGATTCTGCTTGGGTGTTCTCTGGGTGTGAAGGGGAGACACAATTTGAATCTGAGAATACCTGCAGAACTTTCTTTTACCCTTGGCTTAACTCACTGAGGGCTGAGGGTTTAGTCTCAAGGGCTGATGAAGGGCTCAAACTTGAGTCTGGCATTTCCCCCATCATCTCTTGTCCTGCTCATTTCAGAATTTTGCCTACAAGAACAGGGAGTAAGATTGTTGGCTGATTGAAGTCATATGAATTAAACATTTTGAAACTAATTAATAGGAATATCTTAAATTAGAAAGCAGGAATAAACTTTTGACTTTAAGCCATATTTTGGATTTTCAATGTAAATCTGTTTGGCACTATAAATCTATATCCATAAATATTTCCACGTCGAATGACTACATTTTCTTGGACATTACCTTCTGGAAATCATCCAAAATATGTAAAATGCTTAAATTGCAAAAGCTTTTATCATACTTACTTACAACAACAGTAAGTTGGAAACATACCATCACTGCCAATTTGATTAAATAACTTTGGAGGCATCTACTTGATGAGATATTGTGCAGTCATTTGAAAGTACAGGGACATCAAGTCTCAGTAGTTTGATATACTGTGAGTGAAAAATACTGGTTGAAAATTGAGGTACAATGTTATTATAACTATCAGACTAACATGCTTAGAAAGATACTAGCAGGGAATATACTAAAATATTTGAAAGAGTGGAAAATTTCTGCTCATTTAATTTTTCTTTAGTTTATTTAATTATGTTGCCTCTTTTCGTAATAAGATAAAAAGATAGAAACACTGAAAAGAAAAGGAAATAAAATCCTGGGACTTACTAAGAAGAGATAAAACTGCTGTTGAAGCAGATGAGCAGGTAGACAGGTAAATGCCTGAAATAGTCTAGTGATGAGTCTAGTGAAATAGTCTAATAAAATAGTCTACTATGATTCTGTGGATGCTCATATGAAAACAGCATTCTTTAGTGATTTCCTATTCTTGCTTAATTATGTTTTGGTGTCTTATAGGCCATAGGGAAACTTGGAGGTGAGGAAGTTTATTGCTGAATACAATAGTCCCCTCTTCTCCTTAGGGGATACATTCCGAGGCTCCTACTGGCTGGCTGAAATTGCGGGTACAGCCAACCCTATAACTTAATGCCTTTTCCATCTTAACTAAGTACTCATCACTCACTGTTGCAATGTATTTTGTAGTTTGAGATGTAGCAGCAAAACTAGTACAATTTTTGTTCTTCTTCACAGTTTCATAGTCAGAAAATGCTTTCTAACCTTAGATGTCAGCAACCTCAACCTTGGCATAATCTTTTCTTTCTATCCTTCTTCAGTCAAGAACTTTCTCCTTTTTACTTCAAGGAAGCACTTTATGACCTCTTTGGCATATTCAAATTACCAGCATCGCTTCTCTTGTGCTTTGGAACGGTTAAGTAAAAATAAGGATTATGTGAACATGATCACTGATACTATGACAGTGATTTGAAAGTGTAGATGGCTTCTCAGTGACTAAGGAGTGGGTAGTGTAAACTGTATGGACACACTGGACAAAGAAATGATTCATGTCTTGGGAAGGATGGAGTGGGATGGTGTAAGATTTCATCATGCTACCTAGAATGGCACGTAATTTAAAATGAATTGGAATGATTTGGAATTTTCCATATAATGTTTCTGGACCATGGTTGACTACGGAAAACCCAAACTGTGGAAAGTGAAACCACAGAGAAGTGAGGAGTACTATACCCACATCTGTCTGTCTGAAGCCCTGCTCCCTTAAGTGTTTATATAAACATGTTTATCTCGTATATTTTTTCTCTGTCTTTTGAAGTTGGGGATTAAGTGGACCCCAAGGTATGACAAGGGTGGTAAATCTGTCACAGTATCTCAGGTAACTCAAGAATTCCAGACACCACCGGGCAGACTTATTTCCTAAGAACAATTTACTGGAAATCAAGAAATTTCTTTAAGGCAAGATTTCCAGTAGGGGTCTGTTTCAGTTAGATTTTTTGGCACTGTGACCAAAAGAACAGACAGAAACAATTAGAGGAGGAAAAGTTTATTTGGGGCTCACAGTTTCAGAGGTCTCAGTTCATACATGGCCAACTCCATTGCTTTGCACCTGAGGTGATGCAGAACATCATGGCAGAAGGGCATGGCAGAGGGAAGTAGCTCAGAACATGAAATTTAGAAACCACAGAAAGAATTCCACTCCCTAGGGACAAAATACAAATCTCAAAGTTATATCCCCAGTGGTCTTTCTCCTCCAGTCACACATTACCTGCTTTCATTTAATTCCTATTAGTGAGTTAATCCACTGACTAGGTTATAACTCTCATAATCAAATGATCTCACCATTGAACCTTCTTGCACTGTCTCACATATGAACTTTTGGGGGCTACCTCATATCTAAACTGTAATGGGCTGAGGGACATCTGGGAATATCAGAAGTCACAGTACATCTCAGTACTTTTAGACCTACAGATCTGTGCAAAGCTCTCCATAGGAATGGAAAGAACTCAAGGACTGTTCCTTGTGAAGAAGCAGGTGGTGAAACAGGTGTCAGATGTGTCTTGCAGAGCCATGTAGGCTTCTGCCTGTAGAAACAAACACAAAGCCTGTGAGTTTCAACCTCATGGAGTTTTGACCTCAGTTTCTGCTTCCCTTCTAGTTAATCAAAAGGCATCACTATGAGTTACAAAGTCAGCACCATGTTTAACTCCCCTAGTGATAGGAGAAATAATAGCTCAAACCAGAATGTTTGAGCTATGCTCTTTGGTGAAAAAAGGTATTTTTTATCAGCTGCAGGTCTGACTTCACTCAAAGGTACCTAACTAAGCACTTGTTTGCCACTGTAGTCGAAGATCCAGGAGATTTCTCTCAAACTTCTACAACAGTCTGTGTACAGGAAGATGACTGTGACAGAGTGCAAATAAGAAAAAAGATACGTGTGGGGGAACTTTTTTGTATGCTACTTAGGCATATAATTCTCTCAAATGGATTTCTGTGGTTGATTTTTATTGTTGTTTTTCACCTGTTCCTGATATTTTTGGACAGCTTCATTTCTTTCTTTCCTTATTTTTCAGCTACCCTGAGATGGTCCTTAATGTGGGAGCTGTCATCCCAGAGTCTTTTCTCAATACATTTTGGATAAACTGCTGCTTGATTTTCCCAAAGCGAGTGATTAAAGTGACTGCTGCTATTCTTTTTCAGCAAACATAACAAAATGTAATTGGTTGTAAGGCTGTTTAGAAGGCAGGGTAGCCATTTGTCCACCAACAATCTCATGTTAGGAAATCTGTTCTGTCTCTTCTAGCTGTGCTGGATATTCATCCTGGCTCTGTCCTGGAAGTGGAGTATGGGGGTGGACTTAAAGCAAGGCTCTGTCATATAGGTGCTGCCTTCTACTCCCTGGGTCTCTGCAGTCCACCTGTAGCAATGCCATGTCATGGGAACAGTTCCAGAATGGAACCCAGGACCCGAGATTTAGCCAGCGACCAGTTGCTTTAAGGTCCCTGCATGGACTCAGTGTCTTCCTCATTTAACGGAGGCAATCACCACACTTCACTCTAACACTAAGCTTCTGTGATTTTGGTCTTCTGATCTATGGTACAAGTGTCCCTCCTGCTCTGGAGACACAGTAAAGGCAGGGATGGGTTTGGAGAAGGCTGAGAAAAAAGCAAGATAACAGTGGGAAGCATTGTGAAGACAATGAGTAGGGTTGGTTCCCTTGTATGCAGTGATCAGGAGGTAGAATCCATGGACCCATCTGTTCAGCATGGCAGCAGGAGGAAGGGAATCCAAGGACAGAGTCAGATGCAAAGAGGAATTAGTGATAAGATCAGAAGGACCAGGCCTTTTATCTGAGTCTCCCAGAGCTCTTGAGTACTGCCACTGAGCTGTCTGAGCAGGGAGGCTGTAAAGCCATGCACTCTCCTGCTCTGCCCCAGACTTGAAGGTAGTCACCAGCACTGTCCAGTCTCTGTCTTAGTTCTTTTGGGGACTTGGGGGCCAGGAGTGCTGGGGATTGAACCCAGGGCTTTATGCATGACAAACATATGCCCTACCCCTCCACCTTCTGTCTTAGTTCTTATATTTTTTTCCTCTCCTTCCTCATCACCAAGGCTTTGGTTAAACACAGTCTCTCTCTTTCTTTTTAAATGATGACTTCACTGAGATGACTCACCAACCATAATATTCATCTTTCATTTATTTTTAATTTATTTTTTATTGGTGTATTATACACAATACTGAGATTTCTTACATATTTCTACATGCATGGGGGAAAGAAAATTCACCCTTTTAAAGCATACAATTCAGTTGGGATTTAGCATATTCACAAAGCTGTGGACGTAATTTCTCCTTTTTACAAGTAGAAGAAGGAACAAATTATAAATCATTCATATTGAGCATGATTTCAGATGTTGACTTTTTATTATTTTCTTTTTAAACTTGTTTATGCACTATGATTGCTTGTTTTCTGTTTTCTTTTTTCTTTCCTGCCTCTGATTGGATTGATTGGGTTTGCTGTGCTTCATTTTTCCTTTTGAGTAATTTGTAAGCCAGTTATCAACTTTTATTCACCAAGCAATTGCCCTGAAATTTTCATCAAGAGTTTAAACTCACACTTCTGATTTCTCTACAAGTTAAATGGCAATATCAACCTCCTCTGGTAAAACAAAAAATGTTAGCATACACTGTTTCTTTAATGTTCCCCACTATCACTATGTTGAATCCCACAGGAATTTTAAATTTGTGTTGTCTTTAACATTTTAGATTTAGTTGTGTTTCACTTATACTTTAGTTTACTATGATATTTTTGGCATCCTGTATATTTTCTTTATAGATTCCTTTTTCATTTAGCTGGAATACACAAGCATAATTCAGGGAAGATCCCAGAGAGGTAAATATTCTGAGTGTTGGTATATCAGAATATGCTTCTCCTCTTCACTCTCTTGAATGCTAGTTTGGTAGAAAGCAAAATTTCCAATTCAAAAATGGTATTTCAAAGTCATTCAGATGTTTTTCCAGTGTTCAATGTGGCAAATTCTGATGACTATTTATATTTTTTTCAAAGACTTTCTGATGTTTCTGTGCTCTCTGGGAACATGGAAGAAGTTTGGTTTCATTGATTCAGCAAGTATTTATCAAGAGGCTGTTACACAAAGGCATGGTTCCAGATTTTAAAGGTAAAAATGTGAACAGAGCATATGCTTTGTCCGCATGTTGCTTGAATTCCAGTGGAAGGAGCAACAGATGAGGAAACCACGTGGATGTCATTAGCACATGCTACAGAGAATAATGTAGAAAAGAGAAGGTGCTGGGTTAGCTTTGTGTTGCTGTGACCAAAATATTTGAAAAGAACAACTTAAAGGAGGGAAAGTTTATTTTGGCTCCTGGTTTCAGAGGTTAATACATGGTTAGCTGAGTTCATAACTCAGGGTCCAAAGTGAGGCAGAACATCATGGTGGAAGGGTGTGGTGCTGGAGTCCTACTCACCTCATGACTGCAGGGAAGGAGAGAGAGAGAAAGAGAAAGAGGGGGAGACAAAGAGAGGGAAAGAGAGAGAGAGGGTGCACAGGAAGGGAGGGCCACAGGGAAGATAAGTCTTTCTGGGCCTGCTCCCATTGACTCACTTCCTGCAGTCATACCCACCTGCCTATAGTTACCACCCAGTTAGTCCATTCAAACTGGGATGAATGGATTATATTATAGCTCTCAAAATCCAATCATTTTACTTCCAAACATTCCTGCCTTAACCTAGGAGCTTCTGAGGAACACTTCATATCCATATCATAGCAGGTGTGGTGGTTAGGAGTGGCTAAGTATCAACATTTTAAGTGGCAAGGCAAAAAAATTACGGAAAAAGTGACCTGTGACCAAAGGCATGAAGTACGTGAGCAAACAAGCAGTGTGATATCTGGGGAAAGAGGAGCTGCAAAGGATGAACTTCATGTGAAAATGTCCTGAGGCAGGGCATGCCAGTGGTGTTTGAGGAAAAGCAAGCAGCCATCATGTTTACCTGGCATATGTTAATGAAAGGAAAACTTATGGGGGTAAGTTCAAAGACAGAGAGTGAGGAGGATCACTTATATTCAAAAAGGCTGTACAGACCACTTCCAAAACTTAATTTGACTCTGAGTAAGATGAGAAACCATTGTAGGATTGCGATAAGAAGAATGGCATCTTCTGGTTTACCTTTAGAAAGATTACTCTGGTTATTGAGTTGGGAATACACTGTAGGAGAGACAGCAGTAGAATAAGGTAGGATTCCTGAGTTTGTTGTTAGAATCCCCTGAGAGATGATGTTACTTGAACCACAGGCATAGCAATGTACATGGTGAGTAGTAGACCAATCCCAGATTTATTTTATTTAATTTTTTATAATATTATAATTTAGAAATAATTTTACACAGACCATTTACAGAAATGTTGTAAGAATGATAAAAAGAACTTCAATTTCTGCTTTGCCCAAATCCCCAATTTTAGCTTTTGCAACCTTGACTTTTCACTTTTATTTATATATTTCTTAGATCAATCTGAAAATAAACTGAGAACATGATGCTTTTATCCCTATGGTATGCAGCACATATTTTCTAAAGACAAGATATGCTTTTATATATCCACATACAACGATCAAGTTTAGGAGAGTAACATTGATAGAAATACTATTACTTAATCTCCAGGTTTTGTTAATATTTTACAATTGTACCAATAATATCCTCTATGGAAAAACATCCTACACAGGGACCCCATGTGGACTATTATGTATGACAGGGGATAGGAATGTTGGTGAATTTGGGGAGAAAACAAAAATAAGGGAGGAATGCCAGGTTTTTAATCGGGCAACTGGGAAGAGAAGTTGCTGCTACCAGAGGCTGGGAGGACTTTGAAGGAACAACTTTTTGTGTCTATCTATGGGTCTGGGGATGGTGTCCAGCTGTGAAGTCTCAGATGCTTATTAGACATCAATGTGAATATGCAAATGTGTTCTCTGTGATTTGATATTCCATCTTCATTTGTCTACATATGAGACTTTTCTATTAGTTTAGCACAGTATTGGCAGGATCTTTTTTTTATTTGTTAGTTTTTGTTATACATGACAACAGAATGCATTTCAACTCATTGTACACAAAAGGAGTACAACTTTTAATTTCTCTGGTTGTACACAATGTAGAGTCACACCATTTTTGTGATCATACATGTATATAGGGTAATGATATCTATCTCATTCCACCAACTTTCCCATCCCCTCTCCCCTCCCTTTATTCCCTTCTGCACGATCCAAAGTTCCTCCATTCTTCCCTTACCACCCGTCCCCATTACCTATCAGCATGCACTTATCAGAGAAAACATTTGGCCTTTGGTTTTGGGGATTGGCTTATCTACTTTAGCATGATATTCTTCAACTCCATCCATTTACCTGCAAATGCCATAATTTTATTCTTCTTTAAGATTGAGTGAAATTCCATTGTGTATATGTACTTCATTTTCTTTATACATTCATCTGTTGAAGGGCACCTGGGTTGGTTCCATAGTTTAGCTATTGTGATTTGAGCTGTTATAAACATTGATGTGACTGTGTCACTGTAGTATGCTGATTTTAAGTCTTTTGGGTATAGACCCAGGAGTGGGAATGCTAGGTCAAATGGTGGGTTCATTCCAAATTCTCTAAGGAATCTCCATACTACTTTCCAGAGTGGTTGCACCAATTTGCAGTCCCACCAGCAATGTATGAGTGTACCTTTTCCCCCACATCCTCCTCAGCACTTCTTGTTGCTTGTAATCTTCATTATTGCCATTCTAATTGGAGTGAGATGAAATCTTAGTGTAGTTTTGATTTACATTTCTTTAATTACTAGAGAAGTTGAACTTTTTTATATATTTGTTGATCAATTGTTTATCTTCGTCTATGAAGTGTCTGCTCAGTTCCTTAGCCCATTTATTAATTGGGTTGTCTTTTAGGTGTTGAGTTTTTTGAGTTCATTATACATCCTGGAGATTAGTGCTTTATCTGATGTGTGTGTGTTAGGCTTTCTTCATAATACTGATTGTTTCCTTTGTTGAGAGAAAGATTATTAGTTTTAATCCATCCCATTTATTGATTCTTATTTATTTATTTATTTATTTATATTGTAAACAAATGGGATACATGTTGTTTCTCTGTTTGTACATGGCATAAAGGTGTACCATTTGTGTAATCATAAATTTACATAGAGTAATGTTGTTTGATTCATTCTGTTATTTTTTCACTTCCCCCCACCCCTCCCACCCCTCTTTTTCCTCTATACAGTCCTTCCTTCCTCCATTCTTGCCCCCCCAACCCTAACTCTAACCCTAACACTAACCTCTCCTTCCCCCCATTATGTGTCATCATCTACTTATTAGCGATATCATTCGTCCTTTGGTTTTTTGAGATTGGCTTATCTCACTTAGCATGATATTCTCCAATTTCATCCATTTGCCTGCAAATGCCATAATTTTATCATTCTTTATGGCTGAGTAATATTCCATTGTATATATGTACCACAGTTTCTTTATCCATTCATCAATTGAAGGACATCTAGGTTGGTTCCACAGTCTGGCTATTGTGAATTGAGCAGCTATGAACATTGATGTGGTGGTATCTCTGTAGTATGCTGATTTTAAGTCGTTTGGGTATAGGCTGAGGAGTAGGATAGCTGTGTCAAATGGTGGGTCCATTCCAAGTTTTCTAAGGAATCTCCACACTGCTTTCCAGAGTGGCTGCACTAATTTGCAGCCCCACCAGCAATGTATGAGTGTACCTTTCTCCCCACATCCTCGCCAACACCTGTTGTTGCTCGTATTCTTGATAATCGTCATTCTAATTGGGGTGAGATGGAATCTTAGGGTGGTTTTGATTTGCATTTCTCTTATTACTAGAGATGTTGAACATTTTTCCATATGATTGTTTATTGCTTGTAGATCTTCTTCTGTGAAGTGTCTATTAATTTCCTTAGCCCTTTTGTCGACTGGATTATTTGCATTCTTGGTGTAGAATTTTTTGAATTCTTTATAGATTCTGGAGATTAGTGCTCTATCTGAAGTATGATTGGCAAAGATTTTCTCCCACTCTGTAGGCTCTTTCTTTGCATTGCTGATAGTTTCCTTTGCTGAGAGAAAGCTTTTTAGATTGAATCTATCCCAGTTATTGATTCTTGCTTTTATTTCTTGTGCTATGGGAGTCCTGTTGAGGAAGTCTGGTCCTAAGCCGACATGTTGAAGATCTGGACCTACTTTGTCTTCTATAATTTGCAGGGTCTCTGGTCTGATTCCGAGGTCTTTGATCCATTTTGAGTTGAGTTTCGTTCATGGTGAGTGATATGGGTTTAGTTTCATTCTGTTGCATATGGATTTCCAATTCTCCCAGCACCATTTGTTGAAGAGGCTATCTTTTCTCCATTGCATATTTTTGGCATCTTTGTCTAGTATGAGAAAATTGTATTTATTTGGGTTTGTGTCCATGTCCTCTATTCTGTACCATTGATCTACCTTTTTATTTTGGTACCAATACCATGCCAGTTTTGTTACTATTGCTTTGTAGTAGAGTTGAAGATCTGGTATTGTGATACCCCCTGTTTCACTCTTCCTGCTAAGATTGCTTTAGCTATTCTGGGTTTCTTATTCTTCCAGATGAATTTCATGATTGCTTGCTCTATGTCTGTAAGTTACGTCATTGGGATTTTAATTGGAATTGCATTGAATCTGTATAGCACTTTAGGTAGTATGGCCATTTTGACAATATTAATTCTTCCTATCCAAGAACATGGAAGATCTTTCCATCTTCTAAGGTGTTCTTTAATTTCTTTCTTTAGTGTTGTATAGTTCTCATTGTAGAGGTCTTTCACCTCTTTTGTGAGATTGATTCCCAAGTATTTTATTTTTTTCGAGGCTATTGTGAATGGGGTAGTTTTCCTAATTTCTCTTTCTGAAGGTTCATCACTTATGTATAAAAATGCATTGGATTTATGGGCATTGATCTTGTAACCTGCTACTTTACTGAATTCACTTAAGAGTTCTAAGAGTTTTCTGGTGGAATTTCCAGGTTCCTCTAAATATATAATCATGTCATCAGCGAACAGGGATAGTTTGAGTTCTTCTTTTCCAATTCGTATCCCTTTAATTTCTTTGGTTTGTCTAATTGCTCTGGCCAGAGTCTCAAGAATGATGTTGAATAGAAGTGGTGAAAGAGGGCATCCCTGCCTTGTTCCAGTTTTTAGGGGGAATGCTTTCAGTTTTTCACCATTTAGAATGATATTAGCCATGGGCTTAGCATAAATGGCCTTTACAATGTTAAGGAATGTTCCCACTATCCCTATTTTTTCTAGTGTTTTGAGCATGAAGGGGTGCTGTATTTTATCAAATGCTTTTTCTGCATCTATTGAAATAATCATGTGATTCTTGACTTTAAGTCTATTAATATGGTGAATTACGATTATTGATTTCCTGATGTTGAACCAACCTTGCATCCCTGGGATGAAACCCACTTGATCATGGTGCACTATCTTTTTAATATGTTTTTGTATGCGATTTGCTAAAATTTTGTTGAGAATTTTTGCATCGATGTTCATTAAGGATATTGGTCTGAAATTTTCTTTCCTCGATGAGTCTCTGTCTGGTTTAGGTATCAGTGTGATATTGGCTTCATAGAATGAGTTTGGGAGGGTTCCCTCCTCTTCTATTTTATGGAATACTTTGAGAAGTATTGGAATGAGCTCTTCTTTAAAGGTTTTGTAGAACTCGGCTGAGAACCCAATTGGTCCCGGACTTTTCTTTGTTGGTAGGCTTTTGATGACCTCTTCTATTTCATTACTTGAAATTGGTCTATTTACATTTATTGATTCTTGATTTTATTTCTTACACTTTGGGAGTCCTGTTAAGGAAGTCTGGTCCTAAGCCAACATGATGAAAATTTGGGCCTACTTTTTCTTCTATTTGGTGTAGGGTTGCTGGTCTAACTCTTAGGTCCTTGATTCATTTTGAGTTGAGTTTTGTGCAGGGTGAGAGATAAGGGTTTTATTTCATTTTACTACATATGGATTTCCAGTTTTCAGTATCATTTGTTGTAGAGGATATCTTTTCTCCATTGTTTGTTTTAGGTACCTTTGTTTAATACGAGTTAACTCTATATATGTGGTTCGTCTCTGTGTCTTCTTTTCTGCACCATTGGTCTACCTGCCTATTTTGATGCCAATACCATGCTGTTTTTGTTACTATTGTCTGTAGTATAGTTTAAGTTCTTGTGTTGTAATGCCTTCTGCTTCATTCTTCTTGCTAAGGATTTCTTTGGCTATTCTGGGTCTCTTATTTTTCCAAATGAATTTCATGATTGTTTTCTCTATTTCCATGAGGAAAGACATCGGGATTTTAATTGGAGTTGCATTGAATCTGTATAATGTTTTTGGTAGTATGGCCATTTTCACAATATTAATTCTGCTTATCCAAGAACATGGGAGATATTTCCATCTTCTAAGGTTTTCTTTAATTTCTCTCTTTAGTTTCCTGTAGTTCTCATTGTAGAGGTCTTTCACCTCTTTTGTTAGATTGATTCCCAAGCATTTTATTTTATTTTATTTTTTTGATGCTATTGTGAATGGGATAGTTTTCCTAATTTCTCTTTCAGAGGATTCATCACTGATGTATAGAAATGCATTAGACTTATGAGTGTTGATTTTATATCCTGCTATTTTGCTGAATTCATTTATTAGTTCTAGAAGTTTTCTGGTGGAATCTTTTGGATCCTCTAAATATAGAATCATGTCATGGACAAATAGTGATAGTTTGAGTTCTTCTTTTCCCATTTGTATCCTGTTAGTTTCTTTCTTCTGTCTAATTGCTCTGGCTAGAGTTTCAAGGAATTACATTGAATAGAAGTGGTAAAAGAAGGCATCCCCATCTTGTTCCATTTTTCTCCATTTAGAATGATGTTGGCCATGGGGTTAGCATAGACGACTTTTACAATGTTGAGGTATGTTACTACTATCCCTATATTTTCCAGTGTTTTGAACATGAAGGGGTGCTATATTTTATCAATTGACAGGATCTTTCAACATAAAAATTTCATTTTTTTTATGTGTAGTAAATATTCTTAGTCATTTAAGGATTACACTTTATTTTTCTGTCTCCTGGTTATGTTGGAACTTCTAAGTTTTGCCTTAGGAGTTTCTTAACTTTTCTTATAAATCTTCCATCTCTTGACCCTTTGTGATTGTTCCATCTGTGAATGTCTCTTTGAATATTTGTATAAGCTCAGTGACTGTGAAGTAGGATATTTTTAAATTTCAATAACAACTGAGTATTTTTTTTTTTATATTTACATCATTCTCTGTCCTCTGAGGGCACTGATAGATGCTTTGTTGCCTCTTTGCCCTTTTAGCTTACTAATTAGTCTTGGCTCTTTTGCCCGAGGAATTTGAACTCTATCTAATGTGTCATTTATTTTCCTAACATTTCCAGTGATTATTTCTTGTCTTTTTAAGTTTGTATTTGATCTAATGATTTCATCACTTGCCATAAAGAGCCTCAAGCGCAAACTATTCTTTCCACCCGTCTTCAATTTTTGTTTAGTTGGTGACATTTTCTCCTAAGTGGTGCTGACTGATGCTAACCCTTATACTATTTAAACTTGACTGACATGATAGCCAGCTAATGATAGCATGCTTCTGTCTTGGCCTTCTCTAACTCTTCATTGGTGTCAAAATGTTTTTTAATTGAAATATTAAGTGTTATTTGATATTATAAAATACCCTGCATCTCATAGTTTTCAGTAAAAAATAGGAAATCTCGAGTTTGGCAACATACTGTGTAAGCCTCATTGCAAACACTCGTCTGTTCTACTGATTTATTTTATGTTCCAGGCACCTCAGATTGTGGGTCATTCCCTAAATATGTATCCACTCTTTACTCAGACTCCTTGCTTGAGTGCTTATCTCATCTTTACATCCAGAACTTCAACTCATCCTTCAAGATCAGTATCTATCAAATACCTGTACCCATTTTGATACTACTCTTGACTATATCTTAAAATAACTACTCTCTTTTTTGAAATTTTATAGCACTTTTTTCTTCCCTGTAGGGTTTCCTGTTAATAATCTATGTATCTCTTTCTCTCTTGCCAAACAGAAGGAGACTTAAATGCACTGATTTTTTTCCATTTCTGAATCTTTCCTACCTACTGTACAATAAACATTTAAAAATTATATTATTTTTTCAACAAGTGAAGTGAGAAATCCAAGATTATAGATGCTCTTTTATTTTGAAAAGAGTAGAGGTCCTGGTAACTGAGGTCCATACACTCATAAGGATGTGGATTGCTTAACATTATTTTGGAGGATTCTGAAAATTTTGTAGGACTCTAATTTAATGGGATGGTCTCTGATGTTGGTTCTATCATAGATTCTTTTATAACAACCACAGAGACCACTTCCATGTCTCACTTCTGGCACTGGGGTAGTCTCTTCACCACGGGCAATGACCACTGAGACCCAAGAAAGTTTGTGGGCAAGACACTGGGAAGGGAACTGGCAAGACATAAGGAAATTGACACTAGCCAAGTCTTAGGTGAATCCAAGGAACTGTCCTGTGGGTTGAGGTTAGAGCCGAACAAGAAAAAAAAAAAAAAAAAAAAAAAAAAAAAAAATCATGCAGGCAAGATGGCAGAACACTAGTGTTCTACCAGGGTGGGGAGAAGGCTAGTTCAGAGCTACAATAATCAATGGGCCCTGGTTCAACATATTGTGCTAATAGGTATATTAGAAGGTTGATAAATCTTCTAATCCATAAATCTATCTATCTATCTACCTAAAAATTTGTTCACTAAAAGAAAACAAAGTATTTTAAGTAGGAGAATGAGAGTAGAAAAGAACAAACTGGAGTTTAAGGTAAGACTTCATGCTAGACTTCTAAAATCATTGCAGAGTAAAAGAAGGGATCCTCACCTACAATGAGAGGTTCATGCCTAGGATGAAGTGGCCCATGCACTGCCAGGGAGGCAGCCATGCTTCCTTGGGAGAGTTTTCTCAGGATCCACAGTTTATTTCTGGGATCCTGACATTAGTTACTGGTGTAGACCTGAATGCAGCTCTATCAAAGAAAGATGTAATGAGGTCAATAACTTTTTCACCATTATTTTATCCATCCAACTAATAACCTGTCTACTATTTTAGAAAATTATGCTAACATTGGAACAAATTCACAATTAAGGGGTCCACAAATAATTAAATATGGAATTATGAATTAATGAAGGAAGGAATGAGAGTTCTATGTAAATCACTTTGAGAAAGCAATTGAGAATGTCTATAGGGCTAAGCAAGGCTCCTGAGAGTTTGGAATCTGAGTTTGCACCTCAAGGATGCATAAGAGCATTAGAATAGGGTAGAATATTTTGGAAAGAGGAAATAAAGTGAAGATACATGGGTGAGATATCAAAACTGAATGACCGAGTAGATGTAAATATTGTTTTTTAATAATCCCTAGTTCCTTGTATTGGTAATGGATTGTATCCATGATATCTGTTGCCTTCTTTCAAATCTCAGATTGGCTGCCTTTGTTGGTAAATGGTTCATATTGTATTAGACAGCCAACTGGGTAAATAGGCAAGACGTTTGCATCACTTCTTGGTATAAAGACCCAAACCCAGGAAAATTACATAGCTGGCTCAGAGCCTAAGAATAACAACAGCATTGCTGGCTGGGACCTTCAGAGTCTCTCTTCCTCTTTTTCCTCTTTCTTATCCTTCCTGTACCTTTCCTTTGTTTTCCCCCACTTTCTCCTTTTTTCTCGTCTTCCTCCTCTTTCCTTCCATCATCTTGTTGATATTCTATCTTCTTTCATGAGTTTGTTGAATCATTACAGAAACACTAACCACCCATCTTACATCAAATACTGCTAGTGCTTATACTATTTTTTTTTCTACAAAAATTGGGTATGGAGTTTTTAAGAAATAAAAGTGTGTCTAAAACATTCTATTCTATATGACTTCTAGTTTTTTTTAAATTCCTTTTTTTTTTTCACCTTCAAATGGTCTGTATCCCAAAGCTCAAGGGAAATTACAAAACTTGAGCCTAATATTGAAAAATTCAAATACATATAATCCAAACTTAACACTCGGGAGAAGAAGCTGCTTCTCATTTAATAAGAGAGGGTTTGTTTCACCACAGTTGGCAAGTTCTGCAGGTAGCACACTTCAAATCCAGGAACAGAGCTGGTCTTTGAGCATGGCAACCATGGGTGCTGGCTCAGTTGTTCTGCGTACCCAGGTCCTGGATGTGATATCCATCTCTCAGTCCTGTCTATCATGTACCCAGTCAATCACTGCTTCACAGCCCACTTCATCTCTCAGACATTGTGGCTTTCCCATAGTCTCAGTGTCTGTTCCCATTTGCAAGCTATTATTCTGAAGTGAGACATTGAAAACATTTCTGAATAGCATTTATTGTTTTTGTATATGCTCATTTTTTTTGCAATGAAGACATTTCCTTCCAAGGTTTTTAAGCTTTGAACTTTCTTTTATGTGCAGATGCTTGAAGTGTCCTCCATCCAAATCTATCAGACACATAAAGTAACAGATTAGGTAATCTTTAATAGCTGAGGTTAAAACAAACACATTTATTTTAGTTGAATTGCTGTTGTTATCAATTGCAATTGAAAATATCTTTGTATCACTGTACAGAGAAATTTGACCTGCAAGATCAATATAACACAACTAAAATAAAAACTCAGATTAAAATTATCCGCATATTTCAATGTTTCAACTTCAATGTGGAAAATACAATTCTTCAAGGCAATATTGATAATGTTACTGGTCCCACATGCCCATATCTTCTTGTGGATCAGAGAAGAGGCTATTGTGAAAATGTAGCAATATGCTTATATCTAGGGAGATCACCATCCAACTCTGTTGGTATGTCCTTAGACATGCTCAGTCATGACTACAAGCTAGTCATGCACACAGGAGATTGAATTGTCTCTCTGAGAATGAAAGGGGAAAGAGAAATTTTGAGTCAAGTAATTAAAAAGTCCCATCAATCCCTAAATGCAGAGGAATACTTCTTGCACATATACATTTTTGTTTTTCTCCTGTGGAAGAAATTGGCTCCAATTCCTATCTGGCCTCCTGAACTACCTGTGATCTCAAAAGCTTTTATTGCTGCATGGTCTTCCTCCTTTGGCCATATTCTACTTCCTCCTTGGCTTTCAAAAGCTTGTGAGTCTTGGATGTAGGGTGCTCATTATATAGGATGACGTTGTCTCCAAGAGAATAATAAAAGAGCAAGTTCCTTGTAGAAAGAGGCAAAGAAAAAGAGACTTTGCTTTTTTTTTTTTTAAAGGAACATGCTCTAGGCAGAAAGAACTTTTTAACCTCTCCTCTCTTTTGCACTGTGTTACCTAGGAGAGTCAAAGCCTGGTTTCTTAGGAGTGATGTGAAGTAAGAGTGTGCCCCCAGCAGGTAGAGTGGAGGAGAGCAGGCCCAGTTTAGCCCAAGGATTATTTTAGCTGCAATCCATGGGACAGAATGAAGAAGCTGAATTGGAGGTAGACCATCTGGGAGTTTTGCACAATGTCCTGATTAAGTGTGGGCAAAACAGAGTAAAAAAAAGAAAAAAGAAAAAGAAATCAGAACTTAGCAACAAGCTAGGTCTATTCAGACATATATGTAGCATCTGAAAAACCTGTCAGGACCCAGTCACAGGGGAGGTATTCACAGACAGGTGGGATGAGGGAGCTTGGTCATCAAATTATAATGATGGCACCTGTACAGGTAAACAGAACAACTAAGTGGTCCCAGTAATAGAACTGGGATAAGGAAGCAGAGTCAAACTTTTTGCAAGAACTGGATATGCCATAAGGACAGGGTTGGAACAGTAAATGGCTCCTACAGAATCTCCTGAGATGTGGATAAACACTTCCTGATTGGGAACTGATTGCTCCAGAACTTGAAGTGGAACTGCAGCCACAGGAAAGGATCAAGTAGGAATATGGATGGTCTTCCTCCAATTCAGCTTCTTCATTCTGTCCCATGCATCATAGCTAAAACAATCCTTGGGCTAAGCTGAGCTTTGAAGAGAGTATTATCTAGAAGAGAATTCAGACTGCAAAATCAAGCTGAGGGAAAGTACTGGCAATGGGTTTGCTTGGGAAACACTCAATAATGAGGTCAGGATTGCTGAATCTGAGTCAGGGGTTTGGTGGGGAGTGAACCAGAGTGTGTCAGGTCAGAGAATCAAAACCAGGTGTTGGGTGGCAAGTGAACAACGGGTAACATAGATGATGTGGATGGGTCTGGGCTGGGAAGATGTGGGGTTTGCTCCATGTAATTGGATAACTGAATGGTTTGAAAATGTGGCCATACCTGCTTTTATTTTCATGCTGACAGGCAAGAAAAGTCCCAGATTTTTGGAAAGGAAGATACCTCAGATCCTGGGAATAATTGTGATGTCACATAACACGTGGCATTTATTCTAGCACATGAACTAGGAACATTGGTGGGGAAAGCCACAGAAAGATGTTGTCATGATTGGTATCCCTGATTGTTGTTGTTTCAGCTATTGTCAATCAGTTTGCTATTCCTTTCAGGAGAGAAAAAGGTTGCAGGGTTTTAGCAGCCCAAAGAGGATAGTTAGGCTGAAAGATGTTCCATTTTATTCTTTGGGTTTATTCTTATTTCATACAGTAATTGATATTAATCAACGATTGTATTATACATTATTTTAACTTTTTTCATAAATTATCAAATTTGCCTCATAATGCTATATGAGATAGGCAGAGATTACATTTTGGTGAGCAAAATAAGCCTCATACAGATTAAGTAATTTTCCCATAGTAACAGTACAAACAGTAGCAGATGTAAGAATCAAAGCAGTGCACTGTGCTCTTAGGTAGACCTTTAGTTATTCCTCCACATAAGATTTAAGAACCATTTTTTGTGTGTTGGCTACTGCTATAGAAACAAGAATAGGAAAAAATAAAAATACACACAGTTCTTGTCTCCATGGAACTTAAATCTGAGGGTAGGGGTTGAGACATGCCAGCAACCAGTACTCATGCACTCATGTAATTACTTAGTCATACTTGTAGGGAGAATTCTGAAAGAGAAAGTCAGGCAGACCTGACTTGGTATGGGATCAGACACAGAATTCCTAAGGATCTGACTATAGCTTTAGAGGCTAAAGGATTAGAAAGCTAGATAATGGGGTTTGGGAGAAGATGTAGTGGTGCTAAGGCAAGAAGAAGAAGGAAGAGGAGGAGGAGGAAGAGGAGGAGAAGAAGGAGGAAGAGGGAGGAGGAGGGGAGGAAGAAGAAGAAGAAAAAAGAAGAAAGAAAGAAGGAAATGAGGTATTGGATGGAGCACCTGGAACAAGGCCATTGTGACCAAAGCTCAGAAAGTGAAATGGGGATTTATAGAGCATGCCTACTATATGCACGAGTTAGTGCACCCCAAAATTTCCAAAGCATATTACCATAATCTATTCATTTCGTAATATAAATTTTATGAAACTTTGAGAGATAATCTTTGCAAGTTTGCAAGGAAATTAACTTTTTTGTTGAATTCTTGAGTTCAAGACTATAAGGATTTAAAACATTAAAAATTATATCAGCTTCTGTATCTTCATGGGAAAGAATGGCTATTGGCTGATGAATGCTTCATACAAGAATAATTTAAAAAGCTAAATGAAATAGAGAAGTTATTTGCTTGAAGATGGTGGAGCGCAGCTGAGGCAATGAATGAAGAGGTTGAGATTCCAGAACAAAGAAAAGCTCAAACAGGTGAGCTTCATTGAGCAGCTCCTTTTCACAAGAGTGGAATTTTTAAATTCAAGGCCAAGAATTGAGAATTGAAGTTGTTCATCAATTTGTGTGGACATTTTGGTGAATTCTGGAGCTTTTTGGAGTGGGAGACTAAGATCTTCAATCTGAAAACTTTTGGAAAGCATAGCAGAGATATCATAAGTTTTATAAGACAATGATTAGATGCCAGTCCATCAGAAAACAGGGATCAAGGACAATAGTTTTAATGGTAGTTGAAAATAAAGGAGGGCCAGACACCTGGAGGTAGATTAAACCTTAGTAGGCCAATAAACAAACCTTGATTCAAAATCACCTGAATATATTGGAGGAAAACCTAATGCTTCCTAGGAGGAAGAAAATGCTATTTGGAAACTTGACCTTTTTAAAAAACAAAGTATGCAAAATTACTAGACATACCAAAAGCTAAGATCATGTAACAGAAAATCAAGAGGAAAAAAAATAGAACTACATCTACAAATGCGACTAACAGGCTTTTAAATAAATATGGTTAATAAATTTAAGAAATTAGAGGAGAAGAAAGAAAATGAAACATTATGAGCAAATCCCATAAGCATAATAGAATTTATAAAAGTAATAATTACACATTCTAGAACTGAAAATAATTATATCTTATATTATGAACCCACAAGTTGGTTTCACAGCAGATTAAACACAACCAAAGATAGGAGTACTGAACAAGAATAATTGAAAATACTCAATGTTATAGAGATGGAAAAATGCATCAGAATTTAACAAAAATGTAGAGGTTAGAGAAACAGTAAAAATGCCTTGTATAAATATAAATGAACTCTGACAGGAGAGAAGAGATTGGGGCAAAAGAATATTTGCAAATATAATACTAAAAGTTTCCCCAAAGTGACCAAGACACCAACCCATAAATTTAAGAAAACATGAGAACCCCCAAGCAGCATAAACAGAGAAAAACACTACATGTACAAAACAACATCAAACGCAATATAAGTTAAAGTAGAAAGAAAGAGACAGAGAATTGTAACAGAATAAGCAGTAGCCATGTTGACAACTGAAGTCTCAATAATGATAACTAGAGGATAATGTATACCATCTTTAAAGTATTGAAAGGAAGTGCCAACCTAGGTTTCTATGCCTTGCAAATATATCCTAATTATGAAGATGAAATGAAAACATTTTCACAAACATGTAAGCCCTTAAAGAATTAACTTATACTAGAAGAAATAGTAAATGGAATTCTTCAACAATATCCTGGATGGAAACACAGAAATTCAGGGAGAAATAAAGAGCAATGGATAAGGACACTAAGTGAGGAAAAATACATGACTATCGTTTAAACATCAGGGGTTTAAAAGACATGTAGAATTAATATGCATGAAAACAATAAAATGGAGGGGTGGGATAAACGGAGTTAAATGACCTGAATTCGTAGGTTTTTTAAGGGAAGAGACATAGCAATTTTTGTTTACAAGTGACACATTTAAAGTGTAAGAATTATAAAGACAGCAGGTAGGAGGATGGAAAATATGTAAAGTATGAAAACTAAACAAAAAAAGGTTTAAGTGTGAGTAAAAGTAGTTCCTAAAGAAGAACCACTATTAGAAATAAAAGTGACATTTTAGAATGAATATATCACTTATATTGTGATTCTTGCATTCTAAATGTGTCTTTTGTAAACACTAGATAGCTGGATCCTGTTTCTTTAATTCAATCTAACAAACTTTATGTTTTAATTGGACTGTTTACTCCATTTACGTTTGATATAATTTCTGATTGAAGTTACATTTGTTATGTCATCTTAATATTTGAAATCTAGGGTATATACTAATGAGTACCAGAATTAGGCCATAGCTGTCCCAGAGTAGCCAATTTCACTACTATCTTGCCAGATGATCTAATCTCTCTGCATGTTGACATTCTCATTTGGCTGACATCTGCCTCCAAGATTTGCAGTATAACAACAGACCAGCAAATGAAGTCATATGCAAATACTAATGCTGCAAAAAAAATCTCTAACAAAAGTTAGCAAGAAAAATTCTATAAAAAGTAGGCAAGAAAGAGAATGTTTATTGAGTGGGAGTGGGCTAGCCTATGGGATCTGCTGAAAACCAAGTAAAGGGGTTAGGAGAGTTAGGACTCCAAGAAGCAGAAAGAGCTGCTTTGTTGATATATTGTCAGACAGTCTTGCAAGTGGAACAAAGTTTCCTGATGGCCTTCTCTCCTGCTTATGTTAACATTTAGAAACTTGAACTTGGCAGATTTACAATGCTTCTCCATGACATACAATAATGTTTTGGAATGTGTGTATTGTGTATGTATGCGTATGTATGTGTGTGTGTGTGTGTGTGTGGTGGGAAAGAGAGAGAGAGAGAGAGAGAGAGAGAGACAGACAGACAGACAGACAGACAGACAGATTCTGAAAACCTTAGTCAAATCCTACCCAGGACTCAGTTTTATCACCTAGATTTCAGTATAATAATACATTACCCAACTCACAGACATATACTGAGGGTTAAATTAAATATAGCAATGTAGTATAGTCCTGGCACAGAGACAATTGTTTAACATGTGTTTCTGATATCTGAAAGAGCGATATCACAAAAGTTTATAATAAAGAAAGAGGACCTAAGTCAAGTGATGTGCTATTGATTTTACTTTCTTCTTTCAGAAGTCAGTCTGAGTAGGCCAATGGCCAAAGGAAATGGGGAACAGAAGTCATGGTGGCACAGCCATAACTGACTCAGAGATGAATGCAGGGTAATTCCTACTTGAGAAATTACTTTTCCACCGAGAAAAATAAGAGACAAGCAGAGATGACACATCACATAGATCAAGTCTACCATGAGGCAACCCCTCTCAGAGCCCCTAAGGAAATACCCGATCATGATTCTTTGAAGTTGAATTCCATGCTCACAAAATCAGAGGCTTCCTGGAGTTAGGTTATTATTACTTAAAAAAAAAATCTATTGAGGTATAAGTATATGCAAGCAAATTTCTCAATTTTAAGTATAATTCAATGAATGTTGTCAAATAACCATGGTAGTAATCAACACGACTTAAAACATTTCCATAACCCTATAATCTCTATACCCTACTTGGAAGCCGATTCCTTTCCCCACAGCCTGGGCCAGAGCCTATACTGATTTGCTTTCTCTCACATTAGTTATGCCTTTTCTAGAAAAAGAAATCAAATAGTATGTACTTTTTGTGGCTGGTATCTTTCATTGAGCACAGTGTTTCTCAATTTGTTAAAAATTACTGTTCCCCTAGAAAGCATTTTTAGGTTTTCTTTTTTTCCCTAAGTATCTCTTCCCTCCTTCTGAAATTTTAATACAGCAGATATATCTGAGTGGTTACATACTCTGTGTGTGTGTGTGTGTGTGTGTGTGTACACACACACACACACATATATATATACATATATATTTCCATGCTTTATATATACAGAATAATATTTTCTCACACATTGTTTTAGTCAGCTTCTTCACTGGTGTGACCAAAAGACTTGACAAGAACAATTTGGAGGAAGAAAAATTTATTTAAGGCTCACGGTTTCAGAGGTCTCAGTCCATAGATGGCTGACTCCATTGCTCTGTGCTGGGGGCAAGGTAGAACATCAAGGCAGGGCTATGAGGGAGGAAAGCAGCTCAGGACATGACTATCAGTAAGCAGAGAGACTAAGTTCTGCTAACCAACGACAATATATATATATATATACCCCAAAGGCCCATCCCCCAGTGACCCACCTCCTCTATTTACAACCTACCTGCCTACAGTTATGAGCCAGTTAATGCCTTTCAGGGAATCAATGAACTGATGAGGTTAATGTCCTGATGATCAGTCACCTCACCTCTGAAAAGTCTAGTATTCTTACTCATGAGCTTTTGAGGACACCTCATACCTAAGCCATAATACAAATGAAGGACAATATTTTTTGTACCTTAAGGCACTGTCACCTCCTTGAGAATATATTTGATTTAGTATGTTTTTGTGATTCATCAGTGTTACATATATCAAAAGTAGGTTCATTTGTATTGCTGGGTAATACTCCATTGTTTGAAAAGACATTTAAGGAATGAATAAAAATAATTGCAAATATGTTATAAAGGTCAGGTACTGAGTGAACAATTCACTTTGAATTTATTTGAGTCTCCCTAGTATCAGTAAGCAGACCTCTACAAAGACAATTGTTCAAGTCAGAAATCTGGTCATGATTATGATTCTTCTCTACCCATCATGTCCCTATGTTCAATCCATCAGAGTTTGATTATTTCTTGAATCTGGTCTCAAAGGATCAGACTTTGTCACTGTAAACCAGAACATTCTACACATGTAAATATATAGATCTTATCTTACATGAGAAACTATTGAAGGCATTTAAATAGGAAATGTGACATAACTTCTTGATGAAATTGAAAGACTTCTAAATCTTTCATAATAACTAAGTTGAATATGGAGTATGAGGGATTGAATAATTTGGAGAGAGAATTTTTTCAGGAGTTTGGAGGAGGAATGTCAGTTTCCCTCTTATGAATTTGAGGGCAGGGGATAAGAGAATTGGAAGACATGCATGTTTTTGTTAGGGACTCTGTTAAATGTAACAGTAAAGCCTCACAGTTACATAAAAATAAAATTATAATGAAAAATTCAGATAAACCTTTCTATTGCTTGTCACTGCCTTGACTTATCTAAATTTTTGTCAAATTAATCAGTATCCTAAATGAATTAAGTATGAATCTTCTTGGGTCATTTGCAAGTGAGTTAGAAGGATTTTTGAGAACTAGAATCATGCTTTAAAAATATCTTGTATCATTTTATCCATCCATTCATCTTTCAATCCATCTCCATTGTATAAAGAGATATTCAAGAAATGAATAAGAATAATTGCAAATGTATTATGAAGGTCAGATACTGCGTGAACAATTCAATGTGAATATATTTGAATCTCCCTGGTGGAAGGATTTGGAGAACTAGACACATGCTTAATAAATACCTTGTATAAAAATATTTCCTAGTGGTTCTTATAGTACTAGTATTCATGTATCAGTTCCACATTGTCTGTAATTCTCTTGGAAGATTTATGCGAATTACTTTGTCCATACGTGTGTGTATGTGTGTGTATTTTTTTCTGATAGCATCTTAAAGATTAAGATTAGATTTTTATTCCTATTAAAGATTAAGAATCAATGACTATTATGGTTTAGGTATGATTAGTGTGCATCTCCCTAGGTTTCATATGCTGAAATTGAATCCCTTTGTGAGGCGTTAAGAGGGTAGAAACTTAATCCAACTATGGAGTTTAAGGTGACAACTTTGGGGGGATTAAGATCAGATAAATTCATCAGGGTGGTGTCCCTATAACTGAATCTTTATAAAAAGAGGGAGAGAGACCAGAAGAGGCACAGACACACATGCATGCTCCCTGTCTCTTGACATGTGAAGCTTTGTGACACCCTACAAGTCTGCAACAAGAAGGCCATTACCAAGGGTGACACCTGACCTTGGTCAGAACCATGAGCCAAAATAAGCCTAATTTCTTTATAAAGTCATCTAGTCTGTGGTATTGCATTAATAGGAACAGAAAATGGACTGATACAATGACTTGCTGTGTTTTAGGTTTAAGATAAACATGCATATGACACAATCTTCATTCTTAAGGCACATAAAGTTTGTCATGTAAATAGATAAATTGCATAGATAAATTGCAAAGCCATGTTGTCAGTGCCTTTAAGGTGATCTGAATGAAGCTCTGAAGGTTTGTCAGGTAAGCTGATGCTTTTTCTCTTCCAGGCAATGTCAGAAGAATGACTGGCTACAATATCTCCGGGAATTCCTCTTGTGATCCTATACTGACTCCTCATTTAACCAGGCTCTACTTCATAGTGCTCATTGGAGGACTGGCAGGTGTTATCTCCATTTCGTTCCAACTGGTGAAAATGAATACCCGGTCCGTGACCACCACAGCAGTTGTTAACCTGGTGGTGGTCCACAGTGTTTTCCTGCTGACGGTACCTTTCCGCTTGTCCTACCTCATCAAGGAGACCTGGATGTTTGGATTGCCCTTCTGCAAATTTGTGAGTGCCATGCTGCACATCCACATGTACCTCACATTCCTCTTCTACATGGTGATCCTGGTTATCAGGTACCTCATTTTTTTCAAGCACAAGGACAAAGTGGAATTCTACAGAAAACTGCACGCGGTTGCTGCCAGTATGGGCATGTGGCTTTTGGTGATTGTCATCGTGGTACCCCTGGTCATTTCTCAGTATGGAAATAATGAGGAGTACAATGAACAGCACTGTTTTAAATTCCATAAGGAACTTGCTCTTGAGTATGTTCAAGTCATCAACTACATGATAGTCATTATTGTCATAACCCTCGCCGTGATTCTCTTGGTCTTCCAGATCTTCATCATTATGTCCATGGTGCGGAAGCTAAGCCACTCCTTACTGTCCCACCAGGAGTTCTGGGCTCAGCTGAAGAACCTATTTTTTATAGGCATCATCCTTACTTGTTTTCTCCCCTACCAGTGCTTCCGGATCTATTACTTGCATGTTGTGGCACACTCCAAGAACTGCAACGATAATGTTGCATTTTACAATGAAATTTTCTTGAGTGTCACAGCAATTAGCTGCTGTGACTTGCTGCTCTTTGTTCTGGGGGGAAGCCATTGGTTTAAGCAGAAGATAATTGACCTATGGAATTGCCTTTTGTGCCGTTAGCCACGAACTACAATATTCATTTCTTCCTATTGGGAGTGAAAATGGGCCAGCGAAGTAAGAATGACATTTCATTATTTGGTCCAGCCAAACAAAGGACTATAAAATATCAGAGCACTCATCTCAGTCTTTACTTTATCCCTATGGTCTCTGAAAGATGCCTATACAAAGATCAGTGATGATGACTCCACCTGGAGTTGCAATATTGCGTTATTTTCTGGTATGGAATTTATGCTTGGTCCATTCAGGCAACATGAGTCTAACAGGTGCTAGTTAGCTCATTCTAATTTCCTTGGCTAGAAGCATGGTCTCTTCATGGGCTTTGGACTGGACTCAGTCGTCTAGTTCTTTTCACTCCCCTTCACTATAGGCAGGTTATACTTATAACCTGGTTATACTTTAGTTCTAAAGACACATACTCTGTGTGGTTCACCAGCTAAGATGGCCCATTCAACTCATACTGGCAAAAAGAGATAAAGGGGAGGAACAGTATGAAACTTTTCAAGGTAATCAATCATAACTGGTGAGAAGTCCAGTATCTAGACATGAAGAGAAACAGAACTTGTAGACTACTGTTGGAACAAGGATTTCTAGATTTGTCTTTTGAAAGGTCAAGTTTAAGGTCATGGGATCTTCTCAGTAACAGCAATTGTGCTGTTCCTCCAAAAATCATTTATATGTTTACTGAACATATCTAAACAATGGTGAAACTGTAAATTAGAGAATATTCCTGATCAGTGTGCTGCTAGACATTAAAATGTGTTCCCAAGAGAGATGATTGACATTTTTTTCCCATTCTGTGTTTTGGAAGAATTTTTAGATGTCTTGGGCTACAGTTAATTTAGATTTTGTTTTGATACAGAAAGTTCTCTTGAAATCTTTGGAGTTCCATTTCACTCTTAAAGTTACTTTGTTTTTTTTTTTTTTTTTTTTTTTTTTTTTTAATGAAAACTACATTCTTAAAATCTTTTGAGAAATGTATGGAGTAACCACTAATTTAGACTGTATGAGATTAGACTGCATCAAGAAAGTTTTCTGAATATTTGAGGAATTAACGAACAAATGGACTTAAAAATAATAAAATTGCAACCTTTAAAACATTAAATAACTTGGAGTTTTTGCCAAATTCTGAGTAGCATTTTGCCATTGATTTGCAACTTGTGATATGTGTCACATTCTATTTCAAGAATGTCTATTAATGGCTAAGTTGATATTAGGGTTGCGGATTTTATTTCCTTCCTGCTGATATTTCTGTGCCTTCAAAATTTCATAATCTGAACTTGCCAAGGAACAAATCCAGTTTCATATTTTTAATGCGTCAGGAAACCTGTAGTAACTAATGGTAAGAACAGAACAACTGAGTGAATCGAGAACTTATTTTTTTCCCCAGCAAGATATATCTTCACAATTTAATGATTTTCTATAGTTGGCTATCACATTATAGATCCACACATACATCAAGGGAACAGAAAGTAGCCCTGTGAGTTTCTAGCATTAAAATTGCCAATTCATAGAAATTAATTCTAAGGAAGAAAAAACAGCAACATACTGGGAACATGATTGGTTCCCAATATTTTTTTCCATTTTAAATTTGTCATTTTTTCTCTTTTAAATTAGATCACTTTTATTTATTATTTGTTTTCTCTTCCCATTGATGTTTCTTAGTTTTTTATTTCTCTCTTTGATCCCTAAAAGTTGTAAAACAATTACTAAGATATGAACACTTTACAGAAATTTGTAATATCCAAAAAATGTATGAGAAAATAAAGAAATATAGTAAAATATTTAAGTTTAAAAAACTACTCATGGGAATTTCAAGAGATTTCTCTTCTTATATTATTATTATCATAATATTTTCTACCTTATAGGTTGTATTATGACCTTTTCCAGATATCAGATATGTTGAGGCCAGGCAATTATGCTTTTCTCTGTATATATACTGTGTTATAATAAAAGGCTTACTTCTGTGGGCCTATAAAAGAAAAATTATCCAAATATGAAAATGCAGCATTCTATAAAAAGATATCTTATTCATCAGTATAAATGAAATAAATATAATAATTTCATTTCACTTGTTATTTGTCTTTAATTGGTATGAGACCTGATATAACATAGGAATGGGGATGAGATTGACCTCAAGGACCATTTTTGAATATTACCATTTTAAGAGAGGATTACTAATATTTGGGGGTGGAGCCAAGGACAGGTATCTTGACTTGGATACAGTTGTCTGCACAAAAAAGTATTATCAGGTCTTTCTTTTTTTATTAAAGAGCCTGTTTGTACTTGCACTCTATTTGAATGAGTTTTCAGATATTCATAAACTGAAGCATGCACTGAAAATAATCAGAGCAGTTAATTTTTATTCAGTTTTATAAATGCATAGTATTTTTTGTGTGCGGTTGAAATGTTTTGAACTTTTTGAAAATGGAAATGCAACTACCATGGAATTTTTTTTTTTTTTTTTTGTACCAGGGATTGAACCCAGGGGCACTTAACCATTGAGCCACATCCCTAAACCTCTTAATTTTTATTTTCAGACTAGGTCTTGCTAAGTTGCTAAGGCTGGTTTTGAACACCTGATCTTTCTGCCTCAGCCTCCTGAGCCACTGGGATTACAGGTGTACCCCACCATGCCTGGTACAACTATCATGAATGTTGAGGAAAGATTTTATTCTGATTCCCCGAGCTGTTCATTCCTCTGGAAATTTACACAATTGATAGCAAGAACACCACGTATGACATCAAAATACAATGCAACACACCCACAAGCTTTAATTTCAGTTGCATTCAGGTGGGTATTACAATATGGATGACAACATCAGGCTGCTTTGCCTTTTCTCTCCTTGTGATTATGCCTGAGTGCACACTGACATATATATTATTTTGTTATAAATATTTTTTCCTTTCATTACTCATTTATAGTTAGAACATTGTATATACAGTATATAAATATATATGGTTTACCTTATTACTATAGGAAGGTCACAAAATTCATTTTAAAATGGAAAAATTATCTATGAATTTCGTTTGAGAATGGCTCAAGACTTATCTCATATTTGTGGTAAATAGCAAGGCATCTGAGAATTTTGAAAACAGCTGAATCACCACAAGCAGGGTCAATTTAAAAAATGGAAATTTACCAATTCTTAACATGATGAACAGGGAAAACATGTTCTGAGAATACTTACCTCAACTTGATTTAATTCTAAATTATTTGTTTTGTTTCTGAAGCAACTAAATGTTTCTCTGAACCTCATAATTCTTATATTGGCTTCTGGTCAGCATCAATCAGATTCTGAACCTAGGGATAATGACAGTTTTTGAGGTCCAGGTAGAAAGATTGCTCCCAGCACTCATTACAAGTTTTGCTACTCAAGCAGTTTCATTTCTTAATTTTCTTGTGACAGGGTCAATGAGTCCCTCTCACCCCCACCATGTTTTCCTCTTCAATGTCATATAAATTACAGATAAAGGAACTATATTCAGCTGTAAAAATTGTGAAGTAAGCTTTGTGTGGAGTAATTCAAGAGGTGCTAGTAAATCCCTCTGGCTTCCAAATTGTCCTCCGTGGAGCTGCCATTGAAATGGTATTCCTGGAGAAGATGTCTTTCTGAAGGAAGGCATCAAGATAATCCATCCTTGGTCATCAGTTCGGGGGTGTGAGATCAGTGAGATGCACATCTGTGATGCTGTCATATCTTAGGTCGGGTAGACTTTGCCCATTTACTTCTAATAAAATGAGGCCCAGGACAAGGATTCTCCTACCTCTTGGAACCAGTGGGAACAGGACATTCTTCTTGTGATGGGGCATTCTTAAAGTAGGTGGTAGTGAGAGTTCAATGGCAAAGAGGCTCAGTGATGGAGGTTATGCTTGGATAATGCCAGAAGAACTCAGCATGCAAGGGCAGCTGCAGCTATCAGAGATGCGGGAAATCCAGAGAACCAGCAGGAGCCATTGAGGAAATGAGACCCAGATCTGAGGAGCCTTAGCTGAGAGCAGGAGAGAGTCACTGAGTTTTATTTGGGAATTTCCAGCAAGCAGAAATCAGTTCTTGGCAGACACATGGGGCAATAGAGGCAGAATACAAAAATGACAGTTTTGAATAGGAGGTAAGAAGATTCTAAAGTTCATCCTTTCTATTTCAACTTTCTCCTAACTTTTTTTGCTAGTTTGGGTCACAGACCTCACAGAGAGCAGGATGTAGAAGCAAAGATGTGATTGTTGGTTGCCTGAACAGTGATTTTGGATAAGCTCATCTCTAAATCAAGTAAGAAATTAAAAAAAAAAAAAACTGGAATTTAGAAAGAAAATGTTTTCCCATTTGTTCTAGGGAGAGTGTCATCGTAAATGTCAAGTGTAGACAATCATCAAAGTCTACAGCAGCCACCTGCATCTCTTCTTCAAGTCTCCCCATCTTCTAGCAGGTTCATAGAGTCTCAAGTTCAGACAGGTGTAGAAAGACTCTAGGCTAGCTCCTGCATCATGCTCAGTTCTACACACAAGACACTTTTAACCGCAGTCCAGCTGGCTGCCACTCTCTCTGATCTATCCTCAGGCTTTCAGAATTTCAGGACTTTAATTGCATTCTGCTTGGCAATGAGACACACTACTAAACTGTACACCTAACAATGGCTAAGGTGGTCGATTTTATGTGTGTTTACCACAGTCAAACTTTTTTTAGAAGATTCAATATCTTTTAATTACAAGATTCAATATTTGTAACAGGAATAAATATAAATGGATGGAAGTGGAACATATCATGCTAAATGAAATAAGCCAATCCCAAAAAACCAAAGACTGAATGTTTTTCCTTGATAAGTGGATGATGATATATAATGGGGGTGAGGGAGATGGGGGTAAGAGAAGAATGGAGGAACTTTAGATTATGTGTAAAGAAATGAGAGGGAGGAGGGGTATGAAAAATGGTGGAATGAGACAGACATCATTACCCTATGTACATGTATGATTACACAAATGGTATGAATCTACAGTGTGTACAACCATAGAAATGAAAAGATGTACCCCCTTTGTGTACAATGAATCAAAATGCAGTCTATAAAAAATAAAAAAAAATTAAAAATAGGCAATGAGCTGATGGAGAAAAAGTATAGAAAGACAAAAGATACTCTAAGATGTAGAGAATTTTAGGTAGTCCTCTTAGTTAGCCCTGTTCAGAACCTCAGGGTACCTACTGAGTACAGGGCAAACAAATGGACAGAACTTACACATCCTAGACAAAGTTTTGAATCTTAAGGACAAAAACCAAATTTCACCAAAGGGAGGCCAGGAAAATGTTTGCCACTAAAAGGAAAATAATTAAAAACAATTTGAAAGATATTAAGTATTTTCTTTCACTGTAGAAATGCCAGAAGATGAAGCATGGGGGTGGAACCAGGGGTGGTCAATACCTATTAAATTTTGATGGAAAATATTGTGCCTGTGAACTTAATAAGTAGGCAAATTATTGTGTAGGCATCTGTGTAAATAAGAGGACTTCAGGGGATTTTCTTACTGACCCAGAGTCATTGCTTCTCTAACACCAGGGTCTTCCCCAGGTAGAAGAGCAACTCTGCTTTAGCATCTTGTGTCCAAGACATCTTTTTAGAAGGTGAGTTGCGGGTGAATCCTGCTTCCTTTTAGAACAGGCTCCATTAAGCACTAAGTCTAGGAGGAAGTTCCTTCCCTGAAGGAAGGCAGTCTGCTCCAGCTCCCAGCTTCCTATGCTCATGTTTTGTGCCATCCCAGCTCCCACATTAATATTTCCTTGGTACTTTCAGTCCGAACTGGGAGAGAGCCAACTATCTGTTCTGAAAGAAGTATCTTCCCTCCTCCCTTTTTGAATCGTCTTCAACATTTTGGTTTGCATTCAAATTTTTATTGCACGTTTACTTTCACAACATTATGACCTAAAATTTCTTAAATTTCTACCTCTTTCATTGTTTCCATTTTTATCCTAACCCATCGACCTATATGTTTATATCTAACTTCCTGTTGTTTAGGAAACATGTTGCTAACTTTATGAACACTTCAAAATTGACCAATACTGTCCACAGTTTCTTTCTGTCTTGTTCGGACTTCTTTTCAAAAGCACTTTTTTCTGTTACTTGGTTCCACATTGTCTTTTGTCCCTGTTCCCATATTCCTCTGTGATAAGAGATCACTCAGGTCTTCTCTTGCCTGTGTCAGTGACTTCTTCCTAGCAACTGCTTAGCAAGGTGGGAAGTTGATTGCCAGCTTCTGGAGTCAGCAGCCCCAGGGCAGGTGAGAGGCTGCAATGATTACAGAAAACCAGAGCCCCAGCTTCTTGCTTATGGTTACTAATACTGTTGCATTAAGTCACCAGCCTGTGTACTCAGCATGCCTCTTGCGGGCGGGGGAACTGCCCTATCCTTGTGTATAAACCTCCTCTAGCCAATGGTAATGAACCTCTGGGTAACCTTATCAGTATACAAATAAGAGGCACAGATCCATAATGAAATCTTTATTTATCCAGGGCAATAAGAATAACAACAATAATGTAGTGAGTTTTTCTTAAAGTGAAATATATCCAATTCTATATTATGACATATATTTTTAAGATTAATTTTATTTGCATTGTATCATAATAGAAATATAAAAACAATAATCATAAGGCTAGAGTCATATTCCCTTCAAGATGGTGTGATAAGAACCACACAAGGATGATTTAAATGACACTCAGTTTTCCGTTCCTGGGTTTTAGATACCCTTTGGCCCATTTTGGTACATTTATAGAGATAAAAAGAGCCCTGTATCTGCTATTGCTGTTGGTAATGTCATCCCGGATGACACACTGTTTCATAAAGATCTGCCAAAGTTTAAATTTTTTTTTTATTTGAGATTTAAGTTAGTTGTAAACATTCAAGAAGTGAACACACATTGAACTGCTCCAAAAGCATTGACTTGTGACATATTTAACTCATAAGATAAAATCTGCCTTTTATGGATGTTAAAAGATTAAGAACGCTAAACATGTCAAAGTGAAGTTTGTTCCAGCTGGTCTGTTTGAATATTCTTAAAAAGACCTGACAGGGTAAAACTGCAAGCCCTGAATTGTGTTGTGAGTAAGTTCACAGAATGGCATGACAAGAATAATATCCAGCCTGCCAAGCAAAATCATATAGAGTGACTAGGAAATATGAGAGTTTGCATATTTGATTCAAATTTACTGAGCTAAATGAAAATGATCAAAGCAACTATAATGCATGATGTAAATGGCTTTTCTCTACCATGCTGTTTTGAAGCCACAAAACATTTTAGGGCATCTAAATATAAGACACTGTGCTAAAAGATCAACATGGATCATCTTTTAAAGTAAAAATACTCCAAAATGATAAAACAGTGAGTGTTGTGACAATCTTGGTCATTTCCTGGGTCCCATCCCCTCATGCCCTCATCCCCTCAAGTCTTTGCCTTTGTCTCAAATGACTCTTTGTAGAACCATTTTCTCTTTTCCATGAACTTTCACAACTGTGTAAGAGAGGGTGGAGTAAAGGCACAATGTCTCTCCCGGTCCGCCATCCTCACCAGCAAAGGCTGTGGCATTCCTTCACTTTCTCTTCAAGTTTTGCTTAAGAAGACTTTTCAAAAGTGTTGTCTGTCATCTTTGCAGTTCCTCATCTGTTATTTCCTTGGTCCATTCCCATGGTTTCTTTTATAGCCCACTCCACCACGCCAATCTTGTCAAGTCATTAATGATATCAATCTACACATCCAATGGTTAACTGTGAGTCTTCATCTTGCTTAGTCTCAAAGAAAGATATCCTACAGTAGAGCAATCTTTTGATTGAAATACTTCATTTATTAGAATACCTCTCGCTTTTAGGTTTTCTCCTAACTCATGAGTCATTCCATTTTGATTTCTTTATATTTCTTTCATTCTCTCCACCCTAGTGTCTAAATGGTGTGTCATAGGATTCAGTTCCCAGTTCTTACCTCTCTACACACTTTCTGAAAAGATCCTAGACAGTCCTGTGGTTTTAAATTCATCTATATGCTGATTTTCCCAATTTATATCTCTTTCCTTTATCTTCTCTCCTGGATTCTGACCACGAATAGAAAACTTTTAACTTGAAATTTCCACTTATATTCATAAGCAGCTTCAATATAACTTACCTAGAGCAGAACCCTTGATTTCTTTCATTCAGGAGCCTTGCTCGTTCCAGTAATGACACCACATTTTTTACCCACTTGCTCAGACCAAATACCAAGAAATTATTCTTGATGCTCTTTTGTATCCATCAGTATCCAATCAGGAGACAGAAATCACATGGTAACTTGAGCAGGGAAAGTTTAGTATCATAAATCACTAGCTGTAACAGATTAGAGCAATAAGAAATTACCCATGAAGAGGTAAAGAGAACTCCAAAGAATACAGGAATAGGAGATACAGGGAAAAGTCACTGTTTTCAAGTGTGAGGAAGAACAGGCAAAGAAAACAAATGTGAATGAAGGTGCCCCTCACCACCTGCCACCACCTATGGCTGAAATGCACACCTTGTTGGAAAGGGTGCAAGGGGGACCCATTGGATGATAGGATAACTTACAAAGCATCTGTACCGATGGGTCTCTCTGGAAAGCTCCACATAAAGATGTTAGAACAATCTTCCCCAGGGTAGAAATTGCATCTCAGACCATGCTGGAAATTTGCCCAAGGAATTTCGTGCTCTCAGAGGCTGTTTTGAAGTGCAGGAGAAGTTGCCTACAGGGAGGTGGCATATATGGTGACCTCAGAAATATTATATAACCAGGGAGAATAGCCTGCTCCTCCCCAGGGTCTCTTCAGCACCTTCTAATGAAGAAGTTTAGTTTAACCTCATGCCTACTGCCAAGGGAGAAATGCTAGTTTCACAGCAGTGCATTTGGAGCTAAGAGACAACACTCGGAAGATCTGTCTTTATTTCACACCCGCTTGCGCTCAACCGTCTAGCACTGACGACTCTACTTTTGAAACATGCCTCTTATCTGACCACTTCTCTCCATGTCTGCTGCTACTACCTTCTTGGACAACCACAATAGCTTCCCTCTCCCTGTTTCAATTTTTGCTGCATCACAGTCAATTCCTAACACATGAGCTTTTGCCACTTCGAAGTACAAATTAGATCTCAACAGTGTCCACCGAAAATTTCCCAGTGGCTTTCTAACCACTCAGCTTAAAATGTAAACTCTGTGATCAGACCCTGGCCTCCCTCTCAACTTCTTTCTGTGCCTTTGTTTTGTTGTGCCTCTGAAGTTTGGCATGTGCTGTTCCCTCAGACTGGGAAATTCCTCAGCATTTCCTCAGAAGGCTGGTTCCTTCCGATTATCCACATTTGCTCCAAAATTGTCTCAGAAAAGACCAATATGACCACCCTCTCTAAAACTAAAGCTTCTCATTACCTACCCCTTAGACTATTTCATAGTCTTTGAAGCATTCATCATTACCAAAAATTATAGCATTTATTCCTCGTTTTCAGACATATATTTTCTCTCTCCTCTACAATTTAAATATCACAAAGGAAGCCTCCCCTTCTGCCCCACAAACCTTGTTTGTTACTATGAGCTAGGGCTTAATGGCATTCAATAAATATATATTGAAAGAATGTGTGGATTGGTGAGGGAATGAATTCCTATTTTTCAACAGATCCACTCTGATTTATATCCTTGATCTGTTATTTATTAGCATATGAAATTTGAGCCAGTTTCTGAATTTCTCAGAACCTCAAATTCCTCTTCTCTAAAATGGCAGTTGAAAACATTCAACTCTCAGAGGCTTACTGTGGGAATTCACTGTGTCAAATGATAGCTCTTCAAAACACCATCAGAAATACTTGCTGATCAAGCAAAGTCAGCTCTTGGAGGAGTCTCAGTAGGATTTCAAAAGGGGAAATTTGGGCACAATGTTTATAGAGTCTTAAAGCCTGGGCTGGGTGGTTTTAAATGGCCAGGTAAGGTGGGGAGCTGATTGGGATTGCTCAGTGTTATGAAATAACTTCGCTTCAGTGGACATAGAAAGTCAGGGATGTTGAATCTAGTTTAAATGAGTGTTCTGTTAGCTCTGTTAAATAAACAACTGGGTTGCTTCACAGTCTCACACAGTAGCCCCACCCCTATCCATGGGTTCAACCAACTGCAAATTGAAACTGTTCAGGAAAGGGGATTACATCTATACAGAACACATACACACTATTTTTTATCTTGTCATAGTTCCCTAAGGCATATGATATAAAGACCATTTACATAGTATTTGCATTGTATTAAGTATTATAAGTAATCTAGACATGATTTAAAGTATCTGGGAGGAGGTATATGGATTATATGTAAACATAGTATCATTTAATAGAAGACTGTAGTATCCTCAGTTTAGGAAAATGGAGGGAGGTCCTCAAAGGTATCCCACAGATACCAAGGATCAGTTGTACTCCAAGAGCAAGTATTTCAATGTTGAGCAAGCTGCTGAGATATTTCTGCTTGTTCTCAGCATTGTTTGGAAAGAAGCAGGAATAAGATTTTGCCTTAGATTTGGTTAGGACAGGAGCAGGAAAGCCTGTTGAGGGACTGGGGATTATTTTGGTTGCAGATCTCAAGGGAGATGATATGTATGAAGTGTAAAGACCATGCTGGCCACTATGGGAATCACGTGAATCAGCATGGGTATAGATGTGAATCACCTTGAATGGACAATTTGTGGCAGATTGACATATTTGGCTCCATGGAAATGTTATAGGCCAGACTATGTGGTCAATGACTAAACAGACTCCATTTTACCTTGAGACTCCATGTTTTGTAGGAAATGCTTCTCCCATGGGAACACCCCAACTCTGTACCCATCAACAGTTGCTTAGCATGACTTGTTTGGCAATACAAAATGACAGATGACAATTCTTGTGTAATGAAAAATTGTTCTCATTTTGATTCCTAGTTTCCTAAACATGTTAACGGTGATGTCAACAGTGATTGTTTAGATATTAGTAACCATTCTTTAGTTTGTACCTAAGTAAGGTCATTTTGACCCACATCCCTCTCTGCTAGTGATTTCAGATCCCATGATGTTAGTTGAATCATAGCAACAGACACTTATGATTGATGTACTGATTTATGGTATAAAAACCCCTGCAACCCTGTGGTCAGGGCTGTTCTCCCAAGAACCATTTTTGGGGGCATTGTGTGAGACAGTCAGCTGGCTGGCTTAATAAAGACTCTCAAATTTGGACTTCTCAGTGGTGATCGGGTCTGTTCTTAAGTTGCGCCCCATAACACAGCTTGGCATAGATTTAGATAAAACCATTATGCTTAGATTTCTTTGGAAAACTTTCTCCATTAATAAAATGTTCTTTGGTCTCTTCTGAAGAATTTTAAGATTATTCTTTCAGAGATGATAAGTTGTTTTCTTGAAGAAATCCTATAATTCTGATGCGTTTATAATGACTCTTTTTGACTTTCTGAGTTGGCCCAGTAGAGCATAAATCTGAAATGTGCTCCAGGCCTTAATAGACTGTGTTCTACCTTTAATAATTTTGACAAAATTGTTGAGGGCGTTTTAATTAGACAGTCTCTCAGTGAATTTGATTAAATTTTAAAATTAATAATATCTCCAGGTAAATGAAAAGTAAATCTAATAAAGCAGAGAGGAGAGCTCATCCTTGGCTAGGCCTGCCTGTTAGGAAATGAGTTGATGCTCACCCTGTGTTATGAGGCTGTGTGATCACATCAGCTACTCAGGGTATCAAACATTTTCATCTGGAGGACCTGTTAATTCAGATGGACATTGTCTGCCCAGACTGCTATGTTTTGAAGGATTATAATGTTTCTCTGAGTTTGAGTGGGAAAGAGAGTTAAGGAATGTGGGTGGCGTGTTTACTTGTCTTAAGTTAAAATTTTCTCCTTTTACTGGTGGTTTTCAGAAAAAGGAATTCATATTAGAGGGAAGTCAATTAAATTGAGGGAATGCAAATGAGTTCATAATATTGATACATCCTCAGGCTTAAAGATGAAGAAGAAAATTAAGCCACAGAAAAATTAAGAAGTTGACTTATAAATGCCACTATTGTTCATTGGAAAATGTTTTTCTAGTTTTCAAAAATCTGGGGTCGGCTTATTTCACTTAGCATGATATTCTCCCAAAAACCCAAAGGCCGAATGTTTTTCCTGATAAGTGGTGAATGATATATAATGGGGGTGTGGGGGGTGTGGGGGTGAGAGAAGAATGGGGGAACTTCAGATTATGTAGAAGGAAATGAGAGGGAGGGGGTATGAAAAATGGTGTAATGAGACAGACACTATTACCCTATGTACATGTGTGATTACACAAATGGTATAAATCTACATTATGTACAACCATAGAAATGAAATGATGTACTCCATTTGTGTACAATGAATCAAAATGCAGTCTCTAAAACATTTTTAAAAAATAATAAAAAATATCTGGGGTCAAAACATTATCTCTGTCATTGGCTAATTGCAGAATCTCAGTTGGACACTTAACATTTATAGACTTGGGTGAGTCCTTCATCTATGTTATGCTGCATATTGGACACAGGTGTATTAATAAGCGGGGTATTGTGTAGGAACAAGGAGGAAGTGGCATCCAAATATTGGCCTTCATCTGACTCCAAAGCAATGGCAAGTTCTCTTGTATCACTTCTCATCATGCAGTGCAGAAACTTCCTCATGCAATTTGGAGTGGGGTCTTCCCCAGTGGTTTAATGGATAACCAGAAACAGCTGACACTTTCTAGGTACTCACTATGTACTAAGCATTACAGAAAGGAACTAATTTGATTATTCCAAAGACATTTCAGTTTAGGGGCTAATACGACCCCCTTTTTACAGATGAAGAAATTGGGGATTAAATAGCTTTCCCTTAGACACAGAGCAAGTAAATCTAGGAGCAGAAATTTGAAACCAATAGATCTGAGCATTCAAACTCAGGTAGTTCATTTCCAGAGACACTATATTATATTGTTTCTTATAATGCCACACATTTATTTAGTTTTAGATTTAAAAATGGATTCAACATGACTATTCATTTGACCAGTTTCCCCATTTTGATTACACTTTTGTTTATGTAGTTTCATTGTTCATCATGATTTCTTGATTTCCTGCAATATGAGAGACTATTTGACTCTTGATTTAAAGGTGAGGCTTTGAGAATTTTGATCTGTGAGAAGTTTAGAGTCAGCAATCTGTTAGGAGAAGGGACCAAGGGACTTAAAATAAAATTCTGATCACTGAGTTCACTCTTCTACTATTTCCTGAGTTTGGGGTGCTTAGGGGAAATTATATAGATTATTTAAATGCTACTGGGCCATCCTCTCATGCCCCTTAGGTACACTGATTATTTTTATACGTGAAGAATGATATGAATGGACATAAAATCTGTGGATAACTCTCCTTTTGCCTCTTAGAGCTTTGAAGGTAACGTTCCATTTTTCCCCTTGAATTTTGAATATTTCCCTTGAATAGTGCTGTGGATAAGAGTTACACCAATCTGAACTTTCCTGAAAATGTCTATGTGCTATGTGTGTGTCCATGTAGGAAAGGGGGCAAGAGATGTTGTCTACTGAGACACCATATTCATTTTTAAAAATATGGATTTCAGTAAGTTTACTGGGATAATTTTTAATGTTTATAGCTCAGGACTTCATTTTTTTTCTTTGAGACAGATAATCTTCAGTTTTCATGTTCATGTTTTATTTCAGAGTTTTCTTTCTTATGTATTTAATTTTTTTTTTTTTTTTTTTTTGTGGTGCTTGGTATTGAACCCAGGGCCTGATGTGTGACAAGCACTCTACCACTGAGCTAATCCCCAGGCCTTGATTATTATTTTTCTCTTCATTTATTTCACACTTTCAGGAATACTAATTATATCACCATTGGATTATCTTTGTTTTCCATAACTTTACAGTCTCTTAATCTTATTAGATCCTTATTCTTTTCTGATCCACTTAATTCAATCTCCTTAAGCTTATCTTATACCTGACTAATTTATTCATTTCATTTTTTAAAATTGACACATGCCTTTCTTCTCCTATTTAAAATTTTTGTCTTTTACTCCTTTTCTAAGATCTGACAACTCATTTTTTCTCCTTCTACTTTATAACGGCATTTTAGAACTTTTAAATTTAGAGTTCTTTTTTGTCTAACGTTTCTCTGAAACTCATGAGTAATTATTTATCTGAATCTTTCCTCCGTTTGTCTTTGGAAATTTCTTTTTGTGATGATGTTCTTCCTTTGCCTTGCTTAAATGCCTTTCCTCCTCCCTGCTTGTTTGATATTTATGCTAAAGTCTAATTCTGCTTTCTCATATCTTACTTATCTTTAAATGGGGCCATCTGTTTGCTAAAGAGAAACGTGGGACTGGGTTGGAACAGAGGGCTGTCTTAGTTCTGATTCCCCTGGTCAAGGAGTAAGCCTGGACTCTTGCTGGCTTGACTGTTTAGGTTTGTCGCTTTGACTTTGTGACCTTCTGGAATATTCCATATTCTGGGTGCATTTGACCCCTCACTTTTTAGAATTTTAGCAAAGTTCTTGAAGTCATAATTTCTGTCATTGCATTTTTGACAATGACTGCTTCCACACTATTTAGCTACCCTAAGAGGGGTAAAGGTGAACCAGCAGAACATGAAAATAGGAATCAGTTTAGTTTTTCCTGAAGCTCCACCTTCCTTGGAATTAAACTGGCAAACTTCAAGAAAATATGATCCAAGTCAGATGCTACCTGTAATCCCAGGGACTCAGGAGGATGAGGCAAGTTTAAGGTCAGCCTGGACAATTCAACAAGATTCTCTGCAACTTAATAAGACCCTGTCTCAAAACTAAAATTAAAATACAAAAAAAAAAAAAAAAAAAAAGAATTGAGGTTGTAGCTCAGTGTTTTTGTGTTGCTGGGTTCAATTCCCAGTAAAAAGAAAGAAAGAAAAGAAAGCGAAGAAAAGAAAGAAAACATGAGTTGATTATGAGAAATATAAACCCCTAGCTGGTCTAAGCTGAAAATTGGTGCTCACAACATATAGAACTTGGTCACAGGACCATACCTAATTGCAGAGGAAGCTGCAAAGGCAGGAAGTGGGGTTTGGGGTGACTGATAGACATTAGTGGTCTCTGCAAGCTTTAGGTTTGCGGATTGTTGTTTCTGTTACTGTTTTTGTTGTCTCCTAGCTCATCCATGATTGGAAGGTTTTTGTTTGTTTGTTTGTTTGTTACCAAGGATTGAACCCAGGGGCGCTTAACCCCTGAGCCACACCCCCAACCCTTTTAAAGTATTTTATTTAGATATGGGATCTTGCTGAGTTGCTCAGGGCCTTGCTAAGTTGCTGAGTCTGGCTTTGAACTCACCATCCTCCTGCCTCAGCCTCCAGAGCCACTGGGATTACAGGTGGGTGCCACTTTGCCTGGCAGGAGTTTTATTAAAGAGCAGTTATGTACTGCTTTTATACAAATTCACAGCAATACACCAACAAGCAAAGGTCTTAATAGCTATTCATTTACAGGTGCTGCTAGTCAGAAAGGTTAAGTGACTGGCCTAAGGATATGCAGCTAGAACATCACAGAGATATGATTGTACCCTGGTGTCTGTGGTTGAAAGCTATTGTTCAGTCTCTATGCAAGACATGTAGAAGAAGACAAAAAAAGACAAATGACAAGAAAATAAAACACAAATCAAATCTCTTTCTTAGTGAGACCTGAACATTGCAGAGGAATTACAAGCTAATTGAGATAATTACAAGCTAAGATTGGATGAAGTATTCAGATATGGAACACTGTAGACCCTCCAAGATTTTACTTCTCTCAGAAGCAGAAACCAAACCCCTCTTTCCCTGTATCTACATGATTAGAAGCCTGCTTTGCTTGATCTATGGATATTTATAGAGGGTGGTAATAATTAAAGACATTTTTTTCAGAAGCTACATGGTAGAATTAAAACACTGGGTTAGAGTTAATGTGTCTGTTAAGTGTTAGAGAAAGATATCTCAGAGTGTATGTGAATTTTTATTTAGTAAAATCATGTCCTAAATGACTTATTGCTGGTTAAGTGTAATTAGAGCTTACATGATATGATTACTCTTCTCTTTTGGGTGACAAAATTTTTCTAAGAGAAACGTTTGTGCATGGGATTGTGGAGAACTCAGCCAAGCATAATTACCAGCAGCCATGCAGGGGGGAATCTAACCTTGTCACTCTCCTGCAAAAAATGCTTCACTGCCTTTTACCTCAGAGGCCTATGAGTCTCCTGAAATTGGAAATTACTATTTATACCTTGTGCACATGTGTTTTCAGGGAAAGTCTATAGTTTTCCTTGGGTTTTCAAAGTGGTCAGCAACCCAAAGGAGGTTCAGGAAGTGCTGACATGCAGAATTCATCTCACCTTCTTCATTATGTCTTGCATAACTTCATCATGTGGCCCTTACCTACTTTTGTTATTTTAGAAAATAATATATTAATAATAATATATTCTATTATGTATTGGAAATATCCAGCATGATATTTTGATATAAATGAACATAGGAAAATGATTATCAGTCAAGAAATCAAGGTATCTCTCCTCTTCCCCCTTCTCTGTCTTCTTTTGTAGTGAGGGCACCTAAAATTATTCCCTTAGAAAATGTCCAGTATACAATGTAGTAATGCCTATAGTCCTCTTAATGTACATTAGATATCTATACTTCTATGTAACTGCGACTTTGTGTCCTTTGACTCACCTCCCCAACATTTGACCCATTTTTCCATTTCAAACACCTCTCCAATCCTATTTCTCCAAGTTCAATATTTTTTTTTAAGATTGCACATGTGAGTGAGGTTTGGCAGTATTTTTCTTTCTGTTTTTGACTTATTTCACTTGGCATGATGTCCTCTAGGTTCATCCCTGTTGTAAAAAACGGCAGTATTAGCCAGGCGCAGTGGCGCACACCTGTAGTCCCAGGGGCTCGGGAGGCTCAGACAGGAGGATCTCAAGTTCAGAGACAGCCTTAGCAATGGCAAGGCATTAAGCAACTCAGTGAGACCCTGTTTCTAAATAAAATACAAAATAGGGCTAAGGATGTGGCTTAGTGGTTGAGTGCCCCTGAGTTCAATCCACAATGGCAGCATCTCCTTTTTAAAGGCTGAATAATGTTCCATCACATAGATACATACAATAACTTCTTTATCCATCTGGGTACTTATGTTGTTCCTATGATTATTGTGAATAATACTGCAATCATCTCTACAATGTGGAGAAATATCATTCCCTTTGGATATATACCCAGTAGAGGAGTGATAGTTTTATTTTTAATGTTTTGAGAACCCTCTATACTGAAAGGCTGCACTATTTTAAATTCCCACCAAGAGTGACACAGGTTTACTTTTCTTCCACACCTGCACCAACACGTGCTATAATATAACTTGTCTTTCTGGTAATTATCATCTCAAGAGGCATGAGGTGAAATCTCACTGTGTTTTGATTTGCATTTCTGGTGATTAGTGATGTTACACAACTTTTCAGACACCTGTTATCCATTTGTGTGTCTTTTTTTAACAAAAAAAGTGCATGTATTCATACTCTTTGCCTATTTTTGAATTATTAGTTTTTTTATTATAAGTTCCTTATGCATTTTAGATATTAATCCCTGATCACATATAGGGTTTGGAAATATTTTCCCCCAATCCATGGTTGGCTTTTGATTTTATTGTCTGTTTCCCTTGCTGTGCAGAAGCTTTTAAGTTTGATGTTGTCCTAGCTGTTTAATTTTGTTTCTGTCACCTGAGTTTCTGGTGTGCTACCCAAAACAGTCATCACCAAGGCCAATATCAAGAGCTTTTCCCCTGTATTCCTGCAAAGGACTTTTGGTTTCAGGTCTTATGTTCATGTATTTCATACATCTTGAATTAATTTTTATTATGGTGTAAGATAAGAGTATGACCATGTTTTTAACTCCAAGTCCCCGACATGCGACATATTAGCGTGTGGCTGCTGCATTGAGCTGAGCAGTTCCAAGCTACAAGCTTCAGCGGGTCCAGAGTTATCTCTGCACTTTCCTGCAGGTGAGACTCTGGCAAAGTTTGTCATCTTTCAGGTTTAGATGACTTGGAGTAAAGTGGCTTCACTAGATTACCAACAGGTTTCATTTCAATTCTGATAATTTTATGATTCTATGTTTTTGCTCAACACTCAGACTTCTGGATTTATTATCCAGCTACCAGGATTTCTTCATGAATTATAGATACAATGGTTAACTGTTTTGCAAAATCATTTTCTAGTTTAAAAAAGGAAAGAAAGAACCTCTGTTGAGTATTCAAATTTAAGCTCGTTTCTATATTGAGATCACATTTCATTGTTTAATATTTCAATTGGTCAAAGAAAAGGGAAAGAAAGAATACAGAAGTTCACTGAAATAGTCTTACTGATAGTATTTATTCTCTGGAAGTAACTTTAAAATTAGTATCTAGACAGTGAAATTATGGAACCAAGGAAGAAATACATATGGTTGTAAGAGTCATTAAGCATAAATGTTCTTGTAGGCATACAGAAAAGCATGACATCGTGTCATCCCAAAAAAAAAAAAAAAAAAAAAGAATAAAGAGCAGTACTTTTGCACAGCAATTTCTAAGACGTTTTCCCTTGAAGAAGGGAAGACAGTAGAGGTGCAGCATCTGAGATGACCCTTGATAAAAATGAAGTGGAAAAGGTTGGAAGAAGGAATCTGTTCTCAAGAAAGAAAAATGAGAAAACATCCAAGTTTAAAAAAGTAATGTCTCTCAACTCTAGGGTAGAGAGGACATAGAGAAGACCCCCGGGGCCAGCACAGGGGTATGTGCTGGGAATCAACACTGTCATTTGGAGGAGGATGAATGGAGGAAGGACTGGCAGTGCTCTAAATTATATTCAGAGCCTAACTCCCTGACCATAATTTCCTTGCCATCATTTGATAATGAACCAACCATAAGGGATTTTATGCAATAAATTCAACATGGATCAATTCCCAGCATATACAATTCCTACATGGGGTGAGTAAGCACAGAGGCAGTCAGTTGCCTTGAAAGAGATCTGCCCATTTCCTTCTTGCTCACTGCATCACAATACTTTTCTGTACTAGGGGACAGAGGACCCAAGGAAGGGAGACCCATCTCCAGTCACTGTGGGTGAACCACCATGGTTCTCACATGGATTGAGGAATCAGTAAACTTCCTATTCTGGCCAGGTATAAAGGAAGGCCTAGGGAGGGCGTTAGGGAGTGTTTTCTCCCTGAGAAATGTAAACACTATGGGACATACAGTTCCTTTTTCTGCCTCTTCAGAAGCTTGTGTGAGGGCTTGGAAAGGGAGGTTAACAGTCTCCATTTTGTAGCCATGAGAGAAATGCCACAAGAAGCACAGGGAAACCTGGCCAGAGTTCTGCCACCCTTGAGTTTTCCAAAATGACCTGTCCTGGGAGCCATTCACCCTGAACCTGTTCTAAGTTTGGCAAGAAATACGTCAACTCATTCAAGATACTTATATTGGTTTTCTGTTACTTGGAGTCATCTCTTGGCTATAAACACCTACTGAGGCTTCTTTAGATATGCTATTTCTCTATACCCTGGACTTCTGAGTGGTTGGATCTGCCTCTAAGTCCTGCTTCTAGGGCCATTTCTCTCAGACCACAATCAAGCAAGAAGTAGGGCAGGACTTGCATGAAGTGAACACACCTGGCTAGCTTCTGAGTTCATGACTTTTACCAAACATACTGTGACTGCTTCCTTTACTTCTTGAGAACTTCAGCTTCCCTTTTAGGTATCTCTGCAGTAAACTCTAGTCCTTTTATGTGCTATCCTGATGCCTGAAAGATGAGGCCTGGTTTTGCCCTCTTTAAATGTGATCACCTGACCAAGGACATCAGAATAACCAGGGAGCTAACCAGAAGTAGGTGCCTTTTTACATTGCTGGTGGAGTTGCAAATTAGTGCAGTCACTCTGAAAGCAGTATGGAGATGCCTCAGAAAACTCCAAGTTTTCAATGGGACCCACCTTTTGACTCAGTTATCCCACTACTTGGTTTATACCCAGAGGACTTAAAATTAGCATACTACAGTAACACAGCCACATCAATGCTTATAGCAGCTCAATTCACAATAGGTAGATTATGGAACCAACCTAAATGCCCTTCAACAGATGAATGGATAAAGAAACTGTGGCATTTATACACAATGGAATATTATTCAACCACAAAGAAGAATAATATTATGGCATTTGCAGATAAATGGTTGGAATTGGAGAATATCATGCTAAGTGAAATTAGCCAATCCCAAAAAACCAAAGGCCGAATGTTTTCCCTGATAAGTGGATGATGATACATAATGGGGGTGGGGGGTGAGAGAAGAATGGAGGAACTTTAGGTTACATAGAGGAAATGAGAGGGAGGAGGGGGCAGAGGTATGAAAGATGGTGGAATGAGACAGACATCATTACCTTATGTACATGTATGATTACACGCATGGTATGAATCTACAGTGTGAACAACCATAGAAACGAAAAGACGTACCCCATTTGTGTACAGTGAATCAAAATGCAGCCTGTAAAATAAAAAAAAAAAAAAAAAATTAAAAAAAGAAGTGGGTGCCTGGTCCCCTCCACAGACCATTAGGAAGTGTCATGCCAGTAAGCCACATAGGCGACTCTGATGTGGGTTAAAGCTGAAAGCTCCACCTTACCCTCTGACTACTTCTTCCCTGGGCTTGTGCATGAGTGAACGCACTAACAGGACCATTGCCTGTAGCTGCCATGATCTAGCTACACCCACCATCCCGGTTTCTTCCTGCCTCCTTGCCCTTCTCACTAGCTGGAGCCTGCCTAATTCTATCACTTTCTCTGAGCCTCCATCGAACAGCCCAACTGTCCCTCTGTGGAAAGCGCCTTGGGTGGAGATTGTTTTCTCAGTGCTGTCCTTCCTGTCTCAATCTTTCCCCCCAGCGCCTGTAAGTGAGCCCAACTCAGCTAGCTGTGCCATTCTCAAGTCCCCACTGAGCCATGAGGTAGTCCTCAGGCTCTCAGTCTATGACTATCTAAAAAGAAGACTACCGTCATACAGTTAGCAAAGGCCTGCAGCATAAGCTAGAACACACAGCTTTCTTAGCAAACCAAGATGTGTTTGATGAACCAGTCAGGTTTACATTTTGTTCCAAGAGAGAGAGGGAGAGAAAAGGGGAGAGAGAGAGAGAGAGAGAGAAAAAGAGAGAGAGAGAGAGAGAGAGAGAGAGAGAGAGAGAGAGAGAGAGAGAGAGAGAGAGAGAGAGAGAGAAAAAGAGAGAGAGAGAGAGAGAGAGAGAATGAATATCGGGATCTTCTCAGGACAGGAAAAAAATATCTGGTGTCCATTTTTAAAATAAAAGGGTTCAAAGATTCCATAGCTTTCCCTATTCACCCATCAGATGGAATTTCAGTTGTCCCACTTGTCTCAAGAGTCCAATTAAAGTAACTTGTCAGCTATCCTTTGCCGCTGCACAGGACAATGATGCAACAGTTGGGCAGCAATTTGGAGCAATCCAGAAGGTAATATTCTGAAAGTGACCAATGTACCACATGTCCTTGGGGAAGTTGAACCCTGTTCTAACCTGGCATATGACACATGCCATTTTCCTTGAGTGAGCCTTTGAGCTGAAGTAGCAGTAAAACATAATCAGCCATACTTATCACTGAGCTCTGTAAGCTTTTATTTCTTCTTCTTTTTTTTTTTTTTGTAAGCTTTTGCATTCTTTTTTTATTTACTGCTAATAAGGCAATCAATATAATTTAAAGAATTTTATTTCCATTAAAAGGAGGCTGGCTGGCCTGTGCACTTAATTAAAACTGCTTTTCAAGCTTCGGACAGGGTGTCAGATTTTGATAGGCAAAATTGCCTTAGGGCTTGGCCTCTCCTCAAAAACAGGGCTTTTTTTTAAGGGTCTGGTGAGATTTTGAGTAAAAATTGATTAGTAAAACTGCTCTTCATCCTAGCTAGATCCTGCTAAAAAGCCAAGAGTTCTGCAGTTCATTGGTGTAATAAAGACAAAGTAATTATTTTCCTACTGAGCCAGAAGGAATTGGGAGGTTCCTTTGGCGGCCTGAGATCTGTGCTTTACGTTGGAGACTCTGGAATCTTTGATGGCGAATGGTATTTATTTGAGTTCTTTGAACTGTCAAAGCACAAACTAGGCCATCACTGGGCCCTTTTTGATGGGAGCATTCAAAATCAAGCCTCCCTTGCAGCCCAAGACAGGCATTTTTAAGTTTTATCATATAAATAAGCAAAATGCTTCCATCTTTAAAAATCCTTGTCTGACCCTAGAGTCTGCCAACTGTTGCCTTCTTTCTCTGCCCACTTCTTCGTGGTCAAGGGATGATTTTCAGACCTTAGTTCATCTGTTCTCTCATACCCCAAAGAGGACTCCGTGAATTTACACCAAGTCTTCCTTGTCACATTAATCAGATACTTGGTGAATTGTATCTTGATGGAACTCCCTCTGGATGTCAGAATTCAAAGATAATTATCATTTCAGAAAACAGTTGAGTTTAATCTATTGATCTGAGCTACACCTCATTCTTAGGTTTAGCATGCATCATGTGTTAGTAAAACCACTAGCTCCTTTCCTGTGCTTTAAGGAAATGGTATCTTCCTTTCACAAAACAGTAGAATAAAGAAAAGGAAAAACAATTAAACCACATTGTAAAATAACTCTCAAAGAAGTAAACTGCTTTTTCTAACCTAAAATCAGGCCGGAACCCTAAGGCACAAGAGATGATTCACATACAACATTTAAAATCAAAATTTAAAAAGATCATAGGAAAAGTGATATGTGTTCCAAAAGCAGAAAACACCTTTTGGAATATGGGGAAGCTTCCAGTCGTAGGTGCTTTGAGAGTGCCACCTTGGGCAGCTCCAGGTCAATAATGGAGACTATGCTGAGAACCAGGTCCTCTGTGTGCCCTCTGGTCAAGCTGCCTCTCTGAGCTCAGTTTCTTCTAAGATGATGTACTTGGATTTGCTAGAGCCTCTTTGCTCTACATTCAACTCTGACCCCCTAGATTTGTAAAAATTAATTTAAAAATATTATATAGTTAATATCAAAAGAAAGATTATTCTACAGCATCTCTTAAAAATCATGTATAGTTATACATTCATCCAATATATTGAATTAGTTAAACAAATGTGTGTTAGGCACTGTTCTGGACACTGTAAAATAACAACAATACAGTTAGGGTCCTATGAAATATATCTTTCGGAAGTGGTAAATAAATCAGCAACTGTTAATTCTCAAACTTGTTGAAACTGACCAAGACTTCAAAATGCCAGACAGTGTGCTCTATTTGATCTAAAAATTCAAGGTTAAGCCTATTGAGATACAGGAGGCCAGGTATCTCAGCAGAAAAGAATGCAGACAATAAAACCATTAGAAATAGATAGGTAAGAAAAAACAGTTGATGGCATATCATATGTAAAGAAATCAATCAAGGCCATGTGATAGTAGTGTCTGAGCAGCCTCCTGACATTGTGGCTGTTGGAGTGGGTTTTCCAAGAGCTGACATCAATGTTGAGAACTAAATGACAAGTGACAGCACTACCTGCAGAAGTGAGAAAAGCACTTAGGCAGAGGTGCAAAGGACACAGTGCACAAAGATGTGAATTGACTCTAGGAGCGAATAGAAAGCCAAGGAATGGGGCCTGGTGTGGTATGAATTAAGGTCATTTTGTCAGCCTTCAGTAGAGAGGTTTGGTTTGGTTTGTTTTTAAAGGTCTAATCTCAATCTTTGTTGTGTTTCAAATATAGAGAATATTCCACCAGGTCAAGGTATACAGTTAGCCCTTGGTATCCAATCCTTGGATATCAAAATCTATGGATGCTCAATTCTCATACATAAAATGGGATAATATTTGCATGTAACCTTTATACTTCTTCCAGTATAATTTAAATAATCTCAAGATTATAATATTCAACACAGTGTAATTGCTATGTGAATAGTTACGTTGTTTAGGGAATAATGACAGGAAAAAAGTCTATATATGCTTACTACAAACACAATTTTTTTCTGAATATTTTCCATCCACGTTTGAAATCTTCTCATATAGATCTGCAAAAATGGAGGGAAGACTGTACCTTCATACACTCTTAAAGACTAAAACTCATAACTCTTAACCAAGATTTTTGTGTGCCTACTATGGTTTTATTATTTAAGACTTGATTTATGCTAGAAAAATAAATGCCAGAGAATGTGTTTTCTTATTTTTCAAAAATGTATTTGTTCACTTGACTCCCAAAGCTGCTCAGAAATGCTGCCTGGGTCATCTTCTGGGGAAGGAAGAAGTGAGAGGGTTACAATGGTTTTCTTGGACTTCCATCTTTTGTCCACAAAGTGGAGGGAATGGATGGGATAATCTGTTTTCTTCTCATTCCCAATCTTAGGTCTCCATGGAATAAATCTTGGTTGCACTGTGAGACCAGAGATATGGAGTAAAACATGCAAATCCAACCACAGAGAGAGATGGATGAAGAGACAGACTAAGCACACAGGTGCTTAGCATGGGGAGAGTTCAGAGTCCAGGTGCTGCCTCAGTGTCAAGGTTTGCTGAGACTTTGGATATTTCGGATAAAACAAAGCACCAAGCACAGCACTAAAAAGGTCGTAGTTTATGACTTGTGAGTGGAAATAGGTTTGGGAATTAGCAATTTCTGATTTTGTTATCACTTTCCGAAGGATATTCCACAGTAGCAATTTAACAGAAAGATCTGCAAGCCCCACCTGCCATTCTTTCAGGAGCAGAGATTGCCCACCAGTGGCCATCTCAAATGACATCTCCCATGGAAGGGGAGGAGTGGTTCAGATGGTGGCATCCCCAGCCGACTCTGCTTCTAACCTCCCCAGATGAGGACAGATTGACTTTGTCTTCTGAAAACTAACAAGCTCACCATTGATGTTCATGTCTTCCTCTAACAGCCTCGAAGGGGGGAAACTATATTTAAAGAAGCATTTTGATTCTATAGGTTTTAAAAATATACCTTTATTTAAATGTTCAGTTCATTTCCAGAGCAGATGTACAATTAAGCCATAGATTGTTAACATGTCTAACAGAGACCATCCTAAATTCCTCACAGTGTGTGCATCAAGGTGCAGTGGAAATGAAAATTTGGAACAGGACCCACTGTTTTCATCCCTATCTGCCCCCTAATTAGTCCTGTGGCCTTGTGATAATTTCCTAAACTCTCTGAACTGTGGTGACTTCATCTGTTAGATAAGAAGATCATACTATTCTGGAGTTAATTACATCTAATATTAAGGATTTGTTATATTTCCTTAAATTATTGGCACTCCCCTAAGGAAGAAGTTGAATTTTTAGTTGGAAAAAGTATGGAATTCATGCATTCCCTAGCTATGCTGTAAATGCAACGTAGACACATTTTAGCAGAAATCCTCATGTCATCAATGTGAACAATTAATTTGTGTGCTGCTCATAGTTCTGAATTGTAGTTGAATTTCATTTTTCTGCTCCATTTTTGGTCACATCTAACTTATTTCTCAGTTTGTCCTTCATCAGACAAGCAACCCCTAAATATAGCATGGTTTCTATGGGAACGTACTTTATCCTGCAGATTCCAGGAACACATTTTATCTGAAAAATAAGGACTGTCAGATAATATGTCCAAATCCAAGCCTATACTCAGATTTTATATTTTTGAATTAATTTGATTTAAGGAGAGATGTTTAAAATTGGTTGAAAAATTGGTCCCATATGAAATTTTTCCAGCTGAGTTGAATCAGTACAAATTTGCCTTTCATAATAAGAGTTGAAATTCTACCTTTCATTGAGAGTTCTTCTTGAAATAATTAAGCATATGGCTCCATTACATTTAGATTCTGTTGTTTTATGTCTTTGTGGCCACAAGCACTGTTGGATGATCATGTAGCAGATGGCACAGGTGGGGAGGATACTTGCTCTTTTCCAAAGTAAATGAGAATTTTATCAGTTGGTACCTAAATGCAGGCTGTAATGAATTTGCATTATAGGTGATCAAGTTTCAGTCCTTTTTAATTTCCTCGGATGAACAATAATGTTATTCAGGGCTGGGTTTTGCTATAACTGTTGAAGGCATATTGGTACCTGTATCTTTACATTGTACTAAAACCAGTGTTTCCTCAAAATTATGCTTTGATGTCTTAGGACTGTTAAAAATGACCATGAAGTTAGGACAGAAAGTGAGAAGATTCATGTAAGCAAATGAAAGGCATTTGAGAAAAATGAGCCATCTTGTTGAAGCAGAGCACCAAACTTCAAAAGAACCATTTCTCCAAACAGCCCGTATAAGGAGAAGAAACTTTTGTGAATTGGAAGTGAGAGGTATAAATATTTTGAACTTTCCCTAAGAAAATGAAAGTCACCCAGAAAGTACTTCCTCAAAATTGTTCTTATTCTGAATATGAACATTTGGGGTAGCACATAAAAGCAGGATGAGAAACAGCATTGGAAAAAAATCCCTTTAAGAAGTTGTTCATTTTAATGAAGGAAATTTTCGCAAATATCTCTGTGGTAGTGAAAATGAAAGTCTTCACTGATAGGAGTAATTCTGAATCTGCTTCACCCCTAGCTGTAGAGATAAACATCCGTTTGTGGCTCAGATGGTTCATCTGGGCTTTCCATTTTGGCTGTTCAACTTTGTGCATCCTCAGTCTGAAGCTTGAGCTACTCCCTCATCATTCATCCCTGGACTGCTGTGGTTACCGGTGACTTGGTTCTAGCAAATTGCTCTTAACAGTCCTGCTGTACATCAGAACATGCCACAGTGCCTTGAGCCTTCCACCAAAAGCAAACCGTAAAAGGAAAAGAGTAAGTAAGTACTTTGGGTAGCCATTTATTTCTGGATAAATTGCCTATCTAGAAATTTCCATATTTGGGTTTAGTGAGAAGAAAAATCCCTAGAATTATAGGCTTTTGAAGGGTAAGATTAAGAGTGTCAGTGTGATTACAAGGGTAAGATCTTGAAGGAAAGGAAAAGTAACCATCTAACTTTTCCCTTTCCTGTGAACTTGTCTCCATGAATTAAATATCTGTAGGATCATTTAGAGACACCAAAAAAAAAAATGCTCCTTCTGTGTTACATTTATGAAATATCCCTGTATATATTATAAAGGGACAGATGACATTGACATTTTGACAACATGTTATATTTCAGAAAGTCTGTTAGTTTCTTTACAGATGCAATCTAACTTTTCATAAAAATCTTACAAACTAAGTATTGTCATTTCCATTTTCATAGCTGAAGAGCCAGCCTTCTTTTTAAATGTCTGTCCCATTATGAGCCAGTTGATAAGCGACAATGTTACCTGTTTTCAAATAGCACAATGCCTTAGCAGATGTGTCCATTTAAACTACAGAACTGATCAATAATCTCAGCTCTCATTGTTTTAAAATCATTTCAGGCTTATATCTTGTTTGTTTAGACTTTCAGATGACCAAAATTTAATAAAGTAAATCAGTATACTTGTTTTTCTGAAAGTCAATTAGAACTCTTGCTTTACATAAAAATATTATAAACCTCACATTTTATCTGTATGCACTTCATTATAATGCATATTTCAACATGTGAAATTGAGATTGTTAAGTAAGTTGTCATTATGTTTTAAAGTACAAGAAAATCTCCTTGTAGGTAAGACACTTACTAGATCTAATGTCTAATGATTTTTTTTACAAACAAAAATTTAATTATTCACTTCAAGTTTCACTATGTTTAGATTTGCTCTGTGGAATAACTTTTCACTCAAACACAAATGATTAAACTTTGCCTCTGGCCAGGGGTGCTGGAGATACATGAGGAAATGACATGGACCTTCCAGAGAGAAAAGTTTGAGCTGTGGATGTCTGGGACTCATACTGTCAGAACAAAGGTCTGGAAAAAATTTATTTATTTATTTTTTTTTTAAAGTCAGATATATGGAATCTCCAAGAATTATGGGATATCATGAAAAGACCAAATTTAAATAGTCAGATATATATTAAATATCTTATGGATGCAGTAATGATTTTATATAACCTCACTGTACCTGGTCCTACTTGGAGAAAGGAGAAAGAGGTAAAAAATGCCTTCATCTTATTTCACCTTCAGAATCATAACAATTTTTTTTTCAATTTAAAAACAAATTCAAACACAATTCAAACACACTAACTCATTGGATTCCTGAAGCACACTTTAATGCAGGGCATACAACCTTCTCATTTCACAGCTTCATGAAGGCACAGTGATTCATGACCAGTCCCTTAGCCCCTAATGGCAGAATTGGCCCTGGTGTGCAGGTTGGCAGATTATCAGTGCTCTGTACTGCTTACTGCAAGATCATCGCTCCTTAATCCCTCACACCAGCAAAACTTAAATAAAAACTAATAAGATCCATCTCAAACTCCAGCATTTCACCAAAACATCATTCAAGAAAAGAATCAGCTTTAAGCCGATGGAAGGGGGCTGTGGCTCAGCGGTGGAGCGCTTGCCTCGCCGCGTGAGCCTCTGGGTTCCATCCTCAGCACCACATAAAAATAAATAAATAAAATAAAGGTATTAAAAAAGAGAGCTTCATAATATGGATAGTAATCTTTAAAAAGAAAACAGAAAAAGAAAGGGATGCAGGAAATATATAATATATATTAGAGGCTTCTCCCTGATCAAAAGCTGCTCACAGGATACACTCTAAAATGTTCTCTGATACATTTTCTTACAATAATTACACATGATTTATGTGGTTTTTTTTTTTTTCCTACTTTATCCCAAATTAGTTTGTCTCCACATCACACCAAATTAGTTTGACAACAGGAAGGGTGACCTTTATAAATCTGACCTGAATGTATACTGGGTGTACACTGATGCTCCCTTAATTTAAAATTTTGTTATTTTGTCCACCATGAATTTTAGTATTAGTTTAAATTTTTAAAATATTTTTTTATTTTGAGCTAGGCATAGTGATGCATACCTGTAATCTCAGTGGCTTCAGAGGCTGAGGCAGGAGGATCACAAGTTCAAAGCCTCAGCAACTTAGCAAAACCCTAAGCAACATAGCAAGACTTTGTCTCAAAATAAAAAAACATAAAAATAAAAAGGGCTGGGGATGTTGCTCAGTGATAAAGCACCACCGACCCTGGGTTCCATTGCTGGTACAAAAAATATTCACACACATACATGTAATTTTATTTTGATTACTGAAATCTTTGACCCTTCCATAAATTTTGCACCTGAAGTTTATCTGTCTCATGCTACCCTCCTTGCCTGATATGTGTGCATACCCATAGCTGTTTGTAGAATACCTAGATGCACAGCTCTGAAGTTTACATTCAGACAAACTTAATTTTGTTATTTTATTTCACTCAATTATGTTCCTTCAATATGTTTGAATTATTAGGCAGAATCTCTGACAATATTTTTTGGTATGAATTTTTGGGTTTGTAAATAGTCTGAGATTGCAAAATTCAATACTATTAATGCTCAGCTGTTGAACAATTTTCATATGTGCATCATAGTTTTGTTAAACTTTGATCTAGGCAATTATGATCTGAGTTCATCGTGTCAAAACATGGAGACAATCAATACAACTGCCTTGCCAAATGTCTCAAACATGGACCTCAACCACTGTGATGCATATTGCAGGACGATTCTGACAACACTCTACAGCGTGGTTTTACTGGGAGGCACTACTGGAACAGTTTTAATGTCATACATGATGTTCAAGAGGAGTAGTCAGTCAGTGATTGCCACCATCATCTTTAATATTATGGTGCTGCACTCTGTCCTCCTGGTCAGCCTTCCATTCCGCCTCAGTTATTACCTGTCAGTCATCTGGGAGCTGGGAACCTTTACCTGCCGGGTGGTTAGCAGCATCATATACTGGCATATGTACTTCTCCTTTGTTTTCTATATAGCCATTGTCATACTCCGAATACTCATCTATTTTAAGAAACTCCAGACACAACAATTACAAAAGTACCATGCGGTAGTCTTAAGCATTATTATTTGGATGGTGGGAAGCCTTATTTTTTTGCCAATATTTTTTTTACAATATGGAACAGATCCAAGTTACTCAGAAAAACAGAGATGCTTTGAGTTCTACAGAGATCTCAGCTGCAGGGAAATCATTATTATGAACTACTCTATGATTGTCATTATGATGACAATTGTTGTCATCCTCTTTTTGATACAGATGGCTGTCATCCTTCAGCTGATAAAGTCTCTTTGGCCTGACATGTGGGCCCATCAAGAATATAGAGCCCAAATTAAGAGTTTCTTCTTTCTCCTAGTAATAGTCATCTGTTTCATACCCCACCACACCTTCCGAGTATACTTTATTCAGAATTATTCAGGGAGAGAAAATTCTAAGTTAGTTCTTTACAATGAAATTTGTATTGCCTTAACAACTGTCTGTTGCCTGGACATGCTGTGTTTTATAGGTGGAGTTATCCATTAAACTTTTCTGTGTCACCTGCTTTGGAATCAGTGTCCCCATATGTGTGACAAAATTGTTTTAATTGACTGGTAGTTTCAAGATTTTTCAAGCTCCTTGCTCTTAAGCATCAAATTTAAATTGCTCTTCATCAACATTGGTTTTCTACAAAAAGATAATAAGGATTGATTATTCTTCTTTCTTAAAAAAACAATTACCAGTCCCACATTTACCATAGTGTGTGCTCAATCTTTTAGCACTATGCAAATTGATCACATCATCCCTTTTTCCCCCAATGTGATACTTACTTCAGCTAAGCACAGGAAGTGGTTTTCCTCTGTACTCTCCAGATATTTATTTGCTTTTGCTAGAATGCTCTTTCCCTCCATTTTTGTTCTTTAAGATCCAGAGAACTTGAAGGTTGGAACTCAATAGTTAAATTGGGCTTTAGAAAAGCCTTAATTTATTCAACTGTGAAAGCTGCCTCTTGAGAACTACTGATTGCCAGCAAAGCTACTGGCTTTGGTATTTGAAAGAAAGCATTAGCTCAAAAAAAGTAGTCAAGAGATTTAGAGGAAACTCTTCCTGAATGACTGGGAGAGATGTGGGTCAATGCAGATGGAGACATAGTAGGAACTCTGAAAGTTGAGGCTACTCCTAGATCTACCTTCCCAAACATGAATCCATTAAGCAGGGAAAGAAATCTGAAAAGGTAAGAAGAAACTGGACTTAGTCCAAGAATTACCAGAGAAGTTCAAATCTTTGAGACGGTGGGTCTTCTTGTATGATTTCTCAAGGCACCCTAAACAACAAAGTAGCATTACATAATTAAAATTAACACTGATATCAGAGAAACTCAATAAAAACAACCAAGACAACCAACTTTTATGATATAGAAATTGACATGCACTACTAATGATGCTACTTTTGAGACTTTATTTAATGAACTATATAGCTAAACAAAATCCTAGTGGGTAACAAAACAGTATAGCTTATACAAAGGAATTTCATAGTCATCTGGAGATATGGGGCAAAACTGTGTTTAGTAACCATGGACCTTTGGGTGAGATATTTATAATCTCTGTGCTATTTTCTGTGTTATAGGGTTCTGATGGAGCTGAACAATGGAGCGATACATTTAAATATTGGCAGAATGCCTGGCATGTGGGTCTCAGAATGGTATTACTTCTCTTTCTCAATTCCATGACATATTTTTAGCAAGAAAATTTTAATATAGGTCTCCAAATCCCACAAAATGTTGATCCATATAGCAATATATTTTGAAGTCTTGAAATGTTATTGGACAATGTTGATCTTATACTTTATTATTAAATCAATAATTAAATGAATGCCTATTACTATTCTTGCCTATAGGAACTTGCTATTACTATTAATGTAATTATTATACTGCACATACTATAATGGAGCTATTTCATAATTCTGTTGTCATAAAACAAGATAAACAGCAGTGTACTTGAATTACATTTAATCGATGTTTTTAAGGGACATAGTATGCCTTAAGTACTAATCTCCTCAAGATGAACTGTAATTGATTTAGTCAGTACTCAAATTCCTAATATACTGAAGTCCATGAGTTTGTTTTTTAATGTCATAGGCAGTCCCTTAAACAACTGTCAATTATCATATCCTTATATATTCTTCTTCCCCTTCATTGAACTATGAATAGAATAGGTCAGAGAAATGAATGTTATTTCCAATGTTAGGTTATAAAAAGGCTGTGGCTTCCATCTTGGGCACTCTGTTTCTCTTTCTCTTTCTCTCTTGAATTGCTTCATTCTGGAGGAAGCCATGCCATGAATCAGGCCTATGGAGATGCATATGTGGCAAAGAATTGAGGCCTCTTAGCGGTCATGAGAGTGAGCTTAGAAATGGATCTTCTGAGTGGACATGGAGTGGCATAGAAGTGAATCCTCTGAAGAGAAATGCAAATCAAAGCTACACTAAGATTCCATCTCACCCCAAGTAGAATGGCAATTATCAAGAATACAAGCAACAATAGGTGTTGGAGAGGATGTGGGGAAAAAGGTACACTCATACATTGCTGGTGGGGCTGCAAACTAGTGCAGCCACTCTGGAAAGCAGTGTGGAGATTCCTTAGAAAACTTGGAATGGACCCACCATTTGACACAGCTATCCTACTCCTCAGCCTATACCCAAACGACTTAAAATCAGCATACTACAGAGACACAGCCACAACAATGTTCATAGCTGCTCAATTCACAATAGCCAGACTGTGGAACCAACCTAGATGCCCTTCAATTGATGAATGGATAAAGAAACTCTGATACATATTTATATATATACACACACACACACACACACACACACAATGGAATATTTCTCAGCTATAAAGAATAATAAAATTATGGCATTTGCAGGCAAATGGATGAAATTGGAGAATATCATGCTAAGTGAGATAAGCCAATCTCAAAAATCCAAAAGGCGAATGATCCCACTGATAAGCAGATGATGACACATAATGGGGGGTGGGAGGGGGGCAAGAATGGAGGAAGGAGGGACTGTATAGAGGGAAAAGAGGGGTGGGAGGGGTGGGGGAAAGGAAAAAATAACAGAATGAATCAAACATTATTACCCTATGTAAATGTATGATTATGTAAATGGTATGCTGTTACTCCATGTACAAACAGAAACAACATGTGTCCCATTTGTTTACAATAAAAATAAATTAAAATTAAAAAAAAAAAAGTGAATCCTCTTTTTGACCTGTAGATGACAGCAGCCCTGGTTAGCATATTGCTTGCTGCCTCATGAGAGATCCTGAACCCCACTACTTGGCTAAGCTGATTCTAGACTGATGACCTGAAACTATGAGATACTGAATGCTTGTTTTCTTGGTTTTGAGCCTTTATGTTTTGGGACAATGTGCTATGTTATGCAGAAATAGAAAACTAATATGATAAGCCAATTATTTATGTTTGTAGAATGCTGCTATGTAAAGGCCTGTGCCTGACATTTACAACCCACTTGCTAGTCTTTCTCTGCTTCTGTTGCTGGTAATAATGAACACATGCTTGCCTATTCTCTGATGCACTAAGAACTGTGTCTGCAGTTGTATTTGAATCTTTATTTTGATCCTTGATGAGGACCAGTATGAATACATGAGAGTACATGGGAATACCTTGGGGTATGTAAGGGTAAAGATTGCAACAGAAACAGGGAGTAAGATAGAATTGTTAGTTATGCTGAAATATAGGCTATTGGATCTCCAAATGTGGTTCCTGACTATGAGCATCACCTGTGGTCTTGTGTATTACTAGATTTTGTGTTGTTGTAATGGAGTACCACAGACTAATTTACAGAGAAAAGAAATTTGTTTATCATAATTATGGATGTTGGGAAATGCAACATCAAGTTATCAGCATCTGGTGAGGTCTTCTTGCTCCATCATCTGATGGCAGAAGGCAAAAGGGCAAGAGAGAATGTAAGAGAAAGAGCAGGAGAGAGCCATACTTGCTTTTACAATAAGCCCTTAAGATAACTAAATAACCCACTTTTATGATAATAGCATTAATCCATTTTCAGGATAGAACCCTCATGATCTAATCATTTATTAGGCCTCAACTTCCAACTATTGCATTAGAAAATAAATCTCTATCAATTTGAGGGAAAATGTTTATACCTAGCACCTTATTGAAATGCAAATTCTTAAGTCCCACCTGAGACCCACTGATTCAGAAATTTCAGGTGTGAGATCCATGACATGATTTTTTAACAAGTTCTTTCAGTGATTTTGATGCAAGCTAAAAATCTGTGTCACTTCCAGGTATAGGCTTTAAGAGACTGTCAACTTTCATATTCTGTCTTGTGAACACTGGCTTTTGGAGTCTGAACTACCAGAGAGGTAGTTTGTTGGAGAGAATATCTGGAGATGGCTGAGACTACATGGAGAGGAAAGGAAGAGCCAGGTAAGACAGTTTTTCCAGCCAAAGCACCAGATACATGAATGAAGCTGTCTTGAACCCTCCAGACCAAACTTGCTGCCATGTGAACATCTCCAAGTGACCTCAGCCCACATAGCATGGTGCAGAATAATTGCCCACTCCATCCTGCCTAAATTCCTGACCCATAATATTATGAGATATAATGAAATGTAGGGGGTACCAGGCTAGCTCAGGCGCAAGTAAGAGCTGCGGAGTCAGAACCCAGACCCCGGGACTTGGGTAGAAGTAGGCTTGTGGCAAGCAACCTGCAAACTCGTTTATTGCAGGAAAAACCATACATTTGATAGACTTTTAACCCAATCACAATGTGCCACGGGTGATCAGACCACCAGGCCCCTATACAGGTTCCCTTGGTAACACTAGGTAAATTTGGGAGCAGTTGTTTACTTTCCTGAGTGGCCAGAGCGAAATGCTCCTCACCATAGGTATTCCTGATGGGCGTGAATGTGTGAAGGTTTTCCTTTTACACACTTGAGACATTCACAGTTGCTAGTCAAGACTTAGGATTTCTCCCAACAAATTACCACACATGTAATTTAAATTTTTCTAGTTGCCATATTAAAAAATTAGAAACTGTTAAAATTAAATTTAATAACATTATTTAATCCATTCTATAAAAAAATTATTAGCATTTAAAGACATACTCAATATAAAATTTATTGGTGGGATACTTTGCATTATTTTATTCATGCAAAGATTTTCAAATTCCAGTGTGTATTTAATGCTTATAGCACATTCCAATTCTCAGAAGTTGTATTTCAATAGCCATATGTAGCTTGTGTCACTATAATGGACAATATGGATACAGATCATCCAGAGTTTATTTAGAGGTAGGATTCAGGATCCTTTCCTTATAGGAGCCTGGCCTTGTAATCTTTCTGACGTTCAGTTTTCCCTAGTGTGCAATAGGAGTAAAACCTACTTAGAAGTTGACATGAAAATTATATTTGGTTACATAAGGTACAAAATGACAATGTCCCAGTGTGTATCAAAGACTCTAGAAGTGAATTTTTATCATTATTACTGTCTTTGTTGGAGATACTGAGATAGAAAACTGTATCATCAGGTGTCTTTAGTGTTCCTGGGATAGTTTAGTTTGGACTTCCCAGCAAAGCTTTGTTCCTACTTCCTGCCTACTTGTCTCTGCATCCTACTAACATCCCTGATCTCAGTTGCTGACCACTTCTGTATTACAAATAAGCCTTGACCTAAAAGTTGGTCCTTCCTTGGAGAAATTGCTCAGACTGCATCTCCTTGAGGAATCCTATCTTTAATTTCCTTTGACCCAATCTGTGTTTCTTCCATATCACGTATTCTCTCTTACCTACATGTGTATTTGATTCCCAGGCATCAACACATGTTACTCACTTAAATAAAAACAAATACTTTAAAAATATTGAAGATGAATATCTCAGATATTATGAGGCTTTGATTGAAAAAAAACTGTCATGAATGTTTTTATTAACCAATTTATAATTGTTCCAGGCCCATATATCTGAAGGCCAGAAATGCTTCCTTCTGTGAGTCTGCACCCCAGGTGGATAGCTGTAGCTGTCCTGTATATTTGCCCTGTCCTGCCTCTTTGGCTCAAACTCATAGTTAGTAATTTCTTGTTCTAGAAAATGGCACAAGATCTCTGATGTCCATACCCTAGATGTCTCTTATCCTCCCAGTGTTTGTGGTCCTTGTGACAGTAGAGTAGTACTGGGTTCCAAGAAGAGACTGAATAAATGATCTCCTTTCCAAATTGAAGCAATACTTCACTGGATAAGCCCCAAAGCAGTTCTTCTTGGGCCAAGAGACTCACAGAGTTCTATTAGCTTTTGGACTCCATTCCGTGTGTAGAATGTCATCAAGTCTCTTGACAAATGGTTTTGAATGTTTCTGATTACACTTTTTCTGACAATTTGTGTTGCTCCATTTGCCCCACCACATCTGTTCTCCACTTTGCTCTGCCCTGCTCTGAGCAGGAGACTGGCCTGTAGCACTGTTGTTTCAATCAGCTTTTTCAATGCTGTGACCAAAAGATTGACAAAAAAAAAAATGTTTAGAGGAGGAAAAATTTATTTGGGAGCTCACAGTTTTCAGAGGTCTTAGTCCATGTGTGACCGACTCTATTCTTTAGGGTGAGAAGTGAGGCAGAACATCATGGCAGAAAAGTATGGCAGAGGAAAACAACTCAGGACACCACACCAGGAAGTACAGAGAGGAGAGAGAGTTCCCATGCCCTGGAGCTCCCAAACCCCAAAGGCACACCTGCAGTGACCCACCTCCTCCAGCCACAGCCTACCTGACTACAGTCACCTCCCAGTCAATCCCTATCAGGGGATTAATGCGCTGATTGGGCTAAACCTCTCATAACCCAGGCATTTTACTTATAAATTTCTTGCATTGCCTAACACGTGGACTTTGGGGAGACACCTCATCTAAACCATAACAACTGTGATGGACTTTCTTGCCCCTTGGCTACTTGTTGTTTTTGTTACTGGGAATTATTCTCAGGAAATACCATTTAGAAAAAGAAGTAAGGTTGAGGTGATATTCTCTTCTCCTGCTTTGTTGTTACAGTTCAGGTGTGACCCGCATCCCTTCCAAATGACAACACCTGGCAGTGGCCCAAATCTCACTAGGTCCTGTTAACATCAACATGGTTTCTTCCCTCTATCTCTTCAGATCTTGATGTGTTAGTCTCTGGATACATCATGTCCCTTGATGACTTCCCCATCCCTGCCCACACCTCTGAAAGAGCATCTTCATTAAGTTTATCCATCTGAGTTACATTTTGGGCTTCAGTTTGTCCATCTGATGGAATTCTATTGAAACAGAATGAAATTAAGAGCCCCTCTGAAATTGAGGACAACTTCCTCATGTGGAGAATAAGGGCTGAAGGGCTGCCCACCCTGGCCTGGAGGATACCAAGGAAGCAGATTGCCCTCCCCTGGTCTGTCTAGCAAAGGCTGACTAAATCTGCATATGTATATTTCCTGCTTTTTGTCCCAGTTTGCTGTTTCTCCTAAGTTTTCCTAACTCTCAGAGTCTCCAAAACTGGAAATTTTGAAACAAAGTTTTCTTCTGTCTTCCTTCAAAGCTGAATAAAACCTATTTCTCTACCAATCTGCCCTGAATACTAGTGCAGCACTGAGCAATAGAGCCTATTCCTCCCACTCCCCCATTGAGTAGTAATAGTAACAGTTGGTAACACCATTTCCTGCAAAGAAACTAACTGGTCCCTCACAGGAGCTCAAATCCATTCAATCCCATTCCTTGAGACAAGCGGGGGAAGAGAACCAGTCTCATCCTCTCCATTTGCTTGCCCCACTTAACTCAAACTTCTTCTTCCCCTTTTCACAAAGCTTTCTTGAACACTGATATATTCAAAGAAATAACGGGACGGGGAGAGGAGGTGGAGATGTCTACCATAATATCAGTTTAGTGCTAGATGAAGGTAAACACAGGCTTTTATACAGAACTTAAAGAGAACTCACCAGCTCGTTCCCATTCCCTTGGGTGAAAGACCACAAGGCTTCAGTTTCACCCAAAAGAACATCATGTCAGAGCACCAAAGAATCTGGAAGGAGGTTTTTGATTCTAGCACCTCCTTATTCCCATCTCAGATACTAACAAATAGCAATGCCGTGGCAAGTTTCTCTTTGCCAATACTTTTTTGCAAAAAGATGGCAGCTACTTAAACTCTTTCTTAACTCTACTTAAACTCTTTCTCAAACCCCAAAGTTCTCTGTTTTGAATACTAGCATTTCTACATAGCTTAGTTTATGTAATGGGTAAGATTTTCCTCTTTAAATTGTTTTTACATAAAGTCCCATTAAAGTGCAATCTTATAAAAATGCTTTCAATACATTTTGGATTTGGGGATGGCAGAGAAAATCCACCAATAATTACAAATGAGCACATGTCCAGAAACTGACTTTTGAGCTTCCACTTCCATATGATTCTCCACCGAGCCTATTAGGCAAAACTGTCACATAGATTATGTGAAAGGAAGGAAAACTAATAAGAGAAAAGATATAGGACCTAAAGCACACTGTGCCATATCAATATCATGCATCTGTTGCATGGAGAATGAGGGTGTGAAAAACAATAATTTATTGGGATGCATAAAGAGTAGAAGAAGAAATTTATTTCTATTTCTGTTTTATAAAAATAAACTAGATTGTCATCAGAATTACATAAGTGGATGATCAGAAGTGTATGGATATAAACTATGAATAAGCATAAATTTAATGGGAATGTACACTAATTTTTAAATGATAAGGAGAAATGATCACATGATCTGATACCCACTGTTCTAGGACACCATTCCAGCAATGATGATATTCTTTCTCAAGGTTTTTCTCATAGGGATAAAACTGTTCTTGGTTTAGGAAAGTACCTTGATAAAATGTTATGATTTAGAAAGCAGATTTAATTCCTCAGTTGGTCTACATGGAGGAGTTGGAAATTGTAGGAACTTAGGTATTGTTTCTGGTAATTTCAGATGGGATTCAGGGACTCAGAGAGAAGAAGAGCTGGTGGAGTTTAATAGGGAAAGAGGAACTGCAAAAATTTTTAAAGATAGACCTGGGGGAAATGACATCTATGAGACAGAAAGGATCAATGACTCATGGGAGGTCAAATATTTATTTTATGTCATGTATTGTATTTATTTATTTACTGACAGTTTTTGAGAACAGTTTTAGGTTCACAGAAAAATTAGTACCTTCACAGCCTCCCCTGCTATCAATCTCCCTAGCAGTGATACATTTACTTTACCATCAAGAGACCCATGTTGGCACATCATTATTCCCCAAAGTCCATAGTTTGCATTAGAATTCACTCTTGGTGTTGTACATTCTATGCATTTTCATAAATGTATAGGGACATGTATTCACCATTATGGCCTCAGACAGAATAGTTTCACTGCTCTAAAAGTCTTCTGTGCTCCACCTCCCATCTTTCTCTCCATGAACCTTCTCTTCATGCTTAGGTGCATCTAGACGTGAGCAAATGGGTCTGGAGTTTAAGCAAATCAGTTAATGAACAGCTCTGCCTCAGTGGCACCTCAAGAACTGACAAGACAGTTATTTCAGGCCTTTTGGCTGATTCAGCCCTGTAAACTATTCCTCTTACAAGAGGGGGAAGATAATCAGTTATGTTTGCTCAAAAGGGCATCATTGCTAAGAAATCTTAAGCAAGACCCTGCCCAGACAACACAGACCAGAGATTCTCAGGCCTAGGCAAATAGCATGATTGAGACTGGAGGCCACCCACCATAAATTCTGTACAACCAGTTCCAATTAGGACTTGTCAGTCAGGCTAATGTAATCAATCAATCCAGAACTGAGAGGTGATACTTGGGTTGGACCTTCTAGCAATTTCCCTCCTACCTCAATAAATACGAAGTGAATTGTCACCATCCTCTCTGAGAAGACCCATTCTCTCCCTTGAGACTGCGTCCCCCTCATCTTCTTCCCCTTTTAATAACTTTGTTGTATTTTTCCTAAGTTTCATGTCTCACTTGAAATCGTCTCATGTGAAAACACGAAGCTGAGAACACAGGTATCATCTTCTCTCCATTATCACAACTACTAATCTTTTCACAGTCTCTGTAGTTTTGCCTTTTCCAGAATATTACATAGTTGAAATCATGCAGTATGAAGCCTTGTCAGATTGGCTTCTTTCCCTTAGTAATATATATTTGAATTTCCTCCATAAATTTTCATGGCCTGATATTATTTCTTTTTAGTATTGACTATATTTCACTGTAGAGTACCAGAGTTCATCTGTTCACCCACTGAAGAACTTGCTTCCAATTTCTGGCAATTTTGAATAAACCTGCTCTACAGGTTTTTGCAGCTTTTGTGGACATAAGTGTTCAACTAATATGGGTAAATACCAATAGTGGTGTTGCTGAATCACAGGGTAAAACTATGTATTATTTTGTAAGAACTTGTCACACCACTGTCTTCCAAAGTGCCTGTATTGCATTTCTACAGGCACCGAATGGGACATCCTGTGGTTAGTCTTCTGAATTTTTGTCCACTGTTGTAAGCCCAGTAGTGATATTTCCTGTACTTTGAATTTTGGTTTCCCTGATAACATGTGATGTGGAACATCTTTTCACATACTTATTTGCCATCTGTATGTCTTTTTTGGGGAGGTGTCTGTTAACATCTTTGGCCCAGTTCTTAAATTGGGTTATATATTTTCTTATTGTTGAGTTTTAAATATTTTGTGAAAATTTTGGAAAATGGTCCTGTATCAGATATCTCTTTTATAAATATTTTTTCTCAACCTTTGTTTATTTATTCTCTTCATAGTATGTTTCTCAGTGCAGAAATTCCTAATTTTAATAGAGTCTGGTTTATTGATTATTTTATGAATCATGTTCCTTTCCTATTGTCTTTGAATAGTCATCACCAAACCCAAGGCCATATGGATTTTTTTTCTGTGCATATTTTAGGAGGTTTATATTTTTGTGCTTTACATTTCTGTGATAAATTTTGAGGTAAATTTTGTGAATGGTGTAACATTTGAGTTTATTTTATTTATTTATTTACTTATTCTGCACGTGGATGTCCTTTGTTCCATAAAAATCAATTAAAATATTTGCAGGCTCAGAGATTGTTAACTCAGCTACGTCAAGTCCAGTCTGGTAATAAACCCATCAAAAGCAGTTTTTATTTCTGTTACTTTTTTTTTTTTTCTTTTTTTCTTATTGGGAATTGAACTCAGGGGCACTCAACCACTGAACCATATCCCTAGCCCTTTTTGGTATCTTACTTAGAGACATGGTCTTGCTGAGTTGCTTAGGGCCTCCCTAATTTGCTGAGGTTTGCTTTGAACTTTCCATCCTCCTGCCTCAGCCTCCCCAGTGGCTGGAATTACAGGTTTGCGTCACCAATGCCCTGTGTTTGTTGTTGTTGTTGTTGTTGTTTTTGTTTTTAATCTCTAGCATTTTGTTATTGTTTGTTTCATTTTGGGGTCTTCCTTAGGATTTCTCTGTGTCTGCTTATACTGCCATCTGTTCTTGCACATTATTTACTTTCTTCATTAGAAAGTAGTGTACTATTCACAATTCTTTAAAATCCTGGTTGGATCATTCCACCAACCTTGTCATATCTGTATCTGATTGTAATGCTTGTTTTGTGTCTTCGAACTGTGTATTTTGCCATTGAGAATGTCTTGCAATTTTGTTTCCATAGCTGAACATGATTCAGTGGGTAACAGAAAGGAGTACAGACAGGCCTTTAGTAATGCAGTGGTAATGTGTGGGGGAGGGGAAGCATGCTCTAGTCCTACAATTAGGTCTCAGCCTATTAGTGAGCCTGTGCTTTGCACTGTGAACTGCACACATGGTTCTCAGTTTATCTTCCACTGCCCCACATGTGACAGGATGAGGATGACTTACTGAAGCTTATTATAGCCTGAGTGGGTTGAAATTATTTCCCTTCCCTGAAGTTAGTATGGTTCTGTTAGACTCAGTTCCATAAACCATCTTGATTAACAAGAGGAGAACCAGCAAAGACAAGGCTCTGGTTAAATAGTTTCTCCTGAGAACTGACTTTATTTAGAACAGAATACTCTAATGTATTTCAAAATGTTTTTTTTCTCCTTCCCTTGGGGGAAGCCCAAGGGGATTTTTCTCTGATATATACTGTGAGAACTGACCAAACTTCTGCGGGTAAACCTCACAGAAACACAAAGATCTTCCTAAATGCTTGGATTTGTCTACACTAAACCTCCATAAGTTTGTCAATGGCAGGTCAGAATTTTCTACTGACTTCCTGTGATTTCCTACAGAGGTTTCTGAGTTTCTGCTTAAGTTAGTTTGTGATTTTTCTGTATCTGCCTGTTGCATTTTTAATTTGGTGGGCAGTAGTTTGACCTATGTAACAAGAAAAGAAAAATAATAGGAATTGCTATACTTTTGTGTTATGCAGTAATAATAAGTTGTATTTGGTATTTGCCTGGACTTGTAAAATTAAAATCACAAAATGTAGCAGGTACCTTGTCCGCTTGTTACATACTTGCTGTGTGGAGCAAGTAGGGCAAGTGTGTGGCAGGTCGATAAGACACAGGCAAGACATATGCCTGACCAATGGCAATATGAACCTTTATCTATGAGGCCAGAACATGCCTAGACTAAAAATCACTTACTTAAACCCCTGGACCTCAGGAGCAGAGTGTCAGCAACACTGCGACCAAAGGACTCCATGTTGCTCTGTCACTTGACTGCCCTGGCTGCTGTTCACACCATCACTGATTGCAAAGCAACCCTTGTCACCAAGCCTGGAGACTAACCACCACTCGAGCGATGAAGACTGCCATCCCCAACATCCAGCCTCCGACTCATCGGACATCCGAGGACATTCAAGGACATCGAAGGAGCTGAAAAAGTCTACGGCTGAAAAGAATTCCTTCTGTCTTATTGTTTTGTTTTGTTTTGCTTCTTTCTTTTTAGGACAGTGTGGGAACTTCTAAGCTCCTTATCTTTGAAACCTGAAACTTGAAGTCTTCAGACATTTTATTTGATCCGTCTTCTGTTATGTGCTGTGTTGTGTTTTACCCTTTATTAATATTAAAATTTTGGCATAGCACTTTTTGGTGTTTTGTATGGTTTAAATAAGACACTGATGAATTACACTCATGAATTACACTCATGAATTACAGGGTTTATTGCCATACAAAAAGATTAGTTTGTGCTTTTCTCCATCTTGATCAAAGTAGGGCAGAATGAGAGCAAATCTCACGGGGAATACTTACTGGAGAGACAATAGACGATAGACAAAGCACATTAGCCAGATAGTGAGTGAGTTCCCATTTCTTCTAGAGCGCAATGATCAAAGGCTAGTTGTATAATTTGGATAGAAGCAGGCCCCTGTTGACGTGTAGACTAACTGAAGTGCGGAAGAATAGGTTGCTGAGAGAGACAGTTTGACCAACAAGTGGAGACCCACAGACACAGAGAAGGTCCCTCCACCCTCCCCAGTGGTGCCTGTGTTGACACAGGGCTTCAAAGAACAGGTCAAAGGCTGACAGAGAGTAGTCCTTCTTCAGCCCGAGTTCTCGATGTGTCTGTCAGTATTCAGCTTATGTGTTTTGAAGTTCAGTATGTGAGGAAAATAATTCACACATGTGTTTGGATAATATGTGATTACTATTTTTGCAAGAAGAAGGATTACACTCCATGTTCTGCTTACAACAAAACATGCATCACTCACAGAGCAAATTATGTAAGTGTTTGGAATCATCTCAACATTACAAAACACTTGGGTTATCGGTACTTTGGGTGAATGAATGCAATAGAGGAGGTAGGAGGAAAGATAACAGGGGCCATAGGACAACATAACAGTTATTCTGCTGACTGGAGCTCAGAGCACAAGGTGTCCAGAAAATTCTAAATTTTGGAGAACTTTTGGAAATATTTGAGATGATACAGAATCACTGAAGCTATCTATAGAAAAAACGATTTGATATAAAAGCAGGACCTCAGAATGCCAGAACATTTGGATATTACCAGAATAAATATTGAACAAGAGATGGTAACAATGATGGTACTGGTGATGACACTACCCAAAAAGAAAAAAAATATATTGGTTTGGAATCTTCCAAGAATGTGTTCTATAGCTTTTCTTTTTCCATTTTCTTATTAAAAATCATAAATTTACATAGGGCAATGTTGTTTGATTCATTCTGTTATTTTTTCCCTTCCCCCCACCCCTCCCACCCCTCTTTTCCCTCTATACAGTCCTTCCTTCCTCCATTCTTACCACCCTCCTTATCCCTAACCCTAAACCTAACCCTAGCCCTAACGCTAACCCCTCCTACCCCCCATTATATGTCCTCATCTGCTTATCAGCGAGATCATTCATCCTTTAGTTTTTTGAGATTGGCTTATCTCACTTAGCATGATATCCTCCAATTTCATCCATTTGCCTGGAAATGCCATGATTTTATCATTCTTCATGGCGGAGTAATATTCCATTGTATATATATGCCACAGTTTCTTTATCCATTCATCAACTGAAGGGCATCTAGGTTTTTTCCACAATCTAGCTATGGTGAATTGAGCAGCTGTGAACATTGATGTGGCTGTATCTCTGTAGTATGCTGATTTTAAGTCCTTTGGGTATAGGCCTAGGAGTGGTTCCATTCCAAGCTTTCTGAGGAATCTCCATACTGCTTTCCAGAGTGGTTGCACTAATTTGCAGTCCCACCAGCAATGTATGTTTCCATATGTTTCCATATGTTTGTTGATTGCTTGTACATCTTCTTCTGTGAAGTGTCTGTTCATTTCCTTAGCCCATTTGTTGATTGGATTATTTGTATTCTTGGTGTAGAGTTTTATGAGTTCTTTATAGATTCAGGATATTAGTGCTCTATCTGAAGTATGATTTGCAAAGATATTCTCCCACTCTGTAGGCTCTCTCTTCACATTACTGATAGTTTCCTTTGCTGAGAGAAAGCTTTTTAGTTTGAATCTATCCCAGTTGTTGATTCTTGCTTTTATTTCTTGTGCTATGGGAGTCCTGTTAAGGAAGTCTGATCCTAAGCCAACAAGTTGAAGATTTGGACCTACTTTTTCTTCTATAAGATGCAGGGTCTCTGGTCTGATTCCGAGGTCTTTGATCCATTTTGAGTTGAGTTTTGTGCAGGGTGAGAGATAGGGGTTTAATTTCATTCTGTTGCATATTGTTTTCCAGTTTTCCCAGCACCATTTATTGAAGAGGCTATCTTTTCTCCATTGCATATTTTTGGCACCATTGTCTAGTATGAGAAAATTGTATTTATTTGGGTTTGTGTCCATGTCCTCTATTCTGTACCATTGATCTACCTGTCTATTTTGGTACCAATACCATGCCGTTTTTTTTACTATTGCTTTATAATAGAGTTGAAGATCTGGTATTGCGATACCCCCTGTTTCACTCTTTCTACTGAGGATTGTTTTAGCTATTCTGGGTTTCTTATTCTTCCAGATGAATTTCATAATTGCTTGCTCTATTTCTGTAAGGTACATCATTGGGATTTTAATTGGAATTGCATTGAATCTATATAGCACTTTTGGCAGGGTGGCCATTTTGACAATATTAATTCTTCCTATCCATGAACATGGAAGATCTTTCCATCTTCTAAGGTTTTCTTTAATTTCTTTCTTTAGTGTTCTGTAGTTCTCATTGTAGAGGTCTTTCACCTCTTTTGTGAGATTGATTCCCAAGTATTATGTTTTTTTCGATGCTATTGTGAATGGGGTAGTTTTCCTAATTTCTCTTTCTGAAGATTCATCACTTATGTATAAAAATGCATTGGATTTATGAGCATTGATCTTGTAACCTGCTACTTTACTGAATTCACTTATGAGTTCTAAGAGTTTTCTAGTGGAATTTCCAGGTTCCTCTAAATATATAATCATGCCATCAGCAAACAGGGATAGTTTGAGTTACTCTTTTCCAATTCGTATCCCTTTAATTTCTTTGATTTGTCTAATTGCTCTGGCTAGAGTCTCAAGAACAATGTTGAATAGAAGTGGTGAAAGAGGGCATCCCTGCCTTGTTCCAGTTTTTAAGGGGAATGCTTTCAGTTTTTCACCATTTAGAATGATACTGGCCATGGGCTTAGCATAGATGGCCTTCACAATGTTAAGGAATGATCCCACTACCCCATTTTTTTCTAGTGTTTTGAGCATGAAGGGATGCTGTATTTTATTGAATGCCTTTTCTACATCTATTGAAATAATCATGTGATTCTTAACTTTTAGTCTGTTGATATGGTGAATGACATTTGTTGATTTCCAGATGTTGAACCAACCTTGCATCCCTGGGATAAAACCCGCTTGATCGTGGTGCACTATCTTTTTAATATATTTTTGTATGCGATTTGCTAAAATTTTGTTGAGAATTTTTGCGTCGATGTTTATTAAGGATATTGGTCTGAAATTTTCTTTCCTCGATGTGTCTCTGTCTGGTTTAGGTATCAGGGTGATATTGGCTTCATAGAATGAGTTAGGGAGGGTTCCCTCCTCTTCTATTTTATGGAATACTTTGAGAAGTATTGGAATGAGCTCTTCTTTAAAGGTTTTGTAGAACTCGGCTGAGAACCCATCTGGTCCTGGACTTTTCTTTGTTGGTAGGCTTTTGATGACCTCTTCTATTTCATTCCTTGAAATTGATTTATTTAAGTTGTGTGTGTCCTCCTCATTCAGTTTAGGTAATTCATATGTCTCTAGAAACTTGTAGATGTTCGAGGTTTTCTGTTTTGTTGGAGTATAGATTTTCAAAATAGCTTCTAATTATGTTTTGTATTTCAATCCTGTCTGTTGTGATATTTCCTTGTTCATTCCGAATTTTAGTAATTTGAGTTTTCTCCCTCTTTCTCTTTGTTAGTGTGGCTAAGGGTTTATCAATTTTGTTTATTTTTTCAAAGTACCAACTATTTATTTTGTTAATTTTTCCGATTGTTTCTTTTGTTTCAATTTCGTTGATTTCGGCTCTGATTTTAACTATTTCCTGTCTTCTACTACTTTTGGTGTTGGTCTGCTCTTCTTTTTCTATGGATTTGAGCTGTAGTTTTAAGTCATTTGTTTGTTGATTTCTACTTCTTTTGTTGAATGTGCCCCATGAAATAAATCTTCCTCTAAGTACTGCTTTCATAGTGTCCCAGAGATTTTGATATGATGTGTCTTTGTTCTCGTTTACTTCTAAGAATTTTTTAATTTCTCTCCTGATGTCTTCTGTTATCCATTCATCATATAATAGTGTATTATTTAATCTCCAAGTATTGGAGAAGTTTCTGTTTTTTAATCTATCATTTATTTCTAATTTCAATCCATTATGATCTGATAGAGTACAAGGTAGTATCTCTATCTTCTTGTATTTGCTAAGAGTAACCTTGTGGCATAAGACATGGTCTATTTTAGAGAAGGATCCATCCATGTGCTGCTGAGAAGAAAGTGTATTCATTCTTTGTTGGGTGGTATATTCTATATAAGTCAGTTAAGTCTAAATTGTTGATTGTGTTATTGAGATCTATGGTTTCTTTATTCAATTTTTGTTTAGAGGATCTATCCAGTGGTGAGAGAGGTGTGTTAAAATCACCTAGTATTATTGTGTTGTGGTCTATTTGATTTCTGGAATTGACAAGGATTTGTTTGACGTACATGGATGGGCCAATATTTGGGGCATAGATATTTATGATTGTTATGTCTTGGTGATTTATGCTTCCCTTAAGCAGTATGTAATGTCCTTCCTTATCCCTTCTGACTAGTTTTGGCTTGAAGTCCACATTATCTGAAATGAGGATGGATACTCCAGCTTTTTTGCTGTGTCCGTGTGCATGGTATGTTTTTTCCTATCCTTTCACCTTTAGTCTATGGGTATCTCTTTGTATGAGATGAGTCTCGCAGTCAGCATATTGTTGGATTTTTCTTTTTAATCCAATCTGCCAGTCTATGTCTTTTGATTCATGAGTTTAGGCCATTAACATTCACGGTTATTATTGTGGTATGATTTGTATTCCTAGTCATTAGACCTATTTTTGTTTTTTGACATGATTTGGTTTCTCCTTTATTTGGCTATTCCTTTAGGCTAGTTCCTCCCATTGCTGATTTACATCATTGTTTTTCATCTCTTCCTCATGGAATATTTTGCTGAGAATGTTCTGTAATGCTGGCTTTCTTTTTGTAAATTCCTTTAGCTTTTGTTTATCATGGAAGGATCTTATCTCATCGTCAAATCTGAAAGTAAGTTTTGCTGGGTATAAGATTCTTGGTTGGCATCCATTTTCTTTCAGGGCTTGGTAAATGTTGTTCCAGGCCCTTCTAGCTTTTAGGGTCTGGATTGAAAAATCTGCTGATATTCTTACTGGTTTCCCCCTGAATGTAATTTGATTCTTTTCTCTCGTGGCCTTTAAAATTCTGTCTTTATTTTGTATGTTAGGTATTTTCATAATAATGTGCCTTGGTGTAGGTCTGTTGTAATTTTTATATTTGGAGTCCTATAAGCCTCTTGTACTTGGATTTCCATTTCATTCTTCAGATTTGGGAAATTTTCTGATATTATTTCATTGAATAGATTGTTCATTCCTTTGGTTTGTTTCTCTAAGCCTTCCTCAATCCCAATAATTCTTAAATTTGGCCTCTTCATGATATCCCATAATTCTTGTAGATTCTGTTCATGATTTCTTACCATCTTTTCTGTTTGGTCAACCTTGTTTGCAAGATTAAATATTTTGTCTTCAATATCTGAGGTTCTGTCTTCCAGGTGATCTATCCTATTGGTTATGCTTTCTATGGAGTTTTTAACTTGGTTTATTGTTTCCTTCATTTCACGGATTTCTGTTTGTTATTTTTTTCAGTATCTCTAATTCTCTATTGAAATGTTCTTTTGCTTCCCGTATTTGCTCTTTTAACTCTTGATTGGTGCATTCATTTAATGCCTGCATTTGTTCTTTCATCTCCTCGTTTGCTTCCCTGATTGTTTTAATTATGTACATTCTGAACTCCCTTTCGGACATTTCTTCTTCTGTGCTGTCATTGGGTTTTATTGATATAGTATCCAGGTTTGTTTCGGCCATTTTCTTCCCTTGTTTTCTCATATTGGTCAGATGTCAGTGGGACTCTGTGATATTGTAGATTTCCTCTATTGGCTTATAGTGTCCCTGTGGATTTCCAGTGTATCACCTACCAGCCTTCAGTAGCCTGAAGTCTTGGATTAACTTGATAATGCAGTGCTTCCGAAGAACGCTGACCCTAGCCCGCTACTGGTTCCAGGGAGAGAGACCAGGAGAGGTCTCTTGCTGCCCAGCCCTGGTCCCAGAGGCTGCTTGCAGGTCGGAGGTCTCCACTGGCTTGGGGACTTGTAGCTGGCTCTGTGTAGACAGCCTCTCTGGGTGGTCTGCCCCGAGAAGCTAGCCTAGAATGACGCTTCCCGCCAGAGGGGGCTGGGCTGCTTGGGGAAGTCCCTGGCGCCCTATGCTGGTCTCTGAAGCAACCTGCGGGCGGGCTGGAGCTGGCAGTGGGGCTGGCCAGAGCTGGCTGCGCTGCTTCTGTGCAGAAAGGCTCTCACTGGGGGGCCTGCTGTATGAGGCTGTAGAATCTGGCCCTGTGGGAAGAGCCCACCACCAGAGTGCTCAGAGCTGCCTGGGGGAGACCCTATCTGCCGTGTCCTACTCTAATAAGCTGCTCGAATCCGGGTCTGCCACCCAGCTGAGCTTCACTGGGTGAGGGACACTCACCCCGTGGTTCTATTTTAGTCCGAGTCTCTCAATGCCTCCCCTTCTTGAATCTTGGGTTCTGGAGCGACTGGAGATGCAGTCACCCTCTAGTCTGCCATCCTGGATCGCCCTGTGGAAGAAGCCTGCTGCTGGAGGGGGGCAAGGCTGCCTGGAGAGGTCTCTGGCTGCCCAGCCCTGGTCCCAGAAGCTGCTTGTGGGTCGGAGGTCTCCGCTGGCTTGGGGACTTGTGGCTGGCTCTGTGTCGAAAGGCTCTCACTGGGTGGTCTGCCCCGAGAAACTAGCCTAGAGAGGCGCTTCCTGCCGGAGGGGGCTCGGCTGCTTGGGGAAGTCCCTGGCGCCCTGTGCTGGTCTCTGAAGCAACCTGCGGCAGGCGGGAACTGGCAGCGGGGCCTTTTCTTTTTCATCAAAGCTGGAAATACTTTGTCCAGTCTACTATACTTGGATCTTATTGCTTTTTCTTGAAGATTTTCCTTCATTAGTTTCTTATTTTTATCAAAGGTCTTTTCACTGCCAATTTCTTTTTCTCCTGTCATTTTTTACCCCTCCAGATTCAAGCTCCAGATTACTAAATGCTGGCACATTAGCAGCTGTTCTTAAAAATCCAGATTCAGGGTATCAACTACTGAAAGAAAGTAGCAGTGTAGAAGGGTCGGTCACATACAGCAAGGGTCTCAATCCCAGTGAACATCCGGCACTGTATTTGGTGAAAACTTATCAGTCCAGTTGAGATGAGATGCAAAACATGAGTTGTTTTAGTCCCTGATTATTTACTACTTCTCAGCTCTTCAGCATATATAGGCTTCTTAGCTCACTTAACTTGTTCTTCAGGACCTCCATTCCCATGCTCATGTACTATCTGTGGCTCCATTTCATCTTTGCATGGAATCCTTTCAGTATTTCTCTTTGATTTTTTAAAAATTTTAAAAACTTAGTAAATAATGAAATTTTTTTTAAAAAATTGACCATCAAGAAAGTATAGGAAAACATGTCAGACATTGCTGTCAGATACCTGGCATACTTATTTATAGACAGAGGCAACCTCTATTGTTGCCCTTGTCAAACTGGCTTATAATTACTTCTCTGTGCATAATTCCTTCTTATACATCCCAATCTCAATGATACAAGATACTTGAGAATAAGGAATGGGTCTTACCTGATCTATATGTTTAATTCTGTTTAGAAATCAAGATATTCATTAATCTAGCAAGGAATAAAACCAAATACTGACTGGGATTTGAGATTGTGAAATCTGGAATTCTGCCCTCAAGTATCAGTTGTCTGTTCAAGAGCTCTTTGCCTGGGAAGGAATCTGCATATAGCAGAGAATGGCCAATGGCACTATACCCTGGGCAGATGGTGGCTTGAGTGAGTATCTTTCACTATAAATGATGTTAAAAATTGATATTTCAGAGTGGACATTATCAAATGGAGAGAAGAATAGATCTCAGACATTATTCAGATCAAGGACAATCTTTTGATTTACTGATCCCTGATAATTTTCTTTTCCTTTCAAACACTTACTTTGTCATTTGAAAACAAGCATAACTTTTAGGTAAATTCTGTACATTTAAGGTCATTCTTAGATGGTCCAATTGTAAGAAATTATAAGGAGGGGAATTATAAGGAGAATGAACTATTTACCCACTTTTATCAATACTCTATCTAGATTCTTTAATGCTGTAGGCTTTGGAAGGGGGCGCCAACTGGTTCAAGCAAATCCAGCTTCTCTACAGTCAAGGTCCCATCAGGAGAAGGATGGACCACACACATGAGTCTAATGCAACGATAAGATACTAGTTGCAAAGGGATGGGGACAATGGAGGGAAGGCACAAACAGCAGTGAAACACTCCATGCCTACCAACTGCAGCACTGCCACTATCTGGAGACATAAAATGACAAAGGAGAGAAGTTCCAGAAGTTGGGAATAGGTAGTAATATGAAAAGGGCTGCTTTGAAAGATGCTATGACCTGTGACTGAAAAGGGCAGCCATTCTAGGCAATTGCAGAATATAAACCAGTGAGATCAACACCACAATCATACCCTCATTCATTCCTCTAATCTTTTGGTGTTGTGCAGAATTTATTAGAAGCCAGAAGGCAAGTGAGTCTATTGATGTGGTTCTGTTTGATTTCTAGACAAAGTTGAACAGGTCAACTTTTCTGGGCAGAGAAACCCAGAGAAAACTATTGGCAAACCTTCATGTTTAGAAAGTTCTTGACTAAAATAGTTGCTTCTAAGACAAGAACATAAAGAAAGTCAAAACTTGATGGTTATTCATAGTATAGAAACAGATGGCAATGGAATATAAGCTGACCCATCTCAAAGATTAAGCATCCCAAATTTTGTTTCTCAGAGATCAAGACCATATTGAAAACTTCATAAAGGAAGCATTGAAATTTCTGAAAACATATCCAAGATGTGGAGATCAGGATAAAATAAAGACTAACATAATTACATGAAAATAAACAAAAAGAATTAGCAAGGAAATGAGGAGATCCAACATGCATACTGATATTCTCTAAAAATTTGTTATTTAAGTTGTAACATGAGAATTATAGTTAAAAACTTGCATTGCATTAAGGATTTTTGTTAACTAAGTAGATTTTAGCTGCTCTTGCACCAAGAATAAGTAACCATGCAAGATAATAGATAAATATTCTTCACTATAGTAACTATTTTACTATCTACTTGTGTATCAGAGCATGTTCTAAACTGCAAATACACAAAATAAAATTTATGTTAATAAATGAGGAGGAAAATAAAAATATTTCTAGATTGACACTTCTTTTAATCTAGTACTTTGAAGGTGTTGCTACATTATTTTCTCTCACTTATATTATTTATTATACTTTTTTTTCTTTCCTTTTGTTTCTGTTGTCTGTTTTGTGTTTTTGGAGTGCTGGGGATTGAAACTTGGAACTTGTGTTTTGGGTAAGCGCTGTGCCAACATTTAACGTTATTTTGGATGAGAAATCTATTGACATTCTTATCTTCATCCTCTGTGTATGATATTTCTTGTTTTGCTATTCTGAAGATTTTACCTTTGTCTCTGGAGTCGAGAAATTTGATCAAGATATGCCTTGGTGTTATTTTCTTCACATCTTCTGTGTTTGGGGTTCATGGAGCTGTGTGGATGTGTAGAAATAAAAAATTCATTATGTTTAGAAAAATTTTTCTGAATTTTAACCCTTTTTTGAAGACTTTAATTACATGTACACTAGGCTCATTGAAGTTCTTCAGGTCACTGATATGTTTTCTTTTTCTTTGTTTAAATCATGGTAAATACCTGTATAGCATAAAATGTGCCATTTTAGTGATTTTTTTGGGGGGAGGTACTGGGGATTAAACTCAAGGACACTTTACCACTGAGCTACATTCCTAGTCATTTTTATTTTTTATTTTGAGACAGTGTCTCATTAAATTGCTGGTGTCCTTGCTAAGTTACTGAGGCTGGCCTTGAACTCTTACCTCAGCCTCTCGAGTTGCTGAGATCACAGGGATGCACCACTGTGCTTGGCCATTTTAATGATTTTTACATATGCATCTCAGTGGCATTTATTGCATTCACATTGTAGTCTAACCATCACCACTATCTATTTCAAAAATTTTTTCAACACCCCTGTCTAAAACTGCAAACATTAAACAGTAACTCCCATCCATAGCCTCTGATATGCTTTAATTTACTTTCTATCTCCATGAAATCTATTCTAGATAATTTCTATAAGTGGAATCACATAATATTGTCCTTTTGTATCTGCTCTCGAGGTTTATCAAAACTTTATTCCTTCTTGTGACTGAATATTACATTGTATAAACATACCACACACTTATTCAATCAACTCTTGATGAACACTTGGATTATTTCCATCTTTTACTCTGATGAATAATGCTATAGTGAGCATCTGTATACAAGTATCTGAGTCACTGATTTTTAAAAATTTATCTTTAATTGAAAAATAAAACCTGCATAAATCTATCGCTTGCAAAATGTTGTTTTTAACATAGAGTCCTTATTTTAAATTTTTTCAGGACTATACCTAGGAATCACATCATGGTTTAAAAGTAAAGCTTTTAACACATGGTCCCTGGGGGGATATTTAAGATCCAAGCTATAGATATATCCTTCCCTGTTATTCTTGTGTCTATGTCACTTCTGTATTCACTTTTATTGGTTGATATTTATTCTCTATATGAGTCATACTTTCCTATTCTCTCACATAACTGTCAATTTTTAATTGGATTTTTAATTGGATGCTATTCATAAATTTTACCTGGCTGGATATTGGGTATTTTATATTTTTATAAATATTATTATGCTTTCTCATGGAATGTAATTTGATGATTTTAAGTGTTACCTTTAAGATTTCTTAGGCATGGCACGCAGTGTCCAGCATGATGATATTTATTCTTCAATATTCAGTCAAAATTGTCTTGAACACTGCCCAATACCCTATTGATTAAGTTCTTCAATCTCTCTAGTGGGAACATGTACTATTGGCAAAGCTTTTAGAATGCTCAGCCAATTCTTATTAATCCTCTCATATTCTTCTTTTCCCAAATTGATCAGTACTCAGCTAAACACTTGAATTACAGGGAGGAGGTTGGGGGCTCAGTAAATGCCTGTAGTTCTCTGCTCTTCTCTCTCCATTCTGCTCTTTGTTAGTCTGCTCTGCAAATTTTAGCTGTCTAGATGTTCACCCTGACCTTCTCCAGGAGCAGTTCTTTTTGGTTCTGTCTGGGTTTCCTTTCCTTTTTGCAAACTGGAAACTTTCACAAGGCAGCTTTTGTCCCATCTGGTTACTTTCTCTTGTTATCACTGTCCTCCTTTACTTGATGTTCACTCAATGTCTTGAAAACCATTGTCACTTGTATTTTGTCTTTTTTTTTTTTTTAATTGTTTCAGGTAGGAGAGTGAATCTAGTCCTGTTACTATATTCTGTTGGCCAGAAGTATAAGAATTTAAATATACAACAGCATACCATAAGTATCCATGACTTTTCTTATTCTGTGGACTGAGCAATTTGTTTCAGATGACATAATGATGTTAAGATGACCTAAATACAGATGCTGTAATCATATTTTATTTTGCTCGCTTAGTAATCAATCAATGTATCATCAGTATAAGTTGATATCTGCATCCATCATTTGAAAAAAATTTGTGCAATTCTTGTCCCTTCCCCATGCCTACACCCGTCTCCCCAGCATTCTTTCTTCCCCACTTCTATTCTGTTCTTATTTGACAGTGAAACAAATTTTTGTAAAAAGAGATTTCTGCAAGTTTTAGATAGAATACATATTCCACACAGAAATACTAATGAAAATATTTTAACATAATATATCTGCATGATCATAAATAACAATTATTTAAAAATAATATCTGTGCGTGACAATAAATAGCAAATAACCTGGAGCTTTCTCTAAGCCTTTTACATAATGTAAATCAGTGAATCTTCGCATAGGTCGTTAGGTTTTCTTATAATCTCCAGCAAACACCTTAGAGTTCTGGAAGGTTAGGAAACTTTCCCGAGGTCACAGCAGCATAACTATTCATTGAGAATGTGTCAGGGGCAGATTAACTAGAAAAAATCCTTGAATAAACTTTATTCAGAGATTACTGAGAATGTAGATAAATGTCGATTCAAACCTCATCATGGAAAAGGATTTTTTTGCCATTTTATTTGTTCGCCTGGGAGTCATACTATCTGTGCGTTATAATAATCCAGGTTTAACTGTCAATCACACTGAGGACTTTTCTCCTTCTGTTTTGCCATCCTAAAAATCTTGAACTCATGATCTTCCCTCCAGATCTGGATCCTCCTTTTACATGTCTTATTCATGACATTAACAAAAACAGTTATTCGATGACACTTGTTAAAGATGGTAGAGAAGGCTACTCAAGGGAAACTATTGCTATGGGTGCAGGGAGAGAGATTGGGTCCAACTCCAGCAAGAATGAGTGGGAATTTATAGCCTAGGCAGAGTTGGGCTGGCAGGCATTGGAAAATTGGTATGAGGAAATGTCAAGGGCAAGGGGGATTTCTGCTATACTGATGCAACAGAGTTCTTGCTGAAGGCTGACCAGGATGACCAGACATCAAACATGGTCAGACAACAAGAATGAAAAATTTTAGTTGGGTGTGGGGTTGCACACCTGTAATCCCAGTGGCTGTGGAGGCTGAGGCAGGAGGATGGAGAGGTCAAAGCCAGACTCAGCAACAGTGAGGCCCTAAGCAACTCAGTGATACCCTGTCTCTAAATAAAATACAAAATAGGGTTGGGGATGTGACTCAGTGGTTGAGTGCTCCCAAGTTCAATCCCAGTAAAAAAACAAACAAACAGACAAAAATTGGAGATTTTGATTGAAGTGACTTAGTTGGATCTTGATCATATTGGATTCTACAAAGACAGAGAAGGAAGCCCCAAGTCAGTGTTAGCTGAGCAGAGGAGTTGGAGAAAACTGATTAAGGTTTTATTCAATGAGAGTCTTTGTCAATGTGAAAATCATTTAATTCTCTGAAACCTAAAACTTAGGGGTTTTCTGTTTATTTTTTTCTTGCTTGTTCATCCCTACAAACAGTCATTTCCTCAAGTCCTGCTGATATAAACCCCTAAATGTCTCACAAGTCTGTCTCTTTTTCTCCTTTTCTATACCTCTGCCTCCGGTTACTCTTTTGACCCAGTGCTTCTGGATTGCTACAGTATACCCCTATCTCTTTTCCTATTGTTCCACTTCCTCAGTCACATTTATTTCAATTGCCACATTGATGTCACTGATTTTTCTAGAATTGAAACCTTTTTATGTCATCCATCTGTCATAAATCATCCACTTCAAACTTTGAGAAGCTTCAAATATTCCATATAAAGTCCAAGTTCATTATCACGCATAGGTGGCCGCTGGGCTGCAGCCCTAGCTTGCCTTTCCAGACTCACATGACCTCACGGAGGTCCTTCACGTCATCGTTCTCATGGGTCCTAGGGTCCCCTACGTGTCAGGCTCCTCTATCCTTCCATGACATTGCACATACTGTTTTTCTCCCCCAGTGTTTCTTTGAGCACGTTCTAGATGCTTCCAGTCCCTTTCTCCTGGCGCTTCCTTTGTCTCCAACTTCCTTAGTCTATGCATCAGGCTGAGTTCTTATTTTATCACCTTCTACTCTAACCTCCAAACCTTGTAGAGGGTCAAAAAAGTAATTGATTACTCCTATTTATCTATTGCAAAAGCTATGGAGAGAGAGAGAGAGAGAAAGAGAAAGAGAGAGATATCATGGAAGCTAAATGATATTTCTTTCTACGTTTTCTGTCGCTGGCTCTTTGCGGTTCCAAAATCTATGAATATTTGTCACCGCCTGCAGCAACAACTTGCACGGGTCTTATGGGTGGTGGAGTGGAAACTGAGGCACTTCTATCTTTCTCTTTAGTGTACTGCTTTCTTGCTTGTTTATAGAGAATAGAGAAAATGAGGTTTACTTGCTTTGAGAGGAGAGAGAGAGAGAGAGAGAGAGAGAGACTTTGCTTATCAGAGAGAGAGACTTTGCTTAAGAGAGACGTTGAGAGAAGGACAGGCTTTGCTTAGAGCTTCCGCGATCTGCCTTCTGCCACTGCCCTACTTGCTGCTGTCTTCTTTCTTCTGGCTTTTTTGCTAATGGCTGCTGTGGCTTGTCTTCTGCTACTGCTTTTCTTCTGCTAATGGCTGCTGTCCGTGTTTTTCCCTCTGGCTGCTTCTAATGGCTGTTGTGTCTCTGTCTCACTCTGCCTACGCTTATATCACCTCCAGGAGGCGTAGAGCAGGGCCACGCCTCTTACGCAAAGATCAGGCAAGACGCTCCAAGCAGGCAATTAGTGCTCGAGAACACATGCGCATACATTGTGTGCATGGACGAGAAAATCACCTGAGTGTGCTTATGTCAATTAACCTCCTCACTGCCGATGTGATCAGGCGCCATCCCGGCGCCGCCAACATGGCACAGCCCCCAACAGTCTTCAAATTCTAGAATAATGCCTTGTGGACTGATAAATATTCAGTGATAAGTAAATAAATGAAAAAGTAAGTAGACCAATTTTCTAAGATTTTCTCCTATACCCTAAAGAAGAAAAAAATGTAGAAATCTGAACTCTTACTTGAATCAAGGCCAGATGATCTCTTTCTACTAATGACATTGTGTTCCTATTGAAATTATATAAATATAAAACTAGTGAAGTCAACTCTGATAAATATATATATGTGTATATATCATTATATCATATGTGATGTAAAATATATGAAGATATGTACATATATAAACATTATAAAATACAAAGGATCTTGAAAGGTCAGGGTTCTAAATAGAGAAGAAATGTGTAGATTTATTTCAATTGAAGTTTGAAATGATTGGAGATACCATTTTTATCTGGCACTGTTTACAAGCACTCCTCCTCGCCTCTGAGGCCATCCCCTCTATCCATTCCTTCCCCTCTACCCACCCTCCCGTCTCCTATTTCTTCAACCTTGTTCTCCTGATTGTTAAATCATTGGTCAAATGCAGCATAGTCAAACTTCTTCCACCCTTGTTAAAGAAAAAGATAGACCAACTCTTCATTACCCACATCCCTGTGGCAACCATACGTCCTTTTCTACAGTTCTTCTCCCTTAAGTTTCTAGGGAGAGCTGTTGATTCTCTACATCTCCACTTCCTGTCTCTACATTCTCTCCTCAGGAGACTTTCCAGGGCCACACCACTGAAAACACTGTGATGACATCGACACTGAAATCTTTGCTGCTAAGTTCACATAAACCACATTTTACATGTTCACACCTTGTTTCACTTGGCCACTCTGTAGTACTGGACAATTATTGATTATTGCTGCCTTAACAAACATCACCTCATTCTTTGATTTCTATGACATCATCTTTCTTGGTTCTTCTGATTTTTTTTTTTTTTTTTTTTGTGGTTCTGGGTTCTGGGGATTGAACCCAGGGCTTTGTGCTTACAAGGCAAGCACTCTACCAACTGAGCTATATCTTCAGCCTAATGATTTTTTTTTTTCTTTTTGGTCATTCCTTCTCATTTCCTTCATGAGCTTCACTTCCTCTATCTGCTCCTGAATATCAGTGTTCCTTATATTTCCTCCTGGACACTCATTGTTTCACACTACACACTTTCCTTGGCCATATCCTTTACTGCTATTTTCCTTATATGCCAATTACATGCAAATCTCTACCTCTACTCCAGATATTTCCTGAATATTCAATTTTATATCCAGTATGCTCCAGTGTATGATCCACAGTTATCCTGGGTATGAAAATTAATCGGTGAAGTTACAGGAAGAACAAATTAGATAGTTCTAATTTTGTTTATATGCTTATCAGAAACATGAGAAAGATGATCTTCTTAATTAATGTTTCTTTATATACATTATCAGTAATTTCTCAATGACCTCTTTGTCCTCAAATTTCTGGGACACAGACAACTTAGTCTCTAGCTCTTCAACCACTATGTATGTGTAAAGGTACCAGGAAGTCAAAATCTGTTGGACATCTCTTACAGAAAGCTGGTCACACAGGCACATCCCAGCTATGTGCTAGCCTTGACTATTAACCCCTCTCCTCCTCTTCATCCCTGCCACCAGCAACACCAGGTGGTAGAAACTCTAGATCCATTCATTAATCTTAAATGAGATATCCCTCTAGAAAACTCAAAAGAGTTGAGTCCCATAGTTACAGGACAGCACATATTGTCTTTAGTTAATGGATTCTATAGTGTTGACTAAGATCACTGTGGTACTTCAGACTATGAGCAATCCAAACTAGCTGAGGTGAACTTACCCTATACATATGTCACAGTACATCCAAGTTGTTAATTTAATTAAAAACATAATCTTAACACACTAGAAAGTTTGCAATATTTTGTATGGGATAAAGAGCATATTGTTCTATTTTCTGTTGCTATAATTGAATACCTGAGACTGGAAATATATAAAGATTAAATCATGATTTGGAAACCTGGGAAATCCAAAAGAATGGAAATGTCATCTGGTGAGGGGCTTCTTGGTGCACCATAACATGGCAGAAGATACCACAGGCTGAGATGTAGCCAGTGAATTGGCTTGGGTTGCTCTTCTTCCAAGGAAGCCACTAATGATGGGGGTCCCATCCTCTTGACCTCATCTAATCCTAATTATGTCCCAAAGTTCCCATCTCCACATACCATTAATATAAGACTTAGGGGATTTAGTTTCAACATGTGTTTAGAAGGGGACAAACAGCCAGACCATAGCAGAGAATGATGACAAAAATATTTAGTCCCACTTAGTTTTTAGAGTTTATCTCATGACAAGTTTTGTTTTTATTCTGCAGAAAGCGTTTTGAATTTGAGTGCATAAGATTGTCAGTATTTTGCTATCTAAGTGGTATATTTGAAAAAATAATCACCATTATCTTTCTCTTCAAAATTAGAGTGATGTTTTAAAACACTGAGAAAATTACTGCTTTATGAAACAACTCCTGGTAAAGAGATAGACCTGTATAAAAACTGATATTTAGTAATGTCTCCACAACTACCATAATGTTAATATTGAAAACAGACATTACATGTGCTGTAGTTTGAAAGCATCCCCCAAAGTTCATGTGTTGGAAAGTTCATCTTTAATGCAATGGTGTTGAGAGGCAGTTGTACCATGAGGGCCCAGCCTCAGATGGATTAAAGCTGTTGTCACAGATGTGGTTAGTTATCACTAATTAATGCAGGACTGGGCTCCTTACAAAAAGGTAAGTTTGGTCCCCTTCCCCCAACCCTATTATTGGCCAGGAGCAAGCATAACTATGCCATCTTGCTTTCTGCTTTCCACCATGCAGTGTATCCATAAGAAATGACCCATCCAGATGCCAGCATCTTGACATTTGAATTCTCAGTCTCCAGGACTGCAGGAAATATGCATTTATTTTCTTTACAAATTACCCAGTCTCTTGCATTCTGTTATAAATGCTCTCAAACTTATATTCTTAAAAAATACCTGGAATCTTTTCTTATTGCTTTTAAATTTTCCCAAATAGTTTATTTTTTTTTATGTCATTTGTTACATGCAAATCCTCCTGATTCATTTGGCAGAGAAACCAATTAAGATTCTCTAGGATGTTGACAAATTGCAGGATAATTATAATAAAATCTTTGCATAATTTCTTGAAAATATTAAACATTTCATATATTCTGAAAGAGTAAGTACAGCCAATGAGGAACTTCATTTTAAATATTTTTAATAAGGAAGTATTTTAAGCATTGAAATAAAATTTAAAATTTAAAACGAGATATAGATATTTGAATCACTCTACCACACAATATTAAACCAAGATTTCAAAATTAAACACATTCTAACTGAAAATGTATATTAATATTTTGAGGAAACCATAAAATTCTGAACTAGTAATTAATAAACAAGATATAATAATTAAAATATACAATTTATTTAATTAGATAATAACCTGGTATAATATTTGTTTTTGCATAAGCTTTATAATGTGAATAAATTATCAATAATGAAATATGTACATAACCTATGAATATGCATGCAATTTGAGATGCAAACAGACTACTAGTGCAGGATGCTTCAGTTTATTGTGCTTTACAAAAATGTTTTTTTTTTTTTAACAAATTGTTTCAATCTTGAGTCAAATAAGTCTATGATTGCCATTTTTTAGAACAGCTCAGATGGTTATTAGCATTTTTTAGCAATAAGGTATTTTGAAATTAATGTATGTGCCTTACTTTTTGAGACTTAATGCTGTTGCACATTAATAAACTATTGAATTTTTAGCAATAAAGCATATTTAAATTAATATATAGACATATATATGTATATACATTACTTTTTGAGACTTAATGCCATTGCACACTTAATAGACTATCATACAGTATAAACAACTTTTTTATGTGCATTGGGAAGAAAAAAAGCAATTCCTGTTACTTGCTTTATTGCAGTGGTCTGGAACCTGGTACCCCAGGCCAGGAATGTGTCATCAAGTGCTGCCTCAGCCTCTTTAGCACCATATGGTGTTTTCTGCTTCTCCTTGCTATCTCACCACAGATCATTTTCACATGAATTGCCCAGTGCCCTCCCCTGGCCTCTGATTTTCCAACCTCTTCCCTCTCCTCTAACCCTTTCTTCAGACCCCAGCTAGAGTGGGGCTTCTAAAGTATGAAAATGATTGGTCACTCTCCTCTATGGTGGTTCCCTTTGCCATCTGGATGTTCCAACTCCTTGGTGCGACCTCCAGGCTCCTGCAGACCTGCCCCCCACTTGCTCAGTCCCAGCCCTGCCCGCCCTGCTCAACTTGCACCCTGCTGCAGCTACACTGAACGCCTTACAGATTTCCTAACATGGTCTGGCCCCTCTCACAATGGCCTCCACACAGGTCAGTTTCCTCTGCAGGGGAACGAACTTGTAAACCCTCGACATTGTTCAGAAGCCATTTAAACACCACTTCCTTAAGGAAGCCTTTTCTGACCCTCCATTCCCCAAGCACCTATTGTCAAGACGGCTCCCAGGACCCACCATGCCATGTTTGCTTTGCATTTTCCTGGATAAATAATCAGAGGTAAAATCATTGAGACCAGGCAACCCCAGGTAGAAAAGTTTGCTCACAGCAGGCAGGATATTAATGATATTTTGAGGATGAGGCACCATTTTTGAACTGCCTACATCTCTGCTTCTTTTCACCCTGAGAAAAACCAACCACTGTACTTTTTTTTTTTTATTGTAAACAAATGGGATACATGTTGTTTCTCTGCTTGTACATGGCGTAAAGGCATACCATTTGTGTAATCATAAATTTACATAGAGTAATGTTGTTTGATTCATTCTGTTATTTTTCCCTTCCCCCCACCCCTCCCACCCCTCTTTTCCCTCTATACAGTGCTTCCTTCCTCCATACTTGCCCCCCTCCCTAACCCTAACTCTAACCCTAACACTAACACTTCCCTCCCCCCATTATGTGTCATCATCCACTTATTAGCGATATCATTCGTCCTTTGGCTATTTGAGATTGGCTTCTGTCACTTAGCATAATATTCTCCAATTTCATCCATTTGCCTGCAAATGCCATAATTTTATCATTCTTTATGGCTGAGTAATATTCCATTGTATATATATACCACAGTTTCTTTATCCACTCATCAATTGAAGGGCATCTAGGATGGTTCCACAGTCTGGCTATTGTGAATTGAGCAGCTATGAACATTGATGTGGCTGTATCTCTGTAGTATGCTGATTTTAAGTCCTTTGGGTATAGGCCAAGGAGTGGGATAGCTGGGTCAAATGGAGGGTCCATTCCAATTTTTCTAAGGAATCTCCACACTGCTTTCCAGAGTGGCTGCACTAATTTGCAGCCCCACCAGCAATGTATGAGTGTACCTTTCTCCCCACATCCTCGCCAACACCTGTTGTTGCTCGTATTCTTGATAATCGCCATTCTAATTGGGGTGAGATGGAATCTTAGGGTGGTTTTGATTTGCATTTCTCTTATTACTAGAGATGTTGAACATTTTTCCATATGTTTGTTGATTTCTTGTAGATCTTCTGTGAAGTGTCTATTCATTTCCTTGGCCCATTTGTCAATTGGATTATTTGAATTCTTGGAGTAGAGCTTTTTGAATTCTTTATAGATTCTGGAGATTAGTACTCTATCTGAAGTATGATTGGCAAAGATATTCTCCCACTCTGTAGGCTCCTTCTTCGCATTGCTGATATTTTCCTTTGCTGAGAGAAAGCTTTTTAGTTTGAATCTATCCCAGTGGTTGATTCTAGCTTTTATTTCTTGTGCTATGGGAGTCCTTTTAAGGAAGTCTGATCCTAGACCAACAAGGTGAAGAGTTGGACCTACTTTTTCTTCTATAATCTGCAGGGTCTCTGGTCTGATTCCGAGGTCCTTAATCCATTTTGAGTTTAGTTTCGTGCATGGTGAGAGATATGGGGTAGTTTCATTCTGTTGCATATGGATTTCCAATTCTCCCAGCACCATTTGTTGAATAGGCTATCTTTTCTCCATTGCATATTTTTTGGCACCTTTGTCTAGTATGAGAAAATTGTATTTATTTGGGTTTGTGTCCATGTCCTCTATTCTGTACCATTGATCTACTGTTCTATTTTGGTACCAATACCATGCCGTTTTTGTTACTATTGCTTTGTAGTAGAGTTGAAGATCTGGTATTGCAATACCCCATGTTTCACTCTTCCTGCTAAGAATTGCTTTAGTTATTCTGGGTTTCTTATTCTTCCAGATGAATTTCATAATTGCTTGCTCTATTTCTGTAATGTACGTCATTGGGATTTTAATTGGAATTGCATTGAATTTGTATAGCACTTTAGGTAGTATGGCCATTTTGACAATATTAATTCTTCCTATCCAAGAACATGGAAGATCTTTCCATCTTCTAAGGTGTTCTTTAATTTCTTTCTTTAGTGTTGTATAGTTCTCATTGTAGAGGTCTTTCACCTCTTTTGTGAGATTGATTCCAAAGTATTATATTTTTTTCGATGCTATTGTGAATGGGGTAGTTTTCCTAATTTCTCTTTCTGAAGATTCATCACTTATGTATAAAAATGCATTGGATTTATGAGCATTGATCTTGTAACCTGCTACTTTACTAAATTCACTTATGAGTTCTAAGAGTTTTCTGGTGGAATTTTCAGGTTCCTCTAAATATATAATCATGTCATCAGCGAACAGGGATAGTTTGAGTTCTTCTTTTCCAATTCGTATCCCTTTAATTTCTTTGGTTTGTCTAATTGCTCTGGCTAGAGTCTCAAGAACGATGTTAAAAAGAAGTGGTGAAACAGGGCATCCCTGCCTTGTTCCAGTTTTTAGGGGGAATGCTTTCAGTTTTTCACCATTTAGAATGATATTAGCCATGGGCTTAGTATAAATGGCCTTTACAATGTTAAGGAATGTTCCCACTATCCCAATTTTTTCTAGTGTTTTGAGCATGAAGGGGTGCTGTATTTTATCAAATGCTTTTTCTGCATCTGTTGAAATAATCATGTGATTTTTGACTTTAAGTCTATTGATATGGTGAATTACAATTATTGATTTCCTGATGTTGAACCAACCTTGCATCCCTGGGATGAAACCCACTTGATCATGGTGCACTATCTTTTTAATATATTTTTGTATGCGATTTGCTAAAATTTTGTTGAGAATTTTTGCGTCGATGTTCATTAAGGATATTGGTCTGAAATTTTCTTTCCTCGATGAGTCTCTGTCTGGTTTAGGTATCAGGGTGATATTGGCTTCATAGAATGAGTTTGGGAGGGTTCCCTCCTCTTCTATTTTATGGAATACTTTGACAAGTATTGGAATGAGCTCTTCTTTAAAGGTTTTGTAGAACTCAGCTGAGAACCCATCTGGTCCTGGACTTTTCTTTGTTGGTAGGCTTTTGATGACTTCTTCAATTTCAGTACTTGAAATTGGTCTATTTAAATTGTGTATGTCCTCCTCGTTCAGTTTAGGCAATTCATATGTCTCTAGAAACCTGTTGATGTCCTCGAAATTTTCTATTTTGTTGGAGTATAGATTTTCAAAATAGCTTCTAATTATGTTTTGGATTTTACTGGTGTCTGTTGTGATATTTCCTTGTACATTCTGAATTTTAGTGATTTGGGTTTTCTCTCATCTTCTCTTTGTTAGTGTGGCTAAAGGTTTATCAATTTTGTTTATTTTTTCGAAGAACCAACTATTTATTTTGTCAATTTTTTGTATTGTTTCTTTTGTTTCAATTTCATTGATTTCAGCTCTGAGTTTAACTATTTCCTGTCTTCTACTACTTTTGGTGTTGGTCTGTTCTTCCTTTTCTAGGGCTTTGAGCTGCAGTGTTAGGTCGTTTATTTGTTGAGTTTTACTTCTTTTATTAAATGCGCTCCATGAAATAAATTTCCCTCTAAGAATTGCTTTCAGTGTCCCAGAGATTTTGATATGATATTTCTTTGTTCTCATTTACCTCTAAGAATTTTTAAATTTCCTTCCTAATATCTTCTGTTATCCATTCATCATATAATAGCATATTGTTTAATCTCCAGATGTTGGAATAGTTTCTGTGTTTTATTCTTTCATTTATTTCTAACTTCAATCCATTATGATCTGATAGAATACATGGTAGTGTCTCTATCTTCTTGTATTTGCTAACATTAGCTTTATGGCATAATATATGGTCTATTTTAGAGAAGGATCCATGTGCTGCTGAGAAGAAAGTGTATTCGCTCTTGGTTGGATGGTATATTCTATAAATGTTCATTAAGTCTAAATTATTGATTGTGTTATTGAGATCTATGGTTTCTTTGTTCAATTTTTGTCTGGAAGATCTGTCCAGTGGTGAGAGACGCGTGTTAAAATCACCTAGTATTATTGTGTTATGGTCTATTTGGTTTCTGAAATTGAGAAGGATTTGTTTGACATACATGGATGAGCCACTGTTTGGGGCATAGATGTTTATGATTGTTACATCTTGCTGATTTATGCTTCCCTTAAGCAGTATGAAATGACCTTCTTTATCCCTTCTGACTAACTTTGGCTTGAAGTCCACATTATCTGAAATGAGGATGGATACTCCAGCTTTTTTGCTGAGTCCATGTGCATGGTATGTTTTTCCCCATCCTTTCACCTTTAGTCTATGGGTATCTTTTTCTATGAGGTGAGTCTCTTGTAGGCAACATATTGTTGGATCTTTCTTTTTAATCCAATCTGCCAGTCTATGTCTTTTGATTGATGAATTCAGGCCATTAATGTTCAGGGTTTTTATTGAGATATGATTTGGTTTCCCAGTCATTTGGTTCATTTTTAAAATTTTATTTATTTATTTGTTTGACACAACTTGGTTCCTCCTTTATTTGACAATTCCTTTAGGATAATTCCTCCCTTTGCTGATTTGCTTCTTTGTTTTTCATCTCTTCCTCATGGAATATTTTGCTGAGAATGTTCTGTAATGCTGGCTTTCTTTTTGTAAATTCTTTAAGCTTTTGTTTATCATGGAAGGATTTTATTTCATCGTCAAATTTGAAGGTAAGTTTTGCTGGGTATAAGATTCTTGGTTGGCATCCATTTTCTTTCAGGGCTTGAAAAATGTTGTTCCAGGACCTTCTAGCTTTTAGGGTCTGGATTGAAAAATCTGCTGATATCCATATTGGTTTCCCTCTGAATGTAATTTGGTTCTTTTCTCTCGTGGCCTTTAAAATTCTGTGTTTATTTTGTATGTTAGGTATTTTCATTATAATGTGCCTTGGCGTGGGTCTGTTGTAATTTTGTGTATTTGGAGTCCTATAAGCCTCTTGAACTTGATTTTCCATTTCATTCTTCAGATTTGGGAAATTTTCTGATATTATTTCATTGAATAGATTGTTCATTCCTTTGGTTTGTTTCTCTAAGCCTTCCTCAATCCCAATAATTCTTAAATTTGGCTTTTTCATGATATCCCATTGTTCTTGTAGATTCTGTTCATGATTTCTTACCATCTTCTCTGTTTGTTCAACTTTGTTGTCAAGGTTAAATATTTTGTCTTCAATGTCTGAGGTTCTGTCTTCCAGGTGTTCTATCCTACTGGATATGCTTTCTAAGGAGTTCTTAATTTGGTTTATTGTTTCCTTCATGTCAAGGATTTCTGTTTGTTTTTTTTTCATTATCTCTAACTCTTTATTGAAATGATCTTTTGCTTCCTGTATTTGCTCTTTTAACTGTCGATTGGTGCAATCATTCAATGCCTGCATTTGCTCTTTCATCTCATCATTCAGTGCGTGCATTTGCTCTTTCATCTCATTGTTTGCTTCCCTGATCATTTTAATTATCAGGGAATTATCATTTTAAGGAGTTCATTCTGATCTCCTTTTCTGTCATTTCTTCTGCCATGCTGTCATTGGGTTTTATTGATGTAACATCTAGATTTGTTTGCAGCATTTTCTTTCCTTGTTTTCTCATATTGTTCAGGTATCAGTGTACCGCTGAGATATTGTAGGTTTCCTCTATTGACTTACAATGTCCCTGAAGATTTCTATATATATCCCCCCTTAGCCTTCAGTAGGCTGAAGTCTTGGAGGAAGTTGATAATGCGGTGCTCCACAAGGAAGCTGCCTCTCTAGGAGTGGTGGCCTTCAGGTGGGGTATATTCCCTGCTAGTGGGCAGAGGTGCCTCCACTTGTTGACCAATGGTTGTCTAAAGGGGACCTAGGCTGCGGGCTGAGGCAAGGCCTGTTTGGGCCTGTGTCTCTGGTTTTACCGTCCTTGTGGGGAAACCTCACCCAGCAGGGAAGACTCACCCGGTGGGGAGGTCTCGCTGGTCAGTTCCCTCCTAGAGGTTCTCCTCAATTTACAGCTACCGCCTGGGCTGGGCTGCCTTCCTCTGCAAAGTTCCCAGGGGCCCGGCCCTACCTCCTGGGTGTGGGAGCCTCACCCTTCGCAGATGAATCTCCTTAGGCTGCCCCTCCTCAGAGAATCTGCCTGCAGTCCTGGAACCTTCGCTGCGCCCCTAAGCGTGTCTCTGTGGGGCTCTTCCACCAAGAAGCCTCCTAGATCCTGGGACCTTGCTGTGCACCTAATCGCCTGGCTATGCGGCCCCCTCCTCTGAGCAGCCACCTGGGGCTCCATACAATTGCTCTGAGTCCCAGAGACCCGCCACACACCTCTTTCTCCAGACAGCAGCCCCGTATTCCGGTGCGGTCACTAGGAGTCCAAGAAACTCACTGCGTGCCTCCTCCCACCTACCGCCTGTAGCCCTGGGCAATCAATCACTCTGAGTCGAAATGACCCTCCCCGTTCCTCCTCCTCCTCCTGGTAACCCCCCGGGTGTTCAGGAGCGGTCGCTCTGAGTGGCTCTGAATCTATGTGACCCGCTGCACGCGTCCTCTAGGCAACCGCCCAGAGCTCTGGTGCGGGCACTTGAGACCAAGCGACCCACTGCGCTTCTCCTCCAGGCAGCCCCCCTGTGTTCAGGAGCGGTCGTTTTAAGTCCAAACAACTCACCACTCGCCTTCTCCTCTGAGCAGCCGCCTGGAGCTCTAATGCAGTCACTGCGAGTCCAAACGACCCGCCGCACTCCTCCTCCTCCTCCGCCTCGTCCTCAGGGCAGACCCCGGTGTTCAGAAGCAGTCGCTCTGAGTCCAAACAGCTCACCGCGCGGCTTCTCCTCTGGCAACCGCCTGCAGCTCCGGTATAGCCACTCGGAATCCAAGTGGCCATGCTCCTCCTCCTCCTCCTCAGGGCAGGCCCCGGTGCTCTGAGTCCACACAGCTCTCCTCGTCCCTCCCGCCCCCCCGCAGCCACCGGAGCCCCAGTGGTTGCTCCAAGTCCCAGCACTGCGCCGAGCGGCCTTCTCTATGATGCTCCCAGTTGTCCGAGCTCACTGCTCCAGCGGGGGGAGGGGCGCCTCGCCAGCAGCTCCACTTCACAAAGTTCCCTGCGTTCTGGGACTACCGTCCCATCCAGGACGCCTCCCCAATGGGAGAGACTCACCTGGCTGCTTTGAGTTGGTCCCAAGTCTCTCAATATCTCCTCTTTTGAATCCTGAGTCCTGGAGCAACATGAAATGCAGCCACCCTCTAGGCCGCCATCTTGAAACCTCCACCACTATACTTTTGAGCCATTGTTATTTGAATTTCATGTTATTTGCAAGTAAATGAAATTATTGCAGATATATAATTAAGTATATACATACATAGAAAAATATGTATAAAGACAAAATATTAATTTTTAAAAATTGAATTTGCTATGATGAACATGATTCTATGTAAGTATATTAGTTAGGGTGGACTAGACTATGTTGTGGTAACAAAGAAAAGGCCAGATCTCAACCATGCAGCACATGGAATGCTTCTGTCCTTCACATAAAGGCCAGGATAGGCTAAGTAGCGCTGTCATCCAGCCAATGACTCAAAGACCCAGCCTCCTTCTGCCCTGTGATTACTAAGGAGTGGAGTAGAGGAAGAATACCAAAAATAAATACCCTCAGCATGGGACTAGGGTTGTGGCTCAGTGGGAGAGCACTTGCCTAGCATGTGTGAGGCACTGGGTTTGATTCTCAGTACCACATAAAAACGTATGAATAAAATAAAGGTCTATCAACATATAAAAATATATTTGAAAAATACCCTCAGAATAGGAACTAAACATGTCATTTCTAGTCACAGCCATTGGCCAAACTAGATCATAAGACCAGTGAGTGACATGGTGATACCGTACACTTCCCAGTGACATTGCACACTTCCCAGAGTGACCCAGAAGGATGTGAAAGCAGCAAATGCAGGAACACTGGTTATCTTTACCAAAATAAAAAAATAAAATAAAAAAAGCAAAGTTTTAATGTAGCCTTGGGTAAGGTGCTGCGCTGGACTTCTTAGTGTTTTCCTTTCCTGACTGGAATGACAGGAGACAGAAGGGGAGGGAAAGAAGAGGTTTATGCTTGTTTCATGTGTGTTAAAATTCTAAATTTGGGTAAAAGTTATGTTTTGCTTTAATTTTCAAGTAACTCTTTCACATTAAAATTCTTGTGACTTAGACTTTTTTTTTTTTTTTTTTAATCTGTTCTGGGCCTCAGTTTCTACATCTGGAAGATAAAGAAGCCTCCTCCAGTTGACAGTGTAATTTCAGAAATAGTAGCTTGTGCATTCCAAAATGCATCCTGCATTAGGTTGTTATTAATCCATAGCTACCAGATGTGTGGCCACCCAATGCTTACAGAACTATGGTTTATGACTAACAAGGATATCACTGAGCTCAAGGAACAATGGAACCTAATTGCCCCTTAGGAGTGCTCAGAGGGGATCACCTCTGGCTATTTTAATCGAATGTGAAATTTTAGAAACCGTTGGCAACAAAATGAACCTGTGCTTAGCAATTCCTTCCTATAGGAGTTTATAATCTACTTCAGGGAGATGAGACATGAGCAGTTGAAACAATTGAAGAAAAACAATTTGAATAAACCAGTGTTGCATACCAATAAAATTAAAGGCTAAATTGTGCAGTTCAGTTACATAATTTGAGAATTAGGGAGAAAAGATACAAAACAGTAAGCCAACATGAAGTCAGAAATAAAATACAATCGCTATTATAACAAGGTTCATTATTTCCGAAGTTTTAATGTATCCTGATCTACGTGTGACTAATCTTAAAACCTAGGAATTGAAAATAACAGAAACTGGATTCGTGGACTTTGACACTTTCTCAATACTGGCATTGCAAAATTTTCCAGTGAACTTAAATGTATATTTGGTGGTATCTCTCTCACTGAATCCCAGCTGAGAAAAGTTGCAACAGTGAAGTGCGTTTTGAAACACACTAAAAGAAGCAAAAACCATATCGTGTTTTTAAACAACAGCATGGTAGTTATATCATATTAAAGCAAGACTATTTTACATACAAGTAAAGATAAAAGAATTTGGAAATAGTGTATGAGACACTATGTATTGTTTTTATCATTTTTCCACCATAGAGTTTTTACCATTATCCCTGTGAAGACAGTATCTTTCCTATAACATCGCTAAGAATTTATTCAAAATATTCTTCTTCTACATAATATTACACTCACAACAAATGAAGTATTTCCTGAGTCACAATGAAAAAAAAAAAAAATGGTATCTTATTGAGCTACCCGCTGCTGGACCCACAGCTACTTCCCTCACCTGCAGCTCACTTCCTTAGCAGAAGGTCTGGCAGCCTCTGCAGCTGCTATCACAGCTGAGTCCCTCTGAGGAGTCAGGCTCCTCCCCCAGCCTAAGGACTCCTTTTCTGCTCACTGTGGGTTTGGAGTCCTTTCACCTGTCACTGCTCTTGAGGGCTGCAGATGTTGCCAAGTGATGGTGCTTAATCCTGACCATTACCATCATCATCTCTGCCCTGGGACAAGGTTGGCAGTACTTTTCTCAGACTAATTTCCTTGGTTGGGGAAATCTATTCTAAATAAATTCTGGACTGAGGAATATAAAAGCAAAGGCCTTTGTTTGAAGGAAGCATGTTAGGTTGCCAGGAGCCACCAAACAGTCTTCCTTCTTCTTCTCCCCGCTACTCTATTTTGGACTATTTTGTCTGGCCTCATTTCCTCACTCTGGTTGGCAGTTCCCTCTCCTCAGACTATCTTTCAAGATGAAAGTGTAATCTGATTCTTTGGTAGTTCCATTTTGGGATTTTGACTCAAATCTTGCATTCACTTCTAATGAGAGTTAAGGTTTTGATACACAAGGTTTGATTTTTTTTTTTTCTTTCTTTTTAACTACTGAGTTGTTACAGATTAAGATGCAATTGGAAAATGATTCAGGAAAGAAAAAATCTTGATTACAGTATAAAGATACATATGAAAATAATATCAAATTTGGCAGAAAAGACAATCTGGGAACCTTGGTGGCACAGTAGAGATGGTGGGAGGATGAGTGTTAGAGATGAGGTATTTGTACTCAGTTTGGAGACTGATTTTGGAGATTCAGTTCCTGCTACTTAACAGCCGATGGGTGACAGCACCTCCAGACTCATGTTGGAATCCAAGATTTTCTAACTCTAAAGCCAAGGAAGCTCCTGGATTGGAATTTGGGGGCTGTGAGAAAAAGAGCAGTTAGCTGAGTAGAACTCTCATGATGGGTTAGTGACATCTGCTGTAAGTGAGACCATGGGTTCAGGATGCAGTGCCAGAGGTTTATGACATGCTTTCTGGTTGTACCTCAAGGTTGCGCAGAAGTCCTTTCCACTCTGAAATGAGACCCTACAAACTGTAAACGACTGAGCTGAAGACCTTGTGGGTAGGTGTGAATCTCCCGGCTTCATGCATCTTCTAAAATGGTCATTTTATTACTGAGGTGTACGCTGATGGGCAACAGGAAGAACAACGCCGAGCCCCGGGACAGAAACGCAGAGCTCTGAATATTCTCCAGGTGAGGATTAGTCCTCCGAATGATGAGTAAGGTCAGGAAAGCTTCAGAGCCTCAGCGGCGGGATGTGGTCAGCAAAGCGATTTCCCGGCGCTCCTTCTCCACTGCCACCACAGAAGTGCGTACTGCCACCTGGTGGGCGTCTTGAGAAGTTGCATTATAAAATTCAAGTAGAACAGACAATAAACCATGCCATGGGCCATTTTTCATAAATATGTGTAAATGAAAAAAAAAATGAGATAAAGGCTTCAGGGAGAATATATTAAAATTAAGAGACTATTTTGATTTCAGTGAATAAATAACATAATAACAAAGGAAGAATATTCTTAAGAATTTTAGCATTTTAGGAATTAGGAATATCTTACAAAATAGAGCCCATGAACTTCTGTGAAATTCTTGTTAGAAAATTCGCTTTCAGTTGTCATACAAGTTGGGGCATCTTATATCTTTTAAAATTCTGTATCTGTCATCATGTTTTGTCTCAAAAGGAAACAACCAAAGAAAATAGGAGGGCAGAAGTAAATTCATGTGCCAAATCTGTGTTGCTCCCTCCTTAGACCCTATTGGTCCTTTGCATACCAATTTCAAACAAGCTACCACAGTCTCCATTTCAAGATGGAAAACTAAAGTTGACATCGTACAGAATGTCTTCCAGGTCAGATTGAGGGAAATACACCCCTGGGGTTTAAACCCATATTTTTTTGTCGGTGAGCGGGACCGGGGATTGAACTCAGGGGCACTCGACCACTGAGCCACATCCCCAGCCCTATTTTGTATTTTATTTAGAGACAGGTCTCACTAAGTTGCTGAGCTCCTCGCTTTTGCTGAGGCTGGCTTTGAACTCAAGATCCTCCTGCCTCAGTCTCTGGAGTCACTGGGATTACAGGCGTGCGCCACCGCATCCACATCTTTTGACATCACAGTTTGTGCCCCTTATTTTTGAGAAGAAGAAGAAATATCCTTGTAGGAACACTTTGCTACTTATGGCTACTTAGTAAAGGAAAGGCAGGGTAGTACCCCCATGTTTCTGAAAAGTGGCCGATTAGGAAAAGAATACAATACTCGGGATAAAAGTGAGATGCCATGTTTAAGTCAGAAGGAAAATCAGATAAAGTGAAAGTTAACCTTCATTTGCAATACAGTTGAGGAGTATTTGGAAAAGAACCCAAGGGCAATCAAAGAAAGCTCATGGTAAGAATATTGAGAAAAAATGGATTGTACAATATTTACATTTTTTGTAAATAAGCTTTTTATGACTTTTTGTGCTGCTTTTTGTAAAACAAATATGACAAAATAAAGATCAGAAATAATTTCACCATCCAAAGATAAAAGTTCAATATCTTTTCAATGCATACAGCATAATAATATTCTTTAATTATCCTTTAATTTTAATATCCCTTCATAAAGTCATCTACTCTCTCTAGGTCATTTATGCTGCTTTTGATTTTCATTCTCATAACCAATCCTGCCAAACATCAATAATTGTTTCTTTAGAACTAATATATTTTAATTTTATAAGAAATACCTGGCTATTTTCAGTGTCAGTATCCAAATATTGCAGATACAACTTATTTTTCATTTGACCTATAACTGAATCCTGTTACTGTTACAGGTAAAAATGACTGTTATTTGATATGTCCGCATTTGGAGGCATATATATCTATATCTATATCTTTATCTGTATATCTCTATTTCTATCTCTATCTCATCACAAATACTTACATTTTATATTATATTAATTTTTTAAAATGCCTGTCACATGGGAGACCCTTAATGAATACTGAGTGAATAAATGTGTGAATAAATAAATTTGAATATTTCTAAAGAAATACTGTAAGGTTTAGGGATGTTTGGGTTTGTTTGTTCATATTGTTTATAATACTCTATCACCTGCCTTTTTTTTTTTTTCATTCAAAGATACAACTTGACGGTATTCCCATGGCTGCACTTATAGATCTTTCTGCAATATTTAATACACATCAGTATAATATTCAATAGCATGTGGATAGCATGGAATATTGAACTGTTCCTTGTTGTACATTTAAGTGGTTCCTGTATTTTACTTTCATAAACAATGCTGAAATAAGCATTTTATACATGCTTCTTAAGCATACAGTTAAGTGTGACTTTCAGGTAAAAAGCAAGAGATACGAGTGCTCTTTCAATGTATCCTCACAACAGTGTGTGAGAATTCCTTTTCTGCAATTGAGATGTTACTGCATGCCTTAATTTTTACAGATTTGATTGCTGAAAAACAGTATTTTATGTTGCCTTAATTACAATTTCTATGATTTCTAGTAAGGTTGGGTGCACATAGATATTTTTCTTTGATATTTTATTTCTGTAAAGGTTTTACTTGTGTACTTTATTTGGTTGTTGGTTATTATTGGTTTTAAAGAGGTCTATTATATACTGAATATTTGCTTTTTGTTAGATAAGTACTTATAAACATTTTTCTTTTAGTCTTTCACATGTCCTGTAAAAATATAATATTAAGTTATATTTTATTACAAAAAGGGAGAATGTTTTCCCTGCCCTTAAATTTTTTTTTTTTTTTCAGTGCTTGTGATTGACCCCAGGGCCTTGTGCTTGCAAGGCAAGCACTCTACCAACTGAGCTATATCCCCAGCCCACCTACCCTTAAATTTTTAATGTTTAAAATGATCACTTGTCAAGTGTGATGGCGCACGCCTGTAATCCCAGCAGCTCAGGTGGCTGAGGCAGGAGGATCACAAGTCCAAAGTTAGCCTCAGCAAATTAGCAAGCCCCTAAGCAACTTAATGAGACTCTTCTCAAAATAAAAAATAGAAAGGGCTGGGGATGTGGCTCAGTGGATAAGTGCCCCTGGGTTCAATCCCTGGTATAAAAAAGAAAATGACCTCTCATACCATAATTACATAAATATAAACTTTTAAATTTTTTCAATAATTTGATACTTTTGATTAATTTTGAGATAGAATTTTAATCTATCTGTAATTTATTTTTGAGATGTGTGATAAGGGATCTGTGTTTGTGGTTGTGTATGAATAGATTTTCATTTATTTCTTGTGTAGAAAATTGACCTCTAATCTCAGGCATTTGCACTTCAAAATAAATTTTTAAAATCACATTTTTAGTTTCTTGATAATATTTTTATGACCCTAATGTGTTTAATGGTATGAATTTATAGAGAAAAGACAATTACTAAGTCTTCATACCTACTATGAGCATGGGAGATTTTCTTTTTATTCAGGATTTTGATGGTGTCTGCTGATTAAATTTTATTCTTTTATCCATGAAGATTCAAACTTTTTTGTTATTTTATTCTTAGATGCCTTCCAGCTTGCCAATCTTTCATGTTATTGTGTATTCTAAAAGTATATAAGGATACATCCTTGGTTCTAAGGAGAAGAAAAAAATTGATTTTTGTGTGATGCTTTTGTATCGAATCATAATACCAAGATTTTACTTTAGCTCTAATAGACATATAAATGACAATTAAACAAGAAGAATATTTTTATTGGGAGATAGTAACTACATAGTCTTTTCTAGTATGATAGTTCTTATTTCTTTTTATTGTCATATTGCATTACTTAGGACTACCAACACAATGTTAAATCACAGGATTGTAAAGAACATTCTTTTTTCAATTGTTATAATAATTTTTTTTTCTTCTGGTAACCTGAAAAGTTGTAGGGGACACTCATTACTTCTTCCACCACCTTCAATAATTGAACTTAAAGTTCATTTTCATCTGAATAGCAGCAGAAAACTGGCGGCTGTAGTATTCACCCCCACTAACATAGAAGTCTAAATATTCTCCCCTTCAATCTGAGCTGCCCTTTTCAACTTACTTGTTCAAAAGAATGCCACAAACATTCATCCTGGGACTTCAAAGCCCGGATCCAAAGAAGCCTCATAGCATCAGTCTGAAACTCTTGAAAGACTGAGTTTGTGGGTGGGTGTGCGTGCGTGTGTTTAAATGCACATTCTTTAAAAGTGTATATTCATTTTAGTTTTCTTAAAAAAATTGTAGTGATGGCACTTAACAATCTATCACTGAACACACTTTCCAGAGTAAACATACTTTTAAGAGTACAGCACAGTGTAAATGACTAAAGGCACAGTTTTATAGAGCAGATTTCTAGAATTTGCTTAACTGAATGTTTCTCCTGTTGCATAGCAACTCATTTATTCCCCCCTCCTCTCCACCTCTAAAACCCACCCTTCTACTCTTCCCTTCCATAAGTTTACTGTTTGAGATCCCTCAGTTGAGAGGAATCATGTTGCATTTGTACTTCTGTGATTGCACTTTTGATTTAGCATAATGTCCTCCAGGTTCACCCATGTTGTCACATATGGCAGAATTTGCTCCTTGTAAGACTGTATAGTACTTCACTCTATGGCTTACCATATTTTCTCTAGATTTTCATCCACCTGTGGACCTGTGGAGGTTGTTTCCACATCTTAGCTAATACAGATAATGCTGCAAAGAACACAAGAACTCAAATAACTCTTCAGGATGATGATTTCACTTCTTTAGGCTAAATACTAAAAAATGGAATTGCTGGATCACATGGGAGTTTAAGTTTTTTGAGATGTTGAACATTTTTTCATATATTTGTTGACTATTTGTGTTTCTTCTTCTGTGACGTGCCTGTTCAGTTCCTTTTCCCATTAATTGATTGGGTTATTTGTTTTTTGGTGTTAAGTTTTTTGAGTTCTGGAGATCATTACTCTATCTTTTGGTAAAGATGCTTGTGGCAAAGATTTTTATCCATTTCTGTAGGCTCTCTCTTCATGTTCTTGATTGTTTCCTTTGCTGTGAATAAGATTTTTAGTTTGATATCATCCCATTTCTTTGATTCTTGATTGTACTTCTTGCACTTTAGGACTCGTGTTGAGGAAGTCGGTTCCTAAGCCAACATGATAGAGAGATGGGCCTACATTTTTTCCTAGCAGGTGAAATGTCTCTGGTCTAATGCCTAGGTCCTTGATCCACTTTGAGTTGAGTTTTGTGCAGGGTGAGAGAGAGGAGTTCAATTTCATTTTGCTACATATGGATTTCCAGTTTTCCCAGCATCATTTGTTGAAGAGGTTATCTTTTCTCCAGTGTAAGTTTATGGTGCCTTTATCTAGTATGAGATAATTGTGTTTATGTGCGTATGTCTCAGTGTCTTCTATTCTGTTCCATTGGTCTTCATGTCTGTCGGTTTTTGTGCTGATACCATGTCAATTTTGTTTCTATATCTCTGTAGTATAATTTAAAGTCTGGCATTGTGTTGCCTCTTGCTTCACTTTTCTCACTGAGGATTACTTTGGGTATTCTGGATCTCTTATTTTTCCAAATGAATTTCATGACTGCTTTTTCTATTTCTATGAATAATTTCATTGGAATTTTAATAGGAACTGTATTAAATCTGTATAGCAAAAACTCCCTAGTATTTCTCATAATAACTATATCATATTACATTTCTACCAATAGTGCACAAAACCCCCAGGATCTTCACATCCTTGGCAATACTTCTTCTTATCATTATTTGCTTAATTTTTGATAACAATCATCCTAATAGGTGTGAGGTGGTACCTTGCTGTGGTTTTGATTTGCTTCTTCCTGATAATCAGTTTTATTGAGCATCTTTCCATTTATATTTTGACCACGCATTTGTCTTCTTTGGAGAAAAGTCCATTCCTTTGCTCATTTAAAAAAATCTGGCTTTTGTTGTTGTTGCTTTTTGTGTAGGATTTCTTAATACATTTTAGAGATTGATCTCTTATCAGATATATGGTTGGCAAATATATTCTCCCATTCCATAGACTGTCTGTCCACTCTGTTGATTGTTTCCTTTGCTAGACGGAAGCTCTCTAGTTTTATGCAGTTCCAAATGTCCGTTTTTGCTTTTCTTGCCTCTGTTTTTGGTAGTGTATTCAAGAAATCATTGCTAAGACTATTGTCATAAGATTTTCCCCTATGATTTCTTCTTGGAGTTTTATAGTTTGGAGTCTTCCATTTAATTTTCATCAATTTTCTGTTGATTTTTGTACAAAGATCATATTTCATTCTTTTACAAGTGACAATCCCATTTTTCAAAACTCATTTGTTGATGAGACTGCTGAGTATTCAGGGAACACTTCTTCAAGCCATGTTTGTGGTTATTTCTGGGCTTCCTATTTTGTTCTTGGGTCCACATGTCTGTCTTTATGATAGTGCCATCCTATTTTAATTATTTTATCTTTATCATATATTTTAAAATCAGGGAGTATGATGCCTCCAGCTTTCTCTTTTCCCTCCAGATTGTTTTGGTTATTTTGGATCTATTGTGGCTCCACATGAATTTTAAGATTTAAAAAAATAATTCTATCAACAGTGTCAATGGGTGTGGTGATATTTTTCAGTGAAAGAGTGCTTGCCTAGCATGAGGTCTTGGGTTCAATCCCTAGCACTGAAAAAAAAAAAAAAAAAGTCACTGATATTTTGAAAGGAATTGCATTTAATCTATAGATTTGTTTGGACAGTATGGAAATTTTGACAATATAGTCTTCCAGTTCATGAGTATGGAATGTAATGGACATTCTTGATTTGTTTCAGCCCTATTGGGAACATTTCTAAGTTTAAATACGATATTGTCCCTAAGTTTCACATGGAATAATTTTTTGATTCTTAGTTTACTCAGTTTTTAAAAAACTTATGAATGGAAGTGAATGGAATAGGGTTGTGCGTATATATGGTTTTCATTTTAATTAAGTCTAATTTATTAATTTTTATTTTATGGTCACTCTTTGTGTTTTTCTTAAGAATTATTCCAAGATTTTAAAAATACTTCTCTGTATATTTTTGAAGCATTCAAATTTGAACTTTTATGTAAATCTATGATCCATCTTAAACTAACATGCATTTAAGAGCAGGGGGGATCGATGATCAATGTTTATTTTTTAACCCATGGATTTTAAATTTTTTCAATATCATTTAAAAAATATACCTTTTTGTTGTTGTTGTTGAAAATGTACTGAAGTCTTTGTGAAAATAAATTGAATTGTGCTGTGACTTATTTCTTCTTAACAATTTGTGCATGCTTTTCCTCTCTCTGTCCCTATGCAGGACTTGGTGTGAGATTATTAGAAGATGGTATCTTGGAACCAAGTTATTCCAGTTCAAGAAACCAATGGTTCATATTTTTCAGGAATTATGTGAGCTAGTTGTTAATATCAGCCATTTGAAAAATTAAATCGATTAAACTAACAAAGTATATTAAAGTAAAAGTAATAAATACTCAAAAATCATCACTCGCTACTTTATCACACTTTACTCTTTTTAATGATACACATATGCTTATATATATAAATATCCTATATTTAGGTGAACATACCATGTAATTAAGTGCTAGTGCACATCTTTTTTGTTTAGGGACATTATGTTAGTAACTTGAAATTGATCATCATGGAAATACTTAGACCTTGGAATTCTGCAAATGCTACAAACTAGGAACTTGATTTATGGTTTATTGATTGTTACTGCAGATAATAATTAAAAATATGTTGTGTCTGTTGTAGTTGCATTCTAAATAGTACCCAATGATTGAGAAATATTTTTCCTGTATTTGTAAACAGTTGATTCAGCAAGAAGTCACTAAATGTCATAAATGTGTGCATGCAATTCCAACACACATTTTTATCACTTTGTTAAGCTTATTAACATAAAGGAAAATATCAACCAACATTTCTATTGGAACTATACACATTCATGATGACATGAGCAATTTCTTTCCTGAGTCAGATCATAAGCAAACATTTATTTATATGCTAAATCTGACAAGTTTTGAATGGATTGCACCTATAACTTGGCTACGGATGTGAGAGTTTGGCAAAAATAATGAAAACATTCTGTAAAAATCAATTTGGTAGATGGAATTTTCAATAAAGAGTATTGTATATTTTGCAAGTGTTACTTTTGTGTGACGTCACTGATCTCAATTAAATTTGTAACATATTATTACATACAGTTTTTTTCAGGAGAGTTGGCTGTTCACATTTATCAGCATACCACTGATTCTGACTCTATGGATGTCTCCAACTAGTTCTTCTACCCTCCCATACCTTCCTTTCTTATTTTGCAAGAATTGTGATGTTCAATAAATACATCAAGAAATATAGTGATTGGAAGAAAATGATACTCCATCTGCTTCACAAGTCAGTGCATGGACTACAGAGAGATGGCCACTGTTTTATTTTATTGCAAGTCTCTATGAATCTCTGAGACAGGAAAAAAGACTGGGATGTTCAAAGCCCTTCCTGATTATTGCAGGTCAGTAGGTCTGCTTAGACTTAGGAATTGTCCAGAATTATTTCTTAACCCAAACCCATTGGTTTTTCAGTGCCCAATAAGACACAGTAGTAATAGATTCTTCCTGTTAGAGATTTTAATATTTGTGACTTTTCATTATTCTTAGCATCTTAATTTTGTATTTAATGGAAAAAGAGAATATATAGTTTAGTATTACTACCTATATGATTTTGAAAATTGGATTCAGCATATGGCATTTTTATGTACAGGATAGGAGAAATTAAGAAAAAGGTGTATACACTTCTTCCAGACAGAAAATTACTTTACTTCTGTCTTTAGCAGTATTGATGAACTTGAAGTCTCTAAATCCCTTATTTTCCTAACAATCTACTTAATTCCTTAGACAAGATTGCTTGACTTTAAAAATAGATGTTTTGTTTATTCTAATTAAAGAGTTCATAAATGTGTCAACAATATCTGCTAATTCCAAATGCACTATTTTGCTAACTGATTTTTTAGTGTTTATGTACATCAGTGATGGCAAGTGCCAGAGAGGCCTTCAAGATGAGTAGAATGAGGTAATCAATTCTGCAGGTCAGTTTTTTTTCTGTGGGACTTCACATATATTGAGGTCTTGAGAAAATGCAAATATCAATAGACTACAGGAAGATACAGAGATATATACATATATATGTATTTATATATATTTATATATATACATTTTTTGGTTAAGTGCTTTGCACATCTTTTGGGGTGCCTGATCACAATGGTGGGAAGTGAATAACAGAGCAAACTGCTTGCGTCATGACAAGAAAAGCAAAAGAGAAAGATGTAGAAGCTGGGGTCCCACAGTCCTTCGAAGTAGACCTCCCAACAATACCACCCTGGGGACCACCCATGGACTTTTGAAGGGACATTCACCATCTAACCAATAGTGATTAATATTTGTTCTTGTTTTATAATAGATTGAAATTTTATGTGTGTCAGTGAAGTTTTCCCTTAAAATTGAAAGGTACTATGTGAAAAATTTGCCTGAAATATTGCATGAATTTTTGTGGCACCTGTTAAACTCTTCCTATAAGTGCCTACGCTCTTTAAGGATTAACAAGAAAAATTTTATTAAAAATATTTACAGACAGCACATGAGTTAAGACACAGAAAACAAACCAGGTTCAGTGGTGCATGCTGTAATCTCAGTGTACTGGGAAACTGAGGCAAGAGAATTGTAAATTCAAAGCCAGCCTCAGCCACTTCTTGAGGCCCCAAGGAATTTGATGAGAGCCTATCTCAAAATAAAAAATCCAAAAGGGCTAGGGGTATAGCTTAGTGGTTAAGCACCCCCAGGTTCAATCTCTGGTACAAAAAGAGAGAAGAGAAAAAAAAAAAAAAAAAGGATACAAGAAACATAAGGTAAATGAACACAACAAACCTTTATAGACAAGACCCCCACCCTTGGAGCGAGCAGAATTACCTATAAAAGGATATTTGATGAGAACCTTATTTTATCAATAAAGTGCATGCATTATTCCTTCAGTTCTTCTGTTGTTTTATTTTCTTATAATTATTATTTCATATTAATCATACAAAATAGTGTGATTCATTGTGACTTCACACACACATATAACATACTTGATGGTATCTATCCTTCCTAATCTCCTTTCCCTTCCCTAGTAGACCCCTATCTACTTCCTTCCCCTAGATTCCAAATAAGAGAACATATGATGATTGTCTTTCTGTGTCTAATTTCACTTAACATGATAATCTCCAGTTCCATGCATTTTCCTAAAAACGACTTGGTCTTCTAATATTCCATTGTGTGTGTGTGTGTGTGTGTGTGTGTGTGTGTATATAGATAAATACATAGATATAGATGTATCTATATATAGATATAGATATAGATGTATAGATGTATCACATTTTCTTTATCCCTTCATCCCCGATGGGTTTCTTTGGCTGATTCCATAACATGGCTATTGTGAATAGTGCCATGATAAACATGGGCATGTGGGTAGCTCCAGAGTATCATGACTTTGTATATACCCAGGAATGGTAGGGCTGGAGCATATGGTAGTTCTATTTTTAATTTTTTGAGGAATCTCCCTACTGTTTTCATAGTGGTTGCACTAATTTATATACCCACCAACAGTGTGCAAGTGTTCCTTTCTTCCTGCTTCTTTGCTAGCATTTGCTATGTTTCATTTTCTTGGTGATAGCCATTCTGACAAGGGTGAGATGGAATCTTAACATAGTTTAATTTGCATTTCCATGATGGCTAAAGATGTTGAGCAACTTTTCAAATATTTATTGACCGTTTGTATTTCCTTGAGAAGTGTCTGTTGAGCTCTTTTACTCATTTATTAATTGGATTATTTGAGATTTTGTGGTTGAACTTTTTGAGTTTTTTTATGAATTCTGGATATTAATCCTCTGTCCAATGAATAGATGCCAAGAGTTTATCCCTTTCTGCTGTCTGTTGATTTAAAAGGAGTGTTATAGATTTCTTATAATGGCTATTTTGGTGGGGTCTGGTTGTCAGTATGGTGACCCTTGGTTATTCTTTGGTTCAACACAATAGAAAAAGGAGTTTCTGAAGAGGGAAGTTTGTGGCATCTGTGTTTTTGTCGCCAAGAGCTCACAGAAAGATTTAGGTTCCCCAGACATTTACCAGATGGATTTCTGGGAGAGAGTTCAAGGAGAACTGAACTGAAATACTAATGCTTTTGAAATGGGCTCCAGAAATGAGGTAGCTAACAGTCTGATACCAAGAAACAGCAATGCATATTAGAAAGCCAAACTGCCAGAGGTGTGGTGATTTCTGGGAGGTTTGTCTTCAGGCTGCTCAGCATCCAGACAAATGCTATAGTATGCGATGCTGGGAGTGACAGCTGAATTTCATTTCTTTAATAAAAGAGAAATAAAAAGATAATGAAGATCTGCTTCAGTGGCAGAGTGACCCATGAAAGTTTGCTAAAAACAGGGAATTAAACTTCAAGTTATGCACACAACCTGTACTCCAGGTGTAGATGCTACTAAAGAGTTCGGTCACACTGGAAGTGAACACAAAGCAATTCTCAGGCCAGGTCAGTCATTCACCTGTGGTCAAAACGGACCAGGTCTCACTCTGGGGAGGTATGAGGAGAAAAATTGCATCACAAGGGCCATGAGAGCACATAAATTTGGCCTCTAGAGAGGGTGCGGCTAAGGGAAGCTAGGAAGCATCATCTCTGAAAATTATCTACTGGAGGGAACTAAAGAAATCTTAAAGCAAGTTTGATTTTTAAACATAAATAATAATCATAAGATCATAGGCAAGGCATGGTGAGATCATTAGTTGACCATGCTAATGCAGAAGATGTCCAGTTTAGGTCTAAATATGCAGAAATACTGAAAAAAAGGGCAGATATGGTTTCTGTTTCAAGTTTTTAATTTAGCTCATAACTAAGAGAAGAAAACACTTAGCAAGAAAAGTGAAGTAGGGAGTCAAAGTCCCTTAGGGCAACATGACTGAAACAGGCAGGATTCATTGTAGTATTTGTATGGAGAATGAGACTTGATGAGTGGGGTTGGGATTCTAATATCTATATCCCCACACGTCCACACACGTGACTCTTAGAGTCCAGGGTTCAACTTCCACGTTTACTGTTAGCTGGAATGACCTACACTGAACATAAAATCACAGTGGCCTATTTCTGAAGTGGGAGAATATGCCCTGCATCCCCCACAAAACACACACACACACACACACACACACACACACACACACACACACACTGGCTTAGCAGAAGAAGCAAGGATACTAGGTATCTGTATGGAATTCTATGTGGATAAAAAGTCAATTAATGGAAGAAAAAAAATTCTCCTGTTTCTTCTTTTAGTCTACTCCCAACAATACTTCTAGCAACATAGTATGCAAGACTTTTTCCCCGCAAACTAACAAATTCTCCACTTCTCCAGACACCATCCAGGTGTCCTAGAATTCAAATATGAAATGAAGTATCTGGACTTAATTCAGACCCCAAAATATAAGGACTAAGTCCTACAAGACTGCCCTCTACTTTGAGTGCTAAATTCAACTACTGGGTCCTCAAGCTACCTACTCTATATAACTTGGCTATAAGTTGGGAGTGGTGCTATTTTATAATAATTCACAGAACTTAGTGAACACATCTGTTGTGGCTTAGGGATGAGTGTTCTCCAAAAGCTCATCTATGAGAAAATACAAGAAAGTTTAGAGGTGAAATAATTAGATTATGAGATCTTAAACCTAATCCAAGCATTAATTCACTGATATGGATTAACGGGGTGGTAACTGTAGGCAGGTGTTGTGGTTGGAGGAGATAGGTCCCTGGGGGTGTACATTGGGCTTTATATTTTGTTCCTGGTGAGAAGAGTTCTTTCTTTCTCTTTCTCTTTCTCTTTCTCTCTCTCCTTCTTGGTTACCATGTCCTGAGCTGCTCTCTTCCTCCATGTCCTTTTATGTTATCTGCCTCACCTTGGGCTTAGAGTCAGCCATCTATGAATTGAGACCTCTGAAACCATGAGACATAAACAAATTTTCCCTCCTCTATGTTGTTATTGTCAAATCTTTTGGTCACAGTGATGAAAAATTTGACTAAAACAGTATTCAAGTACCAGGAGCATGACACACACAATCTCCATGGAAACAGAAGCTCCCATCCTAGGGACTTTTCATCTGTATTCTTTATCATATCCAAGTGGTCTGGCACCCTAATATTGATGGAACCAGGCAATGTTTCCACAATCCTGTTGTAGGAACTCGCACAAAAACAATCCCTACTACAGATTAGCTCATAGTTCGAATTTACCAATACCAATAGGAAAGTAATAGCCATGAAGGAGAGTCTGCTGACCCAATAAACAGGAGAACATGCATCCCAAGAATGAGAGAACACAGAGGAAGCAAAATGACATGTTCAGGTAAGGGTAAAGGGTAGAATTCATATGGCAAGAATAGGAGACTATATTTTGAAAGTTACTTCATAGAAAAAGAAGATCCATTGGTGATTTCCAGGGTTCAGGTATAGGGGAAACAGAGAACTGTTTTTTAATGAGTACAGTTTTAATTCAGGGAAATGAAAACATAATGGAGACTGTACAACAATATGAACATCCTTAACACTAACAAACTGTACACTAAAAAATGGTTAAGATCGTTAATTATTTTGTCACCTTTTTAAAACACAATTAAAATATGCTTTCACAGTTACCTTAAAACTATTCTTGGTGCAAATTCTACAAATAACATAATCATTGAAATTAAAAACAAAACAAAAAACTCCTGTCAAGATTACAAAAGACAAAGACTGACCAGAAGTGCCTCCTCGCAACTAAATGAAAGGAGGATTCTTGACAGGATCCTGCACCCGCTAAGGATATTGGTGGGAAAACTGCAAATTTGTAGAAGATCTGCAGTCATTAAGTGCTCTATCAATTTATCATGGTTTCCATGACGACTGTGTTATGGTTAGGAAATATGCTAACCTTAGGGGAAACAGAAGGAAGGGCATGGGCACCATTTTGCAACATATTTGAAAGTCTAAAATTCTAAATAGTTAAAAAAAGAAGAAGAGGTCCAGGAGTCCATCTCCTAGGGGAGAGGAGGTCCAAGCACCACCATCAGGGTAGATGCAGCCAGGCTGGAGAGTCAGGCCACTTGTGGAATTCAGAGTGCCTTCTGTTCCAATCTGAGGAGTAAGCATTCTATTTACGGTAAAGCTTGGTCAGTCAGGAGGGCTTCAAAGTCGAGGAGAGATCCATCTGCATTTGGAAAGTTAATACTAGAAGCTAGAAGAGCTGATGGAGGGAACCAACACATCGCTTGTGCTAGGAGGAGACAGTTGAAGGAGGGAGGAGCCTTGTGGAGGTGAAAACACTCAGTTGTCCCTTCCTGTAGCCATAGAAATGGTGGAAAAATTTAGGGGCCAGATGCTCTTGGTCCGCTGCCCAGGTGTACCTGCTGGGATGGGGGTGGATGGGAGACAGGGCGGATCCTCAAGACACTGCCCACAGGCAGGGAGGGCCTGACCTCGAGGGCGGAAACGTTGGAGCCCTTGGTCAGTGGGAGGCTAAATCTGAATCCATGCCCATGTTCCTTCAGCTGGACCAGCCTAGAAGAAGACACAGCAGGTGCCAGGCTACCCTCAGAGTCCCGCCTTGCTCAGCACCCCAGGGACCTGGACTTTATCCAGCTTGCTCTTAAAATGGTCACAGTCCTCAGTAAGGGAGCTGATTGAAATAATCTCTTTTCTTTATCCCCGTTTGTCTTAGAGGATGATTCCTTTTGCCGGAGCATCTAACATCTTTGTTGGGATGTAGTCTTGTTTGTGGCTAATCCAAATGATCCTGATAATGTTGAATAGGGAATTTTTGCCTCATCGATTTAACACCCGTGAAACGTTATGTTGTGCTCCAGAGGGCACTTGTGATTTTGTTCTAAAAATTAAATATCCTTGGATTGGGAAGAGCTGGAGAAGGACCCATGAGAATGTTCATTGACAACTTGCATGCAAATGTAGAAAATCTGACATAATATTTCAAAACAAAGCAAAACAAAAACCCATGAAAAATAATTTGAAGTATTCCATTACTGCTAATGCTCTTATTTTGTTTCAGGATTGTTGGGAGAATAAGGTCATATGGCAACTTTAAGCATATCTCATAGAGTCCAGCCTGCAGGAGTCCATCTGTGAGATTAGCTCCTCTCTCTCAAAAAAGGTGAGACAATGCAATCCGATATTTGGTAAAGGGAACTTTTTGCAGTATGCTAAGGTGCTGTTTGAATGTATGAAGAGCGCAGTATTTAAAATTTCTCTTAATGTTTTGTATTTTTCTTCCCTTGCCATGTGAGAGTAGATCAATGGCCAGCAAAAAGCGAGAGGTCCAGTTACAGGTAGGTATGACATGTCAGCCTCATGTTTCTCTGGTGCGATGACATTCGAAGAGCTTTGACAGTGCCTTGCTTTTTGCAGACAGTCATCAATAGTCAAAGCCTGTGGGATGAGATGTTACAGAACAAAGGCTTAACAGGTACTGGGGCTTCCCCACTGTCTGGCCATCAGGTATTTGGCCCAGTGAGCTTCTGGGAAGCTTGCAGAGTCCTCTCCCCACTGAAATTCTCCCATCTTTGCCCTGGTGGGGGATCCAGCATGGGGATATGCCTATTCTAGATTCTTTGACTCTGTTCTTTCATAAATATTATCATCTTCTAGTAATCGATGTTTACCAAGCCTGGTGTGGACCTTGCAAAGCAGTGCAAGCTTTATTCAGAAAATTGAAAAATGAGATCAACGAAGACGAAATTCTGCATTTTGTTGTTGTAAGGATTTCATTTTCATTGAACTACTGTTCTCTTGTTATAGTGAGTGTTTAAGTACCTTCTAATCATTTAAGTATTGTCTTAATTTAAAAACCTGTCAGTTTTTCAAAATAGATGTTTACTTTGCAGTTTTACTATTCACTGAAAATGAATGTGGTTTTTATCTGATTCCTAAATGTCGAGGTTATACGCCTTGACTGTAAAGATTAGAAAAGTGTAACAATGGATACCTGTCTACTGACTTGTTTCATATCACCTGACCCTCATATTCAGTGTGGGCCCCTTAAAAGAAGGCCTGCAAAAGCTGTTTGTTCAGTATCATGCTGGGTATTTATCTATTGTCAATTTTTTCTTTCATTAAAACAATTTAAATTCATATTGATGTTATTTTGCAGCAGTTTTTGGTTCACATCCAAACTGGCAGGAAGTACAGACTTCCCTTATCTCTACACACACACAGCCTCCTCCACTATCAAAATCTGGCACCAGAGTGGTGGTACATTTGTTAAAATCAGCAAACCTACCTTAAAACAGCATTATCCCCCAGCTGGATTAGGATTCACTCCTGGTGCTGATTCCTCTGTGGGGTTTAGCAAATGTGTAATGGCAGGTGTCCACCATTACAGTATCAAACAGAACAGCTTCACAGCTCCAGCAGTTCTCTGGCTCCACCTCTTCAGCCCTCCCTCTCACCCAATCCCTGGGAACCCAGGGATTTTCCAGAATATCATCTAGTTGAAATCAGAAGTTATGAGGCCTTTTTGGATGGGCGTCCTTCACTTTGTAAAACACATTTAAGCATTTTCCATGTCTTTTCATGACTTGGTATCATTTCTTCTTAGTATTGTATAACCTTCCGTCGACTGGATATACTTCAGTTTATCTGTTCACCTTCTGAAGGATGTCTTGACTGTTTCCATGTTTTGACCTTTTTGAGTTAACTTTTGCTATAAACTTCCTGTTTTTTGTGTTGATATGTTTTCAGCCTAATGTAGGTAACTCTCTTTCCTTTTATAAGAAACTGCCAAACTGTCCTCCCAATGGCTGTGTCATTTTTATTCTCACAAGCAATGAGTGGTGGGTTTTCCTGCTCCACATCCTTGCCAGCATTTGGTGATATCAGGGTTCTGAATTTGGGTCATTCTAATAAATATGTGGTGATCTCTCTCTATCTCTCTCCCTGCTTTTTTTGTACTGGGTATTGAACTCAGGGTTGCTTTGCCCACTGAGCTATATCCCCAGCCCTTTTAATTTTTTTTCTTTTGAGACAAGTCTCACTAAGCTGTTGAAGCTTGCCTGGAACTTGCAATCCTCCTGTTTTAGTCTGCTGAATCCCAGGGATTATTGGCATGTGACATCCTGCCTGGCTCCTTGTTGTTTTAACTCTCATTTCTCTGAAGACATGTGATGTGGAATATCTTTCATATGCTTACTTGCCATCTGTATATTCTTTTTTAAAAAACAGGTGTCTGATAATGTCTTTGGCTCATTTTTTCATCTAATTTTCTGTTTTCTTATTATTAGTGTTTAAACTTGCTTTGTGTATTCTGATTAACAGTTCTTTGTCAAATATGTCTCTTGCAAATATTTTCTTCCAGGTGTGGCTTGTGTTTTCATTCTCTGGGCTTTGCAGGATATAAAAGGCAAGATTCTGTAACAACCTGCTTCACTCAGGAATCAGGCCACCATTATTTATTTATTTATTTATTTAAAAATGTGTATATCTTGTCTTTATCTTCTTTTATTTTTATTGTTTGTTCTATTCAGTTATACATGACAGCAGAATGCATTTTGATTCACTGTACACAAATGGAGTACAACTTTTCATTTCTCTGGTGGTACATGATGTAAAATCACATCATTTATGTAATCATACATGTACATAGAGTAATGATGTTTGTCTCATTCCACCGTCTTTCCTTTCCCCCACCCCACCCCACCCCTCCCCTCATTTACCTCTACACAATCCAACATTCCTCCCTTCTTCCCTTACCCACCCCCTCCCCGTTATGTGACAGCATCCACTTATCAGACAAAACATTCCAGGTCACCTTCTTTTAAAAAGCTGGGATGTGATTTGGTTTAGATTTGAAATCTAAATCAATGTTTGAATCAAACCTAGATTTGATTCTTGGCAAAGAGCAAAAACAAAGTTCAGAGAGTAGAAAACAGGAGCCGAAGTGGATTTTGCATGTGATCAACCAGGGTTGGCATAAGTTAAAAGTCAATATTGGAAGTGTCCAGCAGTTGGCAGATGGGATCACAGAGAACTGAGGAGCAGAAAATTCTTTGGGGAGCCTAATATTACCCTGCCTTTATTATGAACTAAATTTTGTGTTCTTTTTCCTGTTTTTAAAATAAAAAACACTTGGGCATCCTGGGAAGTCTGTCTGAAAAAAAGTAGGAGTACAAGTTCACAAGCTAAAGGTCAAGGGAAACTTCAGTATCTATTGGGAAACTGAGGCCAAGCCAGAGAAGCTAGCAACAGGCAGGCTCCCTGCTCACCTGTCAGTCTACTGGAAGCCACCTGTTAGAGTATCTGGAAAGAAACTTTGAGCATAGGAAAGTTAGATAAGGGATCTTTAGACAAGCAGGAAGCAGAATTTGATGCTGTGCTCAAAGAGGTCAGAGTCATTAAATCCCTGCTGTTTGTAGAGTCTGAGTTGGAACATAGCAGGGGTATGAAGGTGCACTGCACACTATGTGAAGGCTGGTGGTGGGGGGATGTGTGGAAGAGCGGTCCATCTAGGCTTCCGTCAGCACAGCATCTCCAGGAGAGGAGAGCTGATAGTAGAGATGATAGTAAAGACAGTGCTTCCCGGAGTCCTGAGGCTGTGTCTGCCCAGCAGCACCTGGGAATACAGAATCCCTCAGCTTCATTCAGAGGAATTGCTATATTCATTAATATAGCTAACCAACTGTACTGTACATTTTTTTCCTACATGTGCCCTGTTCAAAATATTAGCATGTGTTGAATTTTAACAAAAAGCGTGCACAGTTTTTCTTCTGGTGTGTTTGTATTCACTCAAAAATCATGTATTCACATAGATTGATGCTGTTTTTATGAAATGATGTGCCCCAAATAGGTGGAAAACAAAAAATTCTCTCCAAACCTGTTATGAGCAAAAAATGGAGGGGCGCCCTCTGCTGGACCTTTTATTTTCTGCTGTTAACCAAGGAAAAGGACCGTTTTTGTTTTTTGTTTTTAATTGTGTTAGTTATACAGAATGGGTTTCATTGTGGTATATTTGTACATACAAATAACACACTTTAAGCATATTCACCCTTCCATCACCCTCTTCCCCATCTTTATGAAAAGGTAAATTTATCTCCAAAATTAAAATGTATGAGGTTAATCACCAAGTAAAATCACAGAGTTGAATAATTAGTACATATATTTTTCTGCTATGTATATTTTAAAAATAATAATGTTAAATATTACAGATATATAGTTATCCTTTAGACTCCAGATGGATTAGTTCCAGGACCTCTGTAGATACTAAAATCCAAGGATGCTTATGTTCCTTACATAAAATGGTGTAACAGTTGCAAATAATCTATGCACTTTAAATCATATGTAGATCACTTATAACATCTAATAAAATGGAAATACAATGTAAATAGTTGAATTGTATGTTGCATTGTTTAAGAAATAATGACAAGGAAAAAAATTGTTTATGCTCAGTACAGATGCAATTTTTTTCTGTTTTTCATCCCCAGTTGGTTGAGTCTGTGGCTTCAGATCCCATAGATATGGAAAGTCGACTATATATATTAAAAATATACACATATATTAGCATGATACATGCATATGAAATCAATTTTTGTCATAGTTATTAAATTATTTAGTTCTTAATACTTTATGATAATACAAGCAATTTAATGATGCTTAGACTACTTCTAAATATAATCTTTGCTTCCTTAGATTAGTTCCTTTCAGTCTCTTCTTATTTCTTTTTAAAACAGTTAAAAATTTTGTTTAAAAGAAAATTATATAGAACCCAATATGCTGAAGACGGATGATAGCACAGCCCTCTTGCTCATTCAGGTTCAGGTGAATTGGCTTCTCTTAACCATCCTGGAAAGCTACTGGCAACCACCAGAAATTCCAGTTTGAAAACCCTTGTCTTACACTACCACAAATAATGACTCTGGACAACATGGTTGCCCCCAAATTCACATTGGAAAACCAAATCCCCAATATGATGGCATTTGGATATGAGGTCTTCAGATAGATCAATGCCCTTGTTAAAAGAGGAGGAGACATGAGATCTCTTCCAAATGTGGACCTTCCCAGAATAAAGGCCTGCACCAAGAATCAACCTCACTGGTACCCTGATCTCAGATTTCCAACCTCTAGAACTGTGAGAAATATTTGCTTGCTTTTAAGCCACCCAGTCTATGGCAATTTGTTATAGCAGTCTGAAATCTTGAAGATGCCTCACTCTGATGGCTGGATCAGCAGGTGCTGTTAGTAAGGAGGAGGACACTTATTTACTAGATAGTTATTCATAATCAGCTTAGGGCAACTTGAAGTTTGTGAGAAAATTTTAAGAAAATTGCAAAAATAAAAAATGAAAACCTTCAAAATTTGACTGCCAGTTCATTGAAGAAGCATTTGGTGAGCTCCTTGTGGTATGGCCCTGCGACTGATGTCAGGGGAGGGTGGAGATAACATTGTGGATGTGGTATATGCTCTATCCACACTGTGCTCTCCTTACACAATGGGTGAAGCAGGCCCACCTCCATCCATAGTGCACTATCGAAAGGGACAATAGGTGCCCCTCAGAGGGGAATCAAGTGCAGTGTAGAGCAAGAAATGATTTGTAGCAGGACTGAGTAAGAGAGACTCATTGGAGAAAGTATACTTGAGCTGGGTTGAAAATGTAGGCAGGGCCAAGCAACGAGGAAGGAAAAGACCAAGAAATGAGTCTGCTGGAAGTCTGGGTAAAGGGGAAGAGTGAGAGTGAAGTTGGTGACAAATGATGCAGGGCTTGAATTCCTACTCTATGCAATTTGATCCTTAATGCAACTATACCATACCCAGAAAATGTTGCAGTAAACCTAAAAATACTCTCTCTACATTGTTTCAGCAGCAGAGTGTACTAAATGACTTTGATATAGTTTTTCATTATATAAAACATGTACTCTTTTTTCCAGGCAGAAGCTGACAACATTGTGACTTTGCATTCATTTAGGGATAAATGTGAACCTGTTTTTCTCTTTAGTCTTGTGAGTATAACATTTATTGTCTCAATTGCATTATTATATTCCAGTTTGCAGCCAAAGAGCAACAGGCATTGTGAAATTGCCATGGAAATGTTTGCTGATGATAGTAATTGCATCGTGTTTCCCTTATCTCTGCTTCTCTATTAATACTTTTTAATAATATGACCTTGGGAGCTTGTTAAGGATTGAAGAGCTTAGACAATACCACACTGAGTTAATCAGAGAAAAGAAAACCAAAATGATGTTAATCTTAACTAAATAAATCATCAGATTTGTATGATGAAATGTTTATAGGAGTAAAAACTAGAAATTTCTCAGATACCTTGTGGGAGAAAATTGGCTATAAATATTCATGTATACCCATCCTAGAAAGTACTGCATGATATTATTTTGTAACACATGTTACTTTTATCTTTGTATTCACAAATGCCTAGAAAGAAGACAGGAGGATATTTGCCAAAAATGTTATTGTAATTTTCTGTGTTTGGAGAGGGGATGCATATTTTTTCCTTCTTTAATCTTTTCTTCATTTTCCAAATATTCTGTGATGAACACACATCTTTAACCATCAGAAAAACATAATCGCTATTTTACAAAAGTGGAGTCTATAGTTAAGTGCTAAGTTGTGTACAGTCGCTACAGTCAAAGAACCCAGAGGGTCGTCTTTTAAAGGAGATGGATGGAAACTGGGATAGTGTGGGATAATTACTTTCCATATTAAAATACCCATTAAAAACATTTCTTGGAGGCACATTCTGATTCTTTTAAACAATATTCTTGCAACTCTTTCTAGGAAGTGAATTACTAGATTAATTGGATAAGAAAAAATACATGGTAGTTCTTGCTCTAAGTTGAATATGTAGGAGTTGATTTAGATGACACATCAACCTCCTGTTCATTCTGAGTCATAGTTTGCTGACCCCTGGCTTAGATGTAGTTGAGGGAAACAGATTGAGTGACTATACAAAGGAAGAGATGAACTTGATGCAGTTAGAAGCCTGGGACCAAGACTGGGAAGGGGGGTCTCATTGAGAATCAGGAGCTCTGGGGTGACATCACCTGGCCATCTGAGTCAGGTCTGATCAGGAAGACCTGCCTACTCTCCTGAAATAGAAGTTCAGGCGGTGTTCTCTACCCTCTGCAATCAGTGCCCAAAGTGTAAGTAGGTGTCGCCTCCCAGCATGTGTGGCCCCTCCTCCTGCCACACATACACATACACACACTCATGCCTCTCCTGACCCAGTTCTCCAGTTCTCGTCCTGTGTTATGAACGGTTCCACTGCAGTGTATCTGGAATTGATTTCGGCAGTTAGCAAATTCCCAGGATCTTTGACCCTGTCTCCAAGCTTTTGCTTTCCTCCCTTGAATCACCTTAAACTTAGCTCCTTTTGTAAGCCATTTTACCTGCAGCCCACAGGTGGGGAGGTTCTGATGTTTGTTTTTGTTTTTCAGATTGTGTTTCTTAAATCTAGGAATGAAATGTGTCTGTTGCTTCCTCTCACTTCTTCAATGACTTTCTTTTCCTTCTTATTAGAGGCCCATTACATTTAACTACATCTCTTTTCTTTCCATCTCACTCCTTTCACTTACTGACCTTCAAATCATTACTTTTTCTTTCTTTCTTTTTCTTTTTTCTTTCTTTTTTTTTTTTTTTTTGTATCAGGGATTAAACTCAGGGGTGCCTAATCCTTGAGCCATATCCCCAGCCTGTTTTTTTGGTGTGTGTGTGTGTTTTTGTTTAGAGACAGAGTCTTGCTAAGTTTCTCAGAACCTGGCTAAGTTGCTGAGTCTGGCTTTGAACTCAAGATCGTTCTGCCTCAATCTCCCACGTGGCTGGGATTATAGGTGTGCACCACTGCCCCCAGATGTTTCCCACATTTTTATTGGTGCATTATAGTTGTACATATTGATGGGATTTGTTGCTATACAGTTGTACATGCACACGAAATAATGATATATTTTGGCCAATATCACTCCTCCTCCCTCTCTTCCTCCCATTCCTGGGTCCCTTTCCTCTACCAATCAACCTTGATTTTTAGGAGATCCACCCCCACATTTGTTTTCCTTTTTCTCTCTAGCTTCCACATGAGAAAACATACAACCCTTAACTTTCTAAGTTTGACTTATTTCACTTAACATGATGCCTCTACTTCCATTCATTTTCTTGCAAATGCCATAATTTCATTTATTTCTTTATGGCTGAATAAAACTCCCTTGTGTACGTATACCACATTCTTTTTATCCATTCATCTGCTGTTGGACACCTAGGCTGGTTCCATAGTTTGGTTATTGTGAATTGTACTGCTGTAATCATAGGTATGCATGTATCACTGTAGTAATAGGTTTTTAACTCTCCAGGATAAATACCAAGAAGTGCTATAGCTGGATTATATGGTGGTTCCATGCCTAGTCTTTTGAGAGACCTCCATAACTGATTTCCATAGTTTCTGTACTAACTTACAGTCCCACAAGTGTAGAAGTGTTCCTTTTTCTCCACATCCTCTCCAGCAATTATTATTATTTGCATTCTTGATGATTGCCATTATGACTAGTGTGAGATGAAATCTCAGTGTAGTTTTGATTTGCATTTTCCTAATTGCTAATAATGTCGTACATTTTTTCGTGTATTTGTTGGCCATTTGTATTTCTTCTTTTGAGTAGTGTCTGTTTAGTTCATTTACCCATTTATTAATTGGGTTATTTGATTTTTTTGGTGTAAAATTTTTTGAGCTCTTTACATATTCTAAATATTAATCCCCTGTCAGAACAGTAGCTAGCAAAGATTTTTCTCCCATTCTGTGGGTTCTCTCTTCACATTCCTAATTGTTTCCTTTGCTGTGCAGAAGCTTTTTAATTTTATGCCATCCCATTTATCACCTTTTGGCATTTTTCCTGAGCTTTAGGGGTTCTATTGAGAAAGTCTTTGCCTATGCCTCAAAGCTGAAGTGTTGACCTTACATGTTCTTCTAAGAGTTGCATAGTTTCTGGTCTAATTCCTTAGGTCTTTGCTCCATTTTGAACTAATTTTTGTGCAAGTGAGAGATAAGGGTCTAGTTTCATTCTTCTACATGTGCATAGCCAATTGCCCCAGCACCATTTGTTTAAAAGGCTGTCTTTTCTCCAATGTCTGTTTTTAGCACCTTCATCAAAGATCAGATGACTGCAGATGTGTGGATTTGTCTCTGTGTCTTCCATTCTGTTCCGTTGGTCTGTGTCTGTTTTTATGCCAGTGCCATGCACTTTTTGTTACTGTAGTTCTGTAATATGACGTGAAGTCAGGTATTGTGTGTTGTGATGCCTCCAGCGTGATTTTTTTTTTTTTTTGGTCTTAGAATTGCTTTGGCTGTTCTGGGTCTTATATTCTTTTGAATTAATTTCAGAACTATTTTTCTAGTTCTTAGAATAATGTCATTGGTATTTTAATGGGAATTGTGTATTACTTTTTGTTTTATGGCCTTTTAAATAATATTAATTCTGCCTGTCCATGAACATGGGAGGTCTTTCCCATGTTCTGAGGTCTTTAATTTATTTCTTCAGTGTTCCATATTTTTCATCATAGAGGTCTTTCACCTCCTTGCTTAGGTGATTTATTCTTAGGCATTTTTTTTTGAGGCTATTGTGAATGGAATTGTTTTCCTGATATTTTTTTCTCAGCAATCTGTTGTTGGTGTATAGGAAAACTGTTGATTTTTGTATGTTGATTTTGTAAACTGCTACTTTTCCAAGTTCATTAACTCTAGCAATCTTTTGGTGGAGATTTTGGATCTTCTGAGTAGAATCCTGTTGTCATCTGCAAACAGTGATAATTTGACTTCTCCCTTTTCTATTTTTATCCCTTTTATTTCCTTCCCTTGCCTAATTGCTCTGGCTAGAATTTCTAGCACTATCTTAAATAGGAGTGGTGAGAATGTACATCATTGTCTTGTCCCAGATTCAAATCATTTTTGCTGATGACCAAAGACTTTGGCATGTGGCTCAAATTCTTATTCTTAAAATCAAGTCCTTCCAGCATCCCGGGGACCTCAGTACCCCCATTGGCAACCCACACTTCATCCTGGCCTTTCCATTCTTTACCTCCTTCCCACTAATGGACATTTCTCCTACAAGTTCATGTTCATGTACTCATTCTTGTATTCATTTCTCTGACATCTTTATCACCCCTTGTTCCACATCCACAACCACAAATCTAAAAATCTCATTTTCTGACCACAAATCTGTCATCAGGCTTATTGCTTCTTCATTAAAACATTCTGATAATGACTCTTGGTATTGGTCAGCTTTCCTAGCTGATAATACATTCACTCCAGCAAGTTTGAGCAGGAAAAGCTTTTCTCACCATAACTGTTGAAAGATTTATTTTAATGGGACATAGTAATTAGAGTTTCAGTTTTCCTTTAAATGTTTCTCAACTGGATCCTTCTCACTGGCCTTTTAACATTGATTATATCTTTTCAGTTGAAATCAATACCCTTTTTGATGTTATGATGCCATACCTTTTTCTACCTACCACCCCTTTTTCCTTGTATGTAAATTTCTCCAAAAATATGAATATTTATATTTACTTTTTTCTTCTGGTCCCATTAATTCCTCAGTTCATTCATTCTGACTTTTGTCTGATATTCCACCAAAATGACTGTTGCTGATGTATCCAGTCACCACCGCCCTGTGGTTAAATACAATGGGCATTTTTAGGTGTTCCTCACTGTATCCCTCAAATGTCTTTCCACGGTAACCATGCCCTCCTTTTCAAAACATGCGCTTCTTTTTATTTGTGTGACTTGGTTTTTCTTTCACTTTCCTGGATGCTGTTCTCCTTCATCTCCTCTGCAGGTTCACCCTTCCTTATTCAGCTATTTGATATTGACACTCTCCTTAGAGAGTCAATATCACTCCTTAGAACATTCCCTCCATGTACACTTGCAGTTATGCTTATCTATCAAGAACTCAAGTTTTCATCTTCAGATAATTCCTGTACTCTGAACTCCTGACTTGCATACCCAGCTGGTGCCTTGACATCTCTTCTTGGCTTTCTCAAAGTCATCTTACAATGAACTTCTCTAACACCAGTCTCTTGTCCCCACAAAAGTGGTCTTCTCCCAGTGTCTCCTCACTTGGAAAATGACCGTATAATCCATAATTTATCCAGTCTTCAAAGGTTCTCTTTAGATCCCACCCAATCCAAACTACACCTTGGACCTGTCGTTTCACTGCCCAAGTTTCTCACATTTGTCTACCTCTTTCTGCCGTTTCCATCTCCACCACTTCTGCTGTATGCTGAGCAATCTCTAGAGTAGTTCCTAAATTATATACACATGTCTTCTCTTGCTCTGCGTCTTCCCTTTCTCCATACAGTGGATAACATAATCTTTACAAATAACAATTCTACTTGTGGTCAAAACCTGTTGAAATGCTCCAGTAGTTTCCAAGTGCACTTAGGATGAAGGCTGCCTCCTTCTGCGGCTCCAAGGCTCTGCGTGTCTGACTCCCCCTAAGTGCTGGGCTTTGTGTCCTACCAAACTCACCCCCACCTTCTTTGGCAAGCCTCCTCACTTACTGTGTTTCCTTCTAACCGTGCATCTGCTATTCCTTCTTCTTCTTATGGTCTTCCTTCTTCTTTTCACTTTGTTTTCTCTTACCCATCATATTTTAAACCAAGAATCACTTCTTGAGATTGAGAGGTACCTTTCCGGATCTGCTTGACCAGGACACATTCTGGTAGGTGCTCTGAAGTGCTTTGCAACTTTTAGTGGTACCCATCACGGTTGCTAATTCACATGTGTTTGTGCCTTTGTGGGTTGTATTTTTTTGTTTTTTGTTTTTATGCCGTTCAATTAGTTTATGAGGCCTCTTATTCCATGTCATCCTGCCTGCTATCATGCCAGGAAACGGATGCTTGGTAACTATGAATTGAAAGACAGACAAAAGGGGAAATAACCTGGAAGGATAATGTTGGGAGCTTGTCCAGGATCTCTCACATTAAAGCAAGAGAGGCAAGAGCGATGGAACAGTGCGGGAGGGTGCTGGCATGCCCTGGGTGGTAAGAGGTCAGACAAGTTGGAGGTAGAACCCAAAGAGTTGGGTTTATCAAATTAATAAAACCTTCACACCATTAATATCTTACTTTAAAATGACTGATTATGATTCCTTAAAGATCAGTGAGGATAAGGGGCAGGGAGGGTGACCTGGTTCAGATTATGTGTTAATTCTTAACTTATTCTGAAAATGAGATTTTCTTCCATGTTTTCCCTTATAGAATGGAAAAATTATTGCAAAGATTGAGGGTGCAAATGCACCCCTTATTAATAGAAAAGTAACTAACTTGATCGATGAAGAGAGGAAGATTGCAGCAGGGGAAATGGTTCGCCCTCAGGTAACACTATGAATGAATGGCTATTTTAATTTTTAAAATGCATTACCTTTCTCCTATTTTCCTAAAGCATTTTTTCCCCTAACTTCATGTGTTAGTTAACTTCCCATTACTGTGACAAAATACCTGAGGTAATCAACTCATAAGGAAGAAAGGTTTATTTTGGCTCATAGTTTCAGAGGTGTCAGTTCCAGATCTCTTGGCACTGTTTGTTGCTTTGGACCTGTGGTGAAACAATAAATCCTGGCTGGAGCCTGTGGTGGAGCAAAACTACTCACCTTGTGGAGGCTGGAAAGTGAAAAAGAGAGAAGAGGAAGAGATTGGAGTCCCATGCTCTTCACACACCAGTGACCTAACTCTCTCTAACTAGACTCCACCTCTTAAAGGATCCACCAGCACAAGGGCTGAGGACAAAGCCCTTAACACATAGGCCTTTGAGAGTTACTTATCCAAACTGTAATGCTTTATAACTATCTAGGTGCCTAAATGTTACGGCCTTTCTGGGAAGCATTTGGGCTTTGTGAATCAAAGGCACCTTTCCACTCTACCTACTTCTATTCATTGGATTATCAATATTGATTAGAAACAAAAAAAAGTTCTAAATATTCTTTCACCATCAGATTAACAGCACTGTGTCTTACTTGCATTTTTCCTTCACAGTATAATGAAATTTTGCTCAAGGACTTAGATTCAGAAGAAACCGGGGAAGCACATGATGGTAATGTTGGTAAGTAAATTTACTTTAAGTAATGGGAACGGTTTTCTGTACCTGGGTGCTTATTACAGCATTACTTGTGGCAACAGTATTTGGTAACAATATCAATGTTGATCAATAAGGGTGGATAAGTAATGATGCCTGCCTTGCAAGACTTGGTTATTAAAAGGCACCCTCTTCTGCTCCTCTGGCCTCAAAGGTTATGTAGAACAATTAGCTTCTATCTCCTGTAACTAATGTGGACAGCAGTGTATTGTTTCTTTTTTTTTTTTTTTAATTTTTGTTTTGAGACAGCATCTCACTAAATTTCTGAGGGCCTTGCTAAGTTGCTGAGGCTGACCTCAAACTTAACCATCCTCCTGTCTCAGCCTCCTGAGTCACTGGGATTATACTTGTGTGTCACCATACCCAGCTCTATACTTCATCTTTCATCATCTTCCAAAAGCTTGTGAAAATAGTAATTACTTCCTTGATGACAATACCTTGGTTTCCTTTGCATTTAACAATTCCATGCATTCTCTGAATTCCATGCACGTGTGTGTGTGTGTGTGTGTGTGTGTGTGTGTGTGTGTGTGTGTGTATTCAGTCTCTGGAGGCAGCAAGAGCAAATAGCTACCCTCAGTGGCTAGTTTGCAGTAAAAGTTTGTCATAGGAATATAGATAAATGTATAGGTGGTAATTCTTTTCATTTTCAGTCTTTTCTTGCATCGTGCATGGTTGAAACTTTATTCACTGGTGATACTGAGCTACCTAGATCATAGATGTGTTTCTAATGTAAGTGAATTACATTAAAACCACCACAGCCTATTTAATTGATTTTTACCTCCTGCTTAAAGAACTCTCATGAATGTTTCCCTTGCATGTGAATATAAGAACTGTGTTTTGATTCCAAGTGCCTCAAAAAGATCCAAATGATCTTATTAGTTGAAGCACTATCGAAGCTACCAATGGGAATTGAAGTGGCATAATAAGATGCGAAGCTATCAATGGTCAAGTATTCACAGGGCATTAGGAATTTACATTTCTAATTGTCTGATGCTTCATTATCCTGATTTTGTGCCAAGAAAATCAAATTCTCTTTTTTTCTTTCTAGCAGAACATTATTGTATTACTATTATCAAACCTGATGCTGTGATTAGTAAGAAAGTTCTGAAAATTAAAGAAAAAGTAAGTGCTATTTGGAAAAGTAAGTAGTATTCACCAACAGCATTTCAAATTAATTGCAAAATAATAATACATTAATTGTCAGTTTGGAGATAAGTTTGTCATTTAGAATAAAAAACACAATGAACTGCTTCCTGGGTATTTAGTGGGTATTAGGTCCCACTAAAGGCTTTGAGCATTCTGTCTTTACAAAGTCTCCATTTAATATGCATCCTCCTTTTAAAATACCTACTCCATCAACATCTCATTAAATCGTAAAAATTGCCATATTGAATTGAAGCAAATACTCTTGTTATTTAACTATTAGCCATACAGTTCTGTTATAAATTCACACTAACTTGCTTTATTCCCTGTATGTTGTTACCAATATATGGTTCTTTTCAATAAACAATGGCCTAAGAAATGATTAATGTTTTGCTTTAGAGCCGAACTAAATCTTTTATAAAATATATAAATAGCCAGGCACAGTGACCTATGCCTGTCATCCCAGTGGCTTGGGAAGCTGAGGCAGGAGGATCAAGAGTTCAAATCCAGCCTCAGCAACTTAGTGAGGCACTAAGCACCTCAGTGAGACCCTGTTTCTAAATAAAGTATAAAAAATGCCTGGAGATGTGTCTCAGTGGTTAAATGCCCCTGGGTTCAATTCCTGGTACAAAAAAAATTTTTATGTATGTAATATATTTACATACATACATATGTGTGTATACTATATATATGTGAATATATGTATTTATATATATTTTCATATACATATGAAAAGTACACTCCAATTTTGAGGTTAGCAAACTGTTCCTGTAATGGATCAAATACTATTTTCAGATTAGTCTGCACAGTGTCTCCAACAATAGCAATAAAATATATGTAAGTGAATGGGTGTGGCTGTGTTCTCATAAACTGTATTTACAAAAAAGAGTAATGGGTCATGTTTTGTCAGCAGCCTGTAGTTTGCAAAGCCCTGAACTTAGTGTTGAGACAACAAAATCATATTGAAATTTGAAGGAATGTTGCATGTGGAATAGAAGAGGTCACATAGGGAGCTATGTGAGGAGGGACTGGACATCTCTTGATGAACTTCCTATCATGCAGGTGATAGAATGTATTCTATTTGTTCCATTTTTGTGTTGATTTAGTTAATATCACTTTCTAAGGTACGCCCTTTTTCTCCAGATTCTAGTATGTTTGTGGAGGACTGGAGCAGCACCTAACTACCGTATTCCTTCATATATTAGCTATTCTTCATTGAGTGTTTCAAAAATAGTATCACATATCAATGGTTTATTGTTCCTTATTTTTTAATAGCCACAATTGTGAATATTTTCAAAATTGCCTGGTTCTTTCAGATGAGGCAATATTATTAATCATCATTATCTCTGAATTTTTTTGTTTCTGGCATGATATCAGAGATGTAATGAATGTCGGCTAAATAACCCTCCTCTGTGCAGTACAGTAAAAGCTGTGTAACAGGACAGAAAAAACATAAGGAATGTTTTGAATAAAAACAAATGAAAATGCTACATTTTAAAGCTTCAGCAAGGGACACATTATCAAGCCCAAAATGGTGCTTGAATTTGATTTTCTGTTGTCAGTTGCTACATGACTTGACAAAAAAAATTATTTCAACTTTTAAATGGGAATCAGTGAAGAGAGGGTCACTAAGATGTAAGTGATGCTCTGCAGTGTCAACAAAGATAATGGAACCAGTAGAATTTTTGTGTCTAACACTGAATCAGGATGCACCTTGTACTGGATACTTTCAAATCAAATTGAGGTGATGTTATTGGTAACAATTAATGTAATTTTTATTTAATCATTTAGTACCTCATTGGGCTTGCCATATTTGCCTCAAAACTTTTCTTGGTAGGTTTTATTACATGTGAGTGATATGGAAACTGAATTTTTTCATTAAATATAAATTAACTCAAACAAGTAAAACATGGCTAATTCTTAAATTCCTAATATCACAGATATTTTCATTGCCTAAGGAGTTGGTTGTTTAAAAAGAAGGAGTAAGTTTTACTAGATTATGAGTTATGACCTTCAAAATTTAAAACATAAAGTTCAAACAACTTTGAATACAGTCAAGGAGTACTTATAAATATGTCTTTATGAATGATCCAGAAAGCTATGATATTGCACTTGAAATTAAGTTTTTTTTTTTTTTTTTTAGTTTTGTTACCAGGTATTGAACCCAGGGATGCTTAACCACTGAGTAACACCCCCAGCCCTTTTTAAAAAAATTTTATTAAGAGACATAGTCTTGCTAAGTTGTTGAGACTGACTTTGAACTTATGATCCTTTGAGGCAGTTTCAATTGAATGGAAATATTTTGCAGTCCCTGGTTCAGGCTTTGAAAACTTGGATATCTAGGGGGCATCCAAGAACCTTCTCATATATTTCAGAACCACTTCAAACCCAGTGCCCTAGGTCTTTACATTAATATCTGGGTGCTTTGTTAAGCACAGGAAGTAAACGTCCTTAACTTGTTTTACCTGCATTCTCCGTCGTGTCTGGTTCTGCTCTGTTTCATTGAAGATTCTTGAGGAGGGATTTGTCATAGAAGCAGAGGATGCAAGGATGCTCACTGAAGAACAAGTGAGGGACTTCTACAGTAGAATGGCAGACCAGGTAAGAAATTAAAAAAAAAAAAAAGCCACTGTGTATTTAAACATATTCAAAAACAGCGATTCCTGTGAACTTCATTATAGAAAAGCAAATGGGTAGGTTTGACCAACTAAGCTGCAGGGTTCCCTGATAGTGTACATATCTTGGTCAGGCCAAAGACAGTGACTTTGGGAAGATCTCCAGTAGAAATAGTCACACTCTGGCAAAGCAGAATGGTTTGATTTTTTCCTTGGAATGAACTCCTCTTTTTTGTTATGTGCTCTAGAAGTGTACCTCCAGTAAAGTCTCTCCTTTTCTTCAGCTCTACAGGAATGGTTTTAAACCACTCTTTACCTAAAGTTCTTTTTCGTGCAGATTGTGTTCATTTAAATTCTCCTTTGCCTAGACAAATATGTTAAAGACAGCGCTGGAAAACATTAGAAAGTGCACTGGCTTGGGGGTCAGGAGATCTCGTTCTAGAAACCCACTGTCCAATATAGTGGGCACTAGGTACCTGTGGTCATTTGGATTTAAATTCATTAAAAGTAAATAATGTTAAAAACTCAGAGGCTTAGTTGCACTAATCACATTTCAAATGTTCAATAGTCACATGCAGCTATTGTGTTGGAGAGTGCAGAAGAACGTGCTCCTCATCACAGAAATTCCATCTGATAGCAACTTGCAGAACTGACTGCAATTTGAAGAACCACCCCTCCTGGTTCCTTGTGTATAAAAATGTATAAAATGAAAGGGTTGAAGCAGGTGTATCAGCAGCAACTGTGAACCACTGAGAAAATCCATTTCATGAATTCCCCCTGTGGGCTACTGAATCAGAAACATTGGGATTAAGTTTCAGGACATTGTGCTTTAATAATCCCTGCACATGACTTGGAAACATCCTAAAGTTTGAAAATAGTTGTTAAACTATCTTTAAGATCAATTCCTGCAAGTTGTGGATTTCTGTTCTTCAAAAATGTCTTTAACTCTGTAATCCCAGGAACTCAGGAGGCTGAAAACTCATGAGGATAGAAAGTTTGAAGCCAGCCTGGGAAATTTAATGAGATCCTCTTCCAAAACAAAAAATTAAAAGGGCTGGAGATGTAGCTCAGTGAAAGTGACCCCTGATTTAATCCCCAGTGCTGAAAAATAAATGTCTTTACAAACAGGAGGTTTATGAGAATCACATTCCCTGGCTCTGGTGATCATGAGGAGAAGATTCCATTAGTCTTCATAGCTGCCAGTTTACCTAGTTCAGGTAATTATTGAATTATTTTATTTTTATCATTTTATTTTGCAGCCTGACTTCGAAGAGTTCGTGTCTTTCATGACAACTAGCTTAAGCCATGTACTAGTTGTATCTCCAGGAAATGAAAAAACAGATTCCCTGGGAGAAATTCAAGCTCAGCTGGAGACAGAACCTAAAGAATCACCTGAGGATCTATCCGAGGCTGAAGTTAATGCCACATCTGAAGTGACAAAGAAGAAGAGGGACAGGTAACCAAGACAAATTAACTTATCATTTATGAATGTCATTAAATAATAAAAGTGTAATGGCCAAATAGCTCAAAACTTAAGTCCAAATGCTTTTATTTGGAAGCCACAGTATTTCTTCCAGTCAACCTCAAATATTGTATATTCACAGTGGGATTGTCCTAATACTTATGTAAGAACATTAGAAAAGCAAGAATTTTCCCAGCTTGTCTTTCTAAACCTTGAAAGCAGCCTGACATCATGACCAGGAGCTTGAAGGAAATCAAATATAATCCCTCCCAACTCAGTATCCTCTCCATCTCTCCACATTCCCCTTCCACCTTCCATGCACTTGAAGATATCTGGCATGCTGTTTTATTTAAGGCAATTCATGTTTATAAATTGCTGACAACAAAATAGTCATGCATTTTTGTCAATGAATTTTTAAATCATTGAAAATGAACATAAAAATGTTTCAGAATACTGATTTTGTGTGCTCTTATGTGTACCTATTGTTCCTGTGAAGAGTCAGAGAATCCAGCATTTAACATAGTTGTGAAACCAGTGTTTTAAATAAGTCAGGTGAGCAGGAACATATTCAGAATATCTGATTCTTGAAGCTTCATGGAGTGTGTCCCCCTGCTGCTCAGCAAAGCAACCCACTTAATTGCATTTTCTACTTGAGAACCTCCAGAACTTTCCTTGTTGTCTTAGTAATGAACTGTGGTGGCTTTTCTCGAGTAGCTACATCTGCCAGTTCTTAGTAGATAGGAGATAGGAGGAGATTCGAATACTGTTATTTCTAAGTTTTCAGCAGGATAGAGGGGCTGATAAAAGATAAACCAACAGCTGGCTTTGTAAATGATAGTGGTTATTTTTTTTTTTTTTTTTTTTTTTTTTAGGGTAAATGATAATACAAGGGCAGAGGGAAGCTTTGGATTGGGAGTATTGGGCTTAAGAAAATACAAGATTTTATACCAGAATTTTCGAGCCATTCAAAGAAAAATATCTTGTGAAACATTCCATCCACATTCCATTGGTACTCTTGCTCAGGTAATAAGTTTCCATTACATCAAACTTGGAGAAGCAACTGCTTCCAATTGTTCAATCTCCACATAACAGCATGAACAAAGTCAGCATTTTAATTGGCAGGATGGGAGTGAAATAGACTTGTAAACCTTGCTTTGGAAAAGTCTGCAGTATTTTCTTTCTAAATTTAGGGATCCCATTTACATTTGGCCTGTGTTTACCCTGAGCAGTAGCCACAAGCAGGCAGCATGGGATGGTGTGGAGCATGCTTTCCTTGCTCTTGTTTCTGTAGCTTATTCTGGAGGGAGGGCCTTACAGGTGCTATCACTTCCTTCTGATACTTTTTTTTTTCTAAATACTTGAACACAGGGGCACTTTAGTGCTGAGCTACATCCCCAGCCCTTTTTATTTTTTATGGTGAGACAGGTTCTTGCTAAGTTGCTGAGATGGCCTCCAACTTGCTATCCCCCTGCCTCAGCCTTCTGAGGCACAGGAATTGCAGGTGTGGCCACTTTGCCCAGCTCCCATCTGACATCTTTTAAGTAGATCCAGAACCTAAGAGATTAAGGACAAAACCTCTCATGAGTAATTTGCATATTTGTTCACTTGTACTTTTTACTACTCTCTTCCCCCTCTTAGAACCTCCTCACCTTCTCCTCTGGATAACAGGGGAGGGAGGGAGAGACAGAAGGGAAGTTAAAAGCAACACAATTGGACTGGGAATGATTGATGATACCTTCCATGAACATAAGCTATGTCCAGGACCAGCTAGGGCAGCAGAGCCCAGGGGCTTTTCCAGGTTGGTTATACCTGCAGAGACAAACACTCACAGCTTGTGAAACCATATGTTATGGGAAAACCTCCTCCATGCCAATGATGTAGTGCCTGCTTCAATGGCTGGCTGAGAGGAGGGAGGGAGAGCCAGAAGCATATAGCACAATCACCCACATTTTACATTCACATTCCAGATTCCTACTGGAGGGTTTTTTATACATGATTTACAGTATCTATGCACATGTCTATCTCCTTAATTGGCCATGTGTTAAGAAGTCAGAGGTCAATGTCATTTACTTGCTTTCCAGTATTCCTACAGATGAGGAAGGTGTGGTTCTGTTAGTCACACTGCCCAGGGTCATTCAAGTAGTTACTGGCAGAGTCTTTATGCATTCATTCACTCTTTCTGTTATGCCTCCATTCATTTATCTGATATTTACTAACATCCTACTTTATGCTATGTCCTGGAGATAAAAAGACAGGAAATAATTAGATGATCCCTGAGGTCCCTTTCAGCTTTATGAATCTTTATGACTGAGTGCAGTGGCATTTCCTATCTACAATAGTGGAAAGATGTTCTTCAATATACTGTCCAGTTATGTCCCAATAAATTCATCATAAGTTGAAAGTATCATAAATAGAAATGCATTTAACACACCCAACCTATCCAACATCACAGGACAGCCACACAGCCCACTGTAGAGTCTTAGTATTTCTTTGTGATCTTGTGGCCGACTGAGAGCTCACTGCTGCTGCCCAGCATCAAAAGAAATCCTACTGCATCTTGCTAGCTGGGAAAAGATCACAATTCAAAATAAGAAATGTGGTTTCTACTAAATGTGCATCAGTTTCTCACTGTCATAAAGTAAAAAAATTTATGAATTGAAGTATCCTTTGTCAGCAACCAACTCAATTATATTTCTCTGTCCATAGAAAGTATCTCTTCTATTCTTGGTGAGCTCTCTATTTGTTCTTATACATGTTATAGCTATAGAGAGCTAGGTTTTTTTTATTCTTTAGTGAAATTCTCTCTTAAATTAAAAGTAATAGACACCTTTCCTAAAACAATCTCTAACATGTTTCTGGAATGAGGGCAGCCCACATTGTGTACCATGACTCTCCATTCCTGTTGCCAGAGCTTTCTTGAGTCTCCGGAATCAAATGGAATTGCACTAATGAGCAGCTGAATACAGGTGAGGCCTGGAGTTCTGTTTAGGCCTCAACTGGAAAGAAGTTGGGGATGGTGTGGTGATCTCCACTGAGGGTTTGGGCAGTTCCTGAGCTCAGACTCAGGAGGCCTGAACCAAGGGACAGCACCAGGCCCCTAGTAGAACAAACAGACTCAGGGAAGGGTGATACTGTACTTCACAGGTTCTTCCTGAGCCCTGAAAAGACACTTGATGGAGTTGAGTAGAATTATTGAATTCCCTGCCCTGGAAATCCAAGGGGACTGCCATCTCTAATTGTTCTTGCAGAGGCATGATGATCTGCTGGCTTCTACGCACAAGATTGTGGCCTAGAGATTACTTTGCTATAAATCTTCCACCACTCTAACACACCAGAAACCAGACCTAATCCGCACTGAGTCAATTGAGAAAAATGACCAGTCACCTAAGGGAACCCAGCAGCCAGAGAAAGGAGGAGCTACATACAAATCACAAACAGGCACAGGGAAAGGACCTACTAGAGGCAGAAAAGTAGTAAAAATATATATAATAATAATAGTGCTCGAGATCCAAGTACTACATATATGTAAAAAAAGACTTCACATTTGAATTATGAAAATTGTGATTTCAACTATAAATTCAATTTAGAATCAGAAGGTATGATAGTTATTTGAGTCTTGAATTAATGACTTGGGACTCAGATACAAGAAATAGCTCAAAGTACAGGGGAAAAAAAGAAAGAAGAAATACTAAACTGACATCATGAGAGCAGAAATAAGCTATCTGGAGAATACCCTGGGGAACCAATATGCTAATAAGAGAAACTTTATGCAAAGAAGAAATAACAAATGGACAAACTGTAATCTAACAAATAATAGAAAAAACATCCTTTTCATTGAAGAAACACAAATACAGGAATATCCTGTGAGGAAACAGTGCACACTATTTTGAGATAGAATGAAGCACCAGTGGTACATTTTATGTTTAAAATGTGGAGTAGGTCATTTTCTTCACATTCCCCTCCTCTGTATGACAGAAATATTTTTAACTACTAATTATCGAATAAGTCATCAGCAATGCTAGAAAAGAAACTCAGACACTTAAATGACCTTTTATGGAATTTGTATAGATGAACATACAAATAAAAAATAAAAATTTCAATATTACAGAGCCCAAAGTGAAAAAAGGGATGAATTAATGCTGTTTAGATTTATTTAATGCTGTTTTTTAAAGAAAAAAAAAATTATGCCTGCCACGGAAATGAGTTTTTGTTTTTAAAAAGCATCAATTTTTGAAGATGTGTATGATATTTTCAATATTGAACTTTGTCCTGTAGTCATGTTTAATAGAAAGATATATGTAAAAGTCCCACTTTGGAATAAATTCCAGAAATGGAATTCCTGCCAACAGGTTTGTTGTTGAGGTTGATGTTTTCATGTACAATGTAGAGGATTTTTTTCTTTCTTTCTTTTTTTTTTTTTATGTAGTTCTGGGCTCTAACCCAGGGCTTCATGCATGCTGTAACTCTATTGAGTTATACCTCCCAGCTGCAGTAGAGGACATTTTCTTAAATTAAAAGATAGTAGTAAAAATGTGCAAACTTGAAGAGTACATAGATATTAATAAAATTCAACAAAAACTATAGGAATTGTTGAGGGTGTAGATGAAGAAAAGATTTTTCTTGTTTTAGAAGTATTTTATCACTAACATGATTAGAATTAAGGTGCATGGTGTGATAAAAGAAGACTATATTTTAGACCATTTTATTATGGGTTTACATTTTCCTTTGGACTTTCAGAGGTTTCCTTCTACCAGTTCCACACTTGGCAGAGACTGAGAAGAAGCTACTTATAAGGGAGAAATATCTGACTGGCATGGAAACCATCATCAGAATTCTGAGAAAAAGACTAAAATGTCTCCTCTATTCGACAAGTGGCCTGTACAACTTAGGTGTTCAGGGGCATGTTTAGGAATACATCACCTGTACCCCTCCCATGGAAAATATTTGAAGACCTAGTCAAACAAAAACTATAGGGAAAAAGAAGCAGAAGCGTTGTTATCAGTAAACCTTGGAATCTATGCACACACACATGTATACACATTGCATAATTTTTGATTATAGAAGGGCTAAAATGATGGACTCTTGAAGTAAATGCATGCTGACAGATTCTAAATTATCTCAACAAAACCTACAAGTTGCTGGGTGTGTGTGGCCAGATGGTTCAAAGGTCTCAGAGGGCAGAGGAAGGAGATGCAGAGGGCCACTGAGCATGTTGTAAGGTTCTTGTTTGAGTTTACAGAAAGGGGCCTGAATGAAGTGTGGAAGGTGGGAAATGGAGTGCTAGAGGCAAGAAATATTTGCAATGCTTGTATCTGACACTGGGAACAGGAAAAGATAGGTGCTATTAGTGCTTTGGATAACTACAGAACTTCCACGTTAACAAGGGAAAGATATGAAATGAACAGCAACTTGTTCAGACCAGCAAAATAAGGGAAAGAAAAACAAACCATAATTTAAAATAAACAGAGCATGTAAAGTAACATGGAAGGAATGAAGTCCAGACTAGGGCTATTAAACTAAATATGACAGGATTAATTCTTCCATTTAGTGCAGAGATAACCAGACTAAGGTAAATAGAAATCAATTAAAAACCATCCTAGTAATTATATAGATAAGAATCATCAATGGGTGTTAAGCAATTGTGAAAAACTATATGCATAGTTTCATATATTGTCCTCATCCATTACTTATTAATTACAAAGGGGAAATTGTCAGCTTTTCAGTGCAGAAAACAGGGATTGGTGGGATCACCTTAGCCATACAAATGTCACCAATAATGGTAAAAACTGATATCGTGTAACAGTTATCCATGACAAGGAAGGTCACATAACCACTTAGGTTGTACCCATCAGAGATTCAAAACCTGAATATAATTGCAAACTACTGGGTTATCCTATCTATAGTTTAGAGCAAGGGCAATCTCCAAAACAACTGGCCTGGACTCTTCAAAATATCAATATCATGAAACAAAAAAAGGCTGAGGACCTTTTTGTTCAAGATTAAAAGAGAATAAGAAGATAGGACAACTACATACAATGTGTGTTTCTGGAGTAGAAATTTCATTATTATAGTTAAGACAGTATTAGGAAATTGATGAAATTTTGAATACAGACTGTTTATGAGATAATGGATTTATATCAACGTTAAATTCCCTGAAGGGGAATGATTAGGTTATCTGCAGCTTACTCTCAAAGGTTCTGCCAAAGCTCACAGTCACAACCCAGCCCCTGGACTACAGACACACACAGATGGCTGGGATGAGAAAAATCAAGAAAGAGAACAGATGGGGCAAAGGTTAACAGCTGGTGAATAAGATGCTGAGTATAAATGCAAGTTCATCGTCCAAGGCTTGCAACTTTTTGGTCAACTTGAATTTTTTTCAAAATTAAAAATGTAAACAACCTCACTCATCTATCTATGTTCTGTTTAGAAAAAACGAAGAAAAATAAACATTAAAGGATATCAAAAAATAGCCAGGAACAATTTTAAAATTGATCATTAAAAGTGCTTCAATTTGTTAAAAAAAAAAAAAAAAAAGAAAATGATGGAGAAGGCAAAATTGGTGGAGATAAAGTGATCCAAAAAATTTAACTCAGCCAATGTAATTACTAAGTATAAAAGGATAAAAGAAACAGGAACGTAAGGAGAACTGGATAAAAATACCTGCTAGTAGATGAAAAGAGGTAATGACATCTAAGCACACACACAAAAAATACACATTCTATGAGCAATGTACAATAGAGGATCTTTAGTATATAAAGTATGAACTAGAACAACCTTACCTACTCCAAATAAATTTTCTCTGTTCACAAAATTTTAACAAAAAAAGTAATATTAATTTCTAATATACATACTTGCTGATCGTAACCTAATAAAATTGAAAATAAACAATAAAAAAAGACCAAAATGTCTATTTGAAAATATGAAGCTTGTTTCTAAATAATCCTTGATTCAAAGACAAAATTCAAAGGGAAATTAGAAACTATCTGGAAATCTCTTCATAGAAAAAAGTTTTTTTCTTAAAAACATTTTATCTTGAGCCATGCTTCTCCTACATAAAGTCAAACACAGATGAAGTTGTTCTAACTGATTTTTGGAGTAAATCAATCAAAAGCTGAACAAATACCAACTATGGATGTAATAGGGAAAGACATCTTTACGTGAAATTCAATTTTCGCGTTTTTTAATTAAATTCTGATTAATTTGAGAACATGTTATCAGTTAATGTTTTGGCATGGTTTTTAAACTTTAGTTTACAATAATTTTTAAATGATTTTATTGGTGTGTTACAGTTATTCATTAATAGTGAGGTTCATTTTGACATAATCATACATTCATGGAATATAATTTGTTCCACGTCAGTCCCTAGTACTTCCTTTGTCCCACCCCTTCTCTCCTTCCTCTTTTCTACTGGTTTTCCTTCTATTTATTTTATTTTAAAAAATATATTTAGTTGTAGATGAACACAATACCTTTATTTAATTTATTTATTTTTATGTAGTGCTGAGGATCGAACCCAGTGTCTCACATATGCTAGGCGAGCACTCCACCACTGAGCCACAATCCCAGTCCTATTTATTTTTTTATTGGTGCTTTGTAGGTAAATATAGGAGGATGACACATAATGGGGGGAGGGACGGGTTAGTGTTAGGGTTAGAGTTAGGGTTAGGGAGGGGGGCAAGTATGGAGGAAGGAAGGACTGTATAGAGGGTAAAGAGGGGTGGGAGGGGTGGGGGGAAGGGAAAAAATAACAGAATGAATCAAACAACATTACTCTATGTAAATTTATGATTACACAAATGGTATGCCTTTACACCATGTACAAACAGAGAAACAACATGTATCCCATTTGTTTACAATAAAAAAAATAATAATAAAAAAAAAAAGATGAATTCACTGTGGTGTACTCATATATGTACGTAGAAAAATTTGGGCATTTTCATTCTGCAGTTCTTCCCTTTTCCTGTCAGTAGATTCACTCAATTTGAGCTTGCTACTAGGTCCAATCTCTAACACCACATTGAGAAAAGATTAATCCCAGTAATTACAGCCACTTCAGAACAATGCCTTACACTAATAGATATTTTTTTAAAAAGCTCATTAACAATGTTCTCCAGCAGTTCACTAATCTGAGGTAAATTGGAGTAATTTTCTTGAATGGGTTGGGCAATCATATAATATGGAAAGTAAAAATTGTTTTTAAACTATATTTGGTTCTTCAGTCAGCTCCTTTCCCACTGCTTTTATTCTGCGCTGTGGAACAGTTGAGACTATTTTCCCTCCACCATTTTCTGGAAGTCGATTTATTTATGTATGTAGTTATGTTTGTTGGTCAGGTTTTGAAAATAGAGTGTTTTATGTCTGGGGTGTCAATTACTGTGCAGTTTGTTTATTCTCAGATCAGACCCTAAGGCTTTGATCTTGTTAGGGGAGCGTATGAAGAGCTTCACTGCAGGGTTTCACTCCTTTCTCGGCTGGAGGGCTCAGATACCCTCCTCTTTCTGAGAGTTACCAAACCAGTTCTGAGGGAAGGAGACTGGACTGTGTCAGCCTAGCCTCCAACCCTTTTTAGTCTTATAAGAGTTGACTCAGGGCTCACCAGAGTTGGTTTGATTTTAGTTAGCCTCAGTTCTTACCCCCCAACCTGAAGGATATGAAAAATAACAACCCCCAAGACAGGGAAATGACACCCTCCCCACCAAACTGTCTGACCCAGAGGAAGAGGGAAGAGGAAGGCAATAATTAATCCTCTCCCAATAAATCATTTCCCAGTAACAATAGGCCCCGGTGGGGGGGGGGGGGTAGGGAACAAACATTCATCCCTTCCAAACCACAATGGGTCCTGAAGGGAGGAGGCAGATACTGAATGCTGGACCCTGGACTTTCATCCTCTCCGGTCCCTGATGAGTCCCTGGAAGGAGAAAAGCAAATAGTGAAGCTCTAGGTAACAATGGGTTCCAGAGGAAGAAGATAAAACAGTGAACTCTGGCTGAGTTCTGAGCTTTCATCCCTTCCCAGTAACAATAAGTTTTGGACATTTTACAACTTTTTTCCTGATTGTCCAAACCAACACATTCTGCTTCAGTCTTCAATGATTGATTCACCCTCATTGTAACCTACTAAACTCAGAACCTTCTGTAACTGGCAGCCATTTTCTATTTAGAAAGTGTGCCCCTCCAGTGCCTGATTGATTGACTCTGCTACAGAATAAAGGAAAGTTTGCTGATCCTTTTGAGGTCTCCTTCCATCTCAGTTGTTTGTGCTTCCATCATGATGCCAAAGCCATTTTGGTTATTTTTGCTTACACATCCTGCATCCGCCAAGTGTCAGCGAGGAGCCTGGCTCCTCATCCCAGAAGTCAGATCACAGGTTTTGAGTAAAAGAGTTTTTGCTGTTCTTAGCTTTGTGGATTCAATTTGCCAGTTCTTTTTTTTTTTTTTTTTTTTTAGTTTGTTTTACCTAGTTGTACATGATAGTGGAATGCATTTATACATTTTGGTAGATCATACATAAATGGAATGTAATTTCTTATTTTCTGATTGTACATATTGTAGGATCACATAGATCAAGCAGTCATATATGTACATGAGGTAATAATGTCTGTTTCACTCTACTATCATTCCTTCCCCTTCACCCCTTCCCCTACCTTCACTCTCCTCTATCTAATATAAAGTAACTCTATTCTTCCCTATCCCCTCCTCCTTATTGTGAATTAGCTTCCACATATCAGAGAAAACATTTGACCTTTGGTTTTTTGGGTTTGGCTTATTTCACTTAGTATGATGTTCTCTAACTCCATCCATTTATCAGCAAATGCCAGAATTTCATTCTTCTTTAAAGCTGAGTAATATTCAATCATGTATATATACCACATTTTCTTTATCCATTCATCTATTGAAGGGCATCTAGGTTGGTTCCATAGTTCAGATATTGTGAATTGAGCTGCTATAAACTTTGATGTGGCTGCATCACTGTAGTATGCTGATTTTGTCCTTTGGGTGTAAACTGAGGAGTGGGATAAATAGATCAAATGGTGAAAATGCAAATCAAAACTATTCTAAGATTTCATCTCACTCCAATCAGAATGGCAATTATTAAGAATACAAGCAACAATAAATGTTGATGAGGATGTGGGGAGAAAGGTACACTCATACATTGCTAGTAGGAATGCAAAATGGTGTAACCATTATGGAAAGTAGCTGGTACTGTATTTATTCACTCTTGGGGAGATATTGTGACCCTGAAGACCTTATTCCATTTCCCAAAAGGCTAAACTATATGAATTTAAAGGATGTTTGTTTTAGTCATCTTTTTTTGCTGCTGTGGCTAAAAGACCTGACAAGAAAAAATTAGGGGAGGAAAAGTTTATATAGGGGTTCACGGTTTCAGAGTTCTCAGTCCATAGAAGGCCAGCTCCATTCCTTGGGACTTGTGGTGAGGCAGAACATCATGGTGGAAGAGTGTGACAGAGGGATCAGGAAGCAGAGAGGGCCTAAGCACAGCTCATCCAAAGCACACCCCAAAGGCATACCCCCAGTGATCCACCTCCTCCAGCCACACCCTACCCACCTTCAGTTACCACTGAGTTAATCTCATTAGGACATTAATTCACTGATTGGGTTAAGGCTCTCACAATCCAATCATTTCACCCCTGAAACTTCCTACATTGTCTCACACGTGCGCTTTTGGGGGACACCTCACATACAAGCCATAACCATGTTAAAAATATGGTTCATTAGGCATAAAGAAGTTGGGGTCTGAAGTCAAAAGTAAGGCTACAATATTCAAAGGGTGGGAGGAGAGGAAGTGGAAGCAAGGTAATGCCTGAGGGCCCTAAAAAGGGAAGAAATGAAGGAGTGGAAGAGAGAGAAGATATGTTGCTATTAGAGAATGGAGGAGAAGCGGAGTAATAAAGCAAGGAAACAAGAAGAGCAGAAGAAAATAACCCCCCCTTTCAACCAAAATTAAAAATAAAACAAAACACCAAATAAAAAAGTCACTACCTCTTAGAAAAACAGAATGAAATAGTAAAAGGCTAATAAAAGTAAAAGAAGTAATAAAATCGAAAAAGAAATAAAACCAGAAACATATGTATATTGTACAGACTTGAATCAATCAGCAAATATAACCAGAAAAAGCAAAATAATACTCATAATTAATAATAATAAAGGAAAAAAATAAAAAGAAAAAATCTTAATTAAAAATGCTTAAACTTTTCCACTGAGGTAGCTGAAGTCGAATATCTACATCCTATTCTAGACTGTCTTTCTTCCAGACTGCCCTTCTGTGCCTCATTTCTTGGGCTGTGTGCCCCTTAGAAGGAGCTAGTGCTGGGTGATATTAAACCCAACCTCCTTTTTTTGATTTTCATCTCGCCTCTTGCTAGAGAAGATTGGAAGTATAGCTGGTTGAGATGGCTCTCAGCTTCTCTGTTTGCCAGAACAGGGGGATGGAACTGGAAGTACATTCAATTGGGATTTTGATCAGGCATCTTAAATTGCTGCACTTCCTGGTTAGAAGTGTGTAGGGATCTATTTGGGAAATTCTGGGTGCTGAGTTCAAACTCTAAATTGAGCTTTGGACCCTTGTTTGGAGCAGGTATTCTGGAGTGATCCAATCCTTGCATCTCTATGGCTAGGTGCACGTCCACCTCAGCTGGGCATCTGGGTTTCTAGAGTCCTTGCTGAGTTCTACTTTCAGGGTGGAGTGACAGATCTCTCTATTCTACCATCTTCCTTCCTTTAGTTTATAACAATCTTAAATAATATTTTGCATTTCAACAGTTTACAAGAATATCTGGAACGACAACAGATATCTCAGTTTTGTGATATTGAAGATGATGCAACTAATGTTGCTAAGTTCCTTGATATCTTCTTTCCTGATTTTAAATTAATGAAAAGCAGGAACTTGGAAAGGACACTAGCCTTACTGCGACCAGATCTCGTTCAAGAAAGGAAAGGTAGGGAATCAGCATAAATTGTTTAAGTACTTTGTAGAAAGGATGACTATTCACTTACTAATTCTTAGTAATAATGAACAACACATTTTTTTAAGAGTTTGTGAAGAATTTTTTAACCTATGACTTGTCAAAGTTGATGTTACCATTGTAGGAATTACTGTGTAGGTGAGATTAGAAGCTTTCTTGTTTGAAATGCCTCAATTCAGAGTTTGGGTCAACCCTAATTAAGTGTGACTGGAGGGCTGGGCTGTAGCTCTGGGGGAGAAGGCTTGCCCAGCGTGTGGGAGGCCTAGGTTTCCCTTCCTAGCACTGAAAAAAAAAAAAAAAATGTTTGAACAGTGTGATTTGAATAAGATATTTTACCAAGTCTATTTCTTCATTTGTAAAATTCAGGAGATTAAAATGCAAAAGCATAAATTAAGTGCCCGGCATTTTAAGTACTAGTTATTTTTAACTTCATCCTACATTCACACAGCACAGTAAATACCACAGGATAAGAAGGTGGATTATACATTAATACTTAATTCATTTTTAACTTTATATAACTACTATACAGAAACATAATTAATATTGATCTTTTATTCCCGGATTTACTGAATTCAGTTCTAGGAGCTTTGATGTGGTTTGTTTGGGGATTTCTATGTAGAACTGGGTTTCTTAACCTTGGGTCCACTTACTTTTTCAGGTATTTCGGTGGGGTGGGAACTGTGACAGGGGTATTGTAAAGTGCTCCCCGGGATCCTTGGCCTTTTAATACCAGATGTTAACAGCATTCCTCAAAGCCCCAGATGTGACGACAACAAAATATCTCCATTGTCAAATGCTCCTCCAGGGACAGAATCTCTCTGACTGAGAACCATTGATGTGGACAGTGGTGTGATTGGCAAAGTGGTACACTTCACCCCTTGCTGTTGGTCCGTGTGGCTTTTATTCCCTCTGCTTGCCTCATTGGACCAGCAAACACTTCCTGTGTGCTGCTGAGGAGGAGCCACCTGGTCCCTAAGGAGTCAGCTCTTAACATTAAGCAGAGTATCAACTGCCCTTTTTCAGACTGGAAATTTCCACCCATTTCTCATCTGGGGAGAGTTGTAGGTTTTTTTGTTTGTTGCTGTTTTTTAATCTTGAATGGAATGACTGTTGTATTTGCTCAAGTATTTTTTTTTCTCTGCTTATTGATGTAATTGTGTACTTTTTCTTGGGCTTGACACTTTAATTTTTGAATATTGAACAGCTTTGCATTCTCCAGATAAATGCTACTTGTTGTCGTTGTGTAGAATCATTTTTACATATAACTGAATATGTCTTGCCTCTTCACTTTCTGAAATAGTGTGGCATTGGCCTTTTATCTTTCGTAAATGTTTATTAAAATATACCAGTTAAATTATCTGGGCCTGGAGTTTTCTTTGTTTCAAAGTTTGGTTTTTGTTTTCATTTTTGCCTTTCTACCCTTTTGAATCTTTTTAATTATGTGCATATTATTTTTAATAGACTATTTTTGGAATGGTTTAAGATTTATAGAAAAATTAACATAATACTATTTCCATATATCCATGTGTGCCCACTCCTAGTTTCTCCTGTTATTAACAACTTGTATTATTGTTCTACATTGTTATATTTATTGAACCCATATTATTACAATTTATTAACTAAAGTTCAAAGTTTACATTAATATTCACTCTTTGCTGTGTACATTTAAATGGTTAAGACAAATGTACAATGTCATGTGTCCCCATTACAGAATCAGAAAGAAGGAATTACTGTCCTAGAAATCCTGTGTTCACCTACTGATCCCTTCTCCCTCTCAACCCCTGGCAACTACCGATCTATTTTCTTTCTCTACCGTTTTTATTTTCCATAACGTGATACCACTGGAATCATATAGTATGTAGGTTCTTCAGACTGATTTCTTTCATGTAGCAATGTGCAGTTAGGGTTCCTTCATGTTTTTCTGACAGCTTGATAGCTCATTTTTTTTTTATTATTGAATAACTTTCCTTTGTATGGATATAACAAAGTCTGTTTATCAAATTACCTATCAAGGAATAGCTTACCTGCTTCTACTTTTTGATTATCATGAATAAAACAGCCTTAGACATTCATATACAGGTTTTTGTGTAGAATAAGCTTTCAACTTCATTGGGTACATAGCTAGGAGAATGATTATTGCATCATGTAGAAACTATGTTTAATCCACATAGCTTTGTAAGAAACTGCCAAAATGTGTTTTGAAATAACTGTTCTATTTCCATCCCCCCCCCCCCCCCCAGCAATGGGTAAGAGTTCCTGTTTTTCTGCATTCTTGTCAGCATTTGATATTGTCATTTTTGGGAGTTTATCTATACTATTAGGAACATAATGATATCTTACTGTTGTTTTTATTTACAATTCCCTAGTGACATATGAGGCCAAGAATTTTTTCATATGCTTACTGGTCATGTCTGTATCTTCGCCAAAGAAGATACAGGTCTTTCAAAATAACTAGAAAAGAGGACATTGAGTGTTTGACCACAAAGAAATGATGACTGTGATGGACATTTATTTATTTATTTCACAGAATCTTTTGCCCATTTCCTAATTGAGATGTTTGTTTCATTGGTGAGTGGTAAATATATTTTTATATCTTGAATACAAATTCTTTATCATGTATGTGTTTTGCAAATATGTTCTGCATTTATGTTTCTGTGATTTTTGCTATCTTAAAAGTTTTAATTTTCTAGAATGTCATATCATTGGAATCCTACGGTGTCTTTTATTGAAAAGTTTGTGTTTTTAATATAGTCCAACTTATTCTTTTTGGAGCATGATTTTTGTGTTGTATCTAAAAACTCATCAACAAACCCAGGATCATCTAGATTTTCTTCTACACTATTTGAAAAGAAAATCCATAGGTTTATTTTACATTTCAGTCTGTCATTCATTTGACTTAATTTTTTGAATAGTGTAAGATCTGTGTCCAGATTGATTGTCTTACATGTAGATGTCTAAGTGTCCTAGTCCTATTTATTGACAGACTACCCTTTCTCCATTTATGGCCTTTGCTCCTTTGTCACAAGTCAGGTAAGTATATAGTGTGGTTCTTTTTTCTGAACTTTCTATTCTGATTTCCATTTTAATTCATATGTGGCTTTGAGATGTACTTTGTATAATTTCTAGCCCTTTAAAAGTGTTAAGGTGTGTTTTATGACCAAGTATGCAGTGCATCTTCTTAAGTTCCTTTGAACTTAAGAAGAACATGTAGTTTGCTTCTGTAGGAAGAAATGTTCTATAAATATCAATTACATCAAGCTGATTGATGACTATCTCCTCACACTTTTTTTTTTTTTTGGCTTGCTGTATGATCATTCACTGATCAAAGGGCATTGAAGCATCCAATTGTAGTATGGGGTTTAACTATTTCTCTTGCAGTTTATCAGTTTTGGCCTCATATATTCATTGCTATTTTGTTAGGCACATGTACATTATGGATTGTTATGCCTTAGAGAATTGACCCTTTTATTATCTCTGATAATTTTCTTCATTCTGATTCATATAGCTACTCAGCTTTTTAGAAAATTAGTTTAGTATACACATATTGTTCTTTATTACTTTAGTTTTAAAATTATCTGTGTCTTTATATTAAAAGAGGGAGTCTTGTGAATCCACTTAAAATATATTTATTTGGGGTCTTTTAATAACACTCTGAAAATCTACTTTAAGTGACATATTAAAACCATTCACATTTAAAGTGATTATAAATATAGTTGGATTAATACATGCCATGTTTTCTATTCACTGCGATTCTTTCTATTTTTTTTCCCCTTTTAAAATATTCTCTTTTTCTGCCTTCTCTGATTTTGATTGAGCATTTTAAGGTTCTGGTTCTCTCTTCTCTCAGCATATTGCTGTGGACTGAATTGGACATCCCCAACACAAAGTTCATATGTTAAATGAGGCTTGTAAAGATGGGGTCTATGTAGAAAAGGAATAGATCAGCATTGCCTCCACAGCAAATTTTGTCAAGGTAAAGAGAGACATTGGAACTCTTGATTTTTGCTCCCCAGCCCCCAAAAGGCCATGTGAGAATGTAGGTAAAAGGTAGCTCTCTCCAAGCCAGGGAAGGGAGGCCTCACCAGAAACCTGACTTTCTGGTACATTTATCTTGGACTTCCAACTTTCAGAACTGTTAGAAAACAAATTTCCATTGTTTAATTCACCCAGTCTGTGGTATTTTATTATGGAAACCCAAGCTGACTAATACACATTAAGTGGTTGCCTTGCAATTTTCAATATATATTTATAACTAATCTAAGTCCACTTTCAAATAACATGTACTTTCTGGGTTGTGCAGGTACCTTATTACAGAGAATTATCATAGAGTGTTCCCAATTCTTTCATACTGGCCCTTTGATGCTGGAGATGATTCATTTCACTTAGCCATAAGCCATAATTGCCCCATTTAGGACATTAATGCTAATATTACTTTGAGCAAGTAGCTATCTATTAGCTGAGAGTGTAAGAAACAAAAGCTGTTATTCTACCTTCACCTTTGTTTCTCTGAAATTCCCCCTCTCTAACATTTGCTATTTTCCTTCTCCCTGAAGAACTTTCTCTAACTTTATTTTGCAAGTGAGGTCTCCTGATGATATAGTCCTTCACTTTATGGTTGTCTAAGTAAGTCTTTGTTCCTCCTTAGTTTATTTATTTATTTTTTTACTTGTTCTCTTTAGTTATACATGACAGTAGAACACATTTTGACATATCAAACATACATGGACTATAACTTCCCAGTCTTGTGGTTGTACATGATGTGGACTTACACTGGTTGTGTATTCATATATGAACACAGGAACGTTATGTCCCATTCTAGTGTTTTTTCCATTCCCATTCCCCCTCCCTTCCCTCCATTCCCCTGGTACAACCCGGTGAAACTCTACCCCACCACACACCTATGGTGAGTCAGCATCCACATATCAGAGAGAACATTTGGCTTTGGGTTTTTTGGTATTGGCTTATTTCACTTAGCATTATAACCTACAGTTGCATCCATATACTGACAAATGCCATAATTTCATTCTTCTTTATAGCTGATCAATATTTAATTGTGGATATATACCACATTTTCTTTATCCATTCATCTATTGAAGGGCACCTATGTTGCTTCCATAGCTTAGCAATTGTGAATTGAGCTGCTCTGAACATTGATGTGGCCACATCAGGATAGTATGCTGATTTAAGTCCTTTCGGTATATGCCTAGGAGTGGGATAATTGGGTCAAATGATGTTTCCTTTCCAAGTTTTCTGAGTCTCCATACTGCTTTCCAGAGTGGTTGCACCAACTTGCAGTCCCACCAGCAATGTATGACTGTACCTTTTCCCCCACATCATCTCCAACATTTATTGTTGCTCGTATCCTTGATAATTGTGATTCTGACTAGAGTGAGATGGAATCTCAGTGTAGTTTCGAATTTGCATTTCCCTAATAGCTAGTGATATTTAACATTTTTCATATATTTGTTGACCATTTATATTTCTTCACTGAAGTGTCTGTTCAGTTCCTTAGCCCATTTATTGATTGGGTCATTTGTTTTTTGGTGTTCAGTTTTTTGAGTTCTTCATATGTCCTGTAGATTAATGCTCTATCTGAGGTACAGGTGGCAAAAATTTTCTCTCATTCTGTAGACTCTCTTTTTTAAAATTTATTTATTTTAATTAAAAATCATAAATTTACATAGGGCAATGTTGTTTGATTCATTCTGTTATTTTTTTCTCTTCCCCCATCCCCTCCCACCCCTCTTTTCCCTCTATACATTCCTTTCTTCCTCCATTCTTACCACCCTCCTTATCCCTAACCCTAAACCTAACCCTAACCCTAACACTAACCCCTCCTACCCCCCCATATGTCCTCATCCGCTTATCAGCGAGATCATTCGTCCTTTAGTTTTTTGAGATTGGCTTATCTCACTTAGCATGATATACTCCAATTTCATCCATTTGCCTGCAAATGCCATAATTTTGTCATTCTTCATGGTGGAGTAATATTCCATTGTATGTATATGCCACAGTTTCTTTATCCAATCATCAACTGAAGGGCATCTAGGTTGGTTCCACAATCTGGCTATAGTGAATTGAGCAGCTATGAACATTGATGTGGCTGTATCTCTGTAGTATGCTGATTTTAAGTCCTTTGGGTAAAGGCCAAGGAGTGGGATAGCTGGGTCAAATGGTGGTTCCATTCCAAGCTTTCTGAGGAATCTCCATACTGCTTTCCACAGTGGCTGCACTAATTTGCAACCCCACCAGCAATGTATGAGTGTACCTTTTTCCCCACATCCTCGCCAACACCTATTGTTGCTTGTGTTCTTGATAATCGCCATTCTAATTGGGGTGAGATGAAATCTTAGTGTAGTTTTGGTTTGCATTTCTCTTATTACTAGAGATGTTGAACTTTTTTTCATATATCTGTTGATTGCTTGTACATCTTCTGTGAAGTATCTGTTCATTTCCTTAGCCCATTTGTTGATTGGATTATTTGTATTCTTTGTGTAGAGTTTTTTGAGTTTTTATAGATTCTGGAAATTAGCGCTCTATCTGAAGTATGAGTGGCAAAGATATTCTCCCACTGTGTAGGCTCTCTGTTCACATTACTGATATTTTCCTTTGCTGAGAGAAAGCTTTTTAGTTTGAATCTATCCCAGTGGTTGATTCTAGCTTTTATTTCTTGTGCTATGGGAGTCCTGTTAAGGAAGTCTGATCCTAAGCCAACAAGGTGAAGATTTGGACCTACTTTTTCTTCTATAAGATGCAGGGTCTCTGGTCTGTTTTCAAGATCCTTGATCCATTGTGAGTTGAGTTTTGCACAGGGAGAGAGATAGGGGTCTAATTTTATTTTGTTACATATGGATTTTCAGTTTCCCCAGCACCATATTTTGAAGAAGCTATCTTTTCTCCAATGTATGTTTACAGCACCTTTGTCTAGTATGAGATAACTGTATTTATGTGGGTTTGTCTCTGCATCTTATATTCTGTACCATTGGTCTTTATGTCTGTTTTTGTCCCAATATCATGTCATTTTTGTTACTATAACTCTGAAGTGTAGTTTAGGGTCTGGTATTATGATGCCTCTTGCTTTTCTTTTCTTCCTGAGGATTGCTTTGGCTATTCTGGGTCTCTTATTTTTCCAAATGAATTTCATGCCTGTTGTTTCTAATTCTATGAGGAATGTGATGGGAACCTTAATAGGAATTGCCTTAAATCTGTATAGTGTTTTTGGTAGTATGGCCGTTTTGACAATATTAATTCTGCCTGTCTTAGAACATGGGAGATCTTTCATCCTCTAATGTCTTTTTCAATTTCTTTTTTAGTGTTCTGTAGTTTTCATTGTAGAGGTCTTTCACCTCTTTTGTTAAGTTGATTTCCAAATATTTTATTTTCTTTGAGGCTATTGTGAATGGGACAAATTTCCTAATTTCTCTTTCAGTTGATTCATCACTGATGTATAGGAGCACAATTAATTTATGGATGTTAATTTTGTATCCTGCTACTTTGTTGAATTCATTTATTAATTCTAGATGTTTTCTGGTTGGGTTTTTGGGGTCTTCTGAATATAGAATCATGTAGTCAGCAAATAGGGATATTTTGAGTTCTTCTTTTCCTATTTGTATCACTTTAATTGTTTCTCCTTAGTTTTGAAAGATAATTTCACTGAATAAAGAATTCCTTGCTAGTGCATTTTGGGTTTCAGTACTTTGAATACCTTATTACCCTGTATCCTTACTTGCATTATCTCTAATGTGAAGTCCACTGTAGTCCACTGTAATTCTTACCCTGCCTTACTTACCTACCTTATGGGTAAGGTTTTTTTTTTTTTTTTAATGTTTCCTTCAGGATTTTTTTCTTATTTTATTTTTCTTAAGTTTGAAAAAAATGTTCATAAATATAAATGTTTTGATTTTTTTTATCATGCTCAGAGATCTATGAGCTCCTTGAATATGTTGTTTGGTGTCTCTCATTCATTTTGAAAAGTTCTGAGCCATTATAATTTGAACTATTTCTTCTGCTTTTTCTTCTGTTTCTGGAATTGCCATTATGTGTTTGTTACATCTTCATAACTGCCCTATAGTTCTTAGATAGCCTTCTCTATGTTTTGTTTGTTTTGTTCTATTTTTTACTCATTCTTTTTTTCTTTTTGCATTTCTGTTTGGTGAGTCTCCTTCAGTCTCACTGATTTATTTCCTTGGTTGTATCAGAAACTACTGATGAGTTCTTCAAAAACATTATTCATTTCCTTTATAGTATTTTTTGATTTATAGCATTTCCTTTTGATTCTCAGAGTTTCCATCTCTTTGCTTACATTGCTCATCTATATTTTCATGTCTGCTTTTTCCTTTGTAGCCCTAAACATATAAATCATAGTAATTTTGAATTCTCCGATCTGGCATTTCCAAAGTTTTGTCACATCTGAGTTTTTTTGTTTTTGTTTTTTTTCCCCAGACTGAGCTTTATCCTGATTTTTCCCCCCTTTGGTATATTTTTAATTTTTGTTGTTGTTGTTGAAAGTCAGACATTATGGAACAGGTAATAGGAACTGAGGCAGTTAGGCTTTTAGCATGAGGTTTTCTGTTAATCTGCTTAGGAGCTGACCTGTTTTAATGTTTTTTGTTGCTGTAGGTGCCGGAGGCTTCAATTTCTTTTAGTTTAATATCTTGTCCCTCAAGTTCCATGTCATGTTTGGGTTTCTTATAAGGAGTCTTCTTTAAATAGAGTTTGTTTCTTGTAACCCTCTCCATTACAATCCATGTTTATTGTACTGGTGTCCTGTTGATGTTCTGGTAAGGCGTTAGGAGGAGAAGCACCATGTATTCTTATGATTAAATCTAAGGTGGTAGCAGGCCTGAGTCCCTGGGCTGAGAAATTCAGAAGCAATACTTAGCCTTTGATTTTTTTTCCCTTTTGTGACACAGGAAGGCTGGAGAGGCTTCAGTTGTTTCCTTACCCTTTCCCTAGATCAGATCAGGCTGTGGTAAAGGAAATTCCTGTAAAAACTTGTTCTGGAAAATTCTGTGGATGTATTTCAAAATAGTTACCTTTCCCCGGGCGTTTTTAAGATTTTAAGCATTTTAAGATGCTTACTTTTCCCCTTCGTCCAGAGTACCCACACCATATATACTATGCTCCAGTTACTCACTTTGTAGCCATCTCAGTTATCAGATTGACTATTGCAGTGAGTATAGTACAGTGAGATTTCAAGAGCAAGATAGTCAACATTCACATAACTTTCATAACCATATATCATTACATTCAATTTTATTATTAGTTATTGTTTATCTCTCATTTTGCCTAGTTTATAAATTAAACTATATCATAGGTATGTATGTATAACATAGTACAAATAGGATTCAGTCCTATCCAAGGTTTCAGACATTCACTGGGAGTGTTGGAACATATCTTCCAAGGAAAGAAGGGACTATTGTAGTAGCAAAAATGGAAAAAACACGTCTTTGTCATTATTTTTATCTCCTTTGGGACTAGTGAAGCCCTTCTCTCCATTTTGAGCCTAGCTTGTCAGGATAATTTCCATTATCATTTAAAGTATCTTTTCTTCTAGTCAATGAGCCTAGAATATAGTCTTTAAAACTATATTTTGAAAACCTCTTAAATGCTGTGTTTATGCCATTTATATTAAATGTCATTTTGATAAACTTTGGAAATTTATTGTTTTATCTGCCTTCTTTAGGAATTTAAGTATTTTTTAGCATTCCAATGTAATTTGTCCATTGGTTTTTTAACTATACATACTTTGAATATTTCTTTTAATGGTTGCTCTATGGATTACATACAATACAACTTTAAAACTACTTAGGGATAATATCTAACCACTGAAAAATGAAATATATTTACCTTAAAACCATATATGTCTTTTTATCTTTTCCTCTCTATGGAAATTGCCATGAATATCACATCTATATATATCGAATACTCCACCAAACTATATTGTAATTTTTTTAGCCTCAAAAATATTCTATAGGACTTAACAGTGGGACTTTTTTATGTTCACCCTGATAATTACCCTTTCTTTCTCTCCCTCCTTTTATCCCTTCCTTCCTTCCTTCCTTCCTTCCTTCCTTCCTTCCTTCCTTCCTTCCTTCCTTCCTTCCTTCCTTCTTCTGTATTGCTTGATGTCATTTCTCTTCTACCTGAAGAACTTGAGCATTTCTTTTAGAGCAGATCTGCTGACATCAGTTATCTTTCATCTAAGGATGTCTTTACTTCACCTTCCCTCCTGAAAGATATTTGTACTGACATAGCATTCTAGGTTGACAGTTCTCCTCTTTCAGTATGCTGAAAATGCTGTGCCATTGCCTCTGGCCTCACTGGTTCTACTGAGAAATCCACAATCATTCCAAGCATTGTTTCCTTATATGTAATGTGCTCCTTTTTTGTTTTCTAAGTTGGCCAAGATTGGTTGCTTTTAAGATCTTTTTCTTTGTTTCGGGTTTTCAGCAATTATATTACCACGCATCTGAGCATACTTTTCTTTGAGTTTGGGGGTTCACTGAGCTTCTTGAGTCTATAAATTATGTCTTTTGCAATATTTAGGGCATTTTCCCCTGCCATTGCTTATTCAAATATTTTCTTTCTGTGTCAACTTTTTCTTCAGTTCATATGGGTTTCAAAAGATATACAACTTAGATTTTTTTGATGTTGTCTCATAAGTTCCTGAGGCTTTGCTCACTATCTTTTCTCCATTGCATATTTTTGGCCCCTTTGTCTAGTATGAGAAAATTGTATTTATTTGGGTTTGTGTCCATGTCCTCTATTCTGTTCCATTGATCTACCTGTCAATTTTGGTGCCAATACCATGCTGCTTTTGTTACTATTGCTTTGTAGTATAGTTGAAGTTCTGGTAATGCAATACCCCCTGTTTCATTCTTCCTGCTAAGGATTGCTTTAGCTATTCTGGGTTTCTTATTCTTCCAGATGAATTTCATGATTGCTTGCTCTATTTCTGTGAGGTACATCATTGGGATTTTAATTGGAATTGCATTGAATCTGTATAGCACTTTAGGTAGTATGGCCATTTTGACAATATTAATTCTGCCTATCCAAGAACATGGGAGATCTTTCCATCTTCTAAGGTCTTCCTTAATTTCTTTCTTCAGTGTTTTGTAGTTTTCATTGTAGAGATCTTTTACCTCTTTGGTTACATTGATGCCCAAGTATTTTTTTTTTTTTTTGAGGCTATTGCAAATGGAGTTGTTTTCCTCATTTCCCTTTCAGCTGTTTTGTCGCTTGCATGTAAAAATGCTGTAGATTTATATGTGTTGATTTTATACTGCTATTTTTTTTATTTTTTTTGCCTGCTATTTTGCTGAATTCATTGATGAGGTCTAGAAGTTTTCTGGAGGAGGTTTTTGGATCCTCTAAATATAGAATCATGTCATCTGCTAATAGTGACAGCTTAATTTCCTCTTTTCCTATTCGTATCCCTTTAATTTCTTTAGTCTGCCTAATTGCTCTGGCTAGAGTTTCGAGGACAATGTTGAATAGAAGTGGTGAAAAAGGACATCCCTGTCTTGTTCCTGTTTTTAAAGGGAATGATTTCAGTTTTTCTCCATTAAGAATGATGTTGGCCATGGGCTTAGCATAAATAGCCTTTACAATGTTCAGGTATGTTCCTACTATCCCTATTTTTTCTAGTGTTTTGAGCATGAAGGGGTGTTGTATTTTGTCAAATGCTTTTTCTGTGTCAGTTGAAATAACCATATGATTCTTATCCTTAAGTCTGTTGACATGATGGATTACGTTTATTGATTTACAAATGTTGAACCATCCTTGCATTCCAGGAATGAACCCCATTTGATCGTGGTGCACAATTTTCTTAATATGTTTTTGGATACGGTTTGCCAATATTTTGTTAAGGATCTTAGCATCTATATTCATCAAGGATATTGGTCTAAAATTTTCTTTCCATGATGTGTCTTTTCCTGGTTCGGGTATGAGGGTGATATTAGCTTCATAGAATGAGTTTGGTAGGGTACCCCCCTTTTCTATTTCCTGGAATACTTTGAGACGTATTGGAATGAGTTCTTCTTTGAAGGTCTTGTAGAACTCGGCTGAGAATCCATCTGGTCCTGGGTTTTTCTTGGATGGTAGATTTTTAATGGCTTCTTCTATTTCATTGCTTGATATTGATCTGTTTAAATGGTGTATGTCCTCCTGGTTCAGTTTGGGAGGAGCATATGTCTATAGAAATTTGTCAATATCTTCGGTAGTTTCTATTTTGTTGGAATACAGATTTTCAAAGTAGCTTCTCATTATGTTCTGTATCTCAGTGGTGTCTGTCGTGATATTTCCTTTTGCATCATGTATTTTAGTAATCTGAGTCTTCTTGCTCCTTCTCTTTGTTAGTGTGACTAAGGGTTTATCTATTTTGTTTACTTTCTCAAAGAACCAACTTTTTGTTATGTCAATTTTTTGAATAGTTTCTTTTGTTTCAATTTCATTGATTTCAGCTCTGATTTTAATTATTTCCTGTCTTCTACTACTTTTGCTGTTATTCTGTTCTTCTTTTTCTAGGGCTTTGAGCTGTAATGTTAGGTCATTTAATTGTTGACTTTTCATTCTTTTCTGGAATGCACTCCATGCAATGAATTTTCCTCTTAGTTCCGCCTTCATAGTTTCCCAGAGATTTTGATATGTTGTATCATCATTCTCATTGACCTCTAAGAATTTTTTAATCTCCTCCCTGATGTTTTTTGTTATCCATGTTTCATTCAATAGCATATTATTTAGTCTCCAAGTGTTGGAGTAATTTCCTTTTTTAATTTTGTCATTGATTTCTACTCTCAGTCCATTATGATCTGATAGAACACAAGGCAGTATCTCTATTTTTTTGCATTTCCTAAGGGCTGCTTTGTGGCATAACACATGTTGTATTTTCTAGAAGGTTCCATGTGCTGCTGAGAAGAAAGTGTATCCGCTCGTTGATGGATGGAATATTCTATATATGTCTATTAAGTCTAGGTTATTGATTGTGTTATTGAGTTCTATGGTTTCTTTGGTTGGATTTTGTTTGGAAGATCTATCTAGTGGTGACAGCAGTGTGTTAAAGTTGCCCAGAATTATTGTGGTGTGGTCTATGTGATTCTTGAAATTAAGAAGGATTTGTTTGGTGTACAGGGATGCACCATTGTTTGGGGCATAAATATTTACTATCTTTATGTCTTCCTGATTTATGGTTCCCTTAAGCAGTATGAAATGTCCTTCTTTATCCCTTCTGACTAACTTTGGCTTGAAGTCCACTTTATCTGATATACGGATGGAAACCCCCACTTCTTTACTGAGTCCATGTGCGTGGTAGGTTTTTTCCCATCCTTTCACCTCTAGTCTGTGGATGTCTTTTTGTATGAGATGAGTCTCTTGCAGGCAGCATATGTTGGGTCTTTCTTTTTAATCCATTCTGCCAGTCTCTGTCTTTTGATTGAGGAGTTTAGGCCATTAACGTTCAGGGTTATTATTGAGAAATGATTTGTATTCCCAGTCATTTGGCTTATTTTTGGTTTTTAAGTTGGCTTTGTTTCTCCTTTGAGTGGTTTTACTCTAAGGTAGTTTCTCCCTTTGCGGACCTCCATTGTTGCTTTTCATTTCCTCCTCATGGTTTATTTTGTTGAGAACATTCTGTAGTGCAGGCTTTCTATTTGTAAATTCTTTTAACTTTTGTTTATCATGGAAGGATTTTATTTCATCTTCAATTCTGAAGGTTAGTTTTTCTGGGTATAGGATTCTTGGTTGGCAACCACGTTCTTTCAGAGCTTGAAATATGTTGGTCCAGGCCCTTCTAGCTTTTAGAGTCTGGGTTGAGAAGTGGGCTGCTATCCGTATTGGTCTCCCCCTATATGTAATCTCATGCTTTTCTCTCGCGGCCTTCAAAATCCTATCTTTATTTTGAATGTTTGGCATTTTCATTATAATGTGTGTTAGTGTGGATCTGTTGTGATTCTGTGCATTTGGTGTTCTGTAAACCTCTTGTATTTATTTTCCATTTCATTCTTCAGGTTTGGGAAATTTTCTGCTATTATTTCATTGAATATGTTATTCATTCCTTTGGTTTGTATCTCTGTGCCTTCCTCAATCCCAATAATTCTTAAATTTGGTCTTTTCATGATGTCCCATAGTTCTTGGAGATTCTGTTCATGATTTCTTACCATCTTCTCTGTTTGGGCGACTTTATATTCAAGATTAAATATTTTGTCTTCATTGTCTGAGGTTCTGTCTTTCAAGTGGTCTAGTTTGTTGATGATGCTTTCCATTGAGTTTTTTATTTGGTTTATTGTCTCCTTCATTTCAAGGATTTCCATTTGGTTTTTTTTTTTTGAGAATCTCTATCTCTTTGTTGAAATGATCTTTTGCTTCCTACAGGTGCTCTTTCAGCTTATTGATATTATCATTTATTGCCTGCATTTGCTCTCTTAGCTCATCCTTTGCTTCGTGAATCATCTCAATCATGTGTGATCTGAAGTCCTTTTCTGAAATTTCTTCTAACATACTGTCATTGGATTCTATTACTATCGAATCTAGATTTGTTTGGATCATTTTCTTCCCTTGTTTTTTCATGTTGTTCATGTATCTTCCCCTCTAGCAGTGCAGATCTGGGGTATTACAGATTTCCCCCTATAGGCTTATAGTGGCCCTATAGGTTTCCAAAACCCTTTCTTTAAGGGGAGATCAATATTAGCAGTGACCAAATCAGACACTATGCAATCCTAGACCAAATACCCCTATGAGAACAATAACAAAATTGTCATAATAAACAGAATGAGTTCAAATATTATCTTCAAAAAAACAAACAGATTTGCAATACGGTCTGCAGTTTCAAATGGAGGACAAAGAGGATGCAGAGGGATGTATAATATGGCTGTTAATGGGATAAGAAAAGAATATACAGAAGTTCTAGAAAATAGAAAGGGTGAGAGTGTAATCAAAAGAAATCGGATGTTAGCATGCAAAAAAGGGAGAAAGAGACTCTGAGGGAACAGGTAAACAAAAGGAAAAGAAAGCAAGAAAAGTAAAGAAATAAAAACTTAATTTTTTTTTAAAAGGGGAAAAAGAAAATCTACTGTATAGCAGTCATATACTAATGAAACCTCCCAGAGTTCAGTAGCCTGATGCATGAGAGGTACCTGACAATGAGCTTCAAGTCTCCAGCAGGTGTCTCAGGATGGGATTTGCCCCACCTAAAGATCGGAGCTACAGCTTCCAGGATTATCCAAGATGGCCGCTCTGGCTTTGAAATGTGTTGGCAAATGGGGAGCTGCAGCTCAGGGGTGGACGTGGTCAGCTGGAGGTCCTGGAGACAGGATGCGGTTGGTCCAGCATGGATCCTGGAGGTCGGGTGTGTTTGGTGTAGTTGTGGGATCCTGGAGGCCGGGTGCAATCAGTCGGTCTGGGTTCTCGGTGATAGGGTGCAGTCATTTGGTCTGGGGGTCCTGGCAGCTGGGAGCAGTCAGTTGATGTGAGGGCCCCAGAGGCAGGGAGTGATCGGTTGGGCTGAGGGATCCTGGAGACGGGGCTCAGTCAGTCCGGCCAGCGGTCCTATGGGGCCTGGCTGTTCTGTAAGTGCTTCTTTATGTTCTTGATCTGCAAATTCCAGCACATGTGTTCCCTGGGGACTGTTTGTTGATTGAATTTTCACTGTAGAGTTGTTCAGATTTGTTTAATTTTTTATACATTGCTTAATTTTGAATTGTATTCTGGTCCCCAGACATTTTGAATGTTATGTAATTTGGACTCAGAGTCTTGCTAAAATCTTCTGGAGAATTTTGATTTCTTATTTGTGTGGGTGCTTGTTTTAGCACTAAACTAGCCAGGTTAGGTTCACACTGCAGATTCCAGCCTATTCTCTGTGGGCTGTTTGGAACGTCAGTTCTGTTCTCAAGTTTTTGCAATGCTCTTACGGACATTGTACACACTGTAGGAATCAGACTACCCTTGTGGTAGTCTACTCTGCAGTTCAGTTCTCACATTTTTATTATGCCCAGCTTATAGGTGGGCCTACTACCTCAGAAACAGATTTCTGAGATGATTTTCTCCAGTTCTGTTCTCTCTGGATCTTTATCTTGGGTCCTCTGGCTGGAAAACTGGACTTTAGCCTCTTTGTGCTGCTATGCACCTGTCTCATTTGGGCCAGTGTCCAGCAAAGTGGGCAGAATAGGGTTCCTCCCATACTCTTAGGCCACAGGGGTCGGAGGTCCTTTTCTCTATTCCTGCTTAGACAAAAGGATAATTCTGAGTGTTAGGGACCTGCAGCACCTTTGCCACCTCTGGAGCAATGTTCTGACTGGGGCCTGCCTCAGGGCAGGGCCAAGAGAGGAAAAAACAACAAGACCACCCTCAAAGTCTCCAATCCAGGTCCCATATTCTGGTCTTAGTCAGAAGAAAGGTTAGGGATCTTCTTTTGTCCATAACCTCTGCATAGTTTTAAGATTTGATCTTCCCTTGCTGTAGTCTAGGAAATAAGGGACAAAAGATCCCAGAAAACTCACCCAGTATTGAATTTTCTTTGAGTTTTCTTTCTTTCCCCAGTCTACCTGCAGTTATTTAATTTTCAGTGACCTTAGTTATCATGTGCATTCAGTTCATGTTTTTTAGTTATAATTAGTGGAATATATTTATTATCTTAGCTGGACTTTCCACAAACTCTTTTTTGAAATAATAAAGATTGGGGCTTGTTTTCTGATTTGAAAAGTAAATAGTATTTGAAAAATAACAAGTGCTGGCAAGGATGGGGAGAAAAGGAAGCCCTTGAAGATGGTTGGTGGGAATGTAAATTAGTATAGCTATTACTGAGAACAGTATGGAGTTTCCTCAAAAACTGAAAACACTTTAAGATCAGAAATCCCACTTCTATATATTCAGAGGAAGTGAAATCAGTATGTCAAAGAGACATCTGCAATCCCATGTTTTTTTGTAGCACCATTCACAATAACCAGGAAATGGAAACAGCCTAAATGCTCATTGACAGATGAATGACTAAAGAAAATGTGGTTCACACAGAATGGAATGCTATTCAACCATAAAAAAGAATTAAATCTTATCATTTGCAACAGCATGAATGGAATTAAAGATATTTTGTAAATGTATCAGGCCAGGCATAGAAAGACAAGTCCCACATGATCTTACCCATATGGAATCTGAAAAAGTTGATCTCAAAGAAGTTGAAAGTGGAATGATGGTTACCAGAGATTGGGGAGAATGGAGGAGAGGGGTTGGATGAGGAAAGGTTGATTAATGGGTAACTAAGTAAGTTATGGTTAGATAGAAATAAGAAGTTTTAATATGTGATTGCACAGTAGAGTAACTATGAATAGAGATTATGTATTGTACATTTTGAAGCTAGAATAGAAAATTTTAATTGTTTCCACCATAAAGAAGTGATAAATGGAGAAGCTAGACATGTTTGACATGATGACAATGTACACACATATTGAAATGTCACATAATACCCCAGTAATATGTACAATTTTTGTGTTTTTATGTACATGATAAAATATTGGCTATTATTAATAAAGTGAATTAATTGAATTAAGAATGAAAAATTTAAAATTCTCATTACAATTTTTTATACCTCCCAGAAATAACTCTAGTAATATTTCATGTGTTTTAAACATATATGTTTAAATAATACATATAATATGATTATTATATAGAGTCATAATAGATTAGAAAGCATTACTTATGTAATTTTGCATCCTGCTTTAGTCACTTAAAAAATTTTTAAAAATATTTTCTGTGCTATTAAGAACCCTTTATAGACTCTTTTTGAGAAGTCACTTAAATGACCATTTATTAACAATGCTAAAATAACATTATTGAATAACATTGGAAAAATACATTTACGAGGAACCAGTTTTCATACTGCTTTACTGCCATTTTGACATTTTGGCATTTCCTTTTAGATTATAAATATTTTTATAAGTACAGAGTAGTAGACTGCCTTTCTCAGTTTTAGTATATCTTTAACTTTTATTCATGTCTTTAGGTATTCTTTTAAAACCAGATTTAATGTTTGTATTGTTATAAAGTCAATTTATTTCTAGTTCTTACATAACCATTTCCTATTTAAGTTACTTTCACATTTTTACTTTTAGAATTAATTCTATAATGACTATATCTATAAATATTTTTGCTCTATTTTGCTTTGGGTATGAAGTGTTCCCAAAGGTTCCTGTGTTAATACAGGAATATTCAGAGGTGAAATGATTAGAATGTGAGAGTTGTAACCTATTTGAATGGAGTGGGTGGTGATTGTAGGCAGGTGGAGCCTTGGTTGGAGAAAGTAGGTCACTGGAAGTGTGCCCTGGAAAGGTGTGTCTTACCTGTGGTCCCTTCTCTCTCTCTGTCTCTCTCTCTCCCTCTGCTTTCTGGCTGTCAGTCTCTCTCCGCTTCCTGGTTCTCAGTACAGAGGAGCCTCCCTCCTCCTTGCCCTTTCACCATGATGTTCTGCCTCATCCTGGGCCCAGAGCAATAGACTTGGCCAAATATGGGACTAAACCTCTGTAACCATGAACCAAAATAAACTCGTTTTTCTCTAAATGGTTCTTGCAGTTATTTCAATCACAGGGACGCAAAACTAACTAAAACACTGTCTCTAACCTACACTCAGAAAGGAGATTTCTGAATACAACCATTTATGAAAGCCTGTATATATAATATTATTTTGCTTTCTGAAAGTATGTGGCTCATTTACTCTTCCCTCAAAAATATTGAGGGTACCTATCTTATGTCCTTGTTAGCACTATGCAATTTTATTTTCATAATCATTAAAAATTTAATTAGAAAATTGAATATCCTTGACTAATTGTGTATCATGATTAAAAACAAGATTGGACATCTTTTCATGCAATTTAAAATCATTTTTATGAGAGTTTGCTAATAATGTCCTGTAATTCATGATTTAATGTTTCTCATAGTTTTGAATAAGATTTTTAAAATATATATCTTAAGGGTACTTACCTTGTTATTTTTAGTATGTTTAGTATTTCACCTTAATTTTTTGTTTAAATTTAAAATTTATTTCCTTAAACCTGTCAAGTCTTCGTTGTTCTATTTTTTATGATATTTATTTTTGGAAATATAATTTATATAACACACAATTCATCCATTTAAAAATCTAATTTTTTTGTTTGTCTGCTTAATTCTTATTGAGGCAGCATCTTGTTGTGTTGTTTAGGCTGACCTCAAACTCTCCATCCTCCCACTTAAGCCTCTCAAGTAGAGAGATTACAGGTGTGTAACACCATACCCAGTTCCTAAAGTTCTAATTTTTTTCATGCTTATAAAATTTTTGCTGATTCATTTGCTAAAATATATATAATACAGTTGTCCCTTGGTATCTTGAGGGGATTGACTCCAGGACCTCACAAAGATACCAACATCCATGGGTACTCAATTCCATAATATAAAATGGCATATTTGCACATAACCTAAGCAATCCTCCCTTATACTTTAAATCATCTGTAGATGACTTAGAATATCTAACACAACATAAATGCTAGGTAAATAGTTGTTATACTGTGTTATTTAAGAAATAATGATAAGAAAAAAAAAAAAAAAAAAGGTCTGTACATGTTCAGTACAGACTCCAGTCTTCATAGGTTTGGCTACTTTTTTGACTTGTGGTTGGTTAAATTTACAGATGTGAAATCTGTGATAATGGCGCCAACTGTATTTACCATTTGTCCAATATTGCTGACTTAGGTATTAGAAATACTCTGATAGAAGTTACTACACATGGCAGATCATGGCTGTCGTAGTCATTGCCAGTATTCTCCCCACCCCATCTCCTGTAGTCTGGGACAATGGAAGATTGCACTCTTCAGTCCTTTAAATTTTAACAGTGCCATATGATTAATTTTGGCCAATTAATCGTAAGAGGAAATGCTATGTGACACTTGTGGGCTAGGCTATAAAACATCCATACTACAATTAATATGGCATCTCTGTCCCTCTGGCGGTTACCAAGAAGGACTTGCATTCCTATTGATGCCAATGTAGATAGTGGAGTGTTCTTAACCTGATGAGTGAATGACAAGCAGACTCCCTCTGCAGCTTTAGTAGGGACATGGAACACAGGGAATAAGTGTTGTATTACATCATTAAGATTTTAGGTCTAGTTTGCATAATCTTTATCCTGACTAGTACAGAAACCTGCTATAAAAAGACTCTTAAGTAAATAGGCTGTTAAAGTAGAATGTGGCAAGGACTACAAGAGATGGCCATGGCACTTGGTGTGAGCATAGGATACGTATAGCTTAGCCAAGGAAAGGGAAGGTGTCTGTCATACAGCTTCTTAGAGGAAGCATTCCTCATGCTAAGATTGAAAAGCCCCATGTGAGTTAGGATTTGAGTTAGGAGGAAAAAAAAATCTAGAGCAGTTCCAGTGGAGTGCTTGCAAAAGAAGTTAGACTACAGAGTGAGGTGAGAGATTATAATCAATGAAATTAAGAACAGTCTGTGGGTAAAGAAATAATCTTCGAAAGGTTCTATGTGCTTTATTTCTGTCAGAAAGATCTGATCATAGATAAAAGCTTGTGGGGAAAACCAACTGGTAGAAATGGGACAGATGAAGATACAAGTAACAGAGGGAAGACAAGGGCAGACCTAGACCAGTGAGAGCCAGGCAGAAGTGATTTCTGTAACAGACATACAGGGACGGCCTTCGAGAGGAAAGACTCTGACCTTTTATATAGCAAGAGGAAAGTTGGACCCAAGAGACACAGATCTGATTCACGGGGTTGGTGGCAGGAAGATAGAGTTTTAATCTGCCCATACCTTGTTTTGCTGTAAAGGAAGAAGCACTGTGATTGGCCGAGGGAGGGGAGATAACCCTGCTGTACATATGATCTTCTAAAGGCCAGGTTCTTTTTCTTGTTCTGTGATTTTCTCTTTCCACTTTCCCAAGGGCTGCACATCTGCAGATTTCCCTCTTTCTATTGCAACATTGCTTTCACCCCCAGCTCTGAGTTTTCCCTCTTAGTACAGAGACATGCTCCAATATGTTAACAAACAACATTTAATGAAATAAAAAGAAAAATTTCACTTAATCCCAGTACAGCCTAGTTGATATCTCGTTTCTCTACTCATTAAATTGATGCATGCCCTCCTGTACCTCCTCCTATTGTGATTCTGTTGGAGAAGTCTAGATTATCCTACAGTGACCTCCAGATTGCCAAATCCAAGTTTCAAATGGTCTGTCCTCTATTCTCTGCTCTCCATGGTATATAGCAGTTTCTGGGCCCATAGTGGTCACCTAGGTTTGTATGGCCATGAACTCCCTGAGGCCTGTTCTGGGCAACTAGCACATCTTTCCATTCTCCTAAACAAATGATTTCACCCTCTACCACATCCCCCAAACCTCCCCTTCTACTCTTAATAGTTTGTGAGAGAATTTTTGCCCAAACAAATAGAATTTTCTTCTATGAAGAATTTTGATGAGCTAATATAATAAACATGGTAACTATGACACACAAAGCCTACTGCTGTTTAAAGATGATGTGAAGAAAATCAAGATGGGGAAGAAATGTGAAATTGATTAGATATTAATCTCCTACTGATCCATTACTTGATCATAGCCCCCCATTTTTTTTGTCACTGAACTTCATGTTTACATATGTTTACCATTTTGGTAATAAGTGGCAACTCATTATTTTTCTTTTTCAATGATTTTTTTTTTTTTTTTGGTTATTGAGATTTTATTGTTCTGATTAACTTCAAGATATTCCAAAACCAAGTCCATGTGGATTATTTAATTTAGGTAAAACTGATATCATCATCATATTCTCATTTTTAAAAATATATACTTCTATTCAGTTCACTTGGTATGTCTTTTACTTGAATATGATGGTTTTCTTTTTGTAGTTCTTATTGTTTATTTGAATACAGTACTAAATTTGATACCAATTGCTTTGCTCTGAAGTATGCAGTCAGTAAATATCAGTTACTTGTACTTTTTGCTATTATGGTTCACAGATACCTTTTACGTGTTTTTCCTCATTTTATGTTTTTTTTTTTTTAATGCTGAATATTGTCACTTTGTTTAAGACAGATGGTGATGCTGTATTTTTTTTTTTTACAGACATTAAGAATTAAAAGGCAAAAAAAAAAAAAAAAAAAGCATCCTGACATGTATTAACCCTTCCCTGCTAGACTGGAAATAAAGTTTTAAAAAACCCAAAAACTAGAACTAACAAACAATTGCAAGGCAAGAGCAAAACAAGCAAAGTACTAGGCACATTAATGCAGTTTAAACCATAATTTGCTCAGAACTACCTTATCACAGCCTCTGGGATAGGAGTTTCCTGTGTTTCTTCTTTGCTAGCAAAGCAATAAACCTTCATTTTCCTTTTTCTCAAAACTGTGTCCTCATTATTGGATTGGCATCCGGGATAAGGACCAAGATTTTGGCCACAAATTTTTTGGCCCAGATGGGACCCAAGTGCAGCCCCCACTCCAGCTTTCTTGAGTAGGCCTGGCTTTCCAAGGAACCCTACTTCCAAGCTGAGGATGCATGGTGGCTGGTGAACTTGTGAGGGCCAGCTGCAGCAGAGTTAGGAGACTGGTTCAGATTGAACCAGAGGAGCTCTGCCTGCTGAAGCTCCTTTTGCTTTGGGGAACTCCCACCATCTCTCCCTGAATGGTACAGGTTGCTCCATCATGTTCCACTTCAAGAAAAAGGAAACTGAACTTGCAACAACTCTGGCCATTTGGTAAGTCCTCCAGTGTGCACACTAAGGCCCTTGATTCCACACATCTGGTTCCTCTTCATGGGGACAGCTGGTCCCTCTTTCTGGGGACATGTGTGGTGCCCCTGGTGTGGGGGTCATGGTTATGATATTTACTTCTTTCTAAAGAAGATATTTACTTCTTTCTAATCTGTTTTAGGTTCTCATCAGTTTGTTAGCTTTGGGCTTGGGAATTCCCTCTGGTTGTCTGCTTTGTTTGTAATTATTATTGCCCCTTTTAAGACATGGTCAGTACTGCATTGATCCTATAGGTAGTCTCTTGGAAAAGATCTTGGCTGGTCTATTTAAAGTTCTCTTTTGTTGATCATGGTTTTGGGGTTCCTCTCTGGTTGACTCTCTGTATTTCTTTTTTGTACAATCTTACAATTGGAGTTGGTCTGTCAGAGGTAAAGTAAGTTGAAGAAAGGGCCACCTATAGGTGTAAGTCTGTCTAAGATAACGTTTTACTGTAATGTCTGGCTTTTAAATAGTTTTCTGAATTATTATACAATCTTGTAGTTGGAGTTGGTCTGTCAAAGGTAAAATAAGTGGAAGAAATTCGTATGTGTAGGTCTCTGTGTTTTAAAGATTCCTGTCAATCAGCCCTGGTTTTGGTGATCCTCTTTTGTCTGTCTGTTTTTTTGTTGTTGTTGTTGTTGTTTTGTTTTTTTTTTTTTTTTTTTTTCTTTTCATTTTACTGACCCTTTAAGACATGGGCCATGCTGCATTGATCTTATTGATCTTATGGGTAGTCTCTTGAGTCTACCAATAGACTGAATGGGCCACCTATAGGCTTAAGCCCATCTAATAGACAGACAGTTTACTGTAACACAGTCTGGCCTTTGAATAGTTTTTCCAGATTATTATACAATTCTGAAGTTGAAGTTAGTCTGTTGGGGGTAAAGTATATGAAAGAGACTCTGTATGGGCAGGCATTTATGCAGTTGCATGATAAGGGGCTGAACAGTATAAGGGGTCTGAAGAGTCAGGAACTAATTAATTTGAAGGTGCCAAAAGACACTGCCCCTGGTGTGCAATGATAGCAGAACACCAGAGAAAAGGTTTAAAAGATTTAAATCTTTTTAACCCAGTGCTGGTACTCCCAGCACTGTTTCTCAGCCTGGCCTCAGGCAGCTGCAGATCATCTCAAGGACACCAACCCTAAACTGGGAAAAACAATCCCAGAAAAACTGCCTGGGCTGTAAAAAAAAATGGCCAAAGAGAAGTTGGCCTCTGCCCTGCCTTCCAGCCCCTTTTGCCCCTGGCGGGTGGAGGCTGCTGGCTACAAAGGATGTGGCAGTAGGCTTCAGCACTGTTAGTTTATGACCTAGGGACAGGAATAGTCTCCCCTTTTAAGATATAAGGGGACATCCCATTTGCCCAGGGGATATTTATCACTGGGGCAAAGCAATTATTGCTTTAATAGTATCCCATCCCACTAAATGCCTGGGGAGACTGGAAGAAAAATAACTGCACCCAGAAAAGAAAAAGATAGAAACTAAGACCAACCTGTGTTTTATAGGCAGCCTCTGCAAAGGGATCTTTAAGGAAGCCTAAAAGAAATGATGGAAAGGGGGCTCCTCCTTTCATATCAACATACCTAGTATAATAGAAAGGCCCAAAAGGAACTTCTGGGTACAATTGACAGTGGGTAACTCATTTAAATTTGATGTCATCTTGATAATGTTAAGGCAGACAGGTCAGGCTCAAAAATATTCTGTACTCCAACCCCTTGAATGCCACCTAAGAAAGAAAAGATTAAATCATAGTTTTTGTATATGCCAGATTGTCTGATCCCATTCCTGGGATGAAATTTGTTGTGTAAATTATATACACTGGTAACATTCATAAGGATTGTTTCAGAATATGAATTTAAGAAAGACTTTGAAACTAAAAAGATAAAAGAAAGTTATATGCAAATATCTTAGTATGGAAAATTTGAAGGTAAAAGAAACATTTCCGAATGAGAAAATATTTTGTCTGGTAAAGTAATGTTCTTCTGCTAAAGTCCAAGGTGAAAGAGAACAAAGCTAAGGACATAAAGTGGTGAATGTCTAAGTAAGTTGAAGAAGGTTTGTAGAAGTGAAAGAATGGACATTTTTTTAAGCTGTCTGTTTTATCTCAACTCCCTAAGGTTTCCCTCCCAGTAATGGGAACAAAGCCCTTAAAGCTGTTCTCTGTTCCCAAACAGAGAGTAAAAGAGTAAATTGAGCCTGATAGCCAGATAGTGCTCAAACAGTAGGATTACCAGAAACTATTGACCAGAATCTACAGCCTGTTGTAAAACATTGTGAAACATGTTGTCAGCAAACCCAGACCCCCTTTGAAACTTCCTGGCAGCTTTGTCCCCCTTTTCCCTTTCATGTGTGACCCCTCCCGATGTGTGGTTTCTGCCTTTATAAACCTACAAGATTTTCTGCTAGGGACTCGACTCCTGGAGTTGGGTCCCAGCGCGCTGGAATAAACACCTCTTGCGGTTTGCATCAAGTGACGCCTCCTGCGGTTGATTGGGGTTGCCGTCCATCCATGGGACAGAGTTGGGGTTTCCTTTTTGGGGGCCTTACATTTGGGGGCTCGTCCGGGATAAGATGGCCCCCCCTCATCCGCGGAGTCGACCTTGGAGGTAAGAAGGGGTACCCCGAAGTTGTCTTTGTCTTGTGTTTTGTTAGTTGGTCTGGTTCTGTGAGCGCGCTTTCGGTTTCGGTGGCAGCCGTTCGGTGACTCGTGAGAGTGGCCGAACAGTGGCCGGCAGACGTGCCTGGGGGGCCACAGGTTGCAGCCCTGGGGGACGCCCTAAGGGTGGAAGGAGAGCCAGGGATGCCTGGTAGTCTCCGTCGGTAAGGGCGCTGATGGGGTTCAATTGGTGGATCAGAGATTGGTGCCCGTCTGTATCTGGTTCTGTTGTGTGTTTGTGGCGGACAAGGTGGAGGAAGGGTTGGAACAACTGGGGGGTTCTCGGCCTGGGCTACTCTCGGGTGGACCCCAAAGGTTCCTTCTCTGGACTCCCCCTCCCGACAGCCCTGAAGGGTAACTTAGCAAAGTAGCTTCAGTCTCAAAAGTAATGAAAAATAAGGTCTCATAATTTTAACATCCAACCTGTCCTGATGAGGTGGCTAAAATGCCTTAGACACAGAGTTTCTGTTAAAACCTGTTAGATCCTTCCAGATCTCAGCCCAGGCTTACACTGAAATATAAATAAAAGAAGCCTAAAGACTCAGTAGGAGACCGGTCTCAAACCCAGGGAAAGAAAAGGTAAAAAGAGTCTTTAAAACTCCAGCAAAGTAAATGCTATATTTTTAATTATATGTTTTTTTGAGCTCATGATTTTTTGATCAGTTCTATTTTTTATTCAACTAGAGTTTTTGAACATCTGTTACATTGCAAGGGAGATTCACCTATAAAGTTACAAGGGCTTGATTTTGTGTTATTTGTATGTTGTGCTGTCTGATGTCATGTTTTGTCTGTATCAGAACTGAGCGCTCCTAAAATTAAAATTTAAAAATGGATCCAAATACTTTTAATTCACGTGATTTAAAAGAGGTTCAAATTGGGTAAACTAATAAGAGTAAAATGTCTTTGAAAATAACTCGCAAGTCTCTAGGTGGTCAAGCTAATAAAATATTGATGTTAATAAAATGTCTAATATCAATTGTTTCTAGGACTTTTCTTCAACAGGAAAGAGACAGCAAATACTGTACAGAACACTTGTCTGATATCTTGGTTTTTACAGAATAAGTGAATTAGAGTTAACATGTATGGGATTACTCTAATGTGTTTGTAGAGATATCTGATTAATTTACAAAGTTAAAATGCTAATTGTTAAATAACATCGAGTACTTTTAACTCCTTAAATTCCATGGGGTATCATACTTAAACATTATTGGTGTTTTCATAGGTTGGTAAATAAAAGGGTTTAAACTTGCTTTGTGTCATCACTAAACTAAAAACAAGGTTACTAAGAGTTATGTCCTAACAAGTGCACTTCTATATACAAAGGGTCCCAAAAGTTTCAACTGTGTTTCAATTAGAGTACTATAAATAACAGAATATTTAATCTTATTAAAATAGAGTAATTTATCTAAATTCAGAAATTTCATAAGAGTTGTTTCAGAATGTGAACAAAAAGGGGACAACGAATAGGAAAGAGAAAATAAAAGGTTCTGGGTATGGAAATATATTTAGTAAAAGGAAAAAGGAAATGTTTCTGGGTAAGAAAGTGCTTGTGTGATGAAATACATGAGGGTCTAAGTAAGTGCTAAGAAAGCCTGTGTAAGTAAAGGGCAAGTTTCAACAAGTTTGTGTGTAACTAAGTTGGTTATATGTATGTGAGACAGCTAAAACTATTGAAGGTTTTTCCTAAGGTGAAATACTAACGTTCTGATATAAACCAAAGTTTAATCTATATGGTAGAATGACATGGTAAAATGACAAGGATTTGAAACACTAATTTACTCTTAACTTTGTGTCTATTAAGTTTATTCTTTAGAACAATTAGTCTTAAAAATTGGGGTGTATACAATTATGGTTAAACAACTATTATAGAGTATTGTACTTTGTTACAGAGTCTACATTTCTCTTTAAAAACTCAATTTGGTAAGATAAAAGTGTCAAGGTATTTGTGAAATGGTCACTAGTTGTATATTAAATGTGTTCATATTTTTCAGGACCACAAGTTTTTAAAGCAAGGAATTTATTAAGCTCTGCTATCCTCCAGATTAAACTTGTCTGTAATGGTAATCTTAAACTTATAAAGGGTAAATTTTATTGGGGATTTATTTCTATCATTTAATGTTCTATTATAGGACCTGCTATCAATAGGGTATGTGTAAAATTTGTTACTTTTTACACTGAGATAAAGAATTTCAAGTGTAAATGTATTTCTAAACATTAGAGTCTGATTTGTTTAAAGGTTAATATTGTGAAATATGAAAGAAACATGAAAACATTTTGCCACTTAATGACAAAAGGAAAGTTAAAAGCTCTCTCAGCCTTTCTTTGATTCATGTTTTAGATACTATGTTAAATTGTGTTAATTATAAAGTTTATATAGACTCAGGAAACAGTATATGTAAACTACTTAATGGTATTTAAGGAAAAGAAGCAAAGATCAACATCAGAATTAGAACACTTAAGATCTGTAAAGAGCCACGCCTTACCTGAGATAAGGCTCTGCCTCCCACCTCACTGTGTGTAGAATAGCTCCAAAATAAGCCAGACTTCAGCTTATTTAAAGTTATAGTCAAAAGATTGGTTCTTGTTGTAAAAGTACTGTGATCTCAAATAGGGGATAGAATGTAGTTCTCAATCAAAATTCAAGATAGCTATTATACAAGCTGAATATATTTTTACTCTTGCTAATTTCATTTTGTAAAACTGTTACCTGTTAATGTTTTGCAGAAGTAGCTGCTCCAAGAACAAACAACCTAGGTAACTTGTGATAATAAGCCATCACCTATAGAATAGATAGTGGTAACTTCCAGTACTAATGCAGACTCCAGTTAGATAAAAGGGTAAATAACTGTAAAGTTATGGACATTAAAGTTAAAGCCCATTACTCTTAATTTATGACTGGTGAGACTGGCTTGCTGGATAATTAAGATCCAACTTAGAAATTGGAGTCAAATACAGAGGTCAAGAAAAGTCCATATTTGGGTCTTGCCCTCAACGTTAGCCTGAACCCAGGGAGTAAGAGAACTTCTCTAAGGAGCGTTGCAACTCTGGGTCACACAACCTCCTGATCAAGGAGATTGTTGAGACTAGAGGATGAAAAATTATCCAGTGCATCTGCTGCAGAGGAGGTTCATGGAAAAGGGGAAACATCCCTTGATGCTTCTAAAGGAAGTCACCTCATCAAGAGACCCTGCCTAATCAAAGTCACTGGTGGAGCTAAGGAGCCGCTCTTAAGTTCTGTACGAGTGACCCCTGTGGGAACTCAGCTGACTCTTTAACAAGACAGGAACCAGGTCAATTTGACCAGCTTGATCTTAGATACCCAGCAAAACAGTTAAAACCAAAATATAGCCATTCTTGGGCATTTAAAGGAAATAATAATTAAATGTAACTTAAGATGTACACTTGTATTAGCCCACTAGAATAAAGGCTGGAAGCTACAAATGAAAGAAAGATTCTTCAGCAAATGTGCCTGATAACTATCAAGAGAAACTGCCAGAGTCAGAAGTTTTTAGTCAGTTTAAGACCTTCCTAAGCTACACAGGTAGACTTAATCTGTTTGCTAGTATGATTATCTATTCCTAAGTAACAGAAGTATAGAGATCTCTAGTAAACACAGGTTATACCAATAAAGGGATATTTTACAAAATCAGATGACATTAAGTAGCTTAACTATATATTCTGGGGACATCTATGACAATGTTTAAGTCCCCAAATAAAGGCCTTGTTCTCTCCAGCCTTTGCTAGGCCTAGTTATGGGAACAATTTCTCAGTTCTTCCACATCCTGGTGAGAGATTAACTTCTGTCATTTTCATGATACTCAGTGGCATGTTTCAGATGCTGCAACATTTACTTTGTGCTAATCTCATTTCAGTACTCATGTCTTTTTGTTCTTCTAGAACAAAAAGAAGCAGCCGCCCCCAGATGACTTTACAAACTGCTCTTCCCCAACCAGGCTTCTTCCTGGGACCCCTTGATTGACCCGATTTTTAGAAAAGGAACTCCAAGCTGCTTGCCCCACGCCACCCACTTCCAGCTCGAAGAAGCTAGAGCGGTCATCGACCTCCTTCCCCAGCAGCATGGAGTTCCTGAGATTAGAGGGGGGAATGAAGCCAGAATTGGGAACAGGTAGTTAGTGTAGAAATAGGGGATCGGGTCAAATCAAGGAAATGGCCATAAAATCATCTGCCTCTGGAAGTTGGAGACTGCCCCTGGAAGAATGGAATGTCAAGGCTCTCCGGAGGCCATTGATTACCAAATTTACCTGCCTTTATCAAGGACTGTTTATCAAGGACTGCAAACAAGGGGCTGCTAATTGGTGGCCCGCCCCCTGGGCTCTTGCCTGCCTGAAATCACCTAGTCACCTTCATCAGGGAAAGAGTAAGTGCTGTATAGGTACTAATGCTTAGGCAACAATACCAGTCCCTCCGCCAAGGAAATAGCTTTGGAGAAGAGTATATAGAGACAGAAGTTCCATGATTAGAACTTACCAGAAAAGAAAATGGGGAAATGAAAGAATGGACATTTTTTTAAGCTGTCTGTTTTATCTCAACTCCCTAAGGTTTCCCTCCCAGTAATGGGAACAAAGCCCTTAAAGCTGTTCTCTGTTCCCAAACAGAGAGTAAAAGAGTAAATTGAGCCTGATAGCCAGATAGTGCTCAAACAGTAGGATTACCAGAAACTATTGACCAGAATCTACAGCCTGTTGTAAAACATTGTGAAACATGTTGTCAGCAAACCCAGACCCCCTTTGAAACTTCCTGGCAGCTTTGTCCCCCTTTTCCCTTTCATGTGTGACCCCTCCCGATGTGTGGTTTCTGCCTTTATAAACCTACAAGATTTTCTGCTAGGGACTCGACTCCTGGAGTTGGGTCCCAGCGCGCTGGAATAAACACCTCTTGCGGTTTGCATCAAGTGACGCCTCCTGCGGTTGATTGGGGTTGCCGTCCATCCATGGGACAGAGTTGGGGTTTCCTTTTTGGGGGCCTTACAGAAGGTAAATCTCAAAAAGTTTGTGTTTGTGATTAAATTGGCTATAATTAGCACAAAGTTATTTGAACTTTAATGTACTGATCTGAAACAAGGAATTATTGCTCTGCTCTTATCTATCAAGGTAATTTTCTTTTATTTTTTAGGTTTTATTACTTGGGGAAAGTAAATCTTAATGGAATTAGAATTTGTACCTGTTTTTAAGTCCTAAATGATTACTTTGTAACTGATTAAACAAACAACCATTGTTTAGGTTATAGCAATATAGTTGACACACTAAAATGTATGCAACTAGGTATATGTATACATCTAAGAACTATATCAACCAAAGTCTTTTCTAAGTGTTATGTAAAAGTTTATAAAATGAATTTTTTTTTACTGGCAAGATAACCAATAAGTGCCTTCTTTTATACATTGTCTCTGACACAGAAAGGCAGCACTATCATTTGAAGACCTTTCTTATATCTATTTGCTTTGACTAAGTCAATTTCTGATCATTAAACTATTTCCTAAATGTATAAGAAACTTAAAGCTATTCTTTGATTTTCGTTTGCCCCTGCAGACCTGGGATTATTGTTGCCATACACTCTGGATTCTAAATTATACTTAGTTAAATGTAAAACTTAGGAGAGAACTTTGCCAAGCTGGTGTTCTTCAAACTAAAATTATCTGTAGCAATAGCCTCAGATTTGTATGGAAATAACAAATTTGGTTGGTATTTATTCATATCATTTGATGTTTTATAGTGGATGAAGTAACCTGCTGGCTATAAGTTCTATATACAATTTTATGTTACTTTTCACACTGGAATTGGAAATTAAATGCATTTTTGAAAGATAATGAAAGACTGATCTTTTAAAAGATGACATTGTAAAATATGGAAGCATTCTGCCTCTTTTTCCACAAAATGAAAGTTAAACACTTTCTTAGCCTTTCTTTGATTCATGTTCCAGATGTAATTTTGTATTGTGTTATTTGTGAAGATAAGACTGAGATAAGACTCTGCCTTCCACCTTACTCCATGTTAGAATGATTCCAAAATGGGCTAGACTTCAGCTCATTTAAAGTTGTGTTCAAAAGATTGACTTTTGTTGTAAAAATTACTGATAATATATATATATATATGCATATATATATATACACACACACATATATACACATATATATATATATATATATCACTAAGTAAAGGTTCAAGATTATAAAAAATAACTACCTTATAGGTAAGAAAAATTATGAATATACAATTCTTGAAATGTAAAAAGATGGAATCATATTAATTCATAGAGGAGACTGTTGTGGTTTTTTTTTTTTTCCATTATTGTGTTTTAAAAAAGATTTCTCATGTGATGGGTACTTGATGTCAACAGTTCAAAATGTGACAACTAATCTGCAAGCAGTTAGCATATTGTGGCTTCTTGTAATGACTTGGGTTAAAAGTTGAGGGAAGCATTCAAGGAAGGTAAATCTTTTCTTTTTTTAATTTGTTCTTTTGTGATATATAGGAAAGGGTATATTTTAACATATTACCCATACATGGGGTATAGCTTATTCTAATTAGAATCTCATTCTTGGGGCTGTATGTTATGTGGAGTTTTCACGAGTCATGTATGCATATGTGAACATAGGAAGGTTACATCTAATTCATTCTGAATCAGGGGGGTAGATTTTGATAAGGCTAATCAAACTAGACAATGACCGAGTGAATGGATTGACGGTCCTTGAGAATGCCTTCCCTACTTTACACTCTCTGAATTAAGCAGTCCTAACATAATTATAAGCCAGGCACTAGCTGTCTGGGCTGAGTCTATCCTTGTATGTTCTACTTCTTTGCTGCAAGATGGTTTCCACAGCCCCAAGCATCATGTCTTCATATGTAGAAAAGCAGGGAGCAAAAGGTGGAGCAAGGCAGAAAGGTTTTCCCTGGGTGCTCTCTCAGAAGTATCCCAGCACATTCTCTGATATGTCATTGACCATGTGTGGATCACATTTGCCATACTATCCATAAGGAGAGATGGGGAAATGAGTATTTTAGTGGAAGCAGGTAAGAGAGGAGTTTGAGAAAAACATTCGGCTATTTAGTCAACCTCCTTATCCTCAAGTGAACAAATAAAATCAGAGCTACTTAATATGAAAAAAAAAAAACCTATACAAGTTTTTAGAAAATTATACTTGAGTTGGTGGATTATTTAGATTACTATCTATATTCACATACAAATGTGCATGTACAGCTGAAGAAAATATTTAGGGAAATACCTCTGTGTATGAGTGTGTATGTATAATTCCTGTGTGATGAAGAAATCAGAAATAATATTTTAATTTGGTATGTTAAGTATTATTCACCTTAAATTGAAACCTAAGAAGTTATTTTTTGAACTTTAATATTTCCTATGAGAAATATCTTATATGCCCTCATGATATTATATTGTGTTGTTCCTATAACCAATAACTTAGAGAGTTGAAACTTAAAATGTGATTACTTTTATTTAGATGAGGTTTTTAATATTATTGAAGATGAAGGCTTTAAAATACTGATGCAAAGGCAAATACAATTGTCAGAAGAAGAAGCTCAAACACTGTGTAAGGAATATGAAAATGAAGACTACTATGACAAACTTATAGAATATATGACCAGGTGAAGTAGAATTCAGGTTTATAAAGAAAAATGTGATTTATTTTTAAGTCATTTAAGCTTTTTCTTAACCCTGCTTTCTATTCTTTTGGCAAACATGTCCTGTGTCTACTTTTTGTTGAAAATCCTGATCCTATTCCAGTTTTCTTCTCAGCTCTCTGTCTTCTCTGGTTTTCCTGGAATTTTACTAGAGCAACGAGACGTTACTGGCATCTAGTTGAATTGACGAACACCAGAAGTTCAGAGTGTATTTTAGGAGGTACAAACAGAGCACTGGCTCTTCATTTAGTCTAACTTGACGTTTTGCCTGGGCTTTGCTAATCCTACATACCATAGTCCCAGGAAACGAATAGTATGCTAGAAAATTTTGAGATACATAGAAGAGTAATTAAAATAGCAGTAGAAGCAGATATCCAGAAAGGATACGTAAGCCAGAAAGGGCACAGGAGCCTCAAAAGAAATGCTCCCCAAGAATCACTACTCACTCTTCCTTTTCTTTCTCTGGTTACCTTTTAAAATCATGCTCTTGAAAGGGAAACAATGGAAATTCAACACTTCCAGGATCATTTTGAAATATTTTACTCTGTTTAACAATATACATTTGTTTTATGTACATCATTGGCCACTGAGTCACAGTTTATTTAACTGTTGTTTCTTTTCTAACAGTGGTCCATCTCTTGCCCTTGTTTTATTGAGAGAAAATGGTTTGCAGTACTGGAAAAATCTACTAGGACCAACAAATGTTAATGAAGCCAGTGAATTTTATCCAGACAGGTAGGATTCTTATCATGGGGTCCTTATATTTTTTTTTTTTTCATGAATCCATTTGGTTTCATTTTAGTGCAGAGTAAAGGAACAAATTTAGTCCAAAGAAACTTCTCAAAAAACCTACCGTTCCTTGAGAGGTATTAGATAGATTATGATGGAGGTCTTGTCCAACACCAGCTCTGTTCTAGTCAGCTTTTTTTTGCCACTGTGACCCAGAGACTTGACAGGAACAATTAGAGAAGGAAAAGTTTGTTTGGGGGAGTCACAGTTTCAGAGATCTTAGTCTATAGATGACTAACTCGATTCTTCTGGGCTTGAGGAGGTGTGGTAGAAACACCAAGGTAGAAGGTTGTGGGAGAGAAAACCAGTTTGGAACATGGCATGGGGGCAGGGTGAAGAGAGAGAGAGAGAGAGAGAGGGAAGGAGAGAGAGAGGGGGGGAGAGAGAGAGAGAGAGAGAGAGAGAGAGAGAGAGAGAGAGCAAGAGAGAGAGTTCTCCTCATGCAGTCCAAAGATAAACCCTAAAGGCATGCTTCCAGTGACCTACCTCCAGTCATACCCTACCTGCCTACAGTTACCACTCAGTAAACCTCTATATCTCTATCATGGGATCAATGCACTGATTAGACTAAGAATCTCATTAAACCTAAGCATTTCACCTCTAAACCTCCTTGCATTGATTTACACATGAGCTTATGGGGGACACCTGATATCTAAATCATAACATTCTGTCCTTGGCCCCTCAAAGCTCAGGTTCATCACACAATACAAAATACATTTAGTTCATTTTCAAGATGCCCCATACTCTCAACGGGTCCAGGATCACCCAAAAGTCCAATTCCAAATTCTCCTCTGAGACTCTCCTCTGACCATGAGCCCTTGTAAAAATCAAAAACAAGTTATATATATCCAATATATAAAGGTACAGAGTAAATGTTTGCATTCTAAAAGGGAGAAATAGGTGCAAAGAAGGAAGGGAAGAGACTGAAGCAAAACCAAAATCCAACTGGGCAAACAAGTCCTGAAGCTCCATGTCCAGCATCTGGGGCTCATGGCATCCTAATGTTTTCTCCAAAGGGTGGGTGTAGCTTCACCCCTTTGGAGAAAACAAGGTTTCGCTGGTTGCAGTTCACGTGGCCTCTCTGTTAGCTTGTCCTCTGCTCAATTCCTGCAGCTTTCCTTGGCAGATGTTCCACAGTATTGCCTTTTCTTAGTCTTAGGGGTCTCCACTGCAGCTTCAGTTTCCTCCTCACAACTCCTTGTCTTCAATTTGACTCTCAGTTTTCTGGCCAAACTGCAAGTTTTTCAAATCTTTCTGCTCCTGATTATCACAATAAACTTGACTAAATGCTGCCAGCAACATTCATACCACTCCCCCCCCCCCTCCCCCCCCCCCCCCCCGGCTGAAGACCGTGGTGCCTTGAAATTTCCTCCATCAGATTCATTAGCCCATCACCTTTAAATTAAGCCTCACAGACAGTCTCAGGACATGGGCAAAATGTAGGCAACTTTTTAACTAGAACATAACATGAATGACCTTTAGTCCAACTTCCAGTAGAGTCCTCCTCCAAAAATCATGAGCCCAGTCTTTGTTGTCCACAGTCCTATTGGCATTATGGTCTTCTGAATTCCCACCATAATCATCCATTAAACTCCACTTACAATATTCTAAAGTTTTTCTGGCTTGCATCATTAAACTTTCCAAAATTCCTTTCACAAATTCAAAACAAGTTCCAAAAACCTCTGAACTCTGATCTCTGGTCAGGTTAGTCACAGCAGCAGCCCTACTTCTTGGTACCAATGTCTGTTTTAGTCATTTTTTGTTTTGTCTCTTTTTTTGTTTGTTTGTTTTCTTTTATACTGTGACCAAAGGACCTGACAAGAACAACTTTAGAGGAGGAAAAATTTAATTTGAGGCTCATGGTTTCAGACGTCTCAGTTCATAGATGGCCAACTCATTCCTCAAGGCCTAAAATGACGCAAAACATCACAGCAGAAGTATATTGCAGAGAAAAGCAGGTGGAGACATGGCACCAGAAAGCAGAGAGAGAGAGAGAGAGAGATATCTCCTCACCAGGACAAAATATAAACTTCAAGACACACCCCCAAGTGACCCACCTCCTCTAGCCATACCCTACCTGCCTACAGTTACTACCTAGTTAATCCCTATCAGGGGATTAATGCACTGATTAGGTTAAGGCTCTCATAACCCAATCATTTCACCTCTAGACCGTCTTGCATTGTCTCACACATGAGCTTTTGGGGAACATCTAATCTCTAAACCACAAAAAAACTTGAAATTGGACAATGTTTTACAAGAGAAGGCTATGAGATTCTTGACTTGGAATCGGAAACTAAGAGGTGAAAATCTAATCAACAACCTTCTTTTAGAAGAAATATCCATCCCACTTGCTATTTAGGAGAGAGTTCTACTGAGAAAGGGATATGATGGCAGCTGAAATCCCTTTACATGATTGAGTTTCAAGACAATGATGACTAACTCAATATGTAATCTACAATTTGGTGAAAACATTTACTGAGATAGTTTACTGATGAGTCTTAGAAGTCAACTGAATTCTGTTATCAAGTTGACACATGGCATGGTATCTGGCACAGAGTGGGCACAATTTCAATATTTATTGTTCTTAGTTGTTGGGCGTGGTAACATCTGGAAGATAGGAATAGTATCTCTTGTCTCTTCGTACTTGGCATGTAACTGAGAGAAACAAAGAGAATTACAATCCACTTGAATTATTCACACTGACTTCAAAGTAGAATTTAACTCAGGAGAAGAAAGGCTTTTCTTTCCCATATACATGAATAAAGATGCTCCATAGGGCACAGCAAACTTGACCTACATGTTGACACAATAAGTAATGGTGCCTATGAAGCATCACTTAAAAGTGAAGTGCTTTCTCTGGGGTAGGATATAATTGAATCTTACTTCTCCTACATGGACACATTTTACCACTTGATCAGCCTTACTCAGTTCCAGTTACTGCAAAGATAATAGAGATTGATCACTCTGTTCATGGTGTGAGCAAAGAGCATAGAACCTCTCAATAACCCGTACCATAGAATACAAGGCATGGTGCCAGAGAAAAACTCCTGTCATCACAAGGCTTATGCCCACAGGCAAACAGGTCTAGACCTGTGGTTCTAAGGATGGAGGTTACGCATCAGTACAGAGACCTGTATGTTAAGCACAGATACTCAGTGACTGCCCCCTCTCTAGCTCTCTATCACTATGATATGAAAATTCCTTAAGTTCTTGACCACTATTTTTGTTTGGTCTCTCCATTTCCAGTTTCCTTGGCTCTGCTGAGATTTCATGGGCTACTTTAGAAATAACTCTTGGAGAGAGCTCTGCCCCTTTCCTTCATTTGGTCATCAGATTCTTTTCTCTGTACTGGTCACTTGCAACCTCATCCTCACCCTTTCTTCCCTCTAGTCCATCCTTCTGTAACTTCTACCCCTACACACTCTTTTTTCCAATGATCATGGTTAATGCCTGAACAGTGGGGCTCACAATGTTTCTGTCATTCATTGTAGAAATTCCCACCCCTGGCAATCATAGGCAATCAAGTGACTCGGAAGAGAATTATCTTCAAACTAGAGGTGTGGGAATAGCCAAGGACCATGTGGCATGGTCAAGCAGATATGGCAAAAGGGAAACCGACTGGGTCACTGAAACCAAAACAACAAAAAGTTCTTAAAGAAAGCCAATTCTCAGTGATGTAAAGAAGACACACATCATTCTGAGCATGAAAGGATGTTGCAGAGCTGAATTTTATTGGATTAGCTACTCAGGACTGATTTTTTTAAGGGCAGAAATTTAAATGGGCTGAAAGGGTCTCTTTTACTGAACTATGCATTAATCAAGAGACAGATAAAAACGACAGCTGACAAAACCAAGAAACAATAATTGATTTATGAAATCCACAATCTTCCTTAGGAACGGAAGCAAAAGCAGAATAAATGCTTTAACCCAACATGGATTTTCCAGTGCTCTTGGCATCACACAGTCTCTTTCTACAAAGCCGTGCTATCTGCTCCTCTTTTATTGCAAAGCTTACTCACTTGGAGGATTCTGTTACAGTATCTCCTGGGTTCAATGTTCATAATTTGTTATCTTTGGCATAGAGTCAAATGCCATCTACTACTTGATAATATTTCCTGGAGAAGAGTGGAAGAAATATTAAGAGTTCAGTGTGCACCATGTATTTCAAACCATCATTTGATTGCATCCTCAAAACCACCTTCTAAAAGTTTTGAGACAACTAAGCACAGAGTAGTTTACTTACTGCCCAGTATCCCATAGTTAAAAGATAATGCAACCAAGGTTCTACAGGATCTGGGTTTTTTCACTAGGCAGAGTATCTATTACTTCTTTCATAGTTATCTGGCGATGTCCATTACCATGATGATTTAAATGACCACCTCCTTTCTTCCTATTGACTGTTACCTCTTTGAAAGGAGGTAGCATGGCCCATGCCACTATGTAATGACTTCCTTTGTCAGAGTACCTAGGTCCAGATGTGTTGCTGTTGCTTGATAACTTTTGAACAACTTATATAAATAGTATTAAATCATGTGGCATTATTATATTCATTTTTTTAAACCCGACTTCTTTTTTTAAAAGTTTATGTGCACAGTTTGCAATGGACAGATTACCTGTCAACCAGTTATATGGAAGTGATTCAAAAGAAATTGCTGAAAGAGAAATACAGTATTTCTTTCCTCTTCAGAACACTTTAGCAGTGATTAAGCCTCATGTAACACATGAACAAAGAGGTAAGTGTTTTCAAATAAAAGTGAATGCATGCATTTTTCTTCCAGAGTTTTTGAAAAATGTCTAACTATAGAAAAGTTAAAAGAATAATGCAATAATTGTCCATCTCCCTTCATCTAGATTCAGCAATCCACTTTGTCATGTTTACTTGTGCACTTGCTCATGATCTCAGCTCTGTATTTTGCTCTTTTTCTCCTTTCTTCTCCCTCATTCTTCTCTCTCTCTCTATTGTAGTAAAAAATTATACTGAACTGGAGGTATAGTTCAGTGATAAATCATGTATTTAGGATATGTGAGGCCCTGGGTTTGATCCCCAGCCCCAAAACAACAAACAAAAAACAACAAAAATATTTGTTGAAGTTCATTTCAGAGTTGACGTAAATGATGATTTTTCTCTCCATATATATATTCACATGGGAGATGACAGTAAGAGTATTCCTAATATTGAGCTATATTTTCATTCCTTATACATCTCACCTAGTCATGATGCATTTTCAGATATGCTTTTGTGCTCTATTTGCTTACATTTCATTTGGTATTTTTTGCACTGAAGCATAAGTGAACTTCGTTTGTATTTTTTTGTGCAAGTTTAATCAAGTTTAGGTAACAATGGACTACTTCATAAAATGAACATTTTTTTCAGTATCATGAAAGAGTTCAAGCAGCACTGGGATTGACATATGAAGGGTTGGTATAATTTTCCTGTGAACCTTTTGACCTGTTGTTTTGCTCTATTTTATGGAAATTGATCTATTTAAACTTTCTATCTCCCTTAAAGTTAATTTCACTAAATTGAATTTTCTAGGAAATTATCCATTCCATCTGTATCAAGTTTGCTGAGTAGTTTCTTCTTATTATATTTCTTCTGTTTGAAAGATTATTTTTACCTTGCTGTTTCTTACTTCTTTGCCTTTCCAATGAGAATTTGATTTATTTACCAGTTCTCTTTTTGAACTCATTGCTTTTGGTTTTATCTTATCTTCATTATTCCCTGTCCTTCATTTCCTAGTATTTTTAAAATTCTATGTTCTTTTAGCTTTTTAAGTTAAATATTTAATTCAATCACTTTTATTCCTTTATTTTTATTGATATAAAATTTTAAGGTTATACATTTTCCTGTTCCTTTTACTAAATTATAGCCCAAGTTTCTGATGCATAGTATTTTCATTATTATTAGGTTTTTAGAAGTTTTGCAGTTTGAGTTTGTTTTCCTTTGGGTCTTCAAGTCATTTCAATAAATGAGTATACTCTTTTAAGAGTTGTTTTTAAAAAAAATTAGTCTAATGGAAGACAAATTCTATTTTTTATTAATGTCTTACTTCAGTATAATGTGATTAGAGAATTTTCCCCCTCATTTCTTTATTGTAATTGTTGTGGTTTTGTTGAACTACCATCTGGTAAATACTTATGAATCTTCTCTATTTTCATGGTGCAAAGTTTGAATACAATCCCTACCTTATTGTTTGTTTGATTCATGTTTGATTCCCTTTATTTTTTCCCAACTTAATCTGTCTTGAACTGTTGTCCATACATTAGTTACCTATGTTTAGTATGTTTCTATTTCTCCTGTAGTTCTGATTCATAATGGTGGCTGCTGATATTGAGCATTTTTTCAAAAATTTATTGGTCATTTGTATTTCTTCTTTTGAGTATTGTCTGTTTAATTTGTCCATTTTCTAATTGGGTTACATGACATAAAGTTTTTTGAGTTCCTTATGTGTTCTAGCTATTAATCCTCTGTCTGAAGAGTAGCTGGCAAAGATTTTCTTCTATTCTGAGGTTCTCTCCTCTCATTTCTAATTGTTTCTTTTGCTGTGCAGAAGCTTTTAAATTTGATGCCATTCCATTTATTAACTCTTGGCATTATTTCCTGAGCTTTGGGGGTACTATTAAGAAAGTATTGCCTGTGCCTTTATGCTGGAGTGTTGACCTTACGTTTTCTTCAAGGAGGTGCAATGTTTATGTCTAAAACCTAGTCTTTGCTCCATTTTGAGTTGATTTTCATGCAGGATGAGAGATAAGGGTTTAGTTTCATTCTTCTACATATGAATAATGAATTTTCTCAGCACCATTTGTCCATTTCTCCAAAGTGTGTTTTTGGCAACTTTTTCAAGGATCAGATGACTGCAGATGTGTGAGTTTGTCTCTGTGTCCTCTATTTTGTACCATTCGTCCATGTGTCTGTTTTTATGCCAGTACCATGCACTTTTTGATACTATAGCTTTGTAGTTTGATGGGAAGTCAGGTATTGTGATGCTTCCAGCATTCCTTTTTTGATTTATAATTGCTTTGGCTATTCTGAGTCATTTATTCTTGTAAATGAATTTTAGAACTATTTTTCTAGTTTTGTAAATGACATCATTGGTATTTTGATGGGAATTGCATTGAACCTCTTTATTGCTTTTTGTTTTATGGTCATTTTAATAATATAAATTCTGCCTGTTAATGAACATGGAAGGTCTTTCCATTTTCTGTGGTCTCTTTAAATTTCTTTCTTCAATTTTTTGTAGTTTTCATTGTAGGGGTCTTTTACCTCCTTGGTTAGATCTCTCCTATGTAATTTTTTTTTTTGAGGTTATGGTGAATGTAATTGTTTTTCTGATTTCTTTCTCAACAGATTTGTTGTTGGTATATAGGAATGCTACTGATTTTTGTATGCTGATTTTGTAATCTGCTACTCTGCCAAATTGTTTATTAGCTCTAGTAGTCTTTGGTGGAGTTGTTTTTTGATCATCTCGGTATAGGGTTATATCATCTGCAATCAGTTAATAATTGAACTTCTTCCTTTCCTATTTTTATACTTTTTATTTCCTTCTCTTGCCTAATTCCTGTGGTTAGAATTTCTAGCATTATATTAAATAAAAGTATTGAAAGTGGACATCCTTGTCTTGCCCCAGATTTTAAAGGAAAGGCTTTGAGTTTTTCCCCATTTACTATGAGGCTGGCCCTAAGGTTTTCATATATTTTCTTTATGATGTTGAGGTAGGTTCCTTTTATCTCCAATCTCTTCAGTGTTTTATCATGAATAGGTGCTAAATTTGGTTAAAGGCCTTTACTGCATCTACTGAAATAACTAAGTGCTTTTTGTCCTTAGTTCTATTTACGTGATGAATTATATTTCTTGATTTGTGTATATTAGACCATCCTTGCATCTCTGGAATAAAACCAACATGGTCATAGTGCACAATCTTCTTCTTTTTTTAAAAAAATATTTTTTAGTTGTAGGTGGACACAATACCTTTATTTTATTTTTATGTGGTGCTGAGGATCGAACTCAGGGTTTCAAGTGTGCTAGGTGAGTGCGCTATCACTGAGCCACAACCCCAACCCCAATCTTCTTAACATGTTGTTGAATATGACTTGCTAATATTTTATTATCTATTTTTGTGTATAAGTTCATCAGGGATATTCATCTATAGTTTTTTTTTTTTTTTCCTTGATGTGTCCTTATCTGGTTTTGGTATGAGTGTGATTTTGGCTTCATAGAATTAATTTGGAAGTGTTTTGTCCCTTTCTGTTTTATGGAATAATTTGAGATGCATTGGCATTAATTCTTCTTTAAATATTTGGTAAAATTTAGCTGAGAATTCATGCAGTCCTGGATTTTTCTTTGTTGGAAGACTGTTTATTATTGCTTCTATCTCATTACTAGTTATTGACCTATTTGGGTTGTCTATGTTTTCTTGATTCAGTTTTGGCATATCATATTTATCTAGAAATGTATCCATTTCTTCTAGGTTTTCCAATTTTTGGAGTATAAATTTTTAAAATTGTCCCTCATAATTCACTTGATTTCTGTGATGTCTGCATTGATTTCTCCATTTTAATCTCTAATTTTATTAATTTGGGTTTTCTCTCTTTTTCTTTTGGCTAGTTTGGTTAAGGGCTTATAAATCTTGCTTATCTTTTCAAAGAACCAACTCTTTGTTTCATTGATCTTTTGTATTTTTTTTTAATTCTCAAGTTCATTGATTTTGGATCTGACCTTAGTTATTTCCTTCCTTCTACTGCTTTTGGAATTGGTTTGTTCTTCACTTTCAAGGGCCTTGAGATGCATCATTAGATTGTTTATATGGAATCTTTCTGAATTTTATATAGGCACTCGTAGCTATAAACTTTCCTCTTAGAACTACCTTCATAGGGTTTCAGATACTTATATGTTGTATAATTTTTTAGTCTAATAATATTTTAATTTCTCCCATGATTTATGCTATCACCCATTCATCATTCCAAAGTGTATTTATTATTTGATCTCCATGTGTTTATATAGTTTTTGTAGGGTATTGTTTTGATTTCTAATTTTATTCCATTATGATCTGATAATATGCAAGGAATTATATCAACTTTTCTTGTATTTGCTCAGAGTTCCTAGGAGTGGTGTTTCAGTGTGTGGGGTTTATATCTAATTAGGCCTCAGGGGCTTTGTTGGGTAGTATCTGCCCTGGAAGGATTCAGCCAACACACTCTGAAGACCTGGCAGTTGCTGATCTCTGTCAGGGGTCTGGATCTCAGGAGCCTCCCAATTCTGCTCGTGGGGCAAGGAGTCAACCCTCCACACACTGTGCTACCCATGTGAACAGCTTTCCTCGGCTTAATCCCTGAGTGTATGCACACCCACCTCTTCGGTTGCCTGACCCACTTCATCTGATCACATGAGCTGCCAGAATCAAAGGAGAAGCCAGCTGGACCACATGTCACTTTTCTGACTTGAATGCTCCTGGGTATAATCTTCTCCGTTCCTGTTTACTTTTGTTCTGAAAGATACACCCTAGGCCACATGACAGGTGTTTGCCAGGACAGTGTGGACATGTTTGCTATGCTTTCCAGGCTCCTGCAGCAGCTGCAGTATGGCCATCTCAAGACAGTTCCCAAGTCAACTGTCCATGGCCGGTAGGGAAAGAGCACTTTTCAAGTACCAGTGCCACATTGCAATCTATGGATCAGCTAAGCTCAGGCCTCTTTTCTGATCTCAGGTTTTTCTGTACCAAATGTGTACTTCTTCCTCCTTCTGTGGTGAACTAACACCACTACAGCTGCCTCTATGGTCAATGTCTTTGCTCTAGTGTACTTTCTTATTTGTTTAGTGTACCCAAATTTCTGAGTCTCTAAAACATTCTGTCTAATATAGAGTTTTAATAAAATCCCTCTTTCACTCACCTCGCCCAGGAGCAGTACTACCAATGGTTGAATCCTGATCAATGGAGCAACTAGGAAGTCAGCCTTCTTCTAAACTGCCATCTTGAATCTCCCTTAGCTTTTTTTATTTTTTTTTTTAATGTTTGTTTTGTTTCCTTTGTTCTATTTTCTTCCTTAAGGACTTCACTGGAAATAACAGGAGATTCTCTGTAATAACTCAAATGTTCTTTACTTTTGGTATGATAAATTTTTAAAAAAAAAAAAATACATCTGTAATATTTAACTTTGTATGTGTACATACACATACACATACAGGCATATATACACACACAAGTAATAAGTTTATTTTTGCTTAACCTCTAACCTCTATATCCATTACTTTCTCTTTTATCATCTTTTTGTTCTTTATTTGATTTTCCCTCTCTTGATTAATTTCATTCCTGTTCTCTATGTCGTATATCCACTACAACTCACTTAATTTGGTCTCTATTTCTGTGATGCTTTTATCTTTTTCTTTAATTTCTTCCTTGAATGCAGTCAACTTTTTACATCTACTTTTTGCTGAACAATTTCAAAGTTATAATGCATGATGTTTTATGTTCCTACTTCTTAATTCATATTAGAGTGTTGTGTTATGGTGTTCTTTGGACTTGTTGATCTTCCGTTCCTTCCTTCCTTCCTTCCTTCCTTCCTTCCTTCCTTCCTTCCTTCCTTCCATCCTTCCTTTCTTTGCTGGGGGAAGAAAAATATTGTTAACCACAAAAATGATTGTAATCTTATCTCTTGTGGGAGTTTAGGTAAGATTTATGGTGCATAGTAGCATTTATATTGAGTATGTTGGACCCACCTGCACACTCTTCTTTATGTGATTCAGTAGAGGTTGAAGAGAGTTTGGGTTGCATTACTCAGCTTCTCAGTTCAGAAGGTTCTCTCACTTTTGTATAACAAATAGTTTTTATAATGGGTAGGCCTTGGCAGAGGGTGGATTTATGTCTCATTTTTTCAGTGTTCCCTATTTATGTAGGACATTTACCTCAGACACTTTCTTCCTCTCTGTTCATTACCAAGTACAGAAATCGACTTCTCTTTTCAAAAGTGCTGCCTTATATACTGACACCTTGAAACACTGAGTTAGTCTCTACGCACCTTGTGTTGGACCTGCTTCCAAGGCCACGCTCACCCATACCACCCTAATTCATTCTTCATACTGCAAAGAAAATTACCTTCCTGGAATATAAATTTGAATTTGGTCCTGCTTAGAGTACTTTAACAGTGACTTTCTGTTCTCAGGGGAAAGTCCAAATGTGTTCATGAGGTGCAGCTCCTCATACTCCTTCTTCTAGCTACCTCTTCTCCATCTCCAGCCGGCTTTCCATGTTTCTTTCTCTGTACCCTCTGAACTCATTGTGCACTGGTTGGCTCTGCCTGCATGTCCTGCCATTACCTATTTGCTTGGTGATCGCAGCTTACATTCTCCATAATGAACTCAAAGGTCAAATCTCTCAAAAGAAATCACTAACATCTCCAGAGAGAGTTGATGGTTTCCTCACCTACGGTTCTAGGGATCTTGCACATTATTATTTTTAATAATGACTGTCTTTTTGTGATGCATTTACAGGCTTGGCTCTCTGACCAGACAATTAACATCCAAGAAGGGTTTACATTCTATTACATTTGTTTCCATAGTGCCTTGCTTAGGGTACATCCTGGTCACCTCCCTTCTGGTAGGAAAAGTCAGCTTTCTTCAGACTTTCTGTAGGTTGTGGTTACTCTTACTTTTAACTCCAAGCTCAACTCATGTGTGTATCTTTGATAGGAAATAAAATAAAGGCGCTTCTTTCTCTCCCCCCCCCTTTTTTTTTTTTTTCCTTCATTTCCTTCTTTCTTTTTTTCTAGAAATGTCACAGTTTCTCAGTTGGTTCACCTTTGTCTCCAGAATGTAGTCCTCAACATTCAGGCTGTGATGAGATTTGAACAAGATTCAGTTTACCTCATATAGTGGTACCCTAACTCTTCAGGAGAGTTCAGATGGTCCGTCCCTTCAACACAATTCCAGGAAGAAATTCATGGGCATTTGTAGCACAGAGGTGAAAACACGTCTTCATTCTTAGCAGGCTGGCAGGGTTCCTCCTTCCCCTCTTTGATGGTTCTCTAGGATCCCAGGGGCTTTCTGAACTGAACATATACATTCATGTCTTAAAACTCTCCTGAGTAACAATTTGTGCCTTTAAAGCCCAATTTAGTTTAGCTCAGATTTGATTTCTTAATCCACAATATGCAAGTGAAACTATTATTTTCCTCTATTATTTGGATCTATGGAGCAAAAGTGGAACAATTTGCAGATGTAACCAAGTATTTGCTTCCCCTAGAGGAGATCATGAAGATCATTAAGGATGCAGGATTTGAACTGACTCAGTTGAAGGAAATGGTCCTAAGTCAAGAAGAAGCAAACAAAATTTACTACAAAATAGCAACAAGAGACTTTTATAAAGATGTATTGGCAGTATTAGCTGAGTAAGTTTCTGATATATAGTTCTTTGCATTATAAATGTAGTAAATGTTTTTTTTTTGGAAACTTTGAGAAACATAGAGAATAATTAAAAACTTTTCATCTAAACTTATTCATGAACAGATACTTTGTTAATATGTGGGGTTTTTTTTCCCATTCTCTTCTTTCTCTCCATATCTTTCTCCATCTCCCTCTTTCTGTCCCCTTCTCCCCAATTCTGTCCTTCCTTTCCTCCCTCCCTCCCTTCCTTCCTTCTTTCCTTCCTTCCTTCGTTCCTTCGTTCCTTTGTTCGTTCGTTCCTTCCTTCCTTCCTTCTTTCCTTCCTGTTTCTTTAGGTGTTTACATCATATATTATAGAGACTCTCTGTGATAAGATTCCTGCTTTGGCAGCATACTAAACCTGTGCCTGAGCTTCCTTATCTACAAAATGGGAATAACAATAGGATCCACCTCATAGGTGTGTTGGAGAGCTAAGTAATTGACGCCTTGAAAGCACTTGGAACAGTGCATGGCATATATGAAATAACTAATGAAAACTCTCCTTATTCATGTCTCTTTCTTTTGACATGTGTAGACACCTTGTCAAACTCTTCGTGTACACCTACTAGATATATATAGCTATATAAATATTATAATATTAAATATGCTGCTTTATAACATCTTTCCTTCACATGGTGGATCTGTTCTGGCAACACACAACTTCATTAGCATTCCATAAGAATTAAAGTTTAACAGTTTTTGAGTGTTCATTTAATTCCAGGCCTCCTGATAACTTACTTATACTTTATGGACTCCATGACAACTCTATGTCATAATTTACTAGAATTTCCACTTTGATTATGACAGAACAGAGGCTCAGTGCTGGATCTGTCCATAATCACAAAGCTAGGGTTTGTCTGGGTCTGACCCCAGTGAGTCTATACTCCAGTATGATGTTCCACAGAACCCCCTTTTGCATAGAGTTCATAATTATCTATTTACTTTGAGTTAAAAAAAAATTAGAGACACACCTGCACACATGCACATGCATGCACATATTTATTAAGCTTAATGGTTCAGAATGTTTTCTCAGGTTTAAATGCATATCTTCCCTTTGTAGTCTCTGAACACTTGTCAATGACTCCCATTTGTTGATGTAGAAAGACAAAATTTACAGAGTTCCAACAAAAGGTTTGCCAATATATAAGTAGAAATTAGATACAAATAATAAACCCAAACCAAGGGACTTTGAGTACCTATACCATGGCAGTTTAGAAAACAAAACTAATTTTGAATTCTGTTACAGATTCTGTTCCCTGGGAAGCAGCTGAGTTCAGGTTGTTTATTAAGGGCACCGTGTAGGAGGGGCTAGAAAGAAAGAAAAATCAAGGTACAGGGCAGACTGACAATTGCTTCTGCAACAAGATAGACTGGCCCATCTGAGCTGTTCTATGCTGGTCGGGGCTGACCAGGCCTTTGTACTCTCACATTGGTCAGTTTCTGGATGTAGTCTACCCTGGGAATGAGGGGGCCTGAGCCATGTGGCTTTCTGGAGTGGCAATTCTTGAAGGGACTAGAAGCTTAAGAACAACCGCAAATTCTAGATCAGTGAGAATGTCTCTAAGAAGCGAAATAATGAATCTTTTGACAGTCTCTAGAATTAAAATACAACATTCTTCTAGCACAAAAACCTGTTGGACTAGGGAAACATAAAAAAAGAAAACACAAAATCATACTTATTAGGGCAAAGGATAAAGAATAGCTCCCTGGATAGACCTGTGATGTTCTATTTTTAGCCATGCATGCACTTTGAACTGTTTCAAGTACTCATATCTTCCTAAAATGTTATTATTTGCAGGGGCCCATCTTTGGTCATGGTTCTGACAAAGTGGAATGCTATTGGAGACTGGAGAAGGTTGATGGGTCCAGTAGACCCAGAGGAAGCAAGACTACTGTCCCCAGAATCCATTCGAGCCAAATACGGAATAAATATTTTGAAAAATGCTGCCCATGGAGCATCTAATGCCTCTGAGGCAGCAGAGGGCATTAGTAAAATGTTTGGGGAGAGTGTTTCTGAGGACCCAGAGGAAAACTGAAGTAAGTACTATGAAGTATATACCATTTTAATTATGATTTCATTTACTTTGCTGCCAGGACTGCGCCTAAGACAAGTCTGTCATGGGAAGTTCAGAAACAAAGTACATTTACTACCAGACATGCTAGGCTGTTACTAGCAGCCTCAGAGTGCCAAAGCCAAGCTTCATAATGCCAGTGACCTGGGAAGTTTATTTGCATGTAGCCAGGCTGAGGCAGCTACTGTCAAGGGACAAGGTTGGAGACAGTGGGGTGAGTGAGCACCCATGAGTTTGTAAGCCTTGGGAGTCTCATACAGTCCCTTTCCTTCACTCTTCCCCACTTTGACTATCCTGAGTCTCATTCAGCAGCCTTAAGTATTTTGAAATGTAGAACGTACTAAGTGTGGGTGAGATATGATAATGTAACAGAATAGTAAAAATCATGAAGGAGTATTTGTTGGGTGGAGGTAACTACTTAATGTTATGTGCACCAAGTGCCCTTCTTTATCAAGTAGCATGGGCCACATGGGAGATGGAGTGTGAGATGGGTGACTTTTTCTTCAAAATTTTAGTTTTAGAGGGCAGGTTCATAAGTGTCCACCATAATGGCTGTGGCTATTGAGTTGTATATGAATGGCAGGTCTTTCTTCTGTGTAGTGCTGTCCTCCCCTGCATGGGCCAAATTGAGGTTCATCCAAAGCACTGGTGTTTTAGTCAGCTTTTTCATTGCTGTGATCAAAATATCCGACAAATTTTAGAGGAGGATAAGTTCATTTGTGGCTCATGGTTTCAGAGGTCCAATCTATAGATGGCCAGCTCCATTGCTCTGACCCCAAGGTGAGGAAGAACATTATGGCAGAAGAATGTAGTAGAGCAAAACAGCTCAGGATATCACACTATGAAGCAGAGTAAGAGTTTCACTCACCAGTGATAAAATATTAACTCCAAAGGGACACCTCCAGTGACCCATCTCTGCCAGCCACACCCTACCTGCCTTATTGTTATCACCCAATTAATCCCTATCAGGGGATTAGTGCACTGATTAAACTAAAACTCTCATAACCCAATCACTTCACTCTAAAACTTTATGCATTTTTCTCACATTTGAGCTTTTGGGGGACACCTCATATCTAAACCATAACAACTGTAAAATGGAGAAACCCTTTTATACCCACACAATTCCTTGGGAGAGAAGGGGGTATTGTTTCCTTAATATTGTAATTTAGGCTATGATTTATCCAGCTATTAGAATAATGAAAAAAGTATTTTATATGTAAAATAACATTGAGTTCTAGCAAAGTATAGTTTCTTCCATAACTATCACTCAAATAAAGACCGAGGCATGGCCACACCACCCACAAACATTCAAGTTGATAAAATATGCATCATATATCTGGCTTGAAATGTGGGTTCAGTTAATACAAAACCAGTCGAATGAAGGTTATTACCTCCAGGGAAATGCAAACCTAAGGGGATGACAAAAGACAAATGATTGTCGGCTGGGGGCTTTCAGTGGAGCTACAGTTTGTTTATAGCTTCTGTTAGCTGTGAATCTTTCTGCTAACATCTGCATGTCCCTCTCTTTTGTGTCAGGGAGAGCACATTCATTGATTTAAGGGATTTCCAATTAGTGTATAAGTAAGAGCTGAATTGGCAGGTTTATGTATCATGGGTAGGAACTGTAAAAGGTAAGGAGTGAAATAGAACTTTAGACATGGATATAGTTTTCAAAATCATAGATAAGGAGACAAGAAAGAGAATTCATTTTTTGAACAGTCATATGGATACATATATATGTGCACATACACACACACACATAAATATATACACACACATATATGTATATATATATGTATATACTTCTTCATGTTTGTATCTAAAGACATTTTGCTGGCTTGTCTTACAATACATACTCTGTCATATCACTCAGAGTGTTAGGGTTTGGGTCAGTGTTCAGTATTGCTATATGCTGGATATAATTGCAGGACTGAATATACATAGTCTTTGTGCTAAATGAACTGTAACACTCAAGAGCAAGAGACAGAAAATAAGCATGTGTTCTAGGGCTGCAGGGGATATAACCATGAATGCTTTGATCAGATGCATATAAGACATAGAAAGAAGAAGAATGAGATAGCACTAACCAGGCAGGAGGCATGGCAATGTCAATGGGAAGGATTACACAAAATTGAATCAATACAGAAACAAGAGAGTTTAGGATAGGAGGGATAACCAGATAATTCTTAGAAGACTGCACTGTACAGAGGACTTGATGATTGACTATGACCTTATCAAAGAACTGGGAAAAGATAAAGCTTCCCAATTTAAGTAGCTGAGAAAATAATCTGATCAACACTAGACAGAGGATTCAGAAGAGAAGGGCAGATTAAAAGGGACAACCTTGAGTTGTGATTTGGTCATGTTGGGTAGAGGATATCTGCATTGATCTGTTGGAATGGTGTCAGCCAAATGGTGGGAAGGCAGCTGCAAGCTCCCCTCCTTCTAGGAACATTGAAGAAATAAGAAGAAACTTTCATAAACAACTTTTTCAGAACTCTGGAAACTAAAGATCTCCAGAAACCAAGAGAATGGGTAATCAATGTAAAGGCCACTTAAAGTGTTAGGAATGCTCTGTGGCATTTTTACTTGACCTGTCTCACCTTGTCTCCAGTTGACAGTCCTAAAGATGGCAGCCTGTATTCCCAAGGTAATCCCTGACTCTCTGGTTCCAAGGAGCAGATCTCACTCACCAACAATTGTGGCATTTCCATCCCCTTTCCAGAAGCTGTATGAACAAGGCATTCCTCTCTACTTCATTCAGAAATTATTTCATGGGAAAATCATTCAGGTGGAAAAGTAATGGGCATTACTTGAAAACATTGTACAGTGACTAAAATGCTAAGTGAAATAAGCCAAACCCAAAATACCAAAGGCCAAATGTTTTCTCTGATATGCGGAAGTGAATTCACAATAAGGGGAGCGGGTAGAGGGAAGAATATATTAGGTAGAGGGGAGTGAAGGGAGCGGAAGGGGTATGGGGGAAGTATGGGGGAAGGAATGATAGTAGAGTGAAACAGACATTAGTACCTCATGTACATGTATGACTGCATGACTGATGTGATCCTATAATATGTAGAATCAGAAAAATGAGGGATTACACTTGATTTATGTATGATCTATCAAAGTGTGTAAATGCATTGTACTGTCATGTACAACTAATGAAAACAAATAAAATTTTAAAAAATTTTAAAAAGAGAGAAAAAATTTCTTTCTTCCTTCCAGAAAGTAATCTTCATTTTATTTCATGTCTGTCTGGTTGCCTTTTCTAGGTAACTCACAAGGCTGAAATCATTCAGTTTTTGTCCTTTTGTGTCTGATTTACTTCATATAGCAAAATGTTTTCTTTCTTTTGAATCTGCATAATTTTTTATTTATTTTTTATTTGTTCTTTTTAGATATACATGAGAGTATATATTAACATATTATACATATATAGAGAGTATAACTTATTCTAACGAAGATCCCATACTTGCAGTTGTACATGGAGTTTCGCTGGTCACATATTCATATATGAACATAGGAAAGTTAGATCCAATTCAGTCTACTGTTTTTTCTATTCCCATTCCTCCTCCCTTTCCTTCCTCCCTCTTTGTCTAATCCAATGAACTTCTATTCTGCCCTCCTTCTTTATTGTGTGTTAGCATGCACATATCAGAGAGAGCATTTGGCCTTTGGTTTTCTGGAATTGGCTTATTTCACTTAGCATGATAGCCTCCAACTCCATCCATTTACTGGCAAATGTCATAATTTCATTCTTCTTTATGGCTAAGTAATAGTCCATTGTGTATATATACACCACATTTTCTTTATCCATTCATCTATTGAAGAGCACCAGGGTTGGTTCTGTTAGCTTAGCGATTGTGAATTGAGATATTATAAACATTGCTGTGGCTGTGTCACTGTAGTATGCTGATTTTAAGTCCTTTGGGTATATGCCAAGGAGTGGGATAATGGGTCCAATGGTAGTTCCATTCCAAGTTTGCTGAGGAATCTCCAGTATGGAGATAGTATAGGAAAATATTTCAAGGTTCATTCACCTCATAGTACACATCAACACTTCATTCTCTTTTGTGACTGAATGATTCATTGTATGGGTGTGCCCCATTTTGTTTACCCATTCATCTGTTCACGGACATGGTTGTTACCACCTTTTTGCTATGTGAATAAATTTTCTGGGAACCTCGACATATAAATACATGTTTGAGTACTGTTTTCAGTTATCTTAAGTAGGCATCTAGGATTGGAACTCCCAGGTCAAATGATGATTCCTTCTTTAACTTTTTGAGGAACTATCAACTATTTTCTATAGCAGCCTGGTTTATATTTCTGCCAACTGTATTTCAGGCACCCATTTATCCATATCCTCACCATAGTTGCTGTTTTCCTTTTTTTCCATTTAATTCTTATATTAATATACATAATATTTTAGAGTAAACATAAGATCATGTCATCTACCAATTTTATTTTTTTCTGTCATTTTTGTTTTTTCTTTTCCAATTTATTGCATTTATTTATTTTTAGTTTATTTTTGCCTAATTGTCTTCATTAGAATTCCCAGTACTATGTTAAATAGAAGTAACAAAAGTGAAGATCCTTGTGTTTGTCATCTTTTTTTTTTTTAATTTTTAAAAATTGTATTTGTTCCAATTAGGTGAACATGACAATAGAATGCATTTATACATTTTGATAGATCATACATAAATAGAGTATAATCTCTCATTTTTCTGATTATACATATTGCAGGATTATATCAGTCATGCAGTCATACATGTACATGAGGTGATAATGTCTGTTTCACTCTACTATCATTCCTTACCCCATACCCCTTCCCCTCCCTTCACTCCCCTCTACCTAAATATGAAGTAACTCTATTCTTGATGAGAAGCGAAGTTTCTGTTTTTGGTGATGAAAAATTTTGGAAATAAATTATGGTAATAGTCTCAAACAATATATGGTAATAGTCTCAAACATTAATATAATTAATGCCACTTATTTGTACATATAAATTGTGACAATAGCAAATTTTATTTCATATATAATGTATATATATGTGTATATATATGATTAAAATGGAGAAAAATAAATAAAATAAAATAAGGAAGAATGATCCCTTAGAGAGGCACAAGAGCCCTTGCAATACTGCTCCCAAAAAAGCTCTCCAAAATGATGGAAAATTAGGTTATTCTTAGGATATTTTTAAAAGAAAGATGCATGTGACTCTGATTTCAATACTCTTAAAAGTAAGTTTTCAATAATATTCTTCAAGAGATAAAAAGAGCAAAATTTTATTTCATTATAAAATATAGCACCACTAACAATAAATCTGTCAAACTCTTCATTAGGGGTTCTTTGTTCTCAGAGTCCCTTGGACCCCCTCCACCCCTCCCAAGCTGGAGCTACTTCCCCAGTTCATGCCCTGTCCTTCCCACTCCGGCCTCTCCATGTGTCCTGTTAAGAGCTGCATCGTTAGTCTTGTTGTCTTTCTCAGCTCCTTCCAATTCACTTCTGTACCTGTGGGTCAACCAGCAGTTCTGAGTCCTTGAATCGGTGGGGTAGAATACTGTGCTTACTTACACGTTCATATTTTTTGTTGCAAAATTTTTTTCACTAACTTGTTGCTTTTTAAATCCTTGATGATTGCTTATATGCTGAACTGAATAGCATCTGGGTTTAAAATAAAAGGACCCAGCTCTTAAGCTCTGAGATTATACCACGTGTCGGGGGACTTTTGTTCAAGACTTAACTCCTAACTAACTGCTTTACAATTATCATAGAGCATTGACATGTATTTTATTAAGTGTATTCTTTCTTTTCCTAGAACTGTGAGAAGATAATGGCTAGGTTCACATCATCATATAATTGTGAGATGACTTCCTGGGAGGAATAATAAGAAAGCCATTCTTTGGAGGAAAATCTCATCTCGAGATGAAAAAATGCATGGTAATGAACACTGGCAATAAAACTTTAGCTCCCCAAATAAATCTGGATGTTTATTTTTATCCTATCTTCCAGAAAGGACTTAAGGTGGCTTATAATATATAAATGTGCTGGGCAAAATCACTCGGAAGGAACATGGAATAGGGGGTAGAAGAGAAGAGCACAGATCAAATGAAGGCTAAAGTGGAGTTACATGCAAAATGCATACTGCAAAGCCCTAGGATAGATTTAGAAATTGCTCAAAATTTGGCTCTAAACTTGCCAGCAGAAAATTCTGAGAAGATGTCATGTAGATAGAGATTTACATAATTTGCAATCTCACTACAGGATCATGATGGCAAGATGATGAAAATATCTCCAGGAATAGGAAAAAAATCAGAGTTTTTATTATTCTCGCTTTTTCCCCTCTGGAAACGTAGTCTGAATGTTTCTTGTAGTGGTACACTCCTATGCTTATACGCACTTCCCAGTATGCTAGCTAGGACAGCTGGGACAGCCTCCTTTTCATTCCACTCAAGAGAACAAGTAAGTGAAGGTGATGTTGTAGGATTAACATCCCAGCCTAACTTCTAAACCCTAATATTAATAAAATTGAGATACAGACTCTAACCATCTAACGTTAGTAATAGATCACTCCATGCATTTTTTAAAAAGTCAAATCAATCATTGGCTTCCTTTGAATTATGCAGAGAAGTAAGCATAGCAAAAATCTCACCTTCTTAATTTCCTTCACCTCTCTGCCTCCTTCAAACTGAGTAGTATTATCCACTGTTTTATATGACCAGCTTGTATTGGGGTGTTCCTCAGCTGACTGCGTTATGCAGCACACTGTACCTGCATCAAGGATAGTCCAGAACTTTTAAAGCTTGAAAACTCCCATAAGAGTAATATCACATTTCACCAGCAGATGGCAAGCTACACTCAGTTGTGATAAGGGTGACTCTCTCAGTATAAAGATTTTATACACAAGATAGAGAAAGGCCATTTCTTTTGGATACAGGTGAATAACTAGAAATCCAATAATGTCCAAAGAGATACATTCAACTCAGTCCTAACTCGTGTCATTCTGAGTCTTGAGGGGGTTGAATTTAGTGAGTGGGATACGTCCGTGTAAGGCAGACCTGTGGGGATGGGGTTTGCAGTACCTGTAAATATCTTCTTGCCCCTGAGAGCAAAACATTAGAAAAGACTGAAAACTCCTCAGAATCATAGCTCAGCATGGTCTTGAATTCAGCTCAGGTCTTGAATTTTAGCTGGACTTTAGGCAGAAAATGCAACAAGTCCTAAACTATTTTGACTGAGGAATTAAGGACTACAAAATAGGTGGGAACAGCTGGGAGCTTTGAGCCGAGACTTAGCATGAGAAAGTACACATGATAGTGGGGATTGGGATGTGGATCCACATGCAGGAATAGACTCAGAAAGGCAAGAGGGTGCTTACGCAGAAAGTACCTCTATCCCAAGTGCCAAACATAGTTGGGGTTTGGGACCTTATGAATTCCCTTAGGTAAAATAATCCCCATCCTTTAGTCTTTGCTCAGCCATGTACCTTGACCCTGAACCCAGAGTCTCTTTGATGGCTATACTAAATCCCTGTGTTAGTCAGCTTTCTATTACTATAACAAAATACTGGAGATAATTAACTTAAAAAGAGAAAAGGTTTATTTTGGCTCAGGGTTTGAGAGGTTTCAGTCCATGGTCTGTTGGCCCCATTGCTTAAACCTGTGGCAAGGTAGTAAATCATGATGGGGAGCACATGGAGGAACAAGCTGCTTAGCTCATGGTAGCTAGGAAGCAAAATAATTAATTAATTAATAAAGAAACAGGTGGGATGTTGATATAAACTGAGAGGGAACATTCCCAATGACCTAAGTTTATCCCACTAGGCCTGACCTTCTGAAGATTCTACCACTTCCCAATAATGCCATGGAATGGAGACCAGGGACCAGGCCTTTAAATGGGCCCATGGGGAACATTTAAGATCCAAAGATCCAAACAATAGCAGTCTCTCCAATCCTTTTCCAAGACAGGACACCTGAAGCATTCTTGGTTGGAGCCCAATTCTGGACTTCAATATCTCTTCCTTGGATCCAGTTCCCTGTAAGGAGACACCTTGAAGAAAATGGACATAGTAAAATATGCTATCCTTTATTTTAAGGCACTTAGGTTGGGTATCCTGGTGCCTTTTCTGCTTACTGGAGTGGGTTCCCTGACTCTGATGCCTGCCTGAACTGTTTAAACTTGCTCATTCATTGGAAGTTACTTTGGATGACCTACAAAGTCATATTTTTATGCTTTCAGTAAAGGGAGAAAATTGACTCAGCAATTGTCCATGTGATTTTCATCTGCTGAAATACTTCAATGACATAATAAATATTCAGAAGCTTAAATATGTTAATGAATTTTAAAATTCCACCAGTTTGATTCGACAATGGCATTTTACATTTCCTTTGGTACCATGATAGGATGTTATTCATAATTCCATTTCTTATTTAACCTCAGTTCTTTACACCTCATTATATTATTCAAGTTCTTAAGATTTTGTGAGATTTGGCAACAGCCCTCTGGGTATGAGATTTCTCTGTTAGCTGAGTTTAATTGCTAATATAATATGATCTTTACTCTTTTCAAAGTATATCACCAAAGAGACCTGAGCTTGCCATTATAAAATAATTCTCATCTACATATTACCATAGTATATTTTAGAATTATCTAGTTATAAAACTGTTCTTCCCTATGTACATGTATGATTACATGTATGGTGTGAATCCACATCATGTACAACCATAGAAATGAAAAGTTATTCTCCATTTATGTATGATAAATCAAAATGCAGTCTGTAAAAATAAAAACAAATTTAAAAAGGAAATTTGACATAAACAGATGCATCTTGGAAATAATAAAGTATTATATATTTTTTAGAAAGTAAGTAAATAAATAAAAGAAGAAAAACCAATAAAATAGAGGAAGGCTATCACTGGGAGGGAGGAGGGAAGGGAAAGAGGAAATACTAGGGACTGAATTAAAGAAAACTATGTTATATACGTTTATGAGTATGTGAAAATAAACCCTATTGTTTCATATATTTTTTAAAAAAACTGTTTTGTAAATATCACAACTAAAGATATTAGACTCAAGCTTGTGCTGTCTGGACCTATAAAGGCAAAACTGGACACTTTGTGGTCCTTATTACTGCCATTAATTGCCTCTTAAAAATATTTCCTTACATTCTAGTAGAAAGAGAAATCTCTTAGAAGAGCAAATAAGTACTGTGAGATCTACAGTTTTGATCATCCTATTCATTCTTCAATAAACTTGAAATAGAAAGACATAGAAAAGCTTAAAGACATGCATCTTTAAGGTCTAGGGATTCAAAGAGTGTACTGAAGCCAATTACTGAAATCAACAGGGACATTTTGTTGACACCACTCCTTTATAGATTATGTGGGAAAGGATAGTGGTAAAATTTTAAGATTTTTATGGCTATCATATTGTGATGATTATGAGAATTTGAATCAGAGGTCCAACCACATTGGCCATAGCACAAATGTCCAACTGCAGCATTCGGCAGATGTGTGGGATTGCCATACCATGGTTTATTCTAGGTAGTGACAGCATAACAGGAGGCTTCCTATGCAGAGAAGTCCTAGGAAGATGAGGGACTCCTTAATGGGTGGCTTAGACTCAAAGTCAAACCACCCATAGAGATTACTGCAATCTGGAATGTTTCCACTCAAACTTTCCTCCTCCTTCCCTGTCTCCTTCAGTCAGGGTGGACATGCATTGTGCTCCTGGCCCTACCCAGCTCTTCTCCCTTTCTCTCCCTCGGGTGTTTCCTCTCCTAGAATTTTTGTACATTTAATTCTGTTTTGGCATCTGCTTCTCCAATGACCCAGACTAACACACAAAATCAATATAATAGTTTTCAGGTCTGTGTGTCTACATGACTTTAAGCCATACTACGTTTTGTATTTTTGATGTTATTTTTGTGGCATCCTATAATTATAAAAGTAACATATGGTTGGATATGGTGGCACATTCCTGTAATCCCAATGGCTCTGGAGACTAAGACAGAAGAATTGTGAGTTCAAAGCTAGCTTCAGCAATTTGGTTGTTGTGGGGTGCTACTAAAAACAGACCAATCACCACTGAGAAGTCCAAATTTGAGAGTCTTTATTAGCCAGCAGGCTGACCATCTCACCCAAGGCCCCAAATGGCTACTAGAAGGACAGCCCTGAGTGTAGGGTTGCAGGTTTTTTTTTTTTTTTTTTTCAACCATAAGTAAAGCATGTCAGTACATCAATCATAAGTGGCTGTTGCTATGATTCAAAACTACAAACTAACATCATGAGATCTAAAATCATAAGCAGAAGGAGAAGTAGGTCAAAATGATCTTAAGTCTGATACAAGTTAAAGAATAGTTACTAACATCTAGACAATCGTTCTCTGACAGAGTACATTGTCCAAGAAAGATAGGAACCAAAAAGAGAACAATTTTACATTATATAAGAATTGCCATTTTGTGTTGTGACGCATGCTGTGCTAAGCAACTGATGATGGGTACACAGGCATGGTGTTCCCACGGGAGAAGCATTTGCTATATGACATGAAGTCTCAGGGCAAAATGGAATATGTTTGGTCTTACCCATATAGCCTGGCCCATAACATAGTGAGGCCCTAAGAAACTTAGCAAGTCCCTCTCTCAAAATAAAATGTAAAGTGAACTGGGGATGTGGTTCAGTGATTAAGTGCTCCTGGGTTCGATCTCTGATACAAAAAAAAAAAGGGTAACATATGTTCATTATATAATATACTTACTATAGACCTTTTTGAACAATCAATGTGTGTAGCCTTGAAATATGCTTTCTCAGAATATATTTTATCATCAACAATGCACTGGTTGGGGCTGGGGAGATAGCTCAGTAGGTAGAGTGCTTGCCTTGCAAGCACAAGGCCCTGGGTTCGATCCCCAGCAAAAAAAACAAACAAACAAACAAACAAAAAAAACAATGCACTGGTTAATGTATTAATTAAGAAAAGTATGGATAGTAGAATAGCTGAATTAAAGTGAAATCGTATTACTAAACCCTGTGTTATGAACAGAACTGATGACAGTGGTCAGGGGTCAGGACTAACTTTGTGACAAGAATGGGTCTGGTGAATAATTAAGTACTATCACGTGGGTCAAGGGCACTTAGAACTGTGAAGACATAAGCTTGAATTAGAGCTATGGCAAACTCAAGAATAATGATTAAGACCAAGATAACAGAAATAATTTAGGCCCTGCAGGGCTAATGTGATGAAGATATCTATACCTTGTACTCTTCTACGTCTTTTTTTTTTTCTCCTGGTCTTGAGAATGCAGTAATGGTAGAAAATCATACCCTTTCGTGCTTTGAAAATCACATTTAAAAGTCCATTCTCACCTGTCACTGGCAAAAGTCTCTGCATTTATGTTATGCAGCTGTGAAGCATATACATACAACTGAATTTCTTTACATGGGAAGATTTTGCTGCTGCTTTATTAAATTCAGACAACAAAACAGGGAGGAAGTCTGGAAAGATTCACAACAGAATGCTCCTTTTTATTTTTTGGAGTAGCTACTTTGTCATTCTGGATGTTTCTGTTTTCTTTTCTTTTTTTTTTTTGCTTGTGTGTTATTTGAGTAATGAAAAGGGGTGGGTTGATTGCTATCTTAAGGCCAAGTGTCTCTGCTCTGAGGTACTGAGATTAAAGTGGAAACCCTATCCCAAGGACTCCATTGGATCTGGAGGATATGACAGGCTTTCTTACCAGTTAAGGGACACAGTTCACAAATAAACTTTTAGGTTTGCATGCCTATAATATAATACATCTTTCAGTATAAAAGACTCCTCAAAAAGTATTTTCCCCACTAGAAAATATGGTATCAGACTATAACCCAGACCAAAAATTGTTCCTGTATTGCTCTTTCTAGGCTGATGAATGAGTAGTCCTCTTACAGAGTTTTCCAGGTTTATGTTGCCAAAATATCAGTAAATAAAGGCTGGGTAAATTAAAATTAGGAACTCTGGGAGCCCAGATCTTTCTCTTTCCATGAATGGGACATCAGACAAGCCCTCACACAGCGTTTCTCTTGCAAGGAAGATTTTGTCTTCTCAGGTCTCCTTTATCTCCTTTCCATGATTACATATAACCATTATTGCCTTTTGAATTTGTGACAACAGGAGGTGGATATTTGTGGCAAAAAATGTGCCCTTCATTTTTACCCAGTAAGTTGCTCCCCAAACAGAATCCCCCTCAGGCTAGTACAAGCTATATTTTGAGGATGCAATAGACAATCTTATGGACATCCAAGGACAGAAACCCAATAGTGTTAGACTGGAAACTGAACATAGACGAACATAGAACCAGAAAGTAAGAACACAGGCTATTTATGTAAGTTTTCACGTACCTTAAAAGAAGGTGTGGGCAGAGAGACAATCTATTGGCCTTTTGCTACACTGATTCTTCAGGTTCTCTAGTTAATCAGTTATATTATTAAACTTGTTTTATTTTAAAAAATTGAGGGGGTTGTATGGTTTTTACCAATAACCAAGAAATGATCTCTCTTATTTATCTATCTATACCTTAATCTGTTAACCTACTCAGTCATTCGGGTGTCCATCCAGTCATTTATCTATTGACTATTCCTTCTTTTAGATGTTCACTCCTTTGTTTCTGCAGCAGTGTTGAGAATGTTAGGGTTGATGCTTCACAGATAGAGGAAATTCATTCAAGGGCACTGTTAAATCCAAGCTTGACTTTACAAAATTCTGGGGAAGGAGAGAATTTGGAAGTTCAGCACTTTCATACACCTATAGTCTCAGACTTCTGGAGCATAATTGACAATATGACCAAGAATGTTCCTTGCAAGGCATATACCATTGCCCAATGATGCCACTGAAACAAACTTATCCCAAGAAACTAATTAAGGATATGCACAGACATTTGACTATCAAGATGCTTATTCAGTTATTTAGTGTGATCAGTTAAGAACTAACCCAAGTATTCAATAGCATGAGTTTGTTGAGAACTGCATACCATGGAATACAACATAGCCATTGTTAATGAGGTGGTATCAGCTATGTTAATATGAAAACTAAACTCAATAAAGGGCTGAGTGAAAGAGGCAGGTTATGAAACAATATGTAATAGGCTCCAACTTTTATTTTTTTCAAATCACTATATAAATGCATAAGGAAATATCTGGAGAATTGTATTCTGAGATATAATGACTACTCCCACGTAGGTAGGATGTTAGGTAGATTAAGTAGGTCTGTAGTTCCACTTTTTAATTTTTTGCATTTATTTAGTACTTCATAGAGAATACATGTGTACATTGTTGTTGTTATTATTATTATTATTACCAGGATTGAACCCAGGGGCACTTAACCACTGAGACACGTTTCCAGTCCTTTTTTAATTTTAATTTTTAACTTTTGAGACAGGGTCTCATTAAGTTGCTTAGGGTCTCACTAAGTTGCTGAGGCTCGCTTTGAATTGAAGCTCCTCCTGCCTCGGCTTCCTGAGTTGTTAGGATTACAGTTGTGCATCACTATGCCCAATTACTGTGTTATTGAAATATTGACAAAATTATCTTTAAAAAAATGTGTCTCCCCTAGTGTGGTGGCGCATGGCTATAATTCTGGACACTCAGGAGACTGAGTCAGGAGGATCACAAGTTGGGAGACAGCTCAACTTTTTGAGACACTCTGTCAAAATAAAATTAAAAGGGTAGGAGATGTAGCTTTGTGATAAAATATTTACCTAGCATGAACAAGGTCCTGGGTTCAATTTTAGCACTAGAAAGAATTTAATTTTAAAAAATGCATGCCTTCAGTTGCTTATAGTTTTTTTTTAATTTATTGATAAAATATTATAAAATAAGTTTTTGTCTGATTGAAATATTCCACATCTCAAGTAATTTCCACTTTTAGAGATAGAACCTCAACATTCCTCTCCATATTTTATATCTATTCTCCTCATCTATATTTAGATAAGGGAAGCTTTTAAGAGAGAAAACTGAATTTTTGGTGTTCACAGGAGACCACTCTAGTTCTTGTCACGTCACCCTCAGTGAGGGTTATACTTACATTCAACTTTTTCATAAAAACCACACAGTTGCCTGGTTAATCTTTAGGGGTAAATCAAACACACAGAGTACAGAGATTAAATCATCTCATTAAAGATCTTGTATGAACCGGTACAGTGGTGCATGCCTGTGATCCCAGTGGCTTGGGAGGCTGACGCAGGAGGATCTCAAGTTCAAAGCCAGCCTCATCAACTTAGCAAGACCCTAAGCAACTCAGCGAGACCCTGTCTATAAATAAAATACAAAATAGGGGTGGGGATGTGGTTCAGTGGTTAAGTACCCCTGGGTTCAATCTCTGGTACCAAAAAAATAAATAAATAAATAAAAGTTCTTACACAAATTTATTTAACTTACCCCCTCTCCTGAGAAGTGAGGACCATGGCCAATCTGAAGGAGAATCAGTCTTAAACTTTCAGATTTTTCTACTAGTTCCACACATAGTGGAACAAGTGGGCAATTGACCTCTGTCCTCTTCCCCAGGCACAGAGCTGCAATGGTCATGCCATAGCAGGTGGAGAACCAGCAGGTTGAGAACCCAGCCCTCCCACCAGGGGCCCACAGGCCCTGCATTGAGCACCAGCAATTGCCAGAATATTCTCCCTGGTTTGGTAATCATGATCTGTGGATGTATTGGGAAGTGGGATGAGTACCACACCTCTTGTGGGTAAAATTACTTGAGTGTTGACCCATTAATTGGGATCTAAATCATTATGGGACTAACCAATTCCCTGTTTCTGGAGTACTGACAAGAAGCATCATGACCATGAGATCAGAGCATCTCCAACCCTGCATGTAACCAGAAAACAAGAATTCAGGTATTGTCTCTCTGCCTCTCCTTTTTATTTATTTGTTGTTATTATTTTAGAATTTTTTAAAGAGTTACCAAAAACAGAGCTGGACGTCTTATAAACACACATTAGCATTTCCATGTCCTCCTTCTCTAGCTATTTCAAAAATTCCCCCTTCATCACAAAAATCTTTCTGCAGACATTAAACACATAAAGATCTTTTAAACATCCCATTTCTCTTGCTTTCCCCAGAAGCATTATGTTTTCCATCACATTTTCAAATATTGCTAATATTTTAGCAGAAATCAAATATTTTGTCCAAAAATGAGCGTTTTGTTTGAAATGTGGCATTGATTTTACAACGCACATATTAAGTCAGATTCTGAGAACAAAAGCAGGTTTTCTCCACGTGGAAGTCACACAGAATATGTACACAGGCTACTCTGAATGCAAAACGCTTTCAACCAGCTTTATTTATTACACCCTTCCATACCAAAGGGCAAACCTACCAAACTGGCTTGTGGAGCCTTAGAAATATAAATTGAAGCCTATCATTAAGAAAAATGCTGCAAGGTGTGTCTATGAGAGCACTGCAGTGAGTCGTTAAGGCAAGGGGCACGTGGCCTTATGCAGGCTGTCCCAGGCAAGGCCTGGCCTCATCTCTAAGGAAGTCTCCAGTTAGGAAAGCAGTCAGCTCACACTCTTTTCGGGTTTGTTTTCTTCTGGGCACTTCTAGCTTTAATATTCTTCTTAGGGCTGGCTGGTTTGGTAGCAGGTGGCTTTCCCTTTGGTTTGGGTGGATTACTACGACTGGTGCGTCCTGCAGTTCGCTTCTTGTCCTGAAGTGTTCTCCGCTGTTCCTGCAGCCTCTCTTCCCACTGCTGGAAGACAATTCACAAAGGTGACTGTCAAACACATGGCACCTCTTTTGATGTTAGACTAATATTAGAAATTACCAGTGTTTTTTATTTATTTATTTATTATTTATTTATTTATTTATTTATTTATTGCCAGCACAATGGTCTCACTGAAATATCAAGACAATGACAATTAAAATGAACACCGGATGTTAAGCACTTGTCAAGTACCAAGTGATTTGGAAAGTGCTTAATCTATGGTGAAGTCAAAACTCTGAAACTCACAAAGTGGGCAACACTGTCAGGACCAGAAAATAAATACACGGAGGCTATTTGCAGAAGGCCAAATAGTTGATAAATGCTTGAACCAGGATTCAAATTCACCCACTATCTCCAGGGCTCCAGGCCTGCACCCATGCATTTTGATCACCAGCCCTATAATGTAACATTCAGACACAGCAACATCTGAAAATCAACCCACTTGAATAGGAACTGCTTTATATTATTATCCATACTTTCCTTTCCTTTCCTTTCTCGTTAGAGTATATTTCATTCAGCAAAAAGTTTGAGCAGGCACTAGAATTGTAATGAAAAGGAAAACACTCTTCCCACTCTTCTAGGACATATTTCCAGTCTGTTCTAGAATATCAAACTCATTACTGCATGTTGCTCTCATATGGTGAAGTATATCGGAATATTTGCCACCAAAACTGTGATTCTTGAAAGTTTCTTTTCTCTCAGTAACATCAGGTCCTCTGGCCAACTTGTCTTTTCCATTGATGTCTCTATATTACTGAAACCAGGTAACCAATTCTGGGAGTAGCACTATTTCTTTCTAGTACCTCTGAGCATGAGCTTGAGCTGTTTATGAGTTTTTGGTCATGATTTTAGCTCAGATTTAACACAATAGTGTTTAGTTCTGTTATTCAGATAATGCTGTGTTGTAACTATATTCTCCATAAGTCAGTTATTATATATTCTTGCCTAAGAATTCTTATTCATACAAATTAAGAGGATATTGGCCAGGAGCAGTCCCTCTTGTGAACTGGAAAACATGAATTCTCCTAAAGATGTCTAAACTGATCTTCAAGACAAAGGATGCTTTAGAAGTTTCACATCAATTACCTGATTTCTCATCTTGAGGCAAAAAGCTATTCTAACTCCTTTAATTGAACTATGAATGTCTCTATGATGTTACCACTAAAATTATGGATTTGGTCATCTGATTTTTTCATAACAATCTAAGAGTACTTTAAATACAGGGAAAGATTTTGCTATGTATAGTGATGGTATAAGTTTTAGAACTGGGTGTTTGCATCTCTATATGTTGGTTTTAATCCCAGTAGATATTAACTCTACTTAATATCTTAATTACTAAAACAATTAAATTATAATACAAGAAAGAAACGAAAGAATAATTTAATTTAGAAATAACCAGTACTTTATAATTGAACACAAAACCAACTCTGAAGCCAAATGATAGACTTCTGATAAAAAAAAAAATTCAATACAAATAGCTATGCTTAATTACTTATTCAAAAGAGACTATTACTAGTTCCCATGAGAGTTTGGATATAAAGAATGTGAAGGGTTCCCAGATTCTATTGAATTTAATTACATGCATTTCTATCCATATTCAGACTGTTGCCAATTACACTTACTATGGATCTTTTACTAAGTTGATCTCTCCATTTTTCAACTAAGCAATTTTCAAGAAGCATCATCCTGAAAGAAAGAAATCTATCTTAGTACTTTATAAAAGTAAAAAGTTTAAAAGTGCAGAAAATTATTTGAATTTTGTTTCAATAACCCTTATCCCTATAACCCATCCTTTTCAAATACATGCGTACAAGAATATAAATGTACACGTATATACATATGTATATGTATTTAAAAGCATATAGTATATTTACATCCTACTGTACATTTCCTTTCATCATTATATTATACTCACTTTCTGATATAATTAGGAAAACTCAAAGATCAACTTTAAACAATATAATGTTACAATTGTGGTTATTCAGTTATCCATTTCTTTACTATTGAATTCCCTCTTTTGTTTAGCTATAGCTGCAGCTACTATAACAAGAGTTGCATTGAATATCCTTATATATAGTAATGGGCTCTGGCTTATTATTTCCTGAAGACAGATTTCTGAAAGTAGAATAACTAGGTCAAAGGATTTGGATTTTTTTTTTTTTTTTTTTTTTAAGATTTTCAATACAGACTGCCAAACAGTTTCAAAATGGTTATACTTCCATCCAACTCACTAACATTCAGAATTAGGTAAAAACGAATCTGCTTTTAATTTGGGCTTTGGAATTAAGAAGGTATTTTTTTTAATCAGTGCATCATGATTATAGTTTATTTGCTGTTATCTGTCGTCCATGAACTTAACATAATTTGCTCAGTTTCACTCCTCAGTGTTTTCCCTTTTCCTTTCTTCCTCCCACAGCTTCCTGTTCTCTTTTCTATTTTCATGAGTTCCCTTTTTTATTCCCTTTTTCTCTCTAACTTCCACATATGAGAGAAAACATTCCACCCTGATGTTTACTTGCTATTTGCATTTCTTCAAGAATTCCTTTTTATGGATTTATGTATGCATATTTCTACATTGTGTTCTCAGCATTTTAAATATTAATTTGTGTGAACTTTTGATAAAGATCACAAAACTTGTCATATCCACCTCAAGAATTTTTCTCAACTTTTATCAGTCTTTCCATTTTTGTTTTTTTCAGTACACAATATTATGTGTCTTGGTATTTTTCCCTGCAATTTCTTATATTACTTTTACGTTTACAAAGTCCTTTGACTTTCAGATCTCACATTTAATCACATACTCTGATTAAGTTTGTAAAATATTTATCAATTGTACCTACTTGAAATTTATTTTCTAGTACAGTATAAAGTGAAAAACATACTATTTTTGTAAACAAGCATATTTGCAACATTTACTAAATAACATTCATTTTCTATCAATTTAGCACATTTCTTTGACAGTGAAGAGTTGTTTTGTGTCTTAAAATCTCCTGAGAATTATTCTTTCTTTCTTTATTTATAATCTAGTACCACAGGGATTTAACACGTGTAGCTTTATATTAGTTTTAAAAGGCAGATCTCCTCTCATCACTTTTATTTCCCAAATCCCCTTTACATGCCCTTACCAGCTTCTTTTTCCAAATGATGATGAGTACCATGTATGAAGACATAAATCCTAATCATCCAAAAATATTTGTAATGCAATAGAAATATATAAACCCATTCATCTGTTCTGATAGAATTTAATGACTAGCAATCTAATTCCTCTCCAGCTGCATCTAGCAATGTAGCAGGTGCAAACAGTACACAAGACACATGCCCAGAAATACAGCTGGCTTCCTAATGGAGACAAGATGTAAGTGGAAGGACAGCCTGAAAGCCACGATGCAAGGTGGAGTATGAGGAGGTATACTGGTATTGGTGGAATATGGAATCAGAAATTATTCAAGTGAACTCAGTTTCAAAAGAAGTGTTTGTTTCCTGTTTGGAGCAATGGAGTCTTGGGCTACACCAAGAAGAAACAGAGAAGCATGAATGGCAGACACTCAAAGGGATCACTTGTTCTATACAAATGAGTGATTTTGCTGGAAAGTATCTGCAGCAAGTTACAGGGCACATCCTGGAAACCAGGCTGTAGAATTTGACTTTATATTATAGGGAATGTGCCAATATATTTAAATAAATGACCAGTGAAGGGATGTGAAGAGACAAATATTCCCAGCTAGAATGTGTGCATGTGTATGCATATAACATAATTTATTTATTTATACTTTGCCTTGTGATGACTTGAATAGGATCACATATTCTTAGATTCAGAAGTCACCTTAAAAAGCTCGGTGCAGTGGAGCATGCATGTAGTCCCAGGAACTCAGGAGGTTGGGACAGAAGGGTCATAAATTCAAGGCCTGCCTCATCAATTTGGCGAGGCCCCAAGCAACTTACTGAGACCTTGATTAAAATAAAACTAAAAAGGGCTGAGGATATAGCTCAGTGGTAAATTATCTTTGGGTTTAATTGCCAGTACCCAGAAGAAAAAAGAAACATTTTAAAGTCTGTGAATGTATATGTTCAATATTCTATAAAACAAATACTGTGAAGTGTACGTAAAAAAATGTATGAAGCCATAGTCCCAGAGTTAACCTTTAAGTTATTAAAGAAACCAAAATCAGAATTTTTCACACTAAGATTGAATGGTTTAGAAAGAATTGTTTTTTTCTCAAAATAATCTACTTGCCTATTTGATTTTGAAATCACTTAATGGATTCTGAAATTGATTTTTCAAGATTTTATTTAAATAAATCTCTATTTTTCTTCATTCCTTTAAGATTTAATTGACATTCAGGATATATGCATATATATATACTACATCAGGATATATATATATATATAATACATTAGGATATATATATTTATATGTCATATAATATATATGACATATAATATATATATATATATATAAAATATATATGCCAAGAGAGACAGCTACTAAAGGTACTTTTTCAAAAACAACTACTGGTGCTTTTCTGTTGTTGTTTTTAAAACTATTAACTGCTAAATGCATTTCATGTGTCTGTGAGAAGTGTGCAGTTTCTTCTGACCGTGAACTTACCTTGAGCGCCACTCGTAACACATGATAAGAACATCTTGGTGGGGCAGGATGTGTGGACACTGGCAGGAGGAGTTCGTAATAAGTGGGACTTGTGTTCGAGGGATGGGTGACAAGGACTTGAAGATCTCTTTTACATCCACCACTGTTGTTACTTCGTTGCAGCCACTCCTCTGCACGGCTTTTATTTTGGCATGAATAACTACAATTTAAAAATTGATAAAAGGGTTGTTGAATTTGTGGGTTAAACTAGGGATGGTGCATTCATGCCAACTGCTGAGCCTCTCTTAAAGAATCACTCCTGTAATTATGGTCATGTCCAAGCAACCCCAATGTGGGCAAAGGCCCATATGCTAAATGTAAGGCATCCTTTGTCAACATTGTCTACAAAGTTCTGAATCACACTGCCAGATGGAAAAGCAAACTAAAGGCAGTCTTTAGTTTGGGTTCTGCCTTAGGTCAGCAAAAATATCACAGAAGCATATTTATATGTTTCTATTCCCCTTGTGATGATTTGAAGTGAGTACATATATTCTCACGCTCAGAAGTCACTTTAAAAATTTGGATTCCTTCCATTACCCATCTGATGCTTTAATTTCTTCTGTTTTACAGAAAGAATTATTAGAGTCATACCATTTTCAAACTGCAAGGAATTTCTGAGGACTGTTGTTCTCAATCCTTTACTTTCAAAGATTGACAAAGTAAGGCCCAGGGTGAGCAGAGATAGAATTGTTATTACAGGTGGCTGTCAATGTCACTGTCTTTGATCAAGATTTAAATTCTGGCTTCTTTGGTTCCTTGCTATTATCACTGCCTCCCATGGAGTTGTGATCAACCTAATATGGGTCGTTCTTGGATTCCATCCTAGAAAGCTGGCTTAGATGGAGCCAAAAGAACTTGAATAGAAAATGTTTCATCATCAAAGGGTTCCAAGGCCAGAACACCCCAGAGAATATCTTGGCAGACAAACTCTGATTAGCACCTAAGGCTGGATCTTGGCAGATGAGGGACTAAGTAGGTCAACATCTACACAACAGGCTTCAAGGAAAAAAAAAAAAAAAAAAACTACTGGAAAAAAATAATGTACTTTTGTTGTTGTTGAATTACCCATGTTGGTTATGTATGATTCTCAAATCTGATACCTTAAGTTCTGGTTGTTTTTTCAGATTTCTTACAGCCATGATTTTCCTACTTTTGTGAGTGATATATAACCTAAGTTTGATATAAAATTTAAATTTGAAATGTGAAAACTGAATTAGAAAGTAAACTGAGTATCTTTACCTGGTTTCCTGTTACTTCAGCAAAAATAATTTAAGATATGCAACAAAGTATAAAATAGCCCAAATTGACATTTTGAAAAAAGCGTTTTTAGGTAAATTGATTTTCAAATGATGATAGTAGAATTAAACTTACTTAAAACATTTAAAATATCATGGCTGAATTTTTCTTTGACAAGATGCTCAATGGTTCTTTAAAATAAGAAAGATGAGGGCATTTAAACTATTTCAATTTCAATAGAGTTTCATGATTATAATATTCAGCAACATATTTCCCCACATTTTAAAAAACAATTTTAAATATTTGTAACTGTTTATAAGTAAAAAGATATATGGACTTTCTTGGCCTCTGGGCCTTCATTTTCTGAGCCTCAGTTAGTCAAGTCCATGGACCACAGCTCCATCCTTCCTGTAGCAATAAAACCTTAGGAAGAGAATAAGGGATAGGGGTCATTTGCTGAGCAGCATTTCTCACCAAGATAAATCTGAGTAAGTGTCTAGCCTTAAGTCTGATTTGCACAATGTTCTCACCTGGGTGATTTATTTTGTTTGTACTTGATCTACCCAGAAAGACAATAACTTTTACAACTATTATTACGCTGTCCAGAACCCACATAATCATCTAGAAAAATCATCAAGCCTCTTTTTACTTTGTGACTAGGAGATCTGTCTTTTGCAATTTTGCAGTTTGCCAAGTCTCAAAAGTAAATGGCTTTAGCAGATGACTTACCATAGCTGTAGTTTTTGCTCAGATATGTTGCCAATGTTGGCTTTACCTTTTTGCACTTGCACCGATCTAAAAAAAGGCACAAAAGAGAGATTACAAAGTTGGAAAAGGGATACAGAAATCATTCTGGGGATGAGAAGGAGAGGGAACCATGGGGAAAGAACTTACCAGGGCTTAGGCGCTTACAGTCCACATCCAGGGGCCGTTCCTGCACCATCATGTCTGGGGTGATGTCTATCCACTTCACATCTGAAACATAAACAGGGCCGTGGGGGGTGTGGTCAGTGACTGGATCTGTTCCCCCTTCTGGAATATAAGAGAGCATTTGAAAAGATAAACTAATACAGTAGCACAGAAGAATACTACTAGCAGTAAAAATGACAGGTGTCAGCTACGTCTTTCACAATGATGTCCCCAGACTTAGGAGAGAAATCTCTCAGGTGAGACTTTGCCTATCCAAGCACAAAAAAAAAAAAAAAAATGATGTGAATGAACACCCATGTAACCAACCTGGAAAAAAAAGTTCACTCCCTCTGAAAGTGATAGTAAATCATTTATTTTCCAAGTGAGCACTTTAATCAAAATAATCAGAATATTTCCAAATCCTCACCTCTCATTTTGCAGTGCAGCAACAGTGCACAGTTGCACAACCAAAACCAAGCATCTCTATCATTTATAGAATGCAAACAATAATAGTGTTTTCTTTAAAACTCGGAGTTAGAGAGGAGTTTTAATTTGCCCCTCCACTTAACTATGCCTCCTTCATGTTGAGAGAAATCCTCTAAAGTATAACTTGGGAGATGACTCTAAAGTGACACCATAATCTCTTTTAATGTGGGATAACCTAGTTTAGGGGAAACCAGGATAAAAGAAGGCAAAAATAGCCTAAGGTTTCCTTTCAAGAAGTCAGTTTAGACCAGTTCCTCCCCACCCCACCCACCCCTACCTCCCAAAAAAAGAGAAAAAGAAAGAAAAAGAAACAATGTGAGAAAAGAGAAAAGAAGCATAAAAGGGATTAACTAAATTGATGCCACTCTAGGTAGCATCTTTAGTATGAAACAAAGGTCAGCATTTGCCAAGGGGCAGACTACACTACAAATCCTACTTCTGCTGGGGAGTAATGACAATTACCGCTCTTTCAGAAAGAACTTTCAAAAAGTAGCACTAAATGGGGGGAATATTAGCCTCCAGTCGGACTGGTTTAAGCATTAAACTAGTTACAGGCACTGGGTTCAACACTGGCTCACACTCAGAGCAATATCTGTTTGCTACCATGATTATTTCTATTATTACTGTAAATAAAAACATTGCCAATGTTTCCCTTGTAAGCAAATCTTTCTTTTGTCCCCCTTCACGGAGCGCCGTGTGCTTTTCCCCATCTCGTTAAATTCCTGTGAAGTAAAGACTTCTGCCTGCTTTCCCACCTCCTAAAAGCCTGGGACATAAGACTGGTGCTGCGAGGGAGGGTGCTGTGTGGAACACCCGCTGGCAGCGGTATGTGAGGCCCGCCTCATTCTCAAGTGGCGGTGACGCCCCAGGCACTTCTGACCTCCCTCCATCTTTCCCAGTGCCTCACCATCCGGGAGGTCTGTGACTATGGCCTCTGGCGAGATGCAGACCCCACGGTCATAGACTGGCAACTCGTCGCAGGCCAGGCTCTCGGGCCAGCTGTGGTTATACATCTTCATGAGGGGTTCACAGTCGTCGCGTGCGCGCTGGCACACAGACTTGCACGGCTTGATGGGGTCATGCAGGAACTCCAGGGTGCAAATGGGCGCATACATTGCACAGAGGAAGAAGCGCAGCACGGCGCTGCAATTCACATCTACCAGCTCCTCGTATTGCTCGATGGCCAGGATGGCGTTCTCTTGCGTGCTGTGATGCAAGTGGTTGGGCATCCGCGTGATGTTCCAGGGCATGTGCCTACACATGGGGATGCGCACCGCCTCGCAGGGCGCGCCGCGCACGCCCAGAGCCAGGCGCAGCCACAGGCACAAAGCCACAAGGATGGAGAGAAGCATGGCACTGCCTTCCCGCGCTGCGATCCAGATAGGCAGAAAGTGCCCTTTTCGTCCCGCTAGTCTTTCGCTGACCCTTCTCCTAAGAGGAAATTCTTCGGGTTATTGGAGAGTTTTCCTCCCCAAACTCCAGTCGGCAGCAATAGGGTTTGGCTGAAGATCTCAGCCTGCCAGCGAAAAGAGCACCAGCAGCGCCAGCGCTCAGTCTCCCGGACACGAACTCGTTCGGGCTGCTCCAGTCCGGGACCCCGAAGCTCCCAGTGCAGCCAGCCACGGCCATTTCGGGACCCTATTTATCTCGACACCTCCCCTGACGTGGGCTCGGAACGCTCCCTTGGCAGCTGCAAGAGCGGCGCGGGCTCTCCCTCTGCAGCCCCACCCCCGTCCCCACCATGCAGAAGGGGTGACATCATCTCCCCCCGCCAAAGCCAAGGGCTGGAATCCTGCATTTCCTCCAAAGTCCCTCATTTTCAGTCTGGCCTAATCCTTTTTCTTCGGATCAAGAGCATCTGGCAATCGTTTTGGACACCGCATACAAGAGGGCACAGGACAGAATTTCAAGAAAGAGAGAAAAAGCTCTTTGCTCCTTCTGCCTTAGAGTTTTCCGGACTATAGATAAGAGTTGGAGGGAAAGGGGAAGTGCGGCTACCCTCACATTCTGAAACGCATTTGCTTTCTCCAGCAGGGGGCATGAGAAGCGCTGACTAGTGAGTGTGCTGTGGGACCGAGGGATGGTGCAGTAAACGTGGAAACAGGGAGCGCACACTTTATATAAACCACCCCACCCTAGTCCTAGTTGTGTGAAGTTTGTTTTTGTTATTATTGTTGTTATTATTGTGGCTACTGGACATTAGCTTTGGCTCAAGTTTTTCCAGAATGGCACTTGGTTTGTGCCTTCTCCAGAAACTAAACAGGACTGCCCAGAGGTATGAGAACATCTTCTAGTTTGAGAAATATCTAGTGACCATCAACTTTCCCTCTTCCTTCTTCTAACTGGTTAGTCCCCTCTCCAGCATGTGGGGAACCTGGGAGAAAACAAAGAAACTTCTGGACACCGCAAAATGATTTCCCCTCCTTTCCATTCCAGCAGCCTAAAATCTTGACCTTTGATGTGCTTCAAGACTGATTACTTGAGTTCAGCAAGAAGCTGTTTCTCTGGGAAACAAGTATGTATGCTTTATTTTCTCTTTTCTCTTACTTGATTAGGAAGAGTCAGTAAAACCAACTGCTGGCCCAATTACCCAGAGGAAAGGGAGGCTTTATTATTTTGAGTATGCATCAGGTTTTTAGGCAACATAGCATCTAATATATATTTTATAAGAAAAATAAATATAAATAAATAAATAAATAAAAATATAGCAAAATGGAAATGTTGTGTAAATGTTAATCTTTGAAAACAGTTTAATTTGAAATCTGAACTTAAGGCAGATGTTTTTTTCTCTCCTAACCCTAGACCCACAAAGTTAGTTTAGTTGTGACCCTGACCAAGACTGAGGATTAAAATTTCTGACTAAACAATAACAACTGACATTTATTGGGCCTCTGTAGTGGGCAAGGTATGAAGTAAAAACTTTAAATTCACTTTCTTATTCCCCTAGGAACATCAATTAAACATGGTAAGTAAAAAGGATAAATGAGACAAATACATTTCAATATTCACCAGAGGAGTCAGGCCCTATTTAGCCTTTTAAAGCACAGCTCAAGGTGCCCTAGGACAGCAAATCTAACCTAGATATGTATTCCAAATGCCTACAGAACAGATCTCAAGCTCAGAAGATGCCAAAATAGACCAGTAAAACATCAAGCGAGAAGGATAGCTAGATAATATTTCAAGCCATTTCCAGCAGTGAAATTCTGAGTCTAAACCACTCCCTAAGTGAAAAAAAAATTCTTAAGTTTCTACTGAAGGAGCAAGAGAAAGCGCAGAATGACCTACCCTTTTCCTATGAGTTGTTTGAAGAGGGGGAACTTGAAAACTTCTGCAGACAGCTTGAATCTGCTGCTTTTCTTAATTAAACAAGTTCCATGTCCCAACATTTCATCGTTTTCCTTGATGTTCTTGGGATGCATGTCCTTTAAGAAAAGGTGAGTAGAGATGAAGAGTCCTTCTTCATAAAGGTCTTTGCTTACGCCATCAGCCCATCAATCTCTTGTGTTTCTACAGCAGTGGAGGCAGCGGTTTCTACAGCGAAGGAAGTATCTTCAGGAGTGCTTCTCAACTTCCCTTCCGAAAATTCATGTCCCCAAGAAGACTGTGATTCTAGAACTCCCTATTTCAGCATTCAGTCCAATATTCCTTAGCTAAGGAGACCCTGGCTTCTCTCAGGTGACTCCATTCAGGTTCCGGAAGTGCCTGCTTTTCTTTCCATCCTCTAGGTGGCTGGAGTTCTGTAGGATTCCATCCTCAGTTCTCTTCTCATTCTCAACACTCTGCTGCTCCAGGGGTTGTCAGTCTTGTCATTTTGATATTTGGGGCTGAAGAATTCTTTGCCAAATGTCCCTTGGCATGATGAAGGAAGATGGTAACTGAAATTTATCTTCTCTCCCTACTCAGAGCTGAACTCCCAGTGACCCAAACCAGAAAGCTCTTTGAATCTAAATATTTCTCTATAATTCCTAACACCGTCCACCCTTACCATTCCCAACACCACCATTTTAGCTCAGCTAAGATCTTTGACTGCATTATAAGAGTTTCCAGCTTGGTTTTCCTGCCTTTCCTCTGGCCCTACTCATTCTTCACACTGACACCTGAATTAGCTTTCTAAGGAACATACCGGATGATGCCCCTCCCTAGCTTTAAATGGATTGAAGGCTCCCAACATCCCCAGTTTTGCTAACAAAATACTTAAAATAACTTTTGAGGACATCATTGTTCTGGCTCCAGATTATCCTCCAGTTTAGTGCTTAAACTCAATACTATACCTATTTTCTCTTGCTTCTGTGTCCTTCATTCAGGAATGTTCTCTCCCTCTTTCACCTGGTTCACTCTTCTTCACCCTTGATATCAAATGCAAATGAAAAGAAGGTATAAACTTGAAAAGTAAGGGTAATCTTTTAGTTTTCTTTTTTCTTGATTTCATATGATGGATCCTAACAGTACTTAAACATAGCCTGATGAGCTTTGTTCTTCAAGATGCTAAACACCTAGATAACAAAAACCTCTAGACTTGAGGCATTACCAATTGATGATGGAGGAGAGCGGTCTCAATGCAATGTGCTCTTGAAGCAATGTCCTTGAGCCCGAGGTTTATTGTGAGGGCCTGGGAGTGGAGGCTGGGAAGTGGCTATGATAAATAACTGGTATCATTTCTTCAGGAAGGGACTTGCCTCTCTTCAGGAAGGGACTTTTAATTTGGAGAACGTTATGGTTTGCCAAGAGAGAGGCAAGTGGGGAACAGCCAATGTAGCAGCTCTACTCTCCCACCTTGACCTTGAAATTGCCCCCAGTGTGTGATTATTTGTTAAACACTGCAGCTAGTTGGAGAAGCATATTCCTTCCGAGCCAAGTCTCATTCTCCTCACCAATCCCCTTAAATTGCGATGCCCTTCAGGGTGCTAGTGGCACCACTGCCACTGCATTTCCTGTTGGCAGCAGTGAGCAGTGAAAACAGAAGCTGAAGTAGGCAGCGGCGGAGGCAGAAATAGCTCGCGCGCGATTCACCAGAGCCTTCCCAGGCCCAGTGTCTGGCTCCAGAGCCTCGGTTGTCCTGATCTCAACAGCTGATAAAGGCCACCGCTAGGACAGGAAGCACCTCAGCAGGCCCAGTTTACGCGCCCTGCACAGTGCGGAGAGAACCCGCGGGAACCACTCTGCGCCTGGGTCCCTCAGCGCCCGCTTGGGCTCGGGTTCACTCCGGGGGGGCCGCCGACCGCGATGTCAGGGCGCGTTTCTCTCCGCGCGGCCAAGGGGACCCTAGGCCCGTGGCTGCTAGGTGGCCTCTGGGTTTGGGCGCTGGGTGGCCTGTGTGGCCTGGGGACTGCAGGCTCCCCGGGGGCGCCGCACCCGTGCCAGGCGCCTCAGCAGTGGGAGGGACGCCAGGTTCTTTATCAGCAGAGCAGCGGGCACAACAGTCGCGCCCTGCTGTCCTACGATGGGCTCAACCAGCGCGTGCGGGTGCTGGACGAGAGGAAGGCGCTGATCCCCTGCAAGAGGTACGGGATGTGGGGTCCGCAGTTGGACGGGTCGGGGAGGGCGAGGTCATGGGGCCCTACGCTTGGGCGCTCGCTTTCCAGCCCTTCCTGGCTCCTCCCTTCCCCAAAGAAAACTTTCGCAACGAGGGTCGCATGGGGACAGCATGGTCTGGGGCTGGGCCCACCAAGTGCGGCCGGCTGGCGGGCACTCAATATTGCTCAGCATGGCGATGTCAGGGAAATAAAGACCCTGGCAAGATGGAACCGCCAGGGGCTCCAGCCCCAGGTTCGTCCAGGTCTCCAGGTTGCTGAGTCAGGCCCTCAGCGCCTGGAACCCACTGGAGCCTAGGGCGTGGTTTCTGCACTAGCTCATTTCTTCCAGAAGCCAGCTGCCAGGGACACAGGAGGGATATATATATATATCTCCATACACAAACACACACACACACACACACCCACATATATAATACTTTAAAGTGTTTTTTTTTTTTTTTTTTTTTTTTTTTGCATTTTAAAGAAATATGACAACACTAAAAGGTGTGGGGAATCTGATAATTCATCACCTTGTTACAACTTAAAATTTTGGTTTACTCCTATAACGTGTTTTGTTGTTTACTTTTTAAAACTAGTTTTACATACTGCCATCAGAAAGTATATACTCTTATCTGTATCCTTTTTCCTTAACATTGTCTCTTACATGTTATTTGCCATTTTATTTGTTGACTTCTATCTAGTTTTAATGGGTCCACAATACTCCGTAGAGGAATGATTCAATATAAAAAATATAACTGGTCTAATAATTCACCTTTCCACGGTTATAACAGAGGGTCACCTTGCCTCTGGCCCCTTTAAGAACCGCTTTCTAATTTGGGATTACCACCTGTCTTCCTGTTACAGCCCTCCTGCTCCTCCAAGGGTCATGCTGGCCTCTCTTTATGACATTTGCATCATTAGGAGGTGTGATGTAAATGTTTGCAGTTTAAGGCCTCAGTGGACCATAAGATCAGTGACCAAAGTGTACCATTCTTTTCTGGAACAAAACAAATCTTGGTAATACTATTTCACCTAAAAACGTTTGTTGAAGTGTTGAACTTCTTGAGGAAACTGGGGAAAGGACAGACCATTTTAAACAATCTATTCAGAGTGCAAGATAATGCATTAGGAAAAGTAATGGGCCCTCTGTATTCTTTGGTTCTGCATTTGAGGACTCAACCAAGCACACATCAAAACTATTTGAAACAAATTGCATCTGAATGGAACATGCAGATTTTCTCTTGTCTTATTCCCTAAACAATGCAATATGGCACCTATGTACATAGCATTTAAATTGTTTTAGGTTTTGTAAGTAATCCATAGATGATTTAATGTATGTGGGAGGATGTCCATAGGTTATTTGTGAGTACCAAACCATTTTACACTAAGGATTCGAGCATCCACAGAGTTTGGTATCCATAGGGGCCCTGGAACCTTCTCCTTGGATACCTGGGGATCGCTGTACATGAGCTCTGTGGACGCATGAAGCAGAAGAATCTTTGTGGTAGATTGGGGGTATGTGCAAAACCTTTCAAAAACATGGATGTTTTGGGTTGGATCTTGAAAGATGTAATAGTAACAATCACCAACATTTAAGTGCTTATTATATACCAGACATGGTGCTGCCAACTTCACCTATATTATATGATTTAGTTTAAATCTAACAACAACTCAACAGTGCAGGTTTTATGACCTCCATTAATAGAAGGACTCTGACATCTAGGGAGATTAAAAGAACTTTCTCACAACCACAGAACCGAGACTAGAAAACCAGGTACATTCTGACACCTGTGATATACGAGGGTCATGCTCCTACATTCTTTTCTTCAGCAAGACTTTATTCATGTCAGACACCCTGTGTCAGCAGAGTGGATCCTGGTTTTCAGGGAAGTTATGGTGTATGTGAAGTCACATAAACTGAAAATCCCTGTACAGTGCGATGAGAGGTAAACTGGAGTGTGATGAGAATAGTTTGAACAGGCAACTGTTTTAGTTAATTGTTTCACCACTGTGACCAAAAGACCTGACAGTTTTAATGGAGGAAAATTTTATTTGGCACCAATGGTTTCAGAGGTCTGTCTATAGATGGTGGACACTATTGCTTCTGGCCCGAGGTGAGGCAGATCATAATGGCAGAAGGGTATGACAGAGGAAAGCAGCTCAGGACTTGACAATCAATAAGCACAGAGAGCTTTCTGCTCTCCAAAGACACACCCCAACCCTTTATGACCCATCTCCACTAGCCACACTCTACCAGTTAATGCCTATGAGCAAATTAATACACTGTTTATGTTTAGGCTCTCATATCCCAATTATTTCACCTCTAAACTTTCTTGCATTGTCTTACACATGAGCTTTTTGTGATTGCCTAATATCTAAACCGTAACAGCAGTTAACCCAGTCTTCCTGGGAGAGGTGAAATATATGTGAATCCACAGTACCTCTATAAGCTGAGCAGGGGTGGGAAGGGAAAGGGGAGAGTCTTGGAGGCTTTATTTTTGGCTTCTGAAGCTGACTATACTGATGGCATGGAATGGACAGCTGTTCCTTAAGGTAGGCTTTGACTTTCTGCACTTCTGATTAATGGTGGACCATTACTCATTGTGCACATTTATGTGAAGTCAGGTGCACTAGAAGTGTATTGATGAGGGTGTTGTTAAAGATGGATTAGAATGGCTTGAAACTCCCTGTGATGCAGTGGACTAAAGCCAGAGGAATAAAGCTTTACCCATCCCCCATCCCCCAAAAAGCATTTTTTGTAATTTAAGAAATTCAGGTTTAAAGTCAGACAACCTAGATCTGAATTCATTTTCTGAAGGTGGGTCTTTGGATAATTTACTGCAGTTTTCTGAGCCTCAGTTTCTTCATTTATAAAATAGGAATATTTATGAACAATTTGTTAGGTCATTGTGGGGATTGAGTTTGGTTATATAGAGGACATAGTACAGCATCTGATAGCACACTGAAGACTCAGTACACGGCTGTGATTGGTCACATCACCACCACCATCATCATCCTGGTGAGTTTACCATCTGCCAGAAACTTGCTGCCAGCTTTGTGGACTCAGAAACTTAGACTTAGCAGCACATAAAACTTTCCTTTCTTTTGAGATCAGATTTAGAGTATGCAACGTCAAATGTTAAACTGCATGTTTCAATGAGTTTTATTGCTGGCCTAGAGGTCAGAATTCTCTAGGAATTCTCAAATACTAAGACTAGGTCATTCTCTTCCTGTACTCAGTACTAGGTGTGTGTGTTGGGTGCACGGAGAGGGGCAAATTATAATCAAGAGGCTGTGAGCAAAGAATTGGAACAAATACATTGAACAAACATGATTGAGCTAGGCTAGGCCTTAAACTCAACATTGGATTTTCCATGAATAAGAGAAGCCAGTCCAGAGTAGGTTTTAATGGTAATCAGGTGAAGATGAAGTGATGCATTCATTTGCACAGTTGAGATGCCTTGTTCCCACTCTGCTGGGCTGAACTCTTCCCATTCTGAATAGTGTATAGGTGGGTATTGCTGAAATCTGCATTAGTAGTTCTCCTTTCATGACTCCATGACTTAGTAAGTCTAAAGATTTTTGTGTTTTACCTTTAGTGGGATCATGGCCAAATCTTGCTCATCGTTTTTTTCTTTTGTGTTCCCTCAGGGTAATTCCTAATTTCTTTGTCCTTATTCATTAAGAGTTGGTTTTATAGTTTAACTTTTAAAGGACGATTTTATTCCTCTTCTTTCCAGAGTTCTTGGCAAGGTTCTGTCTCAGAGTCTCATTGCTGGCCGTAAGTCAGATGTAGAAGACAAGGTTTGGTGCATAAATGCATTTTGAACTCTTTAAATGTAGATTTGTTGAAATGAACTCAAGAGCTTTTTTTTCAGGTATCAGCAGTCTGGCCAAGAAAGCAGATGTTATTTGAAGAAAATGTGGATGGGTTGTCTCCTTGTATTTATTAGTAAGTTGAGAAGTAAGTTTTAGAATTGGATAAACTTCTTAAGATTTTCATTTTGTGTCCAGATAGTTATGGAAAATCCCACTGATAGTTAATGTGGAATGACCAAGATTTTCCAGGCTCTCTTTTCCCTGAGATGAGGGAAGAGATTAAACAACTTTACAAGCTTTAGATAAGACAAGTCTGAACAGAGAATGGGAAATATTAGTAATTGATATTATTTTGTTTTCTGGTTCCAATGGTCTTTCTTCACTCTTTGATTAAACTCACAAGAATTATGTTTGAAAGACTGATGGAAAAGCAACATGTTTATTTTTGTACTTCAATCAATACGTTGAACTTTATGGGAGAAACAGTATAGATAGTGAATGAACACTAAGAGACCTGGAGTAATTTACTGCTACTTACAAAATGATGGCTTGGGTGTTGGGATTAACGAAGCTATGAATGTTAGTAGGTGGAGAGACATTGAATGAATATGCATAGAGGCAAAATCTTAGACTATTCAGTTATCAATCTTATATGTACTATTGGGAATGATTTTTATTTGTAAATGATGGAAAATGTGTCAAAAATGGAAGGGCAAGTGTACTCTCATTGAAGTTCTGGCTAATCTGTCCCAATTTTCCCAGAGCATTTTATTTCCTGCAGAACAAAATAGAAAATTTTCCCCTATTTTTATAGTAAACAAGTCATCTGTACTGCAGAGAGCATAAGCATCCATTTTTGATACATAAGATGTCAGTCATGGCTTCTAATCCTGACTTTTCCACAATAAGGTCCTTAACTTCTCAGGAACTCAGTATTTTACATCTTTTAACTTTAATAATGCCTACAATGTTGATACTAAATAAATTCCAGGCCCTTTTTCTTAAAAACTAGGTAGAGATAGGATTAATGGATATCATGAAAGCACCAATTGTGCTCGTATCTTATCAAGCTGGTTGTTTCTACCAGGATGCAATGAACTTGGCACAGATTTTAAGTTTTTCTCAACTTGTTCCTTTGTGTAGATAAATTCAAATTTCCTTTTATTCACGGAATAAATTATTCATGTGTTAATTTATGTATTTATTTATTTATTTTCCAGTTCTAGGGATTGAACCCAGTGCCTCATGCATGCAAGTCAAGCTTTCTGCCACTGAGCCACGTATTCAGCTTCAATCTTCTTTTTCTTCCTCCTTCTTTTCACTTAACGCCTGTGCTCGTGGCCAAAGAATAAAATGTTACTTTTCAATACTTTGGCTTTAAAGTCATAGAGCTTTCCTCTCTCCTGGGCATCTTTTCATACTAAGGATAAAATAGGATCACTTACAGGAAGTTTCATCCAAGTGTCTGCTGTAGAAGATTAGTTTCAGCATATGCGATTATGTTAAGTAAGTTCAATGACCTTAGGTGTTTGGAAATGAAGATAAGACTCCTTTTTCTCTTTTTCCCCCTGTAGCACTAGAAATTGAACCCAGGGGTCCTCTACCACTGAATTACATCCCCAGCCCTTTCACTTATTTATTTATTTTAATTTTGAGAGAGTTTCTTGCTAGGTCGCCCAGACTGCCCTCATACCTGTGATCCTTCTGCCTTGGCCTCCTGAGTACCTGGGATTATAGGCATGCACCACCATACCTGGCTAAAATTATTTTTCATATGTGTGGTTTATTTTGTTTTGAAACTATCTCACACTTAGAGAAAAATTGCAATTATATTACAAAGGGCTTTCCTCCCTCGTTAAAGCTCTGAACCATTTGAGAATGAGTTTCCAACCTCACACACCCATGATGTTTAAATACCTCAGGGTGTATTTCCTACAACAAACTATATAACTTCTATACAACTACTATATAACTTCTATACAACCTTAAAAATCAGGAAGTTAACATTGATTTATTTCTCCTACCTAAAATTGAGATGTCATTCAGGTTTTGCCAGTTTTTCTTTATATGTTCTTCATAGGAAAGGGATACAGTTTATATTCAAGCATAGTATTTAGGGTTTGTGTCTCTGTAGTGTCTCAAACAGTTCCTAAGGTTTTTCTTGCACTTTTAAAGATTGCAAGCCAGTTGTTTTGTAGATTGACCCTCCACCTGGGTTTGTCTTATGTTCCCTCATAATTAGATTCAAGATACCTTTAGCAGGAATAGCTCAGAGGTAATAGTCTATATTTATTGCATCAGTGTTTATTCGGCTTTTCCGGATTTGCCCAGTGGGAGCCTCTTCCAGTTGGCTCCTGTGTTCTTTAGACATCTTATTCTTTGAGCACTTCCTTGCTTTTTGGCAAAACATTTCAAGATCATCTGTATTTTCCTCAGTTCCACCTTAGAGTAAGCCATTTCTCAAGAAGCCCTGGGTACTTCCACTGGAGAATGGTATTTGGAAGTCAAACTCTGTGCTCTAGTTGTGGTCATTGCTACTGTGTGACCCTGCTCCCGGGCCTTCATAATGGACAAAACAAGTGTGTGTGGGCTTGAATACACACACACTTACATACACTCATATGTAGATTACACACATGAAAACCTGTATTCTAATCCAAAGAGATATTCATAACAATACCTCCTGTTCTGACCCAACACCACACGGTTCTCTCTATTTCTCTTTATATCACTTGTGAGGCTTCTTCTTAGTGAGGAAACTGCTCCCTATATTTAATTGTAGCATAACCAGTCATGTATTCTTAGGATGGCTCCTCTGCACGTAAACGCACACCTCACCCTGAATGGGCTCTGCACCCCGCAGCCAGTCTCTGTAAAATGTACTTTGCTTGGTCTTCTCTAATGGTTTTATTTAGTCTAAATTGTTCAACAAGAATAAGGGGAAGATTAGGTTACTTTTTAAATGTATGTTTGTTTTCTTTTGTGTTTCTCAGCATATCATATCACCATTGCAAATCCTTAGAGGGTGTCTGTGTGTCTGGAGGAGGTAGATGAGTATAAAGTGTTCAGCAAATTTATTTGATCATGAACTCTGTTTTGCATGGATTGGACTTTGATTTTTAAGAAGTTATGACTTTGAGAATTTCAGAATAATGACTCCTCCTTTGGCTGTTACTCACTCCTCTTGATCTCTGATGGCAGGAGATAGTATTTTCTTTTATTAGCTCAGGGAGTATGACTGTTCATGGCCTCTTGATTCTCAAAGAATAAACTTGCTATTTGCAACACTAAGTTTTTCTCCAGAAGAGATTTCTTTCCTTAAAGAGATTTTCACAGAAGAACACAAAATTTGCTTTAAGGGGCTTAATTCAGTGGGTCTGTTTCCCCACTGGGTTTCAGGATGAGGAGGGAGGAATGGGCATTGAGGAAGGAAGGGAGGTAAAATGAGTGCCAAAAAAGGTATGGAAACTAGTAGAGGATAAGACTAACTTATAAATGGAAGCCAGAGGTGATCACCATACTGTTCTGGAAAGATCTTTTTTCTCTCCTGTAACCTTGAGCTACTTCTTCCTGATTTTGACCTTAAAGAAGGTGGTCAGGGGCAGAGTGCCCAAAGATCTGAAAATATTCCACCAATTAGTGGTTTATTTTTCCTGGAAAAAATGTGATAGTCTTATATTTCCCAATTCCAGTAAAATTTTTCTATTTTCCCCCTTTAAATTTTCTTTTCTTTTACCCGTCCTAAAAAAAAACAAAAACCAAAAAACTTCTCTTGAAGGTTACTAGCTGAAACCTCATTCTTTCCTTCTGTTTAAGGCAAATCTTATGCTAACTTCAATTTCTGTCCTCCCAGACTCTCTCAAACCCCCTTCAGTCAAAGTTTCATCACCACAGCTCTTTGAGAATGCTCTGGGCTGGAGCAATAAGCTGCATATCATTAATCAGCTCATCTGGAATCAGTCCTCATTTTGCTTTGCTCCTCTCCTCCATCTTGACACATTTTCTTCATTTGGCTTTCCACAGGCCACACTCTGGTTTCGTTCCTTCTGCCTCACGTCCTTTCCTTCTTAGTCTCCTTTTGCCCTTCCTCCTCTTCTCTGGACTGTTAGTGGTGGAATGTCTCAAGTCTCAGACTTTCCATCTCTTTACTTTTTGTCTAAACCTGCTGTCCTGATGATCTCATCTAGGTCATGGCTCAGAGTGCCCTCTCCCCATGGACAGCTCTCGCCTGTCCATCTCCAAGCCATATTTCTCCCCCGAACTTTGCACTCATGGATCCTGCTGCTTAAGTTGGCATCTTCATTTGGAATCCAGTAGTCATCTGGAACTCCGCATGTCCAAAGTAAATGTTTCCCCTGCATATAAACAAACAAACAAATAAAAGCCAAAATCCACCAAACCAACCAAACTTAGTCCTCCAGTTTTCTTTTTCTTTGGTCGTAGCTAATCCACTTGCTCAGCATGAAACTCTTGGACTCATCCTTGATTTCTTTTTCTCCTACTTGCCAAAAATATTCTGTAAACAAATCCAGTTGATTCTAATTTTGATAGATTTGAACCCTATCCTGCCTCCAATATTATTCTGGTCCCACCTTCATCATCTCTTACTTGGATTTTTGAAACAGCCTCCTATCTTCTACTTCTTTGCCCCCCAATTCTGCCCTGGCCCCCTTTAGTCTATTCTCAACATAGTATCCCAAGCAATTCTGTCAAAAAATGTTATATCATGTCATTCCTCTGCTCAAGACACTCCAGTGCTTTCCACCTATCTTGGAGTAAATGTCCTTCCTCCGAGAGTAGATGCCCTCATAAGGGCCTAAAGACCCTAGGGGACCTGCTTCCTCCCTTCACCATACCTTATTTTCCCAATCTCATCACCAACCCTCAGCCTTAGGTGTGGTTCTCTTAACCTACAAAACCTTTCCCTGGGAAGCTACATGGTCACACTCAAATTGCATAGATCCTCTCTCAGCACGGCCATATACCCTCCTCAAATGCCTTATATGTCCAAGGATCCTACTACTATCTAAAATATGATTTAATAATCCTAAGTTTGTTTCCTCATCTGCCCTGACTTCCCTCACCCAAATTAAAGCAATGAGAGTCTTATTCTAGTGTGAGTACCTCTAACGTTTCACAGTTAACTTTCTCAGGCTGCTGGCTTAACAAAGACACTCTATGGAAACCTAGTAAATATATCTCTGATCCCATTTTGTAAAGAATGTATTATAAACAAAATGGATGAAACTTCACCAGCCTAGTGATTTGTACTACTAGATCGCCAAATGTTAAGTCACCTTTGCGTCTTTTTCTAGCCTTTTTGCTCGTGATTTCTAAAACAGCGAACTCACAGTTTCATGTAAAGGTTTTATAGTTTATTATTCATTTTATTTCATTTATTTATTTTTATTTTATTTTATATTTTAATCTGCTTGATTAAGAATAAGAATAATTTTTATATTAAATTATACTGCCTAGCTTACTTTTTTAAAAAAGTTTTTACATAGGGTTGTAGTGGAACCCGAGCAGGCAGGCATATGCCAACCCTTGGGGAATGGATTCCCCTGTCTTCATTTCATCCACAAACCACTCCCAAGCTCATCTCTTATCAAACACTCTTCTCGATGTCTCTCTTCCTCCTTCATCTCAATTTTTGGAGACTTTTCACCCATATGGACATGGAGGTTTTCCAGGCACCATTGGTTTTCTTCAGAGGCAATGCTTCTTTGAACTGAGAGGCCTTCTAAAGAAGCACCAGTCCCCTAGCAGGGTATTTATGTTACCCTCAGACCTCCAAAGAAAGAGAAACTCTTGAGACAGATGGCCCCCAAAAGAAGAAGGCAGCTGCCTGTCCTTGGACAAAAAGAAAAAAAAGCTCTGGTGTCATGGTTGAGTCCTGCCCCTTCAAAAAGGGCTGATTTTGTTGTGGCTAAAGTGAAGTCTACTGGGAGAAATCCAGAATGTGGACTTTACTGATGAGTAAGAGCCTAAAGCTTGCTTCATAAAAGACATGAAAGTAACCTCCTAATCTCTCCCAGAGAACACACTGCTTTGGAGAATCTCAGAAGTTGCCAGGGAAGATGCTAGCAGATGGGAAGAAGAGGACTCAGGGCCAAGGTACATGCCAATCCTTTGGTCTGATATAGTATCGTCAGTTATAGGTATACTATAATTTATGAAGAATATACGTGTAGCATCGTGAACCCCAGACTAAGTGGCATGAAATCCAGGAGTAGCCTTGCTGAATGCAAGGTCCTCCATAGGTGTTTGACAATATTTGCAGCATACTGGAGGTGTGGATGAGTGGGAAATTCTTGCCAGAGGTCCTGGGTTCAATTCCTAGCACCAAAAACAAAACAAACACATTTGCAGGGAAGACTGTGATGAGCCAGGCCCCCTGCATTGACTCCGCAGCTTCAAAAACATTCCCTTTAAGCCCTTCCTGAAACCCCTCCTGATCCTCTGGAATCTTAAGGCCTACTGCCCAAAGTGCTTCACCAAGATGCTGATGAATCAGGATGTCCAGACTGAGAAAGGAAGATATGTGCCTCTGAAGAAGTTGTCCAGACCACACTGAAGCTATCATAGTCCCTAGGACAACTCTTTGCAGAGGGGTCCTAGTTGAAGTGTAGAGGTAGAGGCAGCAAACGTAGAGAAAGTGTGAGAAGATGGAACCTCCCATTTTGGGAGAAAGAGAGCAATGAACCAGTGGACATTCCACCAGTTCACACCCTTGGTAGCAAAGGATTTTGGGAAGAGAACCTGTATGGGACTTAATATCCACTTGGGTGCCACAGCATGTACTGTGTTCTGCCTGGTGTGCTTCCTGTGGACGTGGGAGTTCCTCCATCTCAGAATCAAGCCTTCTACCTGTCCCCATTGTCATACATTCATTACTTGTGGACAGTTACACTCCTCCCAGCCCAGCTCCAAGTATGTTCGGGCTGAAACTTGAGACCCCAGAAGAGCCACCCTGGAGAGATCTTGACTCTCCCTAAGGAGTCCAAAAATAAAGCCTAGGAATCTACTTTTCTGACCTCAGAACCTTTTGCACAGGATAAGTGTTTATTTAGGTCCTACTTAGCATGTTGAAAAGAATTTCAAGTGTTTTGGTGGTTTATAGTCTTTACTCCTTCTGTTATCCTGACTCAAACCCTCGAAAGGTCAGCTCCTTCACTTGGTATAACACAGGAATTTTTATAGTGTGTGTGTTTGCACAAACTTCTAAGGAACTTTGCCACATGGTCTCCTATTTAAAAAGTTTTAAAACATAAGTCATTTTCATCCTTTCACTGAAAATTTTTTTCTGTACCAGTTTTCTCACTTACCTGAGTTCTTTCTTTTGATTCATGTTTCAGTCAGCTAAAGAACTTACTCAATTACTCTTCATCAGAGAGGATACCTGGGTTGTATACTTTTAAAGATTTCTAATGTCTGTGAACATCTACTTATTATTGTTTTACCTAATTATAGGTTTTTGTTGGATGTGTACAATTCAGTGGGTAGAAATAGTCCTTTTGCTTAAATAGTTTTATATGTTTCAGAGCTCTAGCACAGAAGTCTGATACCAAGCTAATTTTGGTTTAGTTTTAACATATGTATTTTTGACCCAAATTTTTATAGATCATTCCTATTGTCCTTGAACTTTATGTCTCTAGCATATGTCTACCTCTAAAAAACTTTCATCTATTGTTTCTTTTTCTGTTGGTGCTGGGAATCAAACCCAGAGCCTTTCATGTGATAGGCAAGCACTCTACCACTGAGTGACATTCCCAACCCTTCATCTACTAGTTCTGGAGTTTTTACACTTTACTTTCTTTCTGTGTGGATCTCTTTCTACTTACACATTTTGGTTCTATTACATCTGTCCTTCAAGTATTTTGTCTTTTCTTTAACATTTTCACCACTTTTCCCCCCTGAACTCTAGAAGTCACATGCTTCTGGGATTTATTTATTTATCTGTTTATTTATTTGCCTGTTTATTGATTGATTTTTGTTTTACTGTATTCCACCTCTACTGCATTTCTTGTTTTGATTCTCCTGTTTTTCATCAGAAAACTACCCTTGCGTTCACACATTATTCCTTTTATCATGAACACAGTTCATCCCAATTTCCAATGAAAGTAGAAAGATCAGATTTCTACGTCAGAGTGCCATTAGCTGGAAGGGTGTGTTAGTTTATATTTCAGCATGGTGGGAATTGAAACATTTCTACTGAAAAGCATACTGCTGAATATGTACTCCTTGACTCACCTCTCTTAATATCCCTTGATGTGTAGTCTGGAAACCATTATGCACTGTGGCAACCTGGGTATCCCAGTACTGATGAGGCTGTTTCTTTTAGTAATGGGGAAAATTAAGTCAGTTTGAACTACTGTCTCATGAAAAGTTTTTTTTTAATCTTTCATCAGATGAAAGAATACATGCCTACGCATTGCCAATATTCATCCAGATATATTTTTGGAGGAAAAAAAAAAAAAAAAACCTCTTCAATTTCTTGAGCATTCTTTTCCACTTTTGAAGTAGAATCCAAGTAGTGGAGGTCCATCACCTTACAGCTTCTTAAATTGCACACATAATTTTCCTTTTCCTCAGGCTGCATTCTTAGGTAATTTAATTTTCCTTTGGTTATGTATGATTGGCATCAATATGCACAATGAGTGTGTGTCTAGCACCACAATTCTGAAAGTGCTTTTCATTTTTATGTCTCATAATTACTGTAGGGTGTAACTCAAACTTAGTAGATGCCAGAATGGCAAGTGGCTGCAGCTCAGTTTTTCCTCCTGAGAGTCAGAGGACCAGCATGCATTACTAATCTATTATATTGCACATTAAACAAATCCAAAATTTGACCAGTATCTTCCATAAAAGCCAAAGTCCTTTTGTAATCACAGCATAATATTTGTCTACTCCCTTTGCTGTAATTGAGTGTATCTTGGATTGCCAAGTGTTCTACATAGATGGGAAAAATAGCTCCTTCCCCCTGTGGAGGCAGTGAACAGGATGGTGTCAGAGAATTAGAATGAGTCTGTTAAGAGGTCAGATCTTGGGTCCAATCTTGACCCCATTATTTACTACTGAGTTATGCTCTGTTACAGTCATCTGTTTAAAAAAAAAAAAAACGCTAGTAACTTGTCATCCAGCTGAATTTGCCTTCAGCAAACTCAAATCTTAAACCTTTGTTTTTTTCCTGAACCCTAATTTAGGAAAGAAAAACAAATGGCTATTGACTATTGAGGCAGGAGCTGGTCAGTTTCACCTACACTCTGCCAAAGCACCAGTATTTTGTGATTCCAAAATTAGTCAAGTTCTTGGGTCCTGCCCATTCTGGAAGGGAAGGTCCTCATTGGGTTGTTGTAAGGAATGAAGTAGATAATACCTGTAAAACAGTGGTTCTTATTTCATTAAGAATACTTACATTTACAAGTGCAAAAAATCTCACTAATAGTTGTTTAGGATGTTTTTTGTTTAATCCAGAACTGTTGTGATGTGTTCCTTGGTTTGACAGAACAGTTTCACCAAGGCTCCAGGCTTTTCTCCACCCATTGGTTCTGCCACCCTTAGGATGCTGTCTCATAGTTGCAGATGGGGTGTTGACTTGTTGCCTTATGGCTTCAAGATGGCTGTCTCTGCTCCAGGCATTATGTCCTTACCCAGTGACATTCAAAGACAGAAACTTATAGCAGCTCTGTTCTTCTTTTTTGATAGAGAAATCTCCAGAGGATTCCTTCTCCCTGCAGACCTCCCTTTAGATTTTCAAGGCAAGAATCAATTATACTGCTTGTTCTAAGGGAGATGAAGAAAATTAGTTACATGAATTTTTCAGCCTCCATTTTAAGAGGCAATTAAGGAGAAAGGGGAAAAAATGCCTTCTGGGTCTTTTATGGAAGTATCTACCACAGCATTCAGTAATAGGCTTTTTACTCTCTCCTTCCCACCTGGATAAAGTAAAACTTCTTACTACGTAGCAGATCAAGTCTTGTTACATAGCAGATCAAGTCTTATGTGTACAAGTTAAATGATTATGTGTACAAGTTTCTTTGGTAAATGCTAAGGATCAGATTTTTCTATCAAAGCAAGGATACATTGCATTTTTATAAGAATTTTATATCTAGTTTCTTAAATTTTCTTCAAAATAATGCCATGAGCTTTAAAATTTTGTTCCCTCTTTCCATTTGAGAAATTGGAGTATCAAAATTATAAGTGTACAGATCACAAGCAGTAAACCAGCTAAGGTGGCTGTACATAAAATTAATAGGAAAAACCTATAGTTTCCACATGTACAAATGATGACCTGCTAGAGATTACAAGGGAAGGAAACTTCCATTTAAACTAGTAATAGCAACAAAAGATAAACTACTCGAGAGTAAATTTAAAGGAGATTTGCAAAACTTGTACAGAAAATATTTGAAATACTCCTGAAATATACAAAAAGACACTAACATAGGAAGGTTTTTTTGGGGAAGGGCAGGATGATCACTCATCATAATACAGGTATTAATTCTTTCAACCCTGGAAAAGACGAAAACAATAGGAGTGCCTGTAAATTTGGCCTGATATTAAAGCACACTATGAAGTCTCTCTAAATAAAGCAATGTGATACTGGTATGCAAAAAGTCAATCCAATAAAAAGTCCTGAAAGAGATTCACATGCATCTGGAAATTTAGTAGATGATAAGGGTGGAATCTCAAATCACTGCAGAAAAGATGGGCTTTTTAATAAATAATGTTGGAACAACTGGAAAAAGATAAAAATTGGCTCTATGTCTCACATCACACGTAAAAATAAACCCTAAATGGGTTAAAGATCGAAATGAAAACAAAACAAAACCACTGGGACATAACAGAAAACATGGGTGGATTTCTTTATAATCCAAGAGTAAGAATTTTTTTCTAAGTATGACAAAATTCAGAGGTAATATAAGAAACTTGACTTGAAAGAGTGTAAAATTCTTTGCATTGTAGAAAAATTTTTAATAGTCAAAAAATGACAGAGGAAAAATTTACAACTTTTCTCAGACACAAAAGACTCAGTAACAAGTTATAGAAAGTTGGAAAGGAAAAAAAAAAAAAAACTAATGTACAGAGAATGAAGAGTAAGTTCATACAAAAATAAGGCCAGATCATGCTTCCGCATGAAAATTTGCTCAACCAACTATCATGAGTGAAGGAGAATTAGAACTAGACTATCCGGGTGCAGTGGAGCACACCTGTACTCCCATTGGCTTGGTAGGCTGAGACAGACAATTGAAGGTTCAAAGCCAGCCTCAGAAATTTATCTAGACTGTAAGCAACCTAGTGAGACTCTGTTTAAAAAGGAAAAAAGAAAAGCAAAAAAACAAAAAAAACTAGTCTGCTCTTTGGAAGGGTAGTGACTGGGAGTTGGCAGGAAGAAGGCATCTAGGGTGCCATATTTGCTCTAAGTGGGGAATCCACAGATTGCCCACTTTGCAAAATTTTTCAAGCTCCAAACTTTATATTTGTGCAATCCATTGTAAGGATGTTATAGATATTTTTAAAAGTTCTTAAAAAAAGTAAAAACCTTGATAGTCAAATTCCATATCCTACTATCAGATGGTCTTGAAATCCAAGTTTGACTACATGCTCTGTTGGCAGTATATAAAGAAAATAGGAACTCTCATGTATTTTGGTAGGGGTACCAAATATAGTACTGTTCTAAGGAGAGAAATTTGGTAATATTTAACACAATCAAAAATGTTTCACCTTTTGACCTAGCAGTTCCATTTAGAATTACCTTAAATATACCCCTCCAAAACAAAATAGCACACTGGCACTCTTTGTAGTGTTTTGTTAATATTAGAAGTATGGAAGCAATCCAATGTTCATCAGTAGAATTCTGCCTAAATAACTGATGGCATTTACACCAAATAACCCATACGTAGTGATAATAGAGAGTAGACATAACAAGGTGCAGAAAAATATAGAGCATGCTACTTTTTCATAAAGAAGGAGGATATGTGCACCTGTAATTCCAATAGCTCAGGAGGCTGAGGCAGGAGGATCACAAGTTTGAGACCAGTCTCAGCAATTTAGTGAGGCCCTAATCAACTTAGTGAGACCTCAAAAAAAAAAAAAAAAAAAAAATGGCCAGGGATATGACTCAGCTCCCCTGAGTTCAACCCCCAGCATCCCCCTACCCCTCTTAGAAAAGGAGAGTTAATAAGAATCCATGCATGCATTTGCTGTTTTTGTTTTGTTTTGTTTTGTTTGTTTGTTTTTGTAAAAAGACACACAGGAGATGTTAAATAGAGGCTGATGAATAGGGCATTTGAGGATGGGTGAGGATTGAGATGGGAGGGAGACTTCTTTCAATGTGCCATTTGATATTATTTTGCATTGTGAAACATGAAAAATGTTCCGTATGCAATAAAATTAAGGCAAAGAGGGTAAATGTAAGGTCCCTAAGTTGAGAAAAAAGAACTGAAACAAATGAACCTAGCATTCTATCTATAAGCATAACCACACAGAAAATACATATTACAAGTGATTCTAAATCTGAGTTATACTCTCAAGACAATAAGAGCTGCTATGAAATCTTAAAAGTCATTCAGCAACTCTATTTTTTGTATTAGATTTGACTGTAATATAAAGCAAATAAGTAAATTTATTAATGTTTTTGGAAGCAATGATTTTTAAGAGAAAAGATATATAAATACAAAAAATAATGGGGGAAAACCTGTCATGTTAAATTTCTGCTGGAAATATCAATTTGAATTCATGATTTGTAACCATACAAGAATTGCTGACCACAGACTGGACCTTAAAGCAATGGCATTCTAATATATATGTTCATACACAGGCAAAATCAGCATGATATTTATATAACCATGTTCATAGCAACATTCATTCATAATAGCCAAAAGGTGAGAACAACCCCAGTATTCATCAAACATGAATGGATAAACAAAATGTGGCATACAAATGTAAAGGGGTACCATTCAACCTTAAAATTTTAATATGAGATTCTGACATATGTTGTTATGGTTTAGATATGAGGTTTCCCCCAATAAACTCATGTGATAGCTAATGTAGGAATGTTCAGAGTTGAAATGATTAGGTTATGAGAGTTGGAACTAATCAGTGTACTGATTTGATAGGTTAATTATATGGCTGGATTACTGGGTACTAACTATAAGCAGGTGGGGGGCATGTCTGGAGGAAGTAAGTTCGTGGGGGCATGCCCTTGGGGATTATATATCTTATCTTCTTCCTGGCTTCCCAGATCCTCTGCTTCTTAGTTGCCCTGAGCTGAACAGCTTTCCTCTGCCATTCCCTTCTGCCATGAAGTTCAGCCATCACCTGGGGCCCAGGCAATGGAGTTGAGTAGCCTGAACCTCTGAAACTGAGAGCTAAAATAAACTTTTCCTCTTTTAAGTTGTTCTTACAAGCCATTTTGGTCACAGCAATGAAAAACTGATAAATACATGCTACAACATAGAAGAACCTAGATGGATATAAGTCAAGTGAAATGTAAGAGTCAACAAAACAGAAATACTGTGTGAGTTCACTTATGTGTGGTACCTAGAGTAGTCAAATTCATAGAGACAGAAAGTAGAAAAGTAGTTTCCAGGGGCTGGGGAGAAGGGGAAATGGAAAAGAATTTTAATGGGCATATAGTTTCAAATTTGCAATTTGGAGATTGGTTACACAGCAATGTGAATGTACTTAACACTATTTAACTGTTCATTTGAAAATGGTTAAGATGATAAACTTTACATATATAGATATTTTATAATTTAAAAATTGATATAAGCATAAAGATGTATCTAGAAGAATAAGTATCTAGACAAATGCACAGAGTTACTGTTTCTGTAAGTTAGTTTCTGGGCAACTTTTACTTCTCTTTTTATTTCTGTATTGTTTGATTTTTTTTTTAATGAACATGAATCAGTTTTATAAAAACCATAAACCAATTTTCAAAAGAAATCAAACTCATGCACATTATCAGTATTTTGGAAGACTTGAGGATGGCATTCTAATGTTTCAGGAAAAGAACTTTTAGGAAATGGAAAGAATTGTCAGTGAGTCTGAGAATTTTGTTAAAAGCAACATAAATCTTTTATCCCTTATGGTGAGAGACAAAATGGGCTTTAGGCCACTCCTCTGCATTGTGGTTGCCTTAGAAAGCTTGGCCTTCTCACCCCTTGGCCGGGCCTGACCAGCTGTGACCTTGCTTACAGCTAAGGCCCAGCAGCGGGTGGCTGGCCTCTGCAGGAACTCTCACCCGCTGCTCCCAGAGAACCATGCTTTGCTTGGTGTCTGGCCAGCAAGGAGGTGAAGTTTGCCTGCTGTTGTTGACCCAGGGCTGTCTGCCTGTCTGTCTTCCATACTGATTCCAGCACCTTACCTTTCTGGACTGTATCCTGGGGCTGTAGTTGATGACTCCCATCCTCACAACTGCCTCTATCTCAGAGCCCAGCTTTGATCCTGCCTCCAGGGATGCAATTTCTGTTGAAGTCTGACAGTCCTTCCGGTCTGTGGGTTACAACCCGCACAGTGTCCCCACAGAGATGACTCATTTCCACCTGGGCTGATGGCTGCGTTTGACCTTCTGTCCCCTCCTATCAAACTTCAGACCCTGTGTAGGAGAAACTTACACCCAAGCTATTAATACATTCACATAAACATGGGAGCATCCTTAAGATTTTCTTCCCTAAATTTTGTCATGGAACAGTATTACTATTTATAATCACATGGAATTTTGAAAAATAAAGTGAATTATACAGTTCTACTCTGTTTCCCATCATATAGTTATTTTCAGTTTTCCTTAAAGCTAGGCAACATAACCTCACTCTTAATGGTGCCCTCTTAAAAAAATTAAATATTTCAAAAACAGAAAATTACAGAGAATACCACAACAAACACCTGTGTGCAAATCACCCAGATTTAACACATTAATATTTTGTAATGATAGTTTCAGGCCCAGAATTTTAAGTTTAAAGTTAAATTGTACTTCTCTGTATGGGCAGAGCTGGCCTGAGGGGAGGGAGAAATTTGCAGATAACTTTTCTTGCTGTCCCCTTCCTTTCTTCTGCATGTGACTGACTACATGTTAGTGGCCCTGAATCCTTATGTAGGGTCGTGCAGGCTTCTCCTGGAGACCACTTGCTTTGGTTTGGATCACGAATGTCCCCCAAAGGTCCATGTGTAAAAGGCTTGGTTTTAACCCACAGCACAACTGGGAGGTGGTGGAACCCTTAAGACGTGGGACCTAGTTGGAGGAAATTAGGGATATTGGGATCTCACCTGCTTCTTCTCTCACTTTTCTTTCTGGCTGCAATGAGGTGAGCAGTTCACTCAACCTTGTGTTCGTGCCATGATGTGCTGTCTTGCCACAGGCCCTATTATGGTTTGGTTAGGAGCTGCCTGCTGGTAAACCCATGTGATATCAATGCAGGAACTTTCAGAGGTGAAAAGATTAGATTAGGAGAATTGTAACCTATTTGGTGGACTAATCCATTTGATGGATCAAGAATTTGAATGGATTACTGGGTGGTAACTGTAGACAGGTTGGGCATGGCTGGAAGGGGTAGATCACTGGGGGATTATCTATCTTCTCCTTGGCTCTTCTGCTCCCTCTGCTTCCTGGTTACCATGAGCTGAGCAACCCTCCTCTGCCATCCCCTTCTACCATGACTGTTCTGTCTTATGTTGGGCCGGAGTGATGGAGTCAGCTGACCATGAATTGAACCTCTGAAACCATGAGCCCAAAATAAATTGTTCTTTCTCTAATTGTTCGTTTCAGCTATTTTGGTCACACTGATGAAAATATGACAAACACAGGCTCGAAAGCAACAGGTCAAGTGACCATGGGCTGAAATATCTGAAACCATTAGCCAAAATAAAGTTTTCTCCTTATGAGTTATTTATCTCAAGTATTTTGTGAAAGTGACAGAAACTGACTAATGAACATACAGCTCTTAATTGGGGCTCCTTCTTGGAGCCCTGGAATCCTCAACCCTATCTGACAGAAATCCTGGTTGTGAGTAGGTCCAAAAGTTGTAAGCTGGAAAAGGAAGTTTTATGAGAACAATAGGTTTTATAACTCTTCAGGGGTATTTCAGAAATGAACAGTTGTTGGAATAGCAGCTTGCTAGTGCTTCCTGCTGCTTCCTTCTTTATTCTTAGTTCACATGTTGAAAAGTAGCTCTCAACAGCTTCTGAGTTTAAATATGACATGCCCATTTGCCTAAAGAGGTTGAATCGTAGGCTTCAGTTACAATTTCACATGTGTGTGTGGGAATCTGATTGTGTGACTCGGGGTCACAGGTCTACCCCAGGTCTTGTAAGCTATGATGACAGTGGAAAAGTCATGTGTGACTCCATGCTGCTCAGGTGGGTACTTCTGGCATCCTGTGGATTTGGGGCCTGAGAACAGTAGTATCAAGAACACAAATCTCTCTCATGCACATGGCTGCACATCCTACAGGGAGCAGTTGTTAGAGTTTGAGGAGCACAAGGCAAGGAATAACAGCAAAAGCTGGGAATGACTCCCAGCCTGGACACCTAGGACCTCAGAGAACATAAGATCAAGATGCTAGTGATGAGGAGAAAAACAATAAAGGCAGCCATATACTCCTGAGGGTATACAGTGTAGGGTTTGTGTGGTGGCCCACTTGTCATTAAAAGTGTCTGAGAACAGGATTTATATTTCAACAGAGATTCACATATTTAGAAGTGGACTATGCTTTGGAAGTTGATATTAATATTTTTGTATTCCTTCAATGAATGTTTAGGGTCTAGTGAGTTAGGAGCTTAACTCTTTGTGAGGCAACAGTTACTATCCAATACCAAGCCCTTTCAAGGTGCTAATGGTTTTATGTGGACACTACATGCATATTATAAGAGATTACTTCATTCTGGAGCATTATCTCACAAACCCACATTTTTCTATATTTGCTCCCACTTCTAAAGATATTTGTTCTTTTATTTATTTTTATTTTTTGTCTTTTTCTGGTAAGCCATTTCATATCTTCTCTGGAATAAGCAGGATATATCTCAATGTTTAAAATGAGATCATGTTCATATTTCCATACTATCTCATAGCATTATTTTCATCACACAGGCAGTTATTGTTTGCAAGTTTTTTTTTTTTTTTTTTTTTTTTTTAATAAAGAAAGTAATCTTTAAGCTCAGACTGGGGAAGAGAACATGCATCCTCCATGAGTGTTTTTCTAGTGGCATGAGTTCCACGAAGAACAGATCATTTCTTGGTTTCTTGTTTTTTTTTATTTTTATTTTTATTTTTTGCAGTTCTAGGATTATGCATAGGGCCTATGCATACCAGGCAAGCATACCAGAGCTGCATCTCTGCCTTCTGTTGGCCAACTTAATTTACTTGTGAAAAGTACCAAGTCCTTTTTCACTCAGATGTTGTGAATTTCACTTTTTCTGATCAAGGTGCAATGCCACTCTGATCCACTAGCAGCGGTGGCCAGAGTTTTGGATTGATACTGAAATGTTTGGAACCATGGTGGCCTTCACCCAACACCAGATTGCTCAGCTTTATAAGGGAGATACAACATAACATGCACATGACTTGGCATCACTTGGGAATACCTCCCTCTCTTTTCCTGCAAAGGGTCAGGAGCATGTAGAAGAGCTCGGTTTAAGGAACCCTTTTCAGGCTGGGGACCCCTCAGCTTTTGTCCTTGCTGTCTCAGCCTCCTAGGGTATGTGAAGCTTGGTGCAGCTGCGTCAACTAAGTTTTATTTGTAACTGATAGACATCAAGGCAGTGAGGTATGGGTATTTGGTTCATCTGGTCCTCAGTGAGTTCTTGTCTTACATTCACTACAACCCTATAATTCCTTGGCTTAGTGTTGTAAGAATCCAGCCAAGTCAAGGGTCAAACCCTCCTGTGTCCCTGTGGCTAAAGGAAATATCACAAACCAGCTGTCAAGCCAGGGTCATAACTTCCCCATGTGTGCATACTAGGCTCAGGGTCAGGCGTATAATAAGCCATTGATAAGAATTCGTCCAGTGAATATTCAATTTTGACCTGAAATTTTAGTGATTTCATATTAAGTTGATTGGTATGAAGTGTTTAAGGAAATGATTACCTAGCAAGCAAAAATTTTTTTTCTATTGTAAAAGTAATTTATATCAAAGGAAGCCTTTGGACTCTGTGCTGGTAAAAAACATGATGATTGTAGCATAAAAATTCTATTTTCTTTTCATCTGTATTTCAGATTATTTGAATATATTTTGCTCTATAAGGATGGAGTGATGTTTCAGATTGAACAAGCCACCAAGCAGTGCTCAAAGATCACCCTGACAGAACCCTGGGATCCTCTCGACATTCCTCAGAACTCTACTTTTGAAGACCAGTACTCCATTGGGGGGCCTCAGGAGCAGATCACTGTCCAGGAGTGGTCCAACAGAAAGTCAGCTCGATCCTGTAAGGATTAAAACAGTCTCTTAAGGAAGATAGCTGTTAGGGAAACATATGCTTAATTATGTTGTTTAAAGCCATGTAAGTTCTCCACATGGACTTTGCACATTATGGGACACTGGGGTCTAAGCATGTCATTTGAAATACCTCGGCCTTCCAGTGCCACACACACTTTTCTTCCACTTTCACTCTTATGGACTGCCTTGGCTTTTGATGTTTTGGGATCTTGGGATCACCCAGAAGTATGTGACATGGGGGCACTTTTCTAAGGCACATACTTGAATCAGGTGCCTCCTTTTCCTTCCCCCTCATGGCTTCTTAAAGTTCCCTGGCCAGACCTACTCCATTATTCTGAGTGTCACACTGGCCTGCTTGTATGTGAAGCTATTTACTGTGATTCCAAGTTTGTTTTACACACTGAGGCATTCATGCTGTGGGAACCAATATGGCGGTTCCTCAAAAAAGTCAACACAGAATCACCTTTTGATCCGGCCAGTCCAGTTCTTGATATATTCCTAAAAGGGAAGGCATGACCTAAACATGTATTTGTATGCCCACATCTAGAGCAGCATTATTCCCAATAAGCAAAAGGTAGAAATAACCCAAATGTCCATAGGCAGATAAATGAATAAACAATATATGGTATTCAATACAGCAGAAAGCCTAAAAAGGAAGGGAAATCTGCTACCACATGAATAACCCTTGAGGATATTATATTAAGAGAAATAAGCCAGTCACAAAGGACAAATATTGCATTTCACTTACATTAGGTACCCAGATTCCTTCCGGTAAAAAGGAGCATGGAGGTGGGCGGGACTGTGGAAAAAAAACAAACAAACAGGAAGTTATCATGTAATGGTCAGAGTTTTCAGTTTGGGAAGATGAAAATGTCATCGAGACAAATGGTGATAATGGTGGTACAACAGTGTGAATGTCCTTAATGGTTCCAATGGTGTGCTTAATCATGGTTAAAATGGCACCTATTATCTTGTGTGAATTTTACCACAGTTAGGAAAAAATGTGGTATTTTGTCTGTCTCCTCTATTAAAAGTCAGCTTTCTTCTTCTTATAGATGAAACCTGGATCGGCATTTATACAGCCAAGGATTGTTATCCCGTCCAGGAAACCTTCATTAGAAATTATAGTGTGGTACTGTCCACACGATTTTTTGATGTACAACTGGGCATTAAAGACCCCTCCGTGTTTACCCCTCCAAGCACGTGCCAGACAGCCCAGCTGGAGAAGATGAGTGAGGATTGCACCTGGTGAGCCTGGAAATGCAGAAGCGACTGCCTTGAACTCCAAGCTGGAAACAGATTGGAAACTGGTTGGGATGAGGATCTTCACTGGGGATAAATATAGTTTTAGGATGCTAAACACTGATGTAAGGTTTTTCCTGCGTCTGACTTTGACTGCTCAGCTACATATACAGAAGGAAATTGAATGGAGAACATGTGGCCCTCTGAAATGACCACTAGCATTGTCACTTCAGTTATTGCTAAAGCTTATTTTGCTTTCCGTGTGCATAGATGCCAATTCGGTGTTGTGGCATATGAAGGGGTGAAGGGTTAGTAGGAGCAGTTTGCCTTGGCAGGGATGAATATTTTATCACTGACATTGTTAAGAATTGATGGTGATAATAAAATGCAGCATGATTTTGGTCAGTGTTCATTGTTAAGTTCCCTATAAGGAAAGTTCCTTGCTTCACTGTCCAGGTGGCATCTGTTTCCGCTGATGCTCACCCTGATCCTGCCCCTATAATGCACAAAATGACCCCCTAAATTCCTTTCAGAATTAAGAGCTCTATGACATGACCCATGGATAGAAATATTTTGGAAGGAAATGAAAGGCTATTACATGAAGTATTAATTCTTTGAAAGGGGAAAGAAAAAGAAAAACAAAGACTTTTGAAGCAGGAGGATTTGGACAATCATGTTTATACTTGATGAAGCACAAGCCATGTATGCTTCCTGTTTTCTATGCAAGAGTATCGATTTATGTGCAGAATCTTGACTTTCTTGTCAATGGACAGATAGTGTTCTAAAGTACCCCTGTACCGGGTATCAGGAGACTATTGTCTCCCAAATGCAGGATTAGAACTCCCTTGTACTCTAGCTCCTTTGGTTATTAAGTACACTAGACTTGCCCTCACCTTGGCCTTGCTGGGACTGTTTCACAGTCTCTGTTGTCTGTCTGACATCTGCTCGTCCTTACCAGGTCAGCTCACACACGACATTCTCTGAGAGCTACTCCCAAGCCTGGATTAGTTGCACTTGCAGGTTGAGCATGCTTTTCTCACAATACTTATGCCGTGTGATGATTTCCTGCCTTCTGGATGCTGTCTCCCCCTGTCCTGGCTAAGAGCCCCTTGAGTACGGGTACACTGCTCTGTTTACGTTTTTTATCCCCAGCACCAAGCAAGTGCCTGGCACACGATCAGTGCCCTCAACATTTGTAGAGTTGAGAATACTAGCCTCTGGTTCTCAGTTTCCTCATCTGTTAAGTAGGGTTGGGTTTGCTGATTGCTGGGTAGACCTTCAGTAATACAATTTATTATTCTAGATTCTTCTATTGTAGTTCATCTGGCCATATCCTTTAGTTATCAAAATAAATGTGTGATACCTATATTATGTCCAAAACAATCTGTATTACTCACAGTTTATCTATATTAATAAACTAGTTTAAGCACATCTCAAAGCATTCTTTGCTATATTTGTTATTGTAATAAACATGGATGAATTTGATTATAAGAAAGTTTAAAATCTTCTCTAATAAAGTGTTTTGTGTGATCAAACCAAATTGCTTATCCTCTTGCAAAAGCCTGCTCTTATTTTCACTAAAGTCCAGTTTGTAGTGACTTCAGTCAGAAGCTTCAGAGTCATTTTTGACCCATGTCTGTTTCAGTTCTCACTACCAATTAATACCCCCAATCACCATCAAAACAGCTCTTAAAATGGCTGTTTTTGTCCATCTCCTTAGCTACCACCAGGTCTTGGATTCCACCATCCTTGGCCTTTGGGGGGATTTTTGTACCCTCTGTCCTCATCCTGGTCTTTTCTTCTAGAAACATTCTGTGCTCCTTCACACTTCCTTCATCCATACTCATAAGCCAATACTGAGCGTCTGTTCTCTCCAGTGCCCATGCTGTTTCCTGGAGTCACAAAGGATGGTGAAGCTTAGCTGAGGCAGTTATCCGCAGTGCACAGACCAGGAAGAATGTGTTCCAGGGGGCCGGCCTACAAAGCCTTTGTGTTTGCCCCATCTCCCCACCCACAGAATGACCCTCTCCTCTCCAAAACACACATTTCCTTCCCCTTATCCCCAGGACTCTGTCTTTGTCCCTATTCAAAAGGGAAAGAAAGAAAACCCTTTTATTTTATTCAGGAGCGCATGAAGTGGGCACTTTTTTTTTTTTTTTTTTAACCAATTGTCCTATCCTAGTAATTAACCCACTTTACCAAAATGAATAGAAAGTCCAAAAGGATTTTACATCTGCTTAATATAGATCTGATGGTGCCCTATCCCTTGGTTCTTTGCTGTCCCAAAGTAAAGGGTCCCCTAAGCACAGTGAACAAGTCTTTTTGATCAGACCTGTGGCTTCCCATCATGGGTACTGCTCCTTCTTTGAGAAATAATGACTGGGTTACCCCTCGGTGGCAGGAGTGTTTCCTGAGTTTCAGAAATCTTGTGCAAAAACTTGCTAGTGACCATCATAGTCAAAATGAAGAGGGCTATTAAATGTGACAGGGACAGCCATCTGTTAGTGAAGAGGAGCATTCCAGTGTCTGCAAATGTAGCATTACTGACAATGGGCATGAACTTGGGTTAGATACTGTTTTTGTGGATACTTTGCCTCCTTTGTCTCTGACTCCTTATTCTACATTGGAAAAGATTACTTCTACCTCTCCCAGTCAGGCTTCTCACTTTCAAATTGCCAGGACATCCTGAGGAGTCCTCTGCCAGGCTGAAGAAGGCCCAGCCCTGGGCATGTCTTTCACAGTCTCTCCCACTTGGTCACATAGAGTCAAGGAGGCCTGGCCTTTCTGACTTTAATTCCTCTTTGGCAGGATGATTTTCTTCTAAGAAGCTTTGCTAACTAATATTTCTGTAAATTGGAACACACTTTAAAGATTTAAATATTTAAAGAATGCCAAAAAGTTCAGGTTTCTGAGAGTGTTTTTTTTTTTTTTTTTTTTTTTTTTTATGAAAGACTCATAATTCCTCATCAAGCTAAATTCTACATTACTTGTAAGCTCAGTAATCACCTCTTCCTGAATCTCCCTGGTTAGTTACACCTCCAACATTCCTTCTTCTGCTGTCAATCATTGAGCCAACATGTTGGCTTGTACCCCACAGGGGTGTTTTCCAGATACACAGACTGGACCTTCCTCTCTCTACAAAAAGCACCTCAAATGCAGGAATGCTGTTATTGTCATTCTTACTGAGTCAAAATAACTTGATGATTTAAAACTCAACGAGTTGCAAAGAATGGGGCTGCTCAGCCAACAACTTGGGAGTAATTTATGACACTTCTTTAAAAGACAAATTTAACTTTATGGATAGCCTAGCATTTGTAACCATCTCTTTCAAGAACTTTGCCAGGGTAGTAACAACAGAAATAGATTTTTATTCGTTTTAAAGTTGAATTATTAGCTCAATTACAGGGGTGGAAAAATTGTTGACCTAGAATTTATTGTATATTTTATGCAGTTAGAATGATGTTTACTTTTATGACATTCCAATTTTTAAATACATATTGTTTTCAGCAGAACAAAAATTGACACAATATCTTCAATATCTATATCATATTTAAAGTTGGAAAAGATAGCCCTAGCAATTAAGGAGTGAACTATAATTATCCTATAATTTATGAATATTTTTCAGTGAATACAGCATACATAGTACTTAAGTAATCTGAGTATATATGTGTGTATATTACATGGCAATTTTCAGTTAAGCTCATAGTTTCAATAAAGAGATTTATCACATAAACAAATAATAAATCAAGGATTATCTGTTATTGTGTAAAATGGTTTTCAAACCTAATGTGTTATTTAATAACTTCTCAGGCATAATTTGTGTTTTAATGCCTATTGTTCCTATAATGAAATAACCGAGGCAAGTTAATTATAAAGAAAAAGATATTTAGTTTGGTTCACAGTTCTGGAGATGTGAAGACAAGGAACCACATCTGCTGTTGGCCTTCTTGCTAACAGAGTCCCCAGATGAAGCAGGGTATCATGATGCAAGAGACAGGGATCATGTGTATATAGTGTGTGTGTCTGTTTGGTCTCTGTCCCTCTTTATAAAGCCACCAGGCTTCAATCATGAGGTTCCATCTGCCCTGATGAATTTATCTAATACTAATCACTTCCCAAAGTTTCCACCCACCTCTAAGCATCAGAGTAAATTAAGTTTCTCCCTCTTACTGCTTCCCAGTGGGGATTAAATTTCCATGCATGGAGCCTTGGGACACTCAAACCATATCCAGACTATAGCAGTTGATTAATTTTCTCAATTAGCTTGGAGGAAGGAGGTTGTTGGAAAACACTGGCATAAGCTTCCCAACAAAAAGGCACCAACCGAAACTGTTGGAAAGCTCCCAGCTAGACAAATACACAAAGCTACTTGATTAACAATGTAGTCTTGGGCTGGATACATGAGTGGTTATGTATATATCAGTAGTTCATGTATATATCAGTGGTTATGTATATATCAGAAGTTTAGGATCTCTTGGTTGTGTTTCACTTCCAGTGCTATAAAACATAAAACATAACTTTTTTTTTTAAGTCTGCTCAGTGTATCTTTGTCCTATCTTATGGAATAAATACATTTCATCAAAGGCCAGGTTCCCACTAAATTCCATTACAAACTGAGAAAATTAATTTTTAAGAAAAATAAAAAACATATAAACACTAAGGCAAGGATAAATATTATTTCTAAAATACTCTGTGATCACCTTAGTTGATGGTATTCATGACCAACAGCTGAAATTTAATGTTTTGAACAGAGCCCTTTCTTCTGCAGCAGTTTCTGATTTGAAAACATTAAGTGTCTGCTTCTCAATAGCTCTGGCCTCTGTGAGGACTCAGGGATAATAAAGTCAAGACATACCCTGGTCTGTCTTGCATGATCTGAGGAAATTTTAGTGATTTTATGGTGCACATTTACATCATGGGAGTAAGAAGAGTGATGACCAAACCCAGGAAAAATGTATGCTTCATGAAGTTTCTTACAGGTTGAACCTCTCTTCATTTAACACATTCCATCACTTCCTCCCCGTTCAGTAACTACCCACGCGCTTCTATCACCATAACTCATACCACGTAAAAGCAACCAGTAGCACTACAAAGGTTTCCAGATGGATCCCAACACTTCTGACATCTTGGCGCTAAGGATTTGACTTAGATCTTTATGTATCCTACCTCAATAATGTTGACAAGTACCATGATCCTAGCCCTCCTATGAATTCTAGCTCAAACTGTCTAACTATATCCCAAACAGATAAGAGAGGTGAGAAATTAGGGTGAGGGAGTGGAGGAGGGAGAAGAAGTGAAGCACGGGGAGGTCTTTGGCTTAATGCCATAACTTCTCAGGTCAAAGGGGTTGCTGCATATTGATGAATAAACATGAGACTAGCACAAGCCACACTGGAACAGGGCTCAGAGGTTTTCAATTCACGTATTTCCATTGTAAGTTATCTTAACATAGAGCATTTCTGTTATGGTTTGGATATGAGATGTCCTCCAAAACCACACATGTGAGGCATTCGAGAAGGTTGAGCAGAGAAATGATTGGGTGGTAAAACTCTTAACGCAATCAGTGATTTAATCCCCTGATAGGGATTAACTGAGTGGTAACAGAAGTGGTAGGGTGTGACTGGAGGTGGTGGGAATTGAGGTGTGGCTTTGGGTATATATTTTTATCTGGAGAGTGAAGACTCTCTGCTTCCTGATGATGTGTGAGCTGCTTCCCTCCGCCACACTCCTCTGCCATGATGTTGGGCCTTACCTCCAGCCCTGAGGAATGGAGTCAGTTGTCTATGGATTGAGACCTCTGAAACTGTGAGCCCTCAAGTAAACTTTTCCTCTAAAATTGTTCTGGGTAGATTGTTTGCTCACAGCAGCGAAAAAGCGGACTAAAACAATTTGCAAACTGAATATCATCCCCATGACCCATAGGTCTCTTCTATTAGAAATTCAGAATTGATTCCATGTCTGTATGCCTGTGTAAATCAAAGTAGATGTTGTCATTTAACAAAAAAAGGAAACTAGCCTTAAAGAAAACTGCTATTGGCTTCAGGAATATTGTTCCTGCTTTTATTAGTTAAATAATTTAAAAATGATTTTCACTTTGTCTACTTCCAAAAGTTAAATTTCAATTTTATTATGTGTTCAAGTGTGCAAAAATCAAAACTTAAAGGAACTTTTTGGTTTAACTTGACTTGGAAGTTTTATTATTAGGTACTTAGTCCTTGGATAATAATGGATAATAATAACAAAGGTACTTAGTCCTTGGTTTCCATGTGATTTTTAAAATTTCTTGGTCCATCTTATTATTCCTAGACAAATCACTTCTTCTCTTCAGGCATGAGAACTCTGTATTTCCTGGGTTGAAGATTAGGAATAGAGGGAAACAGATTTCTTCAGGTAATTCAAATAGTTCAGCTAAAGAACAAATGATTAAGTTTATTATGGTATTTTCCATAGACGCTCCTGGAATGGAGATAAGTAAACTACCCCCACCTCCAGATTCCTGCCATAAATTATCATTCAATTTAATGAAGCCATTCAAAAATAAGTTTGCTAATGTATTTTCCATTTAGATGAATCTATACGTCCCTTGAAGATGGTCAATGCATTTTACTTAACAAAGCCACACATACAAGGACAGCGTTTAGGTGCTCTATACTTGGAAATAAGATTACACACTATGAAAGTATAGGTTCTAAAAATGGATTAGCTATTTAGCAGTGTAAATCACAGAAAGAGAAGGTCTAAAAATTGAAGAAATCATGATGTCCAATTAAAGATGATTGCCATTGGAATATGGTCTCATCAAGGCTCAGTCAGAATTGGGCTGATGTGAAAGAACACAGAGATATTATCATTTTTTTTTTTTTTCTCCTGAAGACAAAGTGTTTCAGCAGAAGGAGATTGATTTACATGGAGTTTAGTTAGGGAATCTAAAAGCAAGGATTTGGCAGTGTTTATCTCACTGTATCCAGGAGAAAAAAATACAGAATCTGGCAGACACAGAGAGAAGTGTTGGGGACAGTTATGAGATCAAAGTCATGTGTTGTTACTTTGGCTATGATTCAGGAATATTCAGATTTTACTTCACTCTCCTTGTCAAAGCTCCATGGAGGAGTAAGCCCAGAAGCCAAGGCCAAGTTAATCGTCACTATTACTTAGGTGGAGTTTTGGCTCCGGGGGCTTTCATAGATGCTGGTGAACAAGGCTAGACCAAGTGGAGGAAGGAGAGGTCAAAGCAGCCACTGCCCAAGCAGGCTAAATGACCAGGTTTGTCCATTCTACCATGAGTTCCAACCAAGTGGACCTTCCCATTCCCAGTTCAACAAAGAGACGTGAAGAATAGACTCACCGAAACAGAAAAAGATGAACAAGGACAAAATAAAGTGTCTGCTTCAGTGTCTAATGCTGCCTTCCTCAGACCCTGGCTGTTTAGAGCATGCTTCTGTGCATGAAGAAGAAGATCCAAAACAGATTAGGGGCCAGACAGAACTCAATAAACTTAGAATGATCCCTCTAGACTTGGTGGATTTACTCTTCTGATCAGACATTTTAAGTAATTTTTAATCACAATTGAATATCCAAAATGGTAGATTTAAGCAGTCCACTCAAGGGAAAGTTTAAAACACCATTATAAAATAATGAGATCCTGTCTTGGTTTAAATATCAATCTCTCTTAACTAAGTTAAGTTGCCTAGTATATATCAGCCTCTGAGGGAGACTGTGCAGTGGAAAAGAAAGGCAAAGATTCGAAATCACACACGTCTGAGTCTCAATGCTGATTCACTTATTACCGCTGCGTGACTGGGGATAAATTTTTTGAACTCTCCACTGCCTACAAAGAGAGACACAGGTTTTTTTTGTTTTGTTTTGTTTTGTTTTGGTAGGATTAAATGAGATAGCATTTACAAAATGTGTAACACCTGGCTTTGCAAATAATTGGCACTCAAAATGTTAGACACCTCCCTCCCTGACTTCTTTATTCTGAGAGCTTGATTTATCCTCCGTGGACCAATAATACCAAACGTCTACAACTGTGAAAATCTTCTAAGGATTAGTTCTGGGTCACAGAGCTCCACAAAGGCAGTGCCCTCCCTGTGCTCACCTTGATTTATTAGCCAGTCTGTCCCTAGGTGCTGAGTAGCTCTGTCCTTAATTGCTTCACATTCCCATGCAAAAATATGCACTGACCCCTAGCCACACTCAAGCACCATCACATGTAATAAATATTCAGTTTTAAAAGTAACAGCAGGGCTGGGGTTGTAGCTCAGTGATAGAGCACTTGCCTCACATGAGGGAGGGACTGGGTTTGATTCTCTGCACTGCATATAAATAAATAAATTAATTAATTAAAAATCCATTGACAACTGAAAAAAAAGTAGCAGCAACTTTCTACTAATAAATGTGTCTCTTGTGAGCATATGATGTAATAAAAACAGAAAAAGAAATTAGTATCAACTTCAGTCCTAGAGAAAAACAATGAGCACTTGCTTTGTGTCAGCTCTCAGGGTTTTATAACAAATATTTCACTTGAACTTTTCAACTGCCTTGAACTGGATATTATTAAGTTTATCTCATAGAACAGAAGAATGAGGGCCTTATCAAATGCCCATGACTTGGAAGAATAATTAATAATTATTCTCAGCTACGATTTTATTTACTAAGTGCTATTAGTGCTTTACTTATAGAAGTCATGTTTATTAAGTGAATAAAAAGACTAAATGGATACATTAAAACACAATTCTGTACAGATGATTTTTGAATATGATCTAAAAAGAAAACCACGAATTTCTAAATCACCTTTGGCTGCCAGAAGTTGTAGACTTCTAGGTTTTAGTGACTCTTATCTTTCCCCAAGTTTTATGGTCAATGTCTGTTTAAACACACATGAAAAAATCCAAAATCACAGTGACACTGGAAACAAGTAGTATCCATTAGCTGTTTGCCAACTTGTGCAAGAGGCATCATTAACTAGGCACCAGCGGTGCCTGTTCATCAAGGGTCATGCCCATTCCATTTCTAGACTTGAAAAGTGACAGGGCAGCAAGAATAAAGATGGAAGATATTTCCATCCAGTGTTACCACTTCGGCCAAAAGTTTGGTCCAGTCAGAAAGCCAGCGGTCATCTTCCCTCCTGGGATAGAGCTGTGTCAGTGCTAACTAAAGCTATCCCTTCATGCTTCATAAAATCTACCCTTCCTCAACAGAATATTTTTCACGAATTAATTCCAGGTAATATGATTTCTAGCAACAACCAAGAGTGAAATAAGGATAGGTAATGACCATAATTAATAGCACATGAACTACCCCAAAGAGAGAAAAGGTCTTGGGGATTGTAGTTTCCTATTGCTCATTCTACTCATTAAGCATTACTGAAACCCTGTGTGTTAAGTCACTTTGTGTAACAAAGTACGTGAGGATAGATACTTTATACAGAAAAAAAGCTTTATTTGGTTCACAGTTCTTGAGGTTTAATAACATAGTGCCAGAACCTTGACAAGGGCCCATCCCCCATATGTATCACAACATGACAGAAGCAAAAAGGGAAATGGCTATATGCAGAAGAGGCCAAGGAAATGGAGTAAGCTTGTTTTATAACAATCCAATCTGATGAGAAATAACTCACTTTGTGCAAACAGCATTAATCCCTTCCAAATGTTGTACCCCGCATGACTTAATCACCTTACAGAAGGTCCCATCCCTTAAAGATTTTATTATCTCAACACTGCCACACTGGGGACCAAACTCTTAGCATGTGAACCTTTGGGGAACAAAAACTGTATCAAAACCATAGCACATTTCTATGTGTAAGACTTTCTTCTAGGCAGTGCGGATATAGTCAAGGACAAGATCCTGACCTCAAGGATATTCTGGTAAAGGAGAGGTTGATGATACACAGACAATTTTAAAAGCCAGAGAATGAAAAGAACTACACAGATGATAGAATAGAGTGAATAAATAGCTCCTATACATGAAGATGGTCAGGGGAGGTTCTCTAAGGTTCCCTTTAACTAGACACCCCAAACATCAAGAAGCAGGGCAGGAGAAGATTCTAGAGTAGCACTCTAGGTAGACAAAACAATTAAGGCAAAGGCTTCAGCTCTATGAGTCCATCTTGGTGGAGAAGATATACAGACCCATGGAGCTGAAGCTTTGTGAGTGAGACCTTCCCTGAGAGTGGAGGCAGATGAGGCCACATTCCATAGACTGGAGTGGCAGAGCAAGGAGACTGGACCTCAGGATAAGACCCAAGGGAGTTGGAGAATTTTGAGCAGAGGAGTCACAAAATCTGATTTATTATCAAGATTCTTCTGGCTGTTGAGTAGAAATGGGTGTTAGGGAAGTGAGAAGCAAGCAAGAAGACCAGGAGGAGGTTGGTAGAGTAACCTATGGGAGAGATGATGGCAGCTTGCATGAGTTGGCTGCAGTGGAGTGGGGAGAAGGCGATACTGTCAGGGTTGGTTTGGAAGTAGTCAGTGGATGTGTTGATGAATTCTCTTTGGAAGGTGAGGAAAGAGGAATTAAGGACACCCAGTCAAGTGTTAGTTGCTATTAAATTTACCTCATATTCAGAAAACTAGCTAATGGTAGCAGGGGAACTCTTTCTTCAGTCTATTATCTAGTAGCCTAATTCTGTGTGTGTGTGTGTGTGTGTGCTGTTAGAACTATGGAGAAAGTGTCATTATTCATGAATAGTATATATGTTTATCTGTTATATTGTGTAATGAGATATCAATAGAATTTTTCTTGTTCTCAGAGAATTGTGCTGAAGTTCAAAGATAAAGACAAAGTTTAGAAAGCCCATTCATCTCCTTTGACTGAGACAAACTAATGAACAATGGGGCCCCATATTAACTCCTCCTTCTTAATCTAAACCAAGGACAGTGAAGGGAGAAGTCCACTTGAAGTGTATAGAACTGAATGACAACTGTGTCTTGCTCTATCTACTCTTCTCCCCAAGCTGAACATCTCTGCCTCTTGGGGAGACTGGTGTCTTGTCTTTCAGTTGTACATCTGTTTAAGTAGAAGAGAACATGAAGATAACTATTTAATAAATCAATAGTTTCTAACTACTAGAAATAATCAGAAATAAAACAAAAGAAAATTGTTATATTCAAGTTAAGCGTCAAGAAAACTGGGACTGCTAGAAATAAGCTTTATAAGAAATTTGTGGAATCTCTGTTTTAAAAAAAATAAATGCACAGGCTTCATTAATGGATAGCAGCATATAATTATTTTTATCGATTTCTGAACTCAGCTAGTAGATCTTTTATAGAGGTATAATTTTACAAGTTAATGTAAGGGTTATAAATATCTAATTCCAATCCCAAAAGGATTTCCTCTGAAATTTAACAAAATAATGTCAAATTCCATCTGGGAAAATAACCATCTGGGATTCAAGGAGAAAAGGAAAGTATAGCTGTGGATTCTCCCTGTAATGAGTTAGGTGTAAAATGAAGTGTTGAATAAAAAATTGGACAGATCCTGGAATTCACAGATAAGCCATGGAGTACAATAGTCTTGAAGCAGACATATAAATTTGACATTTCATAATGAAACATCAGGAGAAAAAAAGAATAAAAGGAGTTCAGTAACATATACAAAAAGGAATGAAAGGAGGGGAGGAGGTATGGGATAGGGACAGATAGGAAGAAATCTGACCTAACATTCTCGTGTACATATATGAATATATCACAGTGAATCTCACCATCAAGTATATAAGACACTAAATGTAAAAAAAATGTATTAAGGGATGAGATTTCTTACTAAAAAGTGTTGCAGAAATCAGCCATTTTAGTTAGAAACAAAGCCTCATTTTTGTTTCACCCATAGTATGCACTGAAATAAATTGTAATGTATCATGAGAAGAATTTAAAAACACTATGAAACTTCTCTAAGGATTTTTTAAAGGTTATAAAAGTAAAACAAAAGCAAGCATCCTGATCTTGGTTTGAAAAAATTTCAGGAAAAAAAAAATCATTGAAAGAAACCACACAGGAGAGAGGGAGCTGATTTTAGAAAACTGTTTACATAATATGTAATATTATATATGTAATGAAGGAGACTAAAAGATAAATGACAAGTCAAGAAACGTATTACAATGTATTTCCTAGATGACATTTTACTAATCAAAAATTTTTAAGGTTCATTATAAAATAAAGGACATGAATAGACATTCATAAAATAAGACGAAAGGCATTTTTTAAATGATCAAGTTAAAGAAATGCAGGCTAAGCAATAATATAATGCCATTTTCATTTCTAGTACTTATACATATTAGAAAGTTTACAGTCCCCAGTGATGTGAAAGGCTTGATAAATCCTCTCATACATAACTGCCAACCTACACTTGGGAACAGTCCTGGAAAGCATTGGTGATACGGAATTGAGAGTTATAACATTTTTTAGGCCACCATCCCTTCACTATCACCCCCAAATTTTTGAAATGGGCATTTAACATCACCAACTCCAAACACATTTCCACCTATTTAGGTGGAAATACAAACACTTGCAGCCAGGCTGTAGACTGTGAAAATTTTGTTTTAATTAATCGTTTGACCATTTCTTAAACTCAATTCCACATTACTTTTAAAGAATTTACAGGACCTTACTTAGTTCATCTTTGAGAATTAGGGAAATCTTCTATCCAACAGTTTTTAATCTTTTATCAACCTGATGAGCCAATAAAATATTAAGGACTTCTTTTTAATCGCTATGGAATCTTTGGATCCTCTCTTCTTCAAGATGCACATAGGTAAAAGAACTCTGTGTCCCCCACAAGCTTTGAACACAATTTGGGGTGGGGATTAGAGTAAAATTCCTAGAGCATCTCAAACTATAGCATGAACTAGAGTTGTTGAGGGGCTGGGGTTGTAGCTCAGTGGTAGAGTACTTGCCCAGCACATATGAGGCCCTGGGTTCTAACCCCAGCACCACATAAAGGTAAATAAATAAAGGTATTGTGTCCATCTACAACTAAAAATATATTCCAAATAAAAAAGAATTCCTCAGAGAATGATCCCCACCCCCAGAGTCTCAGATTCAGGAGATCTGAGGTCAGCCTGAGCATCTATGTTTCAATCAAGCTCCCAGGTGATACTGGTGCCGTTAGAAAACCCTGACCTGGATGAAATTATGTCTAAGGTGAACAGGAAAAGTAGTCATCTGAGATTTGGGGGAGGAGGGCAAAAGCTTGAGTTTAAGAAAAGGCGACTACTGTACTATGATTTCAATCATACATCAGCCAGTGTGGGCAGAAAGATTTGGGAGCAACTTAATACCACAGCCAGACTCCCACAATCACTTACCACTTATTAATGTGAGACCAGATCATGATTTCCCAGCTGGACTTTGTTTTCCTCAGGGGCAAGTCCCCATTTTAAACTTTTCTTACATTCCTCATGGTTATCTGCACAAGTAAGTGATCAGTGTAGTTTTGCTAGTTGAATTGAATTCATAAGACAAACACAGTCTGAGAAGAGGGAGCCTATGGAAAGTTCTGGGCTCATATCCACAGCTATAATTTGGAACTTTAGTGCTCAGCCTGGTTGAGGAATGTCATGAAATCCCTATCTTTCCATTATCCTAGTTGTAGCTGAGGATAAGCTGAATAAACTTTGAGGTTGAAGATTTTAATGCTTGCAAAGCTTAGTCTCTGGTTAGGATCTGCTTCAGGATGCCAATAATAATGGCAGATAATCATGGGACAAAGACAGTATTCTTCAGTCTATCCAGGTTCTTAATGAAATTGTGGAGATACAGGAGGGGTGTGAGGGATGAAAATGAAGGAATTAGTTCTTAATGGAAAACAGTTTTTAAAAACCAATATATCTCATGTATCTGCCTCCAAAGTTTCTTTCTTTCCTTTTTAAAATATTTTTTTTTCCTTTGCTCTTTTTAAAAAGTATTTATGTGGTTATAAATGTATCTAATTTTATCCCAGAGACTTTGGACAACAACCTATATTCCCCCGATGAAGTTGGGACTTTACTATTCTTTCCAATTATAATATCTATCATGGCTAACTTGTTTACAGCACTTACAAATCACCAGGCACTGTACTAAGTATTCGACAAGTACATTTGTTTAATTCATAACAGTAGTATTAGGCAAATGCTTTTAGTGTCCATTTTATAGTTAAGGAATCTGAAGAAAGATTAAGTAGCATGCCCGAGGTCACAGAGCCAGGAAGTGGTCCAGAGATTCACACAGGCTGTAATCATTATAGTGAGTGCAGGGGACAAAGCAATGGAACTGAATAACAATGATGTCCCAGGAAGTTATAGGCTTTGAGTCAAAGCTCTCCTGTGAAATCTTTGTTCCATCTGTAGACCTAAGTTCCATTTTCCACAACTAGATAAATGAGAGTCCTAATAATTACTTCACTGGTGTTTTTAAGGAAAATGATAGTACATGAACTATCCTTAGAGACATGGTGGCTGGAGACAAGAACATCTCCCAGGTCCCAGGGCATTGCATGTGTACAAGAGCTGTCATTCATGCTCACACACCTTGTGACTGATCTTTAAGATTGTACCCAGGGCTGGAGATATAGCTCAGTTGGTAGAGTGCTTGCCTCCAAGCACAAGGCCCTGAGTTCAATCCCCAGCACCACAAAAAAAAAAAAAAAAAAAAAAAAAAAAAGGTTGCACCTGAAGGAGACAAGAGGGAAGCCCTCAACTGGGCTGAATTTTCTGTGTTTTTTTGTATGGCAGAAGAGACAGTGTGATGTTTTGAAGTATTACCTTTCCCAGGCCTCAACCAAAAATTTTATAAGCTTATTGAAATCTGCAAAAGAAAGAAGTATGTGGTGTTGACATCCAGATGCATGGCTCCAGACTGAGTCTCCACCAGTCCACCACCACCTGCAAGTGAGGCAAGCCTTAGTGAGAGCTCCAAGCTCACAGAGGGTGGGACTGCAAGGACTACTGGCCAGCAGCTCACTGTAGGATGCCCAGTGACCTGGACTCTGCTGCTGCCTCTCCCCTATGCACTGCCTGTGGACAACTTGCCTTCACACCTGGAGACTTGTGAACCTCACCTGAGGAGGGCGAAAAGAAAACCAAAGTGAACTAGGGCAAACCTGCTGACACTTCTGTATGATCCAGGAGAGCTGTGAGCAGAGTAACACCTCTCCACTTGTTTCTGGGAGCAGTTTTAGGGAGCAGGTGAAATGAAGGCATGACTTAGAATTCCATGCATGTCAGAGGCAGGCCTCCAGCAGGTCTTGCAGGGTGTTGCTGTTGTAATGGAAGACCTGATGCTTCCTGGGGCACTGTTCTGAGAGTACTGCATTGACTGACTCATTTATTCTTCACAGTGGGCCTTATTATGCCTTTATTACGAGGCAACTGAGACTCAGAAAGATTCATCGATTTGCTTCATTTTCACAGCCAATAATCCTCTCTCCAGTACTCACTCCTCTTTTCGAAATCTTTAATGGCTTCCCCTGCTCTTGGAAGGAAATCCAGTCTCCATCACAGCTGCTGACAAGGCTTTTCACAAACCAGTTCCTGCACAGCTTTCCAGTGTAATTATTATTATTATTTTGCTCCATGCCATTCCACATCAGGTCGTGGTCAACTGTGCTCATGTCTTCAAATGCATTATACTCTGTCATCTCAGAAACATTGCATGCAATCTCTCTGCCTGGGGCCTCCTCTTTTCCACCTCCCAGTTCAGTATAGCCACTACTCAGACTTCAGGATAAACTTAAGCCCTGCTTTTTCCCTGACTAGAATGGGTCATGACCCCTTTTGACTGAAGAGTACACTATTCTTTGCTTATCGCATGATATTTTAATTTATTATCTTGGTGGATAAAATTGTTGGTTCCCCCTAAACCCCATAAGCTAGAAGCTCAAGGCTGTAAAACTGTCCACAGAACATGGAAACTGCCTCCAAGCGGATAATCAAGAAATACTTTTGAATCAAAGACAGGTTGAGTGTTCTTTGATTTGTTGTTGCATTCTTACAACTCTGCCACCCCTGACCCTCAAAGTCCTAATTTAAAGTTCCTTTTGAGAATCACCATTATAAGTCTTAGTTTGACCTAACTAATATATTTTTGTCTCTATCCTTGCCTAGCAAGAACAAAATTCTTTGTATAGCAAGATCCTTAGAGAATTCAAAGGAAGTTAGGATAATACAAGGAGTGAAGGCAAAAACAGAGCAGTTAAAAGAAATGGCCCCCCCTTTTTTTTTTTCTTCTTCTTCTTAATTTTTTAAAACCGTTCTCCTGTTTCCTCTGAAACCACTAACACGTCCATAACCCTGGTTTCTCTGTAACCTCACAGCTCGGGAAGCCACACATCATATGCTCTGGATCTGACAGATCACTCATGCTCAGAGCCAGGGAGAGAACGGAAGAAGCATTGGTTTCAGGGTAAAACTTGCTGGCCCTGTTCCCAGCATGACTGCTCTCTAGATGTGTGAATTTATGCATGATGCTAAATCTCTCAGGGTCTCTATTTCCCACTTTCTGAAATGTGGATGTAATGTTTATTTCATGGAGTTTTCATAAGAATTCAATGAAGTAATATATGTCAAATGTCTAACCAAGGGCCAAACAAGTAGCAGTTACTGAGGCCAATTTCCTTCTTTTCTTTGTTTTTATTATGGAAGATTTTGGCCTAGAAATTTAATATCATCTGTGATGCTGTGAAGTGATGAAGCTGGGCTTCATGAGATCTGTAAATACCTGGAAATCACATGTAATGCCCTCGAGGGAATTTTATTTCTAGAGAAAGTATCTGTGTAAATTTTCTGGAGTTGTGTTAACAAAATGCCACAAACGAGTGCCTTAAAGAACAGAAATTTATTGCTTTTTAGTTTGGGGGACTAGGCATCTGAAATTAAGGGGCTAGTAGAGTTGGTTTCTTTCAAGGGTTGTGACAACGATCGACTCCATGCTGCTGTCCTGGCTTCTGGTAGCACCAGGCATCTTTGGCTGATTGATAGACAACATTCTGCTGTGTTTTCCTTCTGTGTCTGTCTGTCTCCAAGTCTTCCCTTTACATAAAAGCATCAGTTGTATTGGAATAGGGCCAACACTAATGACTTTTTATTAATTTAATAATCCACGAAGACCCTCTGTACAGGAGTGGTGTTAGAACTTCCATGTATCTTTTTGGTGGAAAGAATTCAACTCACAGCAGTATCCACAGATTTCACTGGATTCTTAAAGGAGTCTGTGGTCCTTTCAAAGATTAGGAAGTACTGACTACAGAATCTTTCTTAAATGACTTATTTTATACCAACCTGAGTAGAAAACCAATAGACATGAGATGGGACAGTATGTTGAGATGGGATGGGTATGTCTTGAGTGTGAAGTCATGGAGAAACACCAAAGTGGTTTTAATGGTGTTTGTTCAGGTATGGGCTACATGAGTTGAGCATCCCTTTTCTGAAATGCTTGGGACAAGAAGAATTTTGGATTTTAGATATTTTTTGGATTTTGGAATATTCGCATAAACATAAGGTATCTTCGGGATAGGACTCAAGTCTAAACATCAGATCTATTTATGTTTCATATACAGCTTATACATATAGGGTAAAGATAATATTTTACAATATTTTTAGCTGATTTCTGTTTTGACAGTGATCTGTCACATGAGATTAGGTGTGGAATTTTCCACTTGTCCGTGCTCAAAACTTTTCAGCTTTTGTATTTTTAGATTAGATCAGATTTGTATTTTTAGATTTACAGATTTCTGTAATGGGAAGAGAGTATAGAAAGTCTCTTTCCACACCAGACCTGATCCTAATTGGAACCCACTGCTGCTTTGTGGCTGTGATAAGGATTTCTTAAGTCCTATTCTCAGAAAGCTTACAATCCAGCTTATGATACATTTTTCAAGTAAATCAATTGAATACATAATTATAAATTAAGTTAAAGCTAGGATAGAGAGAAACCTGATTCTATAAAAGTATATAATTAAGGCATTTGATTTGGTCTAGATTAGTCAGAGATGACTTTACTGAGGAAATGATGCTTTATCTGAGACTAGAAAGATGAACTAAAGTGCACTTAGCAGGAAGAGTTCTCCAGGCAGAGGAATGTGAACAAAGGCCTTGTGGTAGGAGGGATCATGGTCACTAGAAGATCTTAAAGAAAGCCAGAGAAATGGATGTGGGAGAATGAGAGAATGGTGTGGGATGAGGCTGCAGGGCATTTGGGCAGCATGAAGAATTTAGGAGAAATGGAAAACTATGTAAAGACTTCTCCATCTTACTCAACATGACAGTGGTCCACACTCTGAAACCCCTACTCCTCTGACTTCTTGAAATTCTTAGCCTTGATTCTTTAGAGATGTCCTCATGGTATATTCCAGCTATGCGTCTTTGATTTCATTTTTCCCTATCTGCTCCTTACATGTTGTTTTCCACTGTCTCCCTGAGCCATGTTCTCAGTAAATTGTTTAGAGCTTCTATTATTAGATTCACAAACCAATGTTTTGTTTAAACTCATCCTGTTGCACGGTGTCAGCTACTACCCTTTTTTAGATAATTCCAAAACTTTTCTCTGGTTTGCAGTTGCTTTTATCCATCTGCTTATAAAAAAAATGATACATGATTTTGGTCTTATTAATATCTACTTGGTCTGCTTAAGCTCTGTTCTGTAATCCTATGGATTACTACTTTGCAGAGGATATTACCAAATCCATATTTTGGTTATTGATACAGATTTGCTACAAGGCAAAGGGAAATGAGTCATTTTTGACAGGCCTTGAACAGTGATTGGCAGAGTACTCTCAACAAGGACCTCCAGGCATCTGTGGAAACAGTTGACAGATTGTTTGCCCTGTGATCTCCCCTGTTATATAAAACACATGCTTTGAGTTTGCTGAGGTTTCCACTCATCTTCCCTGAGGGACCCTGACTCAGGGTTACAATCACACTCTGCTTACGTCTGTGCGGGCATAGAACATCACCCTAGCTGAGAGAGTGTGGGAGGAAGCTAGCAGATTAATGCACTTGAAGGTCACTGTGGCAAGGTCAACGTGAGTTTCAAAATCTGACTTTATTGAAAACCTTGGTGAGTCTGATTCTTTGCTTCCCAGGTAGTTATATGGAACATGAAGTGGAAGGACAGAAAAATAAGGAAGCAGGGGTAGGAAGACAGAGGGGCAAAGACCAGACTGAATACTGCATGATGTACTTTCACAGAGGTATTTAGCCCTCATACACAGCCTGGCAAAGCAGGTATTTTTAATCTGAATTTGTAAAGGCTCAGAACCACAGAGTGGAACTCCTGAAACAAAAATCTAGTAATTTCTCTAACACATTGAGAATCAGTCTTTTTTTTTTTTTTTCTTACGTAATTGATGTTCTCTCAACTGTACCACAAGCCCTCTGCCATAGATTTGGCAAATTAACCAGAATTTTTGAGTCATACTAGGTTCTTGTCACTCTAATGGACTCAGCTATCATTGAGCATTCTGGGCTCTTTCTTAAGACACCTTGTGTTGAACCTGAATATTTAAGTTAGACAAACTCAGTCAGAAACTCAAACCTCCTGGCTGACAGCAAGTACGTGTAAGTTTGAGACTTATCAGTTAACTAAGTCAGTCACCTCTGTCCTGGCCTCTCAGTCCTTTCCTCTTTACCATGCTTCCTGAGTTCTAGTTGAGATTTTCCCTCTCAGTTTGGCTCAACTCATGCTCTTTGCCCTTTGAAATTGTGTTCTACTGGCTTTAACTCAGTATTAATTAAGGATCAGCCTCCTAGGCTGCCATTTGACCTTACTGGAGGTTCTTAAAAGCTTGGTGATTCCACCTGAAAGAGAAGTTCTCACTCTAGTCTGCCTGACTACCCCTGCAGTTGCTCAAGGCTGCAGCTCTTCAGGACAAGAGGGACTCCAGAGAGGGTTCCACAGTGGAAAATCTGGTTAGAAGAACTACCTTTGGGCAATTCCAACGATGACTCCTGGAGGTAGGTTGCCCTTATCCTACAGCACAAGTCATCATTTTCTTTTTTTTTTTTTCAGTGCTGGGGATTTGAACCCAGGGCCTTGTGCTTCTGAGGCAATCACTCTACCAACTGAGCTATATCCCCAGCCCACAAGTCATCATTTGTAGATTATATTGGGCAAACTTTTTAACAAAATCCTGGTATTTGTGGTGTCCTTCTTTCTGTGAAACTCAATTAGTCATCCTATCATTGGGAATTCCAGAAGTTTTGTGCAAACCTCCATTAGCATATATAGCTATTAATCCCCAGCTTTATAGGTAATTCCAACATATATATCTCTACTTCTGAAAATTTCCACCTCAATGCCCAGAATTTCACCCCTATCACCTGTGTACTGTGAATTCTTAGAGGGGTTTACATTCTCAAAGTCACCTCAGCCATGACTCCAGACACTGCAAACCGTTCTCTGCTCTGTACTTGCTGTTAGTCCTTTATATCCACATCTTGAACTGATTAGAATGTGGATCCAACCCCTTTACATTATTTCTGAATAATAAAAGCAAGTCAGCAAATTATCCGAAGTCTTTATTGCATTGAAGGTAGAGAAGAGGAGTTTATAGACAACAAAGGATGCACCCTAAGATTAAAAGCAAAACGTCTGCAGAGTCTCTTGGACTCAATATTCCCTCCTTTTCCTTCTTCTCCAGTTTCCTGTGCTTTTCTAAGAGCAGTGGAGCTCTTTCTTTTACTGCCTTTCTTTTTCTAAACAATGCTCTCAGTGACTCGGCTGCTATCCCAAATGATTCGTCTAGGCATTTTGCTAAATTAAGGCAGTTATTCCCATAGGGTGAGCAACTAAAATAATAATTTTTTAACAGAACATAAACACACAAAATAATTACTTGTTACTAGGGAAGTTGTACACCCTAATGGATGTAAACATGAATCTCCTTTTTAACCTGACTCTGTAAGCATTTTCGTTCTTTTTAAAGAGATGCATTTGTCTGAGAATTCACTGTGACCTTAGCAGAAGACTATGCAAATCACTCAATATCTGCCCCAGCCAACAGGAGAAGGAGCAGCACTGAGTAAATGAGTAGACCCAGAACGTGGCCCTGGCTCAGAATCTGGGTACTCTTTGCATGAGAGTGTCACATCCTCTAGGGCTTCAGCAATGAACAGGAAAACTGCCCACCTGTCAAAGCTTCAAATGTCCCTTTGTACCATAAAAATTGGGCAAGGGGGGCATATAAGTTTCTTTGCTTTACAAGCAAATGCAAGTGAATCAGTCTTTAAGATGATTTTTGTAGAACCCTGTACACCAACATTGGAACCACTCTCTTCTCTGGAAACTCAATGGAACCCACTCCAGTGGAAGCCATGAAGCTGGAGTCTGAAAATAGGAAGAGCAGTAGACATTTTATTTTGAACTTTGTAAGTAATAAAATATGCAAGCTTTGAAAGCCTACATGTTACTCCAGATATCTATCTGATTTATTACTTCCAGTGCTTAATTTTCTCCCTTGAGTATTTTGAAGAAACTGACCTTGATGAATGAAGGGCTGCCTTATCTTTCTGAATCATGATTATTTACCCCCTAGTTGACCCCACTCTGTACTCTGAACTCCTTTAGATGTCAATAAATATAAATTAAATGAGTGAATAAATAAATAAATGAGTGTGAGAAAGGGAACAGAAGAGGACAGAGAGTAAAGGGAACAGTTAGAAGAAAGAGAGAGAGATAGAGAGAGGGACAGCGAGAGGGAATTGAGGCGGGTGTTTTATTTAAACCAACATTCTCTAGAATAACCAGTATCACCTAATAAAAATGTGTCATTTAAAGGGAAAATTCAACCCATCAGTATGAAAAGTAGTTCTAACCACATACCATAAACTAGCTCAGTAATTTTATTAAGATCATTTGATCTTAATTTGATAATAGAAGTAGATTTCCTGGTTAGATCTTGAGAGGAAAATATGGAACAAATATCAGTGTGCATTAACTACTCAAGATGTGCTCATATGCCCTATGTGTTTTTTTATTTTGGGGGAAATGAGTGTGGATCATGCCATTTTCCATTTCCATGACAAAACCCCTTCAAATTCTTCTAATACACTTATATAATTTTAAATATCCATCAATAAGATACCAATTTATCAGAAACAAAACTAGAAAATATTTAAGAAGAAAAAACCAACTGGTGGTTTTATCCTCCTCATTTTCTTTTCCTTCATTCCTTCCGTTCTTTAAAACCCTACCAATCAGCATAAGTACAAAAGAACCACTGCCTAACCACAGGGTTTAATTCAAGGAAGACAGAAATTTCAGTTCCCAAATTAACCCCCAAATTGGGAAGCCACTGATTCAATAAGAAAAATAACATTTCCAAGGGGAAAAGTTACCTACCAATGCAAACTCCGTTTTCAAATTCAGCTGTTCCCTAGCCTTAATAGTGGCTGGGAGGACTGATTTCCCAGGGGCTTCCAGAAATGGAGCTAGGCACATTCTCCTTCTTTCCTTCTCCATATGCATTTGCCTTGGTTCCCACTGAAATCAGGCCTACAGCTGCTTGTGAACTATTTAATCTTAACCTTGCTTGAGTTGATATACAAACTGAAAAGACATGACTATAAGATCCCCATTTAGTTCGCGCCCATCACCAAATTGTCATTCTCTTTTGGTTCTGTCTTAGGCACATTTTAAGAAGCAACATTTACAATGTCTAAGGACAACTAAGGTGTATAAGTGGTCAAATCTCCACGGAGGCATAGGACTAAGCTTTCTTTTCCCAACAGTGTTGATAACACAATTTTGATCAAGTTCCATTTCTGGAGCTTTTATTTTTGACTTTGATATTTTGACAAGAGTTTTGCATGCATCCTCTGTCCACTGATCTCACTGTATAAGGATGATTATCTTCATTATACAGAAGAGGCAAATGAAGCTTTACAGGCTAAGCAATGTACTTAAGTTGAAGGACTAAACAGCTGAATGGAGTCAGGCTGTCTGTTCAATATGCTTGAATTATTAACTTCTATGCAATATTATATATTTGCATATGTATTTTTAAACAGGTATGAACATATAAACTTATGATTCATAAAATCTAAAGTTTTTGCTCCTTGGCTGAGAGTCCTGAATACTGGCTGCCAAGGAATGCCCTCCAAATACTTGTCAATCTTATTGGTAGCCATTGTCCCACCTTTTACCACCCTCACTGGTATTCCCAGAATACACTTGTGACTTTGTTTCAACTGCACATCTGTCTTAAATATTTTTCTTCTTTTTCACCAGCCAAAATCCTGCTGGCTTCTAAAAATCTGAGTCAGTTGTCACCCTTAATCACTAGGGAGAAATAGCAGAAAATTGAATTGAATTGTGAACCTAGCGTGTGTTTTGGTGAACTTGAACCTGATGTGAGTGATATTACACTATTTTGGGGAGTTGTCATGTTTGCCAAGTGAGGGCAGACCATTCTGACTTTTAACATCCAATGTGATTCTCTAAGAACAGAAGAGGAAAAAAAAAAAAAGAAGAAGAAGAACAGAAGAGGATTTGTCCTTAAACCTGGGAAAGACAGAGCTGCAAAAGCTGCCAATCCAGTCCAAAAAATTGCAATTCCTTTTTATCCAAGAGAAAATTTAAGCATGAGGGAAGCCAGCATGTTCATATGTAAGTGGGAAAATGAGTAAAAATATTCCAGTAAGTCTAATTCCTCATAAATAGCTTATACTCTACTCCTCTTTTTGCAATTTGGGTTTAAGAATTACCTTATTGGTGGAGTATTGGGTTTCTATGTCTTTTGTAAGAAAATGTAACAAGCATATATGTGCATGTGTTGTTGGTGGTGGTAAACACATTAGGTGGCTTCCATGTAGTTAATAAAAAATTCCTCCAAATCCCAGTGTACTGTCACTTAAATTTACACCTTAGCAGCTGTTCCTTGCAAGGATGGCTCTGCCCAGTAGGTCTCCTTATTATGGGCACTAGACTAGGGCAGCCCTTATTTGAGATGCACACTACCCATATGGCAGAGGGAAAAGAGTAAGAAGGTTGGGGAAATAGCTCTTAATACTTCTGCCTGGAGGTGTGCTGTACACACACACTCACTCTACTGAGCCCAAAGGCAGTGGAGCATGGATACTCACCCCCACACTGGAGGCACTGCCTGTCAAGTTGCAGAGGTTGGGGACATACAATCCTCCAAGAAGAGGGGTGAGAGAGGAGTTGTTAATGGTCATATAGTCTGCCATGGCTACTTATTTACGTTATTTATAATGTGTGTGATGTCTACCGCTGATACTTAAGGACTGAATTGTGACTCCTCCCCAAGTTCATGCTTAATGTTCTAATCCTCAGTACCTATGTAAGGGACTGAGTTTCAAGATGGGATCTTTAAAGTGGTAGCTAACAATGAGTTCAATGTTGTGGGCCCTAGTCCAATATAATTGATGTCCTTTTAAGAAGGGAGGTCAGAACACAGGCACAAAAGAAAGACCACATGCAGACACAGGGAGAAGACCATCCCTGCTGATCCCTTGATCAAGATGGTCTAACCTCCAGAATTGTGAATTTTATTACAAATTTTGAATAAATAATGTTAACATAAATACGGACTGTGGTACTTTCTTGTGGCAGCCCTAGCAAATGATAGATTGATGAATAAATTAGCAGATTTGATGACATCAATATTATCTTTCTTGCCTTTATTCAGCTAACACCTGTAAAGTAATAATCACTCACAAATATTAAACATTTACTCTGATAAGTATGATATCAAGCAGTCTAAATATTGTTATCTGTCTTATTCTCTTAAGAAATCCCATGATATAGGTCCTATTATTATTTCTCACATTTTGTATATGAAAATATGTTCTATGTATGACTTGGAAGGCTTAAAAATCTTGACTAAATTAATCCCCAAGAGGGGATCGGCAATATGATCCTAGATCTTCTGACTCCAAAGATAGCTCTCTGCCATCACCATCAAGGGATGATAGGATATTTGCTGGCATTTACTAAACTCAAGAAAGTTAAGAGAGTATAAAAAATATGAGTGGTCTGTATAAAAAATATGAGTGATCTGCAATGCCTGTCTTAAGGAGTTGGTGATTCAGTTGACAAAACAAGAGAAGAAATAACTACAATTGTAGGGAGGTTAAGATAAATGTCATATAAAAGGCCCTGTCCAGAATTACTATTTATTACTTGGATGAGGACATTGAGAGCACAATAATAAATGCTGCTGAGGATGCAGCTGGAAGGGGCAACGTATCCCTTGGATAACAGACTTGAAATTCTAAAAAGATGATAAAATCGTCTTGTCAGGTCTGAATGATTGGCTAGATTTAAAGAAAGGATATGCAATGAATAAATAAAATGAACTTCTCTGAAGTTGAAAAAAAAAAAAAAACAGCTGGATCACAACAACAACAAAAGAATGCAGACTGTTGTGTGAACAAAGGCATTTCAGTTTTATTAGTCAGCTGTGTTCCTCATTGTGGATGCAATCATGTGGCAAACATTTACAGGGTGCCTCCTCTGCAACGGTGCTGGGCTTAGAGCCCCAGAAAGAAAAAGAAGCAAGTGGAAGGAAGTCCCTGCTTTCAAGGCGCTCTCAAAGACATAATCAAGTCATGATCAAAGGACGGAGGAAATGCTTCTCTATGAGTCTGAATGAAGGATCTTGATAAATGGAAGAGAAAGCAAATAGCCTTTTACAGGATCATAGGAGAAGGCTGCCATGGGAAGGAGCTTGATGGGCAGAGAAGCAAGATCGTGACAGCCTAGAGGACGGACTAGTAAGTGAAAACTCAGTCATGTGAAAGAAACCTCACTTGATTTGAAATGGCTGACATGGAGAATTAACCATGAACCAAGTGTGTGATGAGGCTGGAAAAATTGGCCTGGGGTTGGCGTTTGAAGGACAGTCAGTTGACACTACCGAGTAGTTGACACTACCGGAAGTTTGGACTTTCTCTTGTGTGCAATGGCAGGGTAATGAGAACATCTAGAGTAGCAACGTGGCAACTCTAGATTCTTTGGAAGATTATTGTCACAAGCAATGTGGAAGAGATTGGAGGGTGAAGAGAACCGAGCCGAGAACATTAGCTGAGTAGTTGCTGTGACTTTCCAAGTAAGAAAAGTGGAAGACTGACCTAAGTGCATTCTGTCTACTAATACACTAGAATAATGGGAATGGGTCTTTCCACTGTCCTGGCACAGAGTGTCACACTTTTTCTTGTTTTTACTTTTTTCCAAAACTGCCCTGGCCAAGTGCTAGTTTCTTCTATACTATCCAACTCCTTCACTGCACAGGGTTACAGTCTCTCTTTGAGGAGCCTTAAAAAATTGAAGACCATTAAAAAGGAAAGTAGGAGAGTTTAGATGTTCTGAGAGAAACCCTATGGCATGCATCAGTGACTCTCCTACTGGCTGCTCAGGGGTGAGGTGCAAGCAGAGATCAGAAAACAACCCTTAGTGGAGGACAGTGACAGAGCCAGCAGTACTCTTTGGCAGGGTGGTATCAGCACTCAGGTAATAGTGATGAACATCTCTCACTATTACTTCGCTCCATGTCCTCTTGACTGCCCTTGGATTGGCCTGATGGGCTTCTTTGGGACACAAAATGGGTCCTTTCTAAGTATAATCTCTACCCTTATGTTTGTGATCCTTTCTGGTCATCCAGGAGGTCACTCTTGACTTCTGTCCTTGTCAGAGTCACTGGATTTCTTGGAAAACTATAGTCTTCATTTTTTTAAAATTTGTAGGCTGATTTTATACCTTTGTCTTTAAATTTTCAAGAATTGTTCTCTCAAAATTCTTGGTTCTTACAAATCAACAGCTTTCAAAACCATCATCTTTTATGTAGACTTCAAAAAGTTGACCTTTTTATGTTATGTACCAGCTAAATAAATTTTAATCTTCTATTCTCCCATTCCACCTAAATGAAAGGATATCTCTAATAGTTTACAACCCTGTGTAGGGATAAATATGATCAGACAGATAAGAAAAAGAAAAGCATAGGAATTAACTTTCAAAACTAATTTTATTAAAATAGTTGTTTTGAAATATAAATGAAATATAAGATCTCCTATGAGAACAAAAATTACTAAAATTGATTTGAGAGGAAACAGAATAATGAATAGGCTAACTAAAACTCACAGGAAGGATCTGAGAAGGGCGTGAAAATACTAAACTGTCTCACAATAAAGGTGTCCATTTTTCATGTGTGAAGACTTCAAAAATCATAGACAATATCTATGATTTTTAAAAATGGTTTGAAGAATTGGTTCTCAAAATATCTATGCACAAGGATCACTTGAGGATGTTTTCCCAGATAGTGACTCCTTTCTCCTTTCCTATCTTCCCCTTGAGATTTGGATGTAGTAGCTATGAATGGGATCCAGGAATCTGAATTTTAAATGAGCAGATACTTGAAAAACCAAGCTATCCTTTGAGGGACCTGTTCTACAGCAATGGTCTTTTGAAATAAGGAGTTTGCATGAAAAATTCAATAGGCTGTGGAGGAAAAGAGAGCTTTTATTTATACAGGGTTTTTACAACAAAAGAAGGAACTTTCACTTTAATGGTATTTGTTCTGCTCATTGACTTCACCCCTCTCTGAGCCTGTGCAGGTGATCACGTCACATGCATAATCCTGCAGTTACCTGGGAGATAAGTACAGGTGTCACCTGGTGTGTTTGTCCCATACACTAATTACAAAGTCCTGGGTGACATCATTTCATTATTAATACATGAATCCCCACAAAATGGACAAGGGCATGCTTATACTCCTGAATAGAAGCCACAGTTTGAAGAAAGTACTACTCAAATGACAGATGACATTTTTCCTATCTCTAGTTCAAGAAAAGCCTTCATTAATCACATGATGAATCAAAATAAGGATGATCTAATCAGATATGAAAAAATTTGGTCTGCATAATTTTAAATAATCATGTAACTGAAAAATAGAAATCTATATACAATATCAGGAGCAACAACAATTAAGAGTATTTTGTGCCTTTATGTATTAATTAATAAAAGAATGAGATCAGGATATAGGGCATGTAAAATTCAAGCATCTAGAATATTATTAAAATAATTTTAGTGATAAGTATAATTTATAAATAAATGAAGCTACAGACATGAAAGCTATACTACAATAGATTTTTTGGGTGTGTGTGTGGCGGTGTGTGTGTTGTGTTTTTTTGTTGTTTTTGTTTTGTTTTGTTTTGCTTATCGATGTGCATCATCAAAATTATTGGACCTTTTCTCTCAAGTAGAGCTATTCAAAGTATGGTCCATGGACTGGGTGTGGTTATGAACTACTTGTTGCAGATTCAAGATAAACATGACCATTGGGAGTCGGCAGTTAGAAACTGACATCAATTTCACAGAGTGACTTTATGTCTACTGAATTCAATAACAAAGAAATTTAATTTCTAATTTGATTATTTATGGTTTCTTATTTCATTTTTTCTAGTAATTAATTTTAGCAGAAGTAACAATAAATCATTGTTCATTGATTAAAAAAAGATCTCTTACCATAAATAATTTGAAAAACACTGTTTTCAAAACATAGAAAAACATATAAACTCACTTAATTTTACAAAATTAGCAGTGTCCTGATATGAAAACTTCACTATCCCACAAAAGAAATCTACAAATGAATCCCATTTGTGTTTCAAGTAAAATATTTTAACATCACTAATATATTTTAGCATACTAATATTTTCTAAATGGCTACTTAAACAATTTAGTTCAGTAGTACCATTTACTTTTATGTATATTTACATTAGATTCCTCAAAGAAATTATTTTCTTCTAAAAAATATTCAGTTATATAAAAGGAAAACCAAAAGCCATGCTGTTCAGTATAAAGAACAAGATAAGAAATTGCAAATAAAGTACTGCATCTTCATTTATTCTTTCAAAAATATTTGTTACATACCTATTATGTTATGAAGTTACATGTATATATACATACATATATGTGTACATATACATAATACATAATAAGACATCAATGCACAATGAAAAGAACAGAGCAAGAAGATACATGGCATAGTGACTCTTCCTCCTTATCTTTCTAGATCAATACTCTGCACTTTTTTGCATGTCTTCTCCAGTCTCTGCTTACTATTGGTCAAAATGGCTCACTCCCCTGCTCTTCTGGGGTATATCATTGGGCCTTAAAAGCATGACCAGGGAGACAAATTCCATTTCCTCTTGTGTAGCACTTCATCTAGGTTCAGAAATAAGTGGAGAATTGGAAAGGATATGACTTTTGTAGATTCCTGCTAGTTCTGGGAGCTCAATAAAGATAGCAATGGTGTGGTGTAGTCCAGGTTTAGGAGGTGGATGTTATCTTTGGAACATATGAGATAGTAAAGGGAATCTGAGGAGGTATGCAAAAGATATGATGAGTTTACATTCAATACAGAAGTTTCTCTGAGGAGGTGCCATGTGAGTCAAAATCTGATTGAATTAAGAGAATAAGTCATTCACGTGTCCAGCGAAGAGTTTTCTAGGCAGAAGAACCCACAAGAGCAAAGAAAACTGTGAGAAACAGCAGGAAAACTAATGTGGTGATGATAACTGAGGGAGGTGAGGTTGAAGAGGGGACTAGAAGCAGGCTGCCTTAGAACCTCTTAAGCCATTTTTAGAGATTCTAAAAAATTCGGAATTGAGATTGGAAGTCATTTAAACCTTCCAAATTTGTCACTTAGAACCAGCCAGCTATGACTTGTATTATAAAAGGATAATTGATAGTCGGGTAGAGCACAGACTCAAGGTCAGAAGAGGAAAACAAGAGATCCTGACTAGAGTAGAAGAGTTGGAGCAGAAACTTTGCATCAGGGTCGCAAGTGGTTGAAGGTATTGATTGGTTAGATTTGGAAGATATTTTGAAGGTAGAACTCACAGGATTTGGTGTATTGGATGTGAGAGGTGAGAGACAATGTGAACGTAAGGTTGGTGCTCGGGTTTCTGTATGACTTGTTCACTTCAAAACTCATGTTGAAATTTGATTGCTATTGTGGCAATGTTGGGAAGTGGAGTTCCTAAGGAGGGATTTGATTGTCAAGTAGAAGCAATGCCTTTCCTGCAAGAGTGGGTTAGTTACTAGTCCAAGAGCAGGTCATTATTCGGCAGTCTTGCCCCTCCTGTTTTCTCTCTTCTGTGGGCTCTTTCTTGCTGTCTACCCTCTTCCATGTTATGATGCAGTATGAAGTCATCTCCAGATGCTAGCACTATGCACTTGGATTTCTTAGCCTCTGAAATAAATGAGAAAAATAAAAGTCTTTCTTTCATAAATTTACCCAGTCTGGGGTATTCAGTTAATGCATCAGAAAATAGACTAAGAGAGATGACTGTGATGATTTATTTCAGCCTCAATAACTGGAAAAGTGCAGTTGGTCTTTACTGAAGATTGTGGGAGGGATTTTACTAGGAAATGAGAGCTCCTTTTTGGACATGTTAAGTTTGAGTACTTTTTTATATTTCCAATGCACGTGAACAATAGGCATTTGAATGGTTAAACTTGGAATTAACGGGAGAGTTGATGATAAGATGTGGGACTTATTACTGTGTATGATAATGAACATTGATTGGATTAGAGGAAACTGTTTATAAAAGCATGGTACAGGCACAATGGCATTCCGAGGATGAGAACAGGACCCACTCGTAGGCCTATGACATATGCAGCACCTGAAGCCTCAAACTCAGAAGCATCCCTTACTTGCTTGAATGCTTTGCTCTTACCATCTTGAAATTCTTAATACTTTTTTGAGCAAGGGCGTTTCATTTACATTTTTCACTGTGCTCTACCAAGTATATGGCAGATACTGGTTGGGAACACAAGGCTCCAGCAAAAGCAAGATCTAGTGAAGTAGACTGGAAGTTAAGCTAGTGCATGGTGGTGTCATAAAAATCAAGTAAATAAATAGGCCAAGAAGATCAGAGTGTTCCACAGTCTCAAAAGCTGCTGTGAAATCAAGTTATCTCAGGACTGAGCAGTGATCCCTGGAGTTATCAATATGGGTGTGCTTATTACCCAGATCAGTCTGGTTTGAAGACGGAAGAGGAAAAAATAATAAGGAACATTGAGTATGGGCAATAATTGCAAGCAATTTTCTTGTGAATGAGAAGCTTAAAATTGGGCAGGAGCTGGGAGAATTATAGGGGCAAGAGAGGGTTTTTTCCTAAGATGCAGGTATGGATTATAAATGGGGTAATAAATCCTCCATGGGGGGTCTTTAAGGCTCAGTCCAAAAAGGCTATGGAAGTTAGACTTGGAGTGATATGAAATTAAAGGATTCATTATACCCACAGGTCCTGGAGAGGGCAGGACATCATCGTGCAAGGGGCTACAGGGGTGAGCACCAAGGAACTTCACCAAGCTGGTCAGGATTTGAGTGATAAGAAGGACCTGAGGGCAGGTGCCTCTGCTGAGAAATCAGACTACAGTACACAAGCAAAAGGAGTGGAGAGATACCACTAGTGAGTTTGAAGTTCACAAGGTCACAATCAGGGGAGGTCAATAAGGGGGACTTTGGACAGGGGCCACCCTCATCACAAAGGTTCACCTGCCTTGGCAGGGTGCTCACAGTCAGCTTATAGGAATATTGAGGTTTGGGGAAATTATGAAGTTTTAAAAATTTGCAATAGAAGATATTATGGCTTGTCATTTCCCTTGACAATGACCCACCAGAGAAGGAAAAGAAAAATTAAAAGGTATGAAAAGAAACAACTACAGGAACAGAGATTTTGAAGAGGAGAGGGACATGAGATCCAATGCACAATGGAGGGTCCATCCTTGAGCCGGAGGGGGGCAAGCCATATGAGGACAGGTGTCTGTGCCTGGGGTATTTACAGAAAGATCCCTTCTGATTTCTTCTATTATAAAAAGCAAAGTATGAATGCACTGATAAAACGTGTGGGGGAAAAAATAAAGACGAAGTGTACAGCTAAGACTGAAAAGAAAAGACATGGTGTTGACATTTGAAGGAAGAAAAGAGAGTGTAAAATGGTACCTAGGACTGACTGAAGTGCCCATAGTTTACCACAGTGCTCGGCCGCACAACCATACCCATAGACTAAAAAGTGCACTAAAAGATTAGCATCTGGTGTCTCTGGGGATTGTTTCTTTTTGCTGTTTTCTGACTTTCCAAAGTTTCCCCAATAGGTATATATCACTTCCATCATTCACCTTTTAAAAATAAGGAGGGGGAGAAAAGAAAGACATTCCATGTCTGGAAGAGTGACTTGTGATTTGGGAGAGGTGAGACTTCCAGAGCACAGGAAATAAAAGCAGGAATCAATAATTGGGATAGATTCAAACTGAAAAACTTTTTCTCAGCAAAGGAAACAATCAACAATGTGAAGGGAGAGCCTACAGAGCGGGAGAAAATCTTTGCCACATGCACTTCAGATGGAGCACTCATCTCCAAGATTTATAAAGAACTCAAAAAACTTCACACCAAGAATACAAATAACCCAATCAGTAAATGGACTAAGAAAATGAGCAGACATTTACAGAAGAAGCAATCAATAGATATATGAAAAAAATGTTCAACATCTCTAGTAATAAGAGAAATACAAATCAAAACTACCCTAAGATTCCATCTCACCCCAATTAGAATGGCGATTATCAAGAACACAAGCAACAATAGGTGCTGGCGAGGATGTGGGGAAAAAGGTACACTCATACATTGCTGGTGGGTTGCAAATTAGTGCAGCCACTCTGGAAAGCAGTGTGGAGATTCCTTAGAAAACTTGGAATGGAACCACCATTTGACCCAGTTATCCCACTCCTTGGCCTATACCCAAAGGACTTAAAATCAGCATACTACAGTGATGCAGCCCCATCAATGTTCATAGCTGCTCAATTCACAACAACTAGATTGTGGAACCAACTCAGATGCCCTTCAATAGATAAATGGATAAGGAAACTGTGGTTGTGTATACATACAGTGGAATATTACTCACCCATAAAGAAGAATAAAATTATGGCATTTGCAGGTAAATGGATGCAGTTGGAGAATATCATGCTATGTGAGATAAGCCAATACCCAAAAACCAAAGACTGAATGATGTCTCTGATTAGGGAAGATGGTACATAACAGGGAGTGAGAGGGAGGCAAGAATGGAGGAAGGATGGATTGTATAGAGGAAAAAGAGGGATGGGGATGGGGTGGGAGGAAGAAAAAAAACCAGGACAAACATTATACCCTATGTACAACCAGAGAAACAACAGTTGTACCCCATTTGTGTACAATGAATCAAAATAAATAAATTAATTGTAAAAATGCTATCATTTTACCTCAAAAAAAAAAAAAAAAAAAAAGAAAAGAAAAGAGGAAGGAAATGCCATTTTTTTCGCCTGTAAAAGCAATGCCTAGCATCATAGGCAGATTCATTTTTCATGCCATCAGATTTATTCCATTTCTACTTTTGAGTCACTGCTTGTATTTCCTAATTGGGTTTGAGAGTTTGAGAGACTGAATAGTGGAAGGCACTTTGGGTTGTGAAACCAGCTGGGTTGCAATTCTTGGCTTTGCACTGGTGAGGTACTCTCTCCTCCTGATCTGTCTTCATGGGGGTTTTAGTGAGACACCTGCTAAGGTTCCATCAGAAACTTTCCAGACATTTCTTGAACCAGAACCTCATTAATATTTTAATGTTTGCTTACTTGCTAAATTGGTTAAAAATAAGTGTCAGAAGTTGAGGTCTTTGCTATCTGCTTTCAGAGTGTCTCAGTCACTTCCTTGTTATGTCCAATTAACAAATTTGCCTGATACTTGTTTAAATTTCAAATTAAGATCACTGTTTCACAAGGGAGTTTCAAAACACAGAGACAAACCCACATAAATACAGTTATCTCATCCTAGACAAAGGTGCCAAAAACATTCACTGGAGAAAAGATAGCCTGTTCAATAAATGGTGCTGGGAAAATTGGAAATCAACATGTAACAAAATGAAATTAAACCCCTATCTCTCATCCTGCTTATACTCAACTCAAAGTGGATCAAAGACTTACACACTAGACTGGAGAGCCTGTGCCTAATAGAAGAAAAAGTAGGCCAAAATCTTCACCATGTCTGCTTAGGATCTGACTTTCTTAACAAGACACCTAAAGTGCAAGAAGTAAAATCAAGAAGCAATAAATGGAATGGATTCAAACTAAAATGCTTCTCAGCAAAGGAAACAACCAAGAATATGACGAGAGAGCCTATAGATTGGGGAAAAATCTTTATCACATGCACCTCAGACATTAATCTCCAGGATTTATAAAGAACTCAAAAAACTTAACACCAAAAAATAACCTTATCAATAAATGGGCTAAGGAACTGAACAGACACTTCACAGTGCAAGACATACAAATGAACAACAAATATATGAAAAAGTGTTCAAGATCTCTAGCGATTACAGAAATGCAAATCAAAACTACTCTAAGATTTCATCCCACCCCAGTCAGAATGGCAATAATCAAGAATACAAACAACAATAAATGTTGGTAAGGATTTGGGGGAAAAAGTACACTCATACATTGCTGATGGGAATGCAAATTGGTACAACCATTATGGAAAGTGGTATGGAGATTCCCAAGAAAACTTGGAATGGGACCACCATTTGACCCAGTTATCCCACTCCCGGGTTTATATGCAAAGGACTTAAAACCAGTATATTACAGTGATGCAGCCACATCAATGTTTATAGCAGCTCAATTCACAACAGCTAAACTATGGAACTAATGTAGGTGCCCTTCAACAGATGAATGGATTAAAAAATGTGATCTATATATGATGGAGTATTGCTCAGCCTTAAAGAGGAATGAAATTATGGCATTTGCCGGTAAATGGATGGAGCTGGAGACTATCAGGCTAATCAAATAAGCCAATCCCTCAAAACCAAAGGTTGAATGTTTTCTCTGATATGCGGATGCTAATTCAAAATGGGGCAGCCCGGGAGGGCGGGGCGGAGGCGAGGGAAGAATAAAGTTACTTTAGATGAGGTAGAGGGGACTGAAGGGAGGGGAGTGTGTATGGGGTTAAGAAGGATAGTAGAATGTATCAGACATTATTACCCTATGTACATATATAACTATATGACGGGTGGGGTTCTACATCATGTATAACCAGAAGAATGAGAAATTATACTCCATTATAGATGATGTATCAAGGTGCATTCTAATGTCATGTATAACTAATTAAAATAAAAAGAAAAAAATTAAACAAGGGAATTTCAGAGATAATACAGTGTCATGAAGGAATCACTGGTAATTCTAAAACATGTTCACCCTATTAGACCCTGTAATATTAGCTCATAAGCACTTCTATTTTGATCCATGATCATTAGGGTGATAAGTAGGGAATTTCAGAGCAACCTTTAAAACTGAGTTGCTCTGAGCTATTTACCCTCAGCTTTCCGCTGAAATCTTTATTGAGATCATAAATCTCAGCTCTCAGGATAAGATGTGGGAATTAGATCCTGTGATTATTAAAACACCACATGGAACTCAGCTGTGTGGACACAGAGGCATAACTCTGTGTGGGGTGAGAGGTCGGGTGTGTGTTTGAAACCCTGAGGGTGGTGAGTAGAAGCTTTCAGAGCCAAAGACAGCTACAGAAGCCAAATCCAGAGATTTACCCTATGAGAAAGGGGGGACGGATTTTTCTCTTGTGTTGGAAGTAATATTTAACTAACAATAAGAATTTGAATTCAGTTATGGTTCCTTCATGAAATGCACAAACCCATAGATAAGTTTCTTTCCTCTTTAAACTTTCATGATGAATCTGTTACATCGTCCATCTCTTCAGTAGATTGATATATCATTTGTATTCATACATAAATAAAAATACTTTAAAAAAACCAGCATGGTTATTTCAATGTTAGTTTAAATGTTATTACTAATGAGAACAAAACACAAAGGGTGAAGAGTCCAGTGTGAGCACTCAGTCTGACCTGAAACCGTAACCTTGGAACTTGCGTGATGTTAGTGGAACTATCTTCAAGTCGGTCGAAGGGAATTATTTTCATCCAGGCATTTCCTTCCCTGCAGAAATGTCAATGACTTCTTAGTAGACGGGCCAAGGAAGGGAGGAAGGAACCTCAGTTACTGTGGGTGAGAAGCTCAGCATACGCTTAGAAGCAGAATTTTTTTTTTTTTTTTTTTTTGCATCTCATAAGGAAGGACACAAAGAACATCGTGATCAGTCATCAGCTAGAAAATTAGTAAACCTGGGCTGCTATAGAAGATGATGAGTTTCCCTGAAGGAAACTGAATCTCACTGACTAAAATTCTTGATTGTGCAGAAGGTTTAAATTGGTTGTTTTGAGAAAATCGTTAAGTCTCATTTATCATCTCTGAGCAATGACAACATGTAACAAGTTTGTAGGATTTAAATAAAAATATATGTGTATATTTATACATCTATATTTATATCTCCTGAATACAGTATGAATTAAGATATTGCATTTGTGACCAGTTTCCTGAGAGATGGCATCAAGGGCAAAAGGGTCACTTTAAAATTATGGGTGGAAATGGTAAATGCTCAGTGGTAAAGCAGTTGCCTAACAAGCACAAGTGCCTTCAGCACTACAGAAGGGAAAAAAAATTATAGGACAATCCTAACTTCCTGTATAATCTGTGAATCCAAGCACACAAAGCATCCGTCAACTGCCCTCTCTCCAATCTTCAGGGACATAAAGGGAATTCTACTGAAGGACTTTCTATCTATGGCTCCATGACAGTATTCCTAAATGCTTCGGTGTGCCAGCACAGAAGCTGCATTTTTCAAACGCTGATAGCATAAGACTGTAGTTACTTCTTCTTTTTCAAAACCCATTTGGAAAACTGACCATCAGGATTTTGGGGTGCCAGGGATGGTGGTGATCCTTATCGGAAGAGGAACCTACGTAAGTTGCAGAAAACCTTGCCAATCTGGGTGGAAGATGACTGCAGGCCTGGTGTGACTGGTTGGGGTGTTGGACTCTGGCTCAGTTCTGGCCATCCAGATGTCTGGCAGTTGAGAAGGACCACAGGGTAAGCAGATAGAGAGATGCAGAAGGGAAGAGTCAAGGTAACCTCTCTCAGATTCATTGCAGTGCCCTAAAGCATTAATGACCTTTTTGCCTAATAATGATACAGGGAAATTTTTAGTTCATTGCCATTTAGATAATTACAGCTCTTTGGAAAGATTTCAGTCATAGGAACCGGCAACTCTTCCAAACACTTCAATGATGTTTATTATCTTAGTAACACCTGTCTTTTGCCCTGTGCACACATTCCAAAAAAAAAAAAAAAAAAAGTTAACTAAAAGAGGATGATTAATTTTATATCCTGTTGTTTTCTTATGACCACAGCTGGGGCCACTTCAGTGTCCAGCAAAAAATGTCTTTGGCGAATGATTTAGGGAGGGGTGGAAAGTGGAATGGAAGAGGTCTCTGGAAAGTCTTTAACACTGGGGCGTATTCTCTCCCTAGCTGACTCCAAGGAATTCCCGCTCATGGAATCTGGCCTATCATAAAGAACTTTCCCTTTCTGTACTTGATTCAACTTAATAAATCATGTCAACCAACTATGGTGGATGACTAGAGTTCTTCGCACTACAGAACAATAGCGCTCATAGTCGGAGCTCCAAAAGGGCAGGAATCTATTACCTCAAATCTCCTGCTGAGAGTCTTCTAGTACAGCTGGAACCTCTTCATAATTCCTCTCCTAGACCAAGTTCTTCTTCTTGTCTGAACCCTACCATACCTGAAATGCATCCTTCTTCTAAATGACTTTTTGTTGGCCAATATTCTGAAATAACAATAATGAACTAACATCTCATTCAGATGAAGAAGACAACTTCATGAAGACAACTTGTCTTTTTTCCAAAAATCACATCTAAACTAGCACGATTTAGAAGATGCAGAGCTTGCTATATTTTCTTTTCTTTTTTTCTCAGAAAACATTGTTGTTCTTTTATTCTGTATAAGGATTCAGAATATTCCCATCACTTTTTAGATAAATTAGGAGTTAGACAATAGCTATCATGAAGTTTCAGTGTTATTAAAATTGCTCTTATAATTTGCAATTTTAGATCAATTTTACCTTGCACTTTTCCAATATGACATAACCTATCCTAAAATTTACTGAAGTTGAACTACAAATACTACACATGAATTGTTTCTTTTTTATCAAAAAACAATGATGTCTATAAGATAAGGAAGTCAAAGGTAGATGTAAAAAGCTTAATCTGTTTAAGTTAATGGTACTGGCCTATGAATGGTGTCAGAATGAGATATATTCCTTTAAAATATAATCCTAAAAGTTTGTGTGCTTGTCCTTCCAACCATATCACAAATTATCAGATTGTGGTACACGGCTGCATCCAATATTTCACATATCTGAATCTTTCTTATATAATCACACTGTTTGCAAAGTTCACCTCTCTTTTCCTAAGCTATATCTCCCCTGGAGTTGATATTCCTACAAAGGCTTTCCTTTCAATTTTCTTCTTCTAATAGCTGTGCTAGTTTTTGCTCCTTGCAAGGCACAAGTCCATCATCTCTAGCCTTGTTCTTCAAAACTACCCAGTCAAGCTCCTTTCAGTCTTGCTTCACTTCATATTGATCATTTAATTTCCCTTACCCCTTGCTCAGATTATAGGCAGTCCTTAAACGACTGCAAATGGAAACTGCAAGCAGTTATTAATTAAAAGGAGAAAATCGTGACTCTTCTGTGACCTTTAAACATTTTTTTGTCAAAACATGACAAGTTCTTTTATACTGTAGGCTATAAATGTACAGAGAAGTTTTTTAATAATAAAACTAATATTTATATAATACAGTATAATTTAAAACACTGAAAATTTGAAGCAGTGAAGGGTTTTACTTCTTTGCAAATATCTGATTGACTATAGTTTGAATGATATTCACTGTCTTTTAATTGCATTATGTACAATATATAGTGAAAGTTTTTATTATACCTTGGCAAACTATTACTTTTCAAGTTTGGATCAGCTTCCAACTAGTTATGTTTTGGGTTTTCAATGTCATGAAATACCTTTGAGAGTTCCTTTAAATTTTTTTCCATTGTCACTTTTCTGGGACATCTTTGTCCTTTTCATCACAACTATTTTCCTTATTTATGTCTCCACATCTGCCTTTATTAATTTCTTCTGGCTGCACATCTGGAGTCTCTCAGATATTGTTAAAACTCTCTCCCAAATAACTATTTCTTTCATAACTACATTAATATTCTATTTGAATTTCACTTACAATGTGTGTTAGTCAGTTCTTCAGAGAAATAGGAGGAACAGGATATAGACATATAGTTGTGCTTCAGTGACAGGGAATCAGGTTTGTTTCTTTGTTGCACCTCCATCCAGAGGCCTGGGAACCAACGAAGCCATTATGCAAGTCCCTGTCCAGTTCCAAAGGCCTGAGAGCCATGAGTGCCACTGTCTAAGGGCAAGGGAAGCTGGACATCCTAGTGTGGACAGAGAAAGGGAATTTCTCTCTCTCCACCTGCTCATCCCATTGGATGATGCCTGCCCACGTTGGTAAGGGTAAGTTGACTTTTACTCAAGTCTCGTGGCTCAAAGTGATCTCTTCTGGAAACATCCTCCCAGGTGCACCAGAAATAATGTTTGCTCAATATCTCACCCAGTCAAGTTGACACATAAAATTAACCATTGACACAAAGTTCTCAATTTTTGTTTCTTTCATGTGTCTTTATCTTTGTGACACTTCATCTGTTAGCCAATTTCCTCTTTCTTTTCACTAACCATTTTGGAAAATGTTATATGGGTTTATCACTGGAAAAGAAGGAAGCAATACAACTATATACTTTCCTGTCAGTGTATAAACTGAATAACAAATGTGTAGTGATCAATTGCTGACAGACTTTGAAAGAAGTGACATGATTGGTCACCGATCATGATTTGCACCTGCTATGTATATAGTGATTTGTGGAATGAAGATCTAGCAGCAAGGTTTTACTTTATGCAATCACTTATAGTTAGGTAGTATACCATGGTAACTAAAATCTGAACTGTGTCATTAGGGAACTAATGTTATTTAGTGAAACTCTGATAACTGAAACTTGCATATTACAGGAAGTGTGCTAAACAAATGTGGCCCTGATTATCACCAGGACAATTATATGCCTTTCCACTTTGACTTTAGTGCTTCTAATTCATCTGACATTTACCGGTCTAGATTTCCTCTAGGATGACTACTGCCTTATTCATCATTTAACTACTAAAGGACCTCAATGTATCTTACATGTAGTTTTCACCAAACATTGTCAAAATATAATTATAACCATCCTGGTTATCCTAGGCACTTGTTCGAATATCCCAGGACTTTGTCTCTAATAAACCTCCAGTGGGTAATATGTGTTCCTGAACCCTACCACAGGACTAGAGAATTAAGGCTGCCTTGTTGCTGTCATTCATGATAACCTTTACAGGAGGCAAATTTGAAAATCCTGGATATTTTTCAAACCTAAAACTTCTGGGTGTTTTGTCTGAGTGATGTCCTGAGAAAAGTGGTTCTCAAGAGTTTTCCTTTGTGTGTGCTTGAACTTTACAAGGCTTGCTCTCTAAATAACCCCAAGTCTGGGAGTTGACTGCTGAATTTCCAAATTGGTACACCTGTTCGGACTTCTCAAACTAGCTTCGTACATGACACATTAGGTGAGCATCAGATAGTTCCTGATGTTTTATTTTCTATCTCCCAAATCAGAGTCTTAGAGGAGAAATCTTGTTTTGGTTACTTAGTCAAGGATACCACTCTTCTTGGTATCATCACGGTGAGATATCGGTGCTGCCTCTTTGTAATTTCAAGAAATGTAATATTTATATTATGAAACTTCCTTAAACAATAATAGATGGATAGAGGCTTTTAATTTTATCCTAAACTTTCAAAAGGAAAACCTCTGGTGTCAAGTTGGGCAGAACTCTTGAGTATCTCTACCAATAGAGTGTAAAGGAAGCAATGCCAGGTGCTTTTTAAGCGACAAGAACACCTTGCACCTTTGCCTTGCCTTCTTAGGACACTTACTCAGCTGTTATATATCTTGTGAAGATGGAAAACTAGACCATTTAAGAGAGATCATGCACTGGTGACATGCATGGTCAGTAGCCCATCTGAAATCTCAGTCACTACCAGACATGCACCCAGATGATTCCTGATCCCAGTATCCAAATGATTCTTGACCCCCACATCTTTGCTTCTTCCCAAGTAATTCCTAAGATGTAGTACATGAGACAGACACAATTCACCATGTGACTGGAATAGATTTCTCATTTACGAAATATATGAATACAAATGATATTTTTAATACAATTTTATGTCACTGAGATTGGGATGTTATGCAGCAATAGGAATGGGAACAGAAACACTTGAATATGTAAGATACCTGGCAGTTATATGAGTTGTGAGATAAGTGAATTATCTATTCAATAGTTTCTGACATTTTCACAGTAAACACTGGTAGTTTATATAGTCAATAAGGACATAGTGAATGGCTGCTTAAATGTGAATGGGAGACAGAAGTGTCTGGGATGCTGCCTGGGTTTCATGTCTTGGGATGATAGTGAGAAGAGGCTGTTTTGCATTGTTTCCTTTTTCTCATTCATGGAAGGGATACTGGTAGCACATTACCTAGCCTTCTTAAAAGTGTTGAATTCATTTATTTTGAAGTAGTCCCCAAACTGTGATAAAATATGATGGAATAGTTTCCCATTCTCACGAAATACTGCCAAGAGGAAGAAGTCTCTTATAGAGACATATAGAAGTCCCCATGTAGTTCAGTGGTTAATTTTGGGAAATTCCTATTTGCATTCTATATAACCCACTAGGTGAATCAACCTTTATTTATTTCCCCATATCATCCCCTGATTCTATACTTTGGGTGATGTACTTAAAGAGTAGGGACTTTTCTAATCCAAGTAAAATGAGCCAGTCAGGTGGTTCTGGACCTCAAAAGAAAAGGAGACAGAATAGAAAGAAAGGATCAATTCAATCACCAGTTCACTACATGACACCAAAACATCGGCATCAGGAATAAACTAATTGTCAGAACAAGTGTACATGCCAGGAGTTACTTGTTTCAAATAATTGACTTAAACACATCGTCACAACGAGGTAATTCTAGGTACTTATTTTATCCTTAGCAGGTGAATACATTTAATCTTCAATTCTATTCAGAGGATGACAAATGCTCCCCCCAACCAGAAGATAGATTGGGGTTAGTCTGAAAAAGTTAGGAGGGGCCCCCACACATCAGTAGATAGCCAATTATATAGACAAATTCCTCAACCATTACAATTTTATGTTCATGGGGTGCTTCTTAGAAATAAGAAGTAATTAACCTTTGGGATAAAGTAGAAGCAAACATTTTATTTTCCACCTTCTTGTAATCTTAAAGGAGATAATTTCTGAAAAAATGTAGAAGATTTTTGTCTAGATCATTTTGAGCTAAAATAGCTTAAGATTTAAGGGAGGAATGACAAGGCCCTTAGAGAGATAATAAATGAAAATAACCAAAATTACATCTTTGTTGCATGAATGGCCAAAAACAAAAGGCTTCATACAAGGTTTTGTGTCTTGGCAGCAAGTATTACCCTTACACCATTGAAGTCATTGCAATCATATGGTACCAATAACAAGTGAATTGTGGCCAGAAAGTCTAAGGTCTGTTTGTGTAGACTCTAGATCTGAATTCTCTTCACAAATCTCAAATGTGTGTTCATTCTGAACTCTGGCCAGTTTTTTGACCTTTTTGCTGACCTGAAAGGGTTGTGTAGCTAGCATAAGACTCAAACTAGTGCCTGGAACATCCCTCAGAGTGGCCAAAATATTTTCTTTATGACTGTGAGGCAATTTCCAAATCACATTGCTTTCTGTAATGGTCTTTCAGACTATTGAAGTTTACAGTATTTCCCAATATAATCATTTCCAATTTCTGTCTCAAGATTTGAGTATGTTCTTTCAATAGGACCTAAACATATTGCCAATTGATAGCAGCATGCAAGGCCTATTGAATTAGATTTTGGCCCCAGAGCCCAGAAATAGGAACCTTTGTCTATCATCTATACTACTTCTAGAGGTCTTTTTGGTCAGCCTGTTTAAACTTCAAACCTTTAACTAAAATAGTAGGAAGGAAAAAGGAAAATAGCAAAAGTACTTTCTGACCTTCTGAATATGGGTTGTAGAGGAAAAGGAAGCAAAGTGAGTCAGTCAGTCTTCACAGTAACTGGATTAATAAGATGCCTAATTAAGCTGATGGGGATGATTGAGTTTTGAATGTCATATGCTAAACTAAAAAAGTAATGTACTAAAGCAAGATAAACATTTTCAAACCTTATCTTAATTTGATTTTTAAATTTATTAAAATCCTACTTTATATATCATACTATGCTGAATTAATAAAGGAGTTCCCACTGGTAAGAAAAAGCACAACTATTTTCACTAATGCTATTCAATATTGTTCAAATCTTATTCCCAATGCAATATGACAAGAAAAAGAAGGTGCATATGTTAAAATTGAATATAAATTATTTGCTACTGATGTAAGTTTCAGAAAATGAATTTTAAAATTACTAAACACAATGAATCAAGGAGGCATATAAAACATAAAACAAACCTAAAAAATAAAGAACTCTCATGAGCCAACCTTAACCGAATTAAAATTATAAAGGCAAAATTTTCCTATGTACCTGACCACTCTAAAATATCTTGACATACACTTAGAAAAACCGAGTATAACATATATTAATAAATATACAAAACTTACTTAGAGTATAAGAATTAATGGAGAGAAATTTATCAGAATGGATGAAAATATCCATTATAATTTATATGTTCATTATATAATCATACCCCAAACTAAATGTTTAATGAAATTTTAACCAAATTTTCAATTTTATGATTTTTGAACTTAAGCACTTGACTCCAAATTTCTTCTAGAAGAAGGTGTAAGATGATCACATATTTTACAAAAATGAAGGGAGATTTAGCTATAGTTTATCAAAAAAATATAAAGCCAGTTGAAAGAAAATTAAAGGACAAACTACATTATAAATATGTTTTAAAATAATTATACAATGGGAAAAGAGTTAGTACGTTTAAACAGATAAGTAACAAAATAACAAAAGTAGACTTTTAAAATGAAAATTTGCTTAACTTCCTTCACTCAAAAAAAAAAAAAATCATGAAGCCTCAGCTGTTTAGCAAGGCCCTACCTTTTAAAACACAGAAGGGGAAATACTTAAATACCATGATAAGGTTACTCTAGGCTAAACAATTAATTATACATTTAAAAACAATAAGAGGAGTTTGAGAGTCCTTAATACAAAGAAATGATAATTTTTTAGATAGAAATTCTAATTACCCTGATTTGATCATTCTTCATTGTATGCATGTATCAAATTACAACACCATACACCAGAAATAAGTACAAATATTATGTGTCAATTAAAACAAAAACATTTAAAATTTTTTAAAAAATGTGCCTGAGAAATGCCTGCATATGTCCATAAAAGACATGTAAAAATGCCCATTTCTGATTATTTGTAATGGCTCCAAACTGAAAATGCCACAAATATTCCCCAGCAGTAAAATGGATAAGTAAAATGTGGAAAATTTTCCAGTGAAATACTATAGGCAATGAGGGTGAAAAAAGTGTTGCCATGCACAGCGATAGGAATGATTCTTAAAACAGTATGTGGAACAAAAGAAGACAGGCCCAGAACACAGACTTAATTCTGTTTATACAAACTTAAAAGTCAGACAAAACTAACCTATGGTGCTCCTATAATAAGGTCACATTTAGGGAATGGTGGTGGTAGAAAAGGGAAATGAAGGAATCTTGTGAATAGTTGGTAATGTTCTATTTCTTGAACGCAGTGTTGGTTATTTGGTGACACTCCATCAAATTATACACAATTGTGACTATGCCATTTTTAGCATTCATGTTATGTTTCAGTGAGATTTTTAAAAATTACTTGTGTATTTTTGTATATACATATAAAAGGAGATGTATATGCCACACTTAATTAGGAATCAGCAAACCATTTATAAAAAGGACCAAGCAGTAAATATTTTAGGCGTTGCTGATTGTTATGGTTTCAATATGAGGTGTCCCCCAAAAGCTCATGTGTGAGACAATGCAAGAAGGTTTAGAGGTGAAATGATTGATTATGAGAGCCTTAACCCAACCAGTGTGTTAATCCCCTGGTAGGAATTAACTGAGTGGTAACTGAAGGCAGGTAGGGTGTGACTGGAGGAAATAGGTCACTGGAGGAGTCCCTTTAGTTATATACTTTGTCCTTGTTAAGCAGAGTGCCCACCCCCGCGCCTCTCTCTCTCTCTCTCTCTCTCTCTCTCTCTTTATCTATCTCCCTGCTTCCTGTTACCATGTTCTCAGATGCTTTCCTACACCACACACTTCTGCCCAGATGTTCTGCCTCATCTCAGGAGGAATGGAATCAGCCATCCATGGACTGAGACCTCTGAAACTGTAAGCCCCCAAATATACTTTCTCTCCTTCAAATTGTTCTTGTCAGGTCTTTTGGTCACAGCATTGTAAAGTCTGACTAAAACACTAGTCATAGAGTCTCTGACATAGTTAATCAACTTTACTGTTATAGTACAAAAGAAAATACAGATAATACATAAAGAATGTGATTGTGTTGAAATAAAATTTATTTGCAAAAAGCAGCTGACAAGCTATAGTTTTCTAACCCCCATAATAAACTGTTGTTCACAGTGGTTACCTCTGGGCTAGGCTAGGGTTGAGGGATGGATGGCTTTTATTTTCTACATGCTTCTGTGATGTCTGATATTTTTCAACTAGTGTTTTAAAATACCTACTTTTATTAAATGCTCATTTTTACAAATACTTTCCTGAAAAAAATAAAAACACCTCAAGGCAACAATACCAATCTGATGCAAGTTAGGCAATTAAATATTCAATCACCTATAATTCTTTAAAGAGTACAGAAATTTTTATAAGCAATTACTAAGAGGAAATTAATATTTGTCAACATAAAATATGTCCATGAAGTTTTTATCCATAATAGAGATTTTCCCTTTAAATACAGATATTAGCCAGCACTCATTGTATCAATTTTCCATATTGCAACAAAATAGTTATTGTTTTAACTTGCACATGGGAACGTGTCTTGATCAAGATATAAGCATAAGAGTATCCTAAATGTACTTACACAAAGAAAACTATGATTAGAAAAGTATTCGTGAATATGCTGACAGTTGTTTTTGACTATTGCTAAGACTAAAGTTCAACTGTTTCACCTTAGTAATAGGAAAACAGACGTAAGCCAGAGACCAGGGCTCCCAAGGATCCAAAATCTGCTTGTAGACCCAAGATACACACAGACAATAGGTAATTAACCTTTGACAGTCTGTACCTCTCCTTTTGACAAGTATATTCAAGTGTTATAAAAGAGCAAAAAGAAAAAAAAAATGACTATGACCCATGTAAGGGTGATCAGCTTTTCAAAGAAGGAGGATGAATAAGATTGGGAGAAGGGAAGAGAAAAACTGGACTCTTGGGGCTGGGGCAACAGCAGGAGAAACAGAGAACAAAGTTCCAAATGAGTATGGACTGTCCAAAGGACAGCAAAATCAGTTTGCCTTGGGAGGAAGCCAGTTTAAAGAGCATAGGCTTTCTCCTGAGTTCAGTGAAAAGACAGTGGGAGATTGAGCAAGGAATTAATGAGTTATAAAGACCATTAATTTTGAGACTATGTGTACAGTTCATGACCTTTTCCCCGACTCCTTTTACAAATAGCAAGACCTACTATTGCAAAACCTCAGGCTAGGATTTAAAATGTCTAGTAGTCTGGAAACTCCAATCAGGTTAATGACATTACAAACAAATAGAAAAAGCAGGTAGTTTACTTTTCCCATCCAAATAACTAATGCTTATAGCAAGCTGTGGTTAGAAAAGGCAACAGTCCATGTTAATGCTGTTTTTGATGCTTATTTTGATGTTAGTCTTTTACCTCTAGGATTTTTCCCAACATATCTGACCAAATTAAAATTTCATTCAAACTGAAACATTAAGAGCTACTGAAAGAAGGTCAAATATTTAGCAAAACATGAAGTACCATAAATTCTTGGTTAGTGGCCCATTTCACCCATTAACCCTCTGCCTCCATACTTCCGGACCTTGTGTATCATTGGATAAATTCTTTCTGAGGATTTTCTCTTCCTCCCTGGAGGTTTGTCTTGTGTTTTGTTTGTCTAACATCTTCAAAGTTAGTTGCCCTGTGAGAGTGGAAGAAGGTTAACCTAGCTGATAATACATTGATCAACACTGTACACTACTTAATTTGCCTATCATTCTCAATATCTTGAATCAGGAAAGACCTGATGTGAAGACATTTTTGTGGGAAGAAGAATCTGAGAAGATTTTGTTTTATCACATTCTCATTTGCTTTCTGCTTGGAAGATAAAGGTGCAAGTATGAGAGTAAGAACTAGGATACTGATCCACACTAAGGGAAGGGAGTGAAAGCATGACAACAACTTCAGGAAAGAGGAAACTTCTATAGAGGCAGATGGTTCTGAAAGGAACTGCCTTGGGCAAACAGAAACGGTAGAGTCCAGGGTGGCTAGGATAAAGAAGACCGGGTTCTGCAGCATTTTCTCTCCATAGGCATAGTAGTTTTTCAAATGTTGAGCAAAAAGTTGTTTAATACTCAAGAAGGATCTCCTTTGGAAGGAGGAGATGGTAAGAATCAATCTGAATTGGTTTACTCTATTAGGAGATATGGCAAAACCATATACTTTATTCAGCTTCAAGCCTCATGTGACCATGCTCTGTTAGCCAGTTTTTGATCACTCTGATCAAAATGCCTGAGAAGAACAACTTAGAGGAGGAAGGGTTCATTTTGGATTACAGTTTTAAAGGATTCAGTCTATGATTGACTGGCTCCAAAGTACCACATCTTGGTAAAGTTGTTCCACTCATAGTAGCCAGGAAACAGATAGAACAAGTGGGAAGCCAGGAAGAAGATATAGGCCCCAAGGATGTGCCCCTAGTGACCTACTTCCTCCTGCCACGCCTCATCTGCCTATAGTTGTCATTTAGTAGTCCATTCAAATTATTAATCCATCAAATTAATCCACTGATAAAGTTACAGCTCTCATAATAGAATCTTTTCACCTATGATCTTGCTGCATTACCTAACACATGAGTTTGGCAGGGGGATTCCAGATTTTAAAAAGCACAATTCATATATTCAGAGCATAAAGCTGTGGTTCATAATTTTATGGAACTCTTGCTTCCACCATGGCCCTACCTAATCATCCAACATCTGGATCTCCTGTCATATCCATTTTCTCATCCCCGGGCTTTTTGAAGGCCTTTGTTCACTAGATGAACATTTTGTCATTGAAGTTAGAATTGTTTGTATTACATATTTTTCAATCCTTAATACCTATAATTACATTTGCAGTGTTTTTTTTTTTTTTTTTTTTTTTTTTTTTTAAGACAACATATACCTGGTCAGATATTTTGCCTATTCTGAAAATCTCTGTCATTTAATTGATATGTGTAGATCATTTACAATTAATATAATATTGATTTTTTTTTAAAAAAATGTAGTTCTACCTATTTTTTAATAAAATACCTCTGATTATTTTTCTTGTTTTGCATTTTCTTCCTTCTCTGGGGTTATGGGAATTTTTTGATATTCAATTTTATCTAATATATCTATACCTTTGTATAGACTTCTAATTAGCTAATCTAGGGATTACAATATGCATATTTAACATTTTGCAGTCTACTTAGAATCAGTATTTTATTGCCCCCACTGGAATATAGAAATACTGCCTATAATGAGGATTTTATCCTGCCCCTTTATATAGTAGTTGTTTTATACATTGCCTCTACATACATTGGAAACTTCATCAGACTACACTATGATTTTTGCTTTCATCCACCAAATGTATTTTAAAGAGCTCAGGTAAAAAGAAGTAGTCTGTCGGAGTTGAGGATATATTCACTATTTCTGTTGTTATTTCTGCATTATTGAAATTTCAATCTCTTCATATCATTTTCTTAAGCTGTTCTTTTAGTGCAGTTCTGCTGGCAAGGAACATTCAGTTTTCCTCCAGCAGAGAATGTCTTTACTTAATCTTTACCGAAAGATATTTTATTACATATAAAATTATGTAGTTCTTTTCTTTTAGAATTTGAAAGATGTCATGCCACTTTCTTCTAAAGTTGCTCCATGGTTTTTTAATGATAAATCCAGCTACTCAATTTGCTGTTTCTCTAGATATGATGCATAGTGTCTGGCTACTTTCTAGGCATTTCCTTTGCCTTTACCTCACAGAATTTTAAGAGTATTATGCCTGGAGATGGATTTTTAGGTTTATTTTCTTTGGAGTTTGTTTAGCTTCTTAGATAGGTTTATGTCTTTCACCAAAATGGCAACATTTCTTCAAAATATACATCTTTCCCCCCACTTTCTGGTTCTTCAGTGATGTGAATGTCAGGCCTTTCAGGTATTTTCACTTAGGTTCCTGAGACTCTGCCAACTTTCTTTTGAATGTTTTTTCTTTCCCCTCTGTTATTCAATCTGGATAATTCTTCGATCTCTCTTTGATTTAAATTTTTCTTCTACCACCATCATTTGAATATTGAATTCAACTAGTGTATTTTCATAATTTAGTTATTATATTTTTAGTCACAAAATTTCAATTTGGTCCTTTATATCTTCCATTTATTTTCTGAGATGCTTTCTTTCTTTTCTTCCCAAGAGGGTAGAATGCTCTTTTCTGGAGCATTTTTATAATAGCTGCATTAAAGGATTTGTCAGAAAATTCTAACATCTGTCTCGTGTCATCACTAACATCTGTTGATTTTCTTTTTCCATGTAAGTTGAGATTTTCCTGTTTCTTCATATGCTGAGAAATTTTGGATTATATCCTGAACATTTTGAAAACTATAAAATTATGGGTCTTGCTCAAATCCTATGCAGAATTACTGCTATTTTGTCTTATTAAGCAGTCACTGTGATTAGATTCACGTTGGAAGATCTTCTATAGGTGATGATTTCAATGGTCAGTTTCAGTTTTGAAGCCTGTGTAGTGTCATTTGAATCTATCTTGAATGTGTGCCACCCGGTGGTTAGTTTGGGAGCAGAGCAATGGTCTATCCTTTAGTTCAGTTCTTAAAGTTTCTGGCATGCTATTTAGGACCAGATCCATACGTGTACTTCTGAGGAGTGAGCCCAGGAGTTTATAAAATTATAGGGCTCACTTTCCCAAGTTCCTCTCTCCACGCTCTACCTCTTAATTTCTGCCTTCCTGTGGCTCCCTTTCAGTCCTCCAACCATGACACCAGGACTCTATTTGCCCTGCTATACTTTATGCTTCCCACAACTTTATTCATATTTGAGCTAAGAAGCAGGAGGGCAAAGAGAATAAAGCAATGAGATTACCTCCACTTCCTTGAGACCACAAATACTCTGATGGGAAAGAAAGTTTCTCTTCTCTCTGTTGCCAGCCACTGCCTTGGAATTGGGATACAAGATAACAACAAAATAAAATGACAAAAAGATAGGGGAAAAAAGGAATTTTCTTCACTCTTTCTGAGTACTTGAGCCACGCCTTGAGCCAGAACTACAGAAGATCTATAGCTCTTTCTTTATGTGTCAATACCCACCTTTGGATTTTAGGCTACCTTGAAACCAGACTAGGGATACTAGGTCCTGTAGTACTTTCAATTATATTTTTCTTATCCAATCTATCTGCCATTATTTACCTTTAGAATCTTCAAATAATCCTTCCAGATGTTCTGTCCAGGTTCTATGGATACAAAAGTATATTTTCCCTGTCTTATTCCAATATTTTTCTAACAAAGTAACCACTACAGAGCATAAAAACAAGAATGAAGTGCATATTAGACTTTCTTGCAAGTAAAACTTTATTCATTAGCTTTGGCTTCTCAATATTATTGCAGTGTCTTGCCTTCTGCATGGTAAGTGGTGGCAAGAGTCAGAGCTGGATTCCCTACTTTCATATGACAGTAGGGTTTTCAGTAAAAGCCAGAATTCGTTATTCATTACTGCTTTCTTGAGCAGTTTAGTCTTGTTTTGGGTCTGCTGTCTGCTGGAAACTTTCATTTACTAAAAATCACTTAACCACAACTTCCTGATCAGGAGGTGGAAATTATTTTCAGATTAAGTGACTCTCTCGGTGGCTAACAAATGCTGCCAGATGGATGTGAGGCTGTGAGTAGCCTACTGAGTGGAAATCAACTGGGAGTTAATACAAGTAGGAGAGTAACTAAGCATTTTCTCATTCACTGAATGAAGTGTCATTTACTTGTTGGCCTTTACTTTCTCTAGTCATAGACTGCTCTTACGCTACAAGCAGTGTAAGTGGGCAGAGAACATATCACCTCTATCTAGATGAGAATACACTGATCTTGCTCATGATCCCACCTTCTCCCAGGCCTTCTGGCCTCTGAACTCTCCCCTCTGCTAGCTTCTCTCCAGTTTAACTCAGTTTGCCCTTCCAGATGATCTACTTCTGTTACTAAACCTTACTCAGTACTTAGTATTTTTCCACAGTCATTTGGGTTTGGGGTGTAATGCGAGGGTGGGGGGATACTCTCAGAATTAGGGACTTCTGAAATCATTGAAAGCCTGAAGTGACAAAAGTCACTGGTTTTACGTTTGACACTACAGAGATAGAGGCAAGGCCACTCAGCGTCTGCCATCTGCACAACTTTTGCATCATAGTGTTCAGGAAGGAGAATAGCAGTGGAATGCTACAAAAACTTATGCCCAGAAAATTCATACTTCCACCCACTGCCAGTAGAGATGACTTCTACTTCTTCTGCCTTCCAAATTCTGTGAGAATGCATCTCACAGGTGAGACTCCATACAAATTGAAAATTCTTATTGACAAGGGAGTCTAGGAAGTATAACTCCTGGACATCTAGCCTCAGTAGTACAAGAAAAAAAATGAAGGTGAGTAGAAAGAACATTGCGCATTGGTGGTTAATATATAGCAAAGTAGTAAAGTTCAACTGTAATGGGAAAACAACATATTTTGCATCTTGCATGTCAAGATTCAGTTGGCATTTGTCTTTTTTTATAATTTATTTATTTTGATTCATTGTAAACAAATGGGGTACAACTTGTTTCTCTGGTTGTACATGAAGTCGAGATGTACCATTTGTGTAATCATACATGTACACAGGGAAATGAAATTTGTCTCATTCTGTTAATTTTTCCTTCTCCCCACCCTCTCACCCCTCTTTTACCTCTATGCAATCCATCCTTCCTCCATTCTTGCCTCCCTCCCACCCCCGTTGTGTATCATCATCTGCTTATCAGAGAAATCATTTGGCCTTTGGTCTTTTGGGATTGACTTATCTCACTTAGCATGATATTCTCCAACTTCATCCATTTCCTGCAAATGCCATAATTTTACTCTTCTTTATAGACAGTTAGATCAATGGTACAGAATAGAGGACACACAGAGACAAACCCAAATAAATACAGTTTTCTCACACTAGACAAAGGTGCCAAAAACATACAATGGAGAAAAGATAGCCTGTTCAACAAATGGTGCTGGGAAAACTGGAAATCCATATGCAGCAGAATGAAACTGAACCCCTATCTCTCACCCTGCACATAACTCAACTCAAAATGGATCAAGGACCTTGGAATCAGACAAGAGACACTGCACCTAATAGAAGGCAAAGTAGGTCCAAATCTTCATGTTGGCTTAGGACCAGACTTCCTTAACATGACTCCCAAAGCACAAGAAATAAAAACAGGAATCAATAATTGGGATAGATTCAAACTAAAAAGCTTTTACTCAGCAAAGGTATTTATCTTTGTGTATCAGTATTTCATTAGTGGTAGCATCTGATCATTGAATAGATTTTGCACATGGTTTGAAGGTAGTAAAAACAAATAATAGACGAACTCAAATTTTTTTTGCAGTGTAAAAATAACCCCATGTATTAATGTTTTTAATTACTAGGATGGAACATGGCATTCTATTGTTAATGTTCAGTGATCTGTCTGCTACAAATTCTGGCATCAAAAATCTGCAAGGCAGGCAAATGGATGAAATTGGAGAATATCATGCTAAGTGAGATAAGCCAATCTCAAAAAACTAAAGGACAAATAATCTCGCTGATAAGCGGATGGTTACACATAATGGAGGGTGGAAGGGGGGCAAGAATGGAGGAAGGAGGGACTATATAGAGGGAAAAGAGGGGTGGGAGCGGTGGGGGGAAGGAAAAAAATAACAGAATGAATCAAAAACTATTACCCTAGGTAAATGTATGATTACAAAAACGGTATGCCTCTACCTCATGTACAAACAGAGAAATAAGATGTACCCCATTTGTTTACAATAAATATGAATTAAAAAAATCTGCAAGGCAGAAGTAATTAATGTATAATCAAGAAAAAGTTATAAAAAAGATTTTGAAAATTAAGAGGAAACATCTGAACTCTTTGTATAGTGATGTAATGTGAATATTTGTAGTAAATATTTTCACTTTAAGCTGGTTAAATAATAAAATGTACTCAGAATGCTTAGTGAAATATGTTTATTGTGAAATTACCATTAAGAAAGCATGACGCAGATCTGTCTGTGAATAATGGAAATTGTTTTTATTTTTTAAAAACTGAGAAAAAATAATAGAACCTATTTTAACTTATGAGTCTTTTATTTCTACAGATGTGCACAAATTCTAATGTCTTTGTTCTGAATAACACTCATTTCATACTTAAGCTTACCCATTTAAAATCTGCCATTAAATGAATCTAAACATTTTCTCTTCTTAAATAGAACGTTACTTCATTTTTTGTCATATAAGTGAATTGCTGCAACATTTAGGATGGAATGAAAGAGTAATGTTTAAAAACAAAGAACACACACAATGCAGGTGAAGTATTTTGAAATTAAAATAAACCAACTTTTGGAAGAACATTAATACTGAAAACAAAAAGGAGTAATTTCACTCACTTCATTGGAAGAGTATAAAATGACCTTTACAAAGAGCATAAACTATACTAGAAAATTTATGTGTACATGGGTTTTAAAAGATTATAGAAAAGTAAAATAAAATTTATGTCTCTAAAACAAATGAAATAATAACCAAATGTGTAAAAAAAATTGGATGTGACGCAAATATGTTCCCTGACTTTAATTGTCACAAAACCATAAAAACTCAACATTATTTATTATATAGTAACTCAATCTTCACAGTTTGTTTATTCAACATATTATTCACAGTAACATTGCCAAATATCTCGCAGTCATTTCATAGTGCTTGCCTCAGCCACTCTATACAAGGATCATTTTCTACTCTGAATTATTAAAAGACCACAAGTACTGTATTAGGTGCTAATTGCAAAAATGGGGAAAAAGCCTTCAGAATCCAATAGATTAACCGGATCTATTATTAAAAGTTTCTTATGCTGGCATGCTATATTTCACTTTTTATGTATCCCAAATCTTGCTACTATGCTTACAGTTAAGAAATGAGTTTGAAAGAGTTGCTAGGATGGTATTATAAAAATGAACATGTTAATGTATGGACACAGTCTCATCCAGAACAGAATCTGTTGGATGACCTGAACTGGAACTATTTCTAAACTTTGTGCTCTTTGGTTTTCTCTGGGACGAGGTCTACTAACCTCATACTAATATAACTTGTATTCGGCCTCTACTTGTTGATTTCAGTGAATGGTAAGAAACCATCAGGGTTCCAGAACATGAAAGTTAGAGTTGAAGTGGCCAAACCCTGAATCTGAGAGGTCTAATATAGCACAACAATAAATGATGGTATAAATTTTCATCATTGTGGTTACTCTTTTAAGAATAGTTGGATCTTATGAGAAAAGATAGCAGCATAAACCTAATCTGTGAGTTCTGGTTTCATTGGTTTGCTCCATACAAAATCCTTTGGCATTATGGTTAAACATAAAACTCACCTCCTGCTCCATAATTTGTAGATCCTGGTCCATCCAGGCGAGTAGAACCACACAGAAGACTTTGGTAGACTCCACAGTCCCAGCCCTCATCCAGTCCTACCAGATACTTGAAACCTCTGTTAGCATTTGTGGGGACAAAAGACAAATGCTACCAATGAAAGTCTCCTAGTTTTTCAGAAACATTATAATGTTTCACTTTGAGGAGACTTTTCTTCCCATTTGATCCTAGGAATTTTTTTAAGGCAGATGTTACCCTAACAACTTGTCTGAGAGTGCACTTCTATTATCCAACAATAGATACCAAATAATGGATAATCTTGAATCCAGAGCTCCTAACTCAAAGATCTCATGTCTTGTCTCCACTCAGTAATCATCTCATATTTAAATCCATTAAAAGAGGTATTGGGATTTTTCAAATCTGCCCTCAGAGATTCTCCAAGGAACTTTGTTCAAGCATTCATGAAAACTACCCACAACTTGTCACAATTCCAATGACAAATGCTTTCTGTCATGTGAGAATTCTTCTGCTCATGCTCCACGTAGGGCCTGATGAAAGCCTGGGATGTGTGTAAAGTCAGCCATCACTGTGGAATGACTGTGGCAAGGTTGTTGGTCTCAGCACATGAAACATCCCACTCAACTCTGTAAAAGACACTTGGCTAAATTTCTGAGTGGCCTGATCACTTTTGCTTGTGCAATTAGAAAGTTCTGGATAGATGCTTTTAATGAAAATAGAGCGCCTCAGTAAGAATGAAATTATATGATTAAAAGGTGGCACTTGTAGATGTTTACCTTATGTTATTACCTTCTCAGTGATAAAGAATACACAATTTTCTGAATTTCTGGACCCAAATTAAGTTGTGGTCATGAGCTTTCCCATACTTGTTCCCAATTTAAGGTACTGCCTCTAATATTTTGTTTGTAAGACTGAATTTTACCTTAATAACATTTTTTTTATCATGTTCAGGAAAGGGCTATCTATTCTTAGCATATGAAGTTTTAAAAAGGAATGGAACCATATGATTATCCTAATAGATGCAGAAAAAAACATTTGACAACATATAGCATCCATTCTTGTTTAGAACACTGGAAAAAACTAGGGATAGAAGAAAAATACCTTATCATTTTAAAAGCTTTATGGGACAAACCCCAGGTCAATATCATTCTAAACAGAAAAACTGAAAGCATGCCCTCTAAAAACAGGAACAAGACAAGGATGCCCACTTTTACCACTTCTATTCAACATAGTTCTTGAAACTCTAGCCAGAGCATTTAGCCAAAGAAAGAAATTAAAGGGATAAGAATAGGAAAAGAAGAGCTCAAACTATCTGTTTGCTGATGACATGAGTCTATATTTAGAAGACCCAAAAAACTCTAAACTTCTCAGACTCAAAAATGAATTCAGCAAAGTAGCACAATACAAAATGAACACCCATAAATCAATTGCATTCATATACTCCAATGATGAATCAGCTGAAAGAGAAATTAGGAAAACCATCCCATTTGCAATAGCTTCCAAAAAAAATTAATACCTTTGGAATAAATCTAAAAGAAGTGAAGGATCTCTACAATGAAAACTATAGAACATTAAAGAAAGAAATTGAAGAAGAACTTAGAAGATGGAAAGACCTCCCATGTTCTTGAATAGAAAGATTAATTAATTATTATTGTCAAAACGGCCATACTACCAAAAGTGCTATATAGATTCAATGCAATTCCCACCAAAATTCCAATGATTTTCTTCATAGAAATGGAAAAAGCAATCATGAAATTCATTTGGAGAACTAAGAGGCCCAGAATAGTTAAGCAATCTTTAGCGAGAAATACAAAGCAGAAAGCACCAAAATGCCAGATCTTAATTTATAATACAAAGCTATAGTAACAAAAACAGCAATGGTATTGGCACCAAAATAGGCAAGAAGACCAATGGAATAGAATAGAAGACACAGAGACAAACCCACATAAATATAGTTACCTCATACTAGACAAAAGCATCAAAAACACACCTGGAGAAAAAGATAATCTCTTCAAAAATTGTTACTAGGAAATCTGGAAATCCATATGTAACAGAATGAAATTTATACCCTACTTCTCACCCTGCACAAAAATTAACTCTAAGTGAATCAAATATCTAAGTGCTTAGATCAGAAACCCACCCTGCACCTACTATGCAAGAAAAGGTAGGCCCAACACTTGAACATATTGGAACAGGAACTGACTTCTGAATAGGACTCTTAAAGCACAAGAAATAAAATAAGAAATCAATCAATGGAATGGCATCAAATTAAAAAGCTTCTTCACAGCAAAAGAAACAATCAAGATTGTGAAGAGAGTCCCTACAGAATGGGAGAATATCTCTGCAACCTACACCTCAGTGAACTAATTTCCAGGATATATAAAGAAATTAAAAAAAAAAAAAAGCACACAATCCAACCAATAAATGGGGAAAAGAACTGAACAGACCCTTCTCAAAAGATGAAGTACAAATGATCAACAAATATTTGAAAAAATGTTCTTCTCTAGCAATAAGAGAAATGTAAATTAAAACGACACTGAGATTTCATCTCACTCCAGTCAGAATGACAATTATCAAGAATACAAGTAACTACAGGCCATTTGGAGACAACAGCCAGGCCCCGTAGGACCCCTGGCTAGACTGACTTGAGCCCTGTCTCCAGGATCCCTCAGCCTGACTAATCACTCCCTGCCTCTGGGGCCCTCACATCGACTGACTGCTCTCTGCTCCCAGAACCCCCAGACCAACTGACTGCGCCCTATCACGGGGACCCCAGACTGACTGATTGCAACCGGCCTCCAGGATCCCACAACCACACCAAACACACCCGACCTCCAGGACCCCTGCCTGACCAACCGCATCCTGCCTTCAGGACCTCCTGCTGACCACGTTCACACCCTGAACTGCAGCTCCCCATTTGCCAACAGGTTTTGAAGCCAGAGCGGCCATCTTGGATAATCCTGGAAGCCCTAGCTCCGATCTTTCGGTGGGGCAAATCCCATCCTGAGACGTCTGCTGGAGGCTTGAAGCTCATTGACAGGTACCTCTCATGCATCAGGCTACTGAACTCTGGGAGGTTTCATTACTATATGACTGTTATACTGTAGATTTTCTTTTTTCTCCTTATTGAAAAAAATGTAAGTTTTTATTTCTTTACTTTTCTTGCTCTCTTTTCCTTTTGTTAACCTGTTGTCTCAGAGTCTTTTTCTCCCTTTTTTGCATGCTAACATCCGATTTCTTTTGATTACACTCTCATTTTTTCTATTATCTAGAACTTCTGTATATTCTTTTCTTATCCCATTAACAGCCACATTCTACATCCCTCTGCATCCTCTTTGTCCTCCATTAGAAACTGCAGGCCTTATTGCAAACCTGTTTGTTTTACCGAAGATAATATTTGAACTCATTTTGTTTACTATGACAATTTTGTTAATGTCCCCATAGGGGCTATTTGGTCTAGGATTGCATAGTGTCTGATTTGGGCACTGCTAATATTGATCTCCCCTTAAAGAAAGGGTTTTGGAAACCTATAGGGCCACTATAAGCCTATAGGGGAAAATCTGCAATACCCCAGATCTGCGCTGCTAGAGGGGAAGACACATGAACAACATGAAAAAACAAGGGAAGAAAATGATCCAAATGAATCCAGATTCTATATTAATAGAATCCAATGACAGTATGTTAGAAGAAATTTCAGAAAAGGACTTCAGATTATACATGATTAAGATGATTTGCAAAGCAAAGGATGAGATAAGAGAGCAAATGCAGGCAATGAATGATAATACCAATGAGCTGAAAGAGCACCTGTAGGAAGCAAAAGATCATTTCAACAAAGAGATAGAGATTCTAAAAAAACGAAAATCCTTGAAATGAAGAAAACAATAAACCAAATAAAAAACTCAATGGAAGGCATCACCAAAAGACTAGACCACTTGGAAGACAGAACTTCAGACGATGAAGACAAAATATTTAATCTTGAAAATAAAGTTGCCCAAACAGAGAAGATGGTAAGAAATCATGAACAGAATCTCCAAGAACTATGGGACATCATGAAAAGACCAAATTTAAGAATTATTGGGATTGAGGAAGGCACAGAGATACAAACCAAAGGAATGAACAACATATTCAATGAAATAATAGCAGAAAATTTCCCAAACTTGAAGAATGAAATGGAAAATCAAATACAAGAGGCTTACAGAACACCAAATGCACAGAATCTCAACAGATCCACACGAACACACATTATAATGAAAATGCCTAACATTCAAAATAAAGATAGGATTTTGAAGGCCGTGAGAGAAGAGCATCAGATTATATATAGGGGGAGATCAATACGGATAGCAGCCGACTTCTCGACCCAGACTCTAAAACTAGGAGGGCCTGGAACAACGTATTTCAAGCTCTGAAAGAACATGGTTGCCAACCAAGAATCCTATACCCAGAAAAACTAACCTTCAGATTTTGAAGATGAAATAAAATCTTCCATGATAAACAAAAGTTAAAAGAATTTACAAATAGAAAGCCTGCACTACAGAATGTTCTCAACAAAATAACCCATGAGGAGGAAATGAAAAACAACAATGGAGGTCAGCAAAGGGAGGAAGTACCTTAGAGGAAAACCACTCAAAGGAGAAACAAAGCCAAACTTAAAAACCAAAAATAAGCCAAATGACTGGGAATGCAAATCATATCTCAACAATAACCCTGAATGTTAATGGCCTAAACTCCTCAATCAAAAGACAGAGACTGGCAGAATGGATTAAAAAGAAAGACCCAACAATATGCTGCCTGCAAGAGACTCATCTCAAAGAAAAAGACATCCATAGACTAAAGGTGAAAGGATGGGAAAAAACCTACCACGTACATGGACTCAGTAAAAAAGCGGGGTTTCCATCCCTATATAAGATAAAGTGGATGTCAAGCCAAAGTTAGTCAGAAGGGATAAAGAAGGACATTTCCTACTGCTTAAGGGAACCATAAATCAGGAAGACATAACAATAGTAAATATTTATGCCCCAAACAATCGTGTATCCCTGTACATCAAACAAATCCTTCTTAATTTCAGGAATCACACAGACCTCAACACAATAATTCTGGGCGACTTTAATGCACTGCTGTCACCACTAGATAGATCTTCCAAACAAAAAATAAACCATAGACCTCAATAACACAATTAATAACCTAGACTTAATAGACATATATAGAATATTCCATCCATCAACAAGCTGATTCACTTTCTTCTCAGCAGCACATGGAACCTTCTCGAAAATAGACCATATATTATGCCACAAAGCAGCCCTTAGGAAATGCAAAAAATAGAGATACTGCCTTGTGTTCTATCAGATCATAATGGACTGAGAATAGAAATCAATGACAAAATAAAAAACAGAAATTGCTCCAACACCTGGAGACTAAATAATATGCTATTGAATGAAATATGGATAACAGAAAACATCAGGGAGGAGATAAAAAAATTCTTAGAGGTCAATGAGAATGATGATACAACATATCAAAATCTCTGGGATACTATGAAAGCGGTACTAAGAGGAAAATTCATTGCCTAGAGCGCATTCCATAAAAGAATTAAAACTCAACAACTAAATGACCTAACATTACAACTCAAGCCCTAGAAAAAGAAGAACAGAATAATAGCAAAAGTAGTAGAAGACAGGAAATAATTAAAATCAGAGCTGAAATCAATGAAATTGAAACAAAAGAAACTATTCAAAAAATTGACAAAACAATTTTGGTTCTTTGAGAAAGTCAACAAAATAGATAAACCCTTAGCACACTAACAAAGAGAAGGAGAGAGAAAATTCAAATTACAAAAATTTGTGATGAAAAAGGAAATATCACGACAGACACCACTGAGATACAGAACATATTGAGAAGCTACTTTGAAAATTTGTATTCCAACAAAATAGAAACTACCGAAGACACTGACAAATTTCTAGAGACATATACTCCTCCCAAACTGAACCAGGAGGACATACACAATTTAAACAGATCAATACCAAGCAATGACATAGAAGGAGCCATTAAAAATCTACCATCCAAGAAAAACCCAGGACCAGATGGATTCTCAGCCAAGTCCTACAAGACCTTCAAAGAAGAACTCATTCCAATACTTCTCAAAGTATTCCAGGAAATAGAAAAGGAGGGTACCCTACCAAACTCATTCTATGAAGCTAATATCACCCTCATACCCAAATCAGGAAAAGACACATCAAGGAAAGAAAATTTTAGACCAATATCCTTGATGAATATAGATGCAAAGATCCTTAACAAAATATTGGCAAAACATATCAAAAAATATATTAAGAAAATCGTGCACCACAATCAAGTGGGGTTCATCCCTGAAATGCAAGGATGGTTTAACATCTGTAAATCAATAAATGTGATCCATTATGTCAATAGACTTAAGGATAAGAATCATATGGTTATTTAAATTGATGCAGAAAAAGCATTTGACAAAATACAACATCCCTTCATGCTCAAAACACTAGAAAAAATAGGGATAGTAGGAACATACCTGCACCTTGTAAAGGCTATTTATGCTAAGCCAATGGCCAACATCATTCTTAATGGAGAAAAACTGAAATCATTCCCTTTAAAAACCAGAACAAGACAGGGATGTCCTCTTTCACCACTTCTATTCAACATTGTCCTCGAAATTCTAGCCAGAGCAATTAGGCAGACCAAAGAAATTAAAGGGATACAAATAGAAAAAGAGGAACTTAAGCTGTCACTGTTTGCTGATGACATGATTCTATATTTAGAGGATCCAAAAACCTCCTCCAGAAAACTTCTAGACCTCATCAATGAATTCAGCAAAATAGCAGGCTATAAAATCAACATGCATAAATCTAAAGCATTTTTATACGCAAGCAACTAAACAGTTGAAAGGGAAATGAGGGAATCAATCTACCCAAAGAGGTAAAAGATCTCTACAATGAAAACTACCAAACATTGAAAAAAGAAATTAAGGAAGACCTTAGAAGATGGAAAGATCTCCCATGTTCTTGGATAGGCAGAATTAATATTGTCAAAATGGCCATACTGTCAAAAGTGCTATACAGATTCAATGCAATTCCAATTAAAATCCCAATGACGTACCTTACAGAAATAGAGCAAGCAATCATGAAATTCATCTGGAAGAATAAGAAACCCAGAATAGCTAAAGAACTCCTTAGCAGGAAGAATGAAACAGGGAGTATCTCAATACCAGAACTTCAACTATACTCCGAAGCAATAGTAACAAAAACGGCATGGTTTTGGCACCAAAATAGACAGGTAGATCAATGGTACAGAATAGAGGACACAGACACTAATCCAAATAAATACAATTTTCTCATACTAGACAAAGGGGCCAAAAATATGCAATGGAGAAAAGATAGCCTCTTTAACAAATGGTGCTGGGAAAACTGGAAATCCATATGCAACAGAATGTATCTAAACCCCTATCTCTCACCATGCACAAAAATCAACTCACAATGGATCAAGGACCTTGAAATCAGACCAGAGACCCTGCATCTTATAGAAGAAAAAAGAGGTCCAAATCTTCAACTTGTTGTCTTAGGATCAGAGTTCCTTAACAGGACTCCCATAGCACAAGAAATAAAAGCAAGAATCAATAACTAGGATAGATTCAAACTAAATAGCTTTCTCTCAGCAAAGGAAACTGTAGAGAGAGCCTACAGAGTGGGAGAAAATCTTTGCCACTCATATTTCAGATAGATCACTAATTTTCAGAATCTATAAAGAACTCAAAAAACTCTACACCAAGAATACAAATAATCCAATCAACAAATGGGCTAAGGATATGAACAGACACTTCACAGAAGAAGATCAACAAGCAATCAACAAACATATGAAAAAATGTTCAACATCTTTAGGAATAAGAGAAATGCAAACCAAAACTACACTAAGATTCCAACTCACCCCAATTAGAATGGTGATTATCAAGAATACGAGCAACAATAGGTGTTGGAGAGGATGTGGGGAAAAAGGTACACTCATACATTGCTGGTGGGGCTGCAAATTAGTGCAGCCACTCTGGAAAGCAGTGTGGAGATTCCTTAGAAAACTTGGAATGGACCCTCCATTTGACCCAGCTATCCCACTCCTTGGCCTATACCCAAAGGACTTAAAATCAGCATACTACAGGGATACAGCCACATCAATGTTCATAGCTGCTCTTTCACAATAGCCAGAGTGTGGAACCAACCTAGATGTCCTTCACTGATAAATAGATAAAGAAACTGTGGTATATATACACAATGGAATATTACTCAGCTATAAAGAATAATAAAATTATGGCATTGCAGGCAAATGGATGCAGTTGGAGAATATCATGCTCAGTGAGATAAGCCAATCTCAAAAATCCAAAAGACCAATGATCTCACTGATAAGCGGATGATGACACATAATGTGGGGTCGAGGGTGCAAGAATGGAGGAAGGAGGGACTGTATAGAGGAAAAAGAGGGGTGAGAGGGGTGGGGGGAAGGAAAAAATAACAGAATGAATCAAACCTCATTACCCTATGTGAATGTATGATTACACAAATGGTAATGTGTTACTCCATGTACAAACTGAAGCAATATGTATCTTGTTTGTTTACAATAAAAAAAAAAGAATACAAGTAACTACGAATGTTCATGAGGATGTAGGGAAAAGGGTATTCTCATAAATTGCTTGTGGGACTGCAAATTGGTGCAATTCCTCTGGAAAACAGTATGGAAATTCCTCAAAATCTTGAAATGGAACCACTATTTGACCCAGTTATACCTCTCCTTAGCATATATCGAAGGGATTTACAATCAGCATACTACAGTGAGATAGCCACATCAAAGTTTATAGCAGCTCAATTCTCAATAGTTAAGCCATGAAACCAACCTAGATGCCCCCAATCTAATAAATGGATAAAGAAAAGTGGTACATATACAAAAACGAATACTACTCAGCCATAAAGAAGAATGACTTTATAACATTTGCTAGTAAATGGATAGATCTAGAGACTATCATGCTAAGTGAAATAAGCTAATATCCAAAACCAAAGATTGAATGTTTTCACTGATATGTGGAACGTAAATGCCAATAAAGCAGTGGAGGGGAGAATAGAAGTTTAGTAGATTAGACAAAGGAGAGTGAAAGGAAGGGAGTGGGGATAGGAATACAAAAGATAATAGTCTAAATCTAGCATAATTTTTCTGTGTACACATATGAAAATATCTAAGTGAAATCCACCATCATACCCACCTGCAAGAATGGGGTACTAATTAGAGTAAGATATACCCAGTGCTTGTGTAATTTTATCAGAATGGATTCTACTGTCATGTATAACTAATTGAACCAATAAAAAATGAATGAAATTTTATCAAACAACTTTTTAGGATCTTTATTTACTGACACATTCTGTTGATTTTTTATTCTTAAACTATCCTTGCAGTATAGTTACAAATTTTTACATGATGGTTGTTTCATTCCCGTAACATTTATCTTTCTGTCATTTGTACTAGCTTCATGAAATAAGCAAGAATATTACCTATTTTTATGTTCTGCAACATTTTTAACATCCAAATAATTATGCAAACATTAAAGAATTTGTTGTTATACCTAACCTTTTTGTGTTGGGGATGTGCTTTGCCACAAGTTATGTAATTTGTATCTTAATCCCTGCTTATTTTTCTCTCATTTTTTCTTCCAGATTCCCTTAACACTTACTTTTCCTCCACAAACTCTATATATATATTAATCTTGGACTCTTCTTTTAGGAAACATAGGCTAAAAACAGATCTGTCAACCTAGTTGAAGATTGGATATTTGTTCATTAGAAAGGTTTTGGATCTTTGAACTTCAGCCATAGTAGAAAGAAAAAGTGAATTTCTACATAAAAAACAAGAACTTTAAATTAGGTTCAACAGGCTCAATGGTGAAATCTTGAATTCTTCTCCATGAGTAAGTGCCACAACCTATCATCTAGGCTTAGACACTATATACAAAATTAGAATAATTTTTTCTGTTTATTTTGGGGGGAGTGCCAGGAATTGATCTCAGGGGAACTCGACCACTGACCCACAACACCAGTCCTATTTTGTGTTTTATTTATAGACAGGGTCTCACTGAGTTGCTTAGCACTTCACCATTGCTGAGGCTGGCTTTGAAATCAAGATCCTCCTGTCTCAGCCTCCAGAACCACTGGGATTACAGGCTTGCATATTTTTGGCAACTTTGTCTAGTATGAGAAAATTGTATTTATTTGGGTTTGTGTCCATGTCCTCTATTCTGTACCATTGATCTACCTGTCAATTTTGGTGCCAAAACCATGCCATTTTTGTTACTATTGCTTTGTAGTATAGTTGAAAGTCTGGTATTGCAATACCCTCTGCTTCACTCTTCCTACTAAGGATTGCTTTAGCTATTCTGGGTTTCTTATTCTTCCAGATGAATTTCATGATTGCTTGCTCTATTTCTGTAAGGTACATCATTGGAATTTTGATTGGAATTGCATTGAATCTGTATAGCACTTTTGACAGTATGGCCATTTTGACAATATTAATTCTGCCTATCCAAGAACATGGGAGATCTTTCCATCTTCTAAGGTTTTCATTAATTTTTTCTTTAGTGCTCTGTAATTCTCCTTGTAGAGGTGTTTCACCTCTTCTATTAGATTGATTCCCAAGAATTTTTTTTTTTCGAAGCTATTGTGAATGGGTTAGATTTCCTAATTTCTCTTTCCAAAGATTCATCACTTATGTATAAAAATGGATTAGATTTATGAGCATTAATCTTATATCCTGCTACTTTACTGAATTCACTTATGAGTTCTAAAAGTTTTCAGGTGGAATTTCCTGGTTCCTCTAAGTATATAATCATGTCATCATCAAATAGGGATAGTTTGAGTTCCTCTTTTCCTATTCGTATTCCTTTAATTTCTTTGGTCTGTCTAATTGCTCTCGCTAAAGTTTCAAGGAAAATGTTGAATAGAAGTGATGAAAGGGGGCATCCCTGCCTTGTTCCAGTTTTTAGGGGGAAAGCTATCAGTTTTTTTACCATGTAGAATGATATTGGCCATGGGCTTAGCATAGATAGCCTTTACAATGTTAAGGAATGTTCCCACTATCCCTATTTTTTTCTAGTGTTTTGAGCATGAAGGGATGCTGTATTTTATCAAATGCTTTTCCTGCATCTATTGAAATAATCATGTGATTCTTGACTTTAAGTCTGCTGATATGGTGAATTACATTTATTGATTTCCTGATGTTGAACCAACCTTGCATCCCTGGGATGAAACCCACTTGATCATGGTGCACTATCTTTTTAGTATGATTTTGTATGCGATTTGCTAAAATTTTGTTGAGAATTTTTGTGTCGATGTTCATTAAGGATATTGGTCTGAAATTTTCTTTCCTCGATGTGTCTCTGTCTGGTTTAGGTATCAGGGTGATATTGGCTTCATAGAATGAGTTTGGGAGGGTTCCCTCCTCTTCTATTTCATGGAACACTTTGAGAAGTATTGGAATGAGCTCTTCTTTAAAGGTTTTGTAGAACTCGGCTGAGAACCCATCTGGTCCTGGACTTTTCTTTGTTGGTAGGCTTTTGATGACCTCTTCTACTTCATTACTCGAAATTGGTCTATTTAAATTGTGTATGTCCTCCTCGTTCAGTTTAGGCAATTCATATGTCTCTAGAAACCTGTTGATGTCTTCGAGATTTTCCATTTTGTTGGAGTATAGATTTTCAAAATAGCTTCTAATTATGTTTTGTATTTCAATCATGTCTATTGTGATATTTCCTTGTTCATTCTGAATTTTAGTAATTTGGGTTTTCTCTCTTCTCTTTGTTAGAGTGGCTAAGGGTTTATCAATTTTGTTTATTTTTTTCAAAGAACAAACTATTTTCTCAATTTTTCGTATTGTTTCTTTTGTTTCAATTTCATTGATTTCAGCTCTGAATTTAACTATTTCCTGTTTCTACTACTTTTGGTGTTGCTCTGTTCTTCTTTTTCTAGGGCTTTGAGCTGTAGTGTTAGGTCGTTTATTTGTTGATTTTTTCTTGTTTTATTGAATGAGCTCCATGAAATAAATTTTCCTCTAAGTACTGCTTTCACAGTGTCCCAGAGATATCGATATGTTGTTTCTTTGTTCTCATTTACCTCTAAGAATTTTTTAATTTCCTTCCTAATATCTTCTGTTATCCATTCATCATATAATAGCATATTGTTTAATCTCCAGTATTGGAGTAGTTTCTGTTTTTTACTCTTTCATTTATTTCTAATTTCAATCCATTATGATCTGATGGAATACAAGGTAGTGTCTCTATCTTCTTGTATTTACTAACATTAGCTTTGTGGCATAATACATGGTCTATTTTAGAGAAGGATCCATGTGCTGCTGAGAAGAAAGTGTATTCGCTCTTGGTTGGATGGTATATTCTATAAATGTCCGTTAAGTCTAAATTATTGATTGTTATTGAGATCTATGGTTTCTTTGTTCAATTTTTGTTTGGAAGATTGTCCAGTGGTGAGAGAGGCGTGTTAAAATCACCTAGTATTATTGTGTTATGGTCTTTGATTTCTGGAATTGATAAGGATTTGTTTGACGTACATGGATGAGCCACTGTTTGAGGCATAGATATTTATGATTGTTATATCTTGCTGATTTATGCTTCCCTTAAGCAGTGTGAAATGTCCTTCTTTATCTCTGCTGACTAACTTTGGCTTGAAGTCCACATTATCTGAAATGAGGATGGATACCCCAGCTTTTTTGCTGAGTCCATGTGCATGGTATATTTTTCCCCATCCTTTCACCTTTAGTGTATGGGTATCTCTTTCTATGAGGTGAGTCTCTTGCAGGCAACACATTGTTGGATCTTTCTTTTTAATCCAGTTGGCCAGTCTATGTTTTGATTGATAAGTTCAGGCCACTAATATTCAGGGTTATTATTATGGTTTGTATTCCCAGTCATTTGGCTCATTTTTTTTTTTTTTTTTTCGACATGACTTGGTTACTCCTTTATTTGACAATTCCTTTAGGATAGTTCCTCCCTTTGCTGATTTGCATCGTTGTTTTTCATCTCTTACTCATAGAATATTTTGCTGAGAATGTTCTGTAATGCTGGCTTTCTTCTTGTAAATTCTTTTAGTTTTTGTGTATCATGGAAGGATTTTATTTCATCGTCAAATCTGAAGGTAGGTTTTGTTGGGTATAAGATTCTTGTTTGGCATCCATTTTTTTTCAGAGCTTGAAAAATGTCATTCCAGGCCCTTCTAGCTTTCAGGGTCTGGATTGAAAAATCTGCTGATATCCGTATTGGTTTCCCCCTAAATGTAATTTGGTTCTTTTCTCTCCCAGCCTTTAAAATTCTGTCTTTATTTTGTATGTATTTTCATTATAGTGTGCCTTGGTGTGGGTCTGTTGTAATTTTGTATATTTGGAGTCCTATAAGCCTCTTGTACTTGATTTTCCATTTCATTTTTCAGATTTGGGGAATTTTCTGAAATTATTTCATTGAATAGATTGGTCTTTCCTTTGGTTTGTTTTTCTAAGCCTTTCTCAATCCCAATAATTCTTAAGTTTGGCCTTTTCATGATATCCCATAATTCTTGTAGATTCTGTTCATGATTTCTTACCATCTTCTCTGTTTGTTCAACTTTGTTTTCAAGATTAAATGTTTTGTCTTCAATGTCTGAGTTTCTGTTCTATCCTATTGGTTATGCTTTCTATGGAGTTTTTAATTTGGTTTATTGTTTCCTTCATTTCAAGTATTTGTTTGTTTGTTTTTTTTTTCAGTATCTCTAACTCTTTATTGAAATGATCTTTTGCTTCCTGTATTTGCTCTTTTACCTGTCGATTGGTGCGATCATTCAATCCATTCACTTGCTCTTTCCTGTCATCATTCAATGCCTACATTTGCTCTTTCATCTCATCGTTTGCTTCCCTGATCATTTTAATTATGTACATTCTGAACTCCCTTTCTGTCATTTATTCTGCCATGCTATCATTGGATTTTATTGATGTAGCATCTAGGTTTGTTTGGGACATTTTCTTCCCTGTTTTCTCATATTGTTCAGGTATCAGTGGACTGCTGAGATATTGCATATTTCCTCTATTGGCTTATAGTGTCCCTGAAAATTTCTAGTATAGCCCCTCCTAGCCTTCAGTATCCTGAAGTCTTGGAGGAAGTTGATAGTGCGGTGCTCCACAAAGAAGCTGCGTCTCTAGGGGTGGTGGCCTTCAGGTGGGGTATATTCCCTGCTAGTGGGCAGAGGTGCCTCCCCTTTTGACCAATGATCTTCCAAAGGGGAAGTAGGCTACGGGCTGAGGCAAGGCCTGTTTGGGCCTGTGTGTCTGGTTTTACCATCCTTGTGGGAAAACCTTGCCAGGCAGGGAAGACTCACCCAGTGGGGAAGTCTCGCTGGTCAGTTCTCCTCCTAGAGGTTCCCTCAATCCACAACTACCGCCTGGGCTGGGCAGCCTTCCTCTGCAATGTTCTCAGGGGCCCAGACCTACCTCCTGGGTCTGGGAGCCTTGCCAGGCACCAAAGAATCTCCTAGCCTGCCCCTCCTCACAGAAGTTGCCCGCAGTCCTGGAATTTTCGCCCCGCCCCTAAGCATCTCTCTGTGTGGCTTCTCCACCAAGAAGCCACCTAGGTCCTGGCACTGTGCAGCCCCTCCTCTGAGCAGCCGCCTGGAGCTGCGGTGCAGTCGCTCCGAGTCCAAGAGCTGTGCTGAGCGGCCTCCTCTACAATGCTCCCAGTTGTCCGAGTTCACTGCTCCAGTGGTGGGGAGGGGTGTCTTGTTGGGCAACTCTACTTCACAAAGTTTCCTGTATTCCGGGACTACCACCCCATCTGGGATGCCTCCCCAACGGGAGAGACTCACTCGGCGGCTCTGAGTTGGTTCCAAGTCTCTCAAAACCTCGTCTTCTTGAATCCTGAGTCCTGGAGCAACATGAAATGCAGCCACCCTCTAGTCTACCATCTTGAAAAACCTTGCAACTACTGATTTTTATACTGACTATAACTTTGCCTCTTCCAGAACATCATATAATTGGAACCTAAGTATGCAGCCTTTTTAGACAGGTTCTGTCACCTAACAATATGTATTTAGTGTTTCTACATGTGTTTTTGTGGCTTGAAAGCTACTTTTTGTGACTGAATAGTATTTCATGCTATGGATACCTCATGAATGTTTTAATCCATACACCTATTGTAACCATGTTCCAGTTTTTTATTATAAATAAGGCTGATAAAAATATGAGCATATAGGTTTGAGGATGGACATATGTTGTCAACTCCACTGAGTACTAACCTTGGAGCATGATCGTGGGACTGCATTGTAAGACCATGCATCACATTGTTAAGAACTGCCAAACTGCCTTCCAAAGTGTCAATTCCATTTTCATTCCCAGCAGCAAGGAATGAGAGTTGCTGTTGCTCTTCATTCTTCCTGGCATTTGGAATTGTCAGTTTTCTGTTTTGCTTTTTAATTTTAGTCATTATAGTAGGAATATGCTGATCCTTTGTTACTGTTGTAATTTGTAACTCCCTAGTGATATATAATGCTAAGTATCTTCTCAAATATTTACCTGTTCCCTATGTCTTCTTTGGCCTATTTCCTCATTGGGCAGTTTTGTTATTTTATGTTGAGTTTTAAGAGTTATATATTTTAAACAATTCCTTTGTAAGATATGGATTTTGCAAATATTTTCTCCAAATTTGTTACTTTTGATTCTCTTAGCAACTTTTCTGTCTTTCTCAGAGCTGAAGTGTAACATTTTTAATAAAGACAACTTTCTTTTTCATAGATTGTGACTTTGTGTTACATCTAAAAACTTACCATCAAACCCAAAGTCTCCTAGATTTTCCATTTTATTCTAGAAGTTATGAAGTATTATGATGCATATTTAGGTCTATTATCCATTTTTAGTTAATTTTTGTGAAAGGTGTAAGGTTGTGTCTAGATTAATGTAGTTTTGTATATTGATGTTTAATTGTTTCAGAATCTTTCATTGAAAGGACTACCCACTCTCACCAAATAGCCTTTTGTGCTTTAATCAAAGATTGATTAATGAACTATATCTGTGTGGGTTAATTTCTGACCTTTCTATACTGTACCATTTACTTATAAATCTATTTTCCATCATTATAATATTTTAATTATTTTAGCTTAATTATTTTAGCTATGTAGTAAGTCTTTAAATTTAATAGTATCAGTCCTCTAGTTTTTATTTTTTAGTATTTTGTTGGCTATTTGGGGTATTTGACTTTATCCACAAAACAGCATGTTGGTATATTGATTATGATTGTATTGAATATATAGATGAAGTTGTTAAGAACCGACATTTTAAAAATACCATGTTCCAGTGCTTGAAAGTGGAATATCTCTCCATTTATTTAGATTTTTTTCAATTCGTTTCATTAGAGTTCTATAGTCTGCATAGAGAGTGTCCACATTTACTTAGATACTGATCTTTTTTTTTTATTTGAGATATTGTAAATGGTGTTGTGTTTTTAAATTTCAAATTCCACTCTTTTCACTGCTAGTATGTAGGAAAAAAATCACTGACTTTTGAATATTTACTTGCCATAATCAATTATTAGCTTCAGGACTTTCTTTTTTAAAAATTTTCTACAGAGACATGTCTTCATCTATTAAAAAAAAAAAAAAGACAGTTTTGTGTCTTCCTTGCAGCTGTGTGCACTTTTGTTTCCTCTTTTCATCTTCTCACAGTGTCTGTTGGATTTCCAATACAATATGGAAGAGAAGTAGTGAGAGAGAACATCTTTGCTTTCTTTCTGATTTATTTCCTCACCAGTAAGTGTGATGTTAGCTGCAGGATTTGTGGACATCTTTACTGAGTTGAGAAAGCTCCTCTCTTTTCCTGAGAGGTTATTTTTTAAAATCTTGAATGGTTGTTGGATTTTGTCAAATGTTTTTTCTATGTTTATTTCTATCATCATTTAATTTTTCTTCTCCAACCCTAACCATTGGGCTCTCAGGAATTCTAACTCTCAATTTAAGCCACATTCAGCCTCCAGAAATTCATTAAAATTAACATGTAAGTATTCTTTTTTAAATTTTTATTTAGCTTTTAATTTTTGTAGACTGCATTTTGATTCATTGTACACAAATGGGGTACATAATTTTGTTTCTATGGTTGTACACAATGCAGATTCATAACATTCGTGTGATCATACATGTACATAGGGCAATGATGACATGTAAGTGTTCTTATCCAAATACACCTTCAGTGGCTTCTGCTCCTGGTGAGCTGGTCTCATCTGTGGTTCTCTTTATGCATGTTTCTCTCCAGGCATCAGGTTGGTGGTTTTCCCTGTGATTTCAGATCTCTAATGAATCTAATTAAGTCTCTGAGTTTTTAATTTGTTCATTTTTTTTCTTATTTGAGGATGAGAGTGGTGACTTTCAAATTCTTCACTGAAACTGGAAGTCAACTTGAATCTCCTCTTCATGTCCACAGCAGGGCCACACATTTTTTCAAAACCTCTATCCTGGTCCCCACTGTCTGGCAGTCTTTCAGACATGGCTAAGGGTTTATATGTTTTCCTCTTCCCACTTCCTCTCTCTGACACTCTCTGTGGGGTTCATCATTGTTGTTATTCTATCTTGCAGATTGTTTAGCATGACCACCACATTATAGACTTTGGAGGACTCTTCAGAGGTTTGAGCCTGAGAAAACTTATGTTCCTTGGTTCTTGGGTTTTTTCCTGACTGCTCATTAGCAACAGTGTAATTTTCTCTGCTCCATAGTCCAAGAAACATCTCAATAGCATCCCTAGATGATGATGATCAGCTTCAGTGATTGGGATGGGGGAAAAGTTGTGTTCTGTTATTTAATACTTCAACTATGTAGCCTCTTCCTGTCTATCCTGACTCCGCTTAACAGAGACTATAGGGACTGTCTCAGGTTAGTGAATTGGCAGCAGTGACCCAGCATCACCATCACTGTTGATACTTTCAGGGAGATAAACTCTAACCAAACCTTGACTGGACTGAGATGAAAGAGAATGGTAGAGCAGTTCTGGTGAGGTAAGTGCTTGTGTTAAGTTGGTGGGCAACTTGGGAGCTTCCTATTTGCTAGAAGTCATATTCTTTCTGTCATGGCATATATTCATAAAACAAATCATGCTTTGTTTCCAGTTACCCATATCCAATCTCATTCCATCAGTTTTGAAATTGATGAAAATGTTTCTGTGTTTGGAAAATGGTCAGCAAGAACATTTGTCTCTTTGGTGATTGATTGACTTTGTGTCCATGTAATTCTATTAAAATACATGTGATCATACACAGACACACTTAGAGACACACTTGGAGACACACTTAGGAGAAACATGAAGAGGGTAGTTCTATTAGTATAATATGCCTTTAAACAAAATTTACAATAAAAGTATGGGATAATGACATGAAACTTGGAACTGAACAGAATCTACTCTCATTGATTTCTGAAGCTGGTCCAGATCAGTGGAAAAAAGAAGAAACTCCTACTAACACACAATACCTTTCTACTGAAAAACTCATGACTTTTTATTTATTTACTAAGAACTTTCAGTTCTCTAAAAGAAAAGTTTTCTGTTCATTTGCAGGACTGGCATGGTGGGCAAGTTGGTTTTCTAGATTTGCTCATTTTTTCAGTTTCTTTGGAGTTCATTATTTTGATTTCAGCAATTATCCCCTTCCTGGATAACAGAAAGGATTACTAAGGAAATATTTCAGTCATTTGCATAACAGTTGTATGATACTTATCAGAACTACATACCACTGATGTTATTATCCATCTACTATTTCTGTATATATGAGTTCTCTCTCTAAATTCATCATTATTATAACCATTTCTATTTAACATGATCATGTCCTACCTAACACTATCTTGCCTCCGAAGAGTAGTATGCATGCCATGCTTTCAGAAAAAAAAAAAAACAGAGAATATGAAGTGAGTGTGCTTTTTGGAAACATTCAGAAAGAGGTCCAACATCAGTGTAAAAGATGTATTAGAAATTTTAGTTCTGAAGGAATTCTCTCCAGAGCCACAACTGAGGGACTGGCTGGTTCTCTGTCTTCATTTCCAGCAGTCAACTGTTAAGTGAAGCGATAATTTGCAGTGTCTCATGAGTGATCATGACTTTTCCACATCTGTCTCAGAACTGATCATGATCTGGGAATGCAGCTGGGATGTTTCTTGGACTGAAGAACAATGGGAAATTATTCTGTTGCTAATGAGCAGTCAGAAAACACACACACACACACACATACACACATACACACAAAACCAAGAAACATGTTTTCTCAGGTCTCTGGAGAATCCTTATGAGTGTATAATGTGGTGATCAGAGGAATATAGTGTACATATCTTAATAAGCTTTCTAGAAATCTCAAATTGTGGTACTCTCCCTTAATTCATTGCAACATATTTTCCCACTCTATATTTTTTCTGAAATATCATCACTGTTTTGCTCTAATTTCATGTAACACAGTGTTTACTACATTTTTATAATAGTATGAAGATATTTATGTAAGCAAGCAAAGAAGTCAAAGTAAGTCCTTATACATTGTCCCTTGTCTGAAATAAAATTTCCATATAGATCTAGATACCTCCATTGAAACTTAATGTACCTGGTGTTAAATACCTATTAACTTATTTTGCAACCCATTCATTCTCCCCAAGACCCTAGTTTATATCATCCATTAATCCCTGAAGATTTGACCACAGGTTTCCCATGACAGGGTGACACTTTTGTTGGCTCACTTTGCAGTCACTATGCCTAATTTCAAAGTCAACTCTAGAAGTTTGAAGAAATAAATTTTAAAGAATCCCAAATACTATCCTGTCACATTCTTGGCATCCTACCTAGGCAAACATCGACTGTGACTTATCTTTACTAAACAATGTAGGCTGCTTTTTCAGCAAAGATGGTTTGATATTATTTCAAACCTATTTATCTTCTTCTCTTCTGGAGTACACCTCAGCCACCTGTTCACATTCCTCTCTTCTTTTGGAAAACTTTACACCCTCATTTTATTCATTTCTAAAGTACACTATACATATTGTGCTTTTACACACCTCAGCTCTAACATTCTGGTAATTGCCATCAAAACTGGATCTGTTATCATACAGGGCAAAGCTCTGTACTGATGCTAAGACAGACTATTTTTCACTTCTTTCTGCAGTGTTTGAAGTCCCATTGGCTATCTGGCTCAGTACTTAAGATGCTTTGTCAGTGTCTCAAGTTATGTTTGGAAAAAAAAAAAAAAAACTGGTCCAAATTCTCCATTTCACTTCCATTTATTGCAAGTGAGAGCATGACAATACTTTTCAAGGTAAACCTGTACTTACCCTGCAGTTGGAGCGGTCACCTGGCTTTGACCAACTGTACACATCCGGGTGTTGATAGAAATCATTGGACAGGTTCTTTTTAAAAATAGGCAATGAGCCTTTAAAGGATGAAACTCCATTTCATAACATGCAATTTTGTTAACCACCCTGTTTAGAAAGCCGGGCTCGCTCTGGTTTCCCAGCACCCATAGCTGGGCTTGACGCATGAGATTGGGGCTGCGACGGTCATGCCACTTTAGATTACTGGATCTCACAGGATGCTACAAGGCAGACACACCCCAGGGTGACTCACTGAGTGGGAAGTTTAAAAAGACAGTTTTCCTCAGCCATCAATTAGATAAACCACATTTTCCAGGAGAAAAACAGCATCTTGAAAAAGTTCTTTACAAACAAAGCCTTCTTGCTCATACCACTTTGGGTCATGTTTTCTTGTGAAGGGAAATATGACTTTAACCTTAATTGCACTTACAAATTAGCAAGTGAAATAATGCCATCCTTTCCCTTTCCTTCCTTCCTTCCTCTCTCTCCCTTTCTTTCTTTTTTTTTTTTTTTTTTTTGTTTCCTCAAAAGGAGACACTTTCATGTTACCTCTGATAAAATTAGAGCACTCTTCCTCTTTGCCTCTTCCCTCAAAGTGTGGTTTTGACCAATCACGTGGTGAATAAGTTATAGGTGTAGGCCTGACCTCTGCTTCCTCCACCCTGGCTACCCTTTTTTATGCTTTCTCTTTGTACCTTTTATTACAATCACATTGAAGATACACTTTTTGAAAATGTCAATTTGGATCTAAGATGTATGTCAGAAAGAATGAGCACTGAATAACACTTTCAACCTCCTCACCCCATGTTTATTTGAAAATATTGGATAAATATTTTCTACTATATGGTAAGATTCCCAAGGGCAAAGAAAGTGTTTTTAGTTTCTGCCTTCATTGGGTAATCATGTTCAAAAGCAGTCCTTTAACATATGTAAAAGAAAAATCATAAAATCAAATATTCTATACAAAAATCTCTCATTTCATTTCCTGACTCATTCAAAACTTGAGACCAAGGTGATAATAGTTATTGGTTCAGGTTCCAAAGAGATATCCTGAACCTAAAAATATCTCATGCATATTCTGAACTTAGACATCTCCTGAATTACAGATAGGTACTTGATTATCACCCTCCCTTTCTTGCATTTTCTTGTGAGGGAAAGGTGCTCTCAAGAATGTGAATACCATGGATCCAGAATCACTCTTAAAATTTTACCTCCAGATGAAGCAATTTACAGCAACCAAAGGTAATATGTGCTCTATAAATTCAAATAAAAGTATTGACAATGGAAGAAAACCAATGTAACCTCAACAATGTCTATTGTGTGGTTACATGCATCAGTCTATATGTAATATACACACATGTATTACATAAGTATATATGTGATATTCAATTTGAATCTCATAATGGTTGGAGGCCAGATTGTCTCTATTTTACAAATGAGAAAACATAGGTTCAGAAGTTTGCTCAATCAGAAACCTAGGAAGTTGTTGATCCTGACTTCAAGATTTGTGCTCTTAAATTTTAAATAATGCTGATTCTTCAAAGTTATATTTCCTTTCTGGTACTGGATATTATTTCACTTGTTTCCCCTTTAATTCTGTTAACAACTTTTTTCAGGTGACTTCACAGCAGAATGGTAGAAAAATAGGTACCAGAGAGATAAAAGAAAGTCTGCTTTTCAACCCAATATTAACAGTCTTTTGCATGGCCATTGTCTTCATTATTGCTTCTGGTATCTGGAAGTGGGGAAGGTGAAGGTATAATACAGATCTTTGAGATTAATCTGATCAAATCACTGCAAACTTTCTATATCACTGCTGCTTCCATGGTTTTCCAGTTCCCCATCCTATTTCAGTTAACTTAGGAGTATTCTGGGTCTGTGGGTTCGTTAACTACACAGGAATATTTAGTCAAACTGTCAGTCTTAGGACATAGTACCATTTTCCTGCTGGACAGTTGGTGGACAACACAGGTACCAGCAGTAGGTGTTCACCTGTAGTGCAAGAGATGGATGACCCATGGGCATCATTGGTCTGACTCATAAAAGGTTCCTTAATGCTTCATGGAGCTGACTGAGCAGACTCTGGAGGGGTCTTTTTTTTCCCAAGTCATGAAGTTTTCTCACAGATCTCCATCCTTCCTACTGATATTCTACTTACTATCCTATCTATATTTTAACTTTACTCACACCCAGGATATTACACTTACCATCCTATCTATATTTTAACTTTACTCATTTTTAGGCAGCTTTAGGAGCCTACTTTTGAAATCAAACCTAAGTAGTTTTCTCTGAATATTTCATTAGACCCATCTTAAAATTTCCTAGGTAATAGATGAATTAGGAGAAGTTCATGAACAAGAAAAAGTAAGGGAAAAAAGAGAACTACATTAATACTTTTCAATATATGATATTACACTTAAGATTATAGAGGATTTATACCAACTTTCTAATTAATTCAAAGTATTTTGAATAGTGCTATTTTTCCATCGTGTTTTTAAAAATGACTGCATGCTCACCGACTCTCTCCTAACATTTGTGTCAACACACAGATTTAGGGAAAACATCCACTGTGTTAGCAGGTAGGTTATATCAAAGTAATTAAGGCAATTTATTAATAAATGGCAGCATTATTGAATCATTCACCCTGAAACACGTTAGACTGGCCCATCACTCAATGTTTATCTCAAGAAAACATGGGTCCATTATGGATGAGTTAGGAATTTTGAACAACTAAGTCCATTGGCTGGGTAACTTTTATTACTAGGTAGGTAGTGTTTAACTTTTCTTCCTAGAGAATTGCTATTCTGGGCTGTAGTCCACTTTGGGTTGTCTATGGTGTAATTTTTCTTTCTTTTCACAATAAAATTTTGGGCAATTTTGAAAAACAACACTGGGTAATGAAATGAGCAGACTGAAGCCACTTCCCTTTTTCTCATGGGAGTTTCCTATTACAGACCCTAACCCCTGCCCATTCTTCTATTCCAAGTCTCAATTCTATCCAGCTATGAGTGCCTAGAAAAAATCATGTTCAAGACTATTTACCCCAAGTTATTATTATTAGTTGTACACCTGTAACTAGATGCTGGATATTTTTAGAAGTAATGTTCTCCACTGATCAGTATTCCCTCTGAAATTTGCTATTTGCCTATCAATTATTTTTCTTTCAGAAATATGTCCCATACTATGATATCTCCATATCTTATGTGATAATTGATACAGGTAACACAGACGTATGTACTTGTTTTATTCTAATAGCTATCATCCCAACAATGCTTGAGGTAGGAATTATTATTACTTACACCTCACAGACATGGAAACTAAGAAGGACTAAGTAGTTTCTCAAAGTCACTAGTAAAGACTGCTGGGAGCAGCAGAGCTGCACCAACAACAACTAAGGTAGATGCTCTCCAGAAACCAGGGTCTAAAACATCTGTAGGCCATATATAACCTTTCTTCTTTTCTGGTAAAAATAATGTACCTCCTTAAAAAAACTATTTGTTATTTTGTTTATATTTTATGTTTATTTTTGTTATCAGAATCTCGTTTTCTAAAATTTGTTGTAATTTTCTCCTGTATCACAAAGACCCCAAGTGGCTTTATTTTTACTCATTAATAATGGAAAACATGACCTTATTAGAGAAAAACTAAAATTTCTGAAGGTAAAATCAGTACATTTTTTGTCACATTAACACGTCATTTTCTATATTGTGATTTGCTAACTGTACATTCTACTTATCTGTCCTAATATACCTGAACTTCAGCAAGTTTTTTTTCAGGGTGTCTTGAGAAAGTCTTTCTTACTAAAACACAAAGGGCCAAGAAATATATTTTTAAAAATGTTCAACATTTCTAGCATTAGGGGAATGCAAATCAAAGCTACACTAATATTTCATCTCACTCCAGTCAGAATAGCTGTTATCAAGAACACAAATAATAATAACAAATTCTGGCATGGGTGAAAAAGGTGCACCAATTCATTGATGGTGGGATTGCAGATTAGTACAACCACTCTGAAAAGCAGTGTGAAGATTTCTCATAAAACAAGAAATGAAACCACCATATGACTCAGTTATGTCCTTCCTCAGTGTTTAACCAAAAGATCTAAAATCAGCAAACTACAGTGACACAGTATCTACAAGGTTTATAGCAGCACAATTCTCAATAGCCAAATTATAGAATCAATCCAGATGCTCGTCAATGGATTAAGACAATGTAATACATATATGCCATAGAGTTTTACTCTGCCATAAAGAATGAAATAATGGCATTTGCCAGTATATAGATAAAGATGGATAAAATCATACTAAATGAAATAAGCCAGATGCACAAAATCAAAAGGTTGAATATTTTCTCTCATATGTGGAACCTAGAGCAAAATAAGGGAACAAAGGCAGTGGGGGATGGGAGGGGATATCCTAATGATATAGGCAAGATCAGCAGAGTTGAAGAAAGATAACTAGAGGGAGAGAAGAAGGAAGGGAAAGGGGAAGATAAATGGAATAAATTTAACAAAATCATGTTATATTCATATATATAGATACCAAAGGGAATTTCACTTTTAAATATATGTAGAATAAAGGAAGTTTAACAGAGTAGAGGAGGGAGAATAGGAGGAGGGAGGAGAGAGGGAGAAGGTGGGAAAGGATGGGATTTGAAATCAAATTCTTTGCATATATGATTTTGTCAAAATGAGTCCAATTACTATGTATAAATATGATGCTCTAATGAAAAAAATATATATAAAATAATAAGTTCTTATCCTTGACCAAGGATAGCTACAGATGAGTAGGTGAGAGAACTAGTGATGGAATTAATTCAGGTTAGAAGGAAGTTTTAGGATGTTTTACAAATACCAAAACCTGAGAAGTGAATAAGGATATGTTTATTTAATTTGGACAATGCAAAACTGGACCAGACAATGATGACGCATTTCCACGTTATGAAAAATATCAAGGTGGAATCGAGAAGTTTTTAAGTGTATCTGTTCACTAAGTAGAGCTAAATATAAGATCGTATACTTGGCTTGAAAAAGAATTTTATAAAATGTAGGATATAGTTTATTATCATTACATTCTAAAAAACAAACAAGCAAAAACATGTCAGATGCTGCTCCTTTGAATCAATATTAGAGTGAGCACACAGAGTCGTGCAATATTTAAAAGATAGATTGGTCTGTTTAAGAGCCAAGCTAATGTGTTATGTTGCTATAGCTGTAGGTGGTAAATGCTAGAATTTCCTTGAGTGTCCTCGTATTCATTTCCCTTCTTGTCTTTGGGTTTCCCTAGGGTCTCCTTCATGAATAGACCTGAGCTTTACCTTTCTTTCAGCTGTAATGCACCATTATTATTCAGAATACTTATGCAGAACCAACGTGTGGAAGGAGAGGAACAATTCTGTAATTGTATAATTAGTTGTTCGATTTAGAGTGAGGTTGCACCTTACACTGAATTTCACAAGTTCTTCCAAGAATTTTCCCCATCCTTACATGGGACGAAAAGTCTACCAGGTGCTGTAGTTGGGTATTTCCCTTCCCCCAAGTTGGTTAGCTTCTGGTAAAATCATTTCTCTTGAGTTCAGGTCTTTGTTAAGAAAAGTAGAGCACCCTGAGTGTATTTTCATATTGTAACTTTTCCCTTCCTCCTGTCAAAATGCTAGGGAATTTTTCTATAAGCTTCACCATCAGAACCTGGCAGTACTCCTAGAGATAAAGTTCATAAAAAATATGAAGGCCTACTTAAGACTAGGCCCTTAGAGTTTTAACTCTCAAGTTTATCCATCCTGAGCCTTGGGCAATCTATCAATTGGATTTGAAAGTTTTTACTAGTACTGTCTCTAGCCATCAGCTTCTGGTCCTAGGATTTGGCTCCCGTAGCTATGAGTCTCAATATCTGCCTCTTGCATCAGATTTTGAAGACTCAATTTGCTCTGTGACCTCAAATCTCTGACAGATCTAAAAAGAGTGGTTGATTTTCAATTTGTTCAGATTTTATCTTGTCGTGAGAATAAGATTCACAACTTGCAAGTTCTTTACATGTCATATTAGAAACCAAAGTCAGAATGATCAATATATACCTTTATCTAGACAGGCAACAAGAGACCTAATATAGCCTAACACACCCATAGAATGATGTTCAGTTGTAGTTACTTCACTGAGAAGAACATATTCAGAAAATGATATAAGGAAATAAAGCCATGCACAAATAAAAGTGATTGAAAAATCTGAAAATTGGTCTGAGAATTAAAACCATGCCAGTTTTGCCACTGAGGAAATTTATTTTCTGTCTTAATGCCAGTAATCTGAAAATCCAGATTTGCTACATAAGTAGATAGCACTAACAATTTATTTTTTGTTACTTGCTTGTAAGTCATGAAGTAATTTCTAAAGATATGACAAGAATGCTGCCATAAAAATAGAAATATTCAGCACTTTCCAGTCACTCTTTGTAGAAATTCAATAACTATTTTCTTTCTCATAGATAATGATGTTGGTACCATTTGGTAAAGAAATAGCACTATGATTCACCTGCCAGTGTCTCAAAAAATACCAAGAAATGTAAGTTTTCTTGATAGAGATGATTCAAAGTCAATAGAAAATTCCCCACAAGGAAAACATCAGACTCAGACAACTTTGCAGAGTAGTTCTACCACACATTCAAGGAAAACATAATTCCAGTTTTTATGTAAATATTTTCCAGAGCATAAAGATAGAGGGAACACATCTACTTCATTTTATGAGTCTAGCACTTTGATGCCCCAAACTGACCACAATGATCAAATAAATAAAAATTATATAACAACCACACTCTCAAACAGAAATGCAAAATATTAGAAATTAAATAAAAATTTAGGATCTATGTACATTAATTCATAAAAGTTAATGCATAACAAGAGTTTATCCCAAGAATTGTAATGTTTTCTTAATTATACCAAATTAATTGTTATTAAAGAAAAGTAGATGATTATCTGAATAGATGCAGAACAAACATTTAAAACTTCCTAATCTACATATAATTTTAAAAAATATTTTAGCCACTTAAGAATAGGAAGAAACTATTAATTTTTTAAAAGGCTAACTGAAAAAAGAGACAAAAGATATATAACAAACAACCAATCTTAAATGTACAATATCGAAGGTATTTTCTTTAAAGATCAAGAAAACGAAGGATACCTATTACAACCACGTCTATTCAGCCATTGACCACAGGATCTTCCAGTACAAAACAGCAAGAAATAATAAATAAGAGAAATAATAAGGGGAAAAGTCAAGTTTCACTTTTTTGCAGAAAACACAATTTTACATGTAAAAAATTAAAGAAGTAATCAAAAATTAAGAAATTTAATAGAAAACATTGACACATTTCTAGATACAACAATTGATTTGTAAGTCAATCGTTCTACATCAGAATCAGGCAGTTACAAAGCAGTTTAAAAACACTGTTGGTGGAAACTAAAAATAGAAAACTGTCTAGGAATAACTGGGTGAGGGACCAATTATCAAGGCTTATCATTGATTATTGATTACTTTTATCAAAATTTCATAATCTGTTCCATTAAAGATCTGCATACCTTTCCATAGAAGTATTCACCAAAAGACAAAAGCAAATTTTTAAGAGAAGGTACGTTGAGTGCATGAATTCAGGCAGTGGTCAGTCTTGAATTTAAAACTGGGTAGTTGTGATAACTTTCACATTTATTTCTTGATCTGAAGAGTAACACCTATTCCAGCAGGGAAGAATGCAAGAAACTCTAAATAACTGAACTGATTGACCTCAGTCATCCTCTTCCTTTGGCTCCCTCAGTGCTAGTCAATGGCTTCAAGAATGAAGTAGTCCTCATAGCAGGGATGGAAGCTATGTATGGGTCCACCAGCAGGTGTTTCTCCTCACCAGACTGATCTAGCTCCTGCTACTACCAGACAGCAACCCTTCCAGCACAAGAAACCAAAACTGAGTCCTCCAATTCTCCCCCAAGGAAAGCAATCAGCCACTTGGATGTAAGCTGATTATATTGGAACTGTTGTGGGTTGAATTGTCTCTCCAGGACATGTAAAAGTCCTAATACTTGGTATCTGTGAATGTGACCTTGTTTGGAAATGGGTTCTTTGCAGGTGTAATGAAGAAGTAGTCTAAGCTGAGGTCTTACTGAAGGAGGAGGTGCCCTTAATCTGATTGGTATTCTTATAAGAAGAGAAGTGACACAGATGTACATGCATAGAGCGGAAAAATCTACATGAAAATACAGAAAACACGGGGGAAGGTGAAGCAGGGAGCAGTTGTCATCTGAGGAACCCAGAAGATTGCTGACAATCACCAGAAACTAGCCCTGGCAACACCTTGATCCTACAGTTCTGACATGAAAAGTTGTGAGAAAGTAAGTTTCTGTGGTTTTAAACTATATAGTTTGTTTCTGAACTCCTAGGAAACTAATACAGGACAGCTGCTACCTTTGGTAGGGGCAAAAATTTATCTCATCTAGAACTGACACATGCTATAGGTATGGGTATGGTTTTCCTTTTCTGCCTGTAGGTTGAGACTGAACAATTGAAGTTTTATACAATGCTTCACCCAACATTATCTTGAATCAAAGGCTTCACTTTGTAGCATAGATGGTACCACAGTAGACACATGTCCATGGCTATCTATCATAGAATACACTTCCAAGAATATATTGGTCTAAAGGTACAGGTAAAGCATCAACTTGGAGATGATATGTGGGATGCCAACCTCCAGATGTCTCTGTAACCTACAGATCTAGAATTCCTGGTTTCCAGACAGGTGGGGGCTGCTTCCACTAGAAAAACCACTAGAGTTTGGTAGAACTGCAACTTATGGTTACTGCCCAGTCCCTGAAGACCCATTATTTAGAGAACAGCTGAAAAGGAAGAGGGTATGGTCTACTGTGATCATCATCAGAAGGAAGTGGGCTGCTCTCACATGGTGCTGGTGAGGAAGAATCAGTTTGGTACCTACATGACCTAATGGATTATCTCTTGAAATTCATTTGCTCAATTTCCACAGTAAACAGACAAGTTCGGAAGTTCAGATGCCATTTCCTTGGAAGGGCATGGTAATCAGAGTCTCAAACACTTCTGCAAGCCACATAGACCAGCAAAGATACTCCTGGAAGGGAGGGAGTCTAGATATGGTAGTACAGAAGGGGGAGTATAAGTTACATTCTTGAGCAACTTGAATAATTACTTATTTGAGTAATCATGTGGGATCTGTAGTTAATCCCATTAGTCTTCCTCAACCAGAATCCTGGAGAAATTCAGCTGTAATGAATGCACTAATGTATTAATCACCATATCCACCGTGGACTGAATATTTATGTCCTCCCCCGAATTCACATGTTGAAATCCTAATCCCCAATTTGATTGCATTATGATGAGGAGTCTTTGAGAAATAATTATGTCATGGAGGTTGGATTCTCATGTAGGATTAGTGCCCTTAAAAAAGGAAAAGACCTTGCTTTCTCTCTCTACTGTCTACCATATTAGGGTATAAAAAAGGCACAGCATCTATGAACCAGCAAGTGGGCTACTGCCAGACCCCAGATCTTCCAGAAACCAGAACTTGAACTTTCCAACCTCCAGAAATGTGAGAAATAATTTTGTGTTGTTTTAAGCATCCAGTATACAGTATTTTTGTTATAATAACTCAAACTAAGACATATACCAAGTCACTCATTCCCCAGACTGCTTTCAATGTGGTCAGCTGACATTTACAATTGATTTTTTTTCTATAAGAATTACTTTTGGCTAAAGGAAGGTGTTTTATCCCATGATATGTTTCCTTTGCAGAGCAGAATACATTCAATAATTAGTGTATGAGGAGTTAAAATATGTGGCTCCTTTAACTCAATTAGGACATCTATGAAGACCCTTCCCCATTCCAGAGCCCACCACGGTACCTGACACCTCTTATACATTTGTACCACAATTCAACTTCTTCTTCACATGCCCATTTCACATCTGCTGTTGATAGCAGGGCAAATACTTCTGTGTGTGAACCCCCATGTCAGAATCCATTTCCAGGGAGATCTAAGTCAAGACAAGTGTTCACTATGGCTGTTGAGAAACTGATCCTAAAATGTATATGAAATTGTAAAATCCAGGAATAGGCAAGAAACTCCTAAATGAGAATACGTTGGGAAATGGATGTTAGTGTTGGGAGGACCTGATATATCAGATAACGAGACTTATTATAAAGCTGTCAAAAATAAGGCAATATACTTTTACTACCAAAATGGATAAATGACTGATGGAGAAAAACAGAGAACCGAACCTAGACCAGAAACTTAGACCATGGGATTTGCAAGCCTGTGCTTCAGAGATCTCTGAAGCATGGATAGTGTAGGAGCTGTGTCATGAGAATTCACTACCTGCACATACAAGTGTCCCTGTATGACATCAGAGCAAGGAATGATTTCCTAAAGAAGACCCAACAAGGCCTATGTCATAAAGAAAAAGATAAAGAAGTTTGACTATTTTAAAATTAAGAACTTCTTGTCATCAAAAGTCATGGTGAACAAAATCAGTAAGTAATCCACAAACTGGAAAAGCATATTTGAAATTCATATAATTACAAAGTATTAGTATTTAGAATAAATAAAGAAATCCTACGGACCAATAAGGAAAACTAGAGCCTCCATTTTCAAACTAAAAGATATGCAGGCATCTTTTTGTGACATGAATATAAAGCTTTTAAAAACAGTTTTTAATGAAATGGGAAAAGTCTAAAGACTCATGCACATTTAGAGAGGGAAGGTGCCTGTGGGTTTCAGACTCTGAATGCAGGCCATCACTTGTGTGTATTGCTGATCTCTGTACATGCCATACTTTCCAGTAATTGCAGTCTTCCCCTGAAATACATTAAAAATATTCTTAATGTGTTATTTAACAACTGAGCAAAACTTGTTTTCTTCTCAACTAGACTTTCAAGCACAATTCTTAAAACATTAAGATTTCATTATGTTTAAAAAGAAATACCACACACACACACACACACACACACACACACACACACACATACATAAAACATATACATATGCATGCATAGACACACATATATGTAATAGTTGCATTTTATATGCTTATACATTATACAATGAGAACTTATTTTTTCCAGTCAGCCCACAGTAAACTTCTGATTCTGCGAATTTGAAATATGATCTGAACAGCACAGGGATTACCAGTTAAGAAGGGATCCTTTGGTTATACCCCTCTCGTTTCCCATTAGTTCAGGTATATTACAATGTTACAGATATCCCCCCTCTCCTCATACATGCAATCTTCAGTAACTATTTTTTCTAGCAGGGTACCAACTCAGTAGTCAATACTCCAGGGGAAACTATCAATTCTTAGGAGTTGGCAAAACAAATGAAATTCTGCATTCGACCAAGTAAGATGATAAAATTGACATTTTTTCATTTGGTTTTTCAGGAAAATTCTATAACTACAAATAACAAAGTGTTTTTTCTTCTTCATGGGCATTCCTATTTGTAATCTCAAGTACCCAAACCTGGAATCGTTAGGACTTTGACACACTGAGATGCACTGCCATCTCCTAAATGTTGGAAGTGTTGTTTTTATAAAAGTCAATCTTATTTTAATCCTAGTCACTTTAGTCATTGTAACCAGAATTATGTAAACTTTCTAAATAGACTAAATATTCTAAAAATAGAGTAAAACACCAGCCTCCACACCAACCAAGTCACAATATGGTGTCTGACCTAAACCCACAAATTGAGGATATGATGGAAAGTCATTTATCAAATTGGCAGTGACCATAACATGCTCCTATCACTGGGTCAAAGACAGGCAGCCAAGTGGCTGTCACTCAAAGTAGTTCCATTATCTTAGAGAAAGCATTCCATTCATGCGTTCCTATGAATGTTTATCATATTTGTCTTCCAATTTAAATTCAGTATGGTAATGTGTCTTTTGAACATGTTTCATTTTTCATATTTTGGAAAACAATGGAACTATATCCAACTTTGCAACTATGTTTTCAGAATCTTCCTTGAAGACATATGAATGTGAGCTGTGGAAAATAATTTGTTTCTCAAAGTTCATTATGACTTTCAGTACAGCCTTGGGGATTTTAAACCTTAAGTGAACCTGTCTGACCACCAGGGATCCCTGTGAAGATGCGTGAATCCCGCACTGTGGTAAAGGCACAGTTCATCTGTATTTGCTCTTCCCCTGCAAATGTAGGGTCTATAAATCCTCATTTCCTGTTTCAGATGGTACCCAGGAGCTCATGGAACACATCCACTCTGCTGCAGATTCTGAATGCTGTATCTTTCTTTGTCTTCTCCTTCTATAAGTTTGCTCTTCAGAAGTGCTACTACTGATAACTTTAAATCACAAAAGCCTATTTAGTGCACTAGAGAAATGTTCTTTCCCCTTTACTGTCTCTTGCTTTTGGAAAAGTAGCAAAGTCAAGCTGCTACCTTATACTACCTCACTGTCTGTATTTAATTTAAAATATTTAGTATGAGCAATATGGTATGTGTGCGCCCTTGCCTCCAATCTACAGTCTAGAATAGTTAGTTAACATTGGAGGTTTCCTGACATTCCCTTAATTCTCCACTGTAGGTTATTTAGATCTTGAAAGACTCTAGTAGGTGTCAACTCTCCACAAGAAAATACAAAAAAAAGCACATTAAAGCATAAGATCTAAAGCTCCACCACTGAATTTGCTGATTAGAAATGTTTTCATTAGGGAAAGGAGTAGTGATCAATGTATGTAATTAGTATGGAAGGTAGTGTGGACACCTCTACCTTTCATAAATGGTGTAAGAATCTGGTGATCTCAACACCTGAGTCTCTTGCAGTAAATAAAACCTGAAGACCAAAACTCCAGATCCCACTAAAATCCCACCACTTGACCACAATCAGTTAATGGAGGTTTTTATCACTTTTTCCTAATGAAAAAACAAGTAATAGACTTTAAAGTCAGAGAACAGAGACTATAGGCTGCTTAGAGAAAGACCTAAGTGTTTTTTATTTATCATTTCATTTTTTTTTCCTTGTGACAGGGTTTGCTAATAAATGCATAAGTAAAAAAACAGTTGGAGTCTTGCTTTCATGGTGATAGAACCCTGTGAGATCGGGAGGAAGTCATCATAACTCCCTCCCACCTCTAGTTGTTGAAGGATACTAGTGTTTATCAAGATCCAATAATGTTTTAAAACTGTTCTTAACTTCTATATGGCGAGAAAACATAAGGTGAGCAATAGTACCTGTGGATAGTGTAGGTATGGTTAAAAAAAAGTGTAAATATAAATGGTTACAAGTTTTCTTGGAAAGGAACTAACGACATCTATTAAAATTCAAAAAAAAATTTTTTTTTTGAGTACACTTTAGCCCCACAGTCTCATATGAAGGACTGTATCCCCCAGTCTTATGAGGATAAGAATAAATAAAAGGAAATATATACATTTTAAAGTATTGTTTAAACTGATCAAAAATAAAGTTTAAGCAAGGTGAATGTGGACCAAATGAAAAGTTGTGAAATAAATTATGCATGGAGTGCTATGTAACATTACAACTATTATCAAAGAAGAGTTAAACAGGAGAACTGACTGGGAATTTGGGGGTATTCCAAAACATGTTGCATGAAAGAACATGACCTAAGGGGAGAATATTTAATATTCTACTTTTGTGAAAGAAGAAATGACAAAAATTGTATGTGGCATGTATGGATATACCTGCATGATATTACAATAACACACAATGTGGAGGGTGGGAAGGGGAATGAAGGTGAAGTGTGGGGTGAGGAAGTAAGACAAGCTGAAATGAAAACCGAGAGACTCTGACTCTTACAGTATTAATTGCATAATACGATTTGTACAAAATTGTATGTGCATATGTATTTTTGCAGAAATTAAAAGAGCTCAGCAGATCTTTACCTATCAACCTAAAAGGGTATCTGCTATGGTTTGACTATCCTCCAACATCCCATCTGTTAAAATCTTGATTCCCCAAAGTGGCAGTATCACGAGATGGTAGAACTTTTAAGAGGCAGGGCTTAGTGCTGTCCTTGGACAGAGCAAGTCTGCCCTTCAAAGGGGTTTAGATAGTTCTCTTGTGACCCGATAGCAGTTCTCCCACGGGGATGGTGGTAAAAGGAGCAAGCCCCCAGCCCCTCCTCATTTCTCTGTTTCCTATATTTAGACACAATCCCTTGCTTCTGCAATCACTTGAACCATTGCCCTCTGCCCAAACTGGCAAAGCCAAAACAGTCTTCATCGAAAGAGTAAATGCAGGTACCACACCCATGAACCTCCAAAACTGTGCACTAAAAAGACCTCTTTTCTTCATAAGTTTCCTGCCTCTGGTATTTAGTTACAATAATGGAAAACTAATATAATATGCATAGTGTATTATGTGGAAAAAAGTAAATAAAGAGTAATAGGTACTTCACAATTCTATTTTACAATAATGGGAATAAACTGCATCTCTACATAGGTATGTCTCTGGCTGCATATATTTATATGAGTAAAAATTAGGGTGTGGAATTTTGTGAATATTTTCTTCCATTCTTTTTTTTTTTTTTTATTGTAAACAAATGGGATACATGTTGCCTCTCTGTTTGTACATGGCGCAAAGGCATACCATTTGTGTAATCATAAATCCACATACAGTAATGTTGTTTGATTCATTCTGTTATTTTTTCCCCTTCACCCTACCCCTCCCACCCCTCTTTACCCTCTATACAGTACTTTCTTCCTCCATACTTGCCCACCTCCCTAACCCTAACTCTAACCCTAACACTAATCCTTCTCTCCCCCCCATTATGTGTCATCCTCCACTTATTAGCGATATCATTCGTCCCTTGTCTTTTTGAGATTGGCTTATCTCACTTAGCATGATATTCTCCAATTTCATCCATTTGCCTGCAAATGCCATAATTTTGTCATTCTTTATGGCTGAGTAATATTCCATTGTGTATATATACCACAGTTTCTTTATCCACTCGTCAATTGAAGGGCATCTAGGTTGGTTCCATAGTCTGGCTATTGTGAATTGAGCAGCTATGAACATTGATGTGGCTGTATCTCTGTAGTATGCTGATTTTAGATCCTTTGGGTATAGGCCAAGGAGTGGGATAGCTGGGTCAAATGGAGGGTCCATTCCAAGTTTTCTAAGGAATCTCCACACTGCTTTCCAGAGTGGCTGCACTAATTTGCAGCCCCACCAGCAATGTATGAGTGTACCTTTCTCCCCACATCCTCAGCCAACACCTGTTGCTTGTATTTTTGATAATCGCCATTCTAATTGGGGTGAGATGGAATCTTAGGGTGGTTTTGATTTGCATTTCTCTTATTACTAGAGATGTTGAACATTTTTTCATATGTTTATTGATTGCTTGTACATCTTCTTCTGTGAAGTGTCTGTTCATTTCCTTAGCCCATTTGTCGATTGGATTATTTGTATTCTTGGTGTAGAGTTTTTTGAGTTCTTTATAGATTCTGGAGATTAGTGCTCTATCTGAAGTATGATTGGCAAAGATATTCTCCCACTCTGTAGGCTCTTTCTTCACATTACTGATAGTTTCCTTTGCTGAGAGAAAGCTTTTTAGTTTGAATCTATCCCAGTTATTGATTCTTGCTTTTATTTCTTGGGCTATGGGAGTCCTGTTGAGGAAGTCTGGTCCTAGGCCGACATGTTGAAGATCGGGACCTACTTTTTCTTCTATAATCTGCAGAGTCTCTGGTCTGATTCCAAGGTCCTTAATCCATTTTGAGTTGAGTTTTGTGCAGGGTGAGAGATATGGGTTTAGTTTCATTCTGTTGCATATGGATTTCCAATTCTCCCAGCACCATTTGTTGAAGAGTCTATCTTTTCTCCATTGCATATTTTTGGCGCCTTTGTCTAGTATTAGAAAGTTGTATTTATTTGGGTTTGTGTCCGTGTCCTCTATTCTGTACCATTGATCTACCTGTCTATTTTGGTACCAGTACCATGCCGTCTTTGTTACTATTGCTTTGTAATAAAGTTGAAGTTCGGGTATTGCGATACCCCCTGCTTCATTTTTCCTGCGAAGAATTGCTTTAGCTATTCTGGGTTTCTTATTCTTCCAGATGAATTTCATGATTGCTTGCTCTATTTCTGTAAGGTACGTCATTGGGATTTTAATTAGGATTGCATTGAATCTGTATAGCACTTTTGGTAGTATGGCCATTTTGACAATATTAATTCGGCCTATCCAAGAACATGGGAGATCTTTCCATCTTCTAAGGTTTTCTTCGATTTCTTTCTTTAGTGTTCTGTAGTTCTCATTGTAGAGGTCTTTTACCTCTTTTGTGAGATTGATTCCCAAGTATTTTATTTTTTTCGATGCTATGGTGAATGGGGTAGTTTTCATAATTTCTCTTTCTGAGGATTCCTCACTTATGTATAAAAATGCATCAGATTTATGAGCATTGATCTTGTAACCTGCCACTTTACTGAATTCACTTATGAGTTCTAACAGTTTTCTGGTGGAATTTCCTGGTTCCTCTAAGTATATAATCATATCATCCGCAAATAGGGATAGTTTGAGTTCTTCTTTTCCTATTCGTATTCCTTTAATTTCCTTGGTCTGTCTAATTGCTCTGGCTAGAGTCTCAAGAACGATATTGAATAGGAGTGGTGAAAGAGGGCATCCCTATCTTGTTCCAGTTTTTAGGGGGAATGCTTTCAGTTTTTCACCGTTTAGAATGATATTAGACATGGGCTTAGCATAAATGGCCTTTACAATGTTAAGGAATGTTCCCACTATCCCTATTTTTTCTAGTGTTTTGAGCATGAAGGGGTGTTGTATTTTATCAAATGCTTTTTCTGCATCTATTGAAATAATCATGTGGTTCTTGACTTTAAGTCTATTGATATGGTGAATTACATTTATTGATTTCCTGATGTTGAACCAACCTTGCATCCCTGGGATAAAACCCACTTGATCGTGGTGCACTATCTTTTTAATATATTTTTGTATGCGATTTGCTAAAATTTTATTGAGAATTTTTGCGTCAATGTTCATTAATGATATCAGTCTGAAATTTTCTTTCCTCGATTTATCTCTGTCTGGCTTGGGTATCAGGGTAATATTGGTTTCATAGAATGAGTTTGGGAGGGTACCCTCCTCTTCTATTTCATGGAATACTTTGAGAAGTATTGGAATGAGCTCTTCTTTAAAGATTTTGTAGAACTCGGCTGAGAACCCATCTGGTCCTGGACTTTTCTTTGTTGGTAGGCTTTTGATGACCTCTTCTACTTCATTACTTGAAATTGATCTATTTAAATTTTGTATGTCCTCCTCGTTCAATTTAGGCAATTCATATGTCTCTAGAAACCTGTTGATGTCTTCGAAATTTTCTATTTGGTTAGAATATAGATTTTCAAAATACCTTCTAATTATGTTTTGTATTTCAATCGTGTCTGTTGTGATATTTCCTTGTTCATTCCGAATTTTGGTGATTTGGGTTTTCTCTCGTCTTCTCTTTGTTAGAGTGGCTAAGGGTTTATCAATTTTGTTTATTTTTTCAAAGAACCAACTATTTATTTTGTCAATTTTTTGTATAGTTTCTTTTGTTTCAATTTCGTTGATTTCAGCTCTGAGTTTAACTATTTCCTGTCTTCTACTACTTTTGGTGTTGGTCTGTTCTTCTTTTTCTAGGGCTTTGAGCTGAAGTGTTAGGTTGTTTATTTGTTGATTTTTACGTCTTTTATTAAATGCGCTCCATGAAATAAATTTTCCTCTAAGTACTGCTTTCATAGTGTCCCAAAGATTTTGATATGATGTTCCTTTGTTCTCATTTACCTCTAGGAATTTTTTAATTTCCTTCCTAATATCTTCTGTTATCCATTCATCATGTAATAGCATATTGTTTAATCTCCAGGTGTTGGAGTAGCTTCTGTTTTTTACTCTTTCATTTATTTCTAACTTCAAACCATTATGATCTGATAGAATACAAGGTAGTGTCTCTATCTTCTTGTATTTGCTTACATTAGCTTTGTAGCATAATATATGGTCTATTTTAGAGAAGGATCCATGTGCTGCTGAGAAGAAAGTGTATTCGCTCTTGGTTGGATGGTATATTCTATAAATGTCCATTAAGTCTAAATTATTGATTGTGTTATTGAGATCTATGGTTTTTTTGTTCAATTTTTGTTTGGAAGATCTGTGCAGTGGTGAGAGAGGCGTGTTAAAATCACCTAGTATTATTGTGTTATGGTCTATTTGGTTTCTGAAATTGATAAGGATTTGTTTGACATACATGGATGAGCCACTGTTTGGGGCATAGATGTTTATGATTGTTATGTCTTGCTGATTTATGGTTCCCTTAAGCAGTATGTATGTCCTTCTTTATCCCTTTTGACTAGTTTTGACTTGAAGTCCACCTCATCTGAAATGAGGATGGATACCCCAGCTTTTTTGCTGAGTCCATGTGCATGATATGTTTTCCCCCATCCTTTCACCTTTAGTCTATGTGTATGTCTTTCTACGAGGTGAGTCTCTTGCAGGCAACATATTGTTGGATCTTTCTTTTTGATCCAATCTGCCAGTCTATGTCTTTTGATTGATGAGTTCAGGCCATTAACATTCAGGGTTATTATTGAGATATGATTAGTATTCCCGGTCATTTGGTTCATTTTATTTATTTATTTATTTATTTATTTATTTATTTATTTTGAGACGACTTGGTTCTTCCTTTATTTGACAATGCCTTTAGGATGGTTCCTCCCATTGCTGATTTGTTTCTTTGTTTTTCATCTCTTCCTCATGGAATATTTTGCTGAGAATGTTCTGTAATGCTGGCTTTCTTTTTGTAAATTGTTTTAGCTTTTGTTTATCATGGAAGGATTTTATTTCATCATCAAATTTGAAGGTAAGTTTTGCTGGGTATAAGATTCTTGGTTGGCATCCATTTTCTTTCAGGGCTTGAAAAATGTTGTTCCAGGCCCTTCTAGCTTTTAGGGTCTGGATTGAAAAATCTGCTGATATCCGTATTGGTTTCCCTCTGAATGTAATTTGATTCCTCTCTCTTGCGGCCTTTAAAATTCTGTCTTTATTTTGTATGTTGGGCATTTTCATTATAATGTGCCTTGGTGTGGGTCTGTTGTAATTTTGTATATTTGGAGTCCTATAAGCCTCTTGTACTTGATCTTCCATTTCATTCTTCAGATTTGGGAAATTTTCTGATAGTATTTCATTGAATAGATTGTTCATTCCTTTGGTCTGTTTCTCTAAGCCTTCCTCAATTCCAATAATTCTCAAATTTGGCCTCTTCATGATATCCCATAGTTCTTGTAGATTCTGTTCATGATTTCTTACCATCTTCTCTGTTTGTTCAACTTTGTTTTCAAGGTTAAATATTTTATCTTCAATGTCTGATGTTCTGTCTTCCAGGTGTTCTATTCTATTGGTTATGCTTTCTATGGAGTTCTTAATTTGGTTTATTGTTTCCTTCATTTCAAGGATTTCTGTTTGGTTTTTTTTCAATATCTCTAACTCTTTATTGAAGTGATCTTTTGCTTCCTGTATTTGCTCTTTTAACTGTCGATTGGTGCGATCATTCAGTGCCTGCATTTGCTCTTGCATCTCGTCATTTGCTTCCCTGAGCATTTTAATTATGTACATTCTGAACTCCCTTTCTGTCATTTCTTCTGCCATGCTGTCGTTGGGTTTCATTGATGTAACATCTAGATTTGTTTGCAGCATTTTCTTTCCTTGTTTTCTCATATTGTTCAGGTATCAGTTGACCGCTGTGATGTTGCAGATTTCCTCTATTGTCTTATAATATCCCTGAAGATTTCTATTATATCCCCTCTTAGTCTTCAGTAGCCTGAAATCTTGGAGGAAGTTGATAATGCAGTGCTCCACAAGGGAGCTGACTCCCTAGGGGTGGTGGCCTTCTGGTGGGGTATATTCCCTGCTAGTTGGCAGAGGTACCTTCACTTGCTGATGAATGGTCATCCAGAAGGGAAGTAGGTTGTGGGCTGATGCAAGACCAGTTTGGGCCTGTGTCTCTGATTTTACGGTCCTTTTGGGAGAACCTCACCCAACAGGGAGGAGTCACCCTGTGGGGAGGTCTCACTGGTCGGTTTTCCTCCCAGAGGTTCCGTTCAATTCACAACTACCGCCTGGCAGCCTTCTTCTGCAATGTTCCCAGGGACCCGGACCTACCTCTTGGGCCTGGAAGCCTCACCCTTCGCAAACGAATCTCCTTCGGCTGCCTCTCCTCAGAGAAGCTGCCTGCAGTCCTGGAGCCTTCGCTCCGCCCCTCAGTTTGTCTGTGGGGCCCTTCCACCAAGAAGCCGTCTAGGACCCTGCTCTGCACTTTTCGCCTGGCTATGCGGCCCCTCCTCTGAGCAGCCACCTGGAGTCCCTTACAATCGCTCCGAGTCCCAGTGACCCGCCACACGCCTTTTCCTCCGGCAGCCACCTGTTGTTCCGTGCAGTCGCTCTAAGACCAAGTGACCCAACACGCTCCACTTTCTCCACCAGGCAGTCACCCAGAGATCTGGTGCGTCACGAGTCCCAAGAACTCACTGTGCACCTTCTTGTCCCGACTGCCTCCCGTAGCCCTGGTGCAGTCACTTCGAGCCCAAGCACCCTGCCGCGCTCCTCCTCCTTCTCCAGACAACCCCCCTATGTTCAGGAGCGGATGCTCTGGGACCAAACCACTCATCACGCTGTTCCACCGGATAGCCGCCCAGAGCCCTGGCGCAGCTGCTCCAATTCCAAGCGACATGCCGAGCCCGTATTTCTCCTTCTCCTCTGGGCAGCCCCCTGTGTTCAGGGGTGGTCACGTTCAGTCCAAACAGCTCACCAAGCACCTTCTCCTTTGGGCAGCCTCCCAGAGCGCGGGTGGGTTGCGCCGAGTCCAAGCGCTGTGGTGAACAGCCACCTCTCCAATGCTCCCAGGTGTCTGCGATCACTGCTCCGGCGGGGGGAGGGGCGCCTCGCCGGCAGTTCTACTTTGCAAAGATCCCTGCTTTCGGGGCTACCGCCCTGTCTGGGGGCTACCGCCCCGTCCGGGATGCCTGCCCAGTGGGAGGCACTCACCCGGCTGCTTTGAGTTGGTCCCAAGTCTCTCAATATCTCCTTTTCTTGAGTCCTGAGTCCATGCTGCTCCTCCGGATAGCCGCCCAGAGCCCTGGCGCAGCTGATCCAATTCCAAGTGACATGCCGAGCCCGTATTTCTCCTTCTCCTCTGGGCAGCCCCCTCTTCAATGCTCCCAGCTGTCTGCGATCACTCCTCCGGCGGGGGGAGGGGCGCCTCGCCGGCCGTTCTACTTTGCAAAGATCCCTGCTTTTGGGGCTACCACCCCGTCCAGGACTCCTGCCCCGTCCGGGACGCCTGCCCAGTGGGAGGCTCTCGCCCGGCTGCTTTGAGTTGGTCCCAAGTCTCTCTATATCTCCTCTTCTTGAGTCCTGAGTCCTGGAGCAACACGAAACGCAGCCACCCTCTAGTCCGCCATCTTGAATCCTCCTTTCTTCCATTCTTTAGGCTGTATCTTCATTCAGTTGGTTAGTTCCTTTGCTATGCAGAAGTTTTTAGTTTTCTATGATCCTGTTTTATTTTTGCTTTTGTTGCTTATGATTTTGAGGTATGATGCAAAACATCCTTATACAGTCTAATGTCATGAAGCGTTTCCCCTATGTTTTCTTCTAGTATTTTTATTATTCTAGGTCTTACATTTAGGTTCTTAATCCATTTTGAGTTGATTTTTGCACATGGCTAGAAATTAGTGGAATTTTGTTCTTCTACATGTATGGAAAGTATTTGTAAACTATGTATCTAACAAGAGGTTAATATCCAAAGTACTGGCGTGGCTGCTTGGACTCTATACCAGAGATACAGGCAGTTGCCAGAGGAGGAGCTGCGTTGAGAGCTGTTTGGACTCAGAGAGACCACTTCTAAACACCAGGGGCTGCCCGGAGGAGGAGGAGTGCGGCGGGTCGCTTAGACTAGCAGTGACTGCATCAGAGCTCCAGGCAGCTGCTCAGACGAGGAGGCGAGTGGTGAGTTGTTTGGACTCAAAGGGACCGCTCCTGAACACCGGGGGGCTGCCTGGAGGAGGAGCGCGGTGGGTCGCTTGGTCTCAGAGTGGCCGCACCAGAGGTCTGGGCGGCTGCCCTGAGGAGGCGTGCAAGGGGTCACATGGACTCAGAGCAACTCAGAGCGACCGCTCCTGAACACCTGGGGGGCTACCAGGGTAGGTCACTTGGACTCAGAGTGACTGCCCAGGGCTACGGGTGGTTGGCAGGAGGAGGAGGCACGCAGTGAGTTGCTTGGACTCCTAGTGACCGCACTGGAACCCCGGGTGGCTGTCTTGAGGAAGAGGAATGCGGTGGATCTCTGGGACTCAGAGTGACTGTACAGGGCTCCAGGTGGCTGCTCAGAGGAGGGGCCACATAGGCAATTAGCTGCAGAGCAGGGTCCCAGGACCTAGGAGGCTTCTTGGTGGAAGAGCCCCACAGAGACACGCTTAAGGGTGGAGCGAAGGTTCCAGGACTGCGGGCAGATTCTCTGAAGAGAGGCAGCCTAAGGAGACTCGCCTGCGAAGGGTGAGGCTCCCAGGCCCAGGAGGAAGGTCCGGGCCCCTGGGAACTTGCAGAGGAAGGCAGCCCAGCCCAGGTGGTAGCTGTAGATTGAGGGGAAACTCTAGGAGGGGAACTGACCAGCGAGACCTCCCCACCAGGTGACTCTTCCCTGCCGGGTGAGGTTTTCCCACAAGGACGGTAAAACCAGAAATATAAGCCCAAACAGGCCTTGCCTGAGGTTGCAGCCTAGTTCCCCTTTGGATGACCATTGGTCAAAAGGGGAGGTACTTCTGCCCACTAGCAGGAAATATACCCCACCTGAAGGCCACCACCCCTAGAGAGGCAGCTTCCTTGTGGAGCACCGCATTATCAACTTCCTCTAAGACTTCAGCCTACTGAAGGCTAAGAGGGGATATACTAGAAATCTTCAGGAACATTATAAGTCAATAGAGGAAATCTGCAATATCTCAGCGGTCCACTGATACCTGAACAATATGAGAAAACAAGGGAAGAAAATGCCCCAAACAAATCTAGATGTTACATAAATAAAACCCAATGACAGCATGGCAGAAGAAATGACAGAAAAGGAGTTCAGAATGTACATAATTAAAATGATCAGGGAAGCAAACGATGAGATGAAAGAGCAAATGCAGGCACTGAATGATGAGATGAAAGAGCAAAGGCAGGCATTGAATGATCGCACCAATCGACAGTTAAATAGCAAATACAGGAAGCAAAAGATCATTTCAATAAAGAGTTAGAGATACTGAAAAAAAAACCCATAAATCCTTGAAATGAAGGAAACAATTAACCAAATTAAGAACTCCATAGAAAGCATATCCAGTAGGATAGAATACCTGGAAGACAGAACCTCAGACATTGAAGACAAAATATTTAACTTTGAAAACAAAGTTGAACAAACAGAGAAGATGGTAAGAAATCATGAACAGAATCTACAAGAACTATGGGATATAATGAAAAGGCCAAATTTAAGAATTATTGGGATTGAGGAAGGCTTAGAGAAACAAACCAAAGGAAAGAACAATCTATTCAATGAAATAATATCAGAAAATTTCCCAAATCTGAAGAATGAAATGGAAAATCAAGTACAAGAGGCTTATAGGACTCCAAATATACAAAATTACAATTACAACAGACCCACACCAAGACACATTATAATGAAAACACCTAACATACAAAATAAAGACAGAATTTTTAAGGATGGGAGAGAAAAGAACAAAATTACATTTAGGGGGAAACCAATACGGATATCAACAGATTTTTCAATCCAGACACTAAAAGGTAGAAGTGCCCGGAACAACATTTACCAAGCCCTGAAAGAAAATGGATGCCAACCAAGAATCTGATACCCAGAAAAACTTACCTTCAAATTTGACAATGAAATAAAATCCTTCCATGATAAACAAAAGCTAAAAGAATTTACAAAAATAAAGCCAGCATTACAAAACATTCTCAGCAAAATTTTCCATGAGGAAGAGATGAAAAACAAAGAAGCAAATCAGCAAAAGGAGGAATTATCCTAAAGGAAATGTCAAATAAAGGAGGAACAAAGTCGTGTCAAATAAATTAATAAATAAAATTTAAAAAGTGAACCAAATGACCAGAAGTCCAAATCATATCTCAATAATAACCCTGAATGTTAATGGCCTGAACTCATCAATCAAAAGACATAGACTGGCAGATTGGATTAAAAAGAAAGATCCAACAATATGTTGCCTACAAGAGACTCACCTCATTGAAAAAGATACCCATACACTAAAGGTGAAAGGATGGGGAAAAACATACCATGCACATGGACTCAGCAAAAAAGCTGGAGTATCCATCCTCATTTCAGATAATGTGGACTTCAAGCAAATTTAGTTAGAAGGGATAAAGAAGGACATTTCATACTGCTTAAGGGAGCATATATCAGCAAGATATAACAATCATAAACATCTATGCCCAAAACAGTGGCTCATCCATGTATGTCAAACAAATCCTTCTCAACCTCAGAAACCAAATAGACCATAACACAATAATACTAGGTGATTTTAAAATGCCTCTCTAACCACTGGACAAATCTTCCAAACAAAAATTGAACAAAGAAACCATAGATCTCAATAACACAATCAATAATTTAGACTTAACGGACATTTATAGAATATACCATCCAACCAAGAGCAAATATACTTTCTTCTCAGCAGCACATGAATCCTTCTCTAAAATAGACCATATTTTATGCCACAAAGCTAATGTTAGCAAATACAAGAATATAGAGACACTACCTTGTATTCTATCAGATCATAATGGATTGAATTTAGAAATAAATGAAAGAGAAAAAACAGAAACTATTCCAACACCTGGAGATTAAACAATATGCTATTATATGATGAATGGATAACAGAAGATATTAGGAAGGAAATTTAAAAATTCTTAGAGGTAGATGAGAACAAAGAAACATCCATATCAAAATCTCTGGGACAATATGAAAGCAGTACTTAGAGGGAAATTTATTTCATGGAGCGCATTTAATAAAAGACGTAAAACTCAACAAATGAACAACCTAACACTACAGCTCAAATCCCTAGAAAAAGAAGAACAGACCAGCACCAAAAGTAGTAGAAGACAGGAAATAGTTAAACTCAGAGCTGAGTTCAACGAAATTGAAACAAAAGAAACAATATGAAAAATTGACAAAATAAATAAATTTCTTCTTTGAAAAAATAAACAAATTTGATAAACCTTTAGCTATACTAACAAAGAGAAGATGAGAGAAAACCCAAATCACTAAAATTCGGAATGAGCAAGGAAATATCACAACAGACATGATTGAAATACAAAACATAATTAGAAGCTATTTTGAAAATCTATACTCCAACAAAATAGAAAATTTCGGAGACATCAACAGGTTTCTAGAGACATATGAATTGCCTAAACTGAACGAGGAGGACATAAAAAATTTAAATAGACCGATTTCGGGTAATGAAATAGAAGAGGTCATCAAAAGCCTACCAACAAAGAAAAGTCCAGTACCAGATGGGTTCTCAGCCGAGTTCTACAAAACCTTTAAAGAAGAGCTCATTCCAATATTCTCAAAGTATTCCATGAAATACAAGAGGAGGGAACCCTCCCAAACTCATTCTATGAAGCCAATATCACCCTGATACCTAAACCAGCAGAGACACATCGAGGAAAGAAAATTTCAGACCAATATCCTTAATGAACATTAATGCAAAATTCTCAACAAAATTTTAGCAAATCGCATACAAAAACATATTAAAAAGATAGTGCACCATGATCAAGTGGGTTTCATCCCAGGGATGCAAGGTTGGTTCAACATCCAGAAATCAATAAATGTAATTTAGCACACTTAAAGTCAAGAATCACATGATTATTTCAATAGATGCAGGAAAAGCATTCAATAAAATACAGCATCCCTTCATGCTCAAAACACTAGAAAAAATTGTGGTAGTGGGAACATTCCTTAACATTGTAAAGGCCATTTATGCAAGGCCCATGGCTAATATCATTCTAAATGGTGAAAATCTGATAGCATTCCCCCTAAAAACTGGAACAAGGTAGGGATGCCCTCTTTCACCACTTTTATTCAATATCATCCTTAAAATTCTAGCCAGAGCAATTAGATAGACCAAAGAAATTAAAGGGATATGAATAGGAAAAGAAGAACTCAAACTATCCCTATTTGCTGATGATATGATTATATACTTAGAAATTCCACCAGAAAACTTTTAGAACTCATAAGTGAATTCAGTAAAGTAGCAGGATATAAGATCAATGCACATAAATCTAATGCATTTTTATACATAAGTGATGAATCTTTGGAAAGAATAATCAGGAAAACTACCCCATTCACAATAGCCTCGAAAAAAATAAAATACTTGGGAATCAATCTCACAAAAGAGGTTAAAGACCTCTACAATGAGAACTACAGTACACTAAAGAAAGAAATTAAAGAAAACCTTAGAAGATGGAAAGATCTCCCATGTTCTTGGATAGGCAGAATTAATATTGTCAAAATGGCCATACTACCTAAAGTGCTATACAGATTCAATGCAATTCCAATTAAAATCCCAGTGATGTACCTTACAGAAATAGAGCAAGCAATTATGAAATTCATCTGGAAGAATAAGAAACCCAGAATAGCTAAAGCAATCCTTAGCAGAAAGAGTGAAACAGGGGGTATCCCAATACCAGATCTTCAACTCTACTGCAAAGCAATAGTAACAAAAACGGCATGGTATTGGTACCAAAATAGAAAGGTAGATCAATATTACAGAATAGAGGACATGGACACAAACCCAAATAAATACAATTTTCTCATACTAGACAAAGGTGCCAAAAATATGCAATGGAGAAAAGATAGCCTCTTCAACAAATGGTGCTGGGAGAATTGGAAATCCATACGCAACAGAATGAAACTAAACCCATATATCTCACCATGCACGAAACTCAACTCAAAATGGATTAAGGACCTCGGAATCAGACCAGAGACCCTGCAGATTATAGAAGAAAAAGTAGATTCAGATCTTCAACATGTCGGGTTAGGACCAGACTTCCTCAACAGGACTCCCATAGCCCAAGAAATAAAAGCAAGAATCAATAACTGGGATAGATTCAAACTAAAAAGCTTTCTCTCAGCAAAGGAAACTATCAGCAATGCGAAGAAAAAGAGCCTACAGAGTGGGAGAAAATCTTGGCCTATCATACTTCAGATAGAGCAGTAATCTCCAGAATGTATAAAGAACTCAAAAAACTCTACACCAAGAATGCAAATAATCCAATCGACAAATGGGCTAAGGAAATGAATAGACACTTCACAGAAGAAGATCTACAAGCAATCAACAAACATACGGAAAAATGTTCAACATCTCTAGTAATAAGAGAAATGCAAATCAAAACTATCCTAAGATTCCATCTCATCCCCATTAGAATGGCGATTATCAAGAATACAAGCAACAACAGGTGTTGGCGAGGATGTGGGGAAAAAGGTACACTCATACATTGCTTTTGGGCTGCAAATTAGTGCAGCCACTCTGGAAAGCAGTATGGAAATTCCTTAGAAAACTTGGAATGGAACCACCATTTGACCCAGCTATCCCACTCCTTGGCCTATACCCAAAGGACTTAGCATCAGCATACTACAGAGATACAGCCACATCAATGTTCATAGCTGCTCAATTCACAATAGCCAGACTGTGGAACCAACCTAGATGTCCTTCAATTGATGAATGGATAAAGAAACTGTGGTATATATATATATACAATGGAATATTACTCAGCCATAAAGAATGATAAAATTATGGCATTTGCAGGCAAATGGATGAAATTGGAGAATATCATGCTAAGTGAGATAAGCCAATCTCAAAAAACCAAAGGACGAATGATATCGCTAATAAGTGGATGATGACACATAATGGGGGGAGGGAGGGGTTAGTGTTAGGGTTAGAGTTAGGGTTAGGGAGGGGAGCAAGAATGGAGGAAGGAAGGACTGTATAGAGGGAAAAGAGGGGTGGGAGGGGTGGAGGGAAGGGAAAAAATAACAGAATGAATCAAACAACATTACCCTATGTAAATTTATGATTACACAAATGGTATGCCTTTACGCCATGTACAGAGAAACAACATGTATCCCATTTGTTTACAATAAAAAAAAGAAAAAAATATCCAAAGTACTTTTGCAACTCAAACAACCATTTAGCGAAACATAAAAAAAATCCATTTAAAATGAGCATGACATCTGAGTAGACATATCTCAAATGACAATATGTGAATAAGCAATAGATATGTGATAAAATACTCAACATCACTAATCATCAGGGAGGTACAAGTCAAAACCAAATGGAGATGTTTCGTCTTGCCTCAGGTAGAATGGGTGTTATAAAAAAAAAAAAAAAAACAAAGAGCTGGGGTGAAGCTCAGTAGTAAAGCACTTATCTACCATGTGCAAGGTCTTGAACTAGATACCTGCACTCCAGGAAAACAAAAACTAGTAAGATAACAAGTGTTGGTGAGATATGCAGAAAAGGAAACTCTTATACATTTGGTAGGAAGGTAAATTAGTATAGCCATTATGTAAAAACAGGAGGTTCCTCAAAACACTGAAAACAGAACTGACACATGATTTAGCAAGCCTACTACCACAGAGGAAATGAAATCAGTATGCTAAAGAGAGATTTGCACACCTACATTTATAGCAGCACTATTCATAATAACCAAGTTATGGAATCCACCAGAGTCCACCAACATATAAATCAATAAAGTACAATGGAATACTACTGCAATTATCAAGATTCACGTAACAATAAATGTTGATGAGGATGTGGGGAGAAAGGTACACTCACACATTGCTGGTGGGACTGCAAATTGGTGTAATCACTCTGGAAAGCAGCTTGAAAAGCAAAACATGTTAATTACAGATTCTTGCTATTCAAATAATATCTAATTAATTCTTGAAGGGAAAAAAAGACTTTTAAATTGTTTGAACTAATTTTTCTTTATAAATTTATTGTAAACTGTTAATAACTCTATCAATACACTAAATCCTTATTGAACATCCTTAATTTAGCTTTATCTGTTGGCCAGAGTGCTAAAAGTTAATCCAAATACAGAACTAAATTCCTATACAATTACTTACCTACAGCCATCCAATTAAAATCATTATCACATTTATTGTATTTTTGCATCATATTTACACATTTTGATAAAAGGGTATAGGAGCATTGGAGAGATGCTCAGTTTCTAAGAGGTGTTTAATGATAGCTGTCAAAAACAGCATTTTACTGAGTTGTTCCTGTTTTTTTAAGCTATAAATTACACATGATAAAGTTTACCTTTCAATTTTACTGTTTTAATAGTCCTCCAAGAAGCAGATGCAAAGATGGGAATAAATGGGCATTATGCTAGCAAGTGTTTTGTTTTTAAAAAAAAATTAATTTTTACTATTGTAATAGTGCAGCTGTTTACCACTAATATATTATTTTTACACAGAGTTGTATAAATAACCCTTATAAAGCAGATGGAATCTGGAGAAAGATTGATTTTGGATGGCCTGCCCAAGACAAATCAGAACAGTTCTACATCTCTAAGTGGAGCCTTAAAACACATATCATGTCCAATCTCCAGGATCCAGAACCTTTTCTCAGTGACAGTCAGTTGTGCACGAGGTCACTCAGAAGCAATGGGGTGTGGAATGCATGTCCTGGTTATTCCCTCCATTGAAAGAGGAATCAATATCACAAAACCCTGAGAAACTTTTTGCAGTGATTATCTTCAGGTACTGAGACTTCAAAAAGTAGGGAGGAGTAGAAAATAGAAAAGTGGTCCCCGCTCTTTAGTGAGCACATAAGTTTAAATTGCAGTTGATGGAGGTTGAGGAAAAGAATTATAGAAAAATAACTTCAATAAAGCTGAGTGAGGTTACAGTAAATTAAGTCCACTAAGGTCGGTTTTTGCTGTTGTGATTTCGTATGCAGGGATTACTCAATAAAATTCATTTTTGTTTTTTTAGGAGTATGACATAAAATATGGAGGAACTAAGAAGGTGTGAGCAAAGCTCCAACTTCTATCTTTATTATTATAGATAATATTCATGATGATGATGATTTTTGTTAAATTAGTAGAATGATTTTACTGAAAACTAGCATTATTAATCCTGATCTGACTTCTGAGGAATTCACTGGGTGGGAGGTGGAGTGGGAGGCAAGTTAAAACCTTTGTGGAGTGTTCTTTGATGTTGTTTTTTTGTCTTTTGATTTTGGCTGGGGTTAGAGTACAGTTAGGGAAAATATGAGACAGTCGAGAAATGGGATTGTGTGATTGAGGGATAAAGAATGAGGGAAATTTTCCCATTGAGACTTGGAGGTGGGAGTGGGAGCGTGGGTGTGAGAACATGAACTGAAAAGCTCACCCATTCTTGTTTTGTATCGTTTTTGCTTTTCTCATCTTGAGTTGCATTTGAATCTGTGTTTATCTCTCTGGAAGAGTATCAGTAGAATACAAAAACAACACAGAAACTGGTCTATAGTTCAGACTGTGTGTGTGTGTGTTTGTGTGTGTGTGTGTGTGTGTGTGTGTGTGTGTGAGAGAGAGAGAGAGAGAGAGAGAGAGAGAGAGAGAGAGAGAGAGAGAGAGAGAGAGAGAAACTGGCAAGCTACAAGCTCTAATGAGCTTAGGAAAGGCACACCAGCTTCTAGCTATCTCTCCATAATTAAAATCAGATGTCTGACCAAGAGCAATGGGGGGAGCTTTTGCTTACCTTAGTAACTACTTATAACTGAACTCATTTGGCCACTGATTCTTCCAAACGAATCAGCTTGAGGAAAGAAATGAGTGTCACTGTTAGGATCCACTTCAGGCATTTAAGCTGACTCTACAATTCATTTTTAAAAAGTCACATAAACAAATTCCAACCTCAGATATTTCTCTCCCCACCTCAGGTCCATCAAATTATAACCTAACTACTAATTCTAGTCCATTGAATAACTCAATAGACCAAAAATGTGTAATCATTTGCTTCAAGTGCAAATGATTCAGGAAATTCTACTTAGATGCTTTCATTAATGTCACAGAGAATTAGGTATATGAACACTGTTCGACATGAGGTTTTTAGCTACATTCTAAACACTAAAAAGTGTCAAGTTAAATCTAAATTCTCTAAATTTTAAAGAGTTTAATTGCACTAAGAATATGAAAGAAGGAAGAAATTATTCAGAGTTAACTGCATTGGCTATTGCAAGGAGAATTTGAATTATAACCATGTTTCCCATTGGTTCAAAATCAAGAAGTTATTTTATTTCTCAAGTGAACAAACTTTAAAAAAATGCCCATCTATCGTTCACAGAATTGGAAACTTTATGTATGCTAATATCCAAGAGGTAGAAACAACCAAAGTGCCCAACAAAGGCCGAAAGGACCCCCCCAAAATATTATTGTATATACATACATATATGCATTATTACTCATCCTTTGCAAACTCCTGTCATTTATGCCAACATGAATGACATGAAGGACGCTAAGCTAAGTAAAATATTTCAGACACAGGAAGACAAGTGTTGCATGACATCACTCTTATGTGAAACCTAAAATATTTGAGCATAGAGAAATAGAGAAGAATGGTTGCTACAGAGGGTGGAGGGAAAGGGAGAATTGGGGACTTGAACAAATACATAAGCTTTCAGTTATGAGATCCAGAGATGTAGTATACAACATGGAGACTAAAGTTAATAATAATGAATTACGTACTTGAAGTTTTCCAAAAGAGTACATCTTAAGTGCTCTTACCAGAAGGAAGGAGAGAAAATATAATTATATCAAGCAATGGATATTTTCTTAGCTTGATTGTGGGAGTCACTACACAAGATGTACTTATACCAAAGTGCTATGTTATACACTTAAATATATGTGCAATCTTTAATTTGCCAATATTCCTCAACAACAACAAAAAGATTTAAAAGGTTACCATGAAGAGTCAAAAATAAATCACTTGGTGAAACAAAATGAGTGTATTTCAGGTAAGTGATTCTGTTCAATTACATATTTAGTTGAGATATTCTTAATTCCTAAACAAGCTTCATTTTTACCTAACGAGTTTGGTCAGCTTTGATTTAGCAAGTGTTGCATGCAGCATTCCACCTCTTTACTGATGTGTAGATAGACAGAAAACAAATGACAGATTGATAATAATAGCTAGCTAGCTGGCCAAATAGAATTATAATACTTGTTACAAGTATTTGTATCAGTTCATTACAAGTATTTAAGGTCAGTGCCTGTATACTCAACCTGCCATCTACAAATCAGTGTCTAATTAGTGGGTTCTCTTCTTGATGATGAAGCTTGGTACGCTATCAATACAACTTCCAAATAACATGCTATTACTATTTCAGTTTTTCTTAATGATATTATACTCTCTAAATAAATAACCATATTAAAATATAGGTGGGATACAATAAAAGGTTTTATGTATACACAGTATGAGAGCCAGATAAATCAATTTGTTCTAAAGCCTTTTATAAAATGCTTAATCTTGCAATGTCTTTTGTCTTTAGCCATCAAGCAAAGCAACTATTTGCAGATTCAAATTCTTGGTTAAGTGAATAGAAATATTCTCCAGAGGCATCTGACGCCTGGTAATAAGCCCATATCTAATTTGATGAATGTTCACCAAAGACCACAAGACATTTACCCATGCCCAAGAAAACATAATGTGATGATAGGTAGAAAAGAAGTTTGGAGAAGAAAGGAAATGAAACTAACTTATGTAGAAATAATAAGTGACTTTATTGAAGCAGTTTGTCTCAACTTATTTTAAGAACACTATTTAGAATGATTACATATACTACTATGCTTCTCTTTAAAGTTAGTGAGTTAGGTTGATGAATTTTCATCAGATTCCTAATAATATTTTCAGTAAAAGAGGTTAGTTTTTTTTTCTTATATTATGTGGTCTAGATTTGCAAATAGCACCATTTTGAGTGATTGAGGTCTGTGCTGTAAATTCATCAGTTCATTTAAACTATATTTTGTCAAGTTAAAATATAGCAGTGTGGCTCAGAAAGTAAGCTATTTGTTTTTATTAGGTCATAAAAGTTTTCAAATTAAACTAAAACAGAAGCTTTTGTTTTGTGAATAAAATACAACAATAAATATAAGAACAGTAACGTTGGCATTCCTTTTGTATCACAGACCCCCTTTTAGAAACAGTCTGATGAAATGTCCAGGCTTTCTCAGAAAACAAGTGCATGTTCAAATTCAATTTTGTATACAGCAAGATTAAAAATTATGTGAAATTAAAAATTTGAAGTGGAATTTGAGACCAAGTTAAAAATAGCAGCTCAATTCACAACAGCCAAGCTATGGAACCAACCTTGGTACCCTGCAACAGATGAATAGATAAAGAAAATGAAGCATATATACACAGTGGAATATCAGCCATAAAGAAGAATAAAATCATGGCATTTGCTAGTAAATGAATGGAACTGGAGATGCTCATGCTAAGTGAAATAAGCTAATCGCATAAAATCAAAGGCTGAATGTTCTCCCTGGTATGTGGATGCTAACCCACATTAAAGGTGGGTGGTTAATAGAAGTTCATTGGATTAGACAAAGGGGAATGAAGGGAAAGGAGGGGGGACAAGAATAGGAAAGACAGTAGAATGAATTGAACATAACTTTCCTGTGTTCATATATGAATACATGACCAGTGTAACTCCACATCGCGTAAAACCATAAAACTAGGAAGTTATACTCCATGTGTGCCAAAATCAAGTATATCTAAAAAGAACACATTTTTTAAAAAGGAATGCATGTAGGAAAAAAAATATCTGCTTGATTATTTGTATTACTTCAAGACTGAGTCAAATTTTGTCTTAAATTCCTAGCAGTCTGGAAGTAAATGAAAAGCCTAGTTGTGATGATGCTCATCAAGAAGAGGAAGCACAATACTAAGGAACAACAAAGTTTTACCTAGCAATGAAAGATAAATAATTTCTCCTGGGACTATGTAGTAAATTTCAGTTCAGAAACTCTGCACAGTCTCAAATGTAATAGTAAATTTCATATTTTGACCATTTAAAAAAATAAGAGAATATAAGATTATAGGAAGCAGATAGTCCATTGATTGTCTGAATCATAGAAAATATTCAACTCACCCTCCTGTCAATCACTTCTTTCCTTAGGCTATATTTACCAAAATTTTACTTCTCACTAGAAGTTGGGCTTTTGATAAATGTGATCCAGATATCAGCCCTGTGCAAATACCTTTCTATCTTATGGAAGATAAGAAAGGAAGAAACAACATACGTGTAATATGAGTTCATAAAGAAGAAAATCAAAAGAACTAAGGAGATACAAAAATCTCCAATTAAAAACAAACTTTGCAAAAAATAAGAATTGATATAACCTATATTATATATATATATGTATATATATCAAATATATAACATACATGTATCAAAGTACATGTTGATAAGGTGTACCAAGTAACCAGGAAAATACACTGGTTTAAAATAGAAAAGTTTAATGAAAAGATTGATCTTTAAAGAAAGTGAAAAAGTTAGGACTGTATAGAGGGAAAAGAGGGGTGGGAGGGGTGGGGGAAGGGAAAAATAACAGAATGAATCAAACAACATATGTAAAGTTATGATTACACAAGTGGTATGCCTTTACTCCATGTACAAACAGAGAAACAACATGTATCCCATTTGTTTACAATAAAAAAAAAGAAAGTGAAAAAGTTATTCTATCATTTAGACAAAAAGTCTAAGTCCCTTATAACTAAAAGAAAAATAAATAATCTAGAGTTTTTAATAACAACCTTTTAAGCCTTTTGGAGTGAAGCAGAAAAAAATCTGATCCAAGGGGTTGGGGTTGAGTGGACTCAGTGTTCACTTGGTGCTTAGTGAGGCCCTGGGTTTGATCCTCAGCACCACATAAAATTAAATAAATAAAGATATTGTGTCTATCTACAACTAAAAATTTTTTTTAAAAATCTGATCCAAGTATTTTATATCTGGATAAATTATTTTTCAAGTATGAAACCAAACTTTTGCAACATCCAATGACTTCTTCCAGGGGTAGCTACTAGAGAAAAACAATTAAAATGAGTGGTTATATGTCAACTTAAGGTCTCAGATGAGCAATAGCATATAATTGATTGTAGTATGAATAAGTAATGACTATAAGGGAAAATATGTACATAGTAGACATACACCAATCCTAGAGTTTCTCTCTTTCTGTAAGTGTGCAGAGTGAGTGGTATGAAGGAATAGGAATAGGAGAGGTACTCAATGAATTTATCTCATTTTATAGGTTTGACTTTGAAATATGTATGTATTTTACATAAAAATTTTTGAAATTCTTAAACACTGAAATTCAAACGAAATAAATGAATCTACATGGGTAATTGGCTGATGGCATAATCTCAAAGAAAAAAAAAACAAATGTAAGTAGCTCTAAAAATATTTTCAATTGTACATCTCTAATGATGTATGCCCTAAAAACAAACAATGCTACAAAGAATTTGCAAACAGTTTTCAGCAATAATATTATATGTGATAGTGATGATTTTGTTTTTCAAATGATTTGTGAATAATATGTACTTCTATAAATATTATAACTTCAGAAACTTGCTTCCTTCACAAGCAACATTCTTGATGAAAGAAAACATTGATGGGAGAAAGAGACTAAGTGAAGAATTTTCGTCCTGAATTTGAAAAGTCAATATCAATTAATGGGTTTTTTTTGCTTAAAATTTATAATATTTCAAATGAAGAGTTCTAGAAATACTGACATATCTATCAGCCATAAGTACCCTAAGTACCGAGATCTGGTTTCCCAGAATTTGGCTAATTCCTGGTCAAGACAGGAAATACAAGATCATCTTAGATAGCCAGATTACTAGCTTATATCAAAGGCCTGAAAGACAACTTTCAAAGGCTGTCAAATATGAGACAATCAGATGGGAAAAAAAAAAAAAAACTGTAAAAGTCTCAAACACATGAAATAAACTTAAGTCCATGAGTTCATAATGATATTTAAAAAATTGGTCAACTATGGAAAAATACTAGTGAGCCAACTGAATATTTTGAAAACTCATCAATGACAGAACCAGTAGTTAACCAAATAGTAGATAAGAATAAGATCTTCTCTATTGTAGCATTTCAGCAAATTAATGAAAAAGAACTGAAAAAATTGGAGTCACCCTTTTGTAACCCCAGATGAATTAAGTACCCAGGCCTTGAGCATCAATTTCTGCTAATGTAATAGAGGAACATAACCAGATAATCAAATCCTCCTGATGGAGGAGTAAAGAACCTTCTATGAAGGAGTCATTTCAAAGAAATCAAATTTGGATCCAATTAATCCCCTAGAGCTGAGTACTTTACTCATTCACAGAAAGTCCCTAGAACAGAAGAACCTGTTAAACTACACTATGGGTAGGCAATCAGCAAAACTCTGCAGGGTTAGCAATTGAGTTTCTTCAGAAAATAAATTGCACAAAAGAAAAGAAAGATGGAATGAGGAAACCAATAGATGAAAAGAGATATTAAAGATATATATTAAGGATTGCATGTTAGCTTCATTTGAATCCTGATTCAAACCAGAAAAAAAATTCTGATATGAAAAAAGATAATTGTAAATTTGAACTCTGAATGAATAGTCAATAATATTCAGGAATTATTATTTTTAAGATAAAATCACACTATTGTGGTTTTATAAACAGGAGTTCTTTCTTTTGAGTTATGCATCAAAATATTTATTCATAAAATATATCTGGCTTTCTGTAACTATGGGTTCTACATTTGCAGATTTACCCAACTGCAGATCAAAAAATTTTTAGAAAAAAATCTCTGCATATGTATCAAACAGGTACTGACATTTTTCCTGTCATTGTTCCCTGAGTAGTACAGTGTAACAATTATTTATATAGTGTTTATACTGTCATAGTCATTGTACATAATCTAGGGATGATTTAAAGCATGTGCAAGGAGGAGGATTGGTTATACGTAAATACTGTGCCATTTCATAGAAGAGCTTGAGCATTCACAGATCTTGTATCTGCAGGGCATTCCCAAAGGGTAGTCATGGGTGAGTGTAAAATGCTATCTGGAATTTACTACAAAATAATTTGAGAAAGGAAAATTGGTAAGAACATATATCAAAAAAAGTTTGATCATGGCGTGTATGGGGGTTATTATTCTAGTCTCTCCCTTTTTTATATATTAAAATTTTCTTTTCAAAAACAGAGCATTTAAAATTAAAACATGCATTTGTTAGGTTTCCTGCATAGCATTTCCATGTGCTGATAGTGCTCAAAAATTTTGCTTCTCTCTCTATTAGGGCGTATTTCTTTTCCCCTGGTGTGTCTGTGAAAAGCAGCAGAGCCACATGTGAGATCAGCAAGGGTTAAAGAGGCCAGTGGCTGATACATCTGGGGAACATTAGCTATATTAAGGACAAGCCAGCATGAAAAGGTAACCGGAAGAAGCAGCTGAGTACTCTCTGGTCAGGCCTTGAGGTCATCTGAATTGAGGGATTGTGGTTTACAGTCTAGCAAGGGATATGTATCATTTCAGCGCTTTGCTTTAAACCCCAGCACAAGAATTCTTCTGGTTTGGAACTGGATCAAAACCAAGCAGAAGACTTCTTTATTTAATAAGCAATTTAAAATGTTTTGCATCACAACACCTTTCAGGAAAGAATAGACCATTTCTGTATTTATAGTCACAAAAATGTAATGTCTTTTGGATATTTTTGTTGTTGTTGCAGGAATTCTCACTGGCCATATATGTGAATATAATGGTAATCATTTATTTTAAATATCATATGAGTCAACAAATACCTATACTGTTTATTATGGGTCAATATTAAGAAATACCTGTACTGTTTATTATGTAAGAATTACCATAGAGGTCTGGTAAAATTGTGGGGATATTGCAGTTTCATGGAATGTGGAACTTTGAAATCAAATAAAAATTGCCTGAAATCTTGATTCTGCCACTTCCCAACTCCCTAGGTAGTCTTTATACTTTGGTTCCTCGTCTGTAAACAGGAACTGTAGTGAGGCTTAAAGTAGTGAGTCCTGTTACAGGACTGTCATGAGGCTGAACGATCAGGCTAAAGCACCTCACCCATAGTATACATGCAATATGTAGGACAATTGTCATTTGCACATTTGTTTTCTTAATGATCAGCAACCTCTGACACTTGCCTTTGAGTAAAGTCATCTTTGGTTATTAGAACTCTCTCTCTGTGATTAGAAAAACAACACTACCAGGTACCCTTCTAGACTATCAATTCAATGTCAAAATTAAAAAAAAAAAAAAAGTTGAAACAATTCCACAATTGCAGATTAATTTTTCCCTTACAGTAAAACTGTTTTTACAAAATGTAGAAGCCTGCTTATATAACATGTTATAAGGTCCCAAGCATTTATTAGTTTTGATCTTATAATGCTCTGATAACTAATGCTAACAGGGATGCAAAAGTAAGTAGATCATCCACACATGGATTATGCTATTAGAAAGTGCAGGTCTGCTTTAGTCATAATGGACGCACACTACTAAGTGTGCCACACTTCAGTCATTCAGAGTTTGAGCAAAGATGTAGGAGATGACCTCCCTTCCTGACCTCTTGCCTTTTGCAGTTGATTAGCAGTGAATGATTAAACACATTGATAGAAACTTAGTGCACATAACCTTATACTACACTAGTAACCAGTCATTTTTGGACTACTCGCTGTGAAGAACATGCTTGATTTGTCATCTCTGTGTAATAAAAAAAGAATTTGTTTTGGAATCAGATCTAAAATCTAGTCCTTGTGGTTTACTACTTACCAGTCAGGTGATTTAGGCAAAAACCTTCCTAAGCTTTATTTTCTTGTTAAATGCACTTTCCTCTTAGAATTGTTCTGAGTGCACTATAAAGCATTTGATAAATGCATGGCTGTGGGAAGCTATCCTTATCTAGCAGAATCAGAGGGGGTTGAACCATGAGACACAAAGAATGTGGCACTGTGTGGGAGTGGTTCCCTGTCTAGTTTCCCTGAGAAAATGGCTCCCCTAACTCCACACCATCCTGTTCATCACAGAAGAAGCTCCTCAAGTTCTGGGTCCCTTTACCTGTGTGTCTATAAATAAAAGAGAGTTGGGTTACTCCATGTTGTTAGAGGTCAGAGCAGGTATGGCCAGACCTGTCACACCCCCTCTCATTTAAAGAGTATTGGTTCTTGTGTGTTTATTGATTAGATAAGTTTATGGGTTATTGATTGATTTATAGCCAACATTATCCTCAGGCAGTTAACCCTTTTCTCATCCATATGGGACGTGGCTGAGAGACCTCCACACATGGCCTCTCTTGAAAACAAGTACACACTTATAGGAGACTGTTTGTTTCTGAAACAACGCCTGTTCCCAGCCTGATTGTATTATAAGACACATATATAGGAAAACAGCTCTTATCTTCTACCATGAAGATAGAAAGTACTTGTGATAAGTATTCCTGCCCATGTTGAGGAGGAAAATGGTGAAAGAAAAAGAGAGAAAAATAGGAAGAGGTAAAACCTCACCAATAAATGGAGTAAATGAGACTGTATGATTAAAGAAGTAATCATTCTATTCTGGATTATAAACTTCATTTAAACTTCATCATGAGCCCATTTCACTTAGACTAACTGCTGAGACCAACAGGGATTTTCCTTCAATCCATCTGGTATTTAATGTAGAGCAGAAGTTTTCAAATATGAAAACTGTTAAGTTTAGTTAACAGTTAGAAAGGCCATGAGTCTATTCTACAACTTTATGAACCTACTTTCAGTCCCTGGTAACCAGAACCTGGGGCAGTGAGAAATATTATACTTTTTCCTATACTTGGCATTTTTATTATATATGTGATCCAAGTTCAGTACAGAAAAACTAGAAAGAGTAAAGCAAAAAAGATTTTAAAAAAATAAAGTGTTGCCTAAAACCCTACCATTCAGAGATATTATTGATATATCTCTATTCAGACTTTATGTGAATATGTGAATAAATATATTTTACAAAGTTTGCCAGCCCTGTATGTTCCATAACTTATATTTTTCAACTTGATATTCTCATGAATATTTTCAATTACATTAAGAAATATGAAAATACAGTTTCCTGTTCTATGGTAGACTTTTAAAAAAATTTTTATAACAGAATGAGACAAACATCATTACCCTATGTACATGTATCTTACACAAATGGTATGACTCTACTTCATGTACAGCCAGAGAAACAAGTTGAACCCTATTTGTTTACAATGAATCAAAATAAATAAATTTAAAACTTAAAAAGTTTTTAATTTTATTTGTTCTAATTACTTGGACATGACAGTAGAATGCATTTACACATTTTGATAAATCACACATAAATAGAGTGTAATCTCTCATTTTTCTGATTATACATATTGCAGGCTCACATTGATGGAAGACTCTTTTTCTTAACCAATTTTCTTTTTTACATTTGTTTTTCTTGCTTTCCTGAATGTAGATATTTATACTAAGGAAATCAATGTGTGAAAAATCACTAGAAGTGGAATCTTGGTATGTTTTAAATTTCCCTTCCTAACCTCGCAGCTTCCGTTTCTTAAAAGGAATACTTATTCACTTTTCATGACAGACTTTCTCATTCTTATGAGAGACTTTTATAAATAAGTAACACCGTGTGTTAATAAGAGGGCACAGTTGGATGGAAATAGGTATTTTTTATCCACAATCCCCCTTGAACAGGATTTCTTTTCAAATGACAAAATATTTCATCAGGTCCCTTATCTGTCCCTCAGTGGCTGAGCCAGGGAATGTGCAACGGCATTAAGAGGAAAGGGGTGTGATCAGGATCTTTGGCCCCAGGTGTGCACCCGGAACTTTCTTTGTGTTTGAATGAGTGAATCCATATACTGAGACATTTTAGAATGCCTTGTGCTGACAAGTTTAACTCAGTTATGGCTCAATTCTTTTCAAAGCCAGTGTTATAATACTTTAGCCATTTTAAATTTTAAGGATGAAATTTGACTTATCAAACATCTTAACAGGCACTTTGCTCAGTATACATCTTTGGTTCTTCTTCATAAGCGTCTAACTTTCTATTTCTACTCTACCAAAGTAAGCCACTTCCCATGGGAGGGAAAGACAGAATAAAATGCCCTGTTTCAAATTCAGAATCAGGTTACATTTCTGGTTTCAATGATTATGCATAAGAAATACATCTTGGTGACCAAAGCTCTGTAATTTTTTCTGACTAACTTTAAGAAAAACATTTGCAGAGAAGTTTTAGTCAGTGTCTGTGTAGCTTATGCACACTGATATCCTCAGAGTCCCTTCTATGCACGCTCTCATTTTTGTAATACATTGTTGGTACTACCTACCTGAAGCACCTAATTTAGGAGAATTTCACACTCCGAGAGGGCGCATCTCGTGGCCACCATGACAGCAAGGTCAATGTTCCCAAGCAGGCCACTCACACGTACATCTCCACAAGTGGCCTAGGTTTGTTGACATTTGATAGAAGATGAATAAAACCAACCCTGGCAAGTGGGAAGGTAGTACAGCTGAATCCCAAAGCACAGGAAAATATTAGGATACAGGAAGATCAGGGCAGTGAACTCAAATGCAGAAGCATACAAGGATAATTTGATGTCAACGTAAGTGCAATCAAGGACAACGGCCTAGATAAATAGTGTCCTTTACAGAAAAGTGCTTGCCTCGGATCTGGCCTATCTTGTGAGACCATGTTCACACTAGGGGAAAATTTGACCAACCATTTATCGATCTTTTGTTAGTTATGTTGAAATTTGTTTACATATGTACTCTGACTGTTGCTGCTGTGTCATAGCAGACAGTGGATTGGGGAAAGCATAAAATAGAAAACAAAAACCAAATCAGTACTCCTACAGAATCCAGCTCCTTTCCAGTCATGGTTTTGGCAATGCAATGGTGAACAGCTGGGGACATAGTCTGCTTGGCTGTGGGAGTCTCTGGGTCTCTGAAGCACAGCTAGCTGTATTGACCAAGGAGGAGTTTCATGAAGTCAGGTGAGTACCTGAGCAGTCTTGCAGCAGAGTCCCTGATCATACTGCTGATAATAACAGCTTCACATGTAGCTTGGTTGGTAAGTAGAAACTCATGTCTAGGAAATGGTTAGAGTAGAGTGGATGTACGATCTGGGTAGGTGTGCTTAGAGAGGGGAACCTGCTCTGCTCAAATGCAGGCAATGCCACCGGTCCCTGGTGAGGGTGCCAGGGGATAAACCAGTATCAAACACATGTTGAACTCATTAGTGGCAGAGACCCACAGAGGGGGAAATCCAGCTAGCTATAGTACTGGAAACTGTAGCCCCTGTAATTTGGTGGCTTAACATCATCCTAGAATTTGCTACTAGCATGGAGAATGCCAGTTTTGTAATTGGTACACAGTACCACATTGGCCCAAGAAAGGAAGTAAAGGTCCAAAGAGGCAAAAGGAGTAACCAGGTTAAAGCATGAATGAAGAAATTTGAAACTGATAAATGATCTATGACGATCCTCCTAATATGTGTAATAAAATAAAGGACTAAATCTAGTCAAGACCCTACTGTGCCCTGATGCCAATTTTGGATCTAGAAAATCTGCTGGGGCCTCCAGAGAGGGGAGCTGAGATGATCATCTACCAGAAAGAAAGGGCTTGGGGTTTATTGGCAGTCTGTCTAGGAAGGCTCAAGAGGAGTGTGGAAGCACACCCAAATGGGGCCAAGATCAAGGCCATGACCCAGACTTCACCAGCATCCCTGCAGCAGTGAGTGAGCCCTGAAACCCAGTCAGGATGGACTGAGAATAGCCTGGAGGGATTCACTGAAACAACAATCACTAGGGAGTCCCACGTCCTTGCAAGAAGCCAAAGTGGAGCCCAGCAGTTAATTCCCGGTGATAGTGGACATGGAGGAGTTAAAGAAAGCCCAGATTTTGACAATGAAAAATATGAGGAATTAAGCCATGGGAATTCTTCCTATCACGGTGGTTAGACCTCAATGGGGACTGTAAAGCATCCAGGGATGATTTGGAAATTTTAGGAAGCCTTGTTGTTTGGGTCACCATGACTGGAGAATGCTGCTGACATTCAGTGACAGGGATTAGGGGCACAGCATGTCCTCAGTCGTGATTGTCCTATGTCCTACACAACTTCCAGATTCTCCCACTGAAAACTTACAGAGATGAACAATAAACCACCTTTATTTTCTGAGCCTACAGCCTTATTTATTTTATAAATAAACCAAAAAAATTGGATAGGCTTAACATACTTTGACTCTTTCAACAATAATTATAAATTTGGAGATGATTATATTTGGTTCGATTGGAATGATTTAATTAACTGTTTATAATCTCAGAAAATTATCTTAGTGGCAATTAAAGCTGCTCATGATATTTGGGTTACCTACACAGCACACCTGTGTTTTCAGAATTTATACTTATAATCTGTCATGTTCATAATGGCTTTTTATGGGTGTGTGTGCTGGGCCTTACCCATGCTAGGCAAGTGCTCTACCACTGAGCGACAACCCCAGCCCCTCACAGTGATTTTTATACACCGTTGCAAACATCTGCATGCCTAGCTACACCTTGGGGTATGGTCTTATCCCAGTAATCATAAATAAAAATTCATTAAATTAAAAACAAATATATAATATAGGTGTTTTAGTCAACTTTTTCACTGCTGTGACTAAATGATCCAACCAGAATAATTATAAAGAAGGAAAGGTTTATTTGAGGATTCATGATTTCTGAGGTCTTAGTCCATAGAAAGTCAGCTCCATTCCTCGGGGCTTGAGGTGAGGCTGGACATGGGGGAACAGTATGGCAGAGGGAAGCAGCTCACATCATCAGGAAGCAGAGAGAGAGAGAGTCTCCACTCACCAGATACAAATATATATATCCCAAAGCCATGCCCCAATTCCCACCTCCTCTAGCCACACCCCACCTACCTCCAGTTACCACTCAGTTAATCCCATCACGGATCAATTCACTGATTAGTTTAATATCCTCAAACCCAATCATTTCTCCTCTGAATCTTCTTACATTGTCTCACACATGAGCTTTTGGGGGACATCTCACATCCAAACCATAACAATAGGAAATAAAGTCAAAAGTTGGTTATGAGAAAATGCTAATAAAATTTGTAAGCTCCTAGCAATATCAATGAAAAAGAAGGAGAAAAGATTCAAATTGCAGTATCAAAAATAAGGTTATTGCAAATCACATGGGCATCAAGATAATAACGAGGTTATTATTTAAAAAGCTATGCTAATTAATTGGAAAATGTATTTTTTAAAAGGTCACATTTCTAGAAAAACTCAAATTACTGCAGGATCACATAAAGAAAAGAAAATATAAATAGTTCCACAATAATTAGGATTATCAAATTTGAAATTAAAACCCTTCCAACATCAGTTTTACTGAAGGCCTTCTAGAATATAGTCTATAGGCAATACCTCCCAACTTATTTGATAAGCCAAACATGCCCTTGACCCTATAACCCAAGGAGGACATTTTCCTTTGCTAAAAAAGAAAATTAAAGACTAAGCTCTTTCTTCAATTTAAGTCTAAATTCTAAATTATTGCAAAATTCAAAATTATTGCAAACAAAAACCAACAATATAAAAAGGGATAATGTTTCACAACCAAAGGGACTTATTCTGAGAACAGAATGTTGGTTTAACATTTGATAATCCAGCAGTGTGATTTTGCAACTACCTGGAAAAATAACAAACAATCATATGGACCTCTCAATAAATGCAGCCCCCATTCATGAAAATGACCTATAGCACACTAGAAATAGAAGGACCTTCTTTATCTAATAACAAGCATCTTAAAAAATTACAAATGAAATTAGGAAAACTACTCAATTCACAATGGCCTCAAAAAAAAAAAAAAGAAAAAGAAAAGAAACTTGGGAATCAGTCTAACAAAAGAGGTGTAAGACTTCTACAATGAAAATTATAGAACAAAAAAGAAAGAAATTGAAGAAAACCTTAGAAGCTGGAAAGACCTCCTATACTCCTGGATAGGAAGAATTAATATTGTCAAAATGGCCATACTACCAAAAGCATTATACAGATTTAATGCAATTTCTATTAAAATTCCAATGACATTCTTCATAGAACTAGAAAAAGCAGTCATGAACTTCATCTGGAAAAATAAGCAACCCAGAACAGCCAAAACAATCCTTAGCAAGAAGAGTGAAGCAGGAGGCATCACAATATCAGGCCTTAAACTATACTACAGAGCAATAGTAATAAAAATGGTATGGTATTGACATCAAAATAGACATGTAGGCCAATGGTACAGAATAGGAGATAGAAACAAACCCACAAAAAATACAATGATCTTATACTAGACAAAGGTGCCAAAAACACATTGGAGAAAAAATGGACTCTTCAACAAATGGTGCTGGGAAAACTGGAAATCCATATGTAACGAAATGAAATTAAACCCCTATCTCTCACCCTGCACAAAACTCACCTCAAAGTGGATCAAAGGTTTAGGCACTAGAACAGAGACCCTGTGCCTAACAGAAGAAAAAATAGGCCCAAGTATTCACCATGTCAGCTTAGGACCTGACTTCCTTAACAAGACTCCTAAAGCACAGGAAGTAAAATCAAGAATCAATAAATGGAACGGATTCTTTAGCACATGCACCTCCAATAGAGCACTAATTTCCAGGATATATAAAGAACTAAAAAAAGAATTAACACCAAATAATAATAATAATAATAATAATAATAATAATAATAACCCAATCAGTAAATGAGCTAAGGAACTGAACAGATACTTCACAGAAGAAGATATACAATCAATCAACAAATACATGAAAAAATATTTAATATCTCTAGCAGTTAGAGAAATGCAAATCAAAATGACTCTAAGATTTCATCTCACTCCAGTCAGAATGCAATGATCAAGAATATAAACAATAAAAAGTGAATAAGTGTTGGTGAGGATGTAGGGAAAAGTGTACATTCATTAATTGCTGGTGGGACTGCAAATTGATGCAATCCTTCTGGAAAGCAGTACTGAGATTCCTCAAAAAACTTGGAATGCAACCACCATTTGACCCAGCTTTCCCACTCCTGGGTATACCCAAAAGACTTAAAATCAGCATCCTGTAGTGATAACAACCACATCAATGTTTATAGAGTTCAATTCACAATAGCTAAACAATGGAAACAAACTAGGTGCCCTTCAACAGATGAATGGATAAAGAAAATGTGCTATATTTACACAATGGAATATTACGCAACCTTAAAGAAGAATGAAATTATGGCATTTACTGGTAAATATATGGAACTGGAGACAATCATGCTAAGTGAAATAAGCCAATCCCCCCAAACCAAAGACTGAATGTTTTCTCTGATAAGTGGATGCTGATCCATAATTGGGGGTGGCTCAGGAAGAATGGAGGAACTTTGGATTGTGCAGAGGGCAGTCAGGGCAGGGGAGGGGGTGTGGGAGTAGGAAAGGTGGTGGAATGAAATGGACATTATTACCCGAGATACATGTGTGATTGCACAACCCATGTGACTGCATCATGTACAGTCAGAGGAATGAGAAGTTGTGCTCTCTTTGTGTATAATGTGTCAAAATGCATTCTGCTGTCATGTATAACTAATTAAAACAAATTTTAAAAATTACAAATGAAAACAAAAAAATAATCTCCCAAAATTTGAGGTGGAATATTGACATTTTTTATCATGGGATGAATGCCTGCTATCACCACTTAATGTATAGGGCAACCCTCACCAACCCAAATGCCTACAAGATTCATGCAGGCTATATAAATACTTGAACCAGGTGGGCTATAAATCAATAGGAATGATGGAGCTATGGAATTTGAGAAAGCATTTTCTGCCAAAAGTCATTCAAATTCAAGTACAAGTCAAAACCAAGACAAAACAAAACAAAATCACTGAGTCAGCCAAGCAAAATATTTGCAAGCTAGATTTAGTCTTCTGTCTGCAAATTGGTGAACTTGGTTGGGGTTATTTTGGTCCCGACCTTTGAAGATTCTTTCAGCTAATAGGACACTAACATAGATCAAATTTCACATCATAAAGGAAAACTGTTTATCATGTTTATTGCTGCCTGATGAAGTCCTTGTATTTCAAATAGATGTCAAAGCCTTGAGATAAAGTTTGTGATATCTGGAGGGAAAGCTGAAAATAATCATAAAGAGAAAAAGATATGGGGTTTTACTATGAAATGGGAGGCTTAGACTGTGGACTCTTAGGGATAGTGACGTAATAGCTGAGCCACTTGCTTATGAATTATTCCAAGAAATCTCATGGCACGTCTGCCTAAATTTGTCATATCGTATGAGTGAGCATGAGAAGAAGAGGAAACGCATTAGTGAGTTGGTTTTGATTCATTTGTCAAATCCTCTTCTATGACTTCTCATTACAAGTGCTTCACACATAGCAGCCATTGGTGGAGGCTCCAGGTTTAATAGTTTTCCTTTTGTGTCTGCTGTTTAGATAGCCAGGATGAATACGAGTGGACCAATGGTCCTCCATGCCCCAAGGCTATGTCATCACCTTGCTTCTGGGCCCACAGCTGCCAACAGAGGAAGGCAGGAGGAAGGTTAGGAAAAGCCACCACTTGTGTGGTCCATTTTGCACATGTGTTCAGTACTTGACCCACAACTGCTTCTCTCATTTCTGTAGGGAGAGATTCATGGAATTGGTGGTGCAGTGACTTTCCGCATCTCAACAGACCTTGGTTTCATGTTCCCTTGGAAAACTTTCCTTTAGTTTTCTGAAGAGGATGAGATCTTTTCCTGCTTCCCAGAATGAAGGAGGAACCCAAAAGTCTAAACCCTATTGCATCCCTTCTGATTCCCTTGCTTCATGGCGTGAATTCCCAGTTCAGCCAGGTAGTCACGACCAAGAGCTCGTACAGTCCTCAGAGGAAATCTAGTCCCTGAGTCAAGACTTACATCAATGTAGCATGAGGGGGATGGCTACCTGCTCAGTTGCCAGCCTGGACTGTCACCCATGTGCCCATGTTCAAGCTTGGCACCTGTATGTGCCTGCTTTCAAAGAGGTCAGAGCTTGGGGGAATCTTCGACTGTGTTTAGATTAACAACAATGTCCGGACATTTCAGATGATGTGATTTGCATTCTCTGGTTGCCTTAGGCTTCTGGTCCTTCAGATGACTCAGAACACAGGCAGCCCCAAAAGCTCAGGCAGGGGCAAACAGGGACAATTAAAAGCTATTTTCTAAAAGCCCCAGCATACGTTTTGAGTCAGTTCTTATAAATTACATCAATTTGTCTCCAATTTATTAAGTTACTTTTTGCTTCTTCCTGAAAAAGAATAAAAAAGGAAAAACTATTTTTTATTTTATTATGTTATTTCAAGAAAATAGAATGGCCACAGAATACGGAAGCATCACTTTGGTTAGAATCCCTGACAAAAGTTTGTTTTAAGGAGTTTATAGTGTCCACTATTCTAATTATAAAGTTCAAAAAATCTTGTAGAAGTATCAGAGTGCAATTGTACATTCAATTCACTGAACGCTGACTGGCATACTGTTTCTTTTTGCTATGAATAGTGTCATTTGTATCAGATCCCACTCAACTAAAACGTGATTTCAAGTATAGCTTTGATTAACATGAAACATCAAACTTTTCTTGATGAAACTTAAATTTCTTCCATGGAGTTAAGTCTAAGCTTAGGTTATAGAGTGAAGAGATAGATCTGAAGTTGGGTAAATTAAATTCATTAGTCTTGGATCTCATAGACAGCCTAATTTAATTTTAAGTTAATATACTCTATGTCTAAATAGTTATATCATGAGTAACAAGCTTTGTAAATGCTGTTAAATAACTTAATGATGAGGAAGTATACTTTTGGAATTAAAATACCTCATCTAGAATGCTTTTGAGGATGGAGGAAGCCAAAAATATGGGCCCAATACTTATGGGTCACATTTTTAAATTCATATAAATTAGGTATTCTATTAAATGGGAAAACAATGACTTGAAAAATAGCACTTGTTTTAAATCACGAAAGTTCTCTGGGAAAAAATCATGGTTGTCATGGTTTCCTGTGACCTCCAAACCCAATCCCCAGAATTGTGAACACCTAAAACTATAAGCCAGGGGTGAAGACAATCCAAGGGTCTTCCAGGGACAAGGAAGGTGTATTGGCAAGACTGGTGAAGGTTAAGGGGATGGACAATAATTTTGAAGCAGTATATGTTTATTGCAGCTTCATTTACTGAATAACTATTTTGTAGTGGTGAAAAAACATAGTTTCGTAGACCAGTATCTGTTTAGGGAGATTCCCTTTCATGTATTTTTCATCTACATAATTAACGTGGGACTGACTCCAGTCCCCATCAGATATCTGACAAGCCAACGTCATTCCAAAGAGTGTTCCTGAGACTAATCAGAAAGGGAGTGCACCCTTATCAGTGGAGCTGGGAGGGTGGTTGGATGGAGACCTGTCACTCCTGCCCTGTCTTCATCTCCACATGAGAAGTCTTTCATTTAATGAAGACAATACAAAGAAACTCAGAGATGAGAGATCAGTACAGCTTGTTTTCTGGTCACATAGTGTGCTAGTCAGCTTTTCTTCAAAGAGACAAATACCTGACAAAAATAACTTAAAGGAAGAAAAGTTTACTTTGGCTCATGGTATCTAGGTTTCAATCCATGGTGGGACAGTTCCATTACTTTGGGCCTGAGATGAGGCAGAACATCATGGTGGAAGCCTGTGGGGGAACAAAACTACTCACTTCATGGCACTCAGGAAGGAGAGAGAGAGAGAGAGAGGAAAGAAAGCACATGAGAGCTGAAAGGGAGTAGAAGCAAGATATAGTCCCCAAGGGCACACCCCTAGTGACCTGTTTCCTCCATCCATACTCCACCTGCAGTTTCCATTGCCTCTGAGCAGTGCATTCAGCTATCAAGAGATTTAGTCATTGATAAGGTCAGACCTCTCTTGTCCCATCACTCTCCAATACCCCACCTCTTAACATTGTTGCATTGGGACCAATCCTTTGCCACATGAATGTTTTGGGGGACACTTCCTATTCAAACCATAACATATGGTGAGAGTATCTAGATCCAGCTCTACCTGAATCCATTATCATGTTTTTCATTTAGTGAAAAACTTTCTTCAAATCAATTTTTTTCTGGTATATTGTTTTAATTGTTTTTCTTCCATTCTCGTCCAGCAATGTGATATTTTTTCTCTAAAACTCATGCCAAAAACAATTTATACTTTACTAAAAATGATCCATGTCTCCATTATATACCCTTAATATTATGCTTCAAAAATGTCTTTTCCAAAAAGAAAGTTATTTGAGACTCTATCTTCTGAACATAACTTTTAAAAATATCTCAAACAGCTCAGAATATTTTTACAGAGACTGAAAAAATAAGAACCTGGTCCCTCTGTTTTTCAGAAGGCAGAAGAGTTGCCTATAAGAATAAAAGAGATTAATTTGCACTTAAAAATAGTTTTTCTGAATTAAAAACTGTAACATAAGCGTTAAAAAGCCCATTTTGCCTTTGTAGTCAGTCTCTGAGTTTTTACCCATACACAGGACTTGGGTTAGGGACACAGAAGGTTTTGCTCTCATCTTTCTTCTAGCATTTAGTCACTTTGATTGACAAGTCAGTCTAGCAGGGACTTGAGCCTCAGTTCATTTAACAAGACCCTGTTTTTTGTTTTTGGTTTTGTTTTTGGTTTTGTTTTGGTTTTTTTGAGACAAAATTAAATTGCCAAAGCCAATCCTCCTGCCTCAGCCTCCTGCAGAGTTGGAATTCTTGTGTGTGACACGTGTCAGGATTCCTATGAGATTTTAATCATCCTTACAATCTTGGCTGGTTTCCACTTGAAATACTTGGTTATCACAACTGGGGGGAGGGATAGTAGGGACCTATCTATTCCTCGTAGTACATTGTCTGCCTTTACTTAACCTCAAAGCCCTTTAAGTTGAGGTTACTCCTGTACTAGATGAATTCAATTGATATGACTTGCCCATAAATATTGACCACAAAGACCCAGTGGCCTGCTATGGACCATGGACATTGTGTCTAAATCCGGCACACTCTAAGTTCCCTTTCTCTCCTTGAGAATCTTGGCATGGCACTAGTCTCCAACTCTAGACATAGAGGTGGGCTCTTCACACCAATAACATTTCTGAAGCAAATTTCACACGGGCTACAGATTTCCGTTTCTGGACAAAGACACTAAAATGTAATATAAGCAAGGTGGCCATATGGAGCAGAAGCAGATGTGGCTTACCCCAACACAGCTTCCCCTGCTCCCCTGAACTCTACACTAGGGTGCTGCCCACACAAGGCGTAATACAGAGAAGTCTGGGAATCTCTGCTCTGCACTGTCAGCTGTTTCCAGGTGTGATAGGTGATTTCTGGTTTCTTCTACTTTCTGTATACATCAATCTACTTGCCTATTTGTGTCCCAATATCACAATGACTTAATTGCAATTGCTTTATAGTAAGTTTGACATCTGATACCATAAATCATCTCGCCTTTATTTTTTCTTTTGAGAAGGTTCCATCTGTATTTAGTTCTTTGCATTTCTTATAAATCTTAGAATCATTTTGTCAAATTAAAAAAAAAAGGAGGAGTTTTCAAGATGATGAAATAGAGAAGGTTGCTTTTCTGTTTGCTCCGTGGTGTGAAACCAAGAAAACAGACAGGCAGCTTCTCAGCAAGATGGGTGAATGAAAAAGAAAGGGGGGTACTTTATTGAAATTTAATACTGGACACCCAAAGCAGATCAGGGATTCAGGAGGTTGGATATAACAAAATAAAGAAGAAATCTCTAGCACCATGGCCACTACCCGAATGAAGCACCAACCAAAGTGGTCCCTCCACAAGCTCAATGGAGGAATAAGGGAATTAAAGGAACCCACATCTTTAGGATCTTTAGGAGGCCTGAGGTGTGGCTGGGTAGGGAGTTTAGACATCAAAGACACTGACTGACTAAACTGAAAGGAGGGCTGTACAATATTCTTGTATGGAAAAAAAGCTGCATCTCTACCATGGGCCTACAGAGGACAGAGGAAGGAACTATTGTGCAGCCATGGCACGGGGACCAGCAGCTGAAGGAACTGATTGCTGGCAACCCTAAGTCTGGCCTAAAATAGAGTCCGGGCAAACCCATACCGCACAACATAGAGTGTGCCTAAGTGGCCAGGAAAAAATTCAAACTGAAGAGAGGTTTAAACAAGGGACAACTGGTCACAGAAACTCCCTGACTCCCCTCTTCCCCCCTCCAATCTGACTGCTTGCAGGACCACCTGGGAAAGACCTGCTTAGATAGAAATTTGAAAGGGAGCAGGTGGGAGAGACTGAGTTTTTAAAAAAATTTGTTTACAGACTGCATTTTGATTCATTGTATACAAATGGGGTACAACATTTCATTTCTATGGTTATGCACAATGTAGATTCATTCCATTCGTGTAATCATACTGTACATAGGGTAATGATGTCTGTCTCATTCCACCCTTTTTCATACCCCTCTCCCTCTCATTTCCCTCTGTGTAATCTAAAGTTCCTCCATTCTTCTCTCATCCCTCATCCCCCACCCCCATTATATCATAATCCACTTCACAGGGAAACATTGGGCCTTTGGTTTTTGGGGAATGGTTTATTTCACTTAGCATGATATTCTCCAGTTCCATCCATTTACCTGCAAATGCCATAACATTATTCTTCTTTAGGGCTAAATAATATTCCATTGTGTATATATACCACAGTTTCTTTGTCCATTCGTCTGTTGAAGGGCATCTAGGTTGCTTCCACAATCTAGTTATTGTGAATTGAACTGCCATAAACATTGATGTGGCTGTTTTACTGTAGTATGCTAATTTTAAGTCCTTTGGGTATAATCCAAGGAGTGGGATAACTGGGTCAAAAGGTGGGTCCATACCATGTTTCTGAAGAATCTCCACACTGCTTTCCAGAGAGGTTGCACCAACTTACAACTCCACCAGCAATGTAAAAGTGTTTCTTTTTCCCCACATCCACACCAACATCTGCTATTGTTTTTGTTCTTACCCATTCTCATTGGAGTAAGATGAAATCTTAGAGTTGTTTTAATTTGCATTTCTCTAATTACTAGAGATGTTGAACACTTTTTCATATATTTCTTAATCACCTGTATGTCTTCTTCTGTAAAGTGTCTGTGCAGTTCCCTGGCCCATCTATTGATTGGGTTCTTTGTATTTTAGGTGTAAAGTTTTGTGGGTTCTTTATAAATTTTAGAGATAAGTGCTCTATCTGAAGTGTGTGTGGGAAAGATTTTCTCCCACTCTGTAGGTTCTGTTTTCACATTATTGATTATATTCTTTACTGAAAAAAAAAGCTTTTTAGTTTGAGTCCATCCCATTTATTGATTCTTGCTTTGATTTCTTGTGCTTTGGAAGTGTTGTTAAGGAAGTCTGGTCCTAACCCAACATGAAGATTTGGTTCTACTTTGTCTTCTATTTGGTGCAGAGTCTCTGGTCTAATTCCTAAGTCCTTGGTCCATTTTGAGTTGAGTTTTGTTCAGGGTGAGAGATAGAGGTTTAATTTACTGCATATGAATTTCCACTTTTCCCAGCACCATTTGTTGAACATGTTATCTTTTCTCTATTGTGTGTTTTTGGCTCCTTTGTCTAATATGAGGTAACTGTATTTATGTGGGTTTGTCTTTGTGTCTTCTATTCTGTACCATTGATCTGCCTGTCTATTTTGGTGCCAATACCATGATGTTTTTGTTACTATTGCCCTATAGTATAGTTTAAGCTTGTATTGTGATACCACCTACTTCACTTTTCCTGCTCAGGATTGTTTTGGCTATACGAGGTCTCCTATTCTTCCAGATGAAGTTCATGATTGCTTTCTCTATTTCTATGTGGAATGCCACTGAGATTTTAATTGGAATTGCATTGAATCTGTATAGCACCTTTGGTAGAATGGACATTTTGACAATATTAATTCTGCCTATTCAAGAACATGGGCCAGAGCAATTAGACAGACCAAAGAAATTAAAGGGATAAAACAGGAAAAGAAGAACTCAAGCTATCACTATTTGCCCATGACAAGATTCTATATTTAGAGGATCCACAAAATTCCACTAGAAAACTTCGAGAACTAATAAATGAATTCAGCAAAGTAGCATAATATAAAATCAATACACATAAATCTAATGCATTTCTATTCGTAAGTGATGAATCCTCTGAAAGAGAGATTAGGAAAACCACTCCTTTCACAGTAGCCTCGAAAAGAAATATTTGGGAGTCAATCTAACAAAAGAGGTGAAAGACCTCTACAATGAAAACTACAGGACACTAAATAAAGAAATTGAAGAAAACCTTAGAAGATAGAAATAGATTGAGTTTTTGAGAATGAACTCAAGACCAGGAAACTTGGGGTTTGCAGGTGACATAGTGGACTAAGAATTGGCTCCTTCACCACATAAGTGAAACCCAGGGGAGATCCTGGGGTGTAGTCTTCCACTGTGAACCAGCAATTCTGGACCCTGGAGGTGCATTGATGTAGAATCTCCAGACCATTTTGCATTCAGTGAAGAGCCTGGAGCTGACCTAAGTCTAAACCCTGCCTCCAGGAGTTCCACCTATGGGATTACCTCTCTCACTTTAGCAACTGCACCCTGAGGGTGGATCAGGCATCAGACCCCAGAATTACAATATGTACAAATGCATATTGCAGTATCGCATAGGGAAATGACATAAGATCATGTGTTCAAATTCACCCATATTTTAACACACAATTTGAGTTTGCGTTGTCTTTATTTTATCTTAATGTTTAGGATTTTAAGTCATGCACAACTTCAGGAAGACTTATTTTGAAGTATAAAATGTTATGATGCTATTATAAAAGTATTTGTAAGATTCATTTTCTAGTAGTTTCTGATATATAGGAGTGAACTATTCTCCCCTGCCACACACTGGTATTTGTTATATATTTATTTATTTATTTATTTTTTATTTATTTTTTTATTTTTTTTTAATTTTAATTAAAAATGATAACTTACATAGGGCAATGTCGTTTGATTCATTCTGTTATTTTTTCCCTTCCCCCTCCCCTCCCACCCCTCTTTTCCCTCCATACATTCCCTTCTTCCTCCATTCTTACCACCCTCCTTATCCCTAATCCTAAACCTAACCCTAACCCTAACACTAACCCCTCCTACCCTCCCCCATATGTCCTCATCCGCTTAATAGCGAGATCATTCATCCTTTAGTTTTTTGAGATTGGCTTATCTCACTTAGCATGATATCCTCCAATTTCATCCATTTGCCAGCGAATGTCATAATTTTGTCATTCCTCATGGCGGAGTAATATTCCATTGTATATATATGCCACAGTTTCTTTATCCATTCATCAACTGAAGGGCATCTAGGTTGGTTCCACAATCTGGCTATAGTGAATTGAGCAGCTATGAACATTGATGTGGCTATTTCTCTGTAGTATGCTGATTTTAAGTTCTTTGGGTATAGACCAAGGACTGGGATAGCTGGGTCAATGGTGGTTCCATTCCAAGCTTTCTGAGGAATCTCCATACTGCTTTCCAGAGTGGCTGCACTAGTTTGCAACCCCACCAGCAATGTATGAGTGTACCTTTTTCCCCACATCCTCGCCAACACCTATTGTTGCTTATGTTCTTGATAATCGCCATTCGAATTGGGGTGAGATGAAATCTTAGGGTAGTTTTGATTTGCATTTCTCTTATTACTAGAGATGTTGAACATTTTTTCATATATCTGTTGATTGCTTGTACATCTTCTTCTGTGAAGTGTCTGTTCATTTCCTTAGCCCATTTGTTGATTGGATTATTTGTATTCTTGGTGTAGAGTTTTTTGAGTTCTTCATAGATTCGGGATATTAGCGCTCTATCTGAAGTATGAGTGGCAAAGATTTTCTCCCACTCTGTAGGCTCTCTCTTCACATTACTGATAGTTTCCTTTGCTGAGAGAAAGCTTTTTAGTTTGAATCTATCCCAGTTGTTGATTCTTGCTTTTATTTCTTGTGCTATGTGAGTCCTGTTAAGGAAGTCTGCTCCTAAGCCAACAAGTTGAAGGTTTGGACCTACTTTTTCTTCTATAAGATGCAGGGTCTCTGGTCTGATTCCGAGGTCCTTGATCCACTGTGAGTTGAGTTTTGTGCAGGGTGAGAGATATGGGTTTAATTTCATTCTGTTGCATATGGTTTTCCAGTTTTCCCAGCACCACTTGTTGAAGAGGCTATCTTTTCTCCATTGCATATTTTTGGCACCTTTGTCTAGTATGAGAAAATTATATTTATTTGGGTTTGTGTCCATGTTCTCTATTCTGTACCATTGATCTACCTTTCTATTTTGGTACCAATACCATGCCGTTTTTGTTACTATTGCTTTGTCATAGAGTTGAAGATCTGGTATTGCGATACCCCCTGCTTCACTCTTTCTGCTGAGGATTGCTTTAGCTATTCTGGGTTTCTTATTCTTCCAGATGAATTTAATAATTGCTTGCTCTATTTCTGTAAGGTACATCATTGGGATTTTAATTGGAATTGCATTGAATCTGTATAGCACTTTTGGTAGTATGGCCATTTTGACAACATTAATTCTTCCTATCCATGAACATGGGAGATCTTTCCATCTTCTAAGGTTTTCTTTAATTTCTTTCTTTAGTGTTCTGTAGTTCTCATTGTAGAGGTCTTTTACCTCTTTTGTGAGATTGATTCCCAAGTATTTTATTTTTTTTTGATGCTATTGTGAATGGGGTAGTTTTCTTAATTTCTCTTTCTGAAGATTCATCACTTATGTATAAAAATGCATTGGATTTATGAGCATTGATCATGTAACATGCTACTTTACTGAATTCACTTATGAGTTCTAAGAGTTTTCTCGTGGAATTTCCAGGTTCCACTAAATATATAATCATGTCATCAGCGCACAGGGATAGTTTGAGTTACTCTTTTCCAATTCGTATCCCTTTAATTTCTTTGGTTTGTCTAATTGCTCTGGCTAGAGTCTCAAGAACAATGTTGAATAGAAGTGGTGAAAAAGGGCATCCCTGCCTTGTTCCAGTTATTAGGGGGAATGCTTTCAGTTTTTTACCATTTAGAATGATATTGGCCATGGGCTTAGCATAGATGGTCTTCACAATGTTAAGGAATGTTCCCACTACCCCAATTTTTTCTAGTGTTTTGAGCATGAAAGGATGCTGTATTTTATCGAATGCTTTTTCTGCATCTATTGAAATAATCATGTGATTCTTAACTTTTAGTCTGTTGATGTGGTGAATGACATTTATTGATTTCCAGATGTTGAAACAATCTTGCATCCCTGGGATAAAACCCACTAGATCGTGGTGCACTATCTTTTTAATATATTTTTGTATGCGATTTGCTAAAATTTTGTTGAGAATTTTTGCGTCGATGTTCATTAAGGATATTGGTCTGAAATTTTCTTTCTTCGATGTATCTCTGACTGGTTTAGGTATCAGTGTGATATTGGCTTCATAGAATGAGTTTGGGAGGGTTCCCTCCTCTTCTATTTTATGGAATACTTTGAGAAGTATTGGAATGAGCTCTTCTTTAAAGGTTTTGTAGAACTCGGCTAAGAACCCATCTGGCCCCGGACTTTTCTTTGTTGGTAGGCTTTTGATGACCTCTTCTATTTCATTGCTTGAAATTGATTTAAGTTGTGTATGTCTTCCTCGTTCAGTTTAGGTAATTCATATGTCTCTAGAAACTTGTCGATGTCTTCGAGGTTTTCTGTTTTGTTGGAGTATAGATTTTCAAAATAGCTTCTAATTATGTTTTGTATTTCACTCGTGTCTGTTGTGATATTTCCTTGTTCATTGTGAATTTTAGTAATTTGAGTTTTCTCCCTCTTTCTCTTTGTTAGCGTGGCTAAGGGTTTATCAATTTTGTTTATTTTTTCAAAGAACCAACTATTTACTTTGTTAATTTTTCCGATTGTTTCTTTTGTTTCAATTTCATTGATTTCGGCTCTGATTTTAACTATTTCCTGTCTTCTACTACTTTTGGTGTTGGTCTGCTCTTCTTTTTCTAGGGCTTTGAGCTGTAGTGTTAAGTCGTTTATTTGTTGATTTCTACTTCTTTTGTTGAACGCGCCCCATGAAATAAATCTTCCTCTCAGTACTGCTTTCATAGTGTCCCAGAGATTTTGATATGTTGTGTCTTTGTTCTCATTTACTTCTAAGAATTTTTTAATTTCCCTCCTGATGTCTTCTGTTATCCATTCATCGTATAACAGTGTATTATTTAATCTCCAAGTATTGGAGAAGTTTCTGTTTATTATTCTGTCATTTATTTCTAATTTCAGTCCATTATGATCTGATAGAGTACAAGGTAGTATCTCTATTTTCTTGTATTTGCTAACAGTAGCTTTGTGGCATAAAACATGGTCTATTTTAGAGAAGGATCCATGTGCTGCTGAGAGGAAAGTGCATTTGTTCTTTGTTGGATGGTATATTCTATATAAGTCAGTTAAGTCTAAATTGTTGATTGTGTTATTGAGATCTATGCCTTCTTTATTCAATTTTTGTTTGGATGATCTATCCAGCAGTGAGAGAGGTGTGTTAAAATCACCGAGTATTATTGTGTTGTGGTCTATTTGATTTCTGGAATTGACAAGGATTTGTTTGACGTACATGGATGAGCCAATGTTCGGGGCATAGATATTTATGATTGTTATGTCTTGCTTATTTATGCTTCCCTTAAGCAGTATGTAATGTCCTTCTTTATCCCTTCTGACTAGTTTTGGCTTGAAGTCCACATTATCTGAAATGAGGATGGATACTCCAGGTTTTTTGCTGTGTCCGTGTGCATGGTATGTTTTTTCCTATCCTTTCACCTTTAGACTATGGGTATCTCCTTCTATGAGATGAGTCTCTTGCAGGCAGCATATTGTTGGATTTTTCTTTTTAATCCAATCTGCCAGTCTATGTCTTTTGATTGATGAGTTCAGGCCTTTAACATTCACAGTTATTATTGTGATATGATTTGTATTCCTAGTCATTGGACTCATTTTTGTTTTTTGACATGATTTGGTTTCTCCTTTATTTGGCTGTTCCTTTAGGCTAGTTCCTCCCATTGCTGATTTACATCAATGTTTTTCATCTCTTCCTCGTGGTATATTTTGCTGAGAATGTTCTGTAATGCCGACTTTATTTTTGTAAATTCCTTTAGCTTTTGTTTATCATGGAAGGATTTTATCTCATCGTCAAATCTGAAAGTAAGTTTTGCTGGGTATAAAATTCTTGGTTGGCATCCATTTTCTTTCAGGGCTTGGTAAATGTTGTTCCAGGCCCTTCCAGCTTTTAGGGTCTGGACTGAAAAATCTGCTGATATTCTTATTGGTTTCCCCTGAATGTAATCTGATTCTTTTCTCTCGTGGCCTTTAAAATTCTGTCTTTATTTTGAATGTTAAGTATTTTCATAATAATGTGCCTTGGTGTAGGTCTGTTGTAATTTTGCATATTTGGAGTCCTATAAGCCTCTTGTACTTGGTTTTCCATTTCATTTTTCAGATTTGGAAAATTTTCTGATATTATTTCATTGAATAGATTGTTCATTCCTTTGGTTTGTTTCTCTAAGCCTTCTTCAATCCCAATAATTCTTAAATTTGGCCTTTTCATGATATCCCATAATTCTTGTAGATTCTGTTCATGATTTCTTACCATCTTCTCCGTTTGGTCAACCTTGTTTTCAAGATTAAATATTTTGTCTTCAATATCTGAGGTTCTGTCTTCCAGATGATCTATCGTATTGTTCATGCTTTCTATGGTGTTTTTAAGTTGATTTATTGTTTCCTTCATTTCAAGGATTTCCTTTTTTTTTTTTCAGTATCTCTAACTCTTTATTGAAATGCTCTTTTGCTTCCCTTAATTGCTCTTTTAACTGTTGATTAGTGTGTTCATTTAATGCCTGCATTTGTTCTTTCATCTCCTCATTTGCTTCCCTGATTGTTTTAATTATGTACATTCTGAACTCCGTTTCGGACATTTCTTTTGCTGTGCTGTCATTGAGTTTTATTGATATAGTATCTAGGTTTGTTTCAGACATTTTCTTCCCTTGTTTTCTCATATTGGTCAGATGTCAATGGGACTCTGTGATATTGTAGATTTCCTCTACTGGCTTATAGTGACCCTGTAGATTTCCAGTGTATCACCTACCAGCCTTCAGTAGCCAGAAGTCTTGGATTAATTTGATAATGCAGTGCTTCCGAAGAACGCTACCCCTAGCCCGCTACTGGTTCCAGGGAGAGAGACTTTGAGAGGTCTCTTGTTGCCCAGCCCTGGTCCCAGAGGCTGGTCGTAGGTCAGAGGTCGCCACTGGCTTGGGGACTTGTGGCTGGCTCTGTGTAGACAGGCTCTCACTGGGCGGTTTGCCCGGAGAAGCTAGCCTAGAGAGGCGCTTCCTGCCGGAGGGGGGCTGGGCTGCTTGGGGAAGTCCCTGGCGCCCTGTGCTGGTCACTGAAGCAACCTGCGGGCGGGCCGGAGCTGGCCGCGCTGCTTCTGTGCAGAAGGGCTCTCACTGGGGGGCCTGTTCTGAGAGGCTGGAGGATCTGTCCCTGTGGGCGGAGCCCACCGCCAGACTGGGGGAGACGCTATCTGCCCTGTCCCACTCTAATAAGCCACTCGAATCCGGGCCTGCCGCCCAGCTGAGCTTCGCTGGGTGGGGGAGTCTCACCCCGTAGTTCTATTTTAGTCCGAGTCTCTCAATGCCTCCCCTTCTTGAATCCTGGGTTCTGGGGAGACTGGAGATGCAGTCGCCCTCTAGTCTGCCATCTTGGATCGCCCCGTGGAAAAAGCCTGCAGCTGGAGGGGTACAATGCTGCCTGGAGAGGTCTCTGGCTGCCCAGCCCTGGTCCCAGAAGCCGCTTGTGTATCCGATGTCTCCGCTGGCTTGGGGACCCGTGGTTGGCTCTGCGTCGGGAGGCTCTCACTGGGCGGTCTGCCCGGGGAAACTAGCCTAGAGAGGCGCTTCCGGCCGGAGGGGGCTGGGCTGCTTCTTTGTTATATATTTATATTCCTATTTGTTGTAATTAGTTACACATGATAGCAGAATGCATTTCAACTCATTGTACACAATGGAGCCCAACTGCTCATTTCTCTGGCTGTATACAATACAGAGTCACACCGTTCATACAATCATACAAGTACATAGGGTAATAATGTCCATCTCATTCTACCATCCTTCCCACCCCCACTTCCCTCCCATCACTTCCCTCTGCACAATCCAAAGTTCCTCCATTCTTCCCTAGACCCTCCGCAATGTATCAGCATCCACTTATCAGAGAAAATGTTTGGCCTTCGGTTTTTTGGGAATTGTTTCATTTTGCTTAGCATGATAGTCTCCAACTCCATCCATTTACCTGTAAATGCCAGAATTTCATTCTTCTTTAAGGCTGAGTAGTATTCCATTGTGCATATGGATCACAAGTTCTTTATCCATTCATCTGTTGAAAGGCATCTGGCTGTTCTATAGTTTAACTAATGTGACTGTGTCACTATAGTATGCTGATTTTAAGTCCTTTGGAGTGGGATTGCTGGATCATAAACTATTTTTAAAATATAGATTTTATTCACATAAATCTTATAAAATACTTTAATTCTTATGATTTATCTGTCAATTATTTTAATTTTCATATATAGTCTTATTAATTGGATAGAATTTAGCTTTTGTTTCCTCATTTCCAATTTTTAGCTCTTTCACGTCTTTCATGTTTTTCTATTGCTTTACTATATTGACTATTTGACTATGAACTTGTCAAACATTAAATAGAAAGGATAATATCCTTGCCTTTTTCTGAATTTTGAAGGGAATAATATTACCATCCTCACTAAACATGAGATTTGCTGAAGTTTTGTTGGTTTTTAAGGTAGTCTTTATTAGAATATCAATGTTCCATTCTAACCTAGTTTGCTACAGGTATTTGGAGTTTTAATCATGAATGTTGAATTCCATCATGTACATTTTCTGCATCTGGCAAGATCACCTTGCTTTTCTTTCAGTTCCTCAATGTGATGCATGACTAGGATCTAGATACAGTGCAGATTCTAAGGGTAACAAAGATGTTCTGTGAAGGACAGGGTCTGAATTCGCTGGAGGAGACATCACACCGTTTATACTAATAGCAGTTACAAATAAGTGCATTTAAATAAGAGCTATAAGTTACAAGATTCTTGGAAACACAAAAAAATCGGATGTAGCTGTTGGAAGAAAGAGGTACAAAAAGCAAAAGCAATGGCTTTTAAAACGTTTTATGAGAGGCTTAGAATTACTGCAACTCATTAAGCACTTACTACTTGCATTATCTCACTTACCCTCAAAACAACCCTGTTATTTGCACTTAAGAGAGAGGAAGCTGAAGCTCATAGTGGTTAAATAAAATGCCTAGTGTTACACAGCTAATAAGTGCTGATGATGGAATTCCAACTGGCTCCAAACACAACCTCTCAAGTTTCTTTTGGAGGAGGCAGCAAAACATAGTGGGTAAGAAATTGTGCAGTTCAGTCTCAATAAACAATGTTTTTAAAGTGATATTCTGAGAGATGGGAATAAAAGGCAAGAAGAAATTGCATTCTGAACTATGTCACAGAGAGTCTTCATCTTTAGAATCACAAAGTTTGAAATGATTTTATTCTGGACCTTGCCACATAAATTTCTTTAAATGAAAGAACTTAATTGTGTGTTTTAGGGACTGTGGGAAGAGCAAAGGTTTGAATGCTTGTCTGTCTCAAAATAAGTTCTTCAATTCCCCTCATTCCGTCCTACGTAAAACTCTGAGCTCTTTCACAATATTTCCTAAGACAGTGCCTGTCCCTGTTGACATTGTCAGCTACCCCAATACTTTGATCATGCTCTATGACGACATCACATTTGTTCTGGCCATTGTTACTTCTGACTTCTCCACAGGCTGCTCCAGCTAACAAGCCAGAAAACTAAAGCAATAGATTATTTAAAAGTCACCAGTACATATTTATAAAAATCAGTGTTATGACCAGTATTATTTTTTATATTCTTCATTGCATAGAATTCCAACATTGTTGACAACACAGAGAGAAGAATTACAACTAGAAATATTGAAAAGCATGGAAAACAATATAATGCATGTACTTGGGGATAATTAAACATGATTTCAAAGTATTGAAACATGTTAGGAAATTACAAGTGGTAAACAGAAGGATATTTAACTCTGAGGAGGAAGAAAAAAAGAAATAGAATCCATGAGGAATACTTGGGGCTCTACAATTCAGATTTTAAATTTTTGACAGAAATGTGGTGAAAATTTATATTGTGAATGTAGGTTATGTTCTCTATTCTATGAGTTTAAAGTATTTCATAGTTTAAAGTGAAAAAATAAGAATTAGAACGGATTCTAGTCCTTTTAATAGCTTTGATGTTGATAACTGCATTACTTTATTCTACCTTCTAATTTTAGGTTTTCATTTCTTTTTATAAGACTATCATTCTGATTTTTTGGGAATGCTTTTGTCGTGTTATGTTCCATTGTTTTTCTTGGTACATTCTAATATTTAATATATGAAAATTTAAAAGCATCCTTTAAGCAATATATCCAAAATAGTTATTTTATAGTGGGAATGAAAACACATTGCACAGAAATGGCTGCTCTCACTTGAATTTGGACTCTTCTGTTAACCAAGTTAATGGATTCCTAGTCATTGCCTTGAGTTAACATCATTATTCTAAATATAGAATGTGTTGCACCATACCCAGATTGGACCAACAACAAAATAAAGTATGTGCTACTGAATTATTCCCACTTCTCTTGGAAACTTGTATTTTCATTTAACTCACAGGAGATCAGGGTTTCCCCTACACAGTGCATTTAATCTTAAGTTAAAAACTTCTACACAATGTTCCCCAAATGATTTCATCAATCCTGACAGTTACATTTCTAAATGGCCCTTGAAATTGACAAAAAAGTAAATACAGGCTTTAGGGCTTTTCCTGACCCAGGCCACCAGCAAGCCATACCCTTGGACAGTTAGAGCCGTGGAGTGCAGGGATTTCCTCCCTCACACTAACGCAAACCCGGGTCACCTACAGAGATCAAGTCCTTTTAAAATATTCTCTGAACGTGAAGGACTCCCTAATGAAGATGTGTTTTGGAGCCTTCTCATGGGTCCCTGATCTGAGGAAGTGAAGACTTGTGACCTGCTCTCAAGGGACAAGTTGGTGTCAAGGCCTGTGACTATGCCAGTCATTGCTTTCCATGGGTGCACAAGTAGGAAACTGTGAGACTCCTAAGTGCTCACGTGAAGGTACACTTGGGGACACAGGCTGGTAAAATTGAGAGTGGAAGAAAAGTATGTGTGGCTGAGAGCTGGAATAAATGATTGTGAAGTTACTTAATTTTTTACCCATATCCACCCTCCAACCCAGGCCTTTGGATGTTGTGTTGACTTCTAATTCTGGTCACTCATCATATAAGCAAGAACAACTCCTTTTTCAAGTCTGTCTTTGTTTTGTGTTTGTCCTCTCTTTCCTCTCATCCTCCAGTCCTTCAGTTCTCCAAGTCCTTATACATCCAATCTTTGAAAGTTTCAAGAGCCATGGTACTGGATCTGGAGGATCTGAACACAGGAGGAAGTGCTTTAGTTCCTTTGAATTGGGCTTGGGAAGAAGGAAGGGTGAAACGCATAACTTTAAGGAATCTACTCACTGAGGAAAAAGCCAAAATGACTGGATATGTTTTAAAGAGGTCCTGGGCCCAGGACCTAAAATAGTTTATGCTGAATTCATAAGAAAAAAATCCAACATTTGAAAGCATCATCTACCAATTCTGAAGGATTTGGATTTGAAACATACAGAACTTGATTGAACTTAATATAGTGTCTGTCCCCAGAAGTTTTCTACTAGGGAGGTATGCCTGAACTTCTAATGGCAACTTAAGTTTTTTGGGATCCTGCTTGAAGGGATAACCTCTAGCTCTCAAGAAGCAGAGTAAGCTATGTGACAAAGACCAAAGACCAAAGATATGTGACAAAGGAAGCACATGTTGTGACATATCTGGATTCCATGAAGGGAGTGTGAAAGTGGAGTTAGAGGATAGAAATATAGCACAGGTTTTATCCAACCCACAAGCCTTACAAGTGGCAAAGAAATTAACCAGTGCTTAAAAGAACATCATTGACAGATTTTGAGAGTAAAAAGAACTAAGCCCTGTAGGAATCAAGGACAGAGTTTACGACATCAGTCATTGTTTAGAAAGGGATTCAGTGACAAACCAGATGGCTATTTCTCTATAAGGGAGGTTAATGCTGTATTGGGATAGGAGCAAGACCTGGGAGGTCAGTGGAGCCCCAGGCAAATGGACCACATCTCAAGCACCAGAGTAAAGGAATTGGGCGCTGGCCCAGCCTCTGCCAGAGACATCACTGCCCATTGCGAGCCAACCTCTTAATTGCAGAGTTCACTAAATTGGAGACAGCTCTGTACCCACCCACCTCTTCAGGACACCTTAGTTATTCTTCTCATTATTATACAGGGAGGGATACATACCTCTCACTTGTTAATTGCTGGGTGGGGGAGGAACTATTTGTGCCCCCAAACTGTCCCAGCTCTATCCAATCTGTTGCCAGTTGGAACTACCTTCTTTTTAAAGGTCCAAAGCAGTTTGACCTTCTTTAAAAACAGGTTGGGACCCTGACATGGGGAAATGCAATGGAGTCTGAGAGGGAAATTCTCTGCCCCTGCAGGTGGGTGGTACTCAAGAGAATGAGCTCTGGGTGTGCACCTAAACCAAGAGAGGGATGACATTCAGTCCTGGTGCCACATGTAGTCTGTTATCCTGCCTTGGACACACCACCCCTCACCATGCTGCTAGACTCAGTCTTATGGTGCTTCTTTGGGCTTTGGGACAAGGATTGTTTGTCTATAATGGGTAAAAAATAACAACAACTGAGAATTTCTTGCTCCCTTGAAACACTAGTAGTTGTTTTAAAACAATCACTTCTTAGAAGTTTATAACTTTCGGAAGAAAGTCGGTGGTGGTGTGTGTGTGTCTTTGGATATCTTTACGAGCCCCAGAGAATAACTGTGAATGCCACCTGATTCTTTTTTTTAGAAAGATACCTCCATTTCTTAAAAGATTTCCCTAGAAATAATTCTTCCCACTGTCACCTTTTTACCTCCACTGATTCCTTTTCTAGCTTTGCTGGCAAGTGTTCATCCCCCGTCAGCCCTTAGACATTGCAGTTCTGACAGCTGGTCTCCAACTCTGGCTGGCCTTCTTGATTTCTCCCTGCCTCCTCCAACTGGTCCTAGTGTTTGTTCTCTATCCCAACACCGACTCCTGGCAGACTCCTCTTTTTTGAGTTGCTGGTGTTTTGTGGCCAGTAAATCAGTATAATTTCAGTGAAGGCAGAAATGGGAAAAATTGTGCAATTCTTTTACTCTTCATAATCTCTCCCCTAGGAAAAATAAATCTGAGGAAAGAAGAGGGAGGTGCAGTGGAAAAGGCCAGGAGAGATTGCTGTGCTTCTGAGAAAAGGCTAGTACCCACAGCAGGACTGGTCTGCAGAGGCTGGCCCCTGAGTTCATGGTAAATGACCAACAGCTCTTGCCTTGATAATCTGTCCACCCTGCCCCTGCTACTTATGGTGGTTGACAGAATTGAAGGGATCCATTTAGGAGCTCTGGAATCATAGTTGATCAAGGGACACTACAAAGACCAAAACTGGGTTCCTGTAATAGCCTCTTTTCATTTCTTTGGGTGGGGGTAGCAATTCATGGCTATCCTTGACTTGCTGATTGATTCTCATGTCAAATAAATGAGTATAAACTCTCTAGTTCATATACAAATTGGCAGTTTTTTTTTTCCCTGCACCAACACCTCCATCAAAATAAAAGCCGAATACATACATTATTATGTTCATCTTTATAATCCCTCCTGCCTTTAAGGAAGATATTATGTGTACTAATACTAATAGCAAAATAGATAGCCTTGAGTATGAGCCAGGAGCTATTCTGAGTACTTTGCAAATATTAACTTGATTCTCGTAATAACCTGGAAGGAGCTACTTTTATGTTCTCATCTCACAGGAGGAAAAATGATCAGAGGGGAGTTCAATAACTTCCCAACCTCTTGCCACTAATTAACAGTAGATCTAGGATTTAGAGTGATATAGTTGGACTCTAGAATCTGGGTTTGTATGCATTAAATTATTTGTCTTTATACAGTCATCAATACCTTCCACAAAGTGTTAACAAATACATGCTTAATAAAAATCCAAGTTAGTTGTGCAAAGTGGGCTTATTAAAACTGGGATCATAGTGAGTGCTTTAACATAATCAGTACCCCATTTTATACATTTCAACCCATATCAGGAAATAGGCTTATAGCATTCAAGAGCCCTCACCCAAGTTGGGATTCAGAACTGTCCACACATAGGGTCTGCCTATTCTGCCGAGTGATGTTTCCACCAGGCCTTTTTGGAAGACTAGCCCATGGCATTGCAGGATCCCTTGGCCTTCCCATGGCTGCAGGGGCTGCTCTATGAAACCATTATAGAGCAGATTAGATAAAGGTCTAATAAGGACTAAAGCTGAGGGAGGCTTTTGGCACCCATGGAACCCCTGATGGTGTCCGCTGGCCTTCATGTGGTCTCCTCTAAGCCTCACCCAAGGCTTGATTCTCAAATTAAAAGTAGGGAAGTCTGAGTTCTGTGCTAGCCCCACCAGTACCTTGGTGGTCTCCAGTCATTTCTCTTGGGACTAAGCAAGGAAGAGGAGAAAAATTGATGCCAACTTCCAACAGGGCACTGAGCTATGTGGTTCCTCTGGAAAGTCCAAGTTTCTCAGGGTCCTTCTGAAGATCACCAAGGCAATCATCCACTGCCAAAGACCCATTTTGCTCTTTGACTTTAATGTCAAATCTCTTATGTCCTTGAATTAAGATGTAACTTTAAAACTCTTTTAGATACAATGATGTGACTGAGCAGGTCTCCAATAGATGCAGTGGAGAGAGCTCTGGTTTATAAATCAAGGGATGAGAGTTTGGGTTTATGAAGAATGAGCTACCTCCTTCGGTGATTTTCTCCAAGTCTCATCACCTGACTATTCCCACTTTGTCTGTGAAACAAAAACCTCCCCTGTGAACCTTGTGTGACTTCCGTGATGACAGAGGGCAATGCCTTTACCTGGCATTATTTTGTCCTTTTGCACAAATGTGGGCTTTTTCTCAATCACCTTCAGTATAAAAGGCTTTATTTATATTTTTGTCTTCACCCTGTTCTCCTTAGGAAACAAACACAAAAGATTAATTCACCATCTTTGTAAAGAAGAGCAAAAATAACAGTGGGATATTTTATGAGGTGGCTTTTTACTCTGGGCACAAGACTCCAGTCTGTGCCTTTGTTTAGAGAAGAGATTTTCAGAAGATGTTTTTCCACAGGCAGCACTTTGGTGACTGGACAGGCCTCTGCGGGGAGACAGCTTGCGGTGGCCCTTCCAGCCAAGCAGTTACATTTTTGTTCTTCCCGTTGATTTCAGGGAAGAGACGTGGGTTATAGCTCAGCATTGTCTTTTCAATCCCATCTCCATTCAGGACCATCACAAGCCGTCTAGTAATCAAAAAAGGATAAATCCGTAGTTATTGAAGGTTAATTTTAGAAGAGCAAGAAACAATACAAACCAAAAAAATCAGTCACCAAAATCTACCACTAAGGGGATTCCCTGTTATAACGTGGGCGACTGTCTGCTGGTGGCTTTCTTTGGAAGTAGTGCTCTAAAGAATTGAGTGTCTGTGTGTTTTACAAGCACAGAATCATAGTGCTGATTCTATTTTGTGGTCTTTTCATTTTCACCTAAGAGCACATTACATGTTGCATATTACCCACTTACCAGCCCAGGTTTCTATAAACAGGAGACTCCATTATCTATGGTGCATTTATGCAATGAAATAGTATTCAGCAGTAAAAACAAATGAGCTGCCTATACACACAGCAATATGGACAAATCTCAAAAACGATGCGTAGCAATAAAAGTTTTACCCAGAAAAGTACATATTGTATGAGTTCATTCATATGGGATTCCAGAGCAGGCAAAGCTCATGGATGATGGAAAAAATATTGAAACAGAGGTTGCATGGCAGGATAGGACAGGGAATGAGGAAGGAACAGGGGACTTTCTGGGGTGAATGTAGTATTCTAGATCTTGATCAGTATTTGGGTTGCACAGGTGTGTGCATTTGTCAAAGTTCATCTAATGTTCCACTTAGGATGTGTGCATTTCATTTATATAAATTTTACCTAAAACCAGCAGCAAATATGAACACTGTTTATGATATGCACACTAAAGTATTTAGGGGGAAGTGAACTAATATGTGCATCTTTTGAATGCATTTTTAAAAGATGGACTGATATATGTACATAGCTAGCTAGATGGTTAGACATGTGATAAAGCAAGTGTCAAAAAAGCAAATGTTAATGATAGAATCCAGGTGCAATTATTTGGGTTTCTCTGGTCAACTTGTTTATCTTTTCCATGAACTTAAGATTTTTATCATTATTCTATGTCAGTGAGAATAACACAATGCATCAAATACAATACAATAGCTTTTCAAAGAAGTAATTACATCAATGATACCTATAGAATCGTATTCAGTTCAATCAGTGTTACAGTGAGGCTGTTTAAAATTTTTTAAATGGTTCTGTTAATGCATTATAGTTTTATGTAATAGTGGGGTTATTTTGACATTATCATATATATAATTTGCTCCATCCATTTCTGTTCCCAGTACTTTCTCTTTTCCTCCCCTCTTCCCTCTCCCTGATCCCCTTCCTCTACTCTACTGGTCGTCCTTCTCTTTATTAATTGTCTTTTAAATTGGTGCTTTATATATATACATAAAGGTGAAATTCACTGTGGTATGTTCACGTATGTTCATAGCATAATTTGGATTTCATTCAAAGGTCCTCTCTTTTTTTTTGTCCCTCCTTCCTACTGATCTCCACTGTATTTTCATGAAATCACCTCTTTTTTCCCCCCTTATTTTTCCTCTAACTTCTTGGCTGTTTAAAAATTTGCAATATATCTTATAGTTAGATATGTAGACACTCATTTGATCTTAAGGACAGATTCCTGTGAACATAAGTTTTGCACCAATAAGGAATTAAGGATTTGGTTCTCATTGCACTGTTTTCTTCCAGAAAATCTGGGACTTTTTTTTTCATACTAAAGAGAAAAAAAAAAGTCTATTTCCTCATATATCCCCACAGATTGAATTATGTTCTTCCAAATTTTCTAATCAGCTTGATATTTTCATTGAATACTCTTATAATTTATTCTCTGAATTTCTCCTTCAGCTCTGCAGGACACCGTGTGTTGAAACTTGGAGCCCATCAGCATCTCAGAGATCCAAGTTCTGTCTCCAGTCTGTTTTCATTATTTGATATGGAATCAGTACTTAATGAGAAGTTGTCTAACTGAATGGAAAAATCGGTTTCTAGCTAATCTAATATTTTCTCTGTGAACAGCTCATGAATGTATATGGGATATAAGATTATGAGAGGCGTTTATTCTTCCCATTTTATCACTTCTTTCAAAATCATAATGGAGAGTTGCAGGAGCTATCTCCTTTGGGTTAGCAGCAAGTTGTATAAAATCACAAGGCACGCCAATGTTGGGTCGCTCACACTTACAGGACTTAAACCTATACGATGTGCAGTAATGCAAAGTGCCAGAGGGGGCAGCACACAAACAAAACACTCACTTGGCTACTGTTCCTCTCTGGCTCATTGTGGTCTCACTACAGTCCCATTTTATCCCTTTCTCCGGCTCTAGCAGCAATAGATAAAACCACTGAAGCCACTCAGCAGACAAACGCCAGCTCACGAGCCCAGAGAACAATTTCCCTTTCCCAGCAGCCATTCATGGCCCTTCCCTGGACTTTCCAGATGACCTTCATAGCAATGGCTAAAGTGTTGAATGGTTTGAATTTTGATGGCCTATGTAAGCAAAGTAACAATGCAGCCTTGTCTTGTCAAAGAAACTGAGATTCAAACTTTAGATCCATTCCTCATTTGTTTTTGATTTGAATACAGTAGAATTTTAAAAGACAACAGAGAGTACTGGTGTTTCTGATTTCCTTGATATTGCACTTTCTACTTTTCCGTCTACCCCGCTGTACATCTCTTCTTTCTTGATTATTCCATTTATCTAGCATGCTTGAAATAATTGATACTCAAACTTCAATCTTCAACTTCATGTTCCATCTCTAGTTTCTCCTATAAAATCAGGAGCAAAACTCAGGTTCAGGTTTTCTGATGATTTCCTAAAAGTGGAATTAAAATTTTGAATTTTGGTAATGTGTATCTAAATTGTTTTAACCTGTTTGGAAAAAAATGTTCCCACAACCATAGATAATAGCAGTTTCCCTTCATGCTTGCCAAACAAATCCATCCCTGTTATGGTTTGGATGTGAGGTGTCCCCCAACAGCTCATGTATGAGGCAATGCAAGAAAGTTCAGGGAAGAAATTATTGGGTTATAAGAACCTTAATTCAATCAGTGATTTGATCACCTGATGGAATTGAGTGGTAACTAAAGGCAGGTGGGGTGTGGGCATTGGGTGTGGCTTTGGGGTATATATTTGTATCTGGCAAGTAGAGATCTCTCATTCTCTTGCTGATCATCATGTGAGCCTCTTCCCTCTGCCACTCTTCTGTGATGATATTCTGCCTCACCTCCAGCCCTAAGGAATGGAGCCTGCTGTCCATGGACTGAGACCTCTGAAACCATGAGCCCTCAAATAAGTTTTTCTTCCTCCACAATTGTTTTGATTCTGGGGATGCAACTGGGGAGGCAGTCTTTTAATCACAACAGAGAAAAAGGTGACTAAATCCCTCCCATACCCAATGTTGGGGGAGATCCTTTGATAAAAAATGACCTTATCCAACTGTTAGCCAGACATACAGAAAGGCATGTTCTTCATTCATTTTGAACTATCTTTTTCTTATTTATCTGTCTTCTTAATTTTACAAGTAGCTCATTGCGTACTATGAATATGATAAATCTTTTTCCAGTTTTATTTACTTTTAATTTTCAATGTAATGCTCTCCATCATAAATAACATTTAATGTAGTCAACTCAACTAAGGATTTTCCATGACATAAAAAACAAGTATGGGACCAAGATGGGTGTTAAATTTACTGAGAGTAGGGAAGGCACACAATAATAACTATGAGTGGAGCAATGGGAAAAAAAAAAAGTCAGATAATGATGAAAACCCAAATGAGCATTAATACACTGAATTGAAGGGCATTAGTCCACATGGGTCGTTTTTAATCATGGAGAATCAGTGGTCTAGGTATGTAATTGCCAATTATAGACATGTGGGTTTATGTAGGAAGTCTTTAGATTAATCTTTTTGGAAAAATTAGCCAAAAAAAAGTGAGGTAGTTGAAAATGTTAGCAGGATAATTTAGATAACAGATTATGGACTCTAATACTATGGAATGAGATGCCAATTCAAAAGACAGCAATACTGGATAAATAGCAGAGGAGTAGATTGCAGCTGAAATGGACTGAAATTGGTCAACCATCACACTAGATGAACATTATTGAAGACCATTTTTCAGAGCTTCTGTCAGTGATAAGTAGAAGAAATACTATAACGAGATGTCATAATCTCAAATCTATTATCTTAAATTTTTCCTTAATTGGAAGAATATTGACTTCTAAATGTGTTTGTGAAACTAGATCACCATATCATTCAGTATTTGAAATTAAACTGTTTATGAATCAGGGCTCTGGAGTGAGAGAAAGATTTAGACAAGGCAGGAAAATGGAAAAAAATGTATGTGGTTGTTGAAGACATGGCATATGGAAAACTAACTTATACCATGTATCTAAAGTTGTTTTAAAATTATTTTTAATCTCTGAAGTTCATTTATTTTATGATGTATCCAGCTGTTATTAGCAAGTTGTTGTTATCTGAAATTTTTATATCTTTCTTTATTCTGAAAAATTATTCTTAACAGAGAGAGAGAGAGAGAGAGAGATCACCATTCAATTTACCTCCCTAAATATCTCTTTTCTATCAGAGAGCTACATGGGAAACTAGAAATTGTAATGTAATACCACTGTGAAAATAAAAAAGTGCAGTAGGAAGTTTCTGTAGACAATCAACTAACATAATTTTCAAATAGATAAAATTGGCGAACTCCATTTGTTTCTCGTGAAATGTCTTTTAGACCTAAGTTGGTGTTTTCTGTCCTGTTTTCTGTATATACCAATATTTTTTTCATTTTTTCTGTTGATTGAGCTTCCAATATCAATTCTCTTTAACTGACCTCCTCTACTATTTAATTTGTCCTTCAATTGTTTTATTTCAATTACTATATTTTTCCCTAACCTTAAATTGTTAATATTCCCATTGGTTGCATTTACTGATCCTTCCTCAGTAAAGGGTGATTTGTTTTCAAATGGTGACTTGTTTTCAAATGTAGCTTGTAATTTTTGACTGAAACCTCTCCAACAGAGGTTGGTGTATAAGTTTTGGGGGCATCTCCAAAAGCCTTTGCTTTTTTTTGGAAGCCCTAGAGATCAAATGGTTTTAAATGTATTTTAATGCTAAGTTGTGCTTTGGTTTTTATGCGTAATAAGTTTTGTGCCATATCCCCAGCGTTGGTACAGGCTTGGGGTTGTAATTTTTAAGGTTGATCCTTTATTCCCATGACTATAGACAGGTGATAAGAATCTTTCAGCTACTCAAGTTGGCAGGGTCAAATTCTTCTAATTCTTGCTCCTTGAAATAGATGGCCTAGAGCCAATCCCACCTTTATGTAGGAAATTCTTATACTCCCACTCATCACTTTAGTTCCATGTCCATTTTGGTTAAAGGACATAAGAATTTTTCTTTATTGTTTTGAAACTTGGTTATGTGTTTTTAAAATACACATTATACTAGGTCAATGTAAATAAATAATTTTATAAACCCAGAATAACTTTGAAACTAAACCCAGATGAAAACAGTTATCCCAAAAAGAATGAAATATAGACTAATCTCAATTATTAATATAGACATGGATGCATAAATTACACAAAATATAATAAAAATAAATTTATATGTGGAACCACTCCTGAAGCACTACATAAATCCTACCCAGTGAAAATTTGCTATCACTTTGCTATATTCCCAAATTTTATCAATATTTTATGGATTAACAGATTTAAAGGGAAAAATCATGAGTAGAGCAACTGAGGGAAAAATGAGATTAAGATTTAATAACTATTCCTCATAAAAATTCAGTTAGTTTTAAATGCAAGGAAAACACTGAAATATAATGGACTCTAGCAAAAACCAATAGCAACTATTATTCTAAGCATAAAAATCAGAGGTATCCACCCTATTATTAATTGTCATTGTTTTTGAAGGTTCCAGTGAATATGACATGAAATTTGAGTGATGCACTTTAAAAATTTAAAACTATCAATTTTGAAAATAATATGATTAACAGCTAGGAGACTTATGGGGGAAATGATGTTTAGGAGTATTTCACGAAATTGCCCGGCATGGTGGTGCATGTCTGTAATCCCAGTGGCTTGAGGCAAGAGGATTGCAAGTTCAAAGCCAGCCTTACTTACATAGTGAGGCACTTAGCAACTCAGCAAGACCCTGTCTCTAAATAAAATACAAAAAAGGGCCTGGGATGTGGCCCAGTGGTTGAACGCCCCAGGTTCAATCCCAGCTACCAAAAAAAAAAAAAAATAAAGAGTATTTGACAAAATGGCTAGATAAAAGATAAACACTATCAATAGTTTCACTCTAAAAAGATATAGCATTATGCATATTCTCATAGATTGTGTATATAAAACTTTAGCAAAATAGACAGTAGATTGAATCAGATATAACTTTCCTATATTCATGTATGATATACAACCAGTGTAACTCCACATCATGTACAACCACAAAAATGGGAAGTTATACTCCATTTATGATTGCAAAATATGTTCTACTGTCATATATGACTAAAATGATCAAATAAAAAATTAATAAAAAGCTTTAGCAAAATAGCATTACCTATTTTGGATAGACTTGTGGACATATACATACAGTTTAGAAAGAAATGAATTGTCCACAAATTTCATTCATGAGAAGTTATTATTCAGTGAGGAAACTATTTTCACTCTATTTTATTAATAAGCAACTAAAATGAAACCAGGCAGAAAATCCCATTTATAATAGAAATAAATTATATGATAGTAAAAATAAATAGTATACAAGAGTCATGATCTGTTTGCAGAAAGCCACACAAGCCAGTTGTGACAGCACCAGATTAAATTAATCATCCTTTTCATTTTGTGAAGCTGAAACTTCAGTCAAATATTAAAGTTATCTTATGTGCTATATCTATTTCTGGAATCTAAGTTCTTTATTGTACAGATTTATGATATTCACCATGATATTTCCCACAGGTATGCATTGTGCATTCATTGTGCCCAACTACCCTTCTTCTAGTCTCCTCCCATCCCTCCTCTCCCCACAAGAACTTCCTTAGTCCCTAAAAGGCCTTCTTCATTTTTTGTTTTCCCTCCCTCTTGCCTTTTCTCATCTCTAATGAACTCACCACTATTCCATTCTGTACTTCTACAAGGTTAACTTATTGGTTTCCTTAAATAAGTGATAACATCAAGCATTTGTTTCTCAGTTTCTGGTTTGTTTCACTCAACATGATGTTCTCCAGTTGCAGCTATGTTAGTGCAAATGACCATTTCCATTTTTTATGACTGAATAGTATTCCTTTGTACGTATATACCACATTTTCTTTATCCATTCACCTGCAGATGGACATCTGGGATGATTCCATATTTTGGCTAATGTTATGTTCCAATAACAAGCCTGCACATATGCCAATATCATATTTCTTTATTCCAATAAATTTGTATTAATTTCTAGTAGCCCAATAAACATATCCTCTCTGATATTATTATTTATATTTGTCATGGCTATTCTTGGGTCCTTTTTTGCTATGCAAGACTTAAGGAAATTTTATCTGGAAAAGTAAAAACTAAATATTTCAGGAAATAAAATGGGGCCATTGTCTCTGTAAATGTTTCTTCTGATGTCCTCTTTTCCACCTGGAAATTCAATTATGCATATGCTAGATCATTTGATATATTTCTATACCTTTCAGATCTGATCTTTTTACCCTTTTCTCCTTCTTTCCTTAGATACTGATGATCCTGTTGACAGCTAAAGGAGTTTGTTACAAAGAGACCCGCTTTAAAAGAAATCTTAAAGGGCACGGTGTGTAGTGCATGACTGTTATCCGAGTTGCTCTGGAGGCTGAGGCAGGAGCATTGCAAATTCAAAGCCAGCCTCAGCAAACGTGAGGCACTGAGCAACTCAGTGAGACCCTGTCTCTAAATATAATATGAAATAGGACTGGGAATGTGGCTCAATGATCAAGTGTCCCTGAGTTCAATCCTGGTAGTACAAAAAAAAAAAAAAAAAGAAAAACCTAGAATAATTATAATCATGTTTTTACTGTATTTCTTGTTTTCTACATAACTAAAGAAACTAATATACTTAAAATCTAATCTTATTCTAACTTTGTTATAAGCAAAGTATGATTAAATCATGTTTTTATTTTATTTTATTTTACACATAATTTAAGAGATTAATGCATGAAGAAACAATTATTAGTTTATGTTTTTGGATATACAATGCACAAAGATACAATTGTTTGATGTCAATAACTGAAAGGAGTGGGGACAGTGCTGGGACTAAACAGTTTTTTTATAATGTTACTGAATTTAAGCTGAAATCAATTCAAAGTGGAGCATTATACCATTAGTGTGCTAAATGCAAACTTCATGTTCATCACAAAGAAAATAGTTACAGGATATGCACAAAAGAAAATGAGAAGAATAATAAAATGTCTTGTTGCAAACAAACAGCTAAAACCAGAAACGCAGGAAATAAAGGACAAAAAATACAAGATCTATAAAAAACAAATAGATCTTCCTCCTTTTTAGTAGTTACATTTGTATAAACATGAAAATGGAATAAGTTCTTCAATCAAAAATGATAGACACACTATATTAAAAAAATAAAAATATGCTATAATTATATTTTGCTTCTAAGAGACTCACTTTAGATTCAAACCACAAACAGGTTGAAAGTGGAAAGATAGGAAAGGATGTTGCATGTAAATTGTAGACTAAAGAGAGAAGAGGTAGTTACACTAACATCAAGAAACAATATGCTTTTATTCCAAAGAATTTTCAAGAGAGAGATAAAGAAGAACATTACTATTAAAAAAAGATTCAATACAACAAGAAGACATAGTAATTGCAAACTTTTAAGGATCTCAAAACAAACTTAAAATATATGAAGCAAAACGATGGAGTTGAAGGGAGAAATAGACATTTCTACAAGAATAGTTGAAGACTTTAATACTCTATTCTCAAAATTGAATAGATCCACCTGAAAGAAGATAAATAAGGAAATAGGATTTGAACAACATAATAAACCAACTAAATCACAAAGATATATACAAGACATTCTACCCAGCAATAACAGAATACCTATTCTTCCCATGTACACATGTGAAAATTCTCCAAAATAGACCATATGTTGGGCCACAAATTAGGAAACAACAGATTTTAAAAGGTAGATATCTCCAAAGCATATTCTCTGACCACAGTTACACAGAGTTAGAAATCAATAGCAGAAGGAGAACTGGAAAATTCACAAATTTGTGGAAATTAAATAACACATTCTTTAATAATCAATGAATCAAAGAAGAGATCACAAGAGAATTTAGAAAATACTTAGAGACAGATGAAAACAAAAGAATAATGTATCAAAACATAAACAATGCTGAGGGAAATATATAGCTATGAATGCTTACATTAAAAAAATTAGTGATATACTTTCCTGGGTTGGAACATTACACAGTGTATACAGGTATTGAAACATCATCCCATAAATCTGTACAATTTTTATATATCAATTAAAAAAGTAAGATCTCAAATCAACAACCTAAATTTATATTTCAAAGACCTGGATAAAGAATAAACATATATATACAAGGTACAGAAAGAAAGGAAATAATAAAGAATAAAACAGAGATAAATGAAATATATGTGGAAAATAAAGAATATCAACAAAATAAAATTAGGAAAAAAATCAATAATTGACAAGTTAGCTAGATTAAGAAAAAAGTCAGAAATGTTAAGTTACTAAATAAAAGCAAAGTGTAAACAATACTATCAATTTCACAGATATGAAATGTTTTATAAGAAAATATTACCAATAAATTATATGAATAAATTGAATAACTTAGGAGAAATTAATAACTTCCTAAAAATACCATACCTACCAATATTTAATCATGAAGAAATAGAAAATTTAAAGACACCTATAGCTAGTAAGGAAATTAAATTCATAATTTTAAAAAAGAATATCCTAACATAAATCCCTGAATCTGTAGACTTCACAGAAACATATAAGAACAACTTTTCCCAAAAATCAAAAAGAAGGAAACATTACCTAAGTTATTTTATGAGGCCAATAAAACAGTGAACAACCCCCAAAACAAATTAAGCAAACAACTCCATTTAGAATAGCATCGGACTCATTAAATAATGAGAATAAAACACTCATTAAATATTTAACTTCAGACTGGTACAACAAAAACTACAAAACATTTCTGAAATATCTAAAAGAGACATCAATGAATGGACACACATCAGAGGTTCATGGCTTAGAATCTTGATGTTAAGACATAAGAACTACCTAATGCAATATACAGATTCAATAAAATTCCAATTAAAATCCCAAGGATGACTTTTTGCTGAAATAAAAGAAATGCTTCTAAAATTCATATAAATCTCAAGGAATCCCAAATTTAAAAATCTTGAAAAAAAGAACAAAGCTAGAAGACTTAAACTTAAAGCTTCAGTGAACAAAACTGTATTACTAGCATAAACATAGTCATAGATGAATGGAATGCAATAGAGAGCCAAGAAATAGTTCCTTGCTTAAATGAGGAAATGATTTCTAACAAAAATGCAAAGCCATTCCATGGTAGAAAGATCATCTTTTTTTTTTAATGATGCTGGGAAAACTGGATATTCAAAAACAGAACAATGAAAGTTGAGCATATTCTTAAAACATAAAAATTCAACTAAAAATGGATAAAGGACCTATACTTAAGAGCTAAAATTAAAAAAATTCTTAAATAAAAACATAGGGAAAAATCACAACATTGGATTTGGCAATGATTTCTTGGATATGATACCAAAGGTACAAGCAGCAAAAGGAAAAATAAATAGTACTTCATGAAAATTAAAAGCTCTGTGCATCAAAGGGCACTGTTAACAAAGTTAGCCTTCTATGAAATGGGAGAAAATATTTGCAAATGATATATCTGATAAGGAGTGATTAATATCCAGAATATATAAAGAGCTCCTAAAACTCAACAACAAAAACATAAACAACCTGATTCAAAACAGGCATAGAACTTTTGAAAAATATTTCTCCTCAAAGATGTACAAAATGGCCAGTAGGCATGTGAACAGATGCTCAGCATCACTAATTACTAGAGAAATGAAAATTCAAACCACAAGGAGGTACAAGCATCCATGCCTTAGGATGGCAACTATTAAGGAAGGAAGGAGGGAAGGAAGGAATGAAGGAAGAAAGGGAGGGAGGAAGGAAGGAAGGAAACAACAGGTATTGGTGAGGATGTAGAGAAAGTAGAAACCTGTGCAATTTGGTGGGAATTTAAACTGGTTCAGCCACTTTGAAAAAAAAAAGCATGACAGTTCTTCAACAAATTATTAATAGAATTGCCATATGATTTAGCAATTCCAGTTCTGAATTGGAAGCAGAACCTTGAAAAGATGTTTGCATGTTCATGTTCATAGCAGCATTATTAGCAATAGCCAAAATGTGGAAGCAACTTAAGTGTCTGTCAACAGATGAATGAATAAGCAAAATGTCCTACATTCATACAACGAAGCAGTCACCTGTAAAAAGGAAGGATATTCTGACATATGCTACAGCATGAATGAACCTTGAGAACACTATGCTAAATGAAATCAGCCAGTCACAAAAAGAAAAATATTAAAAGGTTTCATTTATAGGAGAGATCTAGAATAGTCAAACGCATAAAGACAGAAAATAGAGTATGGTGGAAGTGGCTGGAGGGAAGATGGAAGGACAATTATTGTTTAGTGGATACAGTGTTTCAGTTTGGCAAGATAAAAGCAGTTCTAGAAATGGATGGTGGTGATGGTTGCACAACAATGTAAATGTGCTTAATATCTGTGGACTTGAAAATGGTTAAGATGGTGAATTTTCTGTTATGTGTATTTTGCCAGAATATTAAAAAAAAAGAAACAAAATTTCTATAAGAAATGCATATTTCAAAGTAAAGTTTGGTTATATTTCCCCTGAGAATAACATGGGTATTGAGGGAAAAGGAGAACCTTATCCCATAAAGTCAGGCCCTCCTACTGAATGGAATCATTATTTAACCCCTGGGATTGGGTATCTCCAGTTTATAAAAACTGCAAAGCAAGATTACTTGTAGGAGTGAACAAGAATGTGGGTGAAAATTCTAAAGACAGTGCTTGCTGACAGAGTAAAAACCAGTATTTCAGTACCTAATGAAATTTTTATTTCATGTGTTGACATAAAATCCTTTTTTTGATTGAGGAGCATCCAGACACAGAAAATAATTTCCAATAAGTTGTTATGATTCACTTAAAATGCTAGGCACAAATTTAAGTGCCATCTTATAATGTTAACATTGAGTCCCCTTTCTTTTCATGAGAGTATTTCTGAGCTTCCATGGACAAATTGAAATGGTAACTGTCTCCCTGAACTGTTAAACACAAAATGTGAGAGCCTCAGGTCCTTGTGAATAAAGATCATGTAACTTTTGAAAGAAAGATGTTCCTTAAGACAGCTTCTTCTGAGCTACCTCAAGTCTTCAGATTTCTTCAACAAAGAAATATGCCAACCCATCTTCAAAATAATACTATTGTGAGACCAAAGAGTTAAGAGATTCCTAGGATATGGTTGACCTGAGTTTGTTACTAATGGTGGGTCACATGGTCACATGGCTTTTGGCAGACCAAGTGGTAACTTTGGCTTCCAAAAGAGAGAATGTTTTGGAAAATGATAATGTATGTGACTATCTGTTCCAGTCCATCCTGTGTTGGCAGGGCCTCCCATCCTACTGTCTGTTTCCTTTGGTTTGGTTTAACCTATTTTTTAGTATTGTGAGTTCAAGTTCTTTCCTAGACTCTGGGAAGGGATTTTCATTTTTTTCTTAGCATCAGATGAGATTTTACTGCAAAACCTCAAACCATATTAAATTTGATCATTCTGAAATATGCCATTGACTTCAGGTTCCAGGATCTGCTTAAATGTTGCCTCTGGGTTCAAAATTTTCCTTAAAGGAAATAGACAATTTTTCAGCCTTCAAATTGCCAGCCCTGAGTGGATAGGTCTTTATGAAGAGGCTACTATTTAGAGTTCCTTTTATTATTTCTAAGATTTCTGTCAGAGACAGTCTCTGATTACAAAATCTCCAACAGTCATCAGAATCAAATCTGGAACTAAAAGATAGAAACTGTGATATTTATAGGGTCTTGTAATAATTTCCTTTTCTTTGTTGCTAAGGCTCCTAAAAGATATAAAGGAGATTCCATGAGACCAATATAGTCCAATTTTCACTCACCAATATAATGACAATCTATGCATCAGCATGACAGAGTGGGAAGGAAACAATCATAGCAAGGCACAAGTCCCAACACCTGAAGCTAACAATCAGGTTCCGGAAATTCTTTCATCCCCCACCAGTACTGTCTTGCTTCATTGTTAGGAAATTATGTGTCGGTGATATCACCTCCTGTCCTCAGTCACATTGAGAATCTATAAGCGCCTCTGCAGTCACCTTCAATATTATAAGATATGAGAGGCATTGAGCATGACAGCCCTAAGCAAAAACTACAATTCTTGGGCAAATTTCTTGAGTTCAGCAGAACTTTGTGTTCTTTTACTGTGAACCCTGAGTATCTTCTACCTATTTCTTAAATGAATAAGAAATATGTGATAGATGTGTGGATGCAGGATATCTCAGTGGAAGTCAGACACTGACATGTGTAGATGGCTGTCAGTGGAGTAGAACCCCAGAATGCCCATTGGAACAGGGCCATTGGTGCTGTGTGTGTTGCTTTGTCTGGGTACCTTTCATCTACTGAACATCCTGACTCACACTTAACTCTAGTCTTCACAACCGCAAGATCAACAAGAAATATTAATGCAGGAAAAAAGACGAGACATATAAATATTGCTTAAATGAAAATCTAGGTTACAGGTTTCTTCTTGCACCTGATACTTAGTGCATGAATCTACCACTTCTCTTTCTTTTTTGTTCTGATTCCTATTGATTTAATAAACTGAGTGATTTAAACATCTTCATTTAATTTATGGGCCATTCTGGAGTAGCTTGCCAACTCTCACTGCATCAAGATGATTTCTCACATGACAACTGCTTCTTATTATCAGTGAAAATCACAAATCATCTTGAGTTTGTGCCTTTTGAATTAAAAAAAATTGTGTATGGACTGGTGTGGTAGTATCGAATATATTTATTTTACTACATATTATTGGTTTGTGGTAGTAAAAGAGAAATGGGAATGGCCTGATGATAATTTTCCAAGGTTCTTGTCTGGTTTTAGAAAAGGTTAGTTGCCTGAATCCTCTGATTCTATCGTCTATTCAATTGTTTCCCCTTAGTCCAATGCAAGCATTATTTATGTCTTAAAAGCAGTATCTTAGATGTATCTAATAGCATGTTGTCTTAGTTAATTTTTAAGGGCTATAACAAAACACTTGAGACTGGATACCTTATAAAGAAATAAGCTTTATTTTAAGTTTCTGAAAACAGAAGTTCAAGAGAATGGTGCCAGCAAATGATCAGTCTCCAGTGAGGGCCTTTTGCTACATCACAACATGACAGAGAAGCAGGGGGAGGGGAGCAGTTATGTGCAAAGAGGAGGCACACATGTAAGAGAGACTAAGGGGAAGTGCCCAGGATTGCTTTATAACAAGCACAAGAACTAATTCAGTTCCAGGAAAACTAATTCAGTCTTCGTGTGAAAGATATGAATTCCTTTTAAAGGTCCCATCACCTCTCAACACCACTAGTCATCAGACTCAATGAAGGTTTTGATGGAACCAAATCATTTTCAAACCAAAATACATGTTATAGGTATAACAGGAATCTAATAACATGAGACTAGATAACATGAACTATGTTACTTTGCATTTTTAAATGAGAGCAATCTACTTGAATTTATAATAATACAATAAATTCCCAGAGTTAACAATACATACAACTAGCAAAGAAACATAGGGACAAAGAGAAATAGAGACACCATCCACACTTGTTCACCATTTATCCTGATGAGTAGGTCCCAATTTTATTTGTATTTCAGGGACATCGGTAGATCATTTATGTCTGACTGCTTTCATTTAGCATAATGTTTTTGACATTTACCTATATTGTAGCATATATATTCACATTTCATTTCTTTTTTATGGCTGAATAATATTTCATTATACATGTGTCCACACTTTGTTTTCCCTTTATCCACTGGTAGGTGACAGTTTTCTAGAATTCTTGATGAGAAGTCTAAGGTTCCAGGGAGTTGTTTCAAATTTGGCTACTATAAATAGTACTGCTGTGAATATTCATGTACAAGTATTTATTTCACCACCTGCATTCACCTTTGGAGTATATACCCAAAGAATAATTGTGAAATCATGTTAATTCTGTTTAACTTTTCCAGGAACCAGAAAACTGTTTCCACAACCACTGTGCAGGTTCCATTTTCTTTTTTTTCTTTTTTTTTTACACTGAACATTTTTATAATTAGAAGGAATACACTCTGATTAACAATGAGAATCATAGTATAAATAATACACAGAAAATATCATAGTTGTTATCATTATCAAATATTATCTACTGTACATAATTGTGTGATTCTTTCACACAACTGACAGCACAGCAGCATTGTTTACTGCATTATCACCATAAATATTAGTAATGTTTTACCCTTCAACCTTAGGATAGAACGATATAAGAAGGTGATAAGAATTTTTCAGCTCCACTATATCATATGAAAGCAGGTTCCATTTTCTATACATCCTCACCAACACTATTTCCCCTTTTCTTTATTATTTCCCCATCTTGGTGAGTTGAAGTGATATTTCATTAAATTTTGATTTGTATTTCTCTAATGACATTGATATCAAACACCTTTTCCTGTGCTCACTGGCCATTTGTGTACTTCTTTAAAGGCATATCTACTCAAATACTTCATACAGATTTTACTTGGGTTTCGCTCTCATTTGAATGTTGATGTCAGGACCTATTACCTAATGTGAAAATATGACAAGTTGGAGCCTTTGGAGAAGTGTGTAAGTCATGAATGTATTAGTTCCCTTATAAATGAGGTGGACAGGAAGGACCTTGCTGCTTCTGCCATGTGAGGACACAGAAGGCATTATGGGGTATCATCCATGAGGAGCAGGCCCTCAGCAGACACCATATCTGCTGTCACCTTGATCTTGGACTACCCATTCTCAGAACTATGAGAAATAAATTGTCTGTTGTTTATAAATTATCTAGTCTAATAGTATTTTTTTTTTTTTTTTGCCATTGCCTGGATGTACTGATACAGGTTTCTTTTCTTTTTCTTTTCTTTTTTCTTATATTAAAGCAGAATTGTTCTTTGTAGATATTCTGGATACTCGATCCTTATAAGAGATAAGATTAATAAATATTTCTTCCATTTCGTAAGCTGTCTTTTCACTTTCAGGATTATGTTCTTTGTTGCTCAAAAGCTTTTAATCTTGATAAGGTCTGATTTAACTATCTTCTTTCTTCTGTTGCTTTTGCTCCTGGTGTCATTTGTAAGAATGCACTGCCAAATGTAAGGTTATGTACATTTACCTCTAGGTTTTCTTTTAAGAGTGTTACATTTTGAGTTAACTTTTGAATATGGTGTGAGGAAGGGATCCAACTTCATTCTTTTGCATGGAGTTATTCAGTTGCCCCAGCATTACTGTTGAAACACTCTTTTCCTATCACATTTACACCTTCATTGAAAATCAATTGGCCATAAACATATACGTTTATTCTAGGTTTATTTCTGGACTCTTGTTTCTTTTCAGTGCTGGGAATCAAGCTCAGTCATCTGGGTATGCCAGGCAAGCACTCCATCACAGAAATGCAACTCCAGCTGGACTCTCAATCTCAATTACATTCGTCTACATGTCTACATTTATGGCAGTACCACACTGACATGATTACTGTAGTTTTTTAAGTTTTGAAATTGGAAAGTATTATTCCTTAATCTGTGTTCTTTTTAAGTATCATCTTACCTATTCAATGCCCTCAAAAATTACATATTAATTCAAGGATTAGCTTTTCTATTTCTGCACAAAAGAATATTGGAATTTGGGTAGGGGTGGTATTGAATTTGTACGTAGCTTTGGGTATTACTGCCATCTTAACAATACTAAGTCTCTCAATACATGAACAAGGGATGCCTTTCAGTTTATTAAGGCATTCTTTCACTTCTTTTGGCAATATTCTATAACATTCAGCATTTAAATATTTTACTTCTTTGTTTAAGTATATCTCTAAGTATTTTATTCTTCTGGATCCTATTGTAAATGGAATTATTTTTCTTAATGTCTTCTTCATATTGTTTATTGTGTATAGAAACACAACTGTTTTGTGTGTCAATCATGTAGCCTACCATTTTGGCAAATAGTTAATCAACTTTAATGGTTTTCTTGTGGATTCTTTAAGATTTTTCTATATAGGATCATATCATCTGCAAAGTGAGATAATTATATTTCTTCTTTTCCAATTTAGATGCCTTTTATTTCTTTGTCTTACCTATTTCTCTGGCTGGAACGGTGTGACATTTAAAAGCAGTGGTGAAAGCCCTTTTCCTTGTCTTGTTCTTGATCTTAAGGGAAAATTTTCAGTCCTTCACCATCTTTTATATTATTATATTTTCATAAATGCCCTTTACCATGTTAAGGAAGTTCCCTGCCATTTGTATTTTATGAAATTTGTTCTCAGAAAAGTGTGTTGAATTTTGTCAAATATTTCTTCTGTATTGAGATGATCAGGTATCTTTTACTTTCTCATATTCATATGATATATATCACATGATTAGTCCTTTATGTTGAAATGTCCTTGTGTTCCTGGGGTGATCCCACTTTGACACAATATATAAATCTCCCAATATGCTATTCATTTTCAAATTGCTAGTGCAGTTTGGTATCTATGTCTGATTTGGGTGTCTGTTTTCATAAGGGTCATTGGTCCATTATTTTATTTGCAGTGTATTTGTCTAAATTTGATATTACGATAATGTTGGCTTCATATGAACAATTAGGAAATGTTTGTTTCTGTTTTATTATTTGAAAAATACTGGTATTAATTTTTCATTAAATGTTTGGTAGAATTAATCTGTGAGGCCATCTTGCCCTGAATTTTTCTGTGTTAGAAAAAATTTATTCAATCTCTTTACCTGCTTTTGGTCTATTCATATTTTGTAGTTCTCTATTCTTGAGTCAATTTTGATAACTTTGCCTTTCTAGCCACTATTTCTGTTCACTTTTGAAACTGGGGCAATAGAATATCCAACCAATATTGTAGCACTATCTATTTGTAACTTCATGTTTGGGGACTCTATTATTTAGTGCATGAATGGCCATAATTATCATGTCTTCTCAACAAATTGTCATTTTCTGAATTTTAATATCATTATTTGTCTCATAACAATTTTTTACTTAAAGTTTTTTTTTCTGATATTGGCATAACTACTTCAGATTTCTCTTGGTACTATTTTTATGAAACTTGTTTTTACATCTTTTCACTTTTCAACTTGTGTATTTGGATACAAAATATGTCTCTTATAGACTGTATATAGTTAGTCTCCATTTACAAAGGATTTTTTAAAAAAATGTATTCTGTCAATCTCTGCTTTTTAATTGACAAATTTAACCCATTTCTCTTTTTCCTCTGATAGGCCTTAACTTCCTGCTTCTTTATATACTTATACTCTTTGCTGTTAAAATTTGGAAATTTTAGTTGGGTTTGGTGGCACACACCTGTAATTCCATCACCCAAAGAGTCTGAGGTAGGAGGATTACAACTTTGAGGCCAGTCTCAGCAACTTAGGTAGATACTCAACAACTTAGCAAGAGCCTATCTCAAAAACTACTCTGGTGTAGCTCATTGGTAAAGTGACCTTGGGGTTCAATTTCCTGTGCCAAAAACAAAAAACAAAAACAAAACAAAAAATCAAGACAAAAACACTTGAAGTTCAAGTACTGTGTGTGGTGACTCTACAAAGAAGATTTCCTCTTCTCCACAGTGTTTATTGTTTTTGCTTGGTGAAGACTTCAGTCATCTTCTTGTTTAATAAATTTACCAAACTACATTTTGAAGACGGCTTTCCTTTAAATAGATTAATGATTTAAATATAAGACCCCAAATTGTAAAACATCTAGAAGAAAATATGTAGGGGAGGTTCAAGACATTGGTCTTAGCTATGAAATTTTGAACATGACATCAAAGCACAGTGAACAAAAACAAAAATAAACAAGGACGACACATCAACCTAAAAGGTGCCTGCACAGCAAAGGAAACCAAACACAAAATGAACAGGCAACCCACAGAATGGGAGAAAATATTTGCAAAGCATACATGAAACAGAGGCGTAAAATCCAAAATATATATATAAAGAACGTGTACAACTCAACAACAAGAAAATAAATAACCAATTAAGAAAAGTATCCCCAAAAAAATTATTATAAGAAAGTCATTGCCATTGTGCTTTCTTTGGATAGCTGCATAGAAATTTGACTGCAAAAGTATATCCCACTCTGTGTTTCTTGAAATTTTAAATACATAAGTCTTGTGAGTACTAAACCAGATGGAAAGTGTTCTTTTATTTTCACATATGAGATGAATTATAGTTGGTAGTGAGTTAAATAATTGCCCCTAAAATTTTATATCCTTACCACATACCCATAAATGTGACTTTATTTGGAAAAAGACTGTTTGCAGCTATAGATAAGTAAAGAGCTAGATCATTATGGATTAACTTAGTGGGCTCTCACCTTATAGAAAATTGTCCTTATGAAAAGTGGGAAAGACACAAACACACAGATTGAAGAAGGCCATGTGAAAATAAAGGTCAATTTCAGAGTTAGACTGCCACAAATTCAGAAAGTCTAAAGCTACAAGAAGGTAAAGGAGGCAAGGATTCTCCCCTAGGACACTGAGGAGTGTGGCCCTGCTGACACATCCATTGCAGTCTTCTGGCATGCATAACCGTGAGAGAATACGTTTCTGTTACTCTAAGCCATGCAGCTTGTGGTGATTTGTTCTGGAAACCCTAGAATACTAATATATAGTTTCTTCTCAAACCATAATTGAAAATATTTTACAATTTACTGTTTTTAAAATTTCCATTCCTAATTCATCTGCTTTCAGAGCTCTTCATGTTGCAGAAGAGAATACAACAGATGAAAGAAGTTGCATTTATCTCAAATTAATGACTCTCTTAACAAGAGAACTTAAAGCTTAATTCATGGATTGTGTAGACTTGTGTCTCTAGATGCTCAAATCATCTTATCACTAATATTGACTATATATTTCTACTGATGCATCTATCTTCCCACAATCCCTTTCCTCCCAACAATAGCACCCATAGTCTCAGATACTTATGGTAAGAAATAAATACAAAATTAAAACATTTAATTGGTTCTTTGGCTTAAAACAGTACTTCTAAGAAAGTGACAGCTATACTAGCAACATCAACATTATTTGGGAACTTGTTAGAATTACAAATTTGGGAATCACACTCCTGGCCTAGTGATTCAAAAACAGCCCAATCTGTCCTTGAACAAGCCCTCCAGGCAATTCTGGTGCCACTATAATGTGGAATTGCTGGGGATTCTGCCAGTTGAGGCTGTCTATTCAAATTATGCATCCCGGAGCTGTGAAAATAACCACAGGATGGATGAAAGAGATGCATGGGGCCCATTGTAAAGAGGATCTGAGCCACACCTTCACTGGTCACCTCTCCTCCACAAGCTTCTCCTCTACCTGGAGCCAAATGACTATTGCATCTCCTGGAATGAGTTTCAATTCAGAGCCAGTGTCCAGTAATCTAAATATTTCCTTTTCTCCAATGCATAGTCCACCTAGGAAAGGGTACACAGTAGGGACTTGGCATTAGTCTGAGGTGCTGGCACAATGGGCCCTCAGCAATGGCCAAAGCCAGGACAAATTTGGTGGGTAGAAATCTATGTTTCTTCCAGTGATAATACATTTCAGATCTTGGAGGAATTAATATCTCATATGTAAATTAAATTTCTTATTTATGGATATGCTGAACATTTTTCCAACTGATTTCTTCTTCAGATTTCCTTCCTCTTTTAGTCTAGTAAGTGTTTTCACTAAGATGGCTGCTGTCCAACATCTGGTTCTGAAAAGAAACTACAGAAATTCATCAAAACACATTTGCTTGATTCCTGTGGGGTTTTGGGTGGGGAATAAATTTAAACTCTGTGTGAACCTAATGAGGATAAAATAAGCAAGGACAGAAGAATAAAATATTAGGTTGGGACTGTAGGAAACCAAAACTGTTAGGTTTATGCCCTGAGCTTTTCTTCTAGGATAGCAATATTATTGGTTCCAAAGGAACTGGTCTGCTATACAGCCTGTTCTGCAAATATAGGGTACACACTATGTCATTGATAGCTTGAAGTATCATTCAGATCTTCCTGCTGCCACTTTAGAGAGGGAGAGCTACATAATTATGAACAGATGTAATGCCATTCATGTGATATAGTTTACAAAGCAGACTCTCTCCCTCCCAGTTGGTGCTACTGCTCAATGGGACAGAATTGGACAAAAGCTGGACTTCAAAGCATTGTATGGAAGTGTGACAAACTGATCAACAGTTACAGAATATTAGTATCATAGTCACCCTAGATTCTCACTCTTGTGACTCTGCATCTAAGACTATGTGTGTAGGAATCATATAATCCAAGAAATGGGAGGTTGGAAATAAGGGAATCTACTACTTAGTGCTTGATAAATTACTTACCTATTCCTTTGAAAAAGTTAAAATATGGCTGAAGTTTGGAAGCACACTGTAGCAAGCTCCAACTCCCTAGTGAAGGAGAATCCCTTCATATTTATTATGCCATCACTATATGTGTCAAATTTAAGGTATCTCATTTTATTTGATAAATAACCTAGTGGGATGTCTTTAGGTTAACTGGGGGCCTTTCCTCAGAGGGATTGTGGGACTATAGTCACTCTTTGGCTCCTTGTCTTGCAATGTGATCTCTCCATCCTGCACATGTTCCTACTGTTATGCTATCTGTTGTTAGGCTCTCACCAGAGGCTAAACCAATGGGGCTGCCCAATCTTGGACTCAGCCTTCAAAACTATAAGCTAAATAAACCTCTTTTCATTATAAGTACCCAGCTTCAGGTGTTAAATTATGGTAACAAAAATAGACCAATATGTTTCTTTACCATTCCTAAAACTTCTTCCCTTTCAGAGTTCAACTCCTATGAATGAGTGATGTTGATGAGACTTGGTACTATATTCTGTATTTTAAACAGTGTTTCATTCTCATATCCAGGATACTCTTCCAAGTCACACCTCTTTGCTTCAAATTTTGGTACTGGCATTAAGAAACCTACCGGAAGAGGTCAATGAAATGTACTCAAGCAATTAAAGTGAGACAAACTATTTGTTGACTAAAACATTGAGAGGTTCAATTGCCCAGTCATACTATCAAGAATAACAACAAAATCACTATACTTATTGCTGAGTTTTTCCTGAATTCTTAATGTGTGTTTACAAAATGAAACAAGAAATAGCATACTTGATAGGTAAAGTCAGGGTCCTATCCATCAATTTCAGATGGCTTTTAGATAAGATCACCTAGATTTCTCTCTCCTATGATCCCTGGAAGAGTTTCTGTCTAGTCAGAGAAACACCTTTTCTGTTTCCTGTTCTTTGCAAGTGAGTTATTCTCCCCAACTGACAATGTGAGTTTCCATGCTCATGTTCACTCACTGTAGACAATGTGTGACAACTACAAAATTACAGAAGCCTAACTGACAGTAACTAGAAGTGATGTGTGCTTGTGGGTTAGTGTGACTTACAGCTACTAATTTTAAGCATTAAATATGAAAAAGTGTGCATTCTAGAGTAAGTGAGAGAAAGATATTTGTTTTACCTTAGATTTTTCTCCAGGGCAGAGATCATGACATATGCACCTCTGTATCCCTGCTACATAATGGTGACCTGTATATCATTCAAAGACAATGGGTCAATGTTTGTTAAATGAATGAAGGTTTTACCTATGGCCAGCAAAATGCTAATAATGCACATTAACACAGCATGAAGCTTTCCTTTTTCTTTTCTAATAATAGAATAACAAGTTACTTAAATATTTTTTCTTTAAATGGGAATATTTCTCTTATATAGTAGCCATGAATTACAAGTACAGGTGTATTTGCTCCACAAACACTATACTCAAAATTAAAGCTGTGGCATAACAGAAATCTATAGCTTATTAACATGTAAGATCAAACTAGTTACATGTGAGTTTTTAAGCATGTTGGAAAAGTGGTAAATTACTGTCGACGATGTCTCAGTATTAATTTGGAAAGAAAGTACATGCAAAACAATCCATTTTGTTTCACAAAATTATTTGCTACAATGATTGTTCTCCAAATTGCTTTGTGGTACTGGGACATGAACCCAATGACACTCTATCACTGAACTACATCCCCAATCCTTCCTATTTTTTAAATTTTGAGACAGTGTTTTAGTCAGCTTTTTCATTATGATCAAAAGACTTGACAAGAAAAATTAGAGGAGGAAAAGTTTATTTGGCTCATCATTTCAAGGTCTCAATCCATAACTCCATATCTCTGGGCCCAAGGTGAGGCAGACCATCAAGGTAGAAGAGAATGGAAGAGAAAAGTAGCTCAGGACATGGCCACCAGGAAAAACAGAGAGCTCCACTCACTATATAAAACCCAAAGGCACACTGCCAGTGACTCACTTCCTCCAGCCACACCCTACCTGTAAATAGTTACCTTCTAATTAATCCATTCAAGTGGATTAATGCAGGAGGGTTAAGACTCCCATAATCTAATCATTTTATTTCATTCCTAAACTTTCTTGCATTGTCTCACCCATGAGTTTTTGGGGATGCCTCATTTCTAAACCATAACAGACAAGATCTCAGTAAGTTGCCCAGTGCAATCTCAAACTTATAATCCTCCTCATTCTCCTGAGTAGCTGGAATTACAGGTGTGCACTATGGGACTGACTCCAAATCTCTTGTGTGAACATTCAATAGTTCCCTTTAGTGTCTTTTTTTTAAGCCATCCTTCTTTACACTCTGATAAACCAATCTTTGTCACTGAGTGTGTAAAGAAAACTAATCTTGTTTATAAAACACTTTGTTCATCATACCTTTAAATACCTTATTTCGTCATTCAACCTTCTGTGAAGGTAGACTTCAAATTAGTATTTGCAAAGAAAATATTCTCAGTATAATCACTCAGGGAGCAGCAAGAAGGCAGGAATCACACTTTATGGGAAACAGGGAAATTTGAACATAAAGAACTATTGATGAGTAGCAGGGTATTAACTACAAAGGGAAATACTGAGAAATCAAAAGAACAGCAGATATAAGAAGTAATCACCAACTCAAGAAAGGAAAAACTTGGGAGACAATGAGCACCCTGCTCCACCCCTAAGACAGACTAGGCTTGCCAGTGGTTTCCTGCTCTTTGGGGTAGCAGTGAGACACCTGGAGAATGCACCACTGATCTTCAGCATACCTATAGGGAAGCTGTAGGGCTCCTTTTGAGAGTGCCCCCGCAAAAGCTTATGTGTTAAAGGCTTGGTCACCAATGTAGCACTGTTCAGAGATGAGGTTTCTAGGAAATGACTGGATCCTGAGGCTTTAACTTTGTTAGTGTGAATCCACTGATGAATTCATAGTTTGAATGGACTATTGAGAGATGGTGGAAATTGTAAAAGATGGGACCTCGTGGAAGGGAGTGGGTCCTTGGAGGCTTGGCCTTGGAAATTGTATTTTGTCCCAGGACTCCTCTCTTCACTTTCTGATGGCCATGAAGTAAGGAGCTTTGCTTCACCAAACCCTTCCACCCTGATGCCCTGCCTTATCATAAGCCCAGAAATAATGGTGCAAATCAACCACAAACTGAAGCCAATAAAACCATGATCCAAAATAAATCTTTCCACTTTTACATTGATTTTTTTTTTCAGGTGTTATTTTATAGTGGTGAAAAGCTGACTACCACCCTGACCCAGGTCAGGAAGGCATCAGGGGCAACTGCACCCCATGAGAAAGAGAAGCCTCCCTCTTCTTGCAGTGTCTCTGCAGCACTCTCTCCTGACAAGACACTGTGCATGATAACTAAGACAAGTGTTTGCAGGGTCCAGTTGCAGCATCACAAAGCAAGGTAAGAAGAATGGATTTGGAGCTGAAACAATAACTGGTATAATAAGCCTACCCCCTTGTTCTCCTGTGCTTTTACAAGAACCAACTTTAGCGTCATCCAATACCCAGTACATAAGCACTGATGAGAAGGCAGAGAGGAGGGATGCACAGCTTTCTAGATCATCATCACTGCCAATTAATGGTATTTAATTTCTCCTGGGCATTAGCTACCCAGCAGTGCTGTCATGTCTATAAGATAATTCTCCCCCATCTCCTAAGGTGGCCATTTTTAAATTATTTCTTTACATGCCCACTCCTCAATTTTGCCCATAATACTTAGTAAATTACTTAATTGCTTACAGAGAATTGAAGAAACCTTCAGAACCTATCTCAGTCACTTTTGTGTGCTTACTGCAAGCATAATTTTGTCCATAGTCTGCTTTGCTCCTAGTTTTCTCTCATAGCAGAGGAAGCTATTATATTTGTTTTATCTTAGATCCTATTTGTTGATATTGGGGATTGAACCCAAGGGGGCTTAACCACTGAGCCACATCCTCAGTCCTTTTAATTTTTTTTATTTTGGGACAAGGTCTGACTAAGTTGCTTAGAGCCTCAAGTTTTTGAGACTGCAGCTTTCAACTTGTGATTCTCCTGCCTCAGCCTCCCGAGTCACAGGGATTACAGGCATGTGCTACTGCACTGCGCTTATTTTAGACTCTTCCATTTTACCTATCCATTCTTCATTTATCATATTTCTTCTGCCACCCATTCCTTGGACCTCACTCTTCATACCTCTATGGATCATGTTCTTCAGTCTTAATTTTATTTACTTGTCCATTAGTACAGTATCTCCAAAATTGTAGTCTTTATAAAACCTACACCAAATGTACCTGGGTACTTGATTTAAAAACAGATTTCATTGTCTCACCTCAAATCTATTATGTCAGCAACTCCCTAGATCAAAAGGTGGTAATTTCCTTCAAGTATCCCTGATGAGACTCACTCAAACTAAATTTTGAGAACCAGTGAACTGTCTCGTCTTTGTTTTGTTTTCTGTATGTTTACATCTCACACAGTAAAAGTAAATATTCTTAACATTTTCTTCCCTTGGTTTTATTTAATCTTTCCTCTCCTTTTCACAGTGAAGTTCTCTGAAAGTGGTGTTCACAGTAGCTTGTAAAGTAGCCTGGGAATCTGTAACTTGTACCCCCCAGAAACACTAGAAATGTTTCTGCCAGGTCATCAAGCTTCTTTATGTTAAACTCAAAATATTTTCATTGTTTTCAACTCTTTTGTAACTTGATTTCTGTGGTGTTTGACATTGATTATTCGTTTCTTTTAGCTTCTGTTTCTTTTTCTAAAATTTTGTACTTTTAAAACCCAACCCCTTTATCACCTGCTCAGATTTATCTGCCTTTCTTTTAACTTTTTTTTTTTTTTTTTGGTACTGGGCATTGAAGCCAGGAATGCTTAATCACTGAGTCACATTCCCAGGCCTTTTCATTTTTTATTTTGAGACAGGGTCTCTCTAAGTTGTTTAGGGACTCACTAAATTGTTGAGACAGGCTTTGAACATTCATTTTTCCTGCCTCAGCCTCCTAAGTTGTTGGGATTATAAGCAAGTTCCACCATGCCTAGCTCTGCCCATCTTTTTAGATATTACATATTCACAGTATTAGATCCGATAACTTCTTTCTCTTTTTAAATGCTTTTTAGGTGATTCCTTGAACTTCTATGTCTTTATCTATCATTTAAAATGATAACCGAGCCAAGCTCCCTGTCCTGAACTTCGTATCCCTATTAAATCTAACTACTTCCTGGACTACTTACCTAGATGTTCCACAAACATCTTGAATTCAATGAGTTCAGATTTTGGCATCTTTCCCCCCATTCAAGCTCCGATTTTCCTTCATCCACCTTTGTGAATAATACTATGATCCCCCCAGATGTTGAGATAATCACTAACTCTTTCCCCAACAAGATTTGAATAACTCTCTTTTATCTCTCTTTTCCATCATCACAATTTTATTTTAGGCTACAATTAACTGTCATTTGCGTTATATGAAAGTCTACTAAATTTTTTTGTTTCCCAAGCTTGCTTATCTTCTGATCTTTTTTCCACACTGCCAACAAAATGTTTTTCTAAATATTCTTATTTTAAAATTTGTACCCATATGCCAGCAACAAATTTCAAATTTTTGAAAACATATAATTTAAAATACCAAATTAGAAAATAGGCAGAATGATGTATGATATCTCTGCAGAGAAAACTATGAGCAATCATTTAGAAAAACTAAAGAAAACCTAAATAAATTGAGGTTATACCATATTAATGGATTGGAAGACTCAAGACTATAGATTTATTATTTCTTCCCAAATTGTTCCATATATGCACATGTTCTCAATCAATATAGTAAGATTTATTTATTTATTATTTATTGAGGAGGAAAAGTTTATTTTGGCTCATGTATTCAAAGGTCCAGTCCATGGTTGGTTGACTCTATGGTGCTAGGCCTAATGTGAAGCAAAACATCATGGTAGAAGGGTGTGGTGGAGGAACGCAGCTCAGGACATGACAACAATATAAATCCCAAAGGCACAACCCCAGTGACCTACCTTCTCCAGCCACACTCTACCTGCCTGTAGTTACTACCCAATTAATCCATACCTATGTGTTAACCTCTCATAATCTAACTATTTTACCTCTGACAATTCTTGCATTGTCTTACAATATATTGAGATTTAATTTGTGAAGATCAACAAGTTGTTCCAAAATTTTAGAAAATGCAAAGATTCAAAGATAGTCAAAACAATCTTGAAGTACATGTTCAGAAGAAATGTTTTATTTTTAACCATGACTTATGAAGCAATAATAAGAGGGAAATGCTAATTGAAGGGAGATAAGTATACAAAAGCTGGTTTTGTTAGAATCTTTTTTCACTTTTCTTTCTTGATATTTATAGCTATGTTAGTTAACTTTTCATTACTGTGACAAAAATACCTAAGAGAAGTCATTTAAAGGAGGAAAAGTTTATTTGGCTCATGGTTGCAGTCCAATAGTTTCTTGTACACATTGCTTTGGGCCTATGGCAGCACAGTGCATCATAGCAGGACAATGTGTTGAAGGAGTCTGTAACCTCATGGCAGCCAGGAAACAAAGAGAAGAGTCCCACTATTCCCTTTAAGGGTATGTTACCAGTGACATATTCTTCCACTAGACCCTACCTCTGAAAGGTTCCACTGCCTCTCAAAAGAGCCAGAGGCTGGCAACCAAGACTTCAGCATATGGACCTTAAATTATGGACATTTAATATCCACGCCCTAAGAATAATTACAATAATTTCTTCATTTTCTCTTGATCAGTCTTGACAAAGCTTACCAATCGTTTGAGTACTTTCAGGGAACTAACTGGTGGTTTGTTTATTTAAGAAAAAGTGAGCTTAATTAAGTGTTCACTTTCTATATTCTTGAACTTGATACTCAGATAATTGGATATTTCTATTATTATTTAGTTGAAAATATTGTACAATTTATATCCCCCCCCCCTTTTTTTTTCAGTACCAGGGATTGAACTCAGGGGTACTCAACCACTGAGACATATCCCCAGCCCTATCTTGTATTTTATTTAGAGACAGGGTCTTACTGAGTTGCTTAGTACCTGGCCATTGCTGAGGCTGGCTTCAAACTCGACATCCTCACGTCTCAGCTTCCCAAGCCGCTGGGATTACAGACGTGCATCACCACGTCTGGCCAATTTATATCCCTTGAGTTGCTGAAATTACTGGCATGCACAATGGTGTTGGGATTTAGTCAATACAATCATGTGTTCAGATATCTATATGTTTACTTATTTTTTAAGGTTGATCTCTTGGTTATTTAAAGAGGTGTCTTTAAGTTCCCTACTCTAATTATGAATTTTTTCCTGTATTAATTTTTACTCCTAAAGTTATGTTATTAGAGATACACAAATTTTGACTATCTTCCTTGTAGACTTATCCCTTTACCACAATAAAATGTCCCTCTCTAATGCTAGTAATTCCTTATCTTAAAGTCATTTCTCTCTGTCATTAGTAGAGCTACATATAGAATGCCTTATTCCATCCTGTTAAGGTGATTCTATTGTGTGTTTTTGTATTTAAAATTTGTTTCTTGTAAGACGCATATAGTTTGGGTTCTTTGCTTAGTCAATCTGATGAACGTTGATTTTAATTTCAATATTTAGTATAGTTATTACAGAATTACTGATAATGATTAATATAATAGCTCTTATAGCTACTATTTGTTTTCAAGTTGTACTACTTTTTTATGTTTCATTGATCAAGTATTACGATTTCCCCTCTATTAATTTGATATACATATATACATATGTATTAATTTGATATAAATTAAACATATATATAGTATTGTTGCTGCCCTGTTTTTAGCTTGTATAATATTAATTTCCACTTTTCCACTTTACAGGCAGTGAGAATATATTATGGCTTTTTAAACTTCTAGTAAATCTATTTGCTCTTTCTGTTATTGTTGTTATATATTTTAATTCCTTGTTTATTTTAAAACCACAAAATGTTATTTTTTACAGTTAATATTATTTTAGATGTATTCATGTATTTACCAACATCACTGATTTTATTTTCTTTCTGTAAATCTTTGTTGCTTTCTGAGATCCCTTTCTTTCTGCCTGAAGAACTCTATGGTATCTATTGCAGTATCTGTCAGTAATGAATCCTGTCAGATTTTTGTTCATCTGGAAATATTTTTTCACTTTCAATTTTTACAATATATTTTGATGGTAGAAAATTCTAAATCAGCAGTTAATTTTATTATTAAAGAAGTCATTATTTTCTGGCTTCCATGATTTCTTTTGGGAAATTGTCTTCTTGTGCTGAAGGTAATGTATATTTTTGGTATTTTATTATTGTCTTTGATCTCAATCAGTTTGACTTAGATGTGCCAAAATGTGATTTGCACTATATTTACCCTGCTTAGGCTTTGTACCTTTCTTAAATAAATTTACTATTTTTGTTAATATTTCAAAAATTTTTGAAAGATTATCTCTTGAAATATTGTTTCTTACCCAACTGCTCACTCCTGTCCTTCTGAAATTCCAATTTCATGTATAATAAATGTCCATAGGAATAGTTCTTAAAAAATACGCTTCCAGAAAAAGAAAGTAAAACCTAAAATAAGAATAAAGAACCAGAAACAGTGGTAAATAAATGAACTAGTAAGAATAAACAAATAAATGATTATATAAACAACAAATAGTAAACAGTAAATATAAACAAAAATTAACTATATTATACTTATTATTTTCAACTTGTTTCATGACTCCAAAATAAGTCAGAACTGAAAATAAAGTAAAAGTACCACTTAGATCCAAAGCGATATTGCATCTCAAGTCTTCTAAGAATTTGTACTTTTCAGGTGAGGGGTGAAGTTATTGATTAATACTGAACTTTCCAAAGTCCTGTGTGTCTGTAAAATTTTTATGACTATTTATTCAAAGAGAAGAGATATACTATCAAACTTTCAGATGTTATTAGGCAATATAAGTTTTTATAAAAGATAACCTACTAAAACTTTGAAAGGATTAAAGGATAATAATATAATAAACACAAGTCACAAAATAGGATGGCAAAAGTAAACCAGAACACATTGGTATAAGTGAATTTGCCAATCAAATAAAAATGGCAGTTCAATTAAATAAAATGAACCCACTTCTTAAGATACACTCTTAAAATATGAATATGCCAATATATTACAAACAAAAGGATAACAAAATACATGTTCTGCACATAGTGATGAATAAAAAGTCCAGTTACAGAGGTTGGCAATTTTTTTTTCTGTAAAAGGTCAGATGGTTATTATTTTAAGCTTTGTCATCCCTATCACAACTACTCAACTCTGTTACAGTAGTAAGAAAGCATCCAGAAACAATATTGTGAATAAATGAATGTGGCTGTGTTCTAACAATTTATTTTAAAAACAGGCATCATACAATAAGGAGAAGGATAGGGAAGAGCAGAGTTCCTTTATATTATGTAGAGGGGAGTGAAGGGAGGAGAAAGGGTATGGGCGAAGGAATGATAGTAGAGTGAAACAGACATTATTACCTCATGTACATGTATGACTGCATGACCAATGTGATCCTGCAATATGTATAATCAGAAAAATGAGAGATTACACTCTATTATGCATGATCTATCAAAATGTATAAATGCATTCTACTATCATGTACAACTAATTAGAACAAATAAAATTAAAAAAAATTTAAGCAACAGGTACTACATGTTTTATGTCCTCACCCATATTCACATCATAAAACCTCTCCTTTTCTCTCACTTTCACCTTGCCTCAGTTCTACAAAAGGGAAAAATGTGGACATAGCCTTGGACGAATGATTCCCAGTAAGTAGATGATCCAGAGTTTAAGAAAGCAGATCCCCAGAAACTGCAGGATGGAACATAAAAGATCTTACAGCTATGCAACTGGAGCAGCCCTTCTGCAGCCACTTTTGTTATGACAGTGAAATAAAGTACCACTGCTATTGTTTAGTGAAGTTTTGAAAACTAACAGACCTCACTAGCATTTATGGCTAATTATTTTGGAAATGATTAGAAGATACCATTGACCATTTAATCCTTGGCATTTTAATCATTCATTGGAAAACAGCATTTCACTTATTGTCTCTTAATTATAATTCTTACCACTAGGGGGCACTCATCCAAAGTTTCATCCACTCTAGAAAATGATGCAGAAGTTGCAAATTGGCATGGCCTGGATCTGGCCCACAAATATGCTTTAATCAGCTAACCAGTTTTTCAAAAACTTGGATTACTAGATGATATTTAAAACTAGAGAATTCTACATTATAAAACTGTGGCTTTTGTTCTTGTTTTTGTCTCAGTCATGGGTATTGAACCTAGGGTCTCATGCTCACTAGCCAAGTGCTCTACCACTGGACTATGTTCTCAATCCCTTAAAATGGAATGTCTTGCTTTTCTTGAAAAATATCAGATATGAAAACATAGTCTTCACCTGTCAACCATCAGCCAGAACTCTCAGGCTACTCTTTTAAAGGGATCAAGCACTATTCATATCAGGTACTGCTTATTTTTCTCTTACAAGCCTTTCTGGTCCCTAGAGGCCTTTTTCTTCTTGAGCCTTGCATCACAGTCTAACCAGATGATTTTAAGTCATGACTATTCATTAAAAACACATAAAAATATGTATTTCAGAAATGTAGAATATGAAACTAAAACGGAAGAAATAACACACAAATCAAGATCTGATCATCAGCTTATAAAATGAGACTTGAATTAAAGAAAGTCAGGGAGGACCTAAGAGCAAATAACAGGCAAGACATTATAGAAAGGTAAAAAGGTAATAGCTTCCTGCAAATGTCAGTTTACTGGGTCCAACACTGAAATTCATACTTTTTGTGCATTAATGAATTAGAGTCTCCAAATCAGTATATGATGTGTGTTGTTTCCTTTCCATCCCACAGGTAAGAAAGTGAAGCCTAGAGTTTAATAGTTTTTCCAAGGTTATAGATAGTAAATGGCAGAACTGGGTTTAACTCCAGGTGGGTCTGAGTAAAAACTCAAGCTTTTAGCTTCTACTTGAATGACTTTACTGGAGAGAGATTATTTGGTGATAAATCTAGAGTTACAGTTTGGTTTGCTTTGCCATCCATACCAAGTTTTCTGAGCTCAAATTGATTGATCTGCATTTTCTCTGTTGAGTAAAGAGATAATTACTGAAGAATGGGGATAGAAGAGTGTTCCTTTGTCTTCTCTACTTTTTTTAAATTTCCCTCTCAGATAGTAGCATGGTGCATTTGGATTGCAGTCATCCTTTCCTTTTTCTTCACAGGATTCTCCTTCCTATGAAAACTCTAAAATGCTCAGAGATGCTCCTTTCTTCCTTTTATTTTTTATTCTTATTAATTCTTTTTGCTTATATATAATATTAGAATTAATTCTGACAAAATTATAAAAGCATGGAATATAATTTGTTCCTATCATCCTGAGAACCTGAAATCCTGCAGTCTCTGGTGGAAGTCATTATTTTTATAATATGTGCCACATGGTGGCACTGTTGAGACAGAGGGAACATGGCCACCCAGGTGGGTCTCTGACAACGTGTCAGTGCAGCAGGTGGTGACTGCCACAGAGGAGTGATTTCATGATCTCCAAGCACCACTGCCATCCACCATTGTCTGCCAGTCTTCTCCATAGGGAGGAAAAATTCTCCTTGGTGTCACTTTCAACTACAATACTTGTATGCAGTCACAAGCTTGGTCCCTCCATGACTTCAATCTTATAATTTAAGAGACATATTGAGTTTATGTATAAAGCATTGTTTACAAAATTCACACTTAATTCCAAGAGTAGCTGAAGTTGGAGGGATTTTTCAATCTCATCAACCTTCAAAGTGAAAGAATTTCCTCTCTAGCTCACTGTCCTAGGGATCATCATTCTTTTTTTTTTTTGGGGGGGGGGGGGTGCTGGGGATCAAACCCCAGGGCCTTGTGTTTGCAAGGCAAGCACTCTACCGACTGAGCTATCTCCCCAGCCCCAGGATCATCATTCTTTTTTATCCAAGAAAGAATAATGTTCCTTTATGGCAAGACAGACCTTGTTGAAAATCCTTCTGATATTTGGAGAATTACTCTGTATGTATTAAATTATCTTGTATAGAGTAAAGCAGCAAGTTTTAGTTTCAGGAACTTGAATGTGAACCATGTGAATCTTCCTCAGCAACTCAGTGCCAAGATGATAGTCTACAAATCCCTCCTAAAATAAAATAATGGCCATTGTTACAGTTTTTCCTCTAAAAGTTAGGGATGTATGTGATTTAATAGCAAATGATACTTCCCCATTCAATTGTCTTTCAATCCAATGAAGTTTCCAATTTAGCAAGTGTCTCTCTTGTAATTATACTATATATCAATATTCTTTCTCTTGGAAATATCATCTGTATCTTTAAGAAGAGATTTGAGATGAAGAATATATATATGAAGAAAATGCTGACCATGGATTTGAAAATCATGAAACAATCAGTCTAGAAATTACTTTGACAAATTGTCAAATGTATTCTGGATATATAGTAATATAGACATACAGAGCTAATCAGAAGAGAGAGAAATCCACAAATAACCCCAAATCATAATTGAAATAAATTATGCATTCCAACTTACTTCCTATCAACTGGGTAACCAGCCTATCCCCAACTTTTGGCTCTCATTTCCCGAAAACCATCCTTGTCCTGGCTCTCTGGGGTAGTGGTAATGCTATACTAATAAAAATTGATGGCAACATGATAAATAGCCATTGTCTCATTTCTGAGCCCACTTGCATTATTGTCATTGCTAATCAGAAGTCTGCTTACTCTCTCCTGTAGTTGAGATATGCCTACATCCTACTCTCCAGCATCTTCCAGAAGTAGAATTACACATGCATTTTTGTCTCTGAATTCTAGAGCTAATTGGTACCCAAAGAAACCCTTTTTTTGTTAGTATAATGTTGATCAATTTTCCTATGAATTGAGAAAATTATTTTCTAAGAGGTCCTTAAAATGGAGACAACTGAATAATATTTTTACATCAGTGACAGACCCCATCTAGAACAATAAGAATTATAGAAAAGAACTTGCATCTCCTCAAATTCAAGCTTTTGACCTTTTCATTTACAGACAAGAAAGATCATTGCCTTTGACATTAATATTTTCACCTGTTAAATCAAGGGCTCAGAATAATTTAATCTCAGTTGTACTCTTATTGGAGTTGGGAGGGAAACACTAAAATATCTACCTAAGGCACTTTCCATCACTCCATGCTGCATTTGAATTTATCAATCATTGTCTTCTAAAACCTTTTTATCCCCATAAACCAATGACACTCTATATTAGAATTCCACACAATAGCTTTAGGACACTTGGCTGGAGCTAGAGAAGGAAAGCTGCTAGCATAGTGGTCATCCTTATATGGCTTATAGGCAATCCAAACATCAGTTGTAAGCGGTTATATTTCAATTCCCATGTTACAAACTGCTTCAAATAAAAACAAGGAGAACTCCTTTCCTGAGTGCTGTGCCCCTTCATGGGAACTCAATCTTTCAACCAGAGAGTTCATTACAAAATGCACTAAAGCAGAACAGAACCACATGACAATCACTAAACCCCTCCCTCCCTGTTTGAATGAGTTTGAGGATACAATTTTCCTTCAGAAAGAACGTGTCTGCTTCAGTGCTCACTGTGCCCAACAGCTTTCACCAGCCGCATTTCCCACAGGGAAAAATACCTGATTGGAAAACCAGAGGAACACTTGCCTTACAGCCTCTTCAATTGAACATCTCCCTTCTTTGGAATGGAAACTACATCATCCAGTTATTGTTGGGGGCAGAATTTGAGTGGATGGAGATATACCCAATTATAGTCCCAATGGATCCAAGGTAGAGAACAGGACATGTAAATGAAGACATTCTGCCTTCTTGGCCACTGGGAAAAATAAAAGCAAGGCTGTATTTGTGGGGTGAGAAAAATTATAATAAAAGAATTCACTGTGTGTTTAGCTGACAAATATGGACAAGGAATCTCAAATTCTGTCACCAGCTTTTTGATCAGATCCTGCCATCACAGGACTGGTTGGGGTTCCTCAAAGCCAAATGTGCATGTCTATCATTCTGTGATCCTGAGATGGCTTAAAGTACCAAGAACTTATGACTTGCCTTTTCAATTTTTAATTAGTTACAATTTATATTTGATTATTAGTTGTGATAAACCTTAATATTTCAGAAGAAAATAACTTGAAAGCAAATGAATAAAAATTTTATTTGGTGACTTTTTACATTTGCATTTTGGTGAAGATATTTGTTTGGTATGCTGATTACAACTGTATTTTACTTTTTTAAAAATTTTATTTTTATTAGTGCAATATAGTTATACATAACTGTGGGGTTCGTTTTGACATTGTCATAAATGTATATAACATAATTTGCTTCATTTAAGTCCCTAGTACCTCCCTTTTCCCTTTTCTCTTTCCTCCCCCTGACTCCCTTCCTCTGCTCTACTGGCATTTCTTCTATTTATGTACTTTTTTAAACATTTCTTAGTTGTCAATGGACCTTTTTTAAATTTATTTAGTTTTATTTTTATGTGGTGCTAAGGATCAAACCAGTGCCTCACACACACTAGGCAAATGCTCTACCAATGTGCTACAACCCCTGTCCTCTTCTATTTATGTATTTTTAAATTGGTGTATTATAGTTATATGTAAAGTGGGATTCATAATGACATACTCATAAATGTGTATAACATAATTTGCTCAATTTCATTCCTCAATTCTTCCCCTTTCCCATTCCTCCTCCCTCTACCTGGATTCCCTTCCTCTGTTCCACTGTTCTCCTTTCTATTTTCATGAAAAATTCCTTATTTCTCTCATTTTTAATTTCCTTTGAAAAATTCCTTTTTTCTCTCATTTTTAATTTTTATATTCCCTTGGTTTAAAAAACATTTAGGTTGGCTGAAACTCCTTTTACAGTTTTGCTTGAGGTGGTTTTGCAGCTGGAAGTTTGTGCGCTAAATCAAAGCAAGCTGTTCTCTTGTGTTTCTGAATTTTTAAACATTTTCATTTGACTGGTCAAGCAGTGTCTTTTTTCTGAATGTATTTGCCCTTGATTGAGTGACAGAGTTTAGAATCAAGTAATAAGAATCATAACTCAATCTATCAAGAAGGCAATTTTAGGCTTCATCCAACTAAACTTTGCTGATGGGATAGAAAATTTAAGTACCAGGGTGGACTTTTTAAAAACTTACCCTTAGAGTATATAAACACTCTAAACCAGCAAAGCAAAGAAAATGATGTGTTTATGATGCTAATTACTGAACTTCACCAACCAGCTCAAAAATATATTAAAAATTTGCTTAGATGGGCAATGGATCTTATTTCAGTTTTTAAGCTTTTCTTCCCCCCCTCCCCCCAAGGTCAAAGTACCAATCCAATAGGAAGAGGCTGGAAAATCTGAATAAGGCTGTAAAGTGATCCAAGGACACAAGATTGCTAAGGTAGATTCTAGTCTTTCAGGATCCATCTGCTTTTTGGGAAAATTAATGAAGCTTTCAAAGATGACAGATATCTAACCACAACAGAAATGGAGAACAGCATACTGTAGCTTCTGTGGACATTGCAGGTGATAATATTTCAGGGTACAATGGAAAACCAAAATAAACTGTATCTAATTGGGACCATGACTCCAATAATCTACTCTGGAAGAAAAAAAAGTCATTTATCTACTTTCTTGTTGCCATTTTCCAAAAACTCTTTTTTGGATCTTCCACAATTTGCATACTTTGCAGATTGAGAAATACAGTGGTTATCCACAGTAGTTAATGAGAACAGCCCAAGGTTTCCATTTTTCCATAGTGTTTCAAAACCTCTAGGCCAAGTCATCCTCTCTTTGACGTATCTTTAAACATTACACCTAGTATCAGATTATTCCATCACATAGCATTTTATTAAAATATATTGAAATAAATATATTTCCTGTGGCACAAGCACCTTAGTAATATTCCCACCAGTGATGGCTCATAATCACATTATGTCTAAGTGGTGATCAGGACATGTCTAACAGATTGACTTTCCCATTCTTCTGTAGAGTCAGCACTTTCCAGCCTCTGATTAATGGTCCCTTTTGGCCAGATTTTCCTTAAATGATAAGATTCTAAAGAGACAGGAATTATTGAAATTGTGAGTTGGTAGCCACTGTATTGCTTTATGCCCCAGAATTGATCTGGGGCATTGAAGAAGACCAAATGAACTGTGATAAAATAAATTTCTTGGGTCTTCATTCTTCTCTCCTTAAGCTCAAGAACCAGTCTGGCTCAATGTAGTCCTCAAGAGTGTGTTTAGGTTCCGGAAGTCATAGATTCCAGTGTCCCACACTCTCACCACAATCTCCTGACCTTCCACTTCTTAGAGGATCATCTTCCCTCTGACCCTGTGCTCACCCCCAGAGATCTCCCTCTTCTTGGTTCCTCATCTACTCCAACGGTGTAGTAATGTAGTAACCTCTGACCAGCAGTTTTATTACCTATCCTGGACCCCATGATTGATTCTCTCTCTCTCCCTTTTTCACCAGCACCTCAGTTTACCTGCTACAAATAACTATTATATTCATTATATTTAATAGTGAGTGAAAAGTTATAGTCTTCTCCTGAGATGTCTGGTAAGGTCCATATCTGTCAGTACTTATGGGAAGGTACTAGAAGCCACAAGGAGTAAAGAACTAAAAGACTTCTGAGAACAGACACCCCTTTCAAGGACAAGTGCTGGAGGTTAGGACAGTAGTGTTGTTACTTTCTATTTTCTGATGACCCACTTCCTCATGGCCACATTGTGAATTGCTAGTGTTGGGCAGATTCTGAAATCAGCCAGTTCAGAAAGTGGCAATGAGAAGAGGTTGGGCAGAGTCTGTATATCTTGTCCAAAATGTGTTTCTTTGAATTGGGTCTGAAATATTATGGGGAGCTGGTGTCATCTGAGGCTCATTTGGACATGTTATTGTGCTTGCAAAGCCAGGTAATGACAGAGAGGATTTTTCTTTGCTTTGTATCTAATTGAGACCACGAATCCAGAAGTGTAACATCTTTTTCCTGAAATTTTCTATCTCATGTCCTATATCAGATGCTACTAGACGTGCTTTAAAAGACCTCTGTTTTACCTCTGATTTCAGCCACATGAGAAACAGTTCTATGAGGGCTGTCTTAAGTCACCTAACTATACCTCAAATGCCTCTGCTCAGGGTTCCTCATTTATGCAGCATAAGACAGAAAAGACTCTCCACATGCATGCATTTGCAGCCCAGAAGCTAAGGAGCATCAGCAATACATGAGGGTTAGGAACTGATGGATAGTTGCTTCTTTCTGTGGATCCTCAGGAAGTTAATTCTGAGAGACAATACTCCACTTTCCTCAGGGATCCAGCACCAGTAACTCATGGAGATGACATGCCATTTGATTAGGCAGCAGTAATTTCTGTAGTATAGAAACAGTCTGCTAAGCATCAGGTTGGTACTATGTTATCACAACACGAGAAGAATGGGGGAAATCTCACATATAAGAAACTAGTCACTAGCCACTCCATCTGTCAGCATCCCTTCCATAAATGAAAGAGGAAGAGTTCAGTAAAAACACACTGTGTCCATAGGAAGCTGGCAAGGAGATGCACTTAAAGCTGAGCATGCAACCATAACTACAATACATTTTAGAAAAAAAAATCATAGAAAATATAGGCTCCAATTTTTTAAAAAAGTGGAAGAACTAGTTATAGAGTAAATGGAACTAACAGAGAGAACTACAGGAAACTTTAGAAAATATATAAATGGAGATCTTTCCTCCTCACCCACAGAAATGTTCAGTAAAATTCTGTATATTGTTCAAAGGTTCAAGCAAAGATCTACAAAATTTAAAATTTAATTTTTAAATTAAGAAATAGAGGTGAGGTAAATAGCAAAATGAACAAAACTGAAAACCAAATTAGTAAGCTGAAAGATTAAGTTAAGGCATTGTCCCTAAATGAAGCCCAAAGAAATCAAGCGGCAGAAAATACGGAAGACAGACACAGAGAAGCAGCCATAGATCTTCAGAAGTTTCAAAGACAGTTCCAGAGGAAGACAGCACAGAGAAAAAGGGGAGTAGGAGGGAAAACAAAAGAAGGAAATGTCCTAGAACTGAAAAGACTGTGTGTAAGATTATAAGGGTCTGTGTAAGTGCTGAACAGTGTAAATTAAAAAGAAATAACAAAGGAAGTTCCAACTTTAGTATACATAGGAGCAACACATTGAAACATAGGTAAATTCTAAAATACATGAGACAAAAATATATAATATTACTCTTAACATAAGAAGTAATAATTTTCCTTGTGGCTAACAGGAGATTGACCTTCTTCTTTGGAAATAAATCCCATGGGTGGAATCTCACCATCGCTGCAATGTATTTTCAAATGATTACATTAAAAATGAATATACACCTAGAAGAAGGGTAATCAGACAAATATGGCTAAATGCTTAGCTAGGTGGCAGTTTCATGGGTGTTCCCTGGACCAGTCATTCAACTTTCATATTTGAACACTTTCAGTTGGGAGAAACTTCTCAGCCTTTTGTGGACCATTAACTAATAACCATAAATTACCTATAAACTAAAAGGTGTCAGATTGAAAGTAGGCAGTCCCTTAGTAACACTAGATACAAGAAGATAATGGAAAGTTATCTGCTAAGTGATAAGAAAAGTATCTTTTATCTTTTCCATCTACATAAACTGTTATGTGACTGGAAAGGCGAACTAAAGTACTTGCTGAAAAAGGGAGACAGTCCATGAAAAGTGACCATTCCCTTGCTAGGATGAAGAGGTGCTTAGAACTAAGAGGCACAAAGAACGGAGGATAGATGCTAAAGTACAGGGAAAGCAGTTACTTTCATGTACTGTCTCCCTTTTTGACCTATATAAGGGAAAAGTATTAACTGAATTCAATAAGCTAATTGAAATACTCTATGTAACTAATATGTGTGTTTCTGAAATTCGAGAGTTACAGCATTGAAGTCCTCAAACATCAAAAAATGGCAGGGAAAAAAATGTTAGCAAACTGTAAGCCATATGCCAAATCCTGCTTCATACAGTCTAAGACACAGGAAGGTTTGCGGGGAGGGATTTGGGTTTGAGTTTTCTGGTTTTTAAACAAAATAAAACAAAAGAATATGTGACAGAAGCCATATGCAACCAGCAAAGCCTAAAATGTTTACTCTCTGAGTTTGCTGACCACTTATACTGAGCATCACAATGAAAGTTACAAGCTACCCTTTAATAATACCCTCTTCCAGAGCAGAAAGGGATCAAAAAATCATCAAAACCTGGGAAATGGAGGTATCTCAAATATATGGAAAAGTTGAACAATTTTTGCCAAGTGAGACTTTATAAACACAGAGTCCCAATTCAGATAATTTGGGGGTTGAGTCATTTACATTAACCCAAGAATTCACCCAGAGTTGTATGATGCCAAGGAGCATGGTAAGGGCTGGAACGGGAAAACGCATGCCTAACGAGTCATTCACATTCTAGACACCAAGTGTGCTGTGATGACAAACAAGCACAACCCTTTTGCACAAATGTGCATGATTTATACTAAACTCACTGCATATTGACAAATGCCTTGTTCTAGAATTCACTGCTTCCTTGACTTGATTTTATAATTTCTTTTTTTTTACCTGAGCAACTCAATTTTGCTTTGGTTGAGACAATCTCCTCTGTCTGCTCACATATTTGTGGTTTTCTGGTGAAGTCAAAGATGTTCATGAAATATGACAGAAAACATCAATTTGAAGATGAAAGGAAAATGTGTTTGCAGGCTGAAGCCTATAAAGGGCAACACCCAAGATGGCCCCCATGAATACACACCTCGTGGTGTTCACAGCCTTTTAATACCTTCACCTTGGTGTGGGTTGGACCTAGGGCTTGCTTCTATGAGGAGAAAAATCTCGATTCATTATGTTACCAAAAAAAATTGAAACACTCTGTCTTGCCAGGTTTAAAAACATAGCCGAGAATCTCCCATAGCAAATAACTGGACAAACAGAGGAACTAAGGACATCAGCACAAAAGGCAGTGAGAAACTGAGTCCTCCAGCATCTGCTAAATGGACTAATAAGCAGGTCCTGCCCAGAGGGTCCTGGAAATGTACAGCCAACATTCGGTCACAGCCTAAAACAGCTAAACTGGGCTAAAATTTCCAAAGCAGTGAAAATGTGAGACTATAAATGTGTGCTATTCGAAGACTCTAAGCTTTGGTGTGAAGTTACATGACAATAGATAACTGATGAACTTATGGGAAGAGAATGTTTTGCATGTTGTTCAGAGGCTAGTTTGTGATTCTACCAGCTTCTGAAATGATGAAAACCCTACAGCACTTAAGAGAAACTGTTCCTGTATCAAGTCCTTAGTTCAGTTCAGTTTTGTGCAGTGCATCCAAATGTCCAATAGTAGTATCTTTTTAGATACTAATAATAATCACCAGATTCTTACCAGATAATACAAGATTTAGTAATAACTGGAAAAAAAGTCATTTTAGAATACTTTATTACTTTTTGAATGAACGAGGAGATATCGAATAATGTTTACTGAAAATATTTTAAGATTAGGGGTACTCAGTGGTAGAGAAGTAGCTTAGCAGCATGAGGCCCTGGGTTTAACTCTCAGCACCACAAAAATTAATATTGAAAAAAATCTCAAAATTTTTTTATTATTTTTCCAATCATACTTGGGTGCTTGTTAAGAAATATCTGATATCATTTCAAGCTTTTTGGCAAAAAATGACATCATTTTCTTTTGAAGATTAAAATTTATAATGAGCCTTTTCATGTAATTTGCTCTTTAGGACATATTTATGTAAGATTAAGACCTCTTAAAATGGATTATGTTATTGACACTATATTATTTAATAGGATCAAAGTTGATTGGTGACATGAAATCTGTGATTTGCTTCAAAATAATGTGTGTGGGTAGAGGAAAGAAAAGAACGGATTGAGGGAACACATTTAAAAATAGTGACCATGAGTTGATGGTTGTTCATCCTGATGATGAGTTGGTTATACTGCTCTCTCTTCTTCCATGTACACTGTAATTTTTCATAAATTCCTATGTGTGATGTGCTTGTATATAAATATGTCATCTCTTCTAAGGATCCTACTACAGTATAATTTTTTGATAAAATCACAAGCTACTCTCAGGTTTCTTGCTACACCAATCAGCAAAAAAAAAAAAAAAATGTTTAATATTTCCTGTTCTCAGTAAGACTGCACATGGAGATATCCTGTGGAGACAATTAAAATGACTTTCAATAATGACTAAATTTTACTGGAACTTAGAGTGGAGTAGACATTATGCAGTGTGCTTTATATGCATTATCTCAATCTAATCCCTACAGGGTTAGTTTTATGACAGGGATGAAAGATCACCTGTATAATTTATCTTAATGTTACTTGTATAAGTTACACATGATAAACTTATGAGTATGAGTCAGACTCTCTATGAAAGTGAAGCATAAATTCCAAAGCACTATATAAGTCACTGTGGCATTATTTTCTCATATTGTTATGCTTCTTTAAAAAGTTCTCTGATATCTTATGTATGACAACTTATTTTTAATTATGTGATAAACTGTCTATAACAAAATACTTTGACACAGATTCTTTTAGATGCTTTTTTATCTTTGTGGTACAAATAGCATAAACAAGTTAGTAACTATTTTTAATTAAATGATCTTGCTCAGAATGTTATTAGAAAATTGCAAAAGTGCGTAATTTGATTTAACATTGGTTAAAATCTTGGTCAAAGCAAGAGGATCCAAATTTCAAGTGTCAAAAAATTGAGAATTGATATGAGAATCTGGAGAATTAGAAATTAATTCTGGGGAGCTAGCTACTGAGAAAAGGTGAAGAATAGAGTTCTATTATACTCATTCTGTATTATAACAAAAAATGAGTTTGTTTTTCAAGAAATTTATGGTTTCCTTTTGCATAACTAGAGACATCATCATTTATTTTACTTGCTTTTGTGGGAAATGGTGTCAATTCATTATTTGTTTGCTATAGTTAATTAAATTTACTCATCACCCTTGTAGAATTCAACCCATTGTCTTTAAGGGCACCGATCTTATAGATCTTATATTATCAACACCATTACTGTTTTAATCAGCTTTTTCATTGCTAGGACTTAATGACTCGACCAGCACAACTGTAAAGAAGGAAAGGTTTATTAGAGGTCTCATGGTTTCAGAGGTCTTAGTCCATAGGAGGCCAACTCCATTCCTCGGGGCTACAGATAAGGCATCATGGCAGGAGAGATGGTAGACGGAAGCAGCTTACAGCAGGAAGTAGAGAGATTCTTCAGTTCCAGATACAAAATATATACCTTGTAGGCATGCTCCAATTCCCACCTCCTCCAGTCACACCCTACCACTTCAATTAATTCCACCAGGGATTAATTAACTGATTGGGTTAAGACTCTTACAACCCAATCATTTCTCCTCTGAATCCTCCTGCATTGTCTCACATGTGAGCTTTTGGAGGACACCTCACATCCAAACCACAACAATCACCAAAACAAAACAACACAATTTCTTTTGGAGTCAAAATAAGCATTTGTAAGATTTTTCTTTCTTGCATACGTTATGGCAGATTTTGTTTTAAAAACACAAAATGATCTCAATCTTTTCACCTTCAATTTATTGTTTGATTTCATCATCTTAGGATATTATCTGGGTTTGCATCTGGCCACAATTTATTCCAAGGCTGTGGGAAGCCCCTTGATTTTTCCAAGTCTATTCTGTGACCAGTACAATGGAGAGCCCTCTGCTCTGCTTTCATAATAGTCATAGGACATAGTGGCATAAGATGCACAATCATTCAAAAATAGATTTCTTCCCTTCATATAAGAGTCTGATTAGTTTTCTTTTTCTTTCTATACCCCCCTTTTTTTCTTTACACAAATAAAAGTGTTTTATAAGTAATTACTTATTCCTGTTTAATTAAAGATACTGATTAGGCAAGTGGGCTTATGATGAAATTATTACAGAAACTGAGGCAAGGGGAAAGTTTGGACTTGGGAATTTGAAAACTCATCATCCTCAAACTCAGGAAAAGATTCACAATATCAGTTGGACACTTCTTAATTTTAGAAATGTGTTTAGCTAATGGGAAAGTTATTTTGAAATACATTTTACAATATTTATAAATCAAGGGCATTATTACAATTTCCCTCTCAGAAATATTTCTCTGAGTTTTTTCAGTGTTTCCAAACTTGCCTGATTTTGAGGCTCTTCTAAGGAATTCTTAAAGATGTCCAGGCCCTTTCCCTGCAGAAGCTGATGCAGAAATTTGTACTTCAGTTGTTGTCCCAGGTGGTTCTAAGGATCTGGCAAGTATAGGAAAGAGTGCATCAGCTGATATACCCATTGTGCTGATTGGGGGAACGTGCATGTATGCAAGTCAACCACTAAAATTACATTTTTCCTAAGTCATAGCATGCCCAAATTCAATAATTGTTCCCTCAGAGTTAGCAGTGGGTTGGAGCCTGCAGGGCTGAAAAGTTAATTACAGTGAAGGTAATATGGCCACACAGCCCTCTGTGGTAGGGTTATATTTCTGGGTTAATCTGTGTGTTTTTCAAGTAATTGCTTCCCTCACTATTTCTAAGTGTACTGAGTACCTCTTTCCCTCCCTTGTACCCTCTTCCCCCACTCCATCCAGTGAACACCAAAGCAGACACAAAAGCAAGAAGCTTCTGGTTTTAAAGTCACGTAGTAAGGTTGAAAGACATACTTGCCAAGTTCAGACTGGAAGAGAGGAAAGAGATAAGACAAAAACCAAAAGGGGCATGGAGGAAGAAGTGGTGGGTTGGGGGCCACTGAATAAGAAGGTAGAAGGCAGGGTGGGTCTTCTATCCCAGGACTAGGAAATGGAGGGTATTGACTTGAAGCATAGACTATCCCACTCACCAACTGTCCAACAGTTCTGACACTTAGAAGGAAAGATGACATCAATATCTTGTGCAGAGATGAATCCAGGCCAATACTCCTTAATTTTCATGGGCTGTAAAAAACTATATACTGAAAAATATAGCTGAAATATAAGTTTGGGGAAATGAACTCTTACCTATTGATAAGACCTTTTCCTTCGGTCATTTGATAATATCTTCCTAGCCACTGGGATAATTAGTTTTTTCCCTTCTTTCTAAGGTCTGACCCTAAAACACACATAATTCTAAAAGTTTTGAGTGTTTTGATTTTCATTTCTAGAGAAAAATAATGGATGTTACTCTCATTACCCAATTGCATTCGTGAAAACAGGCAAAATGCCAAGAAACAATCTTAATGTCTCAGTGACCTACCTCAATACAGGTTAACTTCTTCCTTGTAAGTTTCTGGGAACTAGATCTGCAGTTTTTCTTATTGCACGTTTGATATTTTTGGAAAGTGTCCCCATATTTCATTCTTAGTGTTCTTGTGATCTAATAGGCTACTGCCAAATATTCCATGTTAAGATGTCTCATTACTACTTTATTTCTGTTGTCCATTATAGTCTCTTCCAGCTACGCATGTCCATGTGACTTCTGCCTCTCTTAAACTGCATTCTCTCCACTGATATTAGGAAGCCTGTTGAGCTGTGACTCAGACCCTGGGAAACAGATGGAAGAAGATGTGAGGCACAGTTGAGAAAGCAGACATGCTTTATTTGGAGGTGGCAGCTCCTCCTGAGTCTTTCCATAGGCCTGATTTTTATACACAGGCCAAACAAAGAAGGCACAGTTCCAACAGGTTACATAAGTAAGCACATGCTCACACACAGGTATTAATAATCTTGAGAACATATGCTGAATCAAGGTGTCTATGACCTTGGTTCCATACTAAAAACATAGCTCACCAGAAGCCTTGGCAAGGGAGCCTAACTATAGCCATCTTGGCCTGCCCTACAAGCCCATCTTGGTGGTGGTATATCCTACCATCATATCCAGACACAATGAAGAGTTTTAAGGAAAAGATTCATGTTCTTCTCACAAATCTTTTAACTTTGAAGGTCTAATGCCTTAGAGAAGACAGCATCCTCTGCACAGTTATTAAAAGGAAAAATTCCTTAGGCCAACTATGTCACATAGAGTTTACCTGAGCAAAGAACACATAAAGCAAAAGCAAAAAAAAAAAAAAAAAAAAAAAATCATGATTCATAAAACAAGCCTGTTGTGAGAATGCAGGTCAACAACATGTACAGCAGAATCAGAACAGAAGTGCTCCAAGAAAACAACTTAATTGGCTATAGCCTGATCCATCTACCAATTGATTATAGCTTACTTCATTGGTAACAGAACTTTATGCGGCGATCCAAGATGGCGGACTAGAGGGTGACTGCATCTCCACTTGCTACAGAACCCAGGATTCAACAAGGGGAGGCACTGAGAGACTCGGACTAAAATAGAACCACGGGGTGAGTCTCCCCCACCTGGTGAAGCTCGGACCGGGCGGCAGGCCCGAATTCGGGCGGCTTATTAGAGTAGGGCAGGGCAGCTAGAGTCTTCTCCAGGCAGCCCTGGGCACTCCAGCGGTGGGCTCCTCCCACACGGCCAGCTTCTCAGAGCAGGCACCCCAGTGAGAGCCTTTCCACACAGAGCCTGCTCCAAGCCCTGGAACCAATAGCGGGCTAGGGACAGCTTTCTTCGGAAGTACTGCATTATCAAGTTACTCCAAGAATTCAGGCTACTAAAGGCTGGGAGGTGATACACTGGAAATCAACAGGGACACTATAAGCAAATAGAAGAAATCTGCAATATCACAGAGTCCCACTGACATCTGACCAATATGAGAAACGAGGGAAGAAAATGTCCCAAACAAACCTAGATACCATATCAATAAAACCCAATGACAGTACAGCAGAAGAAATGTCAGGAAGGGAATTCAGAATGGTCATAGTTAAAACAATCAGGGAAGCAAATGAAGAGATGAAAGAGCAAATGCAGGCACTGAAGGAGATGAAAGAGCAAATGCAGGCATTAAATGATCGCACCAATCAACAGTTAAAAGAGCAAATATGGGAAGCAAGAGATCATTTCAATAAAGAGTTAGAGATACTGAAAAAAAAAAACAAAAAAACAGAAATCCTTGAAATGAAGGAAACAATAAACCAAGTTAAAAACTCCATAGAAAACATAACCAATAGGATAGAACACCTGGAAGACAGAACCTCAGATACTGAAGACAAAATATTTAATCTTGAAAACAAGGTTGACCAAACAGAAAAGATGGTAAGAAATCATGAACAGAATCTACAAGAATTATGGGATATCATGAAAAGGCCAAATTTAAGAATTATTGGGATTGAGGAAGGCTTAGAGAAACAAACCAAAGGAATGAACAATCTATTCAGTGAAATAATATCAGAAAATTTCCCAAATCTGAAGAATGAAATGGAAAACCAAGTACAAGAGGCTTATAGGACTCCAAATATGCAAAATTACAACAGACCCACACCAAGGCACATTATTATGAAAATACATAACATACAAAATAAAGACAGAATTTTAAAGGCCATGAGAGAAAAGAATCAAATTACATTCAGGGGGAAACCAATAAGAATATCAGCAGATTTTTTAATCCAGATCCTAAAAGCTAGAAGGGCCTGGAACAACATTTACCAAGCCCTGAAAGAAAATGGATGCCAACCAAGAATCTTATATCCAGCAAAACTTACTTTCAGATATGACGACGAAATAAAATATTTCCATGATAAACAAAAGCTAAAGGAATTTACAAAAAGAAAGCCAGCATTACAAAACATTCTCAGCAAAATATTCCATGAGGAAGAGATGAAAAACAACAATGCAAATCAGCAATGGGAAGAACTAGCCTAAAGGAATAGCCAAATAAAGGAGAAACCAAATCATGTCAAAAAACAAAAAGGAGTCAAATGACTGGGAATACAAATCATATCACAATAATAACCCTGAATGTTAATGGCCTGAACTCATCAATCAAAAGACATAGACTGGCAGAATGGATTAAAAAGAAAAATCCAACAATATGCTGCCTGCAAGAGACTCATCTCATAGAAAGAGATACCCATAGACTAAAGGTCAAAGGATGGGAAAAAACATACCATGGACACGGACACAGCAAAAAAGCTGGAGTATCCATACTCATTTCAGATAACGTGGACTTCAAGCCGAAACTAGTCAGAAGGGATAAAGAAGGACATTACATATTGCTTAAGGGAAGCATAAATCAGCAAGACATAACAATCATAAATATCTATGCCCCAAACATTGGCTCATCCATGTACATCAAACAAATCCTTATCAATTCCAGAAATCAAAGACCACAACACAATAATACTAGGCGATTTTAACACACCTCTCTCACCGCTGAATAGATCGTCCAAACAAAAATTGAATAAAGAAGGCATAGATCTCAATAACACAATCAACAATTTAGACTTAACCGACTTATACAGAATAAACCATCCAACAAAGAACGAATACACTTTCTTCTCAGCAGAACATGGATCCTTCTCTAAAATAGACCATGTTTTATGCCACAAAGCTACTGTTAGCAAATACAAGAAGGTAGAGATACTACCTTGTACTCTATCAGATCATAATGGATTCAAATTAGAAATAAATGACAGAATAAAAAACAGAAACTTCTCCAATACCTGGAGATTAAATAATACACTATTATTTGATTAATGGATAACAGAAGACATCGGAGGGAAATTTAAAAATTCTTAGAAGTAAACGAGAACAAAGACACATCATATCAAAACCTCTGGGACACTATGAAAGCAGTACTTAGAGGAAGATTTATTTCATGGGTCGCATTCAACAAAAGAAGTAGAGATCAACAAATAAACGACTTAACACTACAGCGCAAAGCCCTAGAAAAAGAAGAGCAGACCAACACCAAAAGTAGTAGAAGACAGGAAATAGTTAAAATCAGAGCCGAAATCAATGAAATTGAAACAAAAGAAACAATCGGAAAAATTATCAAAATAAATAGTTGGTTCTGTGAAAAAATAAACAAAATTGATAAACCTTAGCTACACTAAAAAAGAGAAAGAGGGAGAAAACTCAAATTACTAAAATTTGGAATGAACAGAAAATATCACAACAGACACGAGTGAAATACAAAACATAATTAGAAGCTATTTTGAAAATCAATACTCCAACAAAACAGAAAACCTCGAAGACATTAACAAGTTTCTAGAGACATATGAATTACCTAAACTGAACTAGGAGGACATACACAATTTAAATAGACCAATTTCAAGTAATGAAATAGAAGAGGTCATCAAAAGCCTACCAACAAAGAAAAGTCCAGGACCAGATGGGTTCTCAGCCGAGTTCTACAAAACCTTTAAAGAAGAGCTCATTTCAATACTTCTCAAAGTGTTCCATAAAATAGAAGAGGAGGGAACCCTCCCAAACTCATTCTATGAAGCCAATATCACCCTGATACCTAAACCAGACAGAGACACATTGAGGAAAGAAAATTTCAGACCAATATCCTTAATGAACATTGGTGCAAAAATTCTCAACAAAATTTTAGCAAATCGCATACAAAAATATATTAAAAAGATAGTGCACCACGATCAAGTTGGTTTTATCCCAGGGATGCAAGGTTGGTTCAACATCCGGAAATCAATAAATGTCATTCACCATATCAACAGATTAAAAGTTAAGAATCACATGATTATTTCAATAGATGCAGAAAAAGCATTTGATAAAATACAACATCCCTTCATGCTCAAAACACTAGAGAAAATTGGGGTAGTGGGAACATTCCTTAACATTGTAAAGGCCATCTACGCTAAGCCCATAGCCAGTATCATTCTAAATGGTGAAAAACTGAAAGAATTCTCCCTAAAAACTGGAACAAGGCAGGGATGCCCTCTTTCACGACTTCTATTCAACATTGTTCTTGAGACTCTAGCCAGAGCAATTAGACAAACCAAAGAAATTAAAGGGATACGAATTGGAAAAGAGGAACTCAAACTATCCCTGTTCTCTGATGACATGATTATATATTTAGAGGAACCTGGAAATTCCACCAGAAAACTCTTAGAACTCATAAGTGAATTCAGTAAAGTAGCAGGTTACAAAATCAATGCTCATAAATCCAATGCATTTTTATACATAAGTGATGAATCTTCAGAAAGAGAAATTAGGAAAACTACCCCATTCACAATAGCATCAAAAAAAATAAAATACTTGGGAATCAATCTCACAAAAGAGGTGAAAGACCTCTACAATAAGAACTACAGAACACTAAAGAAAGAAATTAAAGAAGACCTTAGAAGATGGAAAGATCTCCCATGTTCTTGGATAGGAAGAATTAATATTGTCAAAATGGCCATACTACCAAAAGTGCTATACAGATTCAATGCAATTCCAATTAAAATCCCAGTGATGTACCTTACAGAAATAGAGCAAGAAATGATGAAATTCATCTGGAAGAATAAGAAACCCAGAATAGCTAAAGCAATCCTCAGTAGAAAGAGCAAAGCAGGGGGTATCGCAATACCAGATCTTCAACCCTATTACAAAGCAATAGTAACTAAAACGTCATGGTATTGGTACCAAAATAGACAGGCAGATCAATGGTACACAATAGAAGACATGGACACAAACCCAAATAAATACAATTTTCTCATACTAGACAAAGGTGCCCAAAATATGCAATGGAGAAAAGATAGCCTCTTCAACAAATGGTGCTGGGAAAGCTGGAAAACCATATGCAACAGAATGAAATTAAACCCCTATCTCTCACCCTGCACAAAACTCAACTCAAAATGGATCAAGAACCTCAGAATCAGACCAGAGACCCTGCATCTTATAGAACAAAAAGTAGGTCCAAACCTTCAACTTGTTGACTTAGGATCAGACTTCCTTAACAGGACTCCCATAGCACAAGAAATAAAAGCAAGAATCAATAACTGGGATAGATTCAAACTAAGAAGCTTTCTCTCAGCAAAAGAAACTATCAGTAAAGTGAAGAGAGAGCCTACAGAGTGGGAGAAAATCTTTGCAATCATACTTCAGATAGAGCACTAACTTCCAGAATCTATAAAGAACTCAAAAAACTCTACACCAAGAATACAAATAATTCAATCAACAAATGGCCTAAGGAAATGAACAGACACTTCACAGAAGAAGATGTACAAGCAATCAACAGATATATGAAAAAATGTTCCATATCTCTAGTAATAAGAGAAATGCAAATCAAAACTACACTAAGATTTCATCTCATCCAATTAGAATGGCGATTATCAAGAACACAAGCAACCATAGGTGTTGACGAGGATGTGGGGAAAAAGGTACACTCATACATTGCTGGTGGGGTTGCAAATTAGTGCAGCCACTCTGGAAAGTAGTGTGGAGATTCCTCAGAAATCTTGGAATGGAACCACCATTTGACCCAGCTATCCCACTCCTAGCCTATACCCAAAGGACTTAAAATCAGCATACTACAGAGATACAGCCACATCAATGTTCATAGCTGCTCAATTCACCATAGCCAGATTGTGGGACCAACCTAGATGCCCTTCAGTTGATGAATGGATAAAGAAACTGTGGCATATATATATATATATATATATATATATGTATATATACACACACACACACACACACACACACACAACGGAATATTACACTGCCATGAAGAATGATAAAATCATGGCATTTGCAGGCAAATGGATGAAATTGGATGATATCATGCTAAGTGAGATAAGCCAATCTCAAAAAACTAAAGGACGAATGATCTCACTGATAAGTGCAAGAGGACATATAATGGGGGGTTGGAGGGGTTAGCATTAGGTTTAGGGTTAGGTTTAGGGTTAGAGACAAGAATGGAGGTAAGAATGGAGGAAGGAAGAACTGTATAGAGGGAAAAGATGGGTGGGAGGTGTGGGGGGGGAAAGGGAAAAAAATAACAGAATGAATCAAACAACATTATCCTATGTAAATTTATAATTTTTGATTAAAAAAAGACTAAAAAAACAAAAAGGGCTAGGGATGTGGCTCAGTGGTAAAGCATCCCTGGGTTCAACTCCCAGTACCAAAGAGAGAGAAAAAAAAAAAGAACTTTATGCAACCAACCAAAGCTCAGTTACTATTATTAAACTCTTTATTAGTTTGGGTCCAAATGCATGGCCTCCCACAAATTTTATTTAACAGAGTACACTTTCCACACACATGAAATCCACCCAAATATTCTCATATCTCTATACTTTTAATTTCTCTTACCAGAGTAGTTGTGGGACCATGGCCTGTTGAAAGTATGTCACAGCTATGTCTGACGTTCATGTACACTGCTGAAATCACTGTGCACAGGCTCATGCATTCAATTTAGAATCTTCAGTAAATGTACCAATTTTGATAAATTCAGTTATAGTGGTATATATTATATTTCTTCATAGTCTCAGATATATCACAAAGATTTATGCTAAATTACTAAAATCTTACTTATCTTTTAGAATATAAACTACTCTTTCTTCCCAAGTTAGTCTTATAATTGATCCCTGCAACATGGTGAGATATGACCCAAGTTATGGGATCACAGGTTCCAGGTGTGGTTGGAGTAGGATTTGAGGAAAATAAGCCTCTATTCATAAGGCAGCTGCCCCCGTTAAACTATTAAATAGCCTAACAAGGACCCTTCTAGAAGCAGAAAAATATGGTATGTATAGGTTCAGTGTTAGCATCAGAAAGCAGAGTAGAAAGAGAAAGTTTGTAGCTGGGACAGTAGTTTATTAATGGTCCAAAGGTTGGGAGAGTGAACCTTTCTTCCCTAGCTAGTATAACCTCCTAAAAACAGAAATATATCCTGCTCTACTATTTTTAAAAGTGAGCTCAAACAACAAAAGGGTAATTAACTTACATTGGTAACAGTTGTATGTTTTAAAAATTGTAGTTGTACTTCTTTCACGTAGAAATCATTTTGACAGAGACAAGGTCATGTCCATTCTGGATCAAGACACTAATGTCAAGCATATCTGTGGAATGAACAGGTTAGATTTTTATTTTTGGACAACAGGAAACCATCCTGAGTCTGATATAGGTATGAATGAGCTAAAGAACTCAACTATATTATCTAGGCACTGTGGCCAAGCCTAACCCTTCCTTCAGTCTGTTCATTTTCTCAATGAGACTTTTTCATATTCTCCATGTTGAAATCAATTTATCCCTCTCCTCTATTCAGTAACATGTTTTATGTAATACTTGTCCTGTGTCTGTTACATTAGTATTTAAATGCTGCATGTGTGTCTTACCAAAATACTAGGACATCCTAAAGGGCACTGCATCTGTCATCATTGTATCTACCTAGCTACTCAGCAGAGGACTTGACACATAAAAGATTATTTCATGCTTTCGTAAACTTGAAAGGGCTCCACAAAGTGATTTACATTATCAAATGTGAGATAAAGATGTGAATGGCTAACTATGCCTCTCTGACTTCCAGTTTCTGCAATCCCAGTTCTCCACTTGACCCCAATATTATTGCTGTAAAAGAAACGCCAACCTTGACCAGTTTTCTGTCCCTTTTGTTTATAGTCTGCTTTGGCATTGTGATCCTTGAAATCACTTTGGTTCTGACCTTTGGCCCTAATTTTAATAGCTGGTTTTCTGTCTTATTCTTTCTTCTCTAGAACACTTCGGTGTAACCTAGCCTCTATTCCAGTACCTCTAGAACTAGATTTAGCCTTTTCACAAATGGTACTGATATAATTGCATATTCACAGGCAAAAGCAGAAAGCAAAATCTCAAGTCTCACACCTTGTACAAAAGTAACTTGATACCCGCCGCACGTCGGAATCAGACCAGAGACCCTGCAGATTATAGAAGAAAAAGTAGGTCCAGATCTTCAACATGTCGTCTTAGGACCAGACTTCCTTAACAGGACTCCCATAGCACAAGAAATAAAAGCAAGAATCAATAACTGGGATAGATTCAAACTAAAAAGCTTTCTCTCAGCAAAGGAAACTATCAGCAATGCGAAGAAAGAGCCTACAGAGTGGGAGAATATCTTTGCCAATCATACTTCAGATAGAGCACTAATCTCCAGAATCTATAAAGAACTCAAAAAACTCTACTCCAAGAATTCAAATAATCCAGTCGACAAATGGGCTAAGGAAATGAATAGACACTTCACAGAAGAAGATCTACAAGCAATCAACAAACACATGGAAAAATGTTCAACATCTCTAGTAATTAGAGAAATGCAAATCAAAACCACCCTAAGATTCCATCTCACCCCAATTAGAATGGCGATTATCAAGAATATGAGCAACAACTGGTGTTGGCGAGGTTGTGGGAAGAAAGGTACACTCATACATTGCTGGTGGGGTTGCAAATTAGTGCAGCCACTCTGGAAAGCAGTGTGGAGATTCCTTAGAAAACTTGGAATGGACCCTCCATTTGACCCAGCTATCCCACTCCTAAGCCTATACCCAAAGGACTTAAAATCAGCATACTACAGAGATACAGCCACATCAATGTTCATAGCTGCTCAATTCACAATAGCCAGACTGTGGAACCAACCTAGATGCCCTTCAATTGATGAGTGGATAAAGAAACTGTGGTATATATATACAATGGAATATTACTCAGCCATAAAGAATGATAAAATTATGGCATTTGCAGGCAAATGGATGAAATTGGAGAATATCATGCTAAGTGAGATAAGCCAATCTCAAAAAGCCAAAGGACGAATGATATTGCTAATAAGTGGATGAGGACACATAATGGGGGGAGGGAAGGGTTAGTGTTAGGGTTAGAGTTAGGGTTAAGGAGGGGGGCAAGAATGGAGGAAGGAAGGACTGTATAGAGGGAAAAGAGGGGTGGGAGGGGTGGAGGGAAGGGAAAAAATAACAGAATGAATCAAACAACATTACTCTATGTAAATTTATGATTACACAAATGGTATGCCTTTACGCCATGTACAAACAGAGAAACAACATGTATCCCATTTGTTTACAATAAAATAAAAAAAAAGTAACTTGAAATGGATCATGGGCTTAAGTATAAATAGAAAACTATGAAACTACAGAAAAAAGTCATAGAAGAAAAGCATTAGGAACTAGGGAATTCCTAACTTGACTACAAGCAGCACATTTCATCAGAGAGTATATTAACACACTGGAGCTCATTAAGATGAAGAGCATTTGCTCTAAGTAAAGTTCTGTTAAGAAGATAAAACCACAGTTATATACCTAGGGAAAAAAATACTTGAAAACTATATATATTACAAATGACTAGATTCTAGACTACATAAAGAATTTTTCAACAGTGAAAACATTAAACCAAACAATCCAATTAGAAAATGTGTAGAAGATATAAACAGACATTTCACTGGAAAGAATATGCATGACATAATAACACAAAAAATAAAAGATGTTCAGTGCTGTTAGCCATTAGGGAAATGCAAGTTAAAACCACAGTGAGATTTCACTAAATACCTGTTAGAATGAGCAAAATAAGGGATGGGAATGCAGCTCAGTGACAGAGTAATTTTCTAGCATATGCCAAGCCCTGGGTTTAATCCTCAGTACCCACCCATAAATAAATAAATAAACAAGCCATGAAAGAATGAGTAATATAAAATAATGATAACACCAAATGCAGGTGAGGAAGTAGAGAAACTAGATCATTCATATATTACAGGTGGTGATACAATATGGTATAACCTATCTGAACAATTCAACAGCTTTTTAAAAAAATAATTAGCCACATAACTGCCCTACAACATAGCAATTACATTCCTGGGAATTTATTTCAAAGAAATGAAGACATTTTCACACAAAAACTGTCCGCCAATCTGTATGTAAACTTTATTCATAATAACTTTAAATTGGAAACAACTTAGATGTCCTTCCATAGGTCAGTGGTCAAACAAAGTGAAGTATATTAACATCATAGAATACTATTTTGCAATATAAAGAAAGAGAATATAAACACACTTGAAAATTTGAATGAATCTCCAGAGACTCACACTGAGTTATCATGAAACAGGAAAGTCAGTGTTGTTAAGATTTTAATGTTCCCTGAATTGATTAATCTGTAGATTCAAATGAGATCCTAAACATGAGTCTAGTAAGCTTGTTTGTTTTTCAATTTTTGATAAGCTGATTATGTAGCATATGTAGAAATACCAAGAAGATAGACTAAACAAATTTGAATTCAATTTTAAAAATGAATAATAAATTTAGAGTATGTTATCTCAAAATATACCTTCTGACTTCAAGCTGCTATATGTTATTAAGTAAAGAAGTTAAGACAGCATTATTTGTATAAAAATAGACATGAATCAACAGAGTAGAATAGAGTTTTCAAAAATAGATTCATATATATATATATACAGACAATTAATTTTCAACAATGGGATGAAAAAAATTCAATGCGAAAAGAATCATCTTTTTAATGACTGGTGTTGGATACTTGTGTATTTTTACACAAATAAAAAACCTTCATCTATATAATTTCTTGAGGAATAAATTGGAGAAAATCATGATCTAGAGTTAGGCAAAAATTTCTTAAATAGGAATACAAAATGCACTGCAAAAGAAATAAGGTGCACTTCATGAAATTTAAAAAATTGATTTTCAGGTATATTATAAGAAATGAAAAGAGAAACCACAAAAAAATGGAGAAATTTTTGAAAGACTTATATTTGACAAAGGATTTGTACCCAGAATATGTATAGGACTGTTAAAACTCACTAACATTTTCCACATTTGTCAGGTGAGCAGCTTAATATCATAACAATATCAGCTCTCCCAAAGTGATCTGCAAATTCATTTTAATTCTACACAGAATTCCACCAGGTTTGTTTTTTAAAAAATATACTTTGATATGCTAAATGTAGGATGGTTATGGGAATGTAAACGGACAAGAAATAGTTTGTAGAGAAAAAAGGAAACTCTGCTTCTCCTTATAATAAGTATAGTTTCTAGAAGACACACAGACATAGCAAAAAAAAAAAAAAATTTCAAAACAAACATGCACCTACGCAGAACCTTATGGCAGATATTACTGTAGATAAGTAGGGACAGAATTGGGTTTTTAGTAAATGGTGCTGATTGCTTATCTACGTGAATGGATCTCTGCCTGTGCCTGGATTCCAAGTTGATTTAATTCTAAGTTAATTCAAAAAGAATATGTAAAAGGAGTAACTTAACACCTTTAAAAATCATCACAGGATAACTTTATAGGCTGGAGTGGGGAAGGATTTTTGGAAACAAGAAATAGGAAGCATAAAACATAAAGGAAAGAATCAATAAAACTGACCACATTAAAATTAGTGATAGTGAAACCATCATAGAGAAAGTGAATGAAGTGAATGAAAGATCCGCATCCACTTGTAAGAAAATTGTGAAACATGTGACCATAATTATGTCCACTATATAAAACAACTGAAAATGAGCAACAATAACAAGTTATTGGGCAAAAAAAAAAAAAAAAACTTGCCTAATAGAATAAATGGTCAAGAAATATGAATAAAAATTTCACAAAAAAGGAAGTATTACAGGTGCTCTTCAATATTATGACCATGATGATACTAATTTCCATCCATAAGACTGTAAAAAATAAAGTTGTACAATAGAAGTAAAGCAACTTGAGCCTTTGTCCACAACCGGTGTAGGCACATGTTACAACCACACTTTGGAAATCAGTTTGACCTAGCCTAAAATGTTGCCCTGCAATCCAGCATTGTGTACGTTACAAAAACTCCTGCAGCTGTGTACTGGGAGACATGTATACCAGCTTCTATAGGAGCCATGTTTATAATAGCAGACCCTAATGAGCAACACTGAAATGAATAAAAAATGTCCAGCAATTAAATAAAGCCAGAGTATTCATAAATGAATGAAACTCAGTTATATTCATCAATTAACATGAATCTTAAACATCAGATTGAGTAAAAAATAGCAAATTATAGGTAAAAAACAGTGCATTTACATTATGCTGTATTCAAAAACATAAAACATAGAGTTTTGTTAATGGACACAAAAGTAAGACATTAGAAATAATACAATAAAGGTAAGAAGAAAGCGTTGATGTAAGTTGTAAGTTGACTAATGAGAATGACCAAGGAGGGCCCATGAGTGAATCCTGGGGTGCAATGATTTGTCTTCTTGAAGTGTTATGTGGACACTTCATAAATGTTCTTTAAACAGAAAGAATATGTTCTAATAAACTCTACTGTAAGAATGCTGTATTTTTCCATATTTTAAAAAGGTTAATGACAGCCACTAAAATAACTGAAAGATAATCTATAGATTTGAAAGTAAGAAAGTGGGGGATATGCTATACATATTTTATTGATCTAATGCAGGGGAAGATAATTTACAGAAAGACATAATTAGAAAAAGGAATAATTGCTTTCTGAACCAGGAACTGAAAGAAAATGCAAAGTGGCCTGCAGGGCTAAACCCACAGGCCTGCTGAACTCTGGGTCTGGAATCCAGGTCTGGGTTTCCAATTTCGTGAGGTCAAGAGGCCAGAAAGAGATCCATTCAAGACAAGGAATCAGAGAACCAGACTCATGATTTCATGCCAAGGAATGAGGTTAAGTTGCCCTGGTCATGAAAGGGCAATGGAGGGGAGAAAATACCCAACAAACAGTTACTGACCAAAAAAAGCATGTGGCTACATCTTTTAAGAAGCTAAGGGCAGAAGGAAATGGGAAGCCCTAGAAACAGCATCATAAACAAGAATGGAAACCAGCTGCCTGCAGCCTCAGGTCTGAATCTGTAGTATGTCTCTATCACAGAAGAACTTGAGCACTAACCCCCATCATATTATGCATATCTAGTTTTGGATTGGGAAGTCATGTGGCCCCATTGTAGGGAATCTCAAAGCTGAGTCTAAGAGAGGGGAAAGAGAGAGAGAGAGAGAGAGAGAGAGAGAGAGAGAGAGAGAGAGAGAGAGAGAGAGAGAGAGAAACAGAGACAGAGACAGAGTGCACACAAGAACGTATTTTCATCCAAAATTAAGTCTGCAAAGTAAGTTCAATACCTAGGAAATAACTAAGAACAGCCAAAAAATCAGTAAGCAGAACTTTTTGACAAAAGCTTTAAAATCAGTGGGATTCAAATCTACAGGAAAAACATAATTGCAACTATAGAAACTGTATGCAAAAATAACCCAAACAGGAACAGACCTCAAGCGGATCAGCAAGCTGCCTTTATTAAACAGCGGTGGAATGGCACATTTTAAGGGGAGAAAATGGTGGCAGGTTACAAGAGGGGTCTGTTTTTTACAAGTCTTAATGAGAGTTAATCATAGCAGAATGTTTAGTGTGGCTTAATCATTAGAGACTGAGCACATGCTGGTTGGGTAGTCAGGAAACTAGTAGTGCAGGTTAAAAATCTAACAGGAAAACAGTTGTAAAAGCTTGAAACTCATTGTTACCGGAATGAAAGTCCAGAGCTCAGAGTCCGTTATTTGCCTTCTCCACCCAGGTTCCATTATCACTGGGAAAGGATGAAAGCCCAGAGCCAGGCATTGTTTGCCTTCCCCTCTTCCTCTCCCAGATTACACTGTCCTCCTTTTCTCCCTGGGGGCTATCCCCTTTCTTGTGGGATGTTAGTTTCCTTCAGAAACAAACAAAAATGATGAAACACAAAGGAGTCACATGAAACTGAAAAGGGGATTTTTAAACAGATCTAAGGATTTTAGAAGAGTAAATAGTGTCAGTGAAAGTAATAGTGGCCATATCAATTAGTAAAATGAAAGACAGTACTGGGAACTCCTACAGTGCAGTACAGAAATAGATAACATTTTCAAATGAAAGAGCAAAACAATTCTGCTTTTTTTTTTTTCATTGTTGAGTTGTAAATATTCTTTTCAGATATTGATCCTTTACCGATACACAAAGATGAGACGATTCCTCACCCTTAGACCTACCACACAAGAAATGATAAAGGAGTCCCCTGAAGATGAAATGAAGGGTGCTATTAACAACACAGAAGTACATGACAACACATGTACATTTTTCTCTTTATTTTGTAAAGAGAAAAATATGGGAAATACAGAATACGTAATACTGCAATCACTTTTAATTTTGGCATAGAATTTAAATGACAAAACCAAAAATAACTGTAAATATATGCTAATGGATACACAGTATAAAAAAGGTATTTGTGACAGAAAGTCAAATGAGAACAGAGATGTAAAGAAATAGTGTTTGGTCAGGCATGGTAGGGTATGCCTATAATCCCAGTGACTCAGGAGGCTGAGGCAGGAGGATCACAATTTCAATACCAGCCTCAGTAATCTGGCCAGGCCCCATCTCAAAATATGAAAAAAATAAAAAGAGCTGGGGGTGTGGTATGGTGGTAAAGCACCCCTGTGTTCAATTCTCCAGTACCAAAAAATAAATAAATAAATGAATAAATAAAACAAAGAAATAGAGTTTTTGTATGCAATTGAAGTTGTGAGCAGTTTATAATAAATTGTTGTCACTTTAAGATGTTTTAGGTAATCCTATGTTAGCCATAAAGTTTCTATAGATGATACACAAAAAGAGATGAGATAGTAGTCAAAGTATATCAATTAGAAAACATCAACAAAACACAAAGAAGGCAGCAAGAGAGGGAAAAAAGTCAAAATAGCTACAAGACAGTTTTAGTCAGCTTTTTTGCCACTGTAACCAAAAGATCTGACAAGAGCAATTTTATTTTTTTATTTTTATTTTTTATTGCAAACAAATGGGATACATGTTGTTTCTCTGTTTGTACACGGAGTCAAGGCATATCATTTGTGTAATCATAAATATACATAGGGTAATGTTGTTTGATTCATTGTTATTATTTTTCCTTCCCCCCCACCCCTCCCACCCCTCTTTTCCCTCTATACAGTCCTTCCTTCCTCCATTCTTGCCCCCCTCCTTAACCCTAACCCTAAACCTAACCCTAACCCTAATGCTAACCCCTCCCACCCCCCATTATATGTCATCATCTGCTTATCAGTGAGATCATTTGTCCTTTGGTTTTTTGAGATTGGCTTATCTCACTTAGCATGATATTCTACAATTTCATCCATTTGCCTGCAAATGCCATAATTTTATCATTCTTTATGGCTGAGTAATATTCCATTGTATATATATGCCACAGTTTCTTTATCCATTCATCAATTGAAGGACATCTAGGTTGGTTCAACAATCTGGCTATGGTGGATTGAGCAGCAATGAACATTGATGTGGCTGTTTCTCTGACAAGAGCAATTTTAGAGGAGGAAAAGTTTATTTGGGGCTCATGGTTTCAGAGGCCTCAGTCCATAGATGGCCATTTCCATTGCTCTGGGCCCCAAGTGAGGCAGTACAGCATGGTAGAAGTGTGGGAGAAGGAAAGCAGCTCAAAATAAGGCAATCAGGAAGTAGAGAGAACTCCACTCACTAGGAACAAAATACAAACCCCAAAGACATGCCCCCAGTACCCATCTCATCCAGCCACACCTACTTTCCTGAAATTACCACTCAATTAATCCTATCAGTGGATTAATCCACTGCTTAGGTTACAGCTCTCATAATCTAATAATTTCACCTCTGAACATTTTTGCATTGTCTTACACATGAGCTTTTTGGGGGACACCTCATATTTAAATCGTAACAGAGGAATAGAGAAAACTGTTAACAAAAGGCCAGAGTGTTTGCCCTCAGTAATTCTTTTAAATTTAAATGAATTATAAGGACCATGAAAAGACATTGAGTACTTGAATGAACAAACAAACAAAAAAATCCTCTATGTGCTGTCTGCCAGAGACTCTCTCTAGACTCAAGGATACATACATATTGAAAATGAAAGCATAAAAGAGGATATTCCATGCAAATAATAACCAAGGGATCAGAGGTGGCTATACTTATGTTAGACAAAATAGACTATGTAAAAAAGCTGCCCAAGTGACAAAGAAGGACATTTTAAAACAATAAAAGTCAACTCACCAGAAAGCTATCACAATCACAAATAAATGTACACTTAAGATCAGAGTTCCAAACTACATGAGGCAAATATTGACATAATTGAAAGGAGAAACAGAAAATACAGCAATAGCATAGGAGACTTCAATACTCTGCTTTCAATAGTGTATAGAACAACCACAAGGTTGACACAGGGTCAATAAGGAAATGGAGGACTTGAACAGCACTGCAAATGTACCAGACCTAATGGATGTATAGGGAATGTTTTTCCCAATGGCAGCAGAATACATATTCTACTCAAGTGCACATGCAACATTCTTTGAGACAAGCCATATGTTAGGCCACAAGACAAGTCTTAACAAATTTACAAAGACTGAATCATACCATGTATCAGTTACAACCACAGTGGAATGAAATTAGAAAACAATAGCAAAAGGAAAGCTGGAAACTTTACAAATATGTAGAAATTAAACAACATATCCCTAAACAATCAAGGTCAAAGATGAAATCAGAAGGAAATTTTGAAAGTATCTTGGGAAAAATGAAAATGAAAAGATAACATTCAAAAATGTTTGATACTGAGATAGCACTACTCAGAGGGATGTCTCTCATATTCTCTCATTAAAAAGAAAAAAATAAATCTCAAACCAACAACTGAAGTTTATACCTCAAAAACTAGAAAAGAAGAATAAACTGAATCAAAAAGGAAGAATAAACATCAGAGAAGAAATAAATGAAATAGGTAACAGAAAACTAATGAATGAAATTGATAATCCCTTAGCAAGACAAAGAAAGCAAATAAAAGAGAAAATATTACAAGTACTTATAAAGAAATAAAAAGGAGTATTAGAAACTACTATATTATACAACAGCTCATTGCATAACCTAGAATTGGATAAATTCCTAGAAACATAATACCTATAAAGATTGAATCTGAAAGAAATAAAAAAAGATCTATAACCAGTAAAAAGATTGAATCAGCAATTAAAAATATCTTTCTCCCAAATTCTAGAACCAGAGGGCTTCACTACAGAATTCTATAATATACTTAAAGGAGAATTAACACCAATACTCCTTAAATTCTTACATAATATTGAAGAAGAGGGAAGATTTATACACTTCGTTCATGAAGTTAATGCTACCCTGATACTAAAGCCAAATATGCTGTGTATGAAAACAGAGTAAAGCTAGATTAAAGAACTAAATGTAAGATCTGAAACTGTAAAATTCCAGAGGAAATTATAAGCAAAAACTTCATGACACTGAATTTTCCAATGATTTCCACAGAGTGAACTAAATTTAGAATTAACGAGCAATGAGCAGAAGAATCAATAGACATGACAACTTTTTAAAATTTTTAAATTATTTTTTATTTTTACACACTGCATTTTGATTCATTGTACACAAATGGGGTACATCTTTTCATTTCAATGGTTGTGCATGATGTAGATTCATACCATTTGTGTAATCATAAATGTACATAAGGTAATGATGTCTGTCTCATTTCACTATTTTTCATACTCTCCCTCTTCCCTCTCATTTCCCTTTATGTAAAGTTCCTCCATTTTTCTCTCACCCTCTTCCCCTCACCCTCATTATATATCATCATCCACTTATCAGGGAAAACATTTAGCCTTTGGTTTTTGGGATTGGCTTATTTCACTTAGCATGATATTCTCCAATTCCATCTATTTATCTGCAAATGCCATATTATTCTTCTTTATGGCTGACTTAATATTCCATTGTGTATATATACCACAGTTTCTTCATCCATTCATCTCTTGAAGGACATCTAGGTTGGTTCCACAATCTAGTTATTGTGAATTGAGCTACTATAAACATTGATGTGGCTGCGTTACTGTAGTATGCTAATTTTAAGTCCTTTGGGTATAAACTGAGGAGTGAGATAACTGGGTCAAATGGTGGGTCCATTCCAAGTTTTCTGAAGATTCTCCACACTGCTTTCCAGAGTGGCTACACCAATTTGCAATTTCACCAGCAATGTAAAAGTGTGCCTTTTCCCCCACATCCACTCCAACATGTATTATTGTTTGTGTTCTTGATAATAGTCATTCTCATTGGAGTAAGATGAAATCTTAGAGTTTTTTAAATTTGCATTTCTCTAATTACTAGAGATGTTGAACACTTTTTCATATATTTATTAATCACCTGTATATCTTCTGTTCTTGGATAGACAGAATTAATATTGTCAAAATGGCCATTCTACCAAAGGCGCTATACAGATTCAATGCAATTCCAATTAAAACCCCAATGACATTCCTCATAGAAATAGGGAAAGCAATCATGAACTTCATCTGGAAGAACAAGAGACCTCAAATAGTCAAAACAATCCTGAGCAGGAAAAGTGAAGCAGGAGGTATCACAATACCAGACCTTAAACTGTACTACAGAGCAATAGTTAAAAAAAAAAAAAAAAAAAAAAAAACGACATGGATAGGTAGACCAATGGTACAGAACAGACACAGAGACACATAAAAACAGCTACCTCATACTAGACAAAGGAGTCAAAAACATACAATGGAGAAAAGATAGCCTGTTCAACAAATGGTGCTGTGTAAACTGGAAATCCATATGCAGTAAAATGAAATTAAACCTCTATCTCTCACCCAGAACAAAACTCAACTCAAAATGGATCAAGGAATAAGGAATTAGACTAGAGACCCTGCACCTAATAGAAGGCAAAGTAGGCTCAAATCTTCATCATGTTGTCTTAGGATCAGACTTCCTCAACAAGACTCCCAAAGCATAAGAAATCAAAGCAAGAATCAATAAATGGGATGGATTCAAACTAAAAAGCTTTTTCTCAGCAAAGGATACAATCAATAATGTGAAAAGAGAGCCCACAGAGTGGGAGAAAATCTTTTCCACACGCACTTCAGATAGAGCACTTATCTCCAAAATTTATAAAGAACTTCCAAACTTTACACCAAAAATACAAAGAACCCAATCAATAAATGGGTCAAGGAACTGGACAGACACTTTACAGAAGACATGACTCCTTTTGATCTAGTAGTCAATAAAGAAATTTTCTACTGATTATGACTAAAGAGATAATGAGAAACGAAAGCAAAGATGTTTTCAAATGTGTTTTACCTGTCCAGTGAACTGGTTTCAAATGCTAAAGTACATAATTCAAAATGGAAAAAAAATGAAAAGATTGTACACTAAAAGGTCAGCAATAATCATCTTTTGGGAGCGATTAGGAAAGGGAGCATTTGAAAAGAGATTTTAACTGTGCATTCATTATACACCTGTATTATTTGAATTCTCTTCAAGGAGCATGCATTCATACATCATTTATGTAAGTGATCTGATATTTTTAAAGTCAAAAGTTAAAATTAATATACTATGGTAGCTTATGTCATATAGGTAATTGGCATGCCTAAGTACTGTCTTTGTTACAGCCAGATATTAGTGAATCTCTTGGGAAACAGAAATTTTCATTGAAATCGTTGAAACCCAGCATTGATAACAGCATCAGATATCAAAACTGGGTTTTCTAGAATGATTGTTTTTTTTAATAGCAAAATGAGAAGGAAGGAAGGAAGGGAGGGAGAGAAGGAGGAAGACAGGTCCAATCTTTATCTGTAAAATTTTAAACAGACTAATTTTATAAATATACAATTATTTTAATAACTATCATTTCCTCCTTCTGATGAAAGAGTTCACCAAAAACAAATTCTGAGCATTAAAGTGTTGTCTACTTACATTATTTATTTATTTTTAAAACAACTTTATGGATACCATAATTTTATGGAAAAAACTTTATATCAACACAGTGCCGTCAAAAGTTAAGAATTACTAACAATGGTTTTACTTGAAATTTTTTGTAATACAGCAAGAATCTCAGTTTACAGATGCCTACAAAAAGACTAAGAAAATCCCCAATAAGTGAAAAAAGCAATGTGGATAATTTTCTTTGAAAATAATTCATGATAATGGTAAACACTGCTTTCCTGGATATTCTGCCATTATTTTGGCCTGTCCTCAATCATTGCCACTAGAATCTTTAGGAGCTCCCTCCTGCCAATGTAAACATTGTGTGAAAACTTTACAAACATAGCTGGGAAGAACAGACCAATGACCTCTGTATGACTTGTTGTTAGCTTTGCAAGAAGAAGGCTTAATTTGACATGTGGAATTGGTGGTTTGACCAGCATTGGTTAACGCTGGGTCCACATGTAAGGGAGATGCAGTGGCTCCCTCCCCGGGTCACCAGCTTAGTCTCATGCGTGGTGAGTCACAGTGGCAGAAGGGTGCCTTCTTCCTGGCTGTCTTGACTCACTCAGTGAAGCAGGAGAGAATTCTCATCGGAGTTGTGGTCCTGAGTTACATGAGAGACCGCAGTGAGCTAAACGGCTTCACCAAAATGCAACCAAATCCCTCAAGTAAGGAGAGAACAGGATGGAAATGACCAAATTCACTGATGATTTGGGTTGGCAAAGTTTTATGGCGTTCTAACATTAGCTCTGGGCTCATAAATCATGTTTTACTTTGTCTTTTCTACTTCTGATAGATAATTTCCTGCAGCTGAAGCTGCCTTTTCAATATGTTCTATAAGAATTTACATTCCATTCACTAAAAAGAATGAATTAGCACTCAAATCTACCTCGATCAGACTCAAATGTCTCCATTTGCCTCAGAACTCATGTCTCTAAATAGTATGGATACTTTGGTACTCAATAGCCATCCACTATTGCATTCTCCTCTAGGACGGGTATGTTGTATTTTTCTTTCAAACTTGAAGCTAGCCATTCCAGGTTTTAAACCTTATTTACATAAGAACATCAATTGTAATGTTGTCTAGTGATTTGTTTAATTACTAAGCTATAAAAAGGATTGTTCCAGACAAACTCCTAAAAGCATTTTAGTTGCAAATAAATACACAACAAAAGGACTGCATGGAAAATGGTGGAATGAAATGTGTTCTCCCTCCTTTCATTATATGACCAATTGCAGATCCTCTCAGAATCCAAGTGATTTATCTGCTTAGAATATTCAGAGACCTGTAGTTTCTGTTCAATCAAGGTTATCCTCAAAAGCAAAATACCTTCTCCCATTCTATAGTTTGTTTTTTCACTTTCTTGGTTATGTTCTTTGATGTACAAAAGTTTTTAATTTTGATGAATCCAAGTTATCTGATTTTGTGGGTGGTGTTTGTGACTGTTTTGAGAATTCATTGCCAAATCCAAGGAATGAAAATTAACTCCTAGCCAGGTGCAGTGGTGCACACCTGTAATCCCAGCAGTTCAGGAGACTGAAGCAGGAGGATCGAAAATTCAGTTAGCCTCAGCAACTTAGTGAGACACTGAAGCAATTCAGTGAGACCCTGTCTCTAAATAAAATATAAAAAAGGGTTGGGGATATGGCTCAGTGGTTAAACATCTGGTACCAAAGAAAGAAAAAAGATTAACTCCTATGTTTTCTTCAAATAATTTTATAATATTAGCTCGTATTTAGACTACTTGCTTATTTTGAGCCAATTTTTGTTTAAGGAATGAGATAGGGGCCCATTTCATTATTTTGCATGTATGTGTGTAATTGTCCCAGTACCGTGTGTTAAAGAGATTATTTTTTCCCCATTTTGTGTCCTTGTCAAAAATCAGCGAGACATAGTTGGAAGGTTTACATTTAGGCTCTTAATTCTATTCCATTGATCTGTCTTTTTATGCCACAAGGATGTGTCCTTGGTTACTGTAGTTTTGTTGCAAGTTTTAAAACTGGGAAGTACGCATTATCCAATTCTGTTCTTTTTTCAAGATTGTTTTGACTATGAGGGTTCTCTTAAAAACCTACGTGAATTTGAGGATCAGCTAGCAATTTCTCTTTTGTAAAGACACCATTGTAATTTTAAGAGACTGTATGGAATCTATAAATGATATTCAAAGAAAACTTCATAGAAATTAAAGTTTTTTTGAGCAAGAATGATTCAATGAACCGAGTAGCATTCAGACCAGAGCTCTGCAGTATGGACAGTAAGTATTTATGGATAGAACAAAAAATAAAGAATAGAAATATCCTGATTGGTTAGAGTAAATTGTTTGCCTTCTCTGGTCTGATCTGTTGGCTGATTAGCTGAGTCCTAGCGCTCCAAAGTCAGGTTTTAGTTTGCTACATAGGAACTCAAGAGTCTGGTGAAATCCTTATATTAACAATGGTTTTGAGAATTAATTAATTAGCAATTAATTCATTGCTATCTTAAGTACATGTCTCCAACCAATGAACATGGGAAGTCATTTTATTTATATAGAATTTAAATTTCTTTCATAATAATTTGTGGTTTTCAGTATGAAATCGTTCTACTCATTTGTTAAATTTATTCCTGAGTATTTGGGAGACTTTTTTGGGGGGAGGGGGTGTGTTTTTGTAAATTACACAGTATTCTTAGTTTCCTTTTCAGATTCAGAAGCACATGAGTTCAATGTGTGTATCTATTACCTGCAACTTTGCTAAATTCAATTATTCTCGGTTTTTTCCCCCCTTTGGGACTTTATATAAGATCATGCTATTTGTGAATAGAAAGTTTACTCCTTTCTTTCTAATTTGTATGTATTTTATTTGCTTTGCCTAACTGCTCTGACTAGTATTTCTAATACAAATCAAAAAGTGGTGGCCAAAGAAGACATCCTTGTCTTGTTCCTGATCTTATGGGGAAAGCTTTCTTTATTTCATTTCTGAGTGTGATGTTGGTTGTAGGTAGGTTCAATAATTTCCTTTCTATTTCTAATATTCTAAATGTTTTTATCAAAAAAGGGTTTTGTCAATTTTTTTTTTTTTTTCTGTGTGTTAACCAAGAGTATCAGGTGGTGTTTCTCTCATTCTATTACTAGGATGTATTATATCAGGTAATTTTTGTTGTTGAGCCACCCTTGCATTCCTGGGACAGATCCCACTTGATCACAGTGTCTAATCATTCAATGTGCTCTTAGATTAAAATTGCTGGTGTTTTGTTGAAGAATTTGAATCTATTCACAAGGAATATTGTTTTGTAGTTTTCTTTTCCCATAGTATCTTTGACTTTGCAATGAGGGTAATACAAGCCTGAGAGTATTAATTTAGAAGTTTTCCTTCTACAATTTCTTTTTGGGAGAGTGTGAGGATTGGTGTTTATTCTTAAATTCCCCATAGAATTCAACAGTGAAGACTTTTGGTCATATATTTTTCTGTTTCAAGAGATTTAAATTTTTTTAACTGATTCAGTGTCTTTGTTTATTATACATGTGTTCATGTTTTCTATTTTTTATGGAGTCAGTTTTGGTAATTTGTATGTTTCTAGAAAAATTTCCTTTTCATTTAGGTTAATTTGTCAGCATGTGATTGTTATAGTACTATGTTATAATCCTTTTTTTATTTCTATAAGGTTGTGACAATGTACCCCTTTCACTTCTGACTCTAAATCACTCTTCTCTTTTTCTGTCAAGTTTGGACAATTTGGAGGCATTTTTCTTTTCAAATATTTTCTCTCCCCACTCCCTCTCGCCTCTCCTTGCGGACTTCCATAATATATATTTTTTGTTGTTGATGCCCCATAGTTTCCTTAGGTTTTGTTCATTTTCATTTATTGTTGCATTTTTTTCCTACTGAGACTGAATAATTCCAATTTTCCTATCTTTGAGTTCATGGATTCTTTCTCTGACATGCTAAAATCTTCTGTAGAAACTTTCTAGTGAATTTTTCACTTTAGTTACTGTATTTTTAAGTTTGAGATTTTCTATTTGCTTTCTTTGATAATTTCTATCTCTGTTGATATTTTCCTTTTGTTTATAACATTTTCCTAGTTTATTTCAGTTTTGTTATTAATGGCTTCCTTTAGGTCTTTGAAAGAACTTATGATAGTCGATTTAATTCTTGGACTAGTAAGACCAATGTCTAAACTTTTCCAGGGATGGTTTCTGCTGATTTCTCTTTTTCCTATGAATGTGCCATACTTCACTTTTTATTTATTTGTTTTGTAATCTTTTTGTTGTTGTTGTTGAATATTGGGCATTGAATTTTATAATGTGGTAATTCTGAAAATCAAAACAGATATGAACCAACTGGATTTTCATTCATTGCTACTGGGCCTGTAAATTTGTGGAATCAAAAAATATTTGGCAGTGTCTTTTACTGCTGAATATATATACATATGCCCTGCCACAGTAACACTACTCCTAGAATGTACCAAAAGTAAATTAGAATTATGTGCATCAGAAATCAGGCACAAGAATATTTGTAACAGTATCATTTGTAGTTACCTCAAACTTTAAATAACCTAATGTCAAGCAACAGAATAAAGAAATTCTTGAATTACATACAAAAATGAAAATGAATGAAGTACTCCTACATTCTTTAATATAGATCAATCTTACAAATACAATAGTAAGCAAAAAGAGCCATAAAAGAGTATATACTATTTTTGTCTATTTATAAACGTTTTTAAAAAAAGGCAAAACTAATTTTGGTGGTAATATTCAGGAGAGTGGCTATTTGTGTGTAGGGGTGTAATGAGTAAGAATGAACACAAGAAAAACTTCTACATTGCTGATACACATTTAAAATATTGGAATGGGAGATGGTTACACATGTTGGTTCATTTTGTCACCAAGACATACACTTAAAATTACTGTTCTTCTTTGTTCTATGTGTTATCCTTAAAATAATTTTCATACCAATTTCTAAAAACTTAACTGCATTTTTATCAGTTTTGGTGAGGAGGCAGGGAAAGGAATGTTAAGGCGTGGGATATACACTGTAAAAACTACTTAGGGGAGCAACTGAACAATTATTTAGTGGAGCAAATTGGGGAACTCTATTACTAGGATTCAAAATGTGCAAATTCTGTGATGCACTTGGTGTCTTCACCTAGAGAATACTTGACATAAGTACAAGAAATTACCAAAAGGCACCTACCTACACATGTTTAAGTAAGTTATTACTTCTAGTAGTAATAATAAAATGAAACAAACCACTGTCTGAGAGTGGGGAAATGTAAACTGAATTGTACATATATTAGTTCTGAGAAGTAGCATGTCAATCAATCAATCAATTTTTGCAGTGCTTGGGCTTGAATCCACGGCTTTGCACATGCTAGGCAACTGCTTTACTACCAAGCCACATCCCCTGCCCCAGAGCATTTTTTAAAAAGTCAGATAGATTTATATATAAACATGGAAAGATCTCAATGTTGAGTGTAAAAAAAACCAAAACTTCTACAAAAGAACTAGGAGCTATCATCTAAGGAATTGGTTTGTAATTAGTACCTGAAAAGGATATTCCCTAATTCGTAATGTTAGAAGATTTTTGCATTAATATTATTTTACTTATAATTATTTTATAATTTAAAAATTATAAATTTTTATTTTATAATTATATAATTTATTTTATAACTTTAAATTATAATTTACTTTTAAATAATAAATTATTTAATTATAATTTATTTTATAATTTTAAAAATTTAAAATTATTTTATAAACAATAGCACTTAGAATGACTTTGGAAGAATATCAAAATAATTAGCAATACCGGTGATTCCGAGTGGCAACCGAGAACCCGAGGAACTGCGATGTGAAGAATATTCACTGTTTACCCTTTATACGTGTAAAAATCTGAACGACGTAACTGTAGCATCTACTGGGGGGAAAAGTTAGTTTAAATAAAACAATAAGTGATGCCCAATCTCGTAGGAAAAAAAACCACAAATATAACTAGATCTAACTACTACTAAGAGATGTTAGTTATGTAATAGACGCATAGAGAAACTGTCTCCTAAATAGGTCTGGCGGACTTTACAATTCAAAGCGGAGGTGATATTTGAGGAGTTCTAGCATAGAAACGGAACTCCTTATGTTTCCAAACCAGAGAGAGAAATGGGAGGTGCCCAGAGTACCTGAAATCCATTCCTGTGGTTATTTTCCACGAACCGGGGGCTATATCCCTACCAAGTGACTGAAGAAAAGTGGTAAAGGTATAGTAGCTAAAACAGGAAGAAGACGCTTGTTAAAACGATATAATACAAATTGCGGTAAAGCCCAACCAGCTCAAGGCTTTCAAAGTCAGAGTTCCAGATTCCCACCCATTACTCTGGTCACTCCAGCTCCCCATCTCTCGCCTGCCCGCGTCGCTTACTGGTCAGAAGATGACTGACATATCTTCTGTCCAATTGAATGGTTCCTCTAGAGCTCGCCCAGCTCTCAGCCGGGTCTTTGGACCCTGGCGCGAGATGCTGCCTCTGTGCGTAAACGTCAGCGTGTTGACGTCACGGGCCGGGTACTCGAGGAGGTCCTGGGGCGGCTGGCTGCGGGCGGTGGGCTGCGCTTTGCCTGCTGGGCTGGGTGCCTGGTCCCGCCCCGCCGGGCCCCACCCCGCCGCCCCGGAGATCCCTGGAGGGCGCCACCACTGAGCCACAGTCTCCGGGCCGGGCTGGGGCGGCCGGCCCGGAACCACCCGATGAGGTAGGCTGGGTTTCTCGTCACCCTGTTTGACAGGTTGGAAAACTGAGTCCCCGAGGTCAAGCTACCTAACTGGGTTTCTGGAGAGACCAGCGTACGAAGGCCGTAACCCTGCTGCCCCCTTCTGTTTACGGAACCCTGAGAGATCCCCCGGGAAGGAGGAGGGGCAAGGCATGTGTTTATAATGGATGCAAAAGTGAAGTTGCAGATTTACAAGCCCCACCGTTCCCAGGGATTGGGCAGGGATTTAGGAACGGATTCGGGTAGTGAGGTCTCCATTTCTCCACATTGCGGGCCCCAACCAGAGCCCGGTGGGGTCCAGCCCCATATTGGGCCATGGACCCTGAAGAATGATAAATGGTGATGACTAGGGGTGAAGCGTGGGTTTATCCAGACTCAGTCGTTTATGGGCTTCTTGTATTCATCAAAAAAAGGCCATGTTCAAAGCAAAACAAAATAAAGATTGAAGTCTGAGTCATGATTGTTCTGGAGATGGTTTCAGTTCACTGCTTTGGCCACTTGTCTTGCAGTTGTTTTGAAATATCAGCATGCTTTCTTTTGGTTTAGGGTTAGAAGGATTTTTTTTCCCTCTTAGTTCAAGCATAAGTTAACATTATGGCATTTTTTCTTACCATTCTCTTAATACGGCAGTTGTTCACCATTCATTTATCTTCTCTTTCACAGAATTACTTGAATAAATCTCTTGATTCATAAATAGTTTGGATACATTTAGTAAGGTCGCAAAGTAACAGGTCTCATTTCTAAATATACTGGAGTTACTTCGGTGTGTTATATGAGATTTCTTTGTTTGGAAGCGTTCTGAAAGGTAATTCCCATTTGCCCATCTATATCTCTGTATCTAGAAGCAGGATTTGATGAAACAAAACAACTTGCCGTATCTGTTCTTTATTTATGGATTCTAATAATAAGGTAATGGGTAATTAATGTTCATGAAATGAAAATGTATAATGTACAATATGCAGAATATAATGTATACAAAATGTGTAATATTTTGTATTTTCAGGAAACATTTATTCTCCTTAAGATCTTACTGTCTCTAACATGGACCTTTTAAGGTTGCATTTTTGCATTGTAGAAAAATTAAAGAAATGAACTTTATGACTTCTGAGGACTATGTATTTTCATAGAAGGAAAGGTGATTATTGTCATTTTGAATTTTGGGGTGATTTCATCTGATGAATGTCTGGGCTACTCATTGTTTTAGTGTTGGGTATTAAGTAATGAACATTTTAGATAAGGTTTCTCCCCTCAAAGACAATTTTCTTTTAATGGAGATGTAATGTACACGCAAACCAAAAAAATGACTTTAGGTAGTAATCAGTGTTATAAAAGATATTACAGGGGAAGGAACTCTGATGTACTGGGGTGTGTGGGCAAATTTACCTGTGGTGACAGGGGGAGATTTCCCTGAAGAGCTGATGGTTTGGGTGAGACCTGAGTGTGTAGAGTGAGTCAGCCATGAGGAGATCTGGAAATTTCCAGTAAATTGCAAAGAGACTAAAGGAAGAATAAGTTTGGCATGTTCCAAGGATGAAGGGAAGCCAGTATGGCTGGAGCAAACTTGGGGGAGAGTGATGTTGGGGGACAATGATAGAAAGGGGACACTGTAGTGGTGGGCAGGAGCTGCATCATCTGTATCTCCTGTGGGAATTGCAGACAGGAGTTAAGGAAAGATGATTTATATATTGCAGAGTCCTCCTTGTTTTGTTTAGAGGCACTCATAGGTTCTAACTAACTTTCTGCTTTATTTTGGTTACAGAGTTGTGATATATATAATATGTAATATATATTGCATAATATACTATGTATTATTGCATATTGTGTGTGTGTATGTGTGTAATTTTTTTTTCTTCCAGGAGTCTTTTTAATGAAAAACATGTCTTTCTTCACCCAGCAGTATAGCCCACGTAGTTGTTTTCGTTTTTATTGTTGTTATGTATAGGACTCAAAAGCCTTTGCTTATCTTCATCTCTTACTTTTACCTCCTAACCATGAAACTTCATTATTATCTTTACCTGCTTTCTATTAGGTAAGCACTGGCAGTCAGTCCTTGCTCTATCCAAGCCAAGGTCTCGGAAACTACATTAACTGTTTAAGTAGATATTACTGACCAGGGATGCTTTGTCTGCTTTTTTAATGTCTACAATGTGCCAAGTACATTGCATACATTCTGATTCTTCCAATATCTTGCAAAGGTAAATATTAGACCTTTTCAAGAGTAAAGGAAGCTTACACTTAGGGCCACTCAGCTGGTTACTAATAGAGCTCATTAGCCTTACTCTGAAGTCTTACTGCCTTCTGCTTCACCCCCTGCTTCTCTGAATGTATAATATCAAACTGCAGATCTCTATGATTTAAACTTTGTTTCATATTGTGGCATTTTAGAGATCATGTGATTTGACCCTTAGTTTGGAGGTGGAGCCGTGGAGGCCCATAGAAATTCAGTGATTCCAGAACAAAACACAGTGTCCAAACTGATGCCAAAATTTAACCTTGCTGATTTCCAGCCCAATGTTTTTTTTTTCCTTCTCCATTCCCTTCTTGACTATCACACAGTGTTTCTGTATATATAAAAATATAGTATTTTAAAATCTAGAATGTACTGTCCATAAACTCATAAGAGGTAATTTTTAAAAAGATGAAACAGTGCTTTTTCTTGAACTAAAATAATCCTTTGCTTTGTTTTTCTTCCCTTTTCTGAGCAATGAGTAGGTGTAAACTCCCTGGATGAATCCTTGGTTTTTGTTAGAAGAGAATGATTTAAAAATGACTTTTTAAAACAAAAGTTGTAATTTCAGAAATGTTTTACAGGGAATTTAAATTTTGTTACTATTTTCCCAGCTTTAACCTTATGTTTAGAAGTGTGAGAATACTGCCTAGAGTTTGGTGGCTCAGAGTTTCTGGTGGCAACTGGAGTTTCTTCTTATAATTAAGGAAGTCTTTGGGTCAGCTCAGTGATGTAATTTCTCTTTTTTAGCAATATATTTTTAAAAAGTAGAAATCAGCTTGTAAAATATATGGGTGAGAAGTGGTTGACTGTGCTTCTAAAATTTAAAAATAACATTTCTAAGGTTTACTTACTTTAATAATTATGATTGGAATATATGAGATAAATAGTAATAGACTAACAAATTAATTTGCTTTCTGGATGACTTTTTGACCAATCTTAATGGACATTGTCTTTTTATTAAATGTCTTTTTATTAAATTGTCTTTTTATTAAATAAATAAATATTATTTATTAAATGTTGGAAGATATTTAAATTTAGGTAAAAGAGAGCTTTTGCTCTTTAAGCTAAAATAGCAAAACTGGATGTTTGGAGGGAGTATCTCTGTCCCTTAAGATTGTTCATGCAACTGATGTCCAAGTTCAAGTAATCCAGACTGTTGTGATTTGATCCCACATTTTAGTACTTTACATCCAAGTGAAACCAGCACCCTAAACTGGACTCCTGGCCTCTACTTAGCTTTTTAGCTTTAGTGCCATAATTTATGTTCTGCTTGTAATGCCCTTTGGATGGATAACTCCACCTGGTCAAAGTTCTACGTATACCTCTCAGTCCACTCAAAGGCCAGACTTACAAGAAAGAAAATATTTCCTGCATTTCTCTAGTGGAAGTCTTTTATTTTTACAGAACTTTTGGGAGTTTTTCTTTACAACATGGTTTACATTATCTGGTAATGTCCAATGCTAGACATGGATCTTCCGATCTTTGTTGACTTTAGCCTAAAGAACTGCAATCTGTGAAATTAATGCAGTGTTTTTTGCAGATCCTAGAACCCTCTAATTTTATTTACCCATTTAGTACTCTTTAAGAAAAGCCCTATTAGGCTTTTCTTGTTTTGATTCCAGAACCTCTTTCCTGTTTCAGTTAAGGGTCTGACTTCTACAGCTGACAAGAGGTCCCTTGAGAGGAACTCAGATCTTTGGGCTGCAAATGGTGAGGGCACATTGTTAAAAAATAAATGAATAAAATCAGTGAACTCTATGTTAATAGGATTGGGAAATAGTAACAGAGATTTCTAGTTGTCGGTATTGTGGATGAGAAGACAGGTTCTTAGAGAAATTAACTCAGTGGCCCTTAGCTACTTGCCGTGCTGGTCTAAGAAGCCTAGTCAGTACTCATGGCTCCTTGCAGCAGGAACTTGTTACAGGTCATCATTGAATCTGAAGTTCTGCGTCAGAACTCCTGGCAGCCTTTTAAATGATGTATCATCACAGCTAGGGCCTTTGTCATTGTTTCCCTTGTTTTGTTTGGAGTTGACCTGGATCTAGAGTTGCTTGTGTATCAAGATCAAAGCCTGACCACTCACCAAAGCCTAATTCTGAGCTATTTAAACCTGAAGGGTCTTCCTGGACAGGCATTGGGGTAATATTAGGTTCAGTACTCTTTATTTTAAAACCCTTCTTTTTTATTTCCTCTGTAGTTGGAGTTTTCCAAGAAATATCTTGGGACTAGTGTGAACATCCTCATTGTTTTGAATCTGGAGCCTGGAAGAATTTGGCCTATTCTCTTCTAAATTGTGGTAATCACAGGCTTCTATGTCCTGTATTTTCAGGGTAATATATATTTTAAAAATATTTATTTATTTATTGTATTAGATCTTAATGGTTATACATAGTTGTTGGGTTTATTCTAAAAAGTTTCTAAGTGCATGGAAATTGAAGGACAATATACTTTTCAAATATTATGCATGATTGTCCACCATAGTGTATTCTTTTTTGCTTTTCATTTCAGGAAAATATATTCCATAATTATTTTTAAATTAGCCAATTGCTTATTGAATTCATGATGTGAAACCATGTCATTTCAAGTACCCTTTCCTATTCATGTGGTATGTTAAGTTTATAAAAGTTAATACCAAGAGCTCTTGAGGTGCTAGAAGGTTCGTCAGGTGAGGTGGGTGCACCAACTAGGGGTTGCTTTAGTCATTACTGATAACGGTTACAGAGGGCTCCCTCCACCCCAAGGGATGTTCTAATGACTGAGTCAGGGTTTCTCATCCTCAGCACCAGTGACATTTCAGCTGGAAATTTCTCTTATTTTTGTTAGCTGTCTTGTGCATTGTGGAATGTTTAGGACTATCTCTGGCCTCCAGATGCTAGTGGCATCTTATCTAGTCATAACAACTAAAAATGTCCTCATTATTGCCAAATGCTCTAGGGTTCTGGGGGTGGAGGGCACAGTCCTATATCCCTCCTCTTACCATCCCATTAAGAACCACTATTTTATATAAACTAATTCACTCCCCCAACAGTTCTCAAAGTTAGAGTGTTATTGTCCCCATGTTACAGATGAAGAAACTAAAACAGCAAGGTTAGGTAACTTGACCAAAGTTGTATAACTAGTCAGTGGCAGTAATGGGCTGTGAAACCAAGCTGTGTACTTGATGAATACTTACTCAGCACAGCCCACTCCAGATGACTACTAAATATTAGGGATCCCTGGTAAGGCAGAAGGAAAAATAAATACTGACAGGGATCAGGCAAGGCTGGCAGTAAATGAGTTGTCTGGTAAACTGAGACTATTGCCAAAATCGCCTATTTTTCAAGAGAATCTAGAAATCTGGATTTTATTTATACAAAAAACTCATTTTCATGGTTACAATTTAGTGTTTAAAAAACATTGTGCAAGCCAGCAGACACACCCTGTCACCTGTATATGGGCAAGATTTGGCCACACCATCATTTTGAAGTCTTTTGTATAGATTTTGTAGAACTTCGACTGTCCAGGATGTGTGTATTCATTGGATGGGGGAAATAAGGTCCATTCTGTATGGAGAGCACAAGGTGGGTACAAGGATGGAAGGGTAGGTCTTCTAGACTAGCAGGGTTTATCTTATGTTCTTTTAAGCCTAAAAAAAAGCATGGTAATTAAAGCTGGTCATTCAGCACACTTTGAAATTTTAATGTTTGCAGCTTAATTTAAAAGTTGTGGACTTTTCACAGCTTTGGAAAGCACTGTTCATAACTTTTATTTTCATGACCTCCACTTGTCTAAGGGTTGACATAAATATCTCAGGGTACACTGAGAAAACATGGATTATGGAATTGAATGACTGCATCCTAGAGAAATGAAATACAGTCGTACCTCATGTACCTCATTTTCATGACAGCCCATAAACATGGAGTCCACGTTTAACACTGACTGACAAGGCTCTCTGCCAATTTTTTAGAAGCCATAAATTTTCTGACCTTGGTGTTTTCCTTGTCCTCTTTTTGACCTTGACATCCACAGTCAAGAGCACAGTCCCATGCTCGCTTTTCATATACCTCCATGATCTGTCCATCACTTCTGTTCTAGCCTTCCAGTTACACTTTTCTGTTTCTCTCACCTGGAGTCTCCTTTCGGGCTCAAGGTAAATGTTACGGTTTAGATATTAGGTGTCTCCCAAGCTCAAGTATGAGAAAATACAAGAAAGTTTAGAGGTAAGATGATTGAGTTTTGAGAACCTCAACATTAATCCCCTTATAGGGATTAACTGGGTGGTAACTGCAGGTAGATACGGTGTGGCTGGAGGAGTTGGGTTGATGGGGCCATACCCTTGGGGTTTATATTTTGTCCCTGTGAGTGGAGCACACTCTTTCTGCTTCCTGGTGGCCATGTCTGAGTCATTTTCCTCTGCCACACTCTTCTATCTTTTTGTTCTCACTCCTCCAGCCCAGAGCAATGGAGTCAACCATGTGTGGATTGAGACCACTGAAACAGTGAACCCCCACATAAAATTTTCCTTTTCTAAAATTGTTTTTGTCAGATCTTTTGGTCACAGCCATGAAAAAGCTGACTAAAATAGTAACTTACTGTTCACTGACATGCTTCATGATCTTCCCTCTGTTTTTGGTTTGCTCTAGTCTTCCTCTTCCTTGGAATATAACACCTTTTCATTTCTTCCAAAGTCATATATTTTCCCTAAGGTCAACTTTCATGAAACCTTTTCTGGTCACAAAAGATGATATTCAGTCTTCTTTACATTATAATTATCTTAGACTATTTTCTACTTATTTATATAGCTGTGTTACTTCTTTTGGAAAGGATATTTAAGGATAGGGACTGGTCTTCTCCATCTTACTTTTCTCACAGGGTGACTAACATATGTTTTACATGTGGTAGATAATATGTCTGTCTGTTTCAGGCAGGTATTTTCCCACTCATGTAATGATTTATTACATTTTTTTCATATTTATATTATATTTGTATCAGTTTTAGTGTTATTAAAGTTATTGCACAAAATAGTTCAAAACATATTGGAAAGAGGGATGAGTAATTTAGATAATTTTGGAAGATTTTAATTTCCCCAAATGATTAGATAATTTTGTGGCATTTTAAATTAATTTCATCAAGTTTAGCAATTGGATTGTCTTGATTTATTTAACATAATATGTTGAAACGTCAGTCATCATGTCTAGTTATAGATAGCAAGTATCCAGACTCTGTACTTTTATACAGCGATATTTGGAACTCATGACTTTAACAAACAAATCAAATGCCTAACACAGCCAAGTATTTCTTCATGTGCTGAGGATATAGAAGCATTCTCTAGGAGCTTTTAGTGTAGTCCTGAGAAAAAGACATGTGAAAAATATTTTGCAAATATAGAAAAAAAGAAGTTGCTTGCAGTGATATCTATCTCAGTAGTAATATGACTAAGCAGCACATTCTCAAAGAGAAAGCTTAAAGTATTTACACAATCATATTTATATGTGCAAGAAGGAGCACTAGGGCTCCTTTGAATCCTTACCTGCTGAGGGCTGACAGAATTTATGAGTTCAAATTGGCAAAGATAGTGGTAATTGCATGCTAGCCTTCAGATATTTTATAATAGGTTTATTATGAGTTTTAGGAAAGCTAAAAGTAGATTTTGTTCTGTGGGAACAAGAAAAAGTTCTGGAAAATGATGGGCAGTTGGCAAAAAGAAAATCAGCCATTTTTTTTTTTTGTAGAAGTGACCTGATTTGTCTCCTGAAGGGAAATGGGGTTATAAAAAGCTTCTGTGACTTGGAAGATTAAGTCCAAGGAATTTCCAGGTGAGTGTGGAGGAAATATTTGAGTGTAGGAGTTAGAACTGACACAATAAAGGGAAACAACCACAAAATCAATCTGAGTACCACAGAGATTGGCAAGGAGGGGAATCAGATTGGAGTGAGAGAGTAGAAATGGAGGAAGGTAGCATTGGAAACCATGTTGTTCCACTTCCTCTGTGCAAACTGGCAGCTGCTTCTGAAAAAGGTGACACACAAATCAAAGAACGTTTTTATTTCTCAGAGCTCATCTTGAAAGAATTTCATTGAACCAGTGATGAGGTGCAGCTGTAACATGCCACCCCTTTGACTTGCTGGTGCTAAGGAGATAATTGGTTACCAACTTGTTGATTGATCCCTGTGGGGTTGATGAGCTAACAGGCCTTATGTACTACCCAACATGACTTTGGCTACTCTGTGGCATTTGCCATTTTGCCAACTTGTTTGTAGAAGAACAAATACATATTGACAGATGTCTTTCTTCTACCTGGTGGCTTCTTCTTTCCCTAGGCTACACAGTACTCCCACTGTGGCATACTTATTGTCCAGAGTATACGCTTAATTTCTTTCCCTCTTTATGATCATTCACTTGTATTACTTATATATCTTCCTTTTGACTAGATGTGGTATAATATTTTGTTGGTATTCAAATTTTGAGGTTTACTAAAATGGGAACATTTAGTGGGCTCATATAGGGCCATCCCATAATTATTTTCTGTTTTACAGATAAAAATATACTTCAATATTATTGCTTTTTTCTCTTATGGCATGAAGTGATAATCTCGTTATTAGTATATCTTTTGGCTTTAAATTCCGTGTACACACTGTTGACTCAGAAATATGTATCTCTAGTCAAGACCTGCCCCTGAACTTTGGATTCATATCTGTTTATTTCATCCATTTGAATATCACATACTTCATATAAACAGAATGGATATTCTCTCCCAAAATTGCCCCTCCTCCACCCGTTTCAGTGAATAGCAATTCCTTTCTCTTATTTTTAGTTCTCATTTTTTTTCTATGCCTCATGATCAATCTATCACCAAATGCTTTGAGCTCTCTTTTAGAACCAATGAATTGGTTATTCCACTATCATCACCTTATTCTACTGGCAGTGTGTCATCTCTCTCCTGAATTATTTAAGTAGTCTGCTGACCAATCTTCCTACTTCTATTCATCTCTCAGCAGAGCAGCCAGAGAGCCTCTTGCAGCTTAAGCTGGTCATGTTTCTCTTCTACTGAAAACCATCTCATTCAGAGTAGAAGCCTTTATAGTGTTTTATACAGTCCCACAGGCCCAGCCCCTTGTTAACTTCTCTGTCTTCATCTCCTGTTGCCCTTCCATCCTCACACGATTCAGCCACGCTGTCCTACTGGCCAGTTCCATCCTTTGTCACAAGACCCTTTGTCCTGTCTTCCCTCTGCCTGCAATGCTCTTCCTCCTGATGTTTCCTTGATTTTTTTCCCCCTAATCTAGTTTTTGCTCAGATGTCACCTTCTCAATGAGATTAAATTGAGTACCCAGTTTATAGTTACTGTGTTCCCAGTATTTCTTTGTTTATCAACATCTCTGATTTCTAAAAGGTAAACTTTGGGAGGATAGTAGATTATTTTGGTTTGGTTAATTACTGAATTCCCAAAGCTCAGAGAATGACCAGCAACAATATTGGTGCACAAATATACTTACAGAGTACATGAAGTAGATGTTTTATGTTCTTGGCAGCCTTTCACTTTTCAGACATTATCAATTACAATTCTTACATCTTGTAGTACACATTCAGATTCAGCTTCTCAATATAGAGTTGATGTTTGTCTCATAATTTATGAAAGTACTGATTAACATTTACCCAGCCATCTTTAAATCTTAATATTTCTTCCTGCATTACATGTCAAATAAATGTTCAGTAATATGTTTAAAATTGCTATAGGAAGTTGATCACTTAGAAGTCAGGTCACTATAAGAACAGGTTTGGGTTTGGAAGATTAATTAGTGTCTGCCAGGGGAGTGACTTAGAAGCACCATAACTTGTGTTTGTTTTTTTTTTTTTTCCTTAATTTTCCTAAGTCATCATTAATTTCTAAATCAATCTGTCATAAAACAGATTGTCAAAAGGTTAAATTCTGTTCATGTACACATGGTTACTTTCATCTGCTGATGTTACAGAAGTTTTGAATGAGAAAACTACAGAAAATGACAGAATTTTCATGGGCAGTCTTTATTGTGTGTATGTGTGTTTGGAGCAGAGATGAGGGCAGAACACAAAGCAGCAAAGAGCACTTCTATCAGGATAAAATAAAAGCATTAATTGTATCCTGAAGGAATATAAAGTGCTGCTGGAAAATATGAGGCCTAGATAGCAAACATTAAGAAGAAATCCAGGGAAACAATACAGAGAGATATTATCATAGAGATAGACTAACTTCTTAAAGAAAAGCAAGGGAGGACCAGAAAGAAATGTGATTGAAATGTAGCTCCAATATTCAAAGTCAGCTACATGCAACAAGTAACCCCTGGTATACCTGAGCTTCATAGGTAATGCTTATAAAAAATCTGCCTGGGGAGAGTCTTGAGTTTTAATGTAGGGAACACATTAGGAGAAATATGGCTTTTAAATACTCATAGTTAAGTGACAATTTATGTACATTTTCACTAAAGACCTTAGCAAACCATAGACCCCAAATCATTGTGTGACATGACTCCACTCTTTCCTTCTAAGTCTGTTAACAGGAATTAAGATTATTAGGTATTTAAGTGACACTGGCTCAAAATTGAAACAGAATGTCTCCTATCTGCCATCATAAGCACTTTAAAAGTCAACCGTTCTCCATTTATGTTGGTAATTTTATAGTTGTAGTAAGGGCTAAATGATTTGAATAGCCAGAAATATTATATTGCTCTTCCTTTTAGTTTATCAGTGCATTGAAAATTGTCATGTGCATAAGAATGTTTTTACAAAGATATGTGTACAGAATTCACATACATTCTCTTTATAGAATGACTTAAGAGATTTTTTTGTTTGTTTGTTTGTTTGTTTGTTTTTTTTGGTGCTGAGGACTGAACCCAGGGCCTTGTGCATGTGAGGCAAGCACTTTACCAACTGAGCTATATCCCCAACCTGACGTAAGAGATTTTTAAGGATGGTTCCAGTTTCTCACTGTATTCCTAAAGTTAGCACATACTTACAACAAGTTAATGATTTTTTTTTGCAGCAAAAATTCATATTTACTTTCTTTGCAGTATAGACATTAAGTTACATGTGTATATGTATACTACAAATATTGTGTTCAATTATATTTATCATGTCTGTATGTACATATACACACACACTACTTATTAATAAAACAACTCCATCCCAAAACATCTTTATGTTCTCACGTTTTTATGAATTAATCAGAATTAAGTCACATACGTCATGACGTTTACCACTCAGTTATACTTCAGCATGCATCTCTTAAGAATAAGGGCATTCTTCATATAACTAGTACAAAACTATAATCAATTCCTCAACTGTCTTTTGTAGTCTTTTGGTTTTAATTTAAGATGCATCTGATGTTTGTCTCTTTATGCCCTTTTAGGTTGACGAGTATTCACATCACAACCTTTTTTAAAAAATTTTTCACTATGTTGAATTCTCTGGAGTTCAGTATAGTTGCATTTCTGAATGTCCTGTATACCATGTTTGTGTGATTGTTTCTTAAACTAAATTCAAGTTAAACATTTCTGGCTGGAACATATCATAATTGATGTTATGTATTTATTACAACACAATTAAAGACATATGCCATATTTTACATTGGTGATTCTGTTCAGTTACTTGGTTCAGGTGTTGTCTGCCAGATCTCTCCACTATAAAGGTATATTATTCCCAATGAAGTTAAATAATTCAAGAAGTAATATTTTGAGACTATGAATATCATATTCCCCAACAATTTTTAAGTAATTATATGTTGATGTTTGCCTGAATTGGTCACTATACTGGAAACCACAAATTGTTTGTTTTTCTAATTTTATTTCTTTCTACATTTTTTTACCTTTACTCCTCTAAAGGAGAACTCTTCCTACCCCTCTCAATTTTTACAATGTGACCACACTGTCTTGAGGTATTTTTGTTTTCCAACATAAATTCTAACATTGCTGTTCTTATTCATTTTTATATTCAATTTGTCCCAGACAAGCCATTGGGAGCTCTTTCAAGACAACTACACACACACATGCACAAAAAAAAAATTTTAAACAGTCATGGCTTTTTGTGTCTTTAGGAAATCTATACCTACAGAAGTTGTTAAAGTAGCATCTGGTATATTCTTCTAAAAGCTTTTGATTTTTAATTTTTATGTTTAGATCAATGATCTATCTTAAATAATTTTTATATGGTGTAAGTTAGGGTTCATTTAGTTTTTCAGTTTTTTTTTTTTTTTTGAAAGCTACAAAATAATTTTATCAATCAATTTTAAAATTCTACCAGTAAAAATGGCTTGTTATAGTCATACCATTTTTTTTTTTTTCTAATGCAATATTCCTTGTATCTCATTTCCATTCTATTCTGCAGTTCTTTGCACAGGTCCATATCCATGAAAGTAAGTTCCCAGACAGAAAGCATATCTTCAACCCAACACTGCAAACAAGTACAGAGCATAGCATCAGGGACACATTGAGGTCCAAGAAGCACTTGCTGATGACGACTTCGTGTCTTCTAAGTATGGATAGTTAATAATAGCAAGAACCAGCACTGCATCATTCTTACTTGCTTGGCACTTCCTGGGGCCAGGCGCTGCTCTCAGCACTTTGCATGTATAAACCTATGTACTCCTACAGTGATCTACAGCTGATACTGCTATCGTCCCACTTTATTTTTTTTTATTTTTTTGTTTTTTTAATTTTTTTTTCACACTTGTCTGCCTCACACACAACACTGACAGAAAGTCTCTGCAGTTTTTTTTTTTTTTTTGTTGTTGTTGTTGTTTTTTGCAGTGCTCGGGATCAAACCCAGGGCCTTGTGCTTGCAGGCAAGCACTCTACTGACTGAGCTATCTTCCCCAGCCCAGTTATTTTTTTTATTATTTATTTTTTTAATTAAAAATCATAAATTTACATAGGGCAATATTGTTTGATTCATTCTGTTATTTTTTCCCTTCCCCCCCACCCCTCCCACCCCTCTTTTTCCTCTATACAGTCCTTCCTTCCTCCATTCTTACCACCCTCCTTATCCCTAACCCTAACCCTAACACTAACCCCTCCTACCCCCCATTATATGTCCTCATCCGCTTATCAGCAGGATCATTCGTCCTTTAGTTTTTTGAGATTGGCTTATCTCACTTAGCATGATATTCTCCAATTTCATCCATTTGCCTGCAAATGCCATAATTTTATCATTCTTCATGGCGGAGTAATATTCCATTGTATATATATGCCACAGTTTCTTTATCCATTCATCAACTGAAGGGCATCTGGGTTGGTTCCACAATCTGGCTATAGTGAATTGAGCAGCTATGAACATTGATGTGGCTGTATCTCTGTAGTATGCTGATTTTAAGTCCTTTGGGTATAGGCCAAGGAGTGGGATAGCTGGGTCAAATGGCGGTTCCATTCCAAGCTTTCTGAGAAATCTCCATACTGCTTTCCAGAGTGGCTGCACTAATTTGCAACCCCACCAGCAATGTATGAGTGTACCTTTTTCCCCACATCCTCGCCAACACCTATTGTTGCTTGTGTTCTTGATAATCACCATTCTAATTGGGGTGAGATGGAATCTTAGTGTAGTTTTGATTTGCATTTCTCTTATTACTAGAGATGTTGAACATTTTTTCATATATCTGTTGATTGCTTGTACATCTTCTTCTGTGAAGTGTCTGTTCATTTCCTTAGCCCATTTGTTGATTGGATTATTTGTATTCTTGGTGTAGAGTTTTTCGAGTTCTTTATGTATTCTGGAAATTAGCGCTCTATCTGAAGTATGAGTGGCAAAGATTTTCTCCCACTCTGTAGGCTCTGTCTTCACATTGTTGATAGTTTCTTTTGCTGAGAGAAAGCTTTTTAGTTTGAATCTATCCCAGTTGTTGATTCTTGCTTTTATTTCTTGTGCTATGGGAGTCCTGTTGAGGAAGTCTGATCGTAAGCCAACAAGTTGAAGGTTTGGACCTACTTTTTGTTCTATAAGATGCAGGGTCTCTGGGTCTGATTCCAAGGTCCTTGATCCATTTTGAGTTGAGTTTTGTGCAGGGTGAGAGATAGGGGTTTAATTTCATTCTGTTGCATATGGTTTTCCAGCTTTCCCAGCACCATTTGTTGAAGAGGCTATCTTTTCTCCATTGCATATTTTTGGCACCTTTGTCTAGTATGAGAAAATTTTATTTATTTGGGTTTGTGTCCATGTCCTCTATTGTGTACCATTGATCTACCTGTCTATTTTGGTACCAATACCATGCCGTTTTTGTTACTATTGCTTTGTAATAGAGTTGAGGATCTGGTATTGCGATACCCCCTGCTTTGCTCTAGTATCACACTGTTTTGATTACTTAAATTTTGTAAAAAAAAGTTAGTTAGAGTTAATCCAATTTTGTTATACTTTTTCAAGACTGCTTTGGATATGCTCATCTCTTTGCATTTCTACATACATTTTAGACTTCAATTTCTATAAAAAAGTTTGGTGAAATTATGATTGTAATTGAGTTGAACCTCTTGATCAGTTTGGGGAGAGGTGGTATCTTAATAGAATGAAGTCTTCTATTCCATGAACATAGTATATCTTAACACTTACTTCATCTTCAGTTTCAGCAATAACTGTCACTGTTGAAATTTTACATATTTTTTATTAAATTTCTTCCTGAGTGTTTTGGTTTTGATGCTATTTGAAAAACCCTCCACTATCCCCTTTCTCTCTCTCACTTGGTTTCTTTCCACTACCATCCCCCAGAATGATGGATCTGGGAAACCAGATCTGAAGCAAATATGTTTTTAAGATAAAACAAAAGATCTATTGATGCATGATGGTGTATGTCATTATGGAGACATAGTGCACTACTGTTCTCTGATGGGGCAAAGAGGTATAGAAAAGAGGAAGCAAAAGCAAATCTTCACTGAGAGGGTGGCCTTTGAGTTAAGTTTTGTCACTTGAGTCAGAGCCATAGAGATAAGGAGAATAGCACTCCAGGTGGAAAGGCCAGTACAGGCATGAGCCAATGGTTTATGAGCATGTGATGCTTTCAGGGAACTGCTGATTTTTCACATGGTGTAGTGGTTCTGGAGATGTAGGCAGAAGTACACCATGTATTGGGTAAGGAGAGGTTAAGGGATTTGAGCTGTACTTAAAACCACTTAAAAAAGGATCTCATAAATTTAATTTCTTTCCCTGAAAAAGTTACTAGTGTTGGCTCAGTGTTGCCTTTTCTTTTTAATTGAACTAATACCCTATTATTAGGAAAATGTCCTAGTACAATTCAGATTTCTTACTTCTACTGATAACTGAAAAAATTTATCCCTTATTTCTACACATCCTCCAAAGATTAGGTACATCCCTCTCTCCTGTTTGCCTCTTATTCCTGAGTCCAACTGTCAGTTGTCAGTTTCTTTTAGTTTACATTGTTGTTGATTTCACATAGTGATGTAATTCTCTTTACAAACCTGGAGACTGAGAAACTTGGAGTGCCACATGTTAAGAAAAGTGGAAAACAGATACATATGTGGAAACAAAGAGTTGTCTCACAAGTTCAAAAATAGTCAACACATACATAATTCCTAAATTTGAATGAACTATAAGTTGTGTTCATACATGCCTTTGGAATGCAGTGAATAGGTAAACAAATATCTGGCTCTGATTAGGTTAAGTTTTATTTATATGAGTTTCAAGTTATGTGATGTTTTACCAGTACACTCTAATATGTTGGTCATACCTGTGGGAGCTTTTGTGAGGTTTAAATAACATAATATATCTTAAGTATTCAGCACTGTGGCAGACACAGTGAGTCTCAGTGTGAAGAAGCTATTCTCGTTATAATGTTAATTTATGGTATACAATGCTATATTAACAATATTACATTAGTGTGTTGAGTTAGTTTATACTATTTTTTTGTTGTGATATATGTTGTGATCTTTTGTTCTTTGTGTTGTTCTGTGGTTCTTGGTCAGATAATGCCAATGTTATGTATGCTAACTTTATTTAATGATAAGATAACTTTCCTTTCTTTTAAATGTTCTGTATCTGTATATAGGGTTTTATTTATCTCTTATTTTCAAATTTTGAAATACATATAAAACAGTCTGACATGGTCCCTTTGCCCATAATTCTTTGTCAGCTTTCTCAATTTTTATTTCTTGTATGGTACATTTCTTTTCAGGCCATGTAGTTCTTTTTAAGATAATTTATTATCTGCTGAGTATTGATTTTCAAATATAATTGGTGAGTGTACACTTTGAAAATAACCTGTCATATAGAGCACTTACATTTTTATTAACATCTTCCTCCCCAAGTTAGGTTATTATTTGCCCTTTTAAAAGACTAATTCTTGGGCTTATTTATATATTTTAAATTTCTTCATGAAAATGTTCGAAAATGTTCATCTCTGTACAGAAGTAGAGAGTTCAATGTAATGAATCACACTCACTCACTCCTTAGTGTACAACAGGTTTTTTTTTTTTTTTTTTTTTTTTTGCAGTGCAGGGAATTGAACCCAGGGCCTTGTGCTTGCAAGGCAAGCACTCTGCCAGCTGAACTATATCCCCAGCCCCTATGTACAACAATTATTAGCCTTCTCATTTTGGATTTATTGTACTCTTTCTTTGCTTTTTTGTTTTTATAGATTTTCTCATAGAATACTTGTAGTTTCTCTAACATTATTTGTGCCCAATTTTTATTTAAAAAGTTAAGTATTTTAAGGCAGGGAATTTCATAGTAAGCCCAGCTTTGGCAGCTTCCTACAATGTTCACTGCCATTAATTTTTAACAGTTCGTTGTTTGCTTTTTAACTCAGTAAGTCCATAGTTTTCAATTCTGCAAATATTTCAATAAAACTGACCCACAACACATTAAAATTGGTTAGAAATTATAAATCTGCTAAGGGTGGTGTACTAATTAATTCTAGTTAAGGAAAATTATTGATAATACACAAACTTATAACAACATTGATTAGTTATAGTCTAGTTATTATATTTTTATTGTTTTATTTTATAATTATGTTATGCATTATATGCTAGATTTAAGTTTCTAATAGGTATTCCACATCTGAGATGATGGACAAAATGGGTTAAAATATTTTTATCCCAATATTATTTTAGTAAATACTGCTATAATATGTATTCCTATTCTATGCACTGTTTGTTCCTTATTCACTTCCTTATTGCAAGATTTATTGAATTTGAATTTTTTGGTAATCTAGTTTATGATCAGTTTGTAAACATAATTTGTCATCAGTGATTTATAGTTTATCTCTGTAAGGTTAAAAATAATCATATTCAAAAAACTTCATTATAGTATTCAAATGATCTATATCCATATTTATAATTTTAAGGTATCAAAAAAGATTTTTAAGAGTAAACTACCTAGCCTTCCCATTGTATTTTGTAGCCTGTCATTTACTTAGCATTTGTCTTTCTTCGTTTGTAAAGATACATTTTGTATGTCTGTTCATTCTTGGAATATTGAAACTGAATGGAGAATATTAAATCTAACTTCAAATTTATTGTACTTCTCAAGTTTTGGAAATCTAAATGTTAGAGATACATGCTTAAGTTAAAAAGATATATTCAGAATTTTTAGAACTCAGTTATGCATCCTGAGTGCATATTCTATATTAAAAACCTTTAGCTGAACTAGATACCTCCCCTGCCTTTTATTGGTATACATTAATATTAATACTTGAGTACTTACAAGTCAGGTTTGGAATAGGCAAAAGTTTTATTACCATTGCAGTCAAATTCAAAGATTATATCTTTGGTTTGAGTCTGTAAACTGTGATCCACTGAGTAATTTCAGTTAAGGAATATTATTGATAATTACATGTAAGTGTATAAAGAGATTGGGAAGTATCAGTGATGATACAGTATTCTGAAAATCCTCTTTGGAATATGTCACTGCATATCATACAGAATGTGCTAATATTTTATGTCAGCTAAGGTGGTGTCTGAATGATACCTCTACAAGTTTACAGAAAGCAGTTTTATGCCTGATGATGCCATTGAGAGGCATCATGACACATCTAGACATCCTCCTCTCACAAAGCTACTCAGTGGCACCACACTGGGGACTATTAGGCAGGCTTCCCACACTCTTCTTTTCTTTCTTTGGGCAGTTGCAGTCCCAGGCCCACTGGTGACTATTAGTGTTTCAGGCCAGCCCTCCTGCTTGTTGACTTAGAATCCTGATGTGTCAGCAGTCATGTACAAATCTCAATGGAGAGCAGGTCTACTCACATTAACAGACATGTTTCAGTGTCTTTAGGGAATAACGTGACTGCCAGGTTTACTCAGTGGATCACAGTTAACGGACTCAAACCAAAGATATAATCTCTGAACTTGACTGCAATGGTAATAAAACTTTTGCCTATTCTAAACCTGACTTGTAAATACTCGAATATTGATGTTAATGTATACCAATAAAAGGCAGGGATGGCATCTAGTTTACTTAACCTGAGCAGCCTATAGAATATATCACTTTTTAGTAAGAAGTATAGAATTAGAAAAATGTTATGGGAATATGCAGGGAATTAGTAAATTAAATTGTAGTCCAGATTTTAGAAATGTGTTTTCCAGCATTGTATTTAATTTGGGGCATGTGTTAGTCAACTTTTCATTACTGTGATAAATACTTCAGGAAAACAACCTGGAGAAGGAATGATTTATTTGGGGTTATGGTTTTAGTTCACAGTTGGCTGGCTTCATTACTTTGGGCCTGAAGTGAGACAGAACATCATGGCAGAAGGGTGTGGCAGAGGAAATTTGCTTAGTTCAGGGCAACCAGGAAACTGGCATGGGAGTGTGGGGGCTGAGGATAAAATATACCTTTCCAGGCATGCCTACAGTGACCCACTTCCTTCAACTAACCCCACTCCTACAATTTCTTCCACCTCCCAGTAATCCATTCAAATGATTAATCCATCAAATGAACTAATCCACTGTTGAGATTGGAGCCCTCATGATCTGTTTAGTTCCTAGAAGCCCCAACTCTGAACAGTGCTGCCTTGGGGTGAAGCCTTCAGATCAAGAGACTTTGGGGACATACATGGTGTAAAAGAAAACAAGACTATTAAAATGTCTACATGATGGTAGTGGACAGTTTGCTAAAGAAAGATTTGTTTGATCTTAACTTGGTTAAACTTCCTGTAGGGCTTCCTAGTATAATAGTTCTTCATCTTGGGAAGCTGGATTGTCCCACAGATGCATCAGCTCTCAAACTTTGCCCACTGCCACAGCCTTTCTTTCCCTAGTTGGTTGCCTTTTAATAACCTTTTGTAAAGCAACTTTCCATCAGTTCTTCACTTTCCATTTGTAAAATGGACACATCTCATGGCATCAGTTACATGAAGATGTTCAGAACATGGACCACACATTTTTCTTTCTTCAGAACATCTTACCTACAAACTGCTTTTGGTGTGTTTTCAAAGTAGAGATCGCCTCCTGTAAACAAACATTAATAGAACTTACTATTTAGCGGAAGTGTGAATTTGACATGTTGGTTTTCCAGGTCTTATTAGGCCTGGCATGCCATTCCTCATCTTATGTTGGTACCCTTAGGAGACATTTCTGTCTTGATGGATTTTTTCCTTAATTCCCCCCCCCCCCCCCCCACTCCTTTGCTTACTTTTTAAAGCATCTGATGTTTTTTTGGCCATCGTGCTTCTCATTCTGGCAATGTATGTTTATAATTCCTCATTATTCTCATCCCCCACTTTTATATGCTTCATCCTGAAAACTGAGGACTTGAAACAGGACTTTTACTATCATAAACCAGATTTCATAGCACGTGATGGGCCTTGCAAGAGGATAGCCAGCCTGTATTGCTTTGCGCCGCCAAAGAAACCCAGACCCAGGGTGCAGTGGGCACAGCCGAGTCAGCCCATGTCTTTCAGAACTCTCAAATCCCATGACTGCATCCCAGGGACCAATTGAACACCTTTTATCCTCCTAGGAGTCTAGGGTGAGACAGGGTGATGGAGAAGAAAGAGACAATTTTTAGTCCTAAGATATATCTTAATGTGTTTTAGATCAAAATACATCCTTACAGTCCAGATAGGCCTCAACTGCTTTGCCTATAAAACAAGAATCAGAGTAGATCAGGGTGATAGACTAGGTCAACATGGAGACTAGGTCAGCATAGCCCCATCTAAAGGCATCAGCAGTGTGATTTTATCATTATGGTGAGAGAATGCATGTCTGGTGATTTATATGTTTTGTCTTTTCAGAAGAACCTGGAAATAGGAAAAAAAATAATTATTTAAGTGTTAGTAATTAGTGTATAAGACTAAGCAAGACATGTCTATAAGCCAAATATTCTTTATAGATCATTCTAAATTAAATATTTTCAACGTATATATCTGACATTCTGTCTCGTAGTAACATAGTGTTCTGGCTGCTGCCAGAAGTAATACAGAGAAGATTGGGCCATTGACAAACTTGGCATCTGGCTGCCACCAGTAAGAGCCAACATTCCCTCTCTACTCTTCTAGTAAGGCATGAGAGATTGTGGGACTTCTGTAAAATTTGAACAGTGGTAGCTACTGCACCTTAACTACGCTCTTTGCCAACTGGATGTTTTCACTTATCTGTGGAAGCAGATGAAACTAAAGTTTGGCTTAGCTTTGCACCCAGCATGGGGACAAATGCAAGAAAGGATTTCATTTTGTTCGCTTACATTTTCACACATGGGAAAGATATTATTGAATAAGCTACCAGTACAGGTGGGGTAGTTTTTCTCCAGTTGCTAGTAGTGTGGGCTTAAGGAAAGAGACATAGCAAAGAGTGGTGTGTCCATTCTGTAAGTCTTGTGGGCAGGGCCTGGATAAGCCATCATTAGATAAGACCACCTGTTCCTAAGGTGTGTGTCAGGAGAGCAACCTATGAAAAAATAAAAATGAATCACATATGTTTTTGCTAATCAGAAAATTTATTGTGAAAAAAGTAATATACATAAATTAAGCCTACTCTCTTTTAAGGCTTGCTTTAGCTAAATAATTCCAGATCTCCCCTAGGATCCCTTTGAGAAGCAGCTGATAAAAGTAGAAGTCCTTCTTTCTAGAAAAGTCAGGAGTAAAGTCAATATTTTAGGCTTTGTGGGTCATATAGCCTTTGTTTCAACTGTTCTGTCCTGCTGTTTTGTGTGAAAGTATCTGCAGGTGGGCATGACATTTGTAGGGGCCTATAGAGGTGGATGTGGCAATGTACTAATAAAATAAAACTTGATGTTCCAAGACAGGCAGCTGGCCATATTTGACCTGCAGCCTATGGTTTGCTGACCCATGGTTTAGAACATTGATAGCTATGCTAGATTAGAGTAGTAATCAGCAAATATGTATTCACTCTCCCTATTCTTTAATGGAACATACATCCCAGTTCTGCTGCCTTTGGATTTGGCCTTGGGACTAGTTTTGGCTTGTTTATTGTGAGCAAACAGAGTGTATTCAAAGACTAAATGTGTTTCCATGGCCTAGCTTGTCTCTTGTGCTTTTGCCGTCTTCCATGACAACTTGCCCTCCATCTCCCTAGTCCAAGGAAATTGACTGACCAATTAAGACGACAGAAACCGGACCCAACCCAACACAGTTTGAGGCCAAGCTCTGCTTCCTAGAGCCTGAAACCTAGAGCCTGCTTAGCTGAGCTCAATGTAGATTAGGTAAACTTCAGGCCACTTGTAGACTAAGAGCTTGAGAATAAATATAGATTGTTTTAAACTGTTGCACTTTGGATAGTTGGTTAATGCAATATAATTACAGAAATAACTGGCTGATACTATAACGCAGAGGAAGATAGTTGTTATCCTTTGACATTCACCTGTTAAGACATAAGCCCCATTTCAAAAACCAAAACAGGAAAAGGATTCTTATTTCCTCACACAAAGCCCTTGACTTGCTGTGTTTCTTCGAGGCTCATCGAGAAACTAGTGGTTCTTTATTTTATAATTCTCCACCCAACTCTCCCCTCTTTGTACTTCCCCATTGTTGGAATAAATCCTGGATTGTAGATATAACAGCCTGTGTGTACAGCTAATGGATATGTAATGCTGTCTTTAAAGAGGCATAACTTTCCTAAGCCAACCCTAGGAGGATCTCAATACCAAGGACTAAATATTTAACTCTTCTGAAATGACCTGGGAAAACACCAAGCTGTTCCACAGAAAGGAAGAGTTGTGGTCTCCTAACTTCAACAGAGTTTGAGGGCCTACTCTGTCCTAGGCTCTGGGCTACATGGCTAGATAGAATTTATTCAGTTATACCTGCTTTGTTCCTGCTGTCTCATGTACTATGCTGTTGCTTAGTTAGATGCAGGAGTATGCCATCTAGCAGGAAAGGCAGCCAGTAAATGAATAATTAAGGCCTAGTGTGAAGAGCAAATACCACAGTGGCACATCCATTGTTGTGGAGGAGCATGGAGGAGATGCACTTGATTCTTCCTGAGGATTAGAATGTGGGGAGCATTCCTGAAGAAACTGACAAAAATCTTTTTGAAGGAAATGGGTAGAGTGAAGTTCAATAATCATGGAGTAGAAATGAGCTTCAGCAGTGATCCTTCTCTTTACATATTAAAAGGAAGCTCTCAGAGCAGTGAGTGTTATAATCATCTGGTTCAGCTGGATGGGATTTCACCAAGATCCACAGTAAGTGCTAATATATAGATGTACCCCAAAAGCACATTATTTTATAGCATTTAAAATAAACCTGAACTAAAAGAATTCCAAGGCACATTTTATGAGCTTTTCTCAGCTTCCCTTGATGTTGCCTCAGAACCTTCCAATAATGGCTTTGCTGGGCAAGCAGCTATACTCCAGTTGATGGAGTTCCACCAGCTAGGCTAGCTGGTCCAATATCCAGAGTTTTTGCACCTTCTCGCATATCTTGAGTGAAAGACACTACCCAGGAATGTGTGAATTGGCTTTTGAGAAGAGCCAGATGAAGCAACCAGAAATGCAGTAGAGGTAACTTCCTGTCAGGAGAAATTTAACTAAGGAAATAGGCCACTGGAAGGAGCTAGGTAGATGTACCCTCTGCCTTTCCCACAGACTGCTCTAAGGCATGGTTTCTCCATTTGGCTTCTCTGGAGATACACCATCTTTTTCCCTAGATACCCTGCCCTAGAGTTGCTGTGTCCCTTCCAGGCTTATTGAGAAACTAGTGCTTCTCCTTCCTTGTTTCACTAATTTTTATACTCACTTATTTACCCTGCTTTTTTTTTTTCAATTTAAAGAACTCAGGCTGAAATATTTGATGTATATACATTTAAAAAGAAATTTTAAGTTCAGATGTACTTGTAGTTAGAAGTTTTCTAACTCAAGTCTATCAAAATGAAATGAGTCACAGTAAAAAACAAATCTAGTCTTCTAAAGGATAATAACAGAAACCAAGGGTTTTATATAGAACATAGATTAGCTGATATTTCTTTAGTTATTTTTGACCAGTACTTCCTATGGTTCACAGTCTGGTTTGTGGGAATAAAGAAGATTCTTAAGCTTTTTCTCTCTTCCCACTGGCCCACAAGTCCCCACCAATTTCCCCAAGAAGCTATCACTCAGGGACCATTTTTTGTGTGTGTGGTGGGGAGCAGGTGGAGGTTGTTGATTTTGCTTACTGCTATTGTGAACTTCGAACACCATGATATGTGGTTTCTAGTCAGTTCACCAGCAGTGCCAGAGACAGAGGTTGAAGATGGCCAGATGTTTGTAAGTTTCACTAGTATGTTTGTAGCATGAGTCTTAAAACTAAGGACCCTCTTTTCTTATTTTCTCTTTTTAGTAGAAATTTCACTGAAACAAATTTATTATGGAAATCTGCTCCATATTTTGTCATGATCTGGAACATCTACATTGTTACTGTAGGTAGACTGATTTGTGCATTAAGTATAGTTAAAGAAAAAAAAAAAAGAAAAGGAAACTCTTTTTCCCTTTCCCTTTCTGCCAAAGAAAGACCAATTGATGAGGCAGGCTGTGCAGAGCAATGTGTGTTTTGGGTAATTTGTTATTGAAGCTGTTGCAAGTATCTAGCAATTATACACCACACATCTGAAATATAATGTAATGATTCTCATTTCCCAAGTCGTGTGTATGCCATTGTGATGTTCTGCTTTGTTGTGCTTTTATATTCATGAGTAGTGGGTTTTAGAAACAAGGAAGGACTGAGACTAAGAAAATGATCTATATACCTTGAAAATGATTTTGGTGAAAACAGCCCTTAACTTAAACTGTAAACTTGTTGATATCTTTACAATATAATGAATTTAAATTTTTAAAATATGTTGCTAATACATTATTAGATTGACTTAAAATTATCTGGTTTGCTTTATCTTATTGAAGAAGGTGGTGTTGCAGAAATATGCCTATTTTCATACAGGTTGAGTTCCAGAGGGCATCTTGGCTATCCTTTTAAACTTCACATATGTGTTTCATCACAGGAAACATTATTTACATTTATTCATTTTTACTTATTGTTGCGGAGTTAACTCTTAGAAGTCTAACAGGCAAAGTTTTCTTGTTTTTTTGTTTGTTTGTTTGTTTAAGTTAGCTGCAGTATGGGGAATATGCCATAGGCCATTGATGGTCCTTTCACTAGGATGCTATTTATAGTATGCAGAAAAATCATGTAGAAGTACTTAAAATTTTTAGAACTTTATATTTTCTTTTCACAAAGCACTAGAGAAAACTCCCACTGAGCTTTTCCAAAATATTTTGCTGATTTGCTGACTCTGAGGAGGCAATGTGAATAAACAAGATACTGTTACCTTGTGTATTAATATTGGCTAGATTAGGGAAAATTAAATGGAAGGACTTCATGGTATCCTGGAGACTTCTGTTTAAGACCCTAACTAAATTACAATTGAATTTAGTTTCTGCTGTTCTAAATATAGTATGTGCAAATTAAGAAATTTGAAGAGTATGGAAAAAACAGTAAAAAGAAGAGGAAAATACAGTACTGTCAGCCAGAGATAATCATTGCTAACATCTGATATATTTTGTATGTACTTCTTTAAAAAATTTGGTTTAGATGTATTTTACAGTCATAAACATGCTACATGTATGTTTCCATTTAGTGTTAGATTTTTATCAAGTTATCACCCAAGCATTTTTCTAAGTCCTTATAAATGCCTCATAACCATTTATTTTAATCTACTATGGATACACCATGATTTATCTAATTATTCCCCTATTATTAGATATTGAATCATTTTCTAATTGATACTACTATAGATATGATAAAATATTTAATAGATTCTTGTTGAAATATAATACATAGTTTATATATTTATACATGAACCTAAGTGTAAAGCATTTTGACCATATCACTCATGAACATATCACTGAAACTATCTGCATCAGTAAATTATCACTAAATGAGCACATCCATGTTACCACTACTAAATCAAGAGACTGAACTTTACCAAGTACTCTAAATGCACTCCTGCATTGTGCCCTGCAAGCATTATTCCCTTCCTCTTGCTCCAAGGTAACCACTAACCTGACCTGTAATATAATAGATCAATTTTACTTTTGGATAATTTCCTTTAAATTTCCAGGAGTATGAATATTTAAAAATACATAGTTAATATAATCAAATTACTTTAAAAAAAAATCAAGCCATTTTTCTACCACATATGTAAATAATGCAAAGAACTTTTGCTCCTGCCTATGGGAAGGGAGAAAGATCAAGCTCAACTTTAAAGAGACAACATTCTGGACAGGGAATAAGACCAAATGAGACCATACTGCTTTGGAGAAATCTCAGCAATCTGTTTCGTGCTTCTATTGTACCCACCTAGAAAACGCTTCTCTTTTTCTGGACATTACTAATCATGGGACATTAAGAAAGATAAGCATGGTAAGCTACACTGGTTCTTAAGACTTCTGGACACAAATAACATGTAAACATCTACCCGCATTCATGGCCAAAGAAAAGCACATGAGTTCAGTAGATCCTGAAGTGTATATCTCCTCTCACAGGAAGAGGTGCTATAGAAGAGACACTGAAATATTTGGCAAACAGTCATACTACCCACTACACCTTCATTCAGTGACTTTGCCCAATCTTTAAGAAATTCAGATTGTTTAGATTATTCATCATTTTATAATAAGTTTTTCATCTTATTGTAGAAACATTTCCTAGTCTTGGGGAACCAGCTTTTCTACATAGGGCTGTAACTATGGTAGTCATTAATTGAATGGTTACATACTGTTGAACTTTTGGGGGCAAAAACACCTCTTCCAAGAAGAGGCCCAGAAATATGCACATTCATTAGGAGATAATGGAAAAATGCTGTATTTATTAAGTACTTTAGGTAAAAAACAGTTCTTCATTAGAAAACAAGTTTTGTGGTTTTTTTTTTTTTTTTTTCAGTAGCTGAAAGTTTATATATTCTGCTTATGTGTGCCAAGGAAGTGTTCAGTAAATGGTTTCCTAGTTCATAGGTAATGACACTTGTAGGACAATGGAGGTCATATTCCTGGCACAACAAGAGAGCTGACATGGTGCTTTCAGCTTTCAGAAATACATTTGCTTCAGGTTATCAGGATCACCTTTTAATTATGGTTAATACTTTTCCTATCATAAATTTGTATTCTTCTTTACCGCATTCTTCTCTATTTTTTCCATAGCAAATATTTTGTGGTGTTGAGACTATTAAGTGTTGCTAATTTCATGTTCTCTTTGTCTTTATTAAAACATAATTGCCTTCAGTCAGGACCCTCTGTTGCTCAGTTAGACAGTCCCACAGTCCTGAGGATAGCATGGTTGTACTAGGTGAGCTCAGATTTAACGTGGTATCTCTCTTTCATTTCCCAAAGGTCTCTTCTCTTTAGGGATGGTGAAGTTGGGAAGAGGCTCCTTTAACCCTCCTCCAGGATGAATCACCTGCCAAACGACATGGAAAATACGCTTACTGGGAGCCAGAGCTCCCACGCTTCTCTGCGTGATGTCCACTCCATCAACCCCACGCAACTCATGGCCAGGATTGAGTCCTATGAAGGAAGGGAAAAGAAAGGCATATCTGATGTCAGGAGGACTTTCTGTTTGTTTGTCACCTTTGACCTCTTATTTGTAACATTACTGTGGATAATAGAGCTAAATGTAAGTTGATTTTTTTTCATGACTTTTGTTAAGAAATGACTCCAGAGACAAAAATATATTCTTGAAATATACTTTTTCTATGTCATTTAGTGAATTACATCTTTTTCCAAATGATGCAGTATTATTGCTCTTCTCCAGCAGATTGAGATCTTTCTTGTTCTTTAGTGTCATTGTTTGAAACAAATGGGTATTTTAAAGCTCACTTTGGTCTTTTGAAATTTGAAATGCAAGTGTTTTGCTCAATAATAAGAGTTGACAAACTTTAAGCTGTGGGATGAATTCATCTGGCATGTCTTAGCAAAGTTTTATTAGAAAACAGCTATGCCCATTTGTTTACATATGCTTACAGCTTGACTTTGTGCCTGGTAGTGGAGTTGAGTATTGAGCCAGAGAATTTCTAACCCAAGAGGCAAAAATAGTTATTTCCTAGGCCTTTTCAGAAAAAGTTTGCCAACCCCTACTCAAAACAATATGAGATGCTTCTGAAATATGTTTTAGCTATTATATCTACTTTTCTAGGTCCATTGTTGGAGATTTTGTGTCCTTACTTTTTTGCAAAGATATCACTTTTTCATATTATATCAAATAAGTTTTCTTAAGGCATTTGGACAATTATGCAATTATATTGCCAAATAATTGCCTAGATCAGTGTTGCCTCTTATAAATGTAGTGCAAAATTTAAAGTATATAATTTAAAATTGTATAGTTGTTAAATTAATAAAAGTTAAAATAAGCAAGAGAAATTCATTATAATTATATATTTTATTTAAGCTGATGTGCCTATTTTCTCCAAAAGCCTTGGGTCAGTTGTTTACATTTTTCCACAGCTAACAGTGGGCTCTTCCAGAAGGCTTTCCTCTCAGCAACACTCTTCCCTTCATCAGTGCAGCTCATTACATTCATCAGCCACTCTTGCTTCCTTTTGCTCTCAGAATGAAACAGGCTCCTTCTTGTCTTGTGTCCTCTGTACTAATAGTTTCCTTTATATGAAATGATTAATTTCCTTTATTCTTTTATATATATTCTAATATCCTATCATGCTAGTACCAGTTTAAATGTCACTGCTATTTTATCACACTGTCCTGCTTCTGTTCTCTGTGTAGCACTAATTTTCTTATTTGTCCCCTCTCCTGCCTTGCTAGAATGCACACTAATGAAGACAGAGATATTATTTTGTTTACAGAAGCATTTTCTTTCATTAAAACAATGAGTATCTGGCACTCCATAGTTGCTGAGCAAATATTTAACAAATGGACAAAGGTCACTGTGGTAGTGGTGTGTAGCTGGATTACATTAGTGGCAGGTTAGCACCAAGAATACTAACTCAGAAGCTGTCAAAGGAATGCCATTTGAGGTGGTGTGAGGAGGAGGGAACAGCTCACCTGAGAAGTAGAAAACTTGCTGACAGGCTGATTTTATCCTCCCAGGCATCCAAAGATGACTCTCAGCCTTTTAATGATGGAATTAGAGCAGTTTGGGCAAAATATCTGTTAGCCAAAATGCTTGGGACCAGAGGTTTCAGATTTTGTATTTAAAGTTCCTCAATATTTTTATATACATAATGAGATATCTTGGGGTTAGGACACAATTCTAAACACAAAATGTATTTATTCATATGTACTTTATACACATAGCCTGAAGGTAATTTTCTACTATTTTTCAAGGGCCTGCAGTTGGGCTGAGCCATGAAGTGTAGATTTTTCCACTTGTGGTTGAGAATGTTGATGCTCAAAATGTTTTCAGATTTTGGAGCATTTCAGATGTTTGAATGAGGAATGGTCAGTTTGAACCAGAAAGAATTTGATTTGGTGTGAAACTATAGTCAGTCAATTTGACATACCTTGAGCTAGACAAAGATTGTGAAATAAGGATTTAGAGTATAAGTTAAGGTTAAAGGTATAAATCCTAAATATCTTATTGAAAAACATAAGTTAGGGTCTTTTTTAAAGTGAACAGATACCAGAGAAAAACTTTTTCTCCTATCATAACCCTACTGACAGTTTTGATTCCTGCTGTCTTGGGAATGAAAGGTGGGGGTGTCACTGTGGTTGAAGCCCTCTTTGCCATGGACTACTCAGAGTAATCTTTCTCTTAATATTCTGGGTATTGGAATATTTCCTTAGTTTGGAGAGATACAGCAGTGAGAATAGATGGTTGGTTGGTCTTTAGTAAATATTTGTTCGTGTGCTGAGGTTTTTAGTTCTATTCATTTATAAAAGTTTTTAGCCAAGCAAGTCCAAAGTCAGTCTGTACTAATTATAGTACCTCCTTGAGGGATTTTAAGGCACAGAATAGTGTTTATGGTTCGTTTTCACTTAGATAACAAAAACAAATTCATGGAAAGGTAATTAGACCGCCCTTTCCTTGTGACAACATTTATTTTAATTAGACAAATTAGGGAATCTTGCAAAGGTATTCCTCATTTTTTCTCTCTTATCCAGTTGCCTGGTTAATTGCCCTTTGTTTTGTCCTTTTCCAGAGCATCTATATTTGTTTGCCAGGACTGTGTTTAGAATTAAACACTTGAAATTAATGTTACTTGTCAAGTTCCCTCTGACCAGGTTGGTCCAGGGCTCTCGTCATTACAGAGAGCGTGTTTGGTACTCTGTGGCCTGGCATATGTTCCTTTACTTGATAAAAAATATATTTATTCTCCATAGTTTAATTTGTAAAATTTTGAACTTGTTAATTTAAAATTCATTTTGATGGCAGAATTAGGAGAGGACAGAAAGTTTAATTGTGTTGGGTTTGATTTTCACCATTTACTCTATCATGTGTGTTTCCAATTTTGTTATCTAAGTTATATATGTAAATTGATGAGAGTAGAGAATTTTATTTTTTATTTTCTTATTGGTTCTTCTTAGTTACCCATGACAGCAGAATCCATTTCAATATAATTACATAAACATGGAGTATATCTTATTTCTAGTTAGGATCCCATTCTTGTGCATGTACACAATGGTGGGATTCACTGTGGTGTTTTCATATATGTACATGGGAAAATTATGTCAGGTTCATTCCACTCTCTTTCCTTTTCCTATTTCCTCCTTTATCCATGCCCCTTTGACTAATCTATTGAATTTCCATTCTTCCTCTCTCTTCCTTATTTTGGATTAGCCTCCATATCAGCAAAAACATTCGACCTTTAGGTTTTTTGGCATTGACTTATTTCACTTAGCATGAAGAGTCTAGAATTTTAAAATGCCAGGAGCAAAAAAGAAAAAAAAAAAAAAAAAAAGAAAGATTAAAAAAATAAAGAAAGAATTTTTACACTTCTCTCCTGTGTCTTGCTAACTGTCCTCGTGGATGTTTGCTGTAAGATCAGGGGACCCTAGACCTTCCAGTACCTAAAAACTATACAGAGTGATCTTCAAGTGAGGGAGGCCTCTAATAAATGTGAATTGCCTTCTTTAAAAGCACATACATGTATGCTTGAAGACTTTATCTTAACAGAGGAAATATTATTTTTAATATCACATTTTAGTATTTAAAGTAGGAACTACAAAAATTCATTGTTCCTCATACATTTATATCTGTTACATGAATAAACTCAGAACTGAAGAAGTGGGAAGTGCTGTTCAGCCTTTCCTATTAAAATTATGAGGGTTCTTTTCTTCCATATTTGAACATTTCTGGGTTCTGAGGAGATTGCCAGGAAAGTACGTAGGAAACCTCACTCTTGTTTCATTTCCACATGTAAATTACTCCTCCCTTTTGCTTTTATTAATTCTTTTTCCTAGGTGAATGGAGGCATTGAGAACACATTAGAGAAGGAGGTGGTACAGTATGACTACTACTCATCTTATTTTGATATATTCGTGAGTATTTTTTTGTTTTGTTTTATAAATCCTTATAAATAGGACGAAAACCAAAGGCAAATTTCCCTTAGATAGGCCTAAAATTTAATCCCATTTTTTTCTGCTTTGAATGTAAACCATATTTGCTTTTCCCTGAATTACTTACTAAGGAATTGTCTAATCATTGCAAGGAAAGAAAAGATGAGTCACAGATAATACAGGGCAGAAGGAGTCATTGCCATGTTTTAGATGTGAACATATAACTGAAGTAGAACCCATTGCCATGTTCTAGTCTCTAAAAGGCAAATTTACCTGCTTACATGATAACCTGATGAAAATGCTGTTCCTTTTCTAGATTGCTCCTTTTTTCTTAAGGAAAAATTAATCTAATTCCTTAATTGGGTTACTTTACTTCAGAATCTAGGGTAGGCCCACATGCTGTTCTAGGAGTCAGTACCCATTCGGGGCAATCTGCAGTTGAACTAGACTGGTGTATTTAAAATATGCATTTTCAAATGTATTTTATTGTATGTATTTTAAATAATTTGTCTTCTTTATTTTTTTTTTGGTCTAGCTTTTGGCAGTTTTTCGATTTAAAGTGTTGATACTCGCATATGCTGTATGCAGACTGCGCCATTGGTGGGCAATAGCGGTGAGTGTGCCATGTTGAGTTGTCGTCTCCTCCAGGGCTACTGGCCAGGCCTGAGCACAACAGGCTTGAGCTGGAAGAAGAGATGGGGTTTTAACCAGCTGGAATTTCACTGGTGAATTTTATTAGCTCCTCCTGAGTCCCCTTCCTCCCTCACTTCAGTAGGTTTAATGCTCCAGGGCTTCTTTCCAATGTTAAAGAGTAACCAGCTTTATCTCCAGGATGCTGAGCCAAATGGGGACTCTAGAGGCCCAAGAATGATGACTGGCCAAGCATATATCTGCCCTGTGCCTCGTGTTGCAGAAAAGAGATAAGACAGGAACCTCTGTCACAGAAATATTTAGAAAATTCTTTGTATGGTTGAAACTGCTTAGATTTGATCTCTGTTTATTTTGATAATCACTTTCTCCCCCCTTTACCCTCTTCCTCCATTGAGGAGGGATAAGCTTCCAAACTCATTCCTGTTGCCTCTAGCTTTATGAGGAAGTGATGTTTTTACTAATCTCTTTCCTTGGCATCTAGGGCAGAGCTTGGACACATTCTGTCCATCCTCACTAAACATTAAGAGGTTAAAAAAGTTAGAAGCAATTCTGCCTGAAGTTTTTTGCCATTTCTACAGATGTCCTCAATACATTGAGGGTGAGGGGGAAAAGAATGTTGAACTTTTCAAGCTGGAGAGAACTTCGTAGGAACATTCCAAAACCCTGCCATTAGAGGACTTTGGTTTGTCCTGGTGGGAATAGGAGCTGTGCTGCTTTCTGTAGACTAAGTCTATCCAGGGCCATATCTGCCTGGGCCATCTCCTCTTAACCCTCCCATCATCACAGGATGGAGGTCGGAACCTAGGTTAATCCAGAAGCTCTCATTTGAGGGATGTAGCTGACAGTCTGTGTACAATTGCTTCCCTTTCCCAAATACTCTAGCTCATGTCACACTAGCTGTGATGATTGCATATTCCCAAATTCTCTAACAGCCCCGCTTGGAACATTCTATTCTAGAGTTTCCATGATGTAGACTAGTGTGTCAGACCATCTGTCTCAGTGTTTATTTTAGAAAAGTGATTGACATACAGACATGCAATGGGAGTTATAAGAAAGTATCTTCAACATACACTTTCAAATTATTTTTTAAGGATATATCTGATTTACCAAATTCATTTTACTGTTTTGAATTTATGTTTGAAACATTTGCAAAGAGAGTCCTAGGAAGAGGAGAAGTTAGCTGGTACCTAAAGAGCACTTAGTGCTATCCTGTAAAGTAAATCAGTGTTAGGGTGTGAAGCATCTCCTCTCCCAAAGAGCTCACTCTGTATGGGATGTGTGGGTGTGCATACGCACACGTGTACATGTGCACACATGCACCTGCCTACAACTTGTTAACACTTACTAAGCAAGATCCTTGATGTTCCATGGTCTCCATTCTGTCATTCATACTACTGTTAGCATTCACTTTGGTCAGGTTTCATCATGCTAAAAATATTAATTGGAAGTGAAATGACAAGACTTTGGTATGGTGGTATTGCTCTGGGCTTCTTAACCCCTACAAAAAGCCCTGTCTCTGTATTTTCACTAATCCTTTATTGTATGTGACTGAATATTGTAACTTCTGGTAGAGAAAGCATAGTTTTACAGCATATCAATCTGCTAAAACTTGGGGGAAGAAATTACATAAGCAGCTAGTTGGGGCAACTGTGTGCTGTGTATAAGCCTATTTTGCCCTAGTCTGGGTGTGGGGAACAGATATAGAATAATGTGGAAGGAGTCAGGCCAGGCACAGGTTTTTCAAGTACTACCTGTTCCTGGCTTAGCCGAGTCTCTTACAGTGAAACATGTCTAATTTGAGCACTGCTGCATTGTGTCTTGCAGTTGACAACAGCAGTGACCAGTGCCTTTTTACTAGCGAAAGTGATCCTTTCAAAGGTATGGCCTCCCCCTTTTCCTGTACCATTGTCCTCTGCACTGATGAAGCCTCATTTCCCAGTGTGAGCTGATGGTGACTGCATCCCTTCTCCTGGTCACATCTGTTCTTCCAGCTTTTCTCCCAAGGGGCGTTTGGCTATGTGCTGCCCATCATTTCATTCATCCTCGCTTGGATCGAGACATGGTTCCTGGATTTCAAAGTGTTACCTCAAGAAGCAGAAGAAGAAAACAGTAAGTTTCTATGAAAGTCAGCCTCCAGAGACTAGCTCAGTACCAAGTCACAAGGGAGAGTATGTGGCTTCTGGATGTGAGGGGAACCTTGAGTGGGTTCAGTGAGGCAGTCACAGCCTCTCTGTTCTTCAGTGGCTACATCAAAATGGAGAGAAGAGTTGGGTACTTGAGAGGATGGTAATAGGAAGTGACTCCTCTTTCTGGCTGTTGGGTCGGGCTTCTCCTGGGAGAAAATATGAACACTGGCCAAATAGTTGTTCAAGAAACAGTTGCTTTGCATATGGTTTCATTTTGGAAAATCTCATTAATGAAATCTTAAAAGAATAGGCACCACCTCATTTTGCTTGGGAGATTGGCCTTTCTCACTATTAATAACCATCATATAACACTAAACATTTTGTTCATATAAATGGAACTATCCTGTTTAGGGGTAGAAATTTTCAACCAATTTTAAGTGAACTGAAGCAGCAATTTTCCACAGTCTCTGATTCTCCAGAGTGTCATAATTCTATACATACAGCAGGTGGTAGCCTATGATGGGCCAGGTATAATTAAAACAGCGAAGGCTTGGAGTGGGATCATAATGATGCAGATGGAGTTGTGAGGGGGAAAACTCCAGCCAGAGCAGAGTTCAGCCTTTTCAGGTGACAGCTAGCGTGGTGTACTCCTGAGTCCTGCTGAAACTCTTATCTCACTGCTTGGTGTTGAGTGTGCCAGGATGTTGAATAGAAAGGGCAGATGTACTGTTGAGCCGTACAGTTCATTATTGGGCTGGGATTCTTCTTCACACGATGTCTTTGTGGAATCTCACGTGCCCTGTCTACTGCTCTGAGTTGAAAGAGCCAAGCTTAAGTCAGACTCTCATGCTGTTTCCAGATCTGCCTTGTTGCCCTTTTCCATCATGTGGCTCAACATGCCCTGCCTCGTAAGGAAAAAATCTTGTATCTTACAGAAAATTAGGCATGATTATAGTTTCAGAAAATTACAGAATGAAAAATAACTTTGCAGAGTTTCATTTTGGAAAATCTCTTTAGCAAAAAAAAAAAAAAAAAAAAAAACCCTATGAGAAAAGAATTATAGTTCAAGTATGGAGAAGGAATAGTTATAGCTAAAGAATATAAGGAAAAGTGTTTGAACTGAATATAATCATCAAACTGAATTGAATCGTGAACTTTTAATATAACTGAGGCTTGAATGGTTATGTGATTGAATCAATTCCACAGCATCTAATAAAACTGAACACAGAATTCATTAGATTTTGAAAACAGCATTGCTTTCATTGTCAGTAGCAGAGAAGATACATGTACCTGGCATCTGCTGCCTGGGTGCTTCCTCCCATGTCTCCTAATATTCACTCAATTTTCAGCCAAAGTCATGAATTGTTGGGTGTTCTTTGTTGTGTGTTAGTGTTCTGGATCTTCTTTCTCTTCCCCTTGCTTTTTATTGCCCTTCTTTTGTGTGCAGATCTTTTTTCACATAGATATTTCTTAATCACCTCTATTTCTTTTTACATACTTATAAAAAGCCAGCTAGGTATTATGCTTGACTTCTGGCATTTCTCTAACCATATGAAGATGGTGGACCATTCATACAGACTGATTGGGCTTTGATTTCACTTGTGTTTGATTTTGAGGTTGGTGCTGATTTTGTAGGGACATGGGAATTATGAAGGGAAAGATGCTCTAAATACTGATTTGAAGACTCCCAGGAATAAATGAAGCAGTTTTTTTAAGCTACTTTATTTTCTGTCTTTACAGTATTGGTTCATAGTTTATTAATGAAACATATTTTTTGGTTGAAAGATTCTGAAAATACCTCTATTATCTAAGACTTAAAAATACAGTAATAATACCATTTTATAATACTTAATTTTACCAAGTACCTACCAGGAAGGTGACACATTCACAGATCTGAATTTCTTCTTTTCCAGGGCTCCTGATAGTTCAGGATGCGTCGGAGAGGGCAGCCCTCATACCTGCTGGTCTTTCTGATGGTCAGTTTTATTCCCCTCCTGAATCTGAAGCAGGTAAAAATTTGATTACCCTTTTTGTTTTTATCTGTCAGCTAAAAGCTCTGCTGCCCTCCCTCCCTCTCACTACCCTGTTTCTCAATACAATTAGCAAACATTTAGCATACCAGGATATGACAATAAGTGAAACGTGATCTTACGTGATACCAGTGGTGAGACACAGAGATCTAAAAATGAAATCTGTGGAATGACATAGATATTGTGACTTGTGATCTTTATCTCAGAAGACAGGCAGACAAGGGAAAAGTTCCTGATATTCAATTCATTGTCTTTTATCCCTAAACCATCCTTCCTGTAGGACTGTCCATGGCTGAGAATGGCAGCTCTGTCCACCAGGTATCCAAGTCAGAAATAGAGCCTTCGGGGACTCCTCACCTTCTTCTGGCTGACATCTTCTTATTCATAAAAATGTGTGATCCTCCTTTTTTTCTGCCTCCATCATCTTATTTCCATCATATCACTTCCTGGCAGCTTCAATCCCAGTAGAGCATTCCTGGCTTCAGCTTCTGCCACAACTTCTCTCTCCATGTCTCCTTTTTTCCCCCACTAACAAACCACCAGAGTGCTCGTAACAGGGGCCCTCAAAAACCAAAAAACAACCTTGACTAAATGGGGAAAGGTCTTAAATAGATATTTCCCTATGAATATATACAGATGGCTAATAAGCACATGAAAAGATGCTTAATATCACTGATCATTAGAAAAATGGAAATCAAAACCACAATGAGATACTCTACCTTTTAGGATGACTACTACATATATTAAAACACACACACACACACACACACACACACACACAGAAATGTTGGTGAAGACATAATGAAATTTGAATCCTTATACATTGCATTTGGGAATGGAAAATGGTATAGTTCCTGTAGGAGGCAAGATGATGTTTCCTCAAAAAAGTGAACATAGAGTTAGCTCAACTATTACACCTCTGAATCTGTATCCAAAACAATGAAAGCAGAAGCACAATCATATCTGTTCTCTTATTTACAGAGCAGCATAATTCATAGTAACCAAAGGAAGAAACAACTCAAATGGCTACCAGCAGATAAATGGATAAACAAAATATGATAAATATATCCAATGAAATGTTACTTAGCCGTAAAAAGGAACAAATTTCTGACAAATGCTCTGACATTTATGAACCTTGAACACTTTATGCTAAATGTAGTAAGCTAGACATATAAGGACAAATAGCATATAATATTGCTTTGTTGAGGTATCTAGAGTACTCAAGTTCACAGAGACAAAAAAACAGTGGTTGCCAGAGACTAAGGAACCTGTGGAATCCATGGTGGTAATGGTTGCACAACAGGTGGATATACTTAAAGCCCAGAGTGGTATATTTTCAAAGAGCTAAAATGTCACATTTTAACTTAAATGTATTTTGCCACAATTAAAAGTATTTTCAAAGTTGCTAACACTACAGGTCCCAGGTCTTTACTGAAATTCACTCATTTCCTCCTCGTAACCATTCTATGATGTAAGACTCTGATTATTCCCAGTGTGGAGGTAAGAAAATTGAGGCACAGAGAATGGAAGCAGTTGCCCAGCATCGCACAGATAAGAGGGAGAGCTCTAATTTGAACCCAGGCTCCACTGCTAGAGTCCATGTTCATAACTGCTGACGTCTACAGCCTTTCAGTATTTATGCAAACACAGAAATGATCATGTTAGTCCCCTGTCCAAAAGCTTTCAGTGGCATAAAGGACTCATAAGTAAATAGACTCAGATCTTGGCAGAAAGCACCTCTGTTAGCCCTCTTACTCAGTTGTCCAACCTCTCACCTCATTTACCACCTCTTGTGTTTATAACTTTTCTGAAAATGCTGTGTTGCATCTTCTCTCAATATTCTCCATGTCCTGTCTCTCCCACATGTTCCTAAGACTTGTACAACCTCTACATACCTTTCTCTACCCACCCTATTGCTCCCAGCAGTCTTGGTTAGGGTGTCCTTTGCCTGGTCTTTGGGACCTCTACCCAAGCCCTGTCATCTTATGCTGTCTGCACTGTTTTCAGCTGTGACCAGGTTTGTTTCTACAATGGGATATCAGCTTAGTTTAGAATCTACTTAACTGTATTTCCAACATCCAACACAATGAATATTTTAAACACACAGTACAATAAAACAGACTCCCTACAGAAAGCTACATGAATGGGAGGCATGGCAATGTGAAATAACAGCGTATTAGAGGAACTTCAAATAACTAATATTGTAGACTATACGTGTGGGATCTAAAAGTAGTATAAAATGCAAAACCACAAATCCACCTGAGATACAGATACGGATTAGCAGAAAATCTGTTTCTGAGACAATAGTAATTAAAATTAAGTATTAATCTTTTTACAACCTAATTAAGTGTTGTTTCTGATATTTTATCATAGAACTCATTCTTTTAAAAAAAATAGGGAAGCTCATAATGTATTTCATGCCATTGTACTTTTTCTAAGACTATTTCAACTTGTTAGCTAATTATTTTTCTAAGGCTAATGCAGTTTCTCAGTTCTACTGTTTCTTCTTAAAAACATAAGGAATTTCATCTCAGGCATTCCCTCCCCATCAAACTTTCCATTGTTCTGCCTGTGACATTTGACACCACCTAGTGGTCCTAAGAGGGCATTACTGTTTCACTGGATTATAAATCTGAACAAGAAGCAAAACATTTTCATAGTGTTCCACTGGGTGGCTGCTTTGTTCAAGATAAAACACAGATTAGTAGTGGTGGGCGAGGAGGAATACTCTGAGGCCTTGCTATATTGTTTTTTGCATTGCCTGTTTGATTCAGGAAATAATTAGAAATGAAAATTATTACTAGAGTTAATGTGCCTAAATAAAGAACACTCTTTTTATTATGCCAGTAGCTAAAATATCAGAAAGTCTTTTGGAGCTGAATTTCTAAGCTGCTGTTTTCCCTGATCCAGAACTACTGCCCACCCTGATAGCCATGGGGGCATCTGAAAGGCTTGTCTTGCCTTTCCCTTTCTTTTTTTTTTTTTTTTTTTACTCCGCATTTAACGTAGTACCTGGCACATTAAATTTATAACTGTTGAAAGGTTGGAGAAAAATGAAAAAAAAAAAAATTGTGGTGCCACACATAAAAATGTTAGCATTTTTCCTTGTTACTGATCAACTTCAATTTTAGATTCCCGTAAATTAGGATATTAGCTCATTTTAGTAGATGTACATTTAAAGTCTAGAAAAGTAATTTGTGTGCAGGCTTGCTAACCATGTCCTAAAACCTGTGAATTAAATGGAAAGAACAAGAAAGCACAGTGTTCTTTGGATGACAGGATTGAAGATGTCATATGTAGTCAGAGAGATGGAATGAACCAAGCGTGATACTAAGGACAGAATTATTCACCTCCTAACTCATGGAAAGACCAGTTTAAAATGTGGAATAGCTCAGTTGCATAATGTAATCTGTTCTAAGCAGGTTTAGATAAAAGCATTTAAATACCAGTTTAATGCCAACCAGGGGTGATCATACATTCTGGTTTGCCTGTGGAGCCTCGCCTTTCCTGTCCCCTAGGGTGATTATTAGGATCCCTTTTGTCTCAGAAGTTTTCTTGTTCAGATCATCAGTCCTATGATCACATTATGTGTAGTGAATAGATTTAAAGCACAGTTCTTTCCCATCTTTAAAATTTTGAAATTTTAAAACATTGAAAACTCATTGTGATAGACATTCAAAAACATTAATTTTAAGAAACTCTATAGAGGCATAATTTTCATGCTATAAAATCCTTCCTTTGTGAATGTATAATTGCATGATTTTTAGTAAATGTATGGTTTTTCCATCAATATCACAAGATAATTTTAGAAAATTTTATCACTAGAAAAACTTCTTTCATGCCCATTTGCTGTTAACCCCTGCCTTTGCTTCTAGTTCTAAGTAGCCGCAGATCTGCTTTCTGTCTTGACAGATTTATATTTTCTGGCAGTTCATATAAATGTGTTTATACTATATGTAGTTTTTACATTCAGCTTTTTTTTTTTTGGGCTTAGTGTAAAGTTTTTGAGGACCAGTTATGTTGTAGAACATATCAGTAGTTTGTTCTCTTTTATGGCTGGATACTCTTCCATAGTGTGGCTATACAACATATTGCTTGTTTTCCAGTTAATGAACATCTGACTTATTTCCAGTTGGGACTGTCACGAGTAACTCACATTTATGTGAATTTATTGTTATTTTTCTTGAATGGATTTCTAAGGATTTAACTTTAAGAAATTGTTGAACTATTCTTCAATGTGATTGTACTATTATACATTCGTTCCAGCAACATCTATGGGTTTCAGTTTCTCCATATCATCACTAACACTTAGTATCATCTGTCTTTTTTATTGTAGCCAGACTAACAGAGGTAAAGTGCTATCTCATGGGGTTTAACTTAATGTCCCTAATGACACTGAGATCTTTTCCACTTTCCTATTACATATTTATCATATATCTTCTTTGGAGAAGTCTGTATTTTGAGATTTTTCAACTTCTTATTATCGAGCTGTATGAGTTCTTTATACATTAGATAAAAGTCCTTTATCAAATATATATAATTTGCAAATGTTTGTCTACATTTTGTTTTCACATTTTCATGTGGTATTTTGAAGTACAAGTTTTTAATGTAAATGGTTAGTACATTTGAGGTTATAGCTAAGAACTCTACCTTAACTATGCATCATGAAGATTTTTCTCCTATGTTTTTGTCTAGAAGGTTTTATAGCATTTTCTCTTTTAATTAAAGTTATGGTACATTTTGAATTAATTTTCATATATTTAGGCCCATTTGTTAAAAATCAGTTGGCCATGAATGTGTCAAGTCAAATTTTTTTATTTCCTTGAATGTTCTTGGATTGAGTTCAGCTTACTCTTTCTACTTTTTAAAGTAGATTATTTTTATGATTGATTTGAAAACTTCCTTTTCTCATATAGTCATTTGAAACCATACATTTTTTCCTACAGACATTGCTTTACTAATGTCTCATAAACTTTGATGTACCATATATACATTTTCACATATTCCTTGGTTTTCAGCGGTTTTGGAATGATATATATGTGAATCTCTTTGTATATGTCCTAATTCCTATTCCTTTAGCTTATTAAATATATAGATTTATTATGTCTCAAAATTTAGGAAATTTTGGCCATTATTTCTTCAAACATTTTCTAGATTTTATTTTCTTCTTCTTGGACTCCCAGTACCCATATATTTGTATGCTTGATGTTTAGCACAGGTCTCTAAACGCTTTTGAATTTTTCTTCAGTCTTTTACTCTCCCTGTCCCAGAATGGATCATTTCACCAGTCCATCTTCATGTATGCCAGTTCCTCTGCTGTCTTGAATATTTTCTTGACTCCCAAATATATCATTACACTTGATTATTTTTTTACTCCAGAATTTAAAAAAAAATTTTGTTCATTTATTTTTCTTTCTTGAGAATCTGTTTTTATATTTTTATTGGTGCATTATAATTATACACAATAATGGGATTCATTACACCATATTTGTACATGTTCATAGCATAATTTGCTCAATCTTATTCTCCTGTACCTTCTCTTTCCCTTGCCACTGTTCTCTGAAGCACTTGCTCAACTAATTCTTCTGTTTTTTATTATTATTTCAATTAGTACATTATAATTACATATGAAAACTATATTCATTGTAGTGTATTTGTACAGAGACATAGCATAATTTTGTACATTTTTCCCCCAATACCTCCTCATTCCCTCTCCCCTCTGTTCCTCTCAACCCCCTTCCTCTACTTTATTGGTCTCCTTTTGTTATTTGAATTGATTCTGTGTATTTCTTTGAAGATATTTGTAAATACTGCTTTGATGTTTTCTTGCTAAGTACATTATTTGGAGTTACTCAGAGATGGTTTGCTTTGATGTTTTTTTAGAATGTTCATGCTTGCTAATTCTCTGTATGTCTTTTGTTGAAAAGTAATTTGTTGAAAATATATTGTTGCAACTCTGGATTCTCATTTTCCCCCAAAAAGGTTGTTGTTGCTTTTTGTACCTTTGTTTAGTAAATTATTCATGAAATTGTATTCCCTAGTGAATGTGGCTACATCTGACTTTTCTCAGTTTTTTATTTACTTGCTTTTCTTTTCTTTTTAAGTCTTGGTTTGTTTTTAAAGCCGAGCTTTCTACGGGTCCCCTGTGTCTGCAGAGCTTGGAGGTAGCCAGTGACTGGACAGAGTTCATGCTCAAGTACCTGGATTAAGGCTTCCATCCTCTGCCAGATGAAAATGCCAGTGGTTTGAGTGGCCCATTCCAAGTTCAGGCTGTTTTCAGGTCTCACACAGGTTTTTGTTTTTGCTGAGACTTTGTGTGTTCTCTGAGGATGCTCATAGCTCAGGTGTCTTGCCAGCTTGAGCTCTCTTGGGTCTCCCCTATGCATGTGAAAAGATCCAGCCAAGCATATGCTTGTGTCAACCCTGACCATAACTTCTGACTAGCAAAGCAGCTGCCCTGCCTGCTTTCTGGGATTTTCCATCAGTACTGCTGGCCATAAGCATGGCTCCCACTCCAAACTAAGTGAGCTTCTCTCACCTGGATGGCTTTGCTGCCAGTCCCCAGAACCTCCATGCCATTGAGCCAGGTGATGAGCACAGGGGGAGGAACAGGAGCAGCTCAGACAGGAGCAGCACAGTTGTTCTTGAATTCTGCTGTTTTCACACATAAACCGGTCTCCAGTTGTATATGCCTCAGTCAATTCCAGAGGGTGAAATGCTTTTAAGTTTTGTCCATTTTGCCAACTTTTACAGGTGCTTTTCATGGAGAGGTTTTATTGACGCCCCCCACTAGACCATAGCCAGAGGTTCTTTTAAAATATGTAAAGATACATGTAGTTAAATTTTAATTAAGAATGGAGCTTTATTTAGGATTCCCAGGTAATACCATGACAGGACCACTCATTGTGGTTTACATACTGTTGGTCTGGCAGTTGGAAAATGAGCCTGGGAACAGGAAGAATTGATCCGACCCTCTTTCTGACTCTTTTCAACACAAGGAGGCAGTTAAACCACCCTGTGTCTCCATGATTTACAGCAGCTTAATGGGCTGGAAACCAAAGCCTTTTAACCACTCTAGCTTTATTTCTCTTGCCCCGCTTTCCACTTGAACTGTGAGACTTTATGAGAGTCCTCTTTACAGTGTACTCTCTCACAGATTAAAGGCCAGCTGAGGCAGGGCACCACCTTTATGTGTGAATAGATTGCATCCCTAACATGCCGAGTTGGTTTTCTACACCCCCTTTTTCTGTTTCTTTTTCCTGTTCATAGAATAAATACACGCTTTTATATAGAGGTTGAAAACTACTAAAACTCACTGATCCTTCAAACATAGTATCACAACTCACAGTTTAACTTGTTTCTTTCTAGTTGTGTGTATAGTTTCACATCCTTTTCTCATGCTGCCCTGCTTTTAAAATGAGAACGTGAGATTTATGAAGTCCCTTTATGTTGTATTGCACAAATTTTGGAATATCTTTTCAAATGTGAAAAATTCATGTGGTTACCTTCTACTCTTTCTCATTTGTACATTAGTATTTGCCTTTTTAATTTTATCAAATGTAATTGTATGGCATACAGAGCTTTATTTATTTTTTAATTACATTTGATTTTGCCTTAATGCACATGCTTTTTACGTGTTTTCATAAACTATATAGAACCATACTTTTACCTAGAGGTAAGGTGTTCCATGTAAATATAACTATTTAACCTTTCTTACATTCTGAAGCATTTAGGTTTGTTTTCTAATTGTTAGAGAAAAAAAAAATCCACATAATGAATAGTAAGTATTATTCCCCAGGAACCAATCCTAAGGAAAGAATTGCAGAGTGGAACGGCTGGGTCAATTGTATGAGTAATTGAGACTCATGAGACATCGATTCCCACCAGGTAGCTAATAGTGATCACTGGCAGCAGCATAGGAACCATTAGGGATCTCCCTAATCCTCAGGAGCCCACCACGCTGCTCTCTCACTCGCCTGGTACAGTGATCAAATTCTTTGAACCACAGCTCAGGCATTATATGTAAACAGGTGGAAGAACAATGGCAGTTGAAAACAATTTTTGGCATATTAATATTTTCACTAGCACATAAATGAAATCTATTTTGCCAACTTAGTGCAAGTCGTAAATTATATTTTAGTTCTCCTCCTGAAAGAAATAAAGTAAAATTTGAAGATAGCAGTTAACCTAAATCTCTCTAGAATTAAACAAATGTGTCTTTCATTTAAGAATTTGTGTGTCTATATTATAATAAAACTGTTCTTTAATGGAATGAGAGTTTTTTCACTTTTCCTTCTGTACCACATAGGATCTGAAGAAGAAGCTGAGGAAAAACAGGACAGTGAAAAACCGCTTTTAGAACTCTGAGTTCTGCTTTATGAAAGTAAGTGTTTGAAAATGAAACTTTAAGAACAAAGTGGTTAAACCAAGAGCATTTTGTTTGAGCAGATTCAGAGAATATGAGTACAAGTATATAGCCAGACTCATCATATTTACATGAAGTCAGTAGTCACATTTCAGTATGTAAAATTTTTGAACATTTTCTGCATAGGTGTAAATTTGTGAAGTGGAAAATATCTCAGAGTTCCAAATCTCCAAAGAAAAAGGAGAGATTCACATCTCTATATTTAGTCAGAATATCCTTATGCCAAACATTGTTTTAATTTCAAGCATTAACCTTTTTGTGTTCTGAGGAGAGCAACCCATGATATTACCACTGTGTCACATTTGAGGGAACAGTGGGTGAGGATTTGTCCGAAGTTACACAGCTATAAGGGGAGTGCCAACCTCAGACCCAGGCAATATGGCACCAGGGGCCACTATAGCCCTGAATGGGGATGTCCCTCAAAGATTTTGTAACTTCTGAAATAGAAGCTGCTGGACTTTGACAGCTCCGGGGCAGAACACATTGTTAAACCCCTTCAGCTCCTCAAAAAAAATTCATTTCAGCCTCACAAATAGAAGACAAATAAATAGTGAGTAAGTTGTACCAGACCTCCTCCTAAATATTGCACCATAAAAGGAAAAAGTAGTGGATGGAATACGAGTCCCTACAAAGCTGGCCAGCGGCAGTCTGGGCAGCAGAGGCAGCCAGGTTCCTGGTGGAGGAGACCTGTGCCTGCATTGGTGGCTCCTAGCATACATCAGACCCTTCTCTCCACACATCAAGGTAGATAGGAGGCCAATGTGTGGATACCTGAATAGTTCTAAAATGCTTTAAAATAACTTTAGGTGTGGCCACACCCATGTCCTTTATACGCCTGTATTGGAGTCTGTCTTCGGTATAGACCCTGTTAGGAAGATAGGAGGCAACATAGCATTTTGCCTTTTAACACCATACCTCAACCTGATTGTCTTCACTCCTTTCCTAAGTGTGAAGAACCCTCACTGAAGTCATCCAAGGGAAAAAGATGGATTTGGGTCTCCCTATTGATAGTGAAATGGCGACATCCACTGCTGACTTTGTCGAACAGCTAGTAAACATTTATTTATGGTGATACCTCACGGACATTTTCCCACATCCATACACATTCAGTCTCCTGCCTGTGGCCAGCCAGGTCTTGTCATGATTCTTCCTCTGTTCAGTGAGACTGAGTCTGACCTGTCAATGAATAATTGAAGGAAAGTCGTGTGCTGTATCCTAATCAAAAGACTTCTTAATATGTTGAAATAACACTTTTGTAGTAAGTGAAATACCTTTTATTTCAATTCACAGGATGGAATTTTGTTTGTTTCATGTCTCAGATTTCTTTTGTATTTCTTTTTTAACACCCTACATTTCCCTTGTGTTTTTTAACTCATGCACATGTGCTCTTTGTACAATTTTTAAAAGTAATAAAATCCAGCATATCAAAATGATTAGTTGTATTTTCTTGGTTTCCATCATGTATTTACCCTAAAGTATTGGAATAAAGAAAGAGGACAAGGAGGGATTGTGAATACATGTAAAACATCACCATATATTACATTATTTTTATCATAAAATCATACCTTTCTCTGAGGTACAGTTCTGAAGTGTCCATAAAAGGACTGAGAAACCATTGTTAAAATTTTTCCTTTGTGTTTTGCTAGTTTGAATTAAAATGAGCTAAATTATATCATGAGTTATTTTTTCAAACATGAATATTCCCCTAACTGCTTCAGAGAGAGTCAGCCTACCTATTAGTTTTCTGCCGTTCATGGTGCCATTCAAGAAAAACTAAATTGCATGTAGTGGGAATTATGTTGATTTGGTAGAACCTGACGATTTGTGAAGATCTAACCCTCTCTGCTTTGGTGCTTGTTCTAAGTGTGGGTCGCATCTCAACAGTGAAAACAGGAGACTGGCTGGCATCTGACCATGAAGCGCTTCTTATGGTGGAGAAGAGTCAGGAAAGTCTCCAGGGTCTGTTCTGTAGACTAAGACCTAAGGAACTCAATGAAGTTATCTCAGTGACAGTTTCCTGTCTCAGAAGTGGAGTTTATGTATACCAAATCCAGAGATAAGGCCTAAGTAGCATGTCAAGTTATTAATTTAACTTCAGAAAGAGTACTTCCCCAAATGAGCAGGTTTGAGGATTAGGGTGCTCTGCTGCCTATTGTTTTAGGAAAATAATTCTCACTCATTGTCTGGTTTGAGCACAGAACAAGGAGAATGATGGAATAATGCAATGTGGCATGAAGTTAGACTGTGAGAGCTGAAATCAATTATTAATTATTAGAAATAGTTACATTTCCCCCGGGAGTGGACAGGTGAGCCTAGGGTCCTGGGGAGCCATTCTGTTGGACAGGGTTGGGGTGGAGGCATTTTCTTTTCGTGCTCACGTTGCTGAACAACACTCTCCTGACTGACTTCAATCACCTTTTTATCTCAGGTTAATGTCCTGTATTAAGCCTTGCTTAGGTTGACTCTGAAGTTATTTTGTCCTTGTAGATGAACTTCACATTATCCAGCATGTGACTTTCAGAGTTACACAATAGAACTCAGTGATTCTTTATCTCTGAGTTCCTGAAGCACATTGCTGCTGCCCACATCTTTGTGTACCTATGCCAAAGGCTTTATGGACACTAGTCTTTGGCTCACTCTCCACACCAAGAAAATAAAACGAAAAGGTACCAACCAACATTCATAAATCAAGTACCTGGAAAAAGCACAGACACTTGGTTGGATGTTGGGGGTTACCTTGAGGCTGCAGACGACCTGTGTTCCTTCCTTCAGGACAGTGTCAGGGGAGTGGACAGAAGGTGCTGTGTCTGAAAAAACTTAGCATCAGATTCCCAGTGCCCAGGGCAGCTGAGGCACTTCCTTTGTCCCTATGTCATAGGGAAAGCAGGTCCCATCACAGTCCCACCTGTGTGAATGTAGATACTTCTTTCCATTAGCTAAAGACTTTTGAAACTGAGCAGAATTGATTGTGGTTTAACTGCCCTCAACTTCTCTTCCAGCACCTCAGCCACCTCTTGCTACCCAAACAAGTAGGGGCCGGTTTGACTCTGAGCCTTTTCCACAAATCAACCACATTTGACAGAGCTCAAAAACAAAAGAAGCCTGAGAAACTAAAACACCATCAGCCACACCACCACCCACCAGCCACCCACTCTGTGTCCCCCACCACCAGCTCTCTCCCTCCCTGCACTTCTCAAGTTCAGGGCCACCCAGCTGCACTGGGGGAAGGAAGGGGCTCAGGCTTGAAACCACAGGAGAGGCTGCATAGTGTACAGCCAGTAATGTTAGCCCCACAAAGCTCTCAACTCTGCCTTTGTGTCTGCTTTCCCAGCGCAGGGAAAGTTCCTCATCTCTAAAAAGAGGGACAGCATGTGACTGAAAGAGGTGTGGTTAGTGCAGGAGCATCAAGGAGTAGATCTAAAGTAAATTTAATATTTCTGGACTCTGACTGGTGTTATTTTGTTTCCAAATAGGAATCTCTACTTATTTTTCAAAGAATGTGTCTCACAGAAAGTCAAGTTGATTATAAATGAGAAAAACATTTTCAATATTAAATTAGACATTTTTCAGTTCAAACTTCTAAAAGTTTCTAACTTTAAAAGATTTCATCAAAGAATATAGAAAAATACTAATTTTTTATCCACCCATCTTATATATCATATTTTTTATCATTTCCTACAGAAACGCAGACATGTAGAGCAAACAAGTGTCATATTTCTTAATATTATTACTCAGTAGGAAAAATGATCAAAGGACCAGAACAAATGTTGCAAAGATACATAAATAGATCTTAAATATATGAAAAGATATTTATCTTCGCTCATAATGAGAAAGAAAACAGTTATTAAAACCACAGTGAGATCCTATTTTCACGTGTCAGATTAACAAAATCCTGACAGCACACTCATAAATTCATATACATGGAGATAAAGCCATTGTGGGGCTCTTTATGGAGGGCAATTTGGCAGTGCACACAATCAAATGGACATAAAACTGGTTATTTATAGTAGCAATGTATTGTAAATAAACCAAGGACCTATTAGAGAAAATTGATGAAATATAATCTATGTTCACCAGGAAAATGCCTGTGGCTTTCTAAATATCCATATACATAAAATGAGATCTCAAATTTATAAGTGAAAAGGAGTGCAGAATAATATATGTAGGAAGGCATAATGGGGATACATATATATACACATCCATCTATACATTTATGTATGTATATCCCTATTAACAGGAATTTAAAGTAAAACCTTTTGCATATTGAACCATGTGAATGTGTTATATAACAATTTCAGTAAATTCAACCTATGCATATTATATTTTAATACCTAATATCCTGATTATTTTCCATTTCTTTAAAGAATTTGCATTTTTGAAGATGCATATTTATCTGTACTGTGACATTCTTTATTAATTTCTTATTGGGCATTTGGGTTAATTTGGGGCTGCTGTATGTAGTGTTATACTGAAGGAACATCCTTGCATGTAATTTTAGCATCATGCATTTTGTTTCCTTTGATAACTGATGAATCAAATAGTGTGAACACTTTCCAGATGAATCATGTTCCTCCTGTGGGTACTGTGCTGTCTCTATGATGGCTTTTCATGACTTGCCATCTGCAACAGCCATGCTGGAGTTCAGGAGCTGTTTAAGTCACTTGCTGGTCTCAACCCCAGCTGAGCATTAGAATCACTGACCAATTGTTTTTAAGTTCCTGTACCTCACCTGTGATAAGGTCTGTGCCGCAGTGAGTCTCAAGGGCTCCCATGCAGAGAGAGAGACCCATAGGTAGATTGGACAGAGCAGTAGGTCTCCAGTCAGAGTTGGAATCATGAACTTTGGGGCTTACTTAGTGTTCAACACTGGGCTTATTTAACATTGTGACTTATTTGTTAACACTGGGCATATTTACAGTGTGATTAACCTTGGGTCTCTTAAGACCTGGTATGTCATAGTGAAATGGATATAATGTCTGTATGGTGGTGCAGTTGAGAGCATTGGAGAGAAGGCAAACTTCCCTGAGGAATTCCTGATGCTCACTACATGATAGGTATTTGCTATTAATTTAAACAAATCAAAAAAAGCAAACAAATAGCCTAACATGATGGAAACCATGCATTCAATTATGTAAGTGTTCATGGTTCATGAGAATGTTGAGTTTATAGCCTTTGAGGTGAATTATGTATCATCTTGGTTTTTTATCAGTTTATGTCTTTGTCCTTTGATTTTCTAGTTGGCAGTTATATAGGACTTTGATTAATGGAATGATGAAAATAAGCTATTGTTAATTTGACCCATTTGCTGGACAAAACACCTTCAAGAAATAAAGTCTATGAAGAAAATAATTCCAGATCAGTAAAGAGAATACGTAATAGGGACCAGACATGTTAGCACATGCCTGTAATCCCAGTAGCTCAGGAGCCTGAGGCAGGAGGATTACAAGTTCAAAGCCAGCCTCAGCAACTTAGCAAGGTGCTAAGCAACTCAGTGAGATCCTGTCTCTAAATATAACTACAAAAAAGGGATGGGAATATGGTTTAGTGTTTAAATACCCCTGAGTTCAATCCCCAGTACAAAAAAAAACAAAACAAAACAAAAAAAAAAAAACAAATAATAATAATAATAGGGGAAAGTTTTGAGAATTGTTGCCTGAAAAATTTCCCTTTTATAAAACAATTTAGAACATATAGAGTTTTCTTCATCATTTTTTTCTTACAGTTTGGAAATGTATGGATTACTCTAGTCCTACAACGACTATTGAGATGTGACTGTCTTCATGTGGAATTGTATAAACCTTAGCCTCATTTTTTCATCAAACACCTGTGGATGCAACCTGCTGTTCTAGTCTGTATTTCATCCGGCAATGTGCCGTGGACTATTGGTGGATGGGAGATCAATGTTCTCAGCATGAAAAATTTGTTTGGCAAATTTAATAGCCTTTAATAAAAATAATAGCACAGCAGCCTAGAGAGGAAATACAGGAAGGTACAAGAAGATACAGAATTTTATCAAGTGTGACTTGAGGGCAGTGCTCCTGAAGCCAGGCTTCCTAGCTTCAAATTCCAGTCTTCTTGATTATTCCCCTATAGCTATGGGGAAGCTCCTTAGCCGTTGCTACCTCAGTTTCCCCTCCTTTGAAACAGATAATTGTACATATCTCATAGGGTGCTTGTGAGAATTAAATGAGGTGACATGTAGTTAATCCAGCACCTGGTACATAGTAAAGCACTATAAAGTCACTACTGTTGCTTCATTTGGATGTCAGTCACTGAATTTGAAACTTTGCATAAGAATCTGAAATTCCTCCATTTTTATACATTCTTCTAAGGATGGATAATCAGGCAGTGTGGAAATAAACTATAATAATAATGTATATATTTCACAGAGGTAAGAAAAATGATCTTGAATGTTGTTCTAACCATAAAATGATACATGTACAAGGGGATCAATACATTTATCCTTATTTGAACATTATACAATGTATACATGCATTAGACCATCATGTGTTTCCATAAATATGTAGAAATTTTATGTGTCATTTTAAATAAAAAGAGCAAATGGTATAGCTAGTTAGAGCCAGACTGAGTAGCCAGGGTTCTAACTGGCTGTGATATGTGTCTTCTGGTCCAGTATTCCTTCCACCACACCACAGGGTTCTCTACAAGGGGCAGTTGTGCTTTGGGAAAAAGGAAAGACTGGACCAAGAAGGATGTATAACCTACCTGCTGCCTGGATGCCTTAGAATATTCCCCAAGGTGACCCTGAGGACCTCAGGGCCCAGTCAGTCTATAGAAGGAATTGGGGCATCACAATACTGTCCACTTTTAGAGAGAACCATTGAGGGTCCTCTTGTACATGAAGCTCAGCCCACTTCCCAACAAGAGGATACACACTCTAAAAGGAAGGCAGAACATTTGTCTATAACAAGGGGACAAATTATGGTAATAACAGAGTAGGTCACATTTTTATCTAAAGAGCAAAGACAAATGAGAAGTTAGTCACACACCAGTGACTGGGTATGTATATGAAGAGAAAATAGATGTACTCACAAATCCTTAAGGAAATCCTCTGACTCATTGGAGGATGCCTTTAGTAAAGCAGCAATGTATGTGTTTTATTTTGTTTTGTTTCTTCCAAATTGATAGTGGATAAAAGGAAGACATATGATATTGGGGCAATTATATACACACACACATAAACTAGGGTCTACTGAACCAGACTTTAATCATGACTGAGCACACACAGTGTAAGTCATGTTTTCCTATTTTCATGGGAATGTCTTAAATATATTGAGCATCAATCTGTTATCTTTGAAAGAGCATTAACATGGGTCTCCATTGGCTCTGACTCCTGTTGGAGCCAGTGCACCTAGGAAAGCCCTATAATTCCCATCTCAGGGATAGAATTGAAAATTGGTGTTGGATCCTTGTTAACAACAATGGCTTGAAGTCATGGCTCAGTGGTCATGCTGCTTCTCACTTTGAACTTCCAATTTAGTTCTATCAAATTAAAGTCCACATGGCTCAAGGTATATGTTCTGTTTATTATGAAAAATAAAGGACAGAATCCAAGTAGCAAAGAAAGCAATTTCAGGATGTGTAGAATGGAAGACTTTAAGGTGGTCCCTGGTTAAAGGACACTAAGGGTTGTGACTGGAAGTTGCTCATTGTCCCCACCAAGCCTGTGATGATTTGGGCTCACTGGTGGGACTGATGGGGACTGTGGTGACAGAGGGACTAGGGACCACCAAGGGCTATTCCTTGTTACAGAGTGAAGTTCCTCAATTTACCCACTGGTTAGAAAAACCTTTATTGCAATAATGACAACATTATATAGGTGAGGACCCAAGGAGCTGTAACCCAGCAAACAAGCCCAGCTAGGTCGTCTGCAGACACTCTTCAGGACAATAAGCCAAGAACACAACACGACCCTGTTGTGCCACCGTCTTAGGAGCTCTTCCCATTTCCACTGGCAGCTGTTTTTCTTAGCAGACAGAAGGTGACAATGACCAAGTAGACCACACTCTTGACGAGCAGGAGAAGGTAGGTACAATAGACTGAGTTGTTTGTGAGCTGCAGCCTCAGCACACCTAAGAGAAGTCGTGCAATTAGTTTCACCTGTTCTTTGATGGAAAGGATCCCTCATGGGGGAAGGTACCACAGATGTTTGTTTTTGGTGACCTACACTGAAATGACACCACTCCCACCAAACCCCAAGGATCAGCATCTACCACTCCCACCCAAACCACCAAGCTCAGCTTGCATGCTAAGTTGATTACCAACATCCGCCATACTCACTTAGAACTTTCCTAATGTTTAAAAGTAGGATTCCATGTTTAATGGATGTGTGAATGGGAAACAAAAGTATGTGTGATAACTAGATCTTAGAATTTCTTCACCTCCAACCTGTCTCTAAGTACAAATAATAGATAACATTCATTAACCACTAACCAAATGACAAACAGTATGTTAGAATCTTTGCAGGTAAAACTTTAGTCTTATTTTATCTTTATAGAAGCCTATCATAGAGAAAGAGCGTCAGTTTAATTTTCATTGTGATTTTGCAAATGAACTAAAGGCATAGAAAGAAGGAATTGGCCTAATATCCATGTACTAAGTAACAGCCCTAGCTTGTGACCTCTCTGACATGACTTTAAAGAACACTTTCTCATCTACTCTGTGGTTCTGCATCTCTAAATGAAGTCAATACCCAAGATATCAAAAGGTTAAGCCTAAATATAAAGTCAAGCTGCAGATAATTCTGGATTATTGCAAGTTGTTCATAAAATAAAAAATACAGGATCAGTACAACTAAAGGAAATTTAGTGAAGTTTTCTGTAGGGTGACATATTCATATGTGTTTTTTAAGTGTCTCACATTGTAGCTGTGATTAATTGTAATCAACATCCTTTGAAGTTTTACAAGAAATATGTGAGGTAAATAATAAGTACAATGATAGGAGGCCATAGTGGCACCTCAGTGAGTCACAAAATCTTCTTAGGGAAATTTCTATTTTTTAGGTTCCATCTTCAAAGAATCAGATCTGAAGAAAATTGGCCCCTGCTGTGGAAAGAGACCTCAGGAAATGTATTTATGACACCCTATTCTAGGGCAGGTGTGGGTTTACAGTCCCTCTTTTGCAGATGTGTCTTCTGAGATCCTGAGACATATGGAAATAGGAAACAGGAAATATCATCAGGGCTGGAGCCCATAATTTGAGTCATGTTCTTTGTTCATTTGTGAGAAGAAAGTTCCAGAAACTAGTACTTATTTTGAGCCTACTGAACGAGAGACCTCATGCTAAACATTTCACATCTGGGCCCTTATCTCTTCAATAATTCTGAATTCATTGTAATTATTTTCAGGTAGCAAATAAGTGGACTACTTGCAAATTGGAAGACACTCATATTTATGCAACTGATCATTAAAAGAATGGGAACAGAGTCTAGTCTGTGGTACTCCAAAGCCCATGCATCTTCCCACCCAAATATATATAAGTATGGTGTCTCAGAGCCTTGACAGAATTTCTTACTTTATGACTCTTAGAGAAAGAATGGGGAAATATGTAAGGGTATGAACTCTACTTGAGACTTGAGTTGAACATTTGGTATAGCTGTGTGGCATGTGCAAGGAACTTACTTAGTTTGTCTGATCTATAAAATGGAAGAAAAATAGCATACCACATTAATGGAATTTTATGAGGATTAAGCCAGAAAATATATACTGAACACAGCCCATGGCCTTTTGTATGAATTGGACTTGGTAAGTACCAGTTCATGTTATTAGTGACTAGCAAAAGACTAAAAATCAATCGATAATAAATCTAAAAGTCACTGGATATCGTGCTTTCCCTAATCACTAGAAAAAAAATACACATGAATGAATGAAGTCTATTTGTTAAAATAGTTCAAGCATACCACTGTATTTTTCATTTTTAATAGTTGTCTCATAAAAACACATTGTTTACTATGATAATATGATGCCTGGGAAGTGGCAGATTAAATAAACATCACACAATCTCTTCGGCAAAATCCAGCTATTTTGATTTTTCTACCTTAAGTGAAGGAAGTTCCAAAAGTTAGAATGATTAGGAGTGGGAAAAGCTACAGCATGAAATAAAGGAAAATATACACTAAAAATTAAAATTTTACCTTTTGAATAAGTTTCAGGATCAGTAGTGTTGACAACTAGAAGAAATGAGAGCAAGTAGAAGTCAATTTTTCATGCTCATTATTTGAATGCATGTGCCTGTGTGTGTGTGTGTGTGTGTGTGTGTGTGTGTGTGTGTAAAATTTGTTGATAGGGACATGGGAGAGAGAGTTAACGAATATTAACAAAAGCTAATATCTACTGAGTGACCATTGCTATGCCAAGCACTGTGTTCAATGCTGCACATTGTTTAAATTCTCAATGACACAGAAGGGAGTTGAATTATGGATAGTACCATGTTATGAATGAGGAATTAATTATAAATGGTAGCAGAAAATCATCAAATAATTATTCTTGGCAGGTAGCCTTTTCTTTCTCTCCTTCCTTCCTCCCTCCTTCCCTCCCCCCTCCGTTCCTTCCTTTTTTTTACCGTAGGCTGAGCATTTCAGTGCAATTCTTTCTAATGATACAAGACAGGAAATTTTACATTCCTACTTCTCTGAATAAACCTTAAGGCAAGAGCTATATTTATCTCTCATGACTCCTAGGAAATGATGGATTAATTAAAATGTCACTCAGTCTGTTCTGAAACATCCAACCATTCTGGTTTTTCTAACTTAAATGAGGGAAGTTCAAAAGTTAAGATAATCAGGAGGAGGAATATTCTATAGCATGATGAAGGCATATGCACTGAAACCTACCATTTTCACCTTTCTTATCAGCTTCTCTGGGATTAATAGTGACAGCTAGAAGAAAAGAGAGCAAGAACTAGTCAATTATTCTTGTCTATTATTTGAAAATTTATGTGTGTGATACACATATTTATATGCACATAAATAAATATACAAGCATCTCTGGAAACATAAAAGCCATAATCATTAAAACTCTGAGCCCCCACAGTTCCCCAAATAGTCAAATTCCAGGTAATTCAGCAGCTATCATTCATATATTATTTTTCTGTGCACAAAGATACTGAAATTCATGAAGGAATATTTTTCTTTTTTCTCATAACTGAAGTGTAATATCCAAGATCATCTGATTTTCTTCTTTACTCACAGCTCCCCACATGGTATGTGCCCCAAAGTAGTCACACATATGTGCTCAGGGGAAAATAAACAGGAAATTAGCTGCTTTACACTCTGCTGATACGATGTCACACCTAAAATGAATCCATCCGATCTTAGAGTCAACAACAGAATCATGTACATTTGAAGGAATCTGGTTTAGAGAAACTTTCTTATACTTAGTACCTTTGCAAATCATGCATATCCCCAATATTCCTGGTTCATGCACATGATTTCCTGGAGGTATGGTGTTTGTGGGCATGAGGACATCACTATTAATTAAAATTCGTATCCGTTGAGTGATTACTGTTTGCTAGGCACTATGCTTCTCATGCATTATCTGTCTAAATCCTCAGTTAAACGTAAGTGAGTTTATGACACGGTGGGGTGGCAGGTTTCCTGGGGCTTGAACTCAAGAGTTGCTTTATCACTAAGCTATATCCCTAGCGCTTTTAAAATTTTATTTTGAGACAGGGCCTCACTAAATTGCTAGGACTGGTCTTGAAGTTCCAATCCTCTTGCCTCAGCCTTACCAGTCACTAGGATTGCAAGCACAGACCACTATACCCAGCTGAGTTGCAGTATTGATAGTCTCATGTCATGAATGAGGAAATAAAATTTGAAGGGTTTACATAACTTACCAAGAGTCATACCAGTGAATGGCTGAGCCAATATCTAAATATTGAGGGGAATTTTTTTAAAAAGCATGTGGAAAGTACTTTGCATATAAATACAGAGAAAATAACTTACAGAGAGACAATATAATTCCCCTACTGTGGACCTAAGAAAATATAGAATTTTTACTATTCTTAGAAAATGTCTTTTTTTCTTTTTATAGGTGCTGATCATTTCAGTGCAATACTCTGTGGGAATAGAAAGATAGCCCAAATCACATTTTTAATTCTCTGAATCAAACTCAAGAGTGACAGCCGTATTTATTTACAATTAAGAAACAAAACCAGAGTAATCTGTCACCACTCTTTATAAGATGAATGAATGAAGTCCCTTTGTTGAAATGCTTAAAAGCATATTGCTGTGTCCTCTAATTTACAGTCATCTCATACCAAGATCAGTAGTTTACTGTGTTAATATTGATACCGTCAGTTATCAGTTTCTTTGACGAGTCCTGCTTCCTCAGATGTTGAAATACAATACCAGAGAAGCATGCCAAGGCAAGAGTAGAGTAGAAAGTAAGAAGTTTTATTAAAGGGTAGTAAAATAGACTTCTCCTGGGTGGAACAAGGGGACCTAAAGGCAGAATCCATAGGATGAGAAAGTTCTGTTCCTTTTATACATCTAAAGTGTTCTTTGTTTTTCTGCATTTTTCTCCCTTATCTTGTTCAATTCCCCCCATTCTGTATAGTGACTGGGAGATGTCTGTGGAAAGGCCAGGGGTTGAGCAGGTGGGCTAGAAGGGCCAAGGTGGAATGTTAGGCAGGAAAGGAGTGGCAACCCAGGGGGCATTGATTAGTAGTTCTATGCTCAGGAGTTGCTTCATTAATAACCTTGTTGGGAAGGGTGGTATCCAAGGATTCTGGAGACATGAACATTCCAATCTCCCAGGGGCGGTTTCCAACTTCCTGGACTCAGATCACAGCCTCCATTTTCTTAATTTTACCCAATTTCCTATTCTACACTAACAGCCTGTCTTTAGTTCTGGCTTCAATATGATACCAAGGAAACAAAGGATAACTTAAAGTGACAGTCTTTTCTGCAACAACCAGATATTCTGATTTCTCTTTCTGAAGGAAGTTCAGAAGTTAAGATGATCAGAAGGGGGAAAAAGATATGGAATGAGATGAAGGCAAACACACTATAACTCACCATTTGTAACTTTCAAATTGGCTTCTGTGGGATTCATAGTGGTGACAACTAAAAGTAATGAGAACACATATCAGTCAACTACTCATGCCTATTATTTTAAAGCATGTAAGTATGTGTATATAGACAATGGTTGTTTTGGTTTTTTTTTTTTTTTCTTCTGCTAGACATGTTCTTGTCCCTATGAATACACTTACACTTTGCAACATTATTGAACATTGACTTATTTTTAGTATGTACTTTTAAACATGGAGTTGAGGTATAGGCTTTAGGAGTAAGTCTCTAGAAATAAAATATTAATAAGGCTATGTTTGTATTTAAAATATCATTAAGAACTGACTTTAATGGGACTAAAAAGTGTATCTCTTTCGTTAGAGTGATTTGTTCACTAAAAGATAAATGAAAATCACTATTACCAAAAAACATTGAGATAAAGAGAAGAAAGTACAGTCCCTAAATAATAAAATCTAGGTGCTTTCTAAGTTCTCATTTAGTTTGTTGTAAACGTGGAAATACCATTTTATCTCCCTTCAAAAATAATCACTTCATTAATTTACTTCCATGTACTGCTTTTCAGCTTTTACCAAAAACAAAACTAAACAAAAAGAAGAACCTTCAAAAAGCAGGACTGGAAAAGATGGCATTGACAAATGCCATCCTTAGCTCCTTAGCTCTGGGGCCAGAGAAACCCATGAGAAACATTCGTTTTAGAATTTAGTGCCTCGTAAATCATTATTAAACTGGAACCTCTCTCCTGCATGATATTCGTCACCATGGAACTTCATATTCTTTTAAATTTTCCCTGATCACTAGAAAAATCTGAACCTAATTGGACCCTTAAGCACAGTGGTTAAGTTCACCTTGTGCTCACTCGCCTCCCCTCTGTTTCTCAGCATGGAAAATAGAAAACTGGGATTGATTTTGTATTCTTGTTTAGTCGGTTTTAGGAAAGAGTATAAGTACAATAAATATATAAATAAGTGAATCCATGGTCTACCTTTTTAAGAAAACATTTCTTCTGACAGTTTATCATTTGATCTTCATCATAACTTCAGGGAAATTAAGGCAACAGTTCAGACCTAACTAGTCATTGCAGAAAGTAAGGGTCCCACAGGCTGAAGTCTTACTTGGGAAATCTGGGTGATGCATAGCAAAGGTCTTCACCCCATTTGCCTTGTGCATGTTCCTGACAGGTCAAAAGGGGCTTGTAGCCACAGGGAAAATTACGAAAAGACGGCTTCCCATGCCCACTAGGACATTTGGACTGCTGTCTAACAAGCAGGACTCTGAATACACAGTGAGCCCCAGGACCGCTGCAAGGTCTCTGCACATTCGTGTCTCTGCCCATCTGTGTGGATATGTACCCACTGTATCAAAAGGATTCCTTTGGGACATGGTGCCTGAGTCATATGTGGTCCTGAGTGACAGGGAAAGAGGATTCTTTCTTGACTGCAGCATGTCCTTCTGGGGGTACTATCCTAGACTATTCATCCACACTCCAACTCAGGCCTGGCATATGCGAGTAGAAAAGTAAATGTTTATGTAGCTGCCTTTACCAACGGCAAGAGAAACATTCATCATGGAAAAAGGGAGTATTTTCATACATGTTAGGCTCACTGAAGCATAAATTATGAAATTCTGTCTAATAGTGATAAATAAAATTAAAATCAGAAATACTTAAAGTTGCCATAAAACTTCGGTGGCCAAGATTATACTAAATCATTTGGTGGTGTTGGGTCATGCTCCTGCTCTTTTGTCTGAGCATAATTTTTTCAATTAAGAACTCACTGTAAGTTAAACTGCACAGCAAGATTGAAGTGGGCAACTTTGCTTGCCTCATAGAACATTTCTGAAACACACATAATTGTTTTGATTTCTAAATCAGGTAAATTCATCAAAAGTCGAAACTTTAATATTTTACACGTACTAAGTTGCTAGATGCTTTCATGTGTGTCGTTTCATAAAATCCACATAAAAATTCTAAAAACCATCTCGTGATCTTAATATTATAAATATTGAAACTGAGGCTGAGAAAGCTGAAGTAAAGTTTTCAAAGTTTTCTCTACTTTATGTACCATTTCAATTCCATGGAAAAAATCGCAGGATATTTATTCTGCCATTAAATGTTATGATAGTTAAGAAAGATTTAGACTTGTTTTTCATTAATGCTTTGTAGAAAACTTGTGGTATCCTCTTTAAATTTTTTTTCTGGAAGTTTATAGACATTTAAATGCACATACCTTTCTTCATTGCAGGAAAGAGAATCTCTTGATCAACTCCTCCTTTGTTATTCTCATGTTTGACAATACACCTGTGCTCTTTATCCAATGACTCTTCAGTCACAGTTAGCCAGCTCATCTTCATGTATGTGTCTTTAATCTTCATGGTATCTCCCTGCTGGGATTCCAGAATCCTATCACCACCTTTTTCTTTCCAATATACCTTAATAACATCAGGGAAAAAGTTCTCAAGAAGACAAAGATATGTCCCAGCCTTATGGAGATTTGTTTCAGCAACTGAAGGAAGAAAAATCGTGGGTTTTGGGGAAATGTCTGCATCAGAGCTTTTATCTGTGAAGAAAATGGGATACAGATTTTTAAAGATTATTAGAGAGATGCAAACATTGCTTGGTTTGGAATAACCTAACAGATATCAACAGGAAGACAAGTTGCCATTGAATTAATGCCCACCATGGCCTTTTATTCCCTATATGTTGCAAGGAGCTTATCATATTCCTTACTTTATAGATGTGCAAAAAGTTTCAAGAGGTTAAGTAACTAGCCAAAGACACAGTTATGAAGAGGAAGAGCGAGAAGAAGGCTTGACTTTTGTTCTTTTTCCACATGCTAAGAGGGGGGTGACTTTTAATTGTTCCTAAAGGAGTCTTCCAACATTCTTGAACCCATTAATTTATTGCTTACATCTCCTTTGTTTTCTCATAGTAGAGTATGTGTTGTCAAGGTGGATGATGGGGAGCAGAAGACAACCACACCCCTTTAGTGATCTCTCTAGATGAGGCTCTGTGGTCCCTTCTAAAGGGCTTCCCTTGCTCATCCTTTGCCACTTGTGCTGCCTGGACATGTAACTCACATTCTCATGCTCTGCAACTCTGTGCAATCCAGTCTTCATTTAGCTAATTCTAGAATGCATCTTATTTATCTTATTTCTCATAAAAATAAATGCCAAGAGACAGGTTTTCATTTTTCTTTGCAACAATATCCTGTCACTTGTTTTAATAGGCTTCTGCTGCCAAGTGTACCTACAGCCTGTCAGGTTGGTCTCAGCTTCAGATTCAGATCCCATACCCAGTTGTGAAGCTCCTGGAGTTTCTAACTTTATTCAACATCTCACTTTCACATCTGTCCTACTCCAGGATTTTGGGATGGGCAGTATTTAATTTGCACCTCCAAATTATTCAGTGCTTTGAATTTAGACACAAAATAGCGACATTTCCACAACAAACTATTTAAAATTTGTATTGATTATTTTCAGAAATGATCTTGTATTAATCTTACCAAGGAATGTGCTTATCAAAATTTTGATTTGCTTTAGAAAATGTTCATCAAAACATTTTATGTTGGAATATCGTTTGAAGTTCAAGTGTCACTAAGGATACAACAAGGGTGTTTGTTTTGTACTTGTTTTATAATGAATTGATTTCATTAGGTGGGAGGTCTATACATATCCATATATTTGTATTTAACTCTCACTGACTCTCCCAAAATTCACATTAGACCGTCTACTACAACTCTCTTTTGGAGTTCAATTGGCCTCTTCATCTTAACCTACTGAATAAAATGTACATATAATTGGTGTAATGTTAAAAGTCATAGTTTAAAAAGCTTCTTGCAGACATAATGTAAAAATATGCAACAAAGCACCATTTGTTTACAAGTGCATACCACATATATCTGGAATGTTAACTGGTTTTACATTTATTTTTCATCTAATTCCTTGTTATAAATGATGGAATTGTTCAATTTGATTTCCAGTTGAAACTCAGATGCCTTACAACTATTCTCTTAGGACTAGTTTAAATTTAGTATAATAATTCAACAGGTGATTTATTAAGAAAAGAAAGAATTGGGTTTCACATTTGAGGAAAAAAGAACAAAAGTTCCTGATCATTCTGTCTCTTTAATAGTTAAGTTCTTAACTTTTATGCAAAATCAGTAAGTATATAATGTTAATATTCCTGGATATGTTATGAATATATTTGGGACATAATGTGCTCATTTTAATTTTGCACATCTTTCTTTTAGTGCAGATAGTAATACTGCATATTTACCCAACCGTATACTTTATTTGTAGTTTTAAACACATGTTATAAAAGATGATTAAATTTATAATTGTAAATTATGTAATTTTAGTAAAATAATATATTACCAAGTCTAATTTTTATCTTAAGAATTTGTGTTTCTTCATGGCAATATTTCTGATTAATTATAATAAAGAAATTGAAAATCAAATGATGAATTGAAAAATTCCTTTACACTACTCCACCTGTATTAACTCTTGTATCTTTTCCTTAGGTAGTCTCTTTAGTTTCATGCTTCTGAGGACAGAATGTGTCTTGAATTTCATAACCTCAATGTAATAATTAACTATTAATAGTAGTGTTGATTATAAATGATTAGAACCTATATTCTGAATGTTACACGGTTTTGAAAGCATTACTTTAAAAAAGTATATATTAAGATTTTTTCATGATCAAAATTTTTATAATATGGCAAATTGCAGTCACTATTTTATTTGAATAATAAATAAAATGGCTACAAATACATCTTATTTAAATAAATCTGTTCTAATTTATGTATATTCTAATTCTAGAATATTCTAATTCTAGATTATACATAAATTCTAATTCTAGAATATACATAAGTTATGTATATTCTAATTCTAATTAGAGTTCTAATTCTATTCTAATTTATGTATTTTGCCTAATAAAGCAGTGCATTTTAAATTAAATTCCTAAGCTTGTATTTTAAGATGCAGTGATATAAATTCCAGATAATTTGCCAAATATCAACTGCATTGCCTATTAAAAGTATTTTTTCAAATCTACATATGAGAAATTATTTAAAGATTGTCATTTTTTCCATGATCAAATGATACTATTTCATATTTAAATATATATTTTAGATTTATGACATTTCTCACTATATTTAATTGATTTTATAGTGTAGACATTTTCTGTATGAGTCCAAAATTCCTTTCTGATAAGTATTGGTGGGAGCCTAATATTGTTTTTTGTCTAAAAATTTGAGACCATTGATACCAATGTTAGAGATATTATTAATTAAGATAAAGAAATCATATCTAAAACACTTTTTAAAAAACTCACATTTTAGTTTAATTATGCTTTCCAAGTAATGGAAAATTCTACTGAGGCAAACAAGTATCTCCAGATTCAATTTTTTATGAGTGAATGTTAAGGTAACCTCCATTTGAGCCATTAGAAATATTGCTGAATCTTCTGGAGAATTTCTGCTCTGCAGTAAATGTTACTGGTTGAAAGCAACCCTCTGTAGTGGAGATGATTCTCTCCTCGCATTTGAATCAGAAGAACATTTATGGGCTTCTATTATATTTTGGATAATGTGCCAAGAACTTTGTTCACATCATCTCATTCAATTATCACATAACCTTGCTAGGTTTGTATTGTTATCCTATTTCATGAATCAGCAAATTGAGGCCAAAGCATACTTGTCCAAATTCACTAAACTGTAAGCAAGGGAGCTGGAGCTTCAAGTCTGCCTGCCTGCAAAACTCAGGCTTCCAGAACAAATTTCACCTGAGAAAGGGGAATGTGTGTGCCCTCCCCTGAGTCTGTCACCACCTACCTACAAGAAAGAACCTTGTCCCAGTGTCAAACACTTTAATATCTTTTTACAGTTTTATATGAGTACAAAGCCAAGTGCTATAATTACATTATTTGTACCATGTTGTATCTTTTCCTTTAGTGTAAGTATGTGGTTAAAATCTCTCCTAAGAGTTCTACATCAAATTCCCCTCACAGTCTTTCTTTTTTCAAAACATTCTTACTATTTTCCCAAGAGAATCATTTCTAGCCTTCTTTCTATTTCCTTGGAAATGTATTGATACCCACCTGTGACAACAAGTTTGGTTCCACTACCGAAGACTTTCTCTAAGTTGTTCCACAGTGATTCAACCCTTATCAAAAACATTCGATGAGTTTGGCTGGAGTTCTTCAAATTCTAGTGGCAATATGACGGTCTAGCATTCTTAAGAAAATAGGGTCCTGGTCCTGGTTAATTTCACTAATAGCAAGTTCTATGACTGAGAAAATCAATTAACTTTAAGGGTTTTTGGTGTTTCATTTATCTTAAAACAATCGCAGTGGTGTCAATCAATTTAAACTAGAAATGAAGTGAGTCTAAAATCAACAATTTGATTAAAAATATTATACAAATATTATAGAAACACAGCAGATTGCTATTATCATCCTCATGGTTATAATTAGAAACTTGCTGCTCTGACTGCAGGCTCCCACATGACATTTTAATTTCACAGGACTAAGCCTCGACCTTACCCATAGAAATTCAGCAATTAGATCCATGGTGATTAAGAAGGAAGAATTGTTCCTCTGTCTTCTGATTGCAGTCTATTTGCTCTAATATGCTGGGAATTCCCAAAGCCATCATCATGGAAAATGTTCCTTTTACACTCACATGCTTTATCAGGCTCGTATCTGTCTTATCCACTCATTTTAAACAAAGGCAGCCCCAGCTCAAACCAGCAGGTGTAGTCAGTGAGTGGAGACACTTCTGCTGTCCAAAATAATAGCTCTTTTCCCAACCGGTGATACCACACTTGTGGATTCTAAGCTTTCTCTAGAATGTTCACCCTCAACTGTTTTTTCATCATCTTGTGACAAAGTATACATTGCAACTGCTGGTTTGACCTGTCGAGGCAGAAGAACCAGAGAAATGGCAAGAAGCCTGGTCCTCAAAGCCATCTTAGGTCACTGTGTGCTATCTGCCTGACCTGTTTGCTGAGAGACCCCCATCTGTGCATGACATTAAATGTCATGAGACCCACAGCATTGATGCAGTGCTGGGGTGCAATGAGTTTAATGATCCTTTCCTTCCTTTCCCTAGTGGAGGCCAAAAATGATGTCCACTCTACACATCACTCTCCTCCTAAAGGACTCCCCCATTGCAGACCTTTTCTAATTTTATAATGGGAAAAAAATCATATTTTAAAATTTAGTGTGCTCCCTTTATCGGTTATCTAAAAAGTACATATTCCACTACATTTTTCTTTTACCTTTGAGCATAACGTCTTATTCTGTGCTTGTTGCTAGATAATAGCAGCCCTTTTTTCTTATCTATAGTGCTTTTGACCTTCTTTTTTTTTTAATGATCTCACTGTATTTGTGTATTGTAGGTTTTCTCAAATAGATATTGATAAAGATCAGTTAAGTAAATTATCCATGGTTTGTGCATTATAGAATGTTTCTCTTATGGTCCCAAGGGGTTTGGAGATTTGTAAAGTCTAGCTAAAGGTACAAAGGATAGAGAACATGTTTACAAATCCTGGCTCTGCGATGGAGAAGCAGACATGCTGAGTTTAAACATACTGCAAGTGCTGGAACACTAAGTGAAGTTTTCTTTTTCCAAATTATTCTATTATAGGAGTTGCCTTTTGGTTAGAAAGGGGAATAGGTCAGGCTATCCAAGGGTACTGTCTTTGAGTAACCTCATATATGAAGAGGGACACTTCAAGGACAAAATATCAGCCTACAATGAACTTCAGTTGATGCTATATTTGGAGATAGCACTGGTAACAAGAAAAAAAAAAAAGAAATTTGACATGGATCTGGCAATTATTACTTGTTACTAAGTTCTCTGCAGTTTGTACTAACTTCACACCTTTATAGAATAATAATGAATGGAAAAACATGTTTTCCTTTTGCTTTGTGAGGGGATAGTATCCAGAGACAGCACCATTCAGGGGGTTCAAATGGACACTCAGACATGAGTTGATTTAGAACACTGCAGAGTGATAGGTTTTTTAAGTTTTTAATTTTTTGTGCTGGGGAGGAATGCTCTATTATGGGGCTACATTCCCAGTCCTTTTTGTTAAATTTTTGTATTTTGAGAAAAGTTCTCACTAAATTGCTTAGGGCCCCCTGGCTCATTGCTGAGGCTGGCCCAGGAACTTCTGGTCCTCCTGTCTCAGATCTCCCAAGTCATTGAAATTGTCGGCATGCGCCACCATGCCTGGCATAATTTTTTTTGATACAGATTAAGCCTGGACAAAATTTCTTTTTTTTATTAAAAATCATAAATTTACATAGGGCAATGTTGTTTGATTCATTCTGTTATTTTTTCCCTCCCTCCCACCCCTCCCATCCTCTTTTCCCTCTATATAGTCCTTCCTTTCTCCATTCTTACCACCCTCCTTATCCCTAACCCTAAACCTAACCCTAACCCTAACGCTAACCCCTCCTACCCCCCATTATATGTCCTCATCCGCTTATCAGCGAGATCTCTAATGAAATGTAAGAGTACAAGAAGCAATATTTCTCACCAAGCATGGTGTAGCATGTCTGTAATCCTAGTGGCTTGGGAGGCTGAGGCAGGAGGATCATAAGTTCAAAGCCGGCCTCAGCTATTTAGTGAAACCCTAAGCAACTTAGTGAGGCCCTATCTCTAAATAAAAAATAATAAAAAGAAAAGAGTTGGGGATGTGACTCAGCGATTTAAGCACCCCTGGGTTCAATCCCTGATACCAAAAAGAAAAAAAGATATATAGATGCAATACTTCTCAACTGTAATCTTCATTAATATAATTTTTAATGTTGTAGACATAAATCAATTAAGAAAGTTAATTTTGTAAGTAGACATATGTTTATATTTTCAAGTTGTGGGGGGAGACAAACTTTTTAAAACACTTGCATAGGTAGCTACTAGAAAATGAGAGAGTACCTTGTATTCAGGTAGATAATATATGAGATTTGAGATCATGTATATTCAATTCTAATCACTTTTAGAAGTGGTAAATTTAGTCTTGTATATAAAAAGTATTTGTTCTAAAGTGAGCTATAGATTAGATGGTGGGTAATAGTTTTACCATTATTCATGAGTTTACATAGACCGCCTCTCCTGGGTGACAGTTTGAATTATAAATAAAGAATCAGTATTGCATCATCTACCAACTGCCAGTCATTGGAATAGATAATTTCCATATTTAATTTCAATTAAACCTTACACTACCCACCTATGGTAGATCTCACTATCTTCTCTATACAAATCAACTAGAAATGAAAATTTTCAAAACTTGCTCAGTTATTGAATAATTTTAAGAACATATCAGAAGAATGTTCATGAAGTAGCATAGAGTACATAAACAATCAAATCTATTATTTTGTATCTATTATGATTCTAATTTTGTAAAATAAAAATAAAATTTGCACAGATAAAACTCTTAGGTGAAAATATGGTGAAAGGATAACGATTATGAGTGACCATATAAATTTTAAGTTTTTGCTTATTCTTATGTATTTTATAATTTATCAGTAAGAATTTTAATCAAGTAATGACTGTTTAACCAAATTTTACTTGCTGAAGGTTGGGTTCATAGAAAATGGTAGTTTCAGAAGTCATATTCTAAAATTAAAGCTGTGTCTTTCCTGGTACTGAAATCCTTCTCATAGAACTTATGAATTATGTCTATGCAACCATTATTTAATTTCATTGCTACAATTCACATTGGATCCACTGGAAAAAAGAGTATCAGAAGATTGTTTTCAAATTATTTATTTCTTTAAATGATTTCAATCCCTAAGGAAACGAAGATGTATAATCCATTTCATTGTTTCAATGCTTTGTTTGATAAAAAATCTCTGAAATCTTCCATCTCAGTAGATTCAATAAGCAAGGATCATCCTTCTGAGATGTTCTCCCTCATTCAGGCAAAACTGCATCTTTAAGTCTAATGGGGCGGGGGAGAAAAAAACTTGTTGAACTGAATTTAAAAAACAAAAACAAAGGTGAAATGTGCCTCATATCATTTTTTAATATGGCCACACTGTGACAAAACAAATTTGTTTTCAGTATAAGAAGCAGGTCGCATGGGCACTTTATCACTGAGCCCAGTTCTTTTTATGATTATATTTTGTTTTGAGACAGGGTAAACCATTCAGCTGTCTAGTCTGGCCTCAAACTTCTAATCATCCTGCCTCAGCCTGCTGAGTAAAGTGACTGGGATAACAAAGGCATGTGCTACCTGAACATTTACAATTATGCAGCCTGTGGGCAAATCACCAAATAGTTAATTTTTCCATGACCAAATGACCACTTTGGCATATTTTAACCCAACTGGGTATTTTCAGAATCAAATAAATCAAATTTCTAGTCTAAACAGGCTTAGAAACTTTTCAACAAAGAAATAATAAAGGGATCTAGTACCTCCTTTCACCAGGGATCCATGGTTACTCCAAATTCCCGGTTAAAGTCTCCCATGAGAGTACCTCTTAGTACTTGGACCAAGTCACCTGACCTCTTAGGAGATCCTACTATGATCAATGCCAAACCTGGAACAATCCCTAACACTCTGAGTCAGCGCATGCCCCGGAGCCTATAACACTTGTATTCCTGCTTCCCCTCCCTATCTAATTTTAAAACATTGAAGAAAAGAAGAGAAAGAAATGACCTGTGATGATGAGCTTTGTGCCAGGACCAAACACTAGGATTAGTCTACCATTTATTAACTCACTGTCTTAATAAGCTTTTATAAAAATCTCCTTTTACATTTGCTTTAAAATTTCACCAATATGTTTTAAATATTTATATAAAAATATAAAAGTTAACCCTGCTGACATTAAACAAAGAAAAAACTCAAACAAAATCACATTAGACAAGAGTGTATAATCAGGAATTTAAGTGCAGAGCACACCATGCCTCGGCAGCTTGCATTATGCTTTTCCCCCACTTACCACAAATGTGGGAAACTCTGATTTGTCTTTTTTCATGACTTTGCCAGAAGCATTTAAATAGCCTCTCTTATTAAAGGGTCTCCATGTATAAAGTGGGTTTTGGCCTAGAATATAATTCACATCATTTAATATTTCTTCAATTTCAAAGAGAACTAGTAATAGAAATCATATATTTGAGCATTTAATAAGCATATATTCAATGTGATTCATAGGTATTTTGCAATTCATATCTGTGGATGGATAGATATCTGGATTGATAATAAAGTAACTTCTGTTTAGAATCCAGTTCCCCTTAATAGGGACTTGATGAGTTAGGAGAATGTGAATACTTAATAATGATCCCTTAAGCACTTCATTGCTGATTGACTGTTCCCTTTGACTTGATAATACCACTTCAGCTTCAGAGCATTGAAACTGCTCATCAGAGGACCATAGCCAGTGGGTGTTTTTGCAGATGTCCCATCATGAATGTAGTGCTTCTCTGAACTATCCAACTAAGAATATAATTCAGCACAGCTGCTATAGTGTTTTTTTTTACCAACTTCAGTATTTCTGACACATTTGATGCCAACACATGAAATTGAGGGTAACAGTATCAAAATAACTTGCCATTTTATAAAAAGGAAAACACTAAGATTCATCTTTTGAATATTCAATAAATTCATTCATTATGACTTCCATGATCTCTGTTGAAGAAAAAGAGGGCAATTTCAGTACCATGATTAGAAGAAGCATTGTGTTTATGCATGAGTAATAATACAAATTGTGAAATGTTACTAAGTAGTAAATTAAAGAGTCCATGTAAAAATTCAAGCTACAAGAAGAGGAAACATTCAGAATATTAAGACATGACTTAATGTTGGTGATATTATAAATTGGTCCACACCAGGTGCTTTGGAATAGACAATTCTCCACTGAATCCCAGACTTTGAAACAGTTACTAGTGCTATGACTTGGAGGTAACTGAACTTCTCAAAGCCTTACTGTTTGTATCTCTAAAAAATGAAAGGAGAGGTTTTCTTATGTACAGCTGTTGAGTGATGAAAGAAGGCACTGAAACTCTAGCATGCTGTCTGGCCCTGCAAAAAATTGCCTACAAATTTTCTCTTTAATGTGACGGTATTGGGCCATTTCATCAAATTATTCCTCCAAATACAACATATATTGAATATCACTCACCCAAAATATCTAGGCCCAGAAGTGTTTCAGAGCTTAGATATGTACAATTTCTTTTTTAAAAAATTTCTTCTAATTAATTATACATGACAGTAAAGTGCATTTTGTACACAAATGGAGCACTACCTCTCCTTCCTCTGGCTGTACATGGTGCAGAGCCACACTGGTCATGTAATCTGACATGTATATGGATGGATGGATGTAATAATAATAATTGCCATAAAATGAAAAAGGAAAAGAGTTCATGAACCCATATTCCTGTGTCTGTGGAAGTCACAGTCAAACAAACATGGTAGGGTCCAATCAAGGCAAAATTCTAGAACACAAATCCATGGGCCTGGAACATTTTAATTGTTGAGACTGTATGTTATCTACCCTTTTGTCTACAGCATCTTACATCAAAACCATCTTCAATAAATAAATGTAGAGAGACTAATGAGCAAATGAGGATGGAAACCCACCAAGAATCATTTCATAAACCTTGGGTTGCAATGGTTTGTGCAACTTGCTAATTCCTGAAACTGGGCCATCTAAAGGCACTTTAACAAGTCACAGTAGCATATATTTTGACTGATAGCCTTCCTTCTAAGGAGTTAAAAAATATAAACTTGGATTTAGTAATGTTCTATAATAATTTACAATAAAAATTAATTTTTGCACTGTTGTTAGGGATGAGATTTAAAACAAGGTTATAATTGGAGCAAGTTGTATTCCATGCTTGTATAATTACATCAAAATGAACCCTAATATTATGTATAAATAAAATGAACTAATAAAAAAACCAAGAAATAGATTTTGCAGGTAATCTGGAGAACAGAATATTATGTCGATCTGATCTCAAAATACAGACAAGGCGAGTAACAAAAATCTGCTTTGAGGAACCTCACAAAAAAGATCTACATAAAGTATCCTGAAGCAATAACTTCCACCACTGGTCGACAGAAATGGTCCTCAAAACATTTAAACTTCTAGCCCGAGGCTATCCTTTTTGTGTATGTGCATTGTACATGTACAGTTTCCATCTACTTCCTGAAGGGTAAGAGACGAGTCCATGTGCAAAGTAGTTTTATTTCCATGTCCAGCAGGCCAGACCTGCAGAATGACTGTTCATGTTCAGAGGGTAGGAATGTGGCAGAGTCAGATAAAACTCATAGTAAATTGTTTTTTCTAAGAAGAATCTATCCATTTTACAGTGGTAAGAAAAACATTTTAAAAGTCACTTACCAAGAGGAGTTACTTTGAGTTTATTCCCTTCTGCTAGTATCTGGATGCCATCTGCGCTATCATATTGGTCAAAACATCTTCAAAAATCTCAGCTTCCTCCCAAGCTTCATGACCTGACCAGCAGTTTAGGAACCTTCCCTTGGCAAGTTGATCTTTCGGCTTCCTTTGGAAGGCCTTGAATATAGGTTTTGTGACATCTGATTATTTGCAAGTTTTCTCATAATCTGATCTTATAAGTTGTTTGTTTTCCATTGAGGTTACATTACTGGAAAGTGACAAAGAAAAGCATAAAGAGTAAAAGAAAGAGAAGAAGAAAGCTGGGACAACAAGTTAACCAACTACTTTGCTAAATTACCAGGAAAGCGAAAGTTTCTGAGAATTCTCTTTTCTTTTCTTTTTTTTTTTTTTAATTTCCAGATGTTCAGTGGTGTTAAAGCTCCTTTCATAAAGGAAAGGGCTGAAAAAAAAAAGAAAAGAAAAGAAAAGGAAAGCGCCTTCCATTCTCAAAACACCAAGGCCTGTTCATTAGTGATTTGGGAATAAATTTATCAAGAGAGAAGCTGTTTAGTAACTGAAAATGCAAAGGTGCCAACACACTTGAGAACTGTGAACCCAGGTCTCCATTTTCAATGGAGCTAACTGCTCAGAGGTTCCATTAAAGAAATGGGTCTTCTGTTCTCATGAACACCAAGGCCTCTCAGCAATTTGGGAATATATTTCTGAAAGGAGGAAACTCCTTAATAACAGAAAATGCAAATGTGCCAACGCGTTTGAGAACTGTGAACCACGGTCTCCATTTTCAAAACAGCCACATTTATCATTTGACATCATGGTTCCTTATTGAGGCAATGCCAAATGAAAAATAAGTTCTGTGATGACATTATATTTTCCTGGAATAAGAGAATAAAATTGAGCTGAAAATAAAAGTCAGTGGTAGAGTGCTTGCCTAGCATACATGAGGCCCCAAGGTCAATGCTCAGCACCAAAAAAAAAAAAAAAAAAAAAAAAAGATGTGGGAGAAGAAAATAAAATTGTAGATTGTAGAGTTCTGTTGCTCATGAAATTAGATTTCTTATTTTAACTGGAATGTGGAAAAAATTCCAGTTGACTGATAAGCTGAAAGGAGAGCCTCTTAAAGGCATTTCTGCAATTTTATGTCACTCATCTCAGAACAGGAAAAAGAAATGGCCAGAATGAAACAACTCTTGGCCTGGATACAGAGGAACTATCCAGCAGCAAGGATCAAGGAGGAAAGGCCGTGATGACCCCCTGGACCACTCCAAGCCCACCTATTTTAGCCTTTGTTCCATGAGCAGACTTGGTTTCTGCCCTGGAGGATGAGGAATTAATAATGTGGTCATGGTAGAAACTGTCCATTCTCAGCTGCTCAGAGCCACAAGACTACTTGCAAAAAACAAGAGGGTTTGATGGAAGGTATATTTGGAAAGGGTTGTTAAATTTTATCACTTATTTATTGGAAAGATTTTTTTTTTAACTGAGAATTCACAATTATTTCTCAGAGATATAGATTACACTTTGCACATTTAATTCATGAGATTGATGCTTATTCACATTCTCCCTTTTGTCCTCAGTTTTTCCTTATCCTGGAACCAGGAAGAGAATTATCAGGAGCCTTAAGAAGTTTCTGTATTTGCAGAGCCCTAAGGATTTAAGTAATTAAATGCAATAGGATAAGTAATTAATTGTAAAATCTCTTATTTTATTTATGAGAAAATACAAGAACTATATGAAGAAAACAGTATAAAATTTTACCAAAGTTCTAAAATAAAACCTATATACATGGGCAAAGGTATCTGTGAAGAAAAATGTGCTTTTTACAAAGAATCTGATACCAAATTCATATATAAATTGACTGCAATTTTAATGGGAATTACTACAACGTTTCAGTGTTTTCGTACTGGGGTGTGAGAGGTGACAGTGGACTAGGTAACCTGATTTCAAATTTTATAAGAATGCATAAACATGAGGTAATGGGAAAAGAATTATTTTTAAAAATAGTAGTGATAGACATTTGGCATAATATATCTTAATACTTATTATAAATGTATTGCCAGTCAAAAAATAACTAAATAAATAAAGCAGAAATACTTTAGAAAATGTCCAAGTATATGCAGACATTTAATATATGATGCAGAATTTTTAAGTTGTAGGAAAACAATAGCTTATTTTGAAACTGCCATTAGATAATTATCTGTTGAAAAGATAAAAACATCTGTCTATCTTCAAATAAAATAGAATCCAGTTATATTAAAATTAAAATTGCAACTGCATATCCACAGGTGTTTTAAAAAATAGGAGAGTAATTTCCTATATAGGTGAGAGGAGCATTGTGGGAACTAAGTAGGAGAACCTTCACTTAGTTCAGTACCTTAATTTTTAAGAAGTAGGAATGTAGAGTGCTTTTAATTTCAAGCAAGGCATGTTTTCAAATAAACATCTAAAAAATAACCAACAAGAGGATTTACTGGCTTTTGGAGGAAAGTGGCATTATCAGTCCTGTGCTGCTATTTAAGGTAAATGTACTAGTGGAAAGGGAGCTGCTCAGGGGAGCACGTCTAGTTATGGAACTGTGTCTTAGATGTGATTGTCACTAGTCACTAGGAAGCAACAAAGGACCTATGTTGTTGCTGTGACAATGGAGACATACAAAGTGGCAGGTGCAATGAACACTTCCAGGTTTATTAGAGTTTAAGAAGATTCTGATGAAAGATTCAAATTACCAGATTAGGAGATTGATAGTGAAGGAAAAGACCTCTTAAAACCAGAAGGGTCAGGCTCAGATTCTAGTTCTTCCACTCCGGTGGTGTGACTTTGACACACTTCTCAGAGCCTTGGTCTCCTCCTCTGTAAGATGGAGATGATGAGGCCCATTTCTCAGGTCGTGGTGAAGTTCAAATGATGTGTCTAGAATAGAGACTGAGCACAGTAGGTGTTCAAAAATAGTTCATTTTCTTTTATCGTTGATGTAAAAATTCAGGCACAGAGGATTCTCATTTTAAAAAGAATGCAGAATTTTAGCCTTGTGTATAAAAATTAGTAATTTCAATTCTCATCCTGTTTATGTAACACATGCACACTCCACGCACCACAACCTGAGATAACCAATGGAGGCAACTTAAATCCCACGTCAAACAGTGTGAGCAATGAGTAAATAAATGTGCAAATGATAAGCAAGTCAATGCAGGTAAAGCATAAGTTTCAACATCATCTTTTTGCATCACCTTTTCAAGGCTGATAATGACAACTTTCATAGGTGGCCATCTCCTACCAAATTTGTTAGATGATCAAAGGTATGAAGCTACATTTCATTTTTCATCTCAAGGTTATGTTGTCATCTTGTGACAAAATAGCCACATGCACACTTTTCACATTGGCTCATCTTTTAGATATTTTGATGGTTTTTAATGAAATTGGGTACATAGTAAGTTACAAAGATTTCCAATAAGAAAAATGAGTATTTTATCATTGTCTTAAGTAAAATGAACCCACTAATATGTGTAAGAGATAGAAATAACATACTTCCTCAACTCCAAAATCTCCATTAATACTTCCTTTCTCCCTGTCCTCAGGCTGCTATTTAAAGAAAGATAATTCATAAATCAAGCATCAAAACTATATCTCTTTCAGACTCACCTATAATTTGTTATAAGGAAATATCAAACTATATAAAAAGTAGGTGATGCAGCAAATTGGAAGACTGAGGCAGAAATATTGCCAGGTTTGAGGCCAGTTTTGGCAAAACTGTCTCAAAATAAAAAATAATTTTTAGAAAAGGTTGGGGAAGTAGCTCAGTGATGGAATGCTCCTGGATCAAACCCCAGTACCACAAACATACATACATACATACATGAATAAATTAATCAAATAGATAAAATGACTTTTCTAAAAAACAATACTCTTATGTATCAGATAAAAATAAATTTAATAAATATTGAAAATAATAAAAAATCTGTAAAAATTTGAAGTTTTTTGAACTGTTTAATGCTTACTGTTCATGTAGGGTCAAAAGTTTCCTTGAAACTATCTTTTGAATTCCTTAATCTGTAGTTCCAATTCTTTTAGTCCTCTGTAGAGTCAAAGATTTTGTTTGAGTTCTATCATTGGAAGGATTTGCTTTAAATTGGTGGATATTCTGTTTACCATGTGGATTCACAGGACTCAGAAATTCAAATGATCAAATGCCCTTTCTAAAAATTAATTAATTAATTAAAAAAGCAATAGACAGTCAGTTGAAGCACCTTGCAATAGAATTAGTGAGAAACGAGGCTAGTTTCACACAAATATTCAATTAAATCTCACAAATCGGCTTCTTTTCATTTCTCTTTGAGTTGCAATAGGCGATTATAGTGTTTTGTTCACTTGTGGGATTTAATTGTATATTCAGTTTCAACTGGACCCTTCGGAACATTGGACCATACATTTCAGAATTACAAGTAGGTAGTTAGTGCTGTTGTGGGTTGGCTGTTACCCTGAAAGTGTTCGTTTGAATGTAAGTTGTTTGTAAAGTTGCATTGAGTAGAGTTGCCCGAGTTTTCTGCACTTAGTCCACAGAGTTTCTCTGAGTCTCTGTCTTGACAGAAAACTACAGTCTCGCAGGTGCCACACAGGGTTTGGCCTAGTGTGTAGTTGGTTTAGTAGCAGGTGAAAGCATAGTACCCGGAGAACTGTCACCTTCCTCCCGCTCTCACATGACAGGAAACAACTCTCTGTCGTTAACAGAGGTCAAGAAAACACCATCCACTTCACCAAACTTCCTTACCAGGGCACCTTTGTCACTTAATGAAATTAGAAAGTTTGAGGGTAAAAATAGTGTTATTTTTGAGGAATGGGGTTGAGGGCATGGGATCTGAATCTGGAATTGTGTTTTGGCTACTTATTAGCATCCACAAAGAGAACTGTTTACCTATCATCTTAATGGCATAGATTTTGTTTCTGTTGTTCTTATTTTCACAGTGTGGCTAGTGAGATGTTGGATATAGAGTCCTGGGTCACTCTAACACAGCAGAAAACAGACCAGTGACACCAAATTTGAATCAAGCGCAGGGCTACCTAGTTAAGACTGGCTCCAAGATTCACAGTGAAGTGTGGGAAATTTGGGCTTTAGGTCAGCAGGTCCTTCTAGAACTCACAAACAATTTACACATATTCACTGCCACCCATATTCCCTTTTGGTTGGAGACTATGACAAGAAAACTGTTCCAGTGTTTGATTTCAGAACAGGAAGAAGATTACAGAAAGGGGGGGCAGTAAGCAGCCATGGGAGAGCACTGTGGGGGTTGATGGGGCTGAAGAATCCATCCTCTGCTGACTTCACACCCTTCTGAAGAGTGTGGTAGTCACACACTTGGTCTACACCAGACCTAATTGGGGTTGGAGGCATCACCTGGTTAGATAAGACATGTTGTCTTGGCTCCCCTAAGAAGGAAATGCAGGGTTGCTAAAAGAATCTTAGCATTGACCACAAGAAAGGCAGAAAGAGGAACTAGACTGAGAGTCTGACAGGTAAGAGTGTACCTGTCCCTGAGGTTCACTAGCTTGGAAGAAGCCAGTTGCCCTCTCCAAGTCCCAGCTCTTCATTTAAAGTGGAGGCATTGGGCTAAATTTGTCCCAAGACTCTTCTGTTCCAATACCTGTGAATGTGAACCTGTGAATGACAGCATTGGAGTGTCTGTGTGGTTGTATGAGTACAAACACAACCGAGGGATCTTAATAGGAAGATTCTCGTACAGGCCTCTAGTGACTCTGACATTGTGAGATCCCAGCAGGCACAATAGTGTGTGGCCTCATGTGATATGAAAACATTATGATTATAGGTGAAAGGTGCCATTTCCTCTCTCATCTGTCTCCAAGCAGGGGTTGGACTTGTCTTGCTTGTAATACTTGGCAGAACCATAAAAGAGTCACTTCAGTTGGCACCAGTGCATGACAGCATTCTAAAAGGGGACCCTGGAGAGCTGGCAACTGATGTATGCTGATCTGTCTGGGGTTTGGGTAAAGGTGATTTGATCCTAAGTTATTCTTATTTAGGTGTCTCCATTTGGAAATCACCAACAAAATATCAGAAGTATTAAAAACTGTTAATTCTGAACATAAAAATAATAATGGGACAAGAAATTAGTATATTCAACTCCAAATTCCAAGCCTAAGATGCAAGAGAAACCCAGGGAGTTCAGTTTTAGTGACAAGTTAGAATAGACACCACAAGGAACATGAAATAGGACCTAGATACAGTAGCAGGCCACACTTTGTGGAGGAGGAGCTAGGAGGGCTTGTTTCTGAACCAATGAAGTTCCTGGTCAGTGAGAAGAATCACAGTGATGTTTTATCATGTTCCTGGTGTAAAGGAACTATCAAGTCGTAGAATAGTGTGTTAAGCTAAAGCAATGTTACCTATCCCCAAGAGAGCAATTCTGTCCCTATAGTCCTTTAAGTGCTGCTTCAAAGTCACCTATCTTGGGCCACTTTTTCGCTCCGAGTTTAATATTCTTTGTGATATTTTGCAAGAGTTTTAGTTAGCTTTGCATGGCTGTCATGAGCATGGAATGAAAGTATCATGATGACATCTACTAATGAATGAGATAATAATTATACAACCCTTTGAAATAGGAAGCACAATTTATAAGTCAGCTGTTTACCCAAAGTTCCATAATAATAATAATTAGTGTAGTATAGACACTTTCATGATATTATACTGTTTTGGATGAAGCAAAGCATTGGACAAAAATTTCTTTTGTTTCATTAACATCTATACTTCTTTCATTCATAATTCTTGTCTTTTCTGAATTATGTTTCTGCATTTTGGAGGACCACATAGATGTAATATATTCTAAGAGTTGTTCAATATCCCCACTTTGGTTGAAATGGTTCAGAGAAGTGATTGAATCACAATGTGAAAGACACTGGGATTTGTTGAATATGATGCTGAGAACTTTATGATAGATTTCAGGCAGTCCTCAGCAACCCTGGGGGCTTGGTGACACTATTCACACTTAAAGATGGGAAAATCAGAAAGAAAAGCCCATGTTACTCTGTCAGTGAGTGACCCAGAAGAAATGAGTACCTCATTCAAAAGAACTTGCATTCTTCTCTCTGTCTCTCTCCCTCTCTTTCTTTCCCTCCCTTCCTTCCATTTCTTCCATCATTCACTCAAAATCAAGATACCATCTTGAGCCCTGGATTATGTGCTTCTTCCCAAAGAGCTTTCCCATAGATGGGAAGAAACCATTCAGGACACTTACAGAGCCAGAGGGTGAGGAAGACCATGCGGACACTAATAAAGGAAGAATCACAACCTTTTCCCTTGGGTTTCTGCTGCAACTTTGCTCAGAACGCATGAGCAGAGAAAGGTGCTCTGTGGACCATGGTCAGGTGGTCCTCAGAAGACATGTGTTTGCACAGGTGGGACGCTCTTTGGAAGGTTTTAGTGACAGTCCATCATTTTGATAGAGCACATCCCCACGTCCTCCTGTACTACTTGATGTATTCTGAGGTGGCAATATCTGTTTTCATTTGGAATTCAAGAAATGCTGCATTGTCTTTTTTCATGGTCATGCATAGTACAAGCTGTGTGATGAGAATGGCTCCATTTTTCTACATGAAAAACAAAAGAAAAAATGAAAGTTTTGCAAAATTGTGACATTCGAAGCTCATTAAAATACTATATATTTACTTTCTACTTTTGCAGAGTTTGGGCCTGAGGCTTACATTTTCTTCCTGAAGAATACAAGGTCTTGGTGGGATTTTCTACTGATCAAGTGGCTCTCAGAATGTGCCAGAATGTGGTGTGGACTGAATGTCATTGCTTTTCCTTGCCCCTCTTCCAATGAGTGGGATGATATCTTTTGCCCGATATAACTCAGGAGTTTACAGGGATGCCACTACCAACAACCTAGAACAGCAACATTATGCCAGCATTTGTCCTGAAAAGTGGCCAAGAATGGGGCAATCACAGAAGAAAACTGAGGTGTGATGAAGAAAGAGGAAGTGGCTCTCTGGACACAGCAAAGATCGACCAGTTGAAGGTTACCACTTAGTTCAACACTGAGCGTTGGGACCTCTGAAGTGCTCCAGTAGCTCACTTTCTAGCTGGCTACTGAAACACCATTTCCTGTCTGCCTTCTTTTCCTTCCTTCGTTTCCCACTCCCCTGCTGTTCTTCCTGCACCTGCCACAGGAACCACCTGTGCTCTGTACCTGAGGCTTTAGGGAACCAAAATAAGACAGGCTGGTTGTGTCCCTTTTCTAAAGGCCACAACTCCTGTTAGGGAGCCTGCAACCAGACATTTAGCTTGATAACACTTCAGATCTTAAAGTGACCTGGACATTGTACTACTGCAATGACCACATTGCTGGGACAGAGACCATGTGTTCCTCAAAACTAAAGATATTTTCCATCTGGGCCTTTAAGAAAAGATTTGTTAATTCCTACTTCAGAGCACTTAAAAGTAAGATATAAAAGTTTACATTTTGCCTTCTTTGCTTATTCTATTTCTAAGGCTCATTATTTCTTTCTTTACATTCAAGTTTTTGACCCTTAGTATTTTTCTGCCTCAATTTTGAAAAATATTTCTTATAGAGTATGTCTGCTGGCAATTAATTTTCTCAGTTTTTTTTCTTTTGTTTGAGAAAGTCTTTATGCTGGATAACAGTTGTTTTTTAATTTTTTTTTTTTAATACTTTGAAGCTTTTACTCCAATGTCATCCTGCTCTCCTTGTTTCCAAAGGCAAGTCTGCTGTTTTCTCCTTCTGGTTGCATTCATGATTTTCTTTTTATCTTTGGTTTCCTATAGTTTAAATATAATGTGGCCTAGGTTGACAAATATTTTTATATGTATGTAAATATATTTATTTATATTAACATATACCCTGCTTGGCATTTTCTGAGCTTCTTGGCTCTATATAGTTTGGTGCTTATCAATAAATTTAGAATATTCTCACACATTTTTATAAAATATATTTTTCTGCTCCTTTTTCTCTTTCTTCTGCTTTAGGGGCTCTAATTACAAATATGTTTGAAAATATGATATTGTCAACAGTTCTGGTCTTACACGAGGATCTGCTTTCTCTTATCTCCTTGCATTGCCTACTTGGTAATTTCTAGTGACTAATCTTCATGTTAACTAATTCTTTCCATATCTCTATTGTGTGTGCTAATGAGCCCTTAAAAAGACATTCTTTATTTCTGTAACTTTGCTCTTTATTTCTTTTTTTTTTATTTCTAAGAATTACCATCTCTGCTTAAATCATCTGTCTGAAATTTCATCTTGTCCACCCTTTCCATTAGAGACTTTAACACATTCATCTTAGTTATTTTGAATTCCCTGACTGATAGTTCAAACATGTGAGTTATACCTGAGTGATTTCATGATTTCTTTGTGACTCTATTTCTCCTTGCTTGTGGTTTGATTGTCATATTTTTGTTTAACAGCTGAACTTGTTGTTTACTACAATAGATATTGAGGTAAATATATTTTACGATTGAGAATGCACCTACATTTCCTTCTGCCAGGCCTTTAGAATGATGGTTTGTGTCACTCTAGACAGGAGTTAGATTTAGTTTGAAGTTTGTAGCCAAGTTGTCAAGACTGTCCTTAAGGATCAGAGCCTCCAGATTTTTCTGCTCATATCTTGTTCTTATCTTCCCTGAGAAAGTCTGTCTCTTGAGGCTTTCTCTTCTTCCATATATTTCACTATTTTTCTTGAGATTTGTTACCATGACAGTGATCAGTGAGGAAAGGAAATTCTCAGATATTTTTTATTAAAATTATGTCTTAAACAGGCAACATGAAACAGATTGGAAAATGTGGCCTTCACAAGTGTTCCTGTCCCTATTCCAAAAGTAGAGGATTTTCTACCCTTATTCCCCTACCCAGCCACTGTTGGCTTTCCCTAGTGTCCTTGGGATTGGGGTTTTATATCTTTCCTTTTGTAGATCACAACTTGTTACTTTGTGGAGATAGGAAAGAGTTGTGGTGGCCTCCTTTCCCTTTCTCAACTGAAATTGGATCCTACCTGGTGATTTCTGCTGCACATTAATTCACACTAATTGTTTTTTCTTTTAAATGGATGGGGACTAGGGTAAGTCTGGGTTAATTTCAGCAGCAGCTGCTGTCCCCTTCTATAGCCAGTAACAAAGGGGATACTTTCTCTGGATTCTGTGATCTCCCTGTATGAGCCTTGTGGGGTCACAGAGATATGGCCTATGAGGATGATAGGAAATTCTGTGTACTTTGTCCTCAGGAGTTTACACTTTGTCCAAATAGTCCCACTAAGCCATTATTATTTCATGAATGATTTCTAGTAAAATTTTTGTACTGGATTCTTGTAGTTCTACAGACTGTAATAGATGGAAACTTTATTTCCTGTATTTCAGAGGCAGGATAGCAGGTGGTTAAAAGGAAGGCCACAGAAGACTAGAACCCAGCCCCTTCCTACCCATTCAGTCACTCTGTGACCACAAATTAAATAACATTTCTATATCTCTGTTCATTCATCCAGGAAAGAATAATCATGATATTGCTAATGTCAAAGGAGTGCCACAAAGATGAGAAGAGTTACATGTAAGGAATTTAGAACAATGCTCAGAAGAAGCAAGTGGTATTACATAAATGACTGCTGTTGTCCTGGGCAGACTCATGGGAAGAAGTCTAGGGGAAAAAAACTCTGATAGGTGTAGCCTCCTTGATGTGGGTTCACATAATTCTGACACTTCTTGGGAGAATTTGAGACTTGAGCAAAAGGAAGTTGGCTATGTGAGCTGTAACCCCTTCCCTAAGTGTGGAATGACTAGGAGTTCTCATTGTTAGAGAAGAGTGATGAATCAGGTGGATTCCATGAGTTTTTCTGTGGATAGCAGAGCAGAAAAGTCCTAAATGGTTCTCCCTCACCATCCCCCAGGCCCCCAGGACAACCCAGTAGCTTCAAAGACAGTATGTACATCAGGGAAGAACTCTTTCTATGAAACCGTGGATGGGGGTTAGTGGTTGTAGTACCAAAGAATTTGGTTTTCTCTTTCTTTCTCCTGTTCCCTGTTAATTTATTTTTCAGTCACAACATTACCTTAATGATATGAGGTCATTTAATTTGTGCTCAACCCAGAAATTGGACTTCCTATATTAACTGTGGGTCTAAAAGTCAAGGTCATGAAAAAAGACCTGTGTTTGTTGGTATATAACATAATAACTGAAAATTTGCAATGATTTTACAAAGAACTTTAAAAATGAGAGGAAAAGCAAACATACCTACATTGATAATGGAATGTGTTTTTCTTAGTTAATTTGGAGGTTGCCTTGCATTATGATCTCAGATAATCAAATGTCTACTCATACTTTCTACTAAGAAATTAAGATAATATACAAAAAATTCAGTGAAAACGAGATCAGTTTCTAATTGTCCTGAGTTTGCAAAGCCCATTTTTTGAACAGCTTGTCACTTGGATCCTGCTACTCAATCTATAATGTACTTTGGAGTGACATGGTAATCTTGTGAAATGATATTCGGGCTGAGGGGCACTGGGTTAAGGTTTGAATTTCTGCGTGTCAGCAAGATCATGTGAAGCAGATGTTGCTGGTTCACAAACCAAACTTTGAGCACCAAGAGTTTAGAATATTAGTCTAAATAATTTTATTTGCTAATATGTAATAATAATCTATATAATCAATGTAATGCATTAGTCATTGAATATTAGGTGTGGTCCAAGCACTTGTAAGAATTTTATGTGCATTGTATTAGTCCTTTCCACTGCTCATACAGATTAATATTATTATGTTATTCTTTTTAAAAGAGGAAAATGAATAAAATGTATGTGAAGGAATTTATGCAAAGTCACATAGTTACTATCGGGAGGATGGTCATGTGATAAACAGTTATTGATGTAACACTGAGAAATAGGGAAACATAAAGGTCATTCATCAGTATTTTACCCAAGGACAGTGACTGACAAATATTTTCTATAAAGAGCCAGACAGTATATATTTTAGGTTTTGTGGGTGCCTGCTGAAATTTCTCAACTATGTGATTCAGTGCAAGAGCAGCTGTAGCTAATATGAAACAGATAGGCAAGCTTATGTTTCAATAAATCTTTATTTATAAAACTGGGTACTTCTGGGCATGAACAGTTTTGTGAACCCTCTGCTCCATAGTAACCACTGCTACTATTAAGGTTTGTGTGTGTGTGTGTGTGTGTGTGTGTGTGTGTGTGTGTGTGTTTTCTGAAAGGTATAGAGTAGTAACATGATTAAGTGGGAAAATATAAATAGAAATTTTAAGTGTGCCTTATATATGAAATTACATTTTTATACAAGCAGCTTTGTTATTAAATACATAAATCAATGAAATGTTGACTTGTTACACATTTATATCTTTATATGTAATACAGGCTTTTTGTTAAAATGTATCTAAAAGTACAAAAAGGAAGTTAAAATCACCCATCTTTTCAGAGACATCCACTCTTTAAACACTGGGGAATTCATTTCCATGGGCTTTTTTGCCACTGTATATATGTGTTTGAGAGTATACCATATAAACCTATTCTGTGTTCAGTGTTCTTGCAAATATGTGGTGAATATTATAAGTTTTACTTATAATTCTTCAAAAACTGTATTTAATGGCTTCACGGTATTTGGTCACCATAAAGCCACATAGATAAGGTGTCCCTTTTCCTCCTGTCCATCACTTCACTGTGTGACCAAGGTTATGCCCCCATATATATGTCCAGGGCTGTCCAAATGTCCAGGTACCTTCATCTACTGTGATGTGACTTGTGTGTCCACTGCAGTGGGACTCTTCATTGACCTTTTGAGGATTAAAGGAAATAACCTGCATGAAATATTGAGCACAGATATTGCATGCAGTTTATTCCATCTTTTCATTCACTTCTTGCAAAATATGGTTCATGGTCTCAGACCACTTATGTTTCATTCATTGATCAAGAGGCTATGGAGACCTAGTCAATCCCACTCTGACCCTAGGGTTATCAGGAATCAGCAGGGACAGGGTGAGGGACATGTGATCCTGAGTCTTCCCTGGGAATGTGACCTGGAGCCCCCTAGGGTTCCCTCATTGAACTTTAGCAGCATCTCCACATTTAAATAGCTCATCCTGATCCTGGGAAGGGAGAAATGAAGTATGATCATGCTGCAGTCATTTTGGGTTTGTAGATAAACTGCATGCATGGTTACTATGTGGTAAGAAATCCAATTAATGAAGTTATCAATGTGAGAAACATCTCTGAAGGTAGAATTTTTCATTAATAGCCACCTTGTTTGAATTAGGCTTCAAGGAGGTCAGAGAGCACTTTTTATATTTTTACTTTTAAAATGTTCTTAAAAGATTTTAATCATCTAGCTACTAATCATAGAATGAACATAATAATTGTCAGCAATTACTTTTTACTTTGCTGATTTGTGAGAGAGATTATCTTTGTATTCTCTGTAGATGCAGGGAAGAGATATTATCTCATTTTAATTGTTGGCTCCTCTTATTCAGGATTTTCATTTTTCTTTTGAAGAACTTTGAAGTATAAGGTCTTCAGGAGCATGCCTGGAGCAGGATTCATTTTCTTGCAGCCACAAGTGCTGAACATGGACTGAGCTGCCTCCTGTTCCCTAGACACAGAATTTGTACTTTGGTCTCTCAGGTACAACAAACAGCTGATTGTTTACTTATGTAGTGGTCACTAGATTTCAACAGAATGGCCCAGGGATAATGATAATAATATTATGTCTGACAGATTATTCTATCTCTGAAAATATCCAATACTCAGTCATAATATGAGAAAATGACAAGTCACAGGAAATATCTATATAATAGGTACACATCTCTCCAGGCACTTAACCCTCTCCTCCCTTCATTTTGAACCATTCAATTGCTGAACTTCTCTGTAGAGTCAAGTTAAAAAAACAAAAAAACAAAAAACTGTATTATGTGGTCAGCCATTCACACTGTATTTTCAGAGTTCCCAGATAGTCTGATTTAATCAGAAATAATGCAGCAGCATCTTTACTTTGAATCATAATTGCTGACACCATTCAGGGCTCACTGGGAAAGCAGAATCCAGGAGGCCACTTAGGAAACTGGAAGTGCTGCTGGAGGGGAGGCTCAGGCTGGGCACCCAGCTCAGCAGTCACTGTGGCTACCCACATAAGAAGGAGGTGGGTGGGCACAGGCCTGGAGGTGGTTCTCGTATAAGTTACCCTGGCAACTCTAACACTGTGCTGGTCCAGCAGGCACAGTAGTATGTGGCCTCGTCTTCTTTCCCTAGGAAATTTACTGTCAAAACCGAAGTGGAAGTTTGAGAATTTTTACTTGCCTCAATTTTCTTGTTCTTTCCTCCTAGGCGACGTTGATTGTAGTTTGTCCGGACATATATTAGATGCTCTAACCCTTGATTTGGTTTCTCTCGGTACCAGTGTATGTCTATTCCACCAAAGTTTTGGAGGAATGCCTTGCAAGATATTTGGGCACTCTTATCTTTTGCTCTGGAAACAGACATTTTGGGTTGCTCCAATTGCCCAAGTCCAACTGCAAGCAAAGGAGAGAGATTCCCATGAGCAAATGATACATGAAGAAGCTACAAAAAAGAATGACTTCATTTTCTCCTGGAGACTGAAGTGACCGGGGGGCGACTTACAAGCCCAGAGGGAGGACAGGATGACTGCTTTCAGGAGTGGCATCCTGTCTGCCAGGCTGGCTGCCCAGGTAGAAGGTGAGAAAGTGAGGGTCCTGAGGGCAGAGGTCTCTGATCAGTGCAGGAAGGGGTGGTTCTTCTGGTGTCTCCGAGAAGTGGAGGGTCAGGTGATTTCCTGGGTTCTTCATGATCTGCTTGCAGCTATGAGCGGTTCTGGGGTTTCTGGCACCACACGAGCTGGACAGTTTGGGGAAGTGCATTAACCTGGTATGCGTGTCTTCCTCTGGGTTTGGGGGAGGGATGGTTATATTACTCATTCACTCTTTCCCTCTGCAATTTCACAACTGACAAATATTGCTTTGGAGCTAGGAATACATGGCTGTTGTGTTTTGTCCTCCTGTCTGTCTTTCTGTCTTTTACTGTTGTTTCAGGACTAAGGTAAGAAACCTGACATCTCTCAAGAGCAAAATAAAGCAAAAATATCAAGTGCTAAAATATTTTATTAACATTATTTAATATGCCATATCCACAAACATTAGAGTATTTTTTTGTTTGTTTGTTTTTTCAACTGGGATGTCCCCAGGTAGAATATGACTCAGGGAACTCACATTTCATTCATAACATGGATGCCTCCAGGATGGAACTGGACTTCAATTGCTGGCTGGTTGAGACAAAGCAATCTCTGTAAATCAGCTTCTGCTGTCCCTGGACCGTGAAACAGCCTCATGAACATAAGCCATTCAGAAGAGTGATCTGAAATAAGTGTTACATTTAATATTTAATAATACCTTCAAGATTCATATAGCATCTAATAGCCATTGAGTGTTTGCTAGTTGTCAGGCATTTGTACTAGGTGTTTTCTTGTATTATCTCATTTAATCTTTTCCACAACCCCATGAGATGGATGCTATATTCATCTCCATTTGACAAATAATTCAACGACAAATAACTAGTAACTATGACAACTCCAGATAAGCAATTGTTATTTGTTAAAGAAAATATGAGTAAAATGAGATAAAAATGTCAACAGTGGGGGCTGGGCTTGTAGCTCAGTGACAAAGTGCTTGCCTAGCATGTGTGAAGCACTGGGTTGGATCCTCAACACTGCATAAAAATAAATAATTAAAATAAAGGTATTGTGTCCATCTACAACTAAAGTTTTAAAAATTTATCAACAGTGGCATCAGTTGCATACTTTTCATTTAAATTTTTCTCTATGTATTTATGAATATAAGTAGGATTGCCCCACTACTGGATATATATCCAAGGAGATAGAAATCGGCATGTTGAAAACATCTGCACTCACCTGTTTGTTGCAGCACTATTAATAATAACCAAAACATGGACTTAACCTAGGTGTCCATCAAAGGATGAATGGATAAAGACAATGTAGTATAAGTACACAATGCAAAATTACTCAACCATAAAATTAAATGAGATTCTGTCATTTGCAGCAACATGAATGGAATTGGAAAACATTGTGTTAAGTGAAATAAGTCAAGCAAAGGAGGCAAATATTTAGTACATTTTTAAATTCTCCTGTAACTAAAAGGATGTTAATGTTCCCAAATATATGTGGAAACTTAAAAGCTTGTCTAAAAGAAGTAGAGACTAATAGCTGGGCACAGTGGTGCATGCCTATAATCCCAGCTCAGGAAGCTGAGACAGGAAGATTGCAAGTTCAAAGCCATTCTCTTGGAGAGGCTCTAAGCAACTCAGCAAGACCCTGTCTCTAAATAAAATAAAATAAAATAAAAAAGGTAGAGACTAGAATAGTGATTACCACCAGAGATTAGGAAAGATGTGGGGGAGGGAGAGAGAGAGTACATGGCTCATGGGTACAGGATGTAGTCGGGTAGGAGGACATACTGCCAATATTCTGTAGCATAGTAGGATAACCATAGTTAGCATTCTATTACATATTTTAAAGTAATAAGCAGAGAGGATTTTGAATGTCTCCAACACAAGTAAATAATAAATGTCTGAGATGAGAGAAATGCTAATTGCACTGATCTGATCATTACACATTGTATATACGTATGGAAATGTCACACCATACCCCACAAACATTACTATGTATGATTATCATGTGTCAATTAAAGATAATATGTGTATTATATATATATGTATATATATAAGATCATATTTATGAAGATCTCTAAGAAATGAGATTGTGGGATATTTATACCTGCATGTATATATTTTAGTGAGATTTACATATTTGGCTTTATATTCTCTCTCTCTCTCTCTCTCTCTTTTTTTACAGACTCATTGTGAGCAACTGTGCAAGTCTGTAAACAATCGATATGAATGTTGCTCTTAAGGACTGAAAGCAACCCACAATTTCTATGCCACTTACCCCATAGAATGTTGGCTAAGTTACATATGCTTCTTGGGCCTCAGTTTCCATATATGTACCTTGCCTACACATATATTTTAGAGGTATTAAGGAGCTTATATTATCATTTTACATAAGGGTAATGCATAAAATGTGCACAACATGAGGTTTCAATGACATTTGAGTCTGAGTATTATTATTAATATCAAAAATAAAATTAGGGACTGGGGTTGTGGCTCAGTGGTAGAGCACTTGCCTGGCACGTGTGAGGTACTGGGTTCAATCCTCAGCACCACATAAAAGTGAATAAATAGTTTTAAAAAAAAGATAAAATTATTTTTGTCAACAGAACCATAATATCTCATTTAAAATTAAGAAAGTACATGAAATACATTAAAACCATCTATTCCCATCCATTATAGTTTTTGAGAATTCTTTTTCAGAAAAATCATTTCATAAATACAGACACTTATACTTTAAGAGTTTACTACACAGTTCAAGAACTTTTCTTTATATTGTATTGAGTATTTTCTCATTTGAATCACAAATCCATAATACACTGATTTCAAAGGCTGCACGGTAGGTATTCCATCCCTTGAGTGCAGAGATTCAGGTTTCCTTTTCATTGTTACTTATCCATTAATCTGAAGCCTCCGAGGCTAATTGGGAGAGCTCCTCTAAGATCTAATACACGTGTCTCTATGGACACCTCATGACTGCTCTGTGAGGCTCTTTTGAGTACTAGATGAGACAATTTTGGAGTTTTCACTTGCCCACTGTCCAAGAGTTGGATTTTTTAAAAAAAAAGTTCATTTTTACTTTAGTAAATCTTTACCATTGCTATTATAGCTAATATCTATTGAGGACTGGCTAACGCTGTTCTAAATGCTTTTGTGTACTGTGTCACTTATGCTTCCCACAAATCTTGGGAGGAAGAGCTTTTATGATTACCCTGTGGCAATGAGAACAGTGGGGCCAACATGACCTGTCCCAAGTCACTTCCAGTTACTGTGGAATCTTGATGAGCAGCCGATGTTCACTGAAGAAAATCTGAGTCAAAATAGCAATAAAAAAGCTTTGCCGTCTACTTTTAAGCATTTCTTTGCATATTTGTAGACAGTAACTTGGTGGGATCATCAACAGAGGCTCTCGGATTTTCAGTCCCTCTATCTTGGACTCTGTTGGAGTGCCTATCCTCCCCAGACAAGGCCCCCAGAGGCTAGGGAACCAGGAAGGCTCTCTATTTAATTTTCTGCCCATAACTCTCCCCATGATCTCACAGTACCTCCCAGGGTGAAGTGCTACCCTTGTCTCTGGGTGGACAAGGACTTCATTGACATCACATAATGAGCCTCCTGAGACCAATACGGTGAGTGAAATTGTGTTCTTAGTTTGCCAGGTTTGAACCATGAAGGGGGATCCAGACTACAGAAAACTCTTTTTTACTTTAAAATTCATCTGCTTTTGAAGTAAATTATCTCACTATTAACTCAAATAGTAAGTTTACTCTGGGAGCATCTACCATCTTCTATGGATCTTAAATCTCAAAGGCTACTAGGGATGTGGCTTATATAGGAGAATAGAAACAGAAGAACTATGTATTTCTGAAGCACAGTCATTGTTATACACATTTTGATCATTGATTTAAGTCTAGGCTATAGGCTTCTGACACCTCTCCATATACCCCACTTATTACATTTCCTGTTAGGGCAAGTTCACAAGAATAGAGATGGTGTGTGGTTTCTTAGCCTTTTCCCCACCAGTAAGGAGAAAAATTCTGGGTCAGAATTTGTAGACAGGAACAACCTCCTGTTGTGTGCCCAAGGTGGCCATGGTTTCTTGATTATTGCTCATTCTGTCCTGATCAGTCTCTGCTGGGCAGGCAGTAGGTCTGGGCCAGCTGATATTTGCCCTCAAATGCCATAGTATGTTCTTGTAAAGTTAATAAGCTCTAAGGCTATTCAAAATGGCCCAAGAGTACAATAAAAATGTCACAAACTCTTTATCAGTAGGCCGCCAACTACCTCTAAGCATCAGTTCTTTCTTCCATGAACAAGTTTATCTACAGGGTTTTATGATGATCCTCTGAGATTCTGAACACACAGAACATCTAGCACATTATGTGGCAGTCAATGGGAGCTGAATAGATATGAATTCCATCTTCTTTCTTCCCAGGGCATTTACCCTGAGTGGTTCCCTATTACTATAAATCTGGGAGGGAAGAGTGAACACTTTCTTCTCTCTAAGATAATTAGGAAGTTTCAACATGAGTAGATCAGGTCCATATAAAACAATATCAAATAAGAAACCTGCAGGCATAGTTACTGGCATCTGTACATCTGGAGCTGCAGCTGATAGCTATTCAGACACCCTTTCCAGGTTGTGATGAAGATTCATCAACCTGAGGAAGACAGGAAGTGCTTCAGGCTGGGGCTGAGGCTTAGCAGGGCTCAGGGCTGGATAAGACAGGTCTCCCTGGGAAAGTGGGGTCCAGACTTGACCACGGACTCATATGCTCATTACTTTGGCTCTGATGCCATGGTTGTTTCCAGGGTCATGATATGAAGTCATCATATCTTTATTTTCTGTGAATTTTATACTAAGGAACAAGGAGGAACAGACAGAAAAATATATTTCTCCATCGTTGCAGTTATTTGCCTGTCAATGACATTCAACAAAATTTTGGTTTGTTTTGTAGTCCCCAAGAAAATATGAGATTCTCAAAAGACTGATTTGGCGTCTGTCAGTACCTGAGTATGTATGAAATGTTTTATTTAAATATCCAATGATGGAAGAATATGCTCCCTTTTTGTTTTTAAGATAAATATCTTCCCTTGCTTCAATTGTATTTGTCTAATTTCAACTAAAAATTAAACAATCATATTTATAGAAAATCAAATATATCAAAAAATAAAATACTCCTCTTAAGAAGTAAATCTTTCAATCAATCTGAGAAATAGGTGAAAAAATTTGCCTTCCCATAGTGAAGAGCAGATGAATATGTTTAGCCATAGCATCCCATCTGAACAATACTGTGTGCCCAGAAAGATGGCTGAGGAGATAGGGAACCGGAGCAGTAGGTGACAGGCCAGGTGAGAAGAGGGCCTCCAGAGTGTCAGCTGAGGATGGGCATTAGGGCCCTGCTCTCAGATCAGCCATTCCTGAGGTTACTAACTGGTCAGCATCACATAATCCATATCTATATGATGCCAAAATAATCGTTCCCTTTTCCAGAATAAAGAGTTAAGATACTTTACTATCTTATTGACTCTTAGAAACTTAAAGAAGAGCCTTTTTTATTATTATTTCATCAAGATTATTTTATTGATTTCAATGACAAGTTGACTCAAATTGCCAAATCTGCTATGACCACATGCCACTGTGGACTTTTCCAGGAGAGGTCATTACTGGTTACTGTGGTCCACCAGACCCTCAGGACACAGGTCAAACGTAACCCTCACACAGGGCTCTGCTCTTATCTCAGGTTGGCTCCAGCAGCTGGTGAGTTCCTTTTTGTATTATGCGGGAGAGCTGACTCCCTTCTTTCCCCCTGTGAGAGGAGGATTTGGCCGTGCCATTCTAAACATCACCTTTGAGAGAAATTGCAGAATCATTGTTTCTGTGTATTGTCTCTAGAGATTCTCTAGGCTCTTATATCCAGGCTGGATATAGCTCATGAGTTAATGGTTGGAGTTCACAATTTTGTTCCCCTCTTAACAAGTTTTTGGGAAACGTATCTATTCTAGAGTTCCTCATTCTCTTCTTGATTGACAATTTGAACTGTGCATTTCTTGGTCATAGGGGGCATTTCCTGCAAACCACAGGATGTTTAGCATCAGTCACAATCTTACTCATTCCATGCCAGTAGTGTTTCCATTCTGTTCTGGGAAAAGCAAAAATATCTTTGGACATTGCCAAACTCCCTAGGATGGATGACTGACCCCAGGTGAGAAGCACTTGTTAGTATCTTTCCTTAGGAAGCAGATATGTCTCCTTACAGCTGTTCTGAGCTGTGGGCCTCACCTGAGAAGGAAACAGAATAGAATGTCAGCTAAAAACATAGCATGTAAAAATTCTACTCATCATCATTTAATCTTGCTACCATCCCTTTTTTTATGTTAGTGCATTATATTTACACATTACATTGGGGTTCATTTTGACCTAATCACACAAGCATAGAATATAATTTGATCCATTTCAGTTCCCCAAACTTGTCCTTTCCTTCCTCTCCTCCATCTTCCTGTTCCCCTTTTCCTACTCTAATGCCCTTCCTTCTATCTATTGGTAGTTTAAAAAAATTAGTGCTTTATAGGTATACATAAAGGTGAAATTCACTGTGGTATATTCATGTATATAGCATAATTTGGTCAATTTCATTCCAGTTTCTCTCTTTTCCCATCCCTTCTTTCTCCCCCTCAATCCCTTTCCACTGATCTCTCTACTATTTCCATGGGATCCCACCACCACCACCCACTACCACTTTTTCCCCTTACTTTGGTCTAGTTTCTACATATGAGAGAAAACATTTGACCCTTGACTTTCTGAGTTTGGCTTATTTCAATTAGCATGATGTTCTCCAGTTCTAGCCATTTACCAGAAAATGCCATAATTTCAATCTTCGAGAAATAGGAGTGGACACAACACTAACTCCATCACTTGACATTGCCATACACTCCGTGCTATATTCCTTTTGTGACTTCAGAGCACGTGTTTAGCAACTGTTAAATTCTTTCAGTGAATGAAGCAGAACACCTTCCTTATAGTGAGAACTCAATAAATACTGGATATCACTGGAAGAGAATTCCTAGTAGAGATGTTACTGGAATCTACATCTATGATAGATGTTAAAGTAAAACCATAATTCTGTACTTGGCTGTTTAAAATTTTCCAAATACTTTTACATACATAGTCTTCTTCTATCCAAGTGATGATACTTTGAGGCCAGATGAAGTACCAGAGACTTTGCTTTGTGCTGATCAGCAGGAGTGATGACAAGTTTTGTTTAACATAAAAAATTACCACTCCAAGGCATTCATGAGTATATTTGTCATTGTAGTCTACCATGACTGTAGTTAGATCAGGCCATGCATGTTACAATTCAAGCTCTAGGACAATGAATACTATTTTATTTAGTATCCATCTTCTAATCAAGGGAGATAAATAGACCAACCAGACAAAATTAGTGTGATATAAATTGACTAGCACAAAAGTCACAAAAATGTGTATAAATATTGACAACAACAACAACTGTTGTGAATGGGGAAGTATTTCCAGAAGAATAAACATGCATGATCTACAAAGTCCGTGTGAGGAAACAATTTTTCTGATGAGGCTAATCATTTGCACATTCTTATGTAAAGCTTCCTCTTTGAGAAAATATAGAAGTTGGACTCTCCATGTAAAATCACCACATGAAAGATTACCTAGGAGACTGTGTAAATGCAAGCTAGTGGAAACTATCATTGTCTAATTCATAATAATGAAAGAAGAACCAAAGGTTATTTTGAACTGAGATGGCTCTGATTATTAGCTACTGTGCACCTCCCAGAGGACACAATAATAGGTAGCTGAGTCTTTTTTTTTTTTTTTTTTCTGTATTGTGAGAGGTGAGGATAGACATAGAAGTTTCAGTAATCTTGTCCACCTCAAATTTGCCCAATGTAATCCTTGATTTTGGGTTGACAGTATTGTCAGGTGACAATAGTGATGCCAGGAGCTGCATGGTGTGAGCAGATTACTCCAGACACCACACATTCCAGGTGTGCTGCTTTGGACAGCATTTTAGTACTGGAAGGTTGATTTTGCCTGGGTAACATGCATGGTAAACAAACACTGGAGGTAGAAAAAAAGGAGGAGGGGGATGTGTTGCAAAAATAGAATGAAAACACTGAATTAAAAAAGTACAAAGTTTTAAAAAATTACTCAAAAATATTTAGAGGAGGCAAACAACTTATGTGACCTAGAGAATCTGTGGGAGAAAGAAAAGATTTCTGAAAAAAATGAGGCTGAGCATTTGTACATTCTTATACAAAACTTCCTTCTGGGAAAATATAGAAGTTGGAAACTCCGATGTAAAATCACCACATGAACGATTACCCGGAGACTGTATAAAATATGCTGATGGTAAAGGGTGGTCCTCAGCACCTATTAGCACTTCCACTGTAAAGGTGGGAAGACAGGGTCCACCACCTTACATCTGACCGTGGAGATCAGATGATCACCCCAGAACTATAAGACGACCCATTCATACTGTCAGTATCATTCAACACCCACCATTTGGCATGGGGCCTCATTCCTTGGAATATTAGATGCAGGGAGCTGTCTAACAGAGATGGATAAGTTGCAGCCATAATCTTGGTCTTTTCTATTTTCAACCATCATGTTTCAAACAGTAAATGCACAATAATCTCACTAAGCTGTCAGGCTCGAGAGGTGGTAGTTAGACTGTGCTTTGTATAATTTAGCCCATATAGAGCTTGTCTTTACCCAGTTGGAGATTTTGGTTGGTCAATCCATTGACCCTGTTCATCCATGCCCATGTCCTTCCACATGGGATCATCTGGCCACCTCAGGGATCTGAATACTCCATTCCTGGTATCATGCTCCTGTTTAAGTTTTATCTTTATATCTTCTCCTAGCTACCTGAGCTATATACCTCTTCCAAGTCCTAACCTCTTCTCTAGGAATAACTGAGTTTGTTTTTGTCCGTTTCTTTTTCTCTAACCCAAGACATTTTATCTGTGCATTTTTAAAAACTGCTCTTTCCCAATCAACCCATTAAAATTTATTATTGTCTAGATTTCTGGTTTTACTTTACCTACTCTGCCTCAGTGGTCACTTGCCCATTCTTGGCTTTAATTATCTTGGAGAGGACAAGATAAGGGATAGGGGAATATCACATACCTGTCTTCATCCCACCTGCCTCCAGGGCTTCATGTGCACTTGTCCAACTGACCACCAGACAACTTCAAGTTTGGCTCACATCAGACCTGGGGAGACTGAATGTGTACATAGCCAGAGTGGATTCAGTCCCTCTTGGTCACCCACCTCTTCTGACTAGCTCAGGGAACATCATTACCACTCATTTTGCACATGAATTTCAGACTCCCTCCTCTAATTTTTCAAAGTTTAATTTCTGTAGATTTTGTCCCTTAAACATTTTATGGCTCACCACCTGTCTCCATTTCATTTTCACATTCTGCAAACACTGGCCCCTATCAACCTCTTATCCACCACCTGGGTACTGATCTCATCTAGTCCATTTCCTGTTTAGGATTCTTCACCCTGCTCTACTCTGCTTCTGAGTATCAAGTCTAGAGCAATTAGGATATGAGGCCTCTATGAGACGGCACCTCACCTCCTCCCTTCCTTTCTGTCTTTAGGTACTTCTCCTTAGAAGCCCAAGATCCACAGCTGTACTTCTCTGAATACACCACATCTATGCATGCTACTTCAATCCACAGATGTGCTGCTGTACATCCCACCTTTCTTGGTGAACTCCTTTCATTTTTGTCTCTTTCAGGAAGCTTCTCACCCAGGAAGTCGGGGTGGATGTCCCTCCAATTGCTTTCTAGTGGTACCTTTAGTATCCATCTGGAAAAACATTTATCCTCCAACTTTTGGCCTGTCTGCTCCATTGTTCTCTCTTATTAGACGCTTCTGGGAACCATTAGGAGGGGAGTGAGACTATGCTTTATTTATTTGTTTTTACTCCCAGTTGTTTGTGGAATAGAAAAAAAAAAAAGTGAAGGAATGAGTGGAATGGTGGTCATTGAAGTATTTCTCTTCATGCAGGGAAAGATCATCATTTAAAATATAACCTGCAAAAAAACCACGAAAAAATAGTTTTCAAGTGATGGACATGTCCCAAGCACCCTGCATCCTTTCTCATGTTGAATTATGTAAAATATTATAATTTCCATGGGTCCCAGTTAGAAGCAAGTGAGGCTCAAGGTATAATAGCTTGTCATTGACAGATGTGGGATTGGTTCTGTCTGGCTACAAAACCTGTGCCATTTGAATACCTCCCTCTGTTTTTTCTCATCTATACAGTGAAAATAAAATCAGGACCCACCTTACTGGGACTTCGTGAAACATAAATAAGTTAGCCCAGGTAGAGGGTTTGCAACAGAGCCTGATTGATACACAGTGAGCCCTTTAAATCTGGTGGTGGATTCTGTCAGGCTCTGTCCTGCTGCCTTCATTGAACATGCCCAGGTGAGCATCAGAAATATACCAGTCCTGCTCTTGTCACACTAAATCTCTCAGGTAGAGACAGTCCAGCAGCAAAGCTCCCACAAAGCAAGTGACAATGAATGCAAGAACTTGGTACCACTACTGAGAAATAAATGCTTTCAATGATTACCATAGAGGTAGAACCATCAAAAAAAGATATAATTGGCTTCTAAATATTTCCCTGAAATTTTTACATGGAAAATAGTTTTTCACTCCAATCACTGAAACTGAAATCAAGGGGTAGAATTCAGGGAGAGATCCAATTTTTAGCACCATTTTTATCTTCCTTTTGGAGATAATTAACTGAAATCTATAGGAGCTAGGACTTGGTTTAAGGTCACAGAGCCCACTAAGGAGAGCAGAAGTCAATAAGGAGCAAAGGCTCATAGTATGGCCTCTTGGGCAAAGTGAAGGTGTTGTTCTGTAGGGAGCTCGCTGAGGAGCTTGTGCTTCCTTTGGCAATTCACAGGATTCACTCTTGTCTGGAGCCAGGCTTGAAAGAGGTGCAGGAAGTGCAGATGGCCTGTCCTTTTTGTACCCATTTGGTATTAACAGCGCAATGAGGAATAAGAAATGAAGGACTAATCTGAAAACAAAAAGAAAGCAAGTTTAGATCCCTCTCCTTCCATCCCTTCTCATACATGCTGGGAGGATTTAACCTTGGCTTAGGACTTTGTGAGCAGGAGGGATCATGGGGCTTTTTTAGAAATCAAGCATGAGGTAGTTTTACAACTGTAGCCACAAAAACAGAAATCGAGAGAGACAATGAGTTGGGAACCTGATGGACTACTTTCTTTCATAATCATTTGCCCTTTCCACTCATAATCTGTTTTTATTTTATTGATATTTTCATGAATACCTGTATAAAATGTTGAATCTTCAATGTAAAAAGTGTTTACATTCAACTAAACCTGCGAAGATCTTTTTGTTTCATTTTGTTTTTCTCCGTACACAGCAGCAGAGGAGTTTCCTGTTTGATGCTGGAGGATTGGGATTTGTTGTTGTCGCTATTGTTGTTTTCCATTTACTTTTCATTAAGGAAGTTGGCTGTTTTGTATGAAGACAGGCACAGCAGTATCTCATTTGTATGATTTGGCTTTATTACAGAAAATGTAGTCAGATCATTTAGCAGCCACTTGTGGAAACAGCATGAAGAATTGGAGTCCAGAGAAGGCTGGGTGCAGCCACATCCCACACTGGGTGATGCTCAAAGGCCCAACATCTCCCCCAGGGTTTAGTGCATCTCCCTGCCATGAGGACTGGCTCATATGGTCAATTCCTGCACCATCCCTCCAATGGATGAGGGTGCTGGACTTGGGCAATATTGTTACCTAAGCTTCCTGCTGACGCGAGAAGGGTCTATGGGACAAGCACTTGGAATCTGGAAAAAAGAGTTGGCTCCCTGCTTCAGTTTTTCAACCATTTTTGTCATAAATGCAGATGGTCTTTCATCTCTGAAACCTTGTGCCAAATATTTTATTTGTGCATTCTTTGAGTGAGATGGTCAGGTCAAATTATCTATCTCTAACACTGCTGCCCCATAGATATGAAAGTTACCAACATAAGCCACAAATTAAATATTTTCTAGTGAGTACATTAAAAAAGTAAAATGAACTAGTTAAATTAGTAAATTAGTTTTACTACTACTGTTATTTAGTCCAAGGTGTCCAAAATATAATCATATCAACATTCAATCAATATAAATGTTTTTGAATTATTTCACTTTTGTTACACTAAGTCTTCAAAGTATAGTTTATATTTTAGCTCTACAGCCCATCTCAGCTTGGACCTTTGCACTACCTCCTTTTTGAGTGTCTCAAGTGCTCAAAACCCACTTGGAGCCAGAGGCACTGGTATGAATCTACACTGCTTATCCTCCACATGTTTCAGAAACTTTGAATTCGAGGCCCTTTGAGAAGGTCCATTTGACTGGAGTGACAGTCTGTGCCAGCCTGAGGACTCACCTTTCTTTAACCTCATCCTCTTATCTGTGGTGTGAGCACTTAGGGGCATCTGGTAGAGCCCAGGAGACTGAAGGACAGGAGTGGGGTTTTTCTGTTTTCATGCCACAGGGACCAAAAGTTCAGAAACATGTCCAAGTCCTGGCAGGATCAGGAAGTAAGGGGCCTTTTCGTGCAGGAGCTGGGTGGGTGCACAGGTCTGTGGTGCTCCAGGTTGCACAGTAGTACACACCACCATCACCCTTCTCCAGCTTCCGCACCAACAGGGAACAGCTCCTACCATCGCTGGTGCGCACAGATGTGATTTTATCTGATTTGAGGACTGAATCCATCTGCAAAACCCTGCCGAACATGTTCACGTAGAGAAGTCTCTGGGGGCCCTGGTCCTCCTGCTGCCGGTACCAGTGGATGTAGCTGACCCTGATGTGGACCAAGCACTACAGAAAGACAGATTTTCCCTTGTGTGCCAGGACATGGGCTGGCTGCTCCAGTATGATGAGTGACTGGCCAGCTGTGAAGGAGAGAACAGTGATTCAGGGGAAGTCCCAAGCCTGGAAGTCTCTGCAGACTTCGCCCTACAAAAAGGTGGGGGACTTACCTGGAAATAGGACCCAGAGGAGGTTAAGGAGGCCTGACATGACTCTTGGTTCTGACTGAAGCTCAGGTTGACCTCTGGTCTCAAACTTCTGCCATAAGCCACAACTTGGTGGGTGGTTGAGGCCAGATGGGGCCTGAGCAAATTCCTCTCTAGTACAAGGATGTAATTAGTAAGAGAAGTAGGAGAGGGAAGAGAGGTACTAGAGAGAGGAAATACATAAATCTAATCACAAGGTGAAGGGAAAGAGGATGAATGATTAGAGTTCTGAGAATCAACTTTAAAAATGTTGCTGGAGTCAGACTAGCACAAAGAGGAAATGGTGGTGGGACACTTCCTGTCTCCCACACCCCACTGGAAATACAGGGGCTGAAGCAGCACCATGATTGTCTTATTACCTTAGTTTTACTAGATCCTGAAAATAACCTAATGAAATAAACAGTATTGTCCTCAGTTTTTGAAATGTGGAAATCAAGGCTGTTAAATACCAAACAACTCATCAAAGTCTGAACAGCTCTGGAGGACCAGGGTGGGTATGCCAGTAGACCCATCTCATGTCTTATGTAGAAGCTCTATAGTAATGTAGCCTAAGTGTTCTTCTTGCTTTGGGGAAAGAATAAGCACTGAAAAGCAATTCCTGCCGAAAATGCATGCTCCCTACCTGAGCTATCATTGGAATTTGTCACTCAGAGGTCCTGTGGGAGATTTTCAGTGGCCTGAAATGCAGCAGGAGAGGTGTGTGGTCTTGGGAAAGTTATTCTGCCTCCCCCTCCACTTGCTTCGAAATGTCACCTGTAACTAATCAACCCTAAGTGACCTTGTGTTCCTAGCCAGCAGATTGAATGTGCCTCCACCAGACCCTAGGAGAGCGGGGAGAATGATGTCAGCCAGGATGCTTGGCCATGGAAGAGAGATAGCAGTTCTGCAGTTTGGTCTTGCTGGTCAGTTGGGGGCAATGTACAGCTGTTGAGGGGCGGGTGGGATAGATATAGGGTGGGAGTTAGGGTTCAGACTCATGGTTTCCCTTTGTTCAGAGTACAGTGAGGTCAGGGCAGGGAGTGAGATGAGGGCTGGTCTACGTGGTGTACCAGGAGCAGACACAGCACAATTTTGAGTATAGACATGGGCCAGTCGAAACCACTGTGCCATCCAGTAGGCACAATAATACACAGCAGAGTCACTTTCTTCCAGATTTCTTAGTATAAATTTACATCTCCCATCTGTACTTTTATAAGCATTGTATTTCCCCGATCTGATTCCTGAATCCAACTTGAAACTGAAAGATTCATAGTAGAGAAGTCATCGTGGGGCCTTCCCCTCCTTGAATTGGTACCAGTGGATGTACTTATTTGAGATTTGTAAATCACAAGTGATCGCCATATAAGACCCAGGTGACCTTGTGACTGACATTCTCCCTTCCAAAGTGGAAGATGTTTGACTACCTGGAATGGTAACAGCAATAAAAATTAATAAATTAATGGCAAGGCTGGGGATACAGATCAGTTGGTAGAGTGCTTGCCTTGGAAGCACAAGGCACTGGGCTCAATCCCCAGCACCGCAAAAAAAAAGAAGGCAAAGAGTTAACAGAGTTATTTTGTTGTGGCCTCTTTTGGGGAAACAACACCCCATGAGCATCTATGCCACATGCTTACCAGGAGGCAGAACCTCTAGAAGTAGGGCTAGAATCCACAGAATGTCTTTTTTCCAGGGCTTAGAAGGAAAAGGACCAGATGATAACAGGAGAAAAGATCCTCTCAAAACTCAATTCCTGCTCAGAATGGAAGTGATCCCTCCAACAGTGCCTTACACCTGATCCTCCTGACTGAGTCAGAGGCAGGAGGAAGTAACTGAGGAGCTGCCTGAGAAGACAACCCAGCTGTTTACCCACAAGGAGTGGTGCTGGGAGGAGACCCTGCCTTTCTGCTTCAGCCCAGTTCTCTAGCGCCCCCTGTGGCTGCTGAGGGCAGGCCCTCCCTCTGCGGAGGAGGAGAAGCCAGGAGCCTGCAGAACTCAGAGCTAAAGTAGGTTGAGCACAAAAGTGGTGGGAGGAAGACATGGATGAAATTTGTCTGCCTTGTGGAACAGGACTAACCCCGAGAAATTTGAACTTCAGGTTGATGATACTGTCTTGGTCCTGCCCCGAGATGAAACATCCTAATCACGTCCCTGAAACACCTTCACTTATGTTTGTAAATAGATGTTGGGGACAACCTCCAACTACAAATCCAATAAACCTTGAATCCCTCCAATTAAGAGAAACTTGGACCAATTATGTTGATTGCAAATGATATTCCCCCAAAGTACAGATCATTTTCTTTTTTAATTATTTATTTATTTTGATTTATTGTACGCAAATGGGGTATAATTGTTGTTTCTCTGCTTGTACACAAAGTAGAGTTGCACCGTTTGTGTAATCATACATGTACATAGGTAATGATGTTTGTCTCATTCTGATATTTTTCCTTCCCCCCACCCTCTCCCATCCCTCTTTTTCTTCTATACAATCCATTCTTCCTCCATTCTTGCCTCCCTCCCCCCATCATTATTATAATGATATAATAATATATCATTATCCGCTTATCAGAAAGATCATTCAGCCTTTGGTTTTTTGGGATTGGCTTATCTCACTTAGCATGATAGTCTCCAACTGCATCCATTTACCTGTTAATGCCATAATCTTATTCTTCTTTATGGCAGAGTAATATTCCATTGTGTATATATACCACAGTTTCTTTATCCATTCATCTATTGAAGGGCATCTAGGTTGGTTCCACAATCTAGCTGTGGTGAATTGAGCAACTATGAACATTGATGGGGCTGCATCACTGTAGTATGCTGATTTAAAGTCCTTTGGGTATAGGCCAAGGAGTGGGATAGCTGGGTCAAATGGTGGTTCCAGTCCAAGTTTTCTAAGGAATGTCCACACTGCTTTCCAGAGTGGCTGCACTAATTTGCAACCCCACCAGCAATGTATGAGTGTAACTTTTCCCCCACATCCTTGCCAACACCTATTGTTGCTAGTATTCTTGATAATCGCCATTCTAATTGGGGTGAGATGGAATCTTAGGGTAGTTTTGATTTGCATTTCTCTTATTACTAGAGATGTTGAACATTTTTTCATATGTTTGTTGATTGCTTGTAGATATTCTGTGAAGTGTCTGTTCATTTCCTTAGCCCATTTATTGAATGTGCTCTTTGCATTCTTGGTGTAAAGTTTATTGAGTTTATAGATTATGGAGATTAGTGCTCTATCTGAAGTGTGTGTGGCAAAGATTTTCTCCCACTCTGTAGGCTCTGTCTTCACATTGTTGATAGTTTCCTTTGCTGAGAAAAAGCTTTTTAGTTTTAATCTATCCCAGTTGTTGATTCTTGCTTTTATTTCTTGTGATATGGGAGTCCTGTTAAGGAAGTCTGGTCCCAAGCCAACATGAAGAAGATTTGGACCTACTTTTTCTTCTATAACATGCAGAATCTCTGGTCTGATTTTGAGGTCCTTGATCTATTTTGGGTTGAGTTTTGTGCAGGGTGAGATATAGGGGTTTTGTTTTACTTTGCTGCATATGGATTTCCTGTTTTCCCAGCACCATTTGTTGAAGAGGCTATCTTTTCTCCATTGTATGTTTTTGACACCTTTGTCTAGTATGAGAAAACTGTATTTATGGGGGTTTGTCTCTGTGTCCTCTATTCTGGACCATTGATATTCCTGTCTATTTTGGTGCCAATACCATGCCGTTTTTGTTACTATTGCTCTGTAGTATAGTTGAAGTTCTGGTATTTTGATACCACCTGCTTTACTCTTTCTGCCAAAGATTGCTTTAACTATTCTGGGTCTCTTATTCTTCCAACTGAATTTTATGATTGCTAGCTCTATTTCTATGAAGTCCATCACTGTGATTTTAATTAGAATTGCATTGAATATGTATAGCACTTTTGGTAGTATGGTTGTTTTGACAATATTAATTCTGCCTATCCAAGAACATGGGAGATCTTTCCATCTTCTAAGGTTTTCTATAATTTCTTTCTTTAGTGTTTTGTAGTTCTCATTGTAGAAGTCTTTCACCTCTTTTGTTAGATAGATTCCCAAGTATTTTTTTTTTTTTTGAGGCTATTGTGAATGGGGTAGTTTTCCTAAATTCTCTTTCAGAGGATCCATCACTTTTGAATAAAAATGCATTCGATTTATGAGCATTGATATTATATCCTGTTACTTTACTGAATTCATTTATGAGTTCTAGAAGTTTTCTGGTGGAATTTTTTGGCTATCTAAATATAGAATCATGTCATAGGCAAATAGGGATAGTTTGAGTTCTTCTTTTCCTATTTGTATCCCTTTAATTTCTTTGGTTTGTCTAATTGCTCTGGCTAGAGTCTCAAGGACAATGTTGAATAGAAGAGGTGAAAGAGGGCATCCCTGCCTTGTTCCAGTTTTTAGGGGGAATGCTTTCAGTTTTTCTCCATTTAGAATTATGTTGGCTGTGGGCTTAGCATAAATAGCCTTTACAATGTTGCAGAATGTTCGTACTATCCCTATTTTTCTAGTGTTTTTGAGCTTGAAGGGGTGCTCTATTTTATCAAATGCTTTTTCTGCATCTATTGAAATAATCATGTGATTCTTAACTTGAAGTCTGTTGATGTGGCGAATTACATTTATTGATTTCTGGATGTTGAACCAACCTTGCATCACTGGGATGGATCCCACTTGATCATGGTGCACTATCTTTTTAATATGTTTTTGTATGCAGTTTCCTGAAATTTTGTTAAGAATTTTTGCATCTATATTCATTAGGGATATTGGTCTGATATTTTCTTTCCTCAATGTGTCTTTGTCTGGTGTTGGTATCAGGGGATATTAGCTTTATAAAAGAGTTTGGAAGGGTTCCCTCCTCTTCTATTTCATGGGATACTTTGAGGAGTATTGGAATGAACTCTTCTTTGAATGTCTTGTAGAACTATGCTGAGAATCCATCTGGTCCCAGACTTTTCTTTGTTGGTAGGCTTTTGATGACTTCTTCTATTTCATTGCTTGAAATTGATCTATTTAAATTGTGTATGTTCTCCTGGTTCAGTTTAGGTAATTCATATGTCTCTAGAAACCCGTTGATGTCTTTGAGATTTTCTATTTTGTTGGAGTATAGATTTTCAAAATAGTTTCTAATTATGTTTGGTATTCAATTGTATCTGTTGTGATATTTCCTTTTTATCCCGAATTTTAGTAATTTGAGTTTTCTCTCTCTTTCTCTTTGTTAGTGTGGCTAAGGGTTTATCAATTTTGTTTATTAGTTCAAAGAACCAACTTTTTATTTTCTATTTTTTTGAATTTTTTTTGTTTCAATTTCATTGATTTCAGCTCTGATTTTAATTATTTACTGTCTTCTACTACTTTTGGTGTTAATCTGTTCTTCTCTTTCTAGGGCTCTGAGCTGTAATGTTAGGTCATTTATTTGTTGACTTTTTCTTCTTTTATTGAATGTGCTTCATGCAATGAATATTCCTCTTAGTACTGTTTTCATAGTGTACCAGAGTTTTTGATATGTTGTATCTTTGTTCCTGTTTACCTCAAAGAATTTTTTTATTCCCCCCCTGATGTCTTCTGTTATCCATGCATCATTCAATAGCATATTATTTAATCTCCAGGTGTTGGAGTAATTTCTATTTTTTATTTTGTCATTGGTTTCTAATTTCATTCCATTATGATCTGATAGAACACAAGATAGTATCTCTATCTTCTTGTATTTGCTAACATTAGCTTTGTGGCATAGCATATGGCCTATTTTAGAGAAGGATCCATGTGCTGCTGAGAAGAAAGTGTATTCGCTCATTGATGTGTGGAATATTCTATATATGTCTGTTACGTCTAAATTATCAATTGTGTTATTGAGATCTATGGTTTATTTTTTCAATATTTGTTTGGAAGATCTATCCAGTGGTGACAGAGGTGTGTTAAAATTGCCTAGTATTATTGTGTTGTGGTCTATTTGGTTCCTGGAATTGAGAAGGATTTGTTTGATGCACATGGGTGTACCATTGTTTGGGGCATAAATATTTATGTTTGTTATGTCTTGCTGATTTATGCTTCACTTAAGCAGTATGAAATGCCCCTCTTTATCCCTTCTAACTAATTTTGACTTGAAGTCTGCTTTATCTGAAATGAGGATGGATACCCCACTTTTTTACTGAGTCCATGTGTGTGGTATATTTTTTCCCATCCTTGCACCTTTAGTCTGTGTGTATCTATTTTTATGAGAGGAGTCTCTTGCAGGAAGACTCAAGTCTCTTCATTCTCAAGTCAAATGTCTTTTTCAGATAAGGCTATGAGATATAGTTAAAAGGAAACAAAACAAAACAACCCTAAACACTACGGAGTACCAATCCATGAAATGGTTGGAATATATTTATTTCTTGTTTAAAATTCAAACATGAAAAACATGCATCCTGGGCATCCTGTATTTTATTTGGCAACCCTACCCTCAGAAAGTATAGTGCTGTCTATTTGATTTGGATTAACAGATGGAAAGATAGATGATTAAAGAACTTTAGTAAAACAATCATAAAATTTAAACTGTGCATGTACATATACTTATTCTCCCATTGCAGTTATAACACTATTCAGATATATATTATAAAAATTCATAATTAAATGTAGGGTAATATGCCTGTCAATCATTGTCTTGACCTCTCTGGATAATTCATTTTATGTTGCCATGACAGTTAGTAAATCAGACAATTAGGGGACTGAGATGGTCTCCCTTTGGCCTCCAGGACCTTAAGGGCAGGGACATGATGCTGCCACAGGAGCAGCTGTGAAATAAGAAGTCTCCAGATCACATGCAGAATGACCTTGCAAGTCCTAGCAAACTCTGGTGCCTCAGAGCCTGGAAGGTCTTTGCTGGGGCAGCAGGCACAAGGTTAAAAATGAGGAAAGAGAAGATTGCTATCACATTAGAGTGGAAAGATTCTTAAAACAAAAAAGTCATAAAAGAAACTTGTCCCATCAGAATATAAAACCCACAGCAATGAAAAGAGTTCAATTCTGGTACTAGAATAAAAAGTTCCTTGGGACACAATGGAAAACCCAAACAGATGCCATGTATGTAAGGTTTTAACATATAATGAAATTCTGCATTGAGATCAGCAAGGAAATAATTGTTTGCTCAATAAATTCTCCTTTGGGAATTGAGTCGCCATATGCGAGCAAATACTGTCAAACTGCTATGTTACCACTTGGGAACAGAGATTTAGGTGCAAGAAAACTGAAAGCAGAAAGCATTAAATTTAACATGGATAAACTGAATACAAGTTGCAAGTGAGATAGCTCTTCTCTAAACATTTCATCAAAAGCAGAGGCTGTAAGGAAGAATTGGTAGATTTTATTAAGCATAACATTCAAATTTCTATTCCCAAACAAGTGTCAAACAAGTCAATGAGGGACAATCTTTTGAATGCCTTTGATAAACTGTTAATATTTCTAAAATATTGTATAAGACCTTTTACAAACCAATAAGAAAAAATGAATACTACAATAGAAGAATGAGTAAGAAGTTCAAAAAGGCAATTCATTTAGAAAAAGGTAAGTGGCCAATAAACTTTGAAAATATTACTAGACCTTAGAAATAAGAAAACATAAATCAAATCAATAAACAGTATTTTATCAACCATAGATTTGGGGGTAAAATCTCTACTAGTTCAAATTCTATAACCTGGGAAAAGTTAGTTGACCTACAATTTCTCATGTAAAGTTCTGTGGTGTCTGAATCCTCAAACAGATTTTGGTAAAGATCAAGTGAGATCCTGTGTAGAAAACTTAGCAGAGTAAGTAACGATGGAATACCCACGTGCATTTCTCATTTGTATTGCTACTTCTGTTATAGTAACAATAACCCCCAAATTCCAGATGTATCAATGATACAAACACCAAATAATAAAATAATAATAAAAGCATTTAAAACATTAAAAGAATAGTCTGAATTTCTTTATGTATAATCTTGAAGTGTGGGCATCTTGGGTAAAGCAGCAAACTCAGATGTGAGAAAGTAACAAACAAAAAACCCTGATTAAAATATATAAAAACTGAACATTAAAACAAAAATAAATATCAATTTCAGGTAGAAGTAATATGCCTTGCACAAATGGTGAAAACAAGACTGATTTATTTTAAGGTGACAGACTTCTTTAGAATAAATAAGGAAAAGTGAAAATATCCAAAATACATAATACTGTTAATATAGGGTGAGGAAGAGAGAAGAGAACTTTAAGAGGGAGGTTAAAAAATCTAAATATGTTTTATACTTTTGGCTTTAGTTCTGTCAATGATCAAATAGAAATTTAAAATGCAAACATTTCCAAAAATTTTAAAATAAAACCTGAAAGAAATTAAGGTACTATGTATCAAAGGTGACATCAACATATAGAACAGAATTATTTGAAAACTAATATTTTCCTTCTATTACCTTAGGATAAAATAAAGCAGGACCAGAAGAAAGCAAGCTAGAAAAAATAAATAAAGAAGGAAAGAATTTTAAATTTCATCCTCTGTGCTGAGAAATTTTAGTGGTAATTATAATGTTGTTAATATTTATATTTGTTGATGGAGTTAAGAATAAAGATTTTATTATAAGAAAAAATGCAATGTATAATTTAAAAACTTGACTACAAATGCTATTATTTATAATTTAAATCAGTTTTCTCTTAGAAATGCTTAACCATAAATAGCTATCCATTGGGAAAAAATGTACAAAGCAATAAATATCCAGATTTAATGAGTGTTTCCAAATCAATATTGAGGTATCTAAAAGCTATTTCTCATTTAAAGAACTAGAGGTAATTTGAGAAATGGCTGAGTCCAGGACTAGAGGCACAATTATACAAGATAAACCTGTGACATCTTCCCTTGGGCACGATAACTGATTTAATTAAGTCTGTTATTCCAATATCCGTGTCCCCTCAGAAATGGTACCTGTGGGTGGTTTTTGCATAGCAAAACATTGAAATTTTTCTGATTCTCCATGTGCTGAGTAATTGTGCATTGTATCTTGCATATCTGAATTCTTAAGTTATAGACCTGTAGGCATTGTTTGAATGCTATGCTGAATGTTGATTTTTGTTGTTATTGTTGTTGTTGTTAACAGACAACTGACCCAACAAGGAGTTGAAGGTTCTTACCTGCTTCTGTTGGGCAGTTCCAATCAGTTCCCTTTTCAAGTCCTTGCAGTGCTACTCAGATCTTTCCTGTGTAGGTGACACCCAGTGGCCACTTCAGAACCTATGTAGTGGTCCACTCCTACTTCTGTTCCACATTGCATGAGATTTCTTTCTTATTTTTCCTCCTCTATGCAATTTCTACAAAACTTGCCACTCCACAGGGGTCCTCCATTCCACCTTGTGATCTGATAGGTAAGGCTCATACATTGCTGTGCTGTACCTTTACCTCAATAGTGTCAGCTTCCAGGGCCAAACAGTGAGAGGACAGAGAAACAAAGCCACCATTATTCTCTTTGGGCACCACAGGTTCTGTGGCCAGAAGGAGTGTCACCATCCTTCAGAGTTTAGGCCTCTGCTGTCACTGCCACTAGGATAGCCAGAGGGTTGGAAGAGAATGGCGAAGACAAAGGAAACAGAAAACCAGGTGCTCTGCCCCACAGACAGCCCTTCCTCCTTGTGCCTCAAATTATCTGAATGTCTTGCAGAGACTGAAGAACACTCCATTATTGGATAAGAACAATGAAGAGAAAGTATGGATAATACTACCTGGCACATAATGACCCTCCATGATGTTTTCAAGTTATATTTTCATTATCATTGAAAAAGAAGAGAAAATTGCCTTGTTAACAATTATAAAAATCATTTTTGAATCTAGTTTCGTGCATGGTGAGAGATATGGGTTTAGGAGGATGACACATAATGGGGGGGAGGGAAGGGTTAGTGTTAGGGTTAGAGTTAGGGTTAGGGAGGGGGGCAAGTATGGAGGAAGGAAGTACTGTATAGAGGGTAAAGAGGGGTGGGAGGGGTGGGGGGAAGGAAAAAAATAACAGAATGAATCAAACAACATTACTCTATGTAAATTTATGATTACACAAATGGTATGCCTTTACACCATGTACAAACAGAGAAACAACATGTATCCCATTTGTTTACAATTAAAAAAAAATAAAAATAAATCATTGCATTACTTTTGGGAAATGCATACACATGATAAGTATAAAGGAAAAAATAAAACCCATCCACAGTTTGTAAAAAAAAAAAAAACCTATCATCAAACTCCTGTTTCCTTTCATTCTGTTTCTTCCATCAATAGACATTTACATATTAGAGAGGTAATGTATACTGATTCATACGTCATGTGATTTTGTTTGATTGCTAAATTTTTCACTTTTATAAATAATTCCTCAAAATGTCACTTAGAAACCTCCTCTGCCCTATCATTTCAATGCAACAATAATCATTTTTTTTCTTTCTTTTTGTTCATTGTTGACTCCATCACCCATTTTCTAGGAATCATATTGAGAAGCTGATATATAACTCTCTCCCTAAGTCAGTTCCTTTAGAATACTGCTTTGCTAAGGTGCACTGATTTTTATGTTACCAGAAAATCCACCCAAAGGATTTGACAAAGAACTTTCAAGATGACTATTCAAGTTTCCATGCATTCCTAAGGAAAAGAGTTTGATTAAAAATATAATAATGATGTATAAGTAAAACCATATTTGAAAATTTGGAATTATATTTTCCCAAGTATGGCCTTTCAGTATTAGAAAATTAAGTGACCAAATTTACTTATCCTTTTTACTGTTTCAATGAAGCTGGGTACCTAAAAAAGTGGGCTTTCTCCACTTCTCACTTGAAAAATATTCTCCCTACACTTATGGCCTCACTAAGTTGCTTAGGGCCTCCCTAAGTTGCTGAGGCTAGGCTCAAACTTGTGATCCTCCTACCTCAGCCTCCTGAGTCACTGGGAATCCAGGTGTGCACCACCTCTTCCAGGGAAAAGGCTAAGTTTTAATGAAAAGGCTATTTTAATGACAGTTGTACTTGAGCTTTAAGTTCCTTCTCTGTTACTAACAATGCCTGCATGACCCTGGACGCTGCAATCTCTAAATCTATTAAAGGGGAGACAATAGTTAAATAAGATGAAACATGAAAATATAGGATCTGACACCTGCTTGGTCCTCAGCCCCTGCCATGTTCTCTCTAGGCAACCATGCAGGAAGCAGAGCAGGACATGGTTGTCTCAGACAAGACTGTGTTTTTCTCTAGACCAACACTCTATTTTCTTCCACCTTGGATATTTCTGTGCTCTCCAGTAGGTGGTAGTTGGAAATGCTGTGCCAAAGCTTATAATCAGGGGGCATCTTTGTGCACCATCTTGATGACCTTCTGTTGCTAACAAACCAAAGTTTCTGTTATGCCCTTATTTTCTTTTCTGATCCCTACTGTAAAAAAATTGATTGCATAATAAAATTCTCTGCTGATTGTATCTACATAAACAACCAACTTAAACAACAAAATTTAAATAACTCCACATGGCCCTGGGTTATGGAGCCTAATGCTAAAGGAAAAAAATAAACAATCATAGATTGGATGACAGAATTCTCTATTTCTCCCCCAAAATGTCTCCATTTAAAAGGAGAGTTAAAGGTTTTTATTTTTTTAGCTTATCATTCTGTGATCAAAGCAGTGTCCCTAATGGTATGGAACTGGGATCAAACCCAGCTATCAGGCATTAAGTTTATCAAAGTTTCAAATATGTACCTGTACAGTTTCTATAAAACTGAGATAATAATAACAGTTATCTTCCAGTATTGGTATTAGGATGACATAACTTAAAGTATGTAATATGCTTACTACAATACCTGGTAAGTATTCAGTAACACTAGCTATTATTACTGTGCTTTTATAAGAACATTTATTACATTGCTTATGTTCATATAGAATTAAGCTCCTTGAAAGAATAATCTGTACATTCAACTATGCATATAAGCTAATTAAATTTTCTGGGTTTCATTTTGTTTTATTCTGGCAAAAAAAGAAAATAAGGAGAATCAAAGGAAATTATTGACTCATGAACTGCAGATTTCGATTCTGTGACTTTCAGAATGTAACTTGAGTTTTGTTAGTTATACTCTGACTTTATAAGTTAAAAAAATCAAGCCAACAGGCCTACAGATGGAGATGGGGTCTCCTCATTGATAGTTGGATGATGATATCCACTGGTAAACAGTTGAGCAGCTGGTAAACAGTTATTTACAGGCATATCTCAGGGACTTTTTCCCACATCCACACACATTCTGTCTCCTGCCTGTGGCCGACCAGGTCATGTCATGATTCTTCCTCTGTTTAGTGAGACTGAGTCTGATCTGTCAATGAATAACTGAAGGAAAGTTATGTGCTGTATCATAATCAAAAGACTGCTTAATATGTTGAAATAACACTTTTGTAGTAAATGAAAGAGCTTTTTATTTAATTCACAAGCTGAATTTTTTGTTTCATGTGTCAAATTTCTTCTGTTTTTCTTTTCTAACACCCTACATTTTTCTTGTGTTTTTTTTTAAACTCATGCACGCGTGCTCTTTGTACATTTTTAAAAAGTAATAAGTTCCAGTGTATCCAAATGATTAGTTGTATTTTCTTGTTTTCCATTATGTATTTGGCCTGAAGTTTTCTGTAGTAAAGAAAGGGGAACAAGGAGGGATTGTGAATACATGTAAAATGTCACCAAATATTTTGCATTATTTTTGCCATGAAGTCCTATCTTTCTCTGACATCTGGATCAGAAGTGCTCTAAGTATTTGGAAGCCATTGTTATCACATCCATTCATGCTTACCTAATTTGACCTAAATTATATCATGACCTAAATTATATCATGAGTTATTTCAACAAACAATATTGGTCTCACTGCTCCTCCGAGGGCAGCGTGCCTATTACTTTCCCTCATTATTGCTGTGCCATTCAGGAGACACCTAACTGTCCATAGCGGTGATGCAGCTGGTTTGGGTGGAAGCTGAGCCTCTGTGTGGATCCACTCACCATTCATGCTTGTTCTGAGAGTGGACTACATCTCAACATTGTGGCCAGGAAGCTTTGGAAAGTCTGGGGCCTCACCAGAAAGAACATCTACAGATGAAGGAAGGATCAGGAAAGTCTCTGAGGGTCCTGGAGAATAGGACATCAGTAACTCAGTGATGACCTTTCAGTGACAGTCTCCTGCCCCGGGAATGGAGTTGCAAATACATCAAGTCCAAAGATGAGCCATAAGCCAGATATCAAGTTATTTATTTACCATGAAAAAGAGTGCTCTTCCATTCAGATTGGGTTAAAGCAGTAGGATGAAACCAATCCTCTTAGGAAGAATCCAAGACTTGTCAAAAGCTGATGGGCGACTTGAGCACAGATCAAAGAGATTGACACATATGATTCCAAGGTATCATGAAGTCAGACTGTGGAAGCCTAAAGCTATTGTCTCAGCAGTAGAATTATATGACCACCCAGGACTGGACAGATCAAGCCCAGGGAAGGCCTGGGAACCTTCCTCTCTGCACCATGGCTAGCATGGTGGGGTAGAGACATTTCTTTTGATGCTCACATTGGTGAACAGCCTTTTATGACTGACTACAATCACTTGTCTATCTGATGTTAATGTTATCTGTGAAGATTCACATGTACTGACTTTGAAGACATTTTGTCCCTAAAGAGTGAATATTTGACTCATTCTATGACATTCGATCACACAGATGAGCTCTGGCTTTCTTTGTCTCTGTGTTCCTGAAACACATTGCTGTTATACATGTTTATATGTACCTATGCTAAAGGCTTCATGGACACTGGCCATGTATCACTCTGCCCATACTGAGAAAATGAAACTGAAGATACCAACATTCATAAATCAAAAATCTGAGGAAAACACAGAAATTTGCTAGAACATTAAATATTATCCTGGGTCTGCAAAGGCCTTCTCTCTTTCTTCCTTCAGAACAGTGTCAGAAGAAGGTTGTACCTCAGTGATAGAGTTTGCTTACTTTGCTCCAGGCCCTGGGTTTAATCCTTAGCAACACACACACACACACACACACACACACACACACAAAAGAGGAGCATGGGCAGAAGGTACAGGGTCTGAATAATCCTGGTATCAGATTTCCAGAGCCCAGGGTAGCTGAGGCATTTTCTTTGTCCATGTGTCACCGTAGGGAGAGCAGATTTCATCCCACTCTCACCTTTGTGGACTTAGATGCTTCCTTCCAGAAGCTATGGCTTTTCAAAAGTGACAAAGTTGGTGGTGGTTTAACTGTCCTCAATTTTTCTTCTAACACCCTAGCCACCCCTGCACTGCCCTAACCAGAGGGGCTGGTTTGACTCTGAGCCTTTTCCTAGAATCAACCACATTTGACAGAGCACAGAAACAAAAGAAGCTTGAGAAAATGAAACACCATCAGCCACTCTGTGTCCCCCACCACCAGCTCTCTCCCTCCCTGCACTGCTCAAGTTCAGGGCTGCCCAGCTGCACTGGGGGAGGGAAGGGGCTCAGATTTTAAACCACAGGAGAGGCAGCCTAGTGTCCAGCCAGTAATGTCAGCCCCACAAAGTTCTCAGTGATCTCAAAGATTCCTGCCTTCGTGTCTGCTTTCCCAGGGCAGGGAGAGTTCCCCATCTCTAAACAGAGGGACAGCATGTGGCTGAAAGAGGTGTAGTTAGTGCAGGAGCATCAAGGAGTAGATCTAAAGTAAATTTAATATTTCTGGACTCTGACTAGTATTATTTTGTTTCCAAATGAGAATCTCTGCTTATTTTCCAAAGACTGTGTCAGAAATTGATGCTGTCGCAGAAATTGATGTGACTATCACAGAAATTGACGCTGATTGTAAATAAGCAAAACATTTCCAATATTAAAGAAGACATTGTTTTAATTCAAACAAGACATTGTTTTAACTCATTGTTTTAATTTAAGTCAGATGTTTCTGACTTTAAAATGATTCATCAAAGAAAATAGAAAAATGTGCATTAATTTTTCACCCACCTTCCATACATTGAATGCTTCATTTTGTATCATTTCCTACAGAAATGCAGACTTAGCAAACAAGACTCATGCTTCTTAGTATTATTACTAATAGAAAAAATGTTCAAAGGACCAGAGCAAATGTTGCAAAGAGATATAAATAGATTTTAAACATATTAAAAGATATTTATCTTCACTCATAACAGGATAGAGAAAAGCAGTTGAAATCACAATGAAAGCCTCTTTTTCAACTGTCAGATTAGCAAAATCCTGATGTTTGACAGGACTCTCTTACATTCACATACATGGGGATAGGAGAGTCATATGGAGCTCCCTGTGGAGGACAAGTTAGCATTGCCTATCAAAATGACCAGTGTGCACATGTGCAGATGGATGTAAAACTGGATATTTAGTGTTAGAGTATATTGAAACAAGCCAAGGACCTATCAGAGGAAGCTGACGAAATATAATATTTTTTGGCAAATACTTGTGGCTCTATAAACATCCCTACATACTGATCTCAAAAGAGATTTCAGAGTTATAAATAAAAAGGAGTGCAGAATAATGCACATTGAATACTACTTTATGTAAGAAGGTGAAATGAGAATATATATGGATTCACATATATACATGTATTTACATATATTCATCCATACTTACAGAAATTTCAAGTAGAATGTTTTGAATGTGAATATACCTCACAGTTTCAGTAAGTTCACAATGTGCATATTTCAATAACATCTTTATATACACATATATTTGATACCATGATTATTTTTCATTTCTTCAAAGAATTTCATTTTTTGAAGATGCATATTGATCTATCCAGTGACATCCTTTATTTTATTAATTTCTTCTAGGGTAATTGGGTTTATTTGGGTCTTTTCTACGTAACAATATATTAAATGAACATCTTTGCACATAAATTTGGCATATACATATACATAAATGCAGGGGTACTGTGCTCTCTCCATGATGGCTCTGTGTGGATTCCAATCTGAGCTAGCTGTCCTGACCTTCAGAAGTTAATTCAGTCCCTTACCAGCATCAACCCTGGCTGTGCATTAGACACTGAAAGAGCTTTTGAAGTTCCTGTACCTGGACTGTGATAAGGTCCATGCCTCAGTGACTCTCAAGGGCTCCCATGAATACATAGAGACCATGTATTCATATGTAGACTGGACAGAGCAGCAGGGCTTCAGTCAGACTTGGAATGGTGGACTCTGGGGCTTACTCAGTGTTCAACACTGGGCATATTTGACATTGTGGTTTACTGGTTATTCCTGGGCATACTTAACTTTGGGTTTACCGTCTGATTAACCTTGGGTCTCTGAGATCTGGTTTGTCATAGAGAAATATCTGTATGGTGGTGCAGTTGAGAGCTTTGGAGAGAAGGCGAATTGGCCTGTGGAATTCCTCATGCTAAGTGGTAGATACTCAGAGAAAACAAAAAGCTAACAAATAATTAGCCTAACAGAAGATGATGGGAACTATGCATTCAGTACACAAATGTTCATGGTTCATGAAAATGTTGAGTTCTAGCCTTTTGACTGAATTATAATATCTTGGTGTATTACCTCTGGTTATGCCTTAGTGCTCTTAATTTCTAGTTTGACAGCTGTATGGGACCTTGATTCGTACAATGGAGAAAATCAACTACTATTAGTGTAGTCTGTTTGATAGACAAAAATTCTTGGCAAAAATGAAGTTCATGGGGAAAATAATTTCAGAACAGGGGAGAGAACACATAATGAGAACTGTTGTCTGGAAATTAGTCTTTTGTTAAATGATTGAGAACACATGGAGTTATTTAATTGTTTTTTCAGTTAAGAAGTGCATGAAATACTCTATATGATAATTGAGACATGACTGTCTTTTTTGTGAAATTATACAAAACTTTACCTCATTTTTCCATCGAATACCTGTGGATGAAGCCTGCTATTCTCTTATGTATTTCATCTAGCCATGTGGTATGAACTTGAGTGATAGAAGGCCTATTGGTGGGTGGAAGGTCAGAGTGTAAAAGTCTTTACAACATGAAAATTGAGTGGCAGTTTGGCTTCTAGCCCACTAATAGTAAGAACAGCACAGGAACCCAGAGAGGAAATACAGCAGCAAAGGAGGACACTCTCTTCACAGTTCTTTTTTTTTTTTTTTTTTTTCAGTTATACATGGTAGTAGAATGTATTTTGATATACTATTCATATATGGAGTATAACTTCTCATTTTTCTGGTTGTACATGATGTAGAATTACATTGGTCATGTAGTCATCTATGCACATATGATAGTAATGTCCAATTCATTCCACTGTTCTTCCCATTTCCATTTCCCCTCCCTTCCCTTCATTCCCCTTTGTCTAATCCAAAGTACTTCTATTCTTCCCTACCCACCCTTATTGTGAGTTAGATCCACACATCAGAGAAAACTTTCAATTTTTGGGTTTTTGGGATTGGCTTGGAGATTTTACTGAAGAGTCACAGTTTTTAACACTAGGGGCTAATAATGAAGAATGTAAGAGCAGAGCTGCTAAATTTAGGCTGTTAAGCTTGAAATTCTGTTGTTATTAGCTCTAGGGGACTTGTTAGCCTTTGCTACATCAGGTTCCCCTTCTATAGGCAGATTATACATAGCTCAAGATGTGCGTGTGAAAATTAAATGAGGTAACATACACTTAAACCAGTATCCAGTACATAGTGAGCAGTACATAGTATACAAGTGATTGCTATTGTTGCTTCATTTGGATGCCAATCACTGAATTTATAATTTCTTTTAAAATATGAAACTTTAATCTGAACACATTCTTTTAAAGATTGATAACCAAGGCAACATAGAAATCAAATAGAATAATGATAATGTGCCACATACTTCCAAAGACTAGGAAAAGGATTTTTGAATGTTTAAATGACAAAATGATAAATGTTTAAGGAGATGTACACATTCTTACTTTGATTTAAACATTATACAATGTACACATGTATCATGTATTACATGCTTTCATAAATATGTACAAATTTTATGTGTCATTTAAATAAAAAGAGCATATGGTATAGCTAGTTAGGGCCAGACTGAGTGTCCAGGGCTCCAACTGGCTGTGAAGTGTGACTCCTAATCCAGGATTCCTCCCACTACTCCATGGGAGCATGTGCTGTGGTGGAAAACACTGGACCAAGATGTGTAAGGATGTCTAACCTACCTTGTTGCCTCAGAAACACACCTGGATACCTCAGAATGCTTCCCAAAGTGATTGTGAGCACCTTGGGGTCCAGTCAGTCTATGGAAGGAGCTGGGGAGTCAGAACACAATCTAAACCCAGAGAGCACTTGAGGCTCACAGTCCACATCCCGAAAAGAGAAGTTGGTAATCAAGGATGCCCACTTAACATGGGAAGACAGAAATTCTATTCCACCTACAAGAAGGTGACAAATTCCAGTGATTCCAGAGTAGGTCATAGTTTTATTCAAAGAGGAAAGACAATTTGGAAATTAGTGGCAAAGGAGTGGAAAGATGTGCACATGAGGAGAAAACCCAGATACACTTGATTCCTTAATGAAAGCCTCCCTGACTCATTGGAGGATGCCTTTAGTTTAAAAAAAAAAAAAAGCAATACATGTGTTTAATTTGTTTTACTTTTCCAAATTAAAAATGTATGACACAAAGACATGATATTGGGTCAATAATATATATGTACATACACAGACTCTAGGTCTCCAGCTCTAAATTATGAGCATCATTTAAAAAATAGGGATCCTAGTGGAATTCTTAAATTTTCCAATCTATAAACTACACAGCATACTTGTGTCTACATTAAAGAGCTCATAGAGGTTTCATAGAATGCCTGGGTACCTGGTAGAAGCTAAGTCCCTGCACCATCCCACCCATCCTCTCTGTAGAGAAGTAAGAAAAGAGATCTTCTTTGGTGCTTTTGTCTGTATGTGAGTATGATCCCTGCTATTTCTAAGGTTGAGCGGAGTACACACAAGTACTGTGGAGGACTTGCCTGTCTGTCCCAAGCATTACTAACTCACCTAACCCACACAGTTCCAGGATGCAGGGAATTATAACTTCATTTTGTAAGAAAAAATTATGGCACAGAGATAGCAAGACTCTGAGGTCGCACAGATATTATATTTTAGACCCAGAAATGAAATTCAACTCTCTGGGTCCAGTGACTCAACTCCTCTGTTTCACTGCCTCTTGGGGTTTAGTTAAGCACTTTTGTTGTTATTGTGAAGACCAGGAAACATAGTTCTTGTGAAACACTGGCATAGAGCTGAGCACACACAGTGCAAAGTCACATTAGACATTTTGCTATTTTCATGTGAATGTCTTCAACCCCATGGACTCGAATCTATGATCTTTAAAAGAGTAGAAATGTGAGTGTCTTCATTTGGCTGTGGAGCAGCGCTCCAAGGAAAGCCCATGACCCCTATCTCAGGGACAGAATTGGAATCTGGTGTTGGATGCTTGTTAACACATAAGGTTTGAAATCATAGCTAGTTGTCATGCTGCTTCTCACTGTGGACTTTCAATTCAGTTTCATCAATTTGCAGAACAGATGGTCCAAAATAAACTGTTGATATTTATTGTGTGCATTATGAAAAGGCAAACAAACACAGAAGCCAAGTGGCAAAGAGACTACTTCAGGGTGTATAGAATGGAAGGCTTTTAGTGGTCTCTGATTACATGGCCCTCAGGACTGTGACTGGAAGCTGCATGCTGTCCCCACTAAGGCTTTGATGATTTGGGCTGACTGGAGGGTACAATGAAGATTGTGGATACAATGAGACCAGGGGCTACTGTGAGCTCCTTGTTAGAAAGCAAAATTCCTGAGTTTGCTCACTGATTTGAAAAACCTTTATGCAATAATGACAGAATAATACACGTGAAAACTGAAGAAGTCTGAACCCAGCTGCAAACCCAGCCAAGTCCTTAGCAGATCCTGTTCAGGACAATAAACGATGAAGAGAAGATCACTGTGTTATGCCACAGTCTGCTAGGAGCTCTCCCAAATTGCCACCAACAGCTGTTCTTCTAAGCAGACAGAAGGTGAGGATGGCCAAGTAGACCACACACACTCTTGAGGAGCAGGAGGAGGCAGGTCCAGTAGGCGGAGATGTATGTGAGCTGCAGCCTCAGGGCATCTAAGAGAAGTCATGCAATTAGTTTCACTTGTTCCTTGACAGGAAAGGGCCTCTCATGGGTGAGGGTGCCACAGATATTTATTTTTGGTGACCTACACTGAAATAACACCACCCCCACCAAACCCCAAAGGTCAACATCTACCACTCCCATTCAAACCACCTAGAGCAAGGATAGGCTTGCAAATGAAGTCCATTAACAAACTCTGAAAAATTCACTTAAGAAGCTTACTAATATTTAAAAAGTAGGGCTATATTTTTAAGGTTTGAGTCCAGTGGAAGACAAAAGTATGTGTGAAACTAGATTTTAGGTTTTCTTCACCCTCAAAATGTCTCTAAGTAAAAATAATAGATAGTATCCACTAACAACTAACTAAATGCCAAACAGTATGCGGAGAATTTTGCATATAAAGCTTTAGGACTATTTACTTTTTATGAGATTCCATGACAGAAAGAGACAGATTATTTTCATTCTTATTTGGCAGATGAAGTGAGGCCACAGAGAGAAGGAATTTGCTGATGCATGCCTTTGTTAAGTGACAGGCCCAGATCGTGACCATAGCAACATGATTTAAAGAATACAGTCTCATCTACTCTGTGATTTTTGCAAATGGAAGTACAGTCAACATCTCAGGGGTTAAGCTTAAATATCAGTTGTCTTGTTTATTTAGAAGCCTCTGGACTTTACATGTTGAGAATGCAATGAGATATGTAGGAACTGTGCAATCCAAGAAAATCTGGTAGTGTTCTGGATTGGGTGGGTGAGAGATTTTAAATAAGAGGACACTAGAGAAAATGGTTAATCCAAATTCCCTGGAATGAATGGTGGCTCTGGCACATGTACATGTTTTCCACATACCTCTCATTTTAGCTCTGATATTTTGGGATAATTGCCATTCAAGTCCTTTGAAGTTTTGCAAGAAACAAACAATCTCAATATTTTAATACAATGGTAGTAAGCCACAGTGGCTCTTCAATGGATCGTAAGATCAAGACAATTTCAATTTGTACAGGTTTCATCTTCATAGAATTAGAACTGAACAAAACCAGCCCTTGGTGGACAAACAGCCCTCAAGTAATATGCTCCTGGCACCTGGCTCTCTGACAGGTGAGGACTTATAGCTCCTCCTTGCCTGGGATGGCTGCTGAGGTCCAGAGACCCAGGGAAATAAAATAAGAAACAGGAGAAAGGTCACCAGGTTCTTTGCACACATGTAGGAGAAGAGACCAGAAATTCTTTCTTATTCAAAGCCTGCTAAAAGAGGCCTATTCTAGACATTTCACACCTGGACCCATGCCTCTTCAATGTTCCAAGGTTGGTATAATTATTCTCAAATGACAAATGAACAAAGAACTATTTGCAGAATGAAAGTCACTCACCCATATTTATGCAACTGGTCATTTAGAGAATGGGAGTGGAATCAAGTCTGTGGTACTCTGAACCCATTTTCTTTCCTGCCCCACCATACAGTATGGCCAATGGGTCTCAGAGCCTTGGCTTCAGAATTTCTTGCTTTATGATTCTTTCTAAGAGGAAGAGTAGTAAGGGTAAAAAGTCTATCTGATGGCCCAAGTTGAAATACCTGCTATAGATATGTGGCATATGCAAGAAACTTCATTAATTTTAGCTCATTCCCCACATCTGTAAAATGGGAGAAAAATAGCTGAATTACAGCATAGAAGTTTTCTGAGGATTAAGAAGATGAACACATGTGGAACCCTGCTGGAGGCCTTCTGTATGAAATGTCTCTGTGACAGTTCATGTTATTAGCAGCTAGCAAAAGACTAAAAATAAGTGAACAAATCTAGAAGTAACTTGATGTCACGTTTGCCTCAGTCACTAGAGGGAAAAATGGACACAAGAATAAATGAAGTCCAATTGTGAAAACAATTCAGAGCATGCACAGTATTTTCTACTTTACAGTCATCCTATCCAAAAATAAGTTATTTGCTATGATAATATGATGTCTAAGAAATGATGGGTTAATTTAAAATTGGACTTAGTCTACCCTGCAACTTGTAGTCATTCTGATTTTTCTACCTTAAGTAAGGGAGTTCAAACATAAAGGGGATCATGAGCAGAAGACGCTGTATCATAAAATTATGCAAACTATACTAAAACGTTTTCATCTCTCAAACAAGTTTCAGAATCGCGTAAAAGAAATGAGAACAAATACCAATTAATTATTCATCCCCATTCTTTTACTCTCTTTGTGTGGTGTCTCTGTGTGTAAAATCGGTTGACAGATACAGGAGAGATAATCAATATTAATAAAAACTAATACTAACTGATGATCACAGTTATTCCAGACACTATGCTAAATGTCTCCTGTGCATTAGCTCATTGAAGTCCCCAACAGCACTTAACCCATTAAGATCAAGTTATCAATTCTGTAAATATTTCAATATAGTCAACACAGTTGCATTAAAATGGGTTGGAAATTATCATCTAAGGTTCATATATCCTTTATACCTTTTCTTCATTTTCATAATTAGCCATTACTTTTCTCACAAGAATAGACTTCTAAAATTATAATTATTTCAAAGTTACCTTAAGTGGTATACTTACTGCTCAATTGAAGTTTTTATAGGTGTTCTGCATCTGGAACAACAGGACCAAATGACTTAAATAAGCTGAATTATAAATGGTCCCTTATTGTGAATGAAAAATTAAGTATACAGAGTATAGTAAGACACTCTTCTTGTATTTTAATTATTCTCAGCACATGGACTTTTTTTTAAAACTAGCCTATATTATTGGGGAGAGTATTTTAGTGTCATTATTTCCTGTGTTAGAAGATAGGAAAAGCCACATTTCTAGTTCTCTGAATTAAACTTCAGGCAAGAGTTGTATTTACCCACTATGAGTCCTAGGAAATGATGGATTAATTAAAGTGTCACTTAGTCTATTTTGCAACATCCAACTGCTCTGCCTTCTTCCCCTAAGCTAAGGAGTTTCGAAAGTTCAGAAAGGGGATAATGCTAGAACATGAGATAAAGGTAAACATATACTAAAACCTACCATTTTTAACTTTCAAATCAGTTTCTCTGGGAGTAATAGTGGTGACAGCCAGAAGAAAAGAGAGAAGTACTAGTCAATCATTCATCTATTATTTAGAAGTGTATAAATGTATATATATATACACTTACTATGCATATAAAAATACATATAAGTCTGTCAAGTACAGAGAGATAATTGTTTAAAATATGGTCCCACAATTACAAAAGTAATTAGTTTCACTCTAGGTAGTTCAGTGATATCATTCCCATATTGTGTTTTTGCCCACAAAGATGTTGATGTTCACGATGGATATGTTTTTATTTTTTCTCAAACTATATTATAATATCCAAGAATATCTGGTTTTCTGCTGTCTTCACAGCTCCTTGTCCAGTGTGTGCTCAAAAGTGGTGTTACACAAATTCATGTTCAATGGAAAAATAAATATAAACTTGACTGCTTTATAGGATCTGGCACACACTGCTAATATGAAGTGATGAACCCAAAAAGAATCCATCTACTACTAGAATCAACAGTGGAAGAAAAGAATTTGATTTAGAAAAATTTTTCACGTAAATACAGGAAAGCAGTTGAATCTTTCCACATAATGCATATCTCCAATATTCTTCTTTCATGCCCATGATTTTCTTGAAGTGTGGTGTTTGTGGACATGAGGCACCAGTATTTATGAAATTGGTACCTATTGATTGATCACTGATAGGCACTATGTTAATGCTTCACAAGCATTACCTTGTTTTAAGTCATCATTCACATTTAAGAGAGTTGTATTATGAATCTTCCCTAATCATGAATAAGAAACTAAAACATAAAGAGTACATTTAATCTGCCAAGAATCATTTCAGTGAGTGGCAGAGCCAGAATTCAAAGGATGTTGAGGGAGATTAAAAGAGGGCATGTGGAAATTACTTTGTAAAAGTAAATGCAAAGGAAACAATCAATAATGTGAAGAGAGAGCCTACAGAATGGGAGAAAGACTTTACCACATGCACCTCAAATAGAGCTTTAATCTCTAGGATATATAAAGAACACAAATAACTCAACAACAAAACACAAATAACCCAATCAATAAATGGGCTGAGGAACCAAGCAGACACCTCACAGAAGACCTAAAATCCATCAAAGAATGCATGATAAAATGCTCAACATCTCTAGCAATTAAAGAAATGCAAATCAAAACTACTCTAAGAATTGATCTCTATCCAGTCAGAATGACAACTATGAAGAATACAAGCAACAATAAATATTGGCGAGGATGTGGGGAGAAATGTACACTCATACACTGCTGGTGGGAATGCAACTTGGTGCAATCGTTATGGAAAGCAGTATGGAGCTTCCTCAGAAAAATTGGAGTGGAACCACCATTTGACCCAGCAATCCCACTCCTCAGTCTACACCCAAAAGATTTAAAATCAGCATATTAGAGTGATGTAGCCACATCAATGTTCATAACAGCTCAAGTAACAAATAGTTAAACTAAGGAACCAACCTAGGGATCTTTCAACTGATGAATGATAAAGACACTGTGGTATATATACCCATTAGAATATTACTCAGCTTTAAAGAAGAATGAAATTATGGCATTTGCAGGTAAATGGATGGAACTGGAGAATATCATGCTAAGCGAAATAAGTCAATCCCAAAGGATGTTTTCTCTGATATGCAAATGCTAATTCACAATAAGGGGAGGGGTGCTAGGGAGTTACTTTGAAATAGACCTAGGGGAGTGAAGGGAGGAGCGGGTAGGGAGGTAGGAAGGACAGTAGAATAAATAGGACATTATTACCCTATATGCATGTGTAACTACACACCAGTGTGATTCTACATCAGGTACAAACAGAAGAATGGGAAATTATACTCCATTTATGTATGATGTGTCAAAGTGCATTCTATCATCATGTATAACTAATTAGAACAAATTAAAAATAAAAATAATGCATGTAAATGTGAGAAAGTAATTTGTAAAGATAACATAATCTCCTAATATCTTTATAATGCTTTGAAAATGCCATCTATTTTAAATGATAGGAGTTGAACATTTCAGTGAAATTCTTTCGGGACAGAGAAAAATAGGCCAAGTCACATTTATAACTCTGAGCAGAGATTGAGGTCGAGAATTTTATTTATCTACAGTTAAAAAACTAAATTAGAGTAACCTGATATCATGCTTTCCTCAGTGATACAAAGAATAGACAAGTAAATGAATGAATACCCTTTGTTAAAATGCTTCAGAGCATATCACTGTTTCCTCTAGTTTACCAATCTCATACCAAGAAAAATTGATATTGGTAAAATGATCTGACATGTGATAAAAGCAAACACACTCTAAAACTCATCATTTCCATTTTTCAAACCGGCTTCTCTGGGATTCATAGTGGGGACAACTTAAAGCAATGAGAGCAAATAGCAGTCAATTATTCACCCCTATTACCTGATATTTTGTGTATTCAACCTGTCCACAAAGAGAAAGGGGAGATACACATTAAAAATATGAGCCTCACAGTTTCAAAAATAACTGGTATCTAATTCAGTTAATACCACTTGTATGTAAGGTTCTGCACATGAAGATGACGAAATTCCTGAAGTTTATATATATATATATATCTATATATATATATATAGATATATATATATATGTGTGTGTGTATTCACATACATATGTGTGCATGTATTCATACATATGTGTGTATACACACACTATGTATTTTTAAATCAAAACTTTTGCTGTATCCAAAAATGTGAATTTCAAAAACGTTACATTCTTTTTCCTTTTATCACAACCTGAATGCACAACCAGGACTATGTGTTTTTCCTCTGTATTCACAGCTCCTTGCACAGTTATGACCCCAATCAGGTGATGCACAAATACATGTTCAATGGGAAAAGAAGCAGAAAAATTGGCTGCTTTCCAGGCTTCGGCACACACTGCTAACATGAAATGGTGAGTCCTAAGAAATCCACCCAATCTGAGTTGACAACAGAATCATACACATTCAAAAGAGTCTGATTTAAAGAAACTTCTCATCTGAAAAGAGAAAAGCAAGTGTACTTTCTCAAGTCATATATATCCCCAATGTCCCTAGTTCATGCACATGACTTTCTATGGATGTGGTGTTTGTGAGCATGAGGACATCAATTACGGACACAATCTAATACCTGTTCAGTGATCATTGCTATGCAAAGTTCTTGATTAAATGCTTCATATACATGAGCAAAGTACATGAGGACAGTAGCTTTTAAAAATAATCCATAGAAATATATACAAAATAATACATAGACAAATAATTCTACCAGTGTGGACAAAAGGTAAATCTCTTAATTATTCTTAGCAAAAGGCCTTTTCCTGTTTTAGGAGCTCAGATTTCTTTGTATGTCTTTCTGGGAATAGGAAGAGAGGTCAAGTCTTATTTCTAGCTCTCTGCATAAAACTTGAGGTGAGATATATGTGTTTATATATGTATGTATGTATATGTGCATACACAAAAATATACATATATACATATATGTGCATATGTATGTACATATATCCCTATGTGTGTATATAATTGTGTGCATATGTATATGTACATATATATATATATACAATTTTTAAAAAACACAAAAATGTACATAGATTACATTTTTTAAATTGATTAAAAAAACAGCATCACAATGGTTGTTTGGGTTTATTCTTCTTCTTCTGGATGTGTTCTTGTTCATATGATTACACTTCCACTATGAACTTTCATTGTACGCTGAGTTTTATGTTTGTACTTTTAAAGATGGAGTTGGGGTATAGACATTTTGGAGTAAGTCCCAAGATATAAATGTGAGTATGGTCATGTTTGGATTTGAAATATTTTCAAGAACTGACTTTTGGATCTTGATAGTATATTCCTTCCCTTAAATTGACTTTATTCACTGAAATATAAATGAAAGTCACTATCACCAAGAACTGATTTGAACTAATTAAGGTAAAAAAGTGGAGTCCCTAATAATTAAATCTGTGTTTCCTAAATTGTCTAAATCAATGTTGGTTGCAAATTGGAGCTGAATGATTTTATCTACCTTAAAAACAATCACTCCATTCATTTGTGCTTCCATGTGTTATTTTTATAAAACAAATTTTCAAGAATCAACACTGGAAAAGCTCTGTAGAATGACATGGACTGAAGCACCCTTCTCGGTTCTGGAGTGGCAAGAAGCCCACGAGGGAAATTTGTTTTAAATTATAGTGCCTAGTGAATCTTTATTAAACTGGAACTTCTCTCTTGCTTGATATTCATCACCATGATTGATGTACTGATTTATGGTATAAAAACCCCTGCAAACTTACAATCGGGGCTGTTCTCCCAATAGCCAGTTTTGGAGCATTGTGTGAGACAGTCAGCAGACCAGCTTAATAAAGACTCTCAAATTTGGACTTATCAGTGGTGATCAGTCTGTTCTTAAGTTGTGCCCCATAACAGGGGTATTAATCTTAGACTACTCATCCACATTCCAACTCAGGTCTGGCATATGTGAGTAGAAAAGTAAATGTTTATGTAGCTGCATTTACCAACAACAAGAAGTATCTGTGTCACAGAGAAATTGAGTATGTCCATACATGTTAGCCTTATTCAAGCATACATTAGGAAATTTTGTCTGACAGTGATATATAAAATAAAAATCAGAACAATTCAAGGCCACCATAAAACTTTACTGGCTCAGGTTATTTCTTTTTTATATTTTTTTTGCTTTTTGAACTATGCTCTTGTCTGAGTACCATTTTGTTAACTAAGCACTCCTTCTTTGTTGATTAAACTTTCTTCATGGCAAGATTGGAGTCTGTGACTTGCTTACATGGTAGAACATTCCTGAAATCCATAATTGTTCTAATTTCTAAATCAAGTAAAAATCATCAAAAGTAGAAACTACTTTTCAGCACTTAACATTTTGCTGGATGCTTCATGTACATTGTTTTCTTTAATTCATATAAAATTTAAAAACACATCCTCTGATTCTAATACTTAAATATTGAAACAGGTTGAGAAAGCTTAAGGCAAACTTTTCCATGTTTTCTCACGGCTACACCATTTTACTTCATTAAGGAAAATAACAGGGAATTTATGCTACCATGAAATGATTTTTAAGAAAGACATACTTGTTTTTCATTACTACTTGATTGAAAAGGTGGACTATTCCCTTTCAAATAATGTTTCTGGAAGTTTATATTTACATTTAAATGCACATACCTGTCTTTATTGCAGTAAAGAGAATCTCTTGATCAACTCCTCCTTTATTGTTCTCGTGTTTGACGATACACCTGTGCTCTTTATCCAGGCTCTTCAGTCACAGTTAGCCAGCTCATCTTCAGGTATGTGTCTTTATTCTTCATGGTATTTCTCTGCTGGGATTCCAGAATCTTATCACCATCCTTTTCTTTCCAAAATACCTTAATAACATCAGGGGGAAAGTTCTCAGGAAGATAGATACATCTTCTATGGAGATTTATTTCAGCAACAGAAGGAAGAAAAATCATGGACTTGGGGGAAATGTCTATATCAGAGCTTTTATTTGTGGAGGAAATGGAATATAAATTTAAAAGGATAAGAGAAACACAAACACTGCTTATTTTGCAATAACTTAGCACCTATGAATAGGAGGACAAGTTGCTATTGAATTATTGCCCACCATGGCTTTTCATCCCCCATAGGTTGCAAGTATTCATTATCGTCCTTACTTTACGGATGTGCAAAGTTAAGTAACTTGTCAAAAGTCACAGTCATGGAGTGGTACAGCCTGGATGAAAACTTGATCTTTGTTCCTTTTCCACATACTAAAGGGGGTGTGACTTCTAACTGTTCATTAACAAGGCTCTCTATGTTCATAACCCCTCTTATTATTATTATTTTTATTTCTTTTTGTTTTCTGATAGTGGAACATTTGGTCAAGGTGCAATTCAGGAGAGGGGAAGACAACCAGGACACTTTAACCATCTCTCCAGATGAGGCTCTGTGGTCCCTTCTAAAGTGCTTCCCTTGCCTATCCTTTGTCACTTCTTCTCTCTGGACATGTGACTCACAGTCACATGCCGTGTGATTCTGTGCAATCCAGTCTTCATTTAGCTGATTCTGGAATGTGCCCTATCTTATTTCTCATATAAGTGTCGGGAGGTAGATTTTCTTTTATGTTTGTTATAATACACTGTCACTTGTTTCACTGGGCATGTATTTCTGTGAATACTTAGAGTAGATCAGGTTCATCTCTTAGCTTCAAATATGGATCTGTTGCCTCGTTCTGAATCTTTTTGAGTTTTCCTAATTAATTTCTAATGTTTTACAACATCTTACATTCACATGTGAACTACTCCAGACTTTTGGGTTGGGCAGTGTTTAACCCTGTGCTTCCAAATTTCAGAATGTCTTGAATTTTGACACAAAATAGCAACATTTTAAAAACTCCTAGTAAAAGTTTGTATTGATTATTTTCTAAAATTCTCTCATGTTAATTTTATCAAGTAATGTGCATATCAAAATTTTTCCTTTTGAAAATGTTTGCCAAAAACATATTTTATTTTAAAATTTCTTTTGTAGCTCAAGCATCACTACTGCTACACCAGGGTATTTGCATATTTGCTTTGATTGGAATTGACTGGTTTAGGGAGACGGTCTCATCTCATATTGCCATATTTGACTCTCAGTTTCTGTCCAAAAATTTGTTTCAACCTTCTCTCTGACATCTGGGTTCTGGCCTTCCATTATTTCTTCATATCTTAACCTGCTGAACAAAGTACATCTATAATTGGTGTAAGATTAAAAGTAATGGTTCAAGAGTATCTCACAGATGTAATACCAAAACACCACAAAGCATCTTTTGTTTACAATGCCATGTCTTGTATCTGGGATGTTAGCTGGTTTTAAGTTTATTTTTAATCTAATGACTTATTGTAAATTATGAAATTATTTTAAATTGATTTTCAGTCAAAACTCAAATACTTTGCAAATACTCCCTTCGATCTAGTATAATAATTCAACAGGCAATTTCTTAAGAAAAGAAGAGCTGGATTTCACTTTTGAGAAGAAAGTTCAAAATTCTTGATGATTATTATCTGTGTAGCCAAGCTCTTCACTTTTATACAAGATTGAGAAGCATAAGATGCTAATATTCCTGGACATGTTATGAATATAATTGGGTCCAATGTGCTTTCTTTATTTCACCCAATTTGCTTTTAATACAAATTATAAGAGACTGTATATTTATCCAATTGTATACATTATTTGTACTTTAAAATACATGTTATAAAAGTTAAGACAAAATTTGCAATAGTGGATTATATTTACATAATTTTAGTCAAAGTCAGTGTGTTAACTTCTAATTTTCATCTAAGGAACTTGTGGTTCATCATGGGAAATCTTCAGTTTCATTATAATAAACAAATTGAAACTCAAATGATGATTGGAAAACTTTCTGGTTTTAATGGTTCCCCACCATTATTACCTCTTGCCTCTTTCCTTTATAGTTTAAATGTCATGCTTATAAAGATAAAATTAATCTTGAACTTCTGTAACTTTCTTAATAATAGTTGACTAAGAATTAAATAGTGTACTTGATTATATACAGTTAGTAACTAAGGTTTGGATTCTCATATTACATGCATTTTTAAAGCATCACGTTTAAATATCTATATTAAGAGTATTTTCAGGGCCAAAATTTTTTCACAATACATAAAATTGCAGAAATCCTATTTTATTTGAATAATGAATAGAATGACCAGTACATATTTTATTTATTTAAAAAAATCAATAAGCCAATCCAATTCATTTTTGTATATTCATTTGCCAAATAATACTGCCTACTTTATATTTTAAGATGCAGTGATATGAATTCCATGTAAGTTTACCAAATCAACTAAATAAAATATTAAAGTTAAATTTCAAAACTACATGTGAGACTTCTTAACTATAGTCTATTTTTTGTTTTTTCTTTCATCGAATAATTATATTAGCTTTTTCACATTTAATGTGCATTTTAGATTTGTGACAAGATTCCAATGGTTTTGTTAATTTTATGTATTGACCATTTTCTGTATGAAGTTAAATTTATTTTCTGACAAATATGGGCAAAAGAGTAATTTTATTGGCTCTAAATTGTGGGACAAATAAATATTAATGTAAGAGATATGTTCAATTGAGACAAAGGATTAAAATTCAAAGCATGTAAGACATGCTTTAAACAGAAATTCTTTAAACACATTTTAGTGTTATTTTTATTAGTAAGTGAAAAAAATTCTCCTAAAAATAAAAAAAAAAAATTTAAAAAATCCTCCAGATTCAATTTTTTTTTCTGTGAGTGAACAGTTGAAGTAATCTTCCATTTGAGCAGTTAGAAGTATATATGAATCCTCTAGAGAATTTCTGCTCTGTAGTAAATATTATTGGATCAAATCATCTCTCTATAGTAGTGATGATATTCACTTTATATTTGAATTGGTAGAAAATTTACAGGGTACCTATTATGTCTTGGGCAATGTGCCAGGAACTTCTTTCTCATTATCCCATTCAATTGTCACATCACCTTATTGGGTTCATACTGTTATACCTTATTATGAATTAGAAAACTGAAGCCAAAATAATTGCCAAAGCTCACTAAGCTTTGAGGGAACCAGATACCCAGGTTGACCTACCTGCAAAGCTCTGTCTCTTCCCCAACACGTTTAACCATGAGAACAGGGAATGTGTCCACGCCACGGAGTCTATCACTGACTTATATGTAATAATAAAATTTGTCCCAGTGTCAAACACTTAAATATCATTATATAAATGCACTTTATAAAGTTCACATGTCCACAAAGACAAATCCTACCTTAGTGTTTGCACAATGTTGACTATCATCTACAATAGCTAAGAATTTATATTTAAATCTCTCCTAAGCTTTGCACATTAAACTCCCCTCACTTTTCTCTTTTCTCCCAAAGTTCTTACTGTCATTCCAGTAGAATCTTTTCTTGTCTTCCTTCCACTACCTTGGAAATGTTGTATTCTTCTAACACCTGTGACAAGAAGTTTGGTTCCACCACTAAAGACCTTCTCATAATAATTCCACAGTGATTCTACCCTTACCAAAAAATGTTAGACGAGTTTGATTTCCCTGAGTTCTTCAAATTCTAGTGGCAACATGATGGTTTGGAATTCTTAAGAGGCCAGGGTTCTGGTCCTGGTTAATTTTGCTCATAACAGGATTTCTGACTGAACAAATCAAATAACTTTAAAGATTCGGGTGCTTTATTTGTCTTAAAACAATGATAAGAGTGTCAATGGATTCAACATCACTACCAGCAGTCAGTGAGTGGAAAGGCTTCCCTAATGTACAAAACAATGGCTCTTTTCCCAATCAGTAGTAGCAAGATGCGTGAATTCCAGCATTCAACAGAATATTCAGTCTCAAATTATTTTTGTTCAGCTCATGCCAAAGTGCAGCCTCCAACTGCTGGCTTGGCCCTTCAAGGCAGAATGACTAGAGAAATGTCAGGAGACCTGGTCCTCAAAGACATCTTAGGTCTCTAAGAGTTGTCTGCATGACCCAATCTGCTGAGGCTTAAAGGATCAGAGCACTGATGCAAATGTTAGCTCTGTGATAGAAATGAAGACATGCTGAATTTAAACATGCTGAAAGTACAAGAATATAAGCTTTTTCCCCCCAAATAACTAACTATTGGGATTGCCTTATGGTTAAACAGGGCAGAAGGCATGCACTACAGGGGCCCTCATGGTATAGCCTTTGTGCAACCTCTTAGATGAAAAGATGTTCTTCCAGTTGGCTGATCTACACATCCAACAAGGAGAAGATATCAGCCTAAATAAACGTTAGTTAATGCTGTTTTTGGAAAGCACTGGTAAAACAAACAAAAAATGAAGAAATATAATATGGAATAGTGATTATTACTTGGGACTGAGGTTTGTATAATTTATACTATTTTTTACACATTCATAGAATAATAACGAATGGGAAAATGCCTTCCTTTTGTTTTGTGAAGGCATAATATTCAGTGACACCACCATACGGGGTTTCTTAATAGACACACAAATCCGAGATGACTTAGAACATTGCAGAGTGATGCAAGTTTTCAAGCCAGGTGAAGCCTGACAAAACTCTTTAATAAAATGGAAAGGTTAAAAAAGAGTAATATTTTTCAACTGCTATTTTTCTCAATATAATTTTTAACTGGGTAGGCCAATCAATTGAGAAAATAAATAAGTAGACACAGATATGTACTATTTCTTTAATTTCAAAGATAACTGATCATAGCAATCATACAGTTAAATACTTCATAAACATATATTCAATGTAATTCATCAGTGTTTTGTGATTCATATGTACAGAAGGATAAACATCTGGATTTATTGTGAAATAATTCTTTTTACAATCCAGTTCCCCTTGATAGGAGACTCGATGAGCTGTTCCAGAATGGGAATACATAATGATGATCTCTTAAACAATTTGTTGCTGAAAGGACTGCTCCTTTCGACTTGAAAATACCCATTACAGCATCCAAAGCATTGAAAATGCTCATCAGAGAATCCCAACTGGTGGGTATTATTGCACCTTTTGCAGTTGTCAAGGCAGCTCTGAACTACACAAGTAAGGAATGTTATTCAATATAGCTGCTGTAGTTCTTTAACCAGCTTCAGTATTTCTGGAAAATTTGATGCCATCATCACATAAAGAAAATTAAGGGAAATGATGTCAACATGACTTGTAATTCTGTAGAAGTGCACTAAGATTCATATCTCGAGTATTTAATAAATGCATATTCAATGTGAATTTAATGATATATTTTTGGGAGAAAGGAGTAATCCAGTGCTATAATTAAATGCAGAAACATTGTGTTCATGTATGAGTAATTATACAAATTGTGAGCTATTGCTAAGAAGTCACAGTGCCCACATAAAGACAAGTTACAGAAGAGGAATCTTTAGAATATTACAACAGGATTAATTTTGCAAAATCATACAATGGACCAGATCAGGTGCTTTGGAGTCACAAGTCTCTATTGAACCTCAAACTTTGACACAATTTTCAGTCCTGTGACTCAGAAGTAATTGAACTTCTTTAGTCCTCACTGTGAAAAGGAAATGAGAGGTTTTCTTATATGGGGTTGTTGAGTGATAATAGAAGGTACTGAAATTCTTTGTCACGCTGTCTGGCTCACAAAACAATTACCTATTATTATTTTTTTCTTTTAATGGGATGGTATTGGGTCATTTCATCAAATTCTTCTGCCAAATACAATAACACTTGTCAATATTAATATCACTTATTCAAATTATCTAGGAACAGAAGTGTTTCATTTCAGAGGCTGGATTTTTTAAAAAATTTCTGATATTTGGATAAGTATGCTCATCCTGTATATGGACTTTATAAGCCATAAGTTCCACACAAATTAAGAAAGGAAAAGAACTCAACCAGGATCTCTGGTCTCTCTGGAAGTCATAGGCAAAAATCTACAGTTAGGCCCAATCCAGGCAAAATCTAGCAACACTCCCCCATGGACCAGGAAGTTTTGGAGTATTGAGCCTGTGTGTGCTATCTATCCTTTTATCTCCAGCATTCAACACCAAAACCATCTTCAGTAAATGTTTGGAGAGAGAATGAATGAACAAATGAGGATGGAAAACCTTGGATTGAAGTCCTTTGTGGCATAGCAAATTTCAGTAATCTGGGTCATCTATAGACAATATAACAAGAATCACTATAGCATTAAGTTTGAGTAATGGTCTTCCTTCTAAAGAGCTAGAGGAATGTAAAGTGGAATTTATTAATATTCTAAAGCAATTTATAATAAGAATTAATTTTTTAGTACTTTTTTTAGGGAAAAGTTCAAAATCAAGAATATAGATTGTGCTGGTTATCTGGATAATGGAACACTATGTCAGATCTCAAAATATAGAGAAGGCAACTAATAAAAATCTGTTTTGAGGATTTTAACATAAAAGCCCTACATAAAAAGCTTCTTAAAAGCAATAATTTAGTGGTCTACAAACATGCATCTTAAAATATTTTCATATCTATCCTGAGACTATCCTGAGACTATCCATTGTGTCTATGTACATTCTAAATGAACAAATTCAATTCACTTCCTGACCAGGAAGAGAAGAAACCATCTACAAAGTAGTTTTGTTTCCATATCCAGCAGCTCAGACCAGCAGACTGGTCCTTCATGTTCTGAGGGCAAAAGTGCAGCAGAGACAGATAGGGCTGATTTTAAGTTGTTTTTTCTAAAAAGTGTCTATACACTTTATATTACTAGGATAAAGATAGGAAAAGTTACTTATCAAGAGGAGTTGCTATGAATTTATTCCCTCCTGGAAATGTCCTGATGCAGCCTGTACTATAACATTGGCCAAATTGTCTTCAAATAATCTCAGCCTTCTCCCAAGCTTCATGACCTGACTAACAGTTTAGCAACCTTGCCTAGGCAAGTTGATCTTGTGACTTCCTTTGGAAATTCTTGAATATAGATTTTGTGTCACCTGATTATTTGTATGTTTTCTGACAAATTGATCTTATAAATTGTTTTCCATTGGGGTGAATTCACTGGAAGTTGACAAAGGAAAATGGAAATGGTTGGAAAAGGAAAAGAAGAAATCTGGGCTGACAGGTCAAAAAATCACCTTTCTGTATTCCCAGAGGCTCAGAAGACTGTGGCATGAGGATCATGAGTTCAAAGTCAGCCTCAGCAACTTAGACCCTAAGAAACTTAAGGAGACCTTGTCTCAAAATTAAAAAATAAAAAGGTCTGGGGTTGTGGTTCAGTGGTTAAATGTCCCTGGGTTCAATCCCCAGTACCAAATATTTTTTAAAAAAATAAAAATAAAAAATAAGAAACCACCAGAAAAAGTTATTTGAGAATTGAGTTGAATTAAATCTTTTTTTTTTTTTTAATTTCCGGGTGTTTAGTTGTGTTAAAACAACTTGGTCTTCTCACAAGCACCAAGGCTTCTCAGTTATCAATTTGGGAATACATTTCTGAAAGGAGGAAGCTCTTTAGTAACTGAAAATGCAAATGTGCCAACACAATTGAGAACTGTTTTCAAAGGTTTCCATTTTCTAAAAAGTCACATTTACCATTTGGCATCACGTTTTTTTTTTTTTTGTTTTGTTTTTGTTTTTTTTTTTTTTTTTTTGGCAAGGCCAAATTAAATTCTGTGATGACTTATTATTTTTCCTGGAATAAGAAAAAAATTATAGAATCTTATCTCCCATGAAATTAGAGAGTCCTTATTTAAACTAGAATGTTCTCTGATAAGTTGAAAGAAGAAGTCTCATGGAGACATTTCTGCAATCTCATGCTCACCCAAGGCCCACCCTGTCCTGGCCTAACTTCCATGAGCAGACATGGCCAAGGACGAGGAATCAATGTGATCATGGTGAACAACGGTCCATTCATAGCAGCTTATAGCCACTAACCCGGATGGAAAGAAAAGAGGACTACCTGAAAAACGTTTTTAAATCTTATCATTTATTTATTGGAAAGAGTTTTTAAATGGAGAATTCCACATTGTTATGTCTTGGAGTTGTAGATTGTGCACATAGGAGTTGTAGATTGTGCCTTGCACCTTAAGTATATGTGACTGATGCATACACCCTTCCTTTTTGTCACTGGTGTTTCCTTATTCCAGCACCAGGATAAGACTTATCAGGAACCTTAAGAATTATCTGTATACCCAGAATCACAAAGGATTCAAATAATAAAATATAGTAGAATAAGTAATGAGTTATAAAGTCTCCTACTAAATTTACAAGAAATACAAGAACTATATAAAAAGCACAGTATGAAGTTATAGCAAAGACCTATGATAAAACCTATACACATAGAGAGATGTATACTTATGAAGAAAAACCTACTAACATAAACTGGCCAATACTATCTAAATTCATATGCAAATTTACTGCATTTCAAATCAGCATTACTACAACATTTTATTTTATTTTATTTTTTGTTCTGGCTGTTCTTATTTCCAAGGTGTGACTGGTGAGACGTTGGACATGGAAAAGTCCTGGGTCCCTCTAATAAAGCAGAAAACAGACCAGAGACACCAAATTTGAATTAAGGGTATGCTCCCCAGTTAGGACTGGTCCCAGGATTCAGAGTGAAGTGTAAGAAATCTGGACCTTGGGTCATCAGGTCCTCTGGGAACTCACAAACAATTTACTTGTATGTATATGAAGTCCTCAGTCACTGGCATGCCCTTTTGGTTGGAGACCATGACAAGGAAACCATTCCAGTGTTGGGATTTCAGTAAAAGGAGAAATTTACAAAAGTGAAGGGTAGTAAGCAGCCATGGGGGAGCACTGTGAGGGTCAGTGGAGCCTGGAGTCCATCCTCTGCTGACCTTCATCCCCTACCAAAGAGTGTGGTAGTCACATACTTGACATACATAAAACCTGGTTGGGATCCAGGCATCATATGGAAGGTAAGACAGAGTTGTCTCAGATTCTTTTTAAAAGAAATGCTATGTTGCTGAAAACAAAACAAAACAGCATTGACCACAAGAGAGGCAGGAAGAGGCACTGGAATGAGAGTCTGAAAGGTAGGAGTGTGTCTGCCTCTGAGGGTCACTAGCTTGAGACAAACCATTTCGCCTTGTCTTCCCCAGGCATCTGCTTCCTCACTTGAAGTGGGGGCATTGGACTAAATATGTCCTAAGGACACATCCTAATACACATGGACCTGGGAATGACAATATTGCAGAGTCCCTGTGGTTGCATGAGTATTTACCTAGCTAAAGGGTCATTCATAATAAGAAAGTTCTCATATTACTGCCCCCACCCTTTTTTGGTAACAGGGATTTGAACCCAGGGGTGTTTAATTACTGAGTCACATACCAGCCCTTTTTATATTTTATTTTGAGTTGCTTAGGGCCTAACTAAGTTGCTGAGGGTAGCTTTGAACTTGGGATCCTCCTGCCTCAGGCTCCTAAACTGCTGGGATTACAGGCTTGCTCTGACATTGTGAGAACTCAGCAGGCATAGTGGTTACTTAAGCTTCATCTGAAGTGACAGTATTATTGACTATCAGATAAAAGATACCATCTTCTCTCTCCTCTGTCTCTGTGGAAGTTGGGCTTGCCTTGTAAGTCTTGGCTGAGGCATAAAGGATTCCCTCAGGGACTCCCCTTCTTTCTGTTGGTACCAAAGTACAATACCTTTCTGGAGAGGGACCCCAGAGAGCTTGGTGTAAAGGAACTATCAGATCCCCACTCCCATGCTGGCTTTCTGTGCCTCACATGGGAATCACCTGTGCTAAGCACCAGAGACTCGCCATCTGGGGAACCAAACTAAGACAGTCTGGCTGTGTCCCTTTGCTAGGTGGTCCCCCATACAGAACCCCCTTCATTGTCATTCAACTCCATGACCCTAGAGACCTAAAAGTGACCAGGATTTTGCTCTGATTGAAGGGCTGAGAGCAACCGGGACAGAGAGCATGCGATTGCCAAAACAAAACAAAAAAAATGTACTATATGGCCCTTTAAGGAAAAAAATTGCCAATTCCTTTATTAAAGAAATTTAAAAATTAAAAAAATTACATTTTATCTGCACTTGATTCTATATCTAATGCTTATCATTTCTTGTTGTAGGTTCAGGTTTTCAAGCCATATGTATTTTTTTTTATCCTCAGTATTTTTGGTAACGCTTTTGTAGAGTCAGTCTTCTTACAAAGAATTCCCTCCGTATTTGTTTTTGTCTGGGAGTCTCTGTGGGGTAACAATTTTTTCTTTCTATTAATACTTTAAAGATTTCATTCTAATATTTTCCTGTTTGTATTGTTTGTGATGGAAAGTCTATTTTCTCCCTATGACTGCTTCAAGGTTTTTTCTTTCTTTGATATTCTACAATTTCAGTAGAATCTGCCTTGTTTGATGTGCGTCTGTGTGTATGTGTGTGTGTGTGTGTGTGTGTGTGTGTGTACTTTTTGGAGATCTTGGCTCTGTAGTTTGGGGTGTGTCACTAAACCTGTAATGTTTTCAAACTTTTTAAAAATATGTATGTATTTTATTTTTAATTCACTTTTTTATATTTTAATTTTTTATTTGTTCTAATTAGTTACATATGACAGTGGAATGCATTGATGCATTTTGATAAATTATACATAAATGGAGTCATATATGGATATGAGGGGTATGGTAGTGGGAAGGATGGTACAGTGAATCAAACGTTTTCTTAATCTTTCCTCTGTTCCATAGTTTCTAAGGCTTGAGGGGTTCTAAGGCTTGAAAATATGACACTGTTCACAGTTCTGTTCTTCCATGAGGATCTGCTTTCTCTCCTGTTTTCTGTTTTTCACTTCCTTGCATTACCTTCTTGGTAGTTTCTGGTGACCAATCTTCATGTGAATCAGCACTTTCCTTTTCTCTGAGTTGACTGGTGAGTCCTTCATATGCATTCTTCATTTTTGTTAACTTTGCTTTTTATTTCTTTCATTCCTATGTGATTTTTTTTTCTAATAATTTTCATCTCTGCTACAATCAACTGCCTCATCATGCAGATTTTCCACTTTTTTCATTAGAGTCTTTAATGCTCATTATGGCACAATTCACAAAAGTCAAGTTGCAGAATCACTTGGGTGCCCATCAACAGATGAGTGAAAAAAGAGAGTGTGGTGTATACACACAATGGAGGATGATTCAGCCATAAAGAAGAATGAGACCATAACATCTGGAGAAAATGGATGGAGGTAGAGATGGATCTGGGAAGAGTTCTGATGCTGGCTTCCTTTTCTTTTACTCAACTGTAATGAGATACCACCTGGTACCTTCTCCAGCAGATTGTTTTTTTCTCCAAAATAGAATAGGAGATGGGGTAGGTCTGGGTCAATTTCAGCAGTGGCTGCTATTCCCTTCCTATTAGCTAATACCAAAGGAGGAACTTTCTCTGAATTTTCCATGATCTTCCCTGCAAGAGCCTTGTGATGTCCTAGAGAGAAAGCATAAGAAATGATGTGACATTCTCTGCATTTGTGTCTCCAAATATAAAGAATTAGTCTAGTCCCATGAGTCTAACAAAGCCATACTATTCTATGAATAATTTCTAGTTAATTTTTTCATACCAGATTGTCTTGTTCCTACAGACCACATATTAGATGTCAGTTTTACTTCCTGTGTTTTATAAGTAGGAGAGCAGGGTGTTAAAAGGAAAGCCACAGAAGATGAGAACCCAGAATCCTGCCCACCTTGTTTGGTAGCTTTGTGACCACAAGTTAAATGATATCGCCATACCTCTGTTCATCCATCTATGAAAGAATAATTATGATACTGCTAGTGTAAAGGAGTTGGCACAAAGATGAGAGGAGTTATATGTAAGGGATTTAGAACAGAGCCAAGAAGGATCAAGTGGCAATGCACAATGGTCACTGTGATCCTGGGCAGTCTGATGGGCAGAAGCCCAGGGGAAAAGATCCTGATCCCTATGTGGGGAATGAACTGCAAGTGGTCCTCCTCATCAGGAATGGTGGACTCCATAAAAGCCTCTGTGCAGACTGCAGAACAGGCAAATAAGAAATGACTATCACTCGGCATCCCAGTGCCTCAGGGATCACTCAGCAGCTATGGTGACAGTGTGCTAGTCAGGGGAAACTCCTATGAAGTTTGCAATGAGATTGGTTAGTGACAGTGACAATGGAGATCATTTTTTATTTCCCTCTCTTCCCTTCCATGGTTCCCTGCTATTTTGTTTTTCTGCAACATCATTGCCTTGCTGAGACAAGGACTTGCATTTTGTGTTTAATGCAAAATTACTCCTCCTGCAGATTGATTGTAGACCTAAAATTAAGATAATGAAAGAAGATCTGTATTTTTTAGCACACAAAATAACTACTAAAAAATTGCACTGAATTTACTATGAAATTTACATATGAATGTAAATGTTTACATACATGGAAAATGAAATATATTGTTTTTTAAGTAATTTGGAAGTTGTCATGTCTATCAGCTTCAGAGACACCAAATATTGATACATTTTCTATCTAAAAATTTAAGAGGACATTAGACAAACTGAATAGTCTGAATAATCTGAATGATGTGAACTTCAAGTTGTTCTGAACTATGAAATCTATGCCTTGAATGTCCTGTCACTCACCTGCTGCTCCTCAAATGGGAAAGTACGTTGCAGTGATCCATGCATGTTGTAAAATGATATTCTGGGCTCAGTTCCTCTGAGGTGGGATTGAATTTCCACATGTTTAAGAAGTTCTTAGGCTAAGCAGCTACTTCTGGTTCACAAACCAAACTTTGAGTACCAAGGACTTAGAGTACTATTCTAAATAATTTCATTTTCTAATATGCAATAATAACCCACATCATCAATGCAATACCCCAATTATTGAACATTAGGCCTGGTCCAAGCATTATACGAACATTATGTGTATTATTTGAGTCAGTATTTTCAATAGTTCACACTGGTTAATATGATTATATTATCACGTTCAAATAGGGAAAATGAATCAAAGGATGTGAAGTAATTTATCTAAATTTACATAGTTAACTTTGGGAAGGTTGGATGTGCAAAAGTGTCATTGGGTGAACATTGAGAAACATGGAAAAATAAAGTAAATATTGATCATCAATGTACCCTAGGACACAGATGAAAAAGTATTTTCTGTAAAGAGCCAAATAGTAAATATTATAGGCACAGATTAAAAATTCTTTCTGGGGCTGGGTTTGTGGCTCAGTGGTAGAGCCCTTGCCTAGCATATGTGAGGCACTGGTTCCCATCCTTGGCACCACATAAAAAATTAACTAATTAATTAATTAAATGTTATTTTTAAAAGCATTTAAAAAATACTTTCTGCAAAAAGCCAAATAGTAAATATTTTAGGCTCTGTGGGTGTCTGCTGCAACTACAACCTATGCTGCTGTAGCACAAAAGCACCCATAGGCAATAGGGCAAATGGGAAAAGTTGTGCTTCAGTGAATCTTTATATACAAAACTGAGCCTGTTAGCCAAGGGACATAGTTGGCTAAACCTCTGCTCAATGGTAACTACTGTTACCATAAGAGGTTTTGTAGTTTTCTTTTTTTCCTGAGAGTTACAGAGTAGGAACATGATTAGTTTGGAAAATAAAGAAAATTTAAGTTTGCATATATATACCAGTATATAGTTTATATAAATTGTTATAAAATGCATAAATTGATAAAATATTGAGTCTATCAGTTACACACATCATTAAAAGTAACAGAAGCTTTTCAATGAAATGTATAAAATCTGTAAAGCACAAAGAAGAAATTAAAGTCATCCATCATTTCAGAGCTATTCATCCCATAAACTTTGGAGAATTTCCTTCCATTTTTTCTTTAGTAAATATATATATTTAGTATATATATATTTATATATATATTTGTGTGTGTGTGTGCATTTGAGAGCTTATGCATAAACTACATCTGGGTTCAACATGCTCTTTGCAAACGTGTGGTGAATATTTTCAACTGTACTTTACTTAACAAGTCCTCAAAAAAACATGTTTAATTGCTCTGTGGCACTTTGTCACTTGAAACTTCATAGATAAGTTGTCCCATTCCCTTCCTGTTCATCATTTCGTATTTCCTCACCCATATACATCTCCGGAGTTGTTGTAAAGTTAAGGCGCCTTCATCTCTTGAGATTTGAACTTGTGTGACCACAGCAGTGGGACTCTTCATTGCTCTTTTGAAGAATAAATGAAATAATCTTTGTAAAAGATTTTGCACATATTGAGTAGTAGCTTACTTCCATCTTTTTTTGACGGTGGAGGTACCGGGGATTGAACTCAGGGGCACTCAACCACTGACCCACATCCCTAGCCCTATTTTGTGTTTTATTTAGAGACAGGGTCTCACTGAGTTGATCTTCCTGCCTCAGCCTCCTGAGACACTGTGATAAGAGGCCTGTGTCACTGCACCCAGCTGAATTCCATCTTTTCATTCACTTCTTGATAAAAAGGTTCATATCCTGTTTTTATCCTTCCCTTGATCTCCTTTCGTTTCTGTCTTCATTCACATTAGGCAAGAGTCAGATCTATTAAGATTTAGTACCTTTGGTCACTCCTACTGTGACTACCAGTGTCAGGAATCCCCCCAAAAATGGTGAGAAAGATGATGTCTTGTGTCTTCTTCTGCAAAGATGCCCTGAACTCCCCTGTTGTTCCCTCACTAGGTTCCAACAGCATCTCTCAACTTAATAGCACAACCTGATCCTGAGCATGACCACCTTGAAGCTTTTTAAGCAACTGTAGGAAAGCTGCATGCATAGATGTTATGTGGTAAGAAATCCATATTTCTAAATGTACCCACAAGAAAAAAATTTCTGAAGAAAGAATTTTTCCTAATAATTTCCACTTTGTTAGAAGGTGGACTTCAAGGAAGTGAGAGATTTTTAAATAGTTTCACATTTAACCTTTTATTCCATTATTTCTTGAAAGTTCTTAACCATCTAACTACTAAACAGAGAGTAATAGCAGTAAATAATTTGTACTTGACTGACTTAAGAGAAAGATTACCTCTGTTTTCTCTGTACTTTTCTTTCAGTGTTTGATCCTCTTATTTAAGCTTCTTTGTTTTCTTTGTAGAACTCTGGAGTACAAGGTCTCAGAGCATGTGCCTAGAGCAGGACTTACTTGGTCACAGCTTTGAGACCTAAGTGGACTGAACTGCATCCAGTTACCCCAGACCCAGGATTTTTACTTTTGTCTTTCACATACCCAAAGACCTGATTGTCTAATTATACATATAATGGTCCCTAGATCAATTCAGGATGGTTTCAGGATACTAAAATGAGGTGTGCAAATTTTTTTGACAAATCCTTTTACTTCTGTAAACCTCCAGTGCTCATGAATGAACTGGGAAAATAGCAATAACAGGAATTATTTATGGAATATATACACCCATCTGGCATTTAAACCTCTCTTACTTCATTATGTACCATTCAGTTACTGGAAATCTCTGTTTAGTCAGTTAATGAATATTGGATTATGTGCTGACCCTGCACCCATACTTTCAGGACTCCCAGTTAACCTCATGTAAGGGGAAATAGTATCCAGTTGTCCTTAATTCGGATCATAATTGTTGACATCATTCAGGGCGTACTGGGAGAGCAGAATCCAGGAGATCCCTGGGAAGCTCTGGAAGTGCTGCTGGAGGGGAGGTTCTAGCTGGGTTCCCAGTTCAGCAACCACTGTGGCTAAACATGTATCCTATGGATGTGAATGGGCACAGAACTGGAAGTGGTTCTTGTGTAGGTTATTCTGGCAACTCTAACACTGTGCTCGTCCAGCAGACACAGTAGTATGTGGCCTCATCTTCTTTATCTAAGAAATCATGGTCGAAGTCAGAATAGAAGTTGTAAATTTTTTATTTGTCTTAATTTTCTTCTTTCCGCCTATGATAACTTGATTATGGATAGTCTCCACAAATAATAGAAACTCTAAACTTTGATTTGGTTTCTGTTGGTATCAGTACATAGTTCCTCTGTCAAAGGTGTTGAGGAATACCTTGCAAGGTATGTTAGCAGTCTTATCTGTTGCTATGGAAATTAATATTTCAGATTGATTCAATTTCCCAAGTCCAACTGCAAGCAAAGAAGAGAGTTTCCCATGAGCAAATGATACATGAAGAAGCTACAAAAAAGAATGACTTCATTCTCTCCTGGAGACTGAAGTGACCGGGGGCAACTCACAAGCCCAGAGGGAGGACAGGATGACTGCTTTCAGGAGTGGCATCCTGTCTGCCAGGCTGGTTGCTCAGGCAGAAGGTGGGAAGGTGAGGGCCCTCAGAACTGAGATTTCAGGTCAGTGCAGAAGGTGAGAACTGTTCTGGTGTCTCAGAGAAGTGGAGGGTCAGGTGATTTCCTGGATTCTTCAAGATCTGCTGCAGTTATGAGCAGTTCCGGGGTTTCCTGTACCACATGAGCTGAGCAGATCACTGAGTGCATTAACTATCTGCACAATAAAGACATTCCTGGCATGCACAGCTTTCATCTGAGTTTTGGGGACAAATGGTTCTATTACCCACCTCCCATTCCCTTCTGCAATTTCACACTGTAGAAATATTGCATTGAAGCTATGAAGACATGGATGCTGTGTTGTCTCCTCATGTCTGTCTTTCTGTGTGACTTGGTTTGATTCAGGACTAAAGTAAGAATCCTGATCTATGTTCTAAAACAACAATAAGAAAATCAAAACAGATTAGTTGCCAAAATATTTCTCTGACATTATTTTAATACACCATATGCAAAAACACATGACTGCTTTGTATTTATTATTTCGACTGACTGGAATGTCCCTAAGCAGATTATGATTCAGGGGAGTCGCACTTCATTTACAACCTGAGTGCCTCCAGGAAGGAACTAGACTGCAATTGCTGGCAGGTATGAGACAGGGCCATCTCTGGAAATCAGCTTCTGCACTCTTTGAACCATGAAACAGCCTCATAGATGTGTGTCATATGGAAGAGTGATCTCAAATCAATTTTACATTTAATACTCAATAACTTTAAGATTCATATAGCATTAATAGCCGCTGAGGGCTTTCTACATATCAGGCCATGCTCCAGGTGTTTTCTCACGTTATTGCATTTAACCCACTGCATAGTCCTGTGAGGTGGCTATTATGATCATCTCCATTGACAAGTGAGGACAGTAAGCCAAGAGTTTAAGGGGCTCATTCAATAAAATAGAACTGGAAAATATGAGACCTCAGGTAGTTATTGGTTAAAGAAAATCTAAGAAAGTTTGATATACAATGTCAACAAAGGCACCTGTCACTGACATTATATTTTTTCTCTACATATTTATGGGCATAAATAAGATTGTCCCACTACTGGGTACATGCTGAAAGGATTAGAAATCAGCATGTTGAAGTTACTTCTGCACTCACATGTTTTTTGCACACTATTTGTAATAGCCAGCTATTCAGAATTAATCTAGGTGTCCATCCGTTGATAATGAATGTTCATGTGGTCCCCACATACAATAGGATATTATTCAGTTGTAAAATAAATGAAATACTATCATTTGTAGCAAAACAGATAAAACTTGAAGACATTATGAGAAATAAGTCAAAGAAAGACAAAATTACAGCTCTTCTTTATAATGTTCTGTTATTAAGAAGTTTTTAATGTTTCCAGTTATATATGAAAGCTTAGAAACTGATCACAAAGACAAAGAGAATAGAATAGTAATTACCAAGCTTAGGAAGGGTGTGGGAGAAGGAAGGATAGAGATGTTTAGTGGGTACAGGGTGCAGTTGGGTATGAGGAATAACTTACAATGTTCTATAGAACCATAGGATAACTGTGGTTGACAAATAATTGCGTATTTCAGAGTGACCAGTAGAATTTTTCAATCTCCCAACACGAAGAAATGATAAAGGTCTGAGGTGATAGACATGCCAATTATGTTGATCTGATCATTACACATTGCATGCACATAGTGAAATGTCACACTGTATCCAATAAATATTATTCTGACAATTGATCTCTCCAATTAAAAATAATTTGCTAAATATATATGAGTGTATAATTGTTTATATATAGAGAGATTCCCAAGTTACTTGAAAGTAAGAGGTTCAATGAAAAGTTTATTTAGAAAAAAAACCTGGAGAAAAATAAAAATGGTGCTTGATATTGTACATACATATGTATATATGTGCATATATAGTGGGATTTGCATATTTGAATATATAGTCTCATCTTTGGATTGACTATTGTGAGCAATGATGCAAGTTTTTAAGTAATCTATGTGAATATTTTTATTTTTAATTTTTCAATTTTATTTGATTAAATTAGTTGCATGTGACAGTAGAATGCATTTATACATTTTCATAGATCATACATAAATGGAGTGTGATCTCATTTTTCTGATCATATATATTGCAGGATCACATCGGTCATGCAGTCATACATGTACATGAGGTAATAATGTCTGTTTCACTCTACGGTTTTTAAACTCCTGCTTGAGTCATAATAGATGAAGGGCTACAGGAGACAGCTAATATAGGAAAATGAGCATAGGAGAACATGTACTTCCAAACATGGTCACCACAAAACACTTTGATCATTTACCTAAGTCTGGGCTACGTGGATTTGAACCTTCCCCATGTATCCCACCTGTAGCACTTCCTGTTATAACAAGTCCACAGGAACAGAGGTCAAGTGTGGTTTCCTTAGTTCTTTCCTTTCCAGTAATGAAAAGTGTCCTGGTGCAAAGCTTCCAGAATGGAAAATTTTCCAGAATGAGACATCTTCCAGATATGTGTCCAATGTGGCCTCTTGGTCATTGCTCATTCTGTCCTGATGAGGCTTTGCTGGACAGTAGATCTGAGGCAGGCCACTTTGCCTTCAAATTTCACAGTATATTCTTATGAAGTTAATAAACTCTTAGAGTTTCATGGTGGCCCAAAAAAGCAATTAAAATGTCATGAACTCTGTTTGAATAAATCACCAAGCACCTCTAGGTATCAGTTCTTCCTTCCATGAACAAACTTGTTTGTAGGGTTTTGGGGATGATTTCCTGATATTCAAAACATAGAATCTCTAACACATTATGCGGCAACCATTGGGAGCTGAATGGAGATGATGAATTCCGTCCTCTTCCCTCCCAGCCCTGGGTGGTTCACCACTACTAGAAATCTGGGAAGTGTAATACTGGACATTGTCTTCTATCTGAGATAATCAGGCTATTTCAATATAGTTGTAACGTCTCTATAGATCCAAAGACAGTAGGAAAAGAAATAAAATAAGAAATCCTGGGGTACAGTTATTGACATCTCTGTGTGTCTGGAGCTATAGTTGACAGCTAGTCAGACTCCCAGTTTCCTTCAGAGACATCAACTTGTGGAAGACAGGAAGGGCTGAGGTCTAGCACGGCTCATAACTGGACAAGGCAACTCCTCCTTAGAAAAGATTGGGTCACAGACATGATAGGGGATGTAAAAATTCATTTGCTTGACTAATGACATGGTACTTCCCAGGGACTATTAAACTAGGTCATCATATCATCATTTTCTTTGAATTTTACATGAAGGACCTATTTGCTTATAAATGACTTTGGACAAGGGTTTTTTTTAAAGAAGGAAACATATTCTCAAAAGCCTTATTTGTGGCTTGTCAGTACCTGAGTATGTATGAAAATTCTTATTTGTATACCCAACAGTGAAAGAATATGCTTCCTTTCTACTATTAAAATAAATATTTATCCTTGTTTCAATTATATGTATCTAATTTCAACTAAAAGCAAATGATAGTATTTCAAAAACATCAAAATTATCAAGAAATTAAACATTCCTTTTAAAAAATCCCTCAATCAATTTGAGAAATAGGTTAAGAAATCACCTACCAGAGTGAAGAGCAGACAAATATATGTGGCTATAACATTTCATTTCTGCATGCCTGAAAATAAGGCTGAGGAGATAAGGAGTCAGGCCAGGGTGAGGAGGAGGCCTCCAGAGTGTCAGCAGGGAACAGGCATCTCAAACCCTTGCTCCCAGGTCAGTCATTCCTGGGAGTTAGTAATTTATCCTCAACATGTGGAGCAATACCCATAACTATATAATGCCAAAATAAACATTCCACTTACCAGAAATAAAAGTTAAATACTTAATTATCTCATTGGCTCTTCAGATTTTAAGGGAAGATCCTTTGTTGTTATAATTATGTCATCAACATTTTTAAATTGATTTCGAGGGGAAGTTGAATTGATTTCCAAGTAACCAAGTTGACTGCACGCCACCTGTGATCTTCAGATGAGGCAATTACTGGTCTCTGTGTGAACCAAACCCTCATGACACAGGTCAAAGCCTTCTGTGACCCTCACACAAGGCTCTGTTCTGGAGTCACGATGACGCCAGGACCTGGCGAGTTCCTTTTTGTGTGGATGTGGGAGAGCTGACTCCCTGCCTCCTCCCTGGGAGAGGATGTTGCCAGGCAACTCCCATCAGTGTCTTATAGAGAAAGTCTGCACTATCAAGGTCCCCAGGGATTCACTGGGCTCCTCTTACATCCAAGCTGGATACAGCTCAAGATCCCGTGGTCAGATTTAACAATACTGTTCACTTGTTAACAAGTCTTTGGAAATGTATCTAGTCCTGGATTTCTCATTCTCTGCATGGCTGACATTTTGGACTATATATTTCTTGTTTGTGGGGGTGGGCAGAGTGATGTTATCATGTAAACTGTAGGTAGGATGTTTAGCAGCATCCATTGTCTCTGCCCACAAGGTGCCAGTATTGTTCCCCATGTTCTGACAACCAAAATTATCGTAGGACATTGCCAATGCCAAGAGCAGGGATTGCCCCCACGTGAGAAGCACTGGTTTAATGCTTTTCTTTAGGAAGCAGATATGTTTTATTATAGTTGTCCTGAACCTGGACTTCACCCAGGCTGGGGTCCAAAGAATACTCCAGCTTATTTCCCAATAAAGTGAAAATTCTACTTGCTCACCAATAATAGCTTTTAATTTTCGCCATCTCTTTTCTTGAGAAATAGAAGTGGAGACAACAGTAACTCCACCACTCAGCACAGAGACAGCAACTTGGTGTGAACTCTTGTTACCAGTGACTTCCATAAACTTCATGCTAAATTCTTTTTGCTGTTTCATGGCCTATGTTTAGCAATTGTTAAATCCTTTTACTGAATGAAGCAGAATACCTTCCCTAAAGTGAAAGCTCAATAAATATTGGATATATTAAATAATAAATATAGGAAATAATTCTTAATAGAGATTTTCCTGGAATGAATGAAAGATATTAAAGTAAAGCCATAATGCCTTAACTAGAAGTGTTTGAAATTTCCAGAGCACTTTTACATATGTAGGTTTGTTGTTGTTTAATTCAAGCAATGGTATTTTGAGCAGCAGAAGTCCCAGAGACTTTGTCTTTGGCTCAATTAGAAGAAGTAGTGATAAATTTTGTTTAACATCAAATATTACCACTCCAAAGCATATTTGAGATATGTTTGTCTTTGTATTCCTCCCTGGCAGTAGTTAGATCAGGCCATGTGTGTTAAATTTGGCTTCTAGGACAATTAAAATCAGTTAATTTAATATATGTTTTCACTTAATGGAAAGAGGTAGATCAGAGGAAGATAGTGTAATGCAAATTGACTAGTACCAAAGAAGTCACAAAACATGTGTGCATATTGGCCAAAAGTAAAATTAAACTAAAACTGTAGTGAGTGGGGAGGTTGGCCCAGATGAATAAATATGCATGATGTAGAAAATCTGTGAGAGAAAACAATTTTCTGAAAATGCGAGGCTGAACATTTGTATATTCTTATGCAAAAAGAATAGAGCTGCTGAAAACTCCATGTAAAATCACTACAAGACTGATTATCTAGGACTGGGGTTGTGGCTCAGTGGTAGAGCGCTTGCCTTGTATGTGTGAGGCACTGGGTTTGATCCTCAGCACTGCATATAAATAAAGAAAACAAAGAGATCCATCAACAACTAAAAAACAATTAAAGAATGATTACATAGGAGATTGTATAGAAACATGCAAGTAGAAACTGTGGTTATCCAATTCACAATAGTGAATGAAACCATTGAACATTTGTCAACTGAGATGGCTCTGATGTTTTGCTACAGTGCACCTCCCCAAAAGTACAATAGCAGGGAGCTGAGTCTTGTTTCCCTGCATTAGGAATGGTGAAGGTAGATGTATCTTGTCCTCCTCAGATTTGCTCAGTGTAATACCTAAAAGCAGGATGACAGTGTTGTCGCATGACATGTACAGTAGGCCTGGCCAGGTCTTTCCTGACACCAGTATATGGACATGGCAGAAAGAGTTACCCCAAGCAAAACCTTACAGGTGTGCTGTTTCTGTTGGTACTTGATTACTGGAAGTTTTTGCTTGGAGAGTTTGACTCCTTGGTTCAGTAAAGACAAAAACACTGGAAAAAGCAAGGGAGGTGTCACAGAAATAGAACAAAAGCTTGAAATTTTTAAAAATGTAGAATTAAAGAATATCAATTAAAATTATTTGAGGAGATAACCAACACACAGGCCCCAAAGACAACAAAAGCTACTACTGGCTGCAGAGACAGCATGGCTGAGAGTTGTGCTCTCCTCTGCGGCAGCCAGAGTCACCTCTTAGGAGACCCTGTGGCTTTATGTCTTTGCTGTTCTATTCTGCTTCTGAAGATCAAGTCCAGAGCTGCTAGGACCTGAGACCTCTATGAGGTGACACCTCCTCCCTTTCCTTCTGTCCTTAGTAACTCTCTCCCTAGAACCACATGATTCACATCTATGACTTGACTGGCAGTTTTCCTGTCTGGACTACAATATATCCCACCCTTCCTGCTCATCTTTGTGCTCAGCTCATCACTGTGTTCTCCAGAAAGCTTCTCAACCAGGAAGTCAAGGGTGGATGTGCCTCCAATTGCTTTCTAGTGGCGCCACCTAGTGTCTCTCTCTCTCTCTCATAGCCCTTCCTGCCCAAGCCTTGGCCTGTTTACTCATTGTTCCCTCTCACTAGACTTCTCTGGGAACCATTAGCAGGGGAGTGAGACCAGGGTTTTTTTTTGTTTTTGTTTTTGTTTTTGTTTTTAATTTCCATTTGTGGAATAGAAAAAATTAAGAAATGAGTGGAATAGTGGACATTAAAGTATTTCTCTTCATTGTGATGACCCTGAAAGATCATGATTTAAAGTATAACCTTTAAAAAAGAGCTTATCAAGTAATAAGCAAGTCTCAAACACTCTGCATTCATTATTATATTGAAGTCCATGGGCCCCCACTGAAAGCCAGGTAGGAAATGGCTCAAGGTATCACAGCTTCTCATTGACAGATTAGAGATTGATTCTGTCTGGCTGCAAAGTCTGTGTCATTTGAATACCTCCCTCTGCTTTTTCCCATCTATCTAGTGAGAATAAGCAACTTTCTTGTGTTTGTGAGTCATAAATAAGTTAACCCAGATAGAGGGTTTGCAACAGTGCCTGACAGGCATCGAGCCCTGAGAAACTGGTGGTGGCGTCTGTCAGCCTCGATCGTACTGCCTGGAATGAACAGGTCCAGGTGAGCATCAGAAGCACACAAGCCCTGCTCCTGTCACACTGAATCTCATTCCAGCATCAAGGCTCCCAGAATCAAGTGACAATGAGAGTAAAAGAACTGCGTACCACTGCTTAGAAATAAATGCTTACAAGTCCAGCAATGATTACCATAAAGCCAGGAGTCAAAAATATTTAAAATCAAAAGATATCATTCAGGGAGACACCAGGTTTTAGAACTAGTGTTACCTCTTTTTTGTACATGAGAAATTAATACCTATAAGAACAAGGACCTGGAATAAGGTCACAGAGCCCCTAAGGGTAGATGGTGAAGGTTCACAGCTTGGCTTCACTATAGGGTGCCGATGGGACTCTCAGAAGCCAGGCGTGTTTCTACTATATATCCCTAGTTAAAAAGACAGAAGTTGAGAGAGAAAGAGACAGAATAAATTAAGAACATGAGGGATCACTTGTTTTCACTACCCACTCAATAATCTTTTTATATTATTGATTTTATGAAGAAGTCATATATACATTGACTCCTCAATTGAAAAACCATTTGCATTCAGTTTAGACTTCAAAGAAATTTTTATTTTAGTATTTTTCTTCCACATGTAAAGCAAGAGAAGTGCTTCCTGTTTAGTATAAGAGGAGTGATAACACAAGCTAGCTTGATTTCTTTCTTTCTTTCTTTCTTTTTATTTGTTTTTCAATTATGTAAGTTTAGCTATTTTATACCAACAATGTAGGCCTAGTGATATTTATGACTTGACTTTATTATGAAAATTTTATTTTCATGACTTAGCAAATATTTATGGAAACAGGATGGAGAGCTAGAGTTCAGAGAAGCCTGGGTACATCCACATCCTGTGCTGGGTGATGCTCAGGGGGCAGTGGAGGGCCAGGGGACCAACATCTCCCCCCAGGTTTAGTTTGTCACCCTGCCATGAGGACTAGCTCATATGGTCAATTCCTGCACCATCCCTCCAATGGATGAGGGTGTGGAAAGCAGGTAATATTGTTACCTAAGCTTTCATTTGCTGACTGTACTGCCATGAGGAGAGTTCATGGGGCAAGAACTTGAAAGCTGGAAACAAGAGTAGTCTCTCTGTCTCAGCTTTTCAATAATTTGACAATAAATCCAGACTCTTTCATCTTTGAAATCTTTTGCAAAATATTTTATTTGTGCATTCTTTAGGGAAGGCAGTCAAATTCTTAAATAATGCATCTTCAATATCACTTTTCTGTAGATATAATTATGGGTAACCAGCATTAGTGACAAATTTTAAATTTTCCACTTAGTGCATTAAAGAAGTAAAAGGAATCAGTTAAAACTAGTTTTAATGTTATTGCTCTATAATCCAAAATGTCCAAAATATAATCATATCAACATTCAATCAATAGAAAGTTTATTGAGCTATTTTGCATTCAAGGTCTTATCCTTGACTTAGGGGTTCCCTGATGTGGGACTTTTCTAAGAACTTGAAAGCTGGGAATAAGAGTAGCCTCCCTGTCTCAGATTTTTAACAATTTGGCAGGAAATCCAGAGTCTTTCATCCTTGCAATGTTTTACAAAATATTTTACTTATGCCTTCTTCAGGTGAAGCATAAAGGTTATTTGTTACTCTAAGTCTTAAAATATGGTTTGTATTTTACATCTACAGCCCATCACAGCTTGAATCATTGCAGTAGCACTGTTTAAGGGCTTACTAACCACATGGAGTCAGAGGTACCTGGATTGATCGGTACAGTTTATTGTTCAAATAGGGCAAAACTATGAACTGAGAACCTTCAAACAGCTCCCTTCCAACAATATTGTTCACTGAGTCTGCACCAGGATATAAACTCCTCTGTCGTTAGCCTTATCCTCTTAGCTGTAGTGGGGGTATTGGAGAGATCCTATGCTGCTAAGGAGCAGGGGAAGGGGCTTTTGTACTTCCATGCCACGGGGAAACCAAAGGGGCCAAAAGCCTGTGAATATATACCAGGTTTGGCCAGATCAGGTAGTAAGATACATTTTTATGCAGAGACTGGGGCATTTTGTGGGACTCTGCTGGCACTAGGTTGCACAGTGGTAGATGTCCTCAAAACCATTCTTTAGATTCACCAACAGGGAAGTTATGACATCCTTGGTGTTCAGGCTGCCATTTTAATCCACTTTCAGGACTGACTCTCACTGCACATCCCTGCTGAACCTGTCTAGCTGGAGGAGTCTCTGGAGGACCTGGCCCTCCTGCTGGTGGTACCAGTATCCACTGACCCTGGTGACCCTGGTGTGGACTAAGCACTAAAGAAAGACCAAGCTTCCCTTGCATGCTAGGACCTGGGCTGGCTGCTGCAGCATGAGGAGCAACTGACCAGATGTGAGGGAGAGCAGAGAGGCAGGGGTGGCCTGATTCCTGGAAACCTCTGCAGATACCACCCTGCAAGAAGGTGGGAGCCTTACCTGGGAACAATATGGCCCACAAGACAGTGAGGCAATCTAACATGGCTCTGTATTCCCACCAGGGGGACAGGATCCCAGGGTGACCCCTGGTCTCAAACTGCTGCCATGAGCTGCAATTTAGTTGGTGGTTGAGGCCAGGTGAAGACCGGAGTCAATTTTTGGGTACAAGCATTTAATTGGTAAGAGAAATAAGAGAGGGAAGCAGACGTTTCGGAGAGAGAGAAGATAGATACACAAATCCATCCACAAGTTGAAGAAAGGAAGGATGGATGGTTAGATTTCTGAGAAATGTTTTATGAACATTCCTAGACTAATAGCAGCAATAGTGAGAACTGCTGGTGCACTCTCACATCCCTGGTTATGCAGGGCTTGGGCTTTGCCATTATTGGCTTATGTTCTTTTCTCTATTAGAAAAGTAGCCTAGTGGGATAAATATCAATATCCTCAGTTTAGAAATGTTGAAAGCAGGCTACTATTTGAAGTAACTTGTCAGAGACTGAACACCTAGTGGGAATGGAGCTTGGGAGACAAATTAAGACTCTCTACAGTTACAGAATCACACATGTGCTGCTTGCTTTGGGACAAGGACAAGCACTGAAAAGCAGCCCCTGCCCCAAATGCATACTTTCTATCTGAGCTGTTTGATCTTGGGCAAGTTATTTTGCCTCCTTTTCCCCTCTGTGAATAGGGATGCAAGGGAGTTGCTTTGGGTGGAATCCTGTAAAAAACTGCGTAATATAGTCATAGATACATAGAAAACTCAAGAAATGTGGGATATGATTGTTAAAAATGAGGAGTGTGATAACTGGGTCAAACGGTGCTTCCATTCCAAGTTTTTTGAGGAATCTCCATGTGACGCAGCCACATCAGTGTTTTTAGCAGCTCAACTCACAATAGCTAAATTATGGAACCAACCTAGGTGCCTTGAACAGATGAACAGATGAAAACTTGGTATATGTATATGGACTATTACTCAGCTTTAAAGAAGAATGAAATTATAGTATTTGCTGGTAAATGGGTGGAGTTGGAGAATATCATGCTAAGCGAAATAAGCTAAACCCAAAACACCAAAGACCAAATGTTTTCCATGATATGCAGATGATAATTCACAAATAAGCAGTGTGGGTGGGGGTGCTAGGGAAGAATAGCATTACTTCAAACTAGGTTGAGGAGAGTGAAGGGATAGGAAGGGGTATGGGGGTAGGAAGGATAGTAGAATGAAACAGACATTATTACCTCATATACATATATGACTGCATGACTGATATGATTCTACAGTACATACAATCAGAAAAATGAGAAACTGCATTCCATTTATGTATGATTTATCAAAATGCATAAATGCATTCTACTGTCATGTATAACTAATTAGAACAAATTTTAAAAAGTCAGGTTGCAGTAGGTGATCTTTTGGGACCACATGTAATGGAAATTACAGGTTATGACATGGTTTTAGTTAATCAGATGGTGTGTTTGTGTGTGTGTGTATGTGTGTGTGTTCCAAATAGCAGAGTTTAAACTGGTCCAGGGCATAGGTAGGAACTAAAGGCAGAACCAGGCCACTGGGACATCAGAAATGGAGAAGACAGGTGTTGGGAACCTCAGGTCAAGGTGCATGTGCAGTGATGCTTGGAGAAACAGACTTAGCCTTGATGCCAAGCAAACTGTAGGTTCATGTTCAGTTATGCTAATAGCTCCCAGGACCTTGTAAGGAGTCAGGCAGATGGCCACAGGAGAAGGCAGTGGGCATGGCAGGAGGGGGTTTGATTCTGAAAGGAAGTTGAGGGTCCTGGGGTTCTTGCAACCAGACCCAGTTCTTGAGCTCTTCTTCTGGGGTAGCACCTGAGAGTCAGGCTTGGGCATAGCAACCAAGGTTCAGTTTCCCACGTCTCCAGAGGCAGGCTTTGGGTTGTGCTGGTTTTGTGATTTGATGGTCAAATATAAAGCTAATGGAATTTTTTGATCAAAGAATATTCTGGTACTACCATTTTACACCTTCAATAGACATCAAGCCCAATGTTAAATTGACAGGTGTGCCAACATTAGCAGAGTGAAATAACCTAACTAAAGAGATATGCAATGTAGATGGTAAGCAATGGGGTGGTAAGAAAAATGGCAATCTTTTTTCTTTCTATTTTTTTCTATTTTTCAGATTTCTACCTACAAAAAAAATATTTCTTTGGGGGATAAAACCCTATTGCCACCAATTGTGTCATGAAAATAAATTTTATATTTTGTTGTCAGGATTCACAACGATATCTCTTAATTATTATTCTCACTTTTATTAATCACTTGATAAAATCTGGACCATACCTGGAGCCACACACTCTTTTCATGCACATTTTCTTTCCTTTCCTCTACTGCTCTTCCTGGTATGCATGTCTGTGCTCTCCTCCAGATGGTGAAGGGCATAATCATCTAAATCAGACACAAACTGAAAGCACTGGGACACCACCTGGGCAGGCTGCAGTCCAGGAGGAGCCAGGCTGGGCCTTCTCAGCCTTTAGCAAGGTTTGGGGGATTCTCAGCAAGACACTCATGGTTTCCAGTAAAAGAGAAACATGGGGTTGAATGAGGGAAACACACGATCTCCCAAACTGAGTCCTCCTGCTGTTGTCCCAAAGGAAACCACTCTGGTGGACCCAGACCTCAGGCTGCTTTGGGTGGCCACGCAGAGGGTGGTAAGAGCATAAGAGGACACAAGGGACCCTATGTGAAGATCCAAAGGCTACGTGTGGAACCTTACCTCTAAATCTCGGTTCTATGAGTTTAGCTTTGCAAATTCATACGTAAGAGAACCATGTAGTGTTTTTATGTTCCTTTGTTTGGTTTATTTCATGTAGCCTAATGTCTTTCAGGCTGCATTGTGTTGTTTGCAGATGGAAGAACTTTGTTCTTTTTAAATATTGAATAACTTTCTGGAGATTCCTCTGTGTGTGTGTGTGTGTGTGTCTGTGTGTGTGTGTGTGTGCATGTGCCCGTCAATCACATTGCCTTTCTCCATTCATCCATCACAGACATTTAAGTGTTTTCCATATCCTCTCTGTTGGGAAGAATTCACCAAAAGAACATGGGAGAGCAGACATCTTTTTGAGAGAGTAATTTTATTTCCTTTGTTTATGTACTCACAAATGGGATTGCCATGGTTTCCAGAAGAAATTGGGTCCAGGTTCCAAGATGTTTAAGAATGAACACCTCAAATGCCAAGATAAACAAGCAAGCAGAAATTCATTAAAGAGGAGATAAATGTTCTGAATGTAGAAAGTCCCCAATAGAGGCTATGGGAGGGGCAAGAGTGCCACCAGGGTCTCTCCACATCCCCTTTTAAAGGCACACAACAAGAAGTTGACTGACTCCCTGTAACCTGTCCTTGAGATTTTAATTGTCCTATGTGTGCACTCAGGCTGAATGGCAAAGTTAACTTTTTTCATAAAAATGGAGGTCATTTGTCCCTTTTGGGAAACAGATGTTGTTAGTGGTGCTGGAGCATATCAAACAATGGAGCATACCTCAAATGGTGGTCCTGACATCCACCCTCCTTAACACAACCCTCACCTGACTGCCTGCTTCCCCAATCTCACACCTACTAGAAGTTCTGCTTTTCATTTTATGAAGAACTTCCCTAACATTTTCCATAATAACTACATCAATTTACATTACTATGAAAAATATCTAGTTATTTTCTTTCCTTCACATTTTTTTTTTATTTTAATTAAAAATCATAAATTTACATAGGGCAATGTTGTTTGATTCATTTTGTTATTTTTTCCCTTCCCCCCTCCCCTCCCACCCCTCTTTTCCCTCCATACATTCCTTTCTTCCTCATTCTTACCACCCTCCTTATCCCTAACCCTAACCCTAACACTAACCCCTCCTACCCCTCCCCCGTAAGTCCTCATCTGCTTATCAGCGAGATCATTCGTCCTTTAGTTTTTTGAGATTGGCTTATCTCACTTAGCATGATATCCTCCAATTTCATCCATTTGCCTGCGAATGCTATAATTTTGTCATTCCTCATGGCGGAGTAATATTCCATTGTATATATATGCCACAGTTTCTTTATCCATTCATCAACTGAAGGGCATCTGGGTTGGTTCCACAATCTGGCTATACTGAATTGAGCAGCTATGAACATTGATGTGACTATATCTCTGTAGTATGCTGATTTTAAGTCCTTTGGGTATAGGCCAAGGAGTGGGATAGCTGGATCAAATGGTGGTTCTATTCCAAGCTTTCTGAGGAATCTCCATACTGCTTTCCAGAGTGGCTGCACTAGTTTGCAACCCCACCAGCAATGTATGAGTGAACCTTTTTCCCCACATCCTCGCCAACACCTATTGTTGCTTATGTTCTTGATAATCGCCATTCTAATTGGGGTGAGATGAAATCTTAGGGTAGTTTTGATTTGCATTTCTCTTATTACTAGAGATGTTGAACATTTTTTCATATATCTGTTGATTGCTTGTACATTTTCTTCTGTGAAGTGTCTGTTCATTTCCTTAGCCCATTTGTTGATTGGATTATATGCATTCTTGGTGTAGAGTTTTTTGAATTCTTCATAGATTCGGGATATTAGCGCTCTACCTGAAGTATGATTGGCAAAGACATTCTCTCACTCTGTAGGCTCTCTCTTCACATTACTGATAGTTTCCTTTGCTGAGAGAAAGCTTTTTAGTTTGAATCTATCCCAGTTGTTGATTCTTGCTTTTATTTCTTGGGCTATGTGAGTCCTGTTAAGGAAGTCTGCTCCTAAGCCAACAAGTTGAAGGTTTGGGCCTACTTTTTCTTCTATAAGATGCAGGGTCTCTGGTCTGATTCCAAGGTCCTTGATCCACTGTGACTTGAGTTTTGTGCAGGGTGAGAGATAAGGGTTTAATTTCATTCTGTTGCATATGGTTTTCCAGTTTTCTCAGCACCATTTGTTGAAGAGGCTATCTTTTCTCCATTGCATATTTTTGGCACCTTTGTCTAGTACGAGAAAATTGTATTTATTTGGGTTTGTGTCCGTGTCCTCTATTCTGTACCATTGATCTGCCTGTCTATTTTGGTACCAATACCATGCCGTTTTTCTTACTATTGCTTTGTAATAGAGTTGAAGATCTGGTATTGCGATACCCCCTGCTTCGCTCTTTCTACTGAGGATTGCTTTAGCTATTCTGGGTTTCTTATTCTTCCAGATGAATTTCATAATTGCTTGCTCTATTTCTGTAAGGTACATCTTTGAGATTTTAATTGGAATTGCATTGAATCTATAAAGAACTTTTGGTAGTATGGCCATTTTGACAATATTAATTCTTCCTATCCATGAACATGGGAGATCTTTCCATCTTCTAAGGTTTTCTTTAATTTCTTTCTTTAGTGTTCTGTAGTTCTCATTGTAGAGGTCTTTCACCTCTTTTGTGAGATTGATTCCCAAGTATTTTTTTTTTTTTTATGCTATTGTGAATGGGGTAGTTTTCCTTATTTCTCTTTCTGAAGATTCATCACTTATGTATAAAAATGCATTGGATTTATGAGCATTGATCTTGTAACCTGCTACTTTACTGAATTCACTTATGAGTTCTAAGAGTTTTCTGGTGGAATTTCCAGGTTCCTCTAAATATATAATCATGTCATCAGCGAACAAGGATAGTTTGAGTTCCTATTTTCCAATTTGTATCCCTTTAATTTCTTTGGTTTGTCTAATTGCTCTGGCTAGAGTCTCAAGAACGATATTGAATAGAAGTGGTGAAAGAGGGCATCCCTGCCTTGTTCCAGTTTTTAGGGGGAATGCTTTCAGTTTTTCACCATTTAGAATGATATTGGCCATGGGCTTAGCATAGATGGCCTTCAGAATGTTAAGGAATGATCCCACTACCCCAATTTTTTCTAGTGTTTTGAGCATGAAGGGATGCTGTATTTTATCAAATGCTTTTTCTGCATCTATTGAAATAATCATGTGATTCTTAACTTTTAGTCTGTTGATATGGTGAATGACATTTATTGATTTCCGGATGTTGAACCAACCTTGCATCCCTGGGATAAAACCCACTTGATCGTGATGCACTATCTTTTTAATATATTTTTGTATGGAATTTGCTAAAATTTTGTTGAGAATTTTTGCGTCGATGTTCATTAAGGATATTGGTCTGAAATTTTCTTTCCTTAATGTGTGCCTGCTTTAGGTATCAGGGTGATATTGGCTTCATAGAATGAGTTTGGGAGGGTTCCCTCCTCTTCTATTTTATGGAATACTTTGAGAAGTACTGGAATGAGCTCTTCTTTAAAGGTTTTGTAGAACTCGGCTGAGAACCCATCTGGTCCCGGACTTTTCTTTGTCGGTAGGCTTTTGATGACCTCTTCTATTTCCTTGCTTGAAATTGATTTATTTATGTTGTGTATGTCTTCCTTGTTCAGTTTAGGTAATTCATATGTCTCTAGAAACTTGTTGATGTCTTCGAGGTTTTCTGTTTTCTTGGAGTTTAGATTTTCAAAATAGCTTCTAATTATGTTTTGTATTTCACTCGTGTCTGTTGTGATATTTCCTTGTTCATTCTGAATTTTAGTAATTTGAGTTTTCTCCCTCTTTCTCTTTGTTAGCGTGGCTAAGGGTTTATCAATTTTGTTTATTTTTTCAAAGAACCAACTATTTATTTTGTTAATTTTTCCGATTGTTTCTTTTGTTTCAATTTCGTTGATTTCGGCTCTGATTTTAACTATTTCCTATCTTCTACTACTTTTGGTGTTGGTCTGCTCTTCTTTTTCTAGGACTTTGAGCTGTAGTGTTAAGTCGTTTATTTGTTGATTTCTACTTCTTTTGTTGAATGCGCCCCATGAAATAAATCTTCCTGTCAGTACTGCTTTCATAGTGTCCCAGAGATTTTGATATGATGTGTCTTTGTTCTCATTTACTTCTAAGAATTTTTTAATTTCCCTCCTGATGTCTTCTGTTATCCATTCATCGTATAATAGTGTATTATTTAATCTCCAAGTATTGGAGAAGTTTCTGTTTATTATTCTGTCATTTATTTCTAATTTCAGTCCATTATGATCTGATAGAGTACAAGGTAGTATCTCTATCTTCTTGTATTTGCTAACAGGAGCTTTGTGGCATAAAACATGGTCTATTTTAGAGAAGGATCCATGTGCTGCTGAGAGGAAAGTGTATTTGTACTTTGTTGGATGGTATATTCTATATAAGTCGGTTAAGTCTAAATTGTTGATTGTGTTATTGAGATCTATGCCTTCTTTTTCAATTTTTGTTTGGACGATCTATCCAGCAGTGAGAGAGGTGTGTTAAAATCACCTAGTATTATTGTGTTGTGGTCTATTTGATTTCTGGAATTGAGAAGGATTTGTTTGACGTACATGGATGAGCCAATGTTCGGGGCATAGATATTTATGATTGTTATGTCTTGCTGATTTATGATTCCCTTACGCAGTATGTAATGTCCTTCTTTGTCCCTTCTGACTAGTTTTGGCTTGAAGTCCACATTATCTGAAATGAGGATGGATACTCCAGCTTTTTTGCTGTGTCCGTGTGCATGGTATGTTTTTTCCCATCCTTTCATCTTTAGTCTATGTGTATATCTTTCTATGAGATGCGACTCTTGCAGGCAGCATATTGTTGGATTTTTCTTTTTAATCCAATCTGCCAGTCTATGTCTTTTGATTGATGAGTTCAGGCCATTAACATTCACAGTTATTATTGTGATATGATATGTATTCCTAGTCATTGGACTCATTTTTGTTTTTTGACATGATTTGGTTTCTCCTTTATTTGGCTATTCCTTTAGGCTAGTTCCTCCCGTTGCTGATTTACATAGTTGTTTTTCATCTCTTCCTCATAGGATATTTTGCTGAGAATGTTCTGTAATGCCGGCTTTCTTTTAATAAATTCCTTTATCTTTTCTTTATCGTAGAAGGATTTTATCTCATCGTCAAATCTGAAAGTAAGTTTTGCTGGGTATAAAATTCTTGGTTGGCATCCATTTTCTTTCAGGGCTTGGTAAATGTTGTTCCAGGCTCTTCTAGCTTTTAGGGTCTGGACTGAAAAATGTGCTGATATTCTTATTGGTTTCCCCCTGAATATAATCTGATTCTTTTCTCTCACGGCCTTTAAAATTCTGTCTCTATTTTGAATGTTAGGTATTTTCATAATAATGTGCCTTGGTGTAGGTCTGTTGTAATTTTGCATATTTGGAGTCCTATAAGCCTCTTGTACTTGGTTTTCCATTTCATTCTTCAGATTTGGGAAATTTTCTGATATTATTTCATTGAATAGATTGTTCATTCCTTTGGTTTGTTTCTCTAAGCCTTACTCAATCCCAATTATTCTTAAATTTGGCCTCTTCATGATATCCCATAATTCTTGTAGATTCTGTTCATGATTTCTTACCATCTTCTCTGTTTGATCAACCTTGTTTTCAAGATTAAATATTTTGTCTTCAATATCTGAGGTTCTGTCTTCCAGATGATCTATCCTACTGTTTATGCTTTCTATGAAGTTTTTAACTTGGTTTATTGTTTCCTTCATTTCAAGGATTTCCGTTTGGGTTTTTTTCAGTATCTCTAACTCTTTATTGAAATGCTCTTTTGTTTCTGTTATTTGATCTTTTAACTGTTGATTGGTGCGATCATTTAATGCCTGCATTTGTTCTTTCATCTCCTCGTTTGCTTCCCTGATTGTTTTAATTATGTACATTCTGAACTCCCTTTCGGACATTTCTTCTGCTGTGCTGTCATTGGGTTTTATTGATATAGTATCTAGGTTTGTTTCGGACATTTTCTTCCCTTGTTTTCTCATATTGGTCAGATGTCAATGGGACTCTGTGATATTGTAGATTTCCTCTATTGGCTTATAGTGACCCTGTAGATTTCCAGTGTATCACCGACCAGCCTTCAGTAGCCAGAAGTCTTGGATTAATTTGATAATGCAGTGCTTCCGAAGAATGCTGCCCCTAGCCCGCTACTGGTTCCAGGGAGAGAGACCTGGAGAGGTCTCTTGTTGCACAGCCCTGGTTGCAGAGGCTGGTTGTAGGTCGGAGGTCTCCACTGGCTTGGGGACTTGTGGCTGGCTCTGTGTAGACAGGCTCTCACTGGGTGATTTGCCCCAAGAAGCTAGCCTAGAGAGGTGCTTCCCATTGGAGGGGGGCTGGGCTGCTTGGGGAAGTCCGTGGCGCCCTGTGCTGGTCACTGAAGCAACCTGCGGGCGGGCTGGAGCTGGCCGGGGCGGGCCGGAGCTGGCCGCGCTGCTTCTGTGCAGAAGGGCTCTCGCTGGGGGGGCCTGTTTCGAGAGGCTGGAGGATCTGTCCCTGTGGGCGGAGCCCACCGCCAGAGTGCACAGAGCTGCCTGGGGGAGACGCTATCTGCCCTGTCCCACTCTAATAAGCCACTCGAATCCGGGCCTGCCACCCAGCTGAGCTTCGCTGGGTAGGGGAGACTCACCCCGTGGTTCTATCTTAGTCTGAGTCTCTCAATGCCTCCCCTTCTTGAATCCTGAGTTCTGGGGCAACTGGAGATGCAGTCACCCTCTAGTCCGCCATCTTGGATCGCCCCGTGGAAAAAGCCTGCAGCTGGAGGGGGACAATGCTGCCTGGAGAGGTCTCTGGCTCCCCAGCCCTGGTCCCAGAAGCTGCTTGCGTGTCGAATATCTCCACTGGCTTGGGGACTTGTGGCTGGCTCTGCGTTGAGAGGCTCTCACTGGGCGGTCTGCCCCGGGAAGCTAGCCTAGAGAGGCGCTTCCCACCGGAGGGGGCTGGGCTGCTTGGGGGAGTCTTTCCTTCACATTTTTAACAGCACTATTAGTCTTCTGATTTTTAGTCAATAGCTTTTATAACAGATGTGAGATGAGCAACACCTTTTTAAAAAGAAAGTCATAGGTAGTGCAGTATAAATTCCCACTTGGCTAAGAAGTCACCAAAGCTTAGAAACTTGAAGACAGGAGAGGGGTCTTGTTCCAGGGGCTTCCCTGCTACTCACTGTGAAGGGAAGAAAAGAAATGCAGGTGACTCCTTCAATGGTACAGGACCAGGAACAGCTGAGGCAGGATGGGAATACCCACTCGGTTATGGTAAGATATGAGGTGTCCCCCCAAAGCTCATGTGTGAGACAATGCAATAGTGTTAAGAGGTAAAATGAATGGGTTATGAAAAACTTAACCTAGTCAACCTAATCTGAGTGTTAATCCCCTGATAGGGATTAACTGGGTGGTGACTGTAGACAGGTAGGGTGTGGTGGGAGGAGAGGGGTCATTGGGGGCATGTCTCTGGGATTTATACTTTGTCTGTGGTGAAGGGAGTGCCTAGGTACTCCCTCTCTCTCCCCACCTCTCTCTCTCTCTGCCCCCATCCCTTCTTCCTTTCCTCCCTCTCCCTCTCTCTTTCACTCTCTTTCTGGTGTCTTGTTCTGAACCACTTTCTTCTATCACACTCTTCTGCCATGATGTTCTGTCCTGCTTTGAACCCAGAGCAATAAAGTTGGCTGTCTGTGGACTGAGATAACTGAGCCCCCAAATATATTTTTCCTCCTCTAAAATTATTCTTGTCATGTCTTTTGGTCACAGTAAGGGAAAAAAAAACTGACTAAAACAACCACTATTTATATTAGTAATCTTGAATTTTAAAATTGTCCATTTTTGTATATACTAGGTAACATACAAAAAAACATTTTCTATTTTCACATGTTTAAATGAAAAAGGCAAAAATGTCATGATTTGCTAATGATACTATTACAAACTAGAAAACTTTCATATAAATAAGCCTAGTACCAAAATGCACCACAGTTTTTTAATAGACTATTGACACAGAAAATAATCAGCAGCAGTTCTATATCACAGCAATAAAGAGTGAGAAGTATATAGCAAAATTTTCCCATACACAAACCAGTAAGTAGTGTAAAATAGCTAGGAATAAGTCTAGCAATACTATATTCAGGATCTTTTGAGGGTAAATGGTAGAACTTTGCTAATAAATTTAAACTGAAACATGAATAAGTAACGAGGGACACAAACCCATACAAGAAGTGGTCACTGTGTGACATACTTGAGTCTGAAACACATGCATCTTTTCCTTTGAGATGAGGACTAAGACAAGGATGCCAGTCACTTCACTTTTATTAAATATTGGACCAGAAGTCTCAACCAGGGCATTAAAAATGCAAAATTAATAAATGTTAGGAATGTCAAATAGAAATAAAATTGATTTTGTTTGCAGGTAACATGAAAAATTAAAGAATCAATGAATAAGATAAAAATTAATGAGATAATTCAGCAAGACTATTGGATAAAATGCACACATACCCTTGCAGAATCCATTGCATTTCTCTATGCCATCAACAAATGAAATTTCAGAACATGAAATTTGAAATTACTACAAGCCTATTTCCCTTGATAATCACAGTCAAGCCCTCCAGCACTGTTCAGTCTCCTCTTATCTGGATTAACTTTACAACCCCAAACATGGCTGAATAGGCAGCAATCATCCTTTCCCTGTATGACTTTTTGATTTTAAAAATACAATATCTTGATATAATTGTTCATCAAAGAGACTGTTAATTTTAACTATTGAGAAAATGATAATTTGAAAGAAAATCTAGTTAATGGCATGTCTGTCAATAAAAGAGGGTAGAAGTGGATAGAAAGTTTAGCTTTGTTCTTTTAGAAGAGAATAGATTGACTGTAGGGTGAATTTCAACAGGAGGTATGTTAAACAAAATTTGTGGGAGGTCGTCTATAGATGGAGCTTGTGCTTGTGTACAAGGAAATTAACAGATTAACCCAAAATGGAGTCATTGTGCAAAGAATCCCTCTCGTTAAACCTACACTGTTGCCAGGCACCGTGATGCACATCTGGAATCCCAGCAGTTCAGGATGTTGAGGCAGGAGGATCATGAGTTCCCAGCCAGCCTTAGCAACTTAATGAGACCCTAAAGCAACTCAGGAAGACCCTGTCTCTAATATATAAAATATATTATATTTTATATGTATTAATATGTATTAATATATTATATTTTATATGTATTAATATGTATTAATATATTATATATGTGTTAATATGTATCAATATGTATAATGTATTAATACGTGTTAATATAGTTATATAAAATATTATATATTTTATATATAAAACATGCATATAAAAAAAGGGGGCTTGGATGTGGCTCAGTGTTTAAGCACCCCTGGATTCAGTCTCTGGTATCAAAAAGACAAAAACAAAACAAAAGGAAAACCCTAAAACCTAAGTTGTTTAATTTTAACATTGAACCTTCGGAGAAATCAGGAAATAACCACTAAAGACTCAAACAAGCCAATTTGCAAACAATATGAAAAGAAAGAGATTAATAGGGGATTCACATCAATCAATCACAGGGGCTCAGTCCACAGTTGCAGGCATGGTAAGGAAGTCACCAGGCCTTACACCACACAGACAAGGAGAGAAACCTGATGTCACCAATGTGCTCCCTGCACTGTCTTGCAATCACGAACACTTGTCACACCCAGCAGAGCTCCCATTTGTGTTCCAGTGAGGCCACCTGGTTCATGAATCACTAACAATAGCCAACCAGAAAGAATCACAGCCTTTGGGACAGGAGTTCCCTGTTTCTCCTTTGATAACCTAAACAATAAACCTTCTTTTTCCTTTATCACAAAACTGTATACTCATTATCAGATTGGCATCAGGGACAAGGACCAAACATTTTGGCAGCAAAGTTGGCATCCCAGATGGGACCGAAGAACAGACTTGATAGCAGACCCTGGCTTTCTTGGGCAGTCCTGGCTCTCCAAGGAACCCACTTCCATGCTGAGGATTCATGGTGCTGGTGAACTTGTTGAGAGTCAACTGCAGGAGAGTTAGGAGACAGGTGAGCTTGCCTCAGGTCAAACCAGAGGAGCTGTTCCTGTGAATAAAGGAAGGGACTGAGGGACCATCCCAGCAGCTGCCTAAGCTCCTTTGGCTTTGGAGCACTCCCACATTCTCTCCCTGAACAGTACAGGTTGCTTGTTCCATCATGGTGCACTTTGAGAAACAGGAAACTGACTCAGGAAAGTCGTGACAACTTTGGCCATTTGCGTGATCCTTGTATATGACTATGTATGACTTGTCCAGATACCTTCCATCTGCCGCTGTGGACCTCTAGACTGCTCTGATGCTGGATGCTCTTAACTATCCACACCCCACCTGAGAGAGAACAAGGACTTTGGGTTACTTCCCCCAATTTCACCCACTCTTAGCAGGAAGCAGTTTGGAGATGTCCTGATCCATTTTTCCGTAGAAATGGAAAGTGGAAATTGACAGTGGGGAACTATAACAGTGGTCCACTTTATGCTTTTAATATGGCCCTTGCTGCTCTGCCACTGCAACTTATTTTTAAAATGGGCATGTTTCTTTTTCTTCTTCTCTCCCTGCTTCTCCCTAATCTCTCCCCATCCCTAAATTCAGGAGAAACAGGATTACCTTTCTTCCCCATCCTAGGCAGATTTATGTGTCCTTGAGTATACACACAAAAGGAACAAAATAATCCAGACCTTGGGAATGGTACCAGAAGATCTCAGAACTATCTCCCAAGTTAACAAGAGAATTACACCTCCAGACAGAGAACACATGGAATGTAGTCTTTGAGTCACCTCTTTAAAAGCTCCCTGTTCCTGCTGATGGGCAGGATCACAGTCTTTGGGACAGGAGTTCCCTGTGTCTCTCCTTTGCCAGCAAAGCAACAAACCATCTTTTTAAACAAACAAAATGGCTAACTAGATCTTTGCAACTCAATTTCTTGAAGTAATGTTCTCTGATGTGTGGGTAGATACAAAAGTTAGCATATTTACAACAATCACTTTTTCCTATGTTCTCACTTATACCAGCAGTACCATGGTTGCTTATGGTGAGGGAAATATCAGTTTGTTCAAAATAATAAGAATTATGACTACCAGCATGAGGTCTTCATGAAGCACAAATATTTCATTCTATCTTTTTCATAATTCTGAGTAATGAATCAGTCATTCCCAGACATTATCTGTAGGTCATGGCTGGAAAAATGACACAATGGAACTGCAGCTTGCCTTCCACAATTCTCTCCTAAATGTCACCTTTAACTGATCAACCCTAAGTGACCTTGTGTTCCTAGCCAGCAGATTGAATGTGCCTCCACCAGACCCTAGGAGATCTGAAAGAATGATGCTGTCAGCCACGATGCTTAGCCAGGACAGGAGACAGCAGTTCAGGAGTTTGGTCTTGGGGTGCAAATGGGGGCAGGGTATAACTGTTGAGAGGGGAGTGGGGTAGATAGAGGGTGGGAGTTAGGTTTGGGTTCATGGTTTCCCTTTGTTCAGAGCACAGTGAGGTCAGGGGCTGGAAATGGAATGGGGGCTGATCTAACTGTGTACCAGGAGCAGACATAGCAACACTCTGTGTACAGACAAAGGCAGGTCTGAACCACTGTGCTAGTCCAGTAGGCACAGTAATATACAGAAGAGTCACTTTCTTCCACATTTCGTACTCCCATCTCTGACTTTATAAGCATCATATTTCCTTGAACTGATTCCTGAGTCCACCATAACCTTGGAATTCAAAGTATTAAAGTAGAGAAGTCATCATGGAACCTTCCCCTCCTTGAATTGGTACCAGTGGACATAGTTCCTTGCTTCATGTAAATCACAAGAGATTACCACATATGTCCCAGGTGAACTTGTGACTGACATCATTCTCTCTTCCAAACTGGAAAATGTTTGACTGCCTGGAATGGTAACAACAATAAAACTTAATGAGAAAGGAGAATGTGAATTCTTTACTATGGCTTGCCAATGGGGGAAGTACATCCTGAGCATCTATGCCACATGCTTACCAAGAGGCAGGACCTCTAGAAGTAGGGCTAGAATCCACATGACTTCTTCCCTAGGGCTTAGAAGGAAAGGACCAGATGATAACAGGAGAAAAAAAAAATCCTCTCAAAACTCAAATCCTGCTCAGAATGGAAGTGATTCCTCCAACAGTGCCTTACAGCTGATCTTCCTGACTGAGTCAGAGGCAGGAGGAAGTAACTGAGGAGCTGCCTGAGAAGACAACCCAGCTGTTTACCAATAAGGGGTGGTGCTGGGAGGAGAACCTGCCTTCTCTGCTTCAGCCCAGTTCTCTAGCGCCCCCTGTGGCTGCTGAGGGCAGGCCCTCTGCAGAGGAGGAGAAGCCAGGAGCCTGGAGAGCTCAGAGCTGAAGCAGGTTGAGCACACACATGGTGGGAGGCAGAGCCCTGTAGGAGAATGTGTCTTCTTGTAGAAACAGATCTCTCTGAAGTTTAGAGTTTTCAGGTTGCTAATGCTGCCATGATCTTGTCCTGAGATAAACTCCTTATTACAGCCTCGACCACCTTCATTTATATCTGTAAGTTGACTTCCCTCTTCTGACTGACTCCAAACACTATTTATGTGATATTAATGTCATATGTAAAGCCACACTAATGTTGAATCTGATGTCATGTTTTCTCTGAAAAGGGAGTATTTGATTCTGTGTATGATATTCAATGATGCCTTTGAACTCAGGGCTTCTGTGTCTCTATGCTCCTGCAGTATATTGCTGTTGCCCACATCTACGGGTACCTAGGCTAATGACTTCAAGGATATGGGCTTTCCTGCTTGGTCTATACTTAGAAAATGAAACCAAAGTTACCAGAATCCTCAAATCAAATACCTGAGAAAAGTCAGACACTTGGTAAACTGTTAAGTATTATCTTGGGGCTTCAGTTGTCCTTTGCTCTTTCCTTCAGAACAGTGTCAAGAGGGGTGGGGATGTAACTCAGCCATAGCGTGCAGAGAGAGCATGCTCGAGTCCTGCATTGGAACCCCAATACCACAAAAGCAAAAATGAACAAATAAGCAACAACAACAAAAAAAAAAAAAAAAAAAAAAAGAAAGAAAGAAAGACAAAAAAAGCAGAACAGTATCAGGGGAGTGGACAGAAGGTGTGTTGTCTGAACAATCCTGAGCATGAGATTCCAACCCCTCCCACAGAGGATATAACACACTTTGCATATCCAACACAGAGAGCCCAGCATGCCACAGCAGGAGAGGAGGTCCCATCCTTGCCTAACTGTGTAAAGGTGGATGCTTCCTTCCACTAGTTGAGGCTTTCCAAAACTGACAAAGTTGGTGGTGGTGGTTAAACCCTCAACTCTTCTTCTAACACCCCAGCTGTCCTTGCACTGCCTTAACCAGAGGGGCTGATTTGACTCTGAGCCTTTTCCAAGAATCAACCACATTTGACAGAGCACAGAAACAAAAGGAGCCTGAGAAAATAAAACACCATCAGCCATACCAGTGCCCACCCCCACCCACTCTGTGTCCCCCACGACCAGCTTTCTCCCTCCCTGCACTGCTCAAGTTCAGGACTGCCCAGCTGCACTGGGGGAAGAAAGGGGCTCAGACTTAAAATCACAGGAGAGGCTGCATAGTGCCCAGCCAGTGATGTCAGCCCCACAAAGTTCTCAGTGATCTCAAAGATTCCTGCCTTTGTGTCTGCTTTCCCAGGGCAGGGAGAGTTCCCCATCTCTAAACAGAGGGACAGCATATGGCTGAAAGAGGTGTTGGTAAGTGCAGGAGCATCAAGGAGTAGATCTAAAGGAAACAATCTTTTTTTATTTTTATTTTTTTATTTTGAATCACACATACGGGGTACAACTATAGTGTCTCTGGTTGTACATGAAGTAGAGACATACCATTTGCATAATCATAGGGCACATAGGGTAATGATGTTTGCCTCATTCTATTATCTTTCCTCCCCCTGCCCGCTCTCCTCATCCTCATTTTCATCTACACAATCCATCCTTCCTCCATTCTTCCCATACCTCACCCCACATTATTTTTCATCAACCACTTATCAGAGAAATCATTTGCCATTTGTTTTTTGGGATTGGCTTATTTTACTTAGCATGATATTCTCCAACTCCATCCATTTACCTGCAAATGCCATAATTTTATTCTTCTTTATGGCTGAATAATATTCCTTTGTGTATGTATACTACAGTTTCTTCATTCATTCATCTATTGAAGGGCATCTAGGCTGGTTCAACAATCTAGCTATTATGAATTGAGCTGTTATAAACATTGATGTGGCTGTGTTACTGTAGTATGCTGATTTTAAGTCCTTCAATCAACAATGTGAAGAGAGAGCCTACAGAGTGGGAGAAAATCTTTGCTACACACACTTTAGATAGAGCACTAATCTCCAGAATCTATAAAGAACTCAAAAAACTTTATACCAAGAATACAAATAACTCAATCAATAAATGGGCTAAGGAAATGAGTAGACACTTCACAGAAGAGGATCTACAAGCAATCAACAGATATACAAAAAAATGTTCAACATCTCTAGGAATAAGAAAAATGTAAATTGAAACTACCTTATGATTTCATCTCACCCCAATTAGAATGTTTATAATTTGTTTCTCACACTGGACTTTCAATTCAATTTCATCATATTAAAATATGCATGAACAAATGTAGACATTCAAGTTTTTAAAAATATATTGTATCTATTATGAAAAGTCTAGAATAAAGTAGCAAAGAAAGCTGCTTTAGGGTGATTAGAATGGAACACTTTAAGATGGTCTCTGCTTAAAAGGCACTAAGGGCATGACTAGAAACAGCACTCTGTCCTCACCAAAGCTGCCATGATTTGGGCTGGCTGGAGGGGCTGATGGGGACTGTGGAGACAAAGGAATTAGGGGCCACCATAGGTTATTTTTTGTTGTTACAGTGAAGTTCCTGAGTACATGAGTGAATTTGAAACTCTCCTGCAGTAAGGACAGAGTAATACACATAAGAAATTAAGAAGCCCATGTTTAGCAAGCAAGCCCACACAGCTCCTCAGCAGACACTCTACTGGACAATAAACGAAGAACACAACATGACCCTGTCGTGCCACTGTCTGTTAGGAGCTCTTCCCATTGCTATAGACAGCTGTTCTTCTTAGCAGACAAAAGGTGATGATGGCCAAGTAGACCCCACTCTTGAGGAGTAGGAGGAGGTAGGTGCAGTAGGCAGAGGTATTTGTGAGCTGCAGTCTCAGTGTATCTAAAAAAAAAAAAAAAAAATGTGCAATTCATTTCCCCTCTTCTTTGACAGGAAAGAACCCCCTCATGGGGGAGGGTGCCACGGATGTTTATTTTTAGTGACCTGCACTGAAGTGACACCACCCACGCCAAACCTCAAAAGTCAACATTTGTCACCCCCACCTGAACCAACAACTTGCAAGTCAAGTCCATTAACAGCTTTTGCCATACTCAGAACCTTCTCAATGACAAAAAGTAAGGTTTGTTTTTAATGTTTGAGGTCCATAGGGGTCAAATGTGTGATGATTAGGTTTTAGATTTTCTTCAACTCCAATATGTCTTAAACTAAAAATAGTAGATAATATTCATTAACTACTAACAAAATGCTAAACAGTATTCTAAGAGCTTTGCATTTAAAGATTTAGTTTTATTTAATCTTTAAAACTAGCTCTGAGAAGAAGAAAAATTATCTACATTCCCATCTGTGCACTAAAGATCTGAGGGTATGGATAAAAGTAATTTTATTGATGTCAAGCATTTATTAAGTGGCAGTCCCTGATTTTGGCTCCAGCAATATGACCTTAGAGAAGAAATTCTAATCTACTCTGCGATTCCACATTTCCAAGGGCAATAAATGACCTAGACATCAAAAGATTAATCCTAAGTATAAATTTGAGTTGCTGATTTAGAAACATGTGAGACATTGCAGACTATGCCTGCATGCAATGGGACCATTAGAGGGATTAATTGGTGGAGTTTGGTGGTGTTCACAGCAGAGCAAGTGGGAGACTTTAGAAAAGAGGGCACTATGAAAAATAGAAGAAAGTAGTTATGCAAAATTTCGGGAGACAATAGGTTGCTGGGTCACAGTCACCTTTCTTACCTGAATGTCTTGTTGATGCTGTAGCATTTTGGGGTAATTATACATAATATCCTTTGAAGTTTTACAAGTAATATGTGATTCATATAAGAACTAAAGATAATGACAGTAGGCCATAGTAGTTAATCAATGAGCCACAAGGACAAGTCTCTTCCTATGGAGAATTCCACGTACATGTTCCATTTTCATAGATCAGAACTCAAGAATCATTGACCCTGAGTGTAGAAAGAAATGTCAAGAAATGTGTCCATAACTCCCTGCTCTTGGTCAGACGTGGGTTCCAGGCTCTCCTTGCTGGTGTGGCAGCTGAGATTCAGATCCCGGGGCACTGGTAACAGAGGAAAGGTGAGCAGGGCTGGAACTAATGCTTCCTATCATCTTCTGTGTGCATATGACGGGAGAAAAGGGCCAGAAACTAGAACTTATTCACAGCTTGCTAAAGATACCCTTTGCCAGACATTCATATTCAATGTAGGTGAGTCTGGCAAATTATTCTCTGTTGGTAGATGAGCAAAGTATTACAAAGTGAAAGTCCCTCACCCAAGTGGATACAACTGATCATTACGAGAATGGGGGAACAGTCCAGTCTGTGGTTGCTGAGGTCCCTGCACTTCCAACCCCCACCATGTGTCCATCTTGCCTTAAGACAAAGACTGAAATTTCTTACTCTGAGACTATCTTAGAGGAAGAATAGAGAACTGAGTAACTCTTCATTTGAAGGCATGAGTTGAAACCCAAGGTCGGCTGTGTGGCATGTGCAAGTGATATAATTAATTGTAGCTCATCACCTTCATCTGTAAAATTGGGGGAACGATCATACCACACGATGGGAGTATTATGAGGATTAAAAAAAAATGCATGCACAACACAGTCCAGGAACCTCTGCACAAAAAGCATTCAGCAAGTGCCACTTTACTTTATTAACACCTATCTAGAACATTTTTTTAAAACCAGAAATAACTTGAAATCACCTTTTCCCAAATCATAAGAAGCAATAGAAGTATTTTTGTTGAAATGGTACATAGCATGTCACTGTAACCTGTAATTGAAGTCATTTCTTCCCCAAATCTGTAGTGGACTGTGTTAATATCATGCCTAGAAATGATGCATTAATTTAATATCTGACTCAATCTATTCTGTAATATCTAGTCCTTCTTGTTTTTCTGCATTAAACCAGGAAAGTACAAAAGTTAACATATGCAAGAGAGAAAAATGCTAAAGCATGACATGATGAAAAATACACTAAAACTTACTGTTTTCATCTTTAGAGCAAGCTTCAGTCCTGGTGACACCTGGCAGAAATGAAACAAGAACTGGTCACTTACTCATACCCAATATTTGACAGTGGGAGCAAAAGTGTTTGTGTATATACATATAGCTTTATGTGCAAGTAATAAATATATATAATCAGTTCCGCAGAGAGACAGGAAGGCATTAAAAGTCTGAGCTCCATGATTACAGGCTATAATTCAATAAGTATCATTCATATATAATTTTTCCACTCTTGAAGAAGTAGAAGTTCATTCAAGATAAGTTTTTTTTTTCTTTTTTACCACAAATGCAATATAATGCCCAAGATAACCTGAAATGGAAAGCAGCCCTATTATTCCAAATCATGCATATCCCCAGGACAACTATTCAGACCTCACTTGTCATTGCAAAAACTAAGGATGAAGTCTTACTTGGAAAATCTGGGTCTTCACATGTTCTGCTCTATTTCTTTCACTGATTTAAAAGGGATGTAGCCACTGGGATAGCCCATGAATGACTGCTTTCTGTGGCCACTTTGGGGCATTTGGACACCTATTTAACACCCAGGACTATTCTTACTTCCTAAAGTCTTCAAACCTGCAAACTCCTTTTAGCATTCTCATGTACTAAGTTGTTAGGTGTTTGCTGTATGTTGTTTGTAGTTTTGTTTTATTTGTTTTTCTTTTTGTTTTGTTTTGTTTTGTTTGCAGCACAAACATGATGGAACCCAGGGCCTCTCACATGGTTGGCAAGAGATCCATCACCAGGTTATATGGTGGCCCTGTTGTTTCCTACAAACCATTTAACAATTTGTAAAAAAAAAAAAAAAAAAAAAAAAAAAAAATCATGTGATCTTAATATTTTGCATGACAAAACAAAGACTGAGAAAACTTAGGAAAAATTCTTCTTTTTTCTAGACTAAGTCATTCTAATTGGGTGAAAGAGCAGGGCATATGCTACCATTAAATGTAATGATGTTAAGAATTTATATTGTTTTACATTAATACATCATAGAAAAGGTAGGAAACTTTTTTTATCAAACAAGTTTTCCAAAGCTGGGCAATGTGGCGAGCACCTGTAGTCACACCCACAGAGGAGGTTGAGTGAGGAAGGTGACAAGTTCAAGATGAGCCTGGGCAAAGCATGAGGCACGATCTCAAAATTAAGAAAAAGAAAAGTTTTTGAGAAAAAAAAAATTTTAATTTCTGAAGTTTATATTTACATTTAAACACGCATACCTTTCTTTATTGCAGGAAAGAGAACCTCTTGATTGCCTCCCCCTTTGTTATTCTCATGTTTGACGATACACCTGTGCTCTTTATCCAATGACTCTTCAGTCACAGTTAGCCAGCTCATCTTCATGTATGTGTCGTTAGTCTTCATGGTATCTCCCTGCTGGGATTCCAGAATCCTATCGCCATCCTTTTCTTTCCAAAATACCTTAATAACATCAGGGGAGAAGTTTTCAAGAAGACAAAGATGTGTCCCAGCCTTATGGAGATTTATTTCAGCAACCGAAGGAAGAAAAATCGTGGGCTTGGGGGAAAGGTCTGCATCAGAGATTTTATCTATGGAGAAAAAGGAATATCAACAAAAAGAATTACTAGAGAAACAGAAATGTTACACAGGTTGAAAAAATCTAGCGCATAGAAACAGGAAGACAAGTTGCCACTGAATTAGTGCCCACCATGGCCTTTCATCTCTGCATACGTTGCAAAGTACTTACTATTGTCCTTATTGAAAAATGTGGAGAAAGGTTCAAGAGGTTAAGTAACTTCCCCAAATCACAGCTATGAAGTGGCAGAACCTCGAGGCAAATCTGGCCTTTGTCCTTTCTCCACATGCTAAGAAGGAGATGACTTTTTAAAAAAATGTTTTTATTTGTTCTAATTAGTTATACATGACAGTAGAATGCATTTATGCATTTTGATAAATCCTAAATAAATGGAGTATAATGTCTCATTTTTCTGATTCTATATATCGTAGGATCACATCGGTCATGCCGTCGTATATGTACATGAGATAATAATGTCTGTTTCACTCTACTATCCTTCCTACCCCCATATTCCTTCCCCTCCCTTCACTCCCCTCTACCTAATATAAAATTTTCCCCTAGTGCCCCACTTCACAGAACAATCAATAAATATATGAAAAAATGTTCAACATCTCTAGCAATTAGAGAAATGCAGATCAAAACTACTCTAAGATTTCATCTCACTCCCGTCAGAATGGCAATTATCAAGAATACAAGCAGCAATAAATGTTGGCGAGGATGTGGGGGGAAAAGGTACACTCATACATTACTGGTGGGACTGAAAATTGGTGCAACCATTATGGAAAGCAGTATGATGAAGATTCCTCAGAAATCTTGGAATGGAACCACCATTTGATCCAGCTATCCCACTCCTTGGTTTATACCCAAAGGACTTAAAATCAGCATACTACAGTGACACAGCCACATCAATGTTTATAGCAGCTCAATTCACAATAGCTAAACTATGGAACCAACTTAGGTGTCCTTCAACAGATGAATGGATTAAAAAAAATAAAGGGATGACTTTTAATTATTCCTAACCAAGGCTTCCAACACTCACAAACCCACTGATTTTTTTTTTTCAAGGAAGATGACAGGGAGAAAAAGGAGACCAGGCTGCTGTAGTGATCTCTCTGTAGATGAAGCTCTGTGGTCCCTTCTAAAGTGCTTCCCTTGCCCTTCCTTTGTCACTTATGCTCTCTGGCCAAGTAGCTCATGTTCTCATGCTGTGCGGTTCTGTGCATACCAGTTTTCATTCAACTGATTCTAGCATGCAGCTAGAATCTATCTTATTTCTCATATGAATAAATGTCAGGAGATAGGTTTTGCTTTTTATCTTTTTTTCCCTTTTTTGGTGAACAATATGCAGTTATTAGTTTTAATAGGTATATACTTTCAATCTATCAAACTGATCTCTTAGTTTCAAAGCTAGATCCCATGCCCAGTTTTGAGGTCCCTGGAGTTCTTCTTGTTAGTGTCTAAATATGTAACATCTCACTTTCACATCTGAACTACTCCAAGTTTTTGGGTTAAGCAGTATTTAAAGTTGCACCTCCAAATTATTCATACTATCTTGAATTCAGAAGCAAAAGCACAACATTGACATAACTTTTATTTAACAATTTACTATTTATTTTGAGTAATGACCTTGTGCTAGTCTTATCAACTAATGTGCTTACTTAATTTTGTTTGGCTTTAAAAAACATTACAAGATGTTCATTTGATTTTGGGTCTTCATTTCAAGTTCAAGTGTGACTAAGAAGATGCCAAGAAAGTTTTTTCTTATGTTCTTTAATACAAATTGGGAGGGTCTATACATATCTTCATGTCCATATGTACTTCTCAGTGTCCTTCCCAAAATCAGCATCTACTCTACAAGCTATTTAACTGTTTGAAGCTCCATTATTCTCTTTATCTTAACCTACTGAATAAGGTGAGTGTGTAATTTTTATAATGTAAAATTTGTGATTTCAGAGTTTCTTGCAAACATAATGAGAAACTATTAAATGAAGCATCATGTGTTTACAATGGTATATCATGAATGTCTGGAATGTTAATTTGTTATACAATTATTTATAACCTATTGACTGAAATGATAAGTGTTGGATTTCTAATTGATTTCTAATTGAAATTCAAATACTTTGCTCTTTGGACTAGTTGAAGTGAGCATAATAATTCAAAGCTATTTCTTTCTTTTCTTTTCCTTTCCTTTCCTTCAATTTCTTTTTTTATTTTTAGTACCGGAGTTTGAAACCAGGAGCACTCTACCACTGAGACATATACCCAGTTTTTTTTTTTTTTGGCAGGGAGCAGGGTACTGGGGCCTGAATCCAGAGGTGCTTAATCACTGAACCACACTTAGCCCCTTTTTAATATATTTTATTTTAAGACAGAATTTTTAAGTTGCTTAGGGTCTCACTAGGTTGCTGAGGCTGGCTTTGAACTCATGATTCTCCTGCCTCAGCCTCCTGAGTCACTGGGATTGCAGGCATGCACCACTGTGCCCAGCTCCCCAGTACTTTTTATCTTTTATTTTTAGACAGGGTCTCCCTAGGTTTTCCAGGCTGACCTGGAATTTATGATCCTCTCGCCTTAGCCTCTGGAATTACTGGAGTTAAAAGCCTGCATGGCCACACCCAACAGGCAAATCTTATTTTTCTTTTTTTTTTTTTTCCAGGACCCAGGACCAAATCCAGGGCCTTGAGCAAGATAGGCAAGGACTCTGCTGCTGAACTAAATCCCCAACCCCAGGAAATTTCTTAAAAAAATAATTGGTTTCCTCATTTGAGAAGAAAAGACTAAAGTTCTCAATTTTTACACAAAAGTCAGTTAGCATATAATGTCTACATTTTTGAGCATGCTATAAATATAATTGGATTACACTGTGCTTATTTTAATTTTGTACATCTTGCTTTTAAGTGCACATAGTAAGATACTGTATATTTCTCCACCACATGCTTTATTTTTAATTCAAAAAGCATATTATAAAAGATAAGATTAGTTTTTCAAATCTGTATTATAGTTGTATAGTTTGAGTCACTAGTCCATATATCAACAAACCTAATTTTTATTTTAAGAATATGTTTCTTCATGGGGATACATCCGATTCATTATAATACAAAAATTGAAACTCAAATGTTAAACTCGAAAATTTTCTTCACAGCAACCCACCATGCATTGTTTCTTTCTTTAGCTAAACTTGTTTCATTCTTTTGAAGATAAAATGGATCTCAAACATCTCTGACATCCTCAATGTAACAGTTAATTGGGCATTAAATAGCGTATTTGATTGTAATGGAAAGTAAATTTTTTCTGCTTTGAAAGACATAGTTCTTTAAAACTTCACTTTTAAATGTACTTATTAAGAGTGTTTTTCATGGTCAAATTTTTTTTCATAAAGCCACTTTATTTAATTTGAATAAATAAAATGGCAGCCACTTTACTTAATTTGAATAATGAATAGAAGAGTTACCTTGTATTTAATTCATTTTAAAAAGTGACAGAACCTGTTCAATTCATTTATGTATATTAATTTGCAAAATCATAATACATCATAAGTTCAGTTGCCTAGCTTATTTGTATTTTAAGATTTGCAAGATGAATTCCATATAAATTTATCAAATATCATCTGCATTTTCTATTGAAAGTAAGATATTTTGAATTTTCCTGTAAGAATTTAAGTATTTTCTACTTTGTTTTTCACTCTTCAAATCCAGAGCTATAGGTATTTCACTTTTAAATATATATTTCAGATTTTTGATAAGTTTCAGACTATTTAACTGATTTTATGTAGACCATTTACTGTATGAACTTATTTTCTGTATGAACCTTATTTGTCAGGGAAAAATTCTGTATGAATTTTTTCTTGACAAATATGAGGAAAAATCTTTTTATGTTGACAATAAATTAGAGGATAAATATTGATGTTAGTTATTATTAGTTAAAATATTAAAATTCAAAACACATAAAACAACAACAAAAATTTTAAGAAACATTTTAGTATAGTTTTTCTTGCCAAGTAATGAAAAAGTCTGCTAAAGATGAACAAGTGCCTCCAGATTCAATTGTATTGTGAGTAAATGTTAAGATAACCTTCCATATAAGCAGTTAGAAGTACCCCTGAGTCCTTGGCAGAATTTCTGCTCTGTAGTAAATGTTTTTGGCTAAAAACAACTTACCATAGTAGAGAAGTTTCTCTCTTTCTATTTGGATCAGAAAACTTATTATGGTTTGAACAATATGCCAACAACTCTACTCATATTATCTCCTTCAATTCCCTTGTAATCTTGCTGGGTTCATACTGTTATCCCATTTTATGGATTAGGAAACTGAAGCCAAAGAATGATCCTCCACATTCACTAAGCAGTGAGTGGTGAAGCTGGAGCCAGTGAAGCTCCAGGTCTGCCTAGGAGCAAAGAACAGACTTCTCCGCCTGATTCCTGACCATGATTATAGACAACAACGTCTCCACTCTGTTGAGTCCATCTCAAGCTAATCTGTAATAATAGACATGGCCTCAAGGTCAAACTCTTGAAGGTTGTTATTGCCTACATTATATATGAGTGTTTCATAGAAGTCTGCGAGTACACAAAGCCAAATCTTATCACAATATTTGCACAATGTTTTCCCTGTACTCCTTTAATGTAAAACTTTCTATTAAAATCTCTTGTAAAGTTACTACTGAAACTCCGTCTCATTCCTTTCTTTTTCTAAACATTCTTACTTTTATTCCAGTTTAATCATTCCTTGCCTATCCTCTATCACCATGGAAATATTGTGTCCTCCAATACTTACCTGTGACAATGAGATTGTCCTACCATAATCCCACAGTGATTTGACTCATATCAAAAATGTTGAATTAGTTTAGTGTCTTGTGTTCTTCAAATTCTAGTGGCAACATGATGACCTGGAATTTCTAAGAAACCAGGGACCAGGATTCTGGTCCTTTTTCATATTGCTCATACCTAGTTCTGTGACTGAGTGAGTTGACCACCTTCAGGATTTTTGGTTATTTATCTGTAAACAATGATGAGAGTGTAAAGTAATTCAACATTACTACTAGCACCAAAATAAGACCAAAATGGAACAAGATATAAAAATGATTGGATTAAAAATACCATAGAAACACAGAAAGTTTTAATCATTGTCAACTTCATTGTTAATAGTAGCCATAAGACAACTATGACTGTGTTCCACAAGATGACATTGTAATTTCCAAGGACCAAACCTTGCCCTTACCAATAAAAATTCAGCATTTGGGGTTTGCAATAAAAATTCAGCATTTGGGGTTTGCAATTAGATTCAAGGCAATTAAGGGGAAGGATCATTCCTCTGTCCTCAATTTGCAGTCTACTTTGCTCCAATAAGCCTGGAACTTCCAAGGCAATCATCGTAGGAAATGTGTATCTTTCACTCATCTGTGTTTTTTTTTTTTTTTTGCGGTGCTGGGGATTGAACTCAGGGACTTGTGTTTGCAACGCAAGCACCCTACCGACTGAGCTATCTCCCCAGCCCACTCATCTGTTTTATCTGCCCCATTTAGACAATCTAACTGAGCTCTGGCTCAAACCAGACGTGCAGTAAGTGAGTAGAAACTCTTCCCTTGTGCTGTCCAAAATACTGGCTCTCTTCTCAACCAGCAGCACAACACATTGTGAATTCTAAGTTTTCCCCAGAATGTTTAACCTCAAACAGCCTTCCTTCAAGCACATGCCAAAGTGTGACTTGGAACTGCTGACTGGGTCCTTCGAGGAAAAAGAATGATCAGAGACATGGCAGGAGGCCTGGTCCTCAAAACCATCTTAGGTCACTGTGTGCTACCTGCCTGATCTATCTGCTGAGGGAACCTATCTATGTATAACATTAGATGTCACGAGGCCCACGACACTGAAACAGTGGTGCTATATAAGGGAATTGTTTCCTCTGTTTCTCAGAATAAATGCTGGGCCAGGCACGGTGGTGCTTGCCTGTTATCCCAGCGACTTGGGAAGCTGAGGCAGGAGGATCACAAGTCCAAGGCATGTCTTAGCAACTTAGCAAGTCTCTAAGCAGCTTAGTGAGAACCTGTCTCTAAATAAAAAATTTAAAAAGGGTTGAGGATGCAGCTTAGTGTTAAAAGTGCCTCTGAGTTCAATCCCCAGTATCAAAAAAAAAAAAAAAAAAAAAAAAAGAACATGAAGCCCACATACATTAAATTTTTCACATTTCTTCTGAAGGACTGAAACATTGATGTCCTTTTCTAATTTTATAATGAAAAACATCATATTTGAAAATTTGGTATGTGCTTTTTTTTCCCAGTTACAAAATAGTATGTATTCTACTATACTTTTATTCTACCTTTCTGCATAATTTTACAGCTCCAACCCTCAGGGATCCATAACACTCTAAATTCCTTGTTCATATCTCTCATACCAGATCAGGGAAGATACTGCCTCTGAAGAATTAGAATAAGTCACCTGACTGCTCTGAAGATCCCACTGTGATAAGTGACCACACCTGGAGCAATTCCACGAATTTTGTGCCAGAATCTGTCCTGCAACCAATGTTTTGTCAGTATTTATATAAATAGATAAAAATTGGCCCAACTTACACCAAACAAAGACAAAGCTCTAATAAAATCATATTCTATTAGACTGGGATTAGGATTTTAAGAACTCAGCCCACTCTGCCTGGGCAGGTTGGGTTATGCCTGTTCTCGTATATCACATATGTTGTAAAGTCTGACTTTATCATTTGTTAGGATTTGCCAGAAGCTTTTAAATCTCCTTCCTTAAGGGATTTCATGAATAAATCAGTTCTGGGTCTATAGTACAATTTAGTGTTAATTAATATTTCTTTAATTTTCAAAGAGAAACAATAGTAATTGCATTGGAACATTTAAAATGTATATTTGATGTGATTTATAGGGATTTTGTGATTCATATGAATGGAAGAATGGGTATCTGGATTAATTATAATGTAAATTCTTTTTGGAATCTAATTCCTATTGATAATAGACTTGATTTCTTCCAGAATGTGAATATTTACTGATGATTCTTAAGATATTCATAGTAGAAAAAGACTTGAATATTCCCTTGTGATTTCTGGAGCATTAAATATTAACCCTGTGCTGCTCATCAGAAACGCCTAACCAGCATTTCCGTAGCTGTCCCATCATGAGACCAGGCAGCTCTGAGTTATGCAACTGAGGAAGGAAAGTCAGTACAGCTGCCATAGCTCTTACCAGCTTCAGTATTTCTGGCAAATGTGACAGAAATAAAATTTAATGAAATGATGTGAGAACAGCTTTTCATTCTGCACAAATACCCTGAGAATCATATCTTGAAGGTTTAATAAATGCATATTCAATAGAATGTCTATGATATTTTTGGCAGAAAAAAGGTGTTTCAGTACAATGATTAGAGACAGAAGCATGAATAAATACAAATTATGAACAACTACTAAATAGTCAATGAAATAGTTCAAGTAAAAAGTCAGGCTACAGAATAAATATTTGGAACATTAAAAATGTAACTTAAGGGGCTGGGGAGATAGCTCGGCTGGTGGAGTGCTTGCCTTGCAAGCACAAGGCCCTGAGTTCAATCCCCAGCACTGCAAAAAAAAAAAAAAGAAAGAAAAAAAACAATGTAACTTAAAAATGATAAAATCCATAATGGTCCAAGTAGAGCTTTGACTACAGTTGCAGTTACTAGTCCTGCAACTATGAAAGCAAATGACCAACATGCCTCAGTGTCTTCATCTATGAAATACGAATAATCTTGTACTAGACTGTTGAGCAAGGAGGGAAGTCCTGAAACTCTTTAAAGTTATGGTATTGGGACATTTCATCAAATTCTTCCACCAGGCACAATACAGTTTGTGTATTCCTCATTCAAAATGTTTGGGACCAGAAATGTCATCTTCAGAGGTTTTTGGATTTCAGAGTTTTAGATTAGGGATGCTCAGCTTGTATGTAAAATCCCCACACCTTGGACTGAAATGGCTTGTGGAACTTGCAGATTCCAGTAAACAGGATCTTCTCCAGGCAGTATAACCAGAGTCACTGATCCATAAACTGTGACTGTTCTTAGCCTGCCTTCTAAAGAACTAGAGAAATAAGAAAATGGAATCATTTATATTCCATAGTAATGTACTGTAAGAATTATTATTTTTTTACTGTTCTCAGGTGTGAGATCAAAATTAAGAATATAGATCTTGCAGATTATTTAGAGATAGCTGTACTGTGTTATATTTCATAATATATAGAAGAAGAAATCAAAATCCATTTTAAAGATTCACTTTGAAGATCTTCTACCAAAAAAAAAAAAAAAAAACTATCTTGAAGAAACAATATTTATACTAATAGTCTACAGACATGGTCTTCAAAACATTTTAATTTCTAGCCCTAGGCTATCATTTCTGCGTTTGTGCATTCTGAATGTACAATTTCAATCTGCTTCCTTACAGGGAGAGGAAGAAATCGCGTACAAACTAATTTTGTTTCAATATTCAATATCCCAAAACTGCAAAATTGCTTTTCCTGTCCTGAGGCCAAGAAATTGGTAGAGTCAGGAAAGGTTGATTGTAATTGTTTTTTTTTTGTTGTTGTTGTTTTCTATTTTTTCTAAAAAGTATCTATTTTTCATTGCTAGAGTAAAAATGGGGAAAAAAGTTACTTACCGGAGGGAGAAACTATGAGCTTTGTACCTTCTCCAAATATCTTGATCCAGCCTTGGCTATCACGCTGCTCACGGTTTCTACAAAAATCTCAGCCTTCTCCTATGCTTCATGACATGCTCAACACTCTAACATCTTTGTCCTGGCAGCTCGGTGTTCTGAGTTTCTTTGGAAATCCTTGACTACAGGTTTTTTGTGACATGTGATATTTTGTAAGCTTCCTTTTACACCAGTCACATAAACAGTTTCCACTGAAGCAGTAATCTTTGTAATGCACCAAAGAAAATAGAAATGGTAAGAACAGGAAAAGAAGAAAGCCGGGCCAACTCGTCCACCAACTATTTTTCTAAGTTAACAGGAAAAGTATTCTGAGAATTGAGTCTTTTCGTCTTACTTTCTGGTGTTCAGTTGTGTTGAAACTGCTCCGAGATAATATCAAAGGAAAGGGATTTCCTATTCAGAGAAATTTTTCTATTCTTACAAACATGAAGGCATCTGTGCCACCAATTGGGGATACATTTCTGAAAGGAGGAAGCTTTTCAGTAATTGAAAATGCAAACGTGAGGACTGTGATCCCAGATGTCCATTTTCAGTAAAGCCACATTTATTGTGTGGAGTCACATTCATTATAGTAGCAATGCCAAGTGAGGAAATAAGTTCTGTGATGACATTATTTTTCCTGGAATAAAAATAAAATTGTAGAATTCTAGCCTCCATGAAATAGAGATCTTACTTAAACTAGACTGGGGAAAGAAATTCCAGTTCTCTGATATGTTGAAAGAAGCCTCTTGGAGGCAATTCTGTGGTCTTATGTCTTTTATCTCAGATGGGAATAAAGAAATTGCCAGAATCAGCCAATTCCTCACCTCACTACAGATGCAAGAACCAAGGAGAACAGGAGGCAATGGCTGCCATGTCCACTCCAGGTCCAGTCTTTCCATTCTCACTGCCCCCAAGGGTGAAGGATCAATATGGTCATGAAGGAAAACTGTCTGTTGATAGCCCCTTACAGGCACCAACTGATTTGATGAGAACAGGATGCCTGGATGAAAATTATGTCTGGGAAGTGTTTTTAAATTTTAATTGACAGGTTAATTAACCGTAACCTTTTTTAAATTCCAATTTTTTAATTACTTGAAGCTGTTGATTATCCTCTCCATCTTTGATACCCATGAATGATGCCCACTCAATCCTTTTCTCTTTTTTCACTAATCAACAGCTTTAGGTATTATTTGTATTTTCAGGGTCATGAAGGATTTCAGAAATAAAATGAAAAAAAAGTAATGAATTATGAAATCTTTTATTTTATAAAATTTATAAGAAAATATGTAAGAACTCTATGAAGAACACAGTTACTAACGGCCTACAATAAATCCTGATTACAAGGAGAAACATATTCATGATGAGAAAAAGATCATGAAGAAGCCAATACTTCCTAAATTCATATCTAAATTGACTGCAATTTCAATCAGAATCACTATAACATTTTATTTGTTTGTTCTAGAAAGTGAAGATTTGATAAATGTATTAAATATCTGTAAGGACATAGAAATATGAGGTAATGGGAAAAGAAAAGAAAATAGCACTGACTAGACATTTGGAACAGTAGATTTTAATACTTATTTCAAAGCTACTGACATAATGATGTAAGAATAATGAAGCAGATAAAATACAAAAACCCTCCAGAAAAGTGTTCCAAGTATGTTGATATGTGAAATAATGGTACAACATTTTTGAATTGCAGGGAAATGATAGATTGCTTAAAAACTGGAATTGGACAAGGATTAACGTTGGATAGATGAAAATATCTCTGTATCTCCTACCATATGAAATAAAACCCAAGTAGATTAAAATGACAATGATGCAGCAGCCTGTGTGTTCAGAATGTCTAGTAGGAGTATAATTATATCCACCCATGAAAGGAGCATGGGGTGGGAATGGGGCAGGAGAAGCATCAGTTAGTACACTAGGTTTTAAGAAGTAAGAATGTGGGCAATTTTTAATAATGTTTTCAAATAAATGTTTTTAAAGGAACAAATAAGGAGGACTTCCTGGAGGCTATTCAGAGGAAATAAACACAATCAGCTCTTGTGCTTTAGGAAGATAAATTTATTTGTGGAAATCAAAGGGAGATGTGCCGGGGAGCTGCTCAGATGACATACCATGTCTCACACATGATCACAAACCAATCAGAGGAAACTGAGGACCTGTGCTGCCACCGTGATCCAAAAGGGGTACAGAGTGGCTGGTGCCATGAAAATGAACCTATGTCATGTGTCTTTAAAAGATTCTCGTGATAGAATTCAAATTACTACCATCTTAGCAGGTTGAGAGTGAAGGAAAAGATGCTTTAAGATCAGAAAGATCAGGCTCAGTTCTGGTTCTTCCACTCCTGGTGATGTGTGTGACCTTGACACACTTCTCAGAGCCTTGGTCTCCTCCTCTGTAAGATGGAGATGATGAGATCCTTCTCTCACAAATCCATAAGGTTCAAATGAATTAATGTGTGTAGACTAGAGACTGGGACATAGTAGGTATTCAACTATGGACCATTTTCTCTGATCATTGCTGCAAAAATTCAGGCACTTTTAAGGAAAGAATGGAAACATCTTGAACTTGTGAGTGAAAATCAGTAATTTCAATTCTCATCTTCCCTGTGTAACCCAGAGACACACATACAGCACTCACCAGGTCCTGAGATGACAAGTGGAGGCAACTTAAATCCTGCTTTATATAAGATATATATGTGATTAGGAATGAATGAATAACCATGTAAGTGACAAGCAAATCTAAGAAGGTAAGACATATTCCAATTTAATTGTGAAGTTTTGCAACACTTTCTCAACATTGGCAATGACAATTTTCATCATTGACCAAACTAAACCAAATTCGTTAGATGGAAAAAAGACGTTAAAATACATCTCATTTCTCATTTCAATCTTTGCTTGCTAAGTAGAAACAAAAAGGAATGTATACTTTTTTTTTCGCATTGGTTCATTTCCTGGAAATTTGAGAACTTTTACTGGAATCTGATAAACAAGTAAGTTATAAAGATTTCTAATAAGAAAAAATGAGCCAACTGTTCTCTTAAGCAAAATAGAGACATTGTCCACATTATCTAAAATGTGTAAGAGATACAAATCACATACTTCTATAAACCACTCACTTTCACAGTCTGGCACAACATTGATTTCACATAGTTCATTGCTTGAATAATACCAGATATGTTCCTACAAAGTACAGTGGGTCATTGGAAAGTACTGTTTTCTTGTCCATGAATATTAGAGGGCAGTGTTTAGGAGAGTCCAGGTCATTTCACTTTTAAGAAGGTTCTTCTCTTTAACAATTTCATCTCCGTCATCCTTCTGAACTTGACGATTTTCTAGTTTCTTGGGGTTTCTTTTGCATTGGATTTTTGACATGCCCCCACATATGTGACAGATACTTAATTTACATAGCACCCTCAGCAAAACATGCCTGGTGAAGCCCCTGTTTATTTTGGCAAATGAGATGTCTGTTTGTTTGTTCTGAAGAGAGCTGCATAAAGGGCACTTCTATGTGGAAGAATCTTATCTGGGGAATTAACACTACCCCAGCTCCAAAATCTCCTTTCTACTTTTTTCTTCCTATTGCAGGATGATAAGCTCTGGCCTCAGACTCTTTGCTAGTGAAAGGGAAGAAAATTCATAAATACAGTGTCTACTGAGTTAGGTTTCATCTCTACATTTATCTCTTTCAGTTTCACCTATAATTTGTTATGATCATGGAAAGTCAGATAGGAAACTGAAAATTTGAGAGCTGGAATTCAAGTTGAATTTTGCAAAATCCCAGACCCTATTCATTCAACTGCTTCATGCTGCACTGATGGAGTTGGTTTGAAAGTTTCTAGGTCTGTGCTGATCTGGATAAGACAGAGGAACTGTATTTCACCTGGTCATGTGTGATATTGGGTGTTGCTTTCTGGGAATCACAGGGCCTATCAAAATAACTAAAAAGTAGATTAAAAGGTTGACTTGCATATTCTAAAAAGCAATGTACCAGTACGTGGTACTGTGAACCAAGTGCCTCCAAATAGGAGGCAGACTATTGATAATGATAATGTATTGCATATTTTTGAAAGCTAGAAGAAAAGACTTCAAATGTTTTCACCATCAAGAAATGACAAAGGTTTGAGAAATAAATGTGTTTACCCTAATTTGAACATTACACAATGTATACATGTATCAAAATATTATGTTATCACATAAATATGGGTAATTAATTTTGTTTGTAATAAACCATCAAAAACTTTCTGTAAAAATTTGAGGTCTTTGAACTTTCAAACACTAATACTTAATTTTAATGTTGGACCATAGAATGTTTAGAGTGTTCTTAAACTTCCTTAATTGGTTGATCCAATTCTATCTGTTTTCTGTAGGGTCAAAGATTTATTTGATCATTGTAAATAATAAAAGTATTTACTTCATAATAGTTGATATTCTGTTATCATTCGGACTATTACTATTTAGAAATCTTAAATGGTCAAATATTTCGTTTGGGAAAAAAAAAAAAAGAACAATGAGCACACAATTCAGTCACCTAACAATAGAATCTATAGGACTGGGTGTAGTTTAACCTGAATAACCAAATGAATTGCACAAATTACTTGTTTTCATTCATCTTTCGTTACACCTGGAGATTGCAGTGTCCAGGGGAATATTCCAGCAGTGCACTTCAGAATTGTAATTAAGCATTTATTGCTGTCCAGGATTGCCTATTACCCTGCACATGTGTGTGAAGGCAAGGAGTTTCTAAACCTGAACTGAGATAGAGAGGCAAGTGGGACTTCTCTGCCCTTTATTTTTTTTTTTTTTTTGACATATTACCTATATTCTTTTATTTATTTATTTTTTATTATTTTGATTCATTGTACAAAAAGGGGTACAACTATCATTTCTCTAGTGGTACACTAAGTAGAGTCACACCATTTGTGTAATCATACATGTACATAGGATAATGATGTTTTTCTCATTCTATTATTTTTCCTTCTCCCCATTCCCTCCCTACTCCTCTTTTTCCTCTATACAATCTATCCTTCCTGCATTCTTGCCTCCCTCCCACCCCTCTGTTATGTATCATCATCCACTTATCAGAGAAATCATTTGGGCTTTGGTTTTTTGGGGACTGGCTTATTTCACTTAGCATGATATTCTCTAACTCCATCCATTTACCTGCAAATGCCACAATTTTATTCTTCTTTATGGCTGACTAATATTCCATTGTGTATATATATATATATATATCACAGTTTATTTATCCATTAATCTATTGAAGGGCTTCTTGGTTGATTCCACCATCTAGCTATTGTGAATTGAGTTGCTAAACATTGATGTAGCTTTGTCACTGTAGTATGCTGATTTTAAGTCCTCTGGGTATAGGCCAAGGAGTGAGATAGCTGGGTCAAATGGTGTTTCCATTCCAAGTTTTCTAAGGAATCTCCACACTGCTTTCCAGAATGACTGCACCAATTTGCAATCCCACCAGCAATGTGTGAGTGTACCTTTCCCCCCACATCCTTGCCAATGCCTATTGTTGCTTGTATTCTTGATAATAGACATTCTACTTGGGGTGAGATGAAATCTTAGGGGAGTATATTCAATTGGTAGAGTGCTTGCCTCACAAGTACAAGGCCCTGGGTTCAATCCCCAGCACACACACACAAAAAGTAAGTGCTCTGCTCTTGATACCTGGAGTTTTGGCTGGAGACCGTCTCGAGAGCCAACTGCCATCTGAGGTGATTCCAAGCAGAGTTTAATGGTGTGTGATTGACTTTCAAGGATGTGAAACCCTGGTCCCCAGAGTTCCCATCATTGCTTTCAGAACTCGCATCACAAAAAACTTAAGAATATTTGGGTCTCCTCATCTCTTTAACTCTCATTACCAAAGGAGGCAGAACATGTAGAAAGTATAAAAAAAAAAATGATACCTACCATGTATTCCACCAAACATCCTTGCAATTGTGATATATGATATGGGAAACCTTTGTCACTTACTGTGATGAAAAAACTTGAGGATAAAAATAACACATCAAGGATTTTGGGGTACAAGGGACCATGACTAGAGTTAATAATTTTATTTTGGTAAATTTTCAACATACAATAATAGTAGTGTTTAAATATATCATGACATGGACTTTTCTGGTGTTTCTGTTCTTATTATTTTCAAGGATTGACTGGTAATTAATTTGACATAAGTAAGTCTTGGGTCTAACAAGGCAGGAAGCTGACCAGTGCCATTTTAACCAAGGACAAGGCCACCCAGTTAGAAATGCTTTCAGGTTTCACAGTGAAGAGTAGGAAATCTTGGCCTTGGTCAGCAGGTTCTTCTGGAACTGACAAAATATTTACACATATATCAGTATCTATCTTATGCATGACTTTATTTTGGGAGTATATGCTGAAGAAACTGTTCCAATGTTGTTATTTTAGAACAGAAAGGAAGCTATAGGAAAGGATGGTAAGTAGCTAAGGGGCAAGAGAATGGGGATCCATGGAGCCTGGAGTCCATCCTCTGCTGACCTTCACCCCCTTCTGAATAGTGTGGTAGTCAGATACTTGACCTACATAAGACCTGGTTGGGCACTGGGTTATCACTTGGAAGACAAGACATAGTTTCCAGATTCCTTTTGAATATGTAATGTTGCTTAAAAAAATCAGTATTGACCACAAGAGAGGCAGGAAGAGGCACTGAATGGAGTTTGAAAAATAGGAGTGTACCTGCCTCTGAGGTTCACTAGCTTGAGATAAGTCAGTTGGCCTCTCTGGGCCCCAGTTCCTCATTTGAAGTCGAGGCATTGGGTTAAATATGTCCCTTCTGTTCCAACACCTGTGAACCTGTGAATGACAGCATGAGAGAGTCTGTGTAGTTGCATAAGTGTGAACACAGCAGAGGGGTCTTAATCTGGAGGTTCTCATACAGGGCTCTGGGGACTCTGTGACATTGTGAGATCCCAGCAGGCACAGTAGTATGTGGCTTCATCTGAGGTGACAACATTATTGATTATCAGATAAAAGGTGCCATCTTCTCTCTCATCTGTCTCCAAGCGGGGGTTGGGCTTGTCTTGTTTGTAACTCTTGGTGGAGCCATAAAGGATCCGCTTCAGGGGCTCCCCTTCTTTCAGTTGATACCAGTGAACGATGGCATTATGGAGCGGGACCCCAGAGACTTTGCAACTGATGTGCACTGTTCTGTCTGATCTTCGAGTTAAGGTTATTTGATCCTGAGATAATCTTATTTTGGAGTCTCCATCTGAAAAGCAAAGAAGAGAGAGATCAGAGGTATTAAAATTATTTTCTTGTCTGGTTGATTCTGGACATAAATAGAACAAGAGGACAAGAAAGAAGTTAAGTTGACTTACAAGCCCATGTCAAAGACACGAGAAAAATCCATGTGGTTATCATTTTCAGTGACTAGTTAGGACTGACAGCACAAGAGAACATGAACAGGACCTGGGATATGGTGGCAGCTTTTGCTCTGAGGAGGAGGGAGAAGGGGGAAAGGCTTGTTTCTGGGCCAATGAGAGTCCTGCACAGTGAGATCTGCTGCAGTGCTGCTTCATCAGGTTCCTGGTGTAAAGAGACTGTCAGTTCCCAAAAGACCAAGGAAACAGCTGTGCACTCGTACAAAGTTACCTTCCCTGTGGGAGTGTGTCCTCCCTACTGTCCTTTAATGTTTCTAATACTCCTATCCTTGACCTCTTTTTAATCACCTGCATTTTATATTTTGCCATGTTTTGTAAGACCTGTGGGTAGCTATACATGTCTATCATGAGTGCAGAAGTCAAACACTATTATTGCACATAGTAACACATGAGGTAAAATTCCACAATCTTGTGCAGTAATAGGTCTATTTTATGGATAAGTGGTTTGCTCAAAATTCACAGCTTGATGATTTATTAATAATTAGTGTGGTTAAAAACACAGAGGCATTTTTATGCTGTTGTTAAAGGAGGATATTGTAGGAGGAAAAAATCTTTTGTTTGTTGAACATCCACTCCTGTGCAGTTCAAAATTCTTAGGGTATTTTTTTTTTAATTAAAGCACCCTTTAATATTATTTGGAGGACAAGGTAGATGTGATTTCCTATGAATTTCTGAGTATCCCCACTTTAGTTGAGGTGGCTCAGTGCGGTGACTTAAGAATGGGGAAAACACTGGGATGTGTTCACCCCGATGCTAAGAACCTTCAGATGGAACGTCATTCAGTCCTCAGCAACCATGTGCAGTTGTTGACGCTGTCCCCATTTAAAACTGGGAAACAGAATACAAAGCTCTAGTAATTTTCCTAGGTCACATCATCAGTGAGTGGCCCAGCAAGAACGTTAACAACCCAGGCCTATCTCATTCAAAAGCCCTGCATTCTACATCATGTACTCATTCATTCATTCACTCTGTCAAAGGCAACAAACCGTCTTGAGCCCTGCATCATGGCTTCCTTCTTAGAAGGCTCCCATAGATGGGGAAACAGAGACCATTCAGGACATTTTCCAGCCTAGGCCCAGAAGATGAAGAAGACCATGCAGCTCCTAATGAAGGAAGCAAAGCATTACAGCCTGGTCCCTGGGCTTCTCTGAGACCTCGCTCAGGACACATGAGGAGAAAGGTGCTCTGTGGACAGTGGTCAGGATTCTCTGGAAGGTGGAAAGGACCTCTGTTGGTCACTGCAGTGGGAATATATACTTCCCTTTTGAGGATTAAATGAAATAATCTGCATGAAGTATTTAGCATAGATACCATAAGAAGCTTAACTTCATCCTCTTAAAAAGGGTTCGTACTCTCAGGCTGCTTTTATTCTTCTCTTGGTCTTCTTTCCTTTGTGTCTCAGTAGATGTTAGGTGAAAGGTGGGGTCTGTTGAGACTTAGGTGCTCTGGCTATCCCCACTATAACCCCAGAGTCAGGAATCACCAGGTAAAGGGTGTGGGACTTGAGGTCCTAAGTCTGCCCCTGGGAAGGTGCCCTGGAGCCCCCTACTGTTCCCTCACTGGGCTTCACAGCATCTCTCCTCTTAATAGCATAACCTGATCCTTAGAAGGGAGAAATGGAGCATGAATGTGTTGCAGTAATTTCAGGTCTGTAGGTAAACTGTATCCATGAATATTATGTGATAGGAAATCCTTAAATGGTATCAACATGAGAAGAGTTTCTGATGTAAGAATTTTTCACATTAATTTCTGCCTTGTTTGAAAGTAGATTATAAGAAAGGTAGGAGTGGAGTTTTCATATTTTGTATTTAACATTTTGTCCCACTATTCCTTGAAAGTTCTCAACCATCCAGCTGGTATTCACAGGATAAATATCAAACAATAGTCAATAATTATGTTTTACTTTGCTATTTTGTGGAAAATATTAGCTTTGCATTCTCTATAGATGCAGGAAGCAGGTATTCTCTCTCTTTTTAACTGTCTGTTCCTCTTATTCAGGATTTTTGTTTGTTTGTTTTATTTGTAGAACTCTGATATACAAGGTGTTCAGGGCATAAGCAGGGCTTGTTTTATCTCAGCCATGAGCCCTGAGTGTGGACAGAGCTGCCTCCTCTTCCCCAGATACAAGATTTGTATATTGATCTCTCATAGACCCCAAATAACTGGTTTTTTACTTATAGATTTAAGCGTCACTAGATTTCTTCAAATGGGCTCAAGACACCAATAGAAGGCATACAAATACTATGTGTGACAGATCATTCTCTCTCTCTGAAAACTTCCACTGCTGAGGTATAAAATGGGAAAATGACAGTCACAGAAAATATCTGTATAATAGGTGTGTATCTCCCCAGGCATTTAACCCTCTCCTGCCTTCATTTTGAACCATTCAATTGCTGGAAAATCTTTACAGTCAAGTAGACAACAACTGTATTACATGGTCAGCCATCCACCCTGTATTTTAGAGTATAATTGCTGATACTGTGCAGGGCTTTGTGGTGTGCCCTATGACCAGCAAATAAGACCAGGTTTGGTCAAGCTATCAGACACAGAAATCTGGCTCTCAGGAACTGACAGTCACAAGACATTGTTCAAGATTACTTGGAATATGTGGTTTCCTGGCAGTGGCTCACCACCGGAATTTGCAGGCCCTACTAGGATGACCCATTAGAGCAAAATGGTTTGCTTAACTCCACCCCATCCTCTTTCTCATGGAAGAAGCTCTTCCAATCCCCCTGTGATCTATACCACTATAAATAGAGAGTGGGCTCCTCCATTTTGTTAAAGCCAGACTCTGTAGCATGGCCCAGCCCATCGTACCCCCTGATTCAAAAGATAATTGTCTCCTGTGGTTTATTCTATTAAATAATTTCTTAATGATTAATTTACAGTCAGCCGATCTCTCCAACAGGAACCTTTTCCCTCACCCTGGCGAGAGGACTTACTGGGAGAGCAGAATCCAGGAGTTTCCCTGGGAATTCTGGAAGTGCTGTAGGTAGGGGAGGCTCAGGCTAGGCACCCAGCTCAGTAGCTACTATGGTTGTCCATATGAGAAGGAGGTGGGTGGCCACAGGCCTGGTGGTGATTCTCACAAAAGTTATTCTAGCAATTCTAATGTTGTGCTCATCCAGCAGTCACAGTAGTACATGGCCTCATCTTTTTTCTCTTAAGAAATACATTGTCAAGGTTGCAGTGTTAGTGCATGTGTTTTTCCAGACCCCAGATTTGTTTTTCCCACTTAAATCCTTTTGATATATAATAGATGATAATAGATGCTCTACACCTTTACTTGGTTTCTGTTGGTACCAGTATAAAGTTAGTTGGATACTGTCTTGGAAAACTTCTTATAGGTATGTGAACACTCATCTGTTGCTCTGGAAATTGATATTTCAGGTTGCTCCAATTGCCCAAGTCCAACTGCAAGCAAACAACAGAGTTTTCCATGAACAAATGATATTTGAAGAAGCTACAAAAATGAATGACTTCCTTCTCTCCTGGAGACCAAAGTGAGTAGGGGCAACTCCTATGCCCAGAGGGAAGACAAGATGACTGCTTTCAGGAGTGGCATTCCATCTGCAAGGCTGGCAGCTCAGGGAGAGGGTGAGAAAGTGAGGGTCCTGTGACCTGAGGTCTGGGGTCAGTGCAGGAGGGTGTGGCTCTTCTGGTGTCTCAGGAAAGTGGAGGGTTAGGTGATTTCCTGGGTTCTTTGTGATCTGCTACAGTTATGAGTGGTTCTGGGGTTTCCTGCACCACATGAGCTGAACAGATTGACTGTGTGTGTTCACTATGTGGAAAGACTCCCTGTATGTACAGGTTCAGCTGGGTTTGGAGGAGGGGTGGTACTTCCTTTACCTCTGCCATTTCACACTGTGAAATATTGCTTGGGAACTATGAAGGCATGGCCACTATGTTCTCCCATCATGTCTGTGATCTGCTCTTGAGTGAGAACTCAGGAAAGAATCCTGACCTTCATTTTTCAATATAACAACCAAGAGAATCAGATGTTTTCATTAACATTATTCAATATACCATATATACAAGCACTAGAATGTATTTGTTTTGTTTTTTTTTTTTTTTTTTTTTTAAAGCAACTGGGACATCCCCAAGCAGATCATGACTCCCAAAGAAATCACATTTCATTCATAATCCGAGTACCTCTTGGAAGGAACCAGACTGCAATTGCTAGCAAGTGTGAAACAGAGAAATCTCCAGAAACCAATAAAACCATATAGACAAGGTGCCCCTTTCCCTTCTCTCTATCACTTCATTATTTCTCCAAGTTTCATCCCGCAAACATCTCAGGGTCTGTTGTAATGTCCAAGATACCTTCATTTCCTGACATGTGACCTAATTGGACACTGCAGTGGGACTTTTTACTCTGTTCTTTTGAGGATTAAAGGATCTGTATGAAATATTTACCACAGATATAATAAGAAGCCTAATTCCATCTTTTCATTTACTTCTTCCTAAAAAGTGTTCATATTCTCAGACTGTTTTTATCTTTCCCTTGATCTTCCTTTGTGTCTCTGTGCACATTAGGTGAGAGGTGAGGTCTGTTGAGACTTAGGTGCTCTGGTTATTTGCACTGTAACACCAGGGTCAGGAAACAACAGGTACAGGGTGTGGTACAGGAGGCCCTGAGTCTACCCCTGGGAATGTGCCCTGGACCCCCTCTCTGGGCTTCAATAGCATCTCTACTCTTAATAGCACAATCTGATCCTTAGAAGGGAGAAATGGAACAAGAACATGTTACAGTAATTTCAGGTGTGTAGGTAAACTGTATGGATGGATATTATGTGACAAGAAGTCCATATTAATAAAGTTATCAGTAGAAGAAAAGTTTCTGATGTAAAAATTTTGCCTCATTAATTTCAAAGTTTTTTGAAAGTAGACTTCAAGGAAACAGAAGATGAATTTTTATAACTTCACAATTAGTATTTTGTCCCATTATTCCTTGAAAGTTCTCAAACAACCAACTGATATTAACAGAATAAACATAAAATACTTATCAATAATTACTTTTGACTTCACTGATTTGTGGGAAATAATAGCTTTGCATTCTCTATAGATGCAGTAAGCAGTTATTCTCTTGCTTTTAAACTGACTGTTTCCTCTTATTCAGGATATTTTGTTTTCTTTGCAGAACTCTGATATATAGTCTTTAGGGCATATGGCTGGAGCAGGACATGTTTTCTTCCAGCCATGAACCCTGAGTGCAGATGGAGCTGCATCCTATTCTCCCAGAGGCAGGATTGGTACTTTGGTCTCTCAGGGACCCCTAATAGCTGATTATTTACTTATAAATTTAAAGGTTACTAGATTTATTCAGATGGAGCACTGGATACTAATAAAATGTAATGAATTATTATGCTTGACAGATCATTTTACCTCTGAAAACCTACAACGCTCATGAAAAAAATAAAAAAAATAACAATAACAGGAAATCTAGGTAAAAGGTACATACCTCCTGGTGTTTTATCCTCTCCTGCCTTCATTCTGGATCATTCAGTTACTGGAAATTTATGTACAGTCAGATAATTAACAAATGGAGTATGCTAGGAACTCAGTATTTTCAAAGTTCTCTGATAACCTGATTTAATAGGAAATAGTTCCAAATTATTCTTAATTTGAATCATAATTGCTGACACCATGCAGATGCTCACTGGGAGAACAAAATCCAAGATTCCCCTTGAGAAGATCTGGAAGTGTTGCTGGAGAGGAGGATCAGGTTTGGCACCCAGCTCAGCAGTCACTGTGGCTGCTCATCTGAGATGGGCACAGACCTGGAGGTGGTTCTTGTGTAAGTTATTCTGGCAACTTTAATGTTGTGCTCATTCAGCAGGCACGGTAGTACATGGCCTCGTCTTTCTCTTAAGGAATTCATTTTCAAGGTCAAAATGAAAGTTTGCAAATTTTTCCTGGCCTCAAATCTGTTCTTCTCATCTAGTTCCTTTTGGAGTAGGTGAATGCAAACTTTTATTAAATGCTCTAGACCTTGATATGGTTTCTGACAGTGCCAGTATATGATTTTTCTGTCCAAGTGGGGAGAGGAATAACTTATAAGTTAAGTGGGCATTCTTAATTGTTGCTCTGGAAATTGTTATTTCAGGTTACCCCAGTTGCCCAAGTTCAACTGCAAACAAAGAAAGATTCCCATGAACAAGTGATATTTGAAGAAGTTACAGAAGCTACAAAAAAGAATGACTTCATTCTCTCCTGGAGACTGAAGTGAGTGGGGGCAACTCACAAGCCCAGAGGAAAGACAAGGATGACTGCTTCCAGGAGTGGCATCCCATCTAAAAGGCTGGCTGCCCAGGGAAAAGGTGAGAAGATGCAAGTCCTGAGAGCCGAGATCTCAGGAGGGTGTGGCTGTTCTGGTGTCTCAGAGAAGTGGAGGGTCAAGTGATTTCCTGAGTTCCTCATGATCTGCTGCAGTTATGAGTGGTTCTGGAGTTTCCTGCATGAAACTTCATGAGCTAAGCAGATTGGATATGTGTGTTGACTATATGGAAAGACTCCTTGACACACACTATTCATCTTGTTCTGGGGGAGGGGTGGTTCTGTTACCCTTTCCTTCTGCAATTTCACACTGCAGAAATATTGCTTTGGAGCAATGAAGACATGACTGCTGTATAGTGTCCTCATGTTTGTCTTTCTATCATTTACTGTTGACTCAGGACTAAGGTAAGAAATCTGACATTTATTTCTCAGCAACAAAGTAAAACAAAAATATCAACTGCTGCAATATTGTGCTTTTAAAAAAATCAATTGGGGCAGATTGCTCACTGTCAGGTGTCTATCATCCGTCATTTGCCTGCCTCTCCCCTGTCCATCACCTGCCTTACACCTATCCATCACCCAATGCATGAGATTCACCTCCTGATCATCCGACAACAGTCAGCAAACTGATCGTGGACCATGGGTGGAGCACCAACTGCCTGGAAGTTCACTGTTACAGTACCTGCAGGTTTGATTACACGTGGCTGCTGCCATTTTGAGACAACAGCCAGGCCCCGTAGGGGTCCTGGCCAGACTGATTGAGCCCCGTCTCCAGGATCCCTCAGCCCGACCTATCACTCCCTGCCTCTGGGGCCCTCACATCGACTGACTGCTCCCTGCCTCCAGGACCCCCAGACCAACTGACTGCGCCCTATCACCGGGACCCCAGACCAACTGATTGCACCCGGCCTCCAAGATCCCACAACCACACCAAACACACCTGACCTCCAGGACCCCTGCCTGACCAACCATATCCCCCCCTCCAGGACGTCCTGCTGATCACGGCCACACTCTGTGCTGCAGCTCCCCATTTGCCAACACATTTGGAAGCCAGAGCAGCTGTCTTGGATAATCCTGGAAGCCCTAACTCCGATCGTTGGGTGGGGCAAAACCCATCCTGAGATGCCTGCTGGAGGCTTGAAGCTCATTGTCAGGTACCTCTCATGCATCAGGCTACTGAACTCTGGGCGGTTTCATTACTATATGAGTGTTATACTGTAGATTTTCTTTTTTCTCCTTATTGAAAAAATTTAAGTTTTCTTACTCTCTTTTCCTTTTGTTTACCTGTTCCCTCAGTCTCTTTCTCCCTTCTTTGCATGCTAACATTCGATTTCTTTTGATTATACTCTCACACTTTCTATTTTCTAGAACTTCTGTATATTCTTTTCTTATCCCATTAACAGCCACATTCTACATCCCTCTGCATCCTCTTTGTCCTCCATTAGAAACTGCAGGCCTTATTGCAAACCTGTTTGTTTTACCAAAGATAATATTTGAACTCATTTTGTTTACTATGACAATTTTGTTAATGTCCCCATAGGGGCTATTTGGTCTAGGATTGCATAGTGTCTGATTTGGGCACTGCTAATATTGATCTCCCCTTAAAGAAAGGGTTTTGGAAACCTATAGGGCCACTATAAGCCTATAGGGGAAAATCTGCAATACCCCAGATCTGCACTGCTAGAGGGGAAGACACATGAACAACATGAAAAAACAAGGGAAGAAAATGATCCAAATGAATCCAGATTCTATATTAATAGAATCCAATGACAGTATGTTAGAAGAAATGTCAGAAAAGGACTTCAGATTATACATGATTAAAATGATTCACAAAGCAAAGGATGAGATAAGAGAGCAAATGCAGGCAATGAATGATAATACCAATAAGCTGAAAGAGCACCTGCAGGAAGCAAAAGATCATTTCAACAAAGAGATAGAGATTCTCAAAAAAAAAAAAAAAAAAAAAACCAAAAGGAAATCCTTGAAATGAAGGAGACAATAAACCAAATAAAAAACTCAATGGAAAACATCACCAAAAGACTAGACCACTTGGAAGACAGAACCTCAGACAATGAAGACAAAATATTTAATCGTGAAAATAAAGTCGCCCAAACAGAGAAGATGGTAAAAAATCATGAACGGAATCTCCAAGAACTATGGGACATCATGAAAAGACCAAATTTAAGAATTATTGGGATTAAGGAAGGCACAGAGATACAAACCAAAGGAATGAACAACCTATTCAATGAAATAATATCAGAAAATTTCCCAAACCTGAAGAATGAAATGGAAAATCAAATACAAGAGGCTTACAGAACACCAAATACACAGAATCACAACAGATCCACACCAAGGCACATTATAATGAAAATGCCTAACATTCAAAATAAAGATAGGATTTTGAAGGCTGCGAGAGAAAAGCATCAGATTACATATAGGGGGAGACCAATACAGACAGCAGCTGACTTCTCTACCCAGACTCTAAAAGCTAGACGGGCCTGGACCAACATATTTCAAGCTCTGAAAGAACATGGTTGCCAACCAAGAATCCTATACCCAGCAAAACTAACCTTCAGATTTGAAGATGAAATAAAATCCTTCCATGATAAACAAAAGTTAAAAGAATTTACAAATAGAAAGCCTGCACTACAGAATGTTCTCAACAAAATATTCTATGAGGAGGATATGAAAACAACAATGTAGGCCAGCAAAGGGAGGAACTACCTTGGAGGAAAACCACTCAAAGGAGAAACCAAGCCAACTTAAAAACCAAAAATGAGCCAAATGACTGGGAATACAAATCATATCTCAATAATAACCCTGAATGTTAATGGCCTAAACTCATCGATCAAAAGACATAGACTGGCAGAATGGATTAAAAAGAAAGACCCGACAATATGCTGCGTGCAAGAGACTCATCTCATAGAAAAAGACATCCACAGACTAAAAGTGAAAGGATGGGAAAAAACCTACCACGCACATGGACTCAGTAAAAAAGCAGGGGTTTTCATCCTTATATCAGATAAATGGACTTCAAGCCAAAGTTAGTCAGAAGGGATAAAGAAGGACATTTCCTACTGCTTAAGGGAACCATAAATCAGGAAGATATAACAATAGGAAATATTTATGCCCCAAACAATGGTGCATCCCTGTACATCAAACAAATCCTTCTCAATTTCAGGAATCACATAGACCACAACACAATAATTCTGGGTGACTTTAACGCACCGCTGTCACCACTAGATAGATCTACCAAACAAAATCCAACCAAAGAAACCATAAAACTCAATAACACAATCAATAACCTAGATTAATAAACATATATAGAATATTCTATCCATCAACGAGCGGATTCACTTTCTTCTCAGCAGCACATGGAACCTTCTTGAAAATAGACCATATGTTATGCCACAAAGCAGCCCTTAGGGAATGCAAAAAAATAGAGATACTGCCTTGTGTTCTATCAGATCATAATAGACTCAGAGTAGTAATCAATGACAAAATAAAAAGAGAAATTACCCCAACACCTGGAGACTAAATAATATGCTATTGAATGAAATATGGATAACAAAATACATCAGGGAAGAGATTAAAAAATTCTTAGAGGTGAATGAGAACGACGATTCAACATATCAAAATCTCTGGGACACTATGAAAGTGGTACTTAGAGGAAAATTCATTGCATGGACCACATTCCAGAAAAGATTGAAAAGTCAACAACTAAATGACCTAACATTATAGCTCAAAGCCCTAGAAAAAGAAGAATAGAATAACAGCAAAAGTAGTAGAAGACAGGAAATAATTAAAATCAGAGCTGAAATCAATGAAATTGAAACAAAAGAAACTATTCAAAAAATTGACAAAACAAAAAGTTGGTTCTTTGAGAAAGTAAACAAAATAGACAAACCCTTAGCTACACTAACAAAGAGGAGAAAGAAGACTCAAATTACTAAAATACATGATGCAAAAGGAAATATCAGGACAGACACCACTGAGATACAGATTATAATGAGAAGCTACTTTGAAAATCTGTATTCCAACAAAATAGAAACTACTGAAGACATTGACAAATTTCTAGAGACATATGCTCCTCCCAAACTGAACCAGGAGGACATACACGATTTAAACAGATCAATATCAAGCAATGAAATAGAAGAAGTCATTAAAAATCTACCATCCAAGAAAAGCCCAGGACCAGATGGATTCTCAGCCGAGTTCTACAAGACCTTCAAAGAAGAACTCATTCCAATACTTCTCAAAGTATTCCAGGAAATAGAAAAGGAGGGTACCCTACCAATCTCATTCTATGAAGCTAATATCACCCTCATACCCAAACCAGGAAAAGACACATCAAGGAAAGAAAATTTTAGACCAATATCCTTGATGAATATAGATGCAAAGATCCTTAACAAAATATTGGCAAACCGTATCCAAACACGTATTAAGAAAATTGAGCACCACGATCAAGTGGGGTTCATCCCTGGAATGCAAGGATGGTTCAACATCTGTAAATCAATAAATGTAATCCATCATGTCAATTGACTTAAGGATAAGAATCATATGGTTATTTCAATTGACGCAGAAAAAGCATTTGACAAAATACAACACCCCTTCATGCTCAAAACACTAGATAACATAGGGATAGTAGGAACATACCTGAACATTGTAAAGGCTATTTATGCTAAGTCCATGGCCAACATCATTCTTAATGTAGAAAAACTGAAAGCATTCCCTTTAAAAACGGGAACAAGACAGGTTTGTCCTCTTTCACCACTTCTATTCAACATTGTCCTCAAAACTCTAGCCAAAGCAATTAGGCAGACTAAAGAAATTAAAGGGATATGAATAGAAAAAGAGGAACTTAAGCTGTCACTGTTTGCGGATGACATGATTCTATATTTAGAGGATCCAAAAACCTCCTCCAGAAAACCTCTAGACCTCATCAATGAATTCAGCAAAATAGCAGGCTATAAAATCAACATGCATAAATCTAAAGCATTTTCATATGCAAGCGACAAAACAGCTGAAAGGCAAATGAGGAAAACAACTCCATTTGCAATAGCCTCAAAAAAAAAAAAAAAAAAAAAAACTTGGGAATCAATCTAACCAAAAAGGTAAAAGATCTCTACAATGAAAACTACAAAACATTGAAGAAAGAAATTAAGGAAGACCTTAGAAGATGGAAAGATCTCCCATGTACTTGAATAGGCAGAATTAATATTGTCAAAATGGCCATACTACCAAAAGTGCTATACAGATTCAATGCAATTCCAATTAAAATCCCAATGACGTACCTTACAGAAATACAGCAAGCAATCATGAAATTCATCTGGAAAGTAAGAATCCCAGAACAGCTAAAGCAATCCTGAGCAGGAAGAATGAAACAGGGGGTATCTCAATACCAGAACTTCAACTATACTACAAAGCAATAGTAACAAAAACGGCATGGTATTGGCACCAAAATAGACAGGTAGATCAATGGTACAGAATAGAGGATATGGTCACAAATCCAAATAAATACAATTTTCTCATACTAGACAAAGGTGCCAAAAATATGCAATGGAGAAAAGATAGCCTCTTCAACAAATGGTCCTAGGAAAACTGGAAATCCATATGCAACAGAATGAAACTAAACCCCTATCTCTCACCCTGCACAGAAAACCACTCAAAATGGATCAAGGACCTTGAAATCAGACCAGAGACCTTTCATCTTATAGAAGAAAAAGTAGGTCCAAATCTTCACCTTGTTGGCTGAGGATCAGACTTCCTTAACAGGACTCCCATAGCACAAGAAATAAAAGCAAGAATCAACAACTGGGATAGATTCAAACTAAATAGCTTTCTCTCAGCAAGGGAAACTATCAGCAATGTGAAGAGAGAGCCTACAGAGTGGGAGAATATCTTTGCCAATTATACTTCAGATAGAGCACTAATTTCCAGAATATATAAAGAACTCAAAAAACTCTACACCAAGAATACAAATAATCCAATCAACAAATGGGCTAAGGATATGAACACACACTTCACAGAAGAAGATCTACAAGCAATCAACAAACATATGGGAAAATGTTCACCATCTTTAGTAATAAGAGAAATGCAAATCAAAACTACACTAAGATTCCATCTCACCCCAACTAGAATGGCGATTATCAAGAATACAAGCAACAATAGGTGTTAGAGAGGATGTGGGGAAAAAGGTACACTCATACATTGCTGGTGGGGCTGCAAACTAGTGCAGCCACTCTGGAAAGCAGTGTGGAGATTCCTTAGAAAACTTGGAATGGACCTACCATTTGACCCAGCTATCCCACTCCTGGGCCTATACCCAAAGGACTTAAAATCAGCATACTATAGAGATACAGCCACATCAATGTTCATAGCTGCTCAATTCACAATAGCCAGACTGTGTAACCAACCTGGATGCCTTTCAATTGATGAAAGGATAAAGAAACTGTGGTATATATATACAATGGAATATTACTCAGCTATAAAGAATAATAAAATTATGGCATTTGCAGGCAAATGGATGAAATTGGAGAATATCATGTTAAGTGAGATAAGCCAATCTCAAAAATCCAAAAGACGAATGATCTCACTGATCAGCGGATGATGACACCTAATGGTGGGGTGGGAGGGAAGGCAAGAATGGAGGAAGGAGGGACTGTATAGAGAGAATAGAGAGGTTGGAGGGGTGGGGGGGAAGGAAAAATAATGGAATGAATCAAACATCATTACTCTATGTAAATGTATGAATGTGCAAATGGTATGCTGTTACTCCATGTACAAACAGAAACAACATGTATCCCATTTGTTTACAATAAAAATTTTAAAAAATTTAAAAAATCAGTTGGGTTGTCCCCAAACAGGTTATGACTCAGGAAAATCTCATTTCATTCATTACCTGGGTGTCTCTAACAAGGAACTAGACTTCAATTGCTAGCAGGTATGAGACAGTTCAATCTTGGAATATCAGCTTTTACACTCCCTGAACCTTGGAATTGCCTTATGAATATATGTTATGTGCAGGACTGACCTCAAATCAAAGTTATAATTAACATGTTATGGTAGTTCTAAGATATGTATACTATTGAGTAGCTATTGATACTTGCTACTTGTCAGGCAATATACTGAATATTTTCTTATATTATTTCATATAACACTTTCAACATTCCTGTGAGGTGGGTGTTATGATCATCTCTATTTGGTAAATAAGGACAGTAGCAAAAAGGAGTTTAAGGGACTCATTCAAAGACTTAATTTTTCTATGTATTTATGAATAGAAATGGGATTGCTTGTATATATGTATTTATGTGGGATTTGCATATTTTTCTTTATATTCTACATATCTCATTGTATGCTATGGTGCAAGTCTGTAAATAATATAAGTAAACATTATTTTTTAGGACCAAAGACAATTAAACACCTCCCTATACCACTTAGCCCTAAAGAATATTGACTGAGGTATAAAAGCTCTTGGGAGCTTGGTTTCTACATGTGTATCATGCCTATACATATATTTTTAGAGATGTTAAGAACCTTATGTTTTCATATTACACAAGGGTAATACATAGAATGCTCAGATATTATCAACTGACACGTTATGAATCTTCTGTCTATTATCAAGTCTTAGTAGTCCCATCATTATCAAATAAGAGACAATTGCTTCATTAAATATATTTTACAACAAAACCATAGTATCTCATTTAGGAAACATGTGAAATAAAGAAAAGTATGTAGAAGAAACTGAAAGTGACCTAGTCCCTTGGAAATAATCATTCTTAAAATTTTGGAGAATTCCATTATTTTAGAATTCATAAAACAAATAATTTTATGAAAAACATATTTCTATTTTTCAGAGGTTGTGTATTTTATAAACTTCTTTGTACTGTGAATATTTTCTAATTGTACTGATATGTCTGTAATGCAGTGATTGCAGAAGCTGCATGGTTTTTCACCCCTTGAACGCAGGGGGATCAGGTGTCTCTTTCCCTGATGTTACAAATTATATTTGAAAATACATATCAGTTCCTTAAAATGTGAATATCCTTATTAAAGACCTGTGATAATAAGCACCCCTGCTAATTGCTAATCCATCTGAGGTCACCTGAGTTACAGAAAATCTTTGCGTCTGTTTCTACATCTATAATTGCATAAATATCTTTCAGACACATAATAAAATCACACTCTTGCATAAGAATTATAACAAAGAGAAAGTATAGAAAATAGTACTTGACACATAATAATCATTATGATCCTTACAAGTTGCATTTTCATTATTGCTTTAAAACTAGAAAAATTACGTGGTTAAATCATATTTTAGTTGTAACAGTTGTTGCAGTTCTTTTTTGGAAAATACATAAAATCGATAAAAGTATAAAGAATAAAATAACTCACCTACTCAATTGGGGAAGTAAAGCCAGTGTTAAAACTCCTATATTTCCTTTCCTTCTGTTTCTTCCATTGATATAGACATTTACATATTTGAGAGGGAATGTATAAATATATTCATTCTTTACATGTTCTTTGAGTTTGATGGTAAACATTTTCACATACATTAATGAATCCTCAAAAATGTTATTTTTAAGACCTCATTTATTCTATCATTTAAAAGCAGCACAAATACTCCCCACTTTTCCATTATTGTTCATTTTTATAGTTACCATGTTTTTCTTGAGAACATATTGAAAAGAGGTTATAACTGTTTCTCCTGAAGCTTGGTCTGCAGGAAATATTATATTACAAGAAATCCATGTAAATACTTTAACAAGAACAGTTTGAGAAGGTTAATGCACAGTTTCCATGCATTCCTACTATGAAAAGGTTGATACTGCATTTGGTATGTTCATCTCAGGGACTGTTTTCTTGTTTGTTTGGTTATTTCCATAAAAATATGGAAAACTAGGAACGTTATATTTAGACTTGCCAAGACAATGGTTCTCCCTTTAAAAAAAATAGTCATGCTCAGAAACAGCATAGACAAAGAAACAAAGAAGATGTGGAATCAAAGAACAACGAGCTCACGAAAGACAGAAAAGGAAAGGCTGAGAGTTCACACATCTAGTGCCACCTCCTGGGTCTTCCTAATCTGAAAATTCCTTTATTCCTTCAAAGAGTTTCAAAATTAAATGTTAGACCATGGGTTCTTAAAATAGAGAATAATGAATATGAATATCTTGATTGCATTTTGGGAACATCTAAACAAGATTAACACTACATACAGGAAAATTTCAAGAGATATGCATGTTCTTTCTGAAAACTGCCTGCAAACACTATTATTAATAATAAAAAAGAAGGATTTTTGTATTGTTTATATTCAAACATTTATTGGAAAATTATTGGTATTCCATGGAGTCCATAAAGACACATAATCATTCTAATGCAGGGCAGAGATTTCAGTAATAATTTGTACCAGTTAATGCTTTATGATGTCCATGTCTCCTCCACTGGATAAGAACTATGCCTTGTTCATTTGATCCCCCTGAAACAAATAAACAATTTAGTGTAATAGTCTGGAGGAGCCAAATTACCTGGGTCCCAACTGTCACCTACCAGCTTTATGACTTGAACCTGAAACAGTGCTTCACTTATCTCCTGAGTCAGATGTGCATAACGACAATCACAGAATAGATCTGACAGCAGTGTAAGTTAAAGGAGCTGAAATATGTCAAGAATTGATAACAGTCATGAAGCACTCACACACGCAGTGTTAGCTTTTCTGGTCTTGACAGTTTCTCTCTCTTTGACAGGCAGGATCAAGGGTCACCAAAATTGTAGGCACATTTAATGGACTCCATGACTCCAGCTCTTTTCTGATGACATAAACTGGAAGAATCCTCCTCCCCACACATCTCAGAAAAGGGGCAGTTGCTCCATCTTATATGTCCCAGATATCCCAGCATTCACTTACAGAATTGCAATTCTTAAGCCCTTCAGCCTAGTTCAAGGGGCATGACTTCTGGTCTTTAGTGGTCCATTAGGCTCCTTTCCTTTAAGCTTCAGCTTCTTCATGGTACAGTGGACCAGAGATGGGTGCACTGCACAGGGGCTGTCTTCATTATGAGTGACAACAATGGCACACCGTGAGTCCCCTTCTACCTGCACCTTGCACTTATCAAATGTCTCTGGATGCTGGTAAGATGAACATTGGCAAAGCCTGTGCCTCTCAGTTCACAGACATGGCTAGAACTGGTTGGGAAATAGAGTCAATCAAAAGCATAGCCCAAGTGGCTTCTGGAGAGCCCGGGAGGCTGCAGAGAAGGCAGCCTAAGCTGTGGAGCTGGTTGTGGTTGCCTCTGTAGGGAAGGATGTGGGAGGGTGCAGGCCCAAGGAGGGGATCTTGTGTGGGTTGTGTCAACAATTATAATACTGTGTATCCCACCCTGCACAGTAGTACATGGCTACATCTTCTTTTTGTATGGAATATATGGTAAGAACTGAAGACAGAGTTTCAGAATACTTTTTTGCCTCAATTTTGTTGTTCTTCCCATTCAAGGGACCTCGAGCTGCGGATTTTGTTGAGGTAACTTGAATCAGATGCTCAAAAGTCTTATTCGGTTTCTGCCAGTACCAGTAGATGACTTCAGTTTCAAAATTTGTGCTGGATATCTTGCAATTTATGTTAACACTTTTCTTTATTTCTGCAGAAACAGATACATCGGACTGCTCCAATTTTAACAATCCAATTCCAACTGTGAGTTCAAAAGGAGAAAATAAGAATATGAGAAGAAAACATGGAAGAATTACTGCAGTCACTCATCAAGAAAGAATGAAATGGTCAGACTGACTTACCAGCCCAGAAGGAGAGGAAGCTGACAGCTTGCAGCAGTGACATGTTGACTGCCAGGCTATGTCCTTAAGAAATGGGGACTTGGTGTCTGGATGACTCAGGTCATTGTCAGGAGGGTGTGGCCTGAAGTGAGGAGAGGGAAGGAAGAGGTGGGTTAGATGATCCTTGGTCCCTTCAGTGCCGGCTGAGACTCAGCACTGTACTCATGACAGGGTTCTTTGCATGAATGTGAGACCAAGAAGGTGCCCTAGCTTTTGTGAACATGCCCAGGAGCTATTTTATGAATTCTTTTTCTCAGCCTCCTATTTTTGCATGTTACATTGTTTAATACTTTCATAATCGCAAATATGCAATGAACATTTTCTACTTACTATGCACACCTTCTTTTTTTCAAAATGGTCTCCTCATTTTTAACCTCAACAGTGTCCACACAGTGTGAATACTTGTAGTTGCACTTTATAATTGAGAATATTGAGGTAGAGAGAATAGAAGTGGCTCCACAAATTCATGCAGTTGTTAAGTAGAACATGCTGGTGAAGATACTCATGATGAAACATAGAGAAACAGGCTAAAAATGAAAACAAAACCATCAATGATTACATAACCAAGACCAACAACTATTATTGGTATGGCGTATTAACTTCCAGATTTTCTTTGTAGGTATATAGATAGGAATATAATTCTGTGTCTATAAATATTTATATGCATATAGGATTTTGTATTCTTCTGTCAGTATGACAATATCACTGAAGTATTTTTCAGTGTCTACATTTATTAACTTTTTCACTTAGGAACTTCCTGACTGGTGCAAATTTCTTCACCTCGTGTCTGGATTGCTTCATCTAAAAAGAGATGCAATAATCACATCTCTATCAAAATTTTATGCATATTGAATAACATATATAGTACAGTTCCTAATATATAATCTATTTTCAGTTTTATTATTACTGCTACTACATTTTAAAATTTAGCTTCCCCTTCCAGTCAACCACTTCATTTTCCCACAGTTTTCCTTCTTAAAATGCTCTAGTGATTATTTTGAAGCAATGACCTGTGTTAAGTCAAGGAAAATCATCAAACATTTTTAGTATTTCTTTTTGCCCATCAGTGAGCTGCCATTTGCTATGTTCTTTTCTTCAGCTGAGCTTTGTCACTCTCAATTTGAGATTTCCATGTGGTTTCTTCTGAAATTTGGGTGCATGAAAACCCTTTTTGCTCTGGATAGTGGTTGTCCCTGACCTTTTGGACAGCTCTGTCAAGTCCCATGTGTGGTATATGTGAACTCAGCCTCCACAGGGCCTCCAGAGAAGAAAGGAAAAGAGCCAGTTGGCTCAGATGGCTGCATTTTCCCTCCGAGGTAGCTGCCCCATGTCCCTCTTTTCCACTAAATGTCATTTCTGAGGTGCTCAACACTGTTATGGGCCAAACTATATTTGCCTTGACCAGACAAACTCCATTTTACCCTGAGACTCTATTTCATATAAGAAACATTTCTCCCATGTGAAAACCCTGCCTATGTAACCCACCTCCTGCTAAGCGTACCCTGTTTGGCAATGCATAATGGCTAAAAAATGTTTGCTATTCTTATACAATCTAAGACATTCTCTTTTTAATTCCCATTTCTCTTGGGCAGTGTACTGCACCCTAACCTGGGTTATTCTGACCCACTTCCTACATTGCTTTGGTTTTGACTTACTGGTAGCTTGTGGTCTGGGGCTATGAAAGAGATACCCTACCTTCTACAAGAGGTCAAGGTGTGCAGAGACAACTTGGTCACTGCCCCTTGGCCCACCAGTGCATAAAATTGCATGTCCTGCTTCAAGACTGATCAAGTGATTTATTTCAAATGTGCCACAACAACACTGGAAGCTGAGTATGAAAGGAAGAAGTCACTAAGCCAGAAGGCCCATGGGTTACCACTAAAAGGACACATGCTACTGTCACATAAGTATTTGCTCTGACTATGAAAAAGATGGTAGAGAGGGACACCAATGGAGGCTATTTCCTGGGTCAGTCTGCAGGCATTGGTGTGAGGTTGTGGGTACTGATAACAGGGGTGGCCATGGCCACCCTGGAACTCACTAGGTCCCCAGTATGGTCACAGTTGTCAGACAGGTCTTCCAGACCCTACAATCCAGTGGCTGTGTGCCTGTGCTCTGTGTTTGCAGCAGGAAAGTTTGTGGATGCTTTGGGGAGTGTGTCTAACTGGGGGAGTCCACATCATCTCCCTGACACCTAAAATGATGATGATTAGAATATACTTGATGTTTTTCTTTTCTATCCTAGGGGAGAAATTCATTCTTACACCAAGAATCATAAGGCAAGAAGCTCCATAAATGCAAGAGTGCATTACTAAGAGGGACAAATAGCTATTTCAGATATATCTTTTGTTCTTTATGAATTGTATGAAATAAAGATTTGAACAAAGGCAGACTATTTTTACTTGTTATTATAAACCCTGTAAGAGAAAGTATTTCAATTTTTATGTTGTATAATTCTCTAATCCTTAATGGTTTGCATCCATTTTGAACATTCCTTGGTGCAGGCACTTGCTGCAAACTCTTTTGTCTATTATATATTGAATTGGCTCTATTATTATTTTCCCATTTTTCAAATGGGTAAATAGAGGCTTTGACAGAACAAGCATTTTGTTTCAGATCAGACAGGAATAAGTGACAGAATAGTACTTTGCACCAGAATATTTAACTCCAGAACTTGTTCTTCTGTACCTCCTTTCTATTGTATATCTCACACTCTTCTTTTCAAGGCTCTTGATTGCATATTCTAATAGTTATTACAGTAAATAGTCTACTTGTGCCTCCTCAATGGCTTCCAAAGACTCATTTATTTTTAAAAAATTATTTTTAGTTGTAGATAGACACAATACCTTTATTTTTATTTATTTGTGTGGTGCTAAGGATCGAACCCAGTGCTTCACATGTGCAAGGCAAGTGCTCTACCACTGAACCAGAACCCCAGCCTCCAAAGACTCATTTATTACAGTAAATATTCATCAAGGATCTGCCAAAATCCAGACACCATGCAGAAACTGTCAATGTCTCAGGAACCACAGAGCTCCCTACTCTGTGATACTTGTATTCCAGCAGCACTTTCTTTATTCTTAACACATTTGCTGCAAGACCTGGACCTGAGAGTCTCAGTCTCAATCACCAGGAGTGCCTTCTCTTCATTGATTCAATCAGCGTCTTCCACATCTCCTGGAGATCTTAGGATAAAGGAATGATGGTCTCTGATTAATTCATACTGTTTCCACAGTCTTGACAGAAACCTGGATCAGGAAGACATCGGCACAAGTGGCATTTGGAATATTTCCCACGGGAGAAGAGTATGAGTCCTTATAGTCATCTTCCTGCTACCTGCTGAGTCCTCAACATCTTCCAGCAGTTTGCTCTCTGACGTCTGGGATTTGCACACCTCTGAATCTGCTGGTGCACTCATTGACCTGAACTCACCACTGTTGACTCCACACCATGCCCTTGGGAAGCAAAGCTCCCACCTGCAGCTTGTCACCCTAATCCCTTGCACTGTGTTCCCTGACTCTCTCAGCACCTCTGTACCCTGCTGGAGACCCTGAGAGGCATTTAGGTCTCCTCTGCATACTCCTGGGCTAAAAGTAGTGCTGAGTTGGGCTCATACTTGTTTACACCTTCCACTGTTGGTGAAGTTCTACTCTGGTGGTATTGGAGAAGTTCAACATCAACTGATGCTCTCAGATTCTCCTGCGTTCTATCTTGGGTTCTGTTGGAGTCTCTATCTCTTCTGGGCTAGGGCACTCAGGGGATAGGAAACAGGAATGGCCTTCACTCAATTCTTTGCCTCTCTAACTCTCCCCATCATGTCACAACACTTTCCAGCTGAAATGCCACCCTTCTCTCTGGGTGAATGCTTATTTCATACCCCAAGTTTACGCTACCTAGTACCTCTAGTAAAAATTTATATTCTTAGTTTTCCAGCCTTGTTTTTTGACTTACGAATGGAGATTCAGAATTTTAAAAAAAAAAAAATTCTTTTCTTTTAACACCTGAGTTTGAAACCCGCTATCACTCAACTAACTGAAAAAGGGGGTTTGGTCTGGTCATATCTACCCTCTCCTTCCAGGGCTCTTAAAAGTCAAGGTTTAGCCTTAACAGCAAAAGGGCTACAGGAGATATGACTTATAGAAGACAGTAAAATTATGAGAACTTTGTATTTCCAACACATGACCCTCATTTCACTTCCAGAACACTAGTTTAAGTTCAGGCTATGAGGTTTTAATCCCTCTTCGTCTGTCCTGTTCATGACTTCTCCTAAAGGAAATTCACAAGAACAGAGAAGATACATGAATTTCATAGTCATTTTCCCTTCAGTAAAGAGAAGGTCCCTAAGGCAGAAATTCCAGAAAGAAAACTCTTCCAGTTATGTGCCTGAGGTGACCCTTGGCCATGACTTCTTAACCTACTATTCATACTGTTTTAGCTAGACTCTGCTGAGCTTGGGCAGTAGGTCTGGGCCAGCCCAAATTTCCTTCAAATGCCACAGTATATTCTTATAAATTTAACAAATTTAAGGGTATTCAGCCTGCCCAAGAGTACTATTGAAATATTATGAACTGTATTTGAACAGGTCATTGACCCTCTGTATACATCAGTTCTTTCTTCTATCAGTAGGCTTATTTTAGAGATTTTATGATGGTCCCCTGAGGTTCTGAACACATAGAACATGTAGCACATCATGAGGTTGAATGGATATGAATTTTTCCTGTTCCTTTCCAGCACCATTTTTAATATTTCATCATCGCCGGAAATCTCAGAGAAATGGAGTAGTGGAGTTTGCCTGCTCTCCAAGATGGCCAGGCAGTTCCAGCATACTCAGCGTCTACATACAAACCTGATTCAACAGGAAATGATGCCAAACCAGACCTTGGGGGCACAGTTGCCAGCTTCTGGGGGTACAGTTGATAGTCATCAGACTCCCTTTCCTGTTTCATCTGATAGGGAGACCTCAACCTGAGGAAGACAGGAAGTGCTGCAGGCTGGGGCTGAGGCCTGGCAGAGCTCAAGACTGGAGGAGGCAACTCCATGTTGAGAAGGATCTGGTCACAGATATGTTGAGAGCTGAGTGTCCTCATTATCTTTTCTTTAATGACATGGTATGTTCTTAGGGCCACTGTAGTAGATAATGTGTTTTCTCTTTATATGAATTTCATATTAAGTATCAAAGGAAGGCAGACAGAATCATATACCTCATAGGTGGAATTATTTGCCTGTAACTGACCCTGTATTAGGGTGGTTTTATTTTTTGTTCCTCCCTAAATATACATCAGATCCTCAAAAGTCTGACTTGGGGTTTGTCAGTACCTAAGTCTGTATGAAAAGTTGTACCTGATTTTGAATAACACAGAAGAGAGTGAAGGGAGGGAAGGGGTAAGAAAGATAGTAGAATTTACAAGGCATCATTACCCTATGTGCATATATACTACATGAACAGTGTGATTCTACATCATGTACAACCAGAAGAATGCAAGTTATACTCCATTTACGTATGATGTGTCAAAATGCCTTCTACTGTCATGTCTAACTAATTAGAACAAATAAAAAAGAAGTTACACTTGGATACCCTGCAGTGAAAACATGTACTTCCTTTCTAATACTGAAATAAATGTTTGCACTTGCTCCCATTGTATTTATCCAGTATTTACTAGAAACAAAAGTATACCATTTTCAATAAAACCATAATGTTCCAGAAACAAAACAGCATTTTAAAAAATATTCCTCAACTAATTTGAGAAATAGAGGAATAAATTCACATTCCCAGAGTGAAGAGCAGATGAATATTCATAACCATAATATCCCATCTTTCATGCTCTGTGCCCAGGAAAAATGTCGCAGAGTTGGGGAACTGGATCAGGAGGTGCCAGGATTAGGTGGCAGAACTCCTACAGTGTCAGCAGACAATATTGGTATCTCAGGGCCCTATGCCCAGATCCCTCATTCCTGATGTTGCTAATTGGTCAGCAACACATGGGGTATTATCCATAGCATATGAAAGCAAAATAATCAATTCATTTGCCAAAGTAAAAAGTTACATACTGCCAGGCATGGTGGTGCATGCCTGTAATCCCAGAGACTCAGAAGCCTGAGGCTTCACAAGTTCAAAGCCAGCCTCAGCAATGGAGAGGTGCTAAGCAATTCAGTGAGACCCTGTCTCTAAATGAAAAACAAAATAGATTTGTGGATGTGTCTTAGTGGTTCAGTGCCCCTGAGTTCAATTCCTGGTACCAAAAGGAAAAAAAAAAAAAAAAAGAAGTTATATACTTAGTTATCATATTGGTTCTTAGAAACTTGAGATTCTTTTTTTGCTGTCGTTATTTCATCAGGATTATTTAATTGATTCCCTAGAGAAATTGACCTAAATTACCAAATCTCTTATGACTACATGCCACCTGTGGACTTCTCCAGGTGAGGCCACCACTGGTCTTTATGCCCACCAAACCTTCACAATACAGGTCAAATCCTTCCATCACCCTACAACAGGGCTCTGCTCTGGGCCCATGTTGGTCCCAGTATATGGGGAGACCACATGGTATGGATGTGGGAGAGTTGACTCCCTACCTCTTCCTTAGAAGAGGAGGATGTTGTCATGGCACTCCCAATGTTGCTCTCTAGAGAAAGTCTGCAAAATTATTGCCCTGGGGATTCTATAGGTTCCCCTTATATGCAAATTGGACATTGCTTATGAGTCAAAGTTTGCACTTAACAATTTTGTTGACCTCTTAGCAAGTCTATGAACTGTGCATCTAGTCCAGGTTTTCTCAGCCTGTACATTGTTGATTGGGAGTTATACAATACTTGGTCATGGTGGTGAAGGAGGGATGCTGTCCAGTGGGATATTTGTCAGCATCCATAGCCTCCATTCACTAGATGTCAGTGCTGCTCCCACCCCTCTGTGACAACCTTGCAATATGCCCTGGCTGGGGAAATGCTTGCAGTTCAGAACTACAAATTCAACCACTTTTTTAGGAAGCCAGTAAGACTTACTACCTTTGTGTCTTAGTAAAGATGGGAACAAAATAAAACACCAGCTAAACATCCAGCATATAAATTTCCTAATCGCTCATCAGCAATACCGTTTAATCTTCTTTGCCACCATCCTTTTTATTGGGGGCGTAAGAAGTAGGAATTGAATACAAGGGCACTCTACCACTGAGTTACATCCCCAGTCATGCCCCTTTATTTTAATTTTATTTTGAGACAGGGTCTCACTAAGTTACCCAGGTTCAAATTTGAGATCTTCCTGTCTCCACTTCCTTAATTCTCTGAGACTACAGCCATGTGCTATGACCAACACCCAGCTACCATCTTTTTTCTTGAGAAATAGGAGTGGACACACAATAACTCAGTTACATATGGTACTGCTGCCTTGCTTGGTCAGTTGTTACCTGTTGTTTTCATATATGCAATCCTAAATTCCTTTTACTACACCAGGATTTGTTTTGAGTGATTGCTATATCCTTTTAGAGAATCAATTAGAATTCTTTCTAGGGAGAACCCCATAAATATGGCTGTCATTAAGAGATCATTCTTATTAGAGATCTTACTGGGATGAATGAAAAATTATTAAAATAAAAGTGAAATTCCTTGCTTTGATGCATGTTCACAATTTCCAAAACACTTTTATGTACACTGGCTCACTCTACCTAATCCAGAGGGAGAGTCCCAGAGGGAATGAATGGGAGCTCTATTCCATTACTTCACACCAAGTCTACTTTTCATTCCTGCTTTTCAATCCTGCTTTTCATTCTAATTCTGCCAATTATTAGCTTGACTTGGTGCTCTCTGACACTTGATGCCCTCAGCTCTGAAAATGACAAAAACACACCCACCTCCCAGCATAAGTTTAAGGAAGGGGCTGGACACAGCACACGGCATACCAATGGCACTCACTGGATTCTGCCTGGTGTACCACTGTCCTTGGTCCTCTGCCTCCTTGTTGAAGCAGGCTCAGCACAGGTTGAGAGGCCTAATTTTGGATTGGGAATATGTGCATTATTTGGCAAAACATTTACTTGAATCTTGTGGCTCCATGAAGCCTTCCCAATGATTCACTCATTTCTCTCTTCTTGGGGCAATTATGTACAAAGAGTACATAATCAAAGAATCATTTGTTAAATTCTTTATTTCCTTTCAGGTACATAGTGAATAGCATAGCACTGTTCCTACCATTATTTAATTAAATAACCCAGGCTGTGTGATTACTCAAGTTATGTTTCAGTCAAAAAGTTGGGATTCTGTTTCAACACTTTTCATTAAAGAACCAAATTCCCTATTTGGGGTATATTTGTAGAAATGCACTCTGCATCTTCATGAATTTACAGAGAAGTCTGACCCTCACTGCTTCTTTTTGCCCTTTATTCCAGTTATTTCTGTGTCAGTGTGGTGTGGTGGGAAAAAGTAAGTTTTAATGACAGTCAAACTTGGCTTTAAATCCCTTCTCTGCTACTACTAACAAAGTCTGCTTGACCTTGCATGTTGCAGTCTCCCTGAATTCCAATTTCCTCATCAAATAGCAGAGATGATAGTATGTAACTCAGAAAAACACATAAAGTTCAGGATCTGACACCTGCTTGATCCTCAGCCCATGTCAAGTCCTCCCTGGGCAGAAACACAGGAAGCAGAGCAAGGCTGCCGTTTGGGTAAGTCCTAAACTTTCTTTTCTATCCACCTCGGATAACATTGTCTGTGCTCCACAGCAGGTTGAGCACAAGAGCCGATGGTCAGGGGGCATAGTTTTGTGTTCCATCTTGATGCTTTTCTGTTTGCTCAATAGCATAGTTTTTGTTATGTTCTTTTTTCATTGTAAAACCAAACCAAACAAAAAAACCTCCTCATAACCCAGAGGTAGAGAAAATGGATTGCATAACAACATTTTTCTGGATACTGTTTCTAAGTAAACAACTCAATTTAAGCATAAATTTGAATGACTCCCTGTGACTCTGAAGAATTATTGAGCCCAAGGCTGCGGTAGAGAAATGAACATCAAGTAGACAGCAAAATTCTTTCCCCTGAAGTGCCTTCTTAGAAAAATTTTGCACTGTTTTGTTTTGCTCATCTCTCTGAGATCAGGGCAATGGAGTTTGAAATCACACAGACCTGGGTTCAGATGCCATTTATCAGCCAGGTGTGGTAGTGTCACACTGCTGTGATTCCAGCAATATGGAGGCTGAGGCAAGAGGATCACAAGGTTGAGGCCAGCCTGGGCAGCTTAGCAAGAACTTCAGCAACTTAGTGAGATCCTGTCTAGAAAGAAAAGAAATCAAAAGGACTGGGAATGTACCTTAGTGGTAAATTACCCCTGGATTCAATCCTTCATATCAAAAAAGAAAAAAGAAGCTATCAATTTATCAAACTCTTAATTCTCTACCTATAGAACATCTATAAAATTGAGATAATAATAATACTAAAGCTATCTTCCATGTTTTTAAGTTAGGATAAAAGGACATAAACTATATGAAATGCTTACAACAATTTTTAGCATGTAAAATACCAATAATTAATAGCTAGTATTACTGTATTATTGAGAATATTATTATATTATTTTCCTACAGAATTTGGGTCCTTGAGAGACTACTTAGTATATTAAACTCTATACAAACAAATTAACTTTTCTCAGTTTTCCTTATTACTGATTTTGTGTGTGTGTGTGTGCGTGTGTGTGTGTGTGTGTGTGACGGTGGGGAGCAGCTAAGCAGAGAAAATAAAGATAGTCAAAGTAATCTACTGAACTAAGGCACATAGACTGAAAATTTGGATTGTTTTCATTTTCAGAATATAAGTATGGATTTTTGGTAATTATAACTAGAAGTTAAAAAAAGAAAGAAACTCAATAGAACTACAGTAGAATACTAATGATCAGCACATAATTGAAACAGTGAAAAGGTGATTCAAAAGTGTTAAAAAGTAGATGATGACTACAGAAGAGCCAATCAACCAGAGCAGCTGCACTAGGGATGAATTTTAGATGGTATAAATATGGCAGGCTTTTCTCTGTTCTCAATAGCTAAATAAGACTTGAGATTATTATGCTACTCTGCACTTGTTTGTTATTTTAAAGAACATCCAGACTGGGGATGTAGCTCAGTGGTAGATCACTTACCTACCACAGCTTGAGGCCCTGGGTTAGCTCCCCAGCACTGAAAATCAGAAAAAAAAAAAAAAAAGAAAGAAAGAAAGAAAGAACATCAAGAACACAGAATTGAATTTGTCATAATATCGGTTCACAAAGCATGATCATCATTTATCAACATATAGATCTTTTTATGTTATTGATTTTATTCTACTTACGTTAGTGATTTATTAGTTATTCCACAAATTCCTAAATCTATTCCTTAACACTGGAAAAAAAAATCATTACAAATACTCTATATGTTTCTCCCTATTAAATAATCAAGAGAAATTAACAGAATGCAATGATATTGCCTCAAGACTTGCCCAAGTCCTTCTGTGTCACTGAAGGGACAGCCACACATCCTGTTATATTAGAGATTTGATCTCAGTGGCTTTGTGGAAAGTGAAACGAACACAACTGGATAAATTCGTCTTCCTGCTCTCAGGGTGCTGTGCTCACTGGGGATAAGCCTAGCCTACTTCTTTGGCATCTGCTTTGTGTCTTCTCTGCTCCTCCAGATCCACTCTCGCCGCTCTCTACCCTCCCCACTCCTTAAGGGTCTGACTCATGGGCTGCATTAGTGGTTCCTTGTTGTCCAGGTGATGTTTGGGAGGAGCCCAAACAGGAGGCATCAGCAGGAGGCTAAGGTCAATGCCAAGGCTCCCTTCCTGGCAGGTGGCCTTGAGTTGACTGCATCCTCCTCAGTGACTGACATACAGGGCCATCCACTCCATGGCCAGAAGCTTCATGTCCAGGATCCAAAAGGTACGGCTGGAAATGACCATTCTCTTTTAGACCAGTGACCCACTGGAGAATCAATTATTTCCCCCCTCAGGACAGTGAACCCACAGTCTTGAAATCCCAGGTCCCAAGGAAGATGCACTAGCTCACTAAGCTACCCTGAGCACCCAAAGCATCAGCATTGTCTCTAACTTGGCAGACTATATCAGCAGGAATCAGGAGAAAAAGCATGATTTATTTACAAGACGTATACATTGTTAAGGAGAAAGAAAGAAAACATGACCCAGCTGCAGGGTTTCTAAATAACAACTTTCAGATGTTATCTCTAAGTGCTCAATAATATGCAGAGAGCTTCATCATGATGCATATGCATAAAATTTATTTTAAAAAGTAAATTTTAAAATAATATTTAAAAAATAAATATTACATAATTTGGAAACTGCAAAAATGACTTGAAAAATATAGTCAGTTTCTGGAGATGATCAGTCCCAGTCAGTATTCATTGCTGTATCTCAGTCTTCCTCTCCATTTACAGGACTGAAAAAATAAAATTTTTAAAAATAAAAAAGAGCACTAAGGATAAGCAGTGAGCATGAGTTTCCAAGGGAGTCTAGCAATTTCTAGAATGATGATTTCCACAAGATGACTCTTGGTTATAAATATCACTTTTCCCACATGACTAGATTGTGTGGGACATTAAATAATAGATGAAATGGTGTAAGAACATATTAATTTTGAAGGCTTTCTTAGGTTTTATTTGGCCTTAGTTAGATAATATAATGATGGTTCTCTTATTCAGAGTAGTTTGTCTCACCCACCTCAGGTATAAAAGAAAATAAGTAAAACCAAAATCATCAGGATATTTAAAGCATCCATCACCACAGGGTTCACACATATGAGGTAATACAAGCAATTAAAAATATTCATATCACCTATTTCAATTCAATAAGCATTAATGTAGTCCCTACTATATTCAGTCCTGTGCATTCTAGTAAGATGCTTTCAGTGATTCATGGAATCTGAAATTTAAATAGCGATTTAATTGGCAAATGTTTTCTTTAGACAGGAGTGCATTTGTCTTGATGTTATACTTTTGGTGTGGCCACTAATCCTAGGTGATACTCATGTGGCCCACAGGAAAAGGGCAGGAAGAGTGAATGATTCAAAACCCGGGCTGTTTCCCCTATAATGGTTGTTCCATGCAAACTGTCTTCCCTCACTGGGTGTAAGTCAAATGCCCTGTGGAATCATGACTGAAAGCATTGAATTAATTCAGAGTGACTTCCTATGAGAGTTCCTGCATATATACATATTCTCTCTATAAACCGTATTGGTCAACCCTACTAGGACAGAAGTGGTGGTAAGTTCTGGATATACAAGTCTCTCTGTGTATATGTGTGCTTGTGTGTGTTTTACTGTAAAGACAGATGATAGAAGATAGCTAGAAGTGTGTGAGCTTATTGTTATATTGTTTATTTTCTTGAGCTTTTAAAATTCAACTAACCCTTACTGGACTCTCACAGTATGCTAGGCAATGGGTCAAGCCCTTTATATGTTTCTTCCCAGGAGGACTCACAACAATCCATGAGGTAACTACAGAACTTGGTTTTACAGGTGAGCAGATGGGGCTATAGCAGCTCCATACACTATGCCTTACCACACAGCCCAGAGGTGGGAGAGTCCACGTCAGCCACAGGTGTGTCTGTGAGAGGCCAAGGATTTCACCACTTTATCCACCCTATGGATAACCAAATCAGTACTGAGATGTTGACGAATCAGAATAAGAGCTATTTGAAAAGATAAGACAAAGAATCATTCATACCTTGATTCTTTCACTAGCACAAATCTACTTTTGCATGTTTTATGAATATAAGATCATTTTTCAAGAAAGGGTGTCATCATATAATGGGGGGAGGGAGGTGTTAGCATTAGGGTTAGGATTAGGTTTAGGGTTAGGGTTAAGGAGGGGGGCAAGAATGGAGGAAGGAAGGACTGTATAGAGGGAAAAGAGGGGTGGGAGGGGTGGGGGGAAGGAAAAAAAATAACACAATGAATCAAACAACATTACCCTATGTAAATTTATGATTACACAAATGGTATGCCTTGACTCCATGTACAAACAGAAACAACATGTATCCCATTTGTTTACAAAAAAAAAAAAAAAAAGAAAGGGTGTCATGAAAAAAAGTTAAAGCAATTACCACAAATGGTAAATTATGAGCTGAGCTATATGGAACCAGAATACATGGAGTTTTGTAATCATGAGATACCTTTGAGTTGAGTGTTGTCATTTCAATGGCAAATGGCAACCCAGAAGCAAAAAGTGGTTCAACAGGAGCAACCTCCAGCCTTGACAGAGCAAAACAGACTTGTAATTTCTGCTGTGCTCAATGTCTGGCTCAGTGCAGTCTGGCAAAAATGAATTATCAGAGAAGTAGAATATGAGGTCAGAAAATGAACTATTGCAAAAGCCCCATTCCAAAATAGACTTGGACTTACACTTCTTTAGAAGTGATTAAAAGTTTTGTGTGAAATTAAATATCACCACCCAAAGGCATGCATGAGTTATGTCTGTCTTCACAGTCTGCCCTGACTGTGTTTAGATCATGCAGTGTCTGCCACATTTTAGCCTTTAGAAAAATGAATCTTATTAAATCTAACGCACTGTTTTAAATTGCTCCAGATAGGTGGATCAGAGATACTTAATGTAATGTAAATTTACTAGTACAATGAAGTCCCAAAATATGTTTGTATATTTTAACAGAAAAATAAAATCACAAGTGGGGAGTTTGGCCCAGATAAATAAACATGCATGACCTAGAAAATCTGTGGAGAAAGAAAATGTGTGAAGAGATGAGGTTGAGCACTTGTACAATGTTACACAAAATCTCCTCTTTGAGAAAATATAGATGGTAGCAACTCTGCATAAATTTACCACATGAGCTACCACGTAGAAGCCTGTATAAAATCACACTCATCCTAACTATGGTTTCCCAAATCATAATAATAAATGAGAAATAAAGATCGCTTATTGACTGAGATATCCCTGTCTGGTACTTTGCACCTCCTAGCAAGCACAATAGTATTATGCATTATGAATGCATATGCATTATGAATTTCTCTGCATTATGAATGGTGAGGGTAGACATAGAAGTCTCAGGTTTCTTGTCTACTTCAAGTATGCCGAATGCAATGCCTGATTTTACGTTGTTGGTATTGTCATGTACATCAGGAGCTGCGTGGTGTGGCTAGGTCTATCCTGATACCAGTGTAGGGACATTGTAACAATGGTTACCCAAGACACCATACATTCCAGACATGCTATTTTAGGCAGAGATTTAGTAATAGAACATTGATATTGCTTTAGGTGATGTGCATCAAAAAAAAAAAAAAAAAAAAAAAAGTGCCAGTAGATGGAAAAAAAAAAAAAAAAAAAAACCCTGCAACTTTAAAAGAATTTCAAAATGAAAGAATATCAACCTAAAGTTAGTGGATGAAGACAACAACCTATAGGTCTGAAAGACTGCCAGAGACATTTCTGACTGATGGATTGAGGTCTCCAGAGAATCCTGAGTCACTGCTGAGAAGAGGTTCAGATTGGCTGAAATGACAGGTCAAACTCCCCACGAGTGTGGGTGAAACCTGACCTCCCCACACAACTCTCCTGCCTAGCTGTGAATGGGGTCCCCCCGACCTGTGACCACATCCACTCTTTGTGAACTGCTATACCCTGTCCTCCAACTTACATTAGACCATGGAGTACAGGAAGCATCTCAGAACTGTGAGATGACCCACACACACCATCAGTACTCAGGAAGGCCCATGATGGGCCAGGCATGGTCCCTAGTTGTTTGGGATGCAGATGCAATGAAGTGGCTCCTGACCACAGAGAACTGTCCAATTGAGAAAGTATGACTTACATCTGTGGTCTTGTTCTTTTCTTCTTTTATCTGTTACCTTTCATAGAGTAAGTCCTCCATAAATTACTGGTGAGCTGGAGTGGTGGGTGGTCAGGCTGTGCTGTGCATCATTTGGTCCACAGAGAGCTTGTCTTCACCCAGCTGGAGACTTTGGTTCATCAGTCAGCTGATCCCTGTTCAGCTACTCCCACACTACAGCATGGGGTCACCTGGCCATTCCTGGTGGCTGACTTCTGTTTAAGTGTGAGGTTCATGTCCCCTCTCAGTTACCTTAACTACACATCTCTACTAAACACTAGTCTCTCCAATAGGAAGCAGTGTTCCTTCTATGGATTACTGAATTTTCTTTCTCTGCTTTTCTTTTAAGACATGTAAGCTATGCAGGAATGTTTTTATAAAATACTCTTTTCCAGTCACCCCCTTAAATTCGTTGTTTAGATTTCTGTTCTCACTTTACCTACTCTGTCTGAGTGGTGGCTACCCCATTGGTGACTTTAATTATCCTGTAGAGGAGGAGAAAAGGGATGGTGGGACATTACTCATCCATCTCCAGCCCACTCCTGTTTCCTGGGCTCCATGTGCACATCTCCAGCTCAGACAGCTACAAGTTTCTCCACACAGGACCTCAAGTGAAAGTGAACAGAGACAGTGAACTCATCCTCTGAGGCAAAACAGCTCCCTACCCCAGGGACCACCACTGCTCACTCCAGGGACCTGAGTGTCAGCCTCAATTCTCTATAACTGATTTTTCATACTTCAATTGCTGTGGATTCTGCTACCTAAACATTCCCTGGCTCACCCTGCCTTCAACCACTCTTTGCCTTGTGACCAACTTGGTCCCTCGCTCCCAACTTCCCCACCACCTGGGGACTGAGCTCACCTAGTCACTTCCCTGCTTAGGATTCTTCACCCTGCTCAGCTCTGCTTCTGAGGATCAAGTTCAGAGCTGTTAAGACCTGAGGCCTCTATGAGGTGACCACCTCCTCCCTTCCCTTCCGTCTTCAGCCACTCTCTCCCCAGAATCACATGATCCAAATCTATGGCTTGACTGGCAGTTTTCCTGTCTGGACTACTGTATATCCCACCCTTCCTGCTCATCTTGAGACAGAGCTCAGCACTGTCTCCTCTAGGAAGCTTCTCAGCCAGGAAGTCAGGGGTGGATGTGCCTCCAATTGCTTTCTAGTGGCGCCACCTAGTGTCTCCCTCTCTCATAGCCCTTCCTGCTCAAGCCTTGGCCTGTTCGCTCATTGTTCTCTCTCACTAGACTCATCTGGAAACCACTAGCAGGGGAGTGAGACCATGTTTTATATTTCCTTTATTCCCAGTTGCTTGGAATAGAAGAAAAAGTGAAGCAGTCCAATCCGTGGAATACTGGACATTGAAATATTTCTCTTCATTCTGATTTCAGGAAAACATCATCAGTTGAAACACAATTTTTAAAGAGTGTTACCGAGTAATGAACACTTACTGAATGCTTTTAGTGTGCCAACACTTTGTAACTATTATCATTATTGATCTCCATAAATTTACTATAGTCCCCAGAAGATCCTCTGGAAGCAGGTATGGAAATGGTTCAAGGTTTAGCACATTCTAGCTGACAGATTTCCAATTTGTTGCGCCTGTCTGAAAAGGCTGTATTCTTTATTTTTTTTTATTTTTTTTAATTTATTTTTTATTTTTTATTTTTTTATTTTTTTTATTGTAAACAAATGGGATACATGTTGTTTGTCTGTTTGTACATGGGTTAAAGGCATACCATTTGTATAATCATAAATTTACATATGGTAATGTTGTTTGATTCATTCTATTATTTTTCCCTTCCCCCCACCCCTCCCACCCTTCTTTTCCCTCTAAACAGTCCTTTCTTCCTCCATTCTTGTCCCCCTCCCTAACTCTAACCCTAACCCTAACCCTAACCCTAACACTAACTCCCCCATCCTCCCCCCTATGTGTCATCATCCACTTATCAGCGAGATCATTCGTCCTTTAATTTTGTGAGATTGTCTTATCTCACTTAGCATGATGGTCTCCAATTTCATCCATTTGCCTGCAAATGCCATAATTTTATCGTTCTTTATGGCAGAGTAATATTCCATTGTATATATATACCACAGTTTCTTTATCCACTCATCAATTGAAGGACATCTAGGTTGGTTCCACAATCTGGCTATTGTGAATTGAGCAGCTATGAACATTGATGTGGCTGTATCTCTGTAGTGTGCTGATTTTAAGTCCTTTGGGTATAGACCAAGGAGTGGGATAGCTGGGTCAAATGGTGGTTCCATTCCAAGTTTTCTAAGGACTCTCCACGCTGCTTTCCAGAGTGGCTGCACTAATTTGCAGCCCCACCAGCAATGTATGAGTGTACCTTTCTCCCCACATCCTTGCCAACACCTGGTGCTTGTATTTTTGATAATCGCCATTCTAGTTGGGGTGAGATGGAATCTTAGGGTGATTTTAATTTGCATTTCTCTTATTACTGGAGATGTTGAACATTTTTTCATATGTTTGTTGATTGCTTGTACATCTTCGTCTGTGAAGTGTCTGTTCATTTCCTTAGCCCATTTGTCGATTGGATTATTTGTATTCTTGGTGTAGAGTTTTTTGAGTTCTTTATAGATTCTGGAGATTAGTGCTCTATCTGAAGTATGATTGGCAAAGATATTCTCCCACTCTGTAGGCTCTTTCTTCACATTACTGATAGTTTCCTTTGCTGAGAGAAAGCTTTTTAGTTTGAATCTATCCCAGTTATTGATTCTTGCTTTTGGCTGTATTCTTTAAATACCTTTATCTGCTTGTTTTCTCAGCTGTCCAATCAGAATGAAATCAGGGCTAAACTTATCAAATACTTGCAAATAATATATATGACAGACACCAGGCAGAATATTTAGGGCAGTGGTTGAAACATGGCAAAACCTCAAAGCCTGATGGTGTTTACTGACATACTGTGTCATGCTGCTGTCAGTAAACATGACCAGGCCGCCAGGAGAAACACACCCGCCATGATTTTGTTCTGCTGGATGCCTCAAGTGGAAACAGTCCTGCAGAAAGGCACCCCAAATCAAGGGACAATGAGAGAGAGTTGGAGGCTATTTCTTAGAAATAAAGTTTGTCTCATAACTATTACCAAGAAGGTAGGTTCACTCAAGAAAGATATAATCCAGGTTTGTAAATATATCACAGAGGAATTTTTGAGCAAGAAGGATAAGTAGGAATTTACAAAATGTAAACTATATGCTAAATCCATTAAGATACAAAGTAAGGCACAAACATGCAAATTGTGATATTTGAAATATACCAAGTAGGATTGAATGGAAATCAAGAATTTCCATTGAGTTTAACAGTTTAGAATAAAATTATATGAAACAATATTTTTTAAATTTCAAGGAGAAATTCACAAATTTGCTATTCAAATAAGGAAGTTACAGAAGATTAGATAAACATAATCAACAAATTAGAAAATTAAAAAGAAATCAAAACCGATTTCGAGTAAATAAGGATTCTTTCAAACTTATGAGTAAGTTATTAAATTAACAATAGCTTCAGAAAAAAAGGGAAAAAAGAAAGGAAAGGAAAAAGAGAAAACAAAGAAAATAAAAAGAGAAAAACCTCTAAAAAACAAGAAAAAATTAAAACTGGTTTATCAGAGTAGATATTCAAAGCTGAACCAAAAAAACAAAGCTGAAACAAAAAAATGCACTTTCATGACTTTTTATGTGGTAAAATAATAATTTTAATGGTGGTTACAAAAAAATAAACCTACTCATTTCAAAACTTGTATTATGGAGTTGAAGGATTTCTTAGAGGGATATTTATAGATGCGAATATCTGAATTAGAAAAAAGTCAGAAAATTAATTATCCAACATCCAACCCAAAAAGTTAAAAACGGAAATACAGAGTAACAAAAGCAAGAAGGAAGGAACACTGAGACCAGAAATTAATCAAACAGAAATAAACAATCAAATGCTGGTTCTTTAGAAAAAATAACATAGTAGACTAATAACTTCATGCTAATTTTAGGGAAGACAAATTTCTACCTCCCTCTCATAGGATCTTGACAGGACCTGAAAAATAAATTGACATAAGGCAGATTATCAGGAGAAAAGCATGGAAATTTACCGAATTAGTTATCCAATAACGAACCCCAAAAGTTAAAAACAGAAATACTGTATAACCAAAGAATGGGTGTAGGGGTGGAGGCGGTGTGGGGGGCTTCTTAAGAAAATGAAAACCTGAAAAAAGCAGCAAGCACCAACTATGTCTAGACTGAATTGGATGAAGATCAGAGTCTGACTTGTGAAGAGGAGAAAGGTGGGGTCTAGAGTAATTAGATGGAGAAGTGAGGAGGAGGATCCAGGTCAGTTTAACAAGGTTCTTAGAGATTCTCTGAGCTTTAACTTTCCATCCTTGATGGAAAAATGGTGTTCTCTAGGCAGGGGGTCCTTCATCTGGATGCTTTGTCTCAGGCTCCTGAGTGGCAGCACACAAGTCAGAGGTCTTCTTGCTGCTCTGTTTTGTTGCATGCCTGTAACCCAGCACAGTCCATACATCGCAGTGGTGACTTTTAGGGTGACATATTCCCAACACCCTCATTTAAGTATATTGGAAATTTGAAATATTATAGGAAAATGCAAATGATAAAATTTACTCAAGAAGAGAAGAAAATACCATAACAACTAAGTAAGTGCAATCACATCTGAAACATTCCCTAACAAACACACAAAAACATCATCAGGGCATAACTTTTTTTATAGTACAGTTCTATGAAAATTTCAAGGTACAAATGACCACAATCTTCAACAAATGGTACTAGATAACAGAAAACAGAAAAATTTCTAGGATCATTTTTCTTTCTATAATAGGCAAAGATAAAAATAAATAAATAAATAGGAAAATTGTGGCCCATCTCACTTAACCATATATGGAAAATCTTTACATTTTCCCCAACCTTGCTCATAACAATATGACCAGGTATGGACAATCTTAGAAATGCAATGATAGCCTGGCACTGGTTAATTGATAAATTATTAAAAAAAAATTTCAATAAGAGAAAAAAAATCCAAATGAAGTCCTGCAACCATGATTCATGATTTTTAAAAGATACTAATGAGCCCAAAATGGGACTGAAAATACAAATTTAAGAAAGGATATTTTTCAAAAACTTCCAGCAGCCATGATGAAAAGTAGATATATTTCTACTAAGCTTAGGAATATTAAAGAGATGTTTATGATCTCAACTGACTTTTACATAGTCTAGAGAGACTGAAGGTTTTATATTTTGAAATAACATGAGAAAAAAATCAGCATATAGAAAAAAAATTTTTAAATGCCATAATTTGTGGGTGTTTTTTTTAACTATTATAATTTCTAAAACCTCCATAAAAATATTATGATTAGGAAATTTGACACATTTCTTTAATAGAACATCAACATAAAGAAGTATGTAGTATTTCCACATAATGGCAGTAAACAGTAAGAAAAGTAATAAAATTTTATCATAGACATTATTGACAAAATGTGTAAAATCTCTAGGAATTAAGTCTTAGCAAAAATGTTTGACATTTTTAGGTAAAAGTTTAAAAAAAAAACTTTGCTAAGAAGCATAAAGTAAAATCTGGATAGATAACAAGGAAGACACACACGGAGGGATGAGATCCTGTGGTAACACTCTCTGGGTGCAGTCATGGAGTGTCCCCTTCCTGGGTTCCCTGTAAGCTAGGGACTCAGACAAGGATGCCAGTCACCTTCACAGTCACTAAATATCATACCTGAAGTGTTAACCAAAGCATTAAGGATACAAGAGGAAAAAGTTGGAAGGATATAAAGGAAGAAAAAATCCCAGCTTTGGTTTATGGTATTAAATTAGGTACAGAAAATTTAAAAATACCTAAATACAATTAGAATCAATGAGATAACTGGATAAGATTGTTGGATATAACACACACATCTTCACAGAATCAATGCATTTCTCTATACCATTAACAAATGAAATTTAATTTTTCTGTAAGCCTATTTTCCCCTCCTACTCATGGTCAGGCTCTCCCCCACTCCACCCCCACCAAATCTCTCCCTTTTCAGACTAATTTTACTGGATTTATTTTCCAACCTCAAACATGGCCTTTTGTTGTAGCACCTACATTCTCCCTGAATGACTTTTCAAATTAAATACATACCACTCATTATGTGATTGTTCACTCAAGTTCCTGAGTTTTAATTATTGACAACAAAATAATGATCTGATAGACACCCCAGTTTGTGAGAAGCCATTCTTATTTAGCAGAATCTGACTAGGTTGAGCCATGGGACACAGAGACCTGGTTTCTAGGAAATGCCAGGAAGGATGAGGCTCTGTGTGGGAGTGGTTCCCTGTCTCCTTCTCAAATTTTCCCCCTAAGAGAATGGCTTCCCTAACTCCACCCTATCCTGTCCATCACAGAAGAAGCTCCTCCCAGTCCTTGCCCCCTTTACCTGTGTGTCTATAAATAAAAGGGAGTTGGGCCAATTGTTTGTAAAGAGGCCAGAGCAGGTATGACCAGACCTGTCATGCCCCCTCTCATAAAAAGGTAATAGATAGAAAAACCACCAACATCCTCCTCTGGCAGTTAACCCTTTCCTCCTCCACACAGGATGTGGCAGAGAGGACCCCCACACCAGTTAATGGGTTGTTGTGTCAATACAAGAAAGTCGGGGTAGAAAGGAGCTTTAGCTTTATTCATTTAAAAGAGAACAGTTCAGACTGTGGGCTGCATTTCAAAAGAAAGTGTGTCAAATAAGATTTATGGGAGGTCACTGACTGAGACAGAGCTTTTACACCAAAAGTCCAACAGATTAAGCCAAAATGGAGTCACTCAGGCTTTCAGGTCATAAAAGTAAACCTAAGCAGTTTACTTATAAGATCTGACCTTCCAAGGAATCAGGAGAGAAATGGTGGTCAGAGACCTAAATAAGTCAGTTTACAAGCACTGTTCAAAGAAACAAACAGGAGATTCATAGCAACCGATCACCAGTGGCCCAGTCAAGTTTTCCTGGTATGGTAAGGAAGTCCCTCTGCTTGTCACCTGATGTCACCAATCTGCTCTTTGCACTGTGCTGCATCCTTGTTCCTGCTCAGACTGCCATGCAATCACAAAAGTTGTCACACCCAAAAGAACTTGGATATGTTTTGATAGACTGGATGCCACCATGTTCGTGAACCACAAACAAAAGGCAATTCATTTTGGACTAGAGGAAGTTTTATTCTTTTTCTGGTGTAATTAGTTACAATAGTATCTTAGTCACATATGTAAGTAGATACAATGGTTGGCAAATCTATAGCAAGCTCTTTTTTCTTGTGTTCTCATTCATTGAGCCAGTAGCATGGTAGGTTAGAGTGAATGAAAAATCGGTTTATTCAAAAGATAATAAACACAACTCTCAGCATAAGGTCTTCATGAAATCCAAATCTTTCTCTCCACCAATTCTCATCACCCTGAATAATGAATAAGCATCATTCCCAGATATTATCTGTAAGTCATAATTGAATGATTTAATACAAACAACCTTCAGCAATGCTCACCTAATGGTCACCTGTAACTGATCAACTCTAAGTGAACTTGTGTGTCCTAGGCGATAGATTAAATGGGATTCCCCCAACCCCTAGGAGAGCTGCAAGAATAATGCAGTCAGACAGGCAGCTTGGCCAAATTCTGGAGATGAAGGCTCAGTTTTAAGAAAAGTACTAAGTTACTGTTGGAGGCAGAGGACAGTTGTTGAGAGGGATAGATATAGGGCCAGAGTTAGACTTTAAGCTTATGGTTTCCCTTTGTTCTGAGTACAGTGAGGTCAGGGGAGGAAGTGAGATGGGAGATGATCTAGCCTGTGTACCAGGAGCAGACATAAGCAACATTTTGAGTATAGATGAGGGCAGGTCTGAACCACTGTGCCTGTCCAGGAGACACGATAATACACAGCAGAGTCACTTTCTTCCAGATGTTGTACTACAAAATTACAGATCGTCTCTAAGTTTAGCTAAGTATGGTATTTTCCTGGAGAGAATCTTGAATCTACCACAACCCTGAATTGGAAGAAGTAATAGTACAGAAGGCATCCTGGGACCTTCTTCTCCTTGGATTGATATCAGTAGATATAGTTCCTTTCTTCATGAAAATCACAAGTGGTTACCACCGTCGACCCAGTTGGCCTGGTGATTGACATTCTCCCCTCCAAGATAGGAGATGTTTGACTGCCTGCAGTGGTAACAGCAACAGCAGTGACCAAGCGCTTGCTGCTGTGTAGCCGGCCTGCAGCTCTCAATGCCTGGTCCTGATCTGCCCGATACAGAAGAGCTTTCCATAACAGGAGCACAGGTCCTGGCATACAGCCCTCATGACCTCCAGAGAGAGAGGTTCCTGATCGGGAAGTTGAAAGGGTAGGGGGCGGGAGAGATACAATTTAAAGACTAAATTAAGAGACCAGGAATTGTGGGTCCACAGGTGATATAAGGAGCTAAGACCAGGAGCCTACATCACATGAGTGGACCAAAAAGGAGACTCCTGGGGTGCAGTCTTCCAGCTGGGGCTGGCAAATGCTATGCCCCACCTCCAGGAGTTCCACCTCCAAGACTAACCCTACCACTCTAGTAACCTTCACCATCCTGAGGGTGGAGACACCAGCAAACTCCAGACAACACGCCTATCAGATGAGAAGGGAAGCAGAGAAGATATTGAACTCCAACAGAAACAATTGTTCAGTTTTTCTTTGGGTTTTTTTTTTTTTTTTTTATTCTTTCTTTTCCCAATCTCACATCCCCAACATTTTTGAAACCAAACTTTTCATGCATCAGGCTACTGAGACTGGTATGTCTGGACAGTATGTTACAGTTTTACTGTATAATCTTGTTTTTTTAAACTCTCTCTCTCTATATTTTTTCCTCTCACTTATCTGTTTCCCTGGAGTCTCTTTCTCTCTTTTCTCCTATTAACAGTCAACTTCCTTTGATTCCTCTTTCACTCCTCCTATGATCTAATACCTCTATATTCTCACCTCCTACCTCATAAACATCATATCCTACACATACCCCCACCTAGTTCTCTCTTTGGTCACCACTAGAAACTATAGACCCTTTTGCAAGTCTACTACTTATATTGTAGATAATAACTAAACACACCATTTCTGTTTATTGTGACAAAACTGTAAATGACTTAATAGGAGCTATTTGATTTAAGGCTGCATATTGTTTGCATTGGGTGCTATTAATATTGATATTCTCCTTAAAGTTGAGGTATTGGAAATCTGCAGGGACACTATAATTTCATAGGGTAAAAACTGTAATAACTCATATCCACACTGCTAGAGGGGAAGACACATGAACAACATGAAAAAACAAGGAAAGAAAGCACCCCAAACAAGCCAAGATACTACAACAATGGAATCCATTGACAGCACAGTAGAAGAAATGTCAGAGAAGGCGCGTTGAGCATGTTAAAATGATCTACAACGTAAAGGATGATGTAAGAGAGCAAGTGCAGGCAACAAAAGATCACTTCAATAAAGAGACACAGATTCTGGAAACTAACTATACAGAAATTCTTGAAATGAAGGAAATAATAAACCAAATTTAAAATTCAATAGAAAGCATCATCAACAGACTAGATCACTTGGAAGACAGAACCTCAGGCAATGAAGACAAAATATATAATCTTGAAAATAAAGTTGACCACACAGAGAGGATGGTAAGAAACTGTGAACAGAACATCCAAGAATTATGGGTAATACGGAAAGACCAAACTTTAAGATTTATTGGGATAGAAGAAGGTACATAGATACAAACCAAAGGAATGCACAAACTTTTCAATGAAATAATATCAAAAAATTTCCCCCACTTGAAGAATGAAATGGAAAATCAAATACAAGAGGCTTATGGGACACCAAATGTACAAAATTACAACAGTTACACACCTAGACCCATTTTAAGGAAAATGCGTAGCATAGAGAATAAGGATAGAATTTTTAAGGTTGTAAGAGAAAAGTATCAGGTTACATACAGGGGGAAACAAATTCAGATATCAGCAGATTTCTCATCCCAGACCCTCAAAGCTAGGAGGTCCTGGAACAACTTATACCAAGCTCTGAAAGAAAATGATACCAACCAAGAATCTTATAGCCAGCAGAATTAAGCTTCAAATTTGATGATGAAATAAAAACTTTCCATGATAAACAAAAGTTAAAAGATTTTACAACTAGAAAGCCTGAACTACAGAACATTCTCAGCAAAATACTCCATGAGGAGGAAATGAAAAACAACAATGAAAATCAGCAAAGGGAGGAACTAACCTAAGAGAAAAGCCAATCAAAGGAGATACCATGTTAAGTTAAAACCAAAAATGAACCAAAATGATCAGGAATACAAGTCATATCTCAATAATAACCCTCAATATTAATGGCCTAAATTCATTAATGAAAAGACATAGACTGGTAGATTGGATTTTTAAATAAGACCCAACAATATGCTGCCTTCAAGAGACTGATCTCATATGAAAAGACATAAAGGTGAAAGGATGGGGAAAAAACATGTCACTCACTTGGACTGTTTAAACAAGCAGGGGTTTCCATCCTAATATCAGATAAAGTGGACTCCAAGCCAAAGTTGGTCAGAAGGGATAAAGGAGAACATTTCATACTGCTTAAGGGAACCATAAATCAGGAAGACATAACAATTGTAAATATTTATGCCCCAAACAATGGTGCACCCATGTGCATCAAACAAATCCTTCTCAATTCCAGGAATCAAATAGACCATAACACAATAACACTTGATAACTTTAACACACCTCTCTCACCATTGGATACATCTTCCAAACATAAACTAAGAAAAGAAAGTATAGAACTCAATAATACAATCAACAATTTAGACTTAACAGACATATATAGAATATTTCATCCATCATTGAGCAAATACACTTTATTCTCAGAAGTGTGAATTCATCTATAAAGTAGACTATATCTTATGCTACATAGCCACTCTTAGCAAATACAAAAAATAGAGATAATACCCTGCATTCTATCAGATCATAATGGAATGAAATCATAAATCACCAATGATAAAATAAAAAACAGAAGCTACTACAACACCTGGAGAGTAAATATGCTATTGAATGACAATGGATAGCAGAAGACATCACAGAGGAGATAAAAAAAATTCTTAGAGGTAAATGAGAATACTGATACAACATGCTAAAATCTGTGGGATGCTATGAAGTCAGTGCTAAGAAGAAAGTTCACTGCATTGAGCTCATTCATTAAATAAGTAAAAAGTCAGCAAATAAATGACCTAATATTACATCTCAAAGCTCTAGAAAAAGAACAAATCAACATCCAAAGTAGTAGAAGATAGGAAACAATTAAAATCAGAGCTAAAATCAATAAAATTGAAACGAAAGAAACAATTCAAAAAATTGACAAAATGAAAAGTTGGTTTTTCAGGTGGGGATGTGCCTCACTGGAAAAGCACTTGCCTAGCATGTGTGAGGCACTGGGCTTGATCCTCACCACTGCATATAAATAAATAAATAAATAAATAAATAAATAAATAAATAAATAAATAAAAAATAAATAAAAAATAAATAAAATAAAGTTCCATCCACTATTTAAAAAAAAAGAGAGAGAGAAAAATTGGTTCTTTGAAAAACTAAATAAAATTGATAAACCCTTAGGAACACTAAAAAAGAGGAGAGAGAAAACTCAAATTACTAAAATTCATGATGAAAAAGGAAATATCATGACAGGCAATACTGAAATACTGAAAATAATTAGGAACTATTTTGGAAATTTATACTCCAATAAAACAAAATCTCAAAGACATCGACAAATTTCTAGAAACACATGCTCTACCCAAACTGAATCAGGAGGACATACACAATTTAAGCAGATCAATTTCAATGAAATAGAAGATGTCATCAAAAGTCTACCAACCAAGAAAATCCCAGGAATAGATGGATTCTCAGCTGAGTTCTGTAATACATTCAAAGAAGAACTAATACCAATATTTCTCAAATTAGTCCATGAAATAGAAAAGGAAGGAACCCTTCCAAACTCATTCTATGAGGCTCATATCAACCTGATACCAAAACCAGCAAAGACATATCAAGGAAAGAAAAATTCAGACCAATATCCCGGATGAACATAGATGAAAAAATTATCAATAAAATTCTGGCAAATCATATACAAAAACATATTAAAAAGATAGTGCACCATGATCAAGTGGGGTTCATCCCAGGGATACAAGTTTGGTTCAACATATGGAAAACAATAAATGTAATTCATCACATCAATACACTTAACGATAATCATATGATCATCTTAATAGATACAGAAAAAGAATTTAACAAAATACAGCGCCCCTTCATGTTCAAAACACTAGAAAAACTAGGGATAGTAGGAACATACCTTAACATGATAAAAACTATGTATGCTAAACCTCAGGCCAACATCATTCTAAATGGAAAAAAATTGAAAGCATTCCCTCTAAAACTGGAAGAAGGCAGAGATACCCTATTTCACCACTTCTATTCAACAGAGTCCTTGAAACTCTAGTCAGATCAATTAGATAGATGTCTTACTTAAGAAATTAATGGGATACAAATAGGAAAAGAACTCAAACTATCACTATTTGCCAATGATATGATTCTATATTTGTGAAGATCAAAAAGTTCCACCAAAATCTTCTAAAACTAATAAATGAATTCAGCAAGGTAGCAGGATACAAAATCAACACTCATTAATCAAATGCATTTCTATATATCAGTGTTGAATCCTCCAAAAGAGAAATTAGGAAAACTACTCCAGTCACAATAGTCTCAAAAAAAAAAAAAAAATACTTGGGAATCAATCTAACAAAAGAGGTGAAAGACCTCTACAGTGAAAACCACAGAACACTAAATAAAGAAATTGAAGAAGACCTTGGAAGATGGAAAGATCTCCCATGTTCCTGGCAGAATTAATATTGTCAAAATTACCATACTACCAACAGTGTTAGGCAGATTTAATGCAATTCCAACTAAAATCCCAACAACTTTCCTCATAAAACTAGAAAAAGAAATCATGAAATTCAGTTGGAAAAATAAGAGACCCAGAATAGTCAATGCAATTCTTAGCAAGAAGTGCGAAGCAGGAGGTATCACAATACCAGAACTTAAACTGTACTCAGTAACAAAAATATCATGGTATTGGCACCAAAATAGACAGGTAGACCAATGGTACAGAATAGAAGACAGAGACAAACCCACATAAATACAGTTATCTCACACTAGACAAAGGTGCCAAAAACATACATTGGAGAAAAGATAGCATCTTTAACAAATGGTGCTGGGAAAACTGGAAATCCATATGTAGCAAAATGAAATTAAACCCCTATCTTTCACCCTGTACAAAACTCAACTTAAAATGGATCAAGGACCTAGGAGCTAGACCAGAGACACTGTACCAAATAGAAAAAAAGTAGGCCCAAATTTTCATCATGTGCGTTTAGTACCTGACTTTCTTTACAACTCCTAAAGCACAAGAAATAAAATCAAGAATCAATAAATGTGATGAATTCAAACTAAAAATCTTCTTCTGAAAGGAAACAATAACATGAAGAGAGAGCCTACAGAATGGGAGAAAATGTTCACCATTTGCACATCAGATAGAGCACTAATCTCCAGGACATATAAAGAACTCACTGATGAATCTTCAGAAAGAGAAGTTAGGAAAACTACCCCATTCACAATAGCTTCAAAAAAAATAAAATACTTGGGAATCAATCTCACGAAAGAGGTGAAAGACCTCTACAATGAGAACTACAGAACACTAAAGAAAGAAGTTAAAGAAAACCTTAGAAGATGGAAAGATCTCCCATGTTCTTGGATAGGCAGAATTAATATTGCCAAAATGGCCATACTATCAAAAGTGCTATACAGATTCAATGCAATTCCAATTAAAATCCCAATGACGTACCTTACAGAAAGAGAACAAGCAATTATGAAATTCATCTGGAAGAATAAGAAACCCAGAATAGCTAAAGCAATCCTTAGCAGAAAGAGAGAAGCAGGGGGTATTGCAATATCAGATCTTCAACTCTACTACAAAGCAATAGTAACAAAAATGGCATGGTATTGGTACCAAAATAGAAAGGTAGATCAATGGTACACAATAGAGGACATGGACACAAACCCAAATAAATACAATTTTCTCATAAGAGAAAAAAGTGCCAAAAATATGCAATGGAGAAAAGATAGCCTCTTCAACAAATGGTACTGGGAAAACTGGAAATCCATATGCAACAGAATGAAATTAAACCCTTATCTCTCACCCTGCACAAAACTCAACTCGAAATGGATCAAGGACCTTGAAATCAGACCAGAGACCCTGCACCTTATAGAAGAAAAAGTAGGTCCAAATCTTCAACTTGTTGGCTTAGGATCAGACTTCCTTAACAGGACTCCCATAGCACAAGAAATAAAAGTAAGAATCAATAACTGGGATAGATTCAAACTAAATAGCTTTCTCTCAGCAAAGAAAAATATCAGTAATGTGAAGAGAGAGCCTACAGAGTGGGAGAAAATCTTTGCCATGCATACTTCAGATAGAGCACTAATTTCCAGAATATGTAAAGAACTCAAAAAACTCTACACCAAGAATACAAATAATCCAATCAACAAATGGGCTAAGGAAATGAATAGACACTTCACAGAAGAAGATCTGCAAGCAATCAACAAACATATGGAAAAATGTTCAACATCTCTAGTAATAAGAGAAATGCAAATCAAAGCCACCCTAAGATTCCATCTCACCCCAATTACAATGGCAATTATCAAGAATACAAGCAACAATAGGTGTTGGCGAGGATGTGGGGAAAAAGGTACACTCATACATTGCTGGTGGGGCTGCAAATTAGTGCAGCCACTCTGGAAAGCAGTGTGGAGATTCCTTAGAAAACTTGGAATGGAACCACCATTTGACCCAGCTATCCCACTCCTTGGCCTATACCCAAAGGACTTAAAATCAGCATACTACAGAGATACAGCCACAACAATGTTCATAGCTGCTCAATTTGCAATAGCCAGATTGTGTAACCAACCTAGATGCCCCTCAATTGATGAATGGATAAAGGAACCATGGCACACACACACACACACACACACACACACACACACACACACACCATGGAATATTACTCAGCCATAAAGAATAATAAAATTATGGCATTTGCAGGCAAATGGATGCAGTTGGAGAATATCGTGCTATGTGAGATAAGCCAATCTCAAAAAACCAAAGGACGAATGATCTCACTGATAAGCGGATGATGACACATATAGGGGGTGGGAAGGGGACAGGAATGGAGGAAGGAGGGACTGTATAGAGGGATAAGAGGAGTGGGAGGGGTGGGGGAGAGAAAAAATAACAGAATGAATCAAAAACTATTACCCTAGGTAAATGTATGATTACACAAACGGTATGCCTCTACTTCATGTACAAACAGAGAAACAAGATATATCCCATTTGTTTACAATAAAAATGAATTAAAAAAAGAACTCAAAAATCTTAATACCAAAATATTAAATAACCCAATCAATAAGTGAGCTAAGGAACTGAGACACTTCACAGAAGAAGAAATACAATCAATCAACAAATATATGAAAAAATGTTCAACATCTCTAGTAATTAGAGAAATGCAATCAAAACTAACTCTAAGATTTCATTTCACTCCAGTCAGAATGGCAATTATCAACACAAGCAATAATAAATGTTGGTGAGGATGTGGGGGAAAAGGTATACTAATACACTGCTGCTGGGGTTGCAAATTGGTGCAACAACTCTGGAAAGCAGTATGGAGATTCCTTAGAAAACTTGGAATGGAACCATCATTTGTCCCAGCTATCCCACTCCTTGGTTTATACCCAAAGGTTTTAAAATCAGCACACTACAGTGATACAGTCACATCAATGTTTATAGAAGCTCTATTCACAATAGCTAAACTGTGGAATCAACCTACATGCCCTTCAATAGATGAATGGGTAAAGAAAAAGTGGTATATATACACAATGGAATATTACTCAGCCTTAAAGAAGAATGAAATCATGGCATTTATAGGTAAATGGATGAAACTGAAGAATATCATACTAAGTGAAATAAGCCAAACCCAAAAAACCAAAGGCCACATGTTTTCTCTGATATGTGGATGTTGATCCATAATGAGGAGGGAGGCACAAAGGAAGCATGGAGGAACTTTGGATTCGGCAGAGGAAAGGGTATTCAGTGTACAACATTCATTTATACAGCTGAACTCAGGGCTTCTGTATCTCTGAGTTCCTGAAGCTCATTGCTGTTGCCCACATCTTTATGTACTTATGCCAAAGACTTCATGAACACTTGGGTCACTCTCTTTACACCAAGAAATCAGCATCCAAAAATCTGGGAAAGCAGACACTTGGTGGAATGTTGGGGGTTACTTTGGGGCTGCAGACCACCTTGTTTGCTCCTTCCTTCAGGAGAGTGTCAAGATAGTGGACAGAAGGTACAGTATCTGAACCTTCTATCATTAGATTCCTAATGCCCAGGGCAGCTGAGGCACTTCCCCTGTCATAGTAGAGAGAGCAGGTACCATCCCTTTCACCTGTGTGAAAGAAGATGCTTCCTTCCAGAAACTGTGGCTTTTCAAAAGTGACAAAGTTGGTGGTGGTTTAACTGCCCTCAACTTTTCTTCTAACACCCCAGCCGCCCATGCACTGCCCTAACCAGAGGGGCTGATTTGACTCTGAGCCTTTTCCAAGAATCAACCACATTTGACAGAGCACAGAAACAAAAGGAGCCTGAGAAAATAAAACACCATCAGCCACACCAGTGCCCACCCCCACCCACTATGTGTCCCCCACCACCAGCTCTCTCCCTCCCTGCACTGCTCAAGTTCAGGGCCCGCCCAACTGCACTGGGGGAGGGAAGGGGCTCAGATTTTAAACCACAGGAGAGGCAGCCTAGTGCCCAGCCAGTGATGTCAGCCCCACAAAGTTCTCAGTGATCTAAAGATTCCTGCCTTCGTGTATGCTTTCCCAGGGCAGGGAGAGTTCCCCATCTCTAAACAGAGGGAGGCAAATGGTCAAACGAGGGTTGATGGATGCAGGACAATCAAGGAGTAGATCTAAATTAATCTTTCTTGATTGGAATCATTTTGTTTCCCAATACAAACCCCTGCTTGATTTCCAAAGAAAGTGTTTCACAGAAAGTGAAGCTGATTGTAAACATAGCCTTTTCAATGTTAAATGAAACATCATTTTAATTTGAATTTATAAATGTATGTATATACATTTACAAATATGTCTATATTTTTAACTTTAAAATAATTCATTAGAGAAAACAGAAAAATACACACTGATTTTTTCACCCTCTTATCATACACTGAATATTTTGTTTGATATGTTTTCCTGCAGAAAGGCAGAGACACAGTGGTGTCCTCGTTAATATTGTTACTTAATACAAAACAAATGGTCAAAGGACATGAAGAAATATTGCAAAGAAATATAAGTAGACTTTAAACACATAAAAATATGTTTACATTCACTTATCATAAGGGAAAAGCAAATTAAAACCACAATGTGATACCTATTTTTTCACCTGTCAGATTATCAACATCTTGACATTTGCGTGCCTACTCTCATGGATTCACATGGTAGTAGAAGAGCTGCATATGGTTATTTATGGAGGGCAAGTTGGCATTACCTGTCAAAATTACCAATGTACAATTACAAATTGACATAAAGGTCATTATTTATTCATCTTTTTAAACAGTAGCAAATTGTTTGGAAATAAATTAAGAATCTGTTAGAGAGGACTGATAAATACAGTATTTTTATGTTCACAGTGAAATACTTTATAGCTGTCTAAATATGCCTATCTGCTAATATAAAAATAGATCTACAATTTGTAAATGAGGAGTGAGAATAGTGAATATTGTATACTATCTTTGTATAAGAATTAGAAATGGGAATACATATGTGTATATATGCATGTACATTCATACTTACATAAATAAAAATGGAAGTGTTTTGATTTGAACCATGTGAATATATTCTGTAACAACTTTAATAGGTTCATGCTATGCACACTATTTTTCAACTTCACATCTTTATTATTTCCATTTCTTTAAACTATTGGCATTTTTTAAGAATGCCTATTGATCTATCAAGTAACATCCTTTATTTGAGTAAATTCTTGAGTATTTGGGTTAATTTGGGGCTGCTCTATAAATTTCTTCACTGAATGAACATCCTTGCATGTAAGTTTTAGTTCACACATTCTTCTTCTCTTAGATAACTGATGGGTCAAATAGTAAGAACACTTTCCAGGCGACAGCTCTCATGGCTTGCCATCTGAGACAGCCACACTGGAGTTCAGGAGATACTTCAGTCACTTGCGGCCTTAACCCTAGCTGTGCATTAGGATTACTGAATGGTTGTTTTTAAGCCCCTATAACTGGCCTGTGATAAAGTCCATGACTCGGTGACTCTCAAAGGTTCCCGTGAAGACTGGGACAGCCATGGTTAGCATGGACAGAGCAGTAGGTCTTATGTCACATGAACTCCCAGGATTATTCCACATGTAATATTGGTTATATTTAATAATAGGACTTATTTATTATTTATCATTGGGCATATTTAACATGGGGGCTTATTTTGTTTTTAGCATTGGGCATATTTAATATTCGGACTTACTTAGTGTTTAACTTTGGGTTTCTAAGACCTGGGTTTTATGTTTGTGTTTTTGTTTTTAGTGAAATAAGCATAATGTCTGTTATGTGGTGCAGTTGAGAGCATTAGAAAGAACTCACTGCCTGGAAGAACCCCTGATGCTCTCTATATGGTAGGCATTTACTGTTATTCACACAAAACGAAGAAGCAAAGAAAAAACAAATAGCCTAACAGAACCTAACAGAAATCACGCATTGAGTCACACATGTGTTTGTGGTTCATGAAAACATGGAGCCTCTAGTCTTTTGCTGAATTATGTCATCTCTCATTACTCAGAATTTGAAATGACAGTTACATAGAACTTAGAATAATGGGGATGATCAAGTATATGCTACTGCAACCTGCTTGACAGACAAAAATTTTCAAAAAAAGAAGTCAATGAGGAAAAAAATTCCAAAACATATTAAGTGCAACATATATAGTGAAGATACTTTTGAGAATCATTGCACTGAATTTCCCTAATTTTTTTTAAAGTCGAGAACATATAGAATTTTAAAAATAGTTTTAAAAAATAGTAGAGAAGTCTATGGAGTACTCAAGCTCCTTTAGGACTATTATGACATGACTTCGTGTGGAATTGTACATGCCTTTGCCTCATTTTTCCATCCAACCCTATGGCTGGAGCCTAATGTTGTATTCATCTCATCCAGCCATGTGTCATGGACTTGAGTCATAGAAGGCCTATTGGTGGGTAGAAGATCAGAGTATAAAAGTCTTCCCAGTCTGAAAATTGTGAGGCAGGTGGCCTCTGACCCGCTAATAGTAAGAACAGCACAGGAGCCAGGAGAGGAAATATGGGAAAATAAAGTTGCCATTCTCTTCACAGCTCTTAGTCCAATGAAGATGGAGATTTTTTTTCAAGAGTAACTTGCTTCTACTCTAGGAGCATATAATATAGAAAATAAGAGCAGAGATCTGAAAGCTAGGCTTGTTAGGTTCATCTCCCAGGCCTGTTCCTTACTACCCGTGTAGTTATGGGAAAGTTCCTTAGTCCTTGCTGACTCAGTTTCTCTTCTAGAGAACAGAGACAATTGTATGTATCTCATAGGGTGCTTGTGAGAATAAAACAGTGTATCACATACTTAGGTCAGAACCTGACACATAGTGAGTACTATAAAGGGGATTGTTATTATTACTTCATTGGAGTGATGTCATAATTAGCTAATGATACTAATACAAACTAGGAAACTTCCATATAAATAAGCATAATACCAAAAATCACCACATTTGTTTAGCAGAATGTCAACACAGAAAATAACCAGTAGCATTTCTATATCACAGCAGTAAAGAGTAGAAGTACATGATAAAATCTTATCATGAGCAAACATAAGTACTATAAGATGCCTAGGAATGAGTCTAGCAATATTACTTTCAGGATCTTTTGAGGGACAATGGTAGAACTTGGCTAATACATTTAAACTGAAACATGAATAAGTAACGAGGGACACAAACCCATGCAAGACTGTGTGACATACTTGAGTTTGAAACACCTGCATCTTTCCCTTTGAGATGAGGACTAAGACAAGGATGCCAGTCACTTCACTTTTATTAAATATGGAACCAGAAGTCTCAACCAGGGCATTAAGAATGCAAAATTAATAAATGTTAGGAATGTCAAATAGAAATAAAACTGCCTTTATTTGCAGGTAACATTAAAAAATTAAAGAATTTGAGAAAAATTAAAGAATCAATGAATAAAATATAAATTAATGAGATGATTCAGCAAGACTATTGGATAAAATGCACACATACCCTTGCAGATTCTATTGCATTTCTCTATGTCATTAACAAATGAAATTTCAGAACATGAAATTTGAAATTACTACAAGCCTATTTCCCTTGATAATCACAATCAAGCCCTCCAGCACTGTTCAGTCTCCTCTTATCTGAATTAACTTTACGACACTAAACATGGCTGAATAGGCAGTGATCACTCTTTCCCTGTATGACTTTTTGATTTAAAAAATACAATATCCTTGTATGATTGTTCATCAAAGAGACTGTTAGTTTTAATTATTGAGAAAAATGATAATTTGATGGAAACTCTAGTTAATGATGTGGCTATGCTCATAAAAAACTGTAGAAATGGATAGAAAGTTTAACTTTGGTCTTTTAGAAGAGAATACATTGACTGTAGGGTGAATTTCAACAGGAGGTATGTTAAGCAAAATTTATGGGGGGCTGTCTATAGAGATGGAGCTTGTGCTTGTGTACAAGGAAATCAACATATGCACCCAAACTGGAGTCACAGTGCAAAGAATCCCTACCATTAAACCTAAACTGTCACCAGCGGCCGTGGTGCACACCTGTAATTCCAACAGTTTAGGATGTTGAGGCAGGAGGATCATAAGTTCACAGCCAGCCTCAGCATCATAGTGAGGCTCTAAGCAACTCAGTGAGACCCTGTCTCTAAATAAAACATATATATATATATATATATATATATATATATATGTATTTTAAAGGGATGGGGATGTTGCTCAGTGGTTAAGCACATCTGGGTTTCAACAACAACAACAACAGCAAAACCCAAAACTTAAGCTGTTTAATTGTAAGATTGAACCTTCCAAGAAATCAAGGACTAAGAGCCAAATACCCAAACAAACCAGTTTGCAAACAATATCAAAATAAAGAGACTAAGAGGGGATTCACATCAACCAATCGTAGGGGCCAGGTCAGCAGTTACAGGCATGATAAGGAAGTCCCTAGGCTTTAAACCACATGGACAAGGAGAGAAACCTGATGTCACCAATGCGCTCCTGGCACTATTTTGCATCCTTTTTCCTGCTCAGGCTGTCCTGCAACCTGTCACATCCAGCAGACCTCCAGTCAGTGTTGTAGACTGATGCTGCCTGGTTCATGAATCACTTACAATGGCCAACTCTATCTTTTCAACTCAATTTCTTGAAGTTATGTTCTCTGACATTTGTAAACAGATGCAAAAGTTAGCACATTTACAAAATCACTTATTTCTATGTTCTCATTCATACCAGCAGTACCGTGATTGGTTATGGTGAGGGAAATATCAATTTGTTCAAAAATAATAATATAAACATAAGGTCTTCATGAAGCCCAAATATTTCATTCTATCATTTCTCATAATCCTGAGTAATGAATCAGATTCATACTCAGATATTATCTGTAGATCACAATTGGATAAATGACACAATGCACTTGCCTGCCATAATGTTCTCCTGAATGTTCACCTCTAACTGATCAACCCTAAGTGACCTTATGTCAGATTGAATGTGCCTCCACCAGGCACTAGGAGATCTGAAAGAATAATGCTAAGCCGGGATAAGAGAGAGCAGTTTGGGAGTTTGGTCTTGGGGTGCAAATGGGGGCAAGGTATAACTGTTGAGAGGGGAGCGGGGTAGATAGAGGGTGGGAGTTAGGTTTGGGCTCATGGTTTCCCTTTGTTCAGAGCACAGTGAGGTCAGGGGCTGGAAATGGAATGGGGGCTGATCTAATTGTGTACCAGGAGCAGACATAGCAACATTTTGAGTACAGATAAAGGCAGGTCTGAACCACTGTGCTAGTCCAGTAGGCACAGTAATACACAGCAGAGTCACTTTCTTCCACATTTCGTACTGCGAATTCACATCTCCCATCTCTGACTTTATAAGCATCATATTTCCTTGAAATGATTCCTGAGTCCACCATAACCTTGGAATTGAATAAAGTGTGGTAGAGAAGGTGTCATGGGATCTTCCCCTCCTTGAATTGGTACCAGTGGACATAGTTCCTGCTTCATGTAAATCACAAGAGATTGCCACATATGTTCCAGGTGAACTTGTGACTGACATCATTCTCCCTTCCAAACTGGAAGATGTTTGACTGCCTGAAATGGTAACAACAATAGAAATTATGGCAGGGCTGGGGATATAGATCAGTTGGTAGAGTGCTTGCCTTGGAAGCACAGGCCCTGGGCTCAATCCCCAGCACCGCAAAAAAAAAAAAAAAAAAAAAAAAAAAGGCAAAGAGTTAACGGAGTTATTTTGTTGCGGCTTCTTTTGGGGAAACAACACCCCATGAGCATCTATGCCACATACTTACCAGGAGGCAGGACCTCTAGAAGTAGAAGTAGGGCTAGAATCCACAGTATGCCTTTTTCCCTGGGGCTTAGAAGGAAAGGACCAGATGATAACAGGAGAAAAATTTCTCTCAAAACTCAAATCCTGCTCAGAATGGAAGTGATCCCTCCAACAGTGCCTTACAGCTGATCCTCCTGACTGAGTCAGAGGCAGGGAGAATTAACTGAGGAGCTGCCTGAAAAAACAACCCAGCCGATTACCCACAAAGGGTGGTGCTGGGAGGAGCCCCTGCCTCCTCTGCTTCAGCCCAGTTCTCTAGCGCCCCCTGTGGCTGCTGAGGGCAGGCCCTCTGCAGAGGAGGAGAAGCCAGGAGCCTGGAGAGCTCAGAGCTGAAGCAGGTTGAGCACAAATGCGGTGGAAGGCAGAAAACGTCTATCTTCTTGTAGGAACAGGTCTCTGAAGTTCAGACTTTTCAGGTTGCTGCTGCTGCTGCTGTTGTGCCCAGATCGCGAATCCCCAAAGACCACCAGAGAGCTGTTTCCGATGCAAAAGCAAAAGGGTCTTTATTGCAAGCTCGAGCTCGGACTCACAGCGTTCACTGACACAGCAGGTACTGGCTGAGAGTCCCGAGTCTCGATTCAGTGGGATTTTTATGAGCTCCACAGTAGAGCGGGAAATTTGAACAAAGCAAAGTACACAGTTGGCTGATCTTCCAACATGTGAGGTTTGGCATGTTTCCATTGGCTCAGGATACCCAGGTCTTAACATATTGACATATATGGTTTGGAATGTTAGGCATTGGCTTGTTAGCTCCCGATTGGTTGTTTGCCAAAGGCCAGTCCTAATCTAGTAGCCTTCCTGGAATCGGCTATCTAGGCCTGATCTTTCATGCCCTAAATGCAGCCTGTCATGGCCGCGGTTTAGCTCCCTTTTCACTGCCATGATCTTGTCCTCAGATGGATCTTCTTTATTATGGCCTCAGCCACCTTCACTTACATCTGTAAGTTGACTTGGGGCAACCACCAACTGCAAATCTGATAAGCCTTGGATCTACCTTATTAAAAGAGCTTGGAGATGTTGGCTGCAAATGACACTATTCAAACACAAATGGATGTGTGGGAGTTGAGGGGTCAGTACAGGGACATAATGCTACCACAGGGGGAGCTCTGAAAGCACAGGGCCCTAGGTCACATGCAGGATCCCAGCATGCTCCATTGCCAGTCAGTTCATGATTTTCCTCTATTCAGAGAGACTGAATCTGACCTGTTAATTAATGATTGAAGGAAAAGTCATATGCTGGATCCTAATCAGAAGAGTGCTTGATACTTTGAAATAGCACATCTTTAGTAGGCAAAATGCCTTTTATGTCTCAGGAGTGGAATTGAATATAAACCAAGTCTACAGATGATCCACATGTCAGGTTACTAATTTTATCTCAGAAGAAGCATTAACCCAGACAGGCAGAGATAAACCAGTAAACTGGAGCTCAACCTCATAGGAAGAACTAAATGTTTATTCTCTCAAAGGCTGACAGTGAACACAGAAAAAGTAGAATGAAGTGTATGATTAGAATGTGCTGTGAAATCAGACTTCAAAAGTCTATACTACCCCTGGGACTGGAGGGATTTAAGTCCAGTGCTTGAGCCCCGACTCTGTGTAGTGCTCAGTGGTTTGCCCGGTGGGCAGATGCGGCGTGGCTGGTCTGCAGCTGATGCAACGCTCTGTCGGCTTGAACCCCCTGGGTGTCAGCTTGCCATGGCAGACAGCTGGCGGGCACTGGGTTTGCCCTGCAGTCTGGCTCTAGCCTGGGGCCTCGGACTGCCTACGTCCAGCACACCCTACGACCTTATGGGGCTCCTTCCTCGGTGGTCGGGCACAGGACACGCCTGAGAAGGAAGGCAAGGGGGCATGACAACATCCCCAGCTGTCAGTCTGCGATCCTAGCCAGCCATAGGCTGAATCTGGTGTCATATTTTCTCTGAAGAGGGACTACTCTGATTCTGTATATGACATTCAATTATGCAGTTGAAATCAGGGTTTCTGTGTCTCTGTGCACCTGCAGCACATTGCTGTTGTCCTCATCATTAGCATAGCATACCCATACTAATGGCTTCAAGGACATGGGTTTTCCTCCCTGATTGTACTAAGAAAATGAAACCAAAAGTACCAAAATCCTTAAATCAAATACCTGAGAAAAGCCAGACTCTTACTAGAATGTTAAGTCTTATCTTGGCCTTTCAGAGGTCCTTCACTCTTTCTTTCGGACCAGTGTCAGGAGGGTGGTAGCTCAGTGTCAGGGGATGTAGCTCAGGGATAGCTTGCATTGATAGTATGGTCAAGCCCCACATTGGAACCCCAGTACCACAAAAGAAAAAGTGAAAAGAAGAAACCAGAACAGTATCAGTGGAGTGGATGGAAGGTGTGGTGTCTTAAACAATCCTGAGCATGAGATTCCAACCCCTCCCACAGAGGATATAACACACTTTGTATATCCAACACAGAGAGCCCAGCATACCACAGCAGGAGAGGAGGTCCCAGCCATGCCTACCTGTGTAAACTTGGATGCCTCCTACCACTAGCTATGACTTTTCAAAATTGATAAAATTGGTTGTGGTTTAACGGCCCTTGACTTCTCTTCCAACACCTCAGCCACCTCTTACTACCCAATCAAGTAGGGGCTGGTTTGACTCTGAGTCTTTTCTAAGAATCAACCACATTCGACAGAGCACGAAAACAAAAGAAGCCTGAGAAAATAAAACACCATCAGCCACACCAGTGCCGCACCCCCAACTCTGTGTCCCCCACCACCTGAGCTCTTCCTCTCTGCACTGTTCAAGTTCAGGGCTGCATACGGGAGGGAAGGGGCTTAGGTTTGCAACTACAGGAGAGGCTGCTAGTGCCCAGTCAGTGATGTCAACCCCATAAAACTCTCAGTGATCTCAAAGATCCCTGCCTGTGTCTGCTTTCCAGAGCAGGGAGAGTTTCCCATCTCTAAACAAAGGGACGCAAATGGATAAGTCATGGCTAAATTGTCATTCTGTTTCTCACCTTGGACTTTCCATTCATTTTTCAAATTAAAATATGCATGAGTAAAGGTAGATATTTGATTTTTAAAATTTATTATGTCTTCTATGAAAGATAAAGCACAGACTCCAAGTAGCAAAGAAGGTTGCTTTAGGGTGTTTAGAATGGAAGACTTTAAGATAGTCTTCTTAGGGCACTAAGGACTGTGACTAGAAACCGTACTCTCTTCACACCACAGCTGCCATGATTTGGGCTGGCTGGAGGGGCTGATGGGGACTGTGGAAACAGAGGGACTAGGGACCACCATGGGCTACTCCTTGTTGTCACAGAGTGAAGTTCCTGAGTTTGCCCATTGGTTTTAAAAGCATCTGCAATAATTAGAGAATAATACACATTTGAACATAAGGAGCCTGAACTCAGCAAGCAAGCCCAGCTAGGTCCTCAGCAAATGCTGTTCTGGACCATAAACCAAGAACACACGACAGTCCTGTTGTGCCACTGTCTGTTAGGAGCTCTTCCCATTGCTGCAGACAGCTGTTCTTCTTAGCAGACAGAAGGTGACGATGGCCAAATAGACCCCACTCTTGAGGAGCAGGAGGAGGTAGATGCAGTAGGCGGAGGTGTTTGTGAGCTGCAGTCTCAGGGCATCTAAGAGAAGTCATGCAATTAGTTTCACCTGTTCTTCGACAGGAACATACCCTCATGGGGAAGGGTGCCACAGATATTTATTCTTGGTGACCTACACTGAAGTGACACCACCCACACCAAACCCCAAAGGTCAACCTCTTCCACCCCCATCTGAACCACCAAAAGCAAGATTCAGCTTACAAGTCAAGTGCATTGACGACCTCTGCCATACTCACTTAGAACCTTCCTAATGTCAAAAAGCAGGACTGCATTTTTAATAGATGAGTCAATGGGGAGCAAAAGGGTATATGATAACTATATAGTCAAATTTCTTCACCCAACATGTCTTAAATAATAGAGACAATATTAATTAACCACTAAACAAAAGCCTAACAGTAATCAGAAAGCTCCATATTTAAAGTTCTCCTCTTACTTAATCATTATGACCTATGAGAGGGATTAGTTTCATTCTGAATTTGCATACAAATTTAGGACACAGTAAAAAGTAATTTGCCTGATGTTATGTATATGGTAAGTAACAACCATAGATTTTTGATCCCAGCAACCTGACTTTAATGAGAAAATTCTCCTCTGTTCTTTGATTCTTCATCTCCAAGTTCTTCAACACCCTACAGATCAGAAGGTTAGGCATACATATAGATGAACTGCTGATCGAAAAGCACCTGAGACATTACACATTGTGCATGCAGTAAGATCTCCCAGAAGGGGATAAAGAATTGAAAATAGGGGGTGTATTTTCATATCAGGATGGGCGAGAGCTTTTAGAAAAGAGGACACCATGTGAAATGGAAAAACAGAAGTTAATATGAATACCTAGAGACATTAGGTGGTTGGGGCACACTCCCCTTTCTTCTCTAAATGCTCTTGTTGATGCTATAATATTTGGGATAATTACACATGATAACCTTTGAAGTTTTATGAGAATATGTGATGTCATGCAACAAAGATAAGGCAGCGGTCTACGGTGGTTAACTGCTGAGCCACAAGGACAAGTCTCTTCCCATGGAAAATTCCATGTACATATTCCATCTTCATAGAGTCAGAACTAAAGAATCATTGAACCTGAGTGTATAAAGAGACTTCAAGAAATGTGTTCATAGCTACCAGCCCTTGGTCAGGTGTGGGTTTCAGCCTCTCCTTGCCTGTGTGGCAGCTGAGGTTCAGACCCAGGGATACTGGGAACAAAGGAAAGGTGAGCAGTGTTGGAGCCAACGCCTCCAGTCACCTTCTGTGTGCATATGAAGGGAAAAAAGGGCCAGAAACTAGTTCTTATTCTGCTAAAGAGATGCCTTATGTTAAATATTCACATTTGTGCAATTATCTCTTCATTATAGGTGAATGTAGTATAATTATTCTCCGGTGGCAGATAAGTAAAATTTTACAAATAGAAGTTATTCACTCATGTGGACACAACAATCATTATGAGAACGGGGGACAGCCCAGTCTGTGATACTCTGAGGCCCATGCACTTCCTACCCCCACCATGTGTCCAGCCTGCTTCAGCACCAATGCTTTGGAATTTCTTGCTCTGAGATTCTATCTTAGAAGGCTCTGAGAGTCTATCTTAGAGGAAGAATAGAGAACTGAGTAACTCTTCATTTGAAGACATGAATTGAAACCCAACATCTGGCCGTGTAGCATGTGCAAGGGACTTAATTTTAGCCCATCACCCTCATCTATAAAATGGAGGTAACTACTGTACCACTGATATCAATATGATGAGGACTAAACAAGAAAACGCAAGGAGAACCCAGTTCAAGTTCTTCTGTACAAAAAACCCTACGTAAGCACTAGTTCACCTTATTAGTAACTAGCTTGAACTTTTAAATAAATCTAGAATCAACTTGATATCACAATCTCCCAAGTCATTTGAAATACTAGGTGAATGAAAGAAGTTCCTTTGTTGAAATAGTTCAGAGCATATCATTTTATCCTCTAGTCACAGTCATCTCCTACCCAAATCAGTAATTTCCTGTGTTAATATGATGCCTAAGAAGTTAGGCATTAATTTAATATATCACTCAGTCTATTCTGCAGTATGAACCCATTCTGGTTTTTCTATCTATACCAAAGCAGCTCAAAAGTTAAGATGATAAAGAGGGGAAAAGCACTAAAGCATGACATGAAGGCAAATATACACAAAAACTTACCATTTTTATCTTTCAAGCAAGCTTGAGGATCAGTCTTGGTGATGCCTGCGTAAAACCAGAGCAAGTACTGGTCAATTATTCATGGCCAATATTTGACAGCATGGGTATATGTGCTATTTATATGTGCACATAAATAAATATATACAATCAATCCACACAGAGACAGGAGGGCATAAAAAAACCTGTCTTGCATTTATAGAAATAATTGGTCTCACTCTGTAATTCAGTAGGTATCATTTATAAGTTAAGTTTCTGTTTATAAAGGATACATTTTTAACCACTATTGTGCAATGAAAAGCAACTACGTCTTTTTATTTTACTGCAAATCATGCATATTCTCAAGGCAACTGTTCATACCTCATTGATCACTGCAGAAACTAAGGGTCCCAAAGATAAAGTCTCACTTAAGAAATCTGGGTCTTGCGTGGCAAAGGTCTTCATGTGTTCTATTTTGTGTTTGTTCTATTGGTTGAAAAGGGATTATAGCCACAAGGAATAGAACAAGAATGAATCTTTATTGCCACTCTGGGGCATTTGGACTGCTGTTTAACACTCGGGACTGTGATGCATAGTCACTGGACCACCACCAGGCCCTACACATTCAGCCCTCTGCCCAGCCGTATGGAAATGTACCTCATTGCATCAATGGGATTCCTTTAGGACACTTTGCCTGACTCATGTGTGGTCCCTAGTGACGAGAAAAAGAGGATTCTCTCTTCTCTGAGGGTATCCACCTTGGGGCACTGACTCATCCACATTTCTACTCAAGTCTACCATATGCTAGAAGTACAGGAAATGTTTTTTTTTTTTTTTTTTGAGCTGTCCTTACCAATGTCAAGAAATACATTCATTATTCAGAACGCAAGCATGTTTGTGCATGTTAGCCTCACCCAATCTTTAATGATGGAATTTTGTGTAATCGTGATATATGAAATAATTACTAGAACCACTCAAGGCCTCTGTTGAACTGCAGCAGCCAAGGTGGTTCTGTTTTGTTGTACCACACCTTGGATCTTAGGTCAGAAAATTTTGTCAACTAAGAACCCATTCTATGCAGGTTAAACTTTTTGCATAACAATACGGAAATGGGGAACTTTAATTGCTTGGTACAACATTCCTGAAAGACACATATCTACTCCTATTTTGCAAAGTTATCAAAAGTAGAAACTTCTCTTTTACATTTATTATGAGTAAGTTGCTAGGTGCCTTAATGTATGTTGTTTCTTTCCTTCTTTCTTTCTTTTTTTTAATTTTTTTCCTTTCTCTTTACAATGGTGGGGATGGAACCCAGGGCCTTGCACATGCTGTGCAAACCTTCTATCACAGAGCTACACACTGAGCCCTTAACACATTTAAAAAATCTAAAGAATATTTGTGTATGATCTATCAAAATGTATAAATGCATTCTACTGTTATATACAACTAATCAGGACAAATTTTAAAATGTTAAGAAAATGTTAAATAAAAATGTTCAGATATTTCTGTATATCCCTCAAAAAATAAAAACCACCACATTTGCTTTGATCACAAATTGTGCTTTTAGCAACTTATTAAATATGCACAGAGATATTCAGTTTCCAAGATGTTAATTATAATTAAAATTAGAATCATGTAGAATGGTTTGTGTCAGGAAACAGTAAATATGTGAAAACTGCATAAAGTAGGATTCTGTGTAATTAGTAAAATGATGCCTAATTGCAATTATTGATGTGGAAAGATGTTTATTGTACATAGATGAGCAAAGAAAGCTTTAGAATTTTAATTTGCAATTAAAATATTCCAAATGCATAGGTATAATGAAAGAAAAAAACCATGGAAATATAAACCAAAGAGAATGGTTACAGTGAGATTACATATATTTGTTTTTTTTTTTTTTACTGCATTTTCAGATTTTTCTTTTAAAAACTTTTTGTGTACACAATAATCAAAAAATATAAAAGGAAGGGAAAAAAAACAAGAATATCATATGATCTGAATATTTCAAATGATGAAACTGAGGCCAAAACACCTAAAAAAATTTTCAAATTTTTGTCCAAAATCAATACCATTTTAAATGAACAGAAAAAATGGTAGGCCACTTAGTTTCCCATTTTCTATAAAGACATTGAAGAAGGATTTATATCCTTGTTCATTAATACATCCTAAAAGGGTAGGATACTCTTCATCTAGTATGTTTTCCAGAGCAGTGGCGGGCAACTGTTACCTAAAGTACATGTGAGGCTGAGGCAGGAGAATTGTGAGTTTCAGGCCCACCTGGGCAACATAGGGAGACCCAATTTCAAAACTATGAAAAGAAAATGTAAATTTTCCAGGAGGTCGTATTTACACTTAAATACACATACCTTTCTTTATTGCAGGAAAGAGAATATCTTGATCAACTCCTCCTTTGTTATTCTCGTGTTTGACGATACACCTGTGCTCTTTATCCAATGACTCTTCAGTCACAGTTAGCCAGCTCATCTTCATGTATGTGTCATTAGTCTTCATAGTATCTCCCTGCTGGGATTCCAGAATCCTATCACCACCCTTTTCTTTCCAATATACCCTAATAACATCAGGGGAAAAGTTTTCAAGAAGACAAAGATGTGTCCCAGCCTTATGGAGATTTATTTCAGAAACTGAAGGAAGAAAAATCGTGGGCTTGGGGGAAAGGTCTGCATCAGAGATTTTATCTGTGGAGAAAAAGGAATATCAACAAAAAGAATTACTAGAGAAACAAACATTGCACAGTTTGGAAAAACCTAGTGCATAGAAATGAAAAGACAAGTTGTCACTGAATTAGTGCTCAAGGTGGTCTTCCATTCCCACCTAGGATGCAAAGTATTTACTCTTGTCCTTATTGAAAGATGTGGAGAGAGCTTCAAGAAGTGAGGTGGTTTTGCAAACCTGGAGTCAAATCTGGCCTTTGTTCTTTCTCCACATGCTAAGAAGGGGATGACTTTTTTAACTGTTCCTAATCAAGACTTCCAACATTCATGAACCCACTGATTGATGATGACGATGATGATGATGATGATGATGATATGATGATGATTTAATTACTATTTGCATCTGTTTTCTCATAGTGGAGCATATTGCCAAGGTGGACAATAGGAAGGAGAAGGAAACCAGGTCACTTTAGTGATCTCTCTAGATGAGGCTCTGTGGTCCTTTCTAAAGTGCTTTGTCACTTAAGCTTTCTGGCCAAGTAGCTCACAATCTCATTCTCTGCAATTCTGTGCAACCCATTCTTCATTTAACTGATTCTAGAATATACACTATTTATCTTATTTCTCATATGAATCAATGAAAGGAATTAGATTTTCAATTTTTTTGGTAACAATATGCAGTCATTTGCTTTAACAGGAATCTACTTCCATGTATACTTAACTATCTATCAAGTTGACCTCTGAGATTCAAAGGAGGTTCCCAAGACCAGTTCCAAAGTTTCTGGAGTTCTAGTTAATATCTAAGTTGATTTAACATCTCACTGTCATATCTGAAGTTTTGGGCCAGGCAGTATTTAAAGTTGCACCTCCAGATTATTTAGTGTCTTGAATTTGCAAGCAAAATAGCAACATTTCCACAACTTTTATTAAATTCATATTGATTATTTTCAGAAATACTCGTGATGTTAATTTTATCAACTAATGCACTTATCTGAATTTTGTTTTGCTTGAGAAAATATTCACCAAAAGCACATTTCATTTTGTAATTTCACTTGAAATTCAACTATCACCAGGATTACTCCACGGTGGTATTTTTATGCTTCTTTCAGTCTAGCAAGATGGTCTATACTTATCTACATATCAATGTTTTGAATATTATCTTCTGTCCCAAAATTTGTACCGATGTGTATGTAACTTAACTGTTTTGGAACTCGGTTTATCTCCTCATCTTAACCTGCTCAGTAAATTTTTAATTGATATAATGTTGAAATCTAAGGTTCTAAAGTTTCTCACAAGCATAATACCAAAATATAAATCAAAACATCATATGTTTACAAAGCTTATCACCTTGAATGTTTACTAATTAGACACATAGCTTAAATTAATTACTAAATTATGAATGTTGGAACCCTAGAAAGTTTTCAAATCATATTAGAAAATTTGATTTCCAGTAGAAACTCAAATACTTTGCCACTATTATGTTTTAGCTAATTTGAAATTATTTTAATAATTCAACATGTAATTTCTTTAGAAAAGGAGAACTGGATTTATTATTTGAAAAGAAAAGGAAAAAATTTGTTCTTGATTATTTCTGCCTGTTGCAACTGAGCTCCTGTTTTTTTTATACAGAATCAGTAAGCACATGATGTTAATAGTTTTGTGGCTTAAAAAGTACAATCAGGTCATAATGTGCTTATTTTAATTTCATGCTTCTTGTTTTTAAAGCACTTACTCAGTGTGTATTCTCCGAACACATACTTTATTTTTAATTTAAAAGGTATGTTATAAAAGGTAAAATTTTTAGTTATACATTATACTTTTATTTTCTATCCAATATATTAACAAGTCTAATTTTCATCTTAGAAATTTGCTTTTCTTCATGGGAATACTTCTGTTTCATTACTTTAAGGAAATTGGAAATTTTCTTTATTAAAATTCACCATTTACTACCTTATGGTTCTCTTTCCTTAACCAGATTGTCTAGGCTTTACTCCTTTTAGGGTAAAAAGAACCTAGGAATTCCAGAGTTTTATCTACCTAATAAATACCTAAGCACTAAATAGTGTACTTCTATATGTATGATTGGTATCTGTAGTCTGGACCTTTATATTGCATGGTCTTTTAAAACTTTACTTTTAAATGTACATATTAAGAGTGGGTTTTGTCATGGTCAAAATTTTTGGAGATACATAGCATGACAGTCATTCTACTTTATTTGCATAATTAATAGAAGAACTAGTATTTATTTCCAGTATTTTAAAGATTAATAAATCTGTCCAATTTATTTAAATTTATCCCTTGAACAATCAAACAACATATTTTGAGTTAAATTAAATAACCAATCAATATATTTGAGTTAAATTGCCCAAGTTGTTATAATTCAAGATATAGTAAAATGAATTCCATATAAATTGATCAAATATCAACCACGACTTATATTGAACATATTATATTTCAAATCTGCATATGGATTTTTATTTAATTGTTCTCCTTTTTTGTTTTTTCTTTCATCAAATATTTGCAGATATTTTCATATTTAAATTTGCATTTCAGATTTATGACATTTCCAACAATATTTAGTTGATTTTATATCCTGGTCACTTTCCATATGAATTTAAAGTTCTTTTCTAATATGGGCAAAAGACCAACTTTATTGGCTATAGGTTTTATTATCGATTAAGATAAAGAATTAAGATTCTAAGGATTAGGGCAGCAAAATGTTTTTAAAACACATATTAGCATGATTTTTCTTGCCAAGAGATGAATAAGTCTGCTAAAGAGAAACAAGTACCTCCACATTCGATTTTTTTGTGCGAATGGATGTTAACCTGTCATTTGCATAATTTGAAATAGAGTTAAATCCTTTGGAGAATCTATTGTAAATTTTATTTGCTGAAAACAGCTCTGCACAGTGGATATAACATTCCCTTCACATTTTAATTGGAAAAACATTTTTTGGACACCTTTTATGTATTCAACGATATGCCAAGAATTTGATGTTATCTCACGCTGTTCTCATTTAACTTTGCTGGGTTCATACTGTTGTACCATTTAGGGAAAAGGAAACAGGCCAAGGAACAATTGCCCATGATCACTTAGCAGGAAGTGGTGGAAACAGAACTTCAGGTCTGTCTACTCACTACTTTTCTACATGCTTGACCTTGAGGAAAGGAAACATGTCTTCTGAGTCTATCACAAACTTACCTGTGATCATTAACTTTGCCCCAGGGTCAAACACTTCCATAATATCATCATATACTTTATATATAAGCCCTTTTAAAAGTTCACACGTACACAAAACCAAATCTCATTACAGCATTTGCACAATGTCTGTTCTCCTTTGGTATAAACATTTGATTAAAATCTCTCCTAAGATTTCCCCATAAATATCTCCATTACAATCCATTTTTTTCCCCTAAAACTATTATTCCAATAGGATCTTTTCTTGCTTTCCCTATATTACCTTATTACCTTGGAAAAGTTGTATTCTTCTGGTAGTTACCTGTGACAACAAGTTTAGTTCCACCCCCGAAGACCTTCTTATCCAAATACCACAGTGATGCTACCTGTATCAAAAACGTTAGACTAGTTTGTGCTCTTCAAATGTGTGGCTAAAGGAATTGCCCTGGAATTCTTTAGAGAGCAGCGTTTTGATCCTGTTTTACTTTGCTCATAACAAGTTCTGTGGTTGAGCAAATAAAATAACTTCGAAGTTTTTGGTGCTTTATTTATTTGGAAACAACGATGAAAGTGCAAATCCCTTCAGTATTATTATCAGCATGAGACCAAAATGGAATGAGATGGAAAACCCAATTTGATTAAAACCACTATAGTGACACAAGAGGTTACTATCATCATCATCATCATCATCATCATCATCATCAGTAGTAATTTGTTTTCTATGACTATGTGCTCCAACATGACAATTTAAGGGCCATTTCTTCCTTTAACCAAAATAGATGTTGAAGGTCATATACACTCCATATTTCCCATTATTCCTGAAGAACTCATGCATTGATATCCTTTTCTAATTTTACAACAAAAATGTTGTATTTGAAAATTCCATGTGCTTTTTCAATAAATGACTAAAAAGTATGTGTTCCACTATGGTTTTCTTTTACCTTTGTACATGAAGTTTTAAACCTCCATCCCTAGGGAATCCACAGTCATTCTAAACTCCTTGTTAATGTTCCTATGCCAGATCAGGGAGAACACTACCTCTCCCGACCTGGACCAAGTGCACTCCAGAGGTCAGTCTAGGTTAAGTGAACACACCAGGAGCAATTCTAAGAACTCTGATCAGCACCACCCTGAGCCTCCAGCACCTGCATTCCTGCCTCCACTCCCTACTTAACCCTGCAAAATTGAAAGAAAACTTACCTGTAACAATGAGCTTTGTGCCAGGACCAAACACTTTGATTGCATTGCCACCCGTGACACACTATCTGAAAAGTCTTTATAAAAATCTCCCTTTGTGCTGAATAAAATTACACCAATATTCTATCCCTCATCATATAAATACATAAAAACTGGCCCTGCCAATGTTAAAAAAATAACAAGCTCAAACAAAAATCACATGAGATGTGAGTGTAATCAGGAATTTGAGGACTCATCCCACTTTGCCTGGGCAGTTTGGGTTATTCCTGTTCTGTCCTATCACATATATTGGAAACTCTGATTTTGTCTATTCTCAGGATTGCCAGAAGTTTTCAAATCTTCTTAATTAGAGTTCATTAATATTTCATTAATTTCTGAAGAGAAACAACAATAGTAATCATATATTAGAACATTTGAAATGTCTATAAAATATGATTTCTGGGCATGTGTGATTCATATAAAGGGAGGGATGGGTATGTGCACTGATTATAAAGTGATTTTGTTTTAGAATCTAATACCCCTGTATAGTAGATATGAGTTGTCCCAAAATGTGAATTCTTAATGATGATCTCTTAAGCTATTATTGTTGGAAGACTGCCCTTTTGGCTAGAAAATCCCCTTACAGTTTGAGGGTACTTTTTCATCCTATACTGCTCATCAGAGGATCCTAACTGGTAGGCATTTCTGCATCTGTTCCATCATGAGTGTCCAGGCAGTTCAGAGTTATGCAACTGAGGAAGGAAAATCAGTGCAACAGTGATAGCTCTTTTAGTAGCGTCAACATTTCTAGTAAATTTGATTGATGCCAATACAGAAATAAATAAGTGTCAAAAGGATTTATCATTCAATGAACCTAGGAATCACATTTTGAGTATTTAATAAATGCATATTCAATCGTACATCCATGATCTTTTTCTAGTGTATGAAAGAAGCAATATGAGAACCATCATTAGAAGCAGAAACACTGTGTTCACACATGTATTAGTCAGGGTTCTCTAGAGGAACAGAATCAACAGGAAGTATGATTATAAAAAGGGGATTTATTAGATTAGCTTACATGACCAGGAGATGGATAGTCCACTATAGCTATCTGCAGGATGGAGAGCTGGAAGGACCAGTAGCTGTGCAGTCCAAGAGGCAGAAACCCCAGAACAAGAGGAATCGACTGTGCTACCCTAGTTCAAGACCAAGGCTTCTGGAAACTTCCTGGAGAATCACTGGCAGAGTCCGCTTCAGAAGAATGAAGAAGCGAGAGTTCAATATCCTCAGATGATCAAAGTAGCAATCAAGAACCCGTTCAAGAAGAGATGGCAACTGCATCTGCTTCCTTATTCTTTCAACTTTTATTCTATCCTAGCCACCTTCCTATTGGGCAGGGCTGCCCATGCTTAGGGAGGGGCTCCACTTCAGTTCACTATCCCACATTCCACATTCCAATCATTCCTAGACATGCCCTTATGGACACACCCAAAAGTGTCTTAATCATCGGCATCTCTTAATCCAATCAAATTGACAGTTCAAATTAACCATTACAACACGAGTAACAATAAAAACTGTGAATTGCTACTAATTAGTCAATAAAACAGTCCCTATAAAAGGTCAGCCTACAAAAGAGGAAATATTTGAAACATAAAAACATAATAATGTCAACAATATCACATTAGCATTTATACTAGTCACTTCAGAACAAATCTCATTTGAACCCCAAATTTGACAGTCACTAGTCCTAGGACTAGAAAAATAACAGACCTATTTGCAGCATCAGTCTCTTCATCTGTGAAATGGGAAAAATAGGCTCTTTTGTACAGAGTGGTTGAGTAACAAAACAAAACAAGGCAATGAAACTATTTAGCATGGTGTCTGACCCTCAAAAATATTAACTAATATTATAGTTTTCTCTGATGGTATGATATTGGGTCATTTCATCAAATTCTTCCACCAAAGACAGTAAAGATTGAATATTCCTTGTCCAAAATCCTTAGGACCAGAAATATTTCAGATTTCAAACTTTTTTGGATTTCAGAATTTTGAATTAAGAATGTTTCAACTGTATGCAAATTTTGTAAATAATAACTACTAGAAAAATTAAGAAAGGAAACAAATGTATTAATCCAGGATCTCCTGGTTCTCTGGCAGCCAAAGAATCCAAGCAATACAAAATTTAGAATACTTTTCCACAAGACTGGAAGCTTTTTGAGTGTTTTGCCTGTGTCCTATCTACCTTTTGTCTCTGGCATCCAACACAAAAAGTGTTTTCAATAAATATTTGATGAGTGAATAAATGAGCAAATGAGATTGTAAAATCATGAAGAGCCTTTTGCCAGATCTTGGACTGAAATGATTTGTGTAACTTGAAGTTTGTAGTAATTTGTGCTTCTCCATGTAATATAACATGACTATTTTCAGTTCACCTTCTAAGGAGTTAGAGTGATAAGAAGAGGATTCACTGATATTTTATAGTACTTACTCCAAGTATTTTTTCACTTTTCTATTGCATGAGATAGACATTTTACAAGTTATTGGGACAAACCTGCACTCATACCTCAAAATATAAAGAAGAGGTAATTAATAAAATTCCATTTTGAGAATCATCACTCTATTAAAAACATATTTAAAGCAAAAATTGATACCAATAGGCTATATAGATCATTTTCAGAACGTGTTAATTTCTAATCTGTTGGTATTCCTTCTGTATATACACATTCTGAATGCGGAATTTCAATCAGCTTCCTAACAGGGAAGGGAAGAAACCAGTTACAAAGCAGTTTGATTTCCATATCCAGTAGCCCATGTCTGCTAAATTGCTGTTCATGTGCTGAGTCAGATAAGGTTGACAGTAAACTGTTTTTTCTATAAAGTTCACATCCATTTAACACTACTAAGATAAAAATAGAAAACAGTTACTTACCAGGGGGAGTTCCTATGAGCTTAGTTCCTTCTACAAATATCTTGATTCAGTCTTTGCCATCACACTGCTCATAGTGTCTGCAAAAATCTCAGCCTCCTCCTAAGCTTCCGGACGTGACATGACTGGCAATTTAACAACTGTGTCCTGGAAATTTGATCTTCTGGCTTCTTTTGAAAACCCTTGAATATAGGCTTTGTGTTTTCTGTTAAGTTGGAAATTTCATCATATATTGACCTCATAAACTATCTGCTTCCACTGAGATAGTAATCATGGGAAAGTGACAAAGAAGAATGGTAGGTATTTGGGCAGGAGGAGAAGAAAGCTGGGCCAACTTATTAACCAGTCACTTTTCTAAGTTTTCAGGAAAAGTGTTCTGAGAATCAAGTCTGTTTCCCCCCAGGTGTTCAGTTGTGTTGAAACTGCTCAGAGATTGTATCAAAGGAACAGGCCTCTGTTCTCATAGACACCAAGTCCTCTGTGTTAGCAATTTGGGGATATATTTCTGAAAGGTGGAAGTCCTTTGGCAGCTAAAAATGAAAATGTACCAACCCATTTGACACATGTGAACCAAGGTCTCCATTTTTAATAAAGCCACATTTACCATTGGGCATCATAATCATTACCAGGGCAAGGCCAAATGATACGATAACGTGTGATGACTTCTTATTTTTTTCTGGAGAAAGAGAGTAAGATTATCAAATATTATCTACAGTGAAATTATAGATTTTTTTCTTTATAGTAGAATTGAGGAAAACTAATCCCAATTCACGAATATGTTGAAAGAAGTCTCTTGGAGACAGTTCTTGAAACTCACGCCACTCATCTCAGAGAAGGCAGAAGGGAATTACCAGAATCAGTCAGTCACTCCCCAAAGTGCCAACTGTGTCCAGGTATTAAGACAAGGGAAGAGAGGCTCTGATGACCTCCACCCCACTCTAGGCTCACCCTGTCCTGGCCTAAATTCCATGAGCACCATGGTCTCTGATGAAACCATGGGGGATGAATGTGGTCATGGCAGACAACTGTCCATTCACAGCAGCTCACAGCCAGCAGCCCAATTAGAACAAGAGGACTAGGTGAAAATTACGGCTGGAAAGTGGTTTTTTTTTTTTTTTATGTTATATATAAATATATTTATTTTGTCAATGAACAGATATTTTATACATCAATGACTGTTTCTTCCAAGACTTTGAAAGTGTCTTTAAACTTTGAATGACTGGTTGATTGACTCATTGATTATAAAAAGTTTCTTTTAAACCCAGAATTCCAACTTTTTATTTCCTGGAGCTGTTATTTACACTTTGCACCTTAAGTTGATGTGTGAACGGTGACCACTCAATCCCTTTGCCCTATTTTCCCCTTATTCCAAGATCCTAAGGTGAATTGCCAGAAACCTTAAAAATTGTCTACATTTCTAGAGCCATGAAAAATTTAGTAAAATGGAAAAGTATAAAATCTTTTATTATATTTATACAAAAATATAAGAAATCTATGAAGAACCAGGATAAAGTTTTACCAAAGGCCCACAATAAAACCTTAATAAGTAGAAAAACAAATTCATGAAGAAAAAACTAGAGTCACAATGAAAACTATACCAACTAAATGCAATATGTAAAAGACTGCAATTCCAATCAAATTTGTCATAAAATTTTACTTTTTTGTTCTAGGTTGGGTTAAAAATAGGATATGTTATACATTCTTAAAAGATGTACAAACATGAGATTATGATAAGAAAAATAGTTGGAGACATTTAGCCCAGTGGATACTAATGCTTATAACAGAGCTACTGTCATAATATGGTAATGATGTAAAAATAATGAGACAGATAAGTAAAAGAGAAAGACTCCAGAAAAACGCTTAAAGTGGGTATTCAAAATATGATGCAGCCTTTTGAAATTGTAGAAAAATCGTAGATTATTAGGCTACTTGTGTTAATAATTGTTAGACAACAATTATCTTTTAGAGAGATAAAAATATTTCTCTACCTCATACCTTATTAGATAGGCTCCAAGTAGATAAAAATTAAAATGACAATGAAAAGATCACATGTGTGTCTCTAGAAACTTGTTGATGTCTTCGAGGTTTTCTGTTTTGTTGGAGTATAGATTTTCAAAATAGCTTCTAATTATGTTTTGTATTTCACTCGTGTCTCTTGTGATATTTCCTTGTTCATTCCGATTTTTAGTAATTTGAGTTTTCTCCCTCTTTCTCCAAGTTAGTGTGGGTAAGGGTTTATCAATTTTGTTTATATTTTCAAAGAACCAACTATTTATTTTGTTAAATTTTCTGATTGTTTCTTTTGTTACAATTTCGTGGATTTCAGCTCTGATTTTAACTATTTCCTGTCTTCTACTATTTTTGGTGTTGGTCTGCTCTTCTTTTTCTAGGGCTTTGAGCTGTAGTGTTAAGTCGTTTATTTGTTGATTTCTACTTCTCTTGTTGAATGCGCACCATGAAATAAATCTTCCTCTAAGTACTGTTTTCATAGTGTCCCAGAGATTTTGATATGATGTGTCTTTGTTCTCATTTACTTCTAAGAATTTTTTTATTTCCCTCCTGATGTCTTCTGTTATCCATTCATCATATAATAACATATTATTTAATCTCCAGGTATTGATGGAGTTTCTGTTTTTTAATCTGTCATTTATTTCTAATTTTAATCCATTATGATCTGATAGAGTTCAAGGTAGTATCTCTATCTTCTTGTATTTGCTAACAGTAGCTTGTGGCATAAAATATGGTCTATTTTAGAAAAGAATCCATGTGCTCCTGAGAAGAAAGTGTATTCATTCTTTGTTGGATGTATATTCTATATATGTCCGTTAAGTCTAAATTGTTGATTGTGTTATTGAGATCTATGGCTTCTTTATTCAATTTTTCTTTGGAAGATCTATCCAGTGGTGAGAGAGGTGTGTTAAAATCACCTAGTATTATTGTGTTGTGGTCTATTTGGTTTCGGGAATTGGGAAGGATTTGTTTCATGTACCTGGATGAGCCAATGTTCAGGGCATAGATATTTATGATTGTTATGTCTTGCAGATTTATGCTTCCCTTAAGCAGTATGTAATGTCCTTCTTTATCCCTTCTGACTAGTTTTGGCTTGAAGTCCACATTATCTGAATTGAGGATGGATACTCCAGCTTTTTTGCTGGGTCCATGTGCATGGTATGTTTTTTACCATCCTTTCACCTTTAGTTATGGGTATGTCCTTCTATGAGATGAGTCTCTTGCAGGCAGCATATTTTTTTTTTTAATCTAATCTGCTAGTCTATGTCTTTTGATTGTTGAGTTCAGGCCATTAACATTCAGGGTTATTATTGTGATATGATTTGTATTCCCAGTCATTTGACTCATTTTTGTTTTTTGACATGATTTGGTTTCTCCTTTATTTGGCTATTCCTTTAGGCTAGTTGCTCCCATTGCTGATTTGCATCATTGTTTTTCATCTCTTCCTCATGAAATATTTTGCTGAGAATGTTCTGTAATGTCAGCTTTTTGTTTTTTGTAAATTCCTTTAGCTTTTGTTTATCATGGAAGGATTTTATTTCATCATCAAATCTAAAAGTAAGTTTTGCTGGGTATAAGATTCTTAGTTGGCATCCGTTTCTTTCAGGGCTTGGTAAATGTTGTTCTAGGCCCTTCTAGCTTTTAGGGTCTGGATTGAAAAATCTGCTGATATCCGTATTGGTTTTCCCCTGAATGTAATTTGATTCTTTTCTCTCGTGGCCTTTAAAATTCTGTCTTTATTTTGTATGTTAGGTATTTTCATAATAATGTGCCTTGGTGTGGGTCTGTTGTAATTTTGTATATTTGGAGTCCTATAAGCCTCTTGTACCTGGTTTTCCATTTCATTCTTCAGATTTGGGAAATTTTCTGATATTATTTCATTGAATAGATTGTTCATTCCTTTGGTTTGTTTCTCTAAGCCTTCCTCAATCCCAATAATTCTTAAATTTGGCCTTTTCATGATATTCCATAATTCTTGTAGATTCTGTTCATGATTTCTTACCATCTTCTCTGTTTGGCCAACTTTGTTTTCAAGATTAAATATTTTGTCTTCAATGTCTGAGGTTCTGTCTTCCAGGTGTTCTATCCTATTGGTTATGCTTTCTATGAAGTTTTTAACTTGGTTTATTGTTTCCTTCATTTCAAGGATTTCTGTTTGTTTTTTCAGTATCTCTAACTCTTTATTGAAATGATCTCTTGCTTCCCGTATTTGCTCTTTTAACTGTTGATTGGTGCGATCATTTAATGCCTGCATTTGCTCTTTCATCTCCTCCTTCAATGCCTGCATTTGCTCTTTCAGCTCCTTGTTTGCTTCCCTGATTGTTTTAATTATGATCATTCTGACCTCCCTTCTTGACATTTCTTCTGCTGTGCTGTCATTGGGTCTTATTGGTATAGTATCTAGGTTTATTTGGGACATTTTCTTCCCTTGTTTTCTCATATTGGTCAGATATCAGTGGGACTCCGAGATATTGCAGATTTCCTCTTTTGCTTATAGTGTCCCTATGGATTTCCAGTATATCACCTCCCAGCCTTCAGTAGCCTGAAATCTTGGAGGAACTTAATAATGCAGTGCTTCTGAAGAAAGCTGCCCTTAGCCCACTACTGGGTCCAGGGTTGGGGGCTGGCTCTGTGTGGAAAAGCTCTTACTGGGCGGGTCTGCTCTGAGGAGCTGGCTGTAGATCGCACCTGCTGCCGGAGGGAGCAGGGTTGCTTGCGGAATTCTCTGGCTTCCCTGCCCTGGTTCCAGAAGGCACCTGCGGACCAGTGCCCACTGCTGGGTCCAGGGCTTGGAGCTGGCTCTGTTCAGAAAGGCTCTCACTAGGCAGCCTGCTCCAAGAAACTGGCTGTGGATGGAGCCTGTTGCTGGAGGGAGCGGGGCTGCTTGGGGAAGACTCTAGCTGCCCTGCCCTGCTCTGAGAAGCTGCCCCTGTCAAGGCCTGCTGCCTGGGCCGTGCTTCACCCGGTGGGAGAGACCCACCCCGTGGCTCTATGTTAGTCCGAGTCTCTCAATGCCTCCCCTTCTTGAACCCTGGGTTCTGGAGCGACGGGAGATGCAGTCACCCTCTAGTCCGCCATCTTGGATCCCCCCTTGTTTATATTCTTGATGACTTCTATTGTGATGGTGTGAGATGAAATCTCAGTATAGTTTTGATTTTCCATTTCCCTAGTTGCTAATGATGTTGAATATTTTTCACGTATTTTTTGATCATTTGTATTTCTGCTTTTGTGCAGTGTCCGTTTAGTTCATTTTCCCATTTATTAATTGAAGTGTTTGATTTTTGGTATAATGTTTTTGAGCTCTTTATATATGCTAGACATTAATTCTCTGTCAGAAGAGTATCTAGAAAATACTTTCTCCCATTCTGTGGGTTCTCTCTTCACATTCCTAATTGTTTCCTTTGCTGTGCAGAAGTTTTTAATTTGATGCCATCCATTTATTAACTCTCGACATTATTTTCTGTTAAGAAAGTCATTGCCTATGCCTAAAAACCAGAGTGTTGACACTGTTTCCTTATATGAGTTACATATTTTCTGGACTAATTCCAAAGTCTACAATCCATTTTGAGTTGATTTTTTGTGCACAGTGATAGATAAGGGTTTAGTTTCATTCTTTTCCCAGCACTATTTTCTAAAAGAGAAGTTCAATATATTAGGCAAAGAGTAATGAAAGGGAGGGGAGGTATGAATAGGAAAGACAGAATAAATCTATGATAATTTTCCCATGTATATATATGAAAATATACCTAGTGAATCCTACCATCATGCCCACCTATAAGAATGGAGTACTAATTTGAATAAGTTACAGTCCATGCTTGTATAATTTTATCTAAATGGGCTCTACTGTCATGTTTTGTTGGTGGTATACAAAAAAGTTATTAATTATTAATTTTATATGTTAATTTTTGTGTCTTGATACTTCGTCAAATTATTTTTTAAGTCTGTCTTTTGGTGGAGTTTTTTGGATTGTCTGCATGGAGGATCATATCATCTGCAAGCAGTGAAAATGTAACATTTTCTTCTCTTATTTTTATCCCTTTTATTTCTTTCTCTTCCTAATAGCTCTGGCTAGAATTTCTTGCACTATATTAAGTAGGAATGGTGAGAGTGGGCATCCTTATCTTGTCTCATATTTTAAAGGAAATACTTTCACCTTTTCCCCCATTTACTATGAAGTTGGCTTTAGATTTTTTTTTTACATAACCTTTATGATGTTGAGGTAGACTCCTTCCATCCATAGTTTCTTCAAAGTTTTTATCATGATGAAGTGCTGAATATTGTCAAAAGCCTTCTCTTCATCTACTGAGATTACTAAGCAATATTTGCCCTTAATTTTGTTAATGTGATGAATTATATTTATGGGTTTGTATATGTTAAAACATGGTTTCATCTCTGGAATAAAACCAACTTGATTGTGGTGTACAATCTTAAAATGTTGTTGAAAAAGATTCACTAATATTTTATTAAGTATTTTTGCATCTAAGTTCATCAAGGATATTGGTCTGTGGATTTCTTTCCTTGATGTGTCTTTATCTGAATTTGGTATGAGTGTGATATTGACTTCATAGAAGAATGTGGATGTGATCCATCCCTTTTCATTTTATGGAAAAATTAGAGAAGAATTAGCATTAGTTCTTCTTCAAAGGTTTGGTAAAATTCCCCTGAGATTCCATCTGGTCCTGGGCTTTTCTTTGTTAGAAGGATTTTTATTACTGCTTGTATTTCATTACAATTTATTTGTCTGTTTCGGTTTTCTATGTCCTTTGATTTAGTTTTGGCAGATTGTATTTGTCTAGAAATGTATCTCTTTCTTCTAGGTTTTCCAATTTACTGGAGTAAATGAGTAAATAAGTTTTCAAAGTACTTCCTAATGCTCTGCTGAATTCCTAAGATGTCCACGGTGATTTCTCCTTATTCATCTCTAAGTTCATTAATTTTTTTTTCTATCTTTTGGTGAGTTTGGCTACGGACTAATCAATCTTGTTTATCTTTTCAAAGAACCAACTCTTCATTTTGTCAATTCTTTTTATTTATTTATTTTTTAATTTTCAAGTTCTTTTATCTTTTCTCTGGTCTTAATTATTCCCTTCCTTCCATGGGTTTTGGAACTGGTTTGTTATTCTTTTTTCAGGTCCTTGAGATGCATCATTGGATTGTTTATTTGGGATCTTTCTGATTTTCTTATGTAGACCATCATTAGCTATAAAATTTCCTATTAGAACTGCCTTTACAGTGTCCCAGATATTCTGGTATGCTGTATCACTATTCTCTCATTTGAATCTAAGAATTTTTAATTTAACTTTGATTTCTTTTATCACCCATTCATTATTCAAAAGAGTATTTTTCAATCTCATGTGTTTGTAGTTTCTGTAGGGCTTTGCCATGTTCCCTTAATCAATACGAAGTGACTTTCTTTGTATCTTCTTATTAATTTTGGTGTGAAGTCTGCTTTCTCAGATATGAAAGTAGCTACTTCTGCTTGTTTGGGACTCAATTCACATAGTACAACAATTTCCATTTTTTCACCTTCAGCCCATGGCTCTTTCCCTGTGAGGTGTGGCTCTTACAAACGACATATAGTTGGGTCTTATTTTTAAATCTATTCTGCCAGTCTATGTCTTTTGATTGAAGACTTGAAACCATTTACATTCAATGTTATTATAGAGAGATGTTTATTAATTCTTGCCTTCTTGACTTATTTATCATACTCAACTTGGTACAGTTTTTCATTTGCTTTGGTCTTTATGAGCTCCAAGGTTTGTTTTCTATTTCTTCTAATTAATTTTTTATTTGTTCTAATTAGTTATGATAGTAGAATGCATTTATGCATTTTTATAAATTATGCATAAATGGTGTATAAGTTCTCATTTTTATTGTACATATTGTAGGATCACATTGGCCATGTAGTCTTATATGTACATGAGGTAATGATGTCTGTTTCACTTTACTGTCCTTCCTACCCCCATACACCCTCCCTCCATTCACTCCCCTCTTTCTAATCTAAAGTAACTCTATTCTTCCCTAGTGCCCCCCTCTTATTGTGAATTGGTATCCACATAACACAGGAAACATTTGACCTTTGGTTTTGGGGGTTTGGATTATTTTGCTTAGCATGATATTCTCCAACCCTATTCATTTACCAACAAATGCCAAAATTTCATTCTTCTTTAAAGCTAATTAATATTCCATTATATATATATATATACATATATATATATATTCAACATTTTTTTATCCATTCATCCGTTGAAGAACTTCTAGGTTGGTTCCATAGTTCAGCTATTGTGAGTTAAGCTACTATAAACATTGATGTGGCTGCATCACTGTATGTTGATTTTTTTTTTTTTTTTTTTTTTTGCAGTACTGGGGATTGAACCCAGGGCCTTGTGCTTGCAAGGCAAGCACTCTACCAACTGAGCTATATCCCCAGCCCTAGTATGCTAATTTTAAGTCCTTTGGGTATAAACCAAGGTGTGAGATAGATGGATCAAATGGTGGTTCCATTTCAAGTTTTCCAAGGACCCTCCAAACTGCTTCAGTGCTAATAGAAAAGCTCATTGCATTGAGCTCATTCATTAAAGAATAAAAATTCAACAAGTAAATCACCTAACATTACAACTCAAAGTCCTAGAAAAACAGGAACAAATCAACACCAAAAGCAGTAGAAAATCCCAATGACATTCTTCATAGGACTACAAAAAGCAGGAGGCATCATAATATCAGACCTCAAACAATACTACAGAGCTATAGCAATGAAAATAGACATTTAGACCAACATGCAGAATAGAAGACACAGAGACAAACCCACATAAATACAGTTATCTCATTCTAGACAAAGGCACCAAAAACTTTCATTGGAGAAAAGATAGCCTATTCAACAAGTGGCACTGGGAAATATGGAAAGCCACATGTAACAAATGAAATTAAACTTTTATCTCTCACCCTGAATGAAACTCAACTCAAAGTGGTTCAAAGACTTAGGCACTAGAACAGAGATCCTACACCTACTAGAAGAACAAGTAGGCCCAAATCTTCACCATATCAGCCTAGGACCTGACTTCCTTAACAAGACCCCTAAAGCACAAAAAGTTAAGTCAAGAATCAATAAATGGGATGGATTCAAACTAAAAGCTTATTCTCAGCAAAATAAAGAATCAATAATGTGAAGAGAGACCATACAGATTGGGAGAAAATCTTTACCATATGCACCTCAGATAATCTCTAGGATATATAAAGAACTCAAAAAGCACCAAAAAACACCAAGTAACCCAGTCAACAAATAAGCTAAGGAACTGAACAGACACTTCCCAGAAGAAGAAATAAAATTGATCAACAAATATATGAAAGAATGTTCAACATCTCTAGCAATTAAAGAAATGGAAATCAAAATTACTCTAAGATTTCATCTCACTCTAATCAGAATGGCAATTATCAAGAATACAAGAAAAATAAATGTTGACGAGGATAAATGTTGGACAAGGATAAATGTTGATCTTGTCTATTTGGGATTCTGAATGCCTCCTGTATCTGGACATCCATCTCATTCGCAAGGTTTGGAGAAAAATCTGTCATTGTTTCACTGAAGAGTTTATCCATTCCATTAGCCTTTATCTCACAGCCCTCCTCAATTCTAGTGATTCTTAAAGTTGTTCTCTTCATGTTGTCCCAGAGTTCTTGTATATTCTGATCATGGTTACTTTTTTTATTTTATACTATCTGAAAGTTCAAGGCTGGCCACTTTGTCTTCCAGCTCTGAGATTATGTTTTCAGCATAGTCTACTCTATTAGAGAGACTTTCAACTGAATGTTTTATTTGATTTATTGTGTCTTTCATTTCCAAGATTTCCAAGATTTCTATCTCCTTATTGAATTTCTCATTCATATTTTCTACTGACTTCCTTAATTTCTTCATTGTTTTTCAGTATTATCTTGGAATTCATTGACCAATTTTCAATGAAAAATGATCAATATTTTGGGGTTAATTTGCTGGTGAATTATGAACATTAGGAGGTGTTGGTGTTAGCTTACATTTTCATATTTCTTATATTTATGTGTTGGATTTTATACATCTGTTGGAAAGAATTTCTCTTCCACTTTTATGTGTGGATCTTTTGGGGGCACAGCCTTCACTTTCCAAAGTGTCCTAGAGTGTTCCAAATTGAGACCCCCTCACCGGCATAGTGTCCACAACCTTTGTGTTATTTCTCTGTTTTTCTTATAGCAATGGATGTCTATAGGTGGGATCTTGGGACACACTCCTAGACATTTCTACTTGGGACCCAGTCTTTAGTTTGGGGTTTTGTCCCTTCTATTCTTTGTATTAAATTATAGCTGAACATTGAGTGTCATTAATTTGTGTATGGAGCAAGCATTTTCTTTTGGTTGAGGCTAGTCAGCAGCAGAGTTTCTACACTTTGAACTTGTAATGTCCCTGTAGGTTCCCAGCACCTCACACAATAGGGAAAAAAAACAATAACAACTAATGCAAATAATATACAGCATTAAACTAAATTCATTTTGGCAAACAAGAAATTGTTGTCTATTTGAAACAGAAACTCATCAAAGTCACTTAATGTAGAAGAATTATCTTTTGAGGAGTTAACACTCTACCCTCAACTCCAAAATCCCCTTTTCATTTCTTATTTCCCTGATTTGGAATGACAAACCCTAGCCCCAGGCTCTGTGATAGTGAAAAAGGGGAAAATTCATGGATACAGGATCTACAATGAGTCAGGCCTCATCCATACTTTATCTCTTTAAGCTACATCTATAAATAATTGTGATACTGAAAATTAAGTGGGACACAGAATTCAAGATTTCAACCTGAGGTAAAATTTAGTTTAAACTTTGCAAGATTCCAGACCCTGTTTATTTCACTGCTTCACACCACTTGGTTAGAGTTGGAAGGATGGTATTTCAGGGGCAGTTTCTAAGTTTAGAACAGGACTAAGACAGAAGAACTTCAGCTAAGCTGGCCTTATATGATATTGGGCGTTCCTCTCCAAGAGTCACAGGGATTATTAAACTATATGAAGAATAGATAAAATGGATGATGTGAATGTTCTAGAAAGTAATATTACCAGTGCATGGTACTGGAAACCGTGTGCACAGTGGGAAGACTATAGATAATGGTAATATACTGCACTTTTCGAAAATGTAGAAGAAAGGAATTTGAATGTTTTCATTGATAAGAAGTGATAAAGAGGCTTTTTCCATGGGGTGATCCAAGATGGCGGACAAGAGGGTGAATGCATCTCCAGTCACTCCAGAACCCAGAATTCAAGAAGGGGAGGCATTGAGAGATTCGGACTACAATAGAGCCATGGGGTGAGTCTCCCCCACCCGGTGAAGCTTAGCCTGGGCAGCAGGCCCAGATACCAGCGGATTCTCAGAGTAGGGCAGGGCAGCTAGAGTCTTCCCAAGGCAGTCCTGTGCACTCCGGCAGTGGGCTCCTCCCACATGGCCAGCTTCTCAGAGCAGGCCCCCCAGTAAGAGCCTTTCCACACAGAGCCAGCTTCAAGCCCTGGAACCAGTAGTGGGCTAGGAGCAGCTTTCTTCGGAAGCACTGCATTATCAAGTTACTCCAAGACTTCAGGCTACTGAAGACTGGGAGGTGATACACTGGAAATCTACAGATTTCCTATCCAAGATCTCCCATGTTCTTGGATAGGCAGAATTAATATTGTCTAAATGGCCATACTACCAAAAGTGCTATACAGATTCAGTGCAATTCCAATTAAAATCTCAATGATGTACCTTACAGAAATAGAGCAAGCAATTATGAAATTCATCTGGAAGAATAAGAAACCCAGAATAGCTAAAGCAATCCTCAGGAGAAAGAGTGAAGCAGGGGTATTGCAATACCAGATCTTCAACTCTACTACAAAGCAATAGTAACAAAAACGGCATGGTATTGGTACCAAAATAGACAGGTAGAGCAATGGTACACAATAGAGGACATGGACACAAACCCAAATAAATACAATTTTCTCATAAGAGAAAAAAGTGCCAAAAAAAATGCAATGGAGAAAAGATAGCCTCTTCAACAAATGGTGCTGGGAAAACTGGAAAACCATATGCAACAGAATGAAATTAAACCCCTATCTCTCACCCTGCACAAAACTCAACACAAAATAGATCAAGGACCTCGAAATCAGACCAGAGACCCTGCACCTTATAGAAGAAAAAGTAGGTCCAAACCTTCAACTTGTTGGCTGAGGATCAGACTTCCTTAACAGGACTCCCATAGCACAAGAAATAAAAGCAAGAATCAACAACTGGGATAGATTCAAACTAAAAAGCTTTCTCTCAGCAAAGGAACCTATCAGTAATGTGAAGAGAGAGCCTACAGAGTGGGCGAATATCTTTGCCACTCATACTTCAGATAGAGCACTAATTTCCAGAATATATAAAGAACTCAAAAAACTCTACACCAAGAATGCATATAATCCAATCAACAAATGGGCTAAGGAAATGAAGAGACACTTCACAGAAGAAGATGTACAAGCAATCAGCAGATATATGAAAAAATGTTCAACATCTCTAGTAATAAGAGAAATGCAAATCAAAACTACCCTAAGATTTCATCTCACCCCAATTATAATGGTGATTATCAAGAACACAAGCAACAATAGGTGTTGGCGAGGATGTGGGGAAAAAGGTACACTCATAAATTACTGGTGGGGTTGCAAATTAGAACAGCCACTCTGGAAAGCAGTATGGAGATTCCTCAGAAAGCTTGGAATGGAACCACCATTTGACCCAGCTATCCACTCCTTGGCCTATACCCAAAGGACTTAAAATCAGCATACTACAGGCATACAGCCATATCAGTGTTCATAGCTGCTCAATTCACCATAGCCAGATTGTGGAACCAACCTAGATGTCCTTCAATTGATGAATGGATAAAGAAACTGTGGCATGTATATATACAATGGAATATTACTCCACCATGAAGAATGATAAAATTATGGCATTTTCAGGCAAATGGATGAAATTAGAGAATATCACGCTAAGTGAGATAAGCCAATCTCAAAAACCAAAGGACAAATGATCTCACTGATAAGCGGATGAGGACATATAATGTGGGGTAGGAGGGGTTAGCATTAGGGTTAGGGTTAGGTTTAGGGTTAGGGATAAGGAGGGTGGTAAGAATGGAGGAATGTACAGAGGGAAAAGAGGGGTGGGAGGGGTGGGGGGAAGGGAAAAAATAACAGAATGAATCAAACAACATTGCCCTATGTAAATTTATGATTACATAAATGGTATGCCTTGACTCCATGTACAAATAGAGAAACAATATGTATCCCATTTCTTTAAATAATAAAAAAAGTCACAGAAAAAAGAAGTGATAAAGGTTTTAAGAGATAAAAGTGTTTGCTCTGACTTGAACATTACACAATGTATAGATATGTGGAAAAGGATGTATAATTTATGTGTGTCTATTCATTAAAATAATTGAAATATAATTAATCATTGGGGGAAAAAGAAAATCTTTAAAAATTTGCAGTCTTTGAACTTTCAAGGTCTAATGCTTAATTTTAAGGTTGGGCCACAGCTTTCCTTGAAAAGATTATTTTTGAACTTCCTTGGACTGTAGTTCCATTTATTTTTTTATATATAAAGTCAAAGATTTGTTTGAGCAGTATAAATGAAGACAGTGTTTACTTTATAATGGTGGATGTTCTGTGTTTTAGCCAGCTTTTTCACCTTTGTGACTGAAAGACTGAAACAGAACAATTTTAGAGGAGAAAAAATTTATTTAAGAGCTCACAGTTTCAGAGGTCTCAGTCCATAGACAGCTGGCTCATTCCTTAGGGGCTTCAGGTGAGGCTGAACATCATAAAGGAAGAGTGTGATGGAGGGAAGCCGCTTACATGATGATCAGGAAGCAGAGAGAAAGACTCTACTCACCAAATACAAATATATAACCCACTGCTATGCTCCCAATGCCTCACCTCCTCCAGTCACACCCCACCTGCCTTCAGCTACCACTCAATTAATCCCATCAGGCAATCAATTCATTGATTGGGTTAAGGCTTTCATAATCCAATCATTTCTTCTCTGAACCTTCTTGCATGGTCTCACACATGAGCTTTTGGGGAACAACACATCTAAACCTTAACACTGTTTCCCATCCACATGTACTCAGAAATTTACAAAGTCAAATGTCCTTGTGGACACTCAATACCATCACCTTACCCGTAGAATCTGTGAGGATTAGGTGGAATTTAACGTGAATAGCCAGTTAAATCTCACACATTAGTTATTTTTGCCAGTCTTTGTGTTACACCAGGAGATAACAGTGTCCATTGGAATATCTGCACCATGAACTTCAGAATTGTAATCAGGTGATTATTGCTGGCATGAGTTGCCTATCACCCTGTGAATAACTCCTCCTCCCTGTCAGCGTGAACACAAGAAGTTTCCAAACCTGCATTGCGTTAGAGGATGTAGTGGTAGTTCTACACACTGGAATCATAATTTTAGTCTGGAGCTCAGTCCTGACAGCCAACTGGAGACTCAGACAGTGCCCCAGGGTTTGGGTCTAGTTTGTGGTTGACTTTATAGCAGGGGAAACCACAGGTCTCCGGGTTCCTGTCATCTACTTTTAAATCTCACATCAAACAAAACCTTTCAACTGTATCCATGCAAGGGTTGTGCTTATCTTAATTATAAATCTTAACTGAGCCACACAGGATCTGCTTCAGGGGCTACCCTGCTATCTGTTGGTACCAGTGCACAACTGCTTTCTTGAGTGGACACCAGAGAGCTTGCAACTGATATGCACTGGACTTCTGGAAAAAGTTAGACATTTATTTTGGTGTCTCCATGTGCAATGCAAGGAAGAAAGTTCAGAAGTGCTAAAAACAGTTGAGTCAGCACACAAACGTAATGAAAGAACAGGAAATGGGTAAAGTCAACCTTCAAACCCAAGCCAGACACAAGAAAAATCCATGGCGTCGGCATGTCCAGTGACTAGTTAGAAGGGACACTACAAGGGAAGGTGAATTAAGAACTGGGAAATAGTGGCATCCCTCACACTGAAGAGAAAGGACAGGGAAGGGAAAGGTCTGTTTCTGAGCCAATGGAAGTCCCGCACAGTGAGATGAGCCCTGGCATTGTTTTATTATGTTCTTGGTGTGAGGGCACTACCAAATCTGGGAAGTCCTCGCAGGAAACATCTTTTTTACAATAATGTGTATTACCTTCTCTTGAAAGCAATTCCTTCCCTGTTACTCTTTCAGTATTTCTTCAAAACTACCTACCCATGACCTCTTTTCCACTCCACAAATTTTATATATTTTTCCATATCATACAAGGAAGTAGAGTGTCATTGTTAGATTGTAACAAATGGAATAACATTCCACAGTTCCAATAGTATGTACAATTTATACTCCAGCAGTGTGCCCAAAGTTTGCCACTTGAAAACTATTAACTATTAGTGTAGTTATAGACAATTTAATGTGATTGCATTCAGTTGTGAATGAAACATAATGATGGAAGGAAAAAAATCCTCTGTTTCATGACCCTCCACTCTTGTTCTATTCCTAACTCTCAGTTTTTCAAAACCAAAGATTTATGTTAGCATTGTTGGGAGGACAGTGCAGATGTGTGATTTTCTAAGAGTTTCTAAATATTCCATTTGAGCTGAGAGGGCTCTGTGAAGCAACTGACTCATAATGGGAGAGAAACTGAGATTTGCTAATGATGCTGCTAAGAACTATCAGAGAGACCGTGGTGAAGTCCTCAGCAACCCTGTGTGGCCACTTAAACTGGGAAAACAGAATGAAAGGCTTTAGTAACTTTCCTAGGCCACATCACCAGGGAGTAGCCCAGCAGGAATGTAAAACTCAGGTCTATCTCATTCAAAAGTCATGTTTTCCATTACTCATTCATTCATTCATTCACTTGATCAGAGTCAACAAACCATCTTGACCCCTGGATTATGTTCTCCTTCTCAGGCAGCTTCCCATAGGTGGGGAAATAGAAACCATTCAGGACATTTACAGAGCCAGCCCAGGGCCAGAGGGTGAGGAAGACCATGCACTAATGAAGGAATCATCACATCTTGGCCTCTTGGGTTTCTCTGAGACCTTGTTCAGGACACAAGGGCAGTAGAAATAGGCTCTGTGAAGAGTGGTGAGGCCCCTCTGGAAGCTGGAACAGATGAGGTATGCACAGGTGGGACCCACCTGGGAGGGTTTTTGCTAGGTGATGGGCCAGTATTTTGGCAGAGTGCATCCCAGCAGGCACAGTAGTACATCCCCTCATCCTCCCGGGTTACTCGGTGTATTCTGAGGCTGAAGGACAAGTCGTTCTGCCGTTTCCTGGCTTCATATCTTTCCTCACTAATACCTTTTTCATGAACAACATTTTCATTTGAAGAAATATACAGAATTCGTTTTAGAGGCTGGTCTGGCTTCTGTCGGTACCAGTGTATGTATGCATTATTCCTTCTGGTGTTTGTTTTCATTTGGCATTCAAGAAATGCCGTATTTCCTCTTTTCTTGTTGATGTATGTTGCAAATGGTGAGATGAGAATGTCTCCACTTGTATCTAAATGAAATCAGAAAAAAAGAACTTTGAAAATTTTCAAAATTGTGAAATATTTAAGCTTATTAAATATTATGTGCTTCTCAATTTACATATAGCTTCTTGTGTAGGGTTGATGTTTTCTTCCTGAAGAATTAACTCATAGTCACAGCGAAATTTGTGAGTGTCATTTGAATGACCGTGTGGCTGTCCTCCACCTGAACGTGCTGTCACCTGACCTCCCGTGCTTTCTGTTGCTCCCCTTCCAAAGTGGGACACGCTTTCCCATGCCCAATGCAACTCACAAGTCCAGAGGAAGGCCGCCATGACAACCCGCAGCAGGAGCAGCATCCTTTCAGCACCAGTCCCAAGAGGTGTCTGAATAATGGGGCAGCCGCAAAACAAATCTGAGGTCTGATGCAGGAAGAGGAAGTGGTACTCTGAACACACTACTGAGCCACACAGACTGCAGGGAGAGGGACCCACAGCATTTCTCCGACATCCTGTGGAAAATCGGATATGTAGCTGAATGTATTAATAGATTTCTCTAATTATTTTCACCATCTGAAGAAATTAATGTAAAGAAATTTATGGGTATAATTTGAGCTATTCCCATCAAATTTCATTCAAGTAAAAATTACGTTTTCCATTTTAAATGAGAAAAATGAATCAAAGATAAGTGAAGTAATTTCTCTAAAGTTACACAATTAATATGGGGAGATTGTATAACATAGTGTCCTTAAGGAAACACTGAGAAATGGGGGAGCATAAACTTATATGTCACTCTTCAGTGTATCACACTAGGAAAGTCACTGGCAAACATTTTCTGTAAAGAACCAAATAGCAAATATTCTGGGCTTTGTGGATCTCTCTTGCAACTACTCCACTATGCCACTCTTGTTGGAAACTATAGGAAATAAGTAAACAAAGTGACAGTAAAATCTTCATTTACAAAGCTAGGGTTACTTGGGTATGGGCATAATATGTGCTTCGTATTAACCTCTGTTACCTTTAAGTGTAATGTAGTTTTGTTTTTACTAAGAACTACAGGATAGTAACATAAAAAGGTGGAAAAATTAAAAATATAACAATTGTCAGTGCATCATATATACACAATCAATTTTATATAAATAATTTTGTTATCAAATGCATACATTAATAAAATGTTCTATTATTTATGCATACATATTTTATATGCAATAAAGATTTATTAAAAAGTATAAATTTTACTAAATTATCAAGAAGTTAAGATTATCCATCCTTTCAAAAATGTTCACTCTTTAAATTTTGGAGAACTCCTTTCCATTTTTTCTTCTCTCTCTCTCTCTCTCTCTCTCTTTCTCCTTAATATGTATACATAATTTGTGTTTGAGAGCTTACTACATAAGCCAGCTGTGTTCAACATGCTCCTTACAAATATGTAGTGAATGTTTTCATCTTTATTTACAATTCTTCAAAAACCATGTTTAACCACTACTTGATATTTGCTCACCATAAAACCACATAGATAAGGTGTCCCTTTCCATCCAATCACATTAGTGTGTCTCCAAGTTTCTAACCCCAGAAACCTCCCAGATGGCTGTCGAAATGTTCAGATGCCATCATCTCCTGACATGTGACCTGTGTGGTCCCCGCATTGGGGCTAAACACTTCTATTTTGAGGATTAAATGAAATAATCTGCAGGAAGTGTTTAGCATAGATACCATAAGAAGCTTAACATCATTCTCCTAAAAAAGGGTTCATATTCTCAGACTGCTTTTATTCTTCCTTTGTGTCTTGGTAGAAGTTAGGTAAAAGAGGAGGCCTGTTGAGGCTTATGTGCTCTGGTTATTCCCACTATAACCCCAGAGTCAGGAATCACCAGGGAAAGGGTGGGAAAGGGTGTGGGACTTGAGGGCCTAAGTCTGTCCCTGGGAAGGTGTCCTGGAGCCCCCTACTGTTCCCTCACTGGGCTTCAACAGCATCTCTCCTCTTAATAGCACAACCTGATCCTTAGAAGGGAGAAATGGAGCATGAATGTGTTGCAGTAATTTCAAGTCTGTTAATAAACTATGTGCATAAATAGTGTGTGCTAAAAAATCCATAAAAGATATCAATATCAGAAAATTTTCCTATATAAGAGTTTTTCACAGTAATTTCTGCCTTGTTTGAAAGTAGATTATAAGTAGAAGTGGAGTTTTCATACCTTGTATTTAACATTTTGTCCCACTGTTCCTTGAAAGTTCTCAAACATCCAACTGGTGTTAACAGAATAAATATAAGATAATTATCACTAATTACTTTTTCCATTGCTGATCTGTGGGAAATATTAGATGTGCATTCTCTGTAGATGCAGGACACAGGTATTATCTCTCTTTTTAATCCTCTTATTCAGGATTTTTTGTTTTCTGTGCAGAACTCTGATATACAGAGTGTTCAGGGCATATACAGAGCTTGTTTTGTCCCAACCATGAGCCCTGAGTGTGGACAGAGCTGTCTCCTCTTCCCCCAGATACAAGATTTATAGATTAATCTCTCATAGACCCCAAATAGCTGATTTTTTACTTATAGATTTAAATATCACTAAATTTCTTCAAATGGGCTGAGGACACCAATAGAAGGCATACAATTACTATGTGTGACAGATCATTCTCTCTCTCTAAAAACTTCCAGTGCTCAGGTATAAAATGGGAAAATGACAGTCACAGAAAATATTCAGATAATAGGTGCATCTCTCTCCAGGCATTTAACCCTCTCCTGCCTTCACTTTGAACCATTCAATTGCTGGAAATCATTACAGTCAAGTAGACAACAACTGCACTACATGGTCAGTCATCCACCCTGTATTTTCAGAGTATAATTGCTGATACCGTGCAGGGCTCACTAGGAGAGTAGAATCCAGGAGCCCTCCCTGGAAAACTCTGGAAGTGCTGTAGGGAGGGGAGGCTCTGGCTGGGCGCCCAGCTTAGCAGCCACTGTGGCTTCCCATATGAGAAGGAGGTGTGGGCACAGGCCTGGAGGTGGTTAGTGAGGGTTATTTGGGCAACCCTAACACTGTGCCCTCTCTATAGACACAGTAATACATGATCTCATTTTCTTTCTCTAAGAAATTTATTGTCAAGATCAAAATGGAAGTGTTTGTATTTTTACTGGACTCATATGTGTTCTTCCCACCTAAATCATTTTGAGTAGTTGTCCAGGCATATAACAGAGGCGCTAAGCCTCAATTTGGTTTCTGTCAATACCAGCATAAGGTTAGTTGGAGGCTCTCTTTGAACAACATCTTATAAGGTATGTGGACACTTATCTGTTGCTCTGGAAATTGATATGTCAGGTTGCTTCAATTGCCCAAGTTCAACTGCAAGCAAACAAGAGAGTTTTCTATGAACAAATGATATCTGAAGAAGCTACAAAAAAGAATGACTTCCTTCTCTCCTGGAAACTGAAGTGATGGGGGGGGGCGGGCTACTCAGAAGGAAGCCCAGAGGGAAGACAGGATGACTGCTTTCAGGAGTGGCATTCCATTTGCAAGGCTGGTAGCTCAGGGAAAGGGTGAGAAAGTGGGGGTCCTGTGACCTGAGGTCTGGGGTCAGTGCAGGAGGGTGTGGCTATTCTGGTGTCTCAGAAAAGTGGAGGGTTAGGTGATTTCCTGGGTTCTTTGTGATCTGCTGCAGTTATGAGTGGTTCTGGGGTTTCCTGCACCACATGAGCTGAACAGATTGACTGTGTGTGTTTACTATGTGGAAAGACTCCCTGGTATGTACAGGTTCAGCTGGGTTTGGAGGAGGGGTGGTACTTTCTTTACCTCTGCCATTTCGCACTACTTGGGAGCTATGAATGCATGGCTGATATGTTCTGTCATCATGTCTGTCTGTGATCTGCTCTTCAGTGAGAACTCAGAAAAGAATCCTGACCTTAATTTTTTAATAACACAACCAAGAGAATCAGATGCTTTCATTGACAATTTTTTTAATATGCCAAATACACAAGCATGAGAGTATTTTGTGTGTGTTTTTTTAAAGCAATTGGGATGTCCCCAAGCAGATTATCACTCAGAGAAATCACATTTCTTTCATAGTCTGGGTGCGTCTAGGAAGGAACGTCACTGGAATTACTGACAGGTGTGAAAAAGAAATCTCTAGAAATCAGCTTCTACTTTTCCTGGTCCATGGAATTCTCATGAACATTTGTTGTGTGGAGGAGTGATCTCAAATCAATGTTATATTTAATCCTCAATGATGGCTTTAAGGTTAATAAAGCATCTAATAGCCATTGAGGGCTTGCTACTTTTGAAACAAAGTGCAAGATGTTTCCTTATGTTATTTCATCTAACCCTCTCCATAGTCCTGTGTGTGGGTGTTATGATCATCTCCATTTGGAAAAGGAGGGCATTGGAGAAAGGGTTAAGTGGTTCATTAAAAATTCTGAGTTTGCTTCACATGCACAAGGCCCTGGGTTCAATCCTCAGCACCACGCACACACACACACACACACACACACAAAAACAAAAAAACAAAAAAACTGAGTTTTTCTGCATACTTATGAATAGATATAAGATTGATTGGTATTATTCCTACATATAGAGATATATCATTATATATATAGTGGGATTTGCATAATTGACTTTATGTTCTTTTATTCTGACTAAATAATTGGGAGCAATAATACAGGTATTTAAATAATCTATATGAATGTTATTTTTTAGGACTGGAGACAATTAATGCCCTCCTATATCACTTAACCCTACAGAACATAACTGAGGTATTTAAGATTTGGGGCCTCAGTGTCCACATGTATATGGTGCCTACATATGTATTTTTAGAGGTGTTAAGAGGCTTAAATTATCATATTACACAAGGGTAATGCATAAAATGCTCAGATATTAGTACCCGACACATCATGAATCTTCAATGATGTTATCCATTCTTAGTATTACTGTTATCATATATCAAGATAAAATTACTTTTCAAAAATATTTTTAAAACAAAACCATAGTTTCTTGTTCAGGAAAACATGCAAAATTAAGAAACAGTGTGGAAGAACTTAATAACCTCTTACCTTGAGAATGATCATTCTTAAAATTTTGAGCAACTATATTCCCTTTTTTAAGAAAATCCTTCTATCAAAACAAATGTACATTTTCAGAAGTTATTATATACTTCATAAACTTTTCTTTGTATTATAATGTGCATATTTTCTAATTTTGCTGCTAAATTCATAATACACTGATTTCAGAGGCTGTGTGGTATTCCGTCCCTGGAATACCATGCATCCATGTCTCTTTCCCCATAATAATGGGGAAATTATTCTGAGTCCTGCAATTATTCTGAGTCCTACAAGTCTGCTGGGGAATTCTCTAAGATCTAGCATGGGCATCTCACTGTGGACACCTCTTCACTGCTTTCTGGGGCTCCTTAGTGCACTAGATAAACAACTGTGGATTTTTTTCACATATACTGTCAAAGAAAGGGTTATTGTTAAGTATTGTTTGTTTTTACTTGTGACAATAAGGCTTTACAATTACTAACACACCCAACGTCTACTGAAGAGTGACTGAAGTTGTTTTAAATTCTTTTTCTGTCATTTTCAGTGTTACCAATCCTGAGAGGTGGTGTTATAGTGATCTTCCTGTGACAGGTAAGAAGAGGAGGATAAAAATGACTTAGCCCCAGCCGTAATGCTTGGGTAAGTAACAGGTGCTCACTGAAGACATCTGAGTAAATGTGCTACAAAATGATGATGATAAAAACCCTCATTGTTTACTTTTAAGCATTTTTATAATACTTATATTGTAAAACATCTGGATCATTGCACATATTTTACTTTAGATGGCCTTCACAGTTCCATGTTCTCTTCTCTTTGTAAGCCTTATGTTTGAAAACATAGCAGGTCCTTAAAAGAATTTGGTAAACATCCTAATTACTGACATGATAATGAGCACCCCTATTGACTACTAACCCTCTCTGATGTAAACTGAATTATACAATTTTTTTTCTCAGTTTCTACATCTGTAATTACATAAATATTTTTAGAGACATAAGAAACTACACTCTCATAAAAATGATGATGAGCAAAAAGTATAGATAGTTGTACCTGGTACGTAGTAACCCTTGATGAAGCTTTCAAGTTGTATATTCACTATCTTAAGACAAAGGGAAATGGCTTTGTTAAACAATATTTTAATTGTAAAAATTATAGAAGCTCTCTTTTGAAAATGTAGAAAATAGGGTAAAGTATAAAGAAGAAATAACCCATTCACCCTGTTAGGAAATAAACCCTATCTTAAGACTCCAGTACTTTTTTTCCTTGGGATTGAATTCAGGGGCACTCAACCCCAGCCCTATTTTGTATTTTATTTAGAGACTGGGTCTCACTGAGTTGCTTAGTGCCTCACTTTTGCTGAGGCTGGCTTTGAACTCATGATCCTTCTGCCTCAGCCTCCTGAGCTGCTGGGATTACAAGCATGCGCACCCACACCCAGCTACTTTTTTTTTTCATTTTATGATCTTCATTAATACAGACATTTCTGTATTTGAGAGTTAATATACACATATTCATACTTTATGTGTTATTTTATGTTTGATTAAAAACATTTTCACTTTTATTATAAATGCACAAAATGTCATTTTTAAGTTATCATGTTTCTATCATTGGAATGCAACACAAATTATTTGCCTTTTCATTCATCTCTGATGGTGTCACTATTTTTTCTAGGGATCATATTAAAATCTGCTATAATTTTTTTTCCTAAAGCCAGCTCCTCTGGAGATACTACATTACTAAGGCACAGTGATCTCTACCTTACATGAGAAAATCCATGCAGAGAATTTAGCAAAGTTATTTGGAAAAGATTAATTCATATTTTCCATCCATTCCTCTTAGTAAAGACTCATCTTCCTACATTTAGTGTGTATCTCCCAGGTGCTTATTTTTCTTTGACATGCATAAAAATATAGGGAACTAGGAAGTTTATGTTCAGGCTCATGAAAGCAAAGATCCTGCCTTTAAAAATTGGTCATGGTCAGAAACAGCCTAGATCAGGATGTGAATCAGAGAAACACAAGCCCAAGAAAGATAGGAAAAGAAGAGCTGATGATTCATATGATGAATTCCAGCTCTTACTTCTGCCTAACCTGCAAATCCCTCTATTTCCTTCAAATACACATAAAATTAAGCAAAATAGCATCCATATAGGAAATAGGAGAACAGGGAGAATAAATATGTTAATGTTATCTTGGGTATGTTTATTAAGCTCAACACTATGTATAGGAAATTATAGAGAGATATGTACATTCTTTACAGAAGACCATGGTAAACACTAACATTAAAAATAGAAAGTAAGAAGATTTCTTATTCAATTAGTAATGTATTCACATTTCATGTATTCTGTAAAGACACATCCAGGGCATGGGCTTCAGCACTCAGTAATAATTTGTAACAATTAATATTTCAGGATGGTCTGCTGTCTCCTCCATTGGATAAGAAGAGTGAAACAGACATTATTACCTCAAGTACATGTATGACCGCATGACCAATGTGATCCCGCAATATGCACAATCAGAAAAATGAGAAATTATACTCTATTTATGTATGACCTATCAAAATGTATAAATGCATTCTACTGTCATGTAGAACTAATTAGAACAAATAAAATAAAATAATTTTTAAAAAAGAACTATACCTCGTTCATTTAATCCCCCTGAAACAAATAAACAATTTAGCATAATAGTCTAGAGGAGCCAGATTACCTGGGTCCCAAACCCCACCTGCCATGGACCAGCTTTGTGACTTGGACCTGAACCACTCAGTGCTTCACTTATCTCCTGAGTCAGATATGCATAACAACAATCACAGAATAGACCTGACAGCAGTGTGGATTAAAGGAGCTGAAATATGTCAAGAATTGATAACTGTCTTAAAGCACTTATACATGCAATGTTCGCTTTTCTGATTTTGGCAGCTTCTCTCTCTTTGACAGGCAGGATCAAGGGTTATTCCAGTGTTGTGGACCTATTTTATTGCCTCAGTGTCTCTAACTCTATACTACCAGGGTCCTACTTGAAGAATCCTCTTCCCCACATCTCCCATATAGAGGACATCTGGTCCATACTAATATGTCCCAGATATCCCCTCATTCACTTCCAGAATTGCAATTCTTAAACCCTTCAGCCTAGTTCAAGGGGCATGACTTCTGGTCTTTAGTGGTCCATTAGGCTCCTTTCCTCTAAGCTTCAGCTTCTTCATGGTACAGTGGACCAGAGATGGGTGCACTGCACAGGGGCTGTCTTCATTATGTGTGACAACAATGGCACACCGTGAGTCCCCTTCTACCTGCACCTTGCACTTACCAAATGTCTCTGGATGCTGGTATGATGAACACTAACAAAGCCTGTGCCTCTCAGTCCACAGACAGAGCTAGAATTGGTTGGGAAATAGAGTCAAGTGAAGATTTGGAAGTGCAGTGTCCAGGTCCTGCTGTGAACTTGAGTGTAAGCTTCTGGAGAGCCCAGGGGGCTACAGAGAAGGCAGCCTGAGCCTGGGAGGCCAGCTGTGGAGCTGGTTGTGGTCGCCTCAGTAGGGAAGGAGTGGGAGGGTGCAGGCCCAAGGAAGGGATCTTGTGTGGGCTGTCTCAACAATTCTAATATTGTGTATCCCACCCACACAGTAGTACATGGCTGCAACTTCTTTTTCTGTGGAATATATGGTAAGAACTGAAGACAGAGTTTGAGAATACTTTTTTTGCCTCAATTTTGCCATACTTCCCATTCAAGGGACCTCAAGATGGGGATTTTGTTGAGGTCACTTGAATCAGATGCTCCAAGTTCTGATTCAGTTTCTGCCAGTACCAGTGAATGGCTTCATTTTCAAAATGCGTGCTGAATATCTTGCAATTTATGTTAACACTTTTCTTTATTTCTGCAGAAACAGATAGATTTGACTGCTCCACTCTTAACAATACAAGTCCAACTGTGAGTTCAAAAGGAGGATACACGAATATGAGAAGAAAACATGGAAGAATTACTGCAGTCACTCATCAAGAAAGAATGAAATAGGCACAGTGACTCCAGCCAAGAAGCAAAGGAAGATGACAGCTTCCAGCAGTGACATGCTGAATACCAAGCTATGCCCTCAAAAATGGAGACCTGGTGTCTGGATGCCTCTGGTCATTGTCAGGAGGGCGTGGCCTGAACTGAGGAGAAGGAAGGGAGGGGTGGATAGGGTGATTCTTGGGCCCTTCAGTGCTGGCTGCAGACTCAGCACTGTGCCCACCAAGCTTGTCTGTGCATCTGAAGATAGGGCTCTTTGCATGAATGTGAGACCAGGAAGGTGCCCTAGCTTCATTGGAAATGCCCAGGAGCTATTTTATGAACTCTTTGTCTCTGCATTCCATTTTTACATATTGCATATTTAATAAATATTCATTTTTACCACAGCAAATATTTAATAGGCATTTGTTTGGTTTTAAAAATGTTTTCCACCTTTGTAACCATCACAATAATCAGATAATATAGATACTTGTAATTACATTATATAGATGAGGATACTCAGGTACAGAGGGGTGAAGGGGCTCCACAAATTCACATAGCTGAAAAGCAGAGCATGCTGGCAAAGATGCTCATGAAGAAACTCAGAGAAACAAGATGGAGATAAAAATGACAACATCCATGATCATATCAAGACCAATTGCCATAATTATTATGGTTTATTAATTTCTGGATTTTTTCTTTGCAGATACATCAATATAAATGTTTCTATGAACTATAAATATTTTTATATGTAGAGAGTTTTGATTTCTTTATTCAGTTCATCATACATTCTGAGCAACTTCCTTCAGCATTGAGGCATTTTTTTAATGTCTGCAGCTATTAACTGCCCATGTTTACACTTAAGACATGTCTGTCCTGTGCAAATTTACTCATATCTTTAAGTCTCAAATTCCTCCTCTGAAAATGGCTGCAATAGTTATACATATATCAAATTTTTATACAAATTAAATATCAGCAAAGATTGTTGCTGACATATAGTAAATTTCCATTGTTTATTATTACCACTACAACATTTTAAAACTTAATTTCCTTCTCCTTTCAGCTATTTCATTTCCCCCAGCTTTCCCTGTTGAAAACTTTGCTGATTATTTTTTAAGTAGTAACCTGTGTAAGTCAAGGAAAGTCATCGAATATTGTTAGTAATTTTTTTCCACACTTGGGAGCTTTTCTTTACTCTGTCCTTTCCTTAGCCAAGTTTGTCACTGCCATTTCATGATTTCCATATGGTTTTCCTCTGAAATCTAAGTAAGTCAGGGCTCCTTTAATCCTGGACAGTGGTCATAAATGACCTTGTATCACCCCTGTCAGGTCCCACATTGGGCAAACATGAATACAGGCCCCACGGAGGCTACAGAAGTGAAAGGAAAGGATCCTCTGGCTCAGACAGCTGCATCTTCCTCCTCAGCCAGAGGCCTTGTTTTCTTTCTTTTCAATAAATATCATTTCTGTGGTGCTCAACACTGGAAGCCAAATGTGGCGGAGGTAGAAGGCCCTATGCCAGAAGTCCCATGGGCTACCATTAGAAGAACTGGCTCTACCCTCAAACCAGTGTTTGTCTCAGGTAGGGGAGGTGGGAAAGAAGCGGAGGCTGCTGCCTGAGTCAGTCTGTGGGCATTGACTTGGTTGCCCTGAGCTCTGCTAACACTCCTGCTGCCATTGCCACCCTGGAGCTCACTAAGTGCCAGGTATCATCCTCACAGTCATATTTCTGCTACTGGCTATGTTCCCAGCAGTGTCCAGCACTTTGCCCTCTAGCATCTGGGATTTGGACTCCTCTGAATCTGCTGGTTCACTAACTAACCTGAACTCACCACTGTTGACTCCACACCATGCCCTTGGGATGCAAACTTCCCACCTGCAGCTTGTCACCCTAATCCCTTGCACTATGATCCCTCACACTCTCAGCACCACCATACCCTGCATACACCTGGGCTAAAAGTAGTGCTTGGTTGGGCTCATATTTGTTTACACCTTCCACTGTTGGTGAAGTTCTACCATGGTGATACTGGAGAAGTTCAACATCAACTGATGCTCTCAGATTCTCCCCCTGTCTATCTTGGGTTCTGTTGGAGTTTCTATCTCTTCTGGGCTAGGGCACTCAGGGGATAGGAAACAGGAATGGCCTTCAATCAATTATTTGCCTCTCTCAAACTCTTCCCGTCATCTCACAGCTCTCCCCAACTGGAAATGCCACCCTTCTCTCTGGGTGAATGCTGATTTCATGCACTGAGTTTTTACTTTTTTAACAATTCTTGTAAAATTCTGATCTTAGTTTTCCAGGCTGTCTTCTGACTTATAAATGAAGATTCATCATTAGAAAACAGAATTTGCTTTACACTTAATCTTGTCTTGATGCTCACTCTCTTACAATAAACTCAAAAATAAGTTTGTTCTGATCACATCTGTGATCTCTTTCCATGGGTTTTAAATCTCATGGTTTAGCTGGGGATGTGTCTCAGTGATGGAGCATATTTTCCTTGACTGTGTAAGGCTCTGGGGTCAATATCTGCCACCATAAAAAGTAAATAGATAAATAGATAAATAAATAAATAAATCGCATGATTCAGCTTTTATAAAGAAAGGGCAATAGGAGACACGACTTACAGGAAAGAATGAAAATATGGGCAGTATGTATTTCTAAAACGTGATCCTCATTACACATTTTGATCACTTGCTTAAGTCCAGGCAATGTTGTTTTAATATTTCTCCATGTAGACCTCCCATGAATTTTCTGCTAAACCAAGTTCATAACAACAGAGAAGATACGTGACTTACATAGTCTTTTCCCTCCGCCATGGAGAAGGGTCTTGGGGCAGAATATGGAGAAGGGGATCTCTTCCCCAATATGTGTGCCCAAGGTGAAACTTAGCCATGACTTCCTGGGCATCTGTTCCATCTGTCCTAACCGGGCTTGGCTTGGGTAGGCCGTAAATCTGGATAAGCCCACATTTACCCTGAAACTCCACACTATGTTCTTATGATGTTAGTCATCTATGAGGATATTCTAAGTGGCCCAGTTGTGTAAACTGAATTACAGTGATCATCTCTAAGCATCAGTTCTTTTTCTAGGATTAGATTTATTTTCAGGGAATTTATGATGATACCCTCAGATTTGGAGCACATTTAGAACATCTAGCACATTATGAGGCACTGATGGGAGCCCTGCTCCTTCCCAGCACTTTTATCCTGAGTTTTCATCATTACTGAAAATTTCAGGGGAATGGAGTAGTGGAGTTTGCCTGCTCTCTGAGATGGTCAGGCAATTTCAACATACTCAGCATCTACATTTGAACCAGATTCAACAGGAAATGATGCCAAAACAAACATTGGGGCCACAGTTACTAGCACCTTGGGGTGCAGTTGATAGCCATCAGACTCCCTTTCCTGTTTCCTCTGATAGGGAGGCATCAAGCTGAGGAAGACAGGAAATGCTGCGGGCTCGGGCTGAGGCCTGGCAGAGCTCAAGACTGGAGGAGGCAGCTCCATGTTGGGGAGGATGTGGTCACAGACTTGTCCAGGGGTGGGCATGCTCATTATTTTGGCTTAAATGACATAGTAGGTTCTCAGAGGTCATTATATTAGGTCACAATATTTTATTTTTCTGTGAATTTTATGTTAAATACCAAAAGGAGGCAGACAGAATTTATATACTTCATGGGTGGAATTATTTGCTTATAACTGACCTTAAATAAGGATTTCTTTTTCTCCCCAAATAAATATCCAATCCTCAAAAACATTGTTTGGAGTTTTGAAAAGTTGTGCCTGGATAACAGGCAGTAAAAATATAGGCTTCCTTGCTGTTACTGAAACAAGTATTTCCACTTGCTTTCATTGTATTTATTCAATTTCAACAAAAGCAGTTCCAACCAAACCAAAGTTACCAAAAGAAGAACATTCATTTTCTAAATACCCATTAATCAATCAGAGAAATAGGGAATAAATTCATATTTCTGGAGTGGTAAGCAAATGGATGCTGTAGCTATAACATCCTGTCTTCCACACTGCGTGCCAAAGGATAAGACTGAGAAGATGGGGTACTGAAACAGTAGTTGATAGGTCAGGATGTGAGGGAAGGATTCCTGGAGTGTAAGAAGAGAAAATGGGCATCTCAGGCCTCTGCACCCAGATCCATCCTTTCTATAGGATTCCAAAATAATCAGTCCATTTAAAGGTTAAAAAATACATTCTAGAAACTTTTAGGATGCTTTCTTTGGGATGTCAGGGGAAAGTTGGACCAAATTACAAAGTCTGCCATGATATGAAGCCACTTGTGGACTTCTCCAGGTGAGGTCATCACTGGTCATTGTGCATACCAGACCTTCACAACACAGGTCAAACCCACCCATTACTCTCACACAGGGTTCTTCTCTGGACCTGTGTTGGATCCAGCACATAGCAAGTCCCTTTTGGCATGGATGTGGGTGCACTGATTCCCTGCCTCCTCTCTGGGAGAAGAAGACATTTCCATGGCACTCCCAACAGTGCTTTAAAGAGAAAGTCTGCAGGAAAATCGCTATGCTCCCCTTATGTACAGTCTGGACATAGCTCATGAGCCAATGGTTGGGGTAAACAATTTTTTCTCCCACTTAGCAAGTCCTTGGGAAATGTATCTAGTCCAGGTTTTCTCAACCTCTGCATTATTGACATTTGGGCCTATGTAGTCATTGGTCATGGTAGAGGAGGATAGAGGCAGTTTTATGAACAGAAGTGCGTTTAGCAGCATCTGTGGACTCTATCACTAGATGCCAGTAGTGTGTCCTCTGTCTTGCAGTGACAACCAAAAATGTCCTCAGATGTTGCCAATGGACCCTGGGGTGGGGGGGATTTCCCACAGATGAAAATTAGTGGTTTAGCTGCTGTTTTAAGAAAAACATAAAACTAACTACCATTTTCCTGAATTTAGGTCTCTGCCAAGATGGGAACACAATGAAACTCCCACTAAATTCCAATGTAAAAAAAATTATCATGATATTCACTCATGAGCAAAATCATTTAATCTTCTTTGCCACAATATATTGAGAAACAGAAGTGTGCATAACCATATTTTTATCACTTAGCAGATGGCATTGCTTCCTGCCTTGCTTTACCAGTTGTTGCCTGCTACTTTCATATACTCGATGCTAAATTCCCTTTTTTGACATCAGACTGAGTTTTAGTGATTGTTAAATCTTTTTCATGCATAAACCACAATACCTTCCCTTTAGTGATAGCTCCATAAATATTGTCTATCATTTGGAAATAATTCTTCTGGAGATCTAATTGGAATGAATGAAAGATGCTAAAATAAAACCACAATCCCTTACTTTTATATGGTGGTTAAAATTTCCAAAACACTTTTATGAACATTGGCTAATTCTACTCAATCAATGATATTTTGAATCCAGGGGAATCTCAGAGGGAATGAGCCAGTAAATGGTATAGCTAGAACTCTATCCCATTTCTTCACACCAAGTCCACTTGGTGTGTCACAAAAGAGAGCTTGAAACTATCAAGTCCAGCTTCTCTTTCCAATTCTGCCTCTTATTAGCTTGCTTGGTGCTCTCCGATACTCAGGGAAATCAACTGTAAAAGTGAAATAAGCACACCTGTCTCTCAGCATCAGTTTAAGAAAGGAACTGGGCATAGCACAAGGGCATAACATTAAAGTTCAGTGGATTCTGTATTGTTTCCATTCTTCTTCCTCCCTCCCCTACCTCCTTGTTGAAGCAGGTTCAGCACAGACCTACTGTTGTGACTACCATTTTGGATTGGGTTTCTACTCTGTATGTGGTCTTAGTTCCTTGGTTTAAATGATATCAGTAGCCCCTCCAGAGGAAAGAGACACTGTGGGATCTTCAGCTTTGCTCTCGTAGTAGATACCCTGGATAATGGAGCTTCATGGTTAAGGTCCTGAGCAGCCACCTCACCTTCTTCCCCAAGATACACCCTATAACCCACCTCATTCCACAGATTGTCAAGGATGGAAATGCCTGCACTGTCCTATTTTTCCTGTACCCAAGGAACCTGAGAAAAGTAATTAATACAAAGGTGTGATTAAAAAGTAATAAAGATCTACAATGTTTGAAATTTGGAGAAATTATGCTCCCAAGACATGTCCTTTTAGCATGTGAAAGAATTTGATAGCAAAACCACTTAGTGCATTCTTCTTACTATTTCTACTGGGTTGTGTGATAAAAGTGGACTTTTTATTTCTTTTATTTGGCAGTACTTTCATTTAAATCTTTTGGCACCATGATGCTTTCCCTATGACCCACTCATTTCTGCCTTCTCAGGAAACTTAGATCACAGTGAAATCAAGGAACCATTAGTTCAATTCTTTCTCTCCTTTGAGGTACAGAGTCAATAACAGAGTGATATTACTCAAACTTACTTACTCAAACTTTCAAGCTATTTGATTGCTTAATCATATATGAGTTATAATTCTCTCAGTCTCAATACTTTTCATTAAACAAATTTTCTACTTGGTTACATTTTTGTAGGAATGCAGTCTGCACCTTCACAAATAAAGAAACCTAACCCCATATTCTCTTCTTTGCACTGGATTCCAGGTCCTGGTGGTTCAGTTTAGTGAGATGGGAAAGGGCAAGTTTTAATGACAGTCATGCATGGTTTTAAATCCCTTACCTGCTGCTGGCAATGTCTGCAGGATCTTGGATGCTGCAGAGTGTCTGTGTTTGCCACACCCATCATCGATTAGAGGTGGGTGATAATATCTAAGTCAGAAAAACTATATAAAGCTCAGGATCTGACTCCTGCTTGGTCCTCAGCCCCTGCCAGTTCCTCCCTGGACAGTTGCACAGGAAACAGAGCAGAACATGGCTATCTCAGGCAAGATCGTGGTTTTGTGTAGTTCAAACTCTATTTTCTATCCACCTTGGATAACATTTCTGTGCTCCCTATTGGGTTAAAGTTTATAATCAAGGGATATGTCTTTGTGTTCCATCTTGATGCCTTTCTATTGCTTAATAAACACAGTTTTTTGTTATGCCCCTTTTCTTTGTTTAAATATAAATCCTTAGAACTTTAATGTGAGAAAAAATTGATTGCATAATAAAATTATCTGCAGATGGTTTCTAAGTAAACACTCTATTTAAACAGTTGAAGTGCCTTCATGTGATCCTGGAGAATAGAGCTTAAGGATGCAGGTCAAGAAACAAATCATAATGTGAGTGGAAAAAATTCTTTCATTCCTCCCAAAATGTCTCCATTTGAAAGCACTTGTTTTGTTTTGCAATTCACTCTGCAATCAATGCAGTATTGTGTAATCAGACAGAACTAGGTTCAAATACCAGCTATTAAGTCATTTAATTGATTAAAGTCTCAAACTTATAACCATAAGATATCAACAACATTGAGGTAATACTAATGGCAAGTTTTCATTTTTTAAAAAAAAATTAAATTAAGTATATAAATTGCTTCCAATTGTGCCTAGCACATAAGTGCTCAATACACAGTAGCAATTATTGCTATAATCTTAGCAGAACCTTTATTAATATTTTTATTTGCCTATAGAACTGAGATCCTTGAGAGAATACTCTGCATACTCAATTTTGTGCACATAAACTGTTCTAGGTTTTCTTTGATATTTTTGTTGTTTTGATATGCTGTTTTCATTTTGGCTTAGTAGGGTTTGTTTTCAGGATTTTTTTGACTAAACAAAGAAAATAAGAACTCAACTAATCTACCACCCATAGAACTGCTAATTTTCTACAAATAAGAATAAATTTTGATAATTATTCTGCAACTTTATAAGTTAACAAAATAAAGGCAACAGGACCACTGTAGAATTACAGAATGTAATTAAAATACTGAAAAGATGACTTAAAAGTGTCAAGGAAGTGGATTAAATCTACAGGAGAGATCCATTTTAGCAACAGTGTGTGGGGTGGAATTTTAGATGAATGTCGCAGGCACTCCTCTCCCTCAACAGGTAAGTAAGAGTAGGGATTCTTTTGCCACTCTGCTGTTATCTATGGTTTTAAAGAACATCAAGGGTCTGAGGGTAGCTTAGTGATAGAGCACTTGCCCAACATTTGTGATGCCCTGGGTTTAATTCCAAGCACTGCACACAAATAAGGAAAATATATCAAGTGCACAGAATTGGATGTATCATAATATTGAATCACAAAGCATGATAAGCATTCATCTAAATATAGATCTCTTACATTATTGAATTTATCCTACCTATGTGTTGGTGATTTACTTAACAAGTCCACAGATATCTGAGATGAGAATCCATCACTTAACACAAGAATAAATGCATTACAAGTATTCTACATGAATCTCTCTATTTAAAGTAATCGAAAGAAGAGAATTTAATGATACTCCCTCAAGACTTGCCCAGGTCCCTGTGTGTCACTGAAGGGCCAGTCATGTATCCTGTCATGTTAGAGATCTGATCTTGGTGGCTTTGTGGAAAGAGAAATGAACACAACTGGATAAATTTCTCTTCTTGCTCTCAGGATGCTGTGCTCACTGGGGAATAAGCCTAACCTACTTCTTTGGCATCTGCTTTGCATCTTCTCTACTCCTCCAGATCCATTCTCCACCTCTCTCCTCCATCCACACTCCTTAAGGGTCTGACCCATGGGCTGCATTAATGGTTGATTGATGTCCAGGTGATGTTTGGGACCAGCCAAGAGAAGCACCAGCAGGAGACTGGGAAGAGGGAAGGGGGGTAGGCCAGTATTCCCTCCCTTATTAGTGGTCTTGAGTTGATTGCATCCTCCACAGTGACCAAGACATAGTGGCATCCACCCCATGGCCAGAAGCTTCCTGTCCAGGATCCAAAAAGTGGGTTAACTGCTCTCTTCCAGAGCAGTTAACCAACTTGAGGAATCTCTGTATTTTTCCCTGGGCCCTGAACCCACGATCTTGAAATCCCAGGTCCCAAAGAAGATTCACAAGCCCGCTAAGCTACCCAAAGCATCAACATTGTCTCTCACTTCTTGGACTATATCAGTAGGAATCAGGAGGAAAGGCACAATTTATTTATTAAAAGAAGTGTCTGTTTTTAAAGAAGAGGAAAAAAAAATAGTGGCCAAGCAGAGCTCATCATCACAGGCTTTCTATCCAAAACTTTCAGGTGTTATCTCTAAGTGCTGAATAATATGCAGAAACAGTCATGTCATGAAGCATTACGAATTCTTTGAAAAAGTAAATTTTAAAATAATACTGAAAAATTATTGTTTCCTATTAGTTGAAAAACTACAAAAATGACAGAAAAATATTCATGAGTTCAAGAGGTCAGTGTCTAGAGATGTCCACACCAAAGACTCTGCCAGTTTCTGTACCCCAGATTTGCCTCTAGTAAACTTGTTCACAGGACTGAAAAAAAGAGTACTCAAGACGAGTATCAAACATCACTTTTCAAGGGGGTCTAGCAATTTCCAGAATGATGACTTCCATAAGACAACTCCTAAGTAATAAATATCACTTTTCCCACATGACTAATTTGTGGGGGGAGTTTTCTAATGAAAAATATAAGGTAATTACAAAATCTTTGCTTTACGAGTGAGGATATTTGACTGCAGTGGCTCAATAGCCTGTGTATCACCACACAGCCCAAAGTGGGACAGCCGAGTCAGCCCTGAGTGTCTCTGTGAGAGACCTATGACTTCACCACTTTGTCCTCTGAATGCTTGGGCAGATCAGTATTTAGGTGTTAAAGAATCAGAATGTATAAAGGCTATTGGAGAAGACAAGACTCAGAATTATTCATACCTCAACTCTTTTATCAGCACAAATTTATTTATTTTTTTCTGTTTATATATGTAAGAACATATTTCAAGAAAGTGTTTCATGGATAAATTTAAACAACAACACATCATGAACTGAGCTAGATGTAACCATAATTTATGGAGATTTAAAACCATGAGATGCCTTTAAATTGAGCTCTGTCATTGCAGTGGCAAACTGCTACCTGGAAGTGGAAAGTGACTCTAAAGAGCAACCTCCAGCCTTGACACAAGAATCAAGACTTGTAATTTCTGTTGTGTATAATGCCTCGCTCAAATAAGTCTATTGAAAATGATTGTCAGATTAATGGAATCAGACCAAAAAAATGAACTACACCACAAACCCCAATTCAAAGTAGACCTTGGGCTTGGACTGTATTAGAAGGAGAGTTTCCAAGTTTTGTGCAGAATCAAACATCACCCACTACAAGGCATGCATGAGATGTACACGTCATTGCAGTCTTTACTGGATATGGTTAGATACTGCAGTGTTTCTTATACCCTACCCTCTAGGAAAATGAAAACTATCTAATGCCTTTTTTTCTAATTGAGGGGCATGCATGGATCTGAGAAAATATTGTAATGCAAATTGACTAGGACAAAAGAAATCTCAAAAAATTATTATTACCTCTTGGTATAAAAGAATACAGTGAGTGGGGAGATTGTCCCAGATGAATAAAAATGGGAGACATAGAAAAACACTTGCAGAGCAAGAAAACGTCTGAAAAAGATGAGACTGAGCATTGTTTCATTTTCATATAAAGCCTCTTGGTCAAGAAAATACAGAATTTAGCAACTCTGTGTAAAATCACCACTGAACAATTACCTAGGATACTGTAAAAAGCATGCAGATTATGTGGTTTTCCAACTCATAATAATGAATGAAGAACCAAAGATCATTTATTGATTGAGATGACTCTGATAGTCTGCTACTGTGCACATCCAAGAAGGCACAATAGTAGGTAGCCGAGTCTTGTTTCTCTACGTTGTGAATGGTGAGGGTAGATGTAGAAGTCTCAGGTATCTTGTCCACCTCAAATTTGCCCACTGTAATGCCTGGTTCCAGGTTGACAGTGTCATCAGCTAAAATGGACAGCAGGTGCTCCATGGCACGGCCAGGTCTTTCCTGATACCAGTAGATGGACAAGGCAGAAATAGTTACTCCAAATACAACACATTCCAGGCGTGCTGTTTTGGAGAGAGTTTTAGTAATGGAATGTTCAGGTTGCTCCAGGTGACGTGCACCATATACACACACTGGAAAGAAAGAAGTCCCAGTAAATAGAACAAAGTCTTGGAACTTTATAAAAATACAAAATTAGAGAATATCAGGCAAAAGTTATTAAAAAGAAAGAAAGAAAGAGAGAAAAAGAAAGAAAGAAAGAAACTTACAAACTCCTAGGATGGCCAAAATCCCTGCTGGCTGCAGTGACAGCATGGCTGAGGACTGTGCTCTCCTTTGGGGCAGCCAGAGTCCTCACTGAGAAGAGGCTCAGACCTTTGTGGTTTTGTGGCTTGACTGAGTCAAGAAGCTAAACTCCCCACTGGGCAGGTGAAATGGGCCTCCCTGTGCATCCTTCCTGCCTGCCTGTGCAGCTATTAGCGCTTTCACTATGTGAAGATAAGAACACAAGGTCCACCATAGGTCAGATCGTGGAGTACAGCTGGCAACTCTGAACTGTGAGATGACCCACTTACACAGTGGTTATTCATGCAGCTCCCACGGTGGGCAACGCAAGGTGACTAGGGAAACAGGTGCAGTGGTACGACACCTGACCACAGAGAGCTGCCTAACAGAGAGACGGCATGAGTCACAGTCATTAGCAGAGGTGTGTTCTTTCTTTCTTTCTTTTAATCCACCCAGTGTCTTTCCTAGAATAAATTCTCAATAACCCCACCTGTCAGGTCAGGGTGGTGGGTGGTCAAGCTGCACTGTGTATCATTTGGCTCACAGAGAGGGTCATCTTCACCCAGCTGGAGACTCTATTTCATCAGTCCCTGTTCAGATACTCTCACATCCTACAGTCTGGGGTCACCTGGCCACCTTCACGGGTCTTCATACTCCATTCCTGGTGGCTGGCTTCTGTTTAAGTGTGAGGGTCATGTCCTCTCCCAGCTACACAAGCTATACATCTGTACTAAATCCCAGCCTCTCCTCTAGGAAGCACTGTTCCCTCTTTAAGGATTACTGAGTTCGCTTTCTCTGCTCCCTTCCCCCCACACCAAACCAAGACGTTTCACCTGTGATGACGTATTTAAACAAAATGCTTAAAGGTGGTTGTTGTGTAGATTTCTGTTCTCACTTTACCTACTCTGCCTGAGTGGTCACTCCCCCGTTGTGGCTTTATTATCCTGGAGGGGAGGAGAGAAGGAATGGTGGGACATTACTCATCCGTCTCCAGCCCACTCCTGTTTCCTGGGCTCCATGTGCACATCTCCAGCTCAGACAGCTACAAGTTTCTCTACACAGGACCTCAAAGTGAAAGTGAACAGAGACAGTGAACTCATCCTCTGAGGCAAAACAGCTCCCTACCCCAGGGACCACCACTGCTCACTCCAGGGACCTGAGTGTCAGCCTCAATTCTCTATAACTGATTTTTCATACTTCAATTGCTGTGGATTCTGCTACCTAAACATTCCCTGGCTCACCCTGCCTTCAACCACTCTTTGCCTTGTGACCAACTTGGTCCCTCGCTCCCAACTTTCCCACCACCTGGGGACTGAGCTCACCTAGTCACTTCCCTGCTTAGGATTCTTCACCCTGCTCAGCTCTGCTTCTGAGGATCAAGTTCAGAGCTGTTAAGACCTGAGGCCTCTATGAGGTGACCACCTCCTCCCTTCCCTTCCATCTTCAGCCACTCTCTCCCCAGAATCACATGATCCAAATCTATGGCTTGATTGGCAGTTTTCCTGTCTGGACCACTGTATATCCCACCCTTTGTGTTCATCTTGAGACAGAGCTCAACACTGTCTCCTCTAGGAACCTTCTCAGTCAGGAAGTCAGGGGTGGATGTGCCTCCAATTGCTTTCTAGTGGCGCCACCTAGTGTCTCCCTCTCTCATAGCCCTTCCTGCTCAAGCCTTGGCCTGTTCACTCATTGTTCTCTCTCACTAGACTCATCTGGGAACCACTAGCAGGGGAGTGAGACCATGTCTTTAATTTCTTGTATTCCCAGGTGTTTGTGAAATAGGAGAAAGAATGGGAGAATGTGTGGAAGAGTGAACCTTGAAGTATTTCTCCTCTTGTTGATGTCAGTGAAAGATCACCTTTTAAAGTATAATTTTTTAGAAGAGTTACCAAATACTTAATGCCTTCAAAGTACTTTGTAGCTACTATCACACTGAACTCTATAAATTTAGTATAATTTCATGGGGCCTGACAGGAAGCAAATACAGAAAAGGCTCAAGATTTAATACCTCGTCCCTGACAGATTTGAGGTTGGTTCTATCTGGCTACAAAGCCTGTGCCATTTCAATACCTCCCTCTGCTTTTTCTCATTTATCTGGTGATAATAAAATCGGGACCCACTTTCTTGGATGTTTGTGAGTAGCCCAGGTAGAGGTAGCAACAGTGCCCGACACACAGCAAACCCTCAGAAACTAGTGGTATTTTTTGTCAGATTCTGTCATGTTGCTTCAATGGACAGGTCCAGGTGAGCATCATAAATACACCAGCCCTGCTCCTGTCATGCTGAATCCCTCCTGTAGAGACAGGCCGGCAACCAGACTCCCAGAAGCAAGTAACAATGAAGAGAAGAACTCGGGACCACTTCTTAGAAATAAAAATTTTGGAACGTTGCTGTGCTTATCCTAAAGGTGAGGATCTTGTTGGTAAGGAAGTGACTGAGGAGTTTGTTTCTCCTAAGTGCCAGGTCCCTCATCATTGCCAGTTCACAGGATTCACGTCTGTCTGGAGCCAGGTTCTGGGAGAGGTGCAGAGCCTCTCCATCCTGTGCACATCCACCTTTATCAGCACAGAGGCAAACAGGAAATGGAGGGGTGGGGGATGAAAACAAAAGGAAAGTAGGTCTCAGCCCCTCTTTGCCCATCCCCTCTCCCACCCGACTTGGGGCTTCACTATGGAATATCAATAGGTGGCCCTTGCAGAAGCCAGGTGTATTTTAACTATAAATCTCCAGCCACAAAATCTGAAGGTGAGAGAAAAACTATGAATTAAGGGATCTGATGGATCAGTTTCCTTCAGAATCATTTCCAGTCATTAATTTTTTTATTTTATTGATTTTATGATGAAGTCATATATAATTGTTGACTCTTCCATTGAAAAGGCATGTATGTTCAGCTTAGAATTCTTTTATAATTTAGTTATTTTGATTCATTGTAAACAAATGGGATACAACTTGTTTCTCTGGTTGTACATGAAGTAGAGGTGTACCATTTGTGTAATCATACATTTACATAGGGTAATGATGTTTGATTCATTCTGCTATTTTTCCTTCCCCCACTCCTCCCACCCCCTTTTCCTCTAAACAATTCATCCTTCCTCCATTCTTGCCTCCTTCCCACCGCCCGTTATGTATCATCATCTGCTTATCAGAGAGATCATTCAGATTTTGTTTTTTGGGGGATTGGTTTATCTCACTTAGCATGATAGTCTCCAACTGCATCCATTTGCCTGCAAATGCCATATTTTATTCTTCTTTATGACTGAATAATAGTCCATTGTGAATATATACCACAGTTTTTTTATTCATTCATCAATCAAAGGGCATCTAGGCTGGTTCCACAATCTGGCTATTGTGAATTGAGCAGCTATGAACATTGATGTGACTGTATCTTTGTAGCATGCTGATTTTAAGTCCTTTGGGTATAGGTCAAGGAGTGGGATAGCTGGGTCAAATGGTGGTTCCATTCCAAGTTTTCTAAGGAATCTCCACACTGCTTTCCAGAGTGGCTGCACTAATTTGCAGCCCCACCAGCAATGTGAGTGTACCTTTTTCCCCACATCCTCTCCAACACCTATTGTTGCTTGTATTCTTGACAATCGCCATTCTAATTGGGGTGAGATGGAATCTTAGGGTAGTTTTGATTTGCATTTATCTTATTACTAGAGATGTTGAACATTTTTTCATATATCTGTTGATTGCTTGTAGATCTTCTTCTGTGAAGTGTCTGCTCATTTCCTTAGCCCATTTGTTGATTGGTTTATTTGTACTCTTGGTGTAAAGTTTTTGAGTTCTTTATAGATTCTGGAGATTAGTGCTCTATCTGAAGTATGTGTGGCTCAGCTTAGAATTTAAAGAGCCTTTTGCTGTTTTTCTTCCATGCAGAGAGCAGCAGAGGGATTTTCTCTTTGGTGCTGGATCATCGGAACACAGGTTTTCTTCCTTTTATTCATTTATTTTTCTTTTATGGAGGTTAATGTTTTTTTTTTTTTATGAAGGTAATGGACATAGTGATATCTTGACTTGACTTTAATGCAGAAATAACGTTTGGTTAAACTCCTGTATCTTTCAAATGAGTAAACAAAAGCCAGAGAAGCTAGGGTGCCTCCCTATCCCACACTATTCAAGGACAGGAGAGAGAAAAGGGTCCAAGGTCTCATACATGGTTTATCCCGTCCCCTACATGATGATCATCTTCTAACATCTGTTTGGGTGTCAGCCCTGACAATGGATGAGGGTGCTGAGCATGCTCAATACTATTTCCCAAATTTCTCATTGCTGACTCTACTGCCTTGTGAGATCAGCGGTAGGGCCAAAATGTGGAAGCTGAAAAACAAAGTAGGCTTCTACTCTCAGTATTGAATCATTGAGTGGCAAATCTACCAAGAGTCCTTCACCCTTGAAATCTTTGCAAATATTTTATTTGTGCATTCTTCAGGGGAGATGGGCAGATTCTGAAATTATCAATCTCTAATAATTGGTCTCTATCCAATAGAAATCAATGGGAATTACAAAGATGAGCCACTAATGTAAAATTGTTATGGGTTTACTGAAAAAGTAAAAGGAAACAGGTAAATCTAGGTATAATACTATTATCACTGAGTCCAAAATATCCTAAATATAATCATTTTAACATTCAATAAATAAAAAAGTTATTCATGAGTTATATCACTCTCTTCCAGTAACACACCAAAGTATGGTTTATATTTGTATTTTAGAACTAGTGTCCATCCCAGCTTGAATTATTGCAGTACCAACTTTCAAGTACTCAATAACTTCATCAAGTCAGTGACCACTGGATTGATCAGCAAGACTTATCTTCCCAGTGCAGCAGAAATGCTGAACCAAGAACTTTTAAAAGGTTCCTTCTGACTGGATTGTTCCCAAGCCTGCACCAGACTGAGAGCTCACATCTCTTTAGCCTTATCACCTTACCTACAGTGAAAGAACAGAGAGGGACATCTGGGAAAGTTTCAGAGGAAGAGAGAGAGGGGACAAGGCTTTTTCACTTGCATGAAACAGGGCAACTCAAGGGACCAAGAGTCAGTGCCAGTCACTGCCTGGCAGGATCAGGGAGTAAGAGACCTTTTTGTGCAGGATCTGGCTTAGTATGCAGGGCTGTGCTGGTCCCAGGCTGCACAGTAGTATGTGCCCTCGTCACCCTTCGCCTGGTTCAGCACCAAAAGGGAACAGCGACTGCCATCGTTGTTTTTCAAGCCTGTGATTTTATCTGCTTTCAGAACTGAATCCCACTGCACATTCCTGCTGGACACACCCATCCAGAGAAGTCTCTGGGGGACCTGGCCCTCCTGCTGCCGGTACCAGTGGATGTAGCTGATCCTGATGTGAATGAAGCACTGCAGAAAGACGGAGCTTCCCTTGTGTCCCTGGACCTGGGCCGGCTGCTCCAGTTGGATGAGTGAATGACCACCTGCAAAGGAGAGAGCAGTGATGTAGGGGCAGCCCATGTCTGGCAGTCTCTGAAGACTTCACCCCAAAAGAAGGTGGGGGACTTACCTGGAAACAGAAGAGCCCACAGGAGGGTGAGGCAGCCCAGCATGGCTCTACGTTTTGACTAGGATGACAGGGGCCAATGTGACTGCTTGTGTCAAAATGCTTCCATGAGCCACAGCTCAGTGCAGGGGTAGGGCCTGAGCAGCACCCAGGAAGCAGCAGCTCAGGCCCTAATTGGTAATTGCTGAAAGAAATGGGGAAGAGAGGAAGAGGCTCAGAGAGAGGAGAGACAGAAATCTAACCATAAGGCGAAGGGAAGAGGCTGAGTTGTGGGAGTTCTGAAAAACGCTTAAAGAACATGGGCAGAAGAATAAAAGCAATCATGGCAATCTCTGGGGGACCCCAGTGTCCTAGCACCCTATGCATTGGCTTATGGGCCTTGTTTCATTAAATGCTGAAAACAACCCACTGTTACCCATATCATTAACTTCAGATTAGAAGCATGGAAAGTGAGGCTGTTATTTTTAGGAACTTGTCAAAAGCTAGACACCTGCAAGGACTGGGGATGGAACATGAAGACAGGCCTAGCTGGAGACAAAGGTGGCTCACCTAGGCACTCTGCACACACGGAACCTTGAGTGTGCTGCTTACTTTGGAGGAAGCAACAAACACTGAAAGGCAAACCCTGCCAAATACATATGCTTCCCTTCCGTGCTGTCACTGGAGCATGTCACCCAGAGGTCCTGTTGAAGAATTTCAGTGCTTTAAAGAGCACAACAGCTATGTGGTACAAGTTGTTTCTCCTCCCTTTCCTCCTCTATGACAAGGACCTCATGGGTTGCCAGAGGACTAAAAGGGGTCTTGTGAGTAATGCACTTGGCACAGTCTCAGACGCGTAGAAAATACTCAAGGATATGGGGTATTATTAGTCCACCCTACCCTGGTGGGGGTTCAGTAGATGTTCTTCATTCTCTGGTGACTTTGTGAAGTATATATGATAGGAAATGATGGTTTTAGAGATGTGTGTGTGCGTGCGTGTGTGTGTGTGTGAGAGAGAGAGAGACAGAGACAGAGAGACAGAGAGAAAGAGAGAGAGAGAAAGAGAGACAGAGACAGAGAGAGAAGTAAGAAGCCCAAGTTGGACCAGGGATGGGAAGGACCTGGAGACAGGACCAGATCACTCCAGGACCATGAGATTCCAGGGTATTGGGAAGAACTTCTAAGAGGTCACACATCTGCAGTGAACCTTGGAGAATTAGACCTGGCTTTGATTCCAGGGGATCTGGGGATTTGTTTTCAGTTACAGTATTGTACCTAAGGACCCCTAAGTAGTTAGGCAGATGGCCATGAGGGAAGGTGGTAGGCAGGGCAAGGAAGGGGACTTGGCCCCGAAGGGAAGTTGTGGGTCTTCAGGGTTCCACCATCAGACCCAGCTCCTGAGCGACTCTTCTGTGGTAGAGCCAGGCTTGCTCTGTGCATCCAAAGTTGTTTCCAATGTCCCCAGAGCCAGGCTTCAGGTTGTACTGAGTTAGTGACCTGGCAATCAAACAAAGGTAATAGAAATTTTTGAAAAGGGGTATTCTGGAACCATCATGTGCACCCTCTCTAAACTTCTAGTCCTGCTATGGTGAGTGTTTGGAGTGACACTGTGCCACCTCCATGAAACGACAGGTAGAAAGAGCCACAGTGGAGACCATGAGCAATGTGGTGGTGGGAAAATGCCCAAATTGCTTGCTTTAAAAAAAAAAAAAAAAATTCCCAGCTTTTCAACAATAAGATGGTATTATTTTAGGGGGAAAATTCATAACCACTATTTTATAAAAGTAAATTTGATTTTGTGTTGTCAGCATTCAAAATTTTGTCTCTCCATTGTTAGTATGACTCTTAATCAACTACTGCTCATTAAAACCTTGAAAATTGTTCATAATTAAAAAAATGAATTTTAATAAAATCACCCTTAAACCTGCAGCCACTTACTCTTTTTGGTGACATTTGTTCTCCTTTGGTGCACTTCTCTTGCTAGTATAGTGCACCTGTGATCCTCTTCCAATGACACTGACAGGCTATATTCATCTAAATTACAAGTTTAAACAAATATTAAGGGAAAACTCTTGGGGCAGGACACAGTCAAGAGGGGAAAGACTTGGCACTGGAGATTAAGCTCAGCTGGCAGAGCACTTGCCTAGTACGCACAAGGCCGTGAGTTCTCAGCTTTGTGAAAAAAAAAATGGAGAGAAAGAAAACAAAAGTGTGTTCTTTCAGCCCTCACTAGGGGTTTGGAGAATTTCAAATCATGATTTTCTTGACTTCAGGAAAAAAGAAATAAGAGGTTGTGTGAGAGAGTCGTACACTCTGCCATCTAGTGTCGTCCTGCAGCCTCCTCCAGAGGAAAACACTCTGGTGAACCAGACCTCAGCCACACTGGGGTGACCCATCATTGACCGGTGACAGCAAGTCCATACTCACCAGACTCTGAATAAAAACCCAGCTGCTGCTGCTGTGGGTGGGACTTTGTGACCTGAATCCTGAATCTCCTGCCTGCTGTGTCTGACTTGGGATGGTAGACTTCTGGCCATCCTAGAATCTGAGAATGAACCTAATTTGACTTCACCTTCCAGCCCTGAAGAATAAATTGGATGTGCACATGATGACAATTATTAGGGAAATGGCCAAGTCTGGAAAACCCAAAAGAAGAAAGTCATTGATATATACTGATGAGTAGAATATAGATAAAATTTTACTTTAATCTTAGTTTATATTTTTATAACACTTTGTTGAATAAAAGTGTTTCTAAAAAAAACAGCTAGTGTCTTATTAAAATTATAAAGTTCCTTCTTGGCTTTATTGAAGTATAATTGACAATTAAAAATTGTGGACATTCAATGTATGAAATGTGATGTTTTGATACATGTATGCATTGTGACAGGAGGGGCTTCCTGGGTAGTGCTAGAGGGTTGGTAGCACAATATTATTTGAATAACATTGATTTATTGCAGGAATCATAGTCAGAACTCATCAGTTATTTGGTTTAATACTTTCATTTGTGAGATGAGAGAACAAAAATCCAGAGAAGTTGGGAGAATCCACATCCCACACTGGGTGATGCTCAAGGAGAAGTAGAAAGTAAAGTGCCCATTGGCTCCTAGGTTTATCCCTGTCCTGAAGATTATCTCCTAATGTCAGTTCCTGTGCCACCCCTCCAGTGGATTTGGGTGCTGAGCATGGGCAATGCTTTTTCCCTCCAATCGTTCACTCTACTGCCATCTGAGATTAATCCCTGGGGCAAGAAATGGGAAGCTGAGCACCAGACTAGTCTTCTCAACTTAGCTTTTCATCCATTGTGCAGAAAATCTCCAGTCTTTTACCTTTGAAATCTTTTGCAAAATATTTGTGCATTCTTCAGTGGAGTTGGTCAGATTCTTAAACTTCCCATCACTTTTTAGAAACAAATGTGAATAACCCATTTGAGCCACAAATTCAATGTTTTCTAATTGCTACATTAAAAACTAAAAAGAAACAAAAAAAATAACATGATTGCTATTTAGTCCAAGATATCCAAAATATAATTTTTTTCAGAATTCAATCAATGTAAATTTATTAATGAATTACTTCACTTTTTCCTCAGTCTTCAAGGGTTTTAATTTAGACCTAAAACGCATTTCAACATGGACTGTGGTAGTATTCCATAACCACGTGGACCCAGTGGCTCCTGTATGGATTGTCACTGCTCATCCTCTAAATATTTCAGAAATGCTGAACAGGAGGCTCTTTTACTGGGTTGCTCATGGAGTCTGTGCCAGTCTGAGAACTGACCTCTCTTTAGCTTTATACTCTTATCTGTGGTTGGGAGCACTGAGGGGCATCTGGGAAAGTCCAAGAGATGGAAACATAGGGAATGGAGTTTTTCTCTCATACAACAGGCAAACCCAAAGGACCAAGAGTCAATGAACATGTCCAAGGCCAGGCAGGATTGGGGAGCAAGAGATATTTTTGGCCAGGTGTGGTGGTACATACCTTTAATTCCCATTGACTTGGGAGGCTGAGGCTGGAGGCTAGCAAGTTTAAAGCCAGTCTCAGCAACTTAGGAAAGCCCTAGGTATTTTGGTGAAACCCTGTCTCGAAGTAAAAAAATAAAAAGGCTGGCAATGTAGCTCAGTGGTTAAGAACTGCTGAGTTCAATCCCTGCTATCACAAAATTTTTAAAAGAGAGAGATTTTTGTAAAGGGTGAGTTGGCACACAGGGCTGTGCCTGTCCCAGGCCCCTCAATAGTACATCCCTCATCACCCTTATTCACCTCCAACACTGACAGGTAAAAACTGCTGCCATCGTTGGTATTCAGGGCTATGGATTTTAATCCATTTGGAGGACTGCACATCCTTCCTGAACATGGTCAGTCAGAAAAGCCTCTGAGAAGCCTGGTCCTCCTGCTGCCAGTACCAGTGGACGTAGCAGACCCTGATGTGGACCAAGCGCTGCAGAAAGATCAAGCTTCCCTTGTGTCCCAGGACCATGTTGGTTGCTCCAGCATGATGAGGGACTGGCCAGCTGCAAGGAATTGAGCAGTGAGGCAGGACAGCCTTTGAAGACTCCACCCTGCAAGAAGGTGGGGGACTTACATGGAATGGGAAGCCCAGAGGACAGGCAGCCTGGCATGGCTCTGCATCCTGACCAAGAGAAGAGGAACCTGTGTTGATCACTAATCTCAAACTATTGACCTGAGCCACATCTTGATGATTGGTACAGTCCCCGGTTAGGGTCTGAGCTGTAGCTTCCTTGGTGTAAGTAGGCAGTTGGTGAGAGAAACAGGGGAGGCAAAGAAGAGCCCAGACAGTGGAGAGACAGATCTGATCACAAGATGAAGGGAGGGAGGTGAATAGTTAGGGGGTCTCAGAAATGCTTAGACACTGCTGCTGGAATGATAGAATCAATAATGGAAAGCACTGGTGGGCTATCTCCTGCACATTAGCACCTGAATGGTTGTGCAGGGGGCTCAGGCAACACCATGATTGCTTGTGGGCTTTGTTTTATTAGATCTTGAAAATTACCTACTGACATAAATAGTATTATCCTCTTTTTAGAAAAGCGGAAAGTGATATTGTCATTGTAAGTAAACCTCAATAGCATGAGGGTTGGAATTAGAAGTCAGATTTGACTGACCCCAAACCCCCTCCTTTAGACAGTCTATACTAATAAACTCAACAGCATGCTGATTTCAAGGAGGGAGTGATTAGCATAGAAAAGCAATCCCTGTAAAAATCTCACACCCCTCATCTGAGTTATCACTGGAGCATGTCACCCAGAGGTCTAGATCAACATTTTCACTGCTCTGAAGTAGCAGAAGACCTGTGTGCTCTTGAGAAAATTAGTTTGCCTACTTTTCTTCTCTGTGAAAAGAATCCTCAGGACGTTGCATGGAATAAATGGGATCCCATGACCAAAGCACGTAGAGCATCCCTAGAACCATGGAAAACACTCAAGAAATGTGGGGTTTTATTGTGTCATCTAAAAACAGGACAGGTTATAATCTCTTAGGACCAGATGGAGTAAAAATTACAGAGATGACAATTTGAGAGAAGTGTGTGCGTGTGTGTGTGTGAAGAAGAATCTAACTTGAAACAAGGGACTATGAGGACCTAGAGATAGAATCATATCACCTGTTGCCAGTTCTGGGACTTCAGAAATGAAGAAGACAGTGTTGGGAAGGCCAGCTAAGGGACACATTTGCGGGGGCACCTGGCTCTCCTTGCAGTGCTTGACAGAGTTCCACTCAAGGATGATTGCAGAGACTCATCTTAAAAGGATAGTAGCCAGATGTATGCCTCCCTAACTTGGATGTTATTCTGTGGAGTTCTCCTAATAATATATTACTCACTTCAGTCTGAGGATCTTGCTAGAGGTGATGGGAATAATTCTACAAATTTCCAGAAAAACATTACGGAGACAAAACACATGTTGAAACCCTGTGATGTTAACCTCACTACAGGAGAATGTTTTTATTATGTTAAAAATCAAACACTGCATTTACTGGCACAGCCAGAACCTGTTGGGGCACAGAAACTTATATATAACAATGTTTCCCCAAGTTCTAAGTACAAAGCACCTCCCACAGTAGCTACTAGATATGGACTAGCTTATTTTATCTATGGCAAGCCCTGGTACCCCCCTAAAGGCAAGCCCTTAGAGAAGGTAGATATAGATCTCCCCCTGTCTCCTACAGGGTGGTTTAATCCAGATGATGGTTTTGTTTATGTGTGGTGGTAAGGTAAAAGAATAAGGTTCAACTTTCCTTCCTTCCTACAAAGAATATGTCACCCCTATAATAAACGTTGGTACACAATAACTATTGGGACCACTGCCCTCCTGTAGCCCTTAACTCAGCAATTTAGATATTAACCAGAAGGACCTAGTAGAGATGGTCACATGACATTATTTGTCTATCGCTTTACCGCAAAAATAATAAAAATAGTCTTAGGTCATATAGAGTTTAGATATTAAGGAAATAAACATTGTATTAGTTCATTGACTTAATTAAATATTTGTAATCTGTAAGGTTACTGTTTTCTCATAATCTTTCGGTAAAAACAATTTCTGCCTATGCTTTGGAAACTTCTTTGATTTTATTAATCATAAGCCTGTCATCATAGCCTGAAGAAAAATGTATATAAACCAGCCTTCCCCAGAATAAAGTGGGATTGATTGCACCAGAACTAGAGTCTGTGTCTTTCATTCTCCATCCATTGCCAACGCTGTCTCCCCGCGCCCTGTTTACCAGTGTGGAACCCATGGACTCCTGCTAGGGCTGGACCCCGGCACACATTTTAATGGTGTCCTGTAGATCTCACCTATCTCTACCCTTTATCTTTTGGAAGAGTCAGGTTATTGAGTTCTTTTCAATCCTCGTGAACTGGTTGTAAGATTTTATGAGAGTGAAGCCTGAGTTTGTTTCATTGACTCTGGGCCAATCTGGACAATACAAAGAAGCCCTTTCCAACCCCCTTTCCCCAGGGGAAAACAGGGGAAACACATGACCTACCTCTATTTTACCTCTTCTTGCTTTATTTTATGTGCCTGAAGAAATTAGATACTCTGACTTATTCTTCCTGCCTTAAGGGATTTTTCTGAGGTTGGTTTTCATTATTTGTCCATCTACATGGAGCACTATCTTCCCAAAAGTCCTCCCTCCCTCCAAAGATTCGGTGGTTTTCAAAAGGCTTATGGATACTTGTTTCAAAACAATACTTATCTTTTAGTAAATTTGTAGGAAATGTGTTTTAAAGGTAAAGTTCAAAACTTTGGTATATTATTTTCTAAAATGTAATATATGAAGCTTATACATGATGCTTTGTGTCTCAGATGCCATCATCTTAGGGATGTAGTGGTAATCCCTTTAAAGTGAGAAATAAAATGCCCATCCTCCTCAACAACATTTAATAGTTTGCAAGTGAACAAGATAATAGAATAGATATAAGTACTGGAAAGAAACAAAATATCATCTTAAAATGGTAATTAGAAAATCTGAGGCTCCATCAAAAACATTAGAGCTATAAAGATAATGGTAATTTACATAAGCACTAATAACTTTCTTTTATATCAAAAATAGTCATTTAGAAAATGCAAAGGTCAAATACTTCATTTACCACAATGAGAGCAAGAATAAAACGGAAAAAATATTAAAAGAGTATATATAGCCTCCATATGGACATAACTATAAAAATCTATTGAAAGGCAAAAAGAATATGTATGTTTGAGTGTATGTGTGTGTAGTATGTGTAAAAATAAAATACACATGCACAAGCACACACAATATTGTTTGTGGATTATACAGAGGACATCAAGTAATTTTGTCTTGATTTTTAAAATCTCCTTACAATTTTTAAACCAGCATCTTCCTTCCCTGGGGAACTCTTCTGTCCCTACCTTCTATGGTTCTGATGAAGATCTCTACCTACCAAAGAGGGTGCTGCACCAATTGGGGCTCACAATAGTCCCTTGGCCTCCTGTTCAACACAAGGATCCCAGGGCCCATCATTTCATCCAACACTGTTGATTTTTCCATAGTGGAGATTAAGGGAAGGCATCTCAATTGGCCTGGATGAGCCATCGTCTATATGTTGGGTCTCCAGACATGACCATAGGCACATGACTTGACACATGGGGCAGCCTTAGAGAATGAGGGTGTCACACAAGCAAAAGGTGAGATAGGAGAAAAAAAACGGAGAAGGGGGTGGTATGACACTTTCAAGTGCCAGGATCTTTTGAAGTGCCAGAATTTATTTTTAAAAAAGAAATTTTGAATGAAAAATTTATGATATTTTTACATTGGGTATACCATATACTCATTAATATAAGTAAGTTAAGGTCTTACATATTCACATTAGTAAATATTCAAAAGCATTTTGCATAGAAAAAATTTAAAGGCTATACATGTATAAATCCTATTTTGTAAAATTTTTAAGTAATAAAGCATACTTATTTGTTTCATAAGCTGAAAGACACCAAATTCTGGTATAGTAGTTACCTCTGGGTAAAGAAGAGAAAGGAACAGACTGAGAACATATACCCTGACTTTCAACTACTTCTGTAATATTTTACTCCCTAAAATATACAATATCTGAGGCAAATGTGGCAAAATGTCAAGAATAAGCAAAACTGAATGATGAGTACCTCAATGTGTATTACTTTATTCTCTTTCTGTATGTTTGAGACATTTCATTACTTTTAAAAGACAAATGTGAGAATAAAATAAGTATTCTGAAAAATAAAGCATTCGGAGGAATTCATAAAATAGAAATTATGCTTAATGTATTATGATAAAAAGTAAGGTTCAAGATGGGAATAGAGATAGATGATTCAAATATTATATAAAATAGAACCAAATGGAAATCAAGAATCTAAATGTAGAATAAAATAATATGAAGCATTAATTCTCAAATTACATGGAGAAATTCATAAACATGTCACTGAGTGAGAAAGTTACAGAAGATTTAACAACATAGTTAGCAATTAGATAGGATGGTCAGAAATTGAAACCTACTCCCCCCAAACAGAAATTTTTATACTTATTAATAGCAGTTACTATACTGAAAATATGCTTACCAAAAAAAAAAAAAAAATAAGAAGGAAAAAAAGAAGAAAAAGCAAAGAAAAAAGAAAGTCTCCAAAGTGAAAAAGTATACTCTGATTCAACAGAGTATATATCCAAGCTTGTACCTTAATACCCATATTTGGAAACCAAAACCACAATTTACAGTGAAGCAGGATCTATAATCACAATTGCATAAGAAAAAAAGCAGGATCTATAATAACAATTGTATAAGAGAAAAATATTCATTCCAAAACCTGTTCTTTGGAGTTGAAGGGATTCTTAGAAGTGTGTATGTGTGTGTGTGTGTGTGTGTGTGTTACGTACATAAACATATATATGCATATCTTAAACATATGTGTTTGTATATGTACCATATATACATACGTACATCTTAAACAGAAGAAAAAATAGTTTTATTCATTTTAAAGAGAGCAGGTCTGACTGTGGGCAGCATTCCAATCCAGTCATACTTACAGAAGGTCGTTGAGACAGAGTTCTCATTCTAGGAGCCCAATCCAATAACCCAAAACGGAGTCACTCAAGCTAAAGTTGTGATGCCACCAAACTAAACCAAAACTGTTTACTTGTTTGATCCCAGGTCTTCCATGAAATCAGGAAAGATATAATAGCCATAGACCTAAGCAAGCCAATTTGCAAACAATATCAAAAGAAACAAACAGCCACCAGTCACTCAGGGCCCAGTCAACCTGAGGCAGCATGGTAAGGAAGTCCCTCTGTTTTGTCCTATACTGGGAATGTAACTTGATGTTACCAATCTGCTCTTTGCACAATGCTGTCTCCTTGTTACTGTTCAGGTTTCCAGCCACCAACAGAGGTCACAATCAGTGGAGCTCCCACCTGTTTGCAGATTGGATGTCGCCTGGTTCATGAATCATTAACAAATGATTAACTTACATATTTGAATTTCTTGAAGTTATGTTTTTTCATGTGTGTAAATAGATAAGATGTTTGGCATAGCTACAAAAATCACTTTTTTCCTACATTATCATTCATACCAATAATCCCATAGTTGGTTATGGGGAGGGAAATATCAGTTTGTTCAAAAGATAATAAATATGACTATCAGCATGAGGTATTCATGAAACCCAAATTTATCATTCCATTATTTCTCATAACCTTGAGTAAAGAATAATAAGCATCATTCCCAGCCATTATCCCTGGACTATGGTTGGATAAGTGATTCAATAAAAATATAATGGTCTCCTAAACCTAAATCATAATGATCTCCAAAATGTCTCCCATAATCTATCAACCCCAGGTGACCTTGTCTGTCCTAGACAGCAAATTGAATGGGTCTTCACCAGCCCTGGAAAGAGCTGAAAGAAATGATGTGGTCAGCCAGGCCACTTGGTCAATACTAGTAGTGGTAGTTCAGTCTTGAGGAATGTCCTATGGATATGGTTTCTATCAGGATAAAACTAGTGAGAGGGAGTAGCATATACGTTTTGAGGTTAGAATTCAAGTTTGCTTTTGTTCAGCATACAGTAAGGTCAGGGGCAGGAAGTGAGATGGGGCTGGTCTTCCTTGTGTACCAGGTGCAGCCACAAGTAAAATTTTCAGTACAGTACAGAGCAGATTTGAATCACTGTGACTGACACTCCAGGAAGCACAGTAATACTCAGCAGAATCACTTTCTTCCAGATTTCGCACTACCAATTTATATCTCCTGTCTGCACCTTCATATGCATGATATTTTGCTGGGTTGAGTCCTGAGTCCACCATAGTCTTGGAACTGAAAAAGTCATAGTAGAGAAGGTGTTGTGGGGCCTTCCTCTCCTTGATTTGGTACCAGTGAATGTAGTTTCTTTCATCAACAAAATCACAAGTGATTACTCCAGTGGACCCAATTGGTCTGGTGATTGACATCATTCTCCCTTCCAGACTGGAAGATGTTTGACTGCCTGGAATGGTAAAAACAATAAAAATTAATGAGAAAGGGGAATGTGAATTCTTTACTATGGCCTCTTTTGGGGAAAACAACATCCCATGAGCATCTGTGTCATATATTTACCAGGAGGCAGGATGGCTAGAAGTAGGGCTAGAGTCCACAGCATGCCTTCTTCCCTGGGACTTCGAAGGAAAAGGACCAGATGATAAGAGGAGAAGAAAACCTCTCAAAACTCAAATCCTGCTCAAAATGGAAGTGATCCCTCCAACAGTGCCTTACAGCTGATCCTCCTGACTGAGTCAGAGGCAAGGAGAAGTAACTGAGGAGCTGCCTGAGAACACAACTCAGCTGTTTACCCACAAGGGATGGTGCTGGGAGGAGCCCCTGCCTCTCTGTTTCAGCCCAGTTCTCTAGTGCCCCCTGTGGCTGCTGAGAGCAGGCCCTCTACAGAGGAGGAGAAGCCAGGAGCCTGGAGAGCTCAGAGTTGAAGCAGGTTGGGTGCAAATGTAGTGAGAGGCAGAGCCCTGGATGAAACTTCTCTGTTCCCCTATGGAAACAAGGAAATTCACCTGAAATTCAGTTTCTATGTTAATGCTTCTGCCTTTGTCTTGTCCTGACATGAAACTTCTTCATTATGGCCCTGAACTACCTCCACTTACATCTATCTGTAAGTAGATTTGGGGGCAACCACCAAGTGCAAGTCTGGTGAGCCTTGAATCTACCTTATTAAAAGAGACTGGGATCAATGATGTCAGCTGCAAATGACACTCCTCAAAGGATGATGATGATTGTGTTTGTATACAAAAATCAATTTTTTCATTTGCTGGTCATCCTCAAGTATTATAAAAAGATCCCCTCAGATCAGGTGGGTAGTGCATATACATATTCCATGTAATATTTGGAGATTAGTTAAACTCAAAATCACTTTTTTTTAATCTGAAATTCAAACATACCTGGGTATCCTATATTTTATTCAACAAATCTACTCTCAGGTAGTATGGTGATATCTACAATTGATTTGGATTTATTGATGGATAGATGATCAAAACATAAAATGAGGGTAGAATTTAAGTTGTGCCTACACAGATGTTGACCCACCAATATATCTGGATATATGTTTAATATATCTGAATATATGTTTAAAATGTAGAACAATGTCACTCTCAGTCATTGTTCTAACCTCTCTCAGGTAATTTGTTTTCCACTATTGTGACATCTGAGAATCCAGGAAGATGGCGAACTCTGGTTGGTCTCTCTTTGGCCTGAAGGACCACAAGTGCAGAGAATTGAGCCTGCAGAGGAGAGGCCCAGAAAGCAGAGGGCTCCAGGTCACATGCAGGAAGACCTTGCGGGCCCTGGCAAGCTCCAGTGCCTCAGAGCCTAGAAAGTCTTTCCGGTGAGAGAAGACTCATGGTTTATAGGTGAGAAAGGAGAATATTATCAACATACCAGAGTGGAAAGAAGATTCTTAAAACACAAAAGTCAGAAAAGAAATTAACTCACTCTGATATGGTGTCACACATCTGTAATCGCAGCTACTCAGGAGATAGAGGCAGAAGAGGAGGAAGTTCAAGCAAGGCTGGCTTGGGCAATTGGTGAGACCTTGCCTCAAAATACATAAAAAAATTGTTAAGACCTGGGAATGTAGCTCAGTGGTAGAGCACCCTGGGTTCAATCCTTAGTACTACAAATAAACAAGAAGGAAGAGAAGGAGGGGAAGGACAGGAGGAGAAGGAGGAAGAAAATAAACTGTACCAGTACTATTTAAGTTATAATATAGAATGAGATCCACAGATTTGTAACATTTTAACTTATGATGAAGATGTACATTCAGTTCAGCAGGGAAATATTTAATTAATGAATAAATTATTTTAGGAAATTGGCTCACTATATGGAAACAAATACTATTGAATTGCTACCTTACAAATAGAGATTTAGGTGTGATAAAACTGATAGCACACAATCCATTAAAATTTAACTTTGGTAAATTACATATAAATCACAGGTGAGACAAGACTTCCCTAAGCCTTACACCAAAAGCAAATAATGTAAGGAAAAAATTGTAGATTTGGGGTTTACTGGGGATTGAACTCAGGGGCACTCAACCACTGAACCACATCCCCAGTCCTATTTTGTATTTTATTTAGTGACAGGATCTCACTGAGTTGCTTAGCATCTCACTTTTGCTGAGGTTGACTTTGAACTCTCCATCTTGCTGCCTCAGCCTCCCAAGACACTAGGATTACAGGCATGCGCCACCTCACTCAGCAAAATTGTAGATTTTATTAAAAGTATCATGTAAATTTATATCCACCAAGAGGTACCAAAAATCAATTGTCAAGTTTTTTCAACACATTTGTCAGAAGAAATCTTAATATCTCTAAAATGTTTACAAAAACCTCTTACGAACAATATGAAAAAATGAATACTTCAACAGAAAAAAATGGGCAAAGAGTATAAAATCACAATTCATTAAAGAAGAAATGTAAATGACCAATAAATTTGTGAAATAATGGTAGCTCTCATGGTAGATAAAATGCAAATAGAATTTACAAATCTCTTTTTTTGAACCACTGTGCTGGATTTCAAAGACTGATTCTAAGCCCCTACCACTTCAGATTCTGTAGCCTTAGAAAAGTCAATAAACCCCTCAGTTTCTCAGCTGTTAAGTTCAGCAATACTTGAACCCTCAACAGGTTTATGGTAAAGATTAAATGAGATCATATATGCAGAATGCTTAGCACAATGGCTACCAGAGAAGGAGTGTCCACAATTAGCATTTACTAATACTAATACTACTAACACCATTGCTAGTACTGGTAGTACTACTTCTGTGGTAATTGTTATTTAAAAATTGCAGAGGGATCAATGATACAAATACTAAATAATAAGTGAATAAAAACATTAGAAGAACTGATGTGATCCTGCAATATGTATAATCAGAAAAATGAGAGATTACACTCTATTTATGTATGATCTATCAAAATGTATAAATGCATTCTACTGTCACATACAACTAATTAGAACAAATAAAATTTAATTTTTTTAAAAAAATTAGAAGAATAGTATGGGTTTCTTTCTGTAAAACCTCAAAGTGGGGGCCACTTTTCAAGTAAAGTGTGAAACCCAAATGCTATAAAATAGAATGACTAAAATGTATAAAGACTGAATACCTCAGAACAAAAATATAAATGCCAAATTCAAATGTAAGTAATATACACTGCACATATGGTAAAAAAAAAATTGCTTTGAGACAGTTATTGTTTGAATAAGTTAAAATATTCAATAAAACTAATATGAATATTCTTAATACAATGTGAGGAAAAGGGAGTAGAAATCTAGGAGGAAAGTAAAAACTCTAAATGGATCTTGTCTTATAATTTTGACTTTAGATTCATGTAAATGTCTTACATATATAAAACAAATATAGACTTAAAAAGAAAAATAAAATGAATTTTAAAATTTTAAAAATACAAGCTGAAAGAAATGGAATTACCTTTACAGTAAAGGTGGAATAAATATATAGAGTAGAATTATTTAAAATTGAATTTTACTTGCATATCCTAAACAAAAGGAAGAATGCAAGCAAGCAAAAATCTTAAGTTGCATCTTCCAGACTGAGCATTGTTAGTAATTATTGTTTATATTTATATTTTTATGTGCTTAGGTTGGCACTGTTAGAAATCAACACTTCAGTGTATAAGAAAAATGCAAATGTGAAACATAAAAATTTAAATAAAAAGCTTACTATCTATAATTTAAATCAATTTCTCTAAGAAATAACTTAGGTTTTAACTATCCACTAAAAAAGTATTTGAAAGCAATTGCAATCACACAAACAAGGAGCACTTCTAGTATTTTCACTGAGGTCTCTAGAAATTATTTCTCACTAAAAGCATGAGGGCTGAATTGAGAAAGGTTGAGGCCAAGATCAGGACTTGATCATACAAAATAAAACTGGGAGATCTTGTCTATCTGAAAGCTGAGAAATCATTAAAGAAAACTGAGGTCAAGACAAAGGACAGTGAAGTCAACTGCAGTGGGCCTGATTGGACATAGACACGACCCCATAAGCATTAAAGATGCCTATGCAAAAATTTTAACAATACAAATATTTAAAAACACAAGAATTCACCAATAATACTATCAGAATTGAAATACAAATTCGTATCTCTGGAGGTTGCTAGGGAATCATTATTTTGAACACAGAAATGCAAAGAAAAAATAATCAAGGTACTTCTTTATGGAAGTATTACAATCAGTAAGTGTAGACGATATGCTAAAATTAGAAAACTACCATGATGAAACCCCACAGGATGGAGTCATGAATTGCTCTCTAGCTTGATCACACATACCGGTCCTATTTCCTTCTCTACCCTTCTGCCTGTCTTCCCATTGCTTTCTCTCTCACCCTTTATATCCCTCTTCCATCTCTAGGTCTACATATTTTTCCTCTTTTTATTTCCTATTGCTGTCTTTTATATTTTCTCTCTGTATCTCCCTTCCAGTTCTCCTTCCCTATCTCTTCAGTTTCTTACTGTTTCTTACTGTCACTCTCTACATTCCTGTCTCTCCACATATTTTGGTTTCTATCTGCCTATTTCTATGACCTGTATTTCTCTATTTCTTCCTTGATCTCTTGTTTCTATTTTACTTCCTATCTCTAGCTCACTTCCTGCCTTTCTGTTTCTTCCATGGTCATGGGTCATGATGGTTGTCTGAAAGTTTTATTCCACCCCATGTGTCCCCTCAAGATTGGCATCTGTTGACTTTTCCAGTGTGAGATATAGAGAGTTTTCTGGTTCACCATGTACTGAGGAATTTTGGATTGTATCTTGCATATTTTAAATACTATATTACAGGGCACTAGGCATTATTTAAATATATACAGAATACTAAGGTTTTTGGCTAGCAGGCAACTGACTCAACATGGTATTGCAATTTCCTACCAGCCTCATATGGGTGGTTCCATTCAGTTCCCTTTAAAAGCCTTTGCAGTGTTACTCAGATGTGTCCTGTGTACATGCCACACAGGAACCACTCTAGAATCTGGGCAGGACTCTACTCCTGCTTCAGTTCCAAAGTCTTTGGTAGACTACTTAGGGTCATTCTTAGGCATACACAGCTCGGGTTGAACTCAGGAGCCCAAGTACCATTGCTTGGAATTATCTTTCTTATTCTCCCTCCTCTCTGCCATCTCTATAGCACTTGCTGATCTGTAGGTGTCATCACTCCAAACCTGGAGCCACATAGGGGGATTTTTAAAATTACTTTTTAGTTGTAGATGGACACAATACCTTTATTTTATTTATTTAATTTGATGCTGTGCCAAGGATTGAACCCAGTGCCTCACACATGCCAGGCAAGTGCTCTACCACTGAACCACAACCCCAGCCCTAGGTGGGTTTTATTATTTTTTAATTTTTTTGTGGGAAAATATACATAACAGTATTTACTGTCTCAACCATTTTAAATTATTAAATTTTAAATTATGGTATTAAGTACATAGACAAATTTTAAAAGGTAATACATATATTTGAAAATAACATACATCATGGAGTTGTGGGAGAATCAAATGAATGTATGTGAAAGCTTTAGTATTTAATTTAGCTGCTACAATTTTTATTCACTCAATAATAAATACCAAAATTAATGACATTGTACATGAGATGAAAGTATTCAGTACTGCAGTTTTAGAACTATTCGTGATTGACACTGTTACAGAATGTTATTTGACTAATTCAGCCTGTTATGATCTGACTTTTCTGGGCTCTTAGTATTATTAATTTTGTAGTTGGTATGATGTATAGCCATAAATCACACTGACAAATCTTTTCTTAAATTTATTTTTATTTTTACACACTGCATTTTGATTCATTGTACACATATGGGGTACAACTTTTCCTTTCTCTCATTGTACATGATGTAGATTCACACCATTCATGTAATCATACAGGTACACAGAGTAATGATGTTTGTCTCATTCCACTATCTTTCCTTCCCCTGCCCTCTCCCCTCCCCTCATTTCTCTTTACACAATTTAAAGTTCCTCCCTTCTTCCCTTACCCCTTCCCTGCATTATGTATCATCATCCACTTACCAGAGAAAACATTTGACCTTTGGTTTTGGGGAATTGGCTTATTTCACTTAACATGATATTCTCCAGCTCCATTCATTTACCGACAAATGCCATAATATTATTCTTCTTTATGGCCGAATAATATTCCATTGTGTATATATACTTCAGTTTCTTTATTCATTCATCAATTAAAGGCCATCTAGGTTGGTTCCACAATCTAGCTATTGTGAATTGAGCTGCTATAAACATTGATGTGGCTGCATTACTGTAGTATGCTGATTTTAAATCCTTTGTGTATAGGCCCAAGAAGTGGAATAACTAGGTCAAATGGTAGGTCCATTCTAAGTTTTCGAAGTAGTCTCCATACTGCTTTCAAGAATGGCTGCACCAATTTGCAACTTAGGTGGGTTTTTTTATACTGCTGCGCTAAGCCTCTCCCACAAAGGCTTGGCACCCCCATGTCAAGCAGTGAGAGAATGAAGAAAGAGCAAAGCCATCAGGATTCTCTCAGGACTTCTGGCTCTCTGGTAGAAAATGTCACCAGCCTTTAGATTTTTAAGTCCAGTCTAGTCCCAATTATTGTCACTTTGGGCATTGTCCAGAGGCTGGGAAAGAATGAGTACAGGGTGCTCCAGCCCAGGGAAAGCCTCTTGCTATTTCCTCACTCCCTCCTGTGATTCTGGTTGACTCTGAGAGAAAAAAAAAAAAAAAAAAAGAGAAACTCTGGTTGAATAGAGCATTTTTCTCTGATCTCTTTCTCCAACAGACTTACAACCATTTATTATCCAGAGTTCTCAGATTCAAGATTTAGAGTTTTATCCCGTGAACAACAGATTGGGCTCTCTCTAATTTTCTAGAACTGGAACTCTTGACAATGTGAGTTTGCAGCTCCTTTTATCAAGAGGTGCAGTTTTATGTCCCCACTTTTTCATGTGGGCAGAAGTTGTGAGTTCTAGTTCTAAATCTAGGACTCAAGAGACCTAACGTGCTTCTGCTAGCTCTTGTATCCCATCATTGTCATGAGAACAAGCCTGGGCTAGCCTGTTGGATATGAAACTCCCTGGATAGCAGAGCTGACTCATTTCAGCCCAACAGCCCCCCAGCAGCAAACCCACAAGCTGACTAACATTTGCCCAAGTCCACCCAACATCATCTGAGCCTGCCCAGACCTGCAGGACAGTCTAGTGTACCCATAGGCTTGTGAGGAATAATAAATGATTGATATTTTAATGCACTCTTTAATGCATTATTGTGGTAATAGAGTCAATGATAGATGACAGATAGATAGATAAATTAGAATCTTTATAAAGAGGCAAATAAAGCTAAGAATATATAATGTATGATTATACATAGTAATAAATATCTGTGTGACTTGTATAAATAAATATCTGTATGACTTGTGACAAGATGTACAGACAGTCCCCAATTTATGATGGTTCAACTTGGGATTTTTCAACTATACAGTGGTGTAAAAGTGATTCACAATCAGTAGAAATCATACATTGAATTTATTTAAAGGGACTCTTTGCAGGGTTTAAGCTGGGCTTGGTGTTGCCTGCCTGTAATCCCAGCAGCTTGGGAGATTGTGAGATGTTAACCTAGCAATAATGTGGGAGTCAATTTACTGTGAATTATTACAATGATTAAGTTCCCTATGAATTCACCTAAGAGGGTGTGTATCCCCTCTGTATCATTTTGAGACCACAGTGAGGCAGGTCACTGGTATTTATTGAGCTTCATGGGGACATATCTCAGTATCAAGACCTCTCAGCTAAGACTTGGATGATAAGGATTTGATATATATTTGTGGATAAATTATCATGTGTGTAGTTTGTAAGATTATCATAAGGGTGTCCATAAAGCTAAATTACATAAATTGTGTTATTTTCATAGAAGATTTCTTTTTAAGTTTTCAAAAATAGAGTTTTCATCCCATCAGCCTGGGCTAGGACATGATGGGAACCAGTGACTCAAGCAAATCATTACTGATCATGGTGGACTAAAATAGGAGTTGACACTGGAGGGGAGAGGAGGCCACAGGAAGTAGACAGAGGGGGCACAGTTCATGTCCCTGTGCCTGTGAGACTCACAATGTCCTGCAGATCCCCAGAAAGCAGCAGCATCTCCTGTCAACATGTGGACAGGCTGGGCAAGCACCATGTTCAGGGAAGCAGAGTGTGTCCAGAAACCTCAGCCAAAGCTTCACATCCTGTCTGTGTTTCCCACAGGATCTGTGGTTACTAGGTGCATGAGGACATCAGGACACTGCCAGGTTTGACCAACCTCTGCCCACTCCAGGTGGCTGCCACACTAGACTTCCCTTACCTGAAAATAGTCAGCTTGTGACGCCTCCCACCCCATGGGATGAGCAGTCAACAGTGCAATCTCATAAACAGTGCACTCTCAGGATGGAGCTGCCAAAAAGGGACTCTTTGCAGGGTTTGACTTGATAACTTGCAATTCTTTGAGAATGTGTTACTTGGGAAATGGCAGAAACCATTGCTCAAGTCCCAGCTTTGCCACTAAGAGGTTGTGGGTCCTTGTGAAAATCACTGTAAATGAGGATTACAGCACATGGCCTGGGAAGTCTTCTATGAAGTGACAGAAATTAGGTCAGCTTATTTTTTTTAAATAAATAATAAGTTAGATTTTAGCACCATTTAATCCTTATAACAATTAAATGTTTATGGACCTTCAAAGGAAATATAATCAATCACATTTAACAGATGAGAGAATTGGAATCTTAAAATGTTGACTTACTCATTGACAGTTAAGAAGCAGGTAATAAGACCTGGATTTAAACTCAAGTTTAATAAATTCCACAACCAAAGCCACTATTCGTTTAACATATACATATATATTCAACATATAGAGAATTTTTTTGCTTAAACTAAAAAGTGTAAGGAACCATAAAAAACTTTTCAGGAAGACTTCATAAACTCTTTATGGTTCCTTATACTTCAGCCTCAGCAAGGTGATACTTGCTGATGAAATTGAAGCTTACAAAGATTAAGTAACTAACTAATAAGATTAAGTCACCTAACTAATAACAAGCACACAAAGAATTTGAACAAGGCAGCCAATCTTCAGAGCCTGTACCCTGAGTAACTGCTGGGCTGTTTATGATTCAGGGACTAATTTCTGTCTTCACTGAACTATGTGATGTTGTACTGCTACTTGTTTTCAACTCCATGCTTCTGGCTTAAAAAGTACAGTATTTTGTCTGTGTTGTTACTTATGTTGACTTTTAGCACTCCCTTCTGGTCATTGGAGGAATACCCAATACAGGAATATGTCTTCCTGTATTGGAACCTCAGTAAGTGATGTGTGTCATTAACAGCAAAGACTGTAGAAATGACTGGAAAGGGCTCTGAAGTGTAAGGCAAGTACCAATTACATACCCGGGGTGCTTGACAATTTTAGACAAAAGACTCCTTCTTGCATAGTTTCTGCTTTCCCAGCCTCAAGATAAGAGGAGTAATTTTTGGTTTCTTCCAGGTTTAATGATTTGTGATTCTGGCTTGAATGAATGCTCCAGATATTAAAATAACAGGAGTAGCAGAACAAAAAGTGAAAGTTTATTTTAATTTTGATCCAACAATAATGTATACTGTTTGCTTCCTCTTGATGCTGCTCTAGGAAGATTCTATTATGAGTAGGTCCTTTAAGAAAAACACAATGCTTCTGCCAGGTTTTCTGAGTGTCTGGAAAGGCAATGGCAGCCTGCACTACACAGAGCAGATAACTTCAGCATATCTACCTCAGGCCAGTAAGAACAAAATGCTCAAAAAAATTCCACATAAAGAGGATGGGGACACTGAGTTTTGAGGAGGCAAAGTTCACTAGCACACACACATGCACACACATATGTGGACACAACAGTAATACATATGAAAAGCTGAGTTGTATTGCTGGCACTTGGTTTTGGCATTATCTAGAAACTAAAAGAGAAGACCCTCAGTAAATCTAAATATGCACGCAAAGTAGACTTACCTGGCAAATATTTAGAATTTGACATCCGTTTGCACCATATTGCTTCAACTTTATTTTTAAATGTTTCAGAGCTTCATTAGCTTAAAAAGTCACAAGGGTCATGAACAATACACTCAATACGCCTTATCTCTGAACAACATGGTAATTGTCTTCAGTTTGAAAAATGTCTTGGCTGAAAAACCAGTTCTCAGCCTCTCATTGTCATATGACTGAGCCCACAGGGCTTGAGTTGATGGGAGAATGTAGTGTTCCTAAATGGAGCTGCATCCTTGTTCCAGGTTGCTTCATTCATCTTGGACAAGAAGCCTGCTATGACGGGGACAAATCCCCAAGACCAGTGCACAGTGGCCAGGGCCAGCCAGGTGGCAATTGGCAGCTAACAGACACAGAGTTTCTCTGAGAAAGGAAAAGGTCACATTTCCCACATTCTACTGAAGAAAATGAACAAATTCCCTTCGGGTTACCCCAATCTTAATTTACTAGTTGAAACTACTCTGAGTGATTGATGGAATATGGGTTGTCTAAAATTAGGTCTCAAAGAATAAATAGAAGGTGGTGATCATTTATCCTAAAATAGGTGCCTGATTTCTTTTTAGTAGTTGTTTTTTTAACCTCAGAATTCATGGTTTTTTTGGTCAGATTTATGAGTACATGGCATACTAGCATCATGAATTCTTGCCACTCATGTTGTACAATTTTAGACAGTTATTATTTTACTCTTTTCTGCTCCTTTGTTCCCCTTGCCCCATGCTCCCAATCTACTTGAAACATACCCTTAGTGTGTCTGTATCTGTGAAAATGATACAGCGCTGTTTGAGAATGATGTATTTTTAATCCATACAAGTGGCATACCATTCCTGCCTATCCGTGTCTGGAGGTCTGTTTAGTCCTCCTTACTTCTCTTTGCTGCTGCTTGCTCCACAGCCAGCAACCATTGCATTTTATCCATCCATATTCCCAGGCTTGGGCATGTTGCTTTCATCAGCTCCTTGCAGGGCCTCCTTCCACCCAGAGGAAGTATTTCCCTGAGAATGTAATCCCAGGATGGCTGGTCAGGGGGAACACATGTGCACACATACTGCCAGTGTTATGGTGTTATCTGAAGTTTTAATTTTTGCCAACCTGATAGCATCAAGCAGAATCTTGATGCCTTAATAGGTACTGATCAGATTATTAGGAAGCTGAAGGTCTTTTTTAATATCTGTCCTGCATTGCAGTATCCCCTTCAGGGTCCTATCTATGCATGGCTTTTATGTACAACAAAAAGGATCCATGTAGCGAAGGGTAGAGTTACAGCCAGGCTTCCTGTTATATGGAGCCTGGTACTGCCATTCGTTGACTGTGTGATCTTGAATAAGTTTCTTCCTATCACTGTCCCTGAGCTTCCTTATCTGTAATAAATAAGAGCAACTACTTCATAGGGTTAAAAGATTAAATGAATTAAGACATACAGAATGCTAATCTAGCATGCCTGGAAAAATAATAAACATGTAGCAAATATTGTTATTGTATTTACTATCCATGGTAATTTATTAATATTATAATATGAATTCATAAAAATAAAATACTATACATAAAAATCATTATAAGAGTAACCATTGAAATCCATTTCTTCTTGACCTGCATGAGTGTCTTGTGTGTTCTAGATAGTTTTTCCTTTGCGTTTTAGGTTTTACAAAAATATTAAGCCAGTCATCTATCTACTAACTTTATCTGAAGTTATCTTTTCATTAAATAGAAAATCCTTAGCTTTGATAGTCAAACTTTTTTTTTTTATTTTATTTTGGTCACATATTTTGTGTACTTCGAAGACTTAAGAAAATTTTTCTTCATTTTTCAATATCACAAAGGTATTTTATATTTCTTCTGATTTTTAATTCCAGATTTCCTTTTAATACTGGGATTAGTTTCTGGACTTCCCTGAGTTAATTGATCCACCTGTCTCCTATTTACTTACTCAGCACACTTGTATGTAAGAACCTAGAGGGATACGGAATACAGAGCTTGATAGACAGTTATTCATGTAGTGGAGAAAATAGAGAGCTGAATTAAAAGAGATCATATTCACTCTACATGCTATAAGAGGGTTGAGCAGGTGAGGGCACAGGAGTGAGCCTGTGGAAAAGGCTGGGTTGAGGAGGTGCCTTGAGCTGTGCCCTAGAGTGATGGGGATTGGAGGCAAATATGAGAAGGTGTCACATTCCAGGACAGGACATTCACCATAGGGTGAGCATTTGTATAGCCTTCTGGAAGCAAAAGATAAATATTGGCAAAGACATGGAAGCTTTCAAGGCCAAGCCGTGGTGCTGGGATTCAATAAGACATACATCATCCACTGTGTATGTGTATGAGAGGGGAAGACAAGGAGGGAACTAGCGACATCCCCGCATCAGCGTTAGGTACTGAAAATGGGTGCAGTGGGACACACCAGGAAGACAGGCAGTAGGGAGATGAAGGTGACAAGATATTCCCAAACCATCTTTAGCAGTGGGAAGGAACCTTACCAGATCAGGTCATAGAAATTAAAGTGAAAGGTGTTTTGAGGGAAGAAACAATGGCAGGGATTTGTCCTCTGACAAATGAGGCAGGAGAGAGCTCCCCACTCTACAGGCTAGGATTCTGGAGAATGGGGAGCCACTCCATGATTCACTTAGCACAAGATCTTTGTCTTATAAATTGTGTTCCAGGGTCCAGGGAACTGACACTTTAAAAACTTGACAAATATTTAATGAGCAAATTAAGATGTGGAGTTGGGGGCAATCATTGGTCCCTCTAAAGGAACATGCCTGGAATACAAACAGAAGGATAGAGGTCCATATTGTTCCGCCCCATGCCCAGCACCCACAGGAAACAGGAAGAAAAACAAGCAAAGGTGACAGAGAGGCACAATCAAAAAGATACAAGAACAAGGAAAATTAGTATCTTGGAATCTTAGGGAGAGTTTGGAGAAGTTTGGTAGCATTACCAAATGCTGCAGAAATCATTTGCTGGTTACTGGTAGGTTTGTGCAGAGCCAAGGAAGACAACACAGGGTTAGTATTTATTGATGGGGAGAGGGTCTAATATGTGGCCATGTCCTGTCAAGTGGGGCTGGATTGACAGGGTGTGTTAGTGGATCAGGACGCATTTCTCCAGCACAAATTGCAGACACGCCCTGGGGTGACTACTGGAGGGAAGGAGAGATAAGCACACAACCTCAGCCAGACCTTCAAGAACCAGACAATCTGAGTGTTTGACCTAAGATCATAAAGGACTGGAAATTAATTGGCTGTTAATGAAGAAAAAGGTTGGATTTTCTTTGAAAAAGCTTTAAGTTACCCGCCTGGCTTTTCTCTTATTTTGCATAGATTTAAGAGTTGTGTCACAATTAACTTTTACACTGAAAAAGCAGTATGGGCTACCAGTAAGCAATCTTTAAAAAGTATAACCAATAAGTCATGAAATATTGGGGTGGACTATTCAGCTTATTCAAGCATAGTTTATTTGGCTTTTGTGAACAATTGATCAAACCTTTGCCATGCACCTTGAAGAATGCTGCCAGAGAACAGCCCTGTTGGCCCCAGCATGGTGCTCCAAACAGGATAGTCTTAAAACATGTGGCTCTCGATTTTCAAATTTTGCCAAGAGAATATAAGTTGTTGTCATCTCCATGCAGCTACCAAATGTCCAATTCCATTTCTTTGAGTCCTGGGAAGAGTCCACAATGGTGGGAAGACAGTAGCTACAGCATCAAATGGAGAAAGGCTGCCAGCTGCTTGCCAGCTGCTCTTCTCCAAGCCCTCCCGCCCCTGCCCCCAGAATGCCTGTAAAGTTTCTCACTGGGTTCCAAGTCAAAAATGGAAGACAAGCTTTTAGTTAGGCTCCTTTGAAAAACTAGTGGAGTTAGATAGCAAGGCCAATCTTTTGACCAGTCTATTTCTAAGGCTTCAAGGTGTTCAGCCATGCATTCTGTGTATTTTAAAGCACTGAGCCTTGGTCACTTTTAAATTCATTGGTTTTATATATGTAAATATATATATATATTTTATAGTTTCCCAAAGGTGCTTCCTCAAATGGGCCACCTGACTGGGACATGGGTCATGTTGGGATTTTTCTAATAGCCTGAGTAAAGTTTTCTTTATGCCATAAGAGCACTCAGAATTCTGAACCTGCACACTCTGTCTGGCAGCCCCAGATATGATGGGTGTGTTCTCTGGCTGACTCCAAAGCTGTCCCAGCTTTGTCAGGAAGAGCAAGCTCTGGTGGAAGACACACAACAACATGCCACATGATCTCTTCCTGTGGCAGGGGCCCTGGTTACCCTGAGATATCAATAAAAGTTTAAACTGCCAGAGGATTTTGTTTGCAGTTATTCACATCACACAGGTTTAAAAGCAGGGCCATAGGTGGTATTGGTAGGAATGTAGGAATGCCAATGATTTTTCTTAAGAACTACAGGTTTTCTTTATCTGACTCAGAACTATTTGAAGATTTGCAAGTCATTAGGCTTGTAAGAGGAATCTTAAAATACGGAGAACAGGCTCAGCTAGGGCTTCTTGGATCCAGTCCATTTGGTATAAAACATAGGTACAAACTTGCCAATATATGAACAAATGATGTGTCTATGATGGGTTTGTGGCTTGTGTACTCACACATCCCTTTGAAAATCCACTAATGTGGAAAAGAGTGTTCACTCTATATGAGAGGCCATTTTTGCAGAATAGCACTAAACTACCTGCATCACCTGCCTTTTCAGTACAGTGGGAATTCTTGGATATTGGCAATTCCTGAGACAAAGAATCTTGATTATTTAGTGTTCAAAATCCCCAAAGATATTTTAAAAGAATCAGGAATATGTCATCTTGGACAAATGTTGTTACATTCACCTAGGTAGTTTTATCTAGGAAGCTCAGAGCAAGACTTATCTGGGTCATGATCTATCAAACTGTACACTAGAAGAGACACTGTGGACAGAAGTGCAACAGGAATTTCAGAATAACTGTTCCAGGAGATGTGGCAATTATCTTTATAGAACATGAGATGCATGTTATTACTAGAGCTTATTTTTCAGTCTTGGCTTTTAGCATCCCTTGTGCAGTCTTAGTATAAGGAGGCTTTCTATTAAGAACCTCACACTGCTGCATTTCTCTTGCTGAAACAACAGCTATGCTTCTGGACAATGCATGCTATTTTCTTGCACTAGACCAGCATTCATGATGACCCATTTTCCCTGAAAATTAGCCTTTTGAAAAACCATGGGTCAATAAAAGCAATTTCCCTATTAACACATAAAACCTCAAATTCAGTAATCTATCAGGAGAATTTGAACCATGAATCAGAAACAATTACCACACTTAAAAGTCCTAAGAATGCACATTCTTGATTAGCCTGCACTGTGAATAGAATTATAGTAGCAGAGAAGAGTCTAAATCAAAATGAAATGTTTTTGTTTGAAGAATTCTCTTCTGGTAACAATGGCCCCATGAATCGACTTTTCTATTCCATTGGATTAAATATTTTATGTACCTACAAACATAAACATGCCAGAAAGAAAAGTGACCAAAAAAAATGAGGCTGGCATGGAAAGAAATTGCTGAGTATGAAGGTTGTAAGATTGTCAGTGATTCACAGGCTGGGGGGTCCACAGCCAGCACCTTTAAGGTGTCTCCCTCCATAGCTGTTATTTGTGCTGTAGTAATTGCTGGTTATCAGGAACACTGAGTGACCAGCAATGACTGGAATGAAGGGGGAGGGGGAGAGAGGAGGGGCTATGGAGCACAACCCAGTGGAGGAACAAGCATATTTCTGCACAAATAACAACTCCAATATAAATTATTTCAAGTAGTGTGTCCTACTGGAAAATGCTTTGTTGTTTTTTTCGTTTTTTTTTTTTTTTTTTTTTTTAAAAAAGACTCATAAAAGGGAATTAGGGTAATTGTTAGAGATTACCAAAGGTTTATTTGGAATGACACAGCACGGAAAACATAATTATTACAGATGATTTGTGGATACAGCATACATCACCTATTTTCTTTTAGGACAATCTGTGAAGATGAGTTGCATAAATATGAAGAGGTGGGAATATATAGGAGCTATTTTAAATAGGTTCTTTGGGGGTGCATTAATATGCCCCATCTTCTAGCCATTCTGGTAAAGGCAGAAGTGAAGACCACTTAGCTGCTCATCCTGAACTAACCTTCCTCCAGCCACAGCAGCTGGACAGCTGCGTAATTAGGCCCTGCTTTCTCCAGAGGGGCAGAAGCATGGACGTGCTATTTGTCATTTCATCCTGAAAACTGCATATGACAAACACAGATACTGTTGACCACTTTGGCAATGGGATGGCTGGTTTTGCCCTGAGGCAAAACTGCAACTGTAATGCCAGACAGAATAAGAGCAATGCATGTATCAATGACACTCGAAAGGCAAAGAGCTACAACAGAAAGGAAAGAAAGCAACTATGTATATGTAGCCTTCTGCATACACATAGATCCAGCAGTCATGGGAACTAGCTCATGTGACTGTGTGTCTGCATATATATGTATATGTGGGTGTGCTAGAAAAGACCATTGAGAACATTTGCAGCGGTTTAGTTTTAAACACAGTAAACTTGAAAGGGAGAGAATAAGATAATCTTGTACTACAGGACAATTCATCACATCTTCTGCAGGGCAGCCACTTGATACCATACACTTGGTGCAGAGAAATTAAGGTCTGGTCTGGAGAAAGCTACTTTAGAACTGTTGGGAGGGGAATCAAGTACAAGAGTGTCCACAGTTGGGACAAAGCACAAACAAACCTGTTATCGACCACATGGGAACAGAGTGAGGGTTTTTTTCCCTTAATTTGCTTTTGTTTTCCTCTTATACCTTTTGCACACATGCTCTACTGACAGGTCTTCCCCAGCTTTGTCTGGCGTCAGTCTGTAAATCATTAAGAGTGTAATAGCAAAAGTGAATTCCTTGGGATTTTGCAAAGGTTTAAAAACCCAGTCATTGAGCTCTTTCAGCAATATTCGCAGCCCTACTCCAAGCGTCTGGTGAAGTTCTCTGGAAAGAGGCCTTTGTAGGTGGCCAGGTCTCTGTACTGCAGCCAGTCTGACTCCTTCACTCCCACCAGCCAGCCAGCATCCTGCAAGACAAGGACAGCCTTTCAGGGTTTAATGAACTACTGAAGAACTCATATGATAATTTGTTCCATTAGTGTTGTGGTTCTGCCCAGGATGTCACAGAACATGAGAAGTGGTGTGCTATGACCAGTGGGTAGGCAAATAATTTAGGAGTGAAAGAAAAATTAAAGAATGAACATTGGAAATTATTTATATACTCTATAGAGTTAATTGAATTAACATCCTAATTTTGTATGATGGCATATTTAAATGACATCTTCTGGATTGTGGCATGAGAAAAAAGAAAACATGGTATTCAAGGAACCTGTAATCTGTGGGTCACAGTGAACTGAGACTCTAGGTCTCCTGGGGAGGCTACAGAAAGTTTATATTTCACCTTGAGTCCCTTGTTTTAAGGAAGAATCTCTGTTTCACAGCTCACAACATATAATACAATAAACACTGTCTCCAGGTCTTATCAAGGACTGAAAGCTAGATATGTGCTGCCTGATGTTGCTGCTGCTGCTGCTGCTATTGTCTGATATTTCAAGTTTCTTTAAACTCCAAAGCACTTTAATATTGCGGCATTCTTGTTGGACACATTCATATATTCTTTATAAATTAACATGTGTCTGTCATATAGGAGGAACACCATTATCAAAATAAAGACATTTAGCCACAGAAAGGTTCAAGAACCCATGCGTGGTTGCCTACAAAATGGAAGGTGAGACTTACAATTGAGAAGCAGAGGCCACTGTCTGCTCTTGGCCCTCAGCAAATAAGCAGAGCCCAGCTGGACACAGTGGAGTTGGAAGGAACAATAGGAAGCATGCAGACTGAATGAAGTGAGACTAGTGGGAAATGACTGTCTTTATTATGTTAACCAGCACAGGAAAAATCCCACTTAGGATGAGAGATGGCCAGATTTAATCTGAACCAATCCCCAGCACAGTTCAAGTACATCAGATAAAAGGAGGTCTCAAAAATTAAATAAAGAAGCTGAATACATTCCCTTTTGATATCATCTGAGACTATAAATTGATGCTGCCATATAGACAAGAAATATAAGCACTTAGACAGGCCAATTTTTGAAGGCAGAAAAAAAGAAAAAACACTGAGAAAAAAAATGACCCAATAAAATAACTGATAATATTCTCGCTGATGAGGAAAAGTGCCTCTTTAAAATTATGATGCCATATATGTGAAGGACAAAGTTCTACTTAAAGTAAAAGATGGTAACTAAATATCTCCCAGACCTCTAGTATGCATATAAAAGGTCATTTCTTCCTCACAAGTGTCTATATTTGACTTTATTTACAGTGAGTGAAAAATCTAATGGCAGCCAAGTAGATTCAACCATTTTAAAATTGGTTCAATATTAATAATAATAAAAAAAGCCAAGCACTTCCAAAAACCCATAATGAAGATATATCCCAACACATATATTCTGAAATGAAACTTAAATCACAATCTGAAGGATATTAGCCAACATCATAATTTAGTTAAGGACAATTAAATTTTAACTGCTTAAAATATGTGGTAGACAAGGATTTACCATTCTGATAATGGTTTCTATTAGACAAATGCTTCTGCAAAGAATAATTATGAATACTAGAATAATTCTCTCTATGGACATATGTACACATACGTAAATCTATCTATACATTTGTTTAAAATATGTAACAAAATATAAGTCTACATATAATGAGATAGGTATTTATCATGGGTACAACTCTTCAAGGAGTGTAGCAGGTGAGATCTAAGCTGATCCTGTCAATCCATGTGACAGAGGGCATTCAGAGGATAGAGTTTTGGGTTGCTGAAGAAACTGTACATTTATGGGGGGATAGCATGAAAAGGAGGGAGCCATGTGGGATTCCCCAACTACGCAGGGAAACTTTTTGAAATCCGTGGCAGACCTCCAAGTTTGCACACATAAGGGGTACTCCAAAACCACGGGGGGGAAACAACAGCAGAACTTGGCTAAAAAATTGACTAGAGATTTAGGCACTGTCACTGGAGGAGGGCACAGGGTTTAGAGTTTGCATTCCAGCAAATTAGAAGTATTAATAAACCCTGTGAACTTTCTACTGAAATAGAAAGCTGTGTCTTAGGTGTAGAGACAAAGTCCCAGGACTAAGAATCTATGCAAACTAAAGGCACCCATCCTAAGAGTATGTAACAAATTTCCACAAATTCAAGGTAATAATGCCTTGAATTTAATTTAACTTAAAGTAATTTAAATGCCTGATAGAACAAAATAAACAACCTTCAGATATAGAAAACAGGATCCAGACATTGAAGATTTTTCACCCACTATGTCCAGTATCAATATAAATATTAATATACACAAGGAAAAAAACAGAAAAGATGACTCAGTGATAAAAGGAAATCAATGGAAATACGCCCTGAAGTGGTCCAGCTTTTGTAATTATCGGTAAGCAATTTAAAGCAGTTATCATAAATACGTTCAAGTACCTAAATTGAAAGACAGTGATAATGAGAGAAAAGATGGGAAATCTCAGCAAAGTATAGAAAAGAAAAGAAATGTTAGAACTGTATAATCTAAAACAGAAAAATCATTGGGTAAGCTTGACAACAAATTCAAAGTAGCAAAGGGTCACAGTATTAGAAGACAGATAACAAAAATCTTCTAACATGACTACCATAGAAAAATATATTATCAACTCTTCCCCCCAAAAAACAACAGAATCTTAGACATCAAGAAGGTGGACACAGAAAAACTGGAAAATGAAGAAAAAATAATAATAAAAGGATGAGACTGAAAAAATTGAAAGAAATGATAGCTGAAAGTTTTCCAAATATAATGGAAAATATCAGGTTACAAGTCTAAGGAGCTCAGTGAGCCCCAAGTATGAAATCATACACCACCTAACCACATTCTAGTCAAACCAACACAAACCAAAAACACAGAGAATTTTCTCAGGAAAGTTACATTGTATACAGAAAAGTAATATTAAATAAATGGTAAATGATTTCTTATTATAAACAAGAAAGCTTAGGAAATAATGAAACGTCTTTGAAGACTAAAGTCAATTCAGAATTTTTTCCCTTATGAAAATATCTTTAAAATGAACATGAATGAAGACAGTTTCAGATAAACAGAAGGCAACAGACTTATTGCCAGCAGATCAGTGCTATGAGAATTAATAAAGGAAAATTTTCAACCAGAAAAGAAATGAAAACAAGTAAAAACTCAATTTATAGGAAGGAATGAAGAACACTGGAACTAATAAATATGTTGGTAAATATAAAAAACCAGCTTTTAAAATTTTATGTCTTTAAAAATTAATTTATGGTGAATGCAAAAAACATAAATCTATATAATGGAATCTTAAATCTTTTTGAGATGTTGATATTTTGCCTATATTGGCAATTATACTTTGTGTCACGTTTTTTTAATTTATTTTTTATTGTAAACAAATGGGATACATGTTGTTTCTCTGTTTGTACATGGAGTAAAGGCATACCATTTGTGTAATCATAAATTTACATAGGGTAATGTTGTTTGATTCATTCTGTTATTTTTTCCCTTCCCCCACCCCTCCCACCCCTCTTTTCCCTCTATATAGTCCTTCCTTCCTCCATTCTTGCCCCCCTCCCTAACCCTAACTCTAAACCTAACACTAACCCCTCCCTCCCCCCATTATGTGTCATCATCCACTTATTAGCAATATCATTCGTCCTTTGGCTTTTTGAGATTGGCTTATCTCACTTAGCATGATATTCTCCAATTTCATCCATTTGCCTGCAAATGCCATAATTTTATCATTCTTAATGGCTGAGTAATATTCCATTGTATATATATACCACAGTTTCTTTATCCATTCATCAATTGAAGGACATCTAGGTTGGTTCCACAGTCTGGCTATTGTGAATTGAGCAGCTATGAACATTGATGTGGCTGTATCTCTGTAGTATGCTGATTTTAAGTCCTTTGGGTATAGGCTAAGGAGTGGGATAGCTGGGTCAAATGGTGGTTTTGTGTCACTTTTCAATGAAAAATCTTTTTAAGATTTTAATAACGATTTTATTAATCGTTTCAAGGAAACATCTTTTGGCTGAATTAACTGTCTCTATTTTATTGCATTCATTTGTGAATTTATTTTTATTATTTTCCTTCCTTCTATATGCTTTCTCTTCAACTTGACCTCCCTTTATATTCTTGGGCTTAAAACTAAGAATCAATGATCAATATCATGAGATTTTTTTTTTTACTTATACTATTATTTCTTTGACTCATGAAATATTTAGAAGTGCATTTTTAAAATGTTTAAACATTGGGGCTTTCATTATTTTTGTTAATTTCTAATTGTACTGTGGCAGAGACTCTGAGTGCTTGATCAGCCCCTGATTTACGTTGGTGTCAGGTACCATCATCAAGAGAAAGAACAAAACATTAGAGATGTATAAGTCTTAATCTCAAAAACTGTGGTGGTCAACTTTACATTTTTAGGGGGAGGACTCATACATCTCTTTAGCAGTAGAATGGAAGTTATAGATCTTTGCTCCAGAAAAACGTGTTCAGAGATCCATGTATATATACCTCTGGCATACCAATTTCAAGAGTCCACAAATCCTGAACAGGAACAAAATGGGAGTTCCCAGCACCTTAATATCAGACCACTCTACGAGGAGGGTTTCGGTGGTTGCTGTTTATTCTGTAATGATTTCTTTTAAGGTGGGGTATAATTTAAATACTACAATAAAGTAGAGTTGTAAAGCATACAGTTCAACTGAGTTTTGACAAACATACCCACACCCCATCACAAGAAACAGCATTTTCATCTCCCTGGAAAGTTCTCCCCTGTTCTTTCCCAGTCAACCTGGTCAGCCCTCAGGGGCAACCACTTTTGAAGGGGATTTTGAAGGGGATTCATAAGCAGTTTCTGTATTTCCTGAAGAACTGTGTCACAACATCCCTACGAAGTGGTTCTAGAATCAGAAAAGGTCATTTAATTGCATAAAAACAAAACCATGAAGCATCAGCCCAGAGAGTGTCCTGTAAAACAAGCTAACGGTATGCTGTGGTCACAAGCCCTTAAGCCCTTTTCAGAGTTGAACTGTAGCATCTCAGAGAACAGAAGTGTCTTCAGGAAGTCACTGTGTCCCACTGTCCCTCAGGAAAAACCAAGGTGGCCTGAAGCATCTTCCAATCTTTTACCTGGTCAGCTTCTGAATCCGAGGGGACCACCAGCACCACATCACCCCTTTGTAGGGTAAGTTCATCTGAATTTGCTGCCTCAAAATCATGTAGTGTTTCCACCTGCAAAAGATTTAAAGAACTGATTTATTTTAGAAAGAGGAGATGTAAAAGCATGGTTTCTTAGATCATAGGCGGGCACACTTAGAAGCAGCCTCCAAGTGGGATAAAAAGATGAAGATACACACAGGGATAGACGGGATGTGTCCTTCAAAGGTTCGTGTGTTGGAGGTTTGGTCCCCAGTGTGGCAGTAAGGGAGGGTTGGGAACTTTTAAGAGGTAGAGCCCAGGAGGAGGTCATTAGGGCAAGTCCTTCAAATGAGATTAATGTAATTCTCACAGGACCCCTGTTAGTTTTGCAAGAGGGTTATTATAAAAGAGTAAGATCAGCCTTTTCCCATGCTCTGGTTTCCTGTTTCATCATGTGATCTCTCCCACTTCCCACAATACATCTGCCATGTGATGTAGCCAATGGTGCCCTCACCAGAACAGAACTAGTGCAGTAGTCCTGCTCTTGAACCTCCAGAGCTGTGAGCTACATAAACCTCTTTTCTTTAGAAAGTACCCACAGACTTGGTTATTTCATCCTAGTTATCAAAAATAGACTAACATACACTCCAAGGAAAAGAAGACCTCTGAAGACAAAAAGGAAACACTATTCTTATTTACTTAATACTTTTGATTCTTACTGACTTATATGAGGTCATCGGCATGTATATTTAGTAATGAAATGCCTTCTGCAATAGCTGAGAGTATTATATTATTACTTTTTAATTCATCATCTCTTTGTTAAAGGCTTTCATGTTATTACCACTGATGCTTTTTTTTATTGTTTTAACAAGCAGTAAAAAATGTTATTTGTTGTTTAGCTTGAACCAAAAAATGCCTTGCTGGAAGTTCCTCTAACTTTGGCTTCTATCAAATAACTAAAAAATCAGGAAAACTATCACTTGCATGTTGTATAGGAATCATTATTTAATTAAACTCTGTGATCAATTTCTTTATAACATCATTTTCCTATCCTACCATGACAAGCTGTTTTTCTTCCCTTCAAAAAATATCTCTTTAAAATTATATTATAGAAAAAAAGCAGAAAGTCAGGCATGGTGGTACATGCCTGCAATTCCAGCAGCTTGGGAGGCTTAGGGAGGAGTATTCCATGTTTAAAGTCAGCAACTGAGTGAGGCCGTAAGCAACTTGATGAGACCCTATCTAAAAAAAAAAAAAAAAAAAAAATTAAAAAGGGGGTGCTAAGAATGTGGCTCAGTGGTTAAGTTCTCCTGGGTTCCATCCCCATTATAAGAAAAAATGAAAGAATAACATAATGAACATCCATATTCCCATCTCCCAGATTGAAGGACTATATAGTCCTAGCCAGTTTAATTTATCTCATGTCCCTCTCCTAAAATCCACCCATGACTTGGACAACATGCTTTTAAAACATGTATTTTACACAAAGAATCATAAAATGAAAAGGCTGGAAATATTATTAATATTATTAATTAAAAATTAATTCCTCTGATGAGAAAAACCTAGGGTGAGGGGTTAAATGATGTGTCTATGCTACGCCAGTTAGCAAGGAAGCCAGGGTGGCCCCTCAAGCCCTGGCCTTTCCTGGTACATGGCTTCCTTGCCTTTATGTGCTCTAGTTAAAACACAACACAGCCAGATGTAGCCCACTAACCTGCAGGATTTTTTTTCCATGTTCATGCTTTTATAAATATAGAATACCCATGCCACACCCCCTTGAGGTAGCAAGGCAGCTGACACTCTCTAAACAAGAACATTCCACTATTCAATGATAGCCCATGAATACATGCACATTTAACACTATTTTTTGGGGAGTACTAGGGATTGAACTCAGGGGCACTCAAACACTGAGCCACAACCCAAGCCCTATTTTGTATTTTTTATTTAGAGACAGGGTTTCACTGAGTTGTTTAGTGCCTCACTTTTGCTGATGCTGGCTTTTACCTTGATATCCTTCTGTCTTAGCCTCCCCAGCCACTGGGATTACAGGCATGCACCACGCACCAAGGGCAAATTTAACACTCTTTAAAAGGAAGAAATTAGCTATATTTTGAAATATAAAATCAACTTATAGAATTAAAAATTTCTAACCAGATTCTATTAGGGAGCCTTATCTGCCTTCAACACTTGGCTTATGTCAGTGTTTTTAAGCAACTACTCACTTTGGGGGTGGAGGACCACTGAGTTTGTGAAGTCTGTAAGTAGCCTCCATGGGAAGAATCTTCTTCCCATTAATGTAGGCTTCTACTTCTTCCTTTTCACAGAATTCTATTAATATCTTTACTTGCTTATTTTGAGAATATTTATTGGCTCCCTACTTTTATGCACTGAGTACTTCCTGCTTCCTGCCCTGATGATTGCTTTGGGTATCATCTTGATAAAGAGGTGACTTGGAGGAACTGGTCTGAGCCAGGCTGGACATAAGGGGAATTAACTCCTTTATCATACAGGGAGAGGTTATGTTCCCTGTGGTGAACTTCCCATTAATTATTTTTTGCTAAAACAAGGAAAGTATTATTGTAGTTCTCGTGTGTCCAGCAACATGGAAATCCTACCATTTTCCAAGGTAAGTTGAGGTGAAGGAAAGCAGTTCTGAGAGAAAAACAATATCATTGCAAAAAGTACAAGTAACATAAAAAAACCAAAGGTTAGAGCAGAAGGGGTTGAGGTAAAGAAAGGACAAATGGCCATGAGGTTACAAAAGGAAGACCTTGTAGAGAAAGCCAGGAGGCACTTCTGGAGAGGCCTCGCCTGCGGATGCGAATTGATCAGCAGCACCCGCTGGTGCAGGAGGTGCAGCTTGAGAGTCCTCCAGGGGCTTCTGCTCTGTGACCAGCTCTGGCGCCTCGCCGGTGGAGCCCAGAGGAGCCACATCCTCAGCGGCATCCTTAGTCTCTGCACCCAGGGTGATTTCATGTTCTCCTTCCCCTTCATTGTTGGAGGCGGGCTCAATGACAACAGAAGGGATGACCTTCTCCTGGGGAAAGAGGAAGGCAGTGGTGTCAAACAGGGCCTGGAGAACAAGAGTGTCTTCCTTAGCCACTTGCACTTCCCCGCCCCACTATCCACCTGTTCTTCCCTCAGCCTGGAAGGCTTTTGAACTTTGGACCTCTGAATTGTGCATGGCTTCCTTTTTTGGTCTCTTCTAAGTACAAAACCCTTAGTGGGATTCACACTTGGATCCTTGAGCAATCACACAGGTGGATAAGTCTGTGAACATTAGGAAGAGGGATGGAGAGTGAAGGGGAAGAAGGTGTGTCATGTGGGGTCAGGAAACAATCCTGTGCAGGAAGTGCCAGGGAGGATTCCATGCTGGCTGGCTTCATTTTTTCAGCAGACCCTTGCCGTCCCAGTCACAGGATTTGTGCTGTGTTGACTTTGTGTGCTGCTCTGCAGCACTGATGGGCTGGGGCTAGCTCCAACTCCACATACGTGTTTAATAGCCCACGTTTCAATATGGAACACAGTGACATGCCCATGGTAAAAGAAATCTGCTGGGGATTCTGAGGCACTCTTAATAAGCTCCAAAGAGTAATAAGAGGAATACGATTCTGTAACAGTTGGCTTCCCAGTATAACAGCTGCTCCTTTGAAATTGAAAAAGAAGGAGACCAGCCATTGTCCTGCTAACCTGTTACTTATTTCTCCATCTTAGCTTCCTACAGGCAATCATCAAATGAAAAAGGAAGTGGAACGGAAACTGTCCCCCAAAGCCTTGGTCCCCAGTACCAGGAGGATGTCACAGGACCCAAAGTACCAGAATGACAATATGCCTCTGGTCCAGGAGGCTGAATGTACAAGTGCCTTTCTTTGCCCCTCCTGCCTCGTTCTTTCCCTGTTTGATCCCGATGCTTCCAGGAAGTGTCAGGCAAGGCAGAATAGCTGTCTTCCAAGTTTGGCCAAACTGCAATGAATTCATTTTTCTTTTTATATTATTTTATTCCTGATGAGGGCGGACAAACAAATCCAGCTTGTTGGAACCCCCAGAGCCAAGCCCCAGGCCTGGGACTCCAGTGACAATTTCACTAATATTGATTTTTCACTATGAGCATGACACTGGGCGAAGCCCTTTACGGGCATTTCTTCATTCCTTACAACAGCCCTATTGTTCTATTCTATTCTCTGGTCTTCTCACCATTTTCATTTTCTTCATCATCTGTGCTTCATTCCTTTCTTCCATCACTTTATCCTAGTTTCCTTTTCTCCTTTCTTTTTTCCCACATTTTTTATGGGCACATTATAGTCGTACATATTGATGGGATTGGATGTTACATATGCATTCATGCATACAAACATAACAATATAATTTGGTCAATATCACTCCCCAGCACTAACCCCCTCCCTCCCTGCCTCCCACTCCCTGGACCCTTCCTCTGCTGATCTCCCTTTGATTTTCATGAGATCCCTGCCCTCCCACACCTTTCTTTTCCTATTTCCTCTCTAGCTTCCCATATGAGAGAAAACATAAAACCATTGACCTTCTGAGTTTGACTTATTTTGCTCAATATGATGGTCTCTAGTTCCATCCATTTTCCTGCAAATGTCATAATTACATTTCTTTTTGTGACTGAATAAAAATCCACTGTGTATAAAGATCACATTTTCTTTATCCATTCATCCACTGATGGATACCTAGCCTGGTTCTATAGTTTGGCTATTGTGGATTGTGCTGCTGTAAATATGGGTATGCCTGTATCATTTTTTTTTTTTTTCCTCCTTTCTATGGTTAGGCCTGGTCAGCCATAGGCACTGGGGAGGGACCTGTGTGAAACCTGCTGACATTGTGTGGATGCGAGGACCATTCTTTCTGAGAATCTAAGGATATGTAATTTTTTGATAGAATGAGGAGTAACAAGATGGCTACAAACCCCATTCCATGTGCAAAGTATTATCACCATTAACCCACAGAGCTCTGCAGTCAGCTCTGTCTGCCCATATATTCTCTCCTGAGGACACTGACCTGAGGCACTGCTGCTTCCATCTCTGTGGGTAGAGGTCTGTCCTTGTCTGCAACCTCTGTGGTTTCAGTATCAATTTTGGCCTCCTCTAGACTTCCTCCCTCTCCAGCAGGGACAGCTGCCTTCTCTGCCTCTGCTTCCTCCACCAGGGCTCCCTCGGCTGGTAAGGTGGTTCCTACCGCCAGGTCAGCTTCAGTTCCAGGGATCTGTAAGGTGGAAACCAAATAGGCCATGTCTGAGTCTTCAGATGCCTCCACTAGGCCAAACTCTTCCCTCCCTCTTTTCTCCCCTCTGCTGAGGCTCATGAGATTTCAAAGCTTGCTGTGTGTCATGTACAAATCCCAGAATTTGGGTGCAGCAGAGTCTGATATCTGCTCATCAAAGCTCTCTTCTTCCTAAGTCCCCATCAATTTGACATTCCTCAGCTTTCCCTGCAGTCAGGTGTAGCAAATGGAGTTTGAACGGAAGCAACATGTCATTCTTGAGACACTACTTTTAAGGTGTGCAAGGCCTCCCCTCCACAAGCTATTCCATTTAGTGTTGACTAAAAGCAGAGGGAAATGAACGAGGCCTTGGGGGCCATCCCAGTCACAAGTCCCAATACCTGGGTCATAGAGGAAAGTCCTATATGCAAAACATCCTCATCGTGCAACATCAGAGTTCAGAAAAATTACATTTCACTACAAATTTTCAAATCCTTGTGGGGAGGGTTCCTGAAGTTAAGTCACTTTCATGGAAAAAAGAGGAGTGGTTCTCAAATAGATCTCCTGAGAATGATGGAGAAATAATTTTTGTAATCAAATATGCATTAAAATAATCCAAGTATTGTAGAGTTGTGTGTGGGATAGCACAACGTCAAAATGATATTTGGGGTCTTTTCTGGAAGAAGCAAAATAGAAAAAGTTTTAAGTAGTATTAAAAACTTGCAATAATGAAGTATAATCAAAAGTTTTAATTTTGAACAAATTTGTTTAGAGTCCGACTCTTTAACAAGGTTGACGACATCTGCTTGGCAGACCTGAATGGAGGGGTTCAAATCAGAAAGACTGAGGAAAGATATTAGATTGAGCTCATATAATACATCCAGGACACAGATTCAAAAACTGATCCTGTTCACTGATGTCATCAGCACTAGCCATTCCTTTACTGAGTAAGTTCTACCCAGTTCATTTTATTAAGTCAGGAAAGCCCTACTCTTGAAAACATCAACTCCCAACATCTAATTCTGACATGAGATGGACAGCACTCTGTGTGGGCCTCAGAATGGGAGATGGGGGACATGAGTAACACACCCACTCTTGTCACAAGGCACTTTCCAAAAGCATCCTCATCAGGCAACGTCAGAGTTTAGAAAAACTGCATTTCAGTACAAATTTTCAAATCTTTGTGGGAAAAGTTCCAGAACTTAAATCTCTTTCAGGGAAAACACATTTCTTCTGCCTCAAAATTACAATATACTAAATAATAAAAATAACCTGTTATAGAGTACATTTTTCTACAACATAGTATTTTACCTTGGGGATGAAAAAATGTCAAGAGCTGTACTATTTGTTACATGATGAAGTGCCACTCATATTCTTAGAAATTCACTTCTCTCTCATATAAGAATCTCCTATTATGAGAATTTGGCTTTCCTGAAAAGTGAGCAATGACCCAAAATGTAGTTACTTGCCAGGATATAGCCTTCATTTCTTTATTTTCTACCCTGTTATTAAAATGCATGAGTTCAGAAAAGTAATTCTTAAATGTGAATTGTGAGAGATACTTATTTAAAGTGAATTATTAATGCTGATAATTATTGGAGTGGATTAATAGTTATTTGGGATTTATATGTTTGTGAATGACTGAAAATTCACATATAAAAAGTTAAGAGAATTGCATCTCTTGTTTTATAGAACCACCCATATTTTTATGGATGTTATTGTCATTGTTGTCAAAAGAGTGATAATCAGATCATAAATTAGGAGTGCATCCTAATCCCACCCAAAACAATGAACAATTGCTGTGTGTGTGTGTGTGTGTGTGTGTGTGTGTGTGTGTGTAGTACTGGGGATAGAACCCAGGTGTACTCTACCACTGAGTTATACCCCCAGTCCTTTAAAATTTTTTTTCTTAAGACAGGGTCTCATTAAGTTGACGGCGCTGACCTCAAACTTGTCTCCTGAGTTGCTGGGATGACAGGTGTGTGCCATTGTGCCCAATTACTCATAGCTATATTGTGAGAGAAATCAACAGGCTTTCACCAGAATATTAAAGACCTAACAAAGTTTCTTCCACGTTGCAAACCATTCAAATAGACAATGTGTAGATAATGAATTTAAAGGCTCAAATATAGAAGGTAAATAATACGTTCACAGTTCTGAGTTATTCATGCTTTCCAGCTATCACACCTATGAGAATCTCAGTGGTTTGAAGTAGATAGACTCTAAATACATGCAGACTGTATGGATAAACAGAGCGTATGCACCACTACACACATGTACACACACCGACACATAAAGACACATGACTATAGATCAAAAAGAAGACATTATGTTATTTTATAGAATACCCCCAAATATACATAAATGTCAAACACATATTATTAGTAATATATGATTTATCTCTCACCTGAAATGACCATACCTCTTTTTAAGTATTTTTCTGTGACTTGATGTGTTGCCAAAGGTGAATTTTTTTAACTCATTTAATATAGTGCTAAATCATTAGTTCATAATTGATCTCTATTCTCTATATATCTACTGATTTGACTATATAAAATTTTATATTGTAAGATATGTTATCATCCTTCTTTTGCTGAATAATGTTAAACAGGCCTTGTTGGCTGGACCAGCTCTAGTCCTAATGGCATAGTTGCTTTGACACCAACCACCAGCAGATGGAGGCCAAGAGCTCTGCCTGACTGCTCCATGTTCCCAAACCTGACAGAAGCAAATATCCCAGGCTCAGCACTTCACCAATTGACTTGATAATAAATGAATAAATAAATAAAGTGTATGCATAGAATTGTATAGAAGAAAAGTAGCGAATGAAAAATCACCAAAATATTGAAGTTAAAGGCTGGCAAAGACAAGGTGCTAAAGAAACCAGCAGTTTGACTCTAGACAGCAAAAGCCAAATAAATTGAAAAACCTATTTGAAAAAGGAAAGAGAAATTAACACTCCTAATCCATTTCTGAGTCCATCAGTAATGATTTCCCATTTCTCTAGATGCTGTTGATTATTGCTTTGATTTTACAGGGTTCAAAAACATTACATAAATACAAAAGGATTATTCACTGTCTATACTTTCCCATAGCTTTCTGTTTCTGATATTGGTCTGATAATCCTCCCTTTCTGTCTGGAATCTCTTCCACAGTTTTTGCTCTCCCCCAAATATTTCCAAGGTATATTTACTGACAACAGCATTAAAACAATGGGAAGTAGGAACCCCCCTTGCTCAAATTAGGTGTTAGCTCCAGATAAATTAAGTAAAAAATGGAAAGGTTTTCACCCTAGAGTTAACATTCTTTTATTATTTTTGTTCATCCCAAATTTTAGCTATTTTTAGATCTAGAAAAGAAAAACATTGTTTACACTCTGCTGCTACAGTACATGTTACACCTGCTAGGAAACCTCAGTGATAAATGACTGCTCTTTGCTCTTTTAAAAAAATATTACCCAGGAAGACCAGCGGACTGAAGCTACTGAAAGTATCTCAAGGCTCTGACATTCAATACTATCCAATTTTTCTCTTCACTTCAAATCTTAAAAACACCAGTATCCTACCTTCGGCTAAAACTGTACTACCTAAATATATTTATGGTAGAAAATATCTAATGCAAAAGAGACTGAAAAAGTTCTCTCTGACCTCAGATACACATGGTTTACCATACGTATGAGGTCTGTGAGGCACAGGCACCAGGACTACTGCTGACTTGGATATGCATCCCACAGAAGTCACAAGTACCAGCACAAAATTCACCCTAGGGAGGGTGAGCTGTGGCTTTTGCTATACTTCACCATACAGACCTCCCTGCTTTCTTATCTTCTGCCTTGGAGGAAAGCAATATGACTATGCCATTCATTCCATGGTCCTTTCAACCCCAATAACTGCATTAGCAAAATATTCTGGAAGTGGAATGACATGGATACAGTACAACAGCATCCTATGTATCAGTCCTGCAAAGGAGGCAAACACAATAGGGTCAGAAACTGTCCAGTCCTTCCACAAGATGGCACTGTGAAAGTTGGGCCACAAGGACTGAGACCCCAAAACATGTAAGTAGTCACAGGCTGCAGGAGACCTTGTAATTGCTGAGGTTGATGTCATCTACGCATTCATTCATTGTTTACTTGATAGAATTATCTCTGAACAATGCCTGAAAAGCAGCTTGCCAACATAACTGTTCTAGATGCTGACAACTGAAGATACTCCTTCAACTCGGTATGAAATTCCGCATTTATTTATAGGGCAGATTATTTTAAATGAGAATAGGTATTTTTCACATTTAAAAAATGGATACCATGGATTTAAAAATAATAAAAGAACTAACATGATATATCCTTATGTATTTATTTTTATTCATGTTGTAATTGTACAGAGCTATATACATTTATTTTGTAACACAGATCATGTTTCTTAGACAAATTATATCAATGGCTATACAGTCCTTTTATGGATTTTTTTATTTAACCATTTGTTTAACAGTTGTCCTACCATTAAATACCAGCTGGTTGCCAGTTTTTAATTATTATAAATGATAAACTGAGAAAGAGCTCTTCAGTTTGTAAACAATTAGACAACCCACACATTTAAATGTTTTAATATACTGCTATCTTTATTTATTTATGATGTCTCCATGGAAATAGTTTTGGGGTTTCTCCCCAATATCATTATGAAAATTTTCTAACATAAAAATCAAAAGAATCATACAGTGAACCTTCAAGTACTCACCATGGAGGATCTTCAATTAACAAGTTGCTACAAATCCTTTATCATGTCTTCAACTTACCCATATTGATTGGATCCATCTTTCAGTCAATCGCAGTATATCTTCATTAAATGTTTTTCAAAATTTTTATGAAGCCTCTACAGACCCTTACAGGTGTCTTTCTGCTGTTTTCATACATGACCAACTATTGATTTGGAGTAGCTTACTACAATGTGATTTTTTAAAAACTCAAAACCTATATATTGCTCTAACAACTTATGATTTTGTGTTGGAGAAGTATAAGTCTGAGGTCTACCTCATTGTTCTTTTGTAGTACTTTTTTATTTCCAACCAAGATGTCTGCATAACTTTGTTTTTTTACCTTTCCTTTTGATTCTTTCTTCACTTTGCCTTTTGATTGGTGATTTTTGTATGATCTACGTGCAGTAATTCCTTCAACCAGGAAAACTTTAGCTCAAGTACTTTTAGATCAGGAGCTGGAAAGGGATTCATCAAGTCTTTACACACAACCACCTGTTTTGAATCTTCCAAATATAAGTGTCAAGGGATGTACTAGCATGAGAGTAATAGCAGACCCCAAGGCCTTGGTGCTTTAGAAGGTCAGTCGCATAGTCTGGGGGTGGGGGAGGTAGTTTTCAGTTGCCTTCTACCTAGGGCGGAGTGGATGAAACTGTCACATATTTTCCTATTTCAGGCTCATTATTATGCTTCAAGGATCCATATGCTTTACACTAAAATGGTGAAAAATCCCTAAAAATAGTGAATTTTATTTCTGTACTTTTTTAGCATTTTCAGTTTTCTCATAGTATCTTCAATTTGTGCACTTCTACAATGCATTTCTTCTTTAAAATATTCCTGAGTAAATGACATCAATAATAAATAATATAAGATGTATATGTTTCAAATTTTAGCTAAATGATACTCTTTGATGGCTACAGGACAATGAAGTTGGTATATAGCATCTTCCTGACATTTCATCTTATGAGATCCTTGAATGAAAAAACACTGAATTCCAAGCTAATCAATCTACCCCACGTATGAAGAATAATAATTCTGATGCACAGAGGGATTCTGCTTGTCAGTTTCTAGATGTGTATTCTGTAGCTGTGGGGGGGAAACTGACATTTAGTGAGTCTACAATTTTCCAGGTGCTAACTCAGAGGGTTCACATTCATTGCACATTGTTCTAAAACCCCATTAAAGGTAATTCCCATTTTCTAGACAAGTTAACTAACAGAGTTGAAGTAATTCACCTAGTCAGTAAGGTAAGATTGGAAAAATCTAAGTTCTGTGTTTTTTCATACAGATCTGCACCCAAGAAGACAACACACTTCTGAAATTCAGAAGTTGCCCAGTAATCTTGAGATCTCAGGCACCTCCTCGCACCCTCTGGTTCCTGCTGACATCTCCAAGGAAACTGTGTTTGACAAAGAATACAAGTGCAACCTTATACACAGCTGATGCAGTCACCCGCAGTCTTGAAATGCTACTCTTTAAAACAAGGTGCATTTTTTAAAAAAATTCACATATTATTGGGACACCTAAGAAATCATGTCATAAGATCCCTTTTAATCAACAGGGCAAATTACACAATAAAAAAAATACTGATAAGATATTAGTTGGGTAGAACTTCTCTATCTTGTTTTGGCCAACTGTCCTAAAGATTTCACTGTTTAGAAAGCATGGGAAATTGGGGGAAAAAAAAAAAAAAGGTCCACTCTTGTTGGTTAGATTTATCCACTGCAGGGAAACTAAGAGTTAGACACTTGTAGTTGTAGTCATGAGTTAGAGATTAGCATTATCCCAAGCTGGAAGGTCCAGATAGCTCAATGTTCTCATATGCAAATAAGGAACTAAAATGAAGCAGAGTACAGATAAACATGGTGGGAATCCCAGCCACAGGCTACCATTGCCTTTCACTGTCCATTCCTAATTCTATACCTAACTTGAGCTCTTGACTTGTCTAAAGATCCTAACATTTTTATGAAAAGACAGAATTTTCTTCAGGATCCATTTTAAATAAAAGCTCAAGTGGCAGCTATAGTCAAAGAGAGAAGAATTCTATAAAAGACACAGGCTGGTGGTTAGTACTCCTCTTCACACAAATTACGTTGAAAACATACTAGGTCAAAATTTTGCTCCACTCAGACCAGAGGGACAAGTTCTCCCTTGGAATGACAGCCTCAATGGCATTCATTTCAAAGGTAGAACCTGGCATTGTAAATCTTATTTGAAACATTTATGCACTTTTTATTGAAGGAATTTAGTAGGAGTTTCCCTCCCTAACTTTCATCTCAATCATCTTTTTTATCTGCTTTCCTAGGCTTGCCTGCAGCTCCTTCATAAACTCTCAGCTGCTGGGTCCTGGTGCAACCCAATGACTGGCAGCAGGTTGCCATGGCAATATCTGTTGGAATCAGCTACAGAACTTCCTTGAAAAATTAAGGTCTCTGCAGAGGTACCAAAGTTAATTATTTCATATTCGCTAATTTGGCCTTTTAAGATATGGTGGAATATCCAATAATGACTCATATCAGTATTTACAGTTTTCATTGGTGATTTACCTACAAAGCAAATAGAAGGGGTTGTATCTTTTGAAACAAAGGTAAATATTATGCTTGCTCAGAGGTGGGGGTATGAGAACGTAGTGGTTTCTGGAGCAGCCAAAATGGAGACTTTCTATGGGGCTTGCCAATAGTTTGCTAGAGAGATTGTTCAACTTGACTTTTAAAATTTTTTTGTGGTGTTGGACATTAAACCCAGGGTCTTGTGCATGCCATTAAGCAAGTGGTATACAATTGAGCTATGACTCTTTCCTTAAAGTTGTTTTTAAAAATGCCTTTGCTTCACAATAAACATTTTTCCCTGCCCAGCTATAGCATCTTTAGATGATATATGAAGCAACTGCTGTCACTACTCACACTGCCTCCATCCAGGTTTTTACTGAAACTTACCTCTCTTAGCATTTTGGTCATACGGTCTTTCATTTTAGGCCACACAAGACTTCTCAAAGGTAGCATTTGAGTTACTTCAGAATCAATGTTGGAAAAGAAGGCAATTTGCCAGGGAAAAGGAAGGGATATCTGATTTCAAATCAATCACTTTTTCCTGATTATGCTTATGGTTCCTGCTCATGTCCATGGAGGACTAATGAAGAGTGGTCCAAGCAGCAAAGGGCCTTTGATCCTTGACGTATTGAGGGGATGGATAGAATAAGAAAGGGCAAGAAGGGTATCAACACACATTGATCTGGGGGTTACGTTCATGTTATCCATGAACTCAAGAAATCTCTGCACCCATAGAGTGAAAGAGTTGAGCCAGTAGAACAAACCTGTGCGACTCTTCCAGGTCTAAATTCTAACCCCACATATGGAGGGGAACTGGGCTTGATGTTGGGGCCTGGGGTTTTATTATTTAAACAAAGTTGTCTTTCTTAGCATTTGAATGGGTCTGGTCTTCTACAGACTACCTAGTGGTACTAATGGCCAGGAATGGTTTCAGTGGTGTCTTTTGAAATGAGGCCAATATGAACTAAGAAGACATGATGAGTTTTTTTATCTGAAGTCAATTACAACTGAAGTCATATTAAAGACATTGAGCTAAAGCACTAGATTTCATATTTGACAAAAAGGATATATCAAAGCAGACATAAAATCAATCCTATGTTGTATGATTCCATTTATATGAAAAATCCAAAACAGATAAATCCCTAGAGCTAGAAGGCACCCTGGCAGGTACCAAAGGCTGAGGGAGGAAACAATGGAAGTAACTGCTAAATAGGTGCTATGCTGTGGATCTGGAATGTGCCCCAAATGCCCATGTGTTGAAGACGTGGTTTGTAAAGCAGCAATATCCAGAGGTGGGGTTTTTGGGAAGTTATTAGAAAATGAGGGCTATGACCTCATGAGTGATTAATCCATTTGAAAGATGAATAATTAGAATGGACGACTGGGAGGAGGTGGAAACTGTAGGCAGGCGGGGCATGGTTAGAGGAAAGCGGTCACTAGCCCCTTTCTCACTCTCTCTGATTCTCAGTTGCCATGAGGGTAGCAGCTTTCCTCTGCCATTCCCTTCCACCACAATGTTCTGCTTCACCTCAGACCCAAAGCTGTAGAACCAGCGGGCCACAAACTGGAACTTCTGAAACTGTGAGCTAAAAGAAATCCTTCTTCAATGAAGTTGTTCATTTTGCCACTGAAATGAAAAGCTGATTCACACAATGTGTATGGGATTTTAACCTGGGGTCAGGAAAATGTTTTGGATCGGAACTAGATAGCGGTGATAGTTGTGACATTATGAATGTACTAAATGCCACTAAGCTGTTCACTTTCAAGAGATTGATTTTATGTTATGTGAATTTCACCTCAATAAAACGTACATGCTAAAAGTAACAATTAAAAAGTACATGTCACTAGGCAGCCAGGTGTGGTGGTGAATACCTGTAATCTCAGTGACTAGGAAAGCTGAGGCAGGAGGATGGCAAGTTTGAGGCCAGCCTTGGCAACTTAGTGAGACCCTGTCTCAAGATAAAGAATAAAAAGGGCCGATGATGTGGCTCAGTGGTAATGTGCCCCTGGGTTTAATTCCCAGAACCAGACACATACACACAAACGATACACACACATACACACACACAAACACAGCTCCCCACAGTGCAAAAACAATCTGAATCTTGATGTTACTATTCACCTATAATTATAACACCGAACAAATAACATTGCAAAATTCTTACTTGGACCTGTTCAAGAAGACCTTTGAAATATCAAACCTCAGAAGGCAGAGAAGATTCAGGTATGTGTGAGCTACTTAGCTATTGTTAAGTGGTTAAAAAACAGTACCAGTCACATATCCAATAGCAATGACTCCTTATTCTGGAGATGGAATAAACAACAAATCCAGGCCAATCTGCTCTGAGACCTGTCAAGTTGGCCACCATCCCATTACCTTCATTTTATTCTTGGCTACCTTCATCTCTTCCTAGAAAAGATCAAGAAATTGGATGTACCTGAAGGTCATCTGCCTTTTGTTCTCCTTCTAAAAACCACCCTGAGGGAGGACACAGCTGAGGGGGTGTCCCAGTTCTCTGACTACTCACAGGGCCCTAGCAAACAAGGCAGGAAAATCCCCTACCAAAGAACTCAGAGTGAAGGACTCAGGAAGAGGCAGAGTCCTCTTAGGAAGGACAAAGAATGTTGATGGGACACAGATTCTTTAGGAACCAAGAGGAAATCTGTGCTGCAGGAGACAGAGATATATGGTCCCTTATCATTTGTGAAAAGAGGCAAAACTGGGGGTTGTCATCCTCCCCAGCTGCTATCTCCTTCCCCAGCATGTGTTTTGCCTGCTTTTGTTTATTTGCTTCTCATCAACTTTTCAAGAAGATGAGCATGATGATATCATCAAAATGTAATTGATTGAGGAACTTGATGTGCCAGATGCTAAAACTAATGAGACATATATTTCTAAGTCCTCACAGGAAAATTTTAAGTTTTCTAACTTAATTGCAAATAACAATTATTACTAACTCCATTTTACATCAGAGACAATTGGGATTTAGATGCCACAAAGATACTGTGAAGCAGAAAGAGAAAATTAACACTGCTTTTGATGACAAGTGCCTTTCTTTTCCTAAATAGAAAAACCACAGTATCTGCATGGAAACAAAAACAAAAGCAAAAAGAAAGAAAAGAGGGAGAGAAAGAGAGAAAATAAACACATGTTTTCATTTAAAGGGACCAAACTGTGGAACTTTTCAAGACTCCTAAAGGACAGTGTTAACCAAACAGCAAATCAATGAGTCAGAATTTGCTTGGCATAAATCACACACCATGCTCTGTGCTGGGCACTGTGAAAGAAGACAGAAATAGAGCCACCTGTTTGGCCTGAGGGATGCTGAAAAAGCAATTAGCTGCTAATGGGAATATAGTCAAACTCAGAAAATAACCATTCCTGTAATTCTTTTCTGAGAAAGGTAAAACACTATATCTATCTCCAAGACTCTCATTTAATAAAAGACATACATACACACACACGTGTATATCATGAAATTTTAAATTAAAGCATGCATACTTTAATTTGAGCACTTAAGAGTTTAGAGTTGGGAGATTATTCTGTGTCAACAAAGGGCAGACAGTAAATCAAGCTCCCTGGCTTGCTCTAGTCTTTGGTATATTTTTCTGACATACTGGGAGATCAGATATTGAGGCACAGTGGAAAATCCAGCTCTCATGCTTACTGTGCAACATGGAGAAAACTCAAATACTGTTCCCCATGTACATAACTGCTACAGGATTCCCTGAGCTCTGTGTAAAGTCAGTCTGTGGAAACCAGGAGGCAGAGCCATGTCTACTTCCTGCATCACCGTGTCCCCCAGGGCTAGAACAGAGCCTGATAACTACAAACATTCAAATATCCCTCTCAACTGAGAGAGAAATAATTACAGACATTCTATTCAAGCAGACAAACATATTCTTAGCAATGGAGTTCAGAGAATACACTCTGGTAACTCTTATGTACATTCTTATTGGAATATTGGTCTTGATAAGCCAGTTAACTTAAGTTTGTTAAAATTTTTAAAAAACAAACCACAACAAAACCAAATTTAGTTACTTAAATAAATGGGTCAATAATGTTTCATCATCTCCAGGATTCTCCAACAATTATAAAAATATCTTTACTTCTATCTTTACATGTTAAGTTATGCTAACCTTAAATTTAAGTACAGCACATTATTTCTTTTAAAATAATAGGCAAAAAAGGGCAATAGTCCTCTTCACATCAGCTGACAGGAATTTAGAGAAAAATAGAAGGGGCCTCTCTTTAAGAAAATGCAATTAAAATTTTATTTTCTGGAAAGAAATTACATACATGGTAAATGGTTAACTATGACTAAATCATACATTGTGCATTGATTCTATATTCATATTTATCTGATTTTTAAATGAATTCTCTGATGTACATACTGAAACAAATACTGAAATCCATTGTTTCCTGAAGTTTGTTTTCATTATTCACATAACATAGAAACATCTAGAAAAAGCAGAGTATTGATTTTAAAAGGTATCCTGTAGACATATTGGTAAAATTTGATTTTCCAGGAAAAGAACTAAAGACAATATGTAGGAAATAAAACAACAAACAGAAATGTAATAATTAAACTCTTCTTGAAAACCTCAGATTTCTTTGGGAACAACTACTAAAATTTCTTGTTATATAAATTACACTTGATTTTTTTTATCTTTTCTTTTCTTTCTTTCTTTCTTTCTCTCTCTCTCTCTCTCTCTCTCTCTTTCTTTCTTTCTTTCTTTCTTTCTTTTTTTTTTTTAACAAAACCACCACAAACTTCACCTCAAATGAAATACATTCTTGTCAAAACCTGAACTAATAACTGTGTGGTGACATTTCAGCAGCAAAAAGGATTACCTCCAAAGGTCACATCAACCTAGTCCTGATGGATGACAACCACAGTTGCCTATTAATTAATGCTAGGGACACAGTGTAGGTTTTTATGTTTTCACGACTAAATACCACATATCTAACAACAAAAGAGGTCTTTCTTTAGAAAAAAAGTAACCCAAATAAATTAGATTATTATGACCAGAAGAAAACAGATATAAATCTACTCTCTAAAGCAAAAATATACTCTGTGGTGCAATTCTCCTAAGTAGAAGGGAAGAAGAGATTCTTTCAAGTCCATTTAGGAAACACCCAAGGCAGGCACTTTAGGTGAGTGTAACACTATTACTATTATTTTTTAGTCCATATAGAGAAATGAACTTGATGTTGTTTTTTTTTTTCCTCTTTGGAAAGGGTGGATCACACTATGAGCTCCGCATCTATTGTTCTTACACCACCTGTGGGTCTCAGGACATGCCTGAATCCTTCAAAAGACACTCGAAATTGTCTTCTATTTCACAAGAAATTGACATTTTTGATTGTCTGAAGTTTACTTATTAGGCAGAAAAATATTGTTAGAATGAAAAATTCACCCAAATATCTCCTTACCCAACATTAGGGCACTTGATGTTAGTAATGGTTATGCTTGTGCCACAGTTGACTAAGTAATTTTGAAATCACCCTTAGTTAAAAAGATTATAAGTCATATGCAGGTTGAGCATCCCCAGTCAGAAAATCCAAAATCTGAAATACTCCAAAATTCAAAATATTTTGGGATGTGACTTAGGGCCAGAAATAAAAAAATTGCACATTTGACCTAATGGAAGGACCACTAAATATATTATATATAATTACATTTAGTTTATAGGTCTAAGAAGTTTATAAAATATAAATGAATTTCTTGTTTAGTCTTGGGAACCATCTGTGATATATTTCATTATGTATGTTCAAGTATTCTAAAATTTTTTTTAAAAATCTGAAATTCAGGTCTCAAGCATTTCAGATAAGGGATACTTAATCTGTATAGGTACTACTTAGTAGGTATTTGGTAATTGGTAGCTATGTATATTATTCATTGGAAAACCATTGGACTTGGATTTTATTAAAAAATAATTACTTATAGAACTTTAAAATGAGGATGAGTGCGAGGTGGTAGGTGATCATGGCAATCCAAGAGGGGATCAGAGAGAATCAACATAGGTGCCTGTAGGTTAGCTCATCTATTAACATCTTCCACCTACTGCACATCAAATGCTGTCCTGGCTCAAAGCCATGGGCATTACAGCATTAGGCCTTACACTGAAGAGCCTGGGGCATAAGGTTCAGTGTAGTTCAAAAGCACTGGTGAAGATAAAGACTGTGCTGCCACTCAAAATAGGAATTTGATGAGAACTTAGAGAATCAATGCAATTTCCTTCAACTCCTTAATGGTATCTGTTATTGTTTGGATATATGGTATCTCCCAGAAATTCATGTGTTAAGACAATGCAAGAAGGTTCAAAAGTGAAATGATTAGATTATGAGAGTTGAAACTGAATCAATAGATTAATCCATGACATGATTAACTGGGTGGTAACTATAGTCAAGTAGGACATGGCTAGAGGAGACAGGCCAGGGGGAACATGCCTTTAGGGGTAATATTTTGTCCCTTGTGATCAGAGCTCTCATCATCCTTCCCTATTGCCACGTCCTGATCTGCTTTTCTCCACCATGCCTTTCAGCCATGACTTTCTGCCTCATCTTGGGCTAGAGCTATGGAGTTGGTCATCTATTGACTGAGACCTCTGAAACTGAGCTAAAATAAACTTTTCCTCCTCTAATTGTTCTTGTCAGGTCTTGTGGTCACTGCAATCAAAAAGCAGACTAAAACAGTATCTTTATAACTCCCTGTCACTGGGCACATTCATTTTAAAATCATCTATTTCCTCAATAGCAGTCATCAAAAAGACAAATGTATTTTACCTTTCCCTGCTTAATTGTAAAGCTAAGATGAGTAGACAGTTCTCGTGATTTTGGTATCACATGGAAATGACACATCTGCACTGAACTGTTGAGATCACCAGTGAATCTGGTTGTCAGTCGCAGGTAAGAAGAAAAACTCTGGACATAGCACTCCCCCATCTGAATTTCATGCAAGCCATGAATGCTTCTAGGAACGACTCAACCCAGATAAACACACTTCTTGTTTTCCCTACAAGACTAAATACAACTCTATATCTTTAAGTAGAATTATGATAATTTTCTTGAGTCATTGTTAGTATTTCCAATCACTATCTATCCCTATTATTTATTTCTCTACTTCATTAATAAACTGTTGATTGGACAAATGACCTACCCTTTTCCCAGTTACCTAAGGCACTAACACAAAATATAACTTCCCTCTTTCTAGGCATTTAATCTAGGCAGTGCTATTTTTGGTAATAGAGAAATTGTTTTTCTTATTTCTGCATATTCTGAGAAGGCTGTAATAAATAGTACCTTGATTGACATTATTGAGAGACATTTTTACTGCCTTTCATAAATACATAGTTTTCACTCAACCCTGGCATTTTCAACTTTATATTTTCATAGGTGCTACCTTATCTCATGAACTTGGGGAATATTAGAGCTCATCCCAGTTTGCAGTGAGAATTTTTTTTACAGCAGCATGGATCAGGGTAAAAGCAGGTGACCAAGCAGACAGATGGATCTCTATCCTAGCACTAAGTATATCCTCAAGGTCCCCATTATCCTAAGGTCCAGTACAGACTTGATTTTCCACAACTTCTGGATGTACACACAGAAATCCTAATAGACATACCAATTTGGAATATGGAATTTCAGTCCCTCCCTGGGCCTTCACCAACCTACAAAACTAATATATGCAGTCAGTATGATGTCACAATCCTCAAAGTTGTTACCCTTATTTTTATCACATGCAAGTTGGTCCCTAGTTAAGGACAGGTCTCCAGCCATCATAGGTGGACAGGTCCTATGATTTCCCATGAAAGGGAGAGTTTCAAAAAGAATCAAGGTGCCCTTCTTAAAGAGTTGTGCCTGTGGCAACACTGCAGTTTTCTCCAGACCATAATATCAGATCAGCTCTCTGGGTATCTTCCTTTTTTTTTTTTAATAAAATGAAAGGGAATGTAGTTCCACTGTCAAAGTAACCGAAGGCCACTTGAACCTGGGGAGGCATGACAGACAGGAAGCTTGTTTGGCATGGATGGGAAGCGTTACACAGGGTCAGGAGATGAGCAAGGGATGGCAGCAAGGTGGATGGACGGGGAAGGAAGGTGGCTCTCACCACTGCCTCCTCCATAGGCTCCTCAGCCCTAGTTTCCAGTCCAAGGTCCAGCCCAACAGCAGGTGCAGCAGCAGCAGGAGGCTCCTCTGCTTTTGGCTCTGAGGGTAGAGCCTGTTCAGATTCAGCCTTGGATTGTTTGTTTGAGGTTTAGAGGAAAAAGAGTCAACAGATGAATAGGTAACATTACAGAATACTACACATATAAAGATTTTTTTTGTCATCCTATAGGATATCTATAGATATTTCTATATAGCTATAGATAGATAGTTTCATTAAATTTGTGCCGGAAACAACAACAACAAAAATTCCTCCCATTTGGTATAACGGATCTTTACAGAACTGAATCTTGTTAAGTTTCTCTGTTATCATCAAGAACTACACACGCTTCATCCAAGTCAGGCAAACACCTATGATTTTGGCTACTCATTTCTTTATGACAGCTATAGAAGTTCTTAAAATGGTACTTCCTGCTATTGAGAGGAGAAAGAGAGGGAGAGACCCGAGGAGGACCCACATTTGCCCACTGAAAGGAGCAAGAAGAAATTTCAGGGCACACAGTTCTAGAATCCTTTAATCCTGTTAACATGTATTGTACTAAAAAAAAACGAGGGGTCATCCCCATATTTAGATTAAAATACATTCATTTGATACTGTAGGTCACTATGAAGTTAGGGTGCCACCTCCAAAGCTAGGGGACAGCAGGCCCAGTCATGTGGCTGCTTGAAGAACAACTATAAATATTTTGTTGTCCTGTTATAAGTTTCTAAATAGTCCCTTCTTCCCCTTCTCTCTCCAACAAAATCCTTCACAATCAATTTAATTCATACAGTAAACTAATTCTTCCAAGAACCACAGAGTAGTACATTCCATGGTATCAATTAGACCCTTTTAATTATGTGGTCAAGGTGAGGTCTTTTCAGTCCCATGGAACCTCTATACATATGCATCATCTTAATCCTTATTGTATACCACATTAGATCTCTAGCATCTCTTAACAAGACCTTTTTAAAATTTTTAAAATTTGTTTTAATTAGGTATACATGACAGTACAATGCACTTTGATACATCGTATATAATGGAGTATAATTTCTCATTCTTCTGGTTGTACATGATGTAGAATCCCACCAGTTGTACGGTTATATATGTACATAGGGTAATAATGTCTGTTTCATTCTGCTACTTCCTACCCCCATGTTCTGTTCCCTCCTTTCACTCCTCTCTACCTAAACTAAAGTCTCTCTATTCTTCCCTAGCCATCCCCCTTATTGTGAATTAGCATCAGCATATCAGAGAAAACATTGACCTTTGTTTTCTTGGGATTGGCTTATTTTGCTTAGCATGATATTCTCCAGCTCCATCTATTTACCTGCAAATGCCATAATTTTATTTTTTTAAAGGCCAGGTAATGTTCCATCATATATATGTACCATACTTTCTTATCATCTGTTAAAGGGCACCCAGGTTGGTTCCATACTTTAGCTACTGTGAGTTGAGCGGCTATGAACATTGATGTGGTTGTGTCGCTGTAGTATGCTGATTTTAAGTCCTTTGGGTATGAACCAACAGGTGGGAGAGCTAGGTAAAATGGTGGTTCCATTCCAAGATTTCTGAGGAATCTCCATACCACTTTCCATAATGGTTGCACAAATTTGCATTCCCACCAGCAATGTATGAGTGTACCTTTTTCCCCACATCCTCACCAACATTTATTGGTGTTTGTACTCTTGATAATTGCCATTCTGACTAGAGTGAGATGAAATCTTAGAGCAGTTTTGATTTGCATTCTCTAATTGCTAAAGATGTTGAACATTTAGCTCAAGACCTTTTCAGTTTTAAAATTAGCACTACAAAATAACAACAGGTCATTAAAAACTCCACAGCTAATGCACGTCACCACAACCACTGCAAATATTCTCTTTGTCATTAATAAAATAAGCATATTTATCCAGCATGATCATTTCACTAAATGAATGGCCACTAGAGGGCTTGCTAAGATTTTTTTTTTTCCATCAGAACTTTTCCATTTAAACTGCAAAAAAATTTAAAATTATGTTCCCAGAATAGTAAGAAATCTCCAATTAACAATTTGGAGGAATCAGTTAAGTCCTACAAGACTCTTACAGTAAGCAACCAAAAGCTACATCTATTTCTCCTGTACATTCACATAAGTCAGTGCATATGACAAGTTTCATGGAGAAGTTACAGGAAAAGTTATGTTAAGATTATAGAAAATAAATAACAATTGCCTAGTGTTGGATAAATATACAAATTAGTTTTCTTATGCCCTCCACCAAACCATTCATTGTGATGCAGACTTTGATCACATGGCTGATCTTTTCAAAGGTCCATAAAATTAAAGGACTCATTGGTAGACAAGTGTGCAGAGATTTGATATTTTTATAGGCTTTTATAACCTTTTAAGAGGTGGTCTGACACAATTTTTAAAAAAGAATGAGATAAAATTCACTCTAATATGATCTCAGGAATTCTTTATGGGAAAAGACTTCACTTTTATTGTTCAAAAAGAATTATCCTCATAATGGAACAAATTTTCATAGCAGATGCTGTAAGTGCTCAGGATATGATCTTTCCACCTGGAAGTCAAGGTGATTTGCCTCAAGAACATGGTATCAAATGACCTACACAATGGAGGACAAGAAGGACAATTCAACAAAGCATGAAGAATTCCGTAAGCAGGTGAGTCTATGCTGTGAAGGAAGTCTGAAGCCAGATACGGAGCCAAGAGAAGTTTCAAAGCATGAGTCACATAAATGTATCATTCTATTTTAAAGAAATGCAGGGATAACTTAAAATGCAAAACAATATTGGCATCAGAGTCTGGGTTTCTAGAAGCCTGAGGAAATCCTGAAGCTTTATGTTAAGCAAGAATTACTAGTGTTATTTTATAAATGAGTCTAATTGCATTTGCTTGCTGAAATTGAACGATGTAATGGCCATGCAAAGGATATAGGCCTAGTTGTGTCACAACACATTCCACAATATTATAATATCACACCAAATATTATAATATGACATTGCAACTTAAATTCAAGGGGGATACATATAACTCACTGAATGATGGGTAAGGATGAAGCATGCTTTTACATAAAATTTGATACTCAAATTTAGAAATAGAAGTCTCTTCTATTTCTTTTAAGGTAGCATAAAATCTGTAAATACTCTGTCAGGATAGAGAGAAAAATAAATGTAAATTGTAAGCAACATCTTGCAGAAAGATCTAAATAGTCCCTGCTCCAACCATTTTCTGTTTTTCCTGTAGGTTGTCTCCTTTGACAGATGTTGCTAATGACTTGACATCATGGCAAGCCTAACTGGGAGTGCTGTTAATGATTTCTTATTAGCTGGAGTAGTAATCACTATATATTCAGAGAAGAGTTAGACCATTTTGATGTATTGGTGGCAGTAGAATGCCACAGTTGTTTTGCTCTAGGAATCAAAAATGGAATTCTTCCTTTAGAATAAAATGGATGGTATAGCCTTAGAGCCCATGTTCTGGAGTCCACTGTGATAGGACGAAAACCAGATCAATGCAGAGGTACAGGAGATGGTTTAGAAGAATGAATTAAGAGTTTATTCACAATTCATTATGGTGCTTGCCTTCTAGTCCTGCTTCTCAGATCTTGGGAGAGCTACATTAGAAAGAACTGCAAAGGACTGTGAGGGCAAATATGGACCCTGAGCAAGGTTTTCAGATTCAAAAGGGTTTCACCTTATACTTAAGGGATGATCGTGGGTCCATAAGATGCAGGCTGGGAGATGTATAGCTGAGTACTAGTTTTCATCCCCACCTTGCTCAGAAGAGTCAATGAAACAAATGCTAGGGAATTTTTTCTGCTCCTGACAAGATCCAGTATAATCACAATGTACTGAGAAACACAGGTTCATTGTGATTTCATAGTTCCTCACAACATGAGGAATGTTAGCAGCGCCTGCATTGCTGGGAATGACAAACTAAGTTCCACAAGGGAAAGAAGAGGCATGATGTCTGCTGAAGCGAAAACAAATGAAGAAGGGCAGGCATGGAAGCACCTACAACTAGCAGAGGAGCAGAGGAAGATGTCTGGAGAAATTTAAAAGCCATTGGATTCTGGGCCTGGATCTTTTTCATCAAAGTAATAGGTGTCACTTTAATTATGACCAATTGTCTTTGCTTTTGTACCAGGATTTCTTCATTTTTCTTTAATATTTTACAATCAATAATTTAAAATCTCTTCCTCCAACTCTATGACCCAGGCTAAGAATCATCAATGAACATGAAGAATGAGTCTCTTGGGTTCCAAAACTGACACCATATAATTTCCTTTGAAAGGATTCAAATATTTATTTGTAGACCACAGAGATTTAACTTAGTTGTAGCACACACACAAAAAAAAGTATGGCAATATATTAACAAGGTAGTAGAGACATACTTGTTTTATAAAAATATCATATGAACCTTTAAGTCAAACTTCCCAGAAAAGAATTCCCATCTTAAAATTGAAATAGTCTAAAAAGAAAAAATTCATTCTACTTAAACCCAATTCCAAGTTTCCAAAGAGAAAGGCGGAAGCTTGGATAATCATGCACTACTTACTTGGGAAAACCATGGAGTTGCAAATAAACCTCATAAACTAACCTTCACAGAGCCAAATTCCTCTGTAATGTAGCAGTGTCAAGCTCACAAGTCACATATCTCAAGGTCTCTTCATTCAGCTTTCTGGTAAGATACTGCTGATAAGGCTTCCCACGGTAACTGCAATACCAGTCTTAGACAAATATCTCATCTAATGCCAAGTCTAATTCTTTCTGCCTCCTGCTCATTCCCTTAGATTTCTCTGCTCTTATTTGTTATTGAATTAGGAACCACAACTCTACTATACATTCTTTCTTCCTATAACTCACAAGATGAAGGGATGAAATGAGCAAGTTGCTTCCATGCTCAAGAAAAACAGAAGGGTCTATTTTGAAGCATAAATTCTTGAAACAAATTCATGTTCAAACCTGTAGCTTAAGTTCCAGTTACATGGAAAGATCCATGTCCTTGATGAATTCACTATTCTCCACTGAGGCCCATAACTAGGAGACTTTGGTTTTTGCTGGGAACACTGTGACTTATAAATAGGAGTAACTAAACTCAGAATCACAGTAAAATTTTACAGATGTTTTCTCTCCTGATTTCTAGAAAAGAGGGACCTGCAGAAATCACATTCTAGATATTCAAACTCTAGACAAACCAGAATGATCAACTTACATTAGCATTACCACATGGTAACTTCCCAAAGACACAGACCCATGTCAACTTACCAAACTGCAAATCATACTCTGATCTGTCTGTATTGCAAATAATGAAGTGTCCTGAGGCTGAAAATGGGCAGAAAACAATTTTTCAAAAGCTATTTAAATTATCTATCATCGTGTCAATAAATGCCTTTAAAGTTTTAAAGGTTCCCTTTTAAATAACTGAAACAAAAATGAAAAAGAAAGGTTAACAGGAGTGATTCTAAATATAAATCTTGGTTAGCAGAACACTGTGAGTCATAAAAGCAAAGGGCACTGGCTTCAGGGACATCTTTCTTTCACAGATGCTCTTCTGGATGTTGACACCAAATTAGAAGTCAGTGGCTTTATGCCTGAAATTAAACTTTCAAACTTTGTTAAATTATGGCAATGAACTCTCACTATATCACTTAACTGAAAAGGTTCTTTATGTGTTATAAATTAAAACCTTTATAAAAGATGTTCATTGATCTCAGAATTCAAACTGGGGGAAATTATAAGGAATAGTGGTCTCCAACAGAAGGCTCATCTCCCATTGCACTGTCAGCCAAGATCTGTACCTTCTGGATGGGAGACCAAAGACTCTTTCCCAGACAATCTGACTGCCTCAAGGGAAAGATATGCCTGAAGAATCTGATTTCAGGGGCTCCCCAACAGAAAAGAGGAGCCAGTGACTTTGGGGTAAAGATGGTGGATTGAACATGTACAATAACTTTGTTATCTACAGAATCTAAACTAAAAACAATAAAGGGATTTTTTTAAAGGTATAAACCCACGAAGATGAGAAGAATGGGAAGAAAGAAAACTAACAAAATTTGAAATTGGAAAGCCATTGAATAAGCACTAAATAACATGGTGGATCCAAATGATTTGTGTCAAAAGATGATGACAGAAATGTCACAAATCAACCCAATTCATTGCTCCCAACGGGTCAAGGATTAGAACTGTAGATAACCAAGAGAAATAGGAGGCAGGGGGTTGCTCAAGACAGGGGAACTGGTTGAAATTCTATCAAAAAGTGACTAAGAGCTAGGGTTGTAGTTTGGTGGTAGAGTGCTTACCTAGCACATGTGAGGCACTGGGTTGAATCCTCAGCACCACATAAAAATAAATAAATAAAATGAAGGTATCATGTCCATCTACAACTAAAAAGAATCTTTTTTTGAAGTGACTAAATCTCATCTGGGTGTGGTGTGCACATCTGTAATCCCAGCGAGGCTGAGGCAAGAGGAGCGTGAGTTCAAAGACAGCCTCAGCAAAAGCAAGGTGCTAAGCAACTCAGTGAGACCCTGTTTCTAAATCAAATACAAAATAGGACTGGGGATGTGGCTCAGTGGTCAAGTGCCCCTGAGTTCAATCCCTGGTATCAAAAAAAAAAAAAAAAAAAAAAAAAAAGTGACTAAATCTCAAAATACTTTCACCTATTCTGAAAACAAAACATGAGCCTTCCTAACCAGTAAAAGACTTTTTACTGAGACTGAAATAGTGGGGTTCTGGGCTAAGGGACACAGGGGCATATTAGGAAATTAGAAAGAATAAGTGAGCATTTATATAATAAGTATTTAGTACATGTGCCGTTCTCTCTCTACCTGCCCCCTCTTCTTGTTCACTTCTGAAACAGTACAGCCCAGTTTACACTTCTCAAAACAGGAGACCACAGGAGTCTTCCCTAAGGAGTCTGACCAGATAAAAAAAAAAAAAAAAAAAAAAAAAAATCCTAAAAAATCTGACATTATGAGCTCCTCAACAGAAAATATGAGCTGGAACATCCTACAACAATGCCCAGAGTCAATGAGGCCTATCTACCTGTACAAGTTTCTAGTCAGTTGTTTTATTGTCCCCCTTTACATATGAGTATTGAGTAAAGACTCCAGAGATCTGAGAAAAAACTAAAATATAAAAAGGAAAAACTAAATTTAAAAAACACAAGTGGAAAAAACAAAGAATTTGGAAGAAAAAACAAGTTACAAAATTGATTATTAATACCCTCAGAAATAAAATGGGAGATGTGGCATTCAAGACACAAGAAGAGGATGCTGTTGAAAAATGAATATGCAGGAACAAAAAGAGCCATTGGAAAATGAAAAACTTAAAGGATGAAAGATCTATAGGAAGAGGTGGAAAGCAGAGAAAATGGAGAAAAGGAAATGAGAAGAAAAAAGTAATTGGACTAGCTCAGGAAGATATCCTACAAAAAAGGGAAGCATTATAGAATGAGAGAAAAAGAAAAGCAAAAGAGAAATTGATCAGTGAAAACAATAATTTTAGAATTCCCCTAAACCAAAAGGTGTAAATTTTTGGATTAAATGGGCCTAGTACAATGAATGAAACCAGACTCAGACCATAACCCTTCACTGTAAAATTTAAGAAATACTGACTTAAAAGAAGCTTCTACTGTTCCAAAGAGAGAAGCTTCCTTACAAAATTTCAGCAATCATAATATGTTTTTTAAGGACAACATCGAGAGTTAGAACTGAGTGGAAGAATAGCTTTAAAATTCTAAAGGGAAACTAATTTACAACTTCTAATATAATAGCAAAACTAATGGTTCATTAGGAATATAAAGACATTTTCAGATGTGTGGGGTCATGATTATATACCTCCTCTAGACATTTCCCTCAAGAAGTTACTGAAGGATATGCTGTACCCAACTGAGGAATTAAAACACAAATAAGAGCAATTTGCATCCAGAAAGCAGTAGATGAACAACAGAGAAGGATAAAGGCAATCCTGGGATAAACATCATGGAAGAGTACCAGGTCGTAGCCTAAGAGTACACAGTTCCAACTACAGCGAGCTCAGGACAGCAATCAACTTCTTCAAGAAGATAAAACTGCTTCCATATCCAATATTTCAACAAAATGAGAAAAGGTTTATATAGCTCTAGAGTAGGGGGGTTCACCTGGCACCTAGAAACATAAGTAAGCCAATCAACAGGCAAACACATAAGAGTCACAATTATCTCTAAAGCAAAACAAAATAAAACAAACTTGCATAAAACGGAAATGTAAACTTCATGACTTGACTGTTGTTAGCATTTATATCATTATGCCACAGAACGGCTGGATGACTATGATGGAACTCTATCAGAGGAAGAGCAAGATGCAGAAAAGAACTGGGGGGGTAGGAGTGGAACACGCAGTCACCTCTCACCTTCCAGAGATTGAGTCAATAGATAATGCTTTAGAAATCAAGAAGTAGCATTAAGAACAACCCACACACAGATATGTGGCGAAGCTATAGAAGCAGTTAAAAAAGAGATGAAAATATATACTTCTAAGAAAGAAGAAATGGAGGGGATGCAAGATAGTCTGAAGTTTTCAAATGGAAACCTGTATAAAATTTCATTATTGTTGAAATCATGTGCATTAATAACTGTTAGAAATACAAATTGAAAGAATGAGGTAAGAATAATGATTCCTAAGATGAAACCTTCCAAAAGAGGTTTCTGAAGATGGAAGAGATACATTGTGTCACCTGTCTTTGTGATTATGTGTATCTGTATTTGGGTACAGAAGCGCGTTTTAGCTTTTTATAGGTAACACATGGGGAAAAATAATGAAAAATATTAAAAAAGAATTTATTTATGAATATCTACTTAGATAATTCTACATGCTAAAATTGTTAGAAACTGTGTGTGTCTGACATTCTGATGTGAAGCATTCATCACAGACAAGCCTGTTTGAGGCCATACTTCAAGAGGTTTTCAGAATCAAAACCAGGAGTTTGATAACCATGAGGTCTGCTTTTTACACGTATTACACCTGGCTACCCACTAGGACCTCTGAAGAGGTTGGGACAGTCCATCTAATGTCTCCTCATTCTCAGACTCCCAAGGAATATGCTGCCTTGTTGGACAGAGTCAATATGTGGTAAATGATCTTCCAGTGGTTTCTTTCTAGAGAAGCATGAAGAGGTAGGGCTCTGTGTATGAATCCTGTGTGGCTCCTCTATGAAACCTTAGAAGGAGGTTCCTAAAAGCCTCTGATATTTTCTAGAGATCCATCTCCTTAGTTCAAAACAATACTCTTTAGCCTTTTTTCCAGCAGCTGAATTCAGGTGACCTCTCAGATCAAGATAAATTCTAATTACTAATAAGAGAAATCAGCAGAAAGTAGAAGTCCAGATTATAACTAAAAACATGAATAATAGCTGAATGAAGTCATGGAGCATTTAGTGTGCATTGAGTTGCTGGGCCCTGTATGCATATCTCATCATAATGATCCTTCAGTGTTGCTAATTATTCTGACTCCATTACACCATTTGTAAATAGTAGTGTCAAATTTTGGACTGACACTCTTCATGATATTCAACCAGTGGCATAAGATTGGCAGCATCTCAACAGATAGCTCTTGCTAGAAAATGGATTCCTTACCTGGGCGAATCCATTAAATGAACCACCAGAAACCTAAATAGAAATGGAAATCAGAGTGTGTTATTTTTTTTCCATCACTTTGATCAGATTAGTAAATATCCATTAGACAAATTGGAGAGCAATAACTACCACACATTTTTTAAAATAATACAAAAGTTTGCTGTGCATGAAAGTGCTTAGGAAATGTACAAAGACCATGCTGTATTATTTTAAATAGGCTGACAAAAAAAGAAAGATTAATTATACAATTATTGCTGGTATGTGACTCGGTGCTAAGGAAAACCTACTTTCTTAATAATGAGGAGATGATTGACAAAGAAGAGCCATGAGGGTTAAATAGCTCTCTTTTTAGGACATACATAAATTCTGGAAGCAATTTTTTAATCATTTCTGTAATCCATCATTTTAATGAACAGTGACTATGAGATACTAGTTTCAGTGGACCTGGATAGAAAGATTTCCTGTGTTCTTATTGGAGTAGAACCACTTCAGAAATAGTAAGTAAATTTGTGCTGCTTGTGACTTAGCACATTTTTTAGTGCTAAGTAAAAACGAAAGTAAAAAGAACGAACTCAGAGAATGATATGGTACAATAAGATTCTCATTAATTCCCAGGAGTTATTGTGCTTTTATGGATTTTTTTTTTTTTTTTTTTTTGGTCAACCTATTTGTGTTTGGTTTGCACAGATTTCAAGAGGTGCATGACAATCTGTCAAGGAGATCAATCAGACCTCCAAGAAGATAGTGATGGATAATGAAGTAGGTAAGAGACATTAGGAAAAACAGAACCTACAGAAGTCTTTGGCTAGTCTATGCTACATACTGGGGTAAGTACCTCGTCTTTATCAGCCTCTATTTCTTGGTACAATAATCCATATCTCTGGTTAGCAATTTCATCTTCAGATAAATCTGAGTTGTTGATGCCATTGTCTCGGGAACCATCAGAACTCTCAGTGCTAATGTTCCAGGAGGTTCCCAGAACCAAAGTTCTGGCTATCTCCTGACTTTGTTTGGAGCAGCTAGCAATGACTTGTTCCCCACTTACATCTGCTAGTAAGCCGACCTCTGGTCCATTTTTGTTCTCAACCATTTTTAAATGTTCCCAGTCATAATCTATGTCTCCTATATCTCTAATAGGCCTGGGGTTATTAGAATCCAGCCAACTGGTAAATCCACTTGCTTGGTTATCTGGTATACCAGAGAATTCTGATATATCCATATTATTTACCGATGAATTTAAGGTTGGCTGCCAGACTTGACCTTGATCTCTGTTTGCAATGCTTGGTAAGTTAATGGAACAACCAAAGGTCTCAGTTTCTGTACTTTCAAACCCTTCTATCAATGAATCTTTTCCCTTAGATGAATACTGATCTTTTTTTTTTGCATCAGTTTCCAGGGAATAAATAAGGCTCATTGTAGACTGAACCGACACTTTTGTTGATAAAACAACATCCTGACTGCTATTCCTATCATAACCAGGAGTATTTAACATATTCTCCCACTGAATTTCTTTAATATCTGCCCTGCCCTGTGCTGGGTAATGTGTCATTGCATGGTTGGAAGAGTATACTAAATTTTTCTTTATGTCTTTTCTAGCTAAATCCCATCCCTCTGGACCAGCATCTTCAATATTAGATACAGAGCTGGTCCAGAGAGGCAGAGTCAAGTTATCTGCAAGATAGGCAGATTTAGCCCCAGAACCTTCTATATTTTCACAATTATTGATTATTGCTTGAAACCCTTCTTGTGGCCCTTGGTGTCTATTGCCAAATTCATCTTCCATATCTGCTCCTTCCATGTCATTTTCTAATAGGTCAGTTTTCTCAAAGTCATTTTCATAGTGTTTTACACTTTCCTTACAACTCACTCTTAGATCTTTTCTAGTGTCCATTTCACTAATTTTGAAGGCTTCCTGGTCCTGCTCTGCTATTGTTTGGGGACAATCTATTGCTCTGTTTTCTGTACTTTCAAGTACTTTCTCTTCAAATTCCTCTGTACCATTTACTGCCTTGATATCAACAGTTCCAGTGTCTACCTGTTGACATGTCTCCACACCTGCCCAAACAGAATCTTCTATCTTCTGTTTCTCTTTTTCTTCATCTGACTTTTTAACATCTTCATCACCTTCTTTGAGCAGACCAGCTATTTCCATGGCTGGCATCTCTGAGTCAAGTAATTCACATGGCTGTTTCATCTCCATAGAAGCAGCAATGGCAACTCCAGCCCCGGGCACAGGCTTTGGGGACAGCAGTTCATTTCCACCTGAAGGGGCTGGCCCCAGGATATGCTCACCCTGTTCGGCTATAGTGGACCAGTCAGCAGAAGAAAGTGTTATGGTGGATAATCTCATGTCTTGCTCTGCTTCAGAGAGACATGTAAAGTCTTCTTGAAACATACTTGGGGTAATTTTCTGGCTGACACTGTCTGTACTAGCATCAGGGCCCCAAGTAAATGCACCTATATCATTTTGACATCTTTGAATTTCTTCGGCCAACCCACTGTCTGGAGTTTCCTCCATGATCAGGTTACACAGGGAAAGACTTTTTGAAGAGTCAGTCTTTAAAGTATGCAGAAAAGCAAAGAAAAAGAAAACAAGATGAAATAGACCATGATAAGATTTGATGAGAAACACAAAGCTCTTCAGTAGGATAGCACGAGTTAAACAAAACTAGAAAATGTTTAAATCAATTGGCTTAAGTTTAAATCTATGACTAGCAATGCCTTGGGGGGGAAAAGTTCATTCTAAAATTCACCTTGTATATAAAGAATACTAAATATTTTTAGATTCCAGAATTTTCTGGATATTTACCTACCGGTTGTACCAAATCAGTGCTTGTCTGCATGCATTAAAAAAGAAGAAAAAAAAAGTATAGGATAAGGGGAAAAATTCACTGGTAAAGTAAAATCTCATGCTATTCAGATACTACATTCTGATGAAGGCTATTGCTTTTACTGGTTTGGGATTTAATTTTACAACTGCTTTTGCAATAGGAAAAAATTTGCACTAAAGTTGTATAAGACTGCTATGGAAAAGGTATAATTGAAACAAAGTCTCTGTGATTTTCTAGCATTGGCAAGGATGTTTTAAGGCTGGTACATGACTTCTGCTTTAGCAGACTCAAAGTTTCAAACAAACAAGCAAGTCTGAGAACACTAGAATAAGATCAAGCACTAGAGGTCACAAAATTACACAGTATCATATACTCTGACACAGCATCAGAATAACATCTTCCCCAAACTCATCCTTCACTTGATTCTGCTTTTGAGGTAGGTCTACGGATGGAGAATGATCTGATATTAACCACTGTGACTCCCTCAAGGATTCTGCTGATGTCCCTCAACCTAGAAGTCATTTTCTGCACACAAGGAAAAATCCCTGGGATGTTGAGAGGATTAAGAACTATGAGCAACTATGTTCAGAAAGCCGTCATTGTGCATTCTTACCATTCCTAGCAAGTTTGTCCTCTGAAATAGTCAGAAGTTCTTTTTATATAATATCTTCCACATCACCATACCCCTCGGGGAAGAAAAATGTTTTGCAGCTCCAACTAAAAGTGTGAAATATGGGAATAAAAAAATAACGACTTTGCATTGCCCCTGAATCTCCAAGAAAATTCATATAGAGTTGAGGCTAGAATTCAAACACTCTGAATATCAATCCATCCACCACTTTTTTGTAAAAACACAAGTAAAACCAACTCACTACAAAAGGTATAACTTAGTCATAGGTGGTTTCAACCTTTGAACTAATAACTTTAGCTCTTCTCTTGAGAGCTTTCCCTGAGGTTCCAGAGATTCTAAAGAATGCAGCATAAACCCACTGCTCAAGAAAGGAAGAGGATGGTCATCATTTTCTTTGAAGGAGAAAAAAGTAGCAATGTCATTTCAGAACATCAGAACAACTAAAAAAAAAAAAGAAGAAGAAGAAAGAAGAAGAAGAAGAAAACCTAAAACTCAAGTTGGGTTCTTAAGACCACACAACCAGAGTTTTTCTGAGACAAAGGCCCTTCCCTAAGAGATGCCAGGCTTGATACAGGTACCAATGCTCTCCCAATTTCACAGTACTAATGCAGCACCACAAAACTCTGTTCTGATCTCTTTCCCAACTCTAAATTCTGAAAATATTCATCTTTGAACATCAGATTAGTAGGCTAAACACCAACAGGAATAATATCTACTTTTTATTAATACAAATCACACAAAGGGCTAAACACTCTACAAATATTATATTATTTAATTCCCTCACAAACTTCTCGGGTAGGTGTCATTATCCTTTTATTACAGGTGAGAAAACCAGAGGCTCGAAGAGTTTTAGAAATTGCTCAAAGTCACAAGATTATAAGTATAGAGTCTAGACTCAATTCCAGAGTTGTCTGGATCCTAAAGTTCAAAATGTTATTAACCAAGCTTCATGGAATATAATAATGAAAGAAAGTTTTCCTATCACCTTGCATCTTCCCATCTATACTTGGCCTATATTCTATTTAAAATCAACCATGTGTGTGCCTGCCTTTCACTATAACAGCTCCTCTGGCCACCAATGTCCACAGGAGAAGCAAAGGGACACAACACCACATTCTTGACATTCAGTGGTAAAGCAGCTGAGACCACTGGAACACTTTTCTCTACTAGGATCTCTAGGTTCTAGATAAACACAGAACTTTCAGGGGTTAAAGATTATTGCAGAGGAATATATTATCAATAAATATAAGGATCTTCTTTCCATCACAAGTGAAATAAAATGTAATAAAGTTCCAAATTTTACACGTCAAGATACATTAAAAGAGTTCTTAAAGTCTTACCGTCCATAAATCCCAAGGTAATGTCTGAAATCAAACAAAGATACTATTAGTATATAAATGCTAAGCATGTGAAAAAAGTACATAAGTTGAGATAAATACAGAGAGGTGATCAAAGTTCTTGAAATTGTGTACATTTTTTAAACATTTGGTAAAGCACTATTCATAGAACTTCTTTGATAATGAAACTGTTCCATATCTGTGCTATCCAATATGTTATCCACTAGTCACATGTGACTCGGGCACTCAAAATGTGCCCGTGTACCATAACCAAACTTGAAATTTTATATAATTTTACTTAAGTTTAACTCATCACATGTGGCTAGTAGATATGATATTGGATAACACAATTCTAATCAATCTGTCTTTTGTTATATATGTTTCTTCTTTCTCACAGAAGAAGAGACAGCAGAAGAGAATTGCTCTGTTCAAAGGCATACTTTTTTTTGTAACTGAACTCCTTCTTCATCTAAAACACATTTTCTGATTATACAGATGGTTTCTGCTTCCTTGCTTCATAGCTCCTTAAGAAATATAAATCATAAAAGCTAGTACACATCTCTGCATAATGCAGACAGCACCAGTATTTTCTACAAAGGAAGGCAGCAATAGGAAACACCATGCTTATCATTCCTCAGGATCATGAAAGGATGTCTTAGCTCACATGGACACTGCAGAGATCACAAGATGAGGTGTTCTGCTAGCAGCATGAACATCAGCTGAAAATACAAGGTCAGTGACAGGTAAAGCAGATAATGTTGAGTTAAGGGGAAGGGAGGCCAGCAGACTCTGTCGTGCGCTTTCTGTCACTCAGCCTAAGCATTTCTTCTTAGGGAAAGACAAGAGATGTGATTGGAGCTGGGCAAATGGACTACTCTGCAGTGATATGACTCATTTGCAGCCACCAGGAGACCAGAGAAATTTATTACCAGGCCCAAGGAAAGAATCCAGGGACACACAGAGTTTGTTCTTACACAGTGTGTTTCCTTTAGAACAAAGACTTGAACATAAAGTCAAAGTGGGGGGTTTTGTTTATTTGTTTTATTTTATTGAGAGAATCCTTTAAGCAGTGGGTAGTGCTATACATCTGTAATCCCAGAACTTGGGAGGCTGAGGGAGGAGGACCACTTGAGCCCAGGAGGTCTCGGCCAGCCTGGGCAACATAGTGGGATCCTCTCAAAACAAACAAACAAAAAATCTGCCTTAATCCACACAAAGCTCCATGATTTTATGAGTTAATTGTGAGTTGATATAAAAGATGTTTCTCTCTTGATGTAAGTTATCAGACAGAAATGCTATGGCATCTTGCCCACTATTCATGGAATCCACTTCATGAATTTGCTTCTGCCATGAAAATAAGGAATGATGCAGTAAGGCAGAAGAAGCCCCATGAATTCTGCTGTCTGACTCTGGTGGTAAAGCTTTGAGAAGGAAGTCCACTTGATTATCTGGACATTCATTTTATACTTTTCTTGGCCACCAAGCAGAACCCTCAAACTTTCTAAGGTCTACTACTTCAACATTACCCAAAAGGGATTTTAGAGACCATTCCAATAAACATTAAGAAAAGTTTGATTAAAAAAGTTCTACAGGCAAACAAATAAGGGAAACTCTAAGTAAAACAAATTATTGTATGTGTGTTGGTGTATGCGTTTATAACTAAATGACTTCTAAGGGCCCTTAATGTTCTAATGCATGTTGTAAATTTCCTACAAGAGAGTTTCAGCTTCCTAAAACTTTTATGGAAGAAATCCATTATTTTGCAAGAATTCTTTAAGGTTAGTGTCTGGTCTAGTTAATTTGTTACCTATTATCATATTAGACTTTTATTATTCTTATTTTACAACAGGGAGCCCTTTAGACACCCAATCATGTTCTAGAACAAAGCATGGATTAGACAGAAGCCTTATTTATCCAGGTCCTTATTGAACAATTTCTTCCCTGGTGGTTTACTGTAAAGTATCAATAAGGCTTCATGACTAGTAAACCAAGCTAGATATCAATTACTAAGTTAATTTTCATGATACACTTCCATTAATTAATATATTCTACCATCTTTGGAATTGCCTAAATTTAAATGTGAGGCCCCAGTAATATCTGAAGTATTGATATAAGGGCTGGGAGCATAGCTCAGAGATATAGCATGTTTTGAACACGCAGGAGACCCTGGGTTTCATCCTCAGCATCAAAAACAAACAATTTGAACAAAGAGATTCACCAAATTTTGAGTCAGTATCCTTTCACTAGCATAGACAACTGCAAACCAGCCATATTCCAGAGGAATCATATGTAGGTAATCAAAGTACTAACTATCAGTATCTCTGACAGAGAATCTTTTTACAATAACTATTGGAATTGAAAGTGAAGAAATGATGAGCAAGAATGCATCTGGGTAAGAATTCCAGCTCAAAATCAAACCATAATCAGGATCAGAAAAGAGTGGGTTCTGCAAGGTGGACGAGCAACTCAGCACTATTAAGTCCAGAACTGTAACTTTTCTGTTGGGGCATAATCTCATGGTTATTCCAAACATGTTAACTTGCAAAGTATGAGGAAGAAGAGAAAAAAGGAAGAAAAGTAAGCCAAAAGGAGAGTTTTATTTAGGGAAATCATAAAACATTATCATCTAAGCCTGGACACTTTTGAGAGCAATTGTAATTAATAGTGTTAATTATTCTGTGAGAAATGATTCCTGGGCAACAGGAATGTAATATTATGCCAGCTCTGTGGAAAGAGAAAACTAATGGTAGGGGGAGGTTTAGAACAATTGATGTTGAGGGCCAAAGATGTAGCTTAGTGGTACAGCACCTACCTAGCTTGTCTAAGGCCCTAGGTTCAATCCCCAGTACCAAATAAATAAATAAATATAATAAGTGATATTGATAAGGTCCTCTTTCTATCCTCCCTTCCTATCAGGAAATATATTTTGACTGTTATGGTTTAGATATGGTGTCCCCCAAAAGCACATATGTGACATAATGCAAAAGATTTGGAGGAGAAAAGATTGGGTTATAGTCTTAATCCAATCAGTGAATTAATCCCTAATGGAATTAACTGAGTGGTAACTGGAGGCAGGTGGAGTGTGGCTGGAGGAAGTGGTTCATTGGGGGCATGACTATGTGGTATATATTTTGTACCTGGAAAGTGGAGGTCTCTCTCTCTCTGTTTCCTGATCACCATGTGAGACACTTCCCTCTGCCACACTGTTCCTCTATGAAGTTCAGCCTCACCCTGAGCCCTAAGGACTGGAGTCTGTTGTCTATGGATTGAGACCTTTAACCGTGAGCCCCTAAATGAACTTCTACTTCCCTAAAATTGTTCTGGTCAGATCTTTTAGTTGCAGGAGCTAAAAATCTGACTAAAACATTGACCAAAGATGATAGTCAGTTTGAAAGAGATAGCTATTATTGGTCATTATTAAGCTTATGGAAGCTTATCATAAGGAAATATCATCTTCAAGCATCCTCAGATCACTTGATACCTGAGACATGGGTGAGTGGGTCACTCCAGCAGAACCCGCAGATGCTACCTCAGGCTTGAAAGGGTCAAAGTCCAGATCCAGCAAAGTCTCCTCCTTCTTCACCTCAGGAACTTCATTCTGTTAAAACCAAGCAAATCATGCATCAGCTTAATCTGATGTGATTTCATGATATATCGCATGGAGACCTCCCCTGAGCATGCCAGTTTAGCATTTTGTGGCTCATCCATGCACTTCCAGATTCACTTAAATGGTGAGAGAGGAAATAACTAACTCTGTCTCTGTCTAATCCACATCACCCTGGGACATGTTTCAGGCTCCTGTTCCTGTCCTTTGTCCAGCTCAAAGTCCAGCCAACAAAGAATGTCTTTGAGAGGTATCCTAATGCTTCTCAAGGATCTCCTCCACTGTTAGCTCAGAGAACTCAGGTCAAACAGTTAAAGATGAAGAAAGAAATAAAATAGGTCAAGACTTGTATCCTATTATAGGTACCCGCTGCTGTGATGTTCCGGGTGAAACCAGGGAAGGGACCAATATGTACTGCTGACCCCATCTCACCTGCCTCATCCCCTCAGAGCACCCTACCCCTTAATTTAGTTTTCATATGATACATTCTTCATGCATTCCACTGTTTGCATATGAGAGGGAAAGTAAGAGAGAAAAGAGAGAGAGCTCTGTGGGAGACAGCCATGTTCCCCAACATTCACTGCAAAATGATCCCCTCAATAACACTCTTGATTAGAACAGAAGAAAGCCAAATAAGACACAGAATGAAAGTCCTTCTGTGATAATAACAAAAACTATAATACTAAGCAATAACATTTACATTTGTTCATTTACTTGTGGAATCATCTTGTAGGCAAACAACACGAGCTTGAAGTGTGTCTAACCCAGGCTCAGGTTATACGGTAAAGGGTAGAAATGAAATCTAGTCTCCATAAATTATACCACATTGAAGAGAACTGGGGTTAGTGTCACACAAATTCAAATTACATGCTTTTCATATGTGATGTTTCATTTTTGATCACTTAACATCTGGAAATTAATAGGTTGCACCATTGGGTAGATTGTTAAATAAAAACAGAAATGTTTGGTGCAAGATATTCAAAGAACAGGAGTTATTTCTATTATTATTGGTCCTGAGCATAAACTTTTCAAAACCTAAAAATGCATAAAAAGCTGGGAAAAGGTGAAATGGATGATAATTTCGTTAGAATATCCACACTCACTGTGAAAGGAAAGATGTTTACATATCACATTATTAGCCTTTTCTATTTTGGAGCATAATTGCTCCTCATATACTTTTAAAAGTTTCATAGGGACAATGCTCTCTGAGAACCTTTCTTTCTTTAATAATTATAATCACAAAATCAATCCTATTGCCCTGTATTCAAAATCTGTATGAGTTTTGTTTTTCATCAATTTTTGTATTGGTAAAAGTTGTGCATTTTAACTTACACTTAGAATGTGCAAGGCACAATTCTAAGAACTTGATGTATATGAACATTACCCATGTCAATGAACGCTGGTGCACTCTAATGATGACAATATTATTGCCTTTAAAATGGTGACTTTATGATATACTCCAAACTGCACTTTATCTGCATTGTCTAATATAATTCCTACACAAAGTCAAGAGGGAGATGGTATCATTTCGCCATTTGGAGGAATCAGAACAAGTTGAAGAGGCCATCTATTGCCCTAGTCCCCCAGCTGCAATGCAGCAGAGCAGGTTTCCAATGATTATAGTGTCTTCTGAGTTCCTGCTGGTCTCACATCTCTCACCCAGGAACCCCCAAGGATCTGCAGAGGAAAGTTCTGCAAGTTAGCCATACAAATTTATGACACACAAATATGCCCTTTATTCCCTCATGAGCCTGGAAGAATGAATGAGAATTTAGAGATCAAGGATGAAAAGAGGACTATACTACAGTGGGCTATTCTCAGACTTTGACTGAGATAATCTGTGCTTACATCCAAGTTTGCAACTTGGTAGGTTGCAACAGATGAATGGATAAAGAAAATGTGGTATACATACACAATGGAATATTATTCAGCCTTAAAAAAGAATGAAATTATGGCATTTGCCGGTAAATGAGTGGAGCTGGAGACTATCATGCTAAGCAAAATAAGCCAATCCCAAGAAAACAAAGGCCAAATGTTTTCTCTGGGATGTGCAGATGCTAATTCACAATAAAGGAGGGGGAGCTAGGGAATAATAGAGGTACTTTGAATGATACAGAGGGGAGTTAAGGGAGGGGAGGGAGTATGGGGGTTGAAAGAATAGTAGAAAGAATTGGACATTAATACCCTATGTGCATATATGACTATACAAGCGGTGAGATCCTACATCATGTACAAGCAGAAGGATAAGAAGTTATACTCCATCTCTGTGTGATATGTCAGAATGCATCCTACTATCTTATATAAATAATTAGAACAAATAAAAAACTGAAAATAAATAAAAATATATTTTAAGAAACAAAAATGAAATGAATACTTTTCCAGATGCACAGCAGAAAGAATAAATCATCATTAGACAACTAATGTGAAAGGACATCTCTCAGGTTGATAATGATAGCAGATGGAAATACAAATCTATAGTCGGGATGAAAAACAGAAATGATAATTACATAGGTAAGTATATATAATATTTTTTACAGTTTGTGTGTCTTTAAAAGATTATTGAGTGTTTAAAGAAAAATATTAACAAAGCAATGTGAAATTTATAAAATAGGTAACAGTAAAAACCATGACAATAGCACGCAGAAATAATAATAACAAGCAGAGAAATAGAAGTATACCATTATGAGAGTCTTGTGTTTGTATTATACCTGAAATGGTGTAACATCACTTGAAGGTACACTGTGATAGGATACATACTGTAAGCCCTAAAGCAACACTTAACAACACAACAAGTTATGGATAATAAACAAAGAAAATAATAAAAATGTCCAAAGAAGCCCCCCAAAATGAAAAAAAGAAGTAGAAAGGTTAAATGAACAGAGGAAACAACAGAAAGAAAAAATCAAGATTCGAACCTCACCATATGAAAAATCACGTTGAATGAAAAATAGTCTAAACAATGCAATCAACAGGAAGAGATTATCGTACTGGATTAAAAATAAACAGATCCAATTAAACACTCTCTAAAAGGAACTAACTTCAAATGCATAAACATAAATAGGCTCAAAGCAAAAGGATGGTAAAAGACATACATTTGTAAGTAGTTACATTAACAGCAAAGTAAATTTAAAGTTAAAGAATATTAAAATGGATTAAAAGGCATTTCCTAAAATAAAAATCAGTCAATTCCTAGATACTTATGAGTTTCAAAATATTCAAAGCAAAAACCAAAAGAGTTACCAAGACAAATAGAAAAGCACATAATTAAATACCCTTCTTTCAATAATTGAAAGAATAAGCGGAGAGAAAAATCAAGGTTAAAAAAGAATTTAGACAATACTATGACCAAACTTGACCTAAAATGTACCTTTAAAATCCTCTACCCAACAACAGAATAATATACTTTCTTTTCAAGTGCACGTGGAAATGAAACATGATAGGCAATCGTGTGGAACACAAAAGAGTTCTTAAAAATTTTTAAAGCATTCAAGGTATACAAAGTATGTTCTCTGACACCAGTGTAATTAAATTACAAGTAAGTAACAGAATGATCTCTGGAAAATCCAAATATTTAGACCACCCAAAATTATCTCTAAAACATCCACAAATAATAAACTTTTAAATAACTAATGAATCAAAGAAGTCTAAAGTGGGAATTAGAAAATATTTTTAATTTGATGAAAATGGAAATGATATATCAAAATTTGTGGGATGCTGCTAAAGTAGAAACTAGAGAAAATTTTGCCGAACTAAGTTTCTATTTATGAAGACCAAAAAAAGCTTTCAAATTAGTAGCCCCAACTTCTACCTCACAAACTAAGGGAAAAACAAACAACAACAACAACAAAAGTTAAAATGGAGAGAAATCATACAGATCAGAGTGGAAATCAGTGAAATAAGAAGAGTGAAAGTAAGAGAAAAAATGTTAATAAACCTGAAAGCTAGTTCCTTGAGAAGACCAATGAAATTAATAATTCTTTGGCAATAAAATTATTAGCCAGACTGATCAGGGGAAAAAAAAGAGGGAAGACACAAATTGTCAGTTTCAGGAATGAGAAAAGGGGCATCATCCTAGATATTACAGATATTTAAAAGAATAAGAAAATATCTTGAACTACTTTATTCCAAATACATTTGATATCATAGATGAAATAGACAAGTTTCATGAAAAATACAAACTACCAAAGCTCACTCAAAAAACAGATCCTCTGAATTGCTCTGTATGTATTCAAGGAATTGAATTTATAGTTTAAGAAATTTATCAAAAATAAATAAATAAACAAATAACAATAAAAAATAAACAGGCCCAGATGGGTTCCTTGGCAAATTCTACAGTATATATATATCTCCCGATTTATTCTGAGGTAAGCATTACTTGGTATTAAAATCAGAAAAAAAGATATTATTGAAGAAAAATAATAAAATACTATAGACTAACATTCCTCGTGAACAGATATAAAAATCCTCAACAAAGTTTTGACAGGCTGTGTACACACGTACACACACACACACACACACACACACACACATTCCCCCTGTCTACCCCCACATATATTTATGATAGTGCATTATGATCATTATGATCATTTAAGGTTTACTTGAGGAATACATGATTTGAAAATCAATCAGTATAATTCACCATATTAACAAACTATAAAAGAATACTCATGATCATCCCAATAGATGCACAAAGAACATTTGAGAAAATTCACATCCATTCCCCTTCAAAAAACTCAACTAAATAGGAATAAAAGGCTACTTCCTCAACCTGCTAAGGTCATCTTATAAAACCTACAACCAGCGCCATATCTAACAGTGAGTTACTAGATGCTTTTACCCTAAGATCAAAACAAGGATGACTGCTTTGCCATTTCTAGTCAGCATTATACTGGTGGTAGATGCCAGTGAAATAAGGCAAGAAAAGAAATACACAGCATCTAGATTAGAAAGAAGAAAACTGTCCTAATTGCAAAAGATATGATGACCTATATAGAAAACACAATGAAATGTACGAAATCTATAGTAATTAAAATTGAGTTTGGCAAAGCTGTAAAATACAGCATCAATAGAGAAAAAAATTGGTTTTATTTGTATACAGTGAAAAAACAGTGCTACAATAGCACTAAAAATGTGAAACATTAAGAAATAAATCCAATAAAGAATGTAGAACAGCTGTACACTGTAAACTACAATAAAACATAGCAGAGAGAAATCAGAGACGACCTTAATAAAGGGAGAGATACACTCCTTCTATGAGTCAGGCAACTCAAAATTGTTGAGGTGTCATTGACCTATAGATTCAATGTGTTACTATACAAAAAGTATTAGCAAAATATTTCTGGAGAATCATACTCTCTAGTTTTTGCTTCTTTGTCATTTTACTAATTTTTTACATTAACCATATATCTTTTGGGGCATCGTTTTTAAAAGTTATGAAGTAACAAACATGCAACTTATAGCTACAACTACAAGACATTTAAAAGTAAAACATGTGGTTCCAAACCAACCCCATGGCTGCTCACATACATATACACAAGAATTTCTTAAATCATAATAAGATAGTATTACAATGGGCTAGATTATAATGAGACCATAGGTACTATGTACAGAAATTCTTCATCTCGTAGTCTTTCATTAAACATATTTTGAGAACCCTGACTATTTCTCAGGCCTTGTGTTAGACATTTGTAACTCCTCAAAGAGGTCAAATAGGAAGCTTAAAGTGGAAAGGATAAAGATTTTAGGAACAAGGTCTATTAGGAGTTATTTTTCATGCAATATAAATTCTCTTCATTTAAGAGTCACACAATGATTTATAATTTCTAACAGTGAAACAGGTTTTAGCACTTCATCAATAAGTACAATGAAGCAGCAGCCTAGGGAAATCTTAACTTCATGGTTGGAAGCCCATGACAAGATTGCTATAGATGGATAATTACAGTTAATATGATAATGGTATTAACTGTAGTGTACTGACAGAGTTTAAGCATTTTATATTTGCAATCTTAGAAAGGAACATCTTTCAATCATTTAAAATGATGTTGTCCAGTATTTGTTCCACCTCTGCCAAACATGGAATGAAAAGAATAGTATGATACAGATCTTTTTATTCATAACCTAGACTTATCCATTGCTCTCCTGTCACATTTGCTTTATGTGCCTACCCACATTTAAAGGATCCTGCAGGGCCCTAATGATTGGACACACAATCAGCTCAACTAGCTAGGGAACTGCTTCCCTAGTTTTGTTGTTGTTGTTGTTGTTGTTTTAATTTATTTTTATTGTAAACAAATGGGATACATGTTGTTTCTCTGTTTGTACATGGAGTAAAGGCATATCATTTGTGTAATCATACATTTACATAGGGTAATGTTGTTTGATTCATTCTGTTATTTTTTCCCTTCCCCCCCAGCCCTCCCACCCTTCCTTTCCCTCTATACAGTCCCTCCTTCCTCCATTCTTGTTTGTTTTGATTTTTTAATGGAACAAGTTATTCAACTGCAAAGTCACTCTCAGTGCAGTGCATCATGGGTTTTGTGCATTGCTTTTGTATACACTGTGACTAAGAGTGTAAAAGTTGACAGTAATGAGAACAAAGAGATCAGAAAGGTGGACAGGGCCTGTATTTAGAATGAGTTTCTGTTAAGACCAGTGGATTAAGCTACTTCCATGAAGACCATCCTACCACTATATCGTGGTATTTACCAATATCACTGATGCATAATCACCCAAAGAATTTACAAATATTGAAACCCAAACAAGTTCTGTAGTACATGCATCCTGGACATTAAAGAGAGAAGCAGTTAAATGGATTGGATCATTTACTGGATGCCTCATCTGAGATTCTTCAGGTGCTTAAAATGCTGGCACATAGGGCCTATGGCATTCTGCTTCCCATGAATGCCCATACCATTGTATGGCAGAAAGATCATCTACTGAATAGGGATAATGACATAAATCCCAGATCAACGTCAATATTAAATTATGTAGATCTTACATATAGTATATTCAAGGACTATAGATATTAGAAGCTCTGAAGTCTGAGAACCTTGGAATATTATAAGGCTAAATAATACAATAATTTAAAAATACTTTCATAACATTAGATGATAAGTAAATTGCACTGCTAAGTTATCTCTGCTCAAGGAATGGAGTAATGATATTAATGATCCACCAGGGTAATAAACTAAGTTGCAATTTTTCTCCCTTCCAAATTCTATCTTAATAATTCTTTCTGTCAGCATTATGTTAACATGTTTACTTTGAAAAATAGCAAATAAAAGAAGAAGTAAGTGGTCCAAAAGTATGCTACACAGAAAAGAGGTTGCAGACACCTAACAAGTGAATGATGTGTATGTACATGATTGCAAGCTGGCTTCATCAGGATGGCAGAGATAAAGCAGGCCATTTCATACACTGATTTTGCAAGTTGAAAACCTACATACATTTAATTGGCTAGGAAAAATAGGATGAGTTTATAAACTTAAAATAAAAGATGCAGTATTGGACTGGAAAACAGAGATATGGTGGAAAAGTAAATGGTACTAAATTGGTCCTAACTCTCACTGTGTTGAAAGGCTATGCTCATGTCATGCCTGGCAGCATAACGGACATCTCCACAGGAGCCATGAGCAGGGCTTGGAGGAATAAGCTTGAATGCTCAAAGATTAATCAGTCAGGATTTATAACAGGGAAAACCAATATCGAAGAGAAGATATGCAACATTATCACTGGGAAAAAATTAGGAAAAAATGCTGGGGTTTCTGCTATGGAAAAATACTCTAAAACAGACATCTTTTCTTCTTCTCTGCCACTGTACAGGAAAAGGTACTCCTATACAGGGAAGGACCCACCTCTGCCCCTGCATCTAAGAAGTCCCATGCTTTTGAGCACATTTCTCAAAATTTCCTAAGTCCTTCTCTGGTAGTTGAGATCAGCTGTGGCTGTCAATCCTGTCTGGTCAGGACCATACAAGCTTGCATTAAAACCTGCACTGGACAGGGTCTGCATGTCTCCTCTTGGAGTATTCTCCAATCCTATTCCATATATAAGGTTGATTATATACCCCAGGCATCCTGGGGCTCATATTCTTAGAGTTACCCCAGGGCTTGAGGGCCAGATCTATTTTCAGGAGGGTGACTGATGAATAGACTGTTCCCCCAGGCTAGATGGCATTTCACTTATGGAATCCCACAAGACTGGCTACCAGAATTTTGATGACATGCTCATTTCAAGTGACTAGAATTATTATATGGAAAAAATACTTACTCAGGACCACAATCCCTTAGAAAGGTCTTAGAGGGAGGGGTGAGCACCTTGAATTTAAAGTCAAGTCATCTAGCTAGAATAAAATGTTGTTCAAACATTTTTTGAAGAAAAAAAAAGAGAGACAGAAAATCTTGCATGTGTGTGTATATGTCTGCTCTATTTTTTATGGATCTCCTGTTAAAAATCTTATATGCATAGATGTGTTTTGAAGGAACATGATATCATTTAAATTTTCATTTCTTTAAATATTTCACCAAACTCCATTTCTCAGGAGCAAGGTATTTGGGGTGGGTGGCTGGGAGACTCTTTGAGAAACTCTGGCTTAAATGAAGTTAAATGGGCCTTCTTTTTTGCATAACTTCTCAGAGCCTTGAATATATGTTGATATGCACTATGAAAAAGCAAATGTGGATACAGCCTCTTCCAGTCCTATATGACCAAGAACCCCCTTTTCACAGCATTCAATGAGGTGAGTGTTCCTCAAGAGCACATTTTTCAAAAGCACTATTTTAAAAGAATAATGCTGGGACCACATATAGAGGATTTCTTTCTATTTAAGTTCCTGGGAAGGCAGAATAAAGCAGGACGAGTTTTTCTCCAGCAGGTCTATTTTTGTAAACAATGAACCAGAAAAAGCTTTTTGGTCTGAAAATCCAGTGTCTCCCTATGAGCCAGTGAAGACCTTTCCTAGAGAAAATTCCATGATATTAAGGTTTGGGCCATTAGAGGGCTCTGTAGGCCTGATGGATCTGTTTTCAATCCCAGGACACACTGAGAGAATCACTGTTGATGACACTCAGTGGTGTGAAGATGATACACTGACACTTGGGAGTGAGCTAGACCCAAGCTGGGTGCACTTCAACTGTTACATTTGGAACATACAGCAGGATTAACACAAATAGTTTTCTTCTCCATTAAGTTCATGATAAAAATAGCATACTGGAGACAGAAACTCATCTTCTAAATGTAGAGTGATTCACTTAGAAAAAATTAATATTAAAATTTAAAGGGATCATTGAATATGAATGTTATCTGGAAACCCTTTTGCAGACACCTTTTAGCTTTCTAGTTTTTGGTACTTCCTTGCAGTTAGCAACTCATTTTCTCCACACACTGACTGCTATTTATTCCCTTTTAGCCATTTATCTGTGCACTGCCAGACACATTACTATCCAGATGATACAATCCATTCACTTATAACAGGTAGCTTTATATACAATGTAATCAACATATCTAATAGTATAAGTACATGGATGTGCCCAACAGTCCTAAATAAGGAACATTTTTAGTCACATTATTTTTTAATGATGTAGATACAAATGGACAATCAAAATGTATACTTGGCTTAGCTGGAATAAATCTGTTAATTCACTGTGATAATTTGTGAATGAGGAATTTGTACCACAGATTTGTACCATGAGAACTCCTGACTATTTAAAACCATTGTGGTTCCCACAGTGGGGTCCCAAGACCAGCAGCATGAGCACCTATTGAGTTTGTTAAAAAGGTAAGTTCCTGACCCCACTCCAGACCTGATGAATCAGGAAGTCTACTGGATTGACTTAAACAACACAAAATGGCTATTTATAACTATAGAAGAACAAGCCAACTAAGGAAATTGTTAAGACACTTCAGGAAAAGACAGTGTCTGTGTGTTCTTAAATAAGGCTAGATTATCTCACTAAATAAGCCAGAAAGGAGACTGAAATGCAAATCCTACTTCACCTCCTTTCTTTACTTCTTGACATGAGATGAGAGTCATTTAGTCAATGCAAACACTTCATGACATAGTCTGTGGTCCAGCTGCTGGAGCTAAGTTCCTTTTCAGATTTAGAAAAATGACAGATAGCCCCTTCTGTCTCCTTCTATCTCTGTCCCATATTTAACTAAAATGTATCAACCCTCAAATGTAGAACCCTCAACTGCACCCCCATAACAATGGCTCTGGAATTTGGATTTTTCAAATTTGGCCAGCAGCTAGTGAGTTATGAGAGGTGCTGGTAGAGAAGTGTCCTGGAGTCCATCAGGACTAGCAATGCCCAGGGAAGCAGTTTTACCAGTGATTTATGTCCTAACAGAGCTGTAGCCAGAGAATGGCTACTTTTGAAAGACACTTTCTCTCCCTTCCCCAACTCTTAACTTTTTCTGTCACTCTCATGCAACAACACCAGCAAAAGTTAATGCTCCCAGAAGTACTTGGAACCTCTCTGGGCATTTGTAATTTTCAAAAGTGCTTTGAGTTGTTTCCCGTCCCCCACCACCATCATCAAGGGTCCTTGTCGAGGAGCCGGCAAACCTCAAATAAAAAAACATTTTAAAAAGAAAGAACACTTCTAAACCTCATCATCACTTCAGAACTCGTCTGGGAGTCATGTTCTTGCCACTTCAGTTGTCTCATCTCCTAAATGGAGATGTCCTTACCTGAGTACACAGGCTTCAAGAGGACCAGAAACTCTACTTGTGATGGAATTGAGAGGATGCTCCTGGAGGGTCCAAGTAAAAGCACCTGAGTAAGGGTACAATTACCCTAAAGCATTCTCAATGGGAAAATCTTGTAGCAAGAAAGAAGAGTAGCAAAGACAAGGGCACAGTGCAATGTGGAAATCAACACTGCTAAAGCTTGGTGTGTCAGAGCGAATGGCCAGAGTTGAGGAAGATCATGTGCCCTAGGACAACCATCCCTGGAGGTAGAGCGTAACTACAGACAGAATTTGCCCATGCATCCATCAACATACAATTCCCCTCTCAAAGGAGCTGCTAAACCACACTTCAAACTCTAGTTAGCTCATCAAATTCAGCGTCCCATACAAACAACCAAGAAGGAAACAACAGCTCAGAGCACTGCACCCATTGACAAATGTTCTCAAAAGGGACGATAAATCATGATTTTCTATTGCACTGCTCCTGAGTGTTGACTTTCTGAGCTTCTTGTTATTGCTACTATCCCTGGAATGTGACTATAACTGGGATATTAAGCATAGTGTTGTTATCGATGTACTTAGTAAATGTAGTATCATGTTAGCACCTCTAACAAAATGTAAGTAGATTAGAGACAGGTCTGTAGGTAGCCATACTGGGGACATGTGCATCCAGGCCTCTTCCAAAGCAGCATGAACCCTAATATTCCCATTTGCTGAATCATAGAAATGATAGAAGCTTACGTGAAGAAGACTAAAAATTATTCACTCTTCTAATTTTATTTTCCTGTTCTCTACTAGGAATCATTATAAAAGAAATAATAGAAAACACAAACAGAAATTAGTATTTATATAGATATTCACTGAAATGCTGGGGAAGAAACAGAGAAATTGGAAGTCACTTGTGGTCAACCATCAGGGGTTGGTCTAGCCAATGATAGAATACTAGGGTTAAATAAATTTCTGCAAAGACACTATTATGACATAAAAACATGATGAAAATATTTATAAGTAGCATTCAAGATTATATAACAATACAATCTGAATTTCATGCATGCTGGAAAGTGCTCTACCACTAAGCCACATCCCTAGCCTATGAAAGGCAGGCTTCTGAGAGCAAGACAGGATATTAGAAAAGCACAAGGTAGCCTGAGGAAAAGGTACAAACACAAAGCATAGGAAGAAATATAAAAGTCAAATAAAAGAAATGGATTTCTTAGTGGCAATCACAATGCCTACAACCTCACTGAAATATACTCTGGGTGGGGGAAAGACTAAAATAGTCCAAAGCACATTAATGGGTACATCATAGTGACATGATTTCAGTGATCATGAAAATTCTTCATTTCATGCTTTTTCAATATTTTTCCAATTTTCTATGATAAGTACAATGATCTTAGTATAAAAAGTAAATGCATTGATATACTGTACATCTCCCTTTTAAGAAAGCTTTAGACACACAAAGTAATTAAAACAAAACTGCATGACAATTAAAATCATATTGCTGGTTCCACCTTCTGACACTTGCTCTAGAGCTGAGCTCTGAGAGTCCCCCACCATGGTACTTTCATAGACATGCCAGTTCTGTCGTAGGCACTCACCTGTGAAGGTGTTGTCACGCTGATTTCTGGAACAAAGTTGTCCTCGAAGAAGTTGATGATGTTCTCCTGCTGCAGCTCCTTCGTTGGGGTGACTTTAGGCAGAGGTGGGACAGGAGGTCCTTTCCTTGTCTAGGAAAATTAAATATAAACATTAAAGCAGACAAAGACGACAGGCAAGACAGGCAGAAATGTCACCTGAACAGAGCTCAATGGATAAACTGATCTTGGGTGAAACTCAGATCTGTGTATAGACATAGGCCTAACTGATTCAGGTAAAGAATGCTGGGTAGCTTTGATGGCTCTCTGGGCACTGACAAGCAATGGTCCAGTAGGAAAAACCCAGGCTGTCAGAGTCTGTTGATTTCAACACAAACACTCTACGCAGGGCTACAGGGTCCACGAGGTTAAAACTAAGCCAACACTTTTCTGACCTAAACTGAAAATGACTTCTCATTTCAGTAATAAGTTAGAATTTCAAAACTAAAACCAAGCAAGCTTTTTATTGGAATCAGTGAGATCAACTACAGGCAGTTTCCATTTCACTTTCCACTCTAGGATTTTGAAATAAGAACTGGAGATCTGTGACATATACCCTCTTATGACTTTCCTTGGTTTTAACCATATTCATGAAAACTTGAACTCTTAACCTGGGCTGGGAGCTTCAGATTTCCCTACAGGCATTTTATTTTCACCCAAAGTAGGGAAAATAAAGATGGTCATTTTCCCCTGACCCCTTGCAGTTTATTTTCAATCATTTGGTCCACACAATTTTTTTGAGTGGCTACTCATCCACAATATACTGTGAGTAACATATAAATGTGTGATACATATACATAACTGCTTTTCTTGGCAATACTTGCCCCAAGTATAATCTAAAACACTAAAAGGAGGTTTAACGGGAGAGGTAGATTAAATGGAGCTTTGAAAGAAAAATTCCTCTTTTTTTTTCTTTTTTGCAGTGCTGGGGCTCAATCTCAAGGCCTCATGCATGCTGGAAAATGCTCTACCACTAAACCACATCCCTAGCCCGTGAAAGGCAGGCTTCTGAGAGCAAGACAGGATATTAGAAAAGCACAAGGTAGCCTGAGGAAGAGGTACAAACACAAAGCATAGGAAGAAATATAAAAGTCAAATAAAAGAAATGGATTTCTTAGTGGCAATCACAATGCCTACAACCTCACACCTCAATTTCCCTAGCTGGAAACATCTCTTAGCACCACAAAATGACCCCAGAAGGGGGTCATCTCACATGACTTCTCTCCCCTCAGTGTGTGTGATCTCCTACCTGTGAAGGTGACCTGGGCCGTGCAGGTGCAGGAGATGCAGGCGCTAGTGTATGATTGGGACTGGCTGTGGGACTTGGCAGGGGTGAAGGCTCCTCAGGTGGCGACGGTGTTTTTGCAATGCGGAGAGGACCTGAATCACTGGATAAACACAGGGAATTAAGCAAGGGGCCTTTTGAGAAGCAGGACTCCTTTGACCAAGGGTTCTCCATGCCAGAGAAATCCTGAAGCTTAACAGGTACTGTTATCCTACTCCTCACTTCCAGGGTAATTCTGGTTATTAGTACAGGATAGTGATAACTGATATCATTTACTGTCCACTGTTAGCAAGACCCAATTCATATATTATCTCTTATCTTCACAACAGCTATGCACTATTGTCTCCAATTTACAGATATGGAAAGTGGGGCACAGAAAAGTTGAAAATGAATAAACTAAAAGCACTCAGCAATATAGTGAAACTGAACTTAGGTCTTGGTAATGCAAACCTCTTGTTCTTTTCACTATACCAAACAAACTAATGATTCTTTCAAACATCAGCTGAGTTAATTTAACCAGTTTCACTTTAGATCTACAAGAGGATCTTGGCATATCACAATCTATAGAAAAAAAACCTACTCATAAAATTATAAGTTTCTTATTTGCTGGGACCTTAGGAGAGTATTAATAAATCTTTTGTAAGAGTGTGCTTGCTGATAACATTTGGAAATAAATTCACTAATTATTTCTCTCTACACCTCATAAAACAATGACTCAACTCAGAAACCCTGAAAGGTGCAAACAGATCATGTGACAGACAAGATTCAGTGATGTTTACTGAGAACCCACCATGTTCCTAGAACCGGGCCAGATGCTTGGGTACAGCTAAATGCAATGACGAAGATGACACTTGGGACACATCTTATGCTAAGAATTTCTAAAGTCTACAGCTAGGAGAAGGAACAGAGTCTGTACCCTAAAATAAACAAGCACAAACACAATAACATGATCTACATATTTAAGGGCCATGGGAACTGGGTCCTTTAGAGAATAGACATGCCACATGATTGGGGCCACCTGCCAACAATCATGGCTTCTGACAGGAAACATAGCCCCAGTCTAGGCTCCAAAGAGATTCCACCGAGTTCACTCACCACCTCATTCTGTAGAGGAATGTTGGAAAAAAATGAAAGGAACATTCGTTAAGTGGCCATGACCCCACTTTCTCCTCACTTTATCTGATTCAGCAACACTGAAATTTTTGATGCATTTATCCCTGTCATTCTCATATAAGGAGGCAAGCCTTAATTATTTTTAATATACTTCATTTTTTAAATATCCAAAAGTCATTTTGATATTCCTATTATAATTCTTCCTTTGTTTCTAACCCAGTATTGAAGTAACCATATTGAAACATTACCTCTGCCCTTTTCTTGTGTCCTTTTAGGTAATGTTCTTTCCTTTAGAGAAGATACACTTACCACCCACTCGGGGTAGCAACTATAGCAGGGATCACAATTATGGTGAAATCAAGAGCAGGGAATGAGAAAACTAGTCATCTCCAGAGGAATCCGGAAACCTGCATATGTAGATGTTGGTGTATGACTATGTGTATTTCCAAAAATGCATGCATATGAGTGTTTTCACTGATGGATATCAAAGAATATAAATTATCAGGACTGCATTTTACTTTAGACACTTTTGCATTCAACAGTATCGTATTCTGTCTACTGATTTTAAAAGAAATGAAATCTTCAACCTGAGAATTTATTGGATTTACACAAGGAAAGCAAAGCAAGATAACACAGAATCATAAAACTGAGAGTGGAATCTTCTGACTTCTAGTCCAAGGCTTGCTAACCTGCATTCTCTTGAGTGGCCAGTGCCTGAGAAGACTGGGGGGAAAGGGACTCTGAAATCACAGGAGAAAGCTGTTGTGAAGCCAAACCTGGCAGACAAACAATAGCTATGTGCAATGAAACAATAACAGAACAGTGTATGCCAGATCAGTTGCAACAGAGTAAGATAAGCTGAGGCCTCGCCAACTTGTTTCCTTTCCCAAAATGCATTCATCATAGATGTCAGCAACAATGATAAGAATCAGTGCTAGGTGTCAGGAGTTTGGAGAATTCCTTTCTCTTACAGAGAAAGTAATGAGTGGGCAAGTAGATTATTTATTTATTACAATCTCACACTACTGCTCTCATGCTCTCAGGGCCCATATTAAGCAAAGAGAAGCAGCAAGTAATTTCTTCCGTGACAACAAGAACCCTCAAGGGGCATCCAAAGGCCTGAAGTAAATGTAAAAGCACAGAATTGAGGTGGGTATTAACCTTTGGATAGAAAGGCTCCTTTCAGTCTTCTATAACATGAATAAAATAGGGTAGGCTGGTTCACAGACTGCAGAAATTTCAACACGTCACATGTTGAAGGTGCAGAGGTGAACTCAGCTGTGATGAGTGATGGCCTACCTGGGAGCTCCTTGGATGGTGAAGGCCTTGTCAGCATGCTGGTCGCCCAGTTTTGTCATCACTTCATACAGTTTGTGGCAGAGCTAAGGGGACAGAGGCCACTTGTCTATTAGCTGCATGTCATCCTGGTGCCAACCCAGGCTATTTTCCCCAAGGGAAAAAAATTGTTTATTGAGAAACTAAGAATCTTATGAGAGTTAGGGTGGTCTTAGGATCACTGAAGTTCTGCTGATAGCCCCAATTTATGGGCTATCTTTAAAATCCACATCATAACTCAAATGAACTCAACATAAATAGTCTTAAAATATCAAAACATATTTTTCACTATTTTACATAGCCCAAAACAAAAGCTTATTAAACTTATTTTATTAGAAATAGTCATATAACTACCCAATTGAACTAAGAAAACTCGATCAAGAACGGAGCTGCTGTCTGAATATTTTGAAACCCATTTTTCATCATCTTTACATTCCATTTTTAGTACCACTTTACATTCCATTTTTATAAGCTAACTGAAAAGGAAAATGGGACTGTAAGGCTATAACAAATCCTTCAAAAGATATAAAGAATCATGTGGTCACTACAAAAAACTACAAATATTACAGAGGAGTAACACGCTACACCACAAGAAATATGCAAAAGGGTGTGAATTCTTGAGATAATACTATGCCATTTCATTTGCTTCCAAAGTAACCCTTCCTTTATTTTATATTCCATTTATAAAAATAATCATCATTACTTACCACTGCAATTTCCTTATGAAACTTGGCCTCAAGGCTGGAGACGTTTTTAAAAGTATTAACATAAAATCCAACTCGTCTACCATGTGGAAATACAGAGAGAGATAAGAGAGGGAGAGAATAGTTAGTGAAATCAGATTTATAAAGGCAATGAAACATATGAAAACTAGGTTTTCTTATTTTGAATAACACTGGATAAAATAAAATATTTAAAGTCTACCCAACTTTACCTCATCTGTTAATAAATAGGAAAACATATTTTGGTATCCAGCCTGGCCTTTTCTAAAATTCATTTCCAATTCTAGGACAGTGACTCTCAAACTTCAGTGTGCATCAGAAGCACTTGGAGCACTTGCTTCTGATTCAGCAGGTTTGGGGTGGAGACTGAGAATGTGCATTTCCAACAAGTGTCTAGGAGATGCTGACGCTCTGCTTCAGAGACAACACCTTTGGATCACCATCCTGAGAATTTGTTTGGATTTTAGATATATATCTTGAAAAGTTTTAAGATTGAGGTTATTTTCATTTTTATAAAACATAAATGGTCTTGGAATGGGTTGTACTTCATGTATGTATGATGTCAAAATATACTCTACTGTCATATATATCTAAAAACAACAAATTAAAAAACAGAAATGGTCTAGTATCAGTATTATATATTTGTACTCCCAACTCTGTGTAATAGAGGAAATAACAAAACCCATAAATTAATCCTAATTGCTCAGCAAAAGTAAGAGTGTCCTATCATTGAGCAATTGAGCAAATAAAAACACAAGTTGCACATGAGCAATATTTCAAATGTGTTTGTGAAAGGAAGTCATTGGAGAATAGTCTGAGACATGAGCAAAGTCCCCTCAGTTCTCATTTTTTGGACCCTAACAGTAAGTGCATCAGCCAGATGTAGATTCAGTCCAGAGCCTCCAGGACACCCCTCTGTCTCTAAATGAAGAATCTTGGGGATTCTATAGTAACTCAATCCTGCTGAATACATCTGACAAAATTACTACTTCAGTTAATGTACATTTGTTTCAATGACATTCTTAAAACTTACCCCAACATTCTACATAATTAGATTCTAAATCTCAATCAAGGATCAAGTAAGGACTTCAGAACCAAAAACACAGGTAGATCTAATAGTGGAACAACATACATCCAAAGAGTTTATAATAAAATTGGGTAATAAAATGTGCCTATATACAGAAGGTGCCCATATTCTATAGACAATGAGATAAAAGGACAGAAAAAAAAAATGAGAACTCTTGTGGGCTACATCTTGCAGTGAGTAGGATGTCCATAAGCAGAAGAGGATGAAGACTCCCTCCTTATCAGAACCAAGAGAAACAGTAGCTACCTAGGTAATTTTATATGCTGCCTCCTTTTATTTTCCTAACTATCTCCTAAGGCGATGATCCCCATTTGACCAGGAAAACTAAGACACAGGAGGAATAACTGGTCAAAGTCATGTCATTAGTATGTGGAGAAACTGTATGTGAACCCACAAGGAGGAAATGCAATAGAAAAAATCATGGAATCTTGACAAGAAATGCTGTGTAGCAAGAATTTTTATTTCTCTGCCACCAAACCCTGTGTTTAAATGACATGGTTTAGAATTTTAAACAAAAGCTCGAAATTCAATTTAGAGATTCAGAAACTAAATAATAGTTGGGTGGTAAATCTATCCCACCAAAAGAATTACTTCGTTTGTGGCACCTTAAATTCCTACCATAGTCCACTTTTTTAAACCCACAATCATTGTGTGACCCTGATTTCATGTTTATATTTTAATTGATTTCAAATCACAGACTTATTCATACATATGTGAGGATATACAGTTGGTTCTCCATATCCATGGATTCTGCATCCTCTGATTCAACCACAGATTAAAAATATTACAAAAAAGTAGCACCTGTACTGAATATATATAGACTTTTCTTTGTTATTATTCCCTAAAAATATAGCATATATATGTATGTATGTGCATATGTATATGTATGTAGTGATATATATATACATATATACAGTATTTTAATTGTATTAGAAATCACAAGTAATCTAGAGATGACTTAACATATATGGGAGAATACATGTAGGTTATATACAAACAATGCCATGTTATATAAGAGACTTGAACATATGTGGATTTTCCTACCTACAGGGGGTCCTGGAACTAGTTCCCCACAGATACCAAGCAAAACTATATATATTTATACACGTACATATACAAATGCATATAGGCATATATTAATAAGGAAAGTTCTGGCACAGTGTGTTTAGAGAGTAGTCAAGTACTAAAACGTGTCAGACCAGAGGTGGGGAATGAGAGTCTGGTAAGCAGAAGGTTCCCAAGGGTAGAGGCCCTTGCCGGCCTACAAAGCATATTTATTTACAGGCAATGGGCAGTGCCTAGACATGTTTCAGATATGGGGAAGGAGAAAGATAGTACCTGGATTAGAGGAAGCTATCCAACATGTCAGTTTGATGGGAAAGCAGAGAGGCCATAGGTTCCCTGAGGACACTGAGCAAAGGTAAGCCCTGCTCATTGTACTCTGGCAAAGAAATCTTCCTGAGGCACTTTGAGTGGCAATCCATTGACCCAGCCTAGAGCTCCAATCAACCAAGACAGTATTCTTAACACCTTTCCCCCTTTAGTCCCTCATCAAAAGGCCTATCAAAGTTCTGGGAGTATACACAATGGGAGGCTCAGGAAGTTTCATGAACTTACAAAGTAGTTGGAGAAGCACCCAGAGGGGCTTATTAATGAACATATATTTCATTCACAAAATGGAATTATATTGAAAGAGAAAGACGCAAATTACAAAATCACACGGGAGGGTTAAGTTACTACAAAAATCCATGTATAACTGTATGTCAAAAATGGGTGGATATGGCAAACATTTAAAGGAACCAAAAGAAGAGGGAGTAACAGGCCCTGTGCCAGCTGCAAACATCTATTAGAGCAGTTAAACAGGCTACCCAAAAGGATGGGTAAGATTTAAGTAAAAGGTAAGTACAGATGGGAGAGGGCATGATATTGAAGTTGATTAGACACTATAAATTTTTTAAAGTTTCACACTGTGTTAAAGCCCTGATGAATATCTATGATTAAAACTTTGTGCACAGCTTTATAATTTTCTTGAAATAGATTTCTTGCACGTACATGCTGGTGAAAGGGATGAGCAACAGAATTTTGATCTGTCAATCTGTTCCTAGCAGGCTGGGCCATTTACATAACCTTCGACTTATATGTAAGGTACACAATGGTATGCCACCTTTGTAAATTTGTTTTTACCTTATAGCACTTTATATGTAAGGTACACAATGGTATGCCATCTTTGTAAATTTGTTACCTAAAAGTTAGCATCTCATCAACTTTTGCATTTATATTACTGTAATTAAAGATAACATTTTTTTCTTTTATCTATTGCCCATTTGTATTTCTTTTTGTGAATCCCCTATTCATATTTCTAGCTTATTTAATTATTGATTTGCAAGGACCTTTCTATTAAGCAATGAAATGTGTATACATTAAGCAAAATATAACCCCCATTCCTCTATGCTTAAATTTTGTTTCTTAATATACAGCATAACTTATATTGTTATATCAATTATGGTTTAGAGAAATAGTTGGTAGCAGAAATACTTTATTTAGAATAACTAAAAACAATATGTTTTTGTAATACATTTCTTTGTAGAATTTATAAATTAATTAGTATGCATTTATTTAGAGACAAGTGTTCAATATTTGTGAAGTAACTTATCATATAGTGATTTTTTCCAATTTATAGAATCCGAAACTCTTATAAAACGTGGATTGTCTTTGATCAGGTCACTACTATAGCCTCAGCACCTAATATAGCACCTTATACATAGCAGTGAATATTCCACAGATGGAGGGATGGATGAATGAATGAATGAATGAAAAAGTCAAGGAATAATAAACTTGGCACTAGTTTCACTGAAAAGGCATACTCTGATGAACCTCTGGCCTATAAAAGACTAGCATCACCAGAAGTGAAATATACATACACAAAGAGTACCAGAATCTGGATTTCAATATTATCTACTTGGAACACATAGGTTTTTCATCAACAAAGAGCTGTGAGACACTACCAAGTCCCCAAAGGACTTCTTTGTGGCATTACCAGGCCCCTTCTGATTAGCTGTCAAAATTTACTTAATATCTTTATTTAGACATTTCCTTTTTCTTAGAAACAGTGGGAAGAATTGAACATTCTCCCTTCTACAATGCCCCAAAGGAAACCATCCCTTCCCAGACAGGATGTCACTGCTTCCCTGGGACCTCCTCCAGTGGAGATAATATCCTCTGCTCTCCCTTTTACCATGGAGATGGGGTGTAAGGAAGAGGAGTTTTTCTTCTAACTCTCCTCAAACTCTGAGGTCATTACGCTCCTGCTGCTGAAATGTATGATATGTGTATTAGACCTCTTCACAGCTCACTGGCATCCTCCCAGCTCACCCACCCTTCCACTCCACCCACTGAGCACAAGGGTGTTTGTCCCGGATTCCTGCTCTCTCCTTCACCCAATCCTAACACTAACACAGCAGACCTCACTATCCATGTGACTACTCACCCCAAACACAGTGCCCCAGCTCATGACCTCAACACCCCAAATACTCATCCTGCCATGACCATGGCACATCCTAGCTCTTACCACCATTCACAAATACTCCACCTCTGAAATATGGCAATCCAGTGACACACTCACTAACCTAATTTCCTAGGCCATGAGACCCCTCATGCCTTCATTTCCATCCACCTGCTGACCTTTCTGTTAGCATTTATGAAACCAATGCCCATTTTCCTCCAGTTCCAGCCCCTGCTCCTGTTTTATCAAGCTTTGCCCTGTGGCAGAGTCCTCAGTGGTCTCAGGACAGTTCTATCAACACTCTCACTTCTTATCCTTATACCTCATGTGTCTCATATATATTCAGTGCCAACCCACCTCTGCCACTTCCACTACCATCTTCTCAAAATGACAAAAGCTATTGTTCATAGGATTTCTTCATCCCATCAACCTCTCTACAACTGCCATCACTAATTCTCATCCATCATAGGTAAGATACATTATCACTGCTTCCTCACTTCCCAAAGCCTCCAATGCCTATAATTAGCTCCTGAGCCCACTATCTACTGAAACATCTCTAGAAGTTCACCAGAGGCAATACATCTGCTTAATCTCTCTGCATATGATATTCTCAGCACTAGCTCATTTTAAATATTCTCTCCTTTCTTAGCTTTTTATGATACCACTCTTCAGGACTCCTGATACTTCTCTGATTATCTCTTAGGTTTTTTTTGAATTCTCCTCTTGTGCACATCCCTTACATATTGGTACTCTCAAAGTTTCTGTCTATGGCCCTCACCTTTCCACCTTGCCATATGATCTTACCATCTATCTGATCAACTTTCACAGCATCGTTACTATCTGAACTCCCAATTCCTTTGTGAGCTCTAGACTTAGCTTGAGAAATATATCCTTTTAAACTTCCTAATGATTCTTGAAACTCGGCATAGACAAAAGGGAACTTAGCATTTTTTCCAAAGCTTCCATTTCTTCATATATTGCTTATGTCTTGGAGAGATGCCTTCTTTACCCATTCAAACTACATACTATGTCACTCTCTATTAAATTAACTTGTTTTATTTTCTTCATTGAACTTATTGCCTGACATATGTTGTTTTATATATGGGTAACTCCTTTTTCCCATCCTTCAATGTAAGCTTCAACAAAACAAAAACTTTCAGAGCAGAAACTATGGTGTTTAAAAGAGCACTTGGCACATAGTAGATAGTCAATAAATATTTGCAAAGTGAATGGCAACAGAATCTGGCCTCTGACTCTCGCCTATTTTCTCACGACAAGCCCCTTCTAGACACTCTCGCTCTGATTTCATGCTATGTTAAACCAATTACAGTTCCATGAACCCATAGATATGCTTCAATCCCTGCCTTTAATCATGCTCCTCATCATCCTAGAATATCTTTTCCACCAATCACTGGCTTTATTCATTTTTTAAAAATGGTAGCTTAAGTCTTCCCTTTGGAATCCTTCTTTCTTTGTAATTTTCTCTTTCATCCCCTATGAATTACAAACTCCTTTAAAACATACAAACCTACTCTAGTATTTTTTTCTTTTGAAACTGAACCTACATGACTCTCTAACTCATGGTTAATTTCTCTTCTCCTTTACATACCAAAAATTTTTGAAATAATTTTTCATGCAAGGCAATAATAGAGGACTAGAAGAACAAAAATGACATAAGACATACAGAAAGGAGTTATCAAAATGGAAGACATAAATGCCACTTTATCAGAATCTACATTAATGGTAAATGGACTAAGCACACCAATCAAAAGACAGAGGTTGGGAAAATGGGTAACACACACACACACACACACACACACACACACACACACACAATGAACCAACTTAATATTGTCCACAAGAGGCATATTTTAGATTCAAAGATGCAAATAGGTTGAAAGTAAAAGACTAGGAAAAGATGTACCATGCAAAGAGTAAGCAAAGAGCTATAAAAGGATGGTCACACTTCACTTCCATCATGACACCATAACAAAAAATTCTGTCTCCTCAGATACCACAGAGCTATAATAATATCTCCAAAATAGATCAAATGTATTAGTAGAGAGAAAGAAAGGACGTTGTAGACAGATAAAAACAATGAAGAAAACACACCAATTATAATAAATATATATACAGTCAAGAACACAGCCCCAAAATACATGAAGTAAAAGTAGACAGAAATGAAGCGAGAAATAGATCCAACAGTAGTTGGAGAGCTTAATGTTTCCGTTTTAATAATGAATAGAACAATGAGACAGAGGATAAATAAAGAAATGCAGGGCTTGAACAACACTGTGACTCAAATGGACCTAGCAGATACATACTGAACATTCCACTCAACTTTCTGAAGGGTTATGAACAGCTTGATGCAGGATGTCAAGCATTCATCACTTAATACACGTTCATTACTGTGTGTCCAGTACTGGGCATTTCACCATGGGAGGCCCAGAAGACTTAGGTATTAACTTCAATTTTACAGTTAAGCAATATGGTTGGTAAAAGAACATCAGAATAATGAAAAATGAGAGATTATTTCCTTTGGTTGCCATTTAGTTTCCCAAAGTTAACAATTCCAAAGATGTGAGGCTGGGAAGCCCAGGAATGACAGTACCAAAAAGAGAAATGATGTTGAAAGAATGAGTAAATTCAGATGAGCAATGAGATAATTTCATATGCTTCACTTTGGGTAATGGCTGGACATTGAGGTAGACATTTCCTACAAGCTAGCTTTACAGTAAACTAGCTAAAATTTGGTTTGGTTATTCAGTAGTTCAAAAGCCAATACTGTCTTTTATCAGCCAAAATTTGAGAGCACTAGGGAAGAACCTGGAAATGGACAAACTTTGACCATGACTCTCAAAATAGCTATGGTTTTGGAGGATAGGTAGAAAGCTCTAGAATTTGTATATAGGATGGTGTTATGGTTTGGAGAAGAGTTATACCATAAAAGTTCCTGTGTTAATGCAAAAATGTTTGGAGGTTAAATAATTGAATTGTGAGAGCTATAACCTAATCAATCCACTGTAGTTTGAATGAACGGACTGGGTGGTAACTGTAGGAAGGTGGGGTGTGGCTGGAGGAGGGGAATCACTAGGGATATTCCCTGGAAGGGTTCATCTTCCCTGTGGCCCTTCCCCAAAACCCTCTCTCTGCTTCCTAGCTGCCATTAATGGAGCAATGCACTTCTGTCCCACTTTTCTGCCAAGATGTTCTGCCTCACTTGGGCCCAGAGCAATGGACTTGGCTGAGAATGGACTGAACTTCTGGAATGATATGCCAAAATAAACTTTTCATCCTCTAAGTTGTTCTTGTTAGATAGTTTGGTCACAGTGATGCAAAAATTGACTAATGCAGAATGTCTTAAAGGCAACCATCTGGTTGGAAGCTAGAGGATTTGACTCAAAGCAACATGTCATGGCAAGCCCAATTCTGTTTATTAGGGATCGTATCATGGGGGTGCTGATGGAAACTGAGGAACATGAGACCTCACTTCACCCAACAAATCATTGGCTCTACTAATGAGGAGGAAAAATAAAACAAACTGTGGAAAAAGTTTACTACCATGATAAATAAAGAGCACCTGTAAATAAGAGGAATATTTAGTGCCTGAAACAGGAATGGTGTTCAGGTTAACAGGTCAGGGCAGAAAGTATAGGGCTTAACATCAAGCCAGAACATTAGACATACTTTTAGAAAAACGAAGTTCCCTGAAGAGCTGAAAGGGTATTACTGTAAATTCTAAGCTCTCCTAATGCCTCTAATTGGGATGTGGATCTTAATTTGAGAAATACATTAAGGTCTAAAACTGTGTCATCCAGTATAGCAGCAGCTAAACACATCTGGTTAGTCAAATTTTTAAGCAAATTAAAATAAAATAAATTAGAGTTGAAATTCAATTTTTCATTCACACTAGCCATAACTCCAAGGGCTCAATAGCCACATGTCCATACTGGGCCATGCAGATACAGAACACTTCTACTGGACGGCACTGAAGCAGCACAGACAATAGGGGATATTTACTGTTCTTGAATTTCTAAGAGGGGTAGGTGTAACATGTACAGAAACATTTTTACCTTGACCATAATGATGGTAACTCTTCTTGTAAGTCAACATTAAACTCCTCAAACACTTTCTGTGCTTTCTGAAATTCCTCTTCTGCCTAGAAATTATACATAACATGGTTTACATTTTTTAAAAACGAGCCATTTCTATACAGAACAGCATCATTTAGGAACTAGGAACAACTATGGCATCCTGAAAAGATTTTGGAAAGGAGAAATTTGGCTAAATTCCACATGATTTGTTTTTTAATGAGACATGGAATATTAAGACTCATTAAATGGGAAACTGGATTGATTACAATGGCTACTCCCGCAGTTTATTTGCAGTTTTTGTAGGTTTTATTTTTTCCCCCACAGAAGCTTCTTAATGCATGTCACGTAGACAGCTCTGCTTTGAATAGTGGGCATGGATGTTCCCCCAAGACAGCCCCAGCCCAGGGGGAAGCCCAGTATAGGTGTATATCGAAGAGGGACTTATAATCTATTATGGGACATTCTATAGGAAAGGTGGTACAGGAAAGAAAAGATTCCACAGAAAGAAGGTGGTATCTTAACTGAATATTGAAGAAACAGAATCTGTTTGCTAAAGAAGCGGGTCAGGTACACATCACAATACATAAAGGTGGTGGTCCTTGGGACAGAATTCTAGCTTGCTGACCATGTGAACTGTCAGATTCCTTTACCTTTCTGCACCTTAATAGCTGTGGTGAGGCAGGTGAAGTGTTGTATAGGGCACCTGTTCCTATGAAACCTCTTATGAAGTCGACTGAAATTATGGTTGCCCAGGAACTGACATGTAAGTTGCACATGCTCTGCTTAGGGTGTGAATGTGGAAGAAGGGGAGGATGGGGCAAGACTTGAGAGAGTCAATAAGGACAGGCAGGTGAGTATGACCAAACTGTGAAGGTTCTGCATGCCGTGCTAAGGAATTTATAATTTTTCCAACAGGGAATGGTAATGTTTAAAGATATAAGCAGTAGAGAAACATATCTAAATATGTAGAAAGACCATTCAGGAAGATGTCTGTAGGCTTACGAAAGAAGGCAAGACTGGAATCAAAGGCAGTGGTGTGTAGATGACATCAGTAGCTGCCATCTGTAATTGCTGACATACATGATAAAAGCTACTGAAATGGATTTCTAGAAGAAAATTAATGTCATGGAAATTTAGCATATGTCTGCACTCTCAGACAATCACGAGCTATGTCTGAGTATTTTAAGCTTGGTTTCCCATCTGCATCTACATTTCAACATGGATCACAGATCACAACATATAAAGAAATGCAGACACACTTTCTTTGATCTTGCAATACTTGCAAGGGGACAAAGTTTTGGGGATCAAAATGTGTGAGTCAGTCTTACCCTTATGAACTCTATAATAACATAAAAATAATTTTAATTTAAAAAATAACAAAAAGAAGTCCATAGCATCACGTTTTAGTTTAACGCAAAGCTGATACAGGTCCTAAGATATGGAGAGTGATGTCAACCAAGGAGTTCATCCCTACCTTAGAAATCCGGCTCTCATCCTTCCTTTTGGAGCTCTGTAGTGCTTCCAGGTGGTGGCGGGCACTGTCATAGTCCACCAGCTTTCTGCTGCGCTTGGCAATGCGATTCTACCAAGAGGAAAATAAATGCACTGAGAAAAGAGACATGATCATACAGTCTCCCTTTGCCAAACACCAAAATACTTTTGTCTAGAGCAGCTGAGGACTCTGAATGGAGATCAAGGTGAGAGGCAATTTCAGTAAATAAGGAACCCTGGAAATCAGACTACAGTCTCCCATCCTTTATGTGGAAACTAGTAGGTAAATATATCCCCTTCTGATAATAACTAAGGTAACCATGAAGAGCTAAAGGAATAGGCTGCTATCAAAGAAAATTTCAGAACTGTTAGGAGGAGCAATCAAACCTATGCTCTCCATTACCTCTATTCTAAATCTTAAAATGTTCCAGTTTGAAGAGAGTGGAAAACTATGTTAGATTTGGTTTTATAATCTTAGTAACATACATAAAAATAGAAGCAGTTCTATAAAATAGATTTGCTTCCTAAGGAGCCCTCTGTGGCGGGCGAGACCTGGGGCCCAGGGTTACACCACATGCATCCAAAGATGGCGACTGGCAGAGAGCCAAACGGCGAGCCGAATGTGCCTTGAGAAAAACAGGAAGCGTTTACCATTGGCTGTGATAATTAGTTCAGCTGCCTAGCGTCTGGACAGATATATCTTACATGTGTGCTTGAGCTCATGATTGCTTGACCTTTAATATTGGATGAACATATCTGGTTACAATTGCTTATGCATGAGACTGCTTATATATTGAGGGTGTTATCTGAATAAAGCGGAAGCTGCTTCATGAACTTCTGAAGAGCACGTGTCCTTTGTCCTGCTGGTCGGCGGCAAGTGGCAAGCGGTGGCCCGTTCAGGGAGCGGTGAGTGCTCAGGTAAGTAAAAGACAGTTTCACTAGCATAATTAACGAGGTTTCCCTATTTGAGGAAACGGTGGCCTTAAGGTTTTAACGGAAGATTCCCCTAGTGAGGGAATGTAATGAAAGGCTGTCCCAAGAGACAGCAACGTCCTGTAGTAAATTAATATGTATAAGGTGTTATTTGTGTTACCTTTTCTTGTTTGGTTTCTGTTTGTTGTTGTTGTGGCCATATGGACATTAGTTCATTTCTGTCTGACTTCCAAAAAACCAAAATTTCAAGAACAGTTAAGAGAAGGGGAAAAGATATTAGAAACTGTAAAAGAAGAACAATCAAGTCGAGCTTCTGAAAGAGAAAGTAGATGTTCAGACCTCTGTGCCTCCGCCAGAGCAGTATTAACTCCAGAGATGGAAGTACAACCAATACCAACTTTGGTTGTCGGCCCATTACCTAAAGGAACAGTGGGACTAGTTCTGGGGAGGAGTTCTTCTGCTTTAAAAGGATTAAATATTGTCCCTGGAGTTATAGACCCTGATTTTACAGGAGAAATAAAAATTCTTGCTTCTTCACCAAGAGGTGTAGCAATAATAGCTCAGGGTGATCACATAGCACAATTGTTGGTCTTGCCCAGCTGCCATGATCAATATCCATCAAAGAATATTATTAGGGAAAATAAAGGATTAGGTTCTACTGGCCAAAATATGGTCATGTTAACATTGGATTTAAAAGATAGACCTATGATCTGTTCGTGTTTTCCCACACGATGCACAATCACCAATTTGGGTGCCGGAGAGATTGATCAAGGCCTCGACAGAGACCCAAAAACAGGAAGAAGATGAGGAGGCTTCTCCCGCTGATGGTGTTGGTGATTTTTCACCAAGTTAATGGAGGAGACTAGCGTGAACTATGAGGATAGTAAAGATGTGGCCCTATCCTGTACCCCTTACCAACTCTTCTATTCTATATCCTCCTATTTTTACACTTGGCCACATTTCTCCAGTCTTCTGTTCAATGGGGAAAAGAATGGTTTGGGTTTTTGTCCATGGGAGGTTTATTGTGTGTTGTATCTGTTCTGTGCATATAGTGTTTATACAAAATGCATACACATCGGCGCAGAGAAACAGCCATTATTCGCCAAGCTCTCGTCGCAATTGATGCTGGCTCATGCCCCCAAGTCTGGTTAAATATGCTGGACCGGTAGTCAAAGACAGGTAAGATTCATGGGGAGCTCATACCAACCTAAGACAGGAAATGAGGGCTAGAGCCTCATTGTCCAATGACGGGTAAGGATGTTGCTCTGCCGTGTACAACCTAAGACAGGCGCGGTCTCTTTTATAAACAGAAAGGGGGAAATGTGGAGGGCGAGACCCGGGGCCCAGGGTTACACCACATGCATCCAAAGATGGTGACTGGCAGAGAGCTTGCATGCTGAATGTGCCTTGAGAAAAACAGGAAGCGTTTACCATTGGCTGTATGATAATTAGTTCAGCCGCCTAGCGCATGGACAGATATATCTTACATGTGTGCTTGAGCTCGTGATCACTTGACCTTTAATAGGATTGGATGGACATATCTGGTTACAATTGCATATGCATGAGACTGCTTATATATTGAGGGTGTTATCTGAATAAAGAGAAAACTGCTTCATGAACTTCTGAAGAGTACATGTCGTTTGTCCTGCTGGTCAGCGGCAAGTGGCACCCTCTTTCCTACAAGCATATCACAATCCTTTATTCATTACAATCACCTGAGCTGATGTGTCTCTTTGGAACAGCTGGTGTCTAACACGCAGAGGAGACTGCTCTAATGGGCAAGATTGTTGTCACATATTTCCACTGGATGTTATGAGAAAATTGGGACAAGACTCTTACTTGCAGTGCAGGTGAGAATGAGGTGGGTGATCTATAGCTGTCAAGGGAAAGGCATAAAGCCCTGCTCATTTCCATGACCATTTTCTCTTACCAAGAAAAATCTTTAAGTTCCTTGAGGAGGGAACTCAAAACCTTCCTACCCACAGAGGCCAGACAAAGGCCCACTGCTTCTGGGAAAGAAGCAAAAAGGCAAAGTAAACCTGGCCCAAAGAGAGGGATAGATAATTTTCTGGCTTTGTGATATAGGCCAATATAAATACTACATGCGGAAGAGAAGAAGGAAAATATCTCAACACATAGGAAGCAGAATAAAATCTTTCTGGGCCCAAGTCCTGACTCCTATGATAAACATGGGTCTGCTTCACTTTATCTGGGAAAGGAGACTTCTGCTTAAGACCAACCATGAATATGAGGCAGACTTTGACTAGTACTGAGAGAGGATACATAGACAAGCCCTGCATCCACAAGTATAGAATTGCTTTACTTGGGATTACAGATGGTGCATTCCTATAATCCCAGAGGCTTGGGAGGCTGAGACAGGAGGATCATAAGTTAAGGCCAGCCTCAGCAACTTAGCAAGGCCCTAAGCAATTTAGCAAGACCTTTTCTCAAAATGAAAAAAAAAAAAAAAAAAATTAAAAGGGCTGGGGAGGCAAGGCAACTAAGTGGTGTGCCTCTGGATTCACTCACTGGTAAAAAGAAAAAAAAAAAAAAAAGAATGGCTAAATGAGCAATAGCTGCCAAACATTGGAGGAAGGACAAGTGAGCAAAATATGATATAAGCATAGAAGGAAAACTTAAATCTAATAGGGAAAAGAACAGAAGCACTGAGAAAAACCCTCCACACCCAAGGACCCAATAAATGGGTCAAAGAAGAAGTAAAAACCAGGTTTTGACCCAAGAGTGTAAACACTATAGGTGTTGGAATATAAGCACAAGGTAGTCCAATTTTATGAGCCATAGCATACTGAAAACAACAATAGCAACAACAAAAAACAAGTTCAGTTCAAGTCCTAAGTAGATCAATTCCAAGTCACACACAGCCAGACAAAAGGACTTGCCTGTTTCTAGTCATAAATAGTACTTCAGTCTTTAGTATACTATTCATAATGTCTATTCAATTGAAAATTATAAAACACACTAAAACAAAAGAAAAAAATAAAACAATAAACAGAATTAGACTCAAATTACCTAGATATTGAAAGTAACAAGTAGGAATTTTAAAATAACTGTGAATAATATGTTAAAGTATCTAAATTGAAAAAGTAGAAGACATAAATAAACAGATGGAGAATTTCAGCCCAGACATGGGAACCTTAATAAGCAAATGTAAATGCTATAAAAATGTTAAAATATTAGAATAGGAAAATTCCCCTCATGAATCCATAGCTAGACTCAAAATACCTGAATAAAGAAATGATGCAACTATGTAGATAGGTGAAGATAAATTATTCCCCTTAAATATAAGGAGAAAATAGAGTTGAAAGGAACAAAAGCCCACAAAGAATTGAGCACACAAGAGCAATAATAAGATATAAGTAATCTAACATAATGTGATTGAAGAGATTAGAGGGAGAGTCAAAGAAATATTTGAAGAGATAATAGCTAAGAATTTTATAAAATAATGACATCAAAGTACTAACTGATCTAAGAAACTTGGAGAATCTTCCAAAAGAAAAAATACCAATGAATACACATCTAGATATAACAGTCAAACTTCCTAAAATCAAGAAAAAAGGAAAACATAAAAATAAGAATTACAGGATGCCAATCTTCAGAAACTATGAAGGGCAGAAAACAATGGAACATCTTCAAAATATTGAAAAATAAAAAATAAAATATCTACCAACTCAGAATTCAACACCCAATCAAAATATTAAAGATGAAAGCAAAACAAATGATATTTTCAGATTAACAAAAACTAGGGAATCCATTGCCAGAATAAGAATTTTAATCTAGGGTTGGGGTTGTAGCTCAGCAGTAGAGTGCTTGCCTAGCACATGTGAGGCACCAGGTTCAATCCTCAGCACCACATTAAAAAATAAATAAATAGAATAAAGGTATTGTGCCCAAAAAACCCACATTGTATCATCTTTAAAAAAATAATTTTAATCTAAGTGTAGTTACACAATGAAATGAACACTAGAAAGAATAAAAATCGATGTAAATATATAAGATTGTCTTCCCCTTCTTATAATTTCTTGAATAGGTCATTGATCATTCAAAGTCAAAAATAGAAACAATGTATTGTGGGGTTTATAACACATGTAAAAGAATAGTATTCAAATAGTAGCACATGTATTCAAATAGTAGCACAAGTCTGGCAGGGTACGACAGGGGCTTGGAAGGCTGAGGCAGGAGGATTGCATGTTCAAGGTCAGTATCAGCAACTTAGCAAGGTCCTAAAGCAACTTAGCAAGACCCTGCCTCAAAAGAAAAAATAAAAAGGACTGTGGGTGTAGCTCAGTGGTTAAGTACCTCTGGATTCAGTCCCTTATAGAAAATAAATTCAAAAGTAGCACAAAGAGAAGGGTGAACTAGAAGTGTGTGTTGCAAGGTTCTTAGATGAGGTATGAAGTGGTGTAAAATATATAAAGTTAGACAGGGCAAGGTAGGATTTAATTAATCTGAGACCAGGCCTAGACAACTATCCTTTTAAAAATTCTCCCCAGAAGTCCAGTTATGCTTGCCTAGTCTAATAATAACTACTATTGATGGAGAATACACATTAAAAACCATTAGAATTTGAAATGGTAGGAAGAAGCAGAAACAATAATGTGAATATTTATGTTTCACATCCCACAGATCCTCACAGCAACCTATAGTATAGATGTGGCAGAGATTGTCCCCATTTTACTTGGAGAGAATATGGAGTTGCATGAGAGTAATTCCTAACTTGTCCAGAATTGCTCAGCAAATCTGTGGCAAAATATGCACTGGATTAGGAATCAGACCCACAACTAGCACCAAGGGGAGGGTGAGGCAAGTGAAACAAAATGCAAAATTTAAGAAGGGCACTTACTCTCAAAGTTAAGTGCCTTATATTTCTAGAACCATCACCTGCCTCACCTGACCTATCCTGCTCTTGAGTGTGGTTAGTGCCCTTCCAATCACTCTGACAGACTCATTGAGTTAATGACCACCCATCACTCTGCTATTCCTCTGCAGTCCCTTCAGACCTGGTGATGCATGGGTTGGGGCATTTACTCTAGTTGAGTTGCTTTCAATCACTTTCATTTTTACCCACACCTCCCACTTTCAACTGGTGTTAACAGTGAAAAGCTTTGTGACATGGCCAGAGTTGCTTAAAGATGCATGATATAGCCCAGGCAGGGCACAATGATAATGATCATTATTTTTAGCAAACATCTAATGGTCACCTTCACAGGAGCCATGACACTAGAGGCAATGGTCTGTGTGACTATACGCAGCTCTTACAAAGCTCTGCTTTGTAGACTTGCCTTCTGGACTGGGAACATCTTTAATGTCTTCCCAGTAGCAAATCCTGACTCTCTGAAGATGAATTTAAATTTTGAAAGGGACGAAATTCAATTACTTCTAAGTCTGGGAATCAGGTGGAAGAGTAATTTTATTTTTGTTCCAAAACAAGAAGTGAAGTAAATAATGTGACTCGTTTTCTTGTGTAACTGACAAGTCAATTACAGAGGATAGCTTACCAGGGTAGAAGCGACTATTTTAAAGGTCATCACTCATTGTGACACATATGTTTTTGTGGTGGAAAAATAAATCAATCTTAATTCTTTTCTTACAGGATATTTGGGAAATTGGGGGGAAAATTCAAATCTCACAAGAGTAGAATTCACACACATTAGCTTTGGAACATGATACCATTCTTATTTAACCATCCAATAGTACACTTAATTAAATAAATTAAATAAATTGAATGTAAATTAATATTAAACTTACATTAAGTAATAAATTTAAGTAAAAGTTCTTGAGATTTCCCTTGGTGCACTGAATTTCTGCAGTTAAGAAAACAACTTATTATACATTTTTTATGATTCAATAATAACCCCAATTTGAAACTCATTTGGCACACTGCAGTAAATATATGCTTAGCTGCTCATGCACAACCACCAAGATGGAATCTAACCTACATTTTACAATAACTTCTCACAGTTGTAAGCCTGCCTGGGTTGGTGACAAGCTGGCTCTTTTTATAACATTAACTTCAGATGTCAATGCTGCATAATGGGAACCATAACACAAGGTGCCCTGCCAATCACAGCTGGAAAAGTCAAACATCATCCCCTTATGAATGGGTATTTCATAACACACACTGATAAGCTGCAGTAAATATTTGGAAATTTGCCTGAGGTTTTAATTGCACATGGACTGTTGATTTTAATGAGATCAAGGAAATCAATTAAGTTCCATGTTTTGAAAATTTTCCACTCAGTATTTTTAATTGTTATGTTCCTTTTCATTCATTCATTACATAATCACTCAGGGCTCATTTTATAAAGTGAGGGAATCTATGCCTACTATGTAATGTGTGCAGAATGACTTGTCTATTTTCACACAAGAAAAATCTTCCAAATATTAAATACAGCTATCTATTCACTCTCCAGTTCCAAAATATCACTTTCTAGGTATACACTGAAATTTCCTGGATTATTTGTTGTCTTATATGGTTTCCCAAATCTCTGTCTTATTGATAGCCTCTGTGTAAATTTTACTCTTCTAAATGTGGCTTAAGAGAAAGGGAGAGAAGAGAGGAGAAGGAAGAGAAATTGATTCAGTCTCTTTCCATGATGCATGTAAAAGCATGACAGATATTTACAGTCAGGGTATCTAGCAAAAGACCTAGATGATATTATTTCTGAATCTCTAGATGATTCAGCAACTGGAGGGTCATCTTTCTATGAAATCAACCATGGATCACAAAAAAATAATTGCTTAAGTAAAATCTCTACTGAGTTCTTTATCTTTTTGACATGGAATAAACTAAAAGAATGAATCAATATAATCTACCAAGGCTTTTTTTAAAAATCTATGTTTTACCACAGGTACTTCTGTGTGTTTTTCTTCTGAAATTATATGCGTCTAGAGAACAGGTTCAATTTCTAAACAACTGTCTCTGGGCAGTGCTATAATATCTGAGATCTTTATGATTTGTTGATGATACCAAGCTTTTGTTCCTGAAACTTGAAAATCATTCAAATGTCGTCTTCTCCAGGCAATTATAGCCTTCCTTTGCTTACTATAAATATATAACCTATGAATTAATTAGCAAGCTGCTTTGGAATTTTCTGGTAGGGGGACATAGTTTTCATTATCTTCTTCTGATTTATTGAATATTAATTTTTATGGAGATTAAATTTAATAGAATGAAATGTAACAGCTATTTAATAGAATTGCTATCAGAAGGTATAGGATATGACCTGGCTTCTCTTCCTACATCGATATACCATTCAGCAGTACCGCATGAATCAATTTCTGTTGTGAAACCCAGAAAATAGTTGAAAGGTTCCTGCATTCTGAGAGAGTGCAAATCAAAGCAGTGGTTGGAATGGTTTCAACTAGCATGCAGCCACTTGCAATAGTTGCTTCCCCTAATTCAGCCAAAAATAAGTGGGCAATAAACCCCAACTCCCAGCTTTTACCTGGGGAGGGAAAGGGTTGCGTCACCTTCCCAATAATCAACTTTTCCAGACTGGTTTCTGTCTTGGAATACTAACTGTGTACTCTAGCCACCTGGACACCAGAGAGAACTAAGATGGCAGTTTGCTCTACTACCCAATTATTCACTGCAACTCATTCTTCAAGCTCAGTAAAAGATCCCAATTTCTACCTGGAGAAAGAAAATGTCAGAAAGCATCCAATGATCCTACTTTTGGGGGACTGCTTGGAGAAATGACTTCAGTCCCATTTGTCTCAGAACATTAATGAGGTCCAGCATTTTCCACATACCCAGAGGTTGCTAAAAACAGAAAAAGAGCTAGACTAGCACAATGTTCAAGAGGCCTCCAAAAATCTCTGAGTGAGCCCACTGGTGAGGACTTTGGTACCAGCCAGTCTGTGTTTTGTCTGATGCAGACACCAATACAGAGAGTCAAGGAAAATACAGATTCAGGAAAAGCACTTTCTATCTGTTATGCTAACATCCTTGATAACCCATAACATGGATCTCTGTGGCATTTTGCCAAGAGGAGTAAGGTGTTCAGACTGATCCATTTAGGTTGATCCATTGTCCAGTGCCCCTTAAACCCTAAAGTCTGTGGGGACAGGAAGACATAAGTCATCATTATGAGTGTTGTTTTGGCTAAGAAGCTTTGAAATGTCTCATGGCCTAGGCTGCTGCACATTTCTGCAGCAGTGTTTTGTCATGGCTACAGTAATCACACAGAAAGAAGAAACTCCATTGTAACCAGATAGCACCAGAAGACACCTAATGAGACACTGCACTCTGATGTTGGTTCATAGCCTCCTCACTCTGCCAGAAAGACAGCACATTGCTACTTACCTGGCACTTCACCTTGAGTAGGGAAAACAAATGAGTGTGGTCAGAGTATGTGTAATGATACCCAAATGGTTCAAAAAATCATCTTCACCTCCAGTGTCAGTTCCAAATCTAGACTATGCACTTGTCTATTTTACCCAATTCTAGAACACACACTTACCTATTTTTTATTTTACACGTGTGTCAAATATGATAAATGTATTAGATGAGATATTCTTGGGTCCAGATGCAAATATATTTAAAATGTTATATATTAATATTTCAAGGAGAAGAAAATTACCCAGCTGCACCATGACCACATGCAAAATACCTAATAAACAGGAAAAATAAGAGTTTGCCATCTGGTTACAATGAAGTTTCTCCCTTCTGTGTGATTACTGCTTCATTTTAGTGGAAATCCTATTCAATGCTACATAATAAAAAGTTTAAATATCAAGAAGATTGGAATTTTTTTGTACCTCTGATTTGGGATTTTGTATCGACAGACTGTAAAAGACTTCTGAAAAGAAAAAAAAGCTGAAGCAGTTCGCTAAAGCAGACAATGTAATTTTTGTAACTAGATTTCATTTCAAACTGATAGGAATAGAATAAAAAAATCCCTTGTTTAAATAAATGAAAAGTTACCACTATCTTTGATGTCAGTTTGACAACTTTTAATTCTCCCTTATCTTCCCCATGTTTCATAACTACATAAGACCATTCATTCTTCCCTTTGTACACACAGACTAAAATACCTTTATGTCAGGAAATTGGCCCAGGTAGGTATCCAGCGTCAGCAAGGATCCATCCACTAGTTTTTGATGGAAGTCTTCCCATAGCACATCACATTTCTAAAAGAAAAGGAAAAATAAAGAGATACCTGCTGAATTACTTTAATTGGATGCCTTTCCCTAAACTAAAATTCTAAAACATTTGAAACTGTAAAATTAGATGAATAATACTCTCCCAGACATTAGATACTAGAAATAATGTAGATAATTTAAGAATACAATAAAATCTCAAGGCAATTTGGTCACAGTTCTAATTAACAATACAAGCTAAGATCTCAGCTTACTTTAAAAACAAAAAAAACATATTTCTGATTCTGAATGAATAAAGAATATAGAATCTTCAAAGTGCCCCCAAATCCCTATAGATGGACTTTGGAGCTAAAAGACTGAAGAAATCTATTGAGACAATTAGTTCTCTGAAGGAATTCAATAAATTCAAAATCAACCCAGATAGAAACAAATCATGAACCATAGATGAAGTTTTTTCAAAGAGCTAGCAAAAAATTTACAGTCATATTGGGAAGAATCTTACCATTTATGGACTATCAACTGTGATAAACACACATGAACATTATTATTTTTATTACTGATCCTAGTGCTACAATTACTCAGTCAAAGATTTATGTGTGGGGGTAGGCATTTAATTTTCATGATAGTTTTATGAGGAAAATGTGGGATTGCCAATGTATACAAGAGAATATTGAAATCCAGAGAAGCTACCTAACTTGGCCAAGGTCATACAGTGGATAAAAGAAAAACCTAAGTTTGTACCCATTTTTATTTCCTTGAATTCAAAGCTCATGATCTACTTATTATTTCAGGATGCCTCACCAGAGTGGGATTCATATTCCAGCTGTGTAACTTCAGGAAACTGAAACTTCCTGAATTTCAATTTCCCCAGTTAAATAATTAGACAAGATAAAATGCTTCACAGAATCCCAGGCACCTAGCAGGTGCTCAAGAATATTATCTCCATATTTCTCCCACTGCTACATTTGGGGTCTTCTGATACAATCTGCTGCTTATTCCTCAGTCTACCCTTTTTTCTTCTCAATAATTGAACCTCCAATTTTAGTTGGGCACACGCCTGCCTAGGATAAAGATTTTAATTTCCAGACTCCTTTAGCTAAGGGTAGCCATGTGACAAAATGGCCAGTGATGTACTTTTAGGAAGTGTCCCATAAAGGAGAGAATGGGTTCGGCCCATCTTCCAGAGTTCATTCTTGCTGAATAGAATACAGAAATGAGAGTTAATGTCCAGTGTTCCTCTTGAACCTGAAGGAGCAGGCTAAGGATAGCAAAGACAAGGCTCTGATACTTGTAGGTCCACCATGTCATCTGACTCCAAATTCCTTTATGTAAGAGATGTTTCTATTTTGTTAAAGAACACTTTTCAAATTTTTCTTTTGTATTGTTTTCATACTTCAAAAACTAGTCATAATTGTTACAATCCTCAATTCAGGAATTTTATGCAATCAAGGAAATTTAAATCCACTGTAGAAAAGGTTTATTTTCTGATGTGAGTAGATTCTCTGAACCTAAAATGTCCAGGTCCTTCATCATCAAAAGAACTCATTTTTGCATCTGCAACAAAGGATTCAAGGATCCTGTCAGCCACAAGGACTGAGGTAAGATAGAAACCATTTTCTAAAGGAATCAACATTTGCCATATGTAGACTATAATGATGCAGTGTTCTGAAAAGATATTTACACAAGTTTCTGTTATTTCCTTAAAAATTTCTCTTTTGTGTTTAATTTTTAATAATACACCATTAATCAGAAATTTACAAAGTGAATTAAGCATTTAGGAATACAGTGTTGAAACAGTCTTTATATCAGAAAAAAACTTGTAAGAAGATACAATAATTTAATAACTGCATTTGAAAATGATGTGTGGAAAATGTTTTTGCCAAATCCACATCCTGAAAGTCTTTGAAAGATGTAATAGGGCCAATGATAGCTTTTCTCATAAATAAATCTCTGTTTTTATCTGTCCTAATGAGACTATGAAGATCAATGTTGGGATGTCAGCCTGGGACTCCATTGTTGCCTCATATTGTGAAAGGCTGCCTAGACTTTCCTGAGCTTTGACTGCCATAACTGGTTCAGTTCTGCTGTACCTAAAGGAGCTGCAGTCACTCACCCAATGTGGAGGACATGACTGACAACTGCTCTTTTTTTTTTTTTTAACAAAGGACTTGGAGATGAGAGAACTTGTGGCTGGCAGCTTTATCACATCAGTGATCCAAACAAGTTCTAAGCATTGACTGGGGACATGAACACATAGACCCAAAAGTGTTATGAGTATGTACAATGACTACTCTCATTTTGTAGAAGAGGAGAGTAAAGTCCAATAAAACTAAAGAATTAATTTTAGTAATGTAATGGATGCTCTTCAGAGTTGCTGCCTCTTAAGTCAGAGACAGTTGGTCAGCAGGGGATTTAGGGACTAATGGGTGATGTTACTGTGTAAAATCACACCCATAATCAGGTTCTGCAAGAAATGGGCTGCTAATACTTGTAGTATAAGACCAAAAAAGGCTAGGTATAGCTCCAGTAGGGAAACTGGAAAAGACTTGATGATACTTTATATTACCATGTTACACTCAAATTTTATATCTTTACTATTATTAATAGCCATGTTTTTGCAACACACCAAATTTGCCTGAAAGGAAAATTTATTAGACTTATAGGCTTAAGAACTCTAAGCTTTCTGAGAGTTTTGATTTAAAATGGTATTTAGCACAGTGGCATATGCTTATAATTCCAGGTATTTAGGAGGTAAGGCAGGAGGAACTCAAGTTCAAGGCTAGTCCCCACAACTTAATGAGACCCTGTCTCAAAATAAAATAAAAAGGGCTGACCATGTAGCTCAGTAGTAGAGTGCTTGCCCATATGCAAGTTACTGTTATCTTGAAGAAAAACAATCTTTAGCTTACAGCTCTCTACTCCAGTGGCTTTATAATCATCTTCACCTCTCATTTGAGTATGGGATGACCAGGTTGCAGAACTGCCTGTCACCTTCTGGGTACCTGATCTCCCCCTAAGATTAGGCTATGAAGGAGGAAGAGGGAACAGGGGACAGGTGGAAGGAGCAGGACTGAGGGGGAATCTCTCAGAAGCCACCCCAGCCGCCCACACACTGCCACCCCAGTTCTTACCTCTCCAACCATTTTGACATCTTCCCGCCCATACCAGTCTGGTTCATAGACTTCGTGCAGTGACTCGGTGAGCTTCATTGAGGCTTCTTGCATGCCTGATATTGGAGAAAAACAACTCCCATTACTTTACAATGGATGTGGAATTGCATCCAGCTTCCCCTCTTTTCCTAAGTGAGAAAAAAAATCTTAAAATATTGCTAAATATTTAAGGAAAAATCATGAAGGCAACCTGCCACTTACAGTCAGTCACATCTTTCCTTGAAGGTCTCTAAAACTTATCACATTGTACATTATTTACATGATGATATACCCTGTGACTTTGACAAAAAAAATCAACACCATGCCCTATTCTGAAAAATACATTAAAAATAATAATGTGTCCTATTATCACTCAACAAATGGCATCCAAGCACAAATGTGTAGAACAGTGAGAACTGTATTCGTCCATAAAACTGCAGAGTTCTGAAAATAAAGTCAGTCTTAACTTACTTCAAGTGTAAGAAACAAGGCATGTTTGGATAAAAACAAAATAAACAGGACATTAGGTCAGCACAGCTGAAGGTAGTTATATGGCTTAAAATAATAAAAATGCTTAAAATGGTTCAAATTTAAATGGCTTAAATTTTTTTAAAAGAAAAAAAAAAGAGTCCACATTTTTTCCAATTTGATTGAAACCACGAACTCAGTTTTAATTTTTTTTTTTTTTTTTTTTTTTTTTTTTTTTTTTTGTGATCCTGAGAATCAAGCCCTGGGTCTCATGCATATGGGCAAACGCTCTACTACTGAGCTACATGGTCAGCCCTTTTTATTTTATATTGAGACAGGGTCTCATTAAGTTGTGGGGACTAGCCTTGAACTTGAGTTTCTCCTGCCTTAGCCTCCTAAATACCTGGAATTATAAGCATATGCCACTGTGCTAAATACCATTTTAAATCAAAACTCTCAGAAAGCTTAGAGTTCTTAAGCCTATAAGTCTAAATTTTCCTTTCAGACAAATTTGGTGTGTTGCAACAACATGGCTATTAATAATAGTAAAGATATAAAATTTGAGTGTAACATGGTGATTTAAAGTATCACCAAGTCTTTTCCAGTCTCCCTACCCCACTGCAAATCACAAAGGTTAAGTGCTGAATCACCATGGAGAGGATTCATGGCAGAGACCTGCATGGCAGAATCCAGAGCAAGGTACCAGGAATGACTGGAGCTTGCAGAAGTGCCTGTCTGGTACCAAATTCTACCTAGTAGCTGGAAGGTGGAACCTGCCCAGGTGGGTGTCTTAGCCTTTGTCTCTAGTGGGTATGAAAAGGGGATGAATAAAAGAAGAAGAGAGAAAACCAAACCCCAGTGAACTGAAGATGGAAATCACTGGTTAAACTGAAAACTGAACCACATGGCTTTTGGAAAGAAATCAATTCTGGGCTCAGTGCTGAAACAAAAGGGCACAATAAAAGAGGTCTGAAATGATGGAAGTATATCCTGGAAGAACATGGATAAAGTCACTTGAAATTTGGTATTTTATCATACTATTTCATTCTAATGGTAGAGAACAACCCCCTTCACTCCCCCTGACAACTATAGGTAAATGCTTGGTCCTTAAACCGCAGAGGTTTGAGAATTCGTTTCAGAGTCACATGAGATGCAACAGCCTGTACCTTCTCTCCATTAAGAGTGTAAATCACTGAGCATTGTCAAGGATGCCCTTGAAAATGAGGCTTACAGCCCATGCAGTTAAAGTGAGCTGGCTAACCCTTCCAGAGAGAAGGCAGGGAAGATCCCTGATGATTGAAGTCTTTGGGGACTCTGATGAAACTCATGCAGGTGTAGAGACAGCCAACAGTGATGCAAAATTCTGCACCCATCCCCTCACACTGTGAATACCAACAAGTGAGAATATTTTCCCTCATGACAGGGTCACCACTGAGATGACAGCTACATTATCCCAAGTACTACAATTATTCCCACCCAGGCACAAGTAAATCTATATCAAGAAATATAGCCCTCAAATTCATGCCAAAAGTTAATCATTAGTTGGTCGCCTTCTACAATTCAGACACCAAATGGCTTATGAAGTTCCTTCAAGTCTTTGTCTTGAGTCTGATGGAAATTGTAAATAGCTATATAGACCAATTCTTAACAATGTCTTAAGAGGAAAATAGAAATGATGGCATTGGAGGACAAATGACCTTTGTGGTAAAAAAATGAAACTGATGTTAGCTCAAAATAAAATTATCCAAGACTTCAATCATGAAGATTGAAAGTACAATGTTGCAGCAAATATGTCTACTAGCAGCCAAAAATAACTACTTGTTAACTGTGTGGATAAGTAGTGATGGATAATTGAAAAGAAGTCATTGTGACTTAGAAATTGTTTCTGGGACATCTAGTCCACAGGAAGCACTTTGATGGTTACACAAGTAAGCAAGCTCAAGCCTCACTCCCAAGAAGACACAGACAGCAGAGTTTTCAGCAACTGAGAAATGTGGTTTGACTGCGTCTCCCAAAGCTTATGTGTGGGGAACTCAGTGCCCAACTCAATAGCATTAAGAGGCAGGACATTTAAGAAGTGACTGGGATGTGGAAGCTTTGTCCTCATGAATAGATTAATACTGTTATCAAAGCAATGTGTTCGTTATTGTGAAAGTGGGATCATCTTTATAAAGGATGAATTTGTCCCCCTCTCTTATTCTCTCTTGCCCGTGGGATGTTGTGATGCAACAAGAAAACCCTCACCAGATGGGACCCCTGGATCTTAGACTTCCCAGTCTCTAGAACCATGAGCCCAATACATTTCTATTCTTTGTACATTATCCTGCAGCACAAGACAGAGAAAGACAAGAACTTACTCTGCTGACACAAAATAATAGAGAAAAAATATCTAAAAGCTAAAAGTCGAATTCCTTCAAAGTAACTCTGCAACTTAAAGCAGAATATATGCTGAATACTAATACCAAATACTTTCTTAAAAGATCAGTGATTTCCAAACTGCAAACCCCTGTGCAGCATCCTATGTAGAAGAATTATTATTTTACTACTGGATGGAACTTCTTCCCTCTATTCAAAAATTTGAACCTTATCCAAAGGCATCTAATGTAACATCTTCTATTTCCATTTGCAGTCAAATTTGTGAGTTTCTATTTTCATCCTCTAAGATTGGTTGCATATATTGCAGTACTACATGAGTATTCTCTGCTTGCACAGCCTGAGGGTATATGTTCTAGTTAAAAATAGCTCGGTTTAAATATATTATGACATTAACCAACAGCAATGATGAACCATTAAAAGAATGTCTGAAGTATGGCAAATATCTAGCAGCCTTTCCCCCTTGTTTAGAAGATAGCTATTTAGGAAGATAGCAGCTGCCTCAGAGGAAAGCAGGAAGGGAAGTTTTACTCTTAGAATTTCAAGGAGAAAAGCAAGTATAGCAAAAGTAGAAAAAATAAGCAGCTGGTGAGGTAGCTCAAGAACAGTCAGCCATAGCCCCTGGGTTATGACTGCAAAGTCACATGCAACCAATACATATTAATTATGCCATCTGGGCCATGCTCCACTTAGAGAAAGATTTTCTGTGTTCTTCTCCATGGGTTTGGCCTCCACTGCTCACATACACTAACGAATCCTAATTCAAAATTCCTACTAACATCACCACATGAATATCTTACCAGTATCCCAAACCTCACTAAAACACACTCCTATATTTCCTATCTACATCTATTCCTCTTCCTTTTCCCAATCCTCATGAATGGCATCCAGTTTTCCCAGTTAGAGTACTGGGAGTCATCCTAGGTCATCATCCCAAAGTGAATGTGTCACCAAGACACATCAATTCTATCTGGGGCTAAAATCCAGACCCTTACTTCCCCGCCTACTGCCTCTGCCCTGCACTATGTACTTATCATCTATTATTTATATTAGATAAAATCTAACCCATGAACAGGGCTTAGCAAAGTACTTGGCACATAGTAAACATTCAAATGTCATTCATCATTATGAAAAATATTTTTGGAGCCAATATGGCATAAGAATTAAGACTATTATCTGCAATCAAGCAGCCTTTGTTAAAATCTTGGTTCTACAGCATGCCATCTGTGTGATTTGGGGCAAACTACTAATCACTCTGAATCTTAGTTTTCCAAAGTATAAAAATGCCAATAAATAATAGTATCTTCCATAATGTTATGGTAAGAATTACATGAAATGAGGCACTTAAAAGTTCATCTTGGTGTCTGGCACATAAGTACTCAAGAAATGTTATTATGTTGATTAAACTATTGGACTGGACTTCTAATAAATCTCCTGTTGTTTCACTTCCTCTAGCCTGAATTCCTTGCAGTCTCAATAATTATTTTTCTGGTTTTAATTTGATCATGTGACTTATTGCCTTGCCCACAATTATTAATGATTTCCTTCCACACTGACAGAATAAAACCCCAAGATGATATGATACATAAAGCACTTCTTTATATAAATACTGTCTACCGTTACACATCTCAACCAGTCCAGTCTTCAGCTTTCACCACTGATCTATTGGTTCTCAAAGAGTCCATGCTTCCTCCTGCCTACTGATCCTTTGGCTGTTTCTCCTACTTGAAATGTTTCTCTAACATCTACCTCTTTCTCTAGCATAGTTCATCACTTGATGATCAGCTATATCCTATTCCTAAGTCCACTGAAAAATAAATTCCTAAGAAGGACCATTCCTGACCCTGACTCCTGCTCTTCAGATAGTAAAAAATAGCTAACTAATAACCCCAGCTAAACAATTGTAGTAAATCGGAGGTCAATGTCACCCAGAGACCAATGATAGTATCAGGAAGAGTGGAAATCATTTAACCTGATTCCACAAAATCCCAGTTTTAGAGCTTTGGAGGGCTGAGGAGAAAACTGGAGCACTTCATGAATGAGGAACCCAAGGCACAGGCTGAGTGTATCTCCCCAGTGCTTTTCTTTTCCTCCTCCACTGGTCTCATATCTTTGCCTTGCACAGCAAAAGCTAGAAACCAATGCCAGAGCCTCTCTGTTCCCCATGCTGCACACTGGCAGGGCTGCCTTATGCAAGTCACAGACAGACCAGGGCCGTGTTTCCTGAAAACCCTCCCCCTGCCTCTGCTGCCATTCTGTGCCCCTTCCAATGAGAGGGCTTGGGAGTGAGTCTGTGAGTGTTCCACTCTTGTAACCTGCCCTTCCTTAGGATATAAGCCAGCTGCAGTAATTCTTATATAAGGTCTCAAGCTCACTGTCTAACAAATCTTCCTAGAAATCTCTGGCATGTGGGTGGCATATATTCTTAGCTTTCAGCATAAGGGCAGATATATTTTGTCCCTGTATATTCTGATTATTGTTTCAATGGGAATTTGAAAGTGGGTGGAATGAAACACCTGTGCTCAAGTACTGTACTTGCCAGAAAGCCAAATGGTCTTATAATTAACACTCAATCCAGTCTCTTGCACATTCCAAGGATAACCTGTGCTTGGTAACATGCCATAAACAACGCACACACATTACCTTTGATTGCTGCTAAATATCCTCGGAGTTCTCGCTGAAGTCTGGTACCCTCTGCCTGAAAAGCACACAAGCACAGAGATGCTGAACATTTGGCTAAGTTTTATAGGCAAACATGTAAGAAGCAATAAGACTCAAAGTGACTATCACCAGAGCTCATTCTTGAAAGAACATAAATATGTAGACACAGACTAAACAAGGTAATAATGCTCATCATTCTAGATATTTATAGATATTTTATTCAGTTTAAAAGAAGAAAAGAAGGCAAAGGAAATTTTGTTAAGAGTAGAAAATATGATTCACCATACAGCCTCCTATAATTCAAGAGCTATGGCTTAATTTTGACACGTGGGAAACAATGGTACACAACTGATCTCCTCTTTCCAACACAGTAGCCACTAGCCAAATAAGCAGTGCAATGTGCCTAGTCCAAACTGAATTGTTCTGTAAGTGTATTACCCTGTCAGGGTATTGTACACAACAGAATTCAGAGGCTTACAGTAAAAAATAAATATTTCGTTAATACATGCTATACCAATAGCATGTAAAAATGATATTTTATAAGAGTTGAAAAACTGTTATTATTAAATCACCTTCACTTATTTCTTTACACTCTTTTCATGTGGCCTCTAGGACACTTTAAATTGCATGTATGATTTGCACTGTATTTCTATTGGACTGCACCAAAATAGACAAATTGCTAAATGGCAGATTTTGACATAAGAATGATTGTTTTGGTTTAGATTCCCTTTAGAAAGTCTAAGGTTCTAAGATACAGACTACACTAAAAGGAATTTAATTTGGTATCAATCCAGGAAATGATGATACCAGAGTGGAAGCATGAGGCAAGGCAAAGAAAAGAACCAAAGTGGCTGCGTGACTGTGAGGCACTGGATCCCAGTCCCCCTCAGGCACTCAGGGAAACAGTGCCACCCAAACACCCTGTAGACACTCTAAATGAGGAGCGAAGGGAGAAAGACACCTACCCATCAACTTTTGTCATTTATTGATTAAGGGTTGCTCCTGAGGGACATTAATCCCCAGTATGTCCATTCAGGAGCAGAGTTCTCCAGTAGCCAGGGAAAACCCTCAGGCAATGAGCTGTCAATACTAGAAGTTACGAGTCAGTCTGGTGGGCTTGAGAAGGTGCGTGCGAGGGGCAAATGGCTGGGTTGACCATAGTGTCTGCTATGACATGAAAATATAAAAACTTCATGCAATTTTTAATATTTTTATTGGTGCATTATAATTATACATAATGATGGGATTATTGTGGCATGCAAATGATTTGATCAGTTTCATTCCCCAGTATCTCTCCTTTCCCTCCTCTCCTTCCTCCCCTTAATCCCCTTCCTGTACTCTACTGGACCCCCTCCTACTTTTTTATAATTGGTGCATTACAATTATACATAATGGTGAGATTCATTGTGATATAGTCATACATGCACCTAACATAATTAAGTCAATTTCATTCGCCAGTACCTACCCTTTCCCTTTTCTTCTCCCCCTCACTTGTTCCTCTTCCTCTATTTTACTGGCCTCCCTTCTATTTTCATGAGATTCCTTTTTAACTTTTTTTTTCTGTAGCTTCTGAATATGAAAGAAAACATTTTACCCTTGACTTACTGAGTCCAGCTTATTTTGCTTAGCATGATGTTCTTCAGTTCCATCCATTTACCAGCAAATGACATGATTTCGTTCTTTTTTATGGCTGAGTAAAGCTTCATTGTGTATATATACCACATTTTCTTAATACATTCATCTATTTTTTCTTTTTCTTTTTGTTGTTTTTAGTTATACGTGACAGTAGAATCTATTTTTTATATTTATATAAGCATGGAATATATCTTATTCTAATTAGGATCCCAGTCTTGTGGATGTACATGATATTGAGATTCACTGTAGTATATTAACATATGTACACAGGAATGTTTTAATACATTTATCTATTGATGGACACTTAGGTTGGTTCCATAATTCAGCTACTTTAAATTGTGCTGCTGTAAACATGGGTATCCTTATACTGCTATAGTATGCTGATTTTAGTACATGTTGAAACCTATCAAGGTGTGGGATAGTTTTTGAGGAACCTCCATACTGATCTCCATAGTGAATATACTAATTTGCAGCCCCACCAACAATGTGAAAGTGTTCATTTCCCTCTGTATCCTCACCAGCATTTATAATGTGTTCCCTTGATGATTATCATTCTAACTTGAGTGAAATAAAATTTCAGTGCAGAAACACCACATATATCTTAACTGCATAATCATTTAACAAAATTACAGAGAATGACTTCACCTTGAGTTCAATAATAAGATAGGATCTAAAACAATTATACTCAATTCAATAAATAATTGTTAATATTTTAAAAAATGTGTGTTGGGGTGGTAACTTGCTTCCTCAATAAATTATAATCTAGTAGGAGATAGCTAAGAAAAAAATTATTGGAAGGCAGATGACATTTAGCTCTGTGACAAAGTGTTTTAGAGTACAAAGCAATGATAAACTGCCCATAATGCTTAACAATGTATAGTGATTAATACAAAGAAACTGAAGTGAAGTATTTGCCTTAAGACTATGCTTGACTCCAAGCATATTCAATAGAGCATTTGCAGAGTGCAGGTGTAGTGACATTATTTCTCTGAAATCTGTGTAAAGTTCAGGTAAGGTTGTCTGTATTTGAGTAAAGCTCACATTATTTTTGCAGATCTGTAACCTCAGTTAATACCAGAGAAAAGCTTAGGGTTACTTCATTTGGTGGTACAAATGAATTTCAACCAAAATGGTTCTATTTAGAATGTGAAAACAGAAATCACCAAAGTTCTATACAACAGACTCCTTTTCTAGTGTCCCAATGTGGTTTAATATCAAAACTCTAGATTTCCCTTAACTTGATGAAACATTCAGAAATCTAGTGTGAAGGCAAACTGCCATAATCTAGAGGAAAAAAGAAAGAAATCATAGTGGGTTTCCAAAACAGCAAAGTATGGTGGAAAACTTATGGTTTGGATGTGAGGTGTCCCCCAGAAGCTCAAGTGTGAGACAAAGCAGGAAAATTCAGAGGAGAAATGATTGGGTTGTCAGAGTCTTAAACCAAACAGTGAGTTAATCCCTGATGAGACAGGATTAACTGAAGTGGTAGGCTGTAGCTGGAGGAGGTGTGAATTGGAGCATGGCTATGAGGTATATATTTTGCATCCAGAGAGTGAAGACTCTCTCTCTCTCCTTCCTGATCACTGTGATGTAAGCTGCTTCCCTCCGGCATCCTGTCCTGCCATGATGTTCAGCCTTACCTTGAGCCCTGAGGAATGGAACCAGTCTTCTATTGACTAAAACCTCTGAAACTGTGAACCCTTAAATAAACGTTTTCTCCTCTACAATTGTGCTGGTTAGATCATTTAGTCACAGCAGCGAAAAAGATGACTAAAATGAAAACTATACTATTATAGGAGCAGAACACACTATTGATAAACACAGATAAAATATAAAAGATAGATGAAGATAAACAAAGATAAAATGTTACTGACAAACACTGATAAAATATAAAAGGTTATACAATGAACAAACACTTGGAATCCTCAATACCACCAAGAAAAATTTTTGGAAATAAAAAAGTGTCTTTTCCCCTACTGAGAACCCAAGATGTGATAGGCATGGTGTCGGATTTTGACTACATCCCCCACACCCCACTTATCTGAAATTTCACTTTCTCCAGGTTCAGGTACCAGTAGTTAACCATGGTCCAATAACACTAAATTAGAAATTCCAAAGAAAACAATTCACATATTTTAAACTGTGTGCCTTTCTCAGTAACATGACAAAGTCTCATGCTGTCCCCCTTTGTCTTGCCCAGGTATATAAATCATCCTATTGCCCAATGTATCTACCCCATATATACTACCCACCCATTAGTCACTTAGTAACTATGTCATTTATCAGATCAACTGCCACTGCTTTGCAGTCCTTTTGTTCAAGTAACCCCTATTCTGTTTAATAATGGCCTCAAAGTACAGGTGAAGTAATGTAACTGGGATATAACCAAAGAGAAACCATAAAATACTGCAAGTGGAAAGTAAAAGTTCTCTTCTCAAGGAAAGAAGGAAATCATAAGCTGAGGTTGTAAGCTATGGTTCTTGATCTCTTGCTGTACCTAATTTATAAAAGTTAACTTATCCTAAGTGTGTATATTTAGGAAAAAAAATAGAACTCCTCAGGTTCAGTACTATCTTTGGTTTCAGGCATCCATTGGGGGTTTTGGAATGTATCCCACTGGGAAAAGAAGGGATTACTGTAGGTGAAATACTAAAAAAAATCATATTTGGAAGATTTTACTACTGTCAATCTATACTGCACCTCCCTACCAGATCTGTTTTGGGTAGAAGATTATACTTCCTATCTCAGTAACATCAGACTAAGTTGTAGTGATTCACATGGTCTATGACATATGGGTGGAAATGACATGCTATATTTCCAAGATGCAGCCATAGGAGTCATCACATGGTCTTGCCATTTCTTTTTCCTCTCCCATGAACCCTGTGATGTTTCCGACAAGGACCGCATCTCTGACCTGAATTCTCAAGAAAAGGGAATGTGCAGCACAGCTGTTGTTCACATTTTCATAGGTGAGAATAAGCACCTGCGAGGGAAGCCACTGAGATGTTTTGACCACAGCATATGTTAGCCTAAACTTCCTGATGAAATGAGTCACTACCAGTAGCAGAAATGCCAACACATGGAGAAGGTTGAACACTAACAAAACAAAGGCCCCAATGGATCTGATGAGCAGGAAAGCACTGAAGGCTCTTACAGAAAAATGACAGAAAAGAAACAAGCTGGAAAGATTCAGGACCAAGTGGATAGTTAGATAATGGAAGCCCAAGTGATGCAAACAGATAAAATGGCAGAGAGAGAGAGGAGAGAGGAGAGAGTGGGGGCGGGGGGAGAGGCGCCCCAGAATTATCTGTCTCATTAGATAGCACACAATTTAGACAGAATCACATCTGAAATTAGATATGTGATTTTCCCAGACAAATCCAGACCCAAACCAATCTGAAGCCTAAAATCCTAACAGGTAAAATTAGGAGAATATGAATTTCCCAAGACCACATTTCTCAAATTGGGTAAGCATAGAACCTGGGGAAGCTCTACGGTTTTTCTGGAATACAAAGAGCCATGAAATAAACTTACAACATCTGTCTGTAACATGAATGTAGTAAGGTAGAGGTGAGCAAATTGGAATAAAAATCCTTATTTTACAGCCACCAAGACACCTGTTTTGAAGAAATTTTTTTTAAAAAACTGCACATATGAGAGTCAGAACTTCAGAGACATCTCCAGCTTTTGGTCTGCTCTGCTATTAAGGGTCCTAGCATGGAAAAATGTAAGAGGAACAAAACTAAAACAAAGCTCATTTCCCACCCAGGAGGATGCTTTTACCCTCAGAAAGGCACATGAAACACACCTTGAAAACATGGCTGTGAGTCACCAGGCTTGTTCAGAGTATCTGGAAACAGCAAAAGAGTAGCAGGGAAGGGCATTCCTTTCTGAATATTCAAGAAACAAAGTATGGCAAAAGTGTGATTTAAGCCCACACTTAAATCACAGCCTTTTCTTTCAGAATAAGAAAGAAAACAAAATAATTCAGACTCCAATCCATATACTAGTTTCACTTTACCAAAGGGAAACAATAATATTTTTTGTAAAGTGTAGAGAAGAGATTTTTACATATAAGTGGAAGAAAATGTTCAAGTATACAATAATGACTTTAAATAGATGAGTTCAATTTAAGCAGGTAAACTAGAAGCTAATTTGAATGACTTTCTTCTTTTCTGCTTACATTAAAATCTTTAATTTTCCCCATGAGTATTAAGGTATCATAAATCATTCAGTAATAACCATGTTGAATTTCATCTAAAATTCTACCTGAATCAAAAAGGCAAAAAGCTCTGGAGAGAAAATCTCCACCTATAATATATCACGAATTAGTTTCCTCTGCACAAAACCTGATGCACAACAAAATTTCCCTAACATCATGTGAACCACAGATGCTATAAATTAACAAATTCCTTATATGTATATTTACATCATTTGATATTCATCTATAACAGATGCCAGGATCTGTACCATTAATTGGCTATATGATCTAGGGAGAATTGTATGATATCTCTAAACCTTAATTCTTTTTTAATCTGAAAAGAATAAATACCTTCATGTCTCCCTTTGACATTACCTAACTATTCTATAATACTCTGCCCTATGGCTTTTCTTCCCCTTATTCTCTTTTTCCTTCAACTATGTTCCCTGCATTTAGCTACATTTGACATATTGACATCCCACTCTTTTTGGAAAATGCTCTTTCTTGTCTTATTTCCATAACACCACACACTGCTGATGTTTGTTTTCTCCATCCTTTTCTAATGGTTCCTCTGTTTCCTTTCATGCTTCCTCTGTGTCTTCACAAATCCCAGTACTCAACATTGGTTCTCTTTGACTTGAATTAACAAATCCTTATCTCACTGCTCAGATTTCACTGAATTTGAAGTTTGTTCCAAATTCCTCAGAAAATTACCATTTCGATAATTCAACCATGAATTATGTATTCCATGTGTGTGTGCATGTGCACATGGAAAACAGACTCAAAGTTCTACACCCTTGGGACTACACTCATGTATTTTCCCTCTTATTGCTTGATTTCATTCTGTACAAGGTAAGATTAAAATTGTTATGCTACCTCCTGATCTTCTGGTCTCATGATAACAGGAGAGAAAGAAAGTCAATTATAATTAAGTTGTCTGAATTGCCTAGCAATATTCCTCTTTGGACACGATCCAAGAAGGATCTGCCACCTACAAAATTCCTTCCCCGTCAAATACTGCAGTGGAATAACATGGCTCCAGTGTTGGTCAGAGGTTCTTGATTTTTCCAATTGAATCATTTATCAGTGTCAGGAGTTGCTGTTTCCAAAGCCCTGCTGGTCTGCTGGTCCCGAAGGCTTCACTTTCTTCCCACACAGCCTGAGGGAGTTGGAGTGTTTTCCTTCCTCATTAAATCTACTCTCGCCCACGCCCTCCCTCAGGGTCTTGTACTCTCATTGGGTGGGGAGAAGGATGCAGCCTTTCAAGCTGCCTGTTCTCCAGCTCTCCTAGAAAACTAGCCAGGGTGATTTTAGGTCTCATTATGAATATATCAAAAATTTAATAGGCATGCACAAAGCACACATGGTTTAAAAACTCCATAAAGTTCTGAGAGTCACTGCCTCTAGTTTTAAAAAATTGCTTTATTCCCTTGCTGAGTGGTACTTTGAAACTGTTGCTTTCTTCCCTTATCCCCATATTTATTTCTTTCATCATATCTATCCCTAAGTAGTAGAGTAGAGTTAAAAGTCAAATTAAATAGAGAAATAGGAAAGTAGGCGAATCAGTAAAGGATGTTTCGGAGATCTTTATTACTCAATACAAAGGAATCATATTCCATACCTAATTCAATGTGTTTCCATGTTGTTTTACAACAGGTTAGTTCTCAATAACAAAGATTCTTTAATTCTTTGCATATATGCCAGAGGTTGGAGCATGGGGGTGGAGGGAGCTGTTTCCAGACAGCCTGGGCTCCTGAACAGCTCTCATCTGTAAGACTCTTCAGCACCTTGGACAGTTCCCAAATACCTATTTATCTTCAAACATTGAAAGGCATTTATGTAGTACCTAACAAGCAGCAAATAATTCTATTGAATCAAAAATTTCTAGCACACTCTGGTAAGAGCACAGAAGGATGACACACAACTTTCTCTAAAATAAGCCAATCCCTGATAAGAAGAGCTACCACAGACTAAAAGTTTCTTGAGCAGCATTGTCATAAAGTATGATAAATTACATCAGAAAATTGATGAGTTGAGATGTCTATTGTTCAGTTACACTGAATTCTGAAGCATTAAAATATATTAGTATTACTAAATGCTTATGCTGACGACTTCAAGAGTCAATAAATAGAAATAACTTTGCTGGCATAACTTTTTCCCAGTTCTGCCTAAAAAAGAGGCCATAGTTGAGGCATTCACTTGATTGAATTATGAACAAAATGCATAGGCAAAAGTAATGATTGTCAATAAACTAATCTTAGGGTAGCAGCAAGCACTGCACAGTTGGGGTCAGTGGGAACACATGCCACCATGTGCAAAGGGGTGTGTATTACCATGGTAATGGTACTAATGGCCCTAATGGTACTTACAAAACCAAACACAGTAGATATTATTAGTAAAGTTATACAGGCCTGATATATAAGGCAATAGGTACTCAATACCTGTTCAAGAAGCATTAGCCTAGTGAATTTCCTTATTAAAATATGGTAAATGTAATAACTACTGACTTATAAGTAACTTTTGTCATGAAAGAGAAAAGAAAGAGAAGGAAAAAAATCACAAATGTAGAAAATTTTTTCTTCAAGTTACCTCTGTAACTCAGAAACTAACTGAGAGCTAGAATTTAGAAAAGGGCTCAGGTGGAAAGCCAGCAGTATGAACAGATGCATGAAATCTGGTTCTGAGAAGACAGACTTCACAAAGGAGTGACTTCGCAAAGCCGAGTCCTCTCATCTCATCTGTGAGTGTAAATCTATAGATGTTCCCATCATTACATTATCATTTTTGGCCTTTGCTGACATTTTTCTCTTGTAAATAGCTTAAATAACACATCAAAATTAAAATTCATTCATTTTTCTCAGTTCAGACAAGTTAACTCAGTCATGAAATTAATGTTAATCAATGTACTTATCATTTCTGTAGCTTAAAAGAAAATTAGGTTATCAAGGAGATGAAATTTAATGAGGACATAATCAGTACCTTGACTAACAGATGACTAATCAGGCAGAACATTGAAACCACTTGTGATCAAAGATGATAGGTTTCTGAGCACTGCAGGCACTTTTGGTGTGCTAAGAAATGGTGCTCTCCCTGTGACAAATTTCATGTACTGTTGAATTGGAAGAAGATGCATGTATTTCAAAGAAAAAGCATTGAAGTGTCTGAAATTTACATTTCCGTTTCCTCACTTTGAGCTTGTTGTAGTAACAAGAGCTGTCATTAGGAACACAGCACTGATTTCATAAAACAATTTCTCTAACCTTTTCAGATGCCTTTTCATGGATATTAATGCAGAAGATGCAAGACAGAAGATACATGAATAGATGTTTGAAATCCTAGCATTGGGCCAGAGGAAGAGACATCCAGAGAACATCTCAGCTTCCAGTTTTATCCAAGATTTGCGGCCCAATATCTGGCTGTCCCTGTCAGTAATTCCAAGAATACCTATGATCTGAAAACCAAATTAAACATATGTTCTATCTTACAGCAAAACAAAATCAGAAAGCAAGCTAATAATCACTTATGCAATTTCTCCATTTCCCCCAGGCAAACCAACTTAAATTTATACCAGTCTGTACTCAGATCTTTTGGAAAAGTTAATCCACAGTGTGTGCAATGAGATAGAATTGCCTAGTTTAGTTAGAACCATTAAACTCATCACAGCATGAAGACTAGATACATCTGGAAGACATACTGTACTGCAAATGACTTTATGATCCTCAAGATGCCAGCTTTTCTCCCGTGTGTGTGTATGTGTGTGTGTGTAGTGACAATTTATAAGGTGCACTGGAGCATTATTTAAATATCCATTCAACCTTTAATGCCTAAAACACATTGTTGAATTTATTAGGGGAGGGGTGGCTGTTTCAGAAATCAAAGGAAATCACCCCAACCACAACTCTACTAGTGGCTCATTGTTCGGTATGTCACTTCCTGTGGGTCTGGATGCCAGTTCTATCTATAGTATTATTTCATGACCAAATTGGACAGGATGTGAAAACACTAGAAAAACAACTGCCATGTCAAAGCAGAGGGAGAGAGAAGGAAGTGCTTGTTTGTCAAACTCCAGTCACATTATGACACCTAAAACATTGCTGAAACTGCCATTTACAATGCTTGCCTTAACTTGTTAGGGCTGCTATAACAAAATGCCACACACTGGGGAGTTTAAACACAGAATACTATATTCTCACAGATTGGGATGCTGAAAGTTCAAAAGCAAGTTTGGCAGGTTTGGGTTTCCTGAAACCCTCTCCCCTTAGCTTGCAGATGTCCACTTTCTTGCTATGTCCTCACAGAGTTGTGTGTGTGTGTGTGTGTGTGTGTGTGTGTTTTCTCCAGGTGTCTCTGCCTCTTCTTATAGGAACAGTAGTCTTAGCAGATTAGGGCTCATCCATGTGATCCCATTTAACCTTAATCATTTCTTTAAAGACACTATCTCAAAATACTCTCACGTTCTGAGGTACTGAGGGGTTGCACTTCAATATATGAATTGTGGGGAACACTATGCAGTCCATAACGGAGCAATGTCCACAATGGAATCCTTTAACATGGCAACATACTCACAAAGCATAACACTCACTAAGTAGTTACTTTGTTCCAGGGACCATGTCAAGTGTCACAACTCAGTGGTTTCACAATGACTAAACGAGGTTGGTACCATTTTGCAAGTGAGAAAACTGAAGCACCAAGGCTGAGAACTTGCACAAAATCATACAACTACTACATGGCAAATGAGTGTTTGATTCCAGGTAGTGTCGGTTATTTAAGCCCTATTTCTGCCTCAAGAGTTACATGATCAGCCTTGGTTCATCACTTCAGTGCTCCAGGTTGTGAAGACATGGGTGTTGATGATGATAAGGGATGAGTGTGTCCAAGAAGAGTCAACTGTTGATCCATGAGAAAAATTTAACTAAAGGTACCATTCTCCATGTTCTCACACACAATTCTCATCTATAAATAAAGATACCAAATTTGTTCACTTGTTTTTATCAAAAGCTCACGATTCCACAGAATTTACTGCACAGTGGTAATGTCTGTGGGTGCTAGAATCACACTGCCTGGCTTTAAAATATGAGCTGCCTCTTCTGACTGTGCAACGTTGGGGAAGTTACTTAACCTCTGTAGTTCTCATCTGTAAATAAGTGTGATCACAGGACTCACTTCCTTGAGCCAGCATGAAGGTCGAGGGAGACACTCCAGGTCAAGGGATCAGCAGAACACCAGCACACACCATGCAGCACATATGTGTTAGATGTCACTGTTATTGCTCTATGCAGTACTTTTTTAGATGATCAGCTGTGCTAGCAGTAGGTGTTTCATAAATGTTTGATTGAAAAAAGTTTTGCTACATTTCATAATACAGTGATATCAGGAATATTTTCATGAGAAATATGAAAAACCTCTTCAAAGCAAGCTCCTTGGGAATTTGTAATGATTCCTTATTTTTCATTTGTACTCCTATGTATCAAACACAGTCAAGTTTCTCAGTTTTGAGTTTTTTATAGTCTTCAATATTATAGTAATAAAGGATCCCAGAGTACACAGAAACAATTTATACAGATGTATAAGAACCACTTTACAAAAGATATGAGAGAAATCAAGCCAATATGATAAATTGCTGTCTGAGGAAACTTGAACACATGATACCAGTAGTCAAAAGAATAATTAAGCTTGTTTCCAAAATGACAGTTTTATGACATACACTCAGTTTTCTCATATATAAAGAAGAATTATAATTTTGGAGCACTGTGAGAATCAAGCAGATAGTGTCCCAAACACTCTATAAATGCCAAAGCACTACTTGAGGAAAGGCATTATAATAAATATGCTTTATCACCACTTTTCTCTAAGGCAGTCTAGTGGAGCTTTGATATTTGAAAATTTTTAAAGCTCCTTGGAAGATTCTTATAAATAATCAGCTGTGGGATATGCAATTAAGGAAACCATTATCTTTCCTGTGTCTTCATAACCTCAGGCTCATACTGAGGTTTTTAACATTACAGGGTGATTCTTTAGAGACACAAGTCAAATAAAGAACACAAGAATCTGTACTTTTAAAAGGCCTCTAGGTGGTAGTTATTGGGAATCTCTAGTAAAATTTTTCACCATGTCTAGAACTTAATGAACAATTAGTGTGTTGATGGATACTCTAGTACATAGCTCCAGTATAGTTTGTTAAAAAAAAAATACTTGTCTAGCTCCAGGTTTCATTCAGCCACCATAAGACATTTCTGCTAATGCATTTCCTTCATTGAGATTGCTGCTCCAATGACAAAATCAACCACAGGGTTTACAGTGTGACTTATGAAAGAGAATCACAGTTGATGCAAACCAATAAAACGGATGCAAATCTGAGAACCAACTGCAGCTCATTTATGCAGATATTCAGTCATTTTGGATAGTCTCCCCAGGCCTATATGAGAGATATGCCTAGTTCTCTGTATTCCACTACCAGAATGGTACAACGAGTCTGGGGATCACTTAGAAGGAGCCTCAAAACTAGATAATGAGCTTTCCTCACAAGAAAAGTGGGAGATACTTCGAATTTGTCTCTAAATGAAAGTTGAGGAATGGGAATCTAAACACTCTCAGTCTTCATGGTTAATTAATATTGCAAAGTACAAAAACTAAAGGTAGGTAAAAGATGAATCAAAGGAGAAATGCTACGAAGAGCCTCTAGGAGTGAATTATTAAATTGGGAACAGGCTCCACAGGAAACAGCACAGTGATGTTTGAAACATCTGTAGTTTGGATCAATTTTTAGTTTAGCTTAAAGTTTTTGATTTATATAGGCCAAAACTGAAGAGATAATCTTTCAGATGGAATAGAACAAATAAAAGTAAAGAAGTTAATAGAGAAGTTCCCCAACAAATGTACCAAGTTTTGCTTTCTTTCTTCCATCCGGCACCATGGACAGCATCCCTCACATTTACATGAAGTGGACAGACTCATGTTGCCAGTGAGCAAGGAGAAGAGATGTAATGAATGGGTTGGAAATTAAATAAACCTAGAGATCATAGAGGAATGCATAAAAGGTTCACAAGCAAGGACCAATACATCCTTTTGACACCTACACTATAGGCCCCCTTGCACAGAAGTCAATTGCATTAACAATCACAGTGGGTTATAATTAGAAAAAAATTAAATCAAGATTATAAAGAAAAAACTACATATTTTCAATAAAAACAATATTACAAAAGAGAGTTACAGTCTTAACTCAGAGTTTAATGGACAGGCTCCTTTGTTATTTTTGCCATATACTAATTATACTACATATAAATCAATTAAACCGAGAATCTCATAGTCACTCACAAAATGATTAATTACTAAGTGATTACTACAACTTCATAGGGTGAGGCCCTTTACAGAAACATCTAGTAAACATCCATTGAGACTGGGAGTCTACCTGGAAATAGGATTATGAGAAGGTATAGAAATAATATTTCTTCCTAAGAATACCAATGTGGGTAGGGTATACTCATGCATGTAAGTTACATGAAGAAACTAGGACATCAAATTATATCATGTGATAATACTACTGTAATTTCATGTAAATAGTATTTCTTTTGTCTGCCATTTTAATTGCTGCAAAAGAAAGAAGATCTCTGTACTCTTACGAGATTGGCAAAGAGGAATTATGCTTGAATTGTTCACTTCTTTCCAGCAATAATTATGTGATGGGTCAGTCAAGAATGCTTTTGAAAGATACTTATCCATAGGGAAGTTATACCTGCCTTTTGGCTGTTAGTTAATAGTAGTATCATGCTCCTAGCTCAAGCTAATCCTGCCAGCTGTGTACTACACCCCACCTCCACCTACCTACTCAAGGATACAAATCACCTGTTGTCTCCTTTCCCTGATGAATCATAGCATTTTCTTTTTGGACTAAATGAGTCCCACTAGTGTATAACTGACATCCTCAAAAAAAAAATGTGCTCTTGACTCTACTTCCTCTGTCAGCTGAAGTCTTATTTCTTTGTCCTCCTCTGAAGCAAAACTTGAAACCTTGAAAACTTGAAACCAAAACTTGAAGTCCCCAAGCCTCCTGACATCATGCATATTGCTCTATTTATTTCCCACTTACTCATTTTTCCACAGTCTTGTCATATTCTACAAGACAACATAATCTACTTATTTACTATATTCTTATTATGTTCATTTTCTTGGAATACGAGACCTGAAATGGCAGTGGTCTTTGTCTGTCTTGTTCACTGAAGATTCTCAGTGGCCTAGATCAGTTCCTGGCATATAGAAGTCAGTAACTGTGTGGCCAGTGGATGCCTTAAATAATTGCATGTTTGTTCTACATAGGTCCCCATGTAATATTATCAGCTGAACAACTTAAAAACTACTTTGAAAGTTGATATTAAAATAAAACACTTTAAGTGTTGTGAAATATTTGTATGCTATTGACTTTCAATATTACAAAACTCCCACAAAAATAAGAATAAAGAGCACCTCTAGGTGAACTTTACTTCCAGAGATGTAGCTGTTCACTGATTTGTGATTATTGAGCTTAAACTTTAATAGGAAACCTTTACAATTCAGACAATAAATTCCAAAATTCTCTCTGAAACAATTAACAGACTTTAATTAAATATAGTAATGTTTTGTGATAAAACACTCTTCCTTTCAGAGAAGAAGAACTTGCCCTAGAATACAATACATCAAAAAAATAAAAACAGAAAAATTCTACAAAGTGGAGAGCATAGCTGGGATTCAAGGACAAGAAAAAATTATTTTGCATAATTAAAATTACTTACTACTAAATTTGTAAAAATATGTAAAACTCTGAAGACTGAAAATACTATATGTGCCAACAGATCTTTATGGAGCACCATGACCACTGGGATAGCTTCAGAACCCAGGTTAGAATCAAGCCCAGGCCATGTCAGACATTCCCCCATAAATATCCCGCTGTAAAAAATTAGGATGAAAGAAGTAAAATAAGCTACAACAAAGAGGGGCTTTGATATTGAACGAGTAAGGAGGCAAGTAATATGCAAATTAGAGGGTAAATACAGACAATCTATGTGACAAGGAGACAACTCAAAATAAGCTATATTAAGCCAATTTGGTATTAACATGCTAAAGGTCATGGAGGTTTCTTAAAATGACAAAGACAGGATGCCTTTCTGCATGTTATAATCTGTGATGAGGACACAGGTACAAATCAAATAACTGCCATGTAAGAAAACTGGACAATGGTCATGCAGTCATGACCTGTGTGATTCTAAAACATGTATAATCAGAAAAATGTGAAATTATACTCCATTTATGTATGATCTATCAAAATGTATTAATGCATTATACTGTCATATACAACGAATTAGAACAAAAAAATTAAAAAGTTAAAAAAATAAAATAGTATTCATTGTTAAAAAAAATTTTAAACAGAAATAAGAAAGAAAACTGGGCAAAAAATAATGCACTGGTGAAGTAAGCAGAGAGACTCCTGACTAAGGGGGGTAGAGAAAGAAAAGGCAAATTATATCTTGAGTTGACCTTAAAGAAGATGGGACTTGTTCATGGACATGGCAGATCAGAGAAGAGTAATCACAAGGGGGCAAGTGCAGAGGGACAAGTGGAAAAGAGCTTGGAAGCAATTGGTCCAGTCCTTAAATGACACCCTCGGACACTGGCCACCAACTATTCACTGCATCAACTTCCTTTCTGCCTTTAATTACAACCAAGCATCCTGATTCAGATGAGTCTCCTTAATGTGATCTCTCAAGAGAAAAGACATTTGCTTGGCTAGTCGGTTGTTGAGCTCTGCCAAGTACTAAAAGAGGAAATGTGATCACATCCTTAGATGTGGACAAAGAAAGGTTTAATGCCCTCAATGGGAAAGGAAGCCCAAAGCAAACTGCACCTACAAACAATTTCATTTTTACAGAGCAGGGGACCAAATAAAGCCAAAGACCAAACAAGTAGAATTTGTTCCATGTCATGTAAATAAATATTCTTAATGGAATAACTTAAGGACATTACCACAGAGAAGAGGTTATATTTTCCTGTGTCAAAATGTATGGATGGAGTCAGATATGTTTTCAGACATTTTTTTTATATATATAATAGCGAAATTTATGGGTAGAGAGGTTTTTGGAGAAGGGTAGATTCAGTAGAACATAAATCACCTTTTGATTTATTATACTGCATTAAAGGAAAAGAAATGCTATCACCCACCCAGTTTCATGCTGCTCTCTTAATCTGCAGACTACTCATTCTTTGTTGTAGATTTCATAAAAGGTCATGGCTTTCAATAGAAGCTTTCCTTATACATTCTTTGCTAAAATGTCACCAGAATACTGTCCACTGGTTTTCCACTAATAACCTTGATGGGTCTTCCTCCTATATCCAAACATTTTTCCTTGCCCTCCCTTTAACACCTTGCCCATTTCATAAAGAACTGAAAGATAACGCGCTCCAATTTATACTCATTGTGTTCTGCTAAAGGATGCCTACCAACAGGCAATAAACTGAACTTGAAGGCCACTCACCCATCACACACTTAATAGGAATCTGTTCAGTGAATATCATGGCTACTGTTAGGTAGCATTTCAAGTATTTGGATCACTGTGATCTTAGAGAGCTCTCTTACATCTGTAACACTATTTAAATTTTTTTCACCTTCCTCATCCCTGATATATTATTTCTTTTTTTGAATATATGATCTGGAACAATGTTCACTTTAGTTAAAAGTACTAAAAATAGACAATAGAAGGATGCTTAATAATAACAAACCTATAATTTGTACCAGAGCTGCCCTGGCATGAATGAACCCTCATCCCCATATCAAGAATACTACTAGAGTCCACGCTGTGAAATTTACTGCTACACTTCTCATAAGAATTTTCTGATAAAGCAGGGGGAAACTGATTACAAATGATCTACTTGCAATCTCTAGGATCACTGCACAGGGTACAAACAATGCAAACCTCATGCAAGATCTCATACTTTTAAAATGTAAGAACAATATTTAATCCTTCACACCATCATCTTTAACTGGTAGTTGTCATCCCAGTAGTCTAAAAGGCAGATTGCCCTAAGTGTGCCAAGTACATTAACCACTACCTTTCTTTTAGGACATTAATAATGCTTATCAATTGTTATAATTATATATGTAATAATGCTTATATGTTTCATATAGAATAGCCCATTGGTCGATTTCATCCCATAGATATGGATTGTTTTTCACAATCCTCATTATAAATATTTAACATTTAGTGACAATATTTAATAACCATATTTAACATTATAAGAAAATTTAATATTTAATAACAAAATTTAATAATCACGACATTTTCACTGGTGCAGAGCCAGATTTAGTGGAAGTAGGGGGAAACCTCTCTGAGGCACAGAGCCGGAAGTGAGGGCAGAGAGAACTCAGCAGGCAGACCGCTAGGCAAAGGGGACTGTCAGCTGGGGCACTGACTGAATGTGGACTCTTGGCCAGCAGTCCTCAGGAGTGGAGGGAAGGGACAGCACAGTGGATATGAGTCAGTCACAGCCAGAAGCAGGAGACACTCTCACTGGAGTAACACAGCAGATGGGGAGATGGCTCACACGGTCAGGAGACTGGTTACATAAATTGGTAAATACACAGTTAAATACATATATCAAAAACTATGAAAATCAAGTTTCTTATTCTCAAAGAAGAAAGTATGAGTATGGGATGGGGGACAATTCAAATAAAGCAGGAGATAATAGCAACTAGAAGTGTCATGGTTTCAGACAGAATTAGGAAAAAGGATGTGTAAAATTGGTATTAATTCTTTAAATGGCAGAATTTTGCAGTGAAACCATCTAGATCTGGAGAACTCTTTTTCAGGTTTTAGATTGCAAATCATTTTCTTTAATGGTTATAGGACTTCAGATTGTCTATTTCATCTTTTAACTTTGATACTTTGTGGTTGTGGAGAAATTGGCCTATTATGGTTGTCAGATTTTTAAATACAAAGTTGATGGTATTATTCCATTATTAACCTTTCAATGGCTGCAGGATCTACAGTGATACCTTTTGTTTTATTTCTAATACTGGTGATTTGTGTCCTTTAGTTATTGTCAGGCTTGCCTACAAGTGTATTGATTTTACAAAAAAATCAGTAATTTGTTTCACTTATTTTCTCTATCATTTTCCTATTTTCAGTTTCATTGATTTCTGCCCATATATTTTTATTTCCTTCATTTTTCTTTCTTGCTTTATTTTGCACTTCTTTTTCTGTTTCTTGAGGTAGAAACCAGATAATTGATATAAGACTTTTCCTGTTTCTGATGCACACATTTAAAGTAACAAAATTCTCCTCTGCCCTGACTCCAGCTGCTGTATTCACTTTCAAGGCCATGTATTTGGTGCACTTACCTGTTTCCCCAAATAATCAGGATCCTACATCTACCTTTCTAATATCTTCTATACTTTCCCTGCATTAAACCAGAGGATATAGAAAGAGTCTTCGTTAAACCCAGCAAGGTATGATCAGAAGCATTTGATTTTTTTTTTAACAAGGCATCCAGCTTCCAGCTTGACAACTAGGGGAGGCAGGGAGCTCTCATACTGTGCCCAAAATCACACCTGTTAAAGATCAGATCCTCTTAGTTGATTTGATCTACACAGATTATAGATAATCCACATCATGACCACTAAATTCTTATTCCTTATCCATATTTTGTTTTAAAGGTACTAAAAATAGATGTCAAACATAGGATTAAAATTTTCAAGGACTCATGAGAGAAAAAACTTGGGAAAATTTGTATGAGTAAGTTCAATGAATGTACTGGGTCCCGGATGTGTTTTCCCCGGACCAGTATCCTTGGCATCACCTGGGAACTTGTCAGACACAGATTCTCAGGCCTCACCCCAGATCTACTGAATTGGAAACTCAGGGAGAGAAGCAGGAATCTGTGCCGTACCAATGCTTTCCGAATGATTCTGAGCCAGTTCAAATCTGATAAACACTGCTCTGATGGGCACAAAATTCAACCCCTGAGCTTCTTACTCAGAACCCAGGCTTGGTAACCTGACAGGAAGATCTGCAGGCTGAATGAGGTTCTCCATGCTACCATTTAGAATTGGTCCATAATTCAAAACAGACCTGATGGAGCCACATTTAATAAAAGGTGAATACATCAACCTATTCACATCATGGTTACCTGTGATTTTAAAAAAGTGTTTGAAGGTATTTGCTAAGCCTATCAATTCAAGCAAATTGCAAACATATTCACAGCATGCATATAATTTGCCATAAATAAAAAAGTTATCACATGTTAATGTGCTACTTTTTATTTACGTGCTCTTAAAAATCTTTTATTTTGAAACTTTTTAAATTTTTAATCATATATATGCATATGTATGTGTATGTGTGTGTGTATACATTAGGTTCTAAATAAGTCTCATAAAACTGTTTCCAAAAATATACACAGTATGGATCTCTTTCATCCCAGAAATAAAAATATGCTCTAGGAATGCACTCAAAATTATAATTATTGCTGTTAGTTCAAGTTTAGAAAGGATTTGTTAAGCTTCCATGAAAAGCACTAGATCCTATGAAGGTAAAAAGATAAAAACAACAAAACGGTCTGCCTGGCCCAGAACAATTGGCTCAGTGTAAGAAGATCTGATCCCAGCCTTCAGTCACTGAAGTAGCCTGATAACTGAAGTTACTGGCCCCGAATTCTCACATATCAAGAGGATGCCAAGGTCGTGATGTTTCCTAGTTTGTACAGGTTGAGCATCCCTAGTCCAAACATCCAAAATCTACAATGCCCTGAAATCTGAAACTTTTTGAGTAATGATATAATACTCAAAAAGTTTTCAATCAAGTGAATTTTGGATATCAAATTTTCAGATTAATGATGCCCAACCAGTAATATCTAGGCAAATATCACAAAATTCAAAAATCTCTGAAAGATGGACCCAAACATTTTGGGTAAGAAATACTTGACTTGCAAGACACCAAAGCCAGGCCATTAGCTCAGGAGGGGGCATAGAGAGAAACAGCAGAACAATAATATTGTGGTGTTTCAAAAATGAAATGGAAAGCCACTGAGACAGGAGAAAGAGAATCAAGCCTCTCTTTGTATTTGAAGTACTGATGTTAGGCCCAGCCTGAATTAGGGTGCTCATATTCACAATTACTATGATGTGATCCAATAGTTGGTTATCTGGGCCCAGGCAGTCCACATTGCATTTTGTTATTGTAATTAGCACACTTGCCAAAGCCATGGCATCTTCCTGGGCAAATCCATTGACAGGAAGGAAAAAGAAGCTGAGGGTCTTCCCTCCACTGTTAAGACCTTTTATCTGCTCATTAACAGATTGTTCACAGACAGCAAGATGCACTGAAAATAACTGGTGTTCACACAAATCAAATTTGCCACTTACCAGCAGCTCTATTAAGAGAGGAAAAATAGAGGAATAAAAATACCCTCTGGGGAAGAAGGTTTAAAATCAGATTTGTTTTTTCTCTGATGGATTTCTATAATCCCTGCTTTCCATAGTTCTCATCATGGAAATTTTTGAGTTCTTTGTAAAGGAGTTTACTCTGCTTTCCTTTGTTACACACTCCCTTTCTCCTTTTCTCTTTGTCCTAATTAAGCTGTTTACAAAATCTGGACCACAAATCTATAACAACTGGAAGTCGAGTGGACAACCAGGCTGGTCGGCACAGACTCTTCACCTACCCTCTCACTCACACACAAACCAGTTTTTAGGAAAAGAGGTGTGGAATCAGAAAGTTTGGGGTTAGAATAAAACAAGGTTAAGCTCCTCACCATTGTTGAAACACAGACCTTTCTGCCACTTCCTTTTCTAACATAAGCAGGTAAGGAGCATACCAGCAATTGCAAGGGCCCTTATTATTTTATAAAAGGGAATTTAAAAGCAAGATCATCAAGCTCCAACATGTTTGAATATTTTCTAAAACATTCTAGAATGGTTTACTTTTAATTAAGCACTACTTGACTGTAGGTCAGATGACTGTAAGAGAATGCACAAATTCAAATATGCTTCAATTCACACTGTTAATAATATCTTGGGATTTGGAAAAATAAATATTCATAAAAAGTGAAATCTAGATTTCCTGGGATAATGCCTTTAGGATATGGATCATCGAAAATGCCACTGGTACTTAGGATAATGAGTCACCATATTAACACTTATTAATGGCTTTAATACTAAGATAAATAGATGTTGTAGAGGTAATGGCAATCTTGAAAGAGCTTTTTTCCCAGATTCATGTTTTTACATAAGCACCATACTTTTTCAGCATATGTAACAGATGTAAATTGGTCACCAATATATATTGTGGATAAAATAGGGTTTTTTCCTCTCTGTACAGTATTAACAAATCAGCTATATTTCTCAACATTGGTTTCCACTGAAAATTAATAAATCCCTCTCCTTTCCTTCCACCATCTTCCTTCCCTGTCTCCTTCTTCTCCTCTAACATATAAAAGTAAGACACCCTTTCTCTTCACTCCGCTACAATGACTACAAACTTACCCTCTGATTACAACAACAACCAAAAATATCACCAAAATGTGGATGGAGAAATGTAAGAAGTGTGTGATGCAAAAATATCTTCAAAGTGAACCAAAGGGGGCATGAGTCTTCTTGAAAAATAACATTTCTTACATTTCCAGCTTATTTGCTTCACTCTTATAAAATAGAATTGCTTGTTTAAATTTCCCCAAATTTTGAAGTTTTACCCAGGTTTTAAAATCTGCTAAAGTTGTTGAGAGAATTACAGTATAGCCTCCGAGAGTGATTATAATCCATTTGCCCCATAACATTTGAAAAATGCATATAGTGATGGGGATAGATGACAAAATAGTACTATAAAGTCACCCATGCTGCTCTTCTAGTGGCAAAGATCATGTAACCAATAAAACTGATAGTTTAATCAACCTCACTTTTCTCTAGTACTTAAGACAAAAACAATTCTTATCTGGTTCAGTCAAGAAAGTCAAAAATAGCAATAGAAATCTATTAAAATCAGAAAATTCAAACTGCTTCCTAGACATGAATGAACTGATATTTCCCAAGTCAGCCTTCTGGGGTGTTAACTGCCTCAAAATGTCATTAAAATGACAAAGTAAAATGCAAGGGCAAAGAACTAATTAGCTCTATAGGGATACACCAGACATGAAGACTAGGGTTCAAAGAGTAGATAATCAATCCTTAAGCAAGGAAAACTGTAAGCAGGAGTCACTTCTTCAATATAAACCCCAGTCTTTTAAAGCACTAGGGATCACCCTGCAAAGCAATGGGGTATTGACTGACAGATTTTCCTGCAGTCCAAGACAAAGATCTGTACAAATGCTACCCATGTGCAGGGGAAGATGTGTGAGAGCTGCCCTGATGAGGGCAGAGGTTGATGCACAGATGGTTCTCCTGGGGGAGACTGGGAGAAAACTAATTCTATGGGCCTACATTTAACACACTTCTAAGAATTCTCTTTTCCACCTCCATCAGTCCAAAGCTGTCTGTAATATTCAGTAATTTGGACATGATTGGTTGTTCCCTGATATCTTGTTCTCCAACTTCCCCCATTTCTTTTCTCATTTTTCGGTAGAATAAGATCACTACACTTCATGGTAAGTTGAGTACCTACCTGTTGAGACATTCAGAAATCTGTTCTAGTGGAGACTGGTCTACATGGTTCTACAGCTGCTGAATTTTATAACACCTCTCAGTGAGGAAAAGAAATAGCATGTGTCCAGTGATAAAAACAACAGAAATCCTGACAGATACAGGGAAGAAAGAATCCTCCAAGATCAGGGATTTTTATGCAGGTGCAAAGGAGGCAAAATTTTAAAAATGGATAATTTTAAATTACTCTTGTCTTCCAAAGGTCATAATTTTCTTTGTGGACAATGGTAGCGTGAATGATAGCAGAAAATTATTCTATGTTCTTACATTGGCCCTTGGCCCAATTTTCCAAAATCTGTGGATCCTGCCTTCTTCCCATCCTACCTCTAGTATAACTCTAAATCCAGATCAAACATCCCTCTAAAGAATGATATATTAGCCAGTTATCCAAGCTTATCAATCAAAACAGGTCATTTGGAAAGTAGGTTGTTTCCTTATCCATTTGTCTGTTAAAAAACACATTCCTGTTCACAAAAGAAACAAACATCACACACACACAGACATACACACACAAACACATACACACACACACACATACACATGGTAGTCTAGACCTTTATTTTTCATTGTCACCTCCTCTAAGGAATCTTTTTAAACATTTTTCCTAGTCACACTCCCATGGAATTTTAATAACATGGATATACTATGTATCTATGTTATCTAATGTATGTTTACCTGTTTTAATCATGAAAAGAGTAAGATTTTTCTTTTACCCACCAAGATTCAAGTTCCATCCATTGGGGGATATTTAATCTCTATTAATAATGTATGATCTTGAAACATGCAACAATTGAAATCATTTTACCAGAAGTGTTTACTGCCTCTCTAATATTGAGTGAAATATAAATGATCAAAACAACACCTTTCCTTTAGATAAGTCTCCTGAACTGAAGAGGTCCAGAGCAGCAAAGTCTTTGTCTTCTGCTATTCTAAGTCCCAAAACTCCTTTCCTACAGTGGCTGCTTCCTTGTCATCCACAAAAGAATCTGCAGAATTAATATGTTAATGCCAATCCCACTGTTCCTTCTTCATTTTAACATTTTTTTAGTTTTAAACCATATTAGCCCATTCTCTGTGGTAAATAACACAAGACAATAGACTTGATGAGTTATAAAGAAAAGGAGTTTGTTTTGATTCATGATTCCAAAGGTACTTGGTTGAGGGGCTGCATGGGCTGATGGCCTATTTGCTGGCAGAGGCCTGAGGCAGAACAGGGTTTCACATGGCAAGAGTCAGGAAGTGTGTGTGTGTCTGTCTTCTAGACTCCATCTCCTCTTATAAAGGCCCTATGACATAGACCTGGGACTCCACCCTGATGACCTTATCTGATCCTAAGCACCTCCCAAAGATCTCTCCTAACACCACAGTAGGGATAAGTTTCCAAACTCTAAACACCTCAGTACGGGGATTAAATCTCAACACATGAACCATGGAAGACCCCGAATTCTATCCAAACCATCGCATGTGCTAAAATACATACACTGTTAAAATCATCTCCTGCTCCAGAAATGAAACTAATGAACTTACCTCCTGCCGTTTGAAGTTCTGTACATACTCTTCAAACTGCTCATCTTTTGTCTCATCAGCTTTCCCCAGCTTCTGGAGGACCTATTGTGAATAAAACAAAATGTTTTGATACAATGATATTTTAAGAGGAAGGTATGTTTTCAGGGAATAGGCAGAGCAAAGCTGCTTCCTTGTTGTGAGGAATTTGAGGAGAATCCACCCTGAGCACTGTTTTTCTGTTCTGGAAGCATCTTCACTTGGTGACTTTTTAGCTAAACAGACCTGGATTTTAATCACAGGTCCACCACCCACAAGCTGTGTGACTTTGTGCAAGGGTCATGCTCCATTGCATTTATTTATTTATATACCTGTTCCCTCCAGGAGGCTCTGCATGACTTGAAGAGGGAAGCAATGCCTTCCTTGTCTTTTTGTCCAAAGCAAAAGCTTGATACATAATATGTATTCAATTGTTTGTTAATCAGTGAAGCAAAGCTGATCGACTAAAGTATTCATCTATTTCCTAGGGATAGTATTAAATTCTCACCAGGTATCTTCTGATGCTCCCCTGAATTCAATAAATACTCAAAGAGGCCATGGGACACACTAGGCCCCATGCTAAACACTGGTCATCCCAAAATACAAAGAAAAGTAAGCAAGGTCCCAGCACTGACCCTAAACAAATGTGTATCTAGTGGAATAGACAAGGCACATCCACAAAGGAGAGATGAAAGATGATGTGTTAACAGCAGTATGAGGAGTTGTACAGTGTTATTAGCAATCAATATTCCTTAGAGATGAAGTCTTGAGGGAATGCTTTCTAGAAGTTATTTACATTATGCTGAGGAATGTGACTGAGCACATTCCAGCCAAGGAAGTGGCCCAAGGGAAGATCACAGGAAAAAGCATTACATATTGTAGGACTGGACATGAGTAGTCCTGCTTGCCCAGAGCATAGGACAGGGTACCAGGAGAAGCAGAAAGTTCCTTGGGGACAGAGCAGAGTCACTTGGGTTCACTGTTCAATCCTAAATATTCCCTCATCTTGTACCTAAAGATGTACTCAAGAAAATGAAACTCTGTAAACATTGCCTTCTCTAAATATACCCCCGACAACATTAACAAACATCCTTTCAAAAAAAAAATATTTGAGCATTAAAACATAATGATATTAATCACATCCTTGACTAGGTTTTGTATCAGATTATGCTGTTTTCCAAAACTGAAGCTATAGGCTTATGCAAAATGAGAAGTATTAATGTGGCCTTTGAGATCAAGGACAGAGTGAGAAAGTCATCTTAAACTCGGAAAGAGGCAACAGTGATCCCTGGTGGTTCTTCAGGGCAGTGCTTATGTGTAGTTTGCACTTTCCTTTGGCTTTCTCTGGACTGTGCTATTCACAACTTCATAAGAATGGAAGATGACTTGAAGAATTTGGTCCAGCAGAGAGGCAAATACTTTCTGTCCAGTGGAAAAACATTCCAAATGTGATGATTTATATCATTGACTAGTTTTGAATCTAACCTAGCAATCACATTCTAAAATTCCTTTATTAAATAGCCTGTAAGTACCTAGCTCCTCAATATGCCTTGAACCAGTTTCAACATCATTAATTAATGAACTGAATAAAATCTTCAATCTAGTCTATATTTTTTCTTTAATGTTTGAAAAATCATACTTTAAAAACAGATTCAACTTAGAAGTGTTATGTGAAAAATTAAGTTTAAAGACTGTAATAAACAAAGCGGTGATTTTGTTGGGTAATAAAGATTGAAGTAGAATCTCAGTCTCTCTCCACACCAGTTTTAGATCTCATTTTCTGCCTTTTTGCTGAGCAACTTGGACAATGAGGCCTCAGAACCCTAGAGGCCTCTGTCTGCCAGGTCAGGTGTGCAGGCCTCTGCTCAGACCCCCTTCCCTTAGGAGGAGCCCCCAATTTGCTTTTTGGCCCTTTCCCCATGCCCAGCCAAGGAGCTGCCCCTTTAGGAGGCTTGACTTTGGCCACTATCTTCTTTTTGTTTGGGGAAGCAAAATCATTATTGTACTCAATGACCACAGATTTTGAACTCTCCCCCACTCTCCCACTGATTTTTTTTCTTTTTCTACCTTCCTTTCTTTCTTTCTCTTTTTTTTTTTTTTTTTTTTTTTTTTTTTTGGTACTAGGGATTGAGTTCACAATCCCCAGAGCCACATCCCCAGACCATTTTTGTATTTTATTTAGAGACAGGGTCTTGCTGAGTTGCTTAGGGCCTTGCTAAGTTGCTGAGGTTGGCTTTGAACTGGCCATCCTCCTGCCTCAGTCTCCCTAGCCACTGGGATTACAGGCACCCACCACCATGCCTTGCTAAATTGTTTTCTTTTTTTTTGCCAATTTTCTTTTTTTTATTAAAATTTTTTTTTAATTCTTACAGACTGCATTTTGATTCATTGTATACAAATGGGGTACAACCTTTCATTTCTATGGTTGTACACAATGTAGATTCACACCATTCATGTAATCATACAGGCACATGGGGTAATACTGTCTGTTTCATTCTATCTTTTGGTCTCCCACCCCCTCCCACCGCATTTTCCTCTACACCATCCAAAGTTCCTTCATTCTTCTCCCCTGCCACTCCCCTCGTTATAGGTCATCATCCACTTATCAGAGAAAACATCCTCAAAATGGATCAAGGATCTAGGAATTAGATCTTCGCCAAATAGAAGAAAAAGTAGGCCCAAATCTCCATCATGTTGGCTTAGGACCAGACTTCCTAACAAAACCCCCATAGCACAAGAAATAAATGCAAGAATCAATAAATGGGATAGATTCAAACTAAAATGGTTTTCCTCAACAAAGGAAACAGACAATAATGTGAAAAGAGCCTACAGAGTGGGAGAAAATCTTTTCCACACACACACCTCAGACAGAGCACTAATCTCCAAAGTTTATAAAGAACTTAAAAAACTTTACAACAAAATTACAAAGAACCCAATCAATAAATGGGCTAAGGAACTGGGCAGACACTTCACAGAAGATATACAGGTGATCAACAAATATATGAAAAAGTGCTCATCGTCCCTAGTAATTAGAGAAATGCAAATTAAAACCTCCCTAAGATTTCATCTAACTCCAATTAGAATGGCTATTATTAAGAACACAAGCAATAATAAGTATTTGTGTGGATGTGTCCACTCATACATTACTGGTGGAATTACAAATTCACTGCTGCTTCATTGCTGCAGTCACTCAATTTTTTAAATTTGTTTTTAGATATACATGACAGTAGAGTGTACTCTGACATAGTAAACATACATGGAATATAACTTATTCTAATTAGGGTCCCATTCTTGAGGTTGTACATGATGTGAAGTTTCACTGGTAGTGTATTCATATATGAATATAGGAACATTACTATTATTTTTGTTACTAGTATTGTGACGTAGATAGGACAAAGAAAAATGACATAGTCCACACTTGCAAGAGAAGTAAAAGTCAATAGTATAAGGATCCTTGGTCTCCAACAAACCTTCATATTTTTATTTTAATTATAACAACTCTAAGAAAGAAGAATCTTGTTTTATTGCTCCTTTATTCTATCTGCCTTTTAAAAAAAATGCTTTATTCTGAAGTTATGTCTACCAATCGCCTTCTACCCCTCACACACACACACACACACACACACACACACACACACACACACCACAAAACTGAAGGTAATAGGAGAAAGGCACCTAGCATTTACCACATGGCTTTTACCCATAGTTCTCAAAGTCCACTAATTCATGCATGTTAAGATACTCAAGATGATGTAAGTCATCAAGAAGTAGCCCTCGTCTGACAGCAGCAGTTCAAGGCCAACAAAGGTTGCAAATCTCTTCTGAGCAAGCAGTAGCAATCAACATCTCAGTTCTACAACTTAACAGAGAAGTGAATGGGTGATGCAATTTCAGGGAGTGGGAGAAAAAAGATACAGATGTTTACTGAGCACACACTATGAGCCTGAAATTACAGAAGGTGATTTACACACTCTTTGGTCCTCACAACATTTCTATATGGTACCTATTTTACACATGTGACAGCAGAGGAAATAGGTTCACCCAGTAGGTTAGTGACCTATTGGAGACCCCCAGGAAAATTCCCTTTCTGAGGTCTGATGCCTCTGTAACCAACATGGATAGCCTTTACCTTCTCATGGGAAGTAACAGATATACACATCACAACCATATTCTCATCTTCTAATTCAAAGTACTTGAAGTCCACTGTACCCTGGGAAAAGCATATCTTCTAGGCTGCATAACTACAATAGTGGTAGGTTCACTCGCAGACCCTCACTTAAAGTCCTCCTTTTAGATCTCAAATTGTGGTCCCTCACTTCTCATGTTTCTAAAAATTATACAGTATAAATAAAATAGCAAAACAACCACAAACACTGCTCTTAGGTGTAAAGAAAGATAAAAGAATTATAACAAGATGACATCATTGGCCTACATTTTCTCCTCTAAGGAAAATAATAAGATATCAGAACTCTTGAGTTAAAGCACACTGCATCTTTTTGTTGCTGTTCCTTTCAGATATACATGGCTGTAGAGTATATTTTGGTGTATTCACACAAACATGGAATGCATCTTATTCTAAGTAGGATCCCAGTCTTGTGGCTGTACAGACTCACTGTGGTGTGTTCACATATGTACATAGGAAAGTTAGGTCGGATTCATTCCACAGTCCTTCCTGTTGCCATCCCGCTCCCTTCCCCTCATTCCCCTTTGTCTCAGCACACTGCATCTTGAAGCCATCTGCCTGTGACAGCAGCAGTCACAAAGGCATAGGACAGAGGGGAGAAGGGATCTGTCCTTTACTAGGAACCTTTTAAATGCCAGTGACTATGCCAGGGAGTTAGTAGATTTCATTTCAGCTGATTGTCACAACAGCGTGTCATCCCTAAGTTAAAGTTGAAGGAACTTAGAAGAGAGGCAACCTGCTCAAAACCACTCTCATTGCTATTAACAAAACCCAGATTTAAACCCATTCGTCCACCCATTCCCCATAGTTTCTGCTCCACAGAGACAGTACTACCCAAGGCCCATCCTCCCAAGAAAATGAACAGCCATAACACGATCCTGAAATATCCTAGCTCACATGATTCCCCACCTAGATTCAATTTATAATGTTGTTAATAAGTCTAAGTATGAAGTTACTTTCTTAAAAAAGTAATTAATATGTGGAAAATGATAGCTTTATTTTATTCCAATTGTTCATAAAACAATTGTTCATAAAATATACTATTTCTTTTTCCTCTATTAAAATAAATGAAGATATATTTTTAAATAAAATTGTATAGACTCACATATATTAAAAATTACTCTGAATCGCTCAATTTCGTTGCACAAACCAATATCACATATAAATAACAGGAAGGGTATCTTATTCCTCACTGCAAATTTATTTTACAAAAGCCAGAGGGATCTACTAATGTAAATATAAAAAGGGAATATAGTCATTGTACTGAATAATAATCTCCTGTTACTTGTATAAGAGTCCCTTTGAAACATGGAAAAGAATACCCCACATTTTTAAAAGAACTAGGCATTGTCACTAGGGAAGAATTGATAAGCATAAGAAAAATAAATTTTTTCAATTTTTTTTCAATTTTTTATTTTATTTGTTCTAATTAGTTGTACATGACAATAGAATGCATTTATACATTTTGATAGATCATACATAAATGAAGTATAATCTCTCATTTTCCTGATTATACATATTGCAGGATCACATTGGTCATGCAGTCATACATGTCCATAAGGTAATAATGTCTGTTTCACTCATATATAACATATACATATATATGTTAATAAAATATATTAAAAGTTAATACTGGCTATTTCTGCATAGTAAGATGATAAAGCTGATGATAACTTTCACATTTATAAAATTCTGTACTTTACATACTTTTCTCAATGGTTATCTGCTGCTAAGGCAATAAGAAAAAATCATAAAGATAAACAGTAGTTTTTCACACTGTATCTTGTATATAAAATAATAATGTATTAGATTCTAGTACAAGTAAAGGAATTTGTTAATAATTGATTAAATGACTCTTCTAAAAACATATTGATGAGCGATTTAATGTGAGTTGAAAGTAATATTTCCAGAAGCACCCATCAGGGCCCACATCCAATTCAGCAGCTCACTTCAGCAGATAAAGATATTAAAAGTGTCTACTTCATAATATTGGATGTAATTACCAAGGATACACATGGAAATGCTGAGCTATAATGCCCAGCATATAGTTAACGCTCAATGAAGGATACCTATTATTATTATAGATATTATTATCTAACCTTACTGAGTAATTTCCTCCATGGTATAAGCTTATGTAGACAGAAAACTGGGAAGAATACTGAAAATGTTATATGATAAGAATCAAGATTCACAAAAAATCTTCTCTAAGATCTTTAAGATGAAATTCAACAGGCAGAAAACTCAAGACAAAAATAAAATTGCATAAGTACCAAATTTATATATTTGACTTTCAACCAAAATGCAATGGCATGGATATTAGGAATGCAAGATTTCTTTCCTTAAGTAGGAACAAGGAATGACTTTAGTACGTAGTCAATATGCGTCATCAAAGTGATGTTGCTGCCAAGGCATCTAATATAATCTTGGGCTACACTATTAAAGTTTAATAGCTACCAGGGAAACAATCCAGAAATCTCTCTGAGGTGGATACGTTGGTAAACACATAAATTTACAGACCATATGGAGCCAACTAAAAGCTCCCTACAATGTAGAGAGTGGATGCCATGTGGTAAGAGGAATATTTATATAATCTGGTATCTTATAGGGAGAAGAAAAGACACAGGAAAAAGAATACAGATATCTCCAGATGTTTGAAGGACCATCATAAGCAAGAAGGATCAGAATTATTCTACCCAAAACCAAGATCAAGAACAAGCATTAGCAAGTAAAAGCTACATTTAAAAAATTGTACAATAAAATTGTCATTACGGAAATTTAACCATTTGTCGATAGAGGTAATGAGTTCACTTCCCTAGAAATTATTTGAGGCTAATCCATAGTTAGGGTGCTAGAGAAGAGATTTATTCATCACATAGGTAATGGACCATGTCATACTTCAAATGCATTCTAATCCCAGGACCCCATTTACAATATTATATACTTTCCCTAGAGATGAAAACAAATGAAAATGAGCAGTAGGCAGGGAAGAAAGTCTTTTCATACTTAAAAAAGACTGTGTGCCAGACACTGTGCAAAGGGGTCCAGAAAAGGCGAGCTGTGTTCTAGAGACTACAATAGTGCGATGGCATTGAAGCATGGGGTGTGAGATGTGCAGCTGGGGTAGAGGCTGGAGCAACAGGCAAAGGGCAGACTACAGAAAGCCTCAGCCAACAAACTAAAGACTTGACTTTTCTTGTATAGACCATGGAAAGTCGAAGAAATGTGACCCTGAGAGGGAAGCCACACCATTAGATTTGTGCTCCTGGTAAAGATGCTAAGGACAAATTAGAAGAGAGCAAGACTAAAATAATGAGACCCATTCGAGAGCTATTTAAATAATCCAGGCAATAAACAACCAAGCCTGAACTAAGAACAGATATGACAAATCTTCAAGAAATAAGATGCACAGTCCTTCATGGCTTGTGAGAGAAAAGGATAAAGGACAGAAAAGACCCAAGATGATCTCGGATTTTTGCTGGGGAGACTGAGTGGTCAGTGGTTCCTTCAAACAAAACAGACATCATCTTGTACGTAGAAAGTTTGAGATATCACCGTGGCATTCAGGTAGAGATATGGTGAGCAGTTTTAGAAGGCTGAGGTTCTGAGAAAATATTCTCAGCTACAGATATTCTTGGAAGTCTCCAGAACACAGCAGTAGTAAAGGTACTAGAGTGTATGAGGGCATTCAGAGTAAACAGGGTGTGAAGAAAGAAATAGACCAAAGAGTCCAGGGTGAACATTATTTGAAAATGGAGAGAGGAAGAGAATCCTTGACAGGAGATTAGAGACAAAGAAGTATGTTGGAACCAGGGATAAATTCACAGAAGCCAAAGAAGAAGACAAATTCAATGGCTACAGAGAAGTCAAGCAAGACCAACAGAACTAAAAGTGTCCATTAAATTAGGAACCAGGAGGTCCCAGGAGACTGTGCCAAAAGCTATCAATAGGATGGCGAAGTAAGAAAACAGATCACCGTAGATGAGAAATCAGAGAGAATAGCACTCTTTTCAGAACTTCGGGACATGCAGAGTCCATGGAGAACTACCTAAACTGGGTAAAGCTCAACCCCATTTCTAGGGCAGGAGGAACCAACCACAGAAAGAAAGAGACAAGAACTATAAGAAACAGGATTGCACAGTAAGAAAAGGCTCAAAAGGAATGAGAGTGCCAGGACACGTGTCAGGGATGGAAGGACTTGTCTTGCTAGTAAGAGGTATAACTATTTCTCAGAAATTCAAGGAAGGATGAGTGGGAAGGCAGGGATGTTCATCTGTAGAGAGATAAAATCTAAAGGAAAGAATAGAGTAGATCCATTTTTTCCTATGAGGTTTAAAAAAACCTGCCAAGAAACAAGGGGTATCAGGTCCTATAGCAAAGATCCCAGGGAGATGGGAATGGTTCAAAGGTGGAATTGACAAAGATAGGGACCAGAAACACAGCAGGGCTTCTGAACAGAACTGAAGGCCAAACTGATGCAGAAATCAGGGATGGTACAGATGCCCACATTTGAAGAGTTTGTGATTTTTCAATTCCGGTGACAAGATACATCCGCTGCATATCTTAAGATAACAAAGACATGGAAACCTAGAAAATTAAGATAACTAAAAATTTATCCTTTGCCTTGTTCAAGATCACTAATATTTGACAGTGTGTTGATGACTTTAGATGACCTCTTCTTTTCCATTAGCTGTGTTGAAAACACTAACTCAGCCTGAATGGGAGGATTGCTATATATCCACATATTTAATATTCAGATTTTGACAATATAACACATCTTCAACCTACAAGACAAAGCAAGAGTTCTGTGATGCCTGTCTTTTGGTTTAGGATTGGATCTTTTACTTCAAAGATAATTTTCATCTGCATCGACACCTTCCTATTGTGGAACAATAAGATTTTTGTTGTTACTTTTGTGGCTGCTGTTTTCCTATTCCAAACAATATGCCAAGATGAATATGCTTTTCAAACTGTACTTCCTCTCAATAACATTCTGAAATATTCTCCTAGGACTGTGCACTCATCCATCCTCTCATCCTTACTCTAAGCTCAGAAATTCTAGTCCTAAAAAAAAAAAAAAAAATCATGACACAGGCAAATAAAAAATTAAATAGGAAAGAAAAGCAAGAATATAGCAACTTGGAATATTTTATCTTAAGCCTCTTTCAGTGTCTCCTAAAGTAGTTAGTTCCTTGGCTTTGGTTGCAAAGGGCTGTCCCAATAATATGGGACATTCTTTTCTATAGCAGTTGCTCTTACATAAAGTGCTCCCAGAAAAGTCAATACAAATTTGGATTTTTTTTTATTTGGGCAGTTTCCCCATAGTGTATGGCCAAAATTTTAATCAGGTTTTAATTTTCATAGATCAATGAGAATTAAACTTTGATTACTGCAATACTAAGAGAATATTCTCCTAACATTTTATACTAGTAATGGAATAATATTTTGGCAGCTTTTGAAAAAGTAGTTGGCACTGCAAGTCAAAGGGAAAGTTCATAATCTTCCATTCCACATGGAAATAACTTCTGTTAAAGGAAAAGATCAAAGCAAGGTCAAACTATGGTGAAATGTGACCCCGAAGCAAGAAAACCAGTCCTATGCTCAGGTGTAAGGAAGTTGATATGGGCATAGGATGCAGACTAGAGAGAAATTCAAGACAAAGGCCATGAGGGGCGTCAGAGGCATGTTTTTATGCATGACTTGATACTGTGACAAGAATGGTGGTAAAAGAACTTGGCAGGATTGGCCTCTGGGATTCCTTTAATAGATTCGTGCAGGGAGATGAAGACTCAGACTAGACAAGCTTCCAACTCTGGGTGACTCATGCTTCTGTAAAACAGACCCTAAAAGTTAAGAAGAGAATCATACAATTTAACTAGTCTTCTCTGAACTACTGGCACTCCTTTCTTCACACTTCCTATCTGTACAAAAAAAACAAGAGCACAAAGAATTACGTTTACATTCCCCATTGAATCCAGTGAACTATGGCCCAGTCACCTTTGGGACAGGACATGGAGGTTCTCCACCCTGCCCACTGACAGATGACTCACTCATTCTTTCTCCATAAGTTCACCTACTCACCTGCTCTCCAGAGAGCTTTTATCCAGTGCTCACTCTGACAATTTCAGGTCCCATAACCTAGAACTGCAGAAAAGCTGAGAGGGGAAGTCAGTGCAGTGTAGTTACTTGTACTACTACATCCTACTGGTCAAGTGCCACACTGTTTCCCAAACTTCTGGGTACCAGTCATTTGAAACCTTTATGGGTGTGTTATATGACTTAAAGAAACAACTTCAATTTTCCTTAGAGAGAAATAAGATGAATCACTAGAAAAATCACCTTTTGGTGTGGTCAATGAGCCTTCAAGGTCCTCACAACATCCTCTGGCTTATCTTCCGGGGAATATATTTCTATACCATTTTGGCATCCACTCCTTCTTCTGTCATATTTCAATACTAAACTAGCCAACCTGGTATCAAAGTCTCTCAGGTTGGCATAAGCCTTCCTACTAATTCTGGGAAATAATTTGGGGAGGGTAAGCAAAATTAGATAAGACAGGGAATGTCCTATCCCTTTTGAGCAGCTTTTAGACTGTAAAAATCAGAGAACATACAAAAGAGAGAATTTGTATGTTTCAAAAATGAGCAGGCTTAACCTAAGTAGGACATAGGCAACTGGGAATTAGAAAGTTATGGAGGAAAGTAACATCAAGTGGTTATAAGGGAAAGAGAGGTAAGTGAGAAGAAGTCCTTCAAGTGCAGTGACACCAAGTACCAGCCAGTGCTGCATCATACATCTCCCTGATAAAGTATCATGTTCCAGAATTCTGCTCTTCTATCTTTCCTAATCCTTCAAAGTTGAGGATATCCGGTCCTCTGACTTACAAACAAGCAAAAAAAAGAAAAAAATTGGGGAGGAAAGAAACACTTTGGTGTGAAAACACAGCATGATATTGTTCTAGCAAAGATGAATGGATTCTGAGCCCTGGCATCTGAGGCCCCCCTCTCTCTAGATTGGGTCACCATGTCTCAGAACTACTTTTCTATGAAAACTGATACCTCCAGTATCCAAGCCAGAGTACAGAAGGTACATCAAAATTCAGTAGAAGTTGCTGTAGCATGTGGGACATTCCCTGAAGCTCTAGGAAGAACCACGTCTTCCTTTTCCATTGGCTCCCCTTCAAGGGCACAATGCTATCTTGTGTCAAGATCACACAGGATAATACAATGATCCTCCAGCCTCATTAGATTATTTCAATTAATCCACATCCTCCTTAGCCAGGGCGAGAGATTCCTCCATCAATCATTGGAGAGATGTTTGAGAGGAAACTCATGACTGCCAAAACAGCAGCAAACTACTTTGTATAGAAGTTGTTGTAAACATACATGGCCATGGAAACCAGGAAGGTTCATCTCCCAGCAGTTCTCCAGGGAGGAGCTCCATTTCTGGTGGCTTCATACAGATTCTTTAGGCCAACTTTATGATGCATGTTACTCATTGAATCAAGAGAAGATGGATCAGCAATTTGAAAACAGACCCTGCAGCACAAACATTAATGTTGATTCAGACAGAACCAAAGTCCACAAACCCTATTCAGGTTTTCAACTGGGAGCTGCATTTTACCTAAGGCAAAAGAGGTCTTCATGCTAATGAGCAGGACCCTGAAGAAAACGGGAGTACTCCTGGGAACACAGAATATTCTTGCTTTTCTTCCTCTTGTGAAAATGTCCCACTATAACTTCATTAATTTTTAATTTACTAGCTATCACCTATGGAAATTTAGAATATTTCAAGCACAGTCCTAAATATCTTGTATTTAAAAACATATTTAATCCTAAATCCTGGGATTTAGATTACTATGATTATCCTCCTTTGATGGATGGGGCCACTGAGGCCAGGTAAGTGTACTGTAGCTATGTGATAATTAGAGAGAGTGAGTCATTGGCTAGCACCATGCCAGTCAATTACTGAGCCCAGTGTGTAACTGAGCCCAGATTTAAAGCAGACAGTCTGAAGCCAGAGTCAGTACCTAACCACTAGGGTATAAAGGGTAAAGGCTGAGCAAAGAAGGGAACACAGTCTGGCAGTCATACTCTTTCCTCAACAAGTAAGTGTTTCTCCTCTACTTAATATTTTGCCCTGACTAATCATATCAAATTGTCAAGGACACTAATATAGCTACAGCTTGATCCATACTCATGCTGAATGGAATCCATATGACATTATCTCCATCCAAAATAGGTTATTACCTTCACTTCTGGAAACTTTCCAAAGAACTTTCAACTATGAAAAGGCCAAGGACATTACCTCCTTGTATGAATCTTATAGATCAGGCCACCAAGAATGACTCAGTGGAGCAGCAGGAAATGGTGCTGGAAAAAACCAAAATATCCTCACTTGATTTCAGAGACATCGAGACAAGATGGTTTCATTAGTACAGGTGATAAACTCCCAGGGAGTGCAATGCAGAGCTCAAGCTTGCCACCACTCTCCCATGCGTGGCTGCACCTGGGTGCCCAGGCCCAGGTCCCCTCTCAGTGAGCCTGTTTTGACCCACAAGTACCAAAGACTCCTTGTGGCTACCACACAGCTTCATGAGTTACTTACAAACCAGAATCTTTGTATCACAGAATATATTTTCCACAAACGCTGCCAAACTCTGCTTCCCTTATTCTGGCAGGAAATTCATGGGCCCAAGAATTTTCACTAATTAGAAGTCAGGGAAATTTTTGGAAGTTTTGTTTCATCTTTGTCAACAGTCCTTTCTCCTATATTTCAAGAGATATATTGGAAGGCTGCAATAGGCAAATTCGGGTACAGCTAAAAACACCGTCCTGGGGCTTGGACAAAAATCTTTAGTGAAGGGCAGGACTCAGCACAATCTCTGTGGAAATCTGGGATAACTGCTTATTTGCTTTGTACCTCATGTTATCCAGGAGCACAATCAGAACACAAATGTCTGCCACTTTTCTACTTCGCAAGATTATTGAAAGTTTATGTGTCGAAGGCTAAAGTAATGCAGGGATTTGATTTTCAGTCACTTTCCTAAACTTCCACATTCCTTCTGGAACAGTATTTCTCAAGTGTTTTTCATGGAACATAATCTCAGGAGTCTCTTATTAAAAAAAAGAAAAGAAAAGAAAAAAATTTCAGGGTCAAATATGTTTGAAAAGTATCAAATACTATAGACCTTTGTACAGCAATTCAAAGAATATTATTTAAAGGTTTTCTTTTAATCAGGGAAAATAACAATGTTCATAAATATTTTAAATGAACATGTGTCTGAGATAATTTTTAACTCACTATTTGATGAGGGAACTGGTAAGATGTTACAGACAGTTTCAAGAAGAATTCAAAGAACCCACATCTACAGGCAATAATGACAATTTTTCCCTAGTTCTGTGAAAAATGCCATCAGTATTTTGATGGGGACTGTATTAAATTTGTAGATCACTTTTAGCAACATGTCCATTTTGACAATATTAACTCTGCCTATCGAAGAATGTGGGGAATTTCTCCATCATCTTAATTCTTCTAACTTTTTAAAAGATATGTGATAATTTATTATAGCAGCATAGAAAATAGTCAAGTTGGGAAGCCATAACCAAGTACCATAGATTGGGTGGGTTGTAAACAGAAACATACTTCTCACATTTCTGAAGGCTGGAAGTAAGTCTTAAACCTTCAATTCCTTTCTTCAGTATTCTATAATTTTCACTACAGAGGTCTTTACTGTCTATGGTTAGATTTATTCGAGGTTTTTTCTTTTTTTTATATTTTAGGCTATTATAAATGGATTGTTTTCCTGATTTCTTTCTCAGCATATCATTACTGGAGTATAGGAAAGCTACTGATTTTTGTACATTAATATTGTATCCTGATACTTTGAAGAATTTGTCAATTCTAGGAGTTTTATGGTGAAAGCTTTGGAGTCTTCTAGATATAGGATCATGTCATCTGCAAAGAGAGATAACTTGACTTTTTGTCATATTTGTATATTTTTTATTTCTTTCCCTTGACTGATTGCTCTGGATATAGTTTCAAGAACTATATAGAACAGGAGCAGTAAAAGAGAATATCCTTATCTTTTTTCTTAATGCTTTCAGCTTTTCTCCATTCAGTATGATGCTGGCTATGGGTTTGTGATATGGAGCCTTTATGATGTTGAGATAAGTTCTTCTATCCCTAGATTTTTCAGTATTTTTTATATGAATGTGTGCTAGATTTTGTCAAATGCTTTTTCCGCATCTTTGAAATGATCATGTGATTTTTGTCCCTGACATTTTTGTGATGAAGTACATTTACTGATTTGCAAATGTTGAAACAACTATGCCATCCCTGGAATGAAAACAACTTTATCATGGTGAACAATCATCTTAATGTGTTTTTAATATGGATTGCTAATATTTTATTAAGGATCTCCCTGTCTACATTCATCAGAGATATTGGTTTTTAGTTTTTTTTCTTTCATTGATGTCTTTATCTGGCAATGTTGGCTTCACAGAATAAATTTGGAGTGTTCCCTATTTCAGGAAATAATTTGAGGAGATTTAGCATTAGTTCTTTGAAGTTCTAGTAGAACGTAGCTGGAAATCAATCTGCTCCTTCTTTGTTGGAAGGTGAAGTGTCAATCACATTGCTTGCTCTTGGTGTGTTGAGGTTTTCTATATCCTCTTGGTTCAATCTGAAAGATCATGTCTAGAAATTTGTCAATGGTTTTTATTTTCTAGATTTTCCAATTTGTAGGAATGTAAGTTTTACAGAAAATAGTTCATAATGATCCTCTGGATTTCAGAAATATCTGTGGTGTTATCTCCTTTTTCATATCTAATTGTGGTGATTTGGGTCTTCTTTCTCTTTCTTTTGGTTAATGTTAAGGATTTATCAATTTTGTTTAGCTTTTCTAGATACCAAATTTTTGTTGCATTGATCTTTTGTATTTTTTATTCTCTGCTTCATTAATTTTGGCTTTGATCTCATTTCTTGTCTTCTACTTTTTCTAGCATCAGTTGGTTCTTGCTTTTCTAGGGCCTTGAGAAGTACAATTAGATTTTTATTTGGAATATTTTATTTGGAAATTTTTTATTTGGAATGTTGTATCACTATTCTCTTTTGATTATAAAAAATCATTTCTTTTCTCATTTCTTTTGTGATCTACTCTTGGTTCAAAAAAGTATTGTTCAATCTTCCTGTGTTTGTAAGTTTTATATATTTCCTACTCTTGATTTTGAATTTCATTCTATTATGAACTAATGAGATGCAAGGAATGATATCAACTTTTTGCATTTTCTAAGACTTGCTTTGTGATCTAAAATATGATCTATAAGTAATTCTGAGATGAATTTATGTGCAGATGGAAAATACACATGATAATAATCAATTTCATCCACCTAACATAATTCATAAGACTTTCATAATGTTCCCTATTAATACAGCTATTAAAGGTTTCAGAAAGTTCTGCCATAAAGAAGCTTGTGTAACATTATTTAGTCCTGTGTTTTTCATATATATTTGCCCATTAGACAGTCATTAACAAGGTTATTATTCCAGGGAGCAAAATTTCTTCTCCACATATCTTATGGACTTCTCTTATTTTTTCCTACAAAATCAAATACAGAGCTTTACATGAATCCAAAATCACTAGGTTACTTTCAAGGAGGTTCTCCTTGTCTACAGAAAACTTTGGTAGAGGAAAAAAAATGAAAATGTCACATTTTAAGAGTGAGAGGAATTAAGACTTCAACAGAGAAATAATTCTTAATTGATTAGTTCAAGTATAAGGTCCATGAGCATGTGAACTCTCTGATTTTGGAGAAGTTTCTAAAGAAAACTAGAAATTTTAAATGATCTAAAATGGCAAATATTCCCTATAGGAAGAAAAGAAATGTCATGAAGCAGAATACTATAGTGGAAAACAAGACACTGGTTTTGAACAATGAAGATTCACATTCTAGAACTGCCCATCAAAGTCAGCTGGACAAGGTCTTCACATTTCTCCAAGAATTTTCTCATCTGTAAATAATAATATGAATATTTAGGTCGGTCGCAGTCACAGAGCCAACTGGCGGGTGAGTCAGACCGCCTGCATTGCGGAGGTAGCAAATGGGCACCCAACCCGCATGCCTTGAAGAGCTAGATGGCGGGCAGGCAACCCGCCCAACCACAGGCCAAAGACAGACGCCATCACTGAGCGACCCCGCCCAACCACCACACAGAGGTGTTATTGCCATCACGGAGCAAGCCAGCAGACAAGCCAGCCTGCCTGCATCACGGAGCTAGCCAGAGGCTTCTTTTTAGGCTGGTGCAGGCATTTTGAATTATTCCTGAGGGTGTGGCCATCATCATTGGAAGGGAAGCTCCCTGCCTGAGACACCTACAGGAGGCTAGAAGACCTTTGACAAGACTGAGGAGTCAAGAAGAGGAGGTATTCAGAGACTCCGGACCAACTCAGAGCCACCGGGTGAGTCTCTCCCACTGGTCAGGCTCCCCAGAGGGGGCAGTAGTCCCGCTTCATGGAGTAGAGTGGCCCAGTGAGACTCCCTTGCTGGAGCTGAGTACCAAGTCAACCAGGAGCATTGCAGAGGAGAGCCACACGGCAAGAGGCTTGGACGCAGAGTGAGGGTCCAAGGCCAAGGCGGTAGCTCCGGTCGCCAGGGAACATAGCAGAGGAGGGCCGCTCAGTGAGGGAATCCCTCACAGGGCCAGGCTCCCCAGCCCAGGTGGTAGGTCAGGACCCCTGGGAACATCGCAGAGAAGGGCTTCCCAGTCCAGGAGGTAGTTCTGGATGGAAGGGAACTTCTCAGAGGAGAGGTGCCCAGCAAAACTTCCCCACCGGGTGAGTCTTCCCTGCTGGGCGAGGATTTCCCACCAGGGTAGTAGAAACAGAACACAGAACCAGATCAGATGTCCCTAGTCTTCAGACTAGTCCCCCTTTGACTAACCATCAGTCAACAAGTGGAGGTGCCTCTGCCCACTGACAGGGAATAAACCCCACCAGAAGACCACCACCCCTAGAGGGGTAGCTTCCTAGTGGAGCACCACATTATCAAGACTTCAGGCTACTGAAGGCTAAGAGGTGAGTTACTGGAAATCTACAGAGACAATATTAGTCAATAGAGGAAATCTGCAATATCCCAGAGATTCACTACTAGAGGGGTAGATACCTGACCAATATGAGAAAACAAGGGAAGAAAATGTCCCAAACAAACCTAGATGCTACATCAATAAAATCCAATGACAGTGTGGCAGAAAAAATGTCAGAAAGGAAATTCAGAATGTACATAATGAAAACGATCAGGGAAGCAAACGAGGCAATGAAAGAGCAAATGTAGACACTGAATGATGAGATGAAAGAGCAAATGCAGGCATTGAATGATTGCACCAATCAACAGTTAAAAGAGCAAATACAGGAAGCAAAAGATCATTTCAATAAAGAGTTAGAGATATTGAAAAAAAAAAAAACAAGCAGAAATCCTTGAAATGAAGGAAACGATAAACCAAATTAAAAACTCTATAGAAAGCATAACCAATAGGATAGAACACCTGGAAGATAGAACCTCAGATATTGAAGACAAAATATTTAATCTTTAAAACAAAGTTGACCAAACAGAGAAGATGGTAAGAAATCATGAACAGAATCTACAAGAATTATGGGATATCATGAAAAGGCCAAATTTAAGAATTATTGGGAATGAGGAAGGCTTAGAGAAACAAACCAAAGGAATGAATAATCTATTCAATGAAACAATATCAAAAAGTTTCCCAAATCTGAAGAATGAAAAGGAAAATCAAGTACAAGAGGCTTATAGGACTTCAAATACAAATTATAGGACTTCAAATAAAATTACAACACACCTACACCAAGGCACATTATTATGAAAATACCTAACATACAAAATAAAGACAGAATTTTAAAGGCTGAGAGGGAAAAGAATCAAATTATATTTAGGGGGAAACCAATAAGAATATCAGCAGATTTTTCAATCCAGACCCTAAAAGCTAGAAGGGCCTGGAACAACATTTTTCAAGCCCTGAAAGAAAACAGATGCCAACCAACAATCTTATACCCAGCAAAACTTATTTTCAGATTTGACAATGAAATAAAATCCTTCCATGATGAACTAAAGCTAAAGGAATTTACAAAAAGAAAGCCGGCATTACAGAACATTCTCAGCAAAATATTCCATGAGGAAGAGATGAAAAACAATGATGTAAATCAGCAAAGGGAGGAAGTACCCTAAAGGAACAGCAAAATGAAGGAGAAACCAAGTTGTGTCAAAAAATTTTTTAAAAAATTAGCCAAATGACCAGGAATACAAATTGTATCTCAATAATAACCCTGAACGTTAATGGCCTAAACTAATCCATCAAAAGACATAGACTGACAGAATGGATTAAAAAGAAAGATTCAACAACTGGCTGCCTGCAAGAGACTCATCTCATAGAAAGAGATACCCACAGACTAAAGGTGAAAGGATGGGAAAAAACATACCATGGACATGGACACAGCAAAAAAGCCGGAGATCCATCCTCATATCAGATAATATGAACTTCAAGACAAAGTTAGTCAGAAGGGATAAAGAAGAACATTTCATACTGCTTAAGGGAAGCATAACTCAGGAAGATATAACAATCATAAGTATCTATGCCCCAAGTAGTGCCTCATCCATATAAGTCAAACAAATCGTTCTCAATTCCAGAAACCAAGTAGACCAAAACAAAATAATACTAGGTGATTTCAACACACCTCTCTCACCACTGGACAGATCCTCCAGACAAAAATTGAACAAAGAAATGATAGATCTCAATAACACAATCAATAATTTAGACTTAACAGACATTTATAGAATATACCATCCAACAAAGAGCGAATACACTTTCTTCTCAGCAGCACATGGATCCTTCTCTAAAATAGACCATATTTTATGCCACAAAGCTAATGTTAGCAAGTACAAGAAGACACAGATACTTCCTTGCATTCTATCAGATCATAATGGAAGGAATTAGAAATAAATGAAAGAGTAAAAAACAGAAACTACTCCAACACCTGGAGATTAAATAATACGCTATTATATGATGAATACATAACAGAAGATACCAGGAAGGAAATTAAAAAATTCTTAGAGAACGAAGAAACATCATATCAAAATCTCTGGGATACTATGAAAGCAGTTCTTAGAGGAAAATTTATTTCATGGAGTGCATTCAATAAAAGAAGAAAAAAATCAACAAATAAATGACCTAACACTACAGCTCAAAGCCCTAGAGAACGAAGAACAGAGCAACACCAAAAGTAGTAGAAGACAGGAAATAGTTAAAATCAGAGCTGAAATCAACAAAAGTGAAACAAAAGAAACAACTGAAAAAATTGACAAAATAAATAGTTGGTTCTTTGAAAAAATAAACAAAATTGATAAATCCTTAGCCACACTAACAAAGAAAAGGAGAGAGAAAACCCAAATTACTAAAATTCAGAATGAACAAGGAAATATCACAACAGACATGATTGAAATACAAAACATAATTAGAAGCTATTTTGAAAATCTATACTCCAACAAAATAGAAAGTCTCGAAGACATCAATAGGTTTCTAGAGACATATAGACTACCTAAACTGAACGAGGAGGACATACACAATTTAAATAGATCAATTTCAAGTAATGAAATAGAAGAAGTCATCAAAAGCCTACCAACAAAGAAAAGTCTGGGACCAGATGGGTTCTCAGCCGAGTTCTACAAAACCTTTAAAGAAGAGCTCAATCCAATACTTCTCAAAGTATTTCATGAAATAGAAGAGGAGAGAACCCTTCCAAACTCATTCTATGAAGCCAATATCACCCTGATACCTAGACCAGACAGAGACACATCGAGGAAAGAAAATTTCAGACCAATATCCTTAATGAACATCGACGCAAAAATTCTCAACAAAATCTTAGCGAATCGCATACAAAAATATATTAAAAAGATAGTGCACCATTATCAAGTGAGTTTTATCCCAGGGATGCAAGGATGGTTTAACGTTTGGAAATCAATAAATATAATTCACCATATTAACAGACTTAAAGTCAAGAATCACATGATTATTTTGACAGAAGCAGAAAAAGCATTTGATAAAATACAGCATCCCTCCATGCTCAAAACACTAGAGAAAACTGGGGTAGTGGGAACATTCCTTAACACTGTAAAGGCCATCTACACTAAGCCCATGGCCAATATCATTCTAAATGGTGAAAAACTGAAAGCATTCCCCATAAAAACTGGAACAAGGCAGGGATGCCCTCTTTCACCACTTCTGCTAAACATTGTTCTTGAAACTCTAGCCAGAGCAATTAGACAGACCAAGGGAATTAAAGAAATACCAATAGGAAAAGAAGAACTCAGACTATCCCTATTTGCTGATGACATGATTATATATTTAGAGGAAACAGGAAATTCCACCAGAAAATTTTTAGAACTCATAAGTGAATTCAGTAAAGTAGCAGGATATAAATCAATGCTCATAAATCCAATGCATTTTTATACAGAAGTGATGAATCTTCAGAAAGAGAAGTTAGGAAAACTGCCCCATTCACAATAGCTTTGAAAAAAATAAAATACTTAAGAATCAATCTAATAGAAGAGGTGAAAGACCTCTACAAGGAGAACAACAGAGCACTAAAGAAAGAAATTAAAGAAAACCTTAGAGGATGGAAAGATCTCCCATGTTCTTGGATTGGCAGAACTAATATTGTCAAAATGGCCATACTACCAAAAGTGTTATACAGATTCAATGCAATTCCAATTAAAATCCCAATGATGTTCATTACAGAAATAGAGCAAGCAATCATGAAATTCATCTGAAAGAATAAGAAACCCAGAATAGCTAAAGCAATGCTTAGCAGGAAAAGTGAAGCAGGGAGTATCACAATACCAGACCTTAAACTATAATACAAAGCAATAGTAACAAAAACAGCATGGTATTGGCACCAAAATAGACAGGTAGATCAATGGTACAGAATAGAGGACACGGACACAAACCCAAATAAATACAATTTTCTCTTACTAGACAAAGGTGCCAAAAATATGCAATGGAGAAAAGATAGCCTCTTCAACAAATGGTGCTGGGAAAACTGGAAATCCATATGCAACAGAATGAAATTAAACCCCTATCGCTCACCCTGCACAAAACTCAACTCACAATGGATCAAGAACCTTGAAATCAGACCAGAAACCCTACATCTTATAGAAGAAAAAGTAGGTCCAAACCTTCAACATGTTGGCTTAGGATCAGACGTCCTTAACAGGACTCCCATAGCACAAGAAATAAAAGTAAGAATCAATAACTGGGATAGATTCAAACTAAATAGCTTTCTCTCAGCAAAGAAAAATATCAGTAATGTGAAGAGAGAGCCTACAGAGTGGGAGAAAATCTTTGCCATGCATACTTCAGATAGAGCACTAATTTCCAGAATATGTAAAGAACTCAAAAAACTCTACACCAAGAATACAAATAATCCAATCAACAAATGGGATAAGGAAATGAGCAGACACTTCACAGAAGAAGATCTACAAGCAATCAACAGATTTATGAAAAAATGTTCAACACCTTTAGTAATAAGAGAAATGCAAATCAAAACTACCCTAAGATTCCATCTCACCCCAATTAGAATGGCGATTATCAAGAGTACAAGCAACAATAGGTGTTGGTGAGGATGTGGGGAAAATGGTACACTCATACATTGCTGGTGGGGCTGCAAATTAGTGCAGTCACTCTGGAAAGCAGTGTGGAGATTCCTTAGAAAACTTGGAATGAAACCACCATTTGACCCAGCTATCCCACTCCTTGGCCTATACCCAAAGGACTTAAAATCTGCATACTACAGAGATACAGCCACAACAATGTTCATAGCTGCTCAATTCACAATAGCCAGATTGTGGAACCAACCTAGATGCCCTTCAATGGATGAATGGATAAAGAAACTGTGATATATATATGTATATATATATATATATATATATATATATATACACACACACACACACACACTATGGAATATTACTCAGCCATAAAAATAATAAATTATGGCATTTGTAGGCAAATGGATGAAATTGGAGAATATCATGCTAAGTGAGGTAAGCCAATCTCAAAAAACCAAGGGACAAATGATCTCGCTGATAAGCTGATGATGACACATAATGGGGAGTGGGACGGGGGCAAGAATGGAGGAAGGAGGTACTGTATAGAGGGATATGAGGGGTGGGAGGGGTACAGGGGAAGAAAAAAAATAACAGAATGAATCAAAAACTATTACCCTAGGGTAAATGTATGATTACAAAAACAGTATGCCTCTACTTCATGTACAGAGAAACAAGATGTATCCCATTTGTTTACAATAAAAATGATTTTTAAAAAAATGAATATAATGCAGATATGAAGATTAAATGATAAAATATATGTAGAAGTTTTATTTCAATGCTGAGCAGTAAGTGCTTAAAACTGTTAGTTATTAAAATTATTAATGTCCTAATACAATGCTAAGCAATCTTTAGGTACTTGAAGATAGGGGCTGTAGATGACTCCTGAGGCACACATCTACTCTGAGATTCTGTGATCCTGCAGCTACTCCCCTTCTTCAACAAAGACAGACCTACAAAAACGATCACAACAACATGAACTTTCCTGAACTGAGACCTTCAGAATGAGTAACACAAAGACTGGCTATGTTTTCCTCTAGGAAAACAAAACTGACCAGGGCCTTTCCCTAGACAAGGCTTTGCATCTAGGATCCATGGTTAGATGCCCAGGTGTCAAGGAATGACCTGAAATGAGATGGCTAATTCAACATGGATGTACCTTTTATGAGGAGGGGGTTTCTGATTTCAGTCTGGTGAAGAAACACTGTTCTGATGACATCATGAGTTCAGTGGAAAGAAAATAATTTTCAAAATCAAACCAAACTGGTTCTCACTTGATCACTTTGGAGAGCTGGATAACTTTTGCAAAATTTTTAATTTCACTGAGCTTCAGGTTCCTATGTTTAGAAATGGAGAAAGACAAATTGTTGAGATTAAATGAAAGCATACACAAAAACACCCAGTCTTACTCTGAAAAGGGTTTAATAAGGGTGACTTATTTATCTTTTTATTTAATATCTCACTTTAATTTGTCATATGAAAGGGCTACAGGGAGCTGAGATTTTATACTACACAGTTCATTGATCCAGCAGATGAGGTTCTCAGGAAAGTTAAGTGTATTGCCAAGGTCATATCTTCAACTTTCTATGATATAGATGGATCTTTTAAGGCTAATGGAATACTGTAAAGGCTGTGGAAGCATCTTTATTTAGAGCATGATTTCCAGGCAATTCTCTTTCGGCAGCTCAATAAATATCTCTTGAGCAATCTCTAACTCCGAGAATCTGATACATGCCAGCAACACTGCCAATACCACCAGGAGGACCAAAGTGGCTGTCCAGGTTCCTAGAAATCATCTTTATTAGTGACTGCTTCACATCACAGGAAGCATTTGAGGTGAGTTTTGTAGCTGCAAGAAATGGAATTATTCCACATGACTGACCCTCCTTCAAACCCAAAGATTCAATGCCATCAGACCTACTCAGACATCTCTTTCTGAATCAGGAAAGCCTAGCCCTGGGGACTGAGAATCTGACATAATCCTAAGAACAAGTTTGTTTAGATTTTGTTTCAAGACTAAAAGTCCTTTAAAGGGGTTACTTTTTTTTTTCTTTTTTCTTTTTGCTTGTTAGTTTGCATTTTTTTTAATATGCTACACTTCATATTTTATTTCATACTTCTTTCCATCTTTTTTTAGTTCACCCCCACCCCCACACTGGTTTTGAATAGTTTGTAATATTTTTTTTCCATTTTTTTATTAAAAATCATAAATTTACATAGGGCAATGTTGTTTGATTCATTTTGTTATTTTTCCCTTCCCCCCACCCCTCCCACCCCTCTTTTCCTTCTATACAGTCCTTCCTTCCTCCATTCTTACCACCGTCCTCATCCCTAACCCTAAACCTAACCCTAGCCCTAACGCTAACCCCTCCTATCCCCCATTATATGTCCTCATCCACTTATCAGCGAGATCATTTGTCCTTTAGTTTTTTGAGATTGGCTTATCTCACTTAGCATGATATTCTCCAATTTCATCCATTTGCTTGCAAATGCCATAATTTTATCATTCTTCATGGCGGAGTAATATTCCATTGTATATATATGCCACAGTTTCTTTATCCATTCATCCATTGAAGGGCATCTAGGTTGGTTCCACAATCTGGTTATTGTGAATTGAGCAGCTATGAACATTGATGTGGCTGTCTCTCTGTAGTATGCTGATTTTAAGTCCTTTGGGTATAGGCCAAAGGGTGGGATAGCTGGGTCAAATGGTGGTTCCATTCCAAGTTTTCTGAGGAATCACCATACTGCTTCCCAGAGTGGCTGCACGAATTTGCAGCCCCACCAGCAATGTATGAGTGTACCTTTTTTCCCACATCCTTGCCAACACCTATTGTTGCTTATGTTCTTGATAATCACCACTCTAATTGGGGTGAGATGAAATCTTAGGGTAGTTTTGATTTGCATTTTTCTTATTACTAGAGATGTTGAACATTTTTTCATATATCTGTTGATTGCTTGTAGATCTTCTTCTGTTCATTTCCTTAGCCTATTTGTTGATTGGATTATTTGTATTCTTGGTGTAGAGTTTTTTGAGTTCTTTATAGATTCGGGATATTAGCGCTCTATCTGAAGTATGAGTGGCAAAGATATTCTCCCACTCTGTAGGCTCTCTCTTCACATTACTGATAGTTTCCTTTGCTGAGAGAAAGCTTTTTAGTTTGAATCTATCCCAGTTGTTGATTCTTGCTTTTATTTCTTGTGCTATGGGAGTCCTGTTAAGGACGTCTGATCCTAAGCCAACATGTTGAAGGTTTGGACCTACTTTTTCTTCTATAAGATGCAGGGTCTCTGGTCTGATTCCGAGGTCCTTGATCCATTGTGAGTTGAGTTTTGTGCAGGGTGAGAGATAGGGATTTAGTTTCATTCTGTTGCATATGGTTTTCCAGTTTTCCCAGCACCATTTGTTGAAGAGGCTATCTTTTCTCCATTGCATATTTTTGGCACCTTTGTCTAGTAAGAGAAAATTGTATTTATTTGGGATTGTGTCCATGTCCTCTATTCTGTACCATTGATCTACCTGTCTATTTTAGTGCCAATACCATGCTGTTTTTGTTACTATTGCTTTGTATTATAGTTTAAGGTCAGGTATTGTGATACTCCCTGCTTCACTTTTCCTGCTAAGCATTGCTTTAGCTATTCTGGGTTTCTTATTCTTCCAGATGAATTTCATAATTGCTTGCTCTATTTCCGTAAGGTACATCATTGAGATTTTAATTGGAATTGTATTGAATCTGTATAGTACTTTTGGTAGTATGGCCATTTTGACAATATTAATTCTTCCTATCCATGAACATGGGAGATCTTTCCATCCTCTAAGGTTTTCTTTCTTTCTTTAGTGTTCTGTAGTTCTCATTTGCATTTTGTTGTTGCTGTTTTGTGACCAGAATCTTCACACCAAACTATCCTTTGCATTCCTGCCTGGGGCTCATAAGTGACAATGGGAAGGGTACCTTTTTAGAGTAAGCCTCCCTCCTTTTTTATTAATTGATGCCTTTTGGTCACATACTTTTTCCTGCCCTGCAAACACATTGTGAATAAAAAAAAAAAAAAAAAAAAAGACAACTTACTTAGAGAACTTTTGGGAAAAGTTTCTTCATAAACTCATATTGGGAGGTATTCTGCATAAATCTCAGACTGACTGGGATACCACAAAAATTCCACAGGTTCTTGAGTGGCCCCCCCAGAATCCAGCAATGCCAGAGCTAATGATTACCAAGTATTTCAGATGGATCCAACAGGATGTGTGATCCCAAAAGCAACTTCACTAATGATTTCTATTTTTAATATTTATTGATCCAAAAATAACAGTAACTTGATTAAAAAAATAAATATTATACATGTTGCAGTCTAAGCAGAAAAATTTTTATAAAAACAAAGATATTGCTAATAAGACTCAAAAAACAGTTCTTCCTCTGAAAATGACTTCCAACATAGGCTAGACAACAGTATTTTCAGTTCACTTGTTTGTCTCGTTGTCTAGAAAGATGTGCTAAAGAAGGAAAGAACCCTGAGTATCTTCACAACCTTCCTGGTACACTTAAACAGAAAGGTGACCCAAAGTGCCTCAGAGTTTCTGCTCCTTGAGTCTGGCTGACGGCTGCCTGCTCACAGCTCACAGCCCCTGGTTCCTGGGCCCTCAGTTCTCAAAATGCTCTTCACACAACAGGTAATTGCCACAAATGAATCAATAAAATAATGAACAGATGGGTGGATAAATGAAAAAGTAAATCATAAAGCACTATTTTTTGCGCACATTTCTGTACTTTGCTCTGTGCCTTGATTTTCAGTTTTCTGCAGCAATTTTTAAAATCTGACTGGCACAAAGTGAATTACTAAAGAAGAGAAGCTATCAAGCACACTCTGAAAGGGGGTCTACTCCAGATTTAATTGTGGATTCTTGTAGTGAAATTTCCATAATTCTATGGTTAACATGGATATTTTATAAAGCTGAACACAAAACCTACATGAATTTTTAAAATGAAATTAGAATTTCAAAGAAATACTGTGCTAACACTATGCTGCTTTGGGGCATATCACCAGACTCTTGTTTGCCATTTGGGGATACTTTAGGGGTATGTTTTAAGAAGTATGGTTCTGTTACATAAGAAATACTGCATGATAAGTGGGTAGGAAGAATATAATTGTATTCTGGAGACCCTGAGTGATACTCCCACAATTCTTGCATAAATGAATGGAAATTTTAGAAAAGATTTCCATTTACTATTCATATCCTCTGTAAATACTAGCATATACTTCTCTGGTTTATTCTCTCTTTGCCCTTCAAATTCATACTTTACCTTTCTCCACCCTGCTCAGCATTCCAGGAATCTGACTGACTACTAAGGACTTCATCCTACCATGGCCATATGGCTACTTGTCTGAGTCAACCAATGGGAAGGGCCAGCAGGAAATGGAAGAGCAGAAGAAGGAAAAGGTTGGGGCTGGGACCCCTGGTTCCCTTGCAGCCTGCACCATCTGTGGGAACCTCACTATCCTCCCTTTAATGTGTTCTCCCAACAATTACATCCCCTCTCTCCATGTCTTGAGAATAGCTCCCTCTTCTTCTCTGTAGAGTGTCCCTGGCACCCGCCACAGTCATTAGATTCACCATCACTTACTGGTTTCTCTGACCTCTCCCCACAAAGGACTCTCAAAATTCCTAGCTCAAAATCTTCCAATACTTTTTATCTCTCAACTGTAAGAAGTAATGAATTAGAACAACCCAACATACTTATAAAATGGAAGAGTAAAACTATGGTGACTTGAAACTGGGAAGGAGTAAAAGGGCTGTAGAGAGAAGTTGGTACCAAAATACAGTTACACAGGAGGAATTAGTTCTGCCATTCTACAGCACAGTAAGGTAACTTTAGGGGCATTTTTGAGAAGCACAGTTTTGCTGCATACGATATGCTGCATGACAGATGGGTAGGAAGAAACCCTGAGTGATACTTCAACAATCCTTGCATAAGTGCAATTCATTACATTTTCTAAATAACTACAAGAGGTGACTTCAAAGGTTCCCATTACATAGGGATGATAAATGTCTGAAGAAATGAAAGAGCTGATTACCCTGACTTGATCATTACACATTATATACATGTATTAAATAATACTGCACTCCATAAGTAGATACAAACATCATGTGTCAAATAAAGATGAAAACACTTTGTATCACAGTGTAAAAATGATCTAAAAACAAACCAGTACAATTCATCCTATCAGAAACAATGTGCATGATAAGCATATTTGACAATACTAATCCCACAACAATGGGTTTTGCCAGCTACAACGCTTTTCGGGAACATAAACCCTGCAGTTGGTGAAGGATAATTTTCATTAAAAAGTGTTTAGTAGGATGATTTCAGCCTTGGATTGAATGTATTTCAAAGGGCATAAGCTGCTTTGCCATTTTAATGATTCTAAGACTTTTGTCACAGGAGTTTACACACATAGTTTCATCAGTATTGTGAAGAGGTTGAATTTCCCTTATTGCAATATCAAAACAATCACAAGCAAAATCCCAGCAGACTCTTTCAAAGAAAATAATTCTAAAATTTATATGAAAATGAGAAATATGTATAATAGCCAAAATTATTTTCGGAAAAAAAAATAATAAAGAAAGGATGTTCTGGCCCTCTCCCAAGTCCTTTAGAAGTCAACTTACAGAATGGAAAACTAAAGAGGTGATGATTTAACTCTGTCCTACTAGATAGGTAGTTTCATTCAAAACATTTAACACTTTGTAAATCCTAAGTCCTGTAAAAAACAACCAACCACAAAAAAACTAACTTCCTATGAGTCTTAGTCCATATTCACGGGGAAACTGAATTCCATGTGGGGTTTTGGTGCTAAGCACAGAGGATCTAAGATAGAAATCATTGTAGAAAACCCTGGAGGCTGACCATGTTTCTAGGACAAAACCTCTCTCTACAGAATGTATCCTCCTAAGAGGATTCCTTTACATTTACTGGATCCCACACCTTCTGATACAAAATAATACAGCAGTACTTCTTTGTCTTCTGTTTGAAAAAGACCCAGACACACCTGCTTTCTAAAATGTTAGCTCTTTTTCTTCCCACTCCTATCGATCTGTTAAAGCTATAATTTATAAGACCTAATACTTGAGACAATATTGAAGTCTTAATATAATGTCCAGTTGAACTGAAGGAAGCAAACAATTTCAAAACTTGTTATTGAGTAGCTTCCATAAATGAATTAGCCATCTTGATGAGTATGTTAAGTAATATGTGTAATTAATTCCTTACTGAATGGAGTCCTCTCCTACTGCTTATATTTCCTCCACTGAATCCATGCTACTCAACATGAATCTGATCATACCAGCAGCATCAGCCTCCCCTGGACACCTGCTAGAAATGCAAAATCCCGGCCTACCCCAGACTGGAATCTCCACTTTAACAAGAACCACTGGGAATTCATCTGAGCACTGAAGTTTGGAAAGCTAACTCTAAATGACAAACTTCACAAAGATGCAGACAAAGGTCAGGAAAATTTGTTTGAATCTATAATGATCACAGAATAGCACCATGAATACTATTAAAAATGAATGCATGATCTCTGTTTAGTGGTTCTCACATTCTCTTACAGCAGAGAACTGAAAAATTTTCCAAATGGTTAAGTGTTCTGCATGGTTGACTGGGTTCTGAGTGTTGGTAGTTTAATTTACCTTTTAATGAAGTCATCACAATTAGATGTTTATAAAAGGATGATTCTGCAAACCACTCCATAGGAAAGGGAATCATTCTGATTAGTCACTAATTTTTTCCAAAATCTGAATTTCTAGCTCAATGACATTCAACAGCTTCATATAAATGAAACAGTAACATCCATGAAGTTTTTCCTGGCCATGACCCACAATGATAAATAATCACTGGCCTTGTTCAAATCCCCTGATGAATGATCCTGCCCTTTCATGTGGAAATAACACTGAAACCAGATGAGCTGCATCTGGTTTTGGATTTCAGAACCAATGTTTCAAGCAACTTAAATTGCAAAGAGTGACTTTCAACATCAGGCATAGTTGTAACTAAAATCAAATCTATGTTAAATGTCCCATGAAGATGTTTACATAAAATAAGACTTTAATTCAACAGTTTGCATGCCATAGCATCAACACTGCACCAATCTTTCCTTCTACCTCTGAGACTTAACAGCAGTCAAAAACCAAGTGTCCTCTCAGCTATTTGCTGTGAACAAGGCACCATGTTTGCCTCTGGCTGGGCATCTGCAAATATAAAAACAGCCTTTGCTTCCTTCAAATTGATAATTGTGGAAAATGCAGGTTTCTCTCACTGTCATTGCTTTCTCCTTCCCTTCTTTCCTCACCTTTTATTAGGACCCCCAAAACTGAATTTGTTAGCATAAAATATTCTAAAATTTCACTGAGAAAAGTGGCCAGAATTAGGAGAAAGTTCATTTCGTAGAAATGTCTCTCTAAAGAATGTGAAGGGCAGAAGCAATTTCGAGGAGCATGCAGAACCTCAAACCTCTCCCTGTACTGCCCATGGACCTAGGACCCTGGGGGAAGAGTCAAAGGGACCATGGGAGAAGAGGAGAGTAGGAAGGAAAGGACAAGGGGCAGGAGGAGGTAGCTAGATACCTGGCTGCACATTCCAGGCAGTCTGCTTATGAATGTTAAGGAATTGGAGAAAAGTGACATCTGCATCATACGCAGGCATTCATGTGTGTGCCTGAGCAACTATAATGTGCTTTCTTTCTGAATGTTCACTGTATCTCTACTCTGTGGGTGTTAAGGGCCAATCTAAAGGGTTATATAATTAATTGGAAAGACAAAAGATAAACTGTATAAATATAAATTTAAAAAATTTGGGGGGCATACCAGGGATTGGATTTAGGGGCACTCGACCACTAAGCCACATCCCCAGTTCTATTTTATATTTTATTTAGAGACAGGGTCTCACTGAGTTGCTTAGCACCTCACTTTTGCTGAGGCTGGCTTTGAACTCATGATTCTCCTGCCTCATCCTCTGAAGCTGCTGGGATTACAGATAAGCACCACCATGTCTGGCTACATTTAAATAATTTGCCCTAAAACTATCCAGACAGTAAGATAACTTCATACAGTCTCAATATACCAAGTATATTTCCAATCCCCAAGAGAGAGATGCAGAATGTTGTTTTCCGATTTCTTTTTGGCCAAAGAACTCTTTGGCAAGACATCTCTACCAGTCATACTTGGGCGAACTCCTGAAACGCACCAGAGAGATCCAGACCTGGGGACCCTTTACACTTCTAAAACAGAGGTCCTCCGTGGACTGGCTGCAGGATTACCTGGCAGGCTTCTAATGCAGCAGGCCTGCAGCATAGGTCATTCTGATGAGCAACAGAATTGCTCTCATTTGTCTGATGTAAGAAAATCCTTAAATGTATTCCAAAGGAGTCATAATTTTAATTTAATATCCAACTATTACAACACTCACAAGTAAACTATCCCTTAGCAACATAAGCTCATTATTGGATATCTCAGTCTGGCCAGGTACTAGCTCTCAGGTAAGTCACCAAAGTTCTGTGAGTCTGCTTTCCTCATCCACTTACCAACAACCCACATCTCATAGCCTCCTGAAAACCATTTGCTACCACAGTCCCCACATTATAATCCCTGCCAGGTGACATTGAGGATACTGGGATACATACATTGGCATCATTAATTTTCCTGTGTTAATTCAATATAAACTAGGGTCAAATAAGGAATAGAAGAGCTCTGGAGAAGGTTTAGGGCCAACTCTGCTCAGTATAAGCAAATTCTTTTGTCAACTTCTCCTCTTCTCCATGGTTCTTTCACCATGTAGGTGACAAAATTAATTAATTAAAAGACCATCTGTGTAAACACACACATTGAGACCTTCTAAAAACAAAGACCTAGCTTTTTCCTAGCCCCAAATCCATTCTCTGCTGCCCCTGTGCCTTAGGGACTGACCCAATGTAGTGCTTTTCCCAACCTCCCTGACCTCAACTTCCTCAGGTGGATCAGGGGAGGTGAGCGGGATGTGAAAGGCCAGGCCCTGCTCCATCCCTGCTCTGAGCTTTTGCTGGCAGCACTTAGATTCCTTCACACCTGTCTGGAGATACTTCTTTTATGACTGCAGCTGTCCCTCAGTCCAGTTATACTTTCCTTCCCCTGTCACTTCAAGCCTAGGAGTGGTTACAGCTTTTTGCTGTTGTTACTGGTCTCTGGAAAGCTTAACATTCACTGTTGGTTCCCTTAACACTCCCACATTTCTACAAACAGTCCAATCAGCAAAGGCTCTTGAGTCATCTGAGCTGAACTCTGCTTCCTGCTTGCCGACCCTGACTGATAGAGCACTGTTTCATTTCTGGCTCTAGGAATCACTGAACCAGTGTGACCATCATAAACCCAAGGGCAGCTCAAGCCACCTATTTGCAGTTTTAAAACAGACATGCTAATATGCATAGTCACAGAACAAAAAATGGTCTCCCAGATTGGTTGGAGGAGGTTCAAACACACCATTTTAATGCACACCAAGTAGTATACAATTAAACATGTATTACATTGAGTCAAATTTCTAAAGCACCAATTGCAAAACAATCCTGTGTCCCAGTAAGGGCAATAGACATTAACTCAGGTTACGGTCCTTAAAAATAGTTTACCAGAACTTTTGTTAAGACTGAAGAGGCCTTTACTGCTACCGGAATTTGATTTTGGTAAAATTAAATTTAAAAATTCTTAAATGTTGACTGATAAAAATTGGAGCCTGGTGGTTTTCATAGCAAGACCCTCTGGGAAGTTCCAGAGCCTCATCATTAGCATGTCATCCTTCAACTTCACAGGATGGAAAAGAGCTTCACTTTCACTACAGCAGAGGAGATAGGTCATTTTATAGGTTTCTCCAGAATTACTGAGAGTACTGAGCTTATTGGTTAAGTTACAGCCAGAAAGCCTGGTTTCTTTAAGTATCACTAGATTCTGCCTCCAAAAGGAGCACTTCTCTAATGTGCTGGAGGCTTCGATGACCAGCAGACCCAGGCTGGCTCCTTTCTGCTGCATCACATTCATTACCCATACTCCTCCTCTACTTCACTGACGGGCTGAGACCAGCTACCTGACATAAGGAAGATGCACAGCGACACCATCCAGGCATTTTCATCAAGCCCACTAAAGCCTTGTTCCCTTTGATGTCCAAGAGGGAACTTGGATTTGCCTCAACAATGATTTCTGATGGCCTCCTATATTTAGTAAATAACAGAGTAAACCTGAGATTTCAGTAAATCCAAGGGCATCCTAGACCTCCCTATCTGCTGCAGATAGAAGTCTCAGGAGAACTCACAGTCAGGTTCACTAGGGGGGCCTTAAATTAATAAATGAATGTTGTGAGGGCATAATCTAATTCAATCTTTCTGTAGTATGATTTGGTAGCATCTATCAAAATCGTTAAAACCATCCCTACTTATTGTCACAGCAATTTTACTTCTATAAATACTCTCAAGAATTAGTCAGAGGAAGAGGACAGATATCTTTACAAGAATGTTCATTATTATAACTTTACCTACGGTGGTAAAACAAAAGAGACAAATTATTCCAAAATAGAGTAACATTAAATACATTACTAGCATTACTATTTCTCAAATTATGGTAAGCTAGAAATCTAGAACTACCCTCCCACCTAAATTTCCAGATAAAATGCAATTAGCATTGTTTTCAATGTATTGCTGAGCTGGCTAGAAAGTCAGGAATTTCAGAAGGCCAATAAAAATGGACTGGGAAGCTTTACCCTTAGGGCATCTTTCACTGTTTTGACAGCTGCAATGGTTGGGTTGATCAAAGATAAAACTTACACTGGCCACCCAACACCCTCTTCTTCCTGGTCCTGCCTAAGGCTGAACTACAAAGGGCTACATTTTCAGAGTCATGATGAATTACCATACCTGAACTAATTCTCCCCAGAAGGAGCGCATAAGAAAAATTGCCTGTTTTGCCCTTGTTACTGGGGAAATGGAAAGAAACATATTCCTCAAAATAGTGAGCACAGTTTGGCTTCACCGCATGTGAAATGATCCTAAGACTAGCTGCACATTGATAGAGGAACAGCACAAATCTCACCATCTGTAGGGTCAAATGGATGGAACCTCAAGCAGAGCATTTAATTTAAAGCAGTCCTAGGCAATGGTGCCTCCAGGACTCGCCTCTGACAAACACAAATCCCCTCTGGATGAACTTCACTTTGGCCCCTTCCTCAAAGAATTTCCATGGGCAAGGTTCTAAGGAACATTATTATAAAGATTGCTACTACACATAATAATAAACAAATAGACATCCAAAATCTTCTAAAATTGGGAAAGATTCACAGTACTTTATTATGTGAAAACGTTATGATAATACGAAAATCATGAAGATATAGACAGACAAATGATGGATGAATTTGAAATTTGTGCAGAAAATATGTGATCAATGGCTGCAGGTCAACGGGACAGAATTAAGGGTTTTGCTACTCTTTTCTCACAATTTTTAGTGTTTTCTAAATGATTCGCAAAGTACATACACTTTGGAAATTAGAAAAAAATGCTATGAAGTAAAATTTAACCTTGAAAACAACAACCCAACTTTTAAATAAAACATTTTATATAATCCCTGCCATCTTTTGGGTCTCCTAAAGAAAATTCTAGCACAAGAACAATGTAAGCATCATGTAACTTTTACTGTTATTAAAATACACCTTCTATAAGCCAGACCCTCTCAGGCATAAAAGAAACAAAGCTAAGACTCAGTCCCAGTCTTCAGAAGCTCATGTCCAAAAGGGACAAGTGTGAAACCCAGCTGTACTTGATGGGCTTACACGCCAGAGATACTGAATGCTGGGCTCTGGACTTTGGCCTTCCCCCATTGCAAATTAATCCTAAATGGGAAACAATGGATTCCCAGAGAAAGAAAAGCAATGGGTAAGATCTGAGTACTTATTCCTCTGGGATCTGGACTCCCATCTCCCCAGATGACAGTGAGTTTCAACCTTTTTACAACTACCTTCCTAAGTTAAAGTTTTAACCTGCACAACTAGCCCCTGACTATCCAAACTGCATGTCCACAGTTTTCAATGATTAAACCATCCTCATTGTACCCCATAAAACTAAAATCCCCTCTGTATCTGATGGCCATTTTCCCATCTGGAAAATGAGCCCCTATGGTGCCCGAGTCTGTGAATGAATAAATGCCTTCTCTGAATCTGTGGAGGTCCGCATCTGCCCTTTTGCACTTACATATATGTGTTGCCAACCTACATTGTTTATGCGGTTGTTTCCTTGTTTGCTATGTTTCCCTTATTCCATCGGGGAGGAGAAGGCTTTGTCTGGAGTATTGCTCTATCCTCAGCAGCTAGGCCAGCGTGGAGCAGATACTGAGTGTTTACACCTTCACAGAGTAAATGAAAGAAAGGCAAGAAACAGAAAAGGGAGCATAGAAAAGTACCATTTTTAGTTCATTGTTGTGAGAAGGTGCAGCAGACTATGACACCAGTCAAGGTTGGAAGGAGACACAGGCCAAGGGCAGAAGGTCCATTATCCAAGAGCAATGGGGAACCCTTAAGGAGCCGTGAATCAGAGAATGATATGGTCTAGGACAACAGCATAGAAGACAGAGTAAGGGAAGAAAAATAAGGAAAGCATGGGGCAACTGAGATAGATGGCTGTGGTCACAGTAGGCAAAGAAGAGAAAAATGGAGTCAACCAAGATGCTGTACTAGGCAAATCCTTCCATTCATTCCACAACAATTTAACCTGCATGCTGTTGCATGAAGGAGACACAGCTGCAGTCAGAATCACTGTAGCTGCCGTCAGTGCCATTGGGCCAGGCTCCACCTTAAACTCTGCATTTATAGCTATGAACAGGACAAAAGCCCTTCTCTTGTGAAATGAATATTCATTGTAATATGTAAATTTTAAAAACAAAAGAAAAAACAAATAATTTCAAGTAGGGTTTGGTGCTATGAAGAAAAACAAAGGAAAGGAGCAAACAGAAAGATACATGAAATGTTTAAGATTTAAAAACTGCAAGAGATGGTAACCACAAGGCTGCCACTAGGTGTTTTTAGAAAACTAAATGTTGACTTTACTGCTAAAGTAAAGGAAGTGTCTAGAAACTTTCTCAACAGTCCAGCCAAAGCACAAACTCAAGCCAACAGGTGTGCACACTGACGGTGTGGGACTGCTTTGCACAACCCAAACTTGTTAAGTACAGGTGGTGTGCACCTGGCCAAAAACCACAGAGCAAGATTTCAAAGAGAGGTTGGCCTTTGATAATTTAGTTCTTTTGCAGTGAGGGGCCTAGTTTTAAATTGCATCTTGGTTTGCTCAGAGGACTGAAAATTTTCTGCACCAAATGAATTGTCTCCAATGCCAAACTTCCCTCAGATTAAATCTGAAGAAACATTTCAAACAGATTAATGCTCTTTTTAGCCAGCAGGGTAGTGGAAAGAGAGGAAGGAGGAGGGGAAGGAGGCAGAAGGCAGGAGGCAGGAGGCAGCATTGGGTTGAGAAAGTGTTTTCATTTGAAGGAATGTTTGTAGGTTAAGAGATGCAAAATAGCATGTTATATAACCATTTTCACATCTCCAAGAAAGCTTCCTTTTTTAAAAGGTGCTGGGTGTGTTTGGTGTTAGTCCTGTGACAGACACCTGGACTCTGGTGACCCAGGGAGGTCAATAAGGGGGAAAGGGTACCTGGAGTGGAGAAAGATATCACTGTTTCTGTACTCAGCACCTATGCACAGAGCAGACGGGCATTCAGAAGCTTATTTGCCCTTCTTCCAGTTGTAGTCACACCCCTTAATTTATCCTTGTAGTGACATACCATATGGGAAATAGTGAGATATATAGATCCTGAATCCAAGAACAGTTTTTCATGAAAAACTCAAGTCACACAAGACATGCCCTTTCCATGTTCACTGTGTCAAAATGTATAATGCATATGTTTCCAGCCTTCTCAGAGTCCTAGCAGGCATGATATATGTGGTTTGTTGGCTGCCAGCCTTTTGCAACCTGGCCTGTGGGCAAGCCCAGCAGGTACACTATGGAAATCACCATCAGGTCCCCAGCCACATTTCTTCAGCTCATCTCTTGATTATGGCAACAGCAAATGACAGAACAAAGGGTTGCCTAATTTACAGCTCACCATGCAAGGTGAATACAGATGAAGGACAAAGAGGTGCAAATCTAATTTTGGGGCTGGGGAACAAGAGACTGGCTTCTACAGAATGCCCTGGAAGAAAGCCAGACTTGTGTTTCCGCCACACCAGGTTTCCAATGGAATGGGGAGCCAGGGATCCCAGCAGTATGCTCAGTCAGCCATCCCTGACAATAGGCTCACATGCCCAGCTGGATCCCTGATTGTATTATGTAGAAACTAATGGAAGCCCCATCTCATCTCACTGGCAAATGGCAATGTCCAGTTTTAAAAATCTCAGGCCAATCTTGCTTATGCCAAGGTCTGTGCTGTGTCCTTTGTTTCACTTAAGCCTCAAAAGTATTGTACAAGATAGGTATCATTATGAGTTCCATTTTGCCAACGAGGAAACAGAGGCTCACAGGTGAAAATAAATGATGCAATGTCACAAAACTAGTAAGTGGCAGAGCTAGGACTAGAAATCCCCTATCTTGTGCTTTAAAACAACCTATTGCTTCATGATACTGAGCTTGTCAATTATTTCAAGTCAAGACACCTCATGTTCCTTGTGTTAGTAGCAACTGTAAACATGCACTGTTGTCTGGAATCACTTAACCAAGCCTTGCCTGAGTTATTGTAGGTCCCCTAAAACACAAAAGTAACATGGTAAAGTGTATGACCACACACAGTTGTTTCGTTGAAAATTCTGCTAACTGAAATTCTGTGGCTGCAAAAATCGAACTTTTCCTGCGTGCATGCTACTTTGCCCTGCAGCCCTTGTGAAACTCCTCCCATGAAGAAGTGGATGATACTTCTCCATCCCTTGAATTTGAACTTTGCCATGTAATTTGCTGTGGCCAATGAAAATTTGGTGAACTATAGCAAGTAGAGGCTTGAAAAGTCCCTACTCAAGAATGTATTTTCTTTTGCTTGGGAACCTGGAAACCACCTCTATGGACAAATCCAAATTAGCCTCGTGGATGATGAGGCACGTGCAGTAAAGTCACTCTACTGCCCCAGCCAGTAACCAATCAACTATCACTCAAGTGAGTGGGGTCGTGCTATACCATCAAGCCTCAGCTGTGACAGCCCAGACCAAGAAAACTCCTAACCTGACACACAGAATTGAGAGAAATGATGTTTGTTGTTTTCAGTCAGTAAGTTTGGGTTGGCTTGTTACACAGCACAAGCTAGCTGGCACAGCTACTTAGGAAGATTCTGACATCTTTTGGGGGTCTTCAATAGTCCAATGTGACTCTGGCCACATTTGCCTCAACCAAGCCACACTGATGAGTTATCCCTCTTCAAGAGACAGTAAGCACGATATATATTTGTTTTGTTTGTAGGCAGCCTGGCTTATTTCCTAAAGTTTTGAATTCAATGTCCCTTATTAGGGGGTTCCCAAGCCCAAGAGTAGAATCACTTGGCATGTTTCCCACATACATTTATGCATTAGACTTGTCCTCAAGATTCTGATTTCACTGGTCTGGGGCAAGGCTGCAGCATGGCTACTTGATTCTCTAGAATCAGACTGTGGTGGTCTGAATTTCAGCTCTGCAATTGGTTAACTGATATTATTTTCACCATTAGTTCTCCCAAACTTGGAATATCAGGAAACCTTATAAATCCACCTATTTATTAAAGAAAGCTAACCTTTCTCCCTAGGAAAAGTTATCTTTGGTTAAGCATTTGACTTTTGGCTGTGTGCGCATGCAGTAAAGGAGATCAAACCCAGGGCCTCTCTTACGTTAGACAAACACTCTACCACTGAGCTACACCCCAGCACTTCTGGCCTTTTCTGAAGCACACTCTGAATCTCAGTATTTGAAGGCTCTATAACCAATACTATCAGCAGGCATATGGCTAACCTCATAGGGCAGGGGGACAGCTGTTGCTGTGAAAGATCTCAGGCACGTCATCTAACCTCTCCTACATTCATCCTTCCCATCTAGAAGAGGTAGGTGTTGAATAATGAGCCAGGAAGTCCCCTGCCAGCTCCAAATGTGTGATCCTACACTACTTAACAATCCTAGCTACATGATCAATACCTGGTTCCTCTTGTGAGGCCAGGCAGCAAACCCTTTCTTAACCTCTGAAAAGCATCATGTTTACCCCCCAGAGAGGACTGAACAGGGGTCAAGAAATGCTGAGTGCCACCCATGTGTCAAGCATTATGCTAGCACCTCCATGAGACAAAGAAAGCAAAACGTGGAGATTCCTGGGCTAATCACATTTAGAAGTGGAGGAGAAAATACATGCTTGCAGTGCTACATGTCTGCCACACAAGTGACCCCTAAAAAAAGGGAGGAAGAAGTACTTCAGACTCAAAAGAAGGGAAGCACGAAGAATGGAACTGAATATTGGCATCCCTCCAAAATTTGTATGTTGGTACCCTAATCCCCAATGCATTGGGAGGTGGAGATCATGAGAGATAATTAAGTATAGATGAGGTCCTGAGGGCAAAGCCCCCATATGGGATTATATCCCTGTAAGAAGAAACACCAGAGCTTCCCCTAATGCCCTGTGAGGACACAGAAAGAAGGTGGCCACCTGCAAACCAAGAAAACACCTTGGTCTTGAAATTAGGAGCAATAAATTTCTATTGTTTAGTCACCCATTCTCTGGCATTTTGTTATAGCAGCCCAAGCTGACTAAGACAGATGTGGTTGTTGAGATAACCAGAAGCTTTGTTTTCTTTAGACTTTCCATGTTTTCTGTAACAGAACATATACACCTATATCAGAATTATTCTTAATAACTTTTTTAATGATTTTAATAATAGAATTATTTCAAATAATGATTCACTTAAAAAAGTGTATTGCTGCTCTTTTAAGGTATTATAGAACTATGTAACTCTTTCACTCAAAAAATATTTACTGAGCCCCACCTAAAGGAACACTGTGGAGTTGACTGCTAAGAGTTCAGGCTATGGAGATCTGAGTTCTAGATTTAAATCTCAACAATACTACTTTTCAGCTGTATGGCTTTTGGAAAGTTTCTTATCTCAGGGATTTCCTCCAGCAGAGTTCATAGAATCCCAGGAGAAATATGGTGTGGCTACTTACCAAATGCCATAAAGTGAAATAATTTGATTACGATGTTTTTATTAGTGGAGTCTAGCTAGCCTAGAAATAAAATAATGAAAAAGGATTGATTTAGAAAGACTCCTTCCCTAGAGCAGAGATAGCTTGGTTTTGGGGTAGCATTTATGTGTGCAATTAACAAGCTGCCCTGGTTGAGAACCACAGAACCTACAAATTTGTTCAGTCACTGTCTCATTCATTCAATGCCTAATAAGAATCTAATATATAAATAAGAGTTCTGAAAAGAAAATCTGTTTCTAATGTCTTTTCCTCAAAAAATACATTTTAATACAAGTAGATAAACACAATAGACTCAATAATTGGTTTCCCAACTGGGTACAAATGTAGTTGACCTCAAGGTTCTGTTTATAAGAGAAAATGTTAAAAGATCTAAAAACACTGAAACTAAAGGTCAAAGCAACATTTATAAAACTACCACTTACTGTTTAAAACTCTATGACCAAAGGTCACAGGCCTCAAAAAGAAACAACAGTATAAACAGGGGTCACCTTTAGAACAAATACATTTCTCAAAACTCTCTTCCTTTATTTCCCCTTAACTCTCATTTTTCCATTTTTTGTTTTCAGTTCATTTCAGGGACTTATTTGCTTTGCTAGCATTTTCTTCCCATTAAGAGGTAAAACTTCTTTTTTGTTATAACAAGAAAAAAAAAGACCTGATGATTTGGAAAAAAGCACCTTGAGGCAAAGAAAAATATTGTCCTAATGTTATCAAGTTATAGAAGAGTGCACACTCTCTTGAAGTTTGTTAGCTTTTTAACAACATACAAAGGATAGAATTACTGATAATGCCCACTATCCCTGAGCCTTCAGATCACATTCTGTCAGGGTATCTGCCCATGCAGAAATATGCTGTCATCAAATAGATGTTGACTACCCTGGGCTTTCCACTCTAGCAAAACTTGCACCATAAAGAAATAAACTCATATTGAAAAAATTGGGAATGTTTTGTGCACCAGGAAATGGAGTTTTGCATTTATATCCTGCCTCTAATCCCAACAGTAGTAAGAATAATCATCAAACTATGGGATTAGTATGCCTCTCCTTTTGAATCTATGCTGAAAATATTTCTGTATAATTTTTCTACCCACCATTTCAGGAACAAAGTTTCAACCTGCATTTTAGGTTGGATAGCATCTAAAATTTATGTGGCAACTATAACAACAGGCAAAAATGGGAATATTCATATATTCTGTAAATTACATTTATATTTTTCCATCATATTTTGATCTAGTTTTCATTATGTCTAAAATCTTACATATTGAATATTTTATACATTTTAAATATTATACATTTTATATATTAAACATGGTTCCGAATTAACTTTCCCAAGATTTTAAGACTAACTTTAAAACAAAACTAGTTCTCACTTGGTAATATTGAGATATTCTGTGCAAAGGCACATTAAACAAATTTTGGTAGACCATTGATATGATGTATATAGCAGATATACAAAGAATCCTTCCTTCAAAAGCTATGATTACTCCAAAATGGATTAGAGCTAATATCCCCCCACTCTCTTATCACCATGGCTGTATGAGGAACTGGGGGAGAACTATTGTTATGAGTACTATGACTACCATGATTATTCTGAAGCTGCACCTTGACTTAATAGGAAAACAATGCTATTTGATTAGTGATGTTTGCTTCAGGCATAGGGACAAACACAACAACACATGCACTGCCTATTTTTCATAGCTGCCCAAGAGCCTTGATGGATTTATCACACCTCTTGCCCAGTAGTAAGACACCATGGTTTACATTGGGGTAAGTATATGGCAGGACCCATGGAAGAGAATAGAATTAATGAAAATCAGACCCTGGCACTGGCAGATCTATCAACATATAATTACTGCCCTAAGGGAACTGGATGATTTTGAAACAGGTGGATACTGATTAAATGTCAAATGCAAAAATAAACTATGGAGCCAACTTAGATGCCCTTCAAAAAATGAATGGATAAAGAAAATGTGATATACATACATATACACACACACACACACACACACACACACGCACACACACAATGGAATAGTACTCAGCTTTAAAGAAGAATGAAATTCCAACATTTGCTGGTAAATGGATGGAGTTAGAGAATATCATGCTAAGTGAAATAAGCCAAACACAAGAAACCAAGGGTCAAATGTTTTCTCTGATATGCGGAAGCTAATTCCCAATGGGGGTGGGGGTGTTAGGGAAGAATAGAGTTACTTTATATTAGGTAGAAGGAAGTGAAGGGAGGGGAAGGGGTATGAGGGAAAGAATGATAGAGTGAAACAGACATTATCACCTCATGTACATGTATGACTGCATGACCAATGTGATCCTGCAATATGTATAATCAGAAAAATGGGAGGTTACACTATATTTATGTATGATCTATCAAAATGTATAAATGCATTCTACTATCATGTACAACTAATTAGAACAAATAAAATTTAAAAATTTTTTAAAATGTTAAATGCACACAAACACATACAGAGTAGCAACTACTACTATACTATACATTATAATACTTTCATCTCTTTGTCCTTCAGCTTCCAGTGACACAGGAAAAAGAGATCCTCCTCTGCACAGTGGGACAGAAAGGAGAAGCTTCCAGGAAGAGCACAACAAGATTGCAAGGAGGCAGCAACAAGGATGCTATTTCAGGGGGGGAACCTTTATTCCAGCAAGAGATGAAAGTGGACTAATCTAGGGTCTGTTGTCTTTTCCAGCTAGATTCAACCACCCTTAAAAAGTCAAAAAGATCTTTTCTTTCATTAAAACACAGGAGAAGTTATTGCTAGATCCATCCTTTTTCCCTGTGAAAGAAAAATTAATTTAAACTGATATTTGTTGTTTCTACATCTCAAACAAGATCAGACAGCCATGGAACAAGGCCAGAAGTTGGCTGCACTCACTACTGTCAATTAGTATACCTCAGCATTTTATTTACCCCCTTTGGCCATTGGTTTCTCTGTCTACCCTCCTACATATCTCGGGGTATATATTCTCTTTCTTTTCCGTTGTTATACAAACCAGTCACTGAGTGCTCAATCACAGTATCTGACTCCTGGACTACTGAGTTCACATCCACCAGGATCATTCCTCCTCCTCCTCCTCCTCCTACTAACAGTAATGCAAATAACAGTATCAATGAAACTTCTCCATGTGCTGCCAGGTACTACATTTCATGGTTAACATGTATGATCTCATTTAATAATCTAAACTAGCACTGCTCAAGAGAACTAGGAGTCACACATGTACTTTAAAATTTTCTAGTGGCCACATGAAAAGTATTGAGCTAAAATTAATCTTCATACTATATTTTATTTAACCCAATATTTCTAAAATATTATCATTTTACTGCTCAATCAATATAGAAATTATTGATGAGATATTTACACTCTTATTTGTATTCAGTTTTCCAAGTCAAGTGCAGATTTACACCTATAGCACATCTCATTTCAAATAGCCATATTTTATGTGCCCAATAGTCACACATGGCTAGCAGCTACCATACAGGACAGCACAGCTCTAAACAATGGGGACACAGATTGAGTTATGACAAAAGTGATGCTTAGAAAAGCCCAAGGTCACACCTCTGGGTAAGAAGGGGACTTGAAAGCAGGCCTAACAGCAAAGAGCATGCTCTCAGCTGGTAACTCTTCTGCCCTTAGGAGATATGGCTTTAACGATGCACTGTTTAAATGGTAATCCAGTGTAATAATCCAACTTTCTTCTACTTTTACTGATAAATAGAACCTGCATAATATGAACACTGAGAAACAATTTATTCCACCTAAGGCAACAGTCTGAAGCCTAGAAATGATATTATGTTCAACTACTCTCATCATAGTGGTTTATAAAAAGAAATGTCCGACAACTGTCAAACAGCTAATTAGGATGCAACATGATGCGTTTTACAACCTCAAAAAGTATAAGTGTAAAAATTATTTTACACGTAAGCAATTTCAAGTGCTAGCTAAGATTTTAATGTAAGTAGCTTAAGTTTGCATTTGTATTTATATTTATCTATACTACAAAATACTGTATTTGAGTGATTACATATTTGTACCAAAAGAAATTAAGGACCAGCTCATATTACATGAAAATCAGAACCTCCTGGTAAAAGTACTTGCCACTAGCACAAAACAGAACTGGAAATGGGGTGGGGAGAAACAAAAGTAAAATAATACAAAGAAAATGAAAGGTTGGAATAGGACTGCTTCTCTTTTTTAATACATTGGTACAGTTTATATGTAAAAATATGGGAAAGTGTGTGTGTGTGTGTGTGTGTGTGTGTGTGTGTGTTTAAGAAATGTGTAGGGAAGTTAGAATTCTGGAAGTCTTGGATAAAATGCAAATCCTGGCTCAGGGGTTGGACAGGTGGGGAGGTAATCACTGTAACAGCACCACTCTGAATAGGCTGACCACAACACAAAAGGCAATAGAAAAAGTGACATTAATATGCTTTTTGAGGTATTATTTATACGTTCTTTTTTGTTAATATGGAGATGGAAGCAATTTTCAGGAAACAAAAAACCAAAATGTTCCAATTATGTTACATCTGTCAGGTCATAGTTTCTTGGAAATAAATTGCTGACACAAATGAGTTACATTTCTTCAATCTAAATGGTAATTCTCCATGACAGCACAAATTTTACATGAAGCCACTCAGTGCACATGAGTATTCAACTAACTGCCTGGAAACTGCCCTGGTGAGTCCTGGAAATTAGAGGTCCAGGACTCCGCATCTGTTGACAAGGCTCAGTCTCAACCCCAAAGCAGGCTTCCGAAGGAGAAAGCATGCTCAAAAAAGTAAAACACAGAGCGGTTTTAGAGTAAGGAATGGATCCCACGTTAGCAATCAGGACTCCATGATGATGTTGTCTTCAGGCTTCACCTTTGTTTTATTTTGTTGATTAGTGAAATAATCATCCCAAATCCAGATAGATCAGGTGAGAAAAACAACCAACACTTCAAAAGTTTACAAGGCAGAGGTTGGAGGAGTTGAGAAGCCAAAGGGAATTGTAGGGAATTTTAAAATTAGCAAATTGAACAAAGGGTGCTCCCACACCTGAGCTGAATAGACAAAGAAGAAGGTGATGTTACAATGAGCACAGAGTCAAGGTCACCTGGTAGAAGTAGGCACCCCTGAATGCTGGCCCTGGGAACCTACTACTGGAATAGCCACCCAAGGGGAAGTGAGCCTGGGAGAAGCCCACATGTCTCCCTTTTGCCTGCTCTCCAGTCTCCCAAATGCCATCTCCCATTGGCCAATCCCAGCTGGAAGCCAAGTGACACAGAGCCTGGAATATGAAGCCCACCTCCAACAAAAAGGGCAGGGGAAGGATGAGGAAGGCCAGAGGACAAGAAGGCCCAGCACCTGACAGCATCTGAGCTGCACCACAGTACCAGCATCCTCTCCAAGGACGTGCCTTACTGTAATCCGCTTTGGTGTGGCACCAACAGCCTATACCAAGAGAATGAAATGCGTCATTGTTCCCATTATTGACAAAATGGTTTAGAGACCGCTACTCATTACACTGATTCATTTGAAGTCTCCAAGGATAAATTTTTCTGCTGTTCCCAATACCAAAAATATTTGTCCTCTGACTTCCTGAGCCCCACTCTCAATCCCAACCGAACTGTGGCTAGCTAGGTTCTCTCTGCTCTATTTCCACTTTTTTCTTTCCTCTTATTTTTAATACTTGCTATTTTTTTTTCTGTTTATATTACTATAAGTTGACTTGTTTATGCAATAAGTAGGAAAGAAATACAAATATGGATACCCCAAAGGGGTATGCATGCATCAGCATGCATCATTTTGAACACAGGCTAATGACAACCATAAAATAATATAATAAATTCAGGAAATGAGCTTTGCTATCACACTAAATTGGATTTAAAGTCCAACTTTGCACTTGTCAGATGTGCTGCTGCAACTGTTTATTCTGTTTTTAATTTACCATTTAATAGCATAAACACTTATCTTTGTTTTATCAACCTACACACAAAAGACTTTTGTTTATGTAACAATCTGTCGATCCTTAATGGTTTTCTGCACTGGCTGCAAGTATAGGGAGCCCTTCCTGATCTTAATAAGATCCAATAAATATTAACTTATGCTTTCTCCTGATTGTTTTATAGTTTCTTTAAATTAAAAAAAATGCTTTAAAACAAAATCATAATAGCAAACAATTGTCTAAAACCTACTTTATGCCAAACCCTGTCCTAAATTAAAGTTTTAAATAGTAACTAACACAGTGACCCACTTAATTTTCACAACTACCCTAATGTAGCCATTACTATTGTCATTTCCATTTTACAGATGAGAAAGGAGAGGCACACAGAGGTGAAGTAATGTGAGCAAAGTCACACAGCCAATAAGTGGTAGAGCCAGGATCTGAGTCCAGGTTCTGGAGTCTCAGCGCTCCAGCACAGTTCTATGCCACCCCTGAACTGGCTTTTTGATGGCAATTATGAGGCAAAGAGCTGAAGCGTTCTTTCCCCAGTAGTCTGCAAACAACCCCACTAACATTACTGGAATCATTTTCACTTCCCACATGAGTGATGTTGACATTATCACATACATTCTCATTTTCCTTCGCATCACAGGTGCCAGACGACAGAGACGAAGCACTGCTTGGTTATTCTCACCGTGCCCTACAGACTAGCTGGGACCACTGGGAAGGTGATTTATCAAAATCACACCACGGAGGCTTCTGCCCGCATGCCATCTGGTCGGCAGTCCATGAGTCAGCCTATCCCGTGTCCCCTCACTCAAGCAGCAAAGCCCTCAAGACAGCCATGAACCCTCCATAACAACACTGAAAACTGAACTGCAGCCAAACCATTGCCCTCTCATTAAAATTTCTTTAATTACAAGATTCGAAAAGCTGAAATGAGATTCACAACTGCAGCTGACGTTCACATAGCTGTTGGTTGCCACTTAGGAGAGAAAAAAATGACTGGTCTGACAAATATTACAAATAAACCCAAACACCCACTAATCAGTATTCACGGAATAAATACAAGAATTGATAGAAGTGGTTACCAATTCTACCTTCATGTGCTAGGACTACAGGTGAGGTTTTTTATTTTATTTTTCTAGGCTTTGGACATTTCTCATTTGCTACTATTACCCAAGTAAAAGCCATTCTTAAGACATTTCACAATAACAGAATAGTGTGAATAATCTCAAATTTCAGGTTTCCTGGTGTATCCTTCACCGATGGGCAAATGTGCTTTTAGCCCCACTCTGGGTAGACCCTCTACTGGGCATTGGGGATTTAGAACCAAAAACATTTAGTCTTATATGTTAAGTTTGGCTTCTTAACCCAGAGGATATAGTCAGTCATGGATATTTGTGTAGTTAAGCATTAATCTTTAAAATGGTTAAGAGAGAACAAAATGAAGAGTGAACACTACAGGTCAATGCTAGGATTCTAAGGGAAGTCTTCAAGCCCAGTTTGATGCTCTTGCCACCTTTCCTGACCTACCTCTCACCCACTGACCTGAAGACTCTGTTCTCCGGGGGCACTCACAGAGATCAGAGCAGTCAGAGGAGACGGCTCCCCTATCTGTCCTCACCTAACCTGGTAGGGGCCTCTCCTACCCACCAACATATCTTTTATTCTCCTTCCCTAATTAACTCTCTTAAAAGGAAACTTCTAAATTGACAAACACTCTATAAGCCTCTGGGCTGGACTGCGGCTAAAGTCTCTAAACACCTGTTGGGATGTGATGCTGTATAAGATTAAGGGTGAGAAGCCAGGCGTGATGGTGCACACCTGTAATCCCAGGGACTCAGGAGGCTGAGGCTGGAGGATTGAGAGAGCAAAGCTAGTCTCAGCACCTTACCAAGGCCCTAAGCAACTCAGTGAGATCCAGTCTCTAAATAAAATATAAAAAAGGGCTAGAGATGTATGAGAAACAACTGATAACTGAAAGCCCTTCACAGAATGCCTTTGCAGTGACCACCTAATGCCAGAGAATTCAAAACCTTCCAAAAGAGCCATTCCATTTTGGAAAAGTCTAATTAAAAAAAAGATAAAAAGAAACAACAAAACAAAAACTTCTTAATATTGAGTTCTGCAACTCATGTCCATAATTTCTTTTTATTGGTTCCCCTAGTCCGTCTCCCCAGAGCAGAACTAATCCTATCTCCACTGACAGCCCTTCAAATGTTTGATTTATTATCCTCAGATATTAAATTATGGCAATTTTCCTTATAATGTGCTACCGTTCTGTTACTGTTATTTTTTCTTGTTTTCATACTTACCCACCTGAGAATAACTAGAATGAACCATATGAGACCAAGCAGGAAATCATTTAATGTGAATTAGATACCCAGACAATCATGTAATCTCTGCCTTATTTATCAACTCAAAACATATGACAAAAGAAGGGGGCATGAAAGGTTACTTACTACTCTTTTCCATTTTTAATTTCTAAAGAAAAGGCTAAAGACGTGAGACAGAGCCCCCATCCCAGCCTGAGAAATCACCACTTAATTCTCTAGGTCTAACACAACGAGAAGGTGTTGGGCATATGGTTACACACCTGGACTCTGCCACACATTGGTTGTGTGACTTTGGGCTAAAACTTTCTTAGCCTTTCAGGAATTAGTTTCCTCTTGTATAGAATAGAAATGACAATATCTTCTTGACCAAATGGAATAATGTACCCGTGACCCATGATATGCTCTCAATACGTTGTAGTGATTATTATTGTTTCTTAAAGAAGGCTCAGATGGGGTTCTGGACATCCACCTTACTCTCTTGTGTTCTACATTTAAATCAACTGTATAGACTGTGAGGAAATCTGAAAATAGATATTTATGTAGTAGAAATAGAGGATTGCTGTTTTCAACATAAAACATTAATATAGCTTTAAAATGCTACTAAACAAATAACATCCAAAAATTAATTTTAACAACTCAAAAGAAAGAAGAACAAGAGGTTTAATATACAGGTTTTCAAGATGCACACAGGGGAGGTAAATCACTTCACTCCTGGGGTTTCCCTCATTGACCCAGACTTTTTCAGTTCTAAGTTTTCAAACCAGTCTTCCCTTCTTCATATACAGATGCTAAGAAATGAAATCTACTGGAAAGAATAGCTCCTTCCCTGTAAAGTAACATGTTTACACTCTGGTTTATATGTTTCACTATCTTCTAAGTTTGATTATCATAAGTCAACTGCAAAGAAATCTGGGATACCAACCACGCTTCCTGAAGGCAAGAGGATCAACTTTCAAATTTCACTCTGAAAACATAGTGTCTGAACACTGCAGAAAGCAAAAAGAACAGGTGTTGAAAACATGAAAGGTGGGGGAGAGAAGAGAAGAAAGGAGGGAGGAACGGAAAATGAAGAGAAAGAAGACAAGAACTGAAGGGAAAGGATGAAAGGAATGAAAAAGGAGGGTGGAGACATGAATGAATGAATGAAGCTAATGCCAGAGAAGCCTTTTGGGAACCAGCACTACGACCCTCTCCTGTCAAAGACCACAGGCTTAAGATTGGAATCAAACACAACTCTGCCACCTAGGCAGCCCCTGCTGTGAGTAACAAGCTCCGCTGTATTTGGTAATCAAGGACAGAGACTGGACTGAGATCAGTTGGTGACACCACCACATGAAACCAAGGAGGCCCTGTACCCTTATAGGTGATGCCCTTCAAGTAACCCTCAACTCCCAGGAAGAAAATCACTCCCAACTGCTGCAAAGTCAGCAAGACTTCAGGAATAACCCAATGTGCCCTTAGCCATTAAAGCCTGCAGAGCGGGCAGTCAATAAATAATCAAGAAGAGCTTCAGTTTCTCCAACCACTTCCAAAAAGGTGGGTGGTAAAAGAAGCCCTCCCTGCAGATATAAGGGATGAGCATGTAGGATTTCCAGATTTAGCAAATAAAAATGCATACTATATTTGGGACATATCACTACTTTAATTCATATAAGTAATATTTATCATTATTAGTTCAAAGTGAAAATATTTAAATATTTGAATCATTTAAAATAACAAAAAAAATGATTGTATGTCAATATAAATAACACTTTGAGACATTTTTATGGTCTTGTGCTTTTACATTTTTTAAAGATCTTTACTGCCTGGCTTAATAGAAGATAGATGGATTCTCATATCTACTTCTGATTTCAAGGTATTGAGACATCACATATCCTGTAGCCTCTGGAAAACTGTACTATATACTCGTAAAAGAATGAGAGGCATAAAAGCAGATAAGAGCTTACTGTTATTAAGGTTGGCTTTACAAAGCCCCTGTGAGGGTCTTGGGCTCTCTCAGAAGTCCCTGGACCATTTTCAAGAACAAAGATTCTAAATCAATGAAGGATAAATGGAAAGACTAGGAAAAAGCCAAAAAAGGTGTCCAACCCCACGGTGCTGGTGCCCACTGCTGGCTCTGATTGTTCTACAGGGTGCAGCCTCTATATCAGTTGAAGAGACAGAAACACACACTCTTGGTCCCAGTCCAAGGATGTCTCCATTGTCCCTCTCCACTGGAACAGTGGTTCAACAAATATGGCCAGACTCTCTTCACCACCCACTGGCTGCAATTTCCCTTCTAGCACTATTCTTCAGAGAATATATAAAATACACCAAATACAGTCTGTCTTCTCCTGAGTGGTGGCTACAATAGTCGGGGTATATTCTCTTGACTTATGATCAGTGATTAGTTGGTATATGCTGGATAACTTAATGTCCTAAGATGTAAGAAATGTCTGATCCAGAACTCTTCTTACAAAAGGAGCAATAAGTGTGTCAGGAACAAAATGATATTTGTATCAATGGCTGCATTCCCAGAATAATTCCTTAGGGGAGAAAGTAATAATCAAAATGGATAATGGGAACATGGCTTTCACATCTGTAGCCGGATCTGAAGTAATGATGTTTTCCCTATACCTAAATTTAATGTTGAATTTCTCTCTAACCAAACTCATTTTATGTGAATTACAGCTCGGGGAAAGAGAAGCACAAAGGACTGAAAAAATGTCCACAATGAGGAAAAGGTATGTTTTAGTCAGCTTTGTCACTGCTATGACTAAAGGATCTGACCAGAACAATTTTAAAGGAGGAAAATTTTATTTGAGGTCTCATGGTTTTAGAGGTCTCAGTCCATAAACAACTAGCTCCATTCCTCAGGGCTTGAGATGAGGCTGAACATCATGGTGGAAGAGTGTGGTAGAGGGAAGCAGCTCACATCATTAGGAAGCAGAGAAGATTCCATTTGCCAGATACAAATAAATACCCAAAGCCACACCGTAATTCCCACTTCCTCCAGCCACACCCCACCAATTCAGTTAATCCCTATCAGGGAATTAAATCACGGATTGGATTAAGACTCTCACAACCAATCATTTAGCCTCTGAACCTTCTTGCATTGTCCCACCCATGAACTTTTGGGGGAGACCTCACATCCAAACCATAACAAGTAACATCATACATTGGTGAGATCACTTCAAATCAGCACAACCACTTTGGAAAAGAGTAAAGAGATTACTCAAAAGTCTAGACTTGAAACCACCATATGATCCAGCTATCCCACTCCTTGATGTTTATCCAAAAGAACTAAAATCAGCAAAGCACAGTGATAAGCACATACCAGTGCTCATAGCAGTGCGATCCACAATAGCCAAACCATTGGCTATTGGAACCAGCACTGGTGCCCATCAACAGACGAAGGGATAAAGAAAACACAGAATATACACACGATAAAGTTTTATTCAACATAAAGAAGAATAAAATTATGTCATTCGCTGGTATTATGTCATTTGGATGGAAATGGAGAGCATCATGCTAAGTGAAATAAACCAGATTCAGTAAATGAAGGGTCAAATGCTTTCTCCTATCTGAGGAAGCTAAAAATTAGAATGAAAAAAGAATTTAAAAAAGAAAAAGAGGATCTCAGGAAAACAGATGGGAGACCAATAGAGTAGAGAGGGGGATTAAGAGAGAGGAAGGAGGGGAAGGTGTGGAGAAGTACTGGAGATGAGATTTGCAGATTATGTTATGTGCATGGTAGAATATTTGGCAAAGAACTCCTCTTAGATCTATAATTATAATGCACTAATTAAAATTTAATAACAATAGAAAGGAGGTCAGTAGAGTACAGCAAGAGGTTAGGGGGAGGGAAAGGGAAGGTCTTGGGATAGAAGATTGATCAAATTACATTATACAACTGTACAAATATGGCATAATGAATCCCATTATTATGTATATTATAATGCACCAATAGGAGGTCAGTAGAGCAAGTGGATTAGAGAGAGGGAGAAGGGGAGGAAAATGAAAGGTCCTGGGGAAGGAGATGATCAAATTATGTTGTTATGTTACATGAATTATGAATATGGCAAATGAATCCCACTATTATGTATAATTATAATGTATCAATAAAACATTTAAAAATTAAAATGCCCACAGTGTAAGATCAGTCCCTCACTTACAAAGAAACAGTTATATAAAAAGCTCAACTCATGTGAATCGCCACAATGTTCAGCAGACTTTTGAGGTTCACACACATTTATAAATTCTCATCAGAGCACTGCTCCAATTCTATGAACATAAAACATCCTCCAGACTTTGCTCCTATTCTGGAAAAGGAATGCTTGATTACAAGACCTTTCTAAATTGATATGCCTTTGTTTCTCTTCCCAGAGTTGAACGTCAGAAAAAAATATACAAAAAATATTTAGCACATAAAGAAGAATGAAATTCTGGCATTTGCTGGTAGATGGATGGAGTTGGAGAATATCATGCAGAGTGAAGTGGGTCAAACCCAAAGAACCAAAGGTCAAATGTTTTCTCTAATATGCGGAGGCTGATTCACAATAAGGGGCTGGGGGATGGAGAAGAATAGAGTTGCTTTATATTGGGTAGAGGGAGTGAGGGGAGGGGAAGGGTTATGGGGAAGGAATGATAGTGGAGTGAAACAGGCATTATTACCTCATATACATGTATGACTGCATGACCAATGTGATCCTGCAATGTGGAGAGATTACACTCTATTTGTGTACTCTATTGGAATGTGTAAATGCATTCAACTGTCTTGTACAACTAATTAGAACAAATAAAAATTTTTTTTTTAAATTTAGCATGTATAAATAGTAAAGGCTTATTACTCTATTCCTGAATTCCCCCAGTGAGATACTACAAGAACAAAAGCCCTGTTTTCCACTAAGCATGTGAAGCCCTGTATTCTATATCTCCTCGTCCAGGCTCACAATGCACAATAGTGAAATAAAAGCCCTGGGACAGGAGAAACTTTAACTGATGATTTCCCAAATTGTTTTCTCTGGAACCTGAATGCTTTTCAGATAACACCTATTGATACTGCCATTTTCCACAGCTCATGCTCTGGATTGGATAGCCTCCAATACCAAACCTGAGGTCACCAAACCCCAGGGGTGTTGGACATGATGCCCTGGGTGGATGAACCGGATCTGTAACTGGGGTCATTTTCCCTCAGCCAGTATCCTAAGGATCCTGGGATATTCGCCCTCCAAATCAGGACCGTTACCTGAGTATGAGAGGTTACAAGACAGATAAGAGGATGATGATGATGATAGTGACAATGATGAGGATAATGGCGATGATAAGAAGGTTCTGAGAAGGCTGAAATAGTTGCACTTATTCTCAAAACTTCTTTTACTAACCAATTCAATTCAAACCCCAGGCACCTAACCATACAGGTATGCATCTGCACTTTAAACTCAACACAAAATTAGAACCTCCTTAAGATCAAACTCACATCTTGTTCTAAAAGACTTTTCTAAATTATATATTATTTTGAATGCTGAAAAATTTGGAAGTTTAGAATCAGCTGATTCTATTATAGTTCTTTGATATGTTTAAGAAATTCTTACCCCAAAAGTCAAAATAGTTCACTTTCCATTCATTCATTCATTTCATGAATATTTCCTAAGAGTCTAGGAGGAGCTGGGAACACTCTAGTACTGAACAGCTCCAGAAGGAACAGACATAATAAACCCCTGCTTAAGGGGTTGTCCACCTGTTGATGTAGAAGAGATGAAGACAATTTTTTTAATAATAAGTATATGTCTATTAAATGGTAAAAAAAATGCTGTGGAAGAATATAAAGCAGGAAAGGAGGCAGGGAGTGTTGAGGGAATGGTAACCTTCAAGAGGAGGCAGAGGGAAGGCTTCGTTTGACAAGGTCATATTTGATAATGGCCTATGGTGATAACAGAGAGAACCCTACAGACAGAGGAAGATGGTGGTCCAGGAGGATGACATTCCAAGTGAAAAGCCTAGAGGCACCACAAGGCACCAGTTTGTGTGGAAGGGAAGTTGTCAAAACATAAGTTATAAAAGATAATGGAAGTAGGGGATAGATCAGGTAGAGCTTGATAGATCTTTTGAAAGCTCTGATTTTCTTTCTGAATAAGAGGAAAACTTGACGGAGTGTTTGATATGCAGGACATATAGAGGACATTCCAGTGGGGCAAGCAGGGAGAGAGGACTATTAGTAACTCTGTAAGACATTATGGTGGTGGCAGCAATAGCTGGGGTAGTGAAAAGTAGTAGGAGTCAAGATCTAGTTTAGAATTGGAGCTCAATAAGATGGGGGTGATGGACTGGACGAGAAGAGTGAAAGAGGAATTGAGAATAATGCCAAGCAACTCAGAAGATAAGTATTTGCTGAGTTGAAGAAGACTATGGGAGGGGAGAGTTTGCAGAAGAGGAAGATGGAGAGTTAGCTCAACACACATCAAATTTGAGATGCTATTAGAAACTTACGGAGGGATGTCAAGTGGGCAGTTGGACATGAAGATATGGAGTTGAGGAGAAAGGTGAAAGCTGGAAATATGTGCTAAGAGCATCTGTGTACCAATGGTATTTTCAAAATTGAGACTGTGATGTCCACATCAAATGAATAATATAGATAAAAAATGAAAAGGTCCAGAGACTGAGCCATGGGGAGCTCCAACACAAAGAGGTCAAGGAGATAAGGAGGAAACAGCCAAAGAGGTAATGAGTCTCATACCATGGAAGACAAATGAAGAAAATATTTCAAGGATGAATTAATTATATACTGTGTCAAAAGGTTTTGGTGTATTGAATGAGGTAGGAGTGAGAATTGACCACTGAACTAAACAATGTTGAGATTGCTAATTATCTTAACAAAAGCAGCTTAAGTGGCATGGTCAGGTAGAAGGCCTGAGTGGAGTGAGTCCAGAAGAGGAGGGGACAAATTAAATATAGATATATGTATGGATATAAATTCAAATACAGACAAAGATATAGATATAGATACAAATATACAGAGAGACAAATACAAGCATTATTTGTCACCCTGGAGGGTGCCCATGATCTTTCAATGGGTTCAGAACATCAAACCTCTTTTCACTCTTATTACCTCATGAGTAAATAGTGAACTCTTCCAGAGGCTGCATGATGGTGGGGTGACATCTTGTGCTGACAACTAATGAAATATATGACCTGCACACTCTTTTGATTTCTTTCTGTTTTAATTTCTAATGTGGGAAATATCATTAAATGCAATTCAAATAAGCCAAAATTCTCTGGAACACTCAATTGCTTCTAAGAGTCTAAAGGGGTCCTGAAATCAGAAAGTTTGAGAACTGATAATTAAATAGGTATATAGCTAGATAGATAGAGTGATCAACTTAAAGTTGGAATGAATGTCATACCTCTCCACATGTTTTTTCCATGCTGCAGTTTCTCTCAGATCTACTGCCTAAAGTTCGAAGTCACTCACAATTTCTTAAACTACCAATCAACCATGAGCTTGAGATGACATAGTGGCCCGGGAAGTTGGCATATGGCAAAGCTTTAGTCCCCAAGGACAAATGGGGCCCTAGTCAAAAGCTGACTCTATTCAGCCATATGTGAGTCTAAAAGGCTCTACTCTGAAACAACCACATTCATTCAGGGCTGGATTTTAAAATGCACGTGACCACCCCATACTCAAGCACAATCTGGTTCATAGATTCAAATTCTCTTTGTCTTTATTAGATTTTTGTCTAAGGGGAAATTTAGTTTAGGATGGTTCACCATACATAATAGTAGACCATGTATTGACAGTTTTATGGTTTATTACTGATGGGAATAGGGAATTGTCTTAATAAAATTGTCAAAGAAGAATCAACACAACCCTGTTGATTTATTCTGAAGAATCAGTTATCAAAGCTCTCTTTTACCCAAAATGGCTGATGAGACCAAGACTACATTCCTCTATCCTAGTGTAGTAAAAAGAATCTAGGCCATGGAGCATGACAGACCTGGGTTTGGCCATTTTCTAGCTGAGTGACTGTCAACATTTCTTAATATCAGTAAGACTTAATTCTCCAATCTGTAAAACATGAATTCCATAGGCTAAATAGGATTAAATAAAGCAAGTCTACAAAGAACCTAATAAGGAACCTAGCAAATGGTAGAATTTTTAATTTAGAATTTTAGTAATTGAAAATATGCTAACCACCTTTTAATAGTTAATGTGAAACAATATTAAGACACACTCATAAGAAGGCAGATACATAAAATAAAGGATTTATGGGGAAAAATTTGCAGTAGAGATTCACAGTGAAGCTTCCCACATTCATTTGAGGACAACACCCTCCTAAGACACACACATTCTTACTCATCCAATACATGTTTATTGAGTACTATAATGTGCCAGATACAATAAGAAAATAGAAATACTGAGGAAAACAAAGCACAGCACCTGCACCCTGGGAAGCTCACAAACAGAGAAACAAACTGCAATTCAGAGGGATAAAGCTTTGAGGGCCACTCACTGGATGCCATGTAGGTATTGTGAGGTGGGCCAGGGGCCACCACATAGCTCGCTACCCACCAAGTACTGTTGTGTCCTTTCAAGTGAGTAACAACTCTTGAAAGCTTTCCCTAAAGAACTCCTCTCCACCATCACTACCGTCACATACTCAGCAACTGAGTACTGCTCTAAAATGACAGTTAGAGAAGAAGGCATTGCCATTGTATTTGGGAGATTGAGAATCTGATCTCCATCTGGCTAAATGCATGAAAAAGATTTTGTTACAGTCAGTTTATTTTTATATGTGCATTTCTCTTTTTTTAATGTTTAGGATCATAAAGTGTTCATTGGTTTTTATATATTTGATGTGTTCCAATCTATCTTAGTCATTGTCCTTTTGATGCTCCTATGGTGACATCTTGGGCCACTGGGAGCCCCTTAGAGTTGATATCTGTATCCTTTTGATGTGACCTAAGTAGTCTTTGATAGCTTCCTTGCTTTAAGAGGTGATAAGACATTATCATCTCGTACAATTCCTACCCTCACATGGAGTCAGCTATTTCTCCAAGGAGCCCTGGAAATGGACATTTTAGCAGGAAATGATTCCTTTTATTGGGAAATGGGGCACTGCTGCATGGCTGTCATTGCTTCTAGGCTTCTTTCACAGATCTCTGAATCATTCCAAAGGCAGCCATTCTTACAGGGTATCTCTGTACACAGCTCAGTCTTGTACCACCACCTAGAATCTTCCTTTTCCGACAATGCCATCAATGAAGGAATGTCTCCTAGAGGCACTTATTCTGCAAAGATTAAAGCTCCCCACAGTAAAATGTGTTTCTTCTCTTGTGGGTCATTCTTGCATTTAACCATGAATTGCAGCATGTAGTAGAAAATGGAAAGGACCTTCTAGAGATTTGGAAAGCCACTTTCTGATGAAAGAACTAGGAAATTGACATTCACAGGCAGCAGGTTTCCTGGAAATTTTCCCTCTGTACTCTCTTGGGCATATGTCCTGATTCCATCACTACTGCAGCAGAGACCTGAGCAGATGGAGTCGTGTCCTCACAACTTCTACCTAAAAAAACAGTCATTATGTAAAGATTGGGGGATTAAGTCCAATGTGCAAGGGTGTATGTGTATATATATATTTTTTTTTTCTTTTTTTTAACCAAATAGTCACCAGGTCTACATTTTCTCCAGGTGCCTTGGGTTTCAGACTGAAATTTCTGGTCCCTTCCAAGTAAGAATTGTAGAGCAGCCATCTCTGAATTCTCCAAGACAGGCAAGAAAGATGACAATTTTCAACTTTGGGAAGCAAAAAGTCACACGTTCAAATACTTAGGATCCTGAGTCAATGATTCACAATCGAAACAATAATTCACACAATTATAATTTTATTGCTGCCAGTTAAGTGAAGAGCAATATTACATTTTCCCTTACAATGACCTTCTGGGTAGATGCCACTATTATTTTCATTTTACAGGAAGGATTCTGAGAATCCATGAGGCTGTATGTCATGCAGCTATTAAGAGACCATGTCAGGCTCAGGACTGCCTGACTTCAAAGCTCTTGAACTAAACCATTACTTTTCAAAAAAGAAGTGTTTTTTCCCAGATGGCATGAGGGAGAGTAGGGGGTTTAACTTAACCATGAATTTTCGTTGTTAGGGTGATGCATAAACCTGTTAACTATGGCAGGACACTCTTGACACTTATCACAAGCACTGAGGGGATTTGTGTACCTCAGGATCTGTGCACTCCCAGCTCAAGAAATGTACCATTCCTTTTTAAACAAATAGATCTTTTAGGAAACAATGCAGCAGAAGTGCTTTATACTAGGTTCTGCTGTTATTTTACACAACACGGATCCAAATTTAGCCTAAGCTTTTGATACATGGTTCTATTAAATAGCCTCACAGACAACTGTGTTGGTGGAATTTTCCCATCTACACTAATAGGCTATTTAAATGCAGCAAAGGCTATTTTTGAAATATCTTTCATCATTTAAGTGAAGTATATTGTAGAATTTCCAAATCTCAATAATGCTTGAGTGCTGATTGCTTCTCCTGACGAGATCATTAAGTATAAATGTATGCATAGCTATGAATACACAAAGGTTTTAGCTTATATAATCCCTAAACCAGAGGACAGTGGGGTTGCATCTATCCTGAGAGATTTCTTTTCTAAGCTTCATCTCTTTGCACTGAGATAACTTTTTCACACTTCTTTTGAATTTAGCTTTTATCTCTTTTGCCATTTTAAATAACCTCATCCTGCAAATAGTGACATAAAACATTGAACAACACCTACAAGACAGCTGAATGAAGTAGACATAAAAGTAAAACATTCTTATTACTTCTAGATTTTTCTGCAAGAAGGCAATGATCCCAAAATCTATTTAAAGGTGGAAAAAATTTAATACTGAAGTTTTCTAACATACACGTAAGTATAAAGTAGAGAGAATAGTACAACAAACCTTCATGCACCAGGCACCCAGCTTCAAACTCTTCAGTCTTCTGTCATTATTCATTCCATTATCATTAGTATTTTTTTAAAGGTATTCTCTGAGAAAAATAATTTTTTTTCTTTTTTGGTACCAGGGATTGAACCCGGAGTCACTTAACCACTGAGTCACATCAGTGGTTTTATTTAGAGACAGGGTCTCACAGAGTTGCTTAGGGCCTTGCTGAGTTGCTGAGACCGGCTTTGAACTCTTATTTCTCCTGCCTCAGCCTCCTATAGTTGTGCCAGGCGAACTCAGACTCAGGTAAGGATGCGGAGGCAAGACGCCCAGACTCCAGGGGTTGGGGGGAAGCCGGTTTATGGCAAGCAGCCTGCAAACTCATTTATTGTGGGAACAGCCAAACAATTTATACGTTTCTTGCCCAATCACAACGTGCCATGGGAGATCAGACCACCAGGTTCCTATATGGGTTCCCTTGGTAACACTGAGTCAGCTTGGGGCAGCTGTTTACTGTCCTAGGTAGGAGAAGTGGAATGCTCCTCCCTGCAAGTTTACACACTTGAGACCGTCACTGCTGCCAGCCAAGAACTAGGATTTCTCCCAACAGCCTCCCAAGTCTCTGGGATTATAGGTGTGTGCCACTGTGCCTGGCCCAAAACAAATCTTACATTAGAATTCTAGTGATGTCTTTTTAACTACAGGACATGAAGCAGCAAGTAATTCTCTCAGACACTTCTATCTTGTGGTATCTATGATAGAGTATCTCAAAACAAGACCTCAATTTCAAAACTACTCTAGATAGTAACTCTCACTTGCAACCAACCAAGACATGAAAGTGCTGATTGCTAGTGAGTTGGCTCTAAGCAACAAAGTCAATCTTTCCTCTTACGTATATTATATTCTCATGAAAATACAAGATCAAGATGGAAGGACTAATGCAGTGTACAAGATGAGAGCAGGTGGCTTCAGCCAGGACCAGAGGGACACATACAATCTTCATTCTGTCATGCCAACGACTAGAGGGCACAGCCTTAAGTTTTGCATCTCATCATCATTATCCCTGTCATTATCCCTGTCATTTCTGATGACCAACACAATACTGTACTATGCACTAAGCACTTCGCATACTCTTTAATGTCACACAAAATTGATCTTTTTATCCTCAGTTTGCAGTTGAAGAAATGGAAGCTTAGAGACATTAGTGACTTGTTGAGCAGAATCTAGAATAGAAACCAGGTCCTCCTAACTCCAAAGTCTGCATTCTTTTCCCTGTGACACACTTTGGTCCCAAGTAATACTGACCCAGATATAAACACACACACACACACACACACACAATTAATAAATCCACACTTATTCTAAAATCTCGGTGCCAATGAATGAAATGATCAGCACCTGTGTAATGTCTGGTTAAAATCTGGAACCCTTACCGACTGTACAGCTTTTTTGGCTCAATAAAAGAATACAGGAATCAAGAAGCAGAAGCTGTGCCTGCCTGTCGGTTGGGTTTCACAACCTTCCTTGCAGTTCAGAGGTCACTTCTGACATGAAGAAAGAGATCTGGGTGCCCATGTTTGCTAGGGCATGTGGGACAGAAGGGTCACTGTGACTGGCCTTGCAGACCTTGACATCTAACTGAAAGTGCCTGGGGAGAAGTACTTCTAAGGGAAGTACTAAAATCCCTGAGTTATCAGTGATATTTAAGTCCAGGTAATAAAAGATCTTCTAATATTTAAATAACACTTTTAACTAACAGGGGATTTGGAGAGATTTTGATAGTTAACTAATGAAAGCTTGCCAAAAAAGAAAGCACTACCCTTTTAACCTAAGATATTCCTTAAGGGCTGGAAAATGCAAATCAAAGTCCTCTGAACTTAATTCTTTAAAGAAAATATTTAATTAGAAAATTTCTGAAATAATGAAAGAAACTTTCAAATAGTGCAAAAAAGGTGCTTCAGGGATGAACCTGCTTCAGGGATGAACCTGAGGACTATTTTCCTCAACTTCAGTTCTGCATCAGACTCTCAAACTCCCACACCTAATAGTGAGGTTCCTTATTACCTTGAATCTTCCCACTAAATTTGGACTTCATATATTAAAAAAAAAAAAAAGAAAAGAAAGAAAGGAATCCAAGCATATATTCACTCATTATTAGCTTTTCCTCTCTGGATGAACTGATCTGGGTTAGTAAAGGGCACAATGATTTCCTAAATGTCATGCTTTTTGCCAGATACATTAATGGTGCATTAAAATGAACCTACCAAGCCCTCTGCAGTGGTACATGCCTGTAATCCCAGTGTCTCATGAGGCTAAGGCAGGAGGATCACAAGTTCACGGCCAGTCTCAGAAATTAGGATTTGAGATCCTATCTCAAAATAAAAAATAAAAAGGGCTTAGGATATAGCTCAGTGATAAAGCACCCCTGGGTTCAATCTCCAGTACCAATCATTTTTTTAAAAAGTGAACCTATCAAGATGTAAAACTATTTTTTGTTTTGTTGACAATACCTACCTATATCCCAGATTATTTTCTGTGCCCCATCATTTCCCCAGCTATGGAGGTGGGATTAACTGGATTAATTATCATCAGAGGAAAACACCCAGATAATCAGGAAAGGAAAACAACAGTTTCAGAAAATGCATTAGAACTGGTTTCTATTCAAAAGGCTATTCTTTCTTTACCTTCAAACCATAATTACAAAGGATTCTTATGATGTTAACTAATATATGTGTTGCTGAGATTGTGTCTATAATTGTTAAAATTTAATTAAAGATTTCATGAACTACAAGATCTTTTGGCCCCCAAACCACCACTGCCTAATAGGTACTCAATTAAATAAGATTAATAAGAAATAATAATTTGATTATAAGAATAATAAGAAAGTCTATAAAAGGTATGTCCATTCTTCAGAAAGCACCATAATTTGTTATTAATCCAATCCTAATTTCAATGAATAAATGTATCAATTAATACAAAAGTCTGACTGTCAGACATAAGGTAGAAATCAGATCATCTAAGATTCAGACCACACAAAATGCAAGCGTGAGCAGCCTCTGTTAAGGACTGTTGTCCCCAGTACACAATACACAATTTTTGGTTAGGTATGGTTCAGGTGTCAGATTGTATCTAACGCTGATACATTACTTCCCCTATCTCTGAGTCCCATCAAATTTCTTACTGCATCCATCATGTCCACTTTTGCCCTAATCTACACTCAAGGTTGATGTGACTTTATGTATTTGTTCATTTATTTATTTATTTTGCAGTCCTGCAGACTAAACCCAAGGTCTCACATATGCTAAGCAAGCACTCCACCACTGAGCTATAGGCCAACTCCCACAAGGATATGACTTTAAAGTTTGCACATGATACAAGGATTAAGTGTTTTATACAGTACTTGGTAATTTTTGTAAAATCATAGAACATTTAATAGCTTGTTTTCTAGACTAGGTCAACCTTCCCCTACAGTATCAGAACAGATGCATCCAAATGAGAATGGTCATGTCAAATCTCATGTCTTCTCACCATTTATTAGAGCTATTGCATGACAACAGTCTGATGGAATACTGTTTCTGCCCAACCTGAAGATGAGGATTGATAAACTAAATTATTCCTCTAGGAACACAGATCTTAGATTTAGTACTTTATATTAAATAGTTCTCAATTACCAATTAAAAATGAAAATATTCACACTAGGGTAGACACACCAATCTGATACAATCAATGCCATTGTTAAGACCTAGAAAGGGCACCTGTGAACACACAGTTACCTTGTCACAGGCAGCACTATGGAGATGACTTTAAAATAATTCAGTGGTGGAAATCACAAAAGAACACAGTCAGGATGAGTGAAATAACAAACTTTCCCAAGTTCTTTTGGTTTGGGACAAAATTTCCAGGGATGGCATCAAACAGGACTTGAAAGAGTGCTTCACCTCAACATGGACAGAGTGACAGAGTGCCCTGGGAAACTAGCTGGATAATTCAAAACGGGGGGTCTACGAGAATAACACCAAGGACAAAGATAAAAGTGAAAGACCAAAAACTGTGTTTCATAAAGTCTGAGAATAGAAAAGCTACACCTCCAAAACATACTTCATAAGGATTTTCAAACTTATACTAATAAACTAATATATATATATATTAATTACAGGCTTAAAAACTCATACAAGCATGATGGGGGTTGAGAAGGAATCTCACCAGGTGCTTATATTCAGAAGAAAACATCATTATTGTCACTTTAGAAAATTCTAAAGACATCACACAGCTATTTACTGAAAGAGAAGTATTGGCACCCAGACTGATCTGTGACCAAAGCCCATGGTGGTTCCTCTACTAGTCCACAGACTCTTCTAAAACACATTCTGTTGTTCAGTCTAGGGCTAAATAGAGGGCCTACTGAGCCTAGGCCTAAGTTAGCAGGTCTCCTCTGACTCCCATAGCAAGCTCTCCACTTCCCTAAAACTAAGGTAATATCCAAGTAAAAATTATCCCAACCCATTCTTATCAACCGAGAGAGTAATTTACAAATCTCAGAATCCCAACACTTCCTTTCTGTAACTCCTACTTTCCTAAGTTTAAAAGGCCCCCAAAATGGAGATATTCTGAAAGGTTCCCCAAAATCTCATCATCCCCTCATCACAACCACACTTTGGATAAGCCCACAGTAGTAATCAGTGTGCTCCTTCCCCACCCCTGTCCTTTTATTCACTGCCCTGACACTTGCCCTGGGAAACAGCTATTAATCCGGTGAGGTCCTCTGAATTCAGGCCCTGTATTCAATTTGGCCTGAGGTCTCTTACCACAGATGTTATCTTTCCTTACTCATGACTACCATGACACCTGCTCAGCCATGTCTGAGTAGAAAGAGAAATGACCTTGAGTCCAATGATCTTGAGGTCTAAGGACCTTTAGGTGTAATGACCTTAAAGATCTAATAATGTTCCAGTTATTTAACATCTCCGCATCTCAGTTCACTGATGGATAAAGAGGCAATAGCAATACCTATTTCACTGCTAATTAAATAAGGTCATGAACTTTTTGATACAGCTGAGAAATGGTGTGTAGTAAATTCTAAATTCCCAAGGACTGCTGGAGCTGGGTCTCTTTAATCCCACTGACACACCTTCTCTATAGTTCTGGAAATCTGAGTTCTCTCTTCCACTAAATCACAAGTTACTTACAAGTGCAGTCATTTTCTGAGTCCTTCTCTTTACATCATACAAAGCAACTGTCACACAGTAGGGGCATAATAAATACGTTGCCTAAATGATACAAAGAAAATCTTTCTAAAGGAAGAAAACCATAAAGCATCTTAACCATAGGTCAAACATTTAATTGTCTGTAAAAGGGTCTACTTGAACTCCAGTGAAACAGAAACTATTATTTCAGTGTAGGAAGTTTGCTTTGATATTCAAAAGGAAGAAAGGAAGAGGGAAGGGAGGAAGACAGGGAGGGAAAAAGAAGAGAAAGAAAAATATTGAGAAACTCAGAGCGCACCTAACAACTGTGTTTTCTAAAGGAGCAAGTGTTAATGAATTAACCAAGGTTACATTCACAGAACCAATGGATAACAAGCAGTGTTCCTGGGTGGCTCTTATATTTAATCAAATAAAAAATATTAAAGGACTTGTAATTTTCCCTTTGTTGCTCTCAGTTCTATCACAGGAGCTGAATGCCTCTTATAAAAATAGCAAGTGTTAATTTGCTGCACTACTCCATAGCTTTGCTTTAAAAAGAAGAATGCCACATTAGGTCTTGCTTGGTGACATGCTTTGATTAGCTTTCATTCCTTCATCAACAAACATTTGTGGGGCATCCACTGAAGTGCCACATACTGTTTTGAGCTCTGGAGTTACAGTAGTGAACATATAATCAAAAATTCTTGCCCAGAGCTTGTAGTCGAAAAGGGAAAGTAATAATGAGGGAAAAAATTAAATATGCAAGATGCTAGATGGTAGTAAATCTCAAGCTTCAATACAGAAGTCAAACAGAAGACAAACGGTGCCTGGGAAAGGGAGCGGGCAGGAAATTAGGTCAAAGAGGGAAGCATGCAACATAGGATAAGGGCTTCCAGGACATGGTGAGAAGAGTGGTTTTTCTCAATCACATGGGCAAACATGGGAGTGTTTTGAGAAGAGGCCCCGACAAGCTCTGGTCTTACAAGCTAGCAGATGTGTGGAGGGGGTCCAGGGCAGAATCAGGAAGCCATATTGGGAGACTGGTTCCTTAACCAAGTGAGAGAGACCGATGGCCTGGATCAGCAGGGTGGTGAGGAGTGATAGAATTCCAGGTGTGTTCTGAAAATAGAGATGCCATGATTTATTGATGGACTGGATGTGGGGCAAGAAAGAGAGAGGAGAGTAGGGTGACCAGGTTTCTGCCAGGATGGCATACAATATACATGGATGATCCCTGTGGATCCCAAGTTCCTTCCCAGTACTTCTCTGATTTCCCCCAAACACACCAGTCCTTTTCACTTTGGACATTGGCCATTTGGGGGACAGCAACCTACATTTACTCCTTGCCAATCTTGTGCAAGATAGTTCAAAAGATCATGATACACACTGAAAACCTGTGAAATAGTAATTATTATACTATGGGTAAAGAGAGCTGAGATTCAGGAGAGGTTGGTAATCCACCAAGAGGGAAAGCCAGACCAGTATGGCTACATCTTCACATATCTCTAGGGAAACTGGAAATCCAGATAATTACATGCATTCTTGACATTTAAATATGTAGCTAAAAAAAAAAAAATATGAGCCAAACAAACAAACCTGCATCCAAAACATCCCTTAAGGGCAGCCCATCAGGGCAAAATAGAGACATCAATGCTTGCAATTCTAAATATATTATAAAATAATATTTTTTTCAAATGATCATTCTAGGTGATGCAGAAGCAAGAAATCTAAGAAAACCTTTCAATGAATATAAGACAGGATTAGGTGATAGCCATTCTAATTGGAGTGAGATGGAATCTTAGGGTAGTTTTGATTTGCATTTCTCTTATTACTAGAGATGTTGAACATTTTTTCATATATCTGTTGATTGCTTGTAGATCTTCTTCTGTGAAGTGTCTGCTCATTTCCTTAGCCCATTTGCTGATTGGGTTATTTGTATTTTTGGTGTAAAGTTTTTTGAGTTCTTTATAGATCTTGGAGATGAGTGCTCTATCTGAAGTGCATGTGGCAAAGATTTTCTCCCACTCTGTAGGCTCTCTCTTCACATTGTTGATAGTTTCCTTTGCTGAGAAAAAACTTTTTAGTTTGAATCTATCCCAAATATTGATTCCTGCTTTTATTTCTAATGCTTTGGGAGTCTTGTTAAGGAAGTGTGGTCTTAAGCCGACATGATGAAGATTTGGACCTATTTTTTTTCTATAAGCTGTAGGTTCTCTGATCTGATTCCAAGGTCTGTGATCCATTTTGAGTTGAGTTTTGTGCAGGGTGAGAGGTAGGGGTTTAGTTTCATTTTGATGCACACAGATTTCCAATTTTCCAAGCACCATTTGTTGAAGAGGCTATCTTTTCTTCATTTTATGTTTTTGGTACCTTTGTCTAATATAAGAAAACTGTAGGTGTTGGCAAGGGTGTGAGGAAAAAGGTACACTCATACATTGCTGGTGGGGTTGCAAACTAGTGCAGCCACTCTGGAAAGCAGTGTTGAGATTCCTTAGAAAACTTGCAATGGAACCACCATTTGACCCAGCTATCCCTCTCCTTGGGCCCGTACCCAAAGGTCTTAAAGTCAGCATACTACAGTGATGCAGCCACATCAATGTTCATAGCTGCTCGATTCACAATAACCAGATTGTGGAACCAATCTAGATGCCCTTCAGTTGATGAATGGATAAAGAAACTGTGGTATATATGTACAATGGAATATTACTCAGCCATAAAGAAGAATAAAATTATGGCATTTGCAGGTAAATGGATGCTATGTGAGATAAGCCAATCCCGAAAACCAAAGGACAAATGATCTCTCTGATAAGTGGATGATGACACATAACAGGGGGTGGGAGGGAGGCAAGAATGGAGGAAGGATGGATTGTATAGAGGAAAAAGGGGTGAGGAGGGGGTGGGGAAAGGAAAAATAACAGAATGAGACAAACACCGTTACCCTATGTACATGTATGATTACACAAATGGTGCAACTCTACTTCATGTACTACCAGAGAAACAACAGTTGTATCAAAATAAATAAATAATAAAGTGGAAAAATAAAAAAGACAGGATTAGATATATGCCCAAAATAAAAAAGGACAAATTTTAAGACTGATGCCCACCACTATGCTTTTACAGATCACAGACAGAAAACTCACAAACGGCCTCTGCCCTTTAGGAGAGAAACTTCTAGTAGTCAGTGCTCTGAGCTGCAGGACTACTGAGGGGTGGCAAGAGTGGTTCTCCATTTATACCTCTGACATGGGGACAATGGCCCATACCTCGTGTATGGAAGCAAACAGCTCCTAGGGCTCTGACCCTATATGTGTGTGTTTTAGTCAGCTGTTTCATTGCTATGAATAAATGAACTGATCAGAACAACTTTAAAGGAGGAAAAGTTTATTTCAGGGCTCACTGTTTCAGAGGTCTTAGTCCAAAGAAGGTCAGCTCCATTCCTTAGGGCTTAAGGTGAGGCTGAACATCATGGCAGAGTGTGTGGCAGAGGCAAGCAGCTCACATGAGATCAGGAAGCAGAGAGAGAGAGTCTCTACTCTCCAGAAGCAAAGTATTTCTCCAAAGCCAGACCCAATTCCCACCTCCTACAGCCACACCCCACCACCTCAGTTACCACTCAGTTAATCCCTATCAGGAGATTAAATCATTGATCATGTTAAGACTCTTACAACCCAATCATTTCCCCTGTAAACCTTCTTGCATTATCTCACATATGAGATTTGGGGGAACACCTCACATTCAAACCATAACAGTCTGCCTTCCGCTTCTCTACACATTTCCTCACTTTCCTACTTTCTCCTCAACAGCAAGCAGGGTGGTACGTACCGGCCTATGGTCCGGGACTGGAGTTCAGAGCTGGACAGGCTAGGGAAAATGGATGCCGTGCTAAAAGGTGGATATAGAGAGAGATTGTGTCTAAAGTCTGGGCTAGAGGACTCTACAGCCAATATGATGGTTCTCTCATAGATACAAAGGATATCGGAATGGCCAGTGGAGCCCACATACAGAGCAGAGACCATGGAGAAGAGCTGTAATGCTCCCAAAGGAATTTGGGTCAAATATAAATCAGTGTATGGAAAAGCCCAACTTTAGCTTGGACGTCAGTAAATGTAAGAGAGGAGCTACACTGTGCAAGATTTGCAAATAGCTGGGAAGGTAGAGGGATTACTTGTCTTGAAGGAGAGAAGAGGTGAGGCTACAGACTGATAGAGGTTGTTCAGAAGTAAACCAGGAGCTACCAATGGGGCATGACCAGCTTCCCATGTCCATTCAAGCTCCATGTGGAAGTGCACAGGACTGTCTCTTAAGCAGTAGTTCAGAGATTTGGGAATTCTTAAGACCCTTCAGGAAAAGTGAACCCAGGCAAGACATATGGACAACAGAAGGTTAAAATTCTCTGTTAGACAGAGAGGGCACCAAGATGGGAGGACACAACAGTTACAGGGGAGAGTGTATTATTCACACTCCAAATCTTAAGTGGTGGCACAAGTCATACACGTGCTCAGAGCTGTTTCCACTGTAGCTTTAGAATTTCGTGCTAGGATAATGCAGCTGAGCAAGATCAAATAAAACCGGTGCTGGGAAAAGAAAGACGAGAATGTGATTCCAACCTCCTTCCTTCTACATTTACATTCCCAAACCATAAATCTAAGGCTGTCCTTGACCATGGTTCTCACCCACTCCCCAATACCAACTCCTGCCAATTCTACCTCCCAGAATTGGGATCCTGGAATTCTGTCCACCTCCCTCCAGCCTACTGCCAGTAGCCCTGGGCAACCGGTCTCCTTCCCTGTCCCTCCACCAGTGCATGCATCCCAGCTTGGAATCCTACTTATCTCTCCTATGCATTCCCTACACCACAGTCCTAAGGACCTTCAAACTCTCCACCTGATCACACCCTCTCCTGCTTCAACAGCCTCCCCTGACTTTAGACAAGGTCCAATCCTGCCTGGCCCATAGCAAATCTACAACAAATAGTCTCTGAATGAGTGGAAAAAAAAACCGATTTCAGATCATTTCTATGTATATTACTCCACTCAGTATAAACAGCTGAGCCAAATATTTAAAGGCACAGTTCTTGTTATCCACCAAAATAAACTGAAAAGAAGGAAAAAACAGCCCCTTTCTTATTCCTTCTTTTCTTGATAGATATTCCAGCTTTCATTCTTGGTTCATTATCCCAGAGTCAAGTTTATTTTCTGCTTTTAACTACATTATTTCTTTCTACTTTGTCCTTAGATTGTACTTTCCAAGCTTCTTGAAAAGCGGTTCTTTTATTTCATTTCGTCTTTTCCTGTGGAATCTAAAAGCATGTAAAGCTTTTTCTCTGTGTGTAGCCTGGCACGTATCCCCTGGCTTTCAGTGTGCGATGTGTTCACTGCCACTCATTTCTACAATGTCTAAATATAGTCTTGATTTCCCCTTTTTGATGTAGGTTATTAACAGAATTCTGTAATTTTTCGAGGTGAACTGTGATAAAACTTGTGAGTTATTTTCTGATTCTTTGAGTTGTAGAGAGAATGTGGGCTGTTCGATTTCCACTCTTACCAATGTAGTGGGAAGATTTTTATAGTTTAATATGTATTATCCATGTAAATATTCTTGAAACTCTGGGAAAGAGCATATATTCTGAGTTTATAGACAAAGTAAAGCACATGTGTTCTCTTCATATACATGAAAATGCTTACCTATATATTATATTCTTGGTTCAGCAGTCACCATGAATTACTTATGTCCTGCCTTATATATATGATATATATGGTCATAAAGCTATATATTGTAACTATGTAAATTGTTATGTTCATACCCATACAATTATATCAAGTACATGTATTAATAGTTTATCATTAATATTAAATGAACTTAAAAATATCCTAAATATTTGTTTAAATTTTAAACTTGTAAATAATATTTTAATAGTAGCATAATAATCACTGGGCTTAACATAAATTAATTAACCAAGTTCCTATTTTCTAAAACAATTTATTCCAACATTCTACCATTAAAAATTTCCCCTTGCAAAGCAACATGATACAGAATATTTTTGTTATTTTTTATTTTCTTGCAATATATATCTTAGAGTGAAATAATTTCATAACCATTTTTAAGGACTACATCTTCTATTATGAATTAATGTGAATTTTTTCATAATTTTATAAATCACCTCTACTGCTTCTTTAAGGGCTACCTAGGCCAATCACTTGTCCATATCCCTGCTAAAATATAAATATTTTAAATCAATTAAATTTAAATTAATTGATTTTTAAATCAATTAAAGAACTTTTAATGTAATAGGAAAATAACTCACCATGTGAGAAATGCATTTTGTCTTCTTCTTAATATTACTTACGTTTTAAAATGTTATTGTGACAAAAACTAGATTATTGTTGTGTTATTTTTATCCTTAGAAAACTCACTCCATCACAAATTCAATAAAACATTCACTCTAAATTTTTGCATCTGATTTTCTTTCTTTCTTTTTTTCCCAGTACTACTGGGAATTGAACCCAGAGTCTCACTGTAAAGATTTAGATATCAGATGTTCTCCAAAAGCTCATATGTGAGATAATGCAAGAACATACAGAGGCCAATTGACTGGGTTATGAGAGTCTTAATCTAATCAGGGAATTGATCCACTGACAGGGATTAACTGGGTGGTAACTGAAGGCAGGTAGGGTGGGCTAGAGGAGGGAGGTCACTGGGGTGTGGCTCTGGAGTTTATATTTAGTCTGTGGTGAGCTGAGCTCTTTCTGCTTCCTGGTGCCACATTCTGAGCTGCTTTCTTCCTCCACTACCTTCTGCTATGATGTTTTGCCTCACACTCAGGCCCAGGGCTATGGACTTCAATTTCTGAAACTGTCAGCATCAAATAAACTTTTCCTCCTTTAAAATTGTTCGTGTCAGGTTTTTTTGGTCACCGCAGCAAAAGAGCTAACTGAATCACTCACACATGCAAGGCAAGCACTGTACACGGAGCTGCAACCCCAGCTTACCATATTTAATCTTTTTTTTTTTTTAATTTAATTCACTGAAAAATATTTTTTGTTTATAGTGTAAGGTAAAGACTTAAATAATTCAAGATCTCTCCAGTTAACTGCTTTTCCTATGACCAGCTGTTGGCGGTTATTCCTTCCACATATTTTTGGAGCTTGCCTTTGTAGTAGTGATGATTTTGTGATGAGTCTATCTTTTCCTGGAGTTTAAATTCAAACTTAAACTGTAGATTTTTGAACAACCACCCCACTGTAACAGTTTACCTTTACAGTATATTAAATAAAAAGAGTATGTTTTCTAAAAGAACAAAGGAATCCAAAATATTACAATGCACTTTCATCTTCCGCTAGGATATTTTTTAATTAAGATTAAGCTGGGAAGTGCTTTAACGTATTCAGTCTTTCTGAAAGAACATAGTTCATCTCTTTACACATTCATATATATTTTTGCTGTTGTTTTTGTTGTTATTGTTACAGATAGGATAATTTTTTCTTTACCATCTTGTAAATACTGATGGTATGTGAAGAAAATAGGAATTTTGTTTCTTTGTCTCCTATGCACTAATGCACTGATTTTCCAATTAAATGATTCAGACACTTGAGTTCTCACTGAACATTCACTTTTTCCTTTGCATTTGTTTATCATGTTGCATTCATGCTATACTCTCACTACCATTTCATGCCTCTTTGAGTGCCAGAAATTCCAGATCAACACTCAGTAATAGTGTTAACTAAGAGATCTTTTTCACATTCCTGATTTTTAACAGAATGACTTAAATGCTGCCATGCTCTGATGTCCATCATAAGATTACTATTAGTCTTTTGTGCCATGTAAAGGAAGGTTTGATTTATAAATCAGGAATAGGCGGTGAATTTTATTATAGACTTCCATAGACCTATTGAAAAGCAACACTTTTAGGTTGAACTGTAGCCAAGTGCCAGTCTTCAACCATTTTTTAATTCAGAAAATATGGTAATTTTCTATTATTCAATCTAACATTTAAATGATATGCTGAATGTTAAACCATTCTTGGCACTAAAGCAACAAATCCTACACGGCCGTGGAGGATAATTCCTGCAATGATCTTTTAAACCCAGTTTGTCAATCTCTTTGTATGGTGCTTTTGTATCTACACTCATTAGTTAGCTTGGTCTGCACACTCTTCACTCAATCTTTGCTATAAGTCCATAGGCACAAAACATGAAGACTGTTACAAAGTGAGTAGGACCACCATAAACATTACCCATGCTGGCACTGAGCCAAAGGTTCAGCATGTTCTCTGCCCCACAGGAACCATATTCAAAAGCCCACTACAAATGATGGTTCATTTATGCCAATTCCTTGTTTTCCTTGACTCATTAGCACTGAGACTCCAAATTCTCTTGAGACTCCTTGTCAACCTGTGGCTGTTCTCTTTTCCTCCAAAACAGACTTTCGCACTGTGGGTGCTACCTTACCTGTCACACCCACCAGCACCTGCCCTGCTGTCATGGAGATCAAGAGAGAATGCCCAGACATCCAAACTCCCAGGCATCACTCACAGCCCCATCACTGGGCCACTTCACTCATGAATGCAACAGGAGTCACCCCAATTTACTCAGACAACAACTGGAAGCACTTAGATCCAAGAAGCAGGTGTCTGACTGGACTTCTCTCTCTGAACTGTTAAAATAACACACATAAAAGCAAGCTCCCTTGGGTGCTGAAGTCAAAGACTTCTTTCTTATTCCACATTTAAATTTATTTTCTTTTTGTTCAGTCTAACTTAAATCCATTTTGTTTGGGGCCCTTTAAAATCAAACAGTTACTTTTTCAAAGCCTATGACACTAAAAAGTGCATTCTAGGCACAAAATTTATAAAATATTAGAAAATCCAAATTGTGCATCTTCTTATTTCTTCAAGCATAGTTCTGATCCTGAAATGTTTGCTGTCTTAAAAATATTAACACAATCCTCTTTCTCACATACAATAATATACTGGAAAGACCAGGACCTCAGATCCTAAAGAATAGCTTAGAAATTCCAGTTCTCCTGTGTGACTTCGTGTAAGTGCCTTCAGCTCCCTGAGTCTCTACCGTTTCCACTTTTGCCATGCGGAATAATCATAGCTATCTCTTCAGATTGATGGCAGCTCTCAGGAAGAAAGCAAACATAAATTGTTATACCTAACAGCAAGAATTCTCAACTCCTCATCTTCTTATGATATCCAACAAAGAACCCTTAAAACCTACTGAGGATCTGTGTATTGCTCAGATTCCAAAAATAAAACGATGATTACTTAGTATTAATGTAGTATCAATGTAAAACTTCCAGCACATTTTTTATGTGAATCTAAAAGAAATTACAATGGAGGCAGCAAACAAAGGCATGGAAGGCAGCAAACAAAGGCCTGGAAGCCCACTGGTCATCCCACCTCTGCCTTGGCCATTCAGAATGGAAGATGATAAGAATAAGCCATGCATGGGTGGCCAGGATCACTGAACTGGCCAACAGCGAACAGTACCCACAGAGTCCAATGAGGATGGAATGTCCCATCCTCGGAGCTGCAGAGGCCCATCCTGACCACTGAGTAGCTTTCCCTCAGGGCTAGTCTTCATGTCATGTCAGTAGCCCAGCTTTCTAAATCCACCTCTGTACTAGGTTCCTATTGCTGCTATTAACAAATTACCACAAACTTTTTGGCTTAAAACACTAACTTATTATTTGTTCTGGAGGTTGGAAGTCTGAACTGAGTTTACCATGCCAACTTGAGACGGGCAGCAGGGCTGTTTTGGAAGATCTGGAGAACTTGTTTCAGTGCCTTCCTGGTTAATGGAGGCTGTACACATTCCCTGGCTGTAGATCCTGCATCATTTCAGCCTCTGCTTCTGTGGTCACATCTCCTCCTATGACTCTCCCACCTCCCACCTTGCCTTTATAAGGACCCTTGTGATTACGTTAAGCTTACCTAGATAATCCAGGATAATCTCCCCATTTCCAAATCCTTGACTTAATCATATCAGCAAAGTCACTTTTACCAAGTAGCATAAGATACTGACAGATTCCAGGTATCAGATGTAGCTATCTCAGAGGGTGTACTTCTCTTCCACCCACAATCTCCAAGTCCTTGACAGGATGCACTGAGAACACCTATCACTTCAACATATTCCCATCAAATCACACACCCTGAATCACGGACTCATGAGGAAACAGACGTGCCAAACTGCAGGATGCTCTCACTACCCTATAGCTGTAAAAAATGTCAATATCCTGAGCCAATGAAAGGCTGACTATCAATCAAAGGAGACTAACAAGATACATGGCTAAAAAGGTCACAACTACTGGATCCTGATTCAGGTCAAGAGATTCGATTATCGAACCTTATCAATTTCCTTGATTGATATCAATATTGATTGAATATTGAACTACTCTATAACTTTCTTCTATAAATCTGAAATTATGACAAAACAAAAAGTTGAAATAAAATACAGTGGAAAATCACATTAAAAAACATAGTTCTCATTTCTTGGAATTCCAAAGCAAAGAATAAAGGTACTTGAATGAGTTTTGAAATCTTTTCCACCCTCTCAACCTCCTTTGAACTTCATGGGAGCCAGATTTAGGCCTTGTAGAACATAAATCATTTTTTATAGCAAGCTAGGCACAAGTTACAGCTACAAATGCATATGCTTTCATGATGGCCTAAAATGGGGATGGTGGTTGGTTTCCAAAGCCCTCAAACAATGCACATGGAGTAACTGAAGTCACCAGGGAGTCAGGCCTCCGTATCTAGTTATCATGTAGGCTCTGAAACCCAACATGCCAGGAGGCTTATCAAATCCAGAGTGACAGCTCTTTGCTAGTACAGAGCACAACAGAGTAACAGCTTTCTTGGTTCATGTCTGGTCATGTGTGTGACATGTCCCTGAGGCTAAAACTCCTGCTGGCTCCCAGAGAGGAGAGTACTACCAAATCTACCTAAGTTGAATCCAGGACCTGCTCTCATCCTGAATGCAAAAATAAGAAAAGAGGTAAGGATTTTGACAAACCTGACAGAGCTTATGTGTGTATGTGTGTGTGTGTGTGTGTGTGTGTGTGTGTGTGTGTGTGTGTGCATGTGTGTTCGTGTATGTATATGTGTAGCCCACAATAGGTTATGTCTTTCCTTTTCAATGGACCAAGAACAGAGTAGAAAGGACTTTGGTTATCTGGCAGAAAGAATCAGCTCAGCAGGATAATTACAGTCTATGCTGATTAAACTGCTTAGCAAATTTCCAGAAAGTTTCAAAAATAGGCAAATAAGTGTGATTGTGTCGGTTGGAAATGGTCTGATGTGGTCATTAGTAAAAACTACAGCATGGAAAAATGGTTGGGCCTCATTCACTCGTGCACAAAGATTTTTCTAAATAAAAAAGGAGACATTTGTACTGTCCCCAAGGAAGCACACACGGAAAATAAAATGTGTGATAAATAATATCTACAAAACAAAGAATAATCCCACATGAGGCAGTCAAATTTTAACTATCCAATGATGGCAGGACAGAAACTGCAAGAAAAGTGAAGGACTTGGAAATAAGCCCTCCAACTCCCCAGATCTGAGCCTCTGCACACCCACCACATCCATGGACTAGGTTACCGTTGTATTTTGGCATGGGATTGAGAAAAGAGACACATAGGAATGATGGTGAACATGCTTTGCCCAAACCCAGCACAAAGAAAAAGAGAGCACAGGGTTGGAGTTTGTGAGCCTGGACTGGAATCCCAGCTCAGCCACTTTTGATTCATGAGTTGAACAGGTGACTTCACCTCCTGGAGTCTCAGTTTCCTCAGTAACCTCCTCCAGAGGTTCCTCAGTACTGAAATTCAGTACTTCGTATTATTACTGAGAATCCTCCCTGTAATACAATATCTGACTTTGTCAATCAAATGAGGCCCATTCAAATTCCATATTTCTCTTTCCTTTGTATATTTCTTTCATTTTTTTTCCAATGGCCTTCTTTATTAGGAAGTACCAGGTGATTCATCAAAGTAGCTTATCATTTGTATTTCCTGTCCCTCATAAAAATCACAAAGAATTACCAGACAATCCATTTTGAACCTAGGGAAGATTACTGAAAGATGTGTACTACAAAAGCACAAATTTCTTGTGAGAGAAAACACAATTAGCTTTTCCTCACTTAAATCTGAGAGCTTTGCGGGGGTACTGTTCAGGGTAACAGGTACTGTGTTATGGTTTAGACACTAGGTGTCTTCCAAAAGCTCATGTGTGAGATAATGCAAGAAAGTTTAGAGGTGAAATGATTGGGTTATGACAGCCTTCACTCCATCAGTGAATTAATCCCCTGATAGGGATTAAATGAGTGGGAACTGAAGTGGTGCACAGTGATGTTGGAAAAGGTGGATCACTGGGGGTGTGCCTTTGGGGCATATATTTTGTCCATGTGTGTCTCTCTCTCTCTCTCTCTCTCTCTCTCTCTCTCTCTCTCTCTCTCTCTCTCTCTCTCTCTCTCTCTCTCTCTCTCTCTCTCTCTCTTTCTCTCCTTCTGGTGCTATGTCCTAAGTTGCATTCCTCTGCCACACCTTTCTAACATGATGTTCTTCCTCACCTCTGGCCCAGAGCAATGGAGTTGACTGTTTAAGAACTGAGACCTCTAAAACTGCAAGTCCTAAATAAACTTTTCCTTCCTATGTTGTTCTTGTTCGGTCTCTTGGTCACAGCAGCAAGAAAGCTGATTAAAACACACTGCTTCAGAACCGGATAGGCCTAGACCTAGGTCAGATTGATAAGTAAGAAACAGGGAGCTGCTTAGTACAAAAAAAGTGGCAATAGGAGCAAGAGAGGAATATGAAATCTGGGTGTTGAGAGAGAGGTCCAGAGGACAAGGAGGAGAGGGCACTTTCAGGGGGACACAGTGCCACAATAAATGGATGATAACAAAGATGAGATGTATAGTACCTCTAGAACATTCTGCTGTGTATTTTGCAATGGACTTTCCCCTTTGATCCCCTTTTCAGAAGCCTTTCTAAGGCTTTTTTAAAGGGTCACGCTTTGTTCCCCCACGAAAACCTAAAAGGCAGAGTCTACTTAATATTTCTACTTATTTTAGAATTTTGATCCAATATTTGTTTTGAACTTATAATGTTATTTTGAGTAACTGCATCCTAAACTTGCTAAAAAAGGAACCCCAACACCACAACTCTAGCCTAGCACCATTCCTTAAATGTAGGCTCTCAATTCTTACAACTGGGTACTGTAGCAAATGCCATTGTCCTCATATGACAAAAGAAGACACTGAAGCTCAGAGATCAAGTAACACAAACAAGCTGGTGAAGCAATCAAATGGAAAAGCAGGACTCAAGTGCCATCGGTCCACGCTAGCCCCTGTGTTGGGTTTAGGAGGGTTTTATGTTTTTATTTTGTTTTTACTTTTTTTTTTCAAATTATGATGAACTTCAACATAAAAATCATCATTTTGTCATTTTTAAATGTACAGTTCTTTTAAATTTAGTGCAGTTACATTGTTGTCCAACTATTATCACTATCTAAATCCAGAAATCTTCATCGTTGCAAAAGGGAATCCTATATCCATTAAACAGTTTGTCCCTGTTCTTATTTCGTCTTATTTCTGGCAATCCTTAATCTGCCTCTATGGATTTGCCTATCCATATATTTCACATACATGGAATCATTCAGTATACAGTCTTTCACGTCTAGCCTTTTAACATAATTTCCCCCAGTTTATCCATGTTGTCACATGTGTCAGAACATCATTTCTTTTTATGGCTGAATAATGTGCTATTGTATAAGTAACCACACTTTGTTATTCATTCCTCGGTGTCTAGACATTTGGCTATTTCCACCTTTGGGAATTAGGAATAATGCTTATATACATGGGGGATTGTTTATAGGACCCCCACATACCAAATTCTGCAGATCCTCAAGTGCCTTATATAAAATTGCATAGTATTTGCATATAACTTGTGAATATCCTCCATGTACTTTAAATCTACTGTGGACTACTTATAATACCTAACACAAGATCAGTTCTGTGCAAGTAGGTGTTACACTGTATCATTTAGGGAATAAAGACATGAAAAAGAATCTGTATAAGTTTTGTAAAGATGCAGTCTGAATTTGGTTGAATCTGTGGATGTGGCACCTACAGATACAGAGAGTCAACTGTACAAGTTTTTGTTTGAACACCTGTTTTCTGTTCCTTTAGGAAACCCCATGCTTGTAATCACTACACTGTTCAACTCTTCAAAATGGGACCAAGTCCCATGACAACACTAAGTGTCTAGGTATCCCGAGACTCACAAAATATTTGTTCATGGGACAGGAACTGAGAAATGACCTAAATTATAACAAATGAAGTTTTTTTCAATTTCATTACTATTTTCTGAAAGTCCCAAATAATTATATCACACCCAATACCAAAGCATCTAACCAGAACTTAAATTACCTCATTTTCTTAATTACAAACACCTCTTTAACTAAACATGCAAAACACTAAAATAGCTAAAGGTATATTTGGTTAAACATTAACAGTACATTCCAACTTTTGAAAATTGCAAAGTGTAAGTTACAGGATATGCCAAACTACCATCAAAGAGGCCATGGTGGTCAAAAACAGGAGTTTGAGAGGCCCCTTGGAAGACTATAGGGCCACCAGTAAAGCAAGGTAGACCCACAGAAATGTACAAGAAGGGACACGATGGAAGGAAACCAGGAGGATTTATTTCTTTATTGGAGAATGGTCTAATGTCTGCTAAGTTACCTATTTCCATGACCACACAATAAAATGAGAGTGAAGGGGTCTGGATGCTACAAGGATTGAACACCAGGAAGCTTGCATAAATGGATGTGATTTAAATTGCAGAGACCACTGAAGGTACTAGAAGCAGGATCTGAGATCTCCAGTACTCAGGCTTTTGTGGAACTAATGTTGACATTATAAACATTAAACCTATTAAGAATTCCATTTATCAAGCTTTATGAAAATTACTTACAAGACAGAACCTTCTTTTACCTTCTCCCTTGGTGAAAAGATGAATATAAATCAATGATTTTTTTTTAATGGCTCTTCATAAAGTCCTGTGTGGGTGTGCCTATGCACAAAGCAGGAGACCAGGAGGTGTGCAAGATCACAGGCATCAAAGCATGACTCCCTGGGCAGCTTTCCCTGGTGCTGTCTCACCATCACATCACTGCCCACAATTCTGCTGGTCTGCCACTTCATCTCCCTACACCCGGGTGTCTGTCCTTTTGTGTAAAAACGAGAGCAAAGGTGTCTCCCAATACTGTCATGAAGATTAACTTAGACAAAAATATTCAACTCCCTGGCAAAGGCACCTTTCCTTTCTTACCTCTTTATTCTGCTCTCTCTTCACTGGGTGAGCACCCTATCTTCTAAAATGTCACTTCGACTACTGTTTATGCCTTCAGAGTCTGTAGAGTACAGATTATCCTAATTGGCCCCTCTGAAGACCCCAGTCTTGAAAGAAGGGCTGATAATTTTGCCTGACGTGTATATCCCTCAATATACTGATGCCACCAATTGTCACTACCAGCACCAATGATCAACACCAACATCCAACCAGAGAAACAGAACCAAGGGAAGCCTGCATGTGTGGTCTGTGACATGGAGCATTCTGGAAATGTCTTCTGCTTGCCTCTTCCCTGTGCACAATAAAATTGCCTCAGCAGTTTATCATCTTAACCCATGATATGCAGCCTGCATCAGCAATTAAAATCAGGCAATAAACATTTTCTTTCAACTTGTCCATTTCCCCTCTGCAAGCCTACATTTGAAATAACTGTGCAAAAGACAAGGTGATAGAGAAGAGTCCTGTTCTCTGAGCAACGCAGCCAGCAATGTAAATAAGTTCTTATCTTTTTGCCACTGTATTAACTGTGCCTTATGTAGGTGATGATATATCATCATGAAGCAGAAAGCATTACTTTCAGCCAAAGCAAAGCTTAAAGGTCAATGGGTTTTGGACCTGATTCCATTCTCAGGAAAGGTAAGATGACAGGTGAGAAGAGGCAGATCATCAAATTACAAGGCTGATAAAGGGGCAGGCTGCTGCAATCAGCTCTCTGCTTGCAGATTTGGCTCAGATAAACAGGAACTATTTTCAGTGTTAGTGAATAGTATCAAAGGCAGGAGTCTGTATGGCACACACAAGGGCACGGGCACAACAATCTGGCAATGCACAAAGGTTCTCATCTTCAGTGGAGGTTTTCTTTTATTTCTCTTTGACTAGGTTGCCAATAAAACCCCTCAAAGTCAACTTGAGAGGCATCTGCCCCACCTCATCTGATGCTCCATCAGACCTAGAAATCCTCCTGCCTAAACTCAGCCACAGTAGCCGCCAGCTAGGAAGGCATCCAGACATTTGTCAGAACAGCAGGCACACTACACAGTGCTGAGGCCACCCCCAGAAGTCCAAGAGGAGAGCCAGTAAGGAATCTGCTTCAAACTACAGTCCATCCTCAGTGCAGCCACAGAAAGTCACATCCCCCAAATGTCCTGAAGCAAGAATATGGTGCAAAGCAAAAAGATTTGGGTCTAAAGCTATGTTCCATACTATCGCAATTTTTAATATCTATGCCTTTTTTGAAAAATTTGTGGTTCTGTGGTATAAAGTGTACATGCACCTAAGGAGAAACTACCCCCAGTAACAGACTTTCCATCAATGAACATGTGTCACATGCATAATCCTAAAATATCTATTTGTAAAAATGGAAATTCAGTTTCAGATCATATTCACAATACCTCAATAATCATTAATTCATCCATTCTATAACTGTTTTCTAGAAATTTAATCTGTTCAAAATTCAGTGAAAAGGAGAAATAATATAAAAGAAACCCAGTGACTAACAGAAATAAAGATCCATAGGTGGCAACATATAAGCAAAAAGCCACTTTCATTGAAATAGTATTCTAAGAAACACATAAAATGCAAGATGTAAATGATTTAAAGAATAGTACCTAGCATGTATTAAGAACTTATAACTTAAAGGCACTGTACTAGACATTTTACTTGCTTTATATACTACTTTTTTTCAGTAATTCTTTAAGTGTTATACAAATTTTACAAAGGAACAAAGTCACGCAGGGAGGCTAGATGAATTCTCCACAGTCAACGAACAAGTAATTGGAAGACATATTTAAAACTCAGTTCTGTACATCCATTCCTGCCTTATAAATAAATGAACAGGAATGTAAAACATTAAGTAATGCAGCAAATTAAAATATCATTTAATTTTATCTTATGAGCTCACACAGAAAAGAATCAAAAAGTACAAGGCCAGAACAGCAAGAGAGCACAGAAAGATAAAAAACAAAAGTGGGGTGGGTAGCACTTAGACATTAAGTCCAAAACAGGGTTCAATAATCCAGCAATCCTACTTCTGAGTATTTATTAAAAAGTTGAAAACAGGATCTTGAAAAGACACTAGCACTTCCAGGATCCCTGTAGCACTGTTTACAATAGCCAAAATGAAGAAAGAACCTGAAAGTTCATCAATGGATTAGGAAAATGTGATAGATAACGCATAATGGAATGTGAACCAGCCTTCAAAAAGGAAGGAAATGTATGCTTTGTAGTTTCAGCTTGAATGGTCATTTTTTTGGTCTTGAATAACTGTGCAAAGCAAAGACTATGTATGTATGTATATGTGTACATGTTATGTATATGTATAGAGCCAGCTTTATAAAATGAAAGAATACGCACAAAAAAGAAGAAAATTTAGCAATATGCAAAAACAGAACATGGATGAACCTCAAAGACATATTTCACTTAAATATGAAATTATTTAAAGGCTTAAATAAGTGAAATAAGGCAGTCACAGAAGGACAAATATATATATCATGATTCTACTCATATAAGGTATCTAACATAGTCAAATTCATAAAGTCAAAGAGTCAAAGGTAGTTGCTGGGGGTGAGGAAAGGCAAAATGAAGAGTTGCTAAGCAATGGATCAAAGGTTATAGTTAAACAAGATGAGTTAATGCTAGAGTTGACCATACAACTTCATATCTGTAGTCAGTAATACCATATCATGCATTTAAAATTTTGTTTACAGGACAGATCTCATGTTAATTGTTCACAAAAAAAATTCTTTTTAAAAAAGGAGGTAAATTTTTCTTATCTAGAAAATGGAATCCTATTTGTTCTACAAAATTATGCTTAACTGACCAGCTCTGTGTACAGCTCTGATTCCTAATCCTTTGGTTTCCAATATGGCGTAAAAGGAAATATCCTTTTGACTTCTGTATTCTAGATGGAACAATAACTCCACAACTGCTATTTGCAGCAATCCATAAGAAATTAAAACACGAGCTGAATTCTACCCACCAGCCACAGATTATCTCATCTAAATTTGCCTGCCTGGATTAGCTCACCCTGTCTGCAGATATCGCAGATATTTTTCCCATGCATTGGACTCAGATACAGAGTTCAATTAATTCCCCAGTTCATAAGTAATAGGAGTTAATAACTAAAACCACAATTTTACTAACAAGATAGCCACATCACAGGAAAAAAGATGAAAATGAAACAGATTCCAAACAGAATCTGTCCATACAATTTAATAAAGCAAGCTAAGCAAATGACCCAGGCCTAAGGAGACACCTCTGACTTATTACTTCCCTTCTAGCTCCAAAATTCTGGGCCTGAGTTCAATACACATTCTAATAAAATTGATTTGGAGTGTTTTTGTTTGTTTGTTTTACATTACTATCAATGTGAAAACGCTACTAGAGTTTTGAAGGGGACTTTGGAGCTTGAATAGAGGGCAAAAATGATGTCTTTTAAATCTTACAGAATCAGGTCCTTTCTTACAGTCTAAACTGTTTTCTCTAAAGATTTCAGAAAAATTGACGTTCAGAGAGCTTTGAGAGAAAAGAGAATGAGGGTTTGTCTGTCTACCTTGGATTAGTCTGTTTTACCTAAAGCAGGTTCCCTGAGTCTTACCCTGTAGCTAAGGACCAGGGCTACAGGAGAAAAGGACCACAGGACCCACCTGGGAGGTATCTTAGGGCAGGCAGATGATGGCCAATGGTGTGTCTCCACCAGTGGGTCTAGGGCATCTTGCCAGTATACTTAAGTGTGACCAAAGGAAATATGTGTTATGAACCATGTTTTCTCAGTTTAAACAAGGTGATTCTCTTTTTGGTCCAAACAGATACGTGGAATATATTTAGAGCCTCTTTTTGCCATCTATTCTAAAGGAAGATTTAAAACATATAAATATAGCACAAATTTGCCACCTTGAGAAAGACACTGAAATCCAAAGAAAATAAAAATAGCTACCATTTATATTCTATGGAAATACTACATACTGTGCCAATACTTATATATTAGCCCCAATTCTAACTGCAGGCTAAAGAAATTAGCACGGTGTTCCGCATTTTACTGTGTAATCAGGTTTGGAAAGACTCGCCCAATACCGCCCAGCTGGACACTGAGAAGGTCAGAATTCAAATACATCACCAATCAATTCCAAAGATCTTCTGACCATTCTGAACTGCTTCCAAACTATAGCAATATCTTCTTTTCGGTCAAGCACCACAGTTTACAACTTACCAAAGACACCCTTTCTAAAGTGTCATGTTCAACTCAAAAATAGTCCCTGATAGCATCATCAGTGTCTTCCATTGGCATATGTTCCAATACAGGTGGACTGTTCATATCACAGTTCAAAGGGAAATACTGCCCAGGGGTCAAACCTCAAAGCCTTCCACTGATACACCCTACTGCTCAGGTGTCCATCTTCCAACTAATTCGAATAAAAATATCTCCCCATGCTCCAAAGAGCTCTTAACTAAAGAGATAAATCTCTTCAACAGGTAATTTGGACAGTTTAATAAGTCATCAAACATCTGTTTATTATCTCCTGCTTGAACTGGGAATATTTCTCCATGCCTGAGTCATCTTTGCACCTTTCATAAAATCCCCTCTTCTTCCCCAGTATGCAACCTGAGATAGTAGGCTGCAAAAGTCAATGAAAAAATAAAGTAGAAAAATAAAAGTACATTTTTTAAGCTAAGCTATATAAAATTGCTGATATTTAAATTTTTTAATTCACCAAATATGCCAATTTCAAATTGTTCAAACTAAATCTTAGGATAGGGGTTAAGCTTCAGGAATAAAGGCCAAAAATCATAGTATCTTCTGTAGGGACTGAAGTCATTTGCTCTTTCATGCAACTGTCCTGGTTTAAGTAGCCCAGGATGCCTTAATGGTTTCAGAGTGCAGAGGACTCAGGTTCCTCCCATCTCATTTCCCGGTTGCACTTAACATATGGGATGGCTCCACTCCACCACCCATCAGGGCATCCACATCCAAACAGGGCAGGAAGAAGAGGATCAAGACCTAAGATTTATTGTGCTTTTTGCGCTTACATTCCACTGGTCAGAGCCTTGGTAGCAGCAAGCTGCAAATGAAGCTGGAAATGTCTTTTTAAGAGCAAAAGTCAGCATTGTGCCACTAAAGGAAAAGGGAAGAATCAGTATTAAGGGTAACCTGTAATCTCTGCCATATATCAAGGGAAAGAACTAGAATTGCCGAAGAATGGTATAGAGTTTCTATGATGGATCACATAGAATTGACTGAATTGAAGAGAAAATGAAAAACATCTGGCAAGATGAAAATAGAGTTATTGAAGTGAGCTTAAATAAGTAGAAGTCAGAATTCTTTGCATATGCAAGTTGCTAAGAAGCAGATGGAGAGCACGCACAAATCTTCTGAGGGCTTAGGAAACATGTGCCCTTTGTAGAAATCCTCCCCTTGCCCCACACATCCATGCTTTGCTCTCTTCCTTCCCAGGTTGTAGGGTCAAGTTTTGGTGGCATATGTTCCTATTACTTCTCCTAGTGCTCAATTTAGGATGAGCTATAAAGAGTTTGTTAAGATGTTTATCTTATAATAAGTGACCTGAACTCAGATATTCAAGATTTCTTCATGACTTTTCCCAGCCACCTTTTAGGATATGAAGACACCAAGGTATCAGTGCCTTCTTCCCAGATTCCACAAAACTTTGAGTATATTTCTTAAAATAGTGTAAGTTGCTGGAATAAGACCATCATACAATCAAAAACAGATGATTATTATACTGGTTTGCCGCACTTTAAAAAGTCACTAAATAAAATAATGCCTGTAGATAAGAGAGTAACTGGGAATTTCCAGGGCTATAAAAAGAATGACACATAAAACAATGAATAACACATAAAGAAATGAAACCTGAGAATGATATCACCAAAAGTGGCAAAATGGAAGTAACAAGGCTTTATTCTCTTCCACAGAAAACCAAATACAGCCAGGAGCAGTGTGCATGCCTATAATCCCAGTGGCTCAAGAGGCTGAGGCAGGAGGATCAAGAGTTCAAAAAGCAAGGTGCTAAGCAATTCAGTGAGACCCTGTCTCTAAATAAAATACAAAATAGGGCTGGGGATGAGGCTCAGTGGTTGAGTGCCCCCAAGTTCAATCCCCAATACTCCCCCACCAAAAAAATAAAACAAAAGAAAACTAAATACAAATTCAGTGATGACATTACTACCCAGGGGATTGGAGGGTATAACTCAGTGATAGAGTGCTTGCCCAGCATCCAAGAGGCCCTGAGTTCAATCCCTAGCACTGAAAAAAGAAAAGAAAAAAAAAAAAACTGAAACATTTTCAGGTACCAGACCTCTTGGAATTTCTTGCCTACCCTTGGCTACTACAGGAGACCCAACATTTCTCAAAACTGCAGAGAAATATCACTAGAGAATGTTGAAAGAATACTGAATGGCAATGTCTTCAATCTTTTCAGAAAATATGGACTCTCTGGAATAAGACTCCCAAGGTCAAATCCCAACTGCATACTTAAATAGCTCAAGAATCTCAAACCAATTGAGTAACCTTTTCCTTTCTGTCTGTTACTCTCTTCATCTGTAAGATAAAGGCAATAAAGGACCTACAATGAGGGTTAAATGAGTTCACATATGTGAACTGCTCATAATAGTGACTAAAAGATAGGAAGTACCCAATTCTTAATGCCAACAAGACTGGGCAGAAGAATTAAGATGACTCAAGTGCAGATTTTTTATAATCCCTCATTTTTCTCCTCACTTTATAAAAATCCATAAAGGGCTTCCTTCTATGGTGGTATGAAGTTGCCCCTAGCACCCACGACAGCCTGGCAAGCTCTGTGGCAGGAAGATAGAAGGGAATGAAGAAGAAAACCTTTCCCACCATGGAGAAGAGAAAAAAGAGGAAGAAAGAGCATCCCAATTATTTCCTCTTTTCCTTTGAAGTAAGAATAACATCAAGGTCAGAGGGAAGATATGGCTTTTATGCCCCACTGAACACCTGGATTACTCCTTGGGCTGCCTCACTCACCATCCCGGGGCACAGCTACATCACTGTGGCTTCACAGTGACAAGACAAAGGAGACCAGAAGTTTAGTCTCCCCAAGCTATTCATGATACTCATGTGGTGAAGACACAGCTATTTAGAAGACTGACTGGGAAACATGCCAGATTTGTGGGGCTGGGGGGCAGTTGCTGTGGCAGTGGTCATGTGGCTGTGCAGCAAGGCCTGGGGATCAAAGCTCAACATCACTCCAGCCAGATGGCAGGGAGATGTGTGGTGCCAGAAGGAACCAAGGAGAGGCAAAGCTAGTCAAAGGAAGCCATGTCAATACACCTCAACTAAGCCAGAGGTACAGATCGTGAGTTAGTGCACCACCGTCACCTGAAGGAAAACTCATTCATGTGGGCACAGGACATTGTTCCCAGGGGACAGAAGGGATATTGTAACACACAAAAGCACTGCTACTTCTGTGAAACTATGCACCACAAGGCTCCCAATCCTTACCCACCAATCTGCATAGACACCATCTGTACAGTTTCTTTGAACATGTGAGATGCAGTGTAAGTTAAAAGTAGTGACCACACCCCCACCACCAAATTCAAACATAAACGTTGACAGGTTCCTCTGATTAGGCATAAAATATATAACGACAAAATCATTCCATAAATAAATGAGTCCTGTGGAGATATAACAGTGGACAAGTACAACTCAGGTCTCAACACCAAACTTATAAGTGAAAGATATAGGCTTCTAAACTCTCACAACTTGATTAGAATGTAAATGTGGAACACTACTTTGGAAAATCCTCTTTGAAAGCTAACAATTTTCACCTTACTGAATCAGTAATTCCATTCTGCTATGAGTTGGAAACAAGGTTCCCAATGTGGTGATGGTGAGATGGTGGACCTTTTAAGAGGTGGGCAAGCTGATTAGGTCACTGGGGGCACGACCCTTGGAAGGGATTAATGTAGTTCTCATGCAACCCTGATGAGTTCCCAAGAGATTGGGCTGTTATAAAATAGAGCAAGCCTGTCCTTGAGTCTTTCTTGCTTTCTGTCTTACCACATGATTGCTCTCTAATATACTATACTTCTACCACAATGCCATCTGCTATGTTGTGTTGCAGTCAAAAGACCTTCACAGAGCTGAGCAGTTAAAACCACTTCATCTTGAACTCTCAGCCTCCAAAACTATGAGTCAAATAAACCTCTTTTCTTTATAATATACACATTACTCAGGTATTCAGTTAAAGCAATGGAACACAGACTAATACATCCTCCAAGGTACTAATCCAAGAGAAATGAGTGGTTTTGGCAGCCAAAAGACATGGATAAAATTCAACAGCAGCTTTCATTCATACTAGCCAAGTACTAGAAACAACCAAATCCTTTCAACAGGAGAATGAATAAATAAATTGTGAACCTTTATACAGCATAGATAGATTTAAAAAAAGAATGAACTACTCTTATATGCAGCAACTTGAATGAATTTCACATGCATTATGATAAGCTAAAGAAGATCTAAAAGAGCTTGGCATGGCAGCACACATCTGTAATCCCAGTGGCTCAAGAGGCTGAGGCAGAAGGATTGCAAGTTCAAAGCCAGCCTCAGCAAAAGTGAGACACTAAGCAACTCAGTGAGACCCCATCTCTAAACAAAATACAAAATAGGGTTGGGGATGTGGCTCAGTGGTCGAGTTCCCTTGAGTTCAATCCCCAGTATCCACCCCTAAAAAAAGAAGTTCTAAAAGAATACATGCCATATGATTCCATTTAAAAAAAGTTCAAGAATTCATGAAACTAACTTACCAGGCTAGAATCAGAAGTGATTAACTGAAAATAAGAAGTGATCAGAAAAAGGGAATATTCACTGGAATGAGATATGAGGGAGCCTAACTCTATTCAGGAAATGCTTTATGACCTCATCTAAATGGCAGAAGGTATATATATTTGTATATATATGTATATATGTATCAAGTTGATAAGATTATTGCTAATTAGCACGTGCATGTCACATCTTATTCTAAAAACTCTAAGAAAACATGTATATATGTATGGGCAATCTTTCAATTTCAATTTGAGGAAGCAATCTTTAGCACTGAGAGGAGGGTTATCACTACTACTATGCTACCCACAAAGAGGCTACTCTATAGCCAAACTGTACAGGGTCTCATCTAATGCCCTCTGTAAATAAATGCAGATTTCTCCCTGATTATGTCTGATAGAGGTTTCTTCCTCACTTATCTGGGCCACCTCTAAAGAAAGATCTCTAGTTGCCATGAGATGAACAACTAGAAAAAGGCAGGCTAGAGTAACCTAAGGACTGAATCAAGTTAAGAAATTTTACTATCCCTTAAATAATAGCTCAAAATATCACATTAAAGGTGTGTGATGAGAAACCTGAAGTTGGGGAAAACATACCCCACATATTCAAGTTCAAAACAATCACAATACCTGGCTGAACCAAATCATAAGGAACCCACATACTCTTAGTCATCAAAGGGCAAGGAACATGCCTACAACCAGAACAAACCAGCCTAAGTGGCTGAGTGCAACTAGTTCTACCATTTACCATTGACTTCTTTCTGCTCTTCAGAATTTTGTGCTCTTCAAAGAGTTCTGTGGAACTGTTCAAGACAAAAATATCCTTTAATACTTTAGACCCATTGATATTTAAGCTTTTTAAGGTCACAGACTTTTTTGAGAATCAGATAAAAGCTATGAGGATTCAGAAAAAAAAAAAGTGCATAAAATGTTGCATGCATTTTGAGGTGACATAAATAATATTTGAGAGCTCCTAACAAGGAAACTATAAAAGTATAAAGAAGAGTATGAATCATTTTCTAAGTAATCTAAATTATTTTGTAGAATATAACTGTAGTTTTAATTACAAAAGGGCTAAAATCAGTAAGTCCTTATGTTTTGTTTTAGCTGGAGTTATGGTTAATAAATCTGCTAATGCAGATATCTCCTACTATCATCTTGCTTTGTCTTTTTTTGTTTTATCATTTTAAATGGGTACATGAGCTAATTATTACTTAATAGACCCCATTTCATTAAAACATATTTTGAAACACGCACTAACTTACAAAGGTTAATGTAAAAAACAGTGGAAATGTATTTTTTGTTTGTAATTCATTTTTTCTCACCTTACACAGAAGACAACTTGATAAGCCACTAATTGTAAATCTTATTGAGGAGCATACTATATGCAAAGACATAATTTGTTTGACAATCACAGCACAGAGGAGGGGGAAAGAGACAAAGTTACAGAAGAGTAAAGTTTCGTACACTATGTAAATTGTTAGCATTAATCAGAACTAGATTGTTACAAATCAATTGTAACCCTGAGCAATCACAAAGAAAACAACTACAAAAAATTAGTAAAAAAAACGAGGGACTAAAATGCCACACTGAAATGTCTTTTTAACACAAAGTAATGAGAAATAAAGAAAAAAAGGAAAAGGACATAAATGATAGAGATAAATTCTACCTTTTCAGTAATTATATTAAAAGTAAGCAGATTGAACCCTCCAATCAAAATCAAAAGACAAAGAATAGCAAAATAGATTTTTTTTAAATCCAAGTAAATACTGTTTACAAAAGATAATAACTTAGAGTCAAAGACACAAATAGGTTGAAAGTAAAAGAGTAGAAAAAATGCATCACATGAACAGTAACCAAAGGAGAACTGGAGAGGCTATACTAATATCAGGCAAAATAGACTTTTGTCTTAAAGACAAAAACTGTTACTAGAGACAAACACATTATACAATTACAAAAGTTCAATCTATGAGGCGATTATAATAAATCCAAACATTTATGTATCTAGTAAAAGTACCATACATAAAACAAAAACAGAATTAAAGAAACAGAAAATTCAACAAGACGACTTTGATACCTTACTTCTGATAATAGAACAACTAGTCAGAAGATCGACAAGAAAGATGTGAACACTATACACCATCTATTCCTGGCATACATCTAAAGAATGCTCTACCCAATGACAGCAGAATGCAATTCTTCAAATATACATAAAACTTTCTTCAGGATAGATTATGTGTTAGACTACAAAACAAGCCTCAATAAATTTTAATGAATTGAAATCACATGAAGTACATTCTCCAACTATAACTGGATGAAATTAGCAATTATTAAGAGAATTTGGAAAATTAGAAAATATATGGAAATGGAACATCACATTGTTAAACAATGAACCAAAGAATAAATCACAAGATAAATGAGAACATGCTTTGGCATGTATAAAAATGAATACACAGGGCTGGGGCAGTGGTTCAGTAGTAGAGTGCTTGCCTAGCATGTGTCAAGCACTGGGTTCCATCCTCAGCACCACATAAATAAAGCTATTGTGTACACCTACAATTAAATATATATATATATATATATATATATTTTAGAAAATGAATACACAACATATCAACACTTACAGGATACAGCAAAAGTTGTGTTTAATGGGAAAGTTACCTAACCTTCCATGTTAAACTAAATACAAATTTAATCCAGAATAAATAGAAGTATGGAAATAATAAAGATGACGTTGGAAATAAAGGAATAAAGAATAGAATAACAATACATAAAATAAATGAAAGAAAAAGTTGGTTCTCTGAAGAAATTAACAAATTGACAAACGTTTAGATACACTGACGAAGAAATGAGAAAAGATTGAAATTATTAAAATTTGGAATGATACAGCAGACTTTTCAGAATAAAAAGGAATATGCTAAATAATGGTGTGTAAAAAAATTGGATAAATAAACTAGATGAAATGGAAAAGACACAAATTATCAAAACTGATTGAAAAGAAATAGAAAAAATCTAAATGGACCTAAAACAAACAACAAAACTTTGTTAATCAAAAATTTTCACACGAATTAAAAACCCTGCCCACATTGCTTCACTGGTGAATTCTTCCAATATTTAAAGAAATAACATCAATCCTGCACAAACTCTTCTAAAAATTAGAAGAGGAGGAATCATTTCCCCATTCATTCTATGAGGCAGGTCACTGTTACCTTTACTCAAAAACCAACAAAGATATCATAGAAAACTATAAGGAAATACCTGTCGTGAATATAGACACACAAATCATCAATAGAAAGCTAAATAGAAAAAAGAAAACTCAAGTTCCTAGAAAATGGCCTTCCTCCACAGTGGACCAAAATCCTCCTCTGAGTTTTGAACTCAGGAACTTTAAGCAGTCTAATTATTGTTCACCCAGTAATAAAACATGTAAGATCAATGTAGTTATAAATAAGTTCCTGGAATTCACCCTATCTCCTCCCGTTTTCTACTGAAAATATGCAGCACGTTTTCAAGTCTAGTTTTCGTCTTACTGCACTTTTTGTAATTGCTGCATTAACCAGCATTGTTTTAAAAATATAATGGCTTTTACAGAATCAGATTACACAGAATTCAATCTGCCACAAAATCCAACTTTCCATGCTACATAACATTCCTCATAAGAGAGTCATTTGGCTCTTGATGAAACATTTCCAATCTGACTTCAAGAAAGCAAATTGATTTCTTTGAAATTTAGGTAGGCTTTTTTAAGCATAAGAGCATTTTTAAAAATGTACTGTAGGGCACTCACTGCTTTTTACCATTCTCTCTCACTACGTCAGAGGTAAACTTATTCTTCCTATTATAACACTGAAGTGAACTTATAAGCTCATAATCACCACAAAATCTCAACTAAGGTCTTCTTCTCTAAAGAAGTATGCCTTGCAAACTTCAATGTGTCTTAGATCCACCTAAAGAACTTAAAAATGTAGATGCTCAAGTCGTTAACTAAAGAGATTATCATTTGGTAAATCACTAACTCAGCCCAAGAATCTGTACTTTTAATTCATCCCCTCTCCAAGTGTTTCTGACCACACTGCCAAAGAAGTACTTGCTTTGTAGATTCCTTCTCTATGCTTAACAGGAGTGACTATGGACCAGTGCAGATCCCCAGGAGAAGCTCGACAATGAAGGGCATGTGACCCAATCCATAATTCAGGAACACAAGTGGGGTCTGGAGTCCCCAAGGACACAAGCATTTTGTGAAGAGGTAGAAAGAGAAACTCAGAAATCATTTTCCTAGACATGTTTAAAGAAGAACCCACTGAACAGAGAGAACAGGCAAGAAGTACACATTGTACTATAGAAATCCGTAAGTTAAAGAGGCAGGATTTTGTATAAAGATGCCTCAAATATTGAGAAATTATAGTGTGAAAGGCTCATACTATTCTCCAATCCCCTAGGTTGTGCTATCAAGAATCGGGAGATCCTTCCAAGGCTGAGACCATCTACACTATTGTAGACTTTGCAAATACTGTTAGGTAGCAGAAAAGACTGTCTGCTACAAAGAATGTCTTTCCAAATGTAAGATTCCCTCCTAACCAGTAGAATAGAGGAGGCAGATCAGGGGAGGGAAAGGAAAGGTATTGGGGAATGAAGTCAATCAAATTATGTTATGTGCATATATGAATATATCACAATGAATACCACAATTATAATGCACCAATAAAAACATCAAACAAATAAAAACTGAGAAAAAAATGCCTTCAAGGCAACCTGACTATTCCTAAGTCCACGACCACTGCCTACAAAATAATCAATGAAATTCCCATAATAAATCAAGTTGGCACCAGCCTTAATATCCCAGCTCTTTCAGGTACATACCCATTAATTATATTGTGTACGTGTGTTTTTGTGTGTGTGTGTGTGTGTGTGTGTGTGTGTGTGTGTGTGTATTCTCTGCCAGCAAGGGTTGGCAGAAATATAAATCTTTGTACCACTAGAAATTATGTAACTATTCATTAAAAATCTTAATTAAAAATTCTATGAGAAAAATACAAGTTGGTATCTAACTAGGGAACTAAGATAGATAGATAGATAGATAGATAGATAGATAGATAGATAGATAGATGATAGATAGATAGATAGACATATGTATATATAACCAGTTAATTAAATGTGAGGAATCCACATGCAATCCAAATGGAATCAAACCTTTTGAAGGCAGAATAATCTTTCTAGATCTATGACATTACAGAACTTCATAAGGATCTCACTTTTATTTTGGACTTCTCATGGTTTAAAATTAAAGACCTTACTCTCAGCAAATCCATAAAAGCAGGCTGGGTTGGCCTTTACTGCTATTGTACAAAGCTGTCTTTGTATGACTAGTAATTCAGAGGGTGAGTCAGTTCTGGACCAGTGTCCTGGCTCTGTATCAAGGGGTAGCTATGCCCCAGAAGAACCCTTTGGTGTGTGAGGGTAAAATCTGATCATACTAAAGAGAGGTTGCTACTACAGTAAGATCATACTGATTAGGGTCCCCTTTGCCTAGTTAAATGTCTGAGTGGGAGAAGATATTACTTATTAGGCTGATATTTACAGTCAACTCTGTGCTCTACACTATAGTTCTTGTTTATACTCAATGAATATGAGCAAAGAGCTGAGGTATGGAGGGCTTCCTATATTCACCTCATCCTTACCCCACTTGCTTGATGGCCTCAGTTCATTCTTAGAATCTCAGCTTAAAATCTACCTTCTCAAAACAGGGTTAACCCTTCAGCACAGATAATGACTTTCTCATTAGGACCCCTAAAACTCAGGAAATAACTCCAAAAGTTAATAAATGGATGGCTTCAAATTTTAAAACTTCTGCACAACAAAAGTAATAATTAAGAATGTTAATACATAATCTATAAAATGAGAGAAAATCTTTGCGAGCTACTCTTCTGAGAGAGGATTAATATCTAGAATATATTAAGAGCTCAGAACACTTTACACCAAAAAATCAAATAATCCAATTTTATAAGTGTGCAAATGAACAAAACAGACACTTGTCAAAAGAAGAAATACCAATGGCTAACCAAACAAATGAAAAATTGTTCAACATCATTAGAAATTAGTGAAATACACTGAGATATCATTTCATACTAGTCAGAATGGCAGCCATTAGGAATACAAATGATAATAAATGCTAGTCAGAATGGCAGCCATTAGGAATACAAATGATAATAAATACAAATGATAATAAATAATAAATTTATGTGGAGTAAAAGGAATCCTTTTATACTGTTGATGGGATTGTAAATTAGTACAACCACTGTGGAAATCCACATGAAATTCCTCAAAAGACTAGGCATGGAACCATCATATCACCTAGCTGTACCTCTCCTCAGTATTTTTCCTGAGGAATTAAAGTCATCATACTATAGAGAAACAGGTATCCCCAGGTTTATAGCAGCACAATTCACAGTAGCCAAACTATGGAACCAGCCTAGGTGTCCATCAGTGGATGAACAGATAAAGAAAATGTGATGTATATATACAATGGAGTTTAAATAAAACTCTGTAAATAAAAATGTATTATGTCATTTGCAGGAAAATGGACTAAACTTGAGACCATTATGTTAAGCAAAAAAGCCAAACTCAGAAGGCCAAGGGTCTGGTTAGGTCAGTGGTATGTCTTCTCTCATATGCTGAAGCAGAGGGGAAAAAAAGAAAAGAAAGGTGGGGGTGATCACATGAAAAGCAAAGGGAGATCAGAAGAATAAGGGAAGAGAGAGGGGAGGGAGGAGGCAGGGAGGGAGGAAGTGTTGGGAAGGGTATTGGTGAAATTATATTGTTATATTGTGTGAATGAAGTAATATGTAACAACAAATCCCACCACTATGTACAACAATAATACACCAATAAAAAATGTGAAGAGAAAAAAAGGGAAAAAATCTACCTTCTTCAGGGAATCTTCTCCCTCTAGGTCAATTCCCTGCTTACACCCCAAACTATAATCACAATTTTAAATTATGATTTTTAATGAATAGCTATGTGATTTCTCATGTGTGCAAAGATTTATCTCTCTACCAACTCCTTCTGGTCTATATGTGCAACTGGAACAGCTTCATTGCTATTTTACGATATACACATAATTCAGAGAGAGTATGGGTTTGGCTCCAGATCTCCACAATAAAGTGAATATCACAATAAAGCAAGTGACACGAATTTTTTTGTCTTCTAGTACATAGAAAAATGTGTTTACACTACACTGTGCTCAACTAAGTGTCCAGTAGCATTATGTCTAAAAATTCAATGTACATGGCTTCATTTAAAAATGCTTTACTGATAAGGAGTGCTAAAAATCATCTGAGATCTTGGAAAAAATTATGGTGATTGCTTAATTTAGGGTTACTACAAACCTTTAATTTGTACAACTCACAGAATCTGTGAAGTGCAAGAAATGAGGTATATCTATATATAGCAAGTGCATCTCACAAATTAGATTCTCAATAGATGAATGAATTCATTCTACCGCATTGATTTGACAATAGATAACAATTAGAGTATATAAGTTTAGCATCCTTTACTAAACAAGTGTTAGGTGCCATGACAAAAGTCCATTTATACATGAGTTCATGAATACATTACTAAATTACTTTAAGGTAAGGAAAAAACCACAAATATGCTTATTAATATGTTCAATTACTATATGTTCAAACTCGTCCCAGTCATGAACTAAGTTTTTAAATAAATAACTGCATTAGAGTAAGATGAAAATATCAAAATAGTGGTTTTCAGAGTTTTTTATATCTGCTCTAAATAGCTCCAAGGTAATCAAAATCAATAATATGACCATGGCATAACAACTATTTTAAAACTAAGATCTTATCCATAACTTTATGGATACAACACCACTCCAAATAAAGGATCTGCTCAATATGTGTTCAGGAAGTACAACTGTAACCAAACAGAATACTTAAATTTAGAATTTCAATCAATAAGAATGACATCTCAGCATTCCCATACTGAAAGTCGCCCATGGTTGTAATCTTAGTGATCATCATCACTTTAATATCACATAATGGTGTATAGATGGTCTTGGTATAGTCTTTCATGGTTTAAGTTCCTTGAACTGTGTGATGATAGCATTTTCATTATATAAATGTTAGCCATTTATTGAGAATGTCTACATATTCTATCTGTAACACAAGGACTCTGCATCTTTCCTACCTATGCCAGAAGCCCATTGATCCACATATTTCCTCGGGAGTTCTACTCATATGGCCCCTACTATAAAAGGCTAGGAAATTTTTAAAACTGTTTAAACAGAAAGGTGCAAATTTCCAGACTTTAAAAAGTCAGAACAATATATCATATTTTAAAAATCTGTTTTAATTAGTTAGACATGACAGTAGAATGCATTTTGACACATTGTACACAAATGGAGCATACTTCTCGTTCCTCTGGCTGTACATGGTGCAGAGTCACACCAAAGTGATATCATACATGCATATAGGATAAAATGTCTGCCTCATTCTACCATATTTCCCAAACCCACCGCCCCACTCATCCCCTCACTCCCCTCTGTAGAATCCGAAGTTCTTTCATTCTTCCCCGTCCCCCACCCCCACTATGAATCAGCATTCACTTATCAGAGAAAACATTCAGTCTTTGTTTTTTTTGGAATTGGCTTATTTCACTTAGCATGATAAATTCTCTAACTCCAACCATTTACCTGAAAATGCCATAATTTTATTCTCCTTTAAGTCTGAGTAATATTCCATTGTGTATATGTACCACATTTTCTTTATCCATTCAACTATTGAAGGGCACGTAGGTTGGTTCCATAGTTTAGCTATTGTGAATTGAGTTGCTATAAACATTGATGTGGCTGTGTAATAATTTTAAGTCCTTTGGGTAGAAACCAAGAAGTGGGAGAGCTGGGTCAAATGGTAGTTCCATTCCAAATTTTTTGAGGAATCTCCATACTGTTTTCCATATTGTTTTCCATATTTCTCCATATTGGTTGCACCAGTTTGCAGTCCCACCAGCAATGACAAAATATCATTTTTAAAAGTATTCTTTCCCTTCTCTATTCATCCCCTCCCAAGGTGTGTCACACCTTTAAAATTTTTAAATTTTGTTTAAAATTTAATCAGGTGTGAAGGTAAATATTTATAATTGTATATTTGCATGTATGCACACACATATGCACACACACACACACACACCCTTCCATGAACTGAATTAAAGTCATCTGCTATAGAGAAACATGCTTCTACTATAGGTTTATAGCAACACAATTCATAGTAGCCAAACTATGGAACCAGCCTAAGTGTCCATCGGTGGATGAACAGATAAAAAAAAGTGATATATATACACAGTGGAGTTTAATTCAGCTGCAAATAAAAATGAAATTATGTTATTTGCAGGAAAATGGATGAAACTTGAGACCATTATGTTAAGCAAAATAAGCACAAAACAAAGTTAATTTATAGGAAAATATACCATAGGTCCTCTAGAGTAATGCTTTCAAATCAAAGTCTTAAGATCAGTTTAGCATATCCCAAAAAGAGTTTTCTTAAAAGTGGAAAAGTGGAATGGAATGGAATGGAATGAAACAGATAAGTCCAGGCACAGTGTGTGTGCTGATTTTAAATCTTGTCTATGTAGGAACCTCAGCACTATGGGCAAATCTTATAGGAGGGAGAAGCTACGTGTGCATATGTGTGGGGAGCCATCCGTGTTAAGCAGAATCAGGCTTGGCTGACTCGTGAGATACAGAGGTCTGACTCCCAGGAACTGACAGTCTTGAGAGACTGTTTCAGATAGCTGGGGGTAGGTGGCCCTGCTACAGAATTGGCTCACCATCTAAGGAAATGCTAGTTCTCTAAGCAAATGGCTTCCCTAACTCCACCCCATCCTGTTTTTCACAGAAGTAGCCCCTCCGGGTCTGGGCCCCTTTACCTGTGGGACTATAAATAAAGGTAAAGGTGCGCTTCTCCATCTTGTTGGAGGCCAGATCTGGCATGGCCCAGATCACCACACCCCTTCCATTTGAAAAGATTATTGGTTCTTGTGTTTATTTGATTAGGTAAGCGTCTTGGTGATTAATTGATAGCTGGCACCATCCTCCAACAGAAACTCTTTCCCTCATCCACGCAGGATGTGACAGAATCCCAACACATACACACATACAAGAGAAGTAGAAAATAAGATCAATCATTGATAGAGTTCACACATTTGGAGCTCAGGCATACTGGGGCAGGGAATGGCCCTGACGAGAGAATCCCCTGGCCCTTGCCAGCACCCTTAGACCCACCAGTGAGGGCACTTTGCCCCCCGTTCACTGGGACCAAGAATGACAACTAAGTCCTGGATTTCTTTGGAGGACCCAAATTCATGAGGCTAGAAAAACCACTGACGACTACAGAGAGGAGAAATTGCCTATATTTCTGGACTTCATCACAAGAGTTGAGGACCCCAGGGAGGAATATAAGATTCTTATGATAATACGATGAGATGGAGAAATCATTTAATTTGAATATTTAAAAATGGGACCTAATTTTATATCCCAAGTGGGTCAAGAATATCAGCTATTGTAATAAGTTGTATTGGTCCATAAAAAGCTGATTTTTAAAATATGACATGGAACACACACACACACACACACACACACACACACACTCACATCCCAAATATGTCGTATAAAGGAGAATGGTAACTTTGGCTAATATTAAAAGCTGACTTCCCATAGTGCTGATTCCCTACTATACACAGGCCAGAGAAAGAGGGATGCATTGGTATGTGACTAGTTGTGTGAAAGAAAAATTGAAGAAGGAAACTTTACCCTGAGAAGAATGTCCTCCTAACAATTACTTTAAATTTTGGCAGTTTCTAAAACCAAAGAATATTATTTAAAAGAAAGTGTCCTAGTCCAATTTGTGCAGCTATCATAGAATACCTGCATGTGGGTAATTTATAAAGAACAGAGACTTACTTCTTATAGTCCTGGAGTCTGGGGAGTCCTTGATCAAGGTGCCAGCACATGACCACAGCCTTCATGCTGCATCATCCCATGGCAGAAGATGGAAAGGCAACAGAAAGCAAAAGAACTGGCAACCTCAAGTCCTTTTATAATCAGCTTCGATCCATTCATGAGGGTGGAGCCCTGAGGACCTAAATACCTCCCATTAGATTACACCTCCCAAAACTGTAGCTGTGGGGATTAAGTTTCCAAAGTATGCCTTGGGGAGACACATTCAGATCTCAGAAGAAGGTGTAAGTTTTATAAAATGAGTAGTAGACTACAAAAAAGCCTTCAGAAGATCTTCAAAGGGCTCAGTCTCCATAGAGCCCTCAGAGGTAAATGCTGTCATATAAGCTACTCTTCTACAGACAAGGCTTCTGGGGTTCACAGAAGAATCTTCTAGGCAGAAGAGGTTTGTCAGTCTCCTATTCTATTTACATACATACATGCTTGTGTGCACACAAACACACCCCATCCACATGTTTCTCTTTGAGAATAAACCTAAATGTGGGCATCAACAAAGAATAATTCCCCCCAAAAAAACCAAATGTCACACAAGTAGGCATACAGGTGTCATTATTTTCCTTGCTATCTCACTTGATCAATATTGGGTTAAACAACATGATTCTGCCAATATTGGTTCACTTTTAAAAAATGACAATTCCACACAGTTCAACATAATATTTATAAGTTTCCATCATGTATAAAGAATGCATAATCATAATTAGATTTATTGTCATGCCTTCAAGAAAGGACAGCACAAGTAACAGTAAAATCCTCATAACGTCACAAAAGTCAGAGAAAGAATAATGTGGAAGAATTCTTTAAAACCATGTGTTTGCAGGTGTGGGAAGTAAAGAAGCAAGAACATAGAAAATCAAATTAATACATTATCACTGAGTACACAAGATTCACAACACATTTGATCCCTACCTTCAAGCAACTATGATTTAGTTGGGAGGATACATGGCATGAAAAAACAATGGTACCTAAAATGATTATATAATAATCACTTGGGACAGATAAAATGACACACAGCATATCAAACTGGACAGGTCCTTAAAATTTAAATAGTCTAACACCCTTACTTTAAAAAAATAATAATGCTAAAGAGGTTGGTGTTATAACATATCTAAGTTAAACAGCTCACTCAAGTCATGTTTAAAAATCTTTAATTGTAGTGCTTCACTTATTTAAATATTGCATCAAGGTCAAGAAGGTTTTAGACCAAATAAATGTCACTAGATTTCATAAGAGGAAGGTAGGATAAAAATGAATCCAGAGAGATCAAATATTTAAATAAAAAGGATTCTGGTTACGCATACCGTATGTGCTCATTTCCATCTCCTCCCAAAGTCTAACTAAAATGACAAAAATAAATAAATAAATTTAAAAATGTTTGAACATACAAGAACAAAAATAAGAGAAGCAGGATTAGTAGATAAAAGTTCAAAACATTTTACAGAAACAGAAAAGAAAATAGAGAAATGGAAATAAATCAGTAGAAGAGAGGAAAATACAAAAAATAAATAAATAAATAAAAATAAGCCTGTACAGGAGCAATCAATGAAAAGCAGCTGAGTCTCACTGAAGTCATACACACAAACACAGAGGCTTAGGACCAGGCTCCTTCAAGTACAAGGTGAAATGAAGCACAACAGTGACAACTGGGTATTGTTTGAAAGCCTGGGAATATAGAATAGTTGAGACTTCAGGTCCCTTTCTCAAGGCCAAACCAGGCAAGGCAGGAACCAAGAACCAAGATGGCAACTGCTATGTAGCAGGCCTAGGGAAAAAAAAAAAAAAAAAAAAACCAGCACAGCAAATAGGCAGAGCCTCCAAAAGGGATGCTTCCAATATAAGAAACCAGAATAATTATATTTTCTGGTATTTGGAACCTTGAATAATAATGTTGATTGGTATCTGACAGATCTGATGAAGCAAGAAGATACAATTCTAAATACTCTAAATACTTTACTTAGAAAAATAAGTAAATTTTTAAAACAAGGCAATTATTAACTCCAGAGAAAACAAAAAGCTGGGCTCCAGTCATGACAGCTCATGCCCACACTCCCAGCTACTTAGGAGGCTAAAGCAGGAGGATTACTTGAGCCCATAAGTTCAAGACCAGCCTGAGCAACATAGCAAGCCCCAGCCATAATTTTTTTTAAAAAAAGTGGCATGAACTTAATCCTTAGATAGGACTTCATAAATTTGAAACTACCACTCTTCACCAGGTACCACTTTCTTAAGTTTAAAAAAAAAAAAAAAAGCCACTGTCGGGAGAAAATACAAAATATCATCTGACAAAGGACTCATATCTTGACTATACAGAGAACTTCCACAAATCAACACAAATTAAAAACACAGGCAAAGACTTCAAAAGATCCTTCACTAAAGATGATACCAAAATCACCAATAAGTACAGGAAAATGTACTTACTAGAGAAACAACAGCAAGGAAATAAATGTTTAAACATTAAAAAAAAAAAAAAAAAAGAACAGGAAATGAAGACTGATGGGTATCTGGAATGACAGAAATGTTCCATAAGTCCATCTGGGTGGTAGCTGTGCAGAGATCCATATACATGGAAATTCACCAGGTGAACACAAGATTTGTACACTTTATTCAACAAAAATTATACAGCAACCTTGAAAAACATCATCTTCAGCAATCAATGTTTGCTATTATGCATGATAGGGAAGGGGAAATAGATAAAAGAGAACTCAATCTTTACTATCTTCATCACACATGAAAGGATTGCTAGTTCAATAAATAGTTACATAAGCTTATTTCAAAGAAATTTCATAGTAAGATCTGTGAGTGGGAAGCAAAACTGGAGGCTGAGGAGAGAGGGACTTCTGTTTTTCATAAGAAGCCTTCTACTAATATTTGATTTTTAAAACTACATTATATTAATTTGATGAGAAAATCTTTAGCAAATAAATATTTGCTAAATAATCTTTAGCAAATAATAAGTATGTGTTATTTAATTAAACATGATATGGAGAAGGCCTTTTAGAGAAGCCTCAGTGGCACCTTTTACTTGGCCAGCCAAGCATCCACCACTCCTTCTGTACTGCTTTTCCTTCCGTTTCCACTCTGAGTATAGAGGATCTGTCCATCCCATTTTAGCAGTGGCTTGTGACTCAGGCCCAATTCACCCATGGTGATGGCCCATGCCCTTGGTCTTAGAGATTTTTTTTCTCCTGGGAATAGATACAGGTTCAGTCTGGGCCAGAAAGAATTACACCAAAGAGTTCTGTGGAAATGAAGAAGGAAAGAATGTTCTTGCCTGGAGCTGCTGGCAGCCATCTTGCCACTGAGAGAGAACTTGACCAAAGCTGGAGCTGACTGGATGCACAGCACAGAGGGGGCTTAGGAAGAAGACAACTGAGCTCTGATATCTGTGGTTGAGTCCCTAATTCTACACAGGCCAGAACTTTATCTAATCCTGCCCTTTTCATAATTATAAGAGGCAGTATGGTGGAATGGGAAAGCACTGGACTTCTCAAGTCCAAACCCCAGCTTTGCTACCTACTACCTGTGACATTGGGCATGTTACTAACCTCTTCCTTATCTATAAGATGTGAGTAGTAATAGTACCTATCTCAAAGAATAGGCACACACTTCAATTCAGACATATATTGATACATTAAAAACTCACTTAAATTTATATGTACAAGAACCTAATATAAGTTATTAGCTAACCTTATTATTCACAATTAAATTCCATTTTTAAGCCAGGTTGGGTTGATATTTGCAAGTGTCAGGATTCTGACTTAGTCAATCACCAAACAAGGAACCATACAAAACTAATTAATATATTTAAGCAGACTATAAAGCATAAGCATTCTTTTTAGGAAAAAAAAATCATTTAAAAAATAGGAATGGAAGAAATTGTGTTTGCAACCTTTAGGATTGATAAAGTTTTTGCCTTTACAAATAAAAGATCGAGATGCTGAAAGGAGCAAAAATATGAACACACAATTCATAATTTAAAAACTAGGAATGCAAAATAAGTTTTGATTTTTAACTATTAAATGAAATGAATCAGGAACTCAATTTTTTTCTAATGACATACCTAAACAGTTACTTTAAATTTTATTATCCAGAGTTGGCAAGTGTCTCATGAACTGCTGGTAAGAATGGAAATTGGTACAACCTCTGGAAGGCAATCTAGCTGTAATAAAAATAAGCATATCTTTGACTCAAAAATTCTCCTTCTAGGAAATTTTCTAAGGATAAAAATTAAGGGTGTGTACAGACCTTCTCCTTATGAGTTTGCTAACTGAATTGTGTTTACATACAGAAACATTAGGAAATGAATATTCAAAAAATAGGGTATTCATTAAAATCCATACATTCCAATACTATTCAATAATTTAAAATGTTGAGGTAAAATATATGCATGTATAGAAGACTATTCATGATTCTTAAATGAAATAAACAGGTTACCAAACCATATAGTATATGCATGTTTTAGTTGTATCAATAAGAGGGGTGGGAGGGATGGGAGGAAGGGAAAAAATAACAGAATGAATCAAACAACATTGCCCTATGTAAATTTATGATTTTTAATAAAAAAAATATTTACATACACACATGGAAGTTCTACTGGGAAATAGGTTAAATGATAGTGAAGTCTGTGGGAGGTAGAATTCAGAGATTCCTAATTTGGGGGGATTTCTCCTGGTTATATGCATATTTCATTCTTTCTCCAATGAGCCCTTACTGACTTCTAATAAGAAAAAAAATGTATTTTAAATTCATAAAAAGTCATAAATCACCTCTAAGGATAATTTCAGTCATGCATTTGGATATACGCAAGCTATTAGGTGGAGAAGAAGTGATGAGAAAGTCAAAGAAGTAGACTTTTTAGGAAAATGTGCATATAAAAACGAAAGAGTAAAAGGCCATAAGAACATATGTGTAATAGGTAACTGAAACCAGGAGTGCATTGGAGAAGAGTATTGAAAAAGCAAAAAGAGGGCAGATGTTTCATGAAGCCCCAACAGCATCACACTGCACTTTCCATTCTCCACAAAGTTCCATCTGGGCTTTACTGGGTTGCTCTTTTCCCTTTGTGCCAACCATGCCCCAATGCTATACAGGCTCAAAAGGGAATGAACTTACCCAGGACAGACAGCCTTTTGGTGTCTTAACCCTCCCATCCTAGGTGCAACAGGCACTTTACATCAATAACTATCCCCAGAAAAGAAAATGGACACTTTGAGTCCCACGACAGGGGCCTTGATCCTCACTGGAGGTCTGTCAAACCCTCACCTTGATGGGAGAGTGAACACAATCCACAACTGCAATCTAATACACGCGACCTTCATCATGACAAAAAGTGGAAAAGTGAGTTTTCAACAATTCATACAGGCTTGAATGCTCTGTAAGAGAGATTACATTTTCTTTTCATTTATTTTGGGCATATTAACAGCTGGTGACCTAGATTAAGAAATAATTTAATATGTGAAAAGGCAAACCATATCACTAAATTCCTTCACAGATGGAAAGTAGATTCAGTGAAAAGCTTCAAACTAAAGATGCCAGTAATTACTTGGGGTAGGAGAGATAACTACTAGTAGATGAAATGAAGTATTGAAAATTGGTGACAAAATCTGGCCCAAATCTCAAAGCCGGCAGATAGATCTGTGGCTGCTTTCTGAACAAGAAATCAGGGACTGGAAGGGGGCAGAAAGCCTTGCTAATTCAGCCGCTGAGGGAGCAGCAAAAGAGGATCCCCCGAGTTCAGGATGAGCTCCGGTAGATATTAAAAGAAATACAATCCTCTTACTGCATTGAGAGTGTGCATGTGTGCAGAGTGGGAGGGACTAGCAGCCACCACCAAGCCTCTGTGCCTGGGCTGGCAAAGGGATCAGTGCCCCTTCTACTCAGCTCCTTGGGGACAGCTGGAACAACATGGGGACAGCATGGTTCTGTAGAGGGAAATCCACTGTCACACCGCATATCTGACTTCCAGTAAAACAGGAAAATGCCACTCTATATCCCAGGGACAGAAAATACTACCACGTGAAAGAGAATACAGTTCAACTGATACCAATCTTGAGGTTTGTTAGTCAGTGCTCATTTTCAAGTACAATGCTCAAGCTTACAATTTAAAACAATAAATAAATAAATAAAGTCCTTTGCTCAGGACACAAACGAAAACCTTAGAGCTTTCAGATACAGCAGTCAGCAGGAAAGCCAGGCAAGCCCAGTGCCTATAGCCCTCCAACTGCTCAGTGCTGCACCTGCTTGCTATGTACCTGGGTTTCAACTGTGTGTATCCTGGAGGGAGAAATAAATGACTATGGACAATTCACTAAGGGGCTTGCAAACCAACAAGGACCCAAACCCATGTAATATATTTTTTTCTAATGAAATAAGACATCCCTTTTGTGCAGAAATGTTCAGAGAACTGTTTAGGTTCAGGTCATATTTATTTTTGACCTTCCAGAGAAGGACATTGGCGTCAAAAGGGATACAAATACATATGGAAGGGGGAAAAGTGTGTTCTGTTTTGAACTCCAGGGTTCCCAGGAGAGCACTGTATAAAGGTGCTCGTTGTTTGTGATGCAGTGTTATTGGTCCAGAGATTTTTTTTGGTGGCTTCTAAGCTAAATCGTTCCTTTCTACCGCACTCAAGAAACCACGAAATCCCCCCAAGAGGAAGGAAGGCTGCCGCAATCTCCCGCCCCATATGCGGCCCGTGTCCCAGCTAGCTGCCTGCGGGCGAGCTGGAAGCGGCGCCAGGAGATGCAAGCTGCGGGAGATGCAAGCTCCGAGAGATACAAAGCTCGGGGAGATGCAAAGCTCCGGGAGATGTGCTCCTCTCCAGAGCAAAGAGCCACAGCACCTGCGACTGCTGGTCACCAGCACCCAGCCCAAGAGGGCAGAGAAGCGGCGACCCCGGGCGGTCTCCGGGGGCCGGGCACACCCGGTACCTCGGGGGCCAGGGTCTGCGGGTCCCTGACGCTCCCGCCGCCGGATCGGGTGTCCGCGTCGCCTGGCCCCAGCCCGGCTCCGTAGTGCGCCGCACCCGGAGGATATAACCCCACGCAACCGCAGCCAGTGACCCGCAGTACGCCCCCGCCTCGCGACACCTGCCCTGGCCTCCCGCCGCCCTCTGCTGACCTTTTCCTGCGCGCGGTTGAGTCGCTTCTGGACGTTCTTGGCGAAGATGCCAGTCTTGATGTCGGCCATGGCTGCGGGTCCCGGGAGCTGAGAGGAGCTGAGCGCGCAGCAGGGCCGGCGGCGGCGCGGAGGAGCGGGAGGAGGAGGAGGAGGAGGAGCGGGAGGAGGAGGAGCAGAAGAGGCGGTGAGGAGCAGCGAGCGAGAGATGGGTGAGGGAGGGGCGCGGCGGTGGGACCGGCTTAAAGCCACAGTGCGGAGGCGGGACGCACGGGGACTGGCGCTGACACCAGGCGGGGAGGGGCGGGGCAAGGGATAGAAAGGGAAGAAGCCCAAATGTCCAGAGGATTTTCAGGATGACGGAAGGGAGGTCAGGAGGTAAAAGGGATGGAAGTCACACAGTATTCCCAGGGCCCTGAAGCAGCTTAAGGACCTGGCCAGAGGCATCCACTTCACCTACCCTGGAAGTTTAAGAAGGACTGCATGTCTGTCTGCCCTCAGGAGGTTTACAGCCCAGGGAGGGGGAAAACAAACCAAGTCACTGCAGGGCTGCAGAGCGGTATTGCTGCAGTTGAGAGGAAAGGAGAAGTGACCATCGGTGACACGTTTAAATTTTAAGACTTGAGGTGTGGGGAGGTCCGCGTTGAGAAGGCTTAGCTCCTACAGGCAGCTGCTATGCCTTGGTCATCTCTGAAATTCCTGTGCTGTGCAGAAACCCTGGCACACTGGCTCCCCAAGAAGGTGAGAGCAATAACCAAGTACTTCATAATCTCAGGTCAACCCAGTCTTCCTAACTTGTTGCTTCCTTACAAACCCTCTGGCAACTTTAACCTTGCAGTCCTCTGTATGCCTGGCTGAAAGCAAAAAATCATAAACTTGTCCTCTTCTACTCAGAGCTCTTGAAGGCTCTGACCAATGTACCTCAGACTATAGGTATATTCAGTTCTTGTTTGAAGTGTGAGGGGAGGAAGACAGGTGAGCCCAGCAGAGGTCAGAGGAGGTCAGGGAATGATGAATTCCAGTGAGTATCTCACTGCTCCTCTAAAGAACACTGTTATTTTGGTAACTTCCAGTGAATTTCCCCCTAGTATTCACTCTGGTGTAGTCTGTAGTCACCTTGATTCCAGAAAGATGCTGTGGCCAGCTTTAACCAATAAGATGTGGTACAAGGAACTCTGCCAATTCCAGGCTTGAGCCTTGAGAAGCCAGGCAAGTTTTGCAATCTGGGGAACCTTGTGCCACCACATAGGAAATGCAGCTATTCTGCTGTTAAAAAAAAAAAAAAAAAAAAAAATTATATGGAGAGGCCACATGGGAAGGGAGAAGCAGAGGTTACTTGAAGAAGGGGAGAGGCCCAGATGTCCCAGCCTCCAGCCAACTCCCTGACTGAATGCAGCTATACACTCATCAGCAAGACCAGCAGGACTGACCCAGTTGATCCCTACCAGAGTGCAGAATGGTGAGCAAACCAAAAGTAATTATTTTAAGTCACTAATTGTGGTAATAGTTTAGCATAAAACAATCTATAACTAGAATACCTAGTCTATTTGCTTGGCTCTTTTTTCTCTAGGATGGCTATCTATTCCAGTTTGCTTAGGAATGAATTGATTCAAATTTTTCATTGCTAAAATTGGGAAGTCCTGGGAAAACCAGGATGAGTTGAACACCCTACTTCCAATATCCCAGGTAAACAGAAGTTGATGTCAGAAAGAGGTCAAGAGAAACTTGATTCCTCCTCTTGGTCAACATGCAGTGGAAAAGGCTGCTCAAAAACCAGAAACTTGTCAACTCCCTCCATTGGGGGTCTTCAGAACATTAGCTGTGCCTTGGGATTTTGACCTTGAGAATACAAGCTTTAGAATGCTGAAATAACTGAAATTTTCTGAATCTTATCTATTCAAGGTCACCAGTATGATATGAGCCCCAAACTCACCTCTGCTTTGGCACTGGGCCAGCCAGAGCGCCCTCTGCAGGTATCAATGCCCTCTCTCTAACAGGCAAGGGACAGATGTTCCAACTCGAAGACACTTTTTCTCTGCCTCCATAGAGCCCAAGTCATCCGTCTCCAACAGTACTAGCCTCTTTCCTCTCTCACAGTTATCCCTCTCACCCACATTTTTGGAACTCAACAATTATCTCTTGAAATTGGATTGCAAATGATTAACTTTTGTTATTCAGATGCTCAAATCTTGTTCTGTAATGTGGGTGGAAAAGGGAGTTTTGTCATTTCTTGATAATTTTATTTGGAAGGCATACCAAGCATATTAAAAAGTTAAGTGTGAACAGTTATCAAACCACTTCATTCCAACCAAGAGATAAATCAGTGTCGATTTTCAGGTTGCCATGTGGCTCCTCCTAGCCACTCTGGAATAACAACAGCACTTCAGCTGGCACTTAGTAGATGTTCTATAAATATTTGTTGAAAATGCACAAATGCATGATACTAGCCCTTGAGCATCCATCATGCCATGCATGATACTAAGAATGAGAGAAACTCATGCCTTAAGAAGCTCAAGCTGGATTCATGGATTCTTCCCTAGTACCTCTTTAAAACCAACCTCTGGCATGCTGGAGCTACATAGATGTTAACAGAATAGATGAATCTAGCTTGCCCAGCATGGTAAAAGAGACCCCTGAACATGTGTCAATGATTAGCTTGGCAGATCATTATTTCTTCCCATAATTGCAATAATGGTATTGGGACATGGGTGAAGGATTGCAGGGAGGGGTGCAACTATAATGATCTGAAACATTTTTATGCCATATAGTGGAATCTGTTTTATATATATATAAAATCTTCTGTAGAAACAAAATTTGTTAATCACATGTGTGTCTGAGTTTGCAGGGAGTATTGAGTGCCAAGAGCCCACCCATTAACCCACTTCTTTACTCCCATGGCTATCTCTAAAGGACCTCCTAAGAACCACAGAACACCGTGGTAAGAGGTGGAGGTTCACAGCCCAAGAGGATCTCAGTGGTCTTGTCCAGTTCCAAAAATGACAGGATGGTGTCTTTACACATACTCTCCTCATTCCCCAACAGCACGGGCCCAACCATTTCTTAATTGCTTGTAAGTCTTCCATATTGGCTATTTTTCTCCTCAGTCAGACAAGGAAAAATGTGACCCATCCAATCTATCTATGCTTTATTATTAATGAAAAGTAACCACAGTTCTCTCCTATTTCTAAGACAAGTCTAGATATCAAATTGTATTTAATATTTATTCAGGTAGGGTTCACAAAAGCAATCCCTACTCCAAACCCAGATCTTCCTCTGTGCAAGGCAGAATTCCTGAATCAATTTTTAGTTCTGATTCATCTTTCTTCCTTCTAAATTGCATTTCAAATTTGTTCATGAGTCAAGATGTGAATTATGACAGGTTTTGATAATGGTTGAAATAGGCCCAGAATTACTACTCTGTAATCACAGAACTCATTTCCCATGTTTTGATGGCACAGTTTAGACTCTCCTATCTTCGTGTCTTGTCAGTCCAACTTAAACTCTCAAGGAAGATATCTAAATCTTTTTTTAATACATCTAGCTCCTTGTTAACACTCAGAAGAGTTATAATATGAAACTATGTATACAAGCCCAGCATGGTGGTGCATACCTGTAATCCAAGAGGCTCAGGAGGCTGAGGCAGGAGGATCACAAGTTCAAAACCAGCCTCAGCAAAAGCATGGTACTAAATGACTCAGTGAGACTCTGTCTCTGAATAAAATACAAAACAGGGCTGGGAATATGACTTGGTGGTAGAGTGCCCCTGAGCTCAATCCCTGGTACCCAAACAAAACAAAACAAAAACCGTGTATACAATGATTTATATGCTAAAACATATTCTAATTAGTTATAACTTCTTTCTAATTATCAAATTTTTCATATCATTTTACCAAAAATCAGGGAGACATTCCATTTAAACATTTGGTTGAGTTTAACTAGAATTTCTGTCTCAGCCAAATTATGATTACTTTCCATACTTACCTCTTTAAAACTCAAATGAAATTTTATTTTCTCCTGCAAATGTTGAACAAAAATGGTAGTAAAATTAGGGTGGCCTGCAAAAAATGTTTTTGATTGATTATCTTCCACATTTCAGTCAAAATCAATTGAGCATAGGCTCAGTCAACCTTTCATATTAGGCCAACCATCTATAATTTAGTTGTACATACACTTTTATTAAATTTTGCCTGCATGACTACCCTTTTCCTTTCCTAATTTAACAAAGTCTAAACATAACAACATCCTAGATTCATTAATAATGCATCACTTATGTATCCTGAAATGCTGAATAGGAGGAAAGAGCTTTGTTTTACACAGAGCCATTGACCACTAAAAAACACAATGACACTGTATTAAATTGCCTAATAACTTTAATGAATTTCAATACCATGTTTGGTGCTTTTATGCAAAACAAATCCCCTACCCCAAACAAATTATTTCAACATCACTTAATAGCTTATAAACCAACTGAGAGGTCAGGGAGCAAAACGAAATAGGAAGTCTAATTAGCCACAACTCTTCCTGAAAAAAGAGACAAGTTCCTGCAAATATTTTATGCTCTTTTCCATCCACAAATAAGCTATTAAAATTATAAGTATGATGCAGGAGTCAGCGCTTTTATGCTACTGAGAGCACCTTCTTAATTGCTTGTATAGCTCTTCTATTTTATCAGGAATAATTTTCTAGCTCGGACAAACCACAGCCTTGTAACAGTAATTTACTTCAAAACCTTTAACAGCTACTTAATTTTATCATATTCAGATGCTCCTTGGCTTTCAGTGGGGCTGCGTCTCAACAAACCCATTGTAAATAGCAAATATCGTGAGTTGAAAATGCATCAAATCCACCTAACCTAGTAAACATCACAGCTAAGCAACATACGGCGCTGTAGTCTCCATTGTCTCCCCTCGTGACCATGGAGTGGACTGGAAGCTTCAATTGGCTGCTGCTGTCCAGCATCTCAAAAGAGAATCATTCCACATTAACAGTAGCCCAGGAAAAGATGCAAATTCAAAATTCAAAGTCCAGTTTCACTAGATGCCTATTACTTTCACACTGTTCTAAAATCAAAAATCCTCAATCAACCCTTCATAAATCAGGGACTGTCTATTGGCAAGATTTCTTTGGTTAAAGAAAAATATTGTGGATTAAATTTATCCAAATATATTTTTGTAAGAATACAGCGATCCATATGTGCCCGCCTTTGACTTGATGGCTGCACTTCTCTCTCACCTGTTGTCTTCTGCCCCTAACCCTCTTCTAACACAAGGATTGTTAGCGCTGCTCCTAGAGCAGTGACCACTGGCACAGTAGAGGCTTTACCTTGTACGGTGGGATCTGTCACTGCGATGTCTCTCCACTCAGGGCCCTCACTCAGCCAAAGCCCCTGAGCAATGAGCTCAGCTCAGGGTTGAACCTCATCAGGGTTATGCTACGTTTCTATGGGCATGAAGCCTGCAGTAATTATTGTTTTCCTCTGTCACAAACACATGCCTACTTATCTGCAGTAGCTCCTCTTCCCTCTCCAGAGGCCACACAACCTTACAACTGTTCTCACATGCCACTTTTCCTCAGTCCCTCCACTACTCTTCTCTGTAGTCCCTCAACCTGCTGCTGCTTAGAATCAACTCCATGGGAGTCCAAGCAGTTGAGTGGTGAGGGCAGGATCATTCCTGTTACTATAACATGCATTGACACTACTATAGGTCAGCATTAAAGTTCAGACTTCAAGAGGGCTTGTCTAGGACAGAATCTATTGTGGATAGAATCATGTTCCCCCAAATCATGAAGGTCTGGCCCTTGATGCTTGGGAATGTGACCTTATTTGAAGATAGGATCTTTAAAGCTGTAAGATATAAGACAAGTTCATAATGGTGTAGGTGGGTCCTTCATCCAAATGATTGATGTCCTTATAATAAGAGAAGTCATAGAAATAGACACATACAGAGAAGTTCATGTGAAAACAGATATAAAAGAGAGGTGACCATGTGATGATAGTCACAGAGACTGTGTAGTTTTGTAAGATGCTTTTTAAGGAACACAGTATCACCAACAATCACAGAAACCAGGGGACAGCCTGGTCCTGCTGGCACTTCAGTCTTAGACTTCTAGCCCCAGAATGGTGGAAGAATAAATTTCTGTTGTTTTAAGTCCCCCAATCTGTAGTACTTTGTAATGACAGCCCTCACAAACTGATACAGAATCAAACCTCTTTCTTCTGAAAACAGCATATCTCAGAAAATTTACCCCTCCGTGCAAAGAACTGGCAAACAGATTTCCAGAGCAAAATCTTCATTAGCTGGAACAGCCTGTGTTCATCTGTTGCCTTCTTTTGAAACAATGTAGTTTTGTAAGTGTGCAATTTGTCCTTAATTAAGTGGAAAAATCAGTAGATTTGGAGTGAGACTGTTGCATATTGGGTTCTTAGGAAGCTGAGGCTGAGATGGAATTAGGGATATGAGTTAATTAGAGATCAATGAGCCTGTCAAAAGAAAGAGAAGGTTTGGCAGAGGAAGTACAAGTATCAGGCAGGCCTGACAAAGCCTTGGCCCAGTTGGGGGGGGGGGGCTGTCATGAGCACTATTACGGTGCCTTTGACTGGGGCCTCTACCTTCTGCCCAGTTACCAGTGGCAGAGGAGGGGCATGAAGACAGTCCAGGCAGCTCTTGCTGCAGGAGCTTCAGTTCCTGAAGGGACTGGCAGGTAGGGGCTGCTGAGACCGTCAAAGGGGCCCTCTCTTTGTGAATCAGATGTGGAGTTCGTAGCATGCAGTAGGCGCATGTTTCTCAGTTTTGCTCTCCAAAACACCATCTCCTCTCTCTTCCCCTGCACATATTTTCATGCCTTCTCCTACACTGAGAGGTTCCTGAAGTTGTTTTAGAACTGACTTGACGATATTCTCAAAGCCCAGGATTTTACATTTAAACTTGAGCCATTTGCTCCTACCAGATGAAGTTAATTATACTCAACTGTGTCATCAGGTTTCTCAATTGTACAGTTACCATTTTCCATTTCTAATATATAGGAAACTTATAAAGAGATAACTAGAGACCATGTAAATACCCTTCCCCCAATCAAGCATGCTTGGTTCTTGCCTAAATCTGTTTTTACCATGACAACTTTTAAAAGGTGATTTTTCTAATGTCTTCAGTGCTACTGTATTACTTAGTCAGAATTCTACTGCATGAAAGAGCTTTCCCCCTTTTCTAATGAATTTATGAGTTTATGATCTATTGATTGTGAGTACAGTGTCATAGATTCTGATTTTATTGAAACTCCTCTTGTTCTTATGTATCTTGATGCTCAAATTATTCCAGATTTGGAGAGTGAGATCTCCTTCAATTTTTTTCTATATACTTGTTTTTTGGAACTCTTCCTTGTTTTCTGGCACAATAAGATGTTCTCATCTTCTATTTTGCCTACCAAGTATTTAAATATGCTATTCCTCCATGGAACCCTCATTCCTTTTGGTGAAGAATAGTATATAGAATCCAACATCTGGGCTCTAGATTTGCTCAGTGTTGCTTATTATCATTATTTCTGGGTCTTCCCAACTGACAGAAAAAAAAATCATATCAATACACACACACACACACACACACACACACACACACAATATAGTTATGTATTTTTTACCACAATAAAAAAATTTAGGCTGGCAAGGAGAGTGCTGGCCCCTGCTGCCCACCCACGCATAGAAAAGGAGACAGCCCACTACCACCACCACCCCCACACCCACCCAAGCAGCAGAGACAAGAATACCTGTGCTGCAGTTCCCATAGCTCCCCAGCCCTGCCTCCACTTTGGGACACTGTAGCCACTGCCATATTCCTCCTGTATGTGATAGCCTTCACCTTAGGATAACAGACAGAACCTGGAGGCAACTGCCCCCACAACAATGCCCACAACAGCACTGCATATTTGAATAGGCTGCCCAATGCCATTACACAGCCCATCCTTGCAGCCCCATCTCTGAAAGCAGTCACCTCCATCCTAGGTTACCTCCACAGCTATCTTGGGTTACCTCTGCTGCCACCACCACCATCTTTAGTTGGGGCATGTTCCATCATGAGAAACCAGCTGGAGACTAGAAGCCCAATATCAATGTACCTGCAGATTAGCCACTGCCACCACCACCAACTAGGAACATGGCCCCTTCCACTGAGGGACAACAGCCAGAACCTGAAAGATCATTTCCAAGGTCCCTACAGGCTTGGTTTCACCTGAGAGTTCCTTTCTCTCTTCTCTCCTGCTAACAGTCAACTTCTGGATCCTCTTTCAGTCTTCCTATGATCTAATACCTCTATATTCTCACCCCCTACCTCATAAATATCACACCCTACACCCCTGTTCTCCTTTTATCCACCATTAGAAGCTGTAGACACTATTGTAATCCTACTGTCTGTACTGTAGATAATAACCAAACACATCAATTCTATTTATTGGGACAAAATTATAAACACCTTTATAGGGACTAATTGATTTAAAGCTGTGTATTGTTTGCATTGGGTGCTGTTAATATTGATCTCCCCCTTAAAGGCAAGTTATTGGAAACCTGCAGGGAAATTATAAATCTATAGGCTAGAAACCTTAATAACTCGGATCCACACAGCATGAAAAAACAAGAGAAAAAAGTGCCCCAAACAAACCAAGATGCCTCAATAAGAGAATTCATTGACAGCACAGTAGAAGAAATGTCAGAGAAGGAGTTCAGAAAGTACATAATTAAAATGATCTGTGAAGTAAAGGATGATATAAGAGAGCAAATGCAGGAAACAAAAGATTACTTCAATAAAGAGATAGAGATACTGAAAAAAATGGAAATCCTCGAAATGAAGGAAAAAATAAACCAAATTAAATACTCAATAGTAAGCACCACCAACAGGCTAGATTACTTGAGAGACAGAACCTCAGACAATGGAGACACAACATATAGCCTTGAAAATAAAGTTGACCACACAGTGAAGATGGAAGGACCCATTAATAGAACCACCAAGAAATATGGAATAACATGAAAAGACCAAATTTAAGAATTATTGGAATAGAGGAAGGCACAGAAACACAAACCAAAGAAATGCACAATCTTTAAAAAAAAATCAGAAAATTTCCCAAACCTGAAGAATGAAATGGAAAATCAAATATAAGAGGCTTATAGGACATCAAATGTACAAAATTACAACAGATCTACACCTAGACACGCTATAATGAAAATGCCTAGCATCTAAAATAAAGGTAGAATCTTAAAGGTCACAAGAAAGAAGTATCAGATCACATATAGGAGGCAACCAATTAGGATCTCAGCAGATTTCTCAACCTAGACCATTAAAGCTAGGAGGTCTTGGAACAACATATACCAAGATCTGAAAGATAATGGATGCCAACCAAGAATCTTATAGCAGAATTAAGCTTCAGATTTCACGACTAGATAAAAACTTTCCATGTATATTTTACAACAAGAAAGCCTGCATTACAGAGCATTCTCAGCACAATGTTCCATGAAGAGGAAATGAAAACCAACAATGAAAGATAGCAAAGGGAAGAACTACACTAAAGGAAAAGTCAATCAAAGGAATTATCAAGTCAATTTAAAAACCAAAATGACTGGGAATACAAATCATATCTCAGTAATAACCCTGAATATTAATAGTCTAAACTCATTAATCAAAAGACATAGACTGGTAAATTGGATTTAAAAGAAAAGACCCAAAAATATGTTACATTCAAGAGACCCATCTCAGAGGAAAAGACATCCATAGACTGAAAGTGAAAGGATGGGAAAAACATATCATTCTCATTGTCTGTGTAAAAAAGCAGGGGTTTCCATTCTCATAACACATAAAGTGGACTTCAAGCCAAAGTTAGAAGAGATAAAGAAGGACATTTCATACTGCTTAAGGGAATCTTACATCAACAAGACATAACTGTAAATATTTATGCCCCAGACAATGGAGCATCTATGTACATCAAACAAACCCTTCTTGATTTCAGGAATCAAATAGACCACAACACAATAGTACTGAGTGACTTTAACACACCTCTCTCAGCCTTGTATAGATCTTCCAAACAAAAACTAAACAAAGAAACTATAGAACTCAATAATACAATCAATAACTTATACTTAACAGACATATATAGACTATTCCATCTATCAATGAGTGAATACACTCATTTCTCAGCAGAACACAAATCTTTTTCTAAACTAGACCATATATTATGCCACAAAGCAAATCTTAGCAAATACAAAAAAAGTAAAGATACTACGCTGCATTCTATCAGATCATAATGGAATGAAACTAGAAATCAGTTATAAAATTAAAAATAGAAGTCACTGTAATTCTTGGAGAATAAATAATGTGCTACTGAGTGACACATGGATAACAGAAGACATCAGGAAGAAGATTAAAAAATTCTAGAGGTAAATGAGAATACAATACAACATATCAAAATCTCTGGAATACTATTAAGGCAGTGCTAAGAGGATAGTTCATTGCATTGAGCTCATTTATTAAAACAATGAAAAGTCAACAAATGACCTAATATCACATCTCAGAGTCCTGGAAAAAGAAAAACAAATCAATACTCAAGTAGTAGAAGACAGGAAATAATTAAAATCAGAGTTGAAAATAATAAAATTGAGATAAAAGAATTGAAAAAATTGACAAAACAAAAAGTTGGTTCTTTGAAAAAAATAAATAAAATTTATGAACCTCTAGTCACACTAATGAAGAGAAGGAGAGATAAAAATCAAATCACTAAAATTCATGATGAAAAGGCAGTATCATGATGGACATTATTGAAATACAGAAGATAATTAAAAACTATTTTGAAAATTTATACTACAACAAAATAGAAAATCTTGAAGACATCAATAAATTTCTAGAGACATATGAACTACCCAAACTGAATCAGGAGAACATACACAGTTTAAACAGGTCAATTTCAAGCAATGAAATAGAAGACACCATCAAAAGCCTATCAACCAAGATAAGCCCAGGAATAGATGGATTCTCAGCTGAGTTCTACAAGACCTTCAAAGAAGAACTCATTCCAATATTCCTCAAATTATTCCATGAAATATAAGAGGAGGGAACCCTCCCAAACTCATTCTATGAAGCTAGTATCACTCTGATATGAAAACCAGACAAAGACACATCAAGGAAAGAAAACTTCAGACCCATATCCCTGATGAACATTGATGCAAAAATTCTTAATGAAATCCCAGCAAATCACATTCAAAAACATATTAAAAAGATAGTGCACCATGATCAAGTGGGGTTTATCGGAGGGATGCAAGGTTAGTTCAACATATGGAAATCAATAAACATAATCCATCACATCAATAGACTTAAAGATAGGAATCATATGATCATATCAATAGATGCAGAAAAGGCATTTGACAAAATACAGCACTGCTTCATGTTCAAAATACTAGAAAAAATGGGAATAGTAGCAATATACCTCAACATTGTAAAAGCTGTCTATGCTAAACCCAAGGCCAACATCATTCTAAATGGAGAAATATTGAAAGCATTCCCTCTAAAAACTGGAACAAGACAGGGATGCCCTCTTTCACCACTTCTATTCAACATTGTCCTTGAAACTCTAGCCAGAGCAATTTGACAGATAAAAGAAATGGGGATATGAACAGGAAAGGAAGAACTCAAACTATCACTATTTGCCAAAAACATAAATCTCTATTTAGAGGATCCAAAAAAATCCCACCAGGAAACTTTTAGAACTAATAAATGAATTCAGCAAAGTAGCAGGATATAAAATCAACACTCATAAATCTAATGCATTTTTATTCATAAGTAATGAATCCTCTGAAAGAAAAATTAGGAAAAATACCCCATTCATAATAGCCTCAAAAAAGAAATACTTGGAAATCAATCTAGTGAAAGAGGTGAAAGATTTCTACAATGAAAACTACAGAACACTAAAAGAAATTAAAGAAAATCTTAGAAGATGGAAAGATCTCCCATGTTCTTGGATAGGCAGAATTAATATTGTCAAAATGGCCATACTACCAAAAGTGTTATACAGATTCGATGCAAGTCCAAGTAAAATCCCAAAGTCTTTCCTCATGAAAATAGAGAAAGCAATTATGAAATTCATTTGGAAAAATAAGAGACCCAGAATAGCCAAAACAATTCTTAGCAGGAAGAGTAAAGCAGGAGGCATAACATTATCAGACCTTAAACTATACTACAGAACTATAGTAACAAAAATGGTATGGTATTGGCATCAAAATAGACGGGTAGACCAATGGTACAGAACAGAAGATACAGAGACAAACCCACATAAAATACAGTTATCTCACAGTAGACAAAGGAGCCAAAAACGTTCATTGGGGAAAAGATAGTCTGTTCATCAAATGGTGTTGGGAAAACTGGAAATTCATATGTAGCTAAATGAAATTAAACCCCTATCTCTCACCCTGCACAAAACTCAACTCAAAGTGGATCAAGGGCCTAGGAAATAGACCAGAGACCCTGAATCTAGTATAAGGAAAAGCATGTCAGCTTAGGATCTTACCTCCTTAACAAGATTCCAAAAGTAGAAGAAATCAAGAATCAACAAATAGAATGAATTCAAACTAAAAACTTCTTCTCAGCAAAGGAAACAATCAATAATGTGAAGAGAGAGTCTATAGAGTGGGAGAAAATCTTTACCACACACACATCAGAGAGAACACTAATCGCCAGGATATATAAATAACTCAAAAAAACCTAACATCAAAAATACAAATAATCCAATCAATAAATGGGCTAAGGAACTAGACACATCACAGAAGAAGATATACAATTAATCAACAAATATATGAAAAAATGTTCAACATCTCTTGCAGGAAGTCATCCATGGCCAGCAAATAAAACCAGGCTTGGCAAGTTGTCAGACATGGAAATCTGGCTCCCAGGAACTGGAAATCACCAAGAGATTGTTCCAGATTGCCTGGAGTATGTGGTTTCCATGCCGTGGTTCACCTCTGGAATTTGCAGGTCCTGCTAGGATGACCTGCTAGAGCAAAATGGTTTGCTTAACTGAACCCCATCCTGTTTCTCACAGAAGAAGCTCCTCCTGGTCTTGCTTTTACCTGTATGGCCATAAATAAAGGGAAGGTGGGCTCTTCCATTTTTGTTAGAACCAGATCTTAGCATGACTCAATCTGTCACAACTCCTGCTTCTAAAGAGATAATTCTCCCCTCTGGTTTTTTTCTATTAAGTTTCTTAGCAATTAATTTACAGCCAGCCTATTCTTCTGACATAAACTGTTCCCCTCACCCATGCTGGACATGTGACGGACTTGAGAATCTCTAGTAATTAGAGAAATGCAAATCAAAACAACTCTAAGATATTATCTCACTTCATTCACAATGGCAATGATCAGGAGTACAAGGAACAATAAATGTCAGTGAGGATGTGGGGATAAAGGAACACTCATACATTACTAGTGGGACTTCAAATTAGTGCAACCACTCTGGAAAACACTTCCTCAGAAAACCTGGAATGGAACCACCATTTGACCCAGCTAACTCCTCGGTCTATACCCAAAAGACTTAAAAACTGCATACTACAGTGATACAGCCCCATCGATGTTTATAGCAGCTCGATTCACAATAGCTAAGCTATGGAACCAATTTAGATGACCTTCAATAGATGAATGGATGAAGAGACTATGGTATATATACACAATGGAACATTACTCAGTCTTAAAGGAGAATAAAATTACAGCATTTGTAAGTAAATAGATGGAGGTGGAGAATATCATGCTAAGCGAAATAAGTCCATTCCAAAAACCAAAGGCTAAATGTTTTCTTTGATACGTGGATGCTGATCCATAATGGGGGCAGGGATGAGTGGAGGAACTTTGGATTGGGTAGAATGGAGTGGGGGGAGGGAAGGGGCAGGGAAGTGGAAAAGATGGTGGAATAAGATTGACATCATTACCCTAGGTACTTGTATGATCACACAAATGGTATGACTCTACATCATGTACAACCAGAGAAATGAATAGTTGTGCTCCATTGGTGTACAATGACTCAAAATGGATTCTGCTGCCATGTATAACTAGCTAGAACAAATAAAAAGAAAAATAAGGAAAGCACATAGATTGAATGTTAGGTTTAGGTGACATAGAAGCCTTTATATAGTAATGAGAACCCAACAGGAAAACAGTGTGTGTTTTATACAGGTTTAAGGGAGAGTGGATGATTATGGAGAAGAATGCTTGGATAATGAAGTGTGATCTTTTGGTAATAAACTGGAAGAAACCAAAAAATTTTTAAAACTTCCTCAGGGAAGTTATTTTACTCATTTGAAACAGATTTGTTACTGTTTGCATTAAATTGGATGGTTTTCCCACTTTTGTATTTTTATTTTATAGGCTGTGTAGAGCATTATAGGAATCTGGAAGGCAAAAATTGTATATAAAGGTGTCCCCAGAGAAATGTCACTGCTTCCCTTGTCCTATCAACCCAGACTGTCATCTCCATCCCTTGTGGGCAGCCAATTTCATTAGTTTTTTAAATTATCATTCTTGTTTCTTTTTGGAAAATGTGTAATTTTTATTATTTTCTCTTCTTTTTTCACACAAATTCTTTTTCAGTTTTCCCTTAAAAAATATATTCTAGAAATATCTCCCCTTAAGTTCATAGAGATTGTTCTTATTTTTTTTTAAACTAGTTTGTAGTTCTCCATGGTGTGCATATTCCAGAGTTCATTCAACTAGTTGTTATTTCTCTCATTTACTTTGATGCTTAAATTATCCCGGACCAGTGAATGATTTGACCAGTGAAAGCAGTCTCCTATGTTAGAGCATTTAGGTAACATACAATATTTTACAATTACAAATGATACTAAAATGAATAACTTTTTGTAGATGTATTTTCATATTGATCAAGGTTAGGGTTAGGGTTAGGGTAAATACTTAGAAGTAACATTCATAAATCAAAGAGTTCATGCACAAGTACTTTTGCTCAATATTGCCAAATTCTCTTCCATGTAATACTACTATTTTACATTCCATTAACAATATGTGAAAGTATCTATTTTCCCATGATCTTAACAATTTTGTCCAGATTTTGGATTTTTATCAACCTGATGGGTAAGAAAAAACTTACAGGAATTAAAAACTTCAAAAAAATATGATTATTTCCTAAATCTCTCTCTAAGGTTAAGAAGAGATTGTGAAAGTTTATGTGTCTAACTCCAAAATTGGAATCAGCTACATCTGTAGGTCTACTTCAATGTTTTTAAACTATATTATAAAGAACATTTTCCTATTTCTTCATGTGTCTTATACTTTTTAAATTTTGTTGTGTATAAAAGAGTAAAGGCCAAATCAAATAATATTTTCCCCAAATATGGTACAGCCTTTTCTGTCAGGTGACTAAGGGGAGGGTTGAGCTCTTTGATCTCACTAAGGGTTAACCTGGGTGGGGGATCAGTAGCAGTTTTATTTAGTTTCAGTTCACATCTCCTCCTATGGAGAGTGGTCAGGTCCCCTCCCTCCAGCAAAGCTCTGCTAGGGATTCACCAGTATAGTTGGCCCTCTATACTTGAGGGTTTCCTTATCCAAGGATTCAAAACTAAAAACACTAAAAATAATTATATATATATATATATATATATATATAGAATAATATATACCATTATATGTTATACATACTATTATATATTATCTATACAGTCTACTAAACATGTATAGACTTTTCTTGTCATTATTCTCTAACAATTCAGTATAACAACTATTTAGGTAGTTTTACATTGTATTAGGTATTTACGAGTAATCTATAGATGATTTAAAATACACAGGAGGATGTATATAGGTTATGTGCAAATGCCACATCATATAAGGGACCTGAGCATTCTCTGGTTTTGGTATCAGCTGGGGGTCTTGGAACCAGCCCCTGTGGTTACTGAGGGCCAATTGTAACTATAAGGTTATGAGCTCTCCCTCTGCTTTCCAGCTTCTAACACTACTGAGGGACTGTTCCCCTTGATCTTATAGGAGTTGAACTGGGTGGCAGCTGGGTTTCTGATTTAATTAATTTATCTTCCAGTTTGAAGAGTTTGGGAGGTGAAGCCAGGTCCCTCCAGCCATCACTAATTCAGAAAAAGCAGGAGACTAGAGGAGTTTCTTTTCCATGCAGAGCTTGTGTTAGTTTTTTGAGGCCATTGTAACAATTTGTCATAAACTTGGTTGCTTAAAACAACACAAATTTAATTATCCTACATAGCTGAAGATCAGAGGGTTGGCACCGAGTTCACTAGGCTAAGATTAAGGTGTCACAGGGTGTGTCCATTTCCCAAGGCTCTGAGAGAGGATCCATTTCCTCTTTTTTTCCCAGCTTCCAGAGCTGCATCCCTTGGCTCATGGCCCCTACCTCCGTCCTGAAAACCAGAGGTGTCATCTGAGTCCTTCTCACTGTTGCCATTCTCTCTCTTCTAATTCCCTCTTCTACTTCTAAGAACCTTGATGGTTACATTGTATAAACCAGGATAATCTCCCCATTTGAAGGTCAATGGATTAACTACCCTAATTCCCTTGGTAGCCTCATTCTCCTTTGCCATGTAACCTAATAGCCGCAAGGTTCATGGATTTGGACTTTGAGGGTCATTGTTCTACCTACCATAGATCTTTCCAGATTCCATCCCATCTTTCCAGTCCAACATCGAACATTCAACAGGTTTCTTCTTGTGGCAAGCCCACTTCCTTACTCATGTCCTCATGTCTCAGGTTGAGGTTTCTGGAAAGCTGGCTATGTCAGTGATGGGACCCAGTGTGTAGAATGTTCACTAGAAGTGACCTGGATTAGCACCTGTAGAAGGAAGTGCATTGGTGAGTTGGGCTGTCTTTTCAAGACCAGGTGGCTTAAGAAAATGGAAATGTATTCTCTCATGGATCTGGAGGCCAGAAGTCCAAAGTAAAATTGTAGGTAGAGCTGAGCTCCCTCCAAAGACACTAGGAGACTCTCTGGGCCTTGCCTCTTTCAGTTTCTAGTAAATGTGACATTCCATAGCCTGTGGCTGCTCATTTCAGTCTCTGCCTCCACCTTCGCATTTTCTTCTTCTCCTCTTTTTTCACCATATATATATAAATATATATATGATAAGACCTGATAGGGGATGGATATATATATGTATGTATGTATGTTTTTCAGTATTTTCACTATTGTATATTGATATAGAAATCCTTCCTATTAGATCTTATCATTCTTACACAGATGATCTAGGATAATTTCATCTAGAACCCTTGATTCAATTACATCTGTAAAGACTCTGTCCACATAAGTTACCACTGCAGATTCTGAATATTAGGCAGTGGACCTATTTTTTCCCCAAGGGAAGAGAAAGGAGAGGCATCATTCAACCCAGTACAGGAAGGGAGAAGGCAGGTTTGGACAGAGAGAATCTGAGCTGCAGTAAAGGCCCAACTCAGCAAGACACACAGAAAGCTCTGGAACAGAAATGACCCATCTGGTTTCTAGAAATTCCCAGAACTCTCTACTCCTGATTCACAAAATGATAGGCCTCAGCTCTGCAGCTGAAGCAATCCCTGTACTCTCACAGTTGGGTCAACAGTCCTCCTTTGCAAGGAATCTGGACATGACATACGCTGCTCAGATTCACTTCTCCACATATGCTATCACTGGAGAAAAAACTTGCCTCTCATTATGGTTAAACTCACCAGCTTCTGAAGTCTTGTCATCCCCACTGCTATCAGTGGCCTAGTCCTATAAAGGCTTCACATCAACCATGGTGTATAGAGAAGGTCCACACTGAGTCCCTTAGTGATGTCAGTGATTCCATGACGACCTCAGCAAATGTCACTTCTTCTAGGTTTTCTCACTGAACAGGATCGTCTTTTGAGTTCTCTGGCCTTACATACTACCTTCAGTTCAGCCTGTCCCTCCCAGCACTGAATCCTGTAATCTCTTCCTCCACCATCTGCAATAGTAGTTCCAGCATTTTTTGTCACTCAGCATAGGTCATTACTTTGCCCATGCTAACCAGGGTAATGTTCTTGCCAGGCCATTGAGATCTGTGTATTAGGAGGGTACAACTAAATCATAAACTCTCCCTCATCCAGTCTTCAGTTCTGGGCCCCCTTTATCAAACATGCTCAGAATTCAGTCCCATATATGCTCTGCCAGTCCCCATCACTATGTGCTATCTGGGACTCACAGCTGGTTGGTAGTGTAGGCCTTTCCCTCCCTTTGTACACCCTGCACACGCCTGATTCGGACATCCTGTGACTTCTACCCAGTTATAAGCCTATCAGCAAGGAAAGATGGGGGTGGGTGGGTAGATCCCTAGGTACATTCTTACCTCTCAGTGGAGAGACTTTTGGATTACCTTCAAGGGAAGGGGTTCACTGTGCTTAAAAAGGGAAGGATGGGCTACTGATGAAAATTCAGAACTTTCAGAAAAAAAAAAAATTTCATATTTAAGACTATCAGGGATTTTGACCTAGATATTGCTATTCCATGTGCCAATTTGTCGTTCTTCTCTAACCAGTGTCCCTGACCTTGATATCACTGGTCCCTGTGGCCAGGAGGTTAACCTTTGGAGCTCTGCTCCTCTAAGGATGAAATCCTGGGCCTCACTTTCCACCTTTTCTGTTCTCCCATGGTAGGACACTTTGTGGAGCCTGTCTGCTTTCTACCAAGATGATATTCTGATGTTCACACTAGTCTTTCAAGTGCCAGTTAATTGCTTTCTGTCTTTCCTTATCTTTTTCTAGAATGTCAAATGAGGTTAGCAATAGGCATCTTTCTCCTACTTACCTATACCTTTCAAAGTCTGGCTGATGAGTTTCACCAGCTGCAGGCTTGCTTCTCATGCATATACAATCAATACTCAGCACTAATGAAAGTTTTCATGGCTGGACTCTCACCTTATGCCACAGACTAACTGTGCACCACTTATCACCACTAACAAGGTCCTCACTGCCAGGCAGGGCCAGAAGGTACCAAAACCCCACTCAAATGTTCACTTCTAGGGATGCTTCTGGCATTGACTGTACTAGGTGGAGTTCTCCAGGCAGTGACTCCAGTCAGGGTCTAATAGACAGGAGGTTTATTTAGAAATCAACATCTATGGAAGGGAGAGGAAAGAAGCAGATTCAGAAACAAATAAGCCACCCTGCAGTACAGAATCAATAGCCTCAGTCAACTTCACAAGAAGTTCTGGAATAAAATAGCCAGTCATAGTTTCTCCAAATTGGGCCAAAATGTCTCAAACAGTCATAGGATAAGGGCTTTCTCCAGAAGAGCATGACTTTGGATAAATTGGCATGCTATAGCTGAAGCAAGCCTTGAAGGGATTAACAGCTAAAATCTCTCTCTGACAGTATTCCTAACAGGCCCTTCTCTGAAGGGGTTTTTGACTGTCACGTCCATACTGCCAGACTATTCCCACATATGGAAATAACCATGAGCTATTCCTCATCCAGAAAGAGCTTGCCTTGCCCTGCAATGTACATTATTTAGACCATGCTGTGTCCATGTCTTTTCAATGTAACTAAATAAAAGGAAGACGTTTTAAGCTCATCTCGTATGTTGTTGCTGAAAAGGAACAAAAATATTCCATAACCTTGACAGCCTGATCAGAAGTGAAACCCCTCCACACTTTGAATTCTTAAGTTCAGTTATCTTTCAGTTCCAAAAAGCATGATGCTATGAAAGAGTGGCCTCCTTTTTCCCCTTCCTTCTGTAGATGTTGATTCAAGTGGGGTTTTGGAGCATAGAGGAAAAGAGTATTCTTTCCTTAGCTTGATTGACTTACCAAGTGCATATTGATATTCAAAATTGAAACTGTTTGACAAGAGTCAAAATTATGAATGTTCCAGAATTTCCCATTTGATTCTTCTTTATAACATTCAGACTATGCTAAAATTACCATGTCATTTAATTGCTTGAGTGAATTAATCACAACTGTTTTAATATTCTTATCTGATAATTTTAATATGTAGATTACCTGTCCAAATATTTCCCTTTTTCCCTTCTATTCCTCTTCCTTCCTTCTCTTTTCCTTTCTTCCCTCTTTCCTTCCTTCTTTTTTTTTACATGCCAAGTTACTTTTGTCCATATCAGACATTTTATGTAATATGCTGTCTAGAGAAATTGAGGTTTTTAATGATGACATCTTCCTCCAAATGGGATTTACTTTTGCTTTTGGTTAACAATTAGAAAAATAAAGACCACCTTCACTTCAATACAGACCAAACTCATTTTATCCCCACTCCCCACCTTTTTTTCCCTGAAAGTTGGGCAATTTATGATTTACTCTATTTTGAATATCTACCCTTTGGTGATGCCAAATGAATGCTCCAGGTATTCACCAGATCTCTTCCTTCTTTGAAGATCTATCCACCTATTGTAATATCACACCCCCATGGAACTTCCAGAAGTTCTGCTCAGCCTTGTTCTTCCTAAGTTTCAATTTTATCCTCAAATTCCTAGCCTCACATTTGCCTATAATCCCAGTGACTTGGGAGGTTGAGGCAGGAGGTTTGCAAGTTCAAAGCCAGCTTCAGAAACTTACTAAGACCCTAAGCAACTTAGAACCTGTCTCAAAAATAAAAAATTAAAAAGGGGCTTGGGATATGGCTCAGTGGTTAAGCACCCCTGGGTTCAATCCCTAAGATAAAAAGCAAACAAACAAAAAACCTGGAGAACAAATAATTGAACCAAAAATCAGTCTCAGCTACTACTTTTCCCCTTTATGTGGAATCTTGCCTTCTCAAATCCTCATTGCCTTAGTAGCTCTCGGAAGCCTTCAGATGGGGTGTGTGGGTGTGTGTGTATGTTCACCTGTGCATACACACATGATTGCTTGCAGGCACATATGCATGTTAAATTCTGCTCAGCTTTTCTACATATTCTCAGTAGGGTGGGTTGATGTAATACAAAATATTCCATCACTTCCAGAAGCACAATTCCAAGTCCGGTTTCATCAATTCATGTTTTCAGTATCTTCTTATATAGTAAAAAGCAGCTCTAAAGAATTTCCTTCTGTTCCTTGTGCTGCATTTTTATTTGGTTTATTGTTTTCTTCATTTCAAGGATTTCTGTTTGGTTTATTTTGAGGATCTCTATCTCTTTGTTGAAATGATCTTTTGCTTCCTGCACTTGCTCTTTCAGCTTATTGGTATTACCATTCATTGCCTGCATTTGCTCTCTTATCTCATCCTTTGCTTCACGAATCATCTTAATCATGTATAATCTGACATTTCTTCTAACATGTCATTGGATTCTATTAATATAGAATCTAGATTTGTTTGGATCATTTTCTTCCCACGTTTTTTCATGTTGTTCATGTATCTTCCCCTCTAGCAGTGCAGATCTGGGGTATTGCAGATTTCCCCCTATATGCTTATAGTGGCCCTATAGGTTTCCAAAACCCTTTCTTTAAGGGGAGATCAATATTAGCAGTGCCCAATTCAGAAACTATGCAATCCTAGACCAAATAGCCCCTATGGGGACAATAACAAAATTGTCATAATAAACAGAATGAGTTCAAATATTATCTTCAGTAAAACAAACAAATTTGCAGTAAGGTCTGCAGTTTCAAATGGAGAACAAAGAGGATGCAGAGGGATGTAGAATGTGGCTGTTAATGGGATAAGCAAAGAATATACAGAAGTTCTAGATAATAGAAAGGGTGAGAGTGTAATCAAAAGAAATTGGATGTTAGCATGCAAAAAAGGGAGAAAGAGACTCTGAGGGAACAGGTAAACAAAAGGAAAAGAGAGCAAGAAAACTTAAATTTTTTCAATAAGGAGAAAAAAGAAAATCTACAGTATAACAGTCATATAGTAATGAAACCTCCCAGAGTTCAGTAGCCTGATGCATGAGAGGTACCTGACAATGAGCTTCAAGCCTCCAGCAGGCGTCTTAGGATGGGATTTGCCCCACCGAAAGATCGGAGCTATGGCTTCCAGGATTATCCAAGATGGCCACTCTGGCTTCGAAATGTGTTGGCAAATGGGGAGTTGCAGCTCAGGGGTGGACGTGGTCAGCAGGAGGTCCTGGAGGCAGGATGCGGTTGGTCAGGCAGGGGTCCTGGAGGTCGGGTGTGTTTGATGTGGTTGTGGGATCCTGAAGGCCGGGTGCAATCAGTCAGTCTGGGGTCCCAGTGATAGGGCACAGTCAATTGGTCTGGGGATCCTGGTGGCAGGGAGCAGTCAGTTGATGTGAGGGCCCCAGAAGCAGGGAGTGATAGGTCGGGCTGAGGGATCCTGGAGATGGGGCTCAGTCAGTCAGGCCAGGGGTCCTACGGGGCCTGGCTCTTATCTCAAAATGGCGGCAGCCACATGTAATCAAACCTGCAGGTACTGTAACAGTGAACTTCCAGGCAGCAGCAGGCAGCTGGTGCTCCACTGGCGGTCAGCGATCGGTTTGCTGACTGTTGTCGGATGATCAGGAGGTGAACCTCGTGGGTTGGGTGATAGGTGTAAGGCAGGTGATGGACAGGCGAGAGGCAGGCAAATGACCTGTGCTGCATTTTTATTTATGTTGTATTCTGTCTTTTGCATGGAAGAGTTCTCACTGTACCTTATTTTCTCTGTGATATAATTACAGGTTAGTGTCCTATTTCATTCCATCTTAATTATGCTGTCTTGGCTCTTCCCTGACATTTTCTTTGCTCTGATATAATCTGCATGGTTTCTGGACTTTCTTCCTGCTGTATCTGGGTCCAAATTGCTTCCTTTCTTCCAAGGCCAATTTGAAAGCTGAGAAGTTCATGCTCTCTCTGCCTTTTCAAAGTTGGAGAAGTTTCAAGGGGTAGAAAATAGTGTAGAGGAGTTTTGGGGCAAATATTTCAGTTCTTCACTTATTCATTCATTAAACAAGTTTCTTTTTCATTTTCTAATATGCTCCATGCACTAATCTAAGCACTTGAGATCCATAAGTGAGTAAAACATAAAATCTCTGTCTTTGTGTCTTAGGTCTTAGTGGGGGAAGCAGACAACACACTATGCACTAAAATAGTAGAGATTACCTTAGAAGATGATGAGTGCTGTGGATGTATGAAAGAGAATAAAGATTGGAAATGCTCGAGATAGACACACTAGCAATTTCCATTTAAAATTGGGTAGACAGTGTAAGACTCACTCAGCAGGTGAAATTAGGGCAAGGATTTGAAGAAGAAGCCATATGGACAAGGATTTGAAGAAGAAACCATATGGACAAATGGAGAAAAAGTATTCTAGGCAGCAGAAATGGCTAGTACAGAGGCCCTAAATCAGGAGATGTCAGATAAGTTCCAGGCATAATATGGAGGCCATTGGGATATGAATGCATCAACCAAGGGAGTGATTAGAAGGAGGAATGCAAAAAGGGAACAAGAAGCAGATCAGATAGGATACTGAGGTCATTGTAAGGAAAGTGATTTTTACCATGAATGAGACAGGAAAGCCAGTCTTCCTTCCTTCCTTTCGTCCTTCCTTCTTCTTGCTTTCCTGATCTTTATACTGTTATCACACTCAACACACAAATCCACAGATCTTAACTGTATAGCCTAATGTATATTTACCAACATAAACAAAAACCTGGCTATTGAATGGCAACAGCACCCGAGGAGCTGCTGTTTCCCCAGAAGGTCTACATCCTCCCAGAGGAAACTGCTCTTCTAACTACTATATTCAAAGATCAGGTTGGTTTTATTTCTTCCTATTTTTGAACCATGTTTGAACTCACTCATGCTGGATATATACCCGGGAGTGGAAATGAAACCTTTTATACATGGAGTAGTGATATCTTCTGACTTAATTTTAAAAGGATCATTTGGGGTATTCATTGAGCATAGATGGAAGTATCAAGGATTAAATAGTGGAACTAACAGGAGTCATTGTAATGACCTAGGAATTGAAGAGGGTTTTGGACCAGGTGGTAGAATGAAGGTAACAAGAGTTCTTTGTGAAGTTAAAGGATAGCAAAGACAGGGATGTCCAAAGAGGTAGCTTCTCTCCAGTGTGGACAACATTGGCTACAGTTCACAGGACTTTGTTGATTTACCAGTGTGAATTTCATGGACTAGAGGTGGAATCAAGAGCTCAACCTAATGTATTCCTAATGTAACTTTTAGTTCTTTCTTAGATCATTAGTTTTTGAAGTTTATTGAATTCATCTAGGGTTCTTTTTTTGTTTTGCTATAAAAGGCATTTTCAGGGGTTTTAACTATTATTGCTCATTCTGTTACATATTGGGAGAAGAGAAAATACTTATATTCACCCTTTTAACCAGAACTAATTTTTTTTAAAAAAGGAACTTTTTTTATACCCACTAAGATGGATATAATTAAAAAGTCAGATAACGAGTGTTGGCAAGGATGTGTAGACATTAGAAACCCCATACAGTGCTGTGGGGAATGTAAAATGGTGTAGTCACTTTGGAAAACAGTCTGTTTCTCAAAAAAGTCAAACATAGAATTACCATACTATCCAGTAGTTATTTCTCTAGGTATATACCCAAGAAAGATGAAAACACAAGTTCACACACAAAAAAATCTTGTACAGAAATATTTATAACAGTGATATTCCTAATAGTCTAAAGGTGGAAATAATCCAAATGTTCTATCTTCAAATGAATGGATAAATAAAATGCAATATATCCATACCATGGAATATTATTCTGTCATAAAAAGACTGACTTCATGTAACAAGGATGGTTCTTGAAAAGAAGACTAAGGGAACCAGATGCAAAAGGTCACATGTTATTATTCCCAGAAGTGGATTAGTAATTGCTTAGGACTCTGGGAGCAGAGGATTGGAGGATAAGTGGGAGATATCTAAAGAGCAAAGTGTTTCTTCTTGTGGTGATGAAAATGTTCCAAAATTACTGGTGGTGATGGTTGCACATAGGCATTGATTTGTGCTAAAAACCATTGATTTGATTGGGTTGTGTGGTATGTGAATTTTCACAAACTGTTACCAGAAATAAAAAACCAACTTCATAACATTTGATGGAGAAAAATAAAAATACAAAGTAGTCCATAATCAGCCCCTGCAATTCCTGATGACATTTTAAAGAATGAAATAATATGTATGAGAAAGGCACACAAGAGTGAGAACTATATATCCCTTTCTCCTCCCACAAAGTTCATGTGAGTAACTGGGGCTGAGTATCCCTTACCCAAAATGGTTTGGACCAGAAGTGCTTCTGATTTCATTTTTTATTCAAATTTTAGATGGTTTGCACATACATAATGAAATACCTTGGGGATGGGGTCCAAGTCTAAATACAAAACTCACCTGTGTCTTATGTACACCTTATACCTGTAGCCTGAAGGTAGTTTGATACAGTATTTTTAGTGTGCCTGCATTTTCACTGCAACCTGTCACATGAGGTCAAGTGTAGAACAGTCCACTTGTGGCATCATGTTGGTACTCAAAAGTTTTGAATTTTGGAGGATTTTGGATTTCTGATTTTTGGATTAGGGATTCTCAACCTGTACTTTTGAGATTGAGTTCAGGTTCCTTTCAGAAAGCATTTTATATGTATCCTGACATATACCTAATGTATATCATCTGTACTTTGGCTTACACAAAGAATCACACTATTCACACTGCTCTGCAACTGGCTAACTACTGAACATTATAGCTTAGCCTCACCTAACTTAAACAGGCTCAAAACATTTACTTTAGCCTGCTTTAGCTCTGCAAAATTACCTAACACAAAGCCTATTTTATAATAAAGCGTTGACTCTCTCATACAAATTATTGAATACCTGCATTCAAAAAATGCTGGCAACACAAGACACTGTAAAGTGTCATCGTTTCCCCTCATTATCATGTGGCTAATTAGAAACTGTGGCTGATGTCCTGCATAGCAAGAGAATTTTTATCTTCCTGAATATCAGTAGGCATGGAAAATATTAAAATTCAAAATACAATTTCTATTGACTGTGTACTGTTTCTGCACCATTATGTCAGCCTAAATAACAGAGAGGGATTCTCCAAAGACAATGGAGAATTGGGAATAGCAGAATTGGGCATAGCAGAGAACTGCAATGGGAATATGTATGCCATAACAAATTCTGGACATATTTGGGGAAGACAAAGGAAGAGAAGGTTTTTAAAGGTAAAATGGGGTGGATTATTTTATGGGTTTAGAAACAAAGATCAGTAACAAGGATGGCATCAGTCCAAGTCAATTCAAGAACCAATGTCCTTGAGGACATATTTTTGTGTAGAGTTGCAGTGGCATTTGTTAAGGTTGTGGTTCTTGTGATGGTGCATGTTATTAGACATATATGCACAAGATGCACTCCTCCATAGCCCTCAGGTTTTATTTACTTATTTTTGAGCCAAATGACTCTATTTTGATTCTGATAGTTTGCACAATATGAAAGTACAAAAACTGAAAATTAAACCATTGCAAATAAGGGATCATCCTTACATCTTTCTTTTTTTTTTTTCTTTTATCCTTTATTCCCATTTTGCCTCCTATCCTCCTTTCCTTCCCAGAGAGAGGAGTTTGAGATTTCTTTTTTTTTTCACACAGACTTTATAGAAAGCAAAGGAAAGAAAAATAATTTAAGTATATATCTTTTTTTTTTCAACAGAAGGAATTCTACCATAAAAATATCTAGGCTTATTCCTATAAATTTTTCAGAATAATATAAGCAATACCTTTTTATCACATGAAAATAATGCAGCGTGTAAGTGTTTAGTTCACGAAGACATACTACTTACTTTGTGTTAGGCCTTGTTCTCGTTCTTTAAATACTAACTCATTCAATTAAATTCTCATGAGAAGCCTGTGAGTTAAGAGTTGCAAATTTATTGCACCAATGAGGAAACTGAGGCACAAGGAGACCACATAAATTAGCCATTAAAAGGGATCCAGAATGGACTTCAAATCTTGTTTGGCCCTGGAGTTTACTATACTCTGAGACCTGTTGCAGATCCAATTATGCCAGAGGCACTAAGAAACCTAAACTCCTGCTGTAACCAACCACCAATAACCTTTTTTTAAAAATATTTTTTACTTGGCAAGTGCTCTACTACTGAGCTACAGCCCCAATCCATCAATGACCTTTTGATGAACATCTTTCTGTGCATATATTTATGGAAGAACACATATTTTATGTAAGTAAAACAAATACACAAATATATGTAACATTTTATATGTTTATATATAATATATATAAATATATACACACATTTATATATTATGAATACATATATATTATACATATAATATATATTTATGTATATATAAATATATAAATATTTAATTTTAAATATATAAATTATAAATGCATAAATATATAATATATATTATACATATTTATATATGCATAAATACATATATGTGTATATATCTCTATAGATTTTATACATACATAAATCAAGAGTTCTTTTTTGATCATTGGCTTTCATCAAAATAAGATTATATACACTCCTCTGCATCTTGCATTTCTAGTTTCACAGCCTCATAATATTCCTCCAAGTCAATTAGTGCAACTCTATTTGATTCTTCAATGAATGCATGATATTCCTTAATCAGATAGACCTCAACTTATTTAATCATTCCCCTATTTTTTTTTTAATGTGTGCTGCTGAGAATCAAACCCAGTGCCTCACACAGGCTTGGCAAGTGCTCTACCACTGAGCCACAGCCCCAGCCCTCCCCTATGGATCTTTACTCACCTTGTTTTCAGGATTTTTGCTACCACAATTGTGCTGAAATAAACACCTGAGTATATATTTATTTTTGCACTGGTACTTCATACATAAGGATTTTCATGAATTACATGTTTAAAAAAAAACAAATTTCATCTGATTATTTTCATAGAAAACTGAAGAATTCACATATTAATCAACAGTGAATAAGCATCCTCTTATCCTCTTTTCCTGAGCATCTTACCAACAGTATATAAAATTCAATTTTGATTTTTACCAATATCATTGGCATGCACTAATAATTCATTTTACTCTAATTTGTCCCTTCCCCCACCACCAACTTCTAGGAAGCTCAAAGATCTTTTGTTGTTATTGTCTGTTTACCCTTTTGTGACTTGCCTGTTTGTAACTCCACCCATTTTTCTATTTTCATCTTTTATTTTTTTGTTATAATATGTCATCGTTATTTGTACGTGTTTTGGTGCTATGTCCATTGCAGTTTTTTCCAATCCATTATTTGTAGTCCACTTTTATATTTGTTACATTTTACCTTTTCAAATATCCTAATATTTATAAAATCAAACATGACTAATTTCTGTAATAGCTTACCTATAAGTTTCTTGCCTCACCAACCTCCAACATGCATATATGGTCTCCTACAGTTTCTTCTAAGATTTTATGTTTTTTTTTTAACCTTGAAGTTTTTAATCCATCTGAAATACATGTGCGTATATGATGAGAGACAAATCAAATTCATTCTTTCATAATGCATAGCCAAGTTTGCTACTATTATTTATTAAATAAAGCATGGTTCCCTACTGAATTAAGATGTATTTTTCACATATTAAATTTCCACGGCAGCAGAACCTATTCTGGAACATCCTATTATACAAAATTCCATTCCTCTTCGTGCATTGTCCTATGATAATACTATGCTGCTTTTATTCCAGAGACTTCACCTGTTTTAATATCTCATACTTTCTCTTTCTCACAATTTTCTTTACTATTCTTGAACATTTATTCTTCCATATAAAGTGCATTTAATCCAACTGAAACATGTGCACCAGATTTCTAATTTGGATTGCCTTCAATTTCTATATTAGTGGGAAAATTCATATTTTCATGATATTAAATGTTCTCCTTCAGGAATGTGGTACATCTTTCTGTTCATTCCTCTGTTATCTTATGCCCTTATATGGAACAGACCACCATATGCCTTCGTATGGAACTCTGAAGGGTAGGCTTGCCAGAACTTTTTCTCTTTAAGTCCACCCTGTAATAGAAGAAAGTCTTAGAGCACATTTTGCATCTGCCATGTGATTCCCCTCATAGTCAATTTGATGTCATACCACACTCTCTTGCATCTTAAAAAAAAAAAAAAAAACAACTTCTATTCGTTTTCACCTTCATTGTTTCTTTGGGTATGTCTTCCTTTCTGGCACCTGAAAATTCTCGAAAATCTTCCTGGTGTTTGTCATACGGACAACACGATCCTCTCCTCCACAGCTCCCTCTAGTGTGTGCTGCAAGACCTGCACTTGCTCACACATCCTACTTTCCCCGGTGAGAGAACCATCACCATCCTAGTTGCTCATCATTGTAGTGAGCTACTAATAACCCAGACCCACAAGAAGCTCAGGAAGTGGGGCAACTCTGCCAGGAAACTTTCAGAGGAACCCCTCACCTGCATGTTATTCTCACTGCTGTCCCCCAGAGCACTCATGTGAAATTCTTATGTGCGTTTCACAAACCCTATTTACTGAGCTGCCCCAGGAACTTTTCAGCTGTCATTCACTGATTCTGAAGTTTGAACATTTGTCCCCCAACCTTCCTAACACTAATTCATTTTCTGAATATATTTATGTTGTCACTAACATTCACGATTTTGACTCTTTTCAAACTGCTTCAACTTTGGATATCTCTGTCACTTGAGAAGTGAATCAAGCTAAGAATGCCTCGGTGCTCTCTCTTTGCAAAGGGAAGACTGATCTTCTCTAGTGGCATGCCTTCTGAGACACAGCTAGATGATAACCTAAATGGTGCTTGAATCCATGCAATATAGTAAGGATCTACCATTTGGAACTCTCCGTGCTGCCAGATTCCACCCTATCCCAATGTTTGAATTTAAAAACTTTCAGTTCTACAATGATCCGTCAGGGTCATTCTGAAAGATTTGCTTTGTATCTTTAATTGTGTTGAATCTGCAGAATGTTGACACACATAGACAGATAGATAAAAATATTCACCTAAGACGTAAGTAAACTTTCACAGAAGGTATCTTTGTAAATGAAGAATGGTGGCCCCGTCAGTTCTAAGTCAACATCCCCCCCTTAAGAGTCTATCTTAATTCTGGAACCATCAGCAGGTTCCCTCCTACCTGCTGTCGTTTGCTCATGTTATGGAGTATAGTATGCTGCTTTTTTCCATGGCTAAATTCTTTTTCTGCTGAAAAAGTTCACGACTCTGGCACAACATTAATAATCTTGTGTCAGTTTCTTAGCTACTTTCTGCCCCTGTTTTCTTACCTCTAAAATAAGAATAAAAATAGCACTTCTTTCACAAAGTTCTGTTGGGGGTTAAAATAGCGGATAAATGTTAAGCCCTGAAGATAGCATCATGGTTAGTGCCGTACAAATGGTTGTTGTTGTCAGTCCACTTGTCACTGCGGTTTGCTCCCACTTTCTTTCCATTGTAGAATTATTTTATCAGCCTCCTAACCCTGGTTTTTGTTTCCCCTCTGTTGCCATTGCCAGGACTCTTCTTTTGTGGTCTTTCTGCATCTTTGGGGAATATAAAGGGAAAAAAAGGTGAGTCTCCTTGTGAAAACCTAAGACATTCTGGTGGTCCTCATAGGTTCCCTCACATTCAGAAGAGCAGGCACCACAAAAGCCTATTTTCTAGGAGGAGACTTTCACCCAAAGTTTACATAGACTAAGACCTATAGCATCTTCTTCTCAAAGCACTTCCCTACCCTCACACTGCCACAATAATCCACATCCCTTGAGAAAATTTCAACTTTTATCTAGGTTGGCTTTTACGCAAGAGAGGAAGGCAAAGGGTGTGGCATTTGATGCTCCTTCTCTTCAGGAACAGTTTTCTGAATCTTTCTCCTGTGGGTTCTTGGCATCTTCTCCCACAGCACCTGCTTTTAAGTGTTATGACAATTCCAGGTACATCAGTGTCCAATGTGCCTCTGAAACCGACATTAACCACATCAAAATAAAAGCAGCACAAAAGAAACCAACTCATACTCCCAAACAGAAAAAGCATCCAAAATACAGTTAGCACTCTGTACAAAAGGTACCCCTTTGTGGATTCAACCAGTCATGGATCGAAAATATTCAGAAAAAAAATATGCATCTAGTCTGAACGTGTGCAGGCTTTTTTCCTTATCATTATTCCCTAAGCAAGACAACACACAGCTCTTGTATACCATTTACATTACTTTAGAAGTAATCTAGAAATGATTTCATATATATGAGAGGCTGTGTGGGGGCTGTATCCAAATATTATGCCATCTTATAGTAAAGACTTGAGGGTCTGCAGGTTTTGTTATCTACAGGGGTCCTGGAACTACTAGACTTAAGTTCTACAATGAGAGTGAGTAGTATATATGTTATGATTTATATATGACATGTCCTCCAAAAGCTCATGTGTGAGACAATGCAAGAAAGTTTCATGGTGAAATGATTAGGTTATGAGAGTCTTAACCTCTTCAGTGCATTAATCCCCTGGTAGGAATTAACTGAGTGGTAACTGTAGGCAGGTAGGGTGTGGCTGGTGGAGGCGGGTCACCGGGGCTTGCCTCTGGGGTATATAATTTGTTCTTGCTGAGCCAAGCAGCCTCTCTCTCTGCCTCCTGGTGCCATGACCCCAGTTGCTTTCCTCTGCCATGATGTTCTATCTCACCTCAGGCCCTGAGGAATGGAGTCAGACATCTATGGACTGAGACCTCTGAAACTGTGAGCCCCCAAATAAACATTTCCTTCTCTAAAATTGTTCTTATACAGTCTTTTGATCATAGTGACAAAAGAAAAAAAAGCTGGCTAAAACAATGTAGTTGTATCACACTATATGTTAATAATTAATTCAGTCATGACTACACACACAATTTAAACAAGTGTTATGGAGCACATACCCCACGTGCGTCAGATACCATGCTGGGCACTGACAACATATTAGAGCAATAACAGGCACAGTTCTGTGGGAAGGTAGCTAAGACAGACTAGATGATGGGAGCCCGAGAATTTTTTTGAATAACACACTAGTCAATAGATGTGAACATTCTTACTTACTTAGGTAAGTGTTCCAGGAAAAAGCAATGTAATATAGAAAGCTGACCTAGGCTTGCAGGACATGGAATATTTGTCTGAAGAAAAGACATCTGATGTTTACATTATGTCTGGAGTTACCCAGGAAAAGAAAAAGAAGAATATTCCATGCAGCTAGGTCAGGATGTGGAAAGGTCCTGTGATAGGAAAGAAGATGGCTAGCAAGAGATACATGAGACATGTGGGAGACAGGGATCACTGACAGAAGATTTGTGGAGAAGAAGCCTGTGTTTCTAAGTCCGAGTTCTAGACTCCCAGGATCAGATGAACAACCAAGTAAGTAGTCTGAAGTGCCTTTGAGACAAATAAAGAGACAATACTAAGTAGGTTATTGGATATATGCATTTGGAGCTCAAAGGAAATGTTGAAGCCAAAGACAATAACTGCAGATGTAAATAGTTTATATATAGCAGTTAAAACTAATCATTTTGGATGCAGTTGCTGAGAAAGAAAGCATATACTGGGAAAGAAAAAAATAAAAAAACCTTAACAAGCTTCAAGTTTAACGTCTGAGTAGCAGATGAATCCACAAAGTAGGTAAGTGGGGCCAGAAGGTAGATAGGAAACCAAAACAAAGAGAGTGCTAAGTAAAATCCTAAGAGGCTTTTGATTTGAACTGGTTTCCTGCACTGGACCCAACAGGCAAAATCAATATAGAGTTCAATTTTAATCACTGAACTCTGGTTGGTTGCAAGAGGCCCTGTAGCCAATTAACTAAACTGGAAGCAATTGATTGATTGTTTGACAAGGCTGTGGCCAATTAAAAGTTGTTTTCTATACCTCACTTCTGTTTTACTATAGATGCTGTTTGAGCAGTTTTCAGACCTTGTTCTGGTTCTGGGAGCTGCCCAATTTATGAACCATATTTTATTTTTGCTTTTTTTTTGGGGGGGGGGGTGTCAAACAAAGTCTACTAAGTTTAATTGGCTTAAGGTATTTTCCTTTTAACAGTTTTGGGGTAGTCAGCAGGATCCAAAGGAGATCTCCAGCAGTCCCCAGGAGTACTGAGTGCCCTGAGGTAAGTTTCCTCTGAATCCTGTGCTCCCTGTTTTCTTGAACCACCAGGAATTGTGGGTACATTGTCTCTCTCTCAGATTCCAAAGCTTTGTGGATTGGTGTTTTCACCAAACTCCTGAGTTTGTTTGAGCAAGTTTTATGGTCCAGGCTGTGTTTGGAAGTCATGATAGAAACTGGACTGATTCCTATAGGAAAGTCTCAGGTGTCTGTCCAGGTCAGACAAAACAACAACAACAAAAAAATTACGGCATTCTGTAGAAGAGTTTAATTACTAGAAGATGGAATCATGAGTTCATCTGGATCCTAGGAGTCTAGAACTCCTTCCAGACTTGATTTGTGCTGTGAGATCACATAGACTTGGGTTGCTATGAGAGAGCATATGCCCTGTTTGTTGTTTGTGGTGTCTCCTGGGTCCAGCAGAAACTGGCATGGTCCAGAGTCTATTTGAAATTTCTGCTAATTTTATGTACAAAATTCTTAGAACCTGTACCTGTTTTAGGGAAATGAGTGAACCTAACCAGAAATATTTTAGAATTTCAGTGGCCACAATTAGGAACTTCCAATTTGGGTCAAATTGATTATTTGTGGGATACATTAGAAAGGAAGTCTCACAAGCCCACCCAGAAAAATGGGGTGCATTTTTAAATTGGCACAAGAAGGCTCTTAAGAGACTGATGCTGGGGAGTTGTTTATAGGAGTTGAGCCTTTAGCTCAGGGGGCTTTGCTTCTTTAAGCATGTTTATGTCTTGGTTAAGACTTTATGCTCAGAACAATAAGGTATCATAGTCCTCCTGGAAGATGCTCTGACTGCCCTATTAGTTAGTGGACCATACCTCAAACTCAGCAATTTAGTCCAGTTGGGGAGCTGCTTTTTTTGTTTATTTGCTTGTTATTGTGAGTCCTATCTTCCTATTGTGTGGAGGAAATGCACATCTTTGGAGGGAGTCTCACTTTATAGAGGATCTCACTTGACTCTGAGAAGAAAGGAAGGACTGCCTGCCTTCAGAGGCTTTTACAAGTGGTCAAGGCAGAACAATTCAGGTCAGTATAACAAGCCTTGCTTATGACCCTTTTAACTAGGCTTTCTACTTATGTTTGTCTTGGAAGATAATGATATTTAGGCCTGAAATCTATCTAATAGCAAGGAGCAACCTAGCTAAAAACCATTCAGGACCATAATTGGGCAGGTGGATCAAGAGAAGAGAAAGGGTCATTTCACTCAACACTCTTGTGGAAATGAGTTAAATGGTCAGAGGGTAAAGAAAATATCCTCAGAGTGAGTAGTTTTTAAAGAGAGATGAATGAACTGGTAGTAGGAAAGAGGCAGTCGATGGTGAGGTTTGGGTATGGTGAAGTCCGCTTTCCTGTGGACTTTTTTTCTATTTGCAGGAGATTGATAACAGTCAAATTCTTTTGAAGCATTGGCTTTTGCAGATGAGTACACTTCAGAAAACCCTGCCATGTTTACCAAATGGTAATTAATATAGTAAAGCAATATATTTGGGGGTGTTATTTCCCTACTTCAATGGCTTATTTTATTTAACAGGCAATTCAAGCATAATGAAGAGTGAGTAAACCAGGTGAAAGTAAGTGGGAGGCAGTTCATGGATGAACTTGGCAGGAGTCTTTTTAAGCCTTGGAGTCATGTTGTGGTGAATTGGGTGGTAAATATTTATGAAATGTCTGAGTCATTTGTAAGTAAGTTAAAATACTGACACTTTTTACAGAGGCTAAATGTGATTCTGACCAGTGAAAGATTTCCTGGTTGTCTTTATTGAATGGAATAGGCTATTAGAAATTGATTGAAAACAGTCGTTCACTGCTTTTATTGAGAAAATGTGGACTGTGTCTTGACTAATTGGAAACATTAAGTAATGAATGAGGAGTTGGTTGAGACTGATAATCAACACCTGACAGTTAACAGATATTTGAACATCCCTGTCTAATACATTTTATCAGGGCCAGAGACAAAGCAAGCAAGGCAGATGTAGTCCCTTCCCTTGTGGAATGTCATAGGAGAAACAGATGCATTCACACAGTACAAATAATAAAAAAAACAAATTAATCATGTCAAGTACTGTGAACAAAGAAATGTCCACTCACTAGTATTTTCAAGTAGAAGAATGATTGAGTTGAGATCATGTTAGTGAGTTTTGTTGACTTTCAAACTAAAAATAGAGCTAGTCTCATAGTTTAATATTTGATAATTCTGCTTGTGGAGTAGCCTGTGGTATAGAGAACTTTGGTGTATTTGGATGTGCTGGTAGGCATTAAAAACATTGTCATAAGGAGGAAAGATGTTGCTCAAAATTATGAAATGGTGCTCATTTACAAAATGCTGCTCTATATAACAGTTCAGAATTGCTACGTTTTCACTAGACATTAAGGTCACTAAGTTAAATCCAATAAATGGTAATTAAAACTAGAAATAATAACAGTTACTTAGGCAAGGAAAGATATAATAAGATATATTTTTGATTAGTGAAGCTACAGAGCATGAGAGATATGTTTTTTAAGGAGGAATAGGTAATTTTTTTTCTTTTGACCTAAAAATAGAATGATGGGTTGTTCCAAAATGAGAGGAAAAGCATAGTACAAATAAGGAAATTGATAACCTTATAGAGTATTTGTGAAAGATGAATTTTATGTGTGATCAAACGGGATACAATTAGAAGGGAGTTATTTGTAAGAATTGAACATTAATATAAAAATGTGCAAAATTAGAATTTTTGTTCCCTATGTTAAAACAAAATTTCCTTGGAGAATTGATCAGCTTTTAATTGGAAAGAGAACTTTAGTAGGTCTTTGAATTCCTCAGGAAGTCATATTCAGTAGTCCTCACTACTGAAGAGCTAGGATTGGTCCTATGGCTATGTGACTTTCTGTATTTCCTTTAGAGCCTTTTTATTGTCATTCTCTTTGAATGAATGAGTTCTTCATGATGACCTGTGATCTCTTGATCAAGAGTCTCAAACTTCTGATATTTGGGAAAAACTTTCAAAAATCAAGTTCTAGTTTAGGTCTTTTGACTTTGAACTAACTTTGGGGTATTTCCAGAGTGGCCTTTAAAATGACTGAAAGAAATTAATTTGACTTATTTGATATGTCAAACTGATGTATGGAAAGCATTGTTAAATAAAAAGTGATACAAAATCTTTGAGTTGTATTTGTATGAATAGTGTTATGTTTTCCAAAAACTGTATGAAATTCATAGAAGTCTGATAGTCCTGATAAAATACTGACACCTTATTTCAGATATTATCTTATGATGTATGCAAAAAAGTAATTGAATTCTTTTGTCAATTGTATTATTGAAATGGATTTTGAGGTGTTTAATCTTCAAGAAGATTCAATGAAAAATCTCTGAAAAGTAGGTTTTTGATAATATTGATATTCTATCATTGGAGTTGGTAAGAATTCCTAGAAATTGAGTGAAAAGACTGATTAGTTCATAAGGCTGTTAATCTAACATCAGGAACAATAGGAATTGACTGAATAGCAGGGAAATGTTTCAGCAGATTTTCATGCTGAATCAGTCAATGCTGAGATGGTTTGGATATGCAATCTGAATGATGTCTTTAAGACTGATTTACTGAAGTGTTATATACCTGAGTTGGAGAAAGAAAACTGATATATGAAAGGATTAAATTCAATGTTAAGCATTGGCTAAAGTCATGGAAGGCCTGGTCAGCTTGACTGGTCATTCCTATTTTTAAGTTTCCATTGTTAAATATTCACTCCTTAACTCATGGAATAAATAAAATGATACAAATTCTGGAAAAACATTGACTTGGTGACCGTTCTAAAATTGCTAAAATGGTTCTTGGCCAATTTGGTTTGTCAAATGTATAATCCAGGGAAAGCAATCAAAACTTCAGGTGGTACATTTCTGCTACTTGATGGACTATTTGAATATTTACAAAGGAATTTAACTGCTACCTTTAATGATACATGAATTTGTTCTTGAAATAATCTATTCTCGGGTTATGTAGAAGCTCTCTATATAGGAATACTGATGTTTTAATAGTAATTTAAAAGGTTATGGTGGGTGGCAGTTGTAGCTTGTGGAGGGCACATAATTAGCATTCATGAAACCCTAGGTTTGATTCACCAGCAACAAAAGTGCCCAACTTTTATCTCTTTGTTATCTCTTTGATATCTCTGGAGATACTTCCAGCAACAAAAGCACATATTTTATTGGGCAAATTGTAAGACACTTACACAGGGTGTCATGACCATAGTGGTATTGCCATGTCTCTATCATCCTTAATCCTCTGGAACCACTGAAAGGATAAAGAGCATTTAACTTGGCAAGATCATCTGCACTGCCTTGGCCAAATTTACCATCATTAGTTTTAATAAATGGAATAGTTACAGAAAGGTCTATGTTCTTAGTAATATAACCTTATTTATCTCCTAGTCTCCTAAATTATCATATGACTAAATTCTGAAAAGCTTTAATGTACTGTGCCAAGGCATATTTTTACCAGGCAAAGAAAACTTTTCATGATCCATCAACTGATGATAACCAGACCTTTCATAATTTAGAAACTGAAGATTAAATGTTCTAGAAATGAAACTTTTTAAACTGCTCTTAAATTGTCTCAAAAAAGGCTTTACCAAGTCATCACCATCTGCACTACAGTAAAACTTCATTGTCTATCTTTCAACTTAAGGGGGCCTCTCCAGACTCCTGGACCTGTTGGAGATGTTATGGCAACACTGACTAGGAAGAAGCTTCCCCAGGAGAAGACAACATCTTAGATAGGGATAGCTCTTCCTAAGATCAGAACAAGTCACACCATCATAATCAGACTCTTATTGCTCTCAATTATTCTTTGCTTATGCCTACCTCTTTTGTTTGCCATTTTTTGTTTGAATTTCATAGTCAATGACTTTTGAAGGTGACTTTATGGGGTGGTAGATCTTTCATGCTAAGCTAGGATCTTTATATGAACTAAAGGATCTTTGGTCTACTCAGTGGATGGCTTTAGGAACATCCTTGGCATAATTTGTTTAAATGGCACTAGAGGTCCTTTTTGTCTAGACTCTTCTAGTCACTAGTTTTTACTCCCCACCTTAATCAACCTAATTATGTGATTCTAGATTACTTACTAGCTGATCAAGGAGGTGTCTGCAGTTGCTAGTACTTTTTGTTTCATATAGACAAATACATTGGGTATTGCATACTCAGATTAAAAATATTAATAAAAATTGGTAGACTCTTCATCTCACTTGCTCTGATCATTCACTTTTGATTGGTTTGATTCATGGGGACCCTGGCTAAGGAGCATGTTCCAAATTCTTGCTATTACCCTTTCAATAGTCATAAAGAGAAATCTTACTGGTGTGCTTTATTCTCTGAAAAGCCTTTAATTTCTGTGTGCCATCATCTGTTGAAAGTTAAGTACTCTCTTCAGCTAGAATGATAAGAACTTAAAGAAATGCATGATCATGAGGACAATGTAAGCTATGAATTTATGCATGTTAAGACCAGAAACCCAGGATCATAGTGACTGGGAGTTGAGTTCATCACCCTAAATATCAGCCACATTGTTGTATAGAGAGTCTGACCAAAAGGGAGGGATTTTAAAATGAAATCATAAAAGCCCCTTGGACTAGACTCCTGCACTTAGTCCAGCAGATCACACCAATATAGAGTTTAATTCCAGTAACAGAGTCCTGTAGCTAATTAAGTTGTAACCCATTGACTGGTTGACTAAATGGTAGCCAATTAAGTTGTTTGGTGTCACTTCCAATTTTCTATGAATGCTGTCTGATCATACTGTTGGCTGGAGTTCTCAGAACCTGCTCTATTTCAGGGAACTGCCTGATCTGTGGTTTGGTTTTATTTTGCTTTGCTCAAATAGACTCTACTAAATTTATTTGGTCTAAAGAACATTCGTTTCAACAGGAAGAATTATAAAAAGTTGGAAGCACATCATAACATGTGAGAACTGTTGAACTGTGTAGTAAGATAAGGTCTGAACAACATCAGATGTATTTGAGGACAGGGAGATCACTGTCAGCTTATCAGTGATGCTTTAAAGGAGTAATGCAGGAAATAGCAGGTAGTTCAGGACATCCAGCCTGAAATAAGTTGAGGAAAAATGGTGATTAAGAAAATGAAGATAGAAGTTATAGGCTTCTTTGTAGAAGTGTGGTTGTGAAGGAAAAGAGTGATATATGGTGACATGAGAAAACATGATTTGAGATAGGTTCTGTTTTACCTTTCGAATTGTGAAATGTTATAAATATGAAAGGTGATGTGTTTATTAGTATATGTGCATGTATTCATGTTGTGTATATATATATATATGGTTGCATAGCGTATAGTCTAAAAAATAAAAAATGCTCATGAAGCCACACCCAGCTTTAGGAAAAGAACAATACTAGAACTTTACAAGTCCTTGTGGTCCCTCCCCAGTGACGTCCTGATGAAGGGAGGATTTTTGTAAGATAGAAAAGATTCAACCATGTTTAAAAGGTGATTGGGAAGGGTTTAGTTGGGAAAACTGGTTGAATATGCAAGAGAGAAGAAAGCACATCTGATAGTGAGGCATTCTTTGAATAGCAGGAGCAAATAGACTCCAAGGCACAGGAGGTGTGACCACATACCTCCTGTGAGAGAGCTCTGAAGATGGGGAAAAGATTAGGTAGGTTAGGAATAAGGAAGTCGAAGGAGTTCCTACTGATAGCTTCATTTCTCAGTGAAGTAGGAAATGAGCTCCTCTACTGAAAACCAAAAATTTTCTAAGAAGAAATTTAAAGTAATTTAAGTAATTAAAGTAATTTAAATTTAAGAAATTTAAAGTAGTCATTATTAACATAAAGAGTGAATTACTCAGAGAAATGTAATTGGTCTATTTCAGGCTGATGGTGTATTTATTAAGTCTTTTTGTACATCTTTATGGGATAAATTATGATAATTCAATGCATGTATACAATGGGTAATACTCAAATCAGTAATAAGCATTTCCGTCTCTTTAAAAATTAATCACTTTTATGTGTTGGGGATTTTGTACTATCATTTTGAAATATGTTGTAGATTATGTTATTAACCAACAGTTACTCTACTGTGCTAAAGAAAAGCCAGAACGAACTCTCAACTGTGTTTTAGGGCCCTTATTGAAGTTCTTTTTCCCTCTCACTGCCCTTCCCAGTCTCTAGTGACCACTATTTTATTCCATTATTCTATGAAGTTGACCTATTACTTTCCACAAATGAGTAAGAACACATAGGATTTATCTTGTCTGGCATCTTTCACTTTACACAATGACTTCCAGTTCCATTCATGTTGCTTCAAATGATAGGATTCCATTCTTTCTGTGACTGAATAATAATCAATTGTATATACATACCACATTTTCTTTATCCATCTGCTGAAAGGCATCTGGGTTGATTCCATATTTTAGCTCTTGTGAATAATGCTGCAGTAAACATGGGAGTGTAATGATTTCATCTCCTTTGTATATATACCCTGTAATGGAATTGCTGGATCATATAATTGTTCTATTTTTAGGTTTTGAGGAATCTCTGTACTGTTTTCCATAATGGCTGTACTAATTTACATTCAGTTCCCCTTCCTCCACATCCTTGGCAGCATTTGCTATTTTTTGTCTTTCTGATGATAGTTATTCTAATTGGGGTGAGATGCTATCTCAGTGTGAGGGTAAGCATTTTCCCATGCTTGTTAGCTAATTATATGTCTTCTTTAGAGAAGTGCTAGATCTTTAGCACATTTTTTAAATGGAATTTTGTGTGTGTCCAGAGTTTTGAGTTCCACACATATTCCAGATATCAATTCCTTATCAGAAGAACAGTTTACAAGTACTTTCCCCCATTCTGTAGGTTAGTTTTTCTGTCAGTTATTTCCTTCACTGTGGGGAAGCTTCTTCTTTTGATAAAATCCCATTTGTCTCTTTACTTTCATTGCCTGTGACTTTGGGTCCTATCTAAAAACTAACTTCCTTCAATACTATCTGAAAGTGTTTCTCCTGTGTTTTCTTGTAGTAATTTCATGGTTTGAGCTTTTACATTTAGGTCTTTGTTATGTTTTGAGTTGACTTTTATGTATGGTGAGAAGAAGGGCTCTAATTTCTTCTACATATGTTTATCCAGTTCAGCACCATTTTTTGAAGAGATGGTCTTTTCTCTACCATATGTTCTTGGTGCCTTTGGAAAAATATCAGCTGGCTATAGGAACATGGACAAATTTCTGGTTCTTTTGTTTCTTTGTTCATGTGTCTTTTTTAATGCCAATACCAAGCCATTTGGGTTTCTATAGCTTTATAATATGTTTTGAAGTCAGTTATTGTTATACCACTGACATCATTTTTGTTGATCAGGATTGCTTTGGTTATTACTGGTTTTTTTATGGTTGTAGATGAAATTTAGAATTATTTTCTAATTTCTAAAGAAAGTCATTTGTATGTTGATTGAATTGCATTTAATCTACAGATTACTTTGGATAGTATCATTTCAATCATACTTCTAACCCATGAACATGGGATTTTTCCATTTTTGTGAGTCCTCTATAATTTCTTTCATCAGCAGTTTACAATTTTCATTTTAGAGATGTTTCACTTCCTTGATTAAGAGTATTCCTAAATATTTTAAATATTTATAACTATTGTGAATGGGATTGCTTTCTAAATATCTTTTCAGCAAGTTAATTATTGGTGTATAAAATGCTACTTTTATGTTGACTTTTGCATCCTGAAACTTCATTGAATAAATCTGTAAGTTCTAACAGTTAAAAAAAAAAAAAAACACCCTCTGACTTTATTTAAATAGCCACATATATCAAACTAAAAAGAAAAACAGACCAACAAGAGATATTTCCAATGCATTTAACCAACAAAAACTCACTATCTGGAATATATAAAGAGTTCCCAAATATCAACAGAAAAAAAATGGACAAAGTATATAATGGGACCATGTCCATACAAAAGGAAAGAAAAGTAACCTTGCTGTTATGAAGGACATGTGAATTAAAGAGAAAACATTTCAATGGCAAAAAAAAAAAAAATTGAAAGCCTAATAGTATCAAATGTTTGCAAGGAACTACTGAAATTAGAACACTCATTTTCCAGATGAAAGTATAATTTCTTAGAAGCAATTTGGCACTATCAAATAAAATTGAAGAATAAATGCCACAGCCTAGAACTTATGGTACAAGAAATATGCCCTGGAGACTGGTATAAGAATTTACATTACAGTATTATTTTCTAAAAATGTGGGCATAGGATGGGCAACAAAATAGGTCCATCAATAAAAGAATGGATAAATAAATTGGTTACGAAAATGGAGCTCAGTAAGTGCCTCTGTCAACCCCTTATTTTGCATCTGTGAGAAGAGATTTAGAGTGCTTAAAGTCACACAGTTGACTGGGTAAGTAGGACCAGGAAACCCCAAAGTTCTTAGTCTGTGTTTTAGTCCAAACTGTAACAGTCTGGTGCTCTTTTCACGACTTCAGTACCACTTCAAAGAAGCTTAAAAACAACAACAACAAAATGCCTGAGATAATTTTTATCAAATAAAATTATTGATTCATAAAGAAGTATTCTATTTATAGTCACAACACAGATGCATTAGTTTGTTTTGCCATTTGTTATAGTTTGGATGTCAGGTGTCCCCCAGAAGCTCAAATGTGAGACTGTGCAAGAAGGTTCAGAGAATAAATTATTGGGTTTTAAGAGTCTTAACCCAGTCAGTGAAATTAATCCCCTGACAGGGATTAACTGAGTGGTAACTGAAGTGATAGGGTATGACTGGAGAAGGTGGGCATTGCAGCGTGGCTTTGGGATATATGTTTGTATCTGGCCAGTAGAGTCTCTTTCTCTCTCTCTCTGCTCTCTGATCATCATTTGAGCTGTTTCACTCTGCCTTATACTCTACCTTGATGTTCAGCATCACCTAGAGCCCTTGGGAAATGAGCCAGCCTTCTATGGACTAAGACCTCTGAAAATGTGAGCCCTCAAATAAACTTTTCCTCCTCTATAAATTTGGTCTGGTCTTTTAGTTACAGCAGTGAAAAAGTTGACTAAAACACCATCAAATGGAATAATCTTTAAAAAAATTTTTTTTCTAGTTATATAATGACAGAGTTCATTTTGACACATCATATATAAATGGAGTATAACTTCTCATTCTTTGAGTTGTACATGATGTAGATAGTTATGCAGGTGTGTAAGCATATATGTACATATGGTAATAATGTCCAATTCATTCTATCATTCCTATCCCCAAACCCCTCCCTTGCCTTCACTCCCCTCTGTCTAAATCAAAGTACTTCTATTCTTCCCTAGCCTGCCGCCATTTATGAATTAACATCTGTGTATCATAGAAAATATTTGGCCCCTTTTTTGGGATTGGTTTATTTTGCTTAGCATGATTTTCTCCAGTTCCATCCATTTACCGGCAAATGCCATAATTTCATTCATCCTTAGGGCTGAGTAATATTCCATTGTGTACATATACCACAATTTCTTTATGCATTCTTCTGTTGAAGGGCACCTAGGTTGGTTCCATAGTTTAGCTATTGTGAATTGTGCTGCTATAAACATTGATGTGGCTGAGTCACTGTAGTATGCTGATTTTAAGTCCTTTGGGTATAAACCAAGGAGTGGGATAACTGGGTCAAATGGTACCATTCCAAGTTTCCTGAGGAATCTCCATACTGCTTTTCATACTGGTTACACCAATTTGCAGTCCCATTAGCAATGAATGAGTGGACATTTTCCCCCACATCCTTGCCAACATTTATTGTTGCTTGTATTCTTAATAATTGTATTCTTAATAATTCTGACTGGAATGAAATGGAATTTCAGTAGAGTTTTGATTTGTGTTTCTCTAATTCCCAGAGATATTGAACATTTTTTTCATATATTTGTTGATCAATTGTATTTCTTCTGTGAAGCGTCTGTTCAGTTCCTTTGCCCATTTATTGATTGAGTTGTTTGTATTTTTGGTGTCAAGTTTTTTGAGCTCTTTATGTATCCTATAGATTAATGCTCTATCTGAAGTGAGTGTGGTAAAGATTTTCTCCCACTCTGTAGTCTCTCTTCACATTATTGTTTCCTTTGCTGTGAAGAAGCTTTTTAGTTTGAACCCTTCCCATTTATTGATTTTTTTTATTTTACTTCTTATGCTTTAGGAAACTTGTTAAGGAAGTCATTTCCAAGCTGACACAGTGACTTTGGGCCTACTTTTTCTTATATTAGGCACAGGGTCTCTGGTTAGTGCCTAAGTCCTTGATCCACTTTGAGTTGATTTTTGTGCAAGGTGAGCAATAGGGGTTTAATTTCATTTTGCTACATATGGATTTCCAGTTTTCCCAGCACCATTTGTTGAAGAGGCCATCTTTTCTCCAATGTATGTTTTTGGCACCTTTGTCTAGTATGAGATAACTGTATTTATGTAGGTTTGTTTGTGTCTTCTGTACCATTGGTCCACATATCTATTTTGGTGCCAATACCATGCCATTTTTTTTACTACAGCTCTGTAGTATAATTTAAATTCTGGTATTGTGATGCCTCCTGCTTTACTTTTCTTGCTAAGGATTGCTTTGGCTATTCTGGGTCTCTTATTTTTCCAAATGAATTTCATGACTGCTTTTTCTATTTCTATAAATAATTTCATTGAGATTATAATAGGAATTGCTTTAAATCTATATAATACTTTTGGTAGTAGGATCATTTTAGCAATGTTAATTCTGCCTATGCAAGAACATGGAATATCTCTCCATCTTCTAAGATCTTCAATTTCTTTAGTGTTCTGTAATTTTCATTGTAGAGATCTTTCACCTCTTTTGTTAGATAGATTCCCAAATATTTTTTTGAGACTACTGTGAATGAGGTAGTTTTCCTAATTTCTCCTTCAGTGTATTCATCAGTGATGTATACAAACATATTTAATTTATGGGTGTTAATTTTATATCCTACTACTTTGCTGAATTCATTTTCTAGTTCTGAAAGTTTTCTGGTAGAATTTTTTTGTATCTTCTAAATATAGAATCATAATGATAGTTTGGGTTCTTCTTTTCCTATTCATATCCCTTTAATTTATTTCCTATTCATATTCCTTTAATTTATTTCTTCTAATTGCTCTGGCTAGAGTTTCAAGGATGATAATGTATGAAAGTGGTGAAAGAGGACATCCTTTTCTTGTTGCAGTTCTTAGAGGGATTGCTTTCAATTTTTCCCATTTATATAACGATGTTGACCTTGGGTTTAGCATATATAGCTTTTACAACGTTGAGGTATGTTCCTACTGTCCCTGGTTTTTCTAGCGTTTTCAACATGAAGTGGTGCCGTATTTCCTCAAATGCTTTTTCTGCATCTATTGATGTTACGATTCTTGCCTTTAAGTCTATTGACGTGATGAATTACATTTATTTCTTTCTGTATGTTGAACCAACCTTGCATTCCTGGGATGAACCCCATTTGATCATGGTGCACTATCTTTTTAGTGGTTTTGTATGCAATTTACCAGAATTTTATTAAGAATTTTTCTGTCTATGTTCATCAGGGATATTGGTCTAAAGTTTTCTTTACTTGATGTGTCTTTGTTTGGTTTTGATATCAGGGTGATACTAGCTTCATAGAATGAGTTTGGAAGGATTTCTTCCCTTTCCACTTTATGGAATAATTTGAGAGTATTAGTGTTAATTCTTCTGTGAAGGTCTTGTAGAACTTGGCTGAGAATCTCTCTGATCCTGGGCTTTTCTTAATTGGTAGCCTTTTGATGGTGTTTTCTATTTTTTTTTTTTTTTTTTTTGCTTGAAATTGACCTATTTAAATTGTGTATGTCCTCCTGATTCAGTTAGGGTTCATCATATGACTCTAGAAATTTGTCAATGTCTTCAAGACCTTCTATTTTATTGGAGTATATATTTTCAAAGTAGTTTCTGATTATCTTCTGTATTTCAGTAGTGTCCATAATGATATTTACTTTTTCATTACAAATTTTAGTTATATGAATTTTCTCTTCCTCTTCATTAGCATAGCTAAGGGTTTGTCAATTTAATTTATTTTTTGAAAGAAACAACTTTTTTGTCAATCTTTTCAGTTGTTTCTTTTGTTTCAATTTGATTGATTTCAGCTCTGATTTTAATTATTTCCTGTCTTCTGCTCTTAGTGTTGATTTGTTCCTTTTCTTTTATTTTTTTTGAACTTTTTTTTATTTTATTGTAAACAAATGGGATACATGTTGTTTCTCTGTTTACATGGCGTAAAGGCATACCATTTGTGTAATCATAAATTTACATACAGTAATGTTGTTTGATTCATTCTGTTATTTTTTCCCTTCCCCCATCCCTCCCACCCCTCTTTTCCCTCTATACAGTCCTTCCTTCCTCCATACTTGCCCCACTCCCTAACCCTAACTCTAACCCTAGCCCTAACCCTAACTCTAACCCTAGCCCTAACCCTTCCCTCCCCCCATTATGTGTCATCATCCACTTATTAGCGATATCATTCGTCCTTTGGCTTTTTGAGATTGGCTTATCTCACTTAGCATGATATTCTCCAATTTCATCCATTTGCCTGCAAATGCCATAATTTTATCATTCTTTATGGCTGAGTAATATTCCATTATATATATATATATATATATATATATATATATATATACCACAGTTTCTTTATCCACTCATCAATTGAAGGGCATCTAGGTTGGTTCCACAGTCTGGCTATTGTGAATTGAGCAGCTATGAACATTGATGTGGCTGTATCTCTGTAGTATGCTGATTTTAAGTCCTTTGGGTATAGGCCAAGGAGTGGGATAGGAGTGGGATAGCTGGGTCAAATGGAGGATCCATTCCAAGGTTTCTAAGGAATCTCCACACTGCTTTCCAGAGTGGCTGCACTAATTTGCAGCCCCACCAGCAATGTATGAGTGTACCTTTCTCCCCACATCCTCGCCAACACCTGTTGTTGCTCGTATTCCTGATAATCGCCATTCTAATTGGGGTGAGATGGAATCTTAGGGTGGTTTTGATTTGCATTTCTCTTATTACTAGAGATGTTGAATATTTTTCCATATGTTTGTTGATTGCTTGTAGATCTTCTTCTGTGAAGTGTCTATTCATTTCCTTAGCCCATTTGCCGACTGCATTATTTGAATTCTTGGAGTAGAGTTTTTTGAGTTCTTTATAGATTCTGGAGATTAGTGCTCTATCTGAAGTATGATTGGCAAAGATATTCTCCCACTCTGTAGGCTCTTTCTTCGCATTGCTGATAGTTTCCTTTGCTGAGAGAAAGCTTTTTAGTTTGAATCTATCCCAGTGGTTGATTCTAGCTTTTATTTATTGTGCTATGGGAGTCCTGTTAAGGAAGTCTGGTCCTAAGCCGACATGTTGAAGATCTGGACCTACTTTTTCTTCTATAATCTGCAGGGTCTCTGGTCTGATTCCGAGGTCCTTAATCCATTTTGAGTTGAGTTTCGTGCATGGTGAGAGATATGGGTTTAGTTTCATTCTGTTGCTTATAGATTTCCAATTCTCCCAGCACCATTTGTTGACGAGGCTATCTTTTCTCCATTGCATATTTTTGGCCCCTTTGTCTAGTATGAGAAAATTGTATTTATTTGGGTTTGTGTCTGTGTCTTCTATTCTGTACCATTGATCTACCTTTCTATTTTGGTACCAATACCATGCCGTTTTTGTTACTATTGCTTTGTAGTAGAGTTGAAGATCTGGTATTGCAATACGCCCTGTTTCACTTTTCCTGCTAAGGATTGCTTTAGCTATTCTGGGTTTCTTATTCTTCCAGATGAATTTCATAATTGCTTGCTCTATTTCTGTAAGGTACGTCATTGGGATTTTAATTGGAATTGCATTGAATTTGTATAGCACTTTAGGTAGTATGGCCATTTTGACAATATTAATTCTTCCTATCCAAGAACATGGAAGATCTTTCCATCTTCTAAGGTGTTCTTTAATTTCTTTCTTTAGTGTTGTATAGTTCTCATTGTAGAGGTCTTTCACCTCTTTTGTGAGATTGATTCCCAAGTATTTTATTTTTTTCGAGGCTATTGTGAATGGGGTAGTTTTCCTAATTTCTCTTTCTGAAGATTCATCACTTATGTATAAAAATGCATTGGATTTATGAGCATTGATCTTGTAACCTGCTACTTTACTGAATTCACTTATGAGTGCTAAGAGTTTTTTGGTGGAATTTCCAGGTTCCTCTAAATATATAATCATGTCATCAGCGAACAGGGATAGTTTGAGTTCTTCTTTTCCAATTCATATCCCTTTAATTTCTTTGGTTTGTCTAATTGCTCTGGCTAGAGTCTCAAGAATGATGTTGAATAGAAGTGGTGAAAGAGGGCATCCCTGCCTTGTTCCAGTTTTTAGGGGGAATGCTTTCAGTTTTTCACCATTTAGAATGATATTAGCCATGGGCTTACCATAAATGGCCTTTACAATGTTAAGTAATGTTCCCACTGTCCCTATTTTTTCTAGTGTTTTGAGCATGAAGGGGTGCTGTATTTTATCAAATGCTTTTTCTGCATCTATTGAAATAATCATGTGATTCTTGACTTTAAGTCTATTGATATGGTGAATTACATTTATCGATTTCCTGATGTTGAACCAACCTTGCATCCCTGGGATGAAATCCACTTGATCATCGTGCACTATCTTTTTAATGTTTTTGTATGCGATTTGCTAAATTTTTGTTGAGAATTTTTGCGTCGATGTTCATTAAGGATATTGGTCTGAAATTTTCTTTCCTTGATGAGTCTCTGTCTGGTTTAGGTATCAGGGTGACATTGGCTTCATAGAATGAGTTTGGGAGGGTTCCCTCCTCTTCTATTTTATGGAATACTTTGAGAAGTATTGGAATGAGCTCTTCTTTAAAGGTTTTGTAGAACTCGCCTGAGAACCCATCTGGTCCCGGATTTTTCTTTGTTGGTAGGCTTTTGATGACTTCTTCTATTTCAGTACTTGAAATTGGTCTATTTAAATTGTGTATGTCCTCCTCGTTCAGTTTAGGCAATTCAAATGTCTCTAGAAACCTGTTGATGTCTTCGAAATTTTCTATTTTGTTAGAGTATAGATTTTCAAAATAGATTCTAATTACATTTTCTATTTCAATCCTGTCTGTTGTGATGTTTCCTTGTTCATTCCGAATTTTAGTGATTTGGGTTTTCTCTGGTCTTCTCTTTGTTAGTGTGGCTAAAGGTTTATCAATTTTGTTTATTTTTTCGAAGAACCAACTATTTATTTTGTCAATTTTTTGTATTGTTTCTTTTGTTTCAATTTCATTGATTTCAGCTCTGAGTTTAACTATTTCCTGTCTTCTACTACTTTTGGTGCTGGTCTTTTCTTCTTTTTCTAGGGCTTTGAGCTGTAGTGTTAGGTCATTTATTTGTTGAGTTTTACTTCTTTTATTAAATGCGCTCCATGAAATAAATTTCCCTCTAAGTACTGCTTTCATAGTGTCCCAGAGATTTTGATATGATGTTTCTTTGTTCTCATTTACCTCCAAGAATTTTTTAATTTCCTTCCTAATATCTTCTGTTATCCATTCATCATATAATAGCATATTGTTTAATCTCCAGATGTTGGAATAGTTTCTGTGTTTTACTCTTTCATTTATTTCTAACTTCAATCCATTATGATCTGATAGAATACAAGGTAGTGTCTCTATCTTCTTGTATTTGCTAACATTAGCTTTGTGGCATAATATATGGTCTATTTTAGAGAAGGATCCATGTGCTGCTGAGAAGAAAGTGTATTCGCTCTTGGTTGGATGGTATATTCTATAAATGTCTGTTAAGTCTAAATTATTGATTGTGTTATTGAGATCTATGGTTTCTTTGTTCAATTTTTGTCTGGAAGATCTGTCCAGTGGTGAGAGAGGCGTGTTAAAATCACCTAGTATTATTGTGTTATGGTCTGTTTGGTTTTTGAAATTGAGAAGGATTTGTTTGACATACATGGATGAGCCACTGTTTGGGGCATAGATGTTTATGATTGTTATGTCTTGCTGATTTATGCTTCCCTTAAGCAGTATGAAATGACCTTCTTTATCCCTTCTGACTAACTTTGGCTTGAAGTCCACATTATCGGAAATGAGGATGGATACTCCAGCTTTTTTGCTGAGTCCATGTGCATGGTATGTTTTTCCCCAACCTTTCACCTTTAGTCTATGGGTATCTTTTTCTATGAGGTGAGTCTCTTGTAGGCAACATATTTTTGGATCCTTCTTTTTAATCCAATCTGCCAGTCTATGTCTTTTGATTGATGAATTCAGGCCATTAACATTCAGGGTTATTATTGAGATATGATTTGGTTTCCCGGTCATTTGGTTCATTTTTAAAATTTTATTTATTTATTTGTTTGACACAACTTGGTTCCTCCTTTATTTGACAATTCCTTTAGGATAATTCCTCCCTTTGCTGATTTGCTTCTTTGTTTTTCATCTCTTCCTCATGGAATATTTTGCTGAGAATGTTCTGTAATGCTGGCTTTCTTTTTGTAAATTCTTTTAGCTTTTGTTTATCATGGAAGGATTTTATTTCATCGTCAAATTTGAAGGTAAGTTTTGCTGGGTATAAGATTCTTGGTTGGCATCCATTTTCTTTCAGGGCTTGAAAAATGTTGTTCCAGGCCCTTCTAGCTTTTAGGGTCTGGATTGAAACATCTGCTGATATCCATATTGGTTTCCCCCTATCTGCCTATAGTTACCTCCCAGTTAATCCATATCAGTGGATTCAACCATTAATTGTTATACCTCTACTCATTTCAATTCTGAAAATTCTTGCATTATCTCACACATGGGCTCTTGGAGGATACATTGCATATTCAAAACATAATATGCTGCGATCTTTATTTCCATCCACTAATCTTGGATTTGCTTCATTCTTGTTTTTCTAAATCCTTGTGCATTGCTAGTGTTTGAGATCTTTCTCTTTTTTAATATATATATATATATTTCTTGCTATGAACTTCTCTCAGTACTCCTTTTGTTGTATCCCACAGATTTCGATATGTTGTATTGTCCTTTTCATTTGTTTCTAGAAATTTTATTTTTCTTTTATTCTATTCAGTGGCCCATGGTCATTTAGGAGCATGCTACTCAATTTTCATATATTCATATACTTTCCATTCTTGTTGCCATGTAGTGTTCTTCTGTTGTGTTCTAAGAAGATGTGTAATATGAGTTCAGTCTTTTGCAACCTATTGGGACTTAGTTTGTGAGCTCATATATTCCCTATCTTGGAGAACATTCCATATGCTGATGAGAAGCATGTGTTTTCCACTGCTGTTGGAAGAAATGCTCTATAAATATCTGTTAGGCCTAGTTGCTCTACAGTGTGGTTCATCTCAGATGTTTCTTTGATTTTTCTGTCTGGATGATTTGTCCATTGAGGAAAGTGGACTGTTGAAATCTCCAACTATTATTGTTTTATAGTCTATTTCTCTCTTTATATGTAATAACATTTGCTTTATATATTTGTGTGGCCTTATGTTGGGTACGTATACATTTGCAATTGTTATATGTTTTTGTTTAATTGAGCATAAATATTTATCAATATATAATGACCTTATTAGGCTTTTTTTTTTCTTCAGTTTTTTATTTAAAACCTGCTTTATCTGATATCGTCACAGGAAAGCAGGGAATAAAGCTCCAAACCTACGTTCTTGTGTTCTGATGAAAGAAAATTTAAAGTCAGGCACCAAAATTCATGCAAAAGAATTTTATTGCAAGTGAGGGTAAACTGGAAGCAAAGTGAGAGTAGGCTGTAAGCAGAGTAAAGTTGAAGCAGAGAACACTCTCTAGCGAGAGAGTGGACCCTGTCTGAGCAGAGAATGACAAAGGAAACGGTGCTATCTCCAAATGCATTACTATTGGATGTTTTCCTTGAACTGAGACCCACCTTCCACACTCTTTGCCAATAAGGTGTTCTACTCCTCCTTAGAGTTTTTGACCCTAACTGGTCCTCTCCAGAACTGTCATCTTGGCCATCCTATTCAGGAAAGCTTCATCTAGAAGTCAATCCTATGTTAATGTGGGTACAAGAATCAGTGGCCAGTCAGAAGTCACATTAGTGCACCTGCCTTAGTAATAAACCTCCCAAGGTATATGGAGGCACCTATGGCCATAACTCCTAACTTTACCCTGACCTCAGTGGACTCTGTTAAGAGTTAGTTACATTGATTTTTTTCTTGATGCATTTCCCCAATCAGCTCCACAATTAGGTCCTTTCGTTTGTTTGCTTACTCTGAAGGATTGTTTTTCTACAGGTTATCTGCTACAAGTTGTTATTAATTTGCTTTGGCAGTAACTTAAAGAAAACTTTAAGAGTAACTTAAACCTGTGAACTTGCTACACATTCCATTTCATTACTACCACCAAACAAAATGTATATAGCTACTCCTGCTCATTTTTAGTTTGTTGGTGCAATATATCCTTTCCCAACACTTCACTTTTAGTCTCTGTTTTTTACCAATGAAGTGAGTTTCAGGTAGGTGACATATATTTGGGTCTAATTTTTATCCATTCAGTCAGGCTGTCTTTTTATTGGTAAATTTAATCTGTTTGTATTCAAGGTTATTATTGACGAGTATGAATTTTTGCTGTCATTTGGTTAGTTGCATTGCTTTTGTGTATTTTTGTTCCCTTCTACCTCTTTATTCTTATGATTTGGTAGTTTTCTTTCATGGTAAGGTTGGATTGTTTCTCTTTTTATCTGTGTTTCCAGTGTATTTTACATATTCATGTGTTTTCATGATGGTAGTTAATCCTTTTGTTTCTCATGTAGGACTTCCTTACCTATTTCTTATAGGTCTGGTCTAGGGTGATGATTTTCCCCAGTTTTTGAGTATCTCAGAAATAACTATTTTGCCTTTATTTTTGAAGAATAATTTTGCTGGGTAGAGTCTTCTTGGTTGGCAGGTTTCTTTCTCTCAATATTTTGAGAAAATAATTCTCTCTGAGCATATAAAGTTTCTGCTGAGAAATCTTTAATTTTAAGGATATTACTTTGACACTTTGCTATTTTTAGCAAAGTCATATACTTTTGACACTATGTGAAAGTTTATTTTGGTTGAATCTCATCGGGGTCCTTTGAGCTTCTTGAGTTAGATGTTCACATTTTTTAATATCCGGGAGGTTTTTAGCTATTTTAAGAATGATTTTCAAAGCTGTTTCCTTTTCATCTTCGGAAATTCCCATAATGTGAATATTAGTTTGTTTAAAGGTATCTATAAGTTCAATAGGGTTTATTTTTACCTCTTTTTTCTTTTTTCTTTTTTTTTTCTTTTTTCTTTTTTTTTTTTTTTTTGTCTGATTGGGCTCAATTCAAAAGACCTGTTCTCAAGTTCAGAAATTTTTCCTCTGCTTGTTCTAGTCTATTGTAGAAGCTCTCTATTGTATTCTTTATTTCATTGGTTAAAGTTTTTAATACCAAGATTTCCAATTAGGTCTTTTTTTATTATTAGTTTCAGTTCTTTGGTGAATTTATCATTCATATCCTAAATTGTTTCTCACTTTTATCTGTACTCTCCTGCACCTCACTTGTTTCCTTAGGATCATTATTTTAAATTCTTTTTCGTGAATTTCCTTCAAATTGGAATCTCCTCTGAAGAATTATTTTTTTCCTTTGGAGGCACTGTTTCCTTTCATGTTTCTTGTGTATCTACTCTGATGTCTTGTGTCTGGTGTAATGTTTACTTTTGCCAATTTTATGAAGTAACTTCAATAGGAAAATATTTTTTTATTTAGATGGAATGTAGAATATCATTTGGATAGGGTTTTGGAGGGGTTGATTATCAGGAAATTAAAAAATAGTCTGTTTAATTTCTTGGTCTTTGATATCAGTAATGTCTATGAGTGCCTCAATAGCTTAGGCTGCAGCAGTTCATGAAGGGACCTCAATCACTTTGCAATGGACATAGTTTCCTCAGACTCTACAAAGTTGAGCCCTGATGGTACTGTGGCTTGTAGCCTCAGCTGACACAATCTCAGTGGTCAGGATGTAGAGAGGACTGTCCCCATGTTCTTCTGGGCAAGCATTATTGATACCAAGGGTTGGGACATCAGCTGACATGTTTTCTAAGCTACAGAATGTGGAGTCCTTCATCAGTACTCTCAGGATGAATGTAGAAAATCCCTGGGTCTGTGGAATCAGTAACAATAGTTCTAAAACCTCAGGATGAGTTGGGACCTTCATTAAGTACCATGGTATTAGCACAGGTTATGTTGGGGTCTGTGGCACCTGGTACCATGGACTCAAGGTTTTGAAACAGGTGACGTACTATAGATCCCAAAGGGTGATTGTAGTTAGTGCTGGGCATTGTAGCACTGTTAGCCACTTTCATGGAATAGTGGGACTTAAATAATACCTTTTCCAGGGCCCAAGGGACAAGTACCAGGAATTTTGGCACCCACAGCTATGATCTGAAGTCCATGTGTGTGGAGGAGACCTTCCCTAGGTACCCAGGAATGTATACAGGTAACATTCAGGCTTGTTCTTATATCTATGTTCTTAAAGGTGTAGGACCATGAGGGAGATGTCCCTACTTTTCACATGTTTGAGCATTGAAGGTGCTTGAGCTTGTGGCTTTGGTATTTGTAGAGCTGCCAGACAAGGATGTGAATGTACCTAGGCCACATGGAGCAAACTCTGGTGGGGATAAGTCTTGCGGCATGGGTAGCCACAGTCCTGGAGGTGCAGGATATTGGTGGGACTTTACTTTGGTCCATAGGAACAAGCTTAAGTGGTGCCAAAGTTTTTTTTAAACCATCATCTGCAGCCCTAAGGTCATGGACTAGGAATGAGAACTTCCCTACTTCCTGTCGGGTAAACTCAGATGCTATTGGGAGTTGGGCAATTCTTGTTGCTGTGGGAAGTGGCTTGTCCCTTTCCCAGCTCCTGATGGGCAGATATAGTTGAAGCCAGGACTTTGCACCAGAAGCTACAGTTATAAGGCTGGATCAGGGAAAGCATCTTCCCTAGTTCTTGTATGACCAATTCCTGCAGGGTGAGTGCAGGTGGTGGTGGCAGTGATTGGAGCCACTAGTACCTGTTCCTGGAGATACAAGAAGTGGTTGGAACCTTTCTCAGTTCCCTATGGACAGGCACAGGTAAACCTGAGACTTTGCAATAGTAACTATGGTCCCTTCATTGTGGGAAGGGAAGGAGACCTTCCTTATTTCCTGATGGGCAAGTGTGGGTGGAAATCAGGCTTGTAGTTACAGCAGCTGCTGGCCCTGAAGCTTCAGATGCTGAGGGGATCATCTTCTGCCCAGCAAGATGAGCATCAGTCCAAGGCTTCTTGTGGCATCAAGATACTGGCTGTGGGTCTCTAAGGTAAGATGTTGCCTAGAAGTGGCTGTTGTTGTAGCTTGGGTTCTGGAGGTTTGGGGGAGGCCCAAAGTGGTTGCCTTCTTTGGAGCAGAACAGGTCCCCAAACTGAATTTAAATCTTATAGGACCGTGGAACTCTCCGAAAGTTAGGATTGCCATTCTGCTGTGACTGGGGTTGATGGTACTTTCCCATCTATCATTTCTTGGCAATGTTGTTCCCTTATTTTGATTTATTCTGTCCTCTGGGTTGACTTACTGACACTCTGTACTGTTTAGGATTCTTGTTGGTCTCTGATTTTCAGAATTCTCCCTTCAACGCTCCTTGAAATACAGTTTCTCCTTTTATTGCCCTCATTCTTCGTGGCAGAATTGTATGCAGGACACTTTTATTCAATCACCTTGTCTTGGACCCAATCATGTATTTTGAATGCCATCAATCTGCTCAATTAAATGTCTTTCTGCAGGAGTATTTGGCTGTTTAAATGCAAGCACAAAAATTCTGTAGGGTTGTAGTTCTGACAGACATCTGAGGAAAATACTGAATATTATGGTAATAGAGACTAATAGATAGAATTTAAACAGGAGTTCATACTATAATAGAAGAAATAGATGAAAAAAGAAAGTCACAAGACCAGGAGTTCCTATGAATATAAAGGGTAAACAGCCTTTGTCAAAAATTAATGATTTTGAAGGTAAAACATGTTGACAGGTCTAAGCTGTGATTTGAAATAACCACCTGTCCTCCAGTCTTGGACATCACTTTTCAGATGAGAGCGGTTCTCTGTCCTTGGTTTACTTCTACCCTGTGGGATTAATAGCTTCCAATTGATAGGTTGGGCAGCAGTTACTCATGAGCAACCAGATCCCTCTTGGTTATCTCCTGTGCTGCCCTGGGAAATGTACTCTGATGTGTTCCTCTGACTTCCTCATGAGGGAATCTGAACCTGTTCAGCCAGTTAATTCTGCAGCCCATAATAAGGAAGCTTTCTGGTTGCACAGCTCAGTCACCATCTGATTTTTGTGTGGCCATTAGACGATATTTGGATGCCTAGGTGAGCCCTCCTGTAGCTTCATCACCAGGTGATCCTAAGGAGTCAGAACCACTTCCTCCCACACTCTGAATCACTACCTGAGGAGTATGGGCTACCTGCAGATCATCATCTCTTAGCAAACTCTGGAGAGAAGCAAGGACCAGTCCTCTGTTGTCTTGAGACAGACTGTCCAAAAGAACTCTCTGGAATGAAGATTTGGGTGCGGTGATTAAGGAAGTGCTTTCAGAGAAAAAAAATAAAATGTAAGGGAATGGAGAAGAGGAAATAGGAGGCAAAAGGGGATGAAGGCTAGCAAGTTTGGGGGCATATTCCTGAGGAGATAGCTGCAGCCTGCCTTCAGGAGAACTCTGGAGTGTAAAGAAGCCTCAGAGATGTTTGGAACTGAGGCGGGCCAGGGTAGGCAGTCATCCTCCCAACTGCCCATCCTTCCAGATCAGGGTGGGACACCAAATCCTGCTCTCTAGATAGTTCTACGTTCCTGCAGATAAGGCGGCTCCAAGAACCGGAGAAAGTACTTACAGGTATAGAACTTTAGAGGCTGAAGATAAGTTAAGCAATCCCACGGACCAGACAGAGCAAGGAGTAGCAGGTGCTCTTCCTTCTTCCCTCACAAATCCTGTTCCCCAAACTCATCCTCCTCTTCCAGCTCTTCCAAAGCTTCCAGCAGGGCCAGCAAGCAGTTCTTCCAGTCCATCTACCCTCTCCAGTCCATTTCACTTCACAACTGGCTGGTTGGTCATTGCCAACTCCATCTTCGTTGTGTTAGTCTGGTTTTATGGTTGTGTGTATACATGTTTGTGTACATACACATGCTTGTACAAAAGCGTTAGTCCTAGAGAACAGGAAATCATAAACTCACCATTGTTCTCAAATTATCAATTATTCAGACCTTACCATGAAGCAAGAGGGTTCCCTTTTGCAAAGCCCATCTGCTGCTCCCCTTCTTCATCCAGATGCCTGAGTGGGTATGCACCAGGCATATGACAGAATAGGGAAACACAAACACATTCACCATGTTCATAATACTGTCTTCCTCACTTCTATTAGCAAAATGCCCTTCAACTTCTCTTCTACTACTCTTCCTGTGGGTACGATTTCAGTACATGGTGTCTGTGTGAGGAAATGGGGACTGTGACAAGAAGGACAGATTTGCGACACCCTATACTGGTCCTATGATGTACAACATACATATAACTGAATATATGTACATATATATATATATATGTACATATATATATATATATATATACACACACACACACACACACACACACGGTGTATTTCAACTGACTGAAGGATTATAGGGGTGAACAAGAGTGATTGGTGTGTCTAAAAGGAAATGTTCCAAGAAATAAGCATGTAACTGGAGAGATCCAGGGTGCAGCTGGAATAAATAGGGAGCTGTCAGAGATAGTTTGTGGTAGGAATAATAAGACTCTCAGGCTTCTTGATCTACTTATTGATAAAACATTCTATCACTCACTGCGATTGAAACCACAGTTTTGGTCATGAAATCCTGAACACAGAAAAGGGTTAAATAATTAGTAATCGAAGTCAAGTAGACACATGGGGAGGAGGAGGAGGAGGCAAATCCAAGGGACTGCACAAGCCACACGAATCCAAGAGGTTAGTCTCACCATGGTTTCCTTATTGACGTTGGATACACAATCTGAGGATACTGATCCAGGGCCACCTGCTTACACCCAGCACTAATGAGCCAAAGGCTCTGAATGTCACACACTGGAGCGCCAAAGCGTCTGTGGAATGTAGCTGCTTTTGGCAGCTTAACATCCATGTATGCTGTCTTGGCTGAGAAACAGATTAAAAGGGAAAACAAGCTATGATAGCAAAACAGCATCCACCACACAGCCGCCTGCCTAAAGGTCTGTCGGAAGCTCTGCTTGTTTTGAAGTCAGCATTAAATGGAACTAAAAGCATCTCATTTCCCAGTAATCTCATACCACCTCATCAGCTTCTGCAGCTGTGTAGTGAAATGTGGGCTCCCCTGATGTACCCTGGTCCTCAAAAACTTGTTTTTATCGGAGTGCTCACTGGACCAGGCACCAGGACATCATGATTCACCACCTGCGTGATTCACCACCCGCTTTTCACCTCTCCTCCCTGCCAAGGGACTAAGGATCAATAACCCAATGGGGAATGTGCCAGTTGTATAAATAGATAAGCATAAAATTGTCTAAACAAGAATGCTTTTTGGACAGAAAACTTTTGCTTAATGACTTAAACATCATTTTAAAATATTTATTGACTCAGATGGTTTTGCTGGATAGGCTTATGTAATCATTCTATAAAACTATTTTCACATATAAAATATGTTCTAAAAATATCATTTCATGTATGTTAATTTTTAAATATTTCCAGTCATTTTTTATTAGAGCATTATAATTATACATAGCATTTGGGTTCATTCTGACAGAAACATACATGCAAGGAATTTGATTTCAGTCTCCTCTACCCACCCCACTCTCTCTCCCCTTCTTCCTCCCCCTGTTCTCTCTCCTATCCTCCACTAAACCTCCTTTCTTCTACATACATATAAAGGTGAAATACTTTTTGGTATCTTTTAAATGAATATAACAGTTTTGTTAAATTCATTCCATTTCTCTTCCCTTTTCTCTTCCTTCCTCCCTAATATAAACAAAATCTCCTTTATATTAGTTATCTAAGCATTTGAAACAATGTAAGCAAAATTATTATTCTAGGTACTTATTCACTTACTATAATCTGCTTCTCAGCTACATCTGGTCCACTGTCACTGATACTTTTCTAAACAAGTTTTTTAAATGATTTAATGTTTTTAAAAAGGTCACTAATCATTTTCAAATGTGCGTTTTATGGCTAATAAGTTTAAACTTATTCCTGCTCTCACTTGACTCTTCTCTGTGTACTGTAACATGTTTGACTTGATAGAATCCTTTCCTTATAGGTACTAAAGTGTCAGACAAGTCCAGAACAAATTCTGCTTAATGGAGAATATGCTTAACTCTATTTTGGGTTGAAATTGTTAAATATTTCAGCCTAAATATTTTCACTGGTTCCACTCAAAGTATGTTTCCTAAATTCTTTTGAACTTTTATTTGTTCTTTTAAGATACACATGACAGTAGAGTGTATTTGGGCATACGTAGAGTATAACTAATTCTAATAAGGATTCCATTCTTGGGGTTGTACATGATGTGGAGTTTCACTGGTGGTATATTCATATATGAACATAGGAAAGTTATGTTCAATTCAGAACTTTTAAGTTGTGGCAAAATGCTGTAACATAAAACAAGGTTAAACCACTTTTAAGGGCAGAGTTTAGGGCATTAAGTATGTTCACAATGTTGTGTAACCATCACCACCATCTATCCACAGAACTCATTTCTTCTTACAAAACTAAAGCTCGGTGCCCATTTAGTAATAATTCCCCATTTCCCCAACTTTTAGCTACCCTCCTTTTATCTTCTGTGCCTGAATTTGGCTATCCTAGATACCTCTGATATGTGAGCTGATAGAGCATTTGTGCTTTTGTGACTGGACTTATTTCCATTAACAGAAGGCCCTCAAGATTTAAGAAGGATGTAGTATATATCAGAATTTTCTTCCTTTTAATATTTATTTAATTGTATGTTGATACCACATTTTTTAAAATCCATTCATCCATCAATGGACACTTGGGTTGCTTCCATTTTCTGGGTATTGTGAATAACATTGCAATGCAATGTATGTCGATAAACAAATTTCTTCAAATTTCTTATGTTAATTCTTTGGGGTATACAGTGGAATTGCTGAGTTGTATGGTAATTCTATTTTAATTATTTTAGAATCTATCATACTGCTTTTCTACCATTTTACATTTCTAGCAGGAGTACACAAGAATTTCACTTTTCCCACATTCTTAGCAATACCTTTTGGTTTTTCATGGTTGATAGTATGTATCATAATGGGTACAAAGTGGTATTCCATTGTGGTTTAGATTTGCATTTCACTGATTAATGATATTGTACATCACTTTATGTACTTATTGGCTCTTTGTGTATCTTTGGAGAAATACCTGTTCAGGTCCTTTGCCCTATTTTTTGGTTAGGCTTTTATTCCTATTTGAATTATAGACATTCTTTATATATTTTGGATATTCCTAATCAGATATGGTTTGTGAATATTTTCTCTTCTATGAGTTGTCTCTTTGACTTTATTTTTTTAAAATTTGATATGGCTTGATTTTTGTTGCCTGTCAAAATTTTTATAAACTCAATAAATACAGATGGTGTTCTACTTAATGATGGTTTCACATATGATTTTAGACTTTATTATGATGCAAAAGTAGTACACATTCAGTAGAGTTGGTACCTCAAATTTTGAATTTTGATCTCTTCACTAGCTAGTAATGTGTGGAAAAATATCCTCCATGATGCTGGGCAGCCTTAGTCATAGGTCTCAGCCTTAGTCACAGCCACAAGATCAAGAGGGAAATAACTGACACTCTACAGGTAAGTGCAATTTTCAACTTATGACCATTTACTGGGATATAATCTCCGTGTAAGTCAAGAAGCATCTGTAATTTGTATCTATGATTCTTTTAAATGATGATGAATTCAGATGCTACAAAGTTAGTAGATTCCACATACAAATCAAGGTATTAAAAAGTGCAATTACAGAGCTTCAAAATTAACGTTATATTCCCTTTGATCTCATGATTTTTTTCAGTTCTTCTGTAGCTTTAGCAGAGATGCATCTCAACATCCTTTTGTGTACAAGAATTTTCCGGTTGCATTTTTTTAGAAAAAGTTCAAATGCTAAGATATCGGGGACTACATTTGTTAACTATCTTGAACCAAATGCAAATAAACTTTAGATTACTCAATTACACAAAAGTCCCACTTGCAGGACACTTGATTGGGTGTACAAAGTAAATCTAAAAGCTCAAACATTTCTAAACTACAATTGATTAGAGACTGCAAAGAGATAAAGACCTACATTATCCTTGGTCATGGTTTTAGTTTTCACTCTCAGCTTACACATACACAGAGCACAGATAAATTGAACTGGTTTATACAAAAACACCTGAAAAAATTGACAAGTACAGCTGCTATTTTGATTGCCACATGTATGAATGCAATTGTGAATTACATGATCCACAGATTTCTTTTTTAAAAAAATGTTTTGTAGTTGTAAATGGACAGAATGCCTTTATTTTTATGTTGTGCTAAGGATCAACCCAGTGCCTCACACATGCTAGGCAAGTGCTCTGCCACTGAGCTAGAGCCCCAGCCCCCACAGGTTTCTTAATTTAGCAAGAACATTGTTTTTTTCTGATGATTCTGCTGCATCAAAGTGTATTATTTAGTTCAACAAAAACAATACCTTGCTGGGCACAGTGGCATATGTCTAATTCCAGAAGCTGGGGAGGCTGAGGCAGGAGGATCACAAGTTCAAAGCCAGCCTCAGAAACTTAGCAAGGCCCTAAGCAACTTAGTGAGAACCTATCTCTAAATAAAATATAAAAAGGGCTGGGGATGTGACTCAGTGGTTGAGTGTCCCTGGGTTCAATCCCCAATACCAAAACAAACAAATAAAAAACAAAACAAAAACCTTTCTAAGTTGAAAAGTTGAATTTCTCTCTAAAGCAACACACTGAGGCTGCCCAAGTGCATGTGTGTATTTGGAGTTTCAGGAGCCCATCAGGTAAGTGGGTAGGTGACTTGGGTAAGGAAAGGCAGCATGCAATGGGTTGTTTTTAAGCTAACTAACATGGTGGGCTTACTTAGCTTTTCAGGAAGCTCTGGATGTCCCTGTGAAAAGCATGTTCAGATTATCCCAGGCAAGGGGCCAGGGAACTGAGGTATTTATATCCTGGTTCCTTTTGATTCAGGGATGCCACTGGGGGTAGTGTCCCAAGCACTTCTGGCATTCATTGTGTGGCAGAGTGAGTTAAGGCAGCTCTCAGCAGCAGTCTACAGACACATATGCCATGGTAGAGAAAACAAAACTAAGGTTTGAACAGAATACTGACAGCTTCTTCCATTTTTTTTTTTTTTTTTTTTTTTTTTTTTTTTTTTGTATATTGAAATTGTCAGTCTGGTCCAATCAGAAGACAGAACCAAACCAGTAATGAGAAGGAGTTTGATAAACCGAGGTCAGAAAACAATACCCATGGGCCAAACTTATGGCCTGCTTTTATAAATAAAGCATTATCGTAACACAGACATGCCCATTCATTGACATATCATCTGTGGCTGGTTTGGGATTACAATGACAGAGGTGAGGAGCTGTGATAAGATATATGCCCTATAGAGTTTAAAATATTTATGACTTTGTCATTTACAGAAAATATATGACTACCCATGGTTTAATATAAAGAATTATTTAACTATGGAGATATAAAGACATTTCTGAGAGCTGAGAGAAAATACATCAAGGAAGAACAAACTGGCAATAGCAGTCCTCCCCAAGGGTGAGATCCTAATTTGTTGAAGGAAATAGGGATGGTGGAGAAGTTGCTGGGTTGCCCAAACCACAGCTAGCCTAGATTGCTGGGCAAGTAGGAACAACCCTTCACACACACAGGAGCCAAAGCTGGTGGGCAGTGTGGGTACAACAGTAGTGAGGCTGTGCGTGTCATGCCTCAGTCAGGAGGGCTCAGAATGAACTGTGGGTCAAAGGCAGGCCCCACTGGTGGGCACACACACAGGGAGTCGGGCACCAGGAGGCGGGGCACTACTTCAAGTCCTACTGTAACTAGGGTAAGAAACAGCTGCCCTCTGTTGTTGCACTATGTACATGGCTTGGGCTGGAGTATCTGGCTGGCTGGATGTGATAAAAGTCAGGCAACCATCTCACTGGATGACCATCCCTGTGGGACCACACATGTGCACATACTTGTGGCCGAGGAGGCAGTTTAGGACTCATTGATCGTGGACAACGGGTCTATGTTATCTGGAACTCCTGGTCACACTGCCACTACTTGAGTTGAGGGATGCAGAAAATACAAGGCAAATGCTAGAGAAGGCTGCACTTTGTGGTAACATTAGTGTTGAAGAAATTGAGGAAAAGTGTGCTTTCCAGAAGTAAACCACAGTAGCACTAGTAAGGGAAACCCCTTCTCCTGCCTATCTGTCCAGGGTTTTTTATTTACAAAGCTTAACATTGTGCCAGCCAACCTGCCCCAGCCTGCAGGACATCAACGGGTACCTGGAGGGGGGTGCTGGAATTGAAAGAGACAAGAGACACGAGAAATGGAGACAAGACAAAAGCCTGATCAAGTCTCGTTTATTAGAGGAATAAACACAGTTAATATAAAGTACAGAAACCAATCAGAGTAAAGCGCACGAAGGCAAGACTAGTCTCGCGCCAGAACTCCAATAAGGAAGTGTAATTGTCCAGTCATGAAGCACCACGTAATCTAGTGTGATACACCTGGTATAGTCTGACAGGTGTGTAAACAGGTAATGGCACACCCCGCCAGCATCTGGCAGGCGCCATCTTAGCTCAGCATGAGGCGCGGCAGGGGGCGTGACCATGAGTCAAAGCGCCTGACCATGAGCCAAGGTGCGTGACCTTGAGGCAAGGCAGGGCGCGTGACCTGCCGGCTCCCGACAGGTCCCCCTTTTTTATTTTATAGAGCTGGAGTGACAATCCCTCGGGAACTGCGCCTGTCTTAGGTTGTCCGTGCCAGAGCAGCATCCTTACCCGTCATTGGATAATGAGGCTCTTGCCCTCATTTCCTGTCTTAGGTTGGTATGCGCTCCCACGAATCTTACCCATCATTGGCTGACCAGTTCAGCGCACAGGGGTGATGGTCTATTGCGATCTAATATTGATCAAATGTTGCACCATCACAATCCATCATCTCCAGCCGATGGTATGAACCTGAATAGGTTTTGCCTGTAAAGCCTCAATTTGAGCTTTGATGAAAGCCATAATCTTGTTGAATATCAAAGGACCTATAGATATGACCAGCAGCAAGAAAAGGAGGGGACCTAAGAAGGGAAGGAGTCCACGAATCCAGTCCATAGTGGATTATCAGCCAGTGCTCGTCGGCGTTTTTCTAGGTCTTCTTGCAGCTATTTGATCTTGTCCTTAACGATTCCTGACTTGTTGGCATAGAAGCAGCACTTCTCCTGCAAGCCAAACAAATGCCTCCCTGTTCGGCAGTTAGAAGGTCTAAACCTCTTCTATTTTGTAGGACCACTTCTGCCAAGGAATCTACCTGATCTTGAAGATCTTGTATGGTGCTTGAAAGTATCTGTACATCAGAAATCAATTGTCTGGATAATTTAGTATATTGAGTAAGAGAGACCCCCAAACCAGCAGTGCCTGAGGCCACTGCTGTAGTTATTCCAAGTCCTGCAAGTAGAGGAATGAAAGTGACAGCGCGTTTAGGTCGCCCTGTAATGTAGTCAATTGTTGGTATAGGGACAGGCTCATCTCCTGGAATAATGTCTACGTCTGGGAGTAAGGCAGCTAAGACACATAGTCCAGTCCAGTTAATAGGCAGTTGAGTAAAAGCCTTATTACCTCCACAAACAAACACAGTGCCATTAGGGGGGCACAATGGCTGTGAAAGATTGAATGTCTCAGAACAACCACTAAAGGTTATAGTCCCTACGTCTAAATCCCAGGTATTATTATAGCCAGGTGAAAAAAAGCAAGTAGTATTGGAGTACATGAATGGCTGTACTAGAAATGGTGGAGTCGGTAAGCAATTTCTACCAGCAAAGCTGGACCAAGACGCATCAAGATTGGTCATAGTCTTATAACTTATCACTGTGAGGGCGGTAGCAGAGTTATTTCTATAATCAATTGGGATAGCTAGTGGAACAGGATATCCTTGCTGAAGGCAAAGCCAACAATCTACAGTCAAGGGAGAGTTGGACCGATTAAGCAAGGCGTGAGTGGCCTCAAGGATATCATATGTGGCAGGGTCTATCTCAGAAGGTCTGTGGTTGGGTAATGCTAGTGGGTGATATAACAGACTGGGATGCAGTTCCTCGTATATCCGTTGAATTTTTTCATGGACTTGCTTGGCTCTAGTAGAATCTTGGGGGCCTCCTCCATCAGACACATGTAGGGGTGCCATAGTAGACCAGCAAACTGTTTTCCCCACTAGGTCTGCAGGACATGAGGCAACACTTAATTTTCCAGGGTTATTAGACCAATCCCCTCCAGTTGATCCTGGATGGGACTTTATTAATGTAGTAGTAAAATAGGTTTTGTTCCCTGAAGAACAGGTCTGAGCTGAGGAATAACAAGAGCTATGGAAGGAAGTGTGAAAGGTCGTGCACGAACAAGGTGCATATTTGCCATTAACTGAGGGAATAATCTGTGGTTTTTCAATACAGTACCACAGTGTATGTGTCGTCCAAAATGCGATGTGACTGCCACAATCTATCTCTATGCGTTGTTTCGGGAGATTACCGATGTATGACGGCTTGTAACTTGCCTCATCAGTACTCATTATAAATCCTCCCTCACACTTACATGGTTTGTTTTTGAGCTCCAGTAAATACTCACGAGACTTAGCAGGGTCCTCAAACCCTGCATGGCTGTAGGAGAGCAGTGAACAGGCAGCCATCATCCAGAGAAGCAATGTTTTGTTCATTCCTGTGGAAGGAAAAGAAAAGACTCTCAGGGATGATTTTTATCCCTGGAGGAGGTAACTTCATTAACTTGGCGTACAAGGCGCTCTGGTAGCCATCTGGCTGCATCAGCTTTTTGAGAGAAGATGCAGACTGAACCTCGACCCCAGATTAAGACTGGGTCTGGACCATGCCATGAACCATCCAATGGATCTTTCCATTTTACCATGGCAAAATGTTTTTGAGATTCCGGGTGCCAGAAACGATCAGCAGCAGATTTCCCATGATCATCCATTTTTAAAAAATTGAGAATGAGTAAAGCATGATTGAGTATATTACGAGGAGAACCCTTGATTGGGTACCATTCCCCCTTTTTAATTTTATCAATAGTAGTTTTAAGAGAGAGATGTGCTCTCGCAACCATTCCTTGGCCTTGAGGATTATAAGGAATTCCGGTGACATGTTGAATTTGTAATTTTTCACAAAATTTTTGGAGGGTTTTTGCTGTATATCCAGGGCCGTTATCTGTTTTAATCTGTTTAGGTATGCCCAAGACTGAGAAGCAATGTAATAGATGGGCAATTACATGTTTCGTTGCTTCTCCAGCCTGAAGTGTAGCCAATATAAATCCACTAAATGTATCTATGCAAACATGAATATATTTTAGATTACCAAACTCTAAAAAATGGGTAACATCCATTTGCCACACCATGTTAGGAACAAGGCCTTTAGGATTAACTCCTAGATGTGGAACTGGTAGATGAGTAGCACATGTGGTACAGCCTTTTACTATTTGCCTTGCTTGTTCCCTAGTGATTTTATAGAGTAACCTAAGAGAGCGGGCATTTAAATGATGTAGGTTATGAGTGTCTTGAGCTTGCTTAATATTATCTGAAAAAGCTACTGCAACCATTTTGGTGGCTGTGTCAGCAATTCTGTTGCCTTTAACTAATGGCCCCGGAAGGCCAGAGGGAGCTCTGATGTGTCCAATAAACAAAGGCTCCCCTCTATTATGGATAAGTGTCTGACATTGAAGGAACAGTGATGCTGTTTTAGAAACATGTCTGATCTGAGAGACAGTTTCAAGGAGTGGCACCGAGTGCGCAAGGTAGGCACTGTCTGTGTAGATATTAAGGGGTTGATTGGGAAAGGCAGATAAAACTGCAATAAGAGCCTGTAATTCAACAAGTTGGGCAGATGTACATTTTGTCTGGAAAGTGACAGTTCTATCAAGGAAGGTGTAAGCAGCTGTTCCTGTGGATGATCCATCAGTAAAGACAACAAGAGCATTGTGTAAGGGCTCCCTTCTAATAATACGAGGGAACACAAAAGGATGTAGTTTGCAAAACTGAACCAATTTATTTGGTGGATAATGATTATCTATATCACCTGTGAATGAGGCACAAGCTATAGGCCAGGTGTCAGTATTTTGTAACAGCCAATTGACCTGAGATCGGGTGTAGGGTTGAATAATCTTATATGGCTCTATTCCAAAATATTTTCTAGAATCTTCTCTCCCCATGATAATCAGATCAGCTACTGCATCATAATAAGGCAATAGCACTTTTTTGGGTGAGGAAGGAAGATGAATCCACATAATAGGATTATCTTGCCAGAAAAGACCAGTTGGAGTGATGGAAGTATTAAATATAATGAGCGTTAAGGGACGAGAATAATCAATATTGGTAACAAATTGACCTGCAATAGCATCCTCCACCTTTTTAAGAGCAACTAATGCATCAGGAGATATAGTCCTGGATGATTGTGGATTAGGATCTCCTTTTAATATCTCAAACAATGGTTTTAACTCCCCTGTGGTTAATTTAAGATATGGTCGAAGCCAATTTATATCACCTAGAAGCTTCTGGAAGTCATTAAGTGTATTTAAACGATCTCTCCTGATTGTTGCCTTTTGATTAATAATCCTAGGCCCATTGAGCAGGAAACCTAGGTAAGTATAAGGGTCTTGTAGCTGAACTTTTTCCGGAGCAATTTGTAGTCCTACTGCAGTCAGCTGCTGTTTAAGTTGTGTGAGACATAGTAATGTTCTCCTGATTGTCCTGCTAGGAGTATATCATCCATATAATGAATAATATACATTTGTTTCCAAGAATCTCTAATAGGCTGTAAGGCACGAGCAACAAATTTTTGGCATAAGGTTGGACTATTAGCCATTCCTTGTGGCAATACCTTCCACTGATATCTTTTCATAGGTTCTCTAAAATTTATTGATGGTAGACTAAAAGCAAATCTTTTTTGATCATCTACATGTAGAGGAATAGTAAAAAAACAGTCTTTGAGGTCAATAATTACCTTAAAATATCCTTGAGGGATGGCTACAGGAGATGGCAGCCCTGGTTGCAGGGCTCCCATGAGCACCATAGTGACATTGACATTTACCAGATTTTTTCTTAATTACAAATATAGGAGTATTCCAAGGAGAATTAGTCTCTATGATATGTCCGGCTGTTAGCTGTTCCTGCACTAACATTCGAGCAGCTTCAAGTTTTTCAGAAGTTAGCGGCCATTGATCAACCCAAACTGGTTCATCTGATTTCCAAGTTATTGGATCTGCACACAGTTGGGGTGCAGGCATGTCAATGGCCGAAATCAAAAATTTCCCAAGCCTTTTCTGTCAATCTGGCCTACATTGGGAATGGGATGTAAAATACCATTTTCGGCCTTTCCTAGCCCTTTTCCTGGTGTATATCCCTGAGATAGCATTTGGGCAGCAACCATTTCATTGGGGCTGCACATGATTACTTTCATCTGAGATAATAGGTCTCTTCCCCACAAATTAACAGGCAAATGAGGTATGATATAAGGCTTAATGAGACCTGTGTTGTTTTCTTTGTCTCTCCAAGTGAGGTATTTAGAACTCTGCTTTGGATTTGTACTTTGACCAATACCCCTAAGATTAGTCATAGTTTCTGTGGTAGGCCAAGAAGAAGGCCAATCCTCTTGTTTAATTATGGTCACATCTGCTCCTGTATCTATTAGACCTGTAAAGGACTTGCCATCTAGCCATAAGGTCAAAGAAGGTTTTTGATCAGTTATGTGTTGTACCCAATATACATTAGAGGATCCAAAACTTCCATTTCCTCTCCTAGGATTTTGAACTGGGTGTTTGGTTGGAACTAATGGTAACAGTATCAGCTGTGCTATTCTTTCTCCCTGAGTAACAGTAATAATGTTGTTATCTGTTTTAGCCATGATCTTAATTTCTCCCAAGAAATCTTGATCTACAACTCCTGGGAGTACTTGTAAACCTTTCATGGTAGAACTACTTCTTCCTAAAATTAAGCCAAAATAACCTGAGGGCAATGGGCCAAAAATTCCAGTATTCAAGGCTTGAGGGCCCATGTCAGGAGTTAATACGACATGGGAGGTGGAACGGAGGTCCAATCCTGCACTCCCTGGGGTTGCTCTACTGAGGTCTGAAATGGATTGTTGTTGCTGCTGTTGGCTGGAATGAAACTGATTGCCCCATATGCTTGTTTCGGGGCCTGAGGTGGGCCCCTCCTCCCGTTTCCCTGATGTGGCGGAAGGGGATTTCCCTGATTGTCTCTTTTGGACTTGCATTCATTAGCCCAATGTTTTCCTCTCTTGCACCTAGGGCAGAGACCAGGTATTTTGGCCTCAAGAGTTTTTTGTAAATCTGATCTGCAGTCTTTGGCAAAGTGTCTGCCCTTGCCACATTTAAAACAGGCCCTTTTGTTTTTGTCTTTATTATTAAGAAAGTCCCTCACTGTCTGTCCACTAAAAGCAGCTGCCATTGCTAAGCCCTGTTGATAAGAAGGTCCTATATCTGAGCACAGACGAATATATCCTGTTAAATCTGTCTTCTTTCTGTATGGTCTTATAGCGGCTTGGCATGCAGGATTGGCATTTTCATAAGCAAGTTGCTTGACATAGTCAAGACCTGCATCAGAACTACCAAAAATACGACCAGCAGTTGTTATAAGTCTGTGAACAAAATCAGCAAATGGCTCATCAGGGCCTTGTTTGACTCCTGTAAGAGACATGCTGATGTCTCCCTTAACAGGCAATTTTCTCCAGGCCTTAGTGGCTGCCGCCTGTATCTGAGCATACGCTCCAGGGTCATACTGCATCTGACTGTGGTTTCATAATCACCTACTCCAGTGAGCATATCAAAAGTCCACCCATTTCCTGCTTGTTGATTTCTTTTAGCTGTCTCTTTGCAATTTTCAAAATATTCAGACTTCCAAAGCAAGAAGTCACCTCCAGTCAGGGTGGCTCTAACTAAAGTATTCCAATCCTGTGGTGTTAACCAATTTTCTGCTATGGAGTCTAAAATAGCAAGGGTGTATGGCGCTGTAGCTCCATACTGAGAAACAGCAGTTTTTAATTCTTTTATGATAGTAAAATCAAAGCCAGTGTGGTTCCTCCAGGGTTGTCCCTGGTTATCCCTTGTCTCAGTAACAGGGAAAGCACTTAGCGGAGGGGGTTTTAAATCCCTGTTGATTAAGGGAACTCCTCCTCTTGGACACTGTTGTCCAGATAGAATTTGAGGGCGAATATCCCTTTTAAATCCATCAGGACTGGGCACTGATTCACTGCCTGTCTTTAATTTTTGTAACCTGATAATCAGAGCTTGGTATTGTTCCTCTAGATTTATTTGTTCCTCCAAATGTTTAATTTTCTCTTTAAGGTCTTCCTTTGGATCTATCACCGCCATTGCCATAGGAGCAGAGGGTATGCGATAGGGAGGTGGATATGAGAAAACGGACTGTCCTTGTTTAAGCGGGCAGTCAGGATTAGGATATTTTGAGGCTTCCTCATTTATGAGGTCCAAATCAACTTCCTCATCATCTATTTTATTCTCGTTTGAAGGGTCTTTAAAACGAGTCAATGAAGGATAAATTTTAGGTGGAGCTTCGTTCTGATGTTGAGTTCTCTTTTTAACACCTGTGCTGCCTGCATCTGGAAAAGGACTTGTAACTTCCTCCTCTTCACTCTCAAGGGAAATAAGATCTACCTCTCCCTTTTCCTCGGAGGGCTCTCCCTGAAGATCCGGTTTTGATGCTGCTTTTAAAATGTCCTCTGTCTGAGTAACTGCTGCTGCTATATCAGAATTATTTGTTGTATGTTCTAAAAGTTCCTTTATGAGATTCCAGTAAGCAAAAGCTGTAATAGGAACTTTATCTGGGCCAAACGTTCTGTGAAAATCTCCCAAAGCATCTCCCACCCTATTCCAACTTCTTATATTAATGCTTCCTTCTTGTGAGAACCACGGACAGGTGTCCTTAATAAGGTCAAAAAACTTAAAAAGATCATTACTTTTAACCTTTACTCCCCATGTCTTTAAAGCTTCTTTTAATTGCTTAACAAAAACTTTATGCTTACTTAATTCTTGTCCCATAGTTAGGCGCTACTGTACCTTTAAGAACGGCGCGGCGGGCTCCAGAGGCGATCTTTGTCGAACTGACTTTCACTTTCACTTTTTTTTTCTTCTTCGGCCGAACACTTACACGCCTCTTCCCTCGCGAATTCCCCCATATCCGAAGCCACACCGTTGGGCGCCACTTGCCCCGGCCTGCAGGACATCAACGGGTACCTGGAGGGGGGTGCTGGGATTGAAAGAGACAGGAGACACGAGAAATGGAGACAAGACAAAAGCCTGATCAAGTCTCGTTTATTAGAGGAATAAACACAGTTAATATAAAGTACAGAAACCAATCAGAGTAAAGCGCGCGAAGGCAAGACTAGTCTCGCGCCAGAACTCCAATAAGGAAGTGTAATTGTCCAATCGTGAAGCACCACGTAATCTAGTGTGATGCACCTGGTATAGTCTGACAGGTGTGTAAACAGGTAATGGCACGCCCCGCCAGCATCTGGCAGGCGCCATCTTAGCTCAGCATGAGGCGCGGCAGGGGGCGTGACCATGAGTCAAAGCGCCTGACCATGAGCCAAGGCGCGTGACCATGAGCCAAGGCGCGTGACCTTGAGGCAAGGCAGGGCGTGTGACCTGCCGGCTCCTGACACCAACCAAGGAAAATAGATACACAGCCCAGATCCACCATCACAGAGTAGGCAAAAAGGGTGAATCTGGAATCCAGAGACAGCCAACTGACAAGCAGCACAAGGGTGATGTGCCTTCTGATTTCCCAGTCACTGCTATCGCCACGGTCCCATATCAACAAACATTTGTGAAAATGTCACATTCATTGACTTCCTTGAAAAAAATAGAAATTCAGTCTTTAATATTGTCATTAAACATACTCTTTAAAGTTTGTTACTGACACCAATTTTAAGTAAACAAGTATTACTAAATATAAAGTAAATCCAGCGTAGCAAGGCCACACAGACTTCATGTGTTCTCCAACAGGGTTACTCAGCCTCTATTCCCTACCCATTTCCTATTTACTTTGATTGTTACCTGGGAGCTTTTGTTCATCATGCACCACAAAACATGGACCAGGATGTAGCTTGCTGGTGGCTGTGACACCAAGGGGCCACCATGGGCATAGCATCAAATATTTCTCTACCACCCCAGAAAGAAAAGAGGAAGCTGTCACTAGTGGCTTAAGGTTGAGATCACTTTGTTTTTATCAGTAAAAGTGGCACTGTAATTAAAAAGATGTATGGATGTATACAGATTGGGAAAGAGTGACAGGTTATCTGTTTTCACTTGTTAATGTGAAAGCAATCCTCAATGCACAGGCAAATCACCCACTCCTAGGTGAGACAAGGACAACAGAAGTACAAAGTTTGGCTCTATCGAATCCATCCCAAATTCTTTCAGTGTGACTACTAACAGTACTACTTTAAAACGGAAATACAGTCAACCCTCCATATACATTCTGTATTGTGGGTTCACCCAACCACAGATGAAAAATACTCAAATATAAACTGCATCTGTACCAAACACATTTTTGTTGCTATTCCCTAAACAATACAGTGTAACAATTACTTACAAAGCATTTACATTATGTTAGGTATTATAAGTTATTTAGAGATGATTCCAAGTATATAGGAGGCTATACGTAGGTTATAGGCAAATAACCCATTTTATATAAGGGACTTGAGCATCCATGGATTTTGGCATCTGGGGGAGTTCCTGGAACTAATCTCCAACCTGGAACCAATCCCCTAAATCCTGCATTTAGGACAGAGAATAGACTGTACATTAGCCAGATCTTTCCCAGATACTTTGGGATGAATAGTTATCCTACCAATTCCAAGCAAAGTAGGTCCTTTTGCCTTTTCCAAATTCTCCATCAGATGGATTCAGTCTGGTGACCAGTGAAGGGCATAAGAGAAGAGGGGTGGAGGAAATAGAGTATTATACAATGGAAACATAAGAATTTTGGAATTAATAACCCCTCTAATATGCTATATTTTTATATAATCATCTCTTATTCTGCTCCCTTAGCTCTTAGAATCCCCAAAATGCTTCTGTTTACTTTTGTATTTCCTCTGCCTGGTATTAAGTTCAATAAATATTTGTTAAATGAATCTTTAATCCTGAGGTGCTATTCAACACTATAAATTTTAAAGACAGTGATAGCTCAAATTTCTAAATTGAACAGCTACTAGTAGCTTCTCATTTCCAGTAGTCTCTCTAACATAATTACATGGGTTATTGGTTATGTTTGGCCATTGTCTACCAGGGATATTTTTTGTATAATTTTCTCAGAGAACTGTCTTCGTCTATTTTTAGTTTTCTTAATTTAAGTGCAAACAAGACAGAAGCCAGCATCCTATGTCCTGCTGCTGTGAGCACAGTTTAAGAATGATGTCTAAATATTTGCTGGATTCTTTAAAAGAAAATGACCTTGCAAGGCATTACATATCTAGATTGTTTGGAACCAAATGAGAAGCATATGATCTTTATTTCCAGAATCCTGCTCATATGAAAGGGATTGATCAATGACAGCGGAAAAGAATCCTTCTAGAAAGCTAGTAGAGGGAAACTGTCAAGTTCCCTCTGCCTTACCTAGTCCTAGTCAAGTTGTGGAATAGTTTGAAAATCAGTAAAGGTGGGGAGAGGCTGTAATGGATGCTGGGAATCAAGAATTAAATGGGAAGATAAAGGAATTAAATCAAAGATCCTTAGTGTGGGAGAAAGGCAAATCACATCTTAGAACCATAGTTTCTTCATTTGAGAAGGGGAGTTCAGATCACTTTCATATCACTTCTGCAGAGTCAGCCAAGATCATCAAGTGAGGCCAGGTGTGGTACCCGGCAAGCAGACACCAGTCACCATCATTTGTACAGCAGGCTAACAGCACACTGGTGTCATGGAGCAGCAACCCTGCTTCTGTCAACTCTTCTGGAGATGAGACTGGAAGCATTTTCTGAGCAATTTTATTTTTCAGAAACTCCTTCTGAGGCATTGCCCATATGTTCTATGGTTGATTTTTTTTTTTCTTTTGTGAAAACGTAAACAGACATTTGGACACTTTTACCACGTTACCATTGCTGTACTATTTACCTTCTTTACTTGAGCACAAGCTGTGAGTTTCAATGCTCATCTGGTCTACTTGGCTAAGAAGATGACATTTATACCACCCAGAAGTGGTTGACATTTAAATCTTAGCACTAACTATTGGAACACTTCCAGGTTAATATTGGAAAATTGATTTAAATCCAATATTTTTACCCCCCAAAAGAAATCATATGAAAAATTAAAAATGACTACCTTGGAGAGAAACCTAGAGGGAGAGGAGGTATGACAGACAGCCTGTACAATGGTCCCAGTGGTCCCAATGACCCCAAGTCTGGTATTCACACCCTTGTGAAATCCCTTCCTCTCTCACTTGCCTCTAGTGAGTACCACTCAGCAGATGTGATAGATGTCGCTTCCAAGACTGGGTTGTAGAAGGACTGTGGCTTCCATCTTGGATGTTTTCTGTTGCTTTCTCTCTCATCTGCTTACTAGAGGGAAGCTGGTTGGATGTTGTGATCTACCTTGTGCAAAGGCCCATGTGGCACAGAACTCAGGCCCTCAGTCCATTGTCTGTAGGGAACTGAATCCCACCAACAACCAAATGATAAGCTTGAAAGAAAATTCTCCCATAGCTGATACTTAGATGAGACTACAGCCCAACCCAATAGCTTGACTACAGCCTCATGAAGGTCCTTGAGGAGGAGACAACAGATAAGCAATGCTTAAACTTCTGACCCACAAGAACTGTGACATAATAAATGCTTTGTTATGCTAAGGCACTAAATTTTGGGGTAATTTGTTGTTACCCAGCTATAATAGATAACTAATACAGGAAAAGATGAAAAGGTGATAAAAAGCATCTCTTATCTTTTATTTTATGCCTGCCACACTGCATGAATTTTAAAATTTTGTACATGTATTATATTTGCTCTTTAAAATACTGTCAACAGATGTTATTTAGACTGGTAGATTATAGCAAATTGGCTCACTTAGCACAAATTCCAACAGCTTCTATTCTATTTCTTTCCTATACTTTTAAAGCTGCAAAACTTAACAATAAAAACCCTACATTTACCAGACTGTCTTGTAGCTGGGAACACAAATGTGACCTAGTTTTCACCAAGCAAACGTACTGCATGTGGACTTTAGAAGGAAATTAGCAAATTGAGATGATGGCATATTCTGACAAATCTGCAGGTGATGTCTATTATTTTGCAGTAGCTATGGCAGAGGTTCTATGGTCTAAGTGTAGATTAGACTCCAGTTCTCAGTCTCAAAAGTGCCAAATGATAGAATGAGGTGGCTGTGGAGTTTCCATGGGAACAACTTCATAGAGTAGCTGGGCATTATTATCCCTGGATGGCTGGGTAACTTCCAAGATAAGAATTTAACTCAACACTTCTCATCTTTCTCTGATCCTTACCAAATTTTAAGCTAAATTATATTAAACTTTCCTTTTGGTGTCTTCAAACATAAGGCTTTACTTGTTTTGGTTCAAACAACTTTAATTTGACTTCCTTTAATGTCCCTCACCATAGAATGACACTGGTGGCAGGATTAGGAAGTTATAGGTATCTATGTGCTGCTTTCCATTGTATACCCAACTTGCATAAGTGGTCTGCTCCATGACTGGTCAAGCTGCTTTTATATTAGGTTGTCAACAGATGATAAAAACATGCATGGATAAAGTTATCAGATTATCTAGTTTCATTTACAATCTATCAGTTATCTGAAGATCTGGGCCTAGGAAAGCTTCTTCTCAAGGTACATAAACCTTAGAAAAACCACCCTGTATAAGGGATCCACAATGGAGACCAAGACATGGGCAGTTTGATATTACTGCCTAAAGTAGAGGACAGCAAATGAAATAGAAACATATACTTAACAAAACTTCAGAAAAAAAATCTTTCTCTAAAATTAAGGAAAGCAGTTATCAGATCTAAAAGAAAATTTATAATGAGTAACTAGTGCCATGACATGCAGTTGGTCCTATGTATCTGAAGGATTTGAAAATCCACAGATTTTGGTATCTTTACAGTGTTCTGAAACCAATGCCCATGTCCCTCAGAGGGATAAATATATTCTGGTGAATTTGTTGAACTACAGATTAAAGATGGAGTCTTATAAATAATTTTATTACTTATTAAGCTTAAAAACTGAGGGTGGGGGCTGGGGTATAGATCAGTGGTAGAGTACTTGCCTAATATGCACAAGGCCCTGGGTTTGATTCCTAGCACCACAGAAACAAAAAAATTGAGAGTGAACTCAGGCATCTTCTAAGTCTCACTATATACTATCAGACAAGGAAAAACTTTCAGACCAATGATATTCAAACATGATCTGTAGCCTGGCAGCTTTAGCCTCACCTAGGATCTTGTTATAACTCCAAATCCTGAAGCCTTACCCCTGACATTTCAGTTCTCTGCAGGTGTCCAGAAATCAGTCCTTTAATAAACCTACCAGGTGGTTGAGGCAGGCTAAACTTTGAGAAGCACTGCTCCAGAGTTTTGTGAAATAAACACTGTAACTCATGAATTTTCTGCATGCTAAATTGTCATTTGCATGTGAAAGAAACAGACGACCATCTCTTATCTGTATAAACTCAGGAAATAGTTCTCATGAGTAAGAGAGAATTGAATTTGAAAGAAGGGGAATTAAATGAAGGAGTTCAGTTTCACAGTTGATGTAAGAGCTAAGATAAACAAGCGACAATGAAACATTTCAAGTTTAGCAACAGTCAGTCCCTGGGCTGGTGCAACAAGGGGCCAGAATTCCCCAAAACAGGAAACCTGGCAGACCTGTGCAGTGAAATAGAGATATTATTGGAGACACATGGGAACTAGTATCTGGATGAGGAGAGGAAGAAGAACTCTAGTTTGCCCTTCCTCCATCCTTCCAATTTCTTGTCAGACCCTCCTGTTACCAAACCAATCTGAAAAACCTGAGAAAACCTCTTGTGGAAGGAGATACCCTCTGTGGTGCAGAGCAGGGGAAAGCTGAGGCATGCAATCTACTGAATGATAAATCAAAATAAAGCCTGGAAGCAGGGCCTCTTTCATGAACCTAAATGCAGTTTATAGGGCTTTATGCTTAAGAGTCCCATGGTTTCATGCTGTGCTATTGTGATCTAAAAACTCTCAACTGAGCAGGCCCCACATTTAAATTTTGCATGGAGCCCTATAGATTGTGTAGCTGACCCTGACCAATAGCTAACATTAAATTATTGAAACATAATCATGTTCACAATAGAATTTAGATATTGTGCTTATTTATAGAAGAGCTACATAATGTTAAAAATAACCATAATAGACTTAAATAAAAATAGCATGTATCAACAAAAAACTTGAAGCTTATAGCAGAAAGCAGTCTAGTTGGGTCAATTCTCATATTCCTTAGAATTAAATAGATTTTGTTTTGCTTAGGGAGCCAAATGAGGTTGGCTTAAAATGTTCATCTCTAAGTATGTTACTTATAGTTGAAATAAGATTAGTCTGAACTTTCAAGTTATCACAGGGAGAAGAACAAGATGACCTCAAAGAAAATACAGGCTACATAAGTAAAGACAAAAAATAAAAAGTACATGCAAACAAAATGAATGAAGTTTTCTGTATAATAACACATAAAAATGGTGTTTACACATGTATGCAACCACAAAATTAAGCTCTGTGAATTAATGTCTGTGATGATGCAAAATATATATTTGGTCTTCCTTTCCAGGAATATGTCTCCTAAAATCTTTGGAATCTTCAAAGTGTGTTTTTTTAATATCCTAAAGAATTGACTGGTAGCTGACAGTTCCTGAGTAGCTTTTGATCACCAGAAAGACCAAGGCAAGATTAGAAGGGTAAGACTGCCAGTCCTACTCCTCAACCTCTGGGGAAGGAGCTTGAGCTGTTCATGTGGCCAGTGATTTAATCAAGCATGGCTATATACTGAAGCTCCCATATGCACTCAAAAGGACAGGATTCAGAAAGCTTCCAGATAGTTGAACACATGGAGGTTCCTGGAGTGGCCTGCCTGGAGAAGGCAGGGAAACCCCAAGCCCCTACCCATATGCTTTGTCCTACCCATCTTTTCTTCCTCCAGTGTTCATTTATATCCTTTGAAATACCCTTTATGATAAACCAGTGAGAGTAAGTGACCTACCCTGAATTCTGTAAGCTACTCTAACAAATTAGTTGAACCAGAGGAGTGGGTGTAAGAACCTCAGTTTATAATTAATGGGTCAGAAGCATAGGCAGAGAAACCTGGCCTCCAAGCAGTCTTGGGAAATGAGTCTTCAACCTGTGGGATCTGATGCCATCTCCAGGTGGGTAGTGTCAAAGTTGAATTGTTGTCTGCTCAGAATTAATTGTTTCCTTGCTGGACATTGGGGGAGAAATTCTCACATCTTTTGAGGTCACAGAATTCTTCTGTGTTGATTGTATTTAGGTGAGAGTATATAGAAACTAAATTTTTTGTTATATTGTTGATGTCTACAAGAAATACAATTAAAACAGAAGGCCTATAATTACAAGAGATAATCTATGATAAGAATGATCAATTTTTTAAACAAAAAGATGGGAAAGGTCAACAGATGAAAACATGGGTAACAAGATGCTATGAAACTGAAGGCAAGCAAAGGGCATTAAACTTGCCTAAGAGTGTCAGTTTATATGAATAAAGTACCTAAGAATGTCCTAAGTGCCATGAAGAGAGAGCATCAAAATATGCAAATAATTCTTTTGTATAAGATATTTTTGGAAATTTTTATGAAAAGATAATATGACAAAGCTGAAAACTTAAGTTATAAAGAAAATTCCATTCCAAGAGAGCTAATGTATAGTAAGATGTCTAATTACATTTAGATCTGCACCATCTTTTGTAGTGGCCACTAGCCACACATGGGCACTGTGGAGTCCTTGAAAATGTGCCAGGTTTAAAATGAGATATGCTATAAGTATAAAATACCAATTTACTAAGGCTTAGTGTTAAAAACATCTTAATTGTCACTACAGGAAATTTTTTATTTATTATGCTGAAATGATAATGCCTTGGATATATTGACTTAAATAAAATATTAATTAGTTCATTTGTATCTTTGTACCTTTGTAATTTAGCTACTAGAAAATTAACCTGTGTGACTTTATATTCCGCTGAACACTATTCCATTAGCTAATCAACTTTATTAATAGTTTTGACATCATTCAGGTAGTTTCTTTAATTTTTGCTTCCATAATAAATGCATGACTGTGGTTGAAGATTTGCTGCTTTGAACACAGCTGATAAATTCTGTGTTTATTGTGAGAGAATTAAGCTTATGAAAAAGCTAATTTTTATCATTAATTAGCACCAACTCATTTATAGTTCCATCTTCAATCATGTGTAAAATAATGAGGAAATAAAATCAATATTCAGATAAGTTCACAATACAAAATAGAAAAAATATAAAAAGTAGATCGTTAGCTTGCTGAGAGGCCCACCATCAGGGAAAAGCAGCCCTGGGAGTCTGGAGTCAGTTCATGTAGAAAGGTCTGAATGCAGCACACCAGAGCTGATGTAGAAACAGCAACAGCCTTTTAAAAATGCATCAAGCTTTGTTCCACAATTTTACTTGTAAAATATCACTACTTTTTATTTAAATGAAAATACATTTAACAAAGTAGTTGATGCCATTTTAAAATAATGTTTTGACTTTTATGAAAACCAAATGTAAAAAAAATGCAAGAATTTCCTATAAAACAAAAATATAGAAACTATGATAACAGAACAATGGACATAAATCTCCTGCAGTCAGACTATTAGGAAAAATTATATTGTAGATGAATATCATATACACATAAATACACATAAAAATGCATATAGACATGTTATTTTTCTCCCATACATTGAAAATACAACTTTTTAAAGAAAACTACACATGTCTTCTCATTGTAGGAATGTTGCATTTTCTCAACTCTACCAATAAATTAAATGTACTTACAAACCAAAACTTATTTTGGTTATTCAAAGTTTAAAAGTTCATATAAAATAAGGTATAACTGAGAATAGCTGGAAGAAATTCTAAAAATTTAAAATAATGGAGTAGGTTTGTTCTTTGCATTTAAAAACACATGGAACTATAGAAATTAAAATGGAGGTTAAGGACTACACCATGAATCACAGGAAACTGGTATATGATAAAGCATTGTTTGCAATCAGTATGGGAATTCAAAGACAAACTACTTGTGAAAAATAAAGCTTAATGCCTACCCCACACCTTAAATCCAACAAAAATTCAGAATGGATCAAAGATGATATAAAAGTGAATAATACATATATTTCTGTATACATGTATTATGTGTAATTATATTATACTATTATGGTTTGTATTTTGTGACCTTTTTGGGTTAGAGGGTACTGGGGATTGAACTCAAGGGCACTTAACCACTGAGCCACTCCCCCAGCCCTATTTTGGATTGTATTTAGAGACAGGGTCTCACTGAGTTGCTTTGCACCTCGTTGTAGCTGAGGCTGGCTTTGAATTCACAGTCCTCCTGCCTCAGCCTCCTGAGCCGCTTGGATTACAGGCATGTGCCACCCACAGTGCCCAGCCATTTTGTGACTTTTTATATTTTTAATCTATCTACGATCTAGTCTATTCCAGCAATAACACTATTTCTATTATTATAACCTTATGATGTATTTTAATATGTGCTAATGTACACTCTAATCTTTGTTTTCAAACATTTCCTTAATAATCTCACCATCTTATCTTTTCTCAGAGGTTTATTCTTCTATATTTTAAATTTTTTTTAGGTTTTTAATATTTATTTCTTTATAGATATAAAGGTGTAATTCACTGTGGAATATTCACATGTGTACATACCATAATTTAGTCAATTTTGTTCCACTTTTTTCCAGTTTTACCAGCAGTTTTTTGGGATTTTGAACTGGAATTATGCTACATATAGTTTAATGTAGGAAGAATTGGTACTTTTATAATTCCATTCAGAAATCAGCACTACCTCTCCATGGATTCAATTATCCACATATTTCCATAAGTGTAGTTGTTTTCCTCATATAGATGGTAAACATTTCTTCTTATATTTGCTTCTAGTTGTCTTTGCTTCTGGGCTTCTGCCACATTTTCCTTCTTGCTGGAGCATGGTAACAGAGATTTGAGGTAATCATGCTCCTTGGTTTTCTGATCTAGTGACTTGTCCTTTTTGTCAATTTGCTTAGTCTTTAGTTCTGTGCCACTGGGGACGTACACGTGTAATTTGAGAAGGAAGTGCTCCCTTGGTTATTCTCAGTGCCTCTGTGGTGAGTCCTTTCTCTGCAGGTCTTTTTTTCTAGGACCTTGGCTCTAATCCTTACTTGTCATGGTCGCTTTGAACTCCACTGTAAGTTTTCCCAGTTTGGTCAGTCTGTGTCAACCTGTAGTCTTCCTGGACTCTGTTGGGCCTCTATACCCACCTGCATTATGAATTGGCACTCTGCAAATAAAAAGCTCTGGAAAGGATTCAACTCACCTGTGTCAGTTTTCTCTGATACCTTCAAAATAGTTTTGTTTTCTTTCATGGTTGGGTTTAGAGTTGTTTTGGTTTAGATATTAGATGTACCCAAAAAGCCCACATGTGAGACAATGAAAGAAATATCAGAGGGGAACTGATAGAGTTATGAGAGCCCTTAACCTGAGAGCATTAATTCACTTGAATGGATTAACTGGGTGGTTACTATAGGTAGGTAGGGTGTGAATGGAAGATGTGAGTCTCTTGGGGTGTATACCTTTGAGGTACTTATTTTGCCCCTGCTGAGCAGAACAGTTTTTCCTTCTCTGCTTCTTGGTTTCCATGTCCTGAGCCACTTTCTTCCACCACACCCTTCTGCCATGATGATCTGCCCCATCTCAGGCCCTGAGGAATGCAACCAGCTGTGTATGGTTTGAGACCTCTGAAATTGTGAGCCTCCAAATAAACTTTTCCTCCTCTAACTGTTCTTTTCAGGTCTTTTGATCACAGCAGTTAAAAAAAAAAAAAAAAAAACTGACTAAAACAAAACTGTTGTGTCTTCTTTTCCCCACGTTTTTATAGTTGAGTGAACTAGATGTCAGTCACTCTTTCATAGCCAAGCACAAGCCCCTCCGATGGCTTTTAATTAAACTACACTATGTCTTTTCACTCAAGGTCACAATTTTGATCACAATTTTATCAAGTAGGAAATTGAAGTTAAGGAAATAAATTATTCTAAAGCATAAAGTCCAGATAATATAGTTAAGTTTGAATGACTAGCCAGATATTCATTCTAAGAATTTAGGATTTTAAAGGATATTTCCTGATTGAAAATCCAGCATTGTGGTGTGGATCTCTGCCCTCCTCCTCCCCTACCAAATCCATTTTTTTCCATGAGCCTGCAGGTACCAATGCTAGAAGAGAAATAAGAGAAAGGAGCCTCTGACAGTGAAAAAAGGCCCAGTCCTTTTAGTGTTTCTCAGAAATGGTGTACTGAAGATGTGCCCCAAGGCTGATCTTGGCAGCTGGTATTGGATAACTAGCTGCACTCCTTTCTCTGGAACATGCTGGTTGAGACAAGCAGAGCTGATGGAAGCTGTACTTGAGACACCAAGGTACAGGTGATATGAAGAAGGTTCAAATGAAGTCCTGTGGGGAGGGGCAAAAAGAGGTTAGAGTTTCCTTGCTGTGAGGATAAAATGGCCATGTGTGACACCTAAGGGATTAGCAAGGATTTTGGAAATTTAACTATTATAAACTAATTAGAAGACCTGGGGAGACCAATTATATTGGGGGCTGTGCCATGTTGACCGCGCCAGAAGGGTGCCTGATCACATCGGCAGCGAGGAGGTTAATTGACATAAGCACACTCAGGTGATTTATCGTCCACGCACACAGTGTATGCCCATGTGTTCTCAAGCTCTCCTAATTGTGCCTGCTCGGACATCTAGCATCTTGCTAATCTTTGCGTAAGAGGCATGGCCCTGCTCTCCACCTCCTGGAGGTGATATAAGCGTAGGCGGAGCGAGACAGTGGAACACAGCAGCTAGTAGAAAGAAAACACAGCAGCTAGCAGAAGAAGTGGCAAGCAGAAAGAAAAGACAGCAGCTAATAGAAAGAAGAGTGGCAGCAGCTAGCAGAAAGAAGTGCAGAGAAGCCATTAGCAGAAAGGACGCAGGAGCAACAGCTAGTAGAAAGCAGAACAGCAGCTAGCAGAAAGCGGCGGAAGGCAGATTGCAGAGCAGAGAACTGAGACGCATCACTAAAGCACCTTAGGTAGACGCACCTTTAGTTCACAGGATGCAGGACGCACCAGTAAGAAGCAGCAGACCTTGAGTAAGGCATAGAAAGTCTCTCTTCCTCTAAGCTCTAAGTAAAACCTGTCCTTCTCTCAAAGCCTCTCTCTTAAGCAAAGTCTCTCTTTCTCTCTGATAAGAAAAGTCTCTCTCTCTCTCCTCTCAAAGCAAGTAAACCTCATTTCCTCTATCCTCTATAAACAAGCAAGCAAGGAAGCAGCCCAGAGATAGAAGTGGCTCAGTTTCCAGTCCACCACCCATAAGACCTGTGCAAATTGTTGCTGCAAGTGGTGACAAATATCCATGGATTTGGTACCGCAAGGAGCCAGCGACAAATTAGAGACGCCACTTCCATATCTCATCAGTACGGTGAACTCCGCATGGGCTGCAATACGCCAACTGAATTCCAAGCGAAAGTGTGTATACTGTGTATGTACATGATTGGCTTTGAGTGTGACCACATGGCTTTGAAAAGGAACATGCTGGGTTCTGAAATAAGCTATCACACAGGTGCATCTGATTGTCAGGCTTTTATTTTTTGAAATCTATCTTGGGAAGTCAGGCTTTTTACAGTGGGTATCTATTCAAAAATGGAAATCAGAAGATTTGGAGCACTTAAGAATGACAGGTACACCTACAGATGGAGACCCCCCCAGGGATAAAAAGCAAAAAAGTATTGCTCCTGAGCTTAAAATAAAAATCTTAAACACATCCAGAAACATATAATGCAGTAGCATGTGTAAGTCAATGAAGGGCCATTCTTTGCCAAGTCTTTTAAATCTCTACTACAAACCTTTGAGGTAAGCATTATAATCCCCTTTTTATAGAGGAAGATAAAGAGGAATCAAAAGGTGAAGCTAACTGTCCCAGGTCCCACAAGTTGTCATGTGACAAAACTGTTATTGTCACTAGAGTCTTCTACCAAACCTGAGCTCCTCACCACACCATCCTTTCTCTCCTTTTTGCTGTTAAACTCAATGGTTGGAGGGTTCCACTCTTCAAAGTTGGTGTTTATAACAGATAAAAGGTGTTTGGCAAGTGGATGTCTTATATATAGAAAGGTTTCCACTGGTTTTAAAAACAATTGTTTATACTTGTAGGAAACAACTTTTAAAATCATGTATGTGGATAACTTCATTCTTTGTGACAAATGGAAGAATGCTCCACAGTTGTCATATGAATACATATATAATATATAAATGACATTTTATATAAAGTATGTTGCAACCATAAGTGTGGAAGAGGGACCCACCATTTACTAGCATCCATGGTCAATTGAAATATCTTTATTTTTGGCCTCAAGCACTTTACATGGTCCGTGTTTAAGTAACAATCAGGATGGGAACCACCTGGCAACAAGCCCTGGGTCTTAAGGAAGCAAATGAACTACACAAACTTTCTCATGCTCTGTGGGGAAAAAAAAATCTGCCCATTATGAGCTATAAATGTCTCAATGGTCCAAATTTAGAACTTTTCCTCTGAATGGTTTCAGAAGTGACCCAGAGAGAGGAAGAGGCTGTCAGAAGGAGTAGGAAGAGTCATGACCCACAAGTGGAGAGATACTCAGTGGGGCCCAAGTCATCATTATCCATGTGTCTTGAGTGAACCAATCACCTTTCCATTTGGAATTTTTCTTGTCTGTAAAATAAAAGTTATATAATACAGATGTCTTTATTCCTGGACCATCTGAACTTCATTCATTTTCTTATATCTCCAAGAGGAGGAAGAGTTTGTAGTTTGGGGACTGATGTTCTGTGGAACACTGTTAGGTAACACTGGGAAAGTGTGAGTTTTAAAGACTTAATTCTAATGTTCTAGATTTATTATGAAGGTAATTGCTTTTATGTCTTGAAATATTCATCCTTTACTACACAGAGAGCAAAGGAAAACTTTGCATTCATTCACTCAACAAATATCAAATGCCTACTAATGGTCACTGTCTTGATGTTGGATTATGGAGAAGACAAGCAATTGGAGGTCTGCTGGAGTCAGTTGCCCGAATGCAATTTCTATGGAGTCCTCAGACTCTGGATCCATTGCTTTGTTTGAAGGATTTATGTTGTGTTGAGTAGCAGCAAATGGTATGGCAATTGTTTAATTCTGGCTAAAAAAAAAAAAAAATCCAGAATGTCTAACTATAGGACAGGAAAACCATTTACATATTCAGGGAAATGGAAAAATTTCCTCCAAAGTTTTAACACTTGTTGTCACTAAATGTTGTAATTATGGGAAGATTTTATGATTTTATTTATTTTTTATTTTTTTATGAACATGCATAGCATTTATGATCAGAAAAATAATTCAAAAGAGAACAGCTATATTTTAATAATACTTGTTTATTAAACATTTGTTTATGCTACTGTTTATTAATTATGGCTAAGACATTAGTCTAAATGACATTCATTTCAGTCTACAGAAGTTTCAAGGGAAAAATAGGAACGAGGCAAATTATTTGATATTTATTTTTAGTTTTTTAATTTTAATTTTTTTACTTTTTATTTTTGGTCTAATTCATTATACATGACAGTAGAATACATTTATACATTTTGATAAAACCAACCTAGGAGTCCTTCAACAGATGAATGGATAAAGAAAATGTGATATTTAGTTTTTAAGTAGTAAAATAAGAGAAGGCAGAAGGAGGATTTAGTGTCTTCACCTGAAATACTATGATCATAGTCACACGTGGCCATTCCAAGAGGCAGCTGCCATGAAGGAATCTGAAAGGCTTTCTCCCCTTCACTGGGTGTATTCCCTAAAAAGATATAAAAGTTTATACACATGTCAGTTCATAAACTAGACCGTTCCAAGCTATTTTTTTCAGGTTTAGCTCTCTTTGGCTTTATTTCAGCTGATAGCTGAAGCCATATCCAGTGGGAGGGTTGTCCCCAATATACAGATTCTGCATGTTTGGCCTTCCCTTCGGTCCCCTGTGCTCCAGTCCAAACCATGTTCCCCCTTGTGCTGGATCCCATAACCAAAGTCCACCTGTCTGCTTTAAGTGTTCCCAGTCTCCAGTCAATAAGCACTACAGAGCCTGCCACATAGTCTCCAGATGCATGGGGGCACTTGTGTTCTCTGACCTCCGTAAAACCTTGTATGGGAGCTCATTTTCTGTTCCTGGGCAACAGTTTGAAATCCTTACAACTTGAAGAGAACTCCTAGGTGGTCTTTCCCCTCCTTCGTTTGTTTGTTTCCCTTTCCTTTTCTTTTTTTGGCACAGAGTGGATATGTGGTCTTCTTCCTTGAGAAACTAGCAGTCTCTGAGCAGAACTCACCTTCCTGCAGTCCCTCTCTCCAGTGATCAGTGTCCCCTGTGGAGACCACAGTGGAAGACATGCTCCTCCACCCATCCCCTGGAGTGCCCTCACTCTCAACACCTCAGACTCTCACTGCATCCCTTTGTCTCCCTGGGTCTCCTGTCACTCCCTCTGCCTGGTTCTATTTAGTGAGCATTAAAGATGCTCTAGCCTCTCCCACCTGAAACGGGCTCTTTCAAGTGCCTGTCCTCTTCGGGTTGTCACCTATCTCTGTCTTTAATGTTTTTGACATTGTGAGTTTGAAGTGACTGGGAAAAGTCACAGTGGATGTATTTAGTAGGCATCTGGATATGTGAGTCTGAGGTCTGAGGAGGTACCTGGGCTAAAGGTAGGGAATTAAGGTGTGAATCTGAGAGTAAGTGGGAAATAAAAGATGATCATGGATACTGTGGGAGCAGGGGAATTGACCAGGGCTGGAGTGGAGAAAGAGACAAGGTCTAGGTAGAGGGATATATCTGGGATACTATGACTTCTGTGAAACTTAGGAATCACCCTTAGTAGATGTTTCTAGATTTCTGAAATCCTTAAAAATTATAATAGCTAACACATGAGCAATAGCTGTGTGCCTTCATTGTTCTAAATGCTTTAAAATCCTCGCAACTATGAGAGACAGTTATTACAACAACCTCATTTTGAAGAGGGGGAAGTGGTGGCTCAGAGAGGTTGTATAACTTTGGAAAAGGTTCCAACTAAGTAAAAATGGGACCTATGTCAGAGCATTTTAAAATCTGATTATTTAACCATATTATACATCATAATTCCTCCATACAGAACAGAAATTATATGAAGGGTCAGGAGAGATTTATCTAATTGTACAATAAATTTTAAATATAGACAGGATTAATGATAAATGTTTTATAACAATAGTTTATAGAAATTTATCAAGAACTCCATCAATATATGAACTACCAAGTATCCTGAGATTGTTTTTTAAATTGTTCACAAATTTATTTAGCCATCACTTACTGAGTATTTTTCTTATGTCAGGTGTGATGCTTGGGTTAGCTTTCCCTCCCTATAACAAATAACTGAGATGACCATATTTATAGAGATAATGGCTTATTTTGGCTCATGATTTTAGAGGTTCCAGTCTAGGATCAGGTGGACTCATTGCTTTTAGGCATCTGGTTGGAGTGTTGGGTGGCAGTGGTGGGGAGCATGTGGCAAAGTAAAAACACCTTGTAATTTTTTGCAAGCAAGCAAAAGAGAGAAGAAGGGATGGCCCCATATTTCCTTTTGAGGGTACAGCCCACAGTAACTTGAGGACCTACCTCTTAAAGGATTCACCATCTCCCAGTAGCACTATGGGATGGGGACCAAGTCTTTAACATATGAACCTTTGGGAAACACTTCTCCAAACTACAGCAGGAATGCAAAAGTGGTTGAAAGCAGTTCCAGGTTTCTGGTGGCTCACTGACTTGTAAAAGATCCAGCTGTAAAAATGCTTACCATGATGGGGAAAGATCCATGAAAGGAGTTGCTGGAAGACAGTCTTATGCTTTGGTTCCAAAGTCAGGTGGATTAAGCCTTAGTTGCTTTCATTCCAAAAGAAAGGGGAATATTGATTCTCAAAAGGTTGTTACAGAGACTGTGGGGAATGGTGCACACAGCTCCCAGGGCACTGCCTGGCACAGAACTGGCAAGGAGCTGCTTTTTTAATGATAGGACACTGGGACCTGGGTTTGCATAGCTTTATGTGGCACAAACAGTGACAGAGAGCATGAGGAAATGACCTAACCCTTGCTAAAGAATTTGAATGTTTATTCCTCACGTTAGTATATTCCAAAGTAAGGAGCATGCATGCCCTCCTAGAAGTTTCCAAAATGATTCTCTTGTTTGGTGAAGATAAAAACTTCTGTGAGTGTTTAAAATTTTTCATCCTTTAAAATTTTACGTTTTATATGTTTTAAGATAAACCCATTTATTTTGCATAGTAGTACATCTAAGCAAGTGGTAAACAAATATTTTGGGATAGAGTCTAAAAAATTTCATACAAACAGAAGGGTGTGTAAATAAAAAGGTTATAGGAAGTCACTGAGGAGTTCTAAGCAGGAAAATAAAATATATACACTCTTGAATTTCTAGTGGATCTTTCTAAACTTGGTGAAGCAAAGACAGAATGTATCAAAAATAAAGGAAAGTCCTGCCAGGAGGTTGTTAAAATAGGCAAAGTACTCAAATTCCCAATAGAACAACCTTTGGAATTTTTTTAACAAGAACTGGAATTTTCATTAATTTCTCAAATCATAATATAGTCTATATCTTTCAAAATATTCTGTTCTTAATCAATGACCATAATCTGTAAATTATTTTATGTGATAGATTACATACTTAGTTTTAATTTCTGCCAAAAGATACATAGTTCTAAATTTTTCCAACCAATATGTTGCAAGAAGATTATGTATTTCAATGATATGTAAAAATGATCTCTATTCGATATAGGCATCTGACATGAAAACACAAGATGAGAACATCAATGCAGAATAAATGTCCGCTAAAAATCATTTTAAAAACTTGAAATGTTATTTTCATATTTAAAAGTCATTCTCATTATTTTAAATTTTTAAATAGACCTGGCATCAGTTGCCCACATAGTCTTGATTTTTTTTGTTACATGAGACATTATCAGATGTAAAAATATTCTTTGATATCACATTGATGTTGGTTCAGTTGAGAGTATAGCAAAAAGCATCTTCATAACAAAAAAAAAAAAACTTACAAAGAGCAGTAACTGCCCTGCCTTCATTCCAGAGAAAATATTTTATCTATTGACCTGATTTTGGTTTTGTTGCTGAAGTTTGTAATTTATATTGCTGTGCCATTGAGATTTTTTTCCCATTTAGTGTTCTACACTTTTTCCCATTGCAATATTCTCCAATATCCATGCCTTCTTTTCTTTGTATATATTCTGCAAAAGTGTTTATTATAAAGCACTATAGCATATAACAAATATTTGAACACTGGAGAGCACTAATAAACATAATTAAGTAACATTTGAATAACAATATTTGGATTTTCTAGCAAGGTTAACAATATTAAACAGAATCAGGTTTCCAAATTACTTGTTTAAAGAGTAGCTATGCATTCAAAATTTGTTGTTAGAATCCCAGTTGTTGGATTTGTAAGTATACTATGTTGTATTAATCAGCTTTCATCACTGTGAAAAAAAAAATAACTGAGATAATAAATGTATAAAGAAGAAAGGTTTATTTTGGTTCATGGTGTCAGTCCTTGGTCACTTGGCCTTGTTGCTTTGGACCTGTGGAGGCATGTTACATCATAGTGGGAGCACATGGTAGAGGATCTGTTTAGCTCATGGTGGCCAGAAAGAAAAAAAAAAAAAAAAAAAAAAAAAAAGAGAGACTGGGGTCCCAATATCACCTTCAAATGCTTTCCCCAATAATCTAACTTCTTTCTACTAATCTTCCTTCCCCACCTTCTAAAAGTTCAAACACTTCCCAAAAGTACCATAAACTGGCAGCCAAGTCCTTAACATATGAGTTTTGTGAGACATTGAGATCCAATAATACTCTTACTTGCAAGAATGTCTCAGCAGGAGACAGGACCACAAGCACACACTTATAACACGGAAACCACAATAAGCAAGACTGATTACGTGGTTACAATTTCCCTTCTTCACACTCCTCCATTCCTGAAAATGTTGACCTTAACTTTCAATTCCTGTATCAGGTTCTCTTGCTTTTAATATTAATAGAATCAAGACAATAACAGTATCAAAACAATAATGTCTCTAAATTGATTTTTAAGCTTCCATCATCGCAGAAGTTTAGTCTTTTTTCCACTTCCCCAATTTCTTGACTGATTTGGGGGAGAGGATTACTTGCAAAAACAAATTTTGCCATCAAACCAGAGGGAGAATTTCTGCATGAAAACAATAAATCCAAGTGAAAAGTCACAGTGAACTGAACTAGAGCAGTGGTATATAGGGTTACAGACAGGTGGATTTGAGCATTTCTTTGGAGGTTGAGAAGAGCATGTAGCACATGCTAAGGGATGTGAAGAGGAAGATTTCTCTAGAATGATCAGGTAAACTGTGTACAGACGGGGATCTCACACTTTGGCAGTGCTCAAGAGAAATGTGGTTAACTGCTGTGTAACTAATCCAAAAACTTAGAGGCTCTCATTAGGAACATGCAAATCAAAACCACAATGAAATAACCACATCATACCCATTAAGCTGGTTACTATAAAACAGAACAAATGACCAAAAACCAGCTCCCAAGCTCTCAGAAAAAACAAGGTTGGCAAGGATATTGATCAATTGGAACACTGATTGTAGGAATGTAAAAGGGTACAAGATGACAATTCCTCAAAGATTAAAAATATGCCAGGCATGGTGGCACACACCGGAAATCCCAGATGCTCAGGAGGCTGGGGCCAGAGGATACTAAGTTCAAAGCCAACCTCAGCAACTTAGCGAGACCTTGTCTCAAAATAGAAAAAAACTTTAAAAAGGGCTAGGGATGTGGTTCAGTGGTTAAGCAGTTCTGGGTTCAATCCCTGGTACAAAAAAATTTTAAATAAAATTATATGTAATCTAACAATTCTACTTATGGGTATAAAACTCAAAAGACCTTAAAGCAGTCTCGAACAGGTACTTATATACTAGTGTTCACGGTATATGAAATAAGTCACAAAAAACTAAGGAATGTATGAAGCCACTTAAATGAGGTGGCCAAATTCACAGAGATAAAGTAGAACGGTGGTTACTAGGGCCTCGGGGTGGGCGGGGGGTGGTGGGCAGTACTGTTCAATGGGTACAAAGTTTTTATGAGATGAGGAAAAGGTTCTGGAGATAGATGGTGGCAACAGGTGTACAACAACAAATATGTATTTAAGAGAATTTTACTCTTAAAATAGTTGAAATGACAAATTAATGTCAGGTACCTTTTACTCCTCCTAGGAGGAGGAATAGGAGCAAAATGCTGCTTTAAACCAGGGTCAGGATTCAGGAGTGAAGCACACGTGGCTGCCTGAGCAAGGAACAGGGATTTAGTGATGCTCCTTCTGTTCCCAGTGTGCTGTCTTGCTAAAGTGACAGAGGGAAAGTAAAGTGTAGGGATGAACAGGGTCTTGCTTAGGACTGACCCAATCTAGCTGGGCAAACAGCTTGCCAAGGGACAGGCTGTTAGGAGGAGGGGAAGAGGCCCAGCCCCAGACTCACTGGGATTGGACCCTCCGTCTGCCCATCCCCAACTAGGTGACCTCAAGGGTCATTCACACGTATGATGTTGAAGCTAGCTGTCCACTGAGACCTTAGCTGGGGCTGTCCTCGGACCACCTTTACAAAACCTCTGTGGACATGTGGCCTGGGCTTTTTTGGAGCATGGTGTGTGGATTCTTTAAAAGTGAACATCCTAACAGAATAAAGTGGAAAGGCATGGTGTTTTATGACCTAGCCTTGATCACCTCTGCCACACTAATGTGGTCAAGACAGTAATATTGTAAGAAAAGCATATGAGATATATCGTCATGGCCATTTACTAATAATTTCTTTTTATTCCTCCACTTTAAGTTTCCTTACCCATGAAATACTTGAAGAAGGCAGAGAAAAGAGGTTTTTCCTATATCACAAATTGTCCCAAGTGTAACATTGGTGGCGATTCCTATTCTGTATGTATTTTAATGTATGTGTTTTATTTTTGTTGCTCTCAATGGTGGGCGTGTACATAAGAGGGGAATATAGCAAAAAGACAAAACAACTTAGGATTTCTGTAGTTGGGACAGATAAATATACTTCAGACACAATCTTACCTTCCCGCATGCTGATACTAAAGACCTGCTGAGGATATTTTCCCAAAAACCAATGCAAAATGTTCTTTTATCGAACACTCATTTATCTGTGATTAGTATTCTGGAATGGACATCTTCTCTTCTATCACACTGTCTATATAGATTTTTAGTGTTTTTTCCAGGAAAAATATGATTTTTGTTTATTTTTTTCTACTTTAAAATTTTTTTAGGTTTTTTTTTTTTTTTCTTTTTTTTTTTTTCCTTTGTGCTGGGATGGAACTCAGAGTATCACGCAGCGTAGGCAAGTGCTCTACCATGGGGCTACATCTTCAGCCCAAGTCCATTGTTTACATGATGATCTTTTCTGGCTGATGAAATTTTCTAGATTATCTTCGTTAAAAGACTGCATTTAAACCTGTGATTCTTTTTCCTTCTGTCAATTTAGCTTAAAATTAAAAGTTAATTTTAAAATCATTGATCCTAGTTACTTTCCCAACATCCTAACACTGGTCACAAGATGCACAGATTGAGAAAATAAAATCATGCTTCTTAAAAGAAAGCAAGCCAAGTTTTGCCGCCTTCTTAAAAAAAAGTACATCACCCACGATCCTGATGATCTGGCAAATGCGCAGCTTGAGCTAGCTCTGAGAAAACGCCTCAGATGATTCATTCTAAAAGTGTATCTTGACCTTATTAAGACCATAAAGTCACAGGGGAACATGAAGACATCAATATAGTAGATGATATGAGTATTTTTGGTGTCATTAAGAAATGTACCAACTGATGCCACTCAACACAGAGTTCTTTCCAGGTCAGGATGAACTTGGAATTGAACTGTTGAAAGAATTGGCAAGATGGTTTCATTTCTTAGTCCAGCAAAACATAGGGAACAACTATCAATTAAAAGATATATAACCATAAGTGATACATACTTTCAAGGAGGAAAGAATCAGAAAGATACAACCTCTTTATTGTTAGAACAACACTGATAACTATAAAACCATGTTCTGCTGCAGACCTTCCTTTTAACTTTTGTATTATTTTTATTTATCCAAATGTATAAACACATTCTTATAAAAACAATATAGACCAAGACCAATAAAATGAAACCATAAAACTTACCTTTCTGGGCATGGTGGTGCATACCTGTAATCCCAGCAACTAGGAGGCTGAGGCAGGAGGATTGCAAGTTCAAGGCCAGCCTCAGCAACTTAACAATGCCCTGAGTAACTCTATGAGACCCTGTTCAACAACAACAACAACAACAACAACAAAGGCTGGGCATGCAGCTCAGTGATAAAACTCTTGTATTAAATCCCTGGTACCAAAAAACCAAACCAAACCAAAATAACAATAAACTCCCATCTGTCCCAGTTCTTCTCCCATTGCTGCTTTCCACCCCATAGGTAACTTAGCCCTGTTATTTCTAATCCCTGCCTTATATATGTGCCTATGTATATATGTGCCTATGTATATGATTACTTTATTTTATTGTACTTACATAGGACCATTTTGTATGTATTATTTTGTAACTTGTTCATTTACACTTTACAGTGTTTTGGTTCATTCTAGTACTTGGGATGCTCTTTAGAATTTCATAGCTCTGCAGGTCTTTACCGATTGACATTTACAGTGACCATCATTGGTCATGCTTTTTATGCACAAGTGTGAGAACTTCTCTAGGATGGATATCTACAAGAATTACTCAGATGAGGCATGCATATTTTTAATTTTAATTAATGTTGCCAAATTACCTTCCAAAAAACTGTGACCAATTTACACCTCCAACCTACACTATAAAAATGTGTCTGTTCCCTGTTCCCCTGCCAACAGCCTTGGCATATTTTATTGCATTTCTGAAGGTATTAGTGAGGCTGAGTTTTTTCTGTCTGTCATTTTGCCATTTGTTTTGCTTTTCAGAGAATTGCCCATTTATTACTTGGGTTATTTGACTCTCTTGCTCTTTTTTAAAAATTATCATAATTGCTTATATGCTCTAGATAGTAAGAGATTTCTCAACTTCAGGAAGGCAGGAATCATGTCTTAACCTTTTTTCTATTCCTTTGGACTTAACATCATGCTAACTTATTTTTGAGGCCTTTACAAAATTAAAGACTAGCTTTGGTCAAGCCTCAGCTATGTGTGAGATTAAAAACGGACACAAAAGCAAAATAGACATATTAACCAGACTAAAAGTTGGTGTCCTAGAAAGGATAAGCAATGTATAAAAATATCTGGTCAGAAGGCAAAAAAGGTTTGGAGACATTTTTATTAGGAAATTGGCACATCCTTTTTTTGTTAGAAACTAAAGCAGAAACAAAAGGGAAAAAAACCTCGAAAGGTAGCAGTGTTGAAGGATAGACTCGCAGATGGGTTTGCATCATCAGGAAGACTCTTGGATGTAGGGGCTTGTGCCAATCAGAAGGGCATTCGTTCCTGGTTATCAAGACAACTCTGTTCTAAAAGCAGAGTGAGCAGAAGTCTTAAACAGTTCTCATTCTCCCAGTATTTATGGAGGTCCCTGACTGTCTCCTTTCTCAATAGACTGTTTCCATATTGCTGTCTGATTCAGGGTGTAGTGCCTAAGTACAATCACCCCTTCCCGAGATTTACCTTCCTGCTGTCCTCACATGGTCTATCTTCCTTCCTGACCATGTCTTCTAAAGCCCTTTTCCTTCCTCACTTCCGTCCTTTGGCATCTCTAGATCCAAAAGGCTTCTCTATTCATCCATTTTCTGTTGTTACAACAAAGTACCTGAGGCTGGACACTTTATAAAGAAAAGTTTTGGAGGTTGAAAGTTCAAGATTGGGTGGATCCATTTGTTCATTCTCTGGTGAGGTCCCCCTTGATTATGTCACAATGTGGCAGATGAGATCTCGACATGGCCAACCACAGGGTGAGGCAGGAAGCCCAAGTGATTTGGGGTCAGGTTCATTCGCTTTCATGAGGAGTAGCAGGGATTCCATGGAAATTATATTAATTCCTTCCAAGGGCAGCACCCAGATTTCTAATTATCTTACAGTAAACCACACCTCTTAAAAGTTCCATTACCCCTTGATATCACCACACTGAGGACCAAACTTTCAGCACACAAACCTTTGTGGGATGCTCAAATCACGGCAGCTTCCTTGACATTTCTAACCTATCATGTTTCAATTTACACACCATTAATAATTGATGATTGTTCATGCTCTCAAAATCTGGTGAGAGTACCAATTGATAGAGTCCTTGTGGAGAGAATGTGCTCTCCGAGATGTAATCAGTGATACAGTTCAAATCTTTAAAATGTGCATATCATTTGAGTTGTAAGTTGTTGTAAGGAGAATGCAACAAAGATACATCTGAATAAGAAACTGATAAGAGGGGGGTGGCATAAGATGACAGGTCTGCCTACAAGATGGTATTATTTTTTTCTTTCAGTTTAATATTTATCTTGAACTCTGTCAATAATAATACCAACATGTTAATCATCTTAGATATTGGGAACTGGGTGATTTGTAAAACAATTATATTGTGCATTTTGGCACTTTCCAAATATTTTTTTATTTTATTTTATTTTTTTATTTTTTTGGAATCAGGGATTAAACCCAGGGGTGCTTAACCATTTTGCCACATCCCCAACCCTCTTTTCTATTTTATTTAGAGACAGGGTCTCATTGAGTTGCTGAGGCTGTCTTTGAATTCACGAACCTCCTTTCCTAGCCTCCCAAGTCTCTGGAATTATAGGTGTGCTCCACCATGCCTGGCTATGATTTTTCATTAGAAACATAACGTTTTTTTGATAAGAATTGTATTAAATTATCAACAAATTCCAAGTGGGAAGGGAAAAGGAGAGAGGGAGAAACCCTAAAAGAGAATTAAAAAACTTTCTGTGTTAGTTGACTTTTTATCACTGTGACCAAAATACCAGATATAAACAATTTGAGGGAGGGAAGTTTTATTTTACTTTATTTTATTTTTTGGCCCATGATTTCAGAGGTTTCAGTTCATGGTTTGCCAGTTCCACTGCTCAGGGCCTGAGGTGAGGCACAGCATCATGATGGAAGTGTATAGTGGGGGAACACTGTGCAGCTCATGGTAGCCTGGAATGAGAGGGAGAGAAGGGGCCAGGATAAAATATACCCTTTCAGGACCTGACCCTAGTGACCAACTTCCTCTGACTAGGATTCACTTTGTAGAGTTTTCACCACCTTTCAAAAATCCATTCAAATGATTAATCCATTAGGTGGATTAATCCACTGAGGAGGTTAGATCCTTTGTGATCCAACCATTTCCTAAAAGCCCCACCTCTAAACACATGAGACCTGGGGGTACATTCCAGATCCAAACATAACACATATCAGTATGACGTATTTGGTTTCTGATTTAAACAAACTGGGAAAAAAAAAAAACAATAACAACAAGACAATTGGGTTGATGTGACTACTGACTGGATATTAGATATTAAGAATTATTGTTTTAAATTGTGTATGTTCTCCTGGTTCAGATTGGGAGGATCATATGTCTCTAGAAATTTGTCAATGTCTGATATTTTCTACTTTGTTGGAGTGTAGATTTTCAAATTAGCTTCTCATTATGTTATGTATTTCAGTCATGTCTGTCGTGATATTTCATTTTTTGTCATGAGTTTTAGTAATTTGAGTTTTCTCTCTCCTCTTTGTTAGTGTGGTTAAGGGTTTAATCTATTTTGTTTACTTTTTCGATGAACCAACTTTTTCTTTCATCAATTTTTTGAATTGTTTCTTTTGTTTCAATTTTGTTGATTTCAGCTCTGATTTTAATTATTTCCCGTCTTCTACTACTTTTGGTGTTGGTCTGTTCTTCTTTTTCTAGGGTTTTGAGATGTAATGTTAGGTCATTTAGTTGTTGACTTTTTATTCTTTTCTTGAGTCACTCCATGCAATGAATTTTCCTCTTAGTTCTGTTTTCATGGTGTCCCAGAGATTTTGCTATGTTGTATCGTCATTCTCATTGACCTCTAAGAATATTTTTTATCTCCTCCCTGATGTTTTCTGTTATCCATGCTTCATTCAATAGCGTATTTTTAGTCTCCAGGTGTTGAAGTAATTTCTGTTTTTTATTTTGTCATTGATTTCTAATTTCATTCCATGATGATCTGATAGAACACTAGGTAGTTTTTTTTTTTTTTTTTTTTGCATTTACTAAGGGCTGCTTTGTGATATAACATATGGTTTATTAGAGAAGGATCCATGTGCTGCTGAGAAGAAAGTGTATTTGCTCATCTATGGGTGGAATATTCTATATATGTCTGTTAAGTCTAAGTTATTGATAGTGTTATTGAGTTCTGTGGTTGCTTTGTTTAGTTTTTGTTTGGAAGATCTATCCAGTGGTGACAGTGGTGTGTTAAAGTCACCCAAAATTATTGTGTTGTGGTCTCTTTGATTCCTGGAATTGAGAAGGATTTGTTTGATGCATATGGAGGCACCATTGTTTGGGGCATAAATAATTATGATTGTTATGTCTTCCTGATTTATGGTTCCCTTAAGCAGTATGAAATGTCCTTCTTTATCCCTTCTGACTAACTTTGGCTTGAAGTCCACTTTTTCTGATATAAGGATGGAAACTCCTGCTTTTTTACTGAGTCCATGTGGTAGGTTTTTTCCCATCCTTTCGCCTTTAGTCTGTGGATGTCCTTTTCTATGAGATGAATCTCTTGAAGGCAGCATATTGTTGGGTCTTTTATTTAATCCAATCTGCCAGTCTATGTCTTTTGATTGATGAGTTTAGACTATTAACATTCAGGGTTCTTACTGAGATATGATTTGTATTCCCAGTCATTTGGGCTTATTTTTGGTTTTTAACTTGACTTGGTTTCTCCTTTGATTGGTTTTTGCTTTTGATTGGTTCCTCCCTTTGCTGACCTACATTTTTGTTTTTCATTTCCTCCTCATAGAATATTTTGTTGAGAATATTCTGTAGCACAGGCTTTCTATTTGTAAATTCTTTTAACTTTTGTTTATCATGGAAGGATTTTATTTCATCTTCAAATCTGAAGATTAGTTTTGCTGGGTATAGGATTCTTGGTTGGCAACCATGTTATTTCAGAGTTTGAAATATGTTGTTCCAGACCCTTCTAGCTTTTAGGGTCTGGACTGAGAAATCTGCTGATATCCATATTGGTTTCCCCCTATATGTAATCTGATGCTTTTCTCCTGCAGCCTTCAAAATCCTATCTTTATTTTGTATGTGAGGCATTTTCATTATAATTTGCCTTGGTGTGGACCTGTTGTGATTTTGCGTATTTGGTGTCCTGTAAGCCTCTTGTATTTGATTTTACATTTCACTGTTCAGGTTTGGGAAATTTTATGATATTATTTCATTGAATAGGTTGTTCATTCCTTTGGTTTGTATCTGTGCCTTCCTCAATCCCAATAATTTTTAAATTTGGTCTTTTCATGATGTCCCATAGTTCTTGGAGGTTCTGTTCATGATTTCTTACCATCTTTTCTGTTTGGACAACTTTATTTTCAAAATTAAATATTTTTTCTTCATTGTCTGAGATTCTGTCTTCCATTGTCTGTCTTCATTGTCTGAGATCTAGTCTGCTGGTGATGCTTTCCATTGGGTTTTTTATTTGGTTTATTGTTTCCTTCATTTCAAGGAGTTTTTTTTTTTTTTTTTTTTTTTGAGCATCTCTAACTCTTTGTTGAAATGATCCTTTGCTTCCTGCAGTTGCTCTTTCAACTGCTTATGGGTATGATTATTCGTTGCCTGCATCTCTCCTATCTCATCCTTTGCTTCATAAATCATTTTAATTATGTATATTCTGAACTCCTTTTCTGACATTTCTTTTACCATAGTTCACTGGATTCTATTAATATAGAATCTAGCTTTGTTTTGAACATTTTCTTCCCTTGTTTTTTTTTTCATGTTGTTCACGTATCATCCCCTCTAGCAGTGCAGATCTGGGGTATTGCAGTTTCCCCCCTATAGGCTTATAGTGACTCCATAGGTTTTCAAAACCTCTTCTTTAAGGGAGAGATAAATATTAGCAGTGCCCAGTACATATAATATGCAGCCCTAAATCAAATAGGCCCTATGAAGGTGTTAGCAATATCATCATAGTAAACAGAGAGGATGAGTTCAATTATTATCTACAGTATAACAAACAGATTTGCAGTAAGGTCTGAAGTTTCTATTAGAGGACAAAGAGGATGGGGACGGGTGTAGGATGTCACTGCTAATGGGATAAGAAAAGAGTATATGGAAGTTCTAGATCATAGAAAGAGTGAAAGTGTAATCAAAAGAAGTTGGTTGTTAGTATGAGAAAAGGGAGAAAGAGACTCTGAGGAAAAGGTAAGCAAAAGGAAAATTGAGACAGCAAGTAAAGAAATAAAAACTTAAAATTTTCAAAAAGGAGGAAAAAAAATCTATACTATAACAGTCATATCATGTTCAAACTAACTCTAATTAGAATGGCTATTATCAAGAACATAAGCAATAAGTGTTGGCGTGGATGTGGGGGAAAAGGCACACTTACACATTTCTGGTGGAGTTGCAAATTGGTGCAGCCACTCTGGAAAGCAGGATGGAGATTCCTCAGAAAATTTGCCATGGATCCCCCATTTGACCCAGCTAAACCACTCCTCAGTTTATACCCAAAGGTCTTAAAATCAGCATACTACAGTGATGCAGCCACATCAATGTTCAGTGCAGCTCAATTCACTATAGCTAGATCGTGGAACCAATCTAGATGCCCTTCAATTGATAAATGGATAAAGAAGCTGTGATATATATACACAATGGAATATTACTCAACCATAAAGAAGAATAAAATTATGGCATTTGCTGGTAAATGGATGAAGATGGAAAATATCATGCTAAGTGAAACAGGCCAAGCCCAAAAAACCAAAGGTCAAATATTTTCTCTGATAAGTGGATGATGATACATAATGAGGGTGGGTGGTGGGGGGTGGGGGGAAAAGAAGAATGAAGGAACTTTGGATGGTGTAGAGGAAAATGGGGTGGGAGGGGGTGGAGGATAGAAAATAGTAGACTGAGACAGACAGTATTCCCCTATGTACACGTATGATTACGTGAATGGTGTGAATCTACATTGTGTACAACCATAGAAATGAAAAGTTGTACCCCATTTGTGTACAATGAATCAAAATGCAGTCTGTAAAAATAATAAATTTTATTAAAAACTTATTGTTTTAAATTTATGATAATGAAATTGTCCTTTCATGACACGAGTTTAAATATTGACAAACAAAATAATATGTGAAACATTTTCTTTAAAATTATCTGGTGGAAGTGCTGGGGCTATAGCTCAGTTGGTAGAGCACTTGCCTCATAAGCACAAGACCCTGGGTTCAATCCCCAGCACCACAAAAAAAAAAAAAAAAATTATCTGGTGGAATCTGGGAAGAAGGGAAATGACATAGAAGAAATAAGATTATCAAAGTGGGGCAATGAGTACATGAGAAGTACTTATATTCTATTTTTGTATAGGTTTGAATTTTCCATAATAAACTTTTTAAAAGATAGTCAAAAGGGACAATGTACTTTGAAGAGTGCACCTCTGAAATTAGTTCTCCAAAAGCCAGTGTTATTTCACCCCTCTCTTTGCCTCTGGTTTCTGAACGTCACTTTCCATCCTCTGGTACTTCTTTCACCTCAATCTGGAAGCAATTTAATCCCCTGAGTCTCATCCTTCTTAACTTCTGTCATGGCCTTAAAATGACTTCTTCATCTTGGTCAAGAATTTATGGACTTGAGAACTAGCAAAATATTCTCCCTGTCAGGTTTGGGACCCTCATCCTCATCTCCTTCTCTAGCCTCATGGACAATCTTGACTGAGCATAAACCAGGCTCAAAGGATCTTCTCCCTTTGCCGTAAGAGGGCAAAATCAATATTGCTTGCCCAGGAATTCTAGTAGTGTTAGTCTCTCTTGCTCTCTTAGTTCTCTTGCTGTGTCTGCCTCGCAGTCAGTGCATGTTTGTGTTGCCAAGGAGAATGTCTCTCTTTTAAAGGTAAATGTTACTTCTTTGAATATAAAGATTATATCTTGGGATTCTTGGGTTCGTGAAAGGGTCTTAGTTCACATGTAGGTCTGAACAGGGTATGTTTCTCCATCACCCATTCTAAACCACTCCAGAAGTTCTCACACTAACTTTCAGTGATAGCAGAAGTAAGCAGTATGTTTTCCTTTTACACTTTTTTCCCCCCCTAGGAACAAGAATTTTATGTAACAACTGGATGTATTTTTTCACCATTAGTATGTAACAATCAAACTTATAGATAACAATAGACCAAAATTGTAACAAACCAATTATATACCCCATGGAGGCAAACTTAAGAGTGCTGCTATACAAAATGACAGTAGATATTACTAAATAATTGTTCAGCACTAAGACAAAGCAGTTATCAATTTTGACACAGTGACTTCATGGTCTTACAAAGGAATCATAAAAGAAAATTATCCCACTTTGCATAGTCGTCTTCCCCATAAAAGAAGTATGACCCAACAAGATCACATTTTATACAACATGGAGATTCTGTTACTATAAATTTAAAAACAAAACAGAGGAATTTCCAAATAATATTTACAGCTCGCAAAGTACAATATTAATATCTGTCAGTTATAAATAACAGTAGTTTGTTAGGCTACAGGGTTTAATATAAAATCAATTTACAAATGTGAAAAACAGTAGTGGTCCAATATTCACCATTATACATGATTCTGTTTCTTCCATAATTTTTAAATAAAAATTTTAGTATCATAAAATATTAAACCCAAACATATCACAATCACTATCCTCAAATAATGTTAAAATAAAATATATGAAACTCAGCTAATATTGTTAATGATAATAAACTACAAGATTTCCTGAACAGATATGGTAGGACCCCTGAATGTTTTACAGTGAATGTCAGGAAACAATTAAGCTATGACTATTTTCATGATATATAAGGCAAAAATTTACATGATCATTTCAAAATATACCAATTAAGATTTAGTTTATAAGATGCACTAAACAATATTCTTTACAAGTGAACACAATGGTTTAAAAACACTGGTGCCAACCCAAACACTTTGCCAAACCAAAGTGTGTTTACGATGTTTAAGGAGATGCATAATTAAAACTGTAATATTTAGCATCTCTGATAAAACAGATAATTTCTTATAATACTTTTAACACAAAAATCCTCTTAAGTTCTCATTTCTCTCATTTTAGTTTCTCAAGACTCATTTCAAAAGACATGACAATTTTTAGCTGAATGTTATTGAATGTTCCAGTGAATGATATTGAAACAGCCCCCAAATGAAATAAATTTTTCCCCAATGAATTATCATCCTAGTTTCTTTTTTTTAAAATCAGATATTTATTTGGTACTCTACTATTAATCATTGTACAGAAATAGTTAATACATTTTTTAAAATTTATTGTATACAAATGGGATACATCTTGTTTCTCTTTACATGAAGTAGAGGCACACCATTTGTGTAATCACACATTTACCTAGGGTAATAGTTTTTGACTCATTCTGTTATTTTTTTCCCCTAGTTTCTAATAAATGTATTTAAGACAAGCAGGACCTTTCATCTTTAAATGGACTCACATGGCTAAGTTTGAACTAAACTGAAGCACAACGTAAAGTAGTTAAGTGTATTCATATACAAATACCCAGTAATATGCAGTGGACATTTCTAAAATGAGAAAAAGGTGAAAACAAATAATTTTGGGGCTTTAATTTATTGATGTTTAATGTGACAATCCAAAAATATCAGATATTCACTTGATTGAGTCAACTTGTCACATGCTCTCCTAAACATAATGTGCTTACCTATCTCAGCTACTCTATTTGCCAATGTTCAGTAAGAAATTATGTAGCATGAACGTAAGAGTGTTTAACATGGCTCGCTTATTTTACTGTTAAGCAAACTAAAATATACATTCCAGGAAATGCTGCAGTTTAATTTTGAAAACAAGCAAAATGTGCAGTAGAAAGACAACTTGTGAGGAGAAATGGATGCATTCACACATAATACAGCCCCTGCAACTTCTTCAGGCATTCAATTTTTGTGTTAAATAAACAGGCAATAGTTACTTAGCAGCAATGATTACACAATAAGTAATATGTTTCTCAGTCCTGCACAAAAAAAATTGCAGCTACAGTTACATCAATAGCTGTAACCTACTGATTCTGATGGCAGAGAAGATCTTAAAAATGACTGTACAAAAAGCATCACACCATGGCAAATAGAAACGCAATCTACCCTAGGTCTGAAAAAAAAAAAAAAAAAAAAAAAAAAAACTCCACTGTGAAGAGGACAGTGTAGACAAATGGAGATCCCAAGACCACCAAAAGAAAAAATTGCCTCCAGATTAGTAAGAAAGGCTGGGGTCTAGGCTTGACCATGTAATCAGACAGCATTCTGTCTTCTGTTTTTCCCATGTCTTTCTGGTAAAGCAGGTATTCTTGGGACCAGATTTGAAAGTATGCATGCTTCATGGCCTCTTCTGCTGGAATCCTTTTATTAGATTCAAACACTTGTCGAACTGTGTTGAGTACTCTGTAGAATCAAGAAGCACATCAAGTGGCTGATACCATAATGTGACAACATCACTTCAGTAGGTCTTGTGGGAACTGACATGGATCTGGCTAGTCCAAAATCTGCTAGCTTTAATTCCACTTTTTCATTAATGAGAAAGTTCTGTGGTTTCAAGTCTTGATGTAACACCATTCTTCTGTGGCTTTACGTTAACCCATGTAGAATTTGGTATAAAAGCAGCTTTACATTTTGCATACTCACCATGCTCCCCCAGTCATCCATGTACTGTTTTAGGTTTTTACCCAGATACTCAAGGACCAGAGTCAAAGATTTATCTGGGTGAACAATGTCATGTAAGGTTACTATGTTTCCATGTTTTATATCTTTAAGAGTGAAACTTCTCTTATAGCTGTACTGGGTGTGCCTTCTTCGTGTTCCAGTCTCTTTTAATGCCACCAAATTCTCAGTCAGCTTACTTCTTCCTTTAGAAACTGTTGCATATGTACCCACTTGGTTTCTGGGACACAGTCAGGAGGCTTGTTTCTGCTGCTGCATCTTTTGGGATACTTCTTCCATGAGGAAAGCTCTAGGAGGTTGGAAGTGGTGGCAAAGTCCTTTGATCCCTGAGTCAGGAGTGTAGTATCTTGAAGATGCTCATCTATATTTCATAGAAATATTCATGCTTTGATTTGAATTAATTTTATCTTCATTGTTCTCTTGATTCATAACACTGACCAACTGATAATAGAAATTGGATATAAAAATACTTCTAGGAATATGGTAAAAAAAATTCTTGCGAAGCGCGGGAAACTAATACAACTAGAGTCCTGCAGCGCCCACCATCCACGGTCTCCTAGGCTGAACCTTGCTGTCCATCGCCTCCTGCTGGACCGAGGGTCTTCTGCACTGAACGGGGCCCGGGGGGTCGGCAACGGGGTTGCGGCCAGGAGCGCTCCCTGCGGACTCCCCGGGGCCTCTAGTTCAGGGGGTGCTGCGCCACTGCTGATCACGGAGGGCCAAGCGTCCCGGGGACCAGGTGGGTAGGGCCTTGGCGGCGGCCGCTCAGCAGAAACGAAGCCGGCAGGGGTGCAGCGAGGCCAAGGAGCAGCATCTGGAGCCCTCAAAGGGTAGGGGGAGGTTGTTGGGGGCAAACACTGCACGATGCACTACACTTTTTTTTTTTTTTTTTTTGCTATTTTATTCCTTTAAAAAAACCATCACAAATTATAAATTGTTAGACACGTGGAGATGTTAGGGAAGGGGGTGAGAGCAGAACTGTGTCTCACTTTTTGGACTTTACTAAATATGCTATGTCACTAGCATTGACGGTTTTCAAAATGTCCCTAAATACCCATGTTTCTAAATACGTTATCTATTAATAAATATTCTTAAGTGTGACATTTTCAGCCTTCAGTGTCAAAACCTAACTGTGTAAGCTGGACATCTTCCTATGAAGAGTGCTTTGACACTCAGAAGTTCCCAGTCCCAAAGGTCTTTGCCATCCATGCCTCTGTTACCAGTGACTTCATGGGTAGGGGAGTCCTCATGTTCTAATCCCTTTAAAATACTTTCTCCATGGCAACCAAAGGGATCTCTCCAGAACAGTCTAAACATGTCACTCTTTGCCTAATACCCTCCAGTGACTGCCCATCCCCTGCCATTCTTTTCTTAGGACTAAAGTCCTTATGCCTCAGAAAGGTCTGTTATGTGCTTCCTGACTTGACCCTTTTATATCTCCCACCTTATACCTTGTACTTCCCCAGTGTGACAAACATCTTCCTCTCACATAAGCCACTTCTCTGTACTTCTGTTTCCAATCCTTGGTAGATGACAGGCTCTTGAATACTTGCTGAATGAAGGAATGAATAAATGCCTAACTCATATGTATCTTTTCAGAATTGTCTCGGGAAGTTTTTCCAGCACATATCTGAGTTAGATGATTTCTTTATTTACTCCTATAGCATTGGATGCATTCTGTTTTATAATGGTCTGCTTGCTCCATGGGGTATTTGTCTATTATCTCTCAGTCCCACATTTGCCATTCTGTACCTTATTCTGTTGGGCCTGGTAGTCTGCAAACTCCATTTCCTAGGCTCCCTTGCCTGCCAGGTTCTTATTTTATCCTGACAATCAAAAACACTCCTGGGAGAGATCAGAAGACAAGAGAACGGGGAAAATCTTCCAACGTTTGGCTCCACACAGTGTGGCAGTTGCTGCCAGCAGCTACTTACTATTTGCTGGCGGCTGCCTGTGCTGCTGCAGTGATAGCAGGCAGGGGTGATGGCAGACTCCAGTGGCACCTTTTAGAACTTCCAGCCCCAGTCAAGGCAACAAACCCAGAACTGAATACAAATGTCACAGCAAAATGGCAGGTCATGTCTGATTCAGGGACTCCAGCCCAATAGCATTAGCTGCTTCTTATGTTTGGCTGTCATCCCTTCTTCCTGTTCTCTCCACAGAATCCTTTTGCTCTTTTAGCCTCTAGAGCATTCGTCATGACTTGCCTGTGCCAAGCTTCATGTTCAAAATATGTTTTGGAGCTTTTCTTTATCTGACCAGTACCCACCTCAGAGACGCTAACTTAGTTTCTCAAAAGGAGGGACTGTCTTATTCATCTTTTAACCCCACTGCCCACAGTAATACAGAGAACACAGTAGTCTTGTCCATGTGAGGATGTAGAGAATGAGGAAAAACTCTTGGGATACTTTCTCTCCCCCTGGTAAATATGTCTATATGGAGTAAGTGTGTTAAAAAATACATTCACTTTACCTTCCTTCCACTCCTGTCCCAGTCTCCTTGCCACTCTCCATCTCTGAGGTTTGGATGGGACTGATTCCCATCCAGTGGCTCCAAGCTTGTGGACATGAACCACACTGCTCCAATCAGTTAATATAGGGAATTTTCTGGAACTATTGGAAAAGGGGCTTCTTTTCCTCTAAGCTGTGCCTCAGATAGACTGTAAATGTGTTTCTGGGAAAAACCTTTGCTCAAGTCTCTTGAGGCCAATATGTCTTTTCCATTCAGAAACTCCACTATTTGTTACTGAAAAATGAAGTTTCCATTATTTCTGTGGCCACAAAGAAAAATTATATTCATAAAATCTTAGCTGTGGATACTGCTGGTGACCAGGCAGCTAAGGTTATTAAAGTCATTTTTCTATATTAAATGAATGTAAGAAATTGTAGGCACTTTGGGAAGAAAACTACAATCTAATATGTTTCCTGTGATCTTGAAGGAGTATCCTAACTATGCATTAAGGGGGCAACCTGGAATACAGGGTCATCTAAAGGTTATATAGCAGAGAGTCAAAGATATTTCAGACAGGACTGAGGTTGCTATTGAGGTATAGGAAAGAAATCAAACTAAAAAGCAAGTAATAATTTAGTTCCTTTGTGGGTCTTCTAAATTGTGCATCAAACAAAAGGGCACCCCTTGGGAAACTGCCAATTTCATGAGCACTCTTTGGATGACTAACAGGCCAAATCATTCTTCCTTTGTCTGGTTCTGCTCCTAGATTTGATTAGTAAAATGGGAGGATTAGGAAGAACCAATTCTTAGCAAAGTTGTTTCATCTCCTTTTAGGAGCATTTAAATCAAGAAATACACGTCAAGAACCTACTGTGTGCAAAGAACTTTGCTAGAAGCTGACACACAGAACACTCTTTAGCTTTTATTCTTCATTTAGTTTCTGTGACAGGATAGAATGTCAATGTGGATTTGAAAAATGCAGTATGAGAATGTTGGGCCTGTAGGGGTAAAAAGTCACATAGATCTGCTCTGATCTCTGAACTCTGTCACCTTCCAGCCTGGGCAAATCATTTCAGCTCTTTGGGTCTTAGTTTCTGTCTTTGTAAAATAAGTGTAATAATGCTTATCTCGTGGGATTATTATAACAATTAGTGAAACAATAGGTGCAACTGGAAGACAGAAATGAATGTGAAGGAGGATCCTAACTCTACCTTGAGGATACGTCCTTGAAAACAGAATCCTGGAGGCAGGCAGAATATACCCAGCTCAAGTTGGTACCATGGTCTCTAGGGTTGCTCTTGTTTTTCACAGTGTATCAGTAAAACACTTATCAGGTCTTGAAAGTGTGATAGACCATTTAGATGTGTCCTAAGGGATGGAGACACACACACACCCTTTGTTAACAGGCCACTGGATCAGACATTAGGATAGTTGTGCTATGCTCTACCACCCAAATATGCAAGGTGCTAGGTGAGTTCAGAAAGGTGACAGGAAAATACTGATATATTGTGAACCTAGGAAAGCCTGGAAATGGCAGTCTCATGAAAAATGAGCTCCTTAACATGACTGCTCTATAATCAGAGTCATAACATATTCTTTTTTTCATGGTACCTATGAAACTCTTTGACCTCCTGATTCTTTTTTAAATATATCTTTTTTATAGTTGTTAATGGACCTTTATTTTATCATTCATTTATATGCGGTGCTAAGAATCAAACCCAGTGCCTCACACATGCTAGGCAAGTGCTCTACCACTGAGCCACAACCCCAGCCCTTGACCTCTTGAGTCTAAAGCCAATATGGTTTCCTCCTCCGTCACCACCTTCTCTTCTCCCGTCCCCCTTCCCACAGTTGGCAAAGGCATTCCTTATGCTTGGCCCTTGAATAGAGAAGGGGACACTGAATGACAATTAGGCTTCTACGTGGGGTGGTGGGTAACATTCCTCTCTGTCTTGCCTTTGGTTTCTAGATTTGGATTTGTGTAAACTGGCACTGATGCAGTTAGCTCCACCATTATCCCACTAGTCAGTGAACACATTTGAGTGTCTTTACATATATTCCTGGGTACTGGAAATAGACAGAATTAATGATAGCCCTGATCTCTGGGACATAACAATAGAGTGGGGTTGAAATGAACAAATTATTCCAGGGGTTCAAAAGTCTTTGGTGAAGTCCAGGTGGTTATGGACTTAACAGGGTAACTAGTCTTATCTGGAAAGGTAAAGAGGGCAACCTGGGAAGCCGTGTGTAAGTTGGAGGGTGCATTGGAATTAGCTATAAGGCAGAGGGAGTATCTGCTTTCCTACTTGTCATCACTTCCTCCACCTTTCAAGCCCAGACTCTGTCGCTACTCATGGAGGATAGCAACCCCTGCTCTTCGGCTTAAACTATTCACCACTAAGGAGGAGTATGTGAGAACACAGTTTAAGCTCAAATACTGATGAATTGCCCATCCTTGTGGTAAAACTCCTCCTGACTACCATTGGTTCCTTAGACTCATCAGTTTATTTCTTTGTATTGTGTGGTGGGTGACAACTCTCCCAGGAAGTCAATCCTGTCTCCTCAGGTTGAGTGAGGGTCATATATATTGTGAGACAGAGTTCTAGTTTCACCAGGGTCCCAGAGGAAGCCCAGGTAGTATTTCATTATGTTAATCAGCTTCGTGTCACTATAATCAAATACTCAACACGGGCTAACTTATGAAGTAAAGAGACTTATTTTAGCTTATGGTTCTGGAGTCCAAGATTGGGTGGTAACACTGGTTTAGGCCTCTTGTGAGGGTGCTGGATGGCAATGGCAAGAAGCACGTGGAGCAAATTGTTCACATCTCAAACCAGAGCATTAGACTGGGCTCTAATCCTATTCATGGGCATGTGCCCCTCATGACCTAAGACCCCATCTCTTAAAGGTGTCATCATCTACCTATGCACCATGGGAACCAAATCTTTAACAGCATGGACTTTGGGAGACACTATCCATATTCAAACTACAGCATCCCTCTTCCTTGCAATTATAATTGACCAAGCTTAGTTTGAATTGTGTTGTTGTCACTTGCAAACAAGTCCTGACTATTACAATCATGTAACTGAATGTTTACTTTTTTGTATAGTACTTATTTTCAACCTAAATCTTAGAAAAAGCATTTTAACAACAGAAGGCAAAAAGAATCTTAAAAAAAAAAAAAAAAAAAAAACCCTGTTAAAATGAACTTCACATTAGGGTACCATTATCTGTGTATTTTACTACGTTCTTTGAGTTCTTCTAGATTTTTGGAATTAGAAATCTATATTCTTGAACACTTTAATGTTGTTTAAATAAAAAGACAGTTGTGGCTATATTTCCAATTATACATTTTTGGTGAGGAAGCCTAGGTACCACAGAATCATATAGGTAGTACCTTGAGAATGCATAAAGATAGCATTTGGGAAAGATATCAATGTGTGAGTGGGCTCAAGTGATACCCTGGTCCCTTAGGCAGGAGGTGGGCCTGTTCTTGTTGCTGAAACTGTCTATTGACAGAATAAGAAATGACTGTGCTGTATTAGTTTGCTAGGCCTGCCATAACAATACCACAAAGTGGGTGGCTTATACAACATAAATGTATATTCTCAGAATTCTGGAGGCTAGAAGTCCAAGATCAAGATATTGACAGACTGGATTCCTTCTGAGACCTCCCTGCTGCCTTTCAGATGGCTGCCTTCTTCCTTAGTCCTCACAGGTCTTTCCTCTGTGTTAATGTATGTCTGCATCCAACCTTCGCCTTCTTGTAAAGGTACCAGTTAGATTAGGGCCCACACATATGACCTTATTTTACTGTAATTACTTTATTTGAAGGCCCCATATCTAGATGTAGTCATACTTTGAAGTACTGGAGTCAGGACTTCAACATATGAGTTTTGGGGAGGACACAATTCAGACCATAATACATGTGGAAACATACCCATTTTTCTTTTTAGAAAAATGATTCATTTTTCTTTCAGAAAAAAATCTTGAGAGTTACTGGCAACTTGGTTAAGAACCAGCATTATTGTAAGCTGAAGAATATACATTAATTTACCCACAAAGAAAAGGAAGTTGCAAAGTGATCAGATGGGAGAGACAAGTGGGTCTTACTGAGGAAGATGGAAAAAAGGACACTGTAGTGACAATGAATTAATAAGCTGGCCAAAGATGTGGGTATTCAGACACAACAGATGGGCAGAGGATCTGGGTACAAAAATAAGTGTGACAGTGACTGATTAATTTTGCTGCTTCTGATGAAATTTGCTGTTTCTAGATTTAGACATGTTTTGAGTGGAAAGGGCCTTCGAGACCAACTACTCCTTGGGCTGCTCAGAGGTCAGTCTGCAGCAGCCTGACAGATGGTTACCAACCTTGGTTCAAACCAGCCCTCTCTTTCTGGAGCTCATATCCACAGGGGCACACTCATCTCTAAATGGACATTTCCAAATGTTAGAAAGTTCTCTTATGCTGAACTTACATCTTTCTTGCTATCATTTTCACCAATGAATCTCATCGATTGGATTTTTGAAGCAATGTGAAACCTATCTTCCCTTTCCCTGTTGTATACAACATAATTTTAAGCTTTGAATTTGTATGTCTCTTGGTTTTTATGACTGTACTATCCAATTCATTCACCTGTTTCTTACATGATATGGTTTCAAATTCTATCCCTTTCCTAGTTACTCCTATTGTGTCAAAATTAGTTCTAAAAATGCCCTATATGCTCTCACATGCAGAATGGAGTATGGTTTTTTTTGTTTTGTTTTGTTTTTGAGATTGAATCCAGGGGTGCTTAACCACTCTTAACCACTGTCACATCCCCAGTCCTTTTTTTTTTTTTATTTTGCAACAGGGTCTCACTAAATTGCTTAGGATTTTGCTAAGTGGTCTAGAAAGGCCTTAAACTTAAAAATTTTCCCCGAGTGCCTGGGATTACAGGTGTATACCACCATGCCCAGTGTTACTTTTTATAAATAGGCAAAATAGTCTGATAAAATGTGGCATTAGATTTTTTTTTGAAGCAGTCACTGATGGCCCATTTTTGTGGTCAAGTCACAGCAGTCAGGGTAATAATTATTAAGCACTTGTATTAGTTTTCTAATGCAATGTAACAAATTACCCCGGAACTTAATAAAACAACAAACATTAACTCAGTTTCTGAGAATCAGGTATTTTTAAGTGACTTAAATTGGTAATTTCGGCTCACAGTCTTTTGTGAAGTTGTGGTGAGGACTGCAGGTCCTGAATTTACTGGAATTGGAGGGTCACTTCTAAGATGGCTGACATGGCTGTAGGTAGGATATCGGTTCCTCACCAAGTGGACCTCTCCATGACTTGGTTCCAGTGTCTTTTATTACCTACCTTAGGAGTAATGTATGAATTATTCTGCTATATTCAACACTAGTAGAGTTGGGGATCATGGGTACCATTTCAGATGCATTAAGCATTTTCTACATGCTAGTTACCCTTCCCATGCTTTTATTAGCTAAAGCATTTCCATGTATCCTCTGAATGTTCTCCTCCTCCCAAATAGAAGCTACTGTCATCACTTCATTTTACATTTAAGGCAAGTAATGCCTAGAAATGTTAAGTAACTTAAAAGTGTTGCTTAGCAAGTGATAGAGTGGAGATAATACTCTGTAACTTCAGAGCAAAATGTCCATTTTCTTACCTACAGTCTTTCATTTTTACTAACCTGGTATCCCCATTCCATTCTCATGCAATTTTTTTAAAGCATTATTGCAAACTTTTGCCCTTTACCTGTTGCATTGTTAAACATTACAGACTCAAGAGTGAAATTACATGGTTTGTCAATTCCTTTTATCTATAGTCATGTTATCTACAAATCTTTCCAGTTGTGCATATGACTTGATGTGAACTAATCATGAAGAAATCAGGATCCAGATGTGACACAATTAGAATAAAATCCTGGTGACAAAACGTATGTAGTTTTTGAACTCAAATTATTTTTAAAATTGAAGGTTAAATTTGGAACTCATTACCAAATTTGGTCAATATAGACATGAATGTATAATTTGATGTGGCTGCAGTCCTTTGATATTCCTATACAATTGGCTCAAAGCTTTTGTTCTTATCCTCGTTCTTCAGGAAGAATGTCTCCAGATTGGAGACATTTCTAAAAATTCCATGGTTTTTTTTTATACACTTGCCCTTATTGTGGGTTTGAACACCTGCTTCCACTCAAGTCCAGCTCCTGCCTGGTGCTGCTGCTGTTCATTTCTTTCTGCTCTTTAGAGTCTAAGGAGTGGAACACACCTCCTCAGTGTCCTCTAAAAATGACTCGCAGATTAACACTATTTTTAGTGAGGTTCAAAAGGGAGGAATAGACAGGGAGGTAGAAAATGACTGCAGATAACAACCACCAGGGGAGGGCCACACTGACAACCTGTCATTTATGTTACAGAATGCTATATATAAAAACATATCCATCTAAGTATGTCTATATAGATATCAATATCAATTCATTGGAGAACTACTGAGCTTGCTTTCATTCAACATTGTTGTGTCTCTTGAATCACTGGGTTACAGACAGAGATGAAGATCCACTCCATGGAACTGCAGGATATTTTGATGTGGTAACCGAGGTGGGTGGAGTGACTACATTTTCACAATCCCCATCTGGGTGAGCATAAAGAAAAGCCTGGTGATAGCTAATTTTGGGAGACCTTCTTCTGAAGATTCATTTTCTTTCCTGTTACCCTTCCTAATATCACATTGATCCTCATCACTCCTAGACTTGTACACACATGAGAAAAGAGAAAGGCACTTTATTTCAGATTTTATAAATTGGCATTCAGTTTAGCAGTTCAGGAATTGGAAGTGACAGTTACAGTTTAGTATCAAAATTGTTGAGAATTTTAATAGCCTGAGTCTTGATCATAGAAACCAGAACAGACTGATATAGAAATGTCTTCTATACACACAGCTATACAAGTAATATTTTTTGTTTAATGTTACTGAGACTGAGCTTCAGAAGAAACTGAGAAATTAGTGTATTTTTATTTACAGTGTTTACTTCACAGGGATGACTTGCCCTGCTGGGTGCGACCCTCTCTGGTGGAGGTGGCACACTGGACTCCTGGGCAGCCCAGTTCTGCAGGGTGGCTTGGTTGAATTGTTTGGCAATCTTCCCTAGAGTTTGTTTCTTTAGCTCCATCAATGCTTCTGTAAGCCAACCAGTACTTTATAATCAGTCGCTTTCTGTAACACGAGGAAGTTTTACTTTCTATACAATGACCAAAAAAGGTCAAAAGAGTATGTTAAAAAAAAAAAAAAAAAAAGGTCAAGTATGCAGTGGTTGGATAAGCTCAGGCACCACGAGGGCAAACTGCCTGGATCCCAGCCGCACCACTTACCGCTACTTGATCTGGACAAGCTGCTTAACCTTCCTCTGCTTTAGTTTCCTCATTGGTGAAACAGTGGTAGAACACTCACCTCACAGGGTCCTGTGATGACTTAGATGAGAGGATGTATGCAAAGTGCTTTTAAATAGCACCTGGCTCAGAGCACTTACTCCATCGGTATTTGTCTTTATATTAAAATAGTTAGCTTAACACTATTAAAAATGACCAAATAAACATTTACTGAGAACTCCAATTTTCAAGGATGAACACCAACTAGTAGAGAATTCTTCTGGTTAAAAGCAAAAGCAAAATAAAGGCTATCAACAAAATAAATTTTGAACTTGGCTGTTTTCACAGAGAACAGCTTTCTTTAAGGTATGGACCTTGCAACAGTGTTTTTCATCAAGGTTTGCTTCCGCACAAACCTGGAAACTCACAGTATAGCAGAAAGAATACTAGAGACTGTTTTAAATTGAGCTAATCATGCATGAAAAAAAGTTATTCGACTAGCATTTTGATTATTTTGCTATATTTAAATGATTAAAAATAAGGTTTGGATGTCCTTTAGTATAACCATGAGGCACGATTTTTTCAAAAGGAAAGTGATTCCAAGGAGGGAGAGTTAGTGTTCTTTATTAACAATAAATTCTATTTTGTTCAGGAATTTTCTAATGTTTTAGTTATTTCTGAAGTGGGGAATGAACATTTTACTATTTTCCTCTTAAATCAGTTATTTAAAATGAACAATGTTAAATAATTATCTCCTTTTCTGTACCTACAATTTTCTTTATGTTCATATAGGACTGACTAAGTAGTATAATTTACCCCAGAAGTAAAATGATTAATTGAAGTCAACAAATCCTGTTGATGGTTTTATTATAGAACTTTGCTGGAATGAGCCTACTGAAATTATAAGAAGGGACTAATAAAAATTTAACAAGCTAAATCCTTACATTAAATCAGTAATTTGAAAACAGTAAGTTGGGCTTTAAGGTTTATTTTTGTAAAGGATGGGTTTCTCTGGTAAAAACAAACACTGGAAACTCACAATGTAGCAGAAAGAATGCTAGTTTTGGAATAAGGTAATACTAAGAAGGCTGAGAGGTACATTCAAAAACAACAAACTTCTAAATATTGATGACTAACAAATAAATCTGTTGTCTGCTAGAGGACTTTAACTCCAGCATGAAGAAGTGCTCTGTGTTTTCTGATCCTGGCCTAAGATTTCATGAAGGGATGGGGGGCCCTGTCTGAGGTCAGGCAGTCTCCTGCAACCTTGCCAACAAGTGCGTTCTGGTTTTCTCCTGTAACCCAGGGTAAGGCCTCCGCCTGGGGATGCCAGGAGAAGCGGGTGAGACACTGCTCATAGTAATGGTCTGCTGAAGTATGGATGTCCACAGGTGATCATTATTCACGAGTTCCATCTTCCCACCAAAGAGATGGAAGCAGATGTATCCACATAACTAGACAATAACTATAAGACACAGAGACAAGTTTGAATTCCCTCCACTATATTCTCTGTTCTTTGAGGAGCCTCCATGGAAGGCTTTGAAAAGGAACATCATAATTATGCCCATCCTCTGGTATTAAACCATCCCATTTCTTCTGAGAATCCCTCCCTGGTTTGACAGGGTCACTCCTTTCTTCTTTACTAGCAAAACCTAACCACAATCCCTCAGATACTAAGATGGTGAACCTTTCTTCCTCACCACGGTGCTTGACTTGCCGATTGCAGTTCAACCCAGTAAAAGTTTGAGTCTTTCACAATGAGGAAGTACTAACATTTATTCAGTCAACAAATGCTGAGTGCCTGAAAGGGCCAGGTATTCTACTGGTTGTCAGAACACACAGAACAAGTAATAAGTAAACACAGAGCTGCAGGACATCAGTCTATTAATGTTATTCCCATATATCACTGAATGAATGACAGTTTGCACAATGTTTCATTAAATGCCTATTAGGACAATAACTACAGATGATGACATAAAAAAACCAAGCCCAGAATGCAGGAACTGTTGCCAGCAAAGCATGTGGAAACAAGGTCCAAGTTGTGAGTAGGAGCTTGCTGGATAATCACAGTTGGCGATGTTCTCTGACAGCTGGGACAATTCTCAATAGTCCACTTTATGGTTGAACAGTGTTACTAACTTATAAAAAATTCATGTCTACCTCTGAGACTTATGTTTCCATTGTTAAATAATGAGCCAAACAAATGATGAAATAATGACTATGAACCCAAATATTTCGAGGCATGGGAAAAGCCACAAGTTCTTTATCAAATGCAAAGAAAAATCTCTAGAAGACAGGCATGGATGAAGAAACTGTCTGAGCATAATACACACATGAATAAATCTCATATCAGCACTGGTGCTAACAAACACTTATATTGTTGCAAGAACAGTCTTAAAAAGAGCAGCGAGGAAGAGACTGATGAGCAGAGCTGTGCTATTTTTTCATCTCCAAAATTGCACTTCCTGGTCCACGGTTCTTTGCACTGCAGATGTTGCAGTATTGTGCAGGAGAATTCTAAAAATGTAATTAAAAAACAGATTTTAAAAAATCTTCTCTAGACTTTCATCTTCAAAAATACTATAGAAGTATTAGTAGGGGATAGAGAGGAAGAGATGAAATGTCATTCCTTTCTCTGGATATTATTTCTGGTTTACACAGGATTCACCCTGTTACCCCACAGCAGAATATGGGGTCTAACATGGTGTGGGGACACAATGGTGATACTAAAGGATAAAGGCATCACAGTACACAGCTCATTTTGAGAAAGTCCTAGGGGAAACTTGATGGTTTTCTACTGCTCAGCAGTCATGGATTTTACCTGAATGAATGAACTAGGTATGCTTTCATAATATTTGTTGTAACCTCCTACATATTTCAACGTTTGAAAAATAGATAATTTCTTATGTGATTAAAACTACAGTTGTCCCCTAGTATCTGAGAGTCTGGTTCTAGGATCCCTTTCAGACACCAAAACTCACACACATGCTCAAGCCCCTCATGTAAATGGCATAGTACTTATATATGACCTACGATGTGCTCCATATACTTTTAATCATGTCTAGATTACTTATTATATCTAATATAATGTAAATGCTACATAAATAGTTGTTTCAGAGGTTGGGTTGTGGCTTAGTGGTAGAGCGCTTGCCTAGAACGTGTGAGGCACTGGGATTATCCTCAGCACCACATAAAAATAAATAAATAAAATAAAGATAGTGTGTCCATCTACAACTAAAAAAATATTTTTTAAAAAGTTGTTCCAGTGTATTGTTCAAGGAATAATGACCAAAAACCCCCACACACCTTCAGCACAGGTGCAATCCCCCCAAACCCAAATATTTCTGATCTGTGGTTGGTTGAATCCACGAATGCAAAACCCATGAAAATAGGGCTGACTGTGTATGATGATTTTTAAAAACCTACAGAGCTGTCAGGATGACAGGTTGTAGTAGCACATCCTTGGATGCCATCAATATCTCTTTAGTGTTGTCAAGCTGCCACTCACCATGCTAGGTACAGGCAGACACTCCTTGTGGAACATGTGCCGGCAGTGGAAGACCACCATGCTGAAGGGCTTCGCTGCATCTGGGGCAGAAGAAAGAACTCAGTGCAACAAACAGACCAGGACACTGTTAAACCAAACCTGACAGAAAGTCCACCTATAGTTTAATTTTTCAGCAACAGGCTACCCTCTGGAGGATGGCTTATTGACAAAAAGTATTCCCAAGGGGTGGTGTGCCCCAGTGCAAAACATGCATTATAACTGCGCTGCTAGGTGATTCATGTATCACTTGCTTGGCTTCTGTGTCAGCCACAAAACTATAAATGGGGCAATATAACAAGAAATGCAGAAATATTTATTTTAAAAACTAGAATCAGTACCTTTAAGTGCCTGTGTGTGCCCAAACCCGCCTCTCAACCCAACACGTGCATAATCTTTGTATACCACATGCTGAAGTCAAGCTTATAGTTTTCTTAAAATGCATTCCTAGTTGACCTGTGGCCAAGATCCCTCCCCAGTGTCAGAGGCAGACCTGGGTTGGAACCCCTGGCTGTGACCCTGGGTTTTACTGCATCCCTGTTTAGGCACATTCTCTCTCCTGTTCCTGCTTGGCCATCTTGTTTCTGGTAACATTTAGAGCCCTTAGCAGATGAAGTTGGGAACTGAACTGTACAGTGGGGTGCTGATGCTGCTTTCTGTTGAAATGCTGCCTAACACACTATCAAAGTTCACTTCTTCCCCAGAGCCCATTACAGGTTTTAGCAGAAGCATTTAAAAATCAAACCTGCTTCCTCTAGAAAAGAATCCTAAGTGGACTGACTTCTCAAGCTACTGCTCTGTCAGATAATCCCTTAATGCTAAGTAAAGTGAGGTCAACTAGGTCTTTAGGACATCTCCACTAAGTATTTTTTAGAATCCTGACAACCACGCTCTAATTTCTACCTTCAAATGATGTGAATCTCTCTTCTCAAGTCATAATGATGCTTAAGTGAGAGGCTTCTTATTACACATGAAAATATATAATACATACATAAGTATACACACACCGAGAAAAGAAAATAAACAAAAGCTTGTATCTTTTAAAGAGTCAGTTCCAATTAGATATTAAGTTTCCACTGAAATGTGAGATAACCTGGGTGCCTAGAACTATACATTAGAGAGAGAACTTAAGTAAAAATTACCTATAAATTGTTGGAGTAGATTCATGGTTCTTTCATCTTGGAATTTAAAATGTGGATTTTTATTTGGTCTTGTTTAACTCTAGAACAGTGGTTCTCAAAAAATAGCCCCTCAATCAGTAGCATTGATATTACTTGGGAGAACTGTTCTAGCCCCTGGGCTGGCACTGTGGGTTCTCCCCAGGCTGCCAGCTGATGCTGATATACCCTAGAGCTCAGGATCCTCAGCTGTGCAGATGGCAACACTAAGTAGGGATGTGGGCTGACATGCTTCCCTAAACCTGATTATTCTGAGTCATATAATTTTATAATAAGTAATTACCCAACTTCAACATTTTAATTCCATCTATCATTAATACTCATTTGGGAAATTTGTCTTCCCTCCCAACCATCTTACCAGTGGGAAGGATGGGGGAAAGGCACGATTCACAGATATTCTCTTCTGTAAGAAAACACACACACTTTGGATTATGCTCTTTCTCTCTGCTCGGCTTCTGAAAGCAGGGTATATGGTTCCATATGACTACTTCAACTTTACCCACCATCAACCAGAACACCTTTCATCTGAGTTCGGTGCATTTTCTTCAATAAGGACAAGGAGTCAGCTACGAGAATCTTCTTGCAGCCTTCACGAAGAAGAATCTAATGCACACATTTAAAAAGAAAAACCATCTTAAATAGACTCAAATGTTGTGTGCATGGTGGGGGGATATATGTGGAATGTCTTATTAGGGTTTAGAAAATTCATGCACCTAAAATACTCCAAAGAGGTACTTATGCATTCTCCTGCCCTTAGTACTCTCTTCCCTCCAAACCACTGCCAGATGGAGCTCTGTGGCTGTGACCCATGATTCAGTCATTACTGGCTACATGCCCCCCTCCCCAGGGTCTCACTAACTTGCTCAAGTTGGCCTCAAACTTGTGATCCTCCTGACTCAGCCTCCAAAGTGGTTGAGATTACTACAGGATGTACACCTCCAACCCCTGGCTCCTGTAGCACTTTTGAAATCAATTACACTTTCACAGTCTGGCAAAGAAAGCCCTGTAGAACCAATCCTAATGTTTTCTTACAAGGCTTCCTCATACAGATTCTCTTTGGCACTCTGGCCCCTACATGATTTGCTCCTTCCCAAAATGGGATGGGAAACCTGTCATTCCAAAATTGTATATTTACTTCCTAAATCTATTCACTCAAAGGTGTACTGGGTTCCTATCACATACAAGACACTGGATGTGAATAATATGCCGAACAGAAGCAGGTGACTTTACATGGCTATGGGTCCCAGTAAGTACTTAGACCTTCTTCATCTTGATGTTAACATCAACTCTAAATCTAGATGGGCACTTTGCTTCCTACAGGTTTAAATTCATGCCACTGGGGAAGGGACACAAGGAAGTGGCCTTTGCAGTCCACGGCAGTCATCTACAGTAGCGTGTGCATCCCTAAAATCACCAAGAGTGCTAGCTTTTGGTGAATCCAGCCAAAGGCTGTTCACCCTAATTTATGAAGGCAAACATTCAGGAAAACAACTGATGTCTAGATTACATTGCTACATGTCTAGATTACTAATACTAATGAGAAAGAGATTACATTTTAGTATTATGTTAATTGGAAATTGCTTATGAAATTTTCTTTAAATTTCTTTAAATTTCTTAAAATTTTACTACAAATGGAGTTTTAAATTCATTTAAAAAATTCAAAATTTTAAGACATCATTAAAGCATACAGAAAGAAAAAGACACAAGAATAAATATTGATGTCAGAAAACTTAAAGAAAATCGATAAGCAAACATACAAAGCTGCTCAAAAACAAAAAAACTTCAGAAAAAGTGTCAGTCACAACATCTTCGGAGAAATGTTTCAAAAAGAATTGGCTCCAACCCTCAGGGGGTGTTCAAGGCCTACTGCATAAATAATTCAGGCGAAAGGACGAGCCAGCAGTCTAGACAGAGGCCACTGGGTCTGCAATCTAAAAAGAAAACAGCGAAAACTGCAAACTATGAAGGAACCATCTCCTCAGCAGGATTACATTTTGTAAATAGGTATACTCTGTCTGCCCGCAAAAGGTATTTTCTAGGAAAATTTTCAGTATTTGGAGGAAAACAGTCTGAAGAAGGAAAAGTATAAAAATACAGCTTATTATATGTTACTTTCTCCTTCATCTGATCAAAATCCAAGGTTCCAAGACTGAGAAATAGAGAAAATTTTGTTTCTTTGACAAGTCAGGCATTTATATATATATATATATATATATATATATATAAAATATAGTTGTTTACTCTGTAACATCTGTAATAAATTGAAGGCAATGAAAGATGGTTAAGTGGTAGACTGTATAAGATTATATGGCACAGTATTATTCAAGCACTGTTTTCCATTTTTTGACACATGACAAGGGATTATGGTGACTATGCATTCCCAGCAGCAAATGTACTAGTGATTCGTGAAACTGAATTCAACTGATACCGATGATACCGATTCAATCCCTGGAAGTTTGCATGCAGCAATTCCCATGCATGTCTTTATTACGAAGTCCTTGCTAGTTGAGAGTCAGATGCTGCAGCAGCTGGCTTAAGGTCATCTTCACACCTTTCTGACCTTCACATAGCTGAGTTCTGACTGCTTCTGTCTTTCAGGGTCCTCTTATCCTATTCTCCCACTGTGGGCCATCACCTTCTACCTGTCTCCTTCTATCCTTGCAAGTATGGTGTTCTTTACATATTTAGGGCACATGCAAACTCTCCTGTTGTCAAGTTTTCAATGACCAGAATGATACTGAATCACTGCTGTTCTCTGTCTGAGAACTACAGGGCTCCCATTACTTTGGGCTAATTTTCTTTACAAAATATGAATATAATTTTAAGGATCATGTCCCTTTTCTTACCCAGGTAGTTCCTGTTTTCCAAAGCATGCTGACTGGCCTTTCAAAGTTGAAGTCATTTTTAACCAGCAAAATCTTCCTTGCCTGCTCCCTCCTGTTTTCCCATAATTTCTTAGGGATTCTGTGTTGGATAGCTTCTGATGTCACTTTCAGAAATTAAAATCAGTTGAAACACCTTGTGATCTATGAAACGTCTCTATCTGGTACATAAACAGCACCTTTACTAACCTTTGCTTTGTAATTCTTATCGCTTGTAAGAATTTCACCAAAGATAAACGACTGTCTTTTTTCTCAACTTTGTAATAACATTGTTTTCATTTAAAAAAAATTATTAACATTTCTTATAAATATATTTCAGAGATTGATTTTCCTTATGGGACTTTAATGTTTTTCCAAGATTATCCAAATCTTTGGGTGGACTTCTTCCTACATCCTTCTTGACCACTCCTGGTTCTCTCCATAGTTCTAAATTTTTCTAAATTCTGTATTTTATCAACATGACCTTTACTCTTTGCCCTTTGTAACTTTCTAGACAATCAACTGTAGGTTTTATATGCAATTTGTTACTTGTATACTCTGCCTACTGTAAATTTAAATAGAAATATATTTCTAAGACAGTTGTTGAAAATCGGCATGAGATCTTAAGATGCACCCTATCTTTTCTTCCTGGTTTCTCTTCAGTTCATCATCAATAACAATCCAATCAAAAGTAGAATACCAGATTCAGAGACATTTGATAAGGGAATGAAAGAACAATAAATGAAGTTATCATGGCTCATTAGAATCAGCTGCCATGGGAAAAATGTCATCCCCAAATAGCTGAGTTTCTGTAATCTTTATTTTTTGGTACCAGGGATTGAACCCAGGGGTGCTGAACTACTGAGCCACATCCCTACCCCTTTCTTAATTTTTTTGAGGTAGGGTTTCACTACATTGCTTAGGGCCTAAGTTGCTAAGTCAGTTAACTGGCTTTAAACTTGTGATCCTCCTGCCTTCAGCCTCCTGAGTTACTGGGATTACAGGCGTGCATCACCCCACCAGAATCTTTATTTTAAAAGTCTCTGGACATTGATTTTTTTTTTTTTTTTTTTTTTAAGCAGCGTGGCTATTTATTAGTTAGGAGAAAAGTAACTACAGATATGAGGTGCAAGAATGGAGATGGGGCAGACAGGGCCCCAATATTTGAGGCTGTACCCCGTGCCGGAGAGCTCCAGTCTAGAGCCTGAAGTTGGTCCCTGAGTGTGTGCATATGTGCATGTGAGCTATGTGTTTGCTAAGTGCTGCCCCTGTGATTTTTTTACTGAAATTGCCTTGTTCATACTGCAATACTTATCACCAGAATTGCAAATGACAGTGAGTTACTTGGCTTTCAAGTCCCAGTGTGACGGAGAGCTCAACTGAGAAACTTTCTCCCTCCTTTCCAGTTCATCCTTTAGGCCACAATGCCATGGGACTTGAATTCTACTTGAAAAAGCTTTGCTTTTGGTTGGCATTATTATAAAAAATGATGAATGGCAGATATGAGATGGGAAATATAGATTCTCAGATCTCACACTGAGTTCAAAAACAATCTAAATTGTTAAATTTACAACAGCACTAAGTATGCATGAAGAAAATTGATTAAAGACTCCAGTTGGTTGTCAAAGGCCTTCTGTGTCATCCTGATGTGGCAAAGCTAAAAACACTGAGAAGAGAAAAATCCATTTTGTCTTAAAAGTTTATTTCAGGAATTTAAAGTTTAAAAACTTAGAAAAAAAGTTCTATACTATGAGTGAAAAACCCATGTGGGCCCCCCTAAAGGCACATGAGAAGAAAGTTACTATTTTCAAAGAGATTTCAAGTAGAGATTGAAATTCAAAGAGATTTCAAGTAGAGAGATGTGGGAAATAAGAAATATAGGGGTTGAAGCCAATGTAAGTACAAGAAAATAATTTTGGTAGGTGTGGAGACTGATCTGGTTAGGGAAACAGAGGCCCAGCAATGTGTAATGACTTACTTAGAATCAGGCCCTGGTTTGTGAAGGCTGACTCACAGCAGGGACTCAGGACTTAGCAAATGCTGGTTTCTCCACATCAGCTCCCTCTTCAGTACAAGTTACAACAGATTTGCTACCACCATCACCCCCCTACTCCTGTACCCATAATGAAAAGCTAAGGATGGACTGCAATTGGTAGGTGGGTGGCTGTAAGAGCTAATACGATTTTGGATGAAAGGCAGGAGATACAGTCAAAGGATCTGGGTTCAAACCCAGCTGGTCACCTTCCCAGACTGACAAGTAATTTGCCCTTTTTGACACTTGGTATTCTACTCTGTGAAATGGAGATGACAGCTCACACAGGACTGCTGTGAAGATGAAATGTTTGTGAAATAAGACTGTCAAAAGAAAGGTGTTATTAAACAAAGATGCCAAAATTGTTAAGGGAAAAAATGTCTCCAACAATAGAAAAGAATATAAATGCTAAATTTAAAAAAATGCTTAATTTATAAATAAAAATGTTTAAAATTTGAAAATATAAAAATAAAAATCATTTATACCCTATAGTTTTAGAAATGATTTGTGTCAAGATGAATGCTATTTGTTCTTGAAATCAAGTCTAGAAACGTTTTAAGTTTATAAATACAATACAGACTACTTTCTTCTTACTGACTTCACGAACTTTTAAAAATTAAGTTCAACAGTCAGGCATGGTGGTGCACATCCGTAATTCAAATGACTTGGGAGGCTGAGGCAGGAGGATCATAAGTTCAAGCACAACTTCAGGCAATTTAGTGAGACCCTGTCCAAGATACAACATAAAAAGAACTGGGGATATAGCTCAATAGTAAAGTGCTCCTGGGTTCAATCTCCAGTATCAAAATGAATGAATAAATAAATAAATAAATGGGATAATTACACTTACAAAGTAGTAGGAGGATGCTATAAATTAAAAGAAATTAAATTGATGATGTACTTTCATTAACTTTGTCATAGGCATCTAACTTGCCTAATGATGCCAAACTTAGGTTGAAGAAAGCTGTTATATTTTAGAAAATTCCAAACTTTAAAATTAGAAGAGTCATTCAAGTTTTTTGCCCATAACTTTCTATACCCTCTTTCCAATGAACAACTAGCTAATGGAATGATCTCCCAAGGCATTTTCAGAGCCCAAATGAGTTTTAAAATGCTGCATACTTGATTGTAAATGTCCCCTTAGAGATTCCCACTGTATATTAGCAAAAGCAGGTGCAGAGAAGAAGCTCTGCGACAGCATTTCTCTAACATATGACCCCCTGGATCTCCATGTTTACTGAATGGCTTTTAATACCCACTGTGGTTGTTACCGTCCCTACATCACACCCAGAAGGTCCTAGATTCTTGGAAATTCATAGACATGCAAAATTTCCCTCCAATTTTAGGGATTAACAGCATTGCCAACTTTTTTATTTTGCTAAGTGAGAACATGTGAAAATCAACTATAGTTTTATGCAACATAAAAAAACAAGAATAAACAGAATCAAAAAACATGTATGTGAAACCGTTCTGGGAAGTGCAAAAGGCTCTACAGAGATGCTAAGTTATTTTTACAATGATCCCTAGTAGGTTGGCTAGAAAAGGAAAATAAATGGCCACTAAAGAAAAAGAGCAGCCTTTTCCCATAGGAAAAAAATCCTAAATCCTTTCTTCATCCATGAGTAGGAAGTATTCTCTGGAATTCTCTGAAAAACCTCTTCAGTAGACCCTTATCTCTCTGTACCCTCCAAAAAGACCTCTGAGCTCCCACGAAGAGAAAAGGTGTGACACTTTCCACAGGCTTTGCCACCTTCCCTCCTGTGGGTCCATTCCTCTCCTGTTGAGAGTCCATTCTCTCTTGTTGAGAAGCTACTCTGGAGAATTTTAGACAACGACAGCTCTTTGGACCACTGGCTAAACAACTTTGAGAGTCAAACACATTACCCAACTGCATACTTACACAGCTTAAGGAAAAGCTCTCAGAATATCTTAAAATGTAATTAAGAGGATAAAATATTGATTTAGCAGATGTTTTAGGAATTCATTTTGCATCTAGTAATAATTATTTCTAGTTAATTCACAATTATGCAAATTTGTTCATAAAAAATGAATGAGCAGTGACACTACAGTGGTGTCCATGAGCTTGGGTCTCTGGAATAAGATTCTAGGTTAGAGGGTTTTATCAGGTGGTCTTGCAGGCACTGGGGAAATTGGGAAAATTGAAGGACACAATATTCATCCCAGAGGCTAATAAGCTTCATGCACTACAGTTGAAGAATCCCACTCTTGGGTACAGTTGTTCAAAGATGATTGCATGACTTCTTAGTAAATTTGGACTTGGAACTCTGAGCACATCCTAGAATACCAGTAGGAGTTTATAAGGATTATAAGGATTGGCAAAGTGCAGATCACTGTCAAACCTCACTCCAGAGGTTTATAAGGCTGGACACTGAACCTACTTTTAACCAAGCCCAAATCCAAGCCTTGGTGCTAATGACTGCCCTGCCTGAATCACTATTCTACAGTCATAGGGCACTGCAACAATGGGAGCTCCTTGTAGTCTCTCTCCTTGCCTGTGAACCCATCCACATGTTCTATTTCCTTCTGCCCTTTGTTTCCTCTCCCAATAATCATTCCCTTGGGTCATCTGCAAACCTAAAAATCCCACTGGAAATAAAGACATTCATATTGGTCAGCATTTTGCAGAACAGGTCCTCCATCTCTTTGGCTTAACACCAATTTCTCTCCCACTAGTCCCATTCCTCACAGAGCTCTCCGGAGTGAAGGTTCCTGATCTCTCACATCACCAGCTATAAGTAAAATGTTTCCTTTTAAAGGTGTGTCATCTAGTCATCACAGTTGCCTGTGGACCACATGGGTAACATCCTAGTTCAAATAGGATGCTGAGGCCCGACTGATAGCACCCCTGCCTTCCCCCATCACTCCTCAACATCCATTTGGATGATTCAGTCAAGGCTATGGTCTCTCAGGTTCTTGACTAATTCTACTTCAATGATCTTTACCTTCACCCCATTTTTGGAAATTGTAATATTCATGGTATCAATACTCCCCAGCTGTAACTTTTGTCCCTCTAGCTTTGCCATTCCTTTACATCTCTCATATCCATTCTCTGTGACACTGAATTTCCTTAAACTTTTTCTATTCACCTAGCTTCCCACCTAAGGTTGTCAATACTCGTCACTCTTTCTAGTGATTACTGTCCAACAAATTCTCTTCATAGTGCTCCTCTTACAACAACCTTAACTTCTGGCTTTATTTGCAAATTCCGGGAATTATCCATTACAACAAAAACTCATTTTAAATGAATTCAAGAATACAGTGTGAATTTTTATGGTAATGTGTTTTAAACAGTTTTTAATGCTATGGAAGCTACCAATGTTCTTAAAAACAGCAAGTACTCAAGTCCCTTTAAGAAAAACATCAGGATACTTTGTAATTAGCATATTCATTATGAATATGCTATAATTATGAATATGCTTTGTAATTAGCATATTCATATGAAAATAATGGGTTTCACTTTTCTTATCACAAATTCTGAATTAACAGGGATAATAAAGTTGTGCTATTCTAGCAAACAGACAAAGGTTAAATCCTGTATTTCAACCTTTTTGGGCAATGGATTACTAAATGGCTTCAACGAAAATCATTCAACTACTGAAAAGTATATTTTTTTATTTCCCCAAAATGGACACAATATTTATTCTCCCTAATGATGTTTGGGTGGCCAGAGATCTCATAGGCATTGTAACTACTCTCACACCTTCCAGGCAGTATTTACCACACAAATGTAAAAATGCCTTCTCAATGTGAAGAGAAAATATGAGAATGGCTGAAGAATCAAATGGCCTCCTGAAGGGGTGATGTTTTCAGTTCATCTATTTGAACAGTTTTCTAAGTATCTGGGCCTGAATAAAGTGTCAATATAAAATTAACCTTTTTAATATCTAACATAAACTTTAGAAATGTTTATCTTGAAGGAAGCCACTAATTCAAGTCAAAAAAAGGATATTTACTTGCAAATTGTAGTCTTGCAATATTTTAACCAAGGAGTCTCTCAGATTGGGAATCTCCATTCCTTCCTTAATACGGTGAATCAGAAGAATTGGGTCAACATGCGTGCCGATGTTGTTCAACAAGCCAGTAATAAATGCTACAGAATATCACATAAAACAATTAACATACAAGTAATGTTATAATGCATTTTATTCACACATAATGAAACTTTAAACCAAAAGTAACTAAAAAATGTTTCCTTCAAAGTAAGTATTAAAGCCACTTGAATTTTTTTTATGCCATTTGCAGGAAAATGGATGGAACTTGAGAACATTATGTTAAACAAAACAAACCAAACTCAAAGTCGAAGGTCATTGTTTTTATCTCATATGTAGAAGCCAGAGAGAAAAAAAGGATAAGAAAGGTATGGAGGAATCTCATGAAAAATCAAAGGGAGATCAGAAGAGTACAGGAAAGGGAATTGGGGAAGACTGGAGGGGAGAGAAGTGGGAAATACTAGGGAATGACATTGGCCAAACTGTTATATTATGCATATACATATATGCAGCAACAAATTCTACCATTATGTACAATTATAATGCACTAATAACAAATATGGAAAAAAATCTGAATTTCTCAACTCTCAAGAACCAATTTTTCCTTTAAAGTTTAATCTTTTAAGAACTTCTCTGAAGACATAAAAGAAAAATTAAATGAGAACAATTTTAAAACAGTTGAACAAATGATCACCTGTGTTCAGACCTTTATTTATATCTTCAAAATACAATCTGTACTGGCAAAAGGATGCAACTAATATTTTTGAGAACTTCCTGTGCTCAGCTATTATATAATATTCCTCAGTATGTTGCAAGGTGGACTGTTATACGTCTCTATTTTACAAATAAGGGAAACAGGATGCTGAATTTACCTAGATCACAAAGTTAGCAAGTACTGAGCCCAAATAAAAAACACAGGTCAGACCCAAGTTCATGATGTGGTCTATGATATTCACTTGGGCTCCTAAGGTCCTTAAACTACTACTTTATCAGGTTCAATTAAATTCCTTATATTTTCATGAAAGAAAGTCATCAGAGTCAATTTCAGATTATGGTTTAGGACTATAAAGCCTTCTTTACAAATCCCCATCAAAAAAAAGACTTTAAACCGCATCCTAGTTTCTGAATCATTTCTACACCTTCAAAAGAGGACTTGGGTTACTGTTAGGTGACTGCTTTTGTTTATTTCTTTTCAAAATGGGAGGAGAACCAATGCAAATGATCAAGCTGAGGGCCAACAAATATAAACTCCTGGTGCTGCACTGATAAAATGGGGTAGAAGAGAGACTGAATACAACCATGCAAACATCCACATCCAGATACGGTCAGCATCAAGCAACAGTTACTATAAAGAGACTGGCAAGTGCTATATACTTTCATAATAAATGCCCCTTATATACAAACTAAAACCAAATTCCAACCCAGAAATATGCCCCATGGAGACACAGTTAAAAAAGCTGTAAACCACTTGTTCTGTGTCCCACTTGGGTGATGCAAAGTGATGAGGCTCCAGCCTTTTCTGCATAGGGATCTTGGGAATCCTTACAACAGGTCTGCTTTTATTGTAGAGACCTTGCCATATTTTAAACTCAATGTATTCTGAGATAATTCTTATTAATAAATAACTAGAAAGCAGTTATAATCAAAGATGACTTCTCTGCTTACGTGGTTTGTCAATGGAATACAAAATTAGATCTTCCCAGAGTTCTCCATCATCTTGTTCCTTGGCAAATTCGATTGCTTTATCAACATCATGCAGTTCCTCCATAATCATCTTCAGGGCACTTCGGCTATTACCCATCCTGCCTAGAGGGGCAAGGAAGTGAGACTTCGTTTATTTTAAAGAAACACAGCATATTTCTTAATTTGTTTATACAGTTTGAAAACTAAGACAAAAGCATATTTTTTTATGTGACACTAGCATTTACTATATGTAACGTAGTAAATGTCTTTAATTTATTAAGTGTTTGCTTTGTGCAGAGTACTCATTTAAGTGCTTGCATAAATTACATCATTTAGTCATCACTATAATATCATGAGGGTTGTTCTACTAATGTTCCTATTTTAGAGACAAAGAAGAAGAAATGTTAGTCACTTGCCAAGACCATAGAGCTTAGCAGCTATATAGTACAGGTGGAATGTGAGCTCAGGGATGCCAGATTCTGCCTGTTTTTTGACAGACCTGTACTTCTACTCGATGTTAATACCTTCATATTCAGATACAATTTAGACATTGAGAGACCTTGGAAATCATTCTGCCTCTTTAAGGTGGTTCTGCATTTTGCTCACTGGATGAAACTGACTCAATTATCAGTGGGTGACTTCATTTCTTTCTTTTCCAAGTTCAGGGAAAAGCTGTTCAATAACCTTCATGAGAGAAAAGTATTTATCAACTATGCTTCTATTAGCTAATTATCTTTATAAACTTTGTTCATTGATCTACTGGCATTTCAATGCCTTTACCTAAATTTCTATGAGTTTTTACTACAGCTTATGTCAAAAGCCTTAATCAGCAGAAGGTGAGGAAAGACACTTCCTTGGCTTTGTCCCCTGGTGTTATGGTTTGGATGTGAGGTGTCTCCCAAAAGCTCAGGTGTGAATTATGTAAAAACATTCAGAGGTTAAATTATTGGATTCTGAAAGCCTTAACCCACTCAGTGAATTAATACCCTGGTAGGGATTAACTGAGTGATAACTGAAGGTGGATCATTGGGGGCATGCCTTTGGGGCATATATATTATATCTGGCAAGTGGAGTTTCATCATCATGTGAGCCACTTCCCACGGCCACATTCTTCCACCATGATGTTCCACCTCACCTCAAGGCCTGATGAATGGCACCTGCTGTTCATGGACTGAGACCTCTGAAACCATGAGCCCTTAAACTTTTCCTCCTCTACAGTTGTTCTTGTCAGGTCTTTTAGTCACAGCAGTGAAAAAGCTCACTAAAACAATGAGTTACTTGAGGTTGTGATGACAACCCCAAATACACAACTTAAGTAACAAAATATAACCATAAAAACACTCCTACTAAGAAAAGTAGGTCCCATAATAAGATAATTCCATGAAGCTGCAAATGCATAAAAGGAAACAGAATATCTAGATCATTTTTCAACAAAAACCTGAGGAACCAATAGTAGTGAGTGTTGTGTGAGAGAAAGACGTGAAGTGGTACAACACCAGAGGAGTGGGAGGAAAGTGATGTTGGAGAAACAGCTCACGTGAACTCTGTTCTAAGTCACCAATTCCTGCACAGAGTTTAGCTGTGAACCTTTTCGTAAAACCTGCATTGCCCTAATGCATTCTGGAGGAACATGAATAGAGGAGAAGTTCTGTGTCTTGGTGTGCAGGGCACAAGAGCTATGATACTTGTAGAGGTGGGAACCTGAAGAACAGGGACAAATGACAGATCTACAGTCTGTTAAAAAGTTCTCCTTTCACTCTAAAACTCCATATTCAATTGCATTTCCTCTAATTATTTAGGATATGGGTTTTGAAAATGAAGATTTTTTTTTTTTTACCATTATAACAGTAATAGGAAAAACTGTCAACCTATCTAAAATTTTAATCTATGTTGTGGTGTGACGGTTTTGCTTGTTTTATTGTTTCTTGTTTATTATACATTGCTAGTATTCTTTCAATAGCTTTTTTCCCTAACTTCTTTCTATTGTACCATAAAAATTTTTTTCATATATCAAATTCTTCTACAAAGTAGGCCTGAGCGTCTGTTATTTTGTTCTATTATGTCCATTCATATACAATTTACATCAAGTTGTCACTCCATTTCTTTGCTTATGAGATCAAAATGAACAAAAGCTACTTACTCAGGAGATACACTGTCTCTTCTACAAAGTTTCTCTGCTGACAAATCTCAAGAGCCTTTAATTAGAGTAAAAAAATGTCACTATGGACTACCAGACAAAAATAAATATTAATAGTCACTTAAACTTATAAACTTGAAAGAATTTTTCCACTGCTTTTCTTTAGTAACAAAATAAACAAACAAAACACAAATCTCCCAGGGTCTTGCTGGCAGCAGTACTCATATGCCTCTTGGAGTTATTGAATACTACACAATTTCACTGACAAAACATCTGAAGTTTTCTATGAGCAAACACAGAAAGCATGATGCTGAAAGAAAAAGACTATTCCTAGTAAGCTTTTCCTATGCTACTTTAGGTTTCTGTTTTTTTAATTTTTAAAAATTTTTACAGACTGCATTTTGATTCATTGTATACAAATGGGGTACATTTCTTTTCTGTGGTTGTGAAGGATGGTTTCTTTAAGCACTGCTTCCCATCAAATCTATAAGTCATTTGTTTAACTTGTTTCCTGTCTTTAGAATGCAAGTTCCAGGAAAGGTGTTCATTGTTACTTTCTCATAGTATTGAGCTTACCTCATGTCAACTAAATATTTGTTGCCTAAATGAATTAATGGAAGTTATTGCTGTTCATACTATTTAAAACAGAACTCAGCTCAAGAATCTGTCCAAAATGAGAGAGAAAAACATATCTGATGATGAACAAGAAGGATCAAAAACGAGGAGATGAAGAAATAGGGTCTACACAGATAACAGTATTTCCATGTGCTGGGTGCTAGAGGGCTGAGTTAGAGATAACAAAGGTGATGATAATAATGGAAATGTTACTGAGTACCTGTGAGAAGGGGGCAGAAAGGAGGAGGCTTCATAGGAGCTGAGGCAGCATGAATATACCCATGGGAACTCGGGGTATGGGGGAGAGTGACAAATGCAACCACATGTTATTCCCTGACTAGCAGAATATGAAGGGAGAGCCATATGTATGAAGAAGGGACACTGAATTCATGTGGTTCCATTCTGGAAAACTCCAGAGAAGAGGTAGCTTCTTGCACCAGGTGCAGTTCAACAGGGAAACTTACTTCATAGCCCTCCTATGAAACCTTCTCACTGTGCAGCTATGCTCATACCCAGAGCCCAGGGCCTTCTGGTATCCTCGAAGGCATCCACAGCTCTCCCTGCACTCCTAGAGCAGGTTCCTTTCTTCTGCTTATCGCTCCAATGTGTCCCCTTTGCTGAAATGTTTCCCCACTTTCCCACTTTCCACCCTGGTCAGACAAATATTCCTATGGCCCTCACATCAGGTCAGTTCCTAGGCATGTACTCTAAGCATGGCTTCTCAATTCTTTACCACCAGGACAACTGACTACTCCCTGAATCATTCATTTAATTTCCCTCCCCTGGGATCATGTGTGCTCTAAGTCCTATGGTGTGCACAATGCCTGGCCCATAGGGGATGTGCAAAATATATTTTTAAAAAGTGAGCGGGCAGTAAAGGTTTCAGGAGCAAGTTTACTGGGTTGCATACTTAAAGTGGTTATTTAAAACAACCAGCCAAGGGTGTTTTATAAACAAGAATCCAGGAAATAAAAAGAACAGTTCAAGTTAATTAGCTCTTTCTGTTCAGTGATCTATCTTGGGAAATAACAGCAGGAGCTAGTCTTGATATTTTGATTTTTGACTTAAAATTTTTCTGTAGGTGATGTATTTTAAACAAGCTAAAGGGTAGGGGGAAAAAACTGATCATAGAGATTCATGTAGCAGAAAAAGGAAAACAAATGGAAAAAACAAGCATCACCTTACTTAGGAACATCCTAAGAAACGAGGATGGTATTTTAAGGTACACATACCACTTAAATAAGAAGTGAGAATAACTGAAGGTTACAATGAGGAGGAAACATATAATTCAATGACTCACAGTATTCCTTTCAAAATTAGGCAGAGAACACTAGTTGTCCTCCAGTATCTCATTTCTTCCATAGTAATGATTTCTTACATGGGAGTGTGACAATTCGGACTTAGAAAAAACACCTCCCAGCCTCCCCAGCTAGGAGAATGTGCTTGTTTCAAATCACAAAGAGAGTTTGCAGCTCAAAACCTTGCCCAAGTTGTCCTAAACAATAGCCACTTGTTCTATGTGGTTATTTAAATATTAATTGATTAAATTAAAATTTGGGTGTCAGGGGCACCAGTCACATTTTAAATACTTAATAGTGATGTGTGGCTAGTGGAAGCCAAGTTGGACAAAGTAGATTACAGAATATTTCCATCTCTACTGACCATTTCATGGAAAATAATGCCAAAATTCATTTATACTATTATCAAAAGTGAAAATTCATGCAGGGAAATGTCTGAAGGCAAGCTGAAGTTATCAGTGGATTGAATTCAAGAAGATGTGTATCATCAAATTTAAAGATAATCTGAAATTTAAATTTCACAGATTATTAAATGTTTTATGATTAGGAGAGCATTTAAATTCTTCCCTTCACAAATGATAAGAGAATCTGAAAATATCTAGAAATTTTAAGTACCAAAAATAAGTATTTCTTGTACACAGAATTTTTCTATTAATATTGTGCAGCAAAAGAGCATGTTTTCTTATTTTAGATTCTTGAATGTTTCTGGACCATAGTGCTCCCTCTGGAGGAAAGAGTAGGGAATCTAAGAATTCCAAAGTGAGAGGCAAAAGAACACACAAAGGCACTGTATTTCACTACAAGATCATCACCATGTGTTAATATACCTTTGTGAGTATTCTGTGCATCCTAATCTTGTACCAAAGATAGTTTGGTAATATATGATTTTTAAGTAATACCAGAATTTTTTTGTTTTTTTTGTTTTTTTTAAAGAAAAAGCTTCTATATACTGGTCATACCCCACTATCTCGCAAAAAATTTTGCCATAAAAACTGCGATGATTATGTGGTGAAAACTTGTAAAGCGAGAGTAATAGTAAAATAAAGGTGAAAATGTAGAAAACTGACAAAAATTGAGCAAAAAAAAAATGATGTAAAAGTAATATTTTAACACTCCCTTTTCTGATTTGGTATAAAGGTAAGGGAGTCAGAAATCTGAGAGTCATAATAGAAGCTTATCAACTATAAAATAATGACTTCTACCTAGTCTTGACCCTGTAATCTTTTATTCAATCTTCAAATCCTTTTTAGTAAAAAAATCTATGAACTTTGTTTCTCAGCTTATTCCTCCAAATTCACAAATACTGCCACCTTGTGAGTACTATTAGATATGAAAGAGATCATAATTTCAGGTAAAAGTCTGTCAACTTATAAAGCTGATGCTCTGCTTTTAACTACAATCAAATCAGATTTGCAAAATTAGGACTAGTGCCCGATAATCACATCCAGTACATACAGAAGGGTCAGACTGGCAGTTTAAAAGACTATTTTTCATGACATTTTCAATATTAAGGCATACCCAAGTTGTAATTTGAATTAACATTTTAAACATGAAAGATGATTCCTCATCATAGTAGAAAGCATATGGGGCCTGAAGTTTAAAGATCCAGGTTCCACGTATTACTTCCTAGCTCTGGGTTTTGGGCTGTTTCTTTTAGCTGAAGACTCGTCATGTTATGTATAAAACAATTCTATCCATCCAGCAGCACTTTTGTAGAGGTTAAAGGCAACAAAGCACCTGAAAGCACAGCAGATGTTATGAAGCATGATGTTTTTATTGTTATTTTAAAAATTGATGTAGATGTTTTAAATTCCTACAAATTATCTGTCCTCAGAGTGAACAATTCCATAAAAAACTTTTGATTAATTTTTGAATTGAAGAGATGTGGTAATTTTAAATCCCAAATCTCATCCATGGAAACACTTGGCCCCTAAAGGGCTTTTGATGTGCTATCAGTGTGCCTACAAAGTTCTGGCTAAATACTACTAATTTAGGACTTCAACCAATTCAAAACAAAGTTGACCTGAATTCTCCAATTCTCCAGGATTTCAACCAGCTGTCAATTTGCCTAAGAGGAAGAAATCTTTTTTTTTTTTTTTTTTTTTTGTGGGAGGGGAGAGTGTCAGGATCAAGCTTTTAATTTTATATTCAGGAGAAAAAGAGACTATACTTGCTATGATTCTCTCTTTAGACAAAACAGGCAAACCTATATTGCATGTCCTCACTCACTACTAGCATGCTTGTGACCCTTTTAATTGGGAATCTACTCTGTTACTCATGAATTGGTACACATGGTAACTTTTTCATGTTATAGGTCAACACAAATAGAAATAGTTTCTAAAATGATTAAGTGTATACAGAATTCTTATTTCTAAGAAAAGAGAAATGATATCCTTTATATATGTCATGAATATCTCCTTTAAGACTGCTTTGGGTACCTGGATAAGAGTAGAGTAATATAAAATACACAGGTTTGCCACAATGGATTCTGACAAAAAATTCTCTCTAATGAAAACATCCTAATAACCTATAACATTAAAGCCCTTTCAGAGACTTCTATAAATGCAGATTATTGACTTTATTCTTTTACCAAAAGTAATAAGACAAACTCCTTACCATCAAAGAATTTATAGGTGAATGGGAAAGATATAATTATAACAACATAGCTTAGTGAAATATAGAAATAGAGGTGGATGTTTAGAACAGATGTGTAGGAGCTAAGCTACCAGTTTTGGCTTATCAAACTGGATTCCTGACTGAAGCAAGTGCTTCTGACTTTGGACATAAGCAGCTCTGACTTCCCAGCTCTGACACCAAGGTGCCACCCTAATCCTGCAACACAGACTCAGACTCTTAATTTCACTTTAGTGTGATGGTTACTGAGTTCTGGAATAGACATTAAACCTTTATTCCAATTAAGCCTGTCACATAAATGCTTCAGCTCCTCACTAAAATCTAATTTGAAAGGATTTGTTCTCATCAGAACAGCCCAGCAAAACTTAAGCTTGGGCAGCAACAGTCTTTCCCTTGAACGGGGATGTACAAAAATGACAAATGGCTTAGCAATGATAACTTCTGAAGTGTACAAGTCAAGGAGTCTGTGCCTTACCTTTTCAAGTGGGCAATGGGTACTATCTCGGAGAAAGGGTAGTAAGTTTGGTCGATCATATTCAGCATAAAGACTGATCTGTTTTTCATGGTAGCGCTGTCCCTTATGATGGTCTCTCTTGAAGAGTTTATGCAAATACTAAAAGGAACAAAGACAAGCCATGAAAATTAAAATAAGAAAAACACAATACTAGTCAACATTGCTACTTTGTTATAAATAGCTTCCACAGAGAGGTGGGAGAGAAGTAGTGTTTAGGAAAAAAAAACCCAGATGATTGAGGAGTGGGAAGAAGATGCCTCCTAGTGAGCAAGGAGAGTCTCATACTTCTAGAAGCTTCCTCAGTGAATTGGCTCTGCCACTGACAACCTTGTGACCTTAAGTAAGCTCCCTCAACCCACAAGAGAGCTTACTGGGTTGCTGTGAAGATTAAACGAGATACCATTTGTAAATCACTCAGAACCATGCCTGGCATATGCTAAACACTACAGAAATGTTAGTAACAGCATCTGTTAATATCATTGTCATTATCTGCTTCACCTCAGATATAAGATACTTGATTAGTATTCTTTCTAGAAGATAAAAATTCTCTTTTATGTAAAGGAGTAGAGTCACAGAACAAGAATATGCTCTTTTAAACCCCATTAGTAAGAGCAAAATTAACTCCCATTCATTCCTCATCTCCCCTTTTTGAGTCTCAGTAAGATCTGTGGTTGTAATGAAACACTGCCTATATTGCTGATATCAAAAAACAAAAAATAAAAATCAAGAGTACAGGGGTTCTGAACCAATTTTCAAAACCGATTGCTTACCCTAGTTGTCTGGAAAAGTGAACTTAAAAGGAAGCAAATAATTCACTTTTACTTACATGCAAGATTGTCTATCAATATAGTACTTAGAAATCAGAAATAAATTTTCAATGTTTAATAAAGTTTAAATAAAAAGCCCACAACCCACTGGAGGCAGAAGACTCAATCACACCAATCACACAAAGGGCAGTTACACCTAGAGTGGAGGTAACCAGGTGAGTTGGTTCATAATTGACACAGACCATCAGTCTGCCCCTAAAGCTGTGACTATAAATGAGTGAGCTGATGACTGATATTTGGTGTTTACATAACCATGACATATGTATGCACCTAGAGAAACCACTCCCTGGGCTAATGGTTTACATCTCCTTAAGTAAGGCAAGAAGGGCAGGTTGAGAGTAGCCAGATTAAAATCATCTCCAGGACTGGGGTCTGATGAGGAGAACTGCCAGGCACTGGCACTAGGGTCAGTGTATGTGGGCTGGGATAGCTGGTGCTGTTTCCCAGAAGCAAAAATAGGAAAGGAAGGCTCTGTCATGTGTGCTGAGCCAAATGTATAGACCTGTATCATCTGGCCAGGAAGATGAACCATTTTAATGTGGATTCTTCCACCATTTCACCAATGCACTGATTATACTGTCACACAGCCACTGCCCACAAACCTATTTCATGGCTTAAGAAAGTCAAAAATCATTGCTTTATAAACAAATTTCCAAGGTGGCCAGCAAAGTGAAGCTCTGTTTGGATAAACAAATAATCTTGAGATTTCTGATTGTGAACAATATAGCAATAGCATCTGTACAACTCCTGAGCCAAAGAAAACAAAAGCAAAAAACATACCTTACATTTCTATTCTGTCTTGAAGAGTTCCAATGTATATAACTGACTTTTGAATGAAAGATGTTGTTCCCCAGGCCTCTTCCTGGGGTGCAAGAAGACAGGCAAAGACACTTACTATGTTTGATGCCTGTGGTCCTACTGAAAGCTTTTGTAATTTTTTAAAGGATACAGAAAATATCTTCTCCTTTAATGATGCAAAGCACGGAATACAAGTAGTCCCCAAAGAAATCTACACTAACAGGTCTAATACTACAAACACCAAGGCCGCACAAGAAAGGTGAGATTAGTTATTGTTGGGGTGAGAGACAAGAAATGAGGCCCTGCCCCATTCTGGGTCAGAATGGTTGTGTGCTATTTCCTTAGCAGGAAAACTTGGTTTCTATGTTTCACCTCCTGCTTTTGCTGTACTTCAGTATATTTAAAGGAAATTAAAGAGGGAAGGAGCTTACTCCTAGGCACAGTGGGGTAACAGAAATTAATATAACTTTTCTTTAAAACTCAATTCAATTGTAAGTCAAAGTTCAAGAGCCTGTTCTGCATTAACCCTAGTCCTGGATTCAAAGCATATCACCACATTTGAGTAATTTCAGAGTATCATCTGCTGTCAAACCTCCAGTTTAGGTATTAACCTCATAAAGAGTTCTCCCACCAACACTGAAAGGTGTTCCACTTCATTATTCAATCAAAAGGGGAAAAGAAGACTACAATGCTCACCACATGCTGTAACTCTGGTCTGTCTTCTAACTCTTCCACTACCTTTTTAATCTAAGGAAAAAAAGAAAATTCATTAACAGAGTTATAAGGACACAAACCCAGCTGCAAAATTATCTGATAAACACTTCTCATTCTTATACCTAAAACGGTCTAGACACTCATCTAGTAACCCACTATGATGCGGGGAGGTAGTTTGTTCCCTGGCTGGAACTCATGCTGAGGCTTGATTCCCCAATGTAACAGTATGGAAAGGTGGTGGAGCCCAGTGTGAGTGCCTGGGCATGACTGCCACAGTAAAGGGATTAATGCGGCCTCTCTAATTGTTATTAAAGAGCAAGAGTGGCCCTTTCCGGTGATTTTGCTGCTTCTCATGCATTTGACTTTGCTCTCCCACAAGGGCACTGCTGGAATCTTGCATGTGCTGTCTCCCACTATGTGACACCTTGTGCCAGCTCAGGACTCTGCGTGTGAAAAGGCATTCATTGAATGCAGCCCCTTGACCTTGGACCAGAATTAGAAGCCCAAATGAACTTCTTTATAATTTACCCAGTCTTTTGTCACTATTATTAACAAATGGACTTATACATATAAAAAAATCATACAAAAAGCCACTCACTGAAATTTTATCTTCGTTGTCCAAGAGCATGTCAACAGCTTTCTGAAATACAAAATAATAACCATAGTCACTGAAATCTGCCACATAAGAACACTAAACACAACATAGTGTACATACTACCATAGTAAAGGTGAAGGGCTTATTTTTTGTATTTAAGGAACACTTAGCTTTACAATGGCCCTTATGTAAAATGATAACTGTAGAGGAATGCCTTTTCAAATGTCTCAATCCGAGGCCTATGTATTCTGTATACTAATAAAATGGTGCCTTGATGCAACTTACCAAACACAAAATATCCCAACATATTCTAGTCCCCTTGACATCTCAAATATCTTCACAAACTTTCATATGACTCTCAGGAGTGAGAACATCTCGCTATCAAATCCACAAAAATGAACTCTTCTTAGTATCTGAAAATTGCCAATGTCTCCCTATGAGATTTCACAGATATAAGGGGTTGGTCTTACATGGAGAAGAGGGTAAGAGTTGAAAAAAGAATAAGATATCTAAAGTTTCATACTGTATAAAGGTTATGGAATTTTAGAATTTACTTTAGCCACCTTTAACATATATGAAACAAATGAGTTTGTGACAAGTGAGTGAGAAGAAAGGCCACCAGACTGAGCCTCATGGAGAATACCCAGGTCCTGTTCTTCGATCTGCTACTACCTAGCTGTCCAAACTTTATTTTGTTCTCTGAAATATAAGGGTGTTAGAATAGATTATTCCTAAGGTCTCTTCTAATTAGAAAACTCTGATTCCTTAATTTTGACTGGGACTCTTGAATAGCAATTACTTTCAGCCTCTTTCATCTTTTCCCACATCTCTAGATGCAAAATGAGGCTACAAAGACACCTGGGATGGGTGGGCACGAGGGAAGACTGGGTATGGGGAAAATGTAATTAATTTTTATATAAGCATGTCATCCTCTTAATCATCCTCTGCCAGAGAAACAGAGTCCCTCGACCTGAACTTCATTCTACTAGGTTTGTAGTCTCTATAGACTTGACTCAGTATAAAAAATGGACTTTTTTTCTTTTCAGAAAAAGAGGTATATATAGGTCTTATCTCAATAAGATTAAGTTTGTAGAGATTAATATAGCACATAATACCCTAAATACAGAAAAATATAATTGAACGCATTAAATATATAATGCATTAAATTTAAAGAGCTTTTAGAATCCCATTTTTTTCATTTATCTAAAATTTCAATTTTCAGAATGAAGTCATTGTTTCATGAACCTCATTTTTCTCATAAGCATTTCTAATTAGATTCTTTTTTACATGGGGGGCAGTTTATCACTTTATAAAAAAGTGATTATGAGCCATAAAGGATAGTCCCATCATTAGTCAAGCAAACCACTCTTCAAATGTAAGCTACAATAAATAACACATTCCACATGTCCTGGACTTGAGTATCAGTGGAAACTCCACATGCTGGATCTGTGAACATCTATGAATTAATCAATGAATAAAACAGTAGTAAATGAATCAAAATAGAAGTTCACTTTAATTCTGGGACATAGACTAAGAGGGTTAAATGAGTCAAAGTGTATGCCTCATTTGTTTCTATGAATTATACGAACTGTTTTACTAAAAAGTTACTTTATACACACACACATACATATCTTTGAGTTCTATATCAAATTAATTACAATTGCTTTTACAGAATCACCATATCAAGGAAAGGATTCCTGAATGCTGATTACTAAAATAACAACATCCAGCGAGGAGGGTCAGAGTGTTCTAAGCAAGATCAGCATATGGTCAAGCAATGTGGTTCATTCCCAATCCAGCATTTGGACAGATGTCTAATGATCATACATTTGGAGTAGGAAAAATATCAGTACTAATAAATACATTACCTCTGAATCAAAATCCATTAATAAAACTATTTTATCCTTGATAGAACTGAACAGATTATGCTTGTGTATCAGTTGGAAAACATCTTTATGTCTTAATGTTAAGTATATTTCCAGAGCATTGCCATAGTTCTTGTCATAGGTATACCTGGTAAGATAAAATTTTTTCCATTAATGTTCATCAACAGTTCTAATAAAAATACACTTGCACAGATAGTTTTATAATATTAAAAACTGAAACATATGTTCAGAAAAAAAAGAATACATTCCTTGGGATTTAACAATACATGACTAGTAAGCGCTTCTTTCTCAGACCCTTTCACCTCACTAGAATTTCAGAAAATTTATAACATTCATGAATAAAAAATTTTCATTGGGGGTTCAGCCTCAAAAGTTTTATAGAAATCCATATACCAGTCAATGGAGCTGTGATCCAGAATGAAGGACCTATTCATTTCAGAAACAGAAAAATGAGATAAAATTCTTACAAACAGTATTCAGCTGACAAATGGGTTATATTCCAAAAACTTATCTGTAAGGGGTTATATAAAATCGAAATGTTTTTCCATTGAAACGATATTTTCACATTGATTAAGTCCCTCAGCGTGCTCCTGAAAGCCAAGTGAACAAAATTATACTGTCAGTTCCTTATTCACAGTGCTACAAAATCCAAGGTGCATCTAGAACAATGTTTCTAAGAGAAAATGATTCGTGTTTCAAGTCAGAATGCCACAAACATGACTTCTTTTGTGGAAAGTCTAAAACAGTCTTTTCATGGTCCTGGACAAAGATGGGAGGGGAGAGGTCTAAGGTGGAAGGGTTTTGAAGAGAGTCTGAAGCCCACAGGAACTGTCTTCTAGACAGACCTGCACAATTCTATTTGTTTCCCTAGAGTGAGGCACCTTGAGGGTGTATCTTAGTATCATAGGCATTTGGCACACAGCCAGATCAAAATGCCCCCAAAATATGAAAAATATTAATAAGCTTCCATTTGCTGAGCCTTGACTTGATGTCTGGCACTACTCTTAGTTTGCTATTAATTCCCAAAGGGAACTGTTACCTGTGATTTTAAATATTTGGAGTATGATGTTTGAGAGACTAACTAGAAAGTCTGGGAATAACAATCCAGAGCCTGGTTCACTGGGAAACTGTTTTGCTTGTGGGGCATAACAACTGGCAGCCTTCCACCCTAACCATTGCCCAGAGTGCCCTCTCCTTTGGGAAACATCCTATCACAACTGAACAGTTTCACACACTGTCCTTACCTTGTACTTATTCTTTTGACATTTATGCAAGGTTTTGTTTTTATTAAGAGTGAGAGAAGAACGGAGGAACTTTGGATTATGTAGAAGGAAATGAGAAGGAGGCAGGGTATGAAAAATGGTGGAATGAGACAGACATCATTACCCTATGTCCATGTATGATTACACGAATGGTATGAATCTACATCGTGTACAACCATGGAAACGAAATGATGTACCCCATTTGTGTATAATGAATCAAAATGTGGTCTGTAAAAAATTTAAAAAAAAGAGTGAATGTAGGACCTGGGGTGGCTCAGTGGTAGAGCTCTTGCCTAACACATTAGGGGCACTGGGTTTGATCCTCAGCATCACATAAAATAAATAAAAAAATAAAGGTATGGTGTCCATTAAAAAAAATAAAAATAAAAAAAAGTGAATATAGGCAGGGGAGATCAGTAGAAAAAAGGGACTCGGGGTGGGAGGAGGGAAGAGGCAAAGTGTTGGGGAATGACATTGGCCAAATTATATTGACGTACTGGGTGCATACGTGAATATGTAACAAAAAAATCCCACCAGTAGGTACAACTATAATGAATCAGTAAAAATGTGGGAAAAATAAAAATGATCAACATGTTGACTACTTAAAAAATTTTTAAAAAAGGCGAATATAGGAAAATGGCATAAAAAAAGCATCTTCTCCATTCAGGGTCTGCCCAAGTCTAAAGTATGAATTTTCAAAGTAGGCTGATTTGCAAAAAAAAAAAAAAAAAATCACTAAGAAATACTCACAATTCTGCCAGGGTTTTGAGTAAAGTCTTGTTCTGACTATCTTTCTTCAGGTGGTCTCGAACTGCTTGAACTATTACTGAATTGTTGTACAGATCTCCAGGCCATTCTCGGATCAGTGTGGCAAAACCCTAACCAAAGAGGAACAGCAGAAAAAGAACAGACTCTTTAAAACAGGTGTGATACTATGATATATATAGTTTGGTTTTGGTCCATGGTTCTTGGCTCATAATTCCCTCTCCAAGGCAGATCATGGAAACAGTAGGTTAAGACCCTCCTCCCCACAGGAAGGAATGCTGAACAATCTGACCAGGCAGGCCTCACTGTGTTTCCATACTCACTATATTGGCAATCATAAAGATGCCAACGCAATGGCATCTGTCTAAAATCCCAAAGGACAGGGTTTGGAGAGCTTTCAGGAGCCAAACACTGGAAGTCAAGCTTCAGACCCTCAAAACTTGAAGGTGGTTGCCTGGAGAAGGTACGGACACTCTATGTCCCTTCCTACATGCCTCACCCTATGTATCTCTTCATCTCTTCTCTTCATGTATCCTTGTTCACATCCTTTACAATGAAAGGGTAAACACATTGGCCGGAGTTTTGTGAGCAGCTAGGACAAACTAACTGAACCTGAGGAGAGGGGGTTTATGGATGCCCCGATTTATAACCTTGGTCAGAAGAATAATTAAAATGACTGTCGGTGTGTAACTGGCAAAACAGGGGTGGGAGAGGAAATCTTGGAAACTGAGCTCTTGATCTGTGGTATCAGACATTATGTCCAAGTGGACAATGTCAGCATGAAACTGGAATAGAGGACAGCAGTTAGTGTTGGCTGCAGAACTGCTTGCTGGTGGGAAGTCTGTACATCTCTTGAGGTCACAGAAGCCTCTGTGTGGATTGGTGTGAGAGTAGAGGGAAATGGTTTGGTTTTCCAACACAAAAGTAAAATTGAATTCCAAACAGTTTCAACAATACTTAACAAGTATTTGTGCAAGAGACAGTGGTTTTATGATTAAAACTTGAGTCAAATCATCATGTGACCCAGTTATCCCACTTCTCAGCACACACCCAAAGGACTTAAAATCAGTATACTACAGTGACTTGGCCACATCAATGTTTATAGCAGCTCAATGCACAATAGCTAAAGTATGGAACCAACCTAGATGTCCTTCAACAGATAAATGAATAAAGAAAATGTGGTATATTTTCTAAATGGACGGAACTGGAGACTATCATGCTAAGTGTAATTAACCAACCCCCAAAATCCAAAGCCCCAATGTTCTCTGATATGCGGATGCTAATTCACAATAAGGGGGAGGAGACAGAAGTTCGCGGGATTAGACAAAGGGGAATGAAGGAAAGGGTGAGGAGATAGGTATTCCCAGGAAAGACAGTAGAATGAATTGGACGTAACTTTCCTATGTTCTTACATGAATACATGACTAGTTTAACTCCAAATCATGTGCAACCACACAAATGGGCAGTTATACTCCATGTATGTATAATATGTCAAAATTCAATCTATTGTCATGTATAACTAAAAAGAAAAATGAAAAACATGAATCAATAAACTTTTCATCAATATTATGACTATGGGATTCAGGGCAGCAAAAGGAAATATGGAGAATATAACTACAATAATCTCCATTTATTACTCTTGGGAAGTAGGTGGTGCCATTCATTTCTGTTCTTATTTTTATGAAATATTCAACTAGGAAAGTCACCCTATTCTTCACATAAAGTACCACTGCACAAGCCGAGTTTAGCTTTGACTTGCTCTATCCTCATTTTGGACACCTATGACATGGGTAACATTGTTAACATCTTATAGACAGTATCTAAGTCAACCACTTTCCCCACCACCTTCTAGGCACTTTAGGTCTGGGCAGTTGTGCTGCACAGCAGGCACAACTGTACATGGCAGCTCTGCACAGGACAAAGCTGCTAAATAACTTTAGGTTGTCATGTTTGTCCTCCTTCCGGTCTGGCTTCTGACCCATGTTCATGCTGAGAATTACAATTTTGGCTCAAGTCTCAATCCCTAACCCGGGCTATATCTGGATCTCAAATTTTCTGGTTCAGAGAGAAACCACAGATATCCTGATTTAATCCTGTTCTCTCCCACAGCTGATTCTTGGCCAGTAGCCTAGATGGTACCTGCCCTCCCGACTTTTAACTCTCATGTTTTATAACCCTAAATAAGGTGAAGGAGTTTACTTACTGATCCTTGACAACTTGGAGGAGAGGGGAGATTAGATAAACTCAAAAGGCAGAAAAAAGAAGTAAAAATGTCCATATTACTAGAAAAAAATTGATATTAAATAATAATACTATTAATGCTTTAATGACTTCTTTAAATTTAGTTAAATATTATTTAGAGTCAGATGTGTTGGTGCATACCTATAATCCCAGTGCCACTGGAGGCTAAGGCAGGAGAATCCCAAGTTTGAGGTCAGCTGCACCAACATAATGAGATTGTCTCACAAAAAAAAAAAAAAAAAAGTCAAAAAAGGGGCTGAGGATGTAGCTTAGTGTTAGAGGGCACCTGGGTTCAATCTCCACTACAAAATTTTAAAAAAGAAAAATCACAGAAGAATCAGGAATGTTACTTGTACTACAGTTTCATCAAATTTTGACTAAAGTAACCCCCCTAGTAAGGATGGCAAGAGACCAGAGCAACAGACCACACATTTCCCATTCAAATTGCAACCTTCCTACATGTTAGCCTCTAAAGTAATTTGACTTCAAAGAGGGTATTTAATCAGAACACAAAATTTTCCTGAATCAAAATGATTCCTTGGATTAAGCTTCTCTTTTCTTAAGACTCTGTGCAATATTTAAGATAAAAGAGTCTGTAAAGAATTACACCCCCAAAATGGCAGCTGTCAGTAGCCCTGAGACCAGAAATAATATTGTTCAAAGAAAGAAGAAAGTTTGGCTCCATGTCCCCCTTTCCCTAGCCATGCAACAGCCTCATAATACTGCCAACTTCCAATATAAAGAAAAAGGCCTACTCATATTGTGTAATAAAAGCAAGATGGCCCCACTATAAACAGAAATAAACATTTATTATATTTCACATCAGGCTTCTTCCTGCATAACTGGCTTCACACATCCTTGGATAAATGTGCTCTACCTAAGACATACTGATGAATTCAACCCAGTGAACACAATGATTAATTAGAGGACACAGCCAGTGGAGAAGAGTTATGACAGAATGAACAGAGGTATAGAACACCTCAGTGCCCACGACAGAGTAAAAGATTAAGAAGTATTCATTTAATAAAACACCACAGAAATTGTCCCACTTTTAACATGTTTATACAGTAATATTAATTAGTCCTTAATATTATGAAATAAAACCTATTTAAAACAATTCTTCTAGGTTATAAATTAATAGGCAAAGCTATAAGCATATGACTAGAAATTCTATATGTCTAGAAACATGTCATGAAGCATCATTACCTCAAAGAAAATAATATTATTTCATTTTTTAGGGAAGAAAATTGAGAAGTAAATATTTCAGAGATGTATACTCAGGGTAGGATATGATCATTAATGCTCTGTTGACAGTACATTTTCATCCACATAATGTGATCAAAATTTGTTATGAATCACTACTATTATGTGACAATTTAGCTCAAAATTTAAACATTAAGATGAAAATAATAGAAGCTAGAATACGAATTATGTGTAAGAGCTTATAAAAATAAAAAGTTAAAATTTTCTCAATGGCACTGATCTGGCAGACATCTTAAAATATTCAGAAGAAAGTATCTGCAAGTTTGAGGTCCAAGTCATGCTTATTTCTTTCAGACTCAGTCAAAAGTTTTCCAGTCATAACGTGAATCAATGGGATAATTTGGATGACATAAAATTTAAAATAATTTGAGTTGATACACATGAAAGAATTTTAACAGGATCATAAAGATAAAATTTCTATACTTCTTAACATTTTCTATTGAAAACAAGCAAATCTGATCATGTCAGAATGCCATACCTCATAATCACTTTCCAAAAACTCGTGTAAGACCATTTCATAGATGAGTGGCTTCAGAACTGGATCCCCTCTTGGCAAATAAGGACTAACAGCCTGGGGAAGGAAAGGGAAATAAGAATCCTTTAAAAGGTGGCAAAACAAAACTGTATTCCAATTATGCAGATAATCTAAAAATACAAATTTTTTTTTTTTTTTTTTGGGTACGGGGGATTGAACTCAGGGGCACTCAACCACTCAGCCACATCCCCAGCCCTATTTTGTATTTTATTTAGAGGCAGGGTCTCAGTGACTTTCTTAGTGACTCGCTTTTGCTGAGGCTGGCTTTGAACTTGAGATCCTCCTGCCTAAGCCTCCCGAGCTGCTGGGATCACAGGTGTGTGCCATCATGCCCAGCTAAAAATACGTCTTTTACTTTAAAATTTTAAGACTCTGGAAATTTATTCTGGAATAAGAATACTCTGGAAAATTATTCTGAAAAGATTCAAATTAACTCTACTTTCTAACAACAAATTATGGTACATTTTCAAAAGATTATAAAATCAATTTGTTAAGTAACCTAAAAGTATAGGTTACTATTCATCTTTCCTTCCTGAAACTGGTGTGCACTGACCTTTAACAACTCACAATCGTATTTTGAAATTAGGAAAAATGCATCTCGTATTCTTCATATATTTTCCAAGTGGAGTTCAATTTCCTTCTAGTGCCCTACATACCCATTACCATGCTTTGTACTGGGGACACTAAACTAGGGTGACATCCCCAAGAAGCTCACAGTCCAAGAGGGAAGGTATGAAGAGAAATAAACAGATATTGGTGATATAATGTGGTAAGTATTATGAGAAAGGGTTGATAAAGGGCTATGGATACAGTAGAGAATCTTGCGTGTATGTGTTTACTTATGGCAGTGCTGGGGATCTAACCTAAAACCTTGGGCATGCCAGGCAAGCCCTCCACCACTGAACCATACCCCAATACCACAGAGGAGAATCTTGTATGTTACGGCCCTGAATCTATCAGGCAGAGAAAGGAGAACGGGATCTGGCAGGAGAATAAACTACATGAACAAAGGCATGCAACCACAAACAAACATTTCTGTTCAGGAAGGCCACAGAGGCCCAGAGATGGTAGAAGTAGGTCACCGATGGTAGGAGAGACTGGAGAGGAAGCGAGGTGAGGTCATGAAAGGAACTCTGATTTTATTCTATGAGCAGGGGGGAAGCAACAGATAATAGGGCAGTGAGAGTTCAGATTTATTTTTTAAACAGGTAACTTTTTAACTAGGATTTCCCTTGGGAGGTAAAAACTGATAACTTTAGCAAGGGTTGCCCCTAGATCTATCAGAAGGTCCTTGAAATGTAAGGTAAGAGTTAAGGCAATGGTACTGGAATGGAAGTGGAAAGGTCCAATTGGTGATATGATAAAACTGACAAAAATCGGATATTAAATAGAATGAGGAGGTAAATGGAGGAGAATATTCTCCTTAGGAGTAGTAGCTCTGAGCTATTAAGCATGGAATGGATATTGTGTGTCATAAACACACATTCAAAAAGGAAAATAACCAAATTTGGGAAGGATGTAGATTTACATTAATTTGAATTATCATTATGGGTGATATATGAAGAAAAAAAGCCATCATAACAATTCAAAAGAGATGTCTGGATTATAGAGCCATCAGGTAAACAGGACCATGAAACTGGATGAAACCTTTTAGAAAAGGCCTAATAAGAAATGTAGCTGAGGACCAACTAGAGAAAAGTAATATTTATGAGGCAAGCACAAGAGAAGTCATGGAATTGACAAGACAACCAACAACACTGGGACTTCTAAAAAAATATTCAGATCTCCACAAAAGCATTCAAAAGGCTCACAAAACTGTAAAAAAATGTTTTAAACACACATAAGAATACATTGCTGACTTGAATGTTGCATACTAAGTTTAAAGGGTAAAAAAATGAAACAGCAAAAAAATTCATTAGAGCTACATGGTCAAAGTTCACCTTTTAACATGTAAGATATTTGAAAACTACATTAATTCTTCAGTAAATCTGAAAAAGTTCTTACATTTTACAATTCACCAAATAAAATTATACCTGGTTTCTGAGGTCATTATTAAAAAAGAACACGAAAACTTCATCTAAACACAGAAAAAACTGCAGAGGTAAAAGGTTAAAAAAAATTTTAAAAAGAACTTCTCATATGTGTAAATATATAGTCTACATACACCCAAAATATGAACTATGCTTATGTTTCGAAACTAATTTCTACAAGTTTGAGTTTTCTTTCCAGCTGAAAAAATACTTTCCAATAAAGAAGTGACTACTATTATTTTATTTTCATTTTGCATGCAGAAACTAGGAAATAAATATTAATCTTTGCTTACCTTAAGCTGTCCAATTTCTTTAAATTTATAAACTTCATATTCCCAGAGGGCTGCATTTTTCCCAAGGATTTTCTGGCATTTGCTGTAGTAAAAGCATTCCAGGGAGAAACAAATTACAAATAAATAAATAAATATAAACAGAATAAGTAGACATTTTTCCTCAGTGGTTTAGATAAATTTCTTGCAAGTTTTGACAAATTTCTATCTCAAGTGCTAATTAACATAAAGGTATTACTGTTACTTGGTTGCATACACAGTAACAAAAATCATGAAAATATTACAAAATAGTTACAAATCAAGATAAATCTCTTTTAGAAGACTGCTATTAGGGGGTTCCCCAATGGTTTTCCTGTTCTAAGTGTTCTACCTGGATCAACACTGACGGTTTGGGGTATTTATTTGCCTTGAAGAAAAATTTGCTATACCTCAGAAGTGTCAGTTCCTTTTTGAATTGATTTAAATAACAGGTTACGAAATTAAACTTTAAAAACCTAGAATGCCATCTTAGAATACAATCTGGAAGACTGTTCATGTACGAATGAAATTTTACATATTAAAGAAACATATTTTCTTGAATAATCTCAGGGAACTAAAGGCTACCTTCCAAGGATGCTGCATGGTCACAGAGATGGATACTGCAGAATTCCAGCAGAGACCACATGGCCACTGTATACATTTATGATTTCTGCCCACCAAAGGCCCCTGCAACCTGGGATCCTAGGGTTTGGCCATTTCATTTTGTGGCTAGCTTCTCCTTGGAAAATAATTCTTGAATTTTAAGCAGTGGCATTTTGTTCTGGACTATCTTTCAGGGATGTTTATAATATAAATGGCCCTAGACAAAGACAGTATCTCCCTCCAGAGCAGAAGATAGGTTTGCTTACTGTCCAGTACAATGAAGGCAATGTCTTCTGGGTCAACCCACTAGAAAAGATATCCCAAGCTCAGGGCTCTACCCCTATAACACAACTGGCTGCATAGACAGGGTCACCTGGCCCCCTCCATGTTGTGCTATGAGAACTGGGGATTGGGGATTTGAGTTAAATGATAATACTCTGGCTATTAAAACTGCTGGGACAGTCCTTTAGTCCTGACCCAGGAGTCTCATGTCTTCTGCTAGCACCATGAACCTGTGGCAGGCTAATTTGCCAGCTTATAAACAGGAAAATCCCACAAGCTTCATGGTTCTTGACACCTTTCTCATTAAATTTGGGAGAAACAATTCTCCTTTGGTGAAAGTGCAAGAAAAGCTGCAGAAATAACAGATACTAATCTATTCTGTGACTGATATTCAAAATTACTCGTTAGAAAGATGTTTAAAAAATAAACACCAAAATGTTAAATACAAAGCATGGCTGATGGCTGCTGTTAACATTGACCAATTCTATATACTGATAAAAATTGTGAAAATGTTATTGGTATTACCGTGCTGCTATGTCATATTCTCCTCTCTCCACCAGATGATTTATATACGCCAAGCCAATATCCTAGAGAAAAATGAAGGAATTTCAAAATTCATAACGAACAACTGAAAAACTGAGTCATGATGTTAGGGTCCTATTGACAATACTGATGCTTCAGTTTGCTTTATGCAATTATTCCTGCTTCTTCCTTTAGGATATTCATATTTAAAAGTACTTATACCTCTTTGCCACTGAGCTACATTCCCAGCCAGGGTTTCCCAAGTTGTCCAGGTTGGTCTTGAACTTGTGATCCTCCTATCTCTGACTCCAGTCACTGAGATTACAGTCATGTACCACCAAGCCTGGCTCTAAAATTCACTTTTTAAAAAATAAATAATGTTACTATTTTAAAGGTTTCTAATCTGATCCTAAGAGATTTTCTGCAAAGGAAATCTAATGTTAGAAACATGATCCAATAATTCCATGTTGTCAATGGATATAAAATTCTATTTCTTGTGCTTCCATCTATAAAATGTGAGCAACATGTCTCTTCTACCTCAAGTCTGAAATGTTAAGAAAAATGAAATAACAGACTATCAGATTAAAAGGAAATTTGAAATATTAAGCTTAATACTAAAGTAAAAATGAGCTGAGAAAAACGAGTAATTCAAATTCATAAATTTACAGATAAAGGAAACTGGTGTGAAAGCAGGGGACTGAGTGTCCTCAGAATATTCAGTTATTCACTGGTTCTGAAAGGATCTGGGGTGGCCAGTGTCACCGCAGGCATGGGAAAACAGCTCTTGCTTGATCTCCCCATGACTCTTTATGAAATATTATTCCCACTGGAAAGCATTTTCATTAGAAGCTAAAATTCATTATAACAAAACTTGGCTTTAATTTCTACTTTGTGTACAAAAAGAAACATGTGGAATTTCTTTCTATATGGCAGAAGTGGGAGGTGCCCATTTTTTTCTCTGCATGACTGATATGGAAACATGTCAGGAGAAAAATATTCTATGCATACTTAATGTACAGGACAAGAGGGGAGGTTGACACCTATAGTTTTAAATTTATTTAAATTTTTTCTTTAATGATTATTATGTGAGAAATCACTTCAGATGTACAGAACTAGAGAGGAAATAGATCACATGTCACGTATCTATGAGATTTCAGTGCCAGTCCCTCTAATCTTTCACCACGTGTCCACACCACCAGGTTGTGGAGCTCATTTTGAACTCCCCCTCTTTCTCTGTATTCCCTATTTTCTCTTTCCCCTTAGTACAAGCATGCTTAAGTGTTTCTCTTACACAAAACAGTAACAACTCTCCCATGATGCTATAGCCCCCAACTACAGTCTTCACTCACTCCTATTTACAGCTAAGCTGATTCTATAATTTCCTATTCACTGTCAATCCCTATAACATGCTGAGAATAAATTAAATGAAGGCAAAAGATTCACTAGTTACTTTCACATTGCCAAATCCAGTGTACCAGCTCAGCCTGTCTGGTCTTTTTGACTTGCTTACCTCAGGCACATAAGCATGTAATTCTCTTTACCCTCAATGCTCTCTTCTTCCAGCTCCTGTGATACAACCTTCCTATGGCCTCCAAATCTGTGTTACATACATTCCTTGAATGACAGTGTTCCTCAGGTTCCATTCACATTCCTCTGTTCTCTGATGCTATGTATTTGCCCTGGGTGGACTGATCAAAACTCAAGTACTCAACTAATATTTGCTGGCTGATAACTACCAAATCTTTTTTGAGTTCAAATTTCTTTCCTGTGCTCCACCAGGACGTCCCACAGGATGTCCCTACTGCTGCTGACTTTGAGCAGGTCTCATCACTTCGTATCTGAACTACAAAGATACCTGATAACTAATCTCCATCCCAGTTGACCTGTCTCCATCAGAAAATCTCAGTAATAGGGAAATCTGATATGGGCCTAACAGCTCAAATTGCCTTCTAAGGTCTCAATATAGAACCAAGCTCCTATTACAGAAATCCCTTCAGGATCTGGTTCTTGCAATCTAGGTAGAAATCCCCTTTACTATTCCATATAATCAAAGTGGGGCAAATCTTTTCAGTTTTTTCCCATTTCTAAGGAATTCTTGCCTATCCCCCACATTTTTAACTGAAAAATAAAAGATACCCTGGTTTTCTTTTCCTCTTATTTCTGAATTATTCTGCTTGTGCACTCCAGGAATTAAGGCTTTATGGGGACTGAAGAGTTTAAGGTAGGAAAGTGCAGGCAAAAGAAATTTGCGTTGAAACTCCATTAGCTATAAAAGACTAAGTTTGTAGTTTTCACAAGTAAAACACATGTACCAGGAGATCTCTCAGCACCTGCAAAGGACATGCTTTCTTGTCCGCTTTCCATCTACACATTCTCCGTCATAATCAGCAAAGAAATGAGCCTTCAGTCTCTATATTTTTCCTGAATTCCAAATGAAATAAAAATGTACTTGATATCCTAGATTAGTCTGTGCAACAAAATCAATTGGTTATTATGGAAACACCAAAGCAGCTCAATTCACTATAGCCAGATTGTGGAACCAACCTAGATCCCTTCAGTTGATGAATGGATAAAGAAACTGTGGCATATATGTACAATGGAATATTACTCCGCCATGAAGAATGATAAAATCATGGCATTTGCAGGCAAATGGATGAAATTGGAGGATATCATGCTAAGTGAGATAAGCCAATCTCAAAAAACTAAAGGACGAATGATCTCGCTGATAAGCGGATGAGGACATATAAGGGGGGGTATGAGGGGTTAGCGTTAGGGTTAGGGTTAGGTTTAGGGTTAGGGATAAGGAGGGTGGTAAGAATGGAGAAAGGAAGGACTGTATAGAGGGAAAAGAGGGGTGGGGGGGAAGGGAAAAAATAACAGAATGAATCAAACAATATTGCCCTATGTAAATTTATGATTATCAATTAAAAAAAAAGTTAAAAAAAAGAAAAGCAATCTAGTTTTAAGAAAGCACTCTTTTGATAAATTTTGAGGTAATGTGAGTTTATCTATGATTTAAAGAAACTCCCACACGCACAACTGGAAAGCTTTGTATATAAAGTGTGTTTCATAAATATAGTTTTCTAATTACTTAAAACTACCTCCTCCCAGGTGTTCAATTGTCTTATTTACAAGCAGAAACTGATTTGATAAAATGAAATATTTTGACCTCACAGGTCAAAAAGAATTAGTTTAAAATAAATTCTGAAAAGACAGGTAGAACATGGTCTTTTCAAATATACTTTCATTGTAACTTATTAAAAGGTAAAGTTATGCTTCAAATAATAAAAAATGCATACATACCAGAATCTTATGTCTTTTTATGTTCCTTTGGCTAATTTCAGCTGCCATCAAAGCTTCCTATATTTACATAGGCATGATAAAAGAAACAGACAAAAAGGAAAGAAAATGGGAGAGAGTGAAAGAGAAAAACGTTGTGGTTATAAACACTATATTTATAATGTCTTAATGTTCTGGACTACATGAATAAAGCCCCATTATTTCTGTGGCTTTTGCTTGAAGCACTGGAATTTTTAATGCCATGGTTGAATGAACTTCACTGAATTCAAACTCAAACAAAGGCAGTCAACCAAAATGAAGACTTCTTTCACTTCCATTTGAATTCATTTCCGCATTAGGATACTGGAATCACATTTCATACACAAATCAAAATACAACAAAATCTCCTAGTCTCCAAGCAAAATAAGGCAGCTGTCATTCTAAATTGGTGTGACACATATCAAGAGGCATTATTGAGGAGTGGAGGGAGGAAGGGAGGGAGGGAAGGAAAAAGGCATTTTTCCTTTAGGTTTCAATAGAAGTACACTGTATACATGTTTTTATATATCTACAATTAAGCTTTTGAAAATCTCTGGTTTTGTTTTTATTTTGTAAGGTTTATAAGTAGTAGTTTAACAAATAATTAAAACAAAATTTCTTTAAGCAACTACTTAATGTAAAGCATTATGATAATACCTGGATTATGAACCAGGTGACAATAACTGGGCTCTATACAGTTTTTAGATTAAAATGATTTTTCCTAATCCTTCAAGGTAGTTAAAAATTTAGAGCAACAAAAAGTTGGACTAGTTGCTATTGTTTCCTTATACATAAGCGGATCCACAGTCTAACTAAACCAATATGATATCTTTCAATTATTAAAGTTGAAAAATATTTCCTTTTTTTAAATAAAGTCCTATTGTGGCATTACCTAATCAAATCTCTCTAAACCAAGATTCATTAAAGTGGACAACATCATTCTATCCAAACTAGTAGTTCAAACCAACCTGAGAGAGTATAAATTTAGTAGCTTTACAAAAACATAAAAGATAAAATGAGCGATTTCATTAAAATGTCCAAATAGACAATTCTGAAGTATTAGCTCTATTTTAATTTCCTTGGGGTGGGGGAAATAAAAAATTTCAGTAGGTTAGATCTAAACCTCTCCCTCCCTCTACCATTGACTCCTCCCCAATTTAACAGTAAAGTCAGTCATTGCAATCTTTTTGTTCCCTAATATCTGAGAGGGGTATTGAAAAGTTACTATACTCATACATATACATATATATATATATATATTTTTTTTTTTTTTTTTTGCTTGGGGCACTCTAATTCAACTACACAGAAGATTTACTACAAAAATCTCTTATCCTCTCTCTGTTACAGACAAGTCAATACTTTCAAGGAATTAAAATCAAAACTACTTCATATTTCTTCTTTTCAAGGAGCCAATCGATGTGATCATCTTGGTCTCGTTCCTTGGCTACTACAACATCTCTTGGACTTACAATGTAGAAGAGTGATTCCCCTTCAGAGTATTCTAGAGGTGAAAGAAGAGAGGAACAACTTGAGTGACTCAACAGTACAACAAATGTTGCAGGTCTCAGGGGACCTGGGTAGTCCACCAAATTTCAGAGAAAACAGAAAATTTGTCTATACTCATAGCAAATGTGGTTCACTTTGTGGAAAGGTAAAGAATGGAAATAGGGTAGAGAACGACAGAATTTATTTCACATCTGAAAGGGAAAGAAGGAAGCAAGAAAAGGGAACAGGGAAACAGGGAGGAAAAATATACTGTAAAATTTAAAAAATAAATAAGGTTCAAACTTCTGTGTTTAAATACATTAACATTCTGATTTCACATGAACAAGAGTGGTCAAAATTTTTCACATCTATTGCATATATATTAGAATTCATCTACTGTATATAAAGTTTATTTATGACCATTTATGACACTGTTCTATTTTTACAGAACAATTACACCCCATAGTCTGCGATAAATGTTTCCTCCTCATCAAGGTCAAGGCCATCTAAAGCATAAATGACAGACACCCAAGCCCTGGGGACATAATCTATCATTTCAGCATGTTGTGCACAATGCCAATGGTGAGGGTTTCCTGCAGAATTCAATTATAAAACGTGCTCTGAAAGGTTTCTAAGTGTGCAGCAGAGTTTGCTCTGAGCAAAATACCTAGATTGGACGCTTTCAGTTGTGAATCCAGTTGCTTTTTACCAAGTCCAGAATATACTCTCACATTTTCAACTGATTAAGAACTTAATACAAGAAAGCTCAACCGTGTAGAATATTTCTTCATTTCTTTGGCCAACATGAGAAATGAGAATATTCTCATGCAGTGTTTTAATCATTTTTAAAACAAGGAGTAAATTTTTTAAAAAGCCCAATTGTTCTATTTTCCTCGATGTATTTTATGAGGATATGATGACACTCAAATACAGATGGCTTTGGTATGACTAAATAGTAATGGTTTTCCTTTTGTGTCTGAGCAGTGAGTGACTAAGTGTATTCATCCATCCACTCCATAAATATTCACCCAATGCCTAGTGATATGGTAGGACACTTCCTGTCTGAAAGCACTCAGAAACAAATAGAAAGACAACTTCTCTGCCACCCCAGAGCAAACCTTATAGTGACATAAAGTTGCCAGTGATGTGACAACCAGAGAGCTGCCTGACATCAATTTAATTGTCACTTAAATAGTTAGGACAATGGGGAAAAAATACAAAAACAAAACACAAGAAGCCTACTCCTCACTTCAATTCTGGTCCCATTTCTATTTCTTTTTGTGATGGGAGCTTGGGTAAGCTCTGGGATCTTTCTGAGCCTGAATGCTCTAGTTTTCAAAAGAAGAGGCCTGTCCAGATATTCTGTAGGATCCTTTTGGCACCTCAATTTAAGTTTCCTTTTGTATAAATCAAGTAGAAGGGCAAATACCACAGGAAATCACGTGAGCCAGATCTTTGCTCTCTCTTACCTAAATGATAATCTCTACATTCATTCTCCTGAAAACCTCTGACTGTCAAAGCATCAGAAGAAATCTCTTCACAAGTCTCAGAAAGTGGCTGGATGATGTCCAGTCTAGGTCTGGCACAATATTCTCTTTCCTGGGGGAGTGGGAGAAAGGAAAAGACATGTTTTAAATACATTTCTATAAGTTATGCAAATTAATTCAAGGTAGTCATACTTCTTTTGGTTTTGTTTATTTTTTTATTTATTTATTTTTTGCAATGCTGAGGACAAAACCCAGGGCTATGTACAAGGCAAATGCTCTACACTGTACTGCACTCTAGTCCACTTGCTTTGATTTTATCATTTTGCACACGAGCCATTCTAACAGAACAGCACAGTCTCCTAACAATGTCTTATTTCTTGATCTGTATATGACAGATAAACAGGATTGTAAAATGGGGCGCTTCCCACTGCAGCCCATTCAATCTCAGGGGGGTGTGGTCCAAGACAGTGACTTAGGCCCTTTTACTACTTAAATCTGTTCTACTGTATGTGAGGAAAAGTAAAATAATATACAAACTGCTCCATTATCCAAATCACTGATAATACTAGTAGAGTTACTAGCAATGTTAAAAAGCAAAGACTTAGGAGTTGCCTCTAAGTCAGATCTTACTGAGATGATGGAAATGTTCTATATTTGCACATAGCTCAATATGGTACATGCTAGTCACAAGTTGATACTAAACACACAAAATGCTATTAGTGTAATCAAGAATTTTAAATCTTATTTGATTTTAATTAGTTTAAATGCCATACACAACTGGTGACTTCAGTTTTGGATGATGAAACTCTAGTTTAGGACAGAAAGGGAACAATGAGAGAATATTTGCTGAGGACCTGTGGCAGTTTAATAAATCTTAACAGGTGATTATATATAGATAACTCTTGAGTTCTTAAATGAGCCCTATAAAGGGAAGAATTATCATTCCTAATTTTAAAGATGGAGGAAACAGAGAATAAAAAAAATTAACTCAGGTTAAAGTTATATAAGCTAATGATAACAGTGGAATATGTGGAAAATCAGGACTTGCGGCAAACCTGAGACATGAAGTCAAGTTTTTCCTACTTTAAAGTTCATGCTTTGTGAACTTTATGCATAAAACATACACTTGAATTCATTTTGCAAACCAACAATACCTGAAGCACTTTGGAAGAGGTGTAGAGAAGACACAGATGAATGAAATGGGACAAAACAAACAAAACCAAAATAAAACACCCCCCAGAACTATACCTGACTCTCCAAGTTTCCTAAATCAAACAGTAAACCTGAATTTCTTTGACAAATATTGTTAGGAAAACTGGGAAGTAATTACTTTAGCTCATACACTGAAAACATTCCAAAAATAAAATAACAACTACACAAAACCAACTTGTAGGAAAAAAAAAAAAAAAAAAAGAGGGAATATGAACATATAGCATAACTTATCAGATAAATTTGAAACAAAAAAAGAAATAAAATGAACAGATTTAAATATTTTAAAAAATTGAATTCTATATAAGCCAGACTCAGAAAGTCAATGTTTGAATGTTTTCTCTTGCATATGGAAGCTGGAGAGGAAAAAAAGGGAATTAAAAAAAGGGGATCTCATAAAAATAGAAAGAAAATTAATAGAGTAGAAGAAGGTGATTGAGAGGGAATACTAGGGAACAAAATTGACCAAATTATGCTAAGTTCATGTAATTAACATACTCATTTCATGAGTCCCACTTATACACATATGATAATGTACTAATTAAAAAACAATAAAAGGGAGACCTGTAGAGCAGAGGAAGAAGGCTAAGGATAGGGAGGAAGGGAGGAAAAGGGTCCTGAGGAATAAGACTGATCAAATCATGTTTTATATATAAGTGTAAATATGTCACAATGAATCCAGCTATTATGTATAACTATAATGCACTAATAAAAACCATAAAAATTATCTGCTATAAAAATGATAAAAGATGTCGAAATCAGAATAGCAAAGTAGAAAAATTATTTGAACAACAACAACAAAAAACAACACATTAAAACCACCTCACTAGACAATACCCAAAGTGCCTTTCTATGTACAAGAAAAGTACTAGCAATGTGACTCATGTCATTTTACAACTTTCTCCCTGGCTAATCAGCCTCCTTATGTAGGTTGCCAAGAGCATGAATTTGGCTTTGCTGATCTCTGACCTCCAGTGCATGATACGATTCTTATCACATATGTACTTTACCCATGAATGAAAGAAAAGCCAAATGTTGGGGAACAGCTTAATAAATTAAGGTATGTCAATCAGACAGAATAGTGCAAACATGGTAGTAAAGGATAGAAACCACATGTATATATGGAAAGAATTAATATGCATTAAAATTGGGCAATACAGAGGAGCAAGTGATGCTGAGTGCAACTATGTGAAAACATGAAGTATGGAAAATATTTCCCATCACACAGGAAATATTTTTGGGATAATACTAAAAAAATTGAATTTTATTTAATATAATCAAATATCTTTTCAATATGGAAAAAAAGCTAGGGGGAGGGTACAAGATGGCCTAAACATGACCTCTTTATTCCTTTTGCCTTAATAATTTATTGTGTTTAAGGATTTAAGGCACACTTTGGTGTTCAATAAAGTGAGTGCCTGTGTACACTGACACAAATGTTTGACGGCATCTCCAAGACCCTTCCTTCTTTCTCTTAAATAAATTCCATTTCCTAATTTATTCTCTGAGTTTGGTCTTTCTTTGGATTTATTTCTTTTCAATACTCTCTTTTATTAACAAAGGTTTCTTTTCTTTTATTCTTTCTTTTGGTCAGTTGTTTATTAGGCCTTCTTTTTTTCATTTTACCGCTTCCTTCCTTATTTCTTTCAATCACAATTGCAATCCTCCCCACATTCCTCATCAAAAAGCATTGAATTTACTCCCTCAGGAGCCACAGCTTTTCTTTATTTTCAAAAAAATAAATAAATAAATAAATAAAATAATAAACTGATGTCCTGCAATAGGGCTAGAAGCCACCCCTATTGATTTTAGAAGGTCTGAGTGCTCACTTAAGTCTACAGCATTCCATTGCCTAGCAACATGGGCACCCAGAGCTTCAGTTACTATAGTGATGGCTTCCTAATGCAAGTGCTCTCTCAGAGAAAAGCTCAAGTGCAGCTACCACTTCAAAACAAGGGCTCCCAGGGTTTTTCTCCCCCATTTTATTCCTTGCCATTTAAGAAGAGGAGGAGGAGGACACAAACAAGGAGAGCCCACTTGCCTACTTACTCTAAAGGGATAAGAATCAATTGCAATTTCTTTCATATACAGCATCCAAAAGAAAATCCTTTACAATAAACCCTCCTTGTTTATGCCTTGAAGCCGACCCTATCCCCTTCTGGGTAGGAACCCTGGATTCTTAACAATAAAGACAAGCTGGGAATGGTGCTGGCCTGGGCTTCAAAGGGAGACTGTGTGTGCCTGCCCCTCCACTGGATCCCAGATGTAAGCTTCATTCCAACATCACTAAAATGAAATTTGGACTATCTACTGCTTTCTATTAGCCCCATATATCACCATACTATCATTTGCATTGATAACTGAGAGTTAGCAACAATCCATTTCAAAGCAACAATCAAACTACTCAGATTCACCAGGCCACTGGGAAGTAAACAAATATGTCTGGACCATAGGAAATAATGAACTGCCCTTTCTGTAATTCCCACTGACCACAGGGACCCCTGTTGTTGCAGCCGATCAACTTCATTGCTGTCATTTCTGCTAATGCACAGTGTCAGCTTAAGTTTCTTCGCCTTTCAGCAAGAGGAATCCTTCGTTCCTTTTGACTAAAATACCAAGAGACTGATGAAAAGAGGGAGAAAAATGACGCTCTTCTTTGCTCAGCAAAAAGAACAAAGGCAGGCAATGAGTGGAGCTTCTGAAGGTAAATATGTTAGGGTCTGCAGGGTAATCTCTGCCAGTCTTATTTTATAGGTCAAGAAAGTTCTACTCAGATTATAGAAGACTCTTCTGACAGGAAACCTGATCTGGGTGTAATGCTAAAAATGAACCCCCACAACCCTTTGAAATTGGGGAGAAAAAAATTACCGTTTTTTCTGAAACCTCCTTTACGTAGGAAAGTACAACAAGCTGATCACAGAGAGGTGCGAGTCCACTGATGTGGAATTCAGTTTCAAACTGAGACACTGTGAACAAAAGGAATGTAAGATTCACCATTAAAAGGAGCAAAAATCAGCACACAAGCAGCACATATAAACTACCAACCACAAATGCTAGATGGATTCATTTTAAAAAGAAATAATAAATGTTTAAGGAGATGCAAATGCTTTATTACCTTTAATATGTTGTATACAGTTATCGAATTATCACACTGTGCTCCATAAATATGTATAATACTAGGTGTCAGTTTTTTAAAAAGTTAACATAAAGGGGGATAAGTGAGCATACTCTCAACACTGAGCACTGAAAGAGCTTCACGATAATCAGTATTAGACAGCTATGTAAGAACTTACACTTGACATTTCTATCAGCAACAAAAATGGACCCAACAATAATAGCACTCAAATGGTCAAGTGTGACATGTGCCCAGGCAGTTTAAAAATGACACAGTTAAATCACTTGAAGACAGTATGAAACTCATAAAACCCAACGTAAACTATTATTAATGACAAGATTAAATTTTTTCATATGTCTAATTTTAAATTTTTGACAACTGGGGTATTACAGAGGTACAAAGTTCACAAGGGTTGCTGTTTGTAATTATAAACACTCTTTTGGCCTTAAATATTTAAAGGCCTTGAAGTTAAAAAAAAAAAAGTACATAAATACAGATTTCATTATGATCAAACATTATTTTTTAAGTGAAATAAAGGTTAGAGAAAAACAACACTTCTTTTTCATTTCTGGAAGTAGTCTTACTTAAAATTTAGAAGAAATATTACTCTGCTTAAGAAGTATGTGGATTTAATTACATTGGATCTCAAATTTTGAAAAAAGTTCCATGGACAAAGTACAAACATTACCATGGTATGATTCTAATAATTAACTGCCTGCTGTATAACATACAAATGATTATTGTTTTAAGGGGTCAAGTTTTGAGGTGGCTTCTCATAGGGTAAGAGCTGACAGAGTAGTGGGACTGGCAGACTATTCCAAGAATCATTCACTGTACTTAAGGATTCATTTGGGAGTAAACTCTTGTGTAAACACATCCCATATTCCAAGAATTTCTCAATTCAGATCTCCACAGTTGTGGGTATTAGCTGCAGACTAACATCTGTCATGAAATTACTCTTGTTTCCCAAGTAAGGGAACTCAGTGCATCATGCTGGAAACAATATTGAATGTCGAGTCAGGAAATCTAGGCTATAACTTCCACTAAATTGAACTTGGACAAGTCATTTTAACTTCTCTGGGTATAAATTTTCCCTTCTACAAGATAAAGGAGTGAGAGCAGAAATAAAATCCATAACACAGAAAGAATGGGGGCTACTGAATTTTTCTTCTTCCTCTTCTCCTTTTGCCTTGTTTCTGCCAGTCTTTACTGCTTCTCCTTATTCAACTGTTAAGAGCTTGCAGACAGTCACCTCCACCTCAACCACAGTGCGTAGACGTGTACTTCCACCAGTGCACTCAGGCTGGACAAGTCTAGAGACAGTCATCCTGCTGTGTGTGCAGGTAGGGAACGGAGAGGCGTGAGTTGAAACGTACACCGTATTGAACGGTATGGGGCCACGCAGGACCTAGTACCTGAAAAAGTGGCAGTTTCACCTTCCACAAGATATATAGGCAACTGACAAGAGGTTTTGGTTGCCAGCACTCCGCGCTGGCAAAAATGGACCTGAGTTGTTTTACTAAGTCATATTCCATGTCTGAAATGCATACCTTTACCAGCAACTCTGGTGAAAAACAGACAAGCCACTGAAACCATGCTCATGACATCACAGGGAATCTTTGCTGTGCTCATCTGCCACAGACACCCAAGAGAAAACATCCCTTTAAACTCAAAAGAAGCAGTGGGAGAATGAGGTATTCTCCCCATCTGAGATGCCAAACAGACTGTCTAGCCTCACTGACAGGCAATGTCAGAGTCTCTTGCCCAAAGGTAACTAAATATATACTGAGGTCTAAGTTTTTATGAATGAGCTGTAAAAGAACAGAGAAGCTAGAAATAGCTTATCTTATCCAAAGCTTTCTTCCTCTGTACCCCATACCCTAGTGTGCATACAATAGCTAACATGAATAAGAGAAAATTTCCCATTATCTAATTAGTAACATGACAGAAATTCTAATGGGTGCTTAAAGAAAAAGAGGAAAGATTACAGAAGCACAGTCTCGATTCTGGATATTGTAATAAATGTATATTTGTTAAGTACTAAATTAATCGGACTTTAATTGAGAAAATTGAGAATTACTAATAACTTAAGAGACTACATGTAGTGGCAAATTACGAACCAACACACAAAGTTATTTATAAAGAAAAGATGTGGTACTCAAAAATACTGATGAGATTTCCAGACACTAGCAAGTTATCTATATCCAGATAAAACTGAAACTAAAACAGCCTTTTTGTTAAAATAATTTACTAGTATCAACAATCGACTTCTTAAAACAAAATTGTTACAGCAATACCCAGTGTGATTCACAAATTAAGAGTTTTATCCTTTAGCAATTCATCTCCATTAATACCCACTAGTAATGCTATCATGTTAAAAAAGAACTCATTCCTAATTTGGGTTGCTGGTTTATGAAAAAGTCTGCAGTTATTCTGTCTAAAAAAAAAAAACAGTACAGAAAGAATGCTAGGGTCTTGTTTTTCCATATCTAACTCAATAAACATGAATGTTTTTAGATCTATCATGATGCGATTTATTTTTCATATTAATGCTGAATCCAAGACAGGCTTGCTGGACACAGTGGTGTCAGAATGAATGTAGAAGAATAAGGAATATTCTTCCTACTTACTTAAAGAATGAAATAATGAACAGTGATACTTGTTCTTCTAAAGAACATACATAAAACATGCAAAAGTTTATGAACTGACTTTGTAAAATATCCTTAAGTAATTATTGGCTTTAAATTTCAAAATTTCAGTGGACCAATGGAAGTTTCAAATTACTTGTTCCCCCTGAAATTCTATTGTATTTCATAAAACAATGAGTTTAATATTTTTTTCCCCTAAAGGAAACTCAATTTGAATAAAGATAGTTGACAGGTTTAATGCTTACAGAAAATCATCTTTAAGCAGATTATCTGGAGAAGATAAATCATAAAGAAAATGAAAACAAATTGTTTTGTTTGCAAAACACAAAACAGAAAGATAAAGCCAAGGCTAGAGAAAGAGGAGGGAAAAATGCAGTTCCCAGAGAGAACCACAACACAGAAGCTATCCCTCAGATCAAGGAGATCAAGAAAGTGAGGGGTGGTTCCAGGCCAGAGCAGGGAGTATACTGTGTTCACACAGTGTTCTGATGAACATCAGCAATTGTAGGCATTAAGGCGGCAACAGCCTTCCTTATCCTGATTGAGATGAAAGGGCTTCTGCACTCTGGTTTATTCAGGAGGGTAAAGCATTTGTAGACATGCTAGAAGAAATACGAGACCTGTACACAGAGATCCAAAGTACATTAAGAGAGAGGGTGAGTTTCAAGAGGGCTGTTCACATGAAAATTATTTTCAGCAGAGTTTTCTAGATCGACAATGAGGATAATGAATACAATTCTGCCCACAGGACTGATACAGAAGGGAGGCTAGAGTTCTTTATCAATGCTGCCCATCAGATACATAATGCAAGTCAAAAGCACGAGTTACTTATCTAATTGTTAAAATTTTCTATGAGCCACAATGAGGAGCAAAAGTTTTGGGCTGGGATTGTGGCTCAGTGGTGGAGTGCTTGACTAGCATTCATGAGGCACTGGGTTCGATCCTTAGCACCACAGACAAAACTAAATAAAATAAAGTTATTACCTTAAAAAATCTACTTAAAAAAAACTCTGAAAGAGGTAAAACTTTAATAATATATTTTCTTTAATGCAACACATCCAAATGATTATCATTTCAACATATAACAACATGAAAATTATTAATGAGGTCGTTTACTTTTTTATTTTCATGCTAAAAAACCTGGAATCTGGTATGTGACACATCAGTCTGCCACCACTACAGAGCCACATTACAAAGCCACACAACAAGTGGTTAGTGGCTACCATATTGATGAGTGTAGATCTAGAAGGCCCCCAACATTTTTTTTCTTTGTCTTTAAAGTCCAGTGATTTTTACTAGAATATATCTTGATGTCGCTCATAATGTGTCATAATTTTTAGACAAAAAGTGTCTTCTTTTATAGTTTTAAGTCCTTATGTTGTTGTTGTTATTGTTATTTCAGAAAGTTTTTCATGACTGACTGTTTTTGGTATTTGTTCCAGACCCTGCTTTATGTTTTTCTTCAGGCTATTACTTGTAGGCATATTTTTTTTAGTATTTATCACTTAACTGTACATCTTTTCCCCCTATGATTTTTTAAAAATGTCCTTCTTTTCCCTCCTCTACTCCTCACATTGTTTTTGTTTCTATTTGCTCTTACATTCAGGTGCAATCTGTATTGTGGTTATGTCTTTCAGGTGTGCATTCATTATGAAGGACACCAATGATCTCCTTATTTTTCTTAAACCTTAGAAAGCAATATTTCAGTAATTTCCTGGTGTTCTTTCATTGTCAATTAACCCTTAAGAGGCAGGGAATGGGGCAGATCTTTTAACCTTGTAAGGCTTCCTCTTTTGCTATTGTCATTTGATGTTAAAAAAAAAAAAAAAAAAAAAAATCTGGTCACTGGCTTTCTGATAGTCCCTGATTCTGATCCTTCTGACTTTTACCTGAACTTTTACTTTTTGTTTGTTTCTAATGTTCCTGTCCGGCTCTGACAGGCTTCCTCCCTCCTGCTCTCACTGCTGCCCTGTCTGGCAGGAAACATTGGCTACTCAACTGTGAAGTGCCCAGGGGGAGCTGGGCTCTGGGCCCTCACACCTAAGGGCAGGCCCCACACCCACTGCTCATCCTCTTGGGTGGCTTACTATCCTTTCCAGGGAATACTGATGGGCTGCTTTGAAGTTCTCCTGGCCTCAGTCTGCCAGATGACCTCTGTTCCCCTCTGCTCTCTGTCACTGGAGGCTATGACCACAGCAGGTGCAGGGATATCACTAGTGTTTTTTCCCATCTATTTGCATCTTGGAGTTCTTGGGGCTACCTTGTCACTGAGTTTTGTTGTAAATGTGGTCTGTGTGTTGTTTTGTGATCTATTTGTTTCATTTTTATGTGAGGACTCAAGTAGATTAAAAAATAATGCTGCCATTGTACCATCTTCCCAAGATCAGTGTTTTACATAAACTTATACTACCCAGGGCAATGGGGTTAGAGTTAGAGCCATGAATATGTATGTAATGTTGAGACATCAATGACATACACTATCAGTTTCAGAATGAGCACCATGTGACTGAAATAAGAATTAATAAAAAAGAACATTTTTGTGCCTTGGGTTGCAGATCTTTTGAGGGTTATCAACAACTTGACCAAGTATTGACTGTACATAAGACTCTCTTCTATAAGTACTAAGAGACTAACACCTTGGTCCTGACTTAAGGGAGCTTGTGCATCTGTTATTTAAAGAAATAATTAAGGTACTGTCTGCCATATCTAAAAAATGGGAATAGATATAAAACAAGGAACAGTAAAAAGCAGGAAAATTTAGGTTAGAGAGAAATATGTGTGAGGATTGAAACAGTGGCAATAATCATGACTATAAGAACAGTGTATATAACATAAGAGAAACAACCTCTTCATTTCACTTAAACATAAAACAAAACCATTTTTTTTTAAAAAACTCTACTATTAGATAGCAAATGACAAAAATATTTTATTTACACAAAAAGATCTTTCAAAACTAGGTGATTTCACTGTGTATTTGCACCTAAAAAACATGATTTTAAATCAATATTTTTAATTATTACTGTACTGTCATCTACAGATTCTGTACATGTATTTTATTCAGAAATGAAATTATGAAATATATTGATCTGTTCTCAATAATTCAGTAAAACCTTATAATTTTCCCCAAATTTTCTTGCAGTTAATTGATGCACAATAATTGAGGCTTCTAATTTCTAAAGGAAACTACTATTTTTCTCTCTCACCGAGCTACTAAATAACATTAGTAACAATAGCAACATTAATAAAAACTCCCATTTAATGAATATGACTATGCTGAGAAGCAGTATGCTAAGTGTTTTACATTCAATATCTCTTTTCACATCATCTTTGTTTTAGAGACATACTGAAACTCAGAGAGGTTAAGTATCTTCACTAAAATGTCTCTGAAGCAGAAGGTAGGAGAAGCAGAAGTTTAAATCTTAGACAAATCACACTAGAACACATAAGTGAGAACAGAGACAGGTACTCAGGCTGAAAGCACACTGATTACCAAAAACAGAAGTTAAGGGCTTGACAACTCCTTGGTGATTCAGCCCAAGGTAGCCATGGGTACACCTCCCTTTTCTTGAATTTGTCATGCTACTCTAAGGGTAAAAGCACTGCAGAACAGAACTTGTGCTGCTGTTTTGGACACTTTTTAATTCCTTTGTTAATCCCAAAATTCCCAATAGTTAAATGTGACCCAGAAGGATTTGGATTCTTCATTGGAGTTAAATAACATGATATCCTACAGATCTTGGTATTTATGATTCTTAAAGAAACAAAAAGGAAGTATGTCAAGCAATTTATAAATAAGAGTTTCTTCCATGTACTTATATTCACTTACAGGCCCTTTATGATTGTGCCATGTCCCCACAAAATTCTAACCTCTTAGTTATCAGATAGTGGTATTTCATTATCAACTGGAAATAATGCTCACAGAAATTTCAATTAAGTTTAGACATTCTGTCAGCATGACTACTGATCAATGAAAATACATTTGGAAATCACAACATTTCAACAGCTTCAGGGCTGTGCTATGAAGCAAACATATTAACGTAAAAATGACTTTATGATGTGTGACGACAAGTCACCGAGAAGACCCAGTACGTGGAAATAAAATTGAAGAGTATGGCTAATGGACAAAATAACAAAACATTCAAATCAGACAGAAGCCAGCAGTCCCCACAGGTCACAAAACCACTTAAAGCAAGTTTAGTTTACAATTTAATTCTATATTTTCTAATCAACATTCAGCATACTACTGTCAATTAAATGACAACTCTAAGCTGATATGATTATTTCATCTACTAAATAGTGAAGCTGAACTACAGCAGAACAGAAAACCACACATTGCTAGCTCCTCAAATAAAAACACTTTGGATGACACCAGTGACTGTTATAATTGCTACTGAGACTTAGACTAAGAGGGGAAACCACGTCACATATGTGCACAAGGAAACTATCCCAGCTGTTCTGTATATCAAAGTCAAAATGATAATAAGTGGTTGAAGAGAGACATGTAGATGTAAGAAAGAATGATCTCACAGCTCTCCTGCACCATGCAAACAGATCTTCAACTTCCAGATCATCATGTTCCAAATAAATCAATTGACTGAAAACAGTATGACGTGCTAAACTGTTAAGATTATATGATCTTAATTGAAGTGAAGAGAGGTACCTTATTTTCCTCCTGCTTTCCTTTTCTTTCCCCCTCCTGGTTTCTCTGTCATTCTGTAGAGCCCTATATAGTTGTTTTATTTCAATTATTTTCTTAAACAAGCTTCTGTATGAAATCAAGACTAGAAAGTTGATCATTAATTCCTTGCATGTAAATTCTCTGTCCTTGGTAGCAGACTTCCAGAAAATTATTGGCTTCATTAACCAATAATATAAAAGCTCTCTAACTGCCATTCCACAAAGACCATGGAAAACTTTGGTGAAAAGTATCAGAGGGTTAGAGACTCTTGTGGGAATAAAGAGAGTCAAGTGAGGTTAAAATACTAGGCATGGACCAAAATGTACTTTTACCAACACAATCTGGAAGAAAGAATGACATCCAGAAGCCCTGGGTACAGAGAATGTCTTCACGGTGACTGGCTTACTCTTTATCATGATTATTTTTCATTTACAAGAGTATATCAATATTCTATTGGCAGGAATATCTTTCGTGTTGTTTTTCTGACTCTGACTTGTAAGGAAGAGTTAGAAACATTTGGCTTCTGAGAAATGTGTAGCCACAGATACTTCTTTAATCTCAGTGCCACTTCACCTTATTTATTAAAGAACAGTGGCTCACACTGTTCAAGGCTAAAGTACATTGTAATCCTGACCTCCTAATATTTCTCCTTCCCTTTATCCTACTCAAGGACTCTTATCCAAACCACTTTGTTTCCTGCTGTGGAAATGGTTTACATTCTTAAAGGTTTGCTCTCATAAGGGGGAAAAATGGTACTTAACCACTAACCATAGTAGTGAAATGTCAGTAATGTAATTCTGCTAGTACCCACACACAATCTATTTCACATAAATTACAGTACAGATCAACTGCATTTCAGTAATGTGATCCCAGGGCTCTGGACTAATAGAGCCACCACAGGGGAAACTATTAGCAGTTATATGTTGGGATGGAGATTTGCAAGTGATAATAACTAGCATGATTTAGTGAGCATTTACTAGCGCCAAGCACCATGCTAGGTACATTACTTGTGCTCTGTCTAATTCTCACAACCACCCTGAAACTTAGGTATTATCATCTGCCTATAACAGGTAGGGAAGTATGGCTCAGGGTGGTTAAGGTGTCCTACCAAGATCACACACTTCACCAAACTGCCTTGCCCCACTGGAAGCTTTCTGGTGGTTCTGCAGTTAGATTCTATCCATTTTACTGCCACAGCTGTAGGATCTTGGATGAGGTATTTATAACCCCAATGGTCAATTTCTCCATCTACAGAATGAGAAGCATACTAACTGCACTTCAAAGGGTTGCGGTGAGAATGAAGTGAATTAATACAGGTAATGCACAGAGTAAAATGTCCCTCCCTAGAACATGAGCAATATCAACTAAGGAGACAAGACAATAATCACTACATTTTTATACTTTTCCTGGCAATTTTTATATCCTTAAAAATTCCCAGCATTGTTATTTCAATACTTGACTCTATTTAAAATATGCAAATATTGTCTCTCGGGACACTATACACTGAGGTGTTCAGAGGTTTTTATTTTTTTTATTTATTTATTTTTTTTCTTTTTTTCTGGCAGGAAAGAAGAGAGATACTGAAACAATTACCTTTATCTTCTAGTTACCTGTCTTCTCTATTATCTTGTTTCTCAGCTTTTCTCAGTACTGATATGTTCTGCAGATACCTATTTGGCCCATAATCTGAGCAATCTGAACTATGTATTTATCTTTCTCTAAGGTTAAAAAAAAAAAAAAAGGATTAAAACTCCACCACCAACTTCTGACTTCAAGTACAAAACAGCCCAGAAGTAAATGCTAGTTACATTCATCATGTGGGTAATGTAGAGCAAATGATTTATTTCAGCTTTGCCTTGTTATAATGACCCATCAAATTTATAGTTCCCATCCACCATCCAAAGGGGTAAATTAATTTTATAGTTGACTTATAATATGGCAAACTTTTTTTTCTCCTCAGAGTAATTATAAAAGTAATGGCAACTCATCCCTGGCACACTTTTCTTCAAGAGTTGTTTCTCAAAGTCACTGATTCATTTCACACAACATTATTACTATGTGCCAAGCATTGTTGCAGGCGCTCAATACAGTGTATTGAGCAAAAGCAAACCAGTGTACCTTTCAATGAGGTGACAGTCTGGTGGAAGACACAGAAATGCATTAAATTATCATGTGATCACTACAACTGTAAGGCAAAGAGCGGTACCCAGTGTTATACACACCCCAAATGGAGGACTTGGCTTCATTAGGGAGATCCAGTGGGCTCTCTCAGGAATGCAACACTTGAACTGAGGTATGATTTGGAACCACTAAGGAGGAAAGAGGCAGAAAGAACATTCTAGATGGAGGAGGAGGAATTAGGGAGAAGAAAGTCAAGTGTAACAGCAGCACAAAGACCCAGGAGAAGGTCGGTAGGAGCTGCAGCTAGAGAGGCAGAGACAGCCACCACAGACCCTATAGTCTTGCAATGAGGTGTCAAGAGCTAAGGACAAGTTTCTCTTTATCTCAAGAGGAAAGGAAGGGACTGAAGGATGATGATGTGATCTGATCCATGTTCTGACTACAGTGGAATAAGAGTCATTCACAGTTGAAGAAGTCAAGAGGCTGCTGCAATGGTTCAGATAAAAGACTATGGCAGTCTGGGCTAGATCAATGATGATGAAATCAAGTATTTATAAGGTTCAAATTGGCAGGATCAGATGTCAATTCTGTGCTAGGGAAATGCATGAATTGACTCTTGCACTTCTTGCAACTAATCTGTGAGACAGGTATTTTTTTCCACATTTTACAGACAAGAATACTGAAGAATGCAAATAATTATCCCAAGTCCAGATGGTAAATAACAAAACCAAATATGAAAGCCATGGTTATTTGGCTTCAAGACAATCTACAAAATTACTGCATGAAAATAATAATTTTTTTTTAAAGAAAGGGTTTCCATAGTAAAGTTTGAGAACGTAAAAGCTTCTGATCTATTTCATCAAGACACGCAGAGATGAGTCCTGATGAGAAACTTGGCCTTAGATTTCCACTTAATAAAATGGACACTCTTTTGAAGGTTTATACTCACAGCAGACACGTGAGTGAGCCATACCTATTTCAACATATCGACTTGGCAAATCCCTCATTTCACTAGCATGCCGTTCCTTCACTGAGCATATCTGGGAAAAAAGCAAAAAACCTCACAATGAATTTTATTCATTTGATGGAAAATTCTTCATAACATTTTATTACATATATACTTTTGTTAAATTAACCATATAGCCCTAAAGATGGGCAATCTTTTTATGCAATCTATCTCATGACTTAAATGATAGAAATTAATCTGAATGACATATAGCAACCATTACTTATATTCTCCAACATTATTCTTCAACAAAGTTTTATTCAAGGGCAAAGAAAGAAAGAAAACTTTAAGATAGTTTTAATATTTTTTTAATGACCCATTCTCTGAAAATCTACTTAAAAACTATGATCATGTGCTACATAATGACATTTTGTTCTATAGCAACACATATACTGTGGTGGTCCCATAATATAACATTGCAAAGTGGTACTGTGGCCATCTTAGTCTGTTAAGTACTCTATTATGTTCACACAATGATAAAATTGCCTGTGATACATCTCTCAGAATGTACCCTTGTTGCTAGTGTCCCATGACTGTACGTGGTGGGAGTAAATAACTAAAATGCTCCATGACCAACCTGACCAATATTCACATTATATTTAGTATTTCTGATTACATTAGTAACTCATTTCACTATTGATAAATAATGTTTTGTAAAGTGGCATGTACTCTTCTTATCTCAAGTATATTATAATCAATTATCATATAATTTAAATCAGGGATTGGTAATCACACCCCAGTCCCACGCCTGGTTTGTTATGGCCTGTGAGATAAGAATAATTTCCACACCTCCTAAAGGGATAAACAAAGATGGGGATGGAGGTATTGGGGAGGAAGGTAAGGAAAAAAGGAAGGAAGGAGCAGCAGCAACAATATGTGGCCAGCAAACTCAACTTTTACTACCAGGTATTTATAGAAAGTTTGATAAAATTCATTTTGAATTATATCTATATAGTTTGTGTGTGTCTATGTGTGTGTATAAATAAAAGCTCACGTATGTGTAAATTATGGTATATCCCAATCTCCAGTTCAATATATATCTCAATTTTTATCTCAAGATCTCTTTTGCCTCTCTCTCACATATACCCGATAACACATGTGAATGTTGATATCTGTTTTAGGTGGATTAGACTATGAACCTTTTATACTTGTCGTGCTTTCTGAAGTGAATATATTCAATTTTGTAACAAACAAGAATATTTTACATAAGTTCTGCTGTTAAGACAACTTGAAATCAAGAACTGATCATATACAATTTTTGTCAGTGATGAGATGTTTTTCCTTTTCTTTCAGATAGTGATCTTTTATAGCTGCCACCCTAAGTAGAGCTACACTAAGGAAAATTCTAAATTAGAGAAAAGTTCAAAGAGGAAAACAAGCATTATTTCTTATTCCAGCCTAAAGACATCATCATAAACAAAATTCTGTATAATGGAAGCTGCTTTTATTAACTTAGCCATCTACTACAAATAATTTAAAATATTATTTAAATATTGTTCCACAATACAGTTCTTTAATGTCATTAGAGCATTTTATTTTAAGAAAGTACTATAATTGATATGATTAATCTTCTTTTTGGCCATTTGTTTTTATTTCTATCTGCTGTTATTGTAAGCAATAGTGCAATCAACATATTTGAATATTTGTGTTTCCCTAGGATAAATTCTAAGGTGCAGAACCAACAGATCGATGAGTACATACACTTTAGGTTTTTGTTTTGTGGTAATAAACAGGTGTAACTAGCTAACCAGAATTACTGCAGAACCTCAGTGAATGCATAAGAAAACTCACTTTCCCTCATATAGGACAAAAATCTATGGCTTTGGAAGTATAAGTTCCCACTTAGGAATCACTGGCTATCTTTTCCCTTGATTGCTCTTTGACATCTACCTTCTGTTCATTTCCTTCAATCTCCTGACCATTTCTCCAATTTTCCCCAATTCCTTCTCTTTTTGGTAGACTTCTGAGCTTATAAGATATCTACTCTTTTTTTTACACCTAGAAAAACTACTAATAGATCTCACACTCACTAAACAGCTGTTTGGCACACTCCACTCCACAATGCCCAACAGCTGTTTTAATGTGATGATAAGAGTACATAAGGAAGTGTCTCAGATAGTTCACAATAATAAAGCAAATATAAAAGCAATATTAGTACTTTTTTGAGCAACTACTGGGTACCAGTCCTGAGTTAAGGTTATTTTCTTGAGATTACCATGCACAAGTAAGACGCACCAAGTAAGGTTCTTTTTTATCAAAGTATGATGGGAAAGCAGAAGCAAACATTGATTGACAGGGCAGGAAGACTTCCTAGAATTTGTGACATATAGGGTGAACCAGGAGAGATAGGACAAGTGCATAAAACAATGTCAGTCTGGGGCCTTCACCTACGAGAGCAATCAGGTAGGGCAAGCAAGGGGCAGAGTTGAGGCTGGAGAGAAACATAGAGGTTGGATCATGCAAAATCTTGGAAACCGTGTTAGAGATCAGTCACCCTCTTGATAATGCAAATTCCTTAAGTGACGTATAGAGGAGACTGAAATTATCTGCTCTGTATTCTGGACTGATTATTCTACCTGTACTGTTAAGATAGAATTAAGGGAGGGTGCAAAAATCAAAGCCACAGAGACCTGATAGAAAGATGACAAGAAGTGGAAAGATTTTAGGGATGCTGACCAAACCCAGAAACTCAATTTCAACTCTTTCAACTCTCAGGTACCCTTGAAAGGCAATACTACCATGCCTAATCTAGAGACAAGAACACTGCCACTGTGACAGTGATCCAAGTCCACGTGGACCGAACAGGAAGGTCTGAATGTATTCCTCTGGCCCTGCCACAATCTCTCTCAAGACAGGACACATGGCACAACTGGCAGGTGGGCCATGGCTCTACTCCACCTCCCATCAGTTCTATAGTCTGAGATCTTATTCCAGCTCCTATCTCATAGGTGGGAAGCAGCACGTATTGGGGAAGGGGTGTAGAAAAATGCTACCCTAAGCTCATGTCCTACATAACAGCAGATCAATAATTTTAAGAGTCCTTTGCATTGAAAGGTGGACTCACACCCAGGAATATTAATCTGCTTTATCCAACTGGCTCCTCCAATTCTCTACATGGATGGATAACAGGCATCTCAACATGCACATTCCAAAACAACTCCTGCCTTTTTCCACTTAAACATTTTCCATCAGCCATCTTTTTTCACTTCGGTAAAGGTTAACATCATCTTCTACTTCCTTAGATGACCACTGACTTTTGGTTTTTCCTTACATCCTGTATCTAATTATTAATTAATACTACGGGGTCTACCCTCAAAATATATCCAATAGCTAGTCTTCTCACCAGCTCCATTATACTGATCTGAGAACATATTATTTTATTGAGTGACTGCTGCAGTAGCCTCATGTATGGTCTCCCCTCTTTCAGTATCCCTCTGCTTTTACCTCTATACAGCAACCAGTGATCCTTCTAATACAAGTAAGGTCATTCAACTAACATCATTGCTCAAAATCCTGTGCTGGTTTCCCATCTCACTAAAATTAAAGGCCAAAGACTTCCCAAAGGTCCATGAACTGTAACATGATCTGATTAACCCCACATTTCTCTCTCTACTAGCTTTATCTTCTACTTTCTCCTCCACACCTGCTCTACTGACAATAGTTTTTCTGCTATACCTCAAAAACACCCCAATCACCCCCTTAATCACCTCAAGAATCCCCACCCATGCTCCAGTACCCCTACAGGGATTCCCCTTCCAGATCTCTATATAAATGACATGGTAGTTATCAGGCCACCCTGGGACCACCTATATTACATAGTACCTATCCCCAAGTCCTTCAACATTATCCTGTTTAAATGCTCTTCTTGGTAATTTATCATCAATAACATGGTGTTCTTGCTTGTTTGATTTTGCCAGTCTTCTCTCACTAGAGCATAAACTTCCCAAGGGAAATAATATATTCATTTGTTGTTCATGTGTTTGCAATACGTACTTACAGGCACTTAGTAAATGTTTGTTGGGAAAATCTTACTATTTATTTATTTAGTGGTGCTGGGGATGCCACCCTGGTGCATGTCAGATAAATGTTGATTGTTCTCTGAGGAAAGATCACGTCTTCACTTTCTCTTCCTTCAGAACTTACCTAGATTCTGAACTGAGAAGAGCTCAAAATACAGCTGATTGAATCTCAAGGAAAAGAATCCATAAGAAATTTAAAGTACTGGATATAAATTTTATGGATCTTAATTTGGGCACAGTGAAAATGTATATATTTCCCATGGTTGCTATTAATAGACTACCACAGACCTGGTGGTTTGAAACAATAGAAATATATTCTCCTACAGTTCTGTAGGCTAGATGTCTGAAATCAGTTTCACTGGATGCATTTCCTCTGGAGGTTCTAATGGAGAAACTGCTCTTGGCCTCCTCCTGCTGATTTTGAGTTCTTGTCACCACTCCACTTCTGCCTGTGGTAGCACTGTCCTGTCTCTTCGGCAGCAGTTTCTCCCTCCCACTGGGACAGACAGGACAGCATTTAGGGCCTACATAGGTAATTCAGGGTAACCTCCCAATTCCAAGATCCTTTACTGAATCACATTTTTTGCCATATAAATACACATTTACAGGTTTCAGGGATTAGGAGCTACTCTCTTTGGGGCCACTATTCATCCTAATAGAGAAAGCATTTACAGAAACAATAAGTGAACTAACCTATAACATGCCCCTACATGCTAAATTTCCTGGTCCTTCCACTTTAGAAAATTACAACTATAAAACAAAGGAAAAAGTCACACTGTCCATTTAAGGAATGGTTAAAATACCAAGAGTATGTTTACAGGATCAGAAAATACACATGTGGGATAGAGAGACAGGACCACTTTTTTTTTTTTTTTTTAAATCCTAGATTACTGGGCAGTTTCTTTCCTGCTATCCTGAATAAGAACCAGTTTGTGTTCATATAACACATCAAAACGATTACATCACGTTCTATGTAAAAAGAAAACCTCAAGCATATCAATATAAGGGCCAGGAAGACCTTATCTCAAGTGTAACAGTGCTGAGTTTGGTAATAACAATAAATGTATTAATAATTTTTATGCATTTCCAGAGAAGAGTAAATTTTAAATAGCTATGTCTTTTTCGTGCTCCTCTACAATTTTATGATGTAACAACAATGGCAGGTAGGCACCTGCAGTATGTCAGTTTCTATGCCAAACTCTTTGCAGTCATTATTTCATTTTTTTCTCCCCAAAATTTATTAATTGGGAATCATTTTTCTGCCATTTTGCAGATAAGGACACTCAGGCTTAGAGAGAGTCACACAGAAAAAAATAAACAGAAAAGATGGAATTAACCCAAATGTCTCTCTGACTTCAAAGACTGAGCTTTTCCATTAGATTAATGTTGGGATACTTTTTCTTTTTTGCGGAGCTGGGGATCGAACCCAGGGCTCTGTGCTTGCAAGGCAAGCACTCTACCGACTGAGCTATCTCCCCAGCCCTGGGATACTCCTTATATCATTTTCAGCAAATTTTTAGTTATTTTGTTTAAATTAATTAATATATTTTCAAAGGGAAATAGTAGATACTTTGAAGTAGCTACTGTAACAGAAGCACTGGTAGGCATGAAATAAATGTGAATGAGTTTTGGGCTCCATTTTGTAAAACAGCTAAATCTCATTTACTCAGCCTCACAGGATAATTATACACCAGAAAATATTCCCAAATCTTATTACTGATAATAAGTATGGGCGTCCACTCCATCAAATTATTAGCAAGCAAGTTGGAAGATTCAGTTTTAACCTTCTTTCTCCACCATCAGTAACACAAATGAAGCTGTCAACCAGGTGCTCTATAAATAGCTACAGTCAATTGGGTTGTGGGAAATTAAAAAAAAAAAAAAAAAAAAAAGACAAAATAAGGCAGCTCCAGCCTGAGAAAAGTTTACAAACTGTTTCCCATGGCACAGAAAAGAAAGGCTATCTCATAAAACCTATACATGTGAAATAAGTTGTCTTAAATGGTTCACAAATCAAAATAATGTTCATGCAAAAATATCTGGGTTCCAAGAGGCAATTCACAAATTCATATTCCTTCAGAGAACTCTCAATGGATCTGTAACATTATGGACTTATAAGGACAAGCAAAATCACCTTGACAGAAGTTCCCCAGCCAATAATCAGTGTCACATTGTCCTTCCAGCAGAGGCTGCAGGGATACATATCTGGGCGAAGACTTATATCATCCCGGGGCACATTGGTGATTCTTTGCTTTGAGGTAATGTCAAAAATCTTCACACCCTAGAAAATGAAATGGCATTAGGCACCCTCTACTTGGAAGAAAGAAAATCTATTAACAGGCCCAGCTTCATACCACCAATAACTAGTGCTACAAAGTACTGATAGAGTTTGCAGGGCAAGGTTAGAAGCCATGTAAAGGAGACTGTTCCTGCTCCACACAAATCCCATCAGAATCAAACGCAAAGAAAACCTTCATCCTTCTTACTGCACAAAGGATTTTTGTTTTTTTAAACTGGTGGATGGCATGGGTGATTCTAAACCAACACAATGGAGAAATGTTTAGATACCAACAACTACATTTCCGATATGACAAGTAACATTTTCTAATTGTACTGTTCCAATCAAAAATGAGGTTTGGTTTTTGAAAGGGCTTTAATTCTGAAAAACCACCTATATAAAGAAAATACTACACTTGACATTTTAAAGTTCTCAAATGGAAACCTCAAGTAAGTAGCTAACTGCAAATGAGCCAAGAGACCATAGGTTTGTTTCTCTTTCTTGTGACCCAGAAGAAGTACAAGTCCTGAGTAATGAAGTGAATTCTGGGAGGATTTCTACCATTTAACCTCATTGGAACTGACTAACTCAAAAAGATAACTTAAAATTTCAAAAGACATGCCAAATGTAAAAAAGTCTACTCAAAACTTTCTACTGGCCCCAGTTCCTATCAACTAAACTCTATGTAAGTGCAGCACCAAATATTATGAGCCTTTCTTAAAGGTAGCCCTAGATTTTTGCTTATGATTATATTGGGAGTAAAAGAGAAATCAGCAATATTCTGCACTTGTTTCATATCAAGTGTTCCTTGCCCTCGGCCAATAGGCAAATGGTATTTTCAAGACCACATTCCCAATGCAGCCCTTCGATTATTAAGATTACTTTTCATTTTCTTGGTTACTCTCCATGCCTCAGGTTTCTTACCCTAAAATAGAGTCCAGAATATGCTGGGAATTACTGTATTATGAAAGTCAAAAGCAATCTAACATCTTTAACTTCTTGGATGATATCACTTGCCACTTGTTATCTTTTAGAAATGACCACTGAAAGAAGTAAATCTCTCTTTGTCACAGCTCTATGAATTTCGCCACTCTTTTGCCACCAACGAGGAAGGTGCTTACGAAGGTGGAGACTGCATTTACCATATTATTGGCCCAAGCGATCAGATGGCCTCTCCACTTCACACTCCGTATGTTCCCTTCCCCTTCGTGCAGAACCAAAGACTTCCATCTGTTCATCCAGGACCGTTCAAAAAGCAGCAACTGGGGTCACATAGCATAAACAAAGACTTTTCAGAAACTGAGAATAATAGAGATCTTACTTAGTATTCTTGTCCATCAATGTGACCAAACAACCAACACTCAACTCAATGCTTTATTTTTTTTAATTTTAATTTTTATGTAGACTTATAGCAGATGATTTCCACTTTGGAAAGCATTCCCCACACATCTTATCCTGCCTAGGACTTTGTTTAAAATGGATTTAGTGCTCATGTTACTTCAGAGCCACACCACAAGATGGCACCAAAATATCAAGGTTCATGGAAAATAATGCACATCTAATCAAAAGATTTGTATCCTAAAGTTCTTCAAATGGTGGCTAAGGAACTAATTTATTTTGTAAATTGAGAAATCAAAATCTTGTAAGTTTTTCATCAAAAATAAGATAGTCACAGATTAAGCTGTAATAATTAAAGCAGTGTTGTATTTTTCCTGAGATAAATAATTTGATAATTACTTTTAAGCAGTAATTCATGTTATAAAATAAGGGAAATTTGCTTTAGGATTTAGCTTTTTTTTAAAAAGTTCAGTAGCAAGAGCCTTTGTTTTAAAGGGGAAAAAAAATCTAACTGGAAAAAAATGTTGGAAAAATTTTAATACAACATACAACTGGTCAAAAACTTCTATTACTGAATATGTAGCCTTAGTAATTCATGTATTACTAAGGACACAGTAAAATATTTTTCTTGATATATCCAAATTAAATTCTTTAAGAAAACATAATTATACAATATACTCAAGGCATGTAATCCTGAAATACATGTTGATCCCTTAAAAGCAATTGCTGATAACAGATTTCAGAATTTTTAAAAATTCCTATCATTAGAGGCAATTTCATTTCACTACAGTGTACTTTTTCCCCTTACTCCAAAACAGGACAGGGAGACACAATAAGGGAAACAATACATTCACATTCTATTTATATTTCCTACATCATTCTCAATACTAGGTTCCTATAGTCATAAGAGGCACCAAAAAGAAAAATTTAAAATTAGAGGCCATCTTTATAAGCTGAGTATAGTCACTTTAACATGCTATAAATGTCTGGAGTTCTCTAGTATCCATGGAAAGTTGTGGCTTCCCCAAAATCCTGCCTGAGAAGCAGCTGGCCAGTTAGATATCAGGATGCCAAAATGTACCCCGACCCCTCCTCTGGCCCCCACTCAATGTAAGGGGGATGAGTGGGGAGGGCAGTCATTCTCTACGGCAGCGTGCCGCCCACCAGCACCCCAGCAGCACTCCACTGGTCACTTGGGGAGCACAGCTGGGAAGGAAAGAAAACATGCTGGCACAAGAAGGGTATCAATGGACAGATTCAGTATCTGAAAATAACGGGAACTATCCAGAGAATAAAACAAATCTCCCATTCCTGACTCCACAGCAACAGATGTCAAAAAAAAAAAAAAAAAAAAAAAAACAGAAAAGGTGTAAAAAAATTAGTTCTCATTATCTTTCTCAGATGACAACAGTATTAAATAATAACCAAAATACTCTGAGTATGAGAACACATATATACTGAATCTTCTGGGGATGTAATCAAAATTTTTAAACAGGAAAAAGTTAATAGATCTGAAAGTTAATAATGAACAAAAACACGTGCATGTGCTGGCCTCATGAAGCAGAACAAAAACACTTCATCAGGTGTACAAAAATAGAACTAAATAAATGGGAAAAATATATTATGTTTCTGGGTAATAAGACCCAAATTCTCACTGAAAAGCTTAAGTTTCATTAAGTTAACCTCTAATATTAATGTAAGCTTCCCCAAAATCTCAAAGGAATTATTTCTAGAATTCTGAAAGTGCTGAAAATTCATTTGGAAAAAAATGTGAGAATAGGAGATTTTTTTGGTGGTGGGATGGATTGTCAAAAGATAGTAAGACATTTTATAAAATTAATATCCAAAAAGTACAGCCAAAAATAAAAAATAAAAAAGTACCACACTGATTGTAGAATTGAAAGACGAAGGAAAAAGAAAAGAAAGAAAGAACAAAGATGAATCAAAGTGACAGTCAGGCTGGGAGTGGGCATGAGCTGTGTGCAAGGGAAGAGAAACTACTGGGCACCTTTTCCTGGAGAATTCTTTGGCATTATGAACGCAAAGTTTTAAAAATGACTGCAGGAAGCCCACATCTTGGAATTTATGCTAAGAAATTATTAGAGTGAGTAAAGTATGAGAAGCTACCTACAAAGGCTAGAAATGCACTGACAACTGGGTAGTGATTGAGTATAAAGTTGTTGGAGCTGAACAACTGAGGACAATGCATCCATTCTTAATGATCTTATGTGTGTATATATCCATTAACTTAAAAAATATCAGGGCATTTTAAATAAAAAGGCAGATTCCAAAAAGGTATTACCTATGATACCCCTTAAATAAAATATGAATATGTATCCATATGTAGATGATAAAAATATGAAAGATGCATTACTAAGTCATCATAACTCTAAGCAATGCATGACAGATTTTTACTATTTCTATTTTACAAAGTATTCTTCACTGAACATGTGAATTATTTTTACAATGTTAATACACCAATAAGAAAGAGAATCCATTCTTTTATTTTTACAATTGGGTTAATTGAGGGAAAAAGTTAAAATGAAAACAATATAAAAAAATTCACTGGAACTTGATGAAAGAAGGAATGTTTTGAGGCACAGTGAACATGTATTAGAATTAACTTACACAAACTATACCTACATTTAAAAAAATCACTTTTTTGAAGAACTGTTCATAAAACCTTCCAAACAAACAATGCCAGACAAAATCCAAACTTCCTGTAATGAGTCATTTCTGCTGCAGTTGGAGTGCTTCTGGTTATAGGAAGAGGTTGAGGCTGACAGGGCCCTGGCTTTCCTTTGTCTCCAATGGAGCTTCAAGGAATACTTCCAGCAGAGGGCAGGAAGAAAAGCAAGGACAGAATTCTGAAATCAGTCCATCTCAGGGTTGTTCCAATAACCTCAAGGACCCTGCTCTGATACAGAGTTAAAGCAGAAAATAAGCTTCTCCTTCAACGACAGTTTGTAGTACAGACAGGCAAACACCATTCTATACAACTGACAGATGTTAAAAAAAATAAAATTAAAAAGTATACTAACTTCTGTGAATCTATCAAATTTTAACTAATTAACATTACAGTTTATACATCATTCATATTATTTTCTGATGTTTTTTGGATAGTGGTAAGTTTCCATGATTTTACCTTCATATTTTACGGATGAAAAATAAACTATTTATAAACAAACAAGCTTAATATGTTAGGGTATGTCATCATTTAGAAGTATTCTTTTGGATGTCAAATAATGTCCCAGTTTCTTATTTCTGTATATGTTTTATGGTCATGCTGGTTTTATCATGGCACAGTGAGTGTCATGTTACTATCCTGTTCACTGAGATCAGTGAGTCAATCCTATTTCTTTGCCTCTCCCCAACAGAATGTAAATGCATTGGAGAAAGGAACCATACTTTATATTTTGCTAGAGACATAATAAATTTTTAAGACATTAATCAGGCTTTCCTAGGTCTACTTATCTTAATCTTGGAGTGTGTGTGTGTGTGTGTGTGTGTGTGTGTGTGTGTGTGTGTGTGTGTGTGTGTGTGTGTGTACATGTTGCGTTTGCTATAGGGGGATCGATGTAATTCTCCCAAACCCTTCAGTTAGTTCCCTAGTCTCTTTAGTTAGTAAATGTCCTCAAATTACTTTGAACATACTGGAATCTGCCATAATCTCAAAATTTAAAGGAAAAAACCTGAGAATGATTCATATAACTAACACATCTTTGATTTCAAAAAGGGTTTTCTTATAATGATCCTACATTCAACTCCTCTAGTGTCAGTTTACATACCCTTTGTTCAAGGGCAGAGGATATACCTGTGGTACAACTTGTAAAAAATTTGAAAACTGCTTTTAAGGTCAATCATCCCCTATCCGTTTTAAGTGATTAGAAGCTCTATTCCAGGGATGCAAACTGGCCACAGACTTGACCTGGATAGTGATGACCTGCCTGCCTTCAGGAGGTTCTCTGGATTGCCACCATAATCATTTCTTCTAGCTCTACAGCACCTAACCTGCTTTCTCCTCTACATCACCTTCTGGCCTGCTAGAGATTGGTTTCTGCTCTTCCTCTCCACCCTACTTTTTATTCTTTACTCACAAGTCCAATTTTCCAATCATTGCATAGGATTATAGGCTAATAATTGTGGAATCAATCCACTGGTGTTTTCATGCAGGATTTATAATATTAGATCCACAGAATAATACAGAGCTTCACATAAAAGGGAAAAGGACCAAATGATCCACTCTCCATTTGTTTTTTAAATCCTAATCTATGGGAATTTCAAGCAGAAACACATTTTCTGGCAAGAATGGCAAGGAAAATTCTCCTTTGGTAATTTAAGGAAAGATAAACTACTTTTCTTACAAACATACTACACTAAATTAACTACCACAAAGCTATCTGCCTCTATTTCACTGACATTTAATAAAATCCATTTCTTTCTTAGAGTCATAAAACTGCCTAGAGACCTACTGAGCATGAATGTTCTACAAAGCATTTTAGGGGGTAAGCCATTGAGCGAACTACCCTTAAAAGCAGCTGGTTAATTTATTTGGTTCATCTTCCACATCCTGTAATATTGAATTGTCATTATCACAATACCAAGAGCAATTTAAGCTCAATGGGAGCTAAGTACACAGAAAGGAAAAGCTGTTTCCAAGAGGTTTGGGTTTTTTGTTGTTGTTGACGATGGAGAAAGTATTTTAGGGCTTTATTTCCCATAAATCCACATTCTGGCAGTCAGCACTCTCTGTACTTGTATTTCAATAGAAGCCCTCACATCCCAGAAATACACTTTATTCTCCTATGTTTTGTGCTGATAAATCTATCTAGTGCTTTCCTACACTGCAGAGAGGTATAAGGATGCACATTCCAGAATCTCTCGCATGTGCAGCAAGAGTCCTATCAGGCTATAATAAAGCCACCAATTATTAGAGCCTAATGCCTGTCATTACCCATTACCCACTCTTCCCTGATGGAGGGAAGGAGCATGATTGGCCCTGTTTTAATCATCCTGTGATCTTTCGAGTTTATGAATCACTTGATTCCTTCAGGCTTTCTCAATACTGGCAATGCTGCTTGCTCCGAGAAACACAAGTAAGTAGAAAAGACTGGGCAGAGGCACCAGACCAGGGAGAATGTGAGATATAAGGTATGTTACTATGAAAAGGACTACGGGACTTGGAAGAAAGAAACTTCATGACAGAAAATCTCTGCTAGGTTAGAGTAGATGCTGGAACTCAAGATAACAAGTAGAGAAATGAAGAAACATGAAACCCAGCAAATCAGAACATACCCAATAAGACAGTCTCAGTAAAAATAGACAAAAGGCACAATGATGGGGAAGGCCTGTCACTGAAGGACTTAAATATACAAGATTTGAAGATTTTGAATGAAAATTAAAAGGCACTGAAGACAAATGAGAAAAACAGAGAACATGGAGAAGATCCATATGGTGGCTGGCTGCTCACAGCAAATAGGAGTCTAGAATCCCAAGAGAGGCAGGAGTAACCAAGAACCTCGGGGAAAAAATAAGTACCTTTTTCTTACTTCCTGCTTTGGCTCAGGACCAAAATTTAAAATGACAGCATTTTGAAACATCATCAGAAGTTTTACTATTTCCAACAAGGAAGAACATAAAACATGTGGGAAGAAAGAGGGAATTTCTCAAATATATTGTTGCTTTAAATTCAGGGGTTATTTTTCTAGACATGTTATAATCCAATTTCCCTTTCCTAAGGGTAATTTGACATGTTTAAAAGAAGTTACATACAAAGTAAATACTGCTACCATGGAAAGTCTAGGTACACATAAGGATTTTCAGAGCCCAGGTGACTGGCCACTTGCTTATAACCAATATGTGAGCACACAAGATTGCAATGCAATACGGACTTTGGACAAGTCCTTAAAGTTAACTAATCTTGTGAAAACTATGTAGACAGAGCAATTCCATGAAATTTAAAATACACTGTACCATGTAAGGTAAGAGCTAATTTATCAACCAAAAAATCCAAGCTATGGGGTCATTGTGAACAATTTGAACAAAAGAAGTTAAACACAAGGGGTGCCATTTATGAGAAGTTTCCTTTTTATTAAAAAACTAGAGATAACAGACATAAATCTATATATCTACCTATGCACCTATATGGGTTAAGCAATTAACTATATCCAATATGTGAAGTAGGCTCCTATTTAAACTAGTAATATACAATTTCTGCATATTCAAACTCACATTTGCAAATATGACTTTTACAAATGATTAGAATGTGTATCAATAATTTCATCATTTTAAAGGACAATCTTCCCTATGGATGCTACAGGTTTAAAATAGCTGGTTATTAATGCCAAACACTCTGGGTTTGTCTTTCAGTCTGCCAGGGCTGGGCTGAAGATCAAACTCCTTCAGTAGTAGGGTTGAGAAAACACAAAAGTCATTCACTGGATGATTAAACTTGAATTTATGTCCTGTGCAATTAATAAATATTTCTAATTTTAACATTATCACAATTATAGATGGATGATCAGAGGGAGATACTTGCACAGTTATTGTACGAAAAAGAAATACAAAACTGCTGAATCTTGACTAACATAAAAAGTTATCTGAATACATGGGTTTATGTACTTGAACAAGCCCTTCATTCAGCTCAAAGTAGACAGAAAAAAAATAAAGATTAGGACACTATCTACAGAAGCCACATCAAATAAATCTGCCCTCACATTTTATAATGACACTTTTGTATCACCATGATGAAAAACAGGGATTAACTGAGTGCAATGGTTAGTCAATGAGAGCTTCCATGGGAGTGGTAGAACTGAATGGTTCTGGGTCAACTCGCATCCACAGGGTAACATATAGTCATCCTCTCCCTACACACCTCAGTGTCTAAAGTTTCATTTAGAGTCCTAATGTCTCCCTGGAAACACAAATAATTATTTCAGAATTAGTCAAAACCGGAGAAAAGGCAGCAATAATTTTTGCTCAAACTGACAATAAATATCAAGTCAACAATCTTCAGGATTCTGTGGTAGTATTAAAAGCTTCCCTGAGCAAAGGATATAATCAGAAAAAAAAATCACAAGAGAAGATACAAAAGTCACCAATAAATAAAAATGTTTGAAATCTCTAATAATTAAGACACTGAAAATATTGGCAAAGAGGATACAGTGAAACAAGTATCCACACACAGCTGGTATAAACTAGTGTAACTTTTCTGGAATACAATTTTACATGGCAGTAAGCATGAAATGCCTAAAAAATAATCATAACCTTTGACTCAGTAATTCTAATCCTAGGAAAATATTCACAAGAGCAGACAAAAGTTCATGCCCCAAATTTTCTAGCTTCATTGTAGCATGATTTTTGACAATCAAACACTGGATATAACCTAAATGTCAAATAACAGGAGAATGACTAAGAAAATCAACTAGATCCACAGGGTAGAATATTATGCAACTATTAAACAATACTGAACTAAGAACAGACTTCAATAGGTAAGGAATTTCTTATACTACCCAATATTAAGTTAAAATAAGATCTAAAATAGTTGAGGTTACCAGACACAAATAATATTGGTTTGGTGTATAGCCTTCCATGAATATACCCACAAAGATAATGGCATTTCCATACACACAAAAATTGCAATCAGACCATACACCTTGGTAAGGTATCCTCGACAGAAGCAATCGATCAAATGTTGGGCATTTGTTTGTTCCCACTGAAAAAGAGAAAAGTTGACATCCAGAAGTTGCCCTAGCATTCACAGATAGGCCTTGATGTTTTCCTGATGAATATAAACAATTTCATGGAACACCAATATCAGACAAGGCCACTCTGTGACCATGAAGTTGATCAAGACAAAATAAGACCACTTCATAATCATGTCTCAATAAATATTTTCCAAAAATAATCACACAGCCATCCTGGTTAAAATAAGAAACTGCTGCTGCTTTGTCAATTTTAACTTCAGCATTGGCTTAGTCTTTTATATTAATTTGTACCAGGGAATGAATTCAGGGGCACTTAACCACTGAGCCACATCTCTAGCCCTTTTTTATTTTTTATGTAGAGACAGGGTTTCACTAAGTTGCTGAGAGCTTTGCTAAGATGCTGAGGCTGGCTTTGAACTCATGATCCTCCTGCCTCAGCAATTACAGGCATGTGCCACCATGCCAGCTTTTCCTAGTCTTCTGGATAAGATTTATTAAAATATCCAGGTATACAATTAATCTTGCTTCCTGACAGCATGCAATCTGCAGCAAACTCCTGCTTCCTTAAATCTCCCCCAAATCATCTCCCAACAGTCTCAATTCTACAGTACCTTTTCCTTAGCATCCTCTTTCTAATGCCTACAGGGAACCTAGAGATCTTTGGTTGCAGGACACTGACAAAGCTAATTCACAATTATTAGACATTTGGTTTATTCCAATTCTCACTGTTACAACATCAAAGGGGAATGGTGGCTGAAAATGAACTTGAAAATTAGAAGGAAAAACGAACAAACAAACAAAAACAACCAAGGTGGGGTGACTCCAAAATGCATAAACACAATGAAAAATTACAAGATGACCTCACAGTGAAACTTACATATAAATACACTTTTTTTTTCACTTTTAAAAGACTCAGAAGACTCAGTTTTCTACCAAACACCATTCTGATTAATTAATGATCTTATTAACTACATTCTACCAATACTGTCCCACTTAAGATTCCTTTGGAAACTCACCACTCACCATTCCTGAACACAAGAGACTATGTATAAAGCACCTAATGTGGACCCTGACACAAGGCTGTGTTCAATATTCCTGTGAAATAAATGATTTAGTTTGTTTTAGTAATGCCAATTAACAATGATTATAATCCTAACACTATGCTTTATATAGAGCCTCATTTAAGAAAGAAAGAGGGGGCTGGGGGAAGGGCTTAGTGGCAGAGTGCTTGCCTAGCATTCACAAGGCTTGGGGTTTGATCCCCAACACTGGAAAGACAGAAAAGAAAGAATAGTGTGAGGGAGGGTGGGAACCTCTCAGTATTAACAATAATCAACTGGTATTAAAAGATGGTTTGATTGTTCCAGGAATAGACAGTGGCCTTAACATCAGAGTTCAAGTAAAAGCTGCAATCAATGCAGTTAGTTAATATTACACAGGAAAAAATTAGCTGAACTCATTAAAGAAAAAAAGTGTCTTCTTAACAGGAATTTTTGATGTGTATGATTTAAGGGAATGTAAGAAAAAACAAAGTTCCAATGGATACATTTCCCTCACACCATCTCTTATAGGCATCAAAGAAATTGAACATCCTACATAGTGACATCAAAAAAATACACCTGATATTTGAGATAAATGAAAAATTATGAAAGCAATGAAGAATGCTTACTTTTGATATTGTAAATTATTTTTATTTTAAGCAAAATATTTCTATTTTTAGGCTTAATCAGTCTAGAATATACAGAAACTCTGCCAAAATATACCTTAACAACAGAGTTAGTTACTTTATGATCTAGTTTTACATACCTCAAAAGGGTTTGTGAAAGTTATGTTTGAGTTTTATTTCCTATTAATTAAAGGTAATCAATTTTGGTACATTGAGAGCATGAAATGAATTTCTAGGAATGGAACCACAATTTGTAATACAGTATGTAAAAGAAATAAAAGTATTTATTTAAAATTGTTCAACACGTAACCATTAGGACATATATTTTATGGCTGCCTGCAGTTTAACATTGAACTGACTAGGAAACCTTAAGACACATATTTTTAATTTATAAAAATATGCAGGGGCTTCACTTGAAAGTTACCATTGTAACATCTGTGTGATTAAAGTGTGCATATATAAGAATGCCCATGACCAAGTAACTGACAATTTGCAAACATATCCTGGAGAGCCAAAGGTTGTGCACAGCAGACTTTTAGAAAGGAATAATGTTAAAATCCTTCTAACCCTAAGAATTCCCAATTCCAAACTGAAAATAAGCAAACACATAAGGTAGTACCTTGACATTTCATGTTCAGTGATCACAGTGATAAGAAAAGAATCCTTGATCAATCTCAATTCTAAAAATACTCAGCTGGGGCTGGGGGAAATGGAGAGATGTTGGTCAAAGGGTACAGATTTTCAGTTTTAAGACAACTTCTGGGGATCTAATGTACAGTATGGTGACTACAGTTAATAACACTATTTTGGACAATTGAAATTTGTTAAGAGAGTAGACCTTGAGTGTTCTCATCACAGTCAAAAAGGTAACTGTGAGGTAACATATGTTACTGACACTGTAGCCACTGTTTCACAACATACACATATCAACTCATCATACTGTACATATTAAACATATGCAATTTTTATTTGTTAATATACTTCAATAAAGCAGAAAAAAATAAAAAATAATTTTGAAAAAATTTTTTAAAATTTGTACTTTTAAAAGAAGCTGCTCCTATTGAATCTCTTTCAAAATGCAATCTTACTTGAGAATCACCACTGGAGGCTTCCAGAAGCTGGCTGATGCTACCGTCCCTGTCCTTCAGGTAAAATTTGCCAGCAGCCTTCAGCCCTGAACAGTCAAGTACTTCTCATTTCATTCACACAGGTTCTCTCACTTGCTGACTGACATTTTCTAGCTTACAAAGCAACTCGTCCCTGCGGTCAGGTCCCCTTATTCTATCCTAGTATACCACCAAACAGCTGACTATCTCATTTCTAAAATGAACTTCACTGAAAACAGAATCACGACAATTTAAAAATTTGTCAAAGTAGTAGAAACAGTTATTATGAACTGCATAGTTCAAAGGTAAAGATTATATGAACCTGAGGTTTATCTTGCTGACAGAGAAAGTTGTATAATTAAAAATAAAAACAGATAAGATCTACTTGAAAAACAGAACTTCATTTGTTATGCTCATGTATTAGAATTCTTGCTACACATGAAGGCTACACTTTAAAAAAGTCCATAGGTTCATGCATTTGAAACCTCTCTCCAACGGCACTTTTAAGAGATGTGCTTCTCCTTTTCTTTCTTTCCTTTTTTTTTTTTTTTTTCCCAACATGGAAACAAAACAGAATTTAGAATAAGCTTTTTATGCTCATGTGTCAAGCAATAGAATCCATAAATACAGCTCTGGCATTCAACTACTAAGAAGTTACCTTGAAAATATAAAATAAAAGTTTATGCCAAAGAGAAGTAGAGCCTCCTATTCCCAGTCCTTCATAGATAGCTATCTCTAAAGACCTAAGCCACTAGAACCTTAAAAAGGAAATATCAATAAATGTGTTGAACTACAGTTTCAGGATTTTTTTTTTCTGCTACATTGCCATTTTGCAGCACTATTTTAAAATCAATGTTCTAATTACTTCAATTTCTTTTATGGGAATCAAAAACATTAATAATAATAAAACAAGTAAAATATTAACTTGGACTTCTCTCAACTGGTTCTTTGAACGAGATGAATACCTCATTGTAGGACCTTCATTTTCTTACTTAGCTCTTTTAGTCTCTGTGCTACTGACCCACTGTTTACAGAAGTTTGTATACAATTCTAAGGATCATAGAACAGATGATCAGTCTGTACATCGGTGTTCTTAAGGGTTAAGAATGCCTTTATTCCATACTACATTTTCATTTGGCTAGTCTGCTCTAATTTGTTTGAAGATTAAATTGTTTCTTAAAGGCAGAAGGTCAATGACCTCAGTCATATGTTGTCTGTCTTCATTCTCATTTTTCTCTATGTGATCTGTTACCTACTCCAAGTAAAGAAAGTCTTGGAATTCACAACTATGATTATTGCAAGGTTTACAACCATTTGCTAAATGCTGGCATTTTCTCAAACTTGTTCTGCTTATGGTGCTAGTTTAAAATTGCAATTAAAATGATTAGCATTTCAACTGGGTCAAAGTGTCTTTGCTTTTCTCATTTTTCAAAGATATAAACTTCCGTAACGCAGTTATAAAAGAGTACCTCCTCTTTGCTAGCACTTTCCAAGTGAAACAAATCATTTCAGAATAGTCCTCCTTTCTTAATATTATCTTCTAAAACCTTTTTTAAAATCAGATATATTCCTTAATGAAATTATGTTGGGGGCCGCTGCCCTGTAGGGCCTGCAGTGGTGGCTGGCCTCGCCCTAAGATGGCGCCGAGAAGCCCAACTGCAAGAAAAACAACTTTAAGGAAGTGCTTTCTATTGGCTGACTGATCTCCTCCACGTCTGTGCTTAGCTCGTGATCAGTACATGTCCTCATTACCCACCATTAAGTCTCCACGAGCCAAACGCCTGACCCGTTAAGGTGATTGGCTGTTATATCCCATAAAGCTGCGTACTTTGCGTGGCGGCGGGAGTGAGCAAGGCAAGGAGGGCAGGCAGCAGCTGCAGGAGGAGAGAAGAGGAGAGGTGGCCAAGGCGCGACGAGAGAGGAAGAAGAGAGAAGTGGCAGCTGCATGAGAGAAAAGGAGAGAGTGAGCTGCGCGACAAGAGAAGAAGAAGAAGAAGACGGCGGCGGTGGAGGAGGAGGAAGAACCAGGCACTCGGCTCAGAAGCTCTCCCATAAAAATAAAGACCTTAAAACTTCATTTGAGAGCCGAGTCTTCATTGTACTCGCTGGATGAGACAAAATTAGAAGAACACTTCCTGAAACATCTTGAACAAAATAAGCAGAACACACTAATGTCAAAACCATGCACTATGATTGATCTTTAAAAGTGCATACCATACACATAGAGAAGACACTGGAACCACACCAAGATAGTATGCGTTTTGAAACTCTAACTGTACACAAAGATGTCATTATAGTTTATCAAATAAATGTTACTTTTTACTACTAAGTATGTATTTACATAATAAAGACATAAGTCAATAGTTTGCATGCTTACAAATCCTTAGAGGAAACACTTAGATTTTTAAAGCCTCTAATGTAAGTTGGAGAAATTATAATGGCTTTTTAAAGGAAAAGAACTGAAATTCAAAATGTTCTAAGAGTAATTATTAACTTGTTTGCCATACTGTAAGTAATTATAGCAAACTTAGTGGCTCTAAAATGCAAAAGGTGGAGCTGGAAATGTCCTTCAGTAGGGCACTTACCTAGCATGCATAGGCCCTGGGCTTGATCTTCAGTACAATAAAATTAAATAAACAAAACCTAAAAGGGATGCTGGCACAAGGATAGACATACAGATCAACAGAACTGCAAGTCCAGAAATAAACGCTGACATTTATGGTTAACTGATTTTTCAACAAAGGGGCCAGCACAATGGGGAAAGAACACTTGTTTCAGCACATGGTGGGACAAATGGATATCCACATGCAGAAGAATGAATTTAGACCCCTACCTTACACCATGCACAAAAATGAACTCAAAGAGTAGATCCGAGACCAAACTTAAAAGTTAAAACCGTAAAATTCTTAGAAGAATACATAAGCATTAATCTCTGTGACCTTGATTTTGGGTATTTTAGATGCAACTTTTACACTTCTAAGGATGTCATCAATAATGTGAAAAGGCAGCTCAGAGGCTGAGAAAAAATATTTCCAAATCATAGGACTGATAAGAAACATACGTCCAGAATACATAAAGAATGTTTACAACTATATTACAAATAACACAGTTTAGAAATTGGCAAAGAATTTAAATGATGTTTCTCCAAAGGAGACATGCAAATGGTTAATGAGGACATGAAAGGAGATGCATGACAAAATTAAGTCATTAGAGAAACAAGTGAGAGTCACAGTGGTATACAAGAATGGCTATAATCAAATAGATAGATAAAAATGAATGTTGGAGACAAAGTTGAAAACCTGAAACCCTCAAGTATTTCTGTAGAAGATGTAAAATGGTACAATAACTTTGAAAATAGTTTGACAGTACCTCAGAATGCTCACCAGTTACCATGATTCAACAATCTTGCACTTGAGAAATGAAAACACAGAGTCACAAGAAATTGCATAAAATGTTCATGGCAGCATTATTCATAATTACCAAAAGGAAGAACCTAAATGTTCATCAACTGATAAAGTAGATAAATAATAAGATATATCTGTAAAATAAGATTTGTTCATCCAAGGAATGAAGTATTGATACACGTTACAACATACGTGTGCTAAATAAACTAATGAAAAAAAGCCAGATGCAATACCACATACTATGATTCCATTTATAAGAAATGTCCAGTGTAAGCGAATTTACAGATAAAGTAGATTGGTGGTTACCTAGGGATGGAAGAAGGGGAGAAAAGATGGTGGGGCACAAGGATTATAGGGAATGAAAATGTTCTAAAATCAGATTATGCTGCTGCTTGCACAACACTATAAATATAACTAAAAACTACTGAACAGCATACTTTAAACTGGTGAACTTTATGGTATAAAATTATCTTTCAATAAAACCATTAAAAATCTAAAAAAATTACTTAATATCATTGACAGCGATATGTATAATCACATGATTTTGCACTTCAAACTATTACACATGTACTTTTATCAAGCCCCATATACCGTCTTGTATTTAAATATTTAAGATTACTGTATTTTTTTAAGTTATTTTAATCCAGAAATTCTAATTTGATAAAAACATCATTTTTAAATTCATTTTTCATAAGATGATCTGAATTGTTTTTACTTAGTTTCATGTTGTTTCCACACTAACATATTTTTGTGCTTGAAAAGAGAAATGCACAGATGCATTCCTGGAGCGCTAAATAGGAAAAAGAGAAAGTCAGAATTCTTTCTCAAAGTAGACTGAACACAGAATCATCAATCGAATAGTCAGTAAGTGAAGAGATGAATGAAAACTCTGATGTTTTTACATCATCAGTCTCTGGTGAATTCTACTTATTTTTATTGCTATCACATCCATTTTGTACCAACTCCAAGTTCTTCCTACATAACCCTGCCAACACTGAGATGCTGGATAACTCTGCTATTTCTGCAATGCTCATGACTTTACTCAATGAGATCTGAACCAAACTGTCAAGTTTACATAATTCTTCCTGTAAATGTTATCACTTACTATATAGAGGGGGGAAGAATTTGTAATTTTGGAACCCAAGCATCCTGGAGGTAGACATGTGTGTAGCAAAATTAATGACAAATTTTATGAGGTTACTATTATCCCTAACAAGATAAATGAAATTATTAAACTTCATAAATACCCAAATTGTTAAGAACCCATACCAACAAAGGAAAATTTCGCCTTCAGATTCTGAGTTCTACTTGGAGAGCAACACTTATGTTATCTCTGGCAATTTCCTATTTCTAATGCCTTCAAGAAATAGGGGATGGTAAAATCTCTAACTCCTTAGGGAAATATTTCAACCAAACTGATTCATCAATATTTTAAGTACATGGTAGATAATTAGTAAGAGAGCAGCAGACATCTTCAAAGCAGACCCTGAAAACCCAATCAAGCCTCTGATGACTGCAGCCCCGCCAATGTCTTGAAAGCAGCCTCAACAGACCTTCAGCTGGAACCTCATTGCTAAGTCACGTTTTAATTTCTGATTATGAAATAATAAAATTTTTCTTGTTTAATTTCATTAATATTAAATGGCAATGACTCACCAAAGCTTTATCCTCACTGAGTTTTAAATGAAAATGCATGAGCTTAAATCACAGTTAAATAAATTAATGCTATATCACACACAAAATTCCCCAGAAACATGTTTAATAAAGAAAAGTATGTGGAATTCTAAAGCTACTCTTTCCCAAGGTTGACAAAGGCAAGGAAGGTAGGTACTTTTGTAGGAGTAGATGAGCTATAGGTCTAAGAGTAAGTCTGTAATTCCCAATGACTAGTACCATATATATTTTTACATGGGGCAAATGAGACTACAACTAAAGAATAACAATGGGTTACGAGGTGGAAGGGAAGGAGCTACCTCTTAAGCAAAAATGAAAGATGGTACAATCTCAGTTTCATGCCTTGGGCTCAAATCAGGATCCCCAGACCTGCCCCATACCCATGATAGTGACTTAGGGAATGACCAGTATGCTTTCCTGCCATCATTCCATGAACTATCAGACCATGGAGAAACAAGAGATAACTGTCACAAAACACTCAAAATACTTGAGTAGCTGGGCCTCAAAAAATGTAGTCATCTCATATCTATATACTACTTTAAAGAGAGAAAGAAAAGCACACACTACTTTCTTTTCAGTGGCTCTAAAGTGAAAAAGTAGCAATATTTAAGTTCCAGTATGGACAGTGTTTTGCTATAAAAATGGCTTTGAAAATATTTTTCATTAAAAGAAAAAATTGATTTATACTATCAGCAGAATGATTCTTTAATTTGAGAACTTATTATAATTAGAAAGATAATCATGTAGAGAAAGGTTTCACTAAGTAAATAAAATGTACCAGCAATAAGACAATGAAGAGTACTAATAATTATCCTAAAATTTTATCAAAGCCTGTAAGGGATTTTCTGTACAGGGGAAAAACACCACTAATTTAATTGCTTTTTTGTTATTTTTAAATGCTGCCTCTTTTTTTGTAGAAGGGACAATATATTGAATCTCCAGGTGGTGGCTGAATAACATCTTTTTTTTGTTCTGTACCTACTTCAAAGGAAGGTAGTAAAAAAACACTAAGGTCACAACAACCCCAAGAGATAATGTTCTTACAATTCACTATAGTTTTCTTTCTCAAAGATTCTCCTGAAAAATAGACATTAAAAACATTAAGGATACATTACAAATCAAATGAAACACCCCTCAACAGCTCCACATCATGATAGACACACACAATATTTACCTTCTTTCCTCCGGTCACAAACTGCTTGCAACTGGACCTCACAAAATGTGGGTGCACAGCAATGATCTACAAGAGAAAAAGACCCAAGCCTAGTGTAAAAGTCACAGTTAAAACACTGAATGAAAATCCTTTATACATTATGAGCTGCATGAATTAAAAACTATCTTAATACCTTGTAGGAAGTAATGTATACATTCTGAGACTGAGTTTTGCTCAAAACTCTAAATTCAGATGAAAACTCTAAGACTAAAATGATTAGTTCTAGTTTCTAGCTGAGTGAAGACCCACTGTGAGTAGACACCCACTCTTCAGAGGCAGCAAGGGAGGTCTTCAAGGTAGTAGTGTGTAAAACTACTTGTAACTAAATACAATTCATAGAAGAAACCCACCGAGAGAACCTGACTATCTTCTTGTTCAGGATGGCTTCCACTGATGAATGGCACGTAGTGGAAGAGCTGAGGCAATACAGCCTCCCACACAATTTGCAGTTCTACCAAGACCCTGTCAGAGGTTGAGGCAATAGAGATATAGGCACTAAGCGGTTTAGAGCTAACCATTAGGGTCCTCACCTCTGGTTCATAACCTAAGTTCCTGTCCCTATGATTTTCATTTGCTTTCCACTCAATCTCTCCTCAGTCCCATTACACAGGTCTCTCCCAAGGCTGCACTTATTACCACCACTCTTTGTTACTGCTAGTGGCTTTATGATTATATAATATCATTAACATATAGTGGGGGGGGGGGCAATGAAGGCAATAATGATGCTCTAGTGGCTCCAATTAGCACAATTCCCACTTTTGTGGCTCATCTATTATGGCTGTAAGCTTGCATACATTCTGTCTTTTAAACCCAGACTATCCATAAAATCAGTAACAATAAATTCTGACCTTTTCTAACCTTCACTTAAAAACATTTTATATTCTTATTAATGGACTAATACATTCCCCTCCTTCAGTGGAATAGGTTAACAGATTTCTCTCATACTATTGTTTTTAGGGCTTAGCATAGGGCCCTTCATTCTTTTAACCTTCCTACCTCCCAGGTTAGCCTTCCCTTCAACACTTTCCTAATCCATCCTAAATACCAATATAGAAGGATTTACATATTCCATTGTTTTACATTCTTAAAATCTCTCATAAGAGTCCTTCTAGTTCTTGCCTAAAGCAAAACGAACATCTCTGCAAATTAAAAACTTCATTTTACCTGTTTCCTCTCCTTCCAGCATAAGAAAATAAAGCCACCAGGGCAACTGCCATAAACTGCTCCTCCTTCACTGCTGTACTTTTCAATAGTTGGGCTGAGCCTCACCTTGTGCCTGTCTCACAGGTAGAGTGGGGGGCTAGAATTCTTCCAAAATTACCTACTCTAAGTCAATGTCACTGCTTAGTGCTGCTCCATTAAGTATTCTCTTTTATTTTTAATCTCTCCCTCTCTACCAATTCTTACAATGAGCCAAAACATGATCTGCAGAACCGTTCCCCGGACACTGCCTGTTTTGTGTGCCATATACTCTATCTTCTTTATTACCAAATTTCCTGAATGAGGAATAATTACTGGTTGTTCTGACACCCTCGCCTCCAATTTCCTCTTGAAGTTGTCCTCGCTGAGGTCATCAGTAACTTCATAATTACCAAATAAAACACCTTTGATTCAGCCTTCCTACCACTTAAAATTCCAGCTACCTTTGGCAATGCCACCTACTTCTTTGCTCTGGAAGCACTGTCTCCTTTGTGTGCCCGACACCATTCTCCTGGTGTCCAGTCCTTAAAACTGCTGCTTCTTGGACCACTCCTTTACTGTTTTTGCTTCCACCACACAAGTTTTTAAATTAAGGATGCTCCAGAATTTCAAGATTGGTCTTCTCTTCTCACTCTATAGTTTAAATGGAACAATATCTTTTAAAATAGGTTTGCCTTACTCAACTATGGGTATCAACTTTGTATTTAAGGGCCAATATCTATCCTTAAATTCCATACTCATGTTTCAAAAACCTCTATATGCCCACTTGATGTACTACAGTTATCTAAATTCAGACCAAACTAGCAACCCTTACTCAACCATCCCTTACTCAAACCATCCCTTAACGCATTCTCCCACACCATTATCAAAGCAAGAACCTGGATTTACGCTCAGCTCCATCTTTCATCATCCTCATCTAATCTATCACTAAAGCTAAAAAGTATACCTCCCATGGGCTGTCTAAATTCATTTCTTCTACTCTATCTTGAATACTCCTGCTCCCTCTTTTTACCAAGCTCCTGTAATATCTTGCCCAGAGTACTCCATTAGCCTTCTGAATTGTCTCTCATCCCCACTTTCCTGTTTAAATCACCCTTCCTTATGTGAGTTTGCCTTTACAAAACACATGTCAGATCTTATCGCTACTTTACCTAATGGTCAATAAATGTTTGAATAAACAAGTGGAAATAAAAAAAAAGAAATGACCTCTTCCTTTTTTAACAAGTACAATAGATATTTTACTATAATTGTTATCTAAAACTGGTCTTCTTGCCTCTTGTCCATCAGACTAGCAATCTATATTGTATACAGGAACTGTATTAATTTTCCTTAAGCTTAGCTTAATTAATGTCACTTCTTTTTTCTTAAACATGCAATAATTTCCTCTTATCAGATGGAGTCCAAATCCCTTAGCCTTCAGACTGAGCTAGCTCTAGTATGTGCAGTTCTCCTGCCAAATCAGTCTTTTATGCATCACCTAAATTAGACTATTTGCCACTTCCTGAACACAATTTGAACTTTCTAGCTTCTCCATTTCTATTATGTTGTTCTTCCACATGGAAAGCCAGCTTCTCCATTTGCTCCTGTCCATTTATTAAATATCACTCCATCACTAAAAAGCCATCACTAAAAAGAATTGCAAATAGTGACTCTTTTTAGCTTTGAACTGTAGTGTTATTTTACCTAGGTTTTAAAGCACAGATTGTGTATCTGTGTGAGTAGGTGTGCATATGTGTGTATGTGTGTCACATAACCCCCCAAATAAAAGCTCGCTGAAGACAGACACATCACAGTCTCTTAAAGTACATCCTACTTTCATGTCACATCATCCAAATGGTATCAGTACATTATAACTGATGAACAGACACTCACTGACAAAATTAATACAGGATTAGTTGTGTTTGAATTACTGCTAATCTTTATTGCCTGAGATGAAAAAAATCTTAGAAAGATTAAAACTTAATAAAAACTTACTTTAATGGGACAGTCAAAAGTCTCATGAAATTCTTCTCCAGAATATAGTCCAAATACCTGCACCTAAAAATTACATAGATCATGTTGGTTCATTATGACAATAATAGAAAAGGCTGCTGAGTCAATGAGAAAACATACTATCAATAATAATAGTTAAAAAAAAAAAGTAGAACATTTAAAATTCGAATACCCTGAGACCACTATTAAATAACACAATGAAAACAATTCCATGAGGGTGAGAGCACGCTACTGCAATTAAGCTTTCATAAGCATTCCATGGACAGAGTTCCCTTCATTCACTACAAATTAATGGATGCCAACTTTCAAAAATGAAATAGATATGAACAGGTTATTAATATTCTTTTATGAACTTCCCATAGGTTATGCTAAAGGAACTATTATTTTATTCCTTAAAGGAGAAAGGAGTTTCTTTCTTGAATCATGTATACATAAATCAGTCACACAGATCAATGTGGTAAGAGTTTAGGTAAATGGTAATGAACTGTACTTCATTTACCATCTTATGCTGAATCTATTTAGAGTATATAAATGAAATATTTAAGTTCCCACTTATCAATGTCTACCTTAAAGTTGTTTCAGGCTACTTTGTTCATATTTATATTTTTTGAGTCCTTTAATTAAACCATAACAAGAAAAAATGAAAAACAAACCTGAGGTATAATAAGTACACTGTAAAGGATACAAAAATTTAATTTATAGCTTGATACATTTGTTTATGACATCAATCTAACCTGCCAACCATCAGTCAAATCAAGAAATGGAACCCGCAAAAACACTCTGTTTCTTTTCCTGGTTAATACTAACTTCAAATTAACCACTATCCTAGAATTCATCACCATGGGTAATTCATGCTGGTGTTTGAATTTTATATATGTGGAATCATGTACTACTCCATTGGCTTCTTCATTCAAAATTTTCCTTGTGGGATTCATCCATATTGTTACATATAGCAGTAGTTGGTTCTTTGTCATTGTTGTGTGGTACTCTTTAATGCATGACTATAATTCATGTATCACTTCCACTAATGACCACCTGGGTTGTCTCCAGATTGGGGCTATCATGAATAATGATGCTGGATAACACTCTTTACAAATATTTTGGTGCACCTTTATGCACATTTAAGGGTGTATAACTAGGAATAGAAATGCTACATTGTAGGTTACCAATATGTTCACATTTAATAGACAGCCAAACCATTTCGTAAAGTGATTTTAATTAATTTATATACTCGCCAGCAGAGGCTAAGAACTTCAGGAGATCTCAAAGACCTGGAACTAACTAATAGTATAGGGCCAATGGGAACTATTTCCCAATACTTGAGACATATTTGTTATTCTAGTCTCTCAGGTAGTGTTATTATTTTTTCTTCAAGTTTTGGAGGAATTCACCAGTGAAGTCCTTTGTGTCTAATGGCTTTGCTTCAAATACGGTCTGATGCTTGTGCCACCCAAATTTCATATGTTGAAATATAACCCTCAATGCGGTAGTATTAAGAGGTCGTGCCGTCAGGAGGACTGTGCCCTCATGGATGGGCTATTAGTGCCCTTATAAAAGGAATCAAAGGAACTAGCTAGACCCTTATTCCTTCTGCCTTCCACCACCATGCAAAGATACAATATTCATCCTTCTGCCATGTGAAAACACAGGGACAAGGTGCCACCTTGAAAGCAGAGAGAGCAGCCCTCCTAACACTGAATCAGTACCTTCATATTGGACTCATAAGCCTACGGGACTGTGAGGAATACATTTTTGTTATTTAAAAATTACCCAGTCTAAGGTATGCTGTTACAGTAGCACAAGCATGCTAAAAATAAGACTTCTTTGTGAGGTTTTTAATAACAAATTTAACTTTTATACAGATACAAGACTATTCAAGCTTTCAATTTCTTCTTGCTTGACTGTTACTAAATTGCAAGTGGTTCAATCTTTCAAGTCCCAAGGAGAAAATTCACTCATGTTGATATGATATTTGGAGAAAGATTCATGCATTAACAGATAATATCTTCAAGATGCTCCACTCATTTTATGACTACTGCTTTCATACACTTGTACATGTGTGTTATTTGAGTTCTAGTAATAGCATATGATACAATGTAACCCAGAGGGAATTTGATTTACCCTGAAGTTGTCTCTTTGCCATGTCACAAACACATTCTAAGAGAAAACCTCACGGTAAATACATATTCTTGACATGCCAGACACAGGTATGTCTACTACCACCTTATGTCTCATTGTTCAGAGGGTATAAAGTCATTGCTTTTAAATAAATGTAGAAGTACAGGATATACAAAACTTGTAACAAAACGATGGTTAAGTAGGAGGAAAGGGAAGCATTGCTTTCAAGGTTTGACTTCACCAAGGGAAGTTTAACTTGATAGATCCCTAAAACTCTTAAGAAAACTGGGTATAAGTAAGGAGGTCTTATATCACCTAAAACTTAGTGGAGGGAATCAACAAGTGGCCCCTTTAGTGAAGTACCCTCAGTATGAACTCCTACCAAACTTGCAAGATAAAGTCCTTCTAACAATTGATTTCTTCTCAGCCCAACAATGTCACAACACACTCGTGTCAAGCCTTATACTTCTACTACCTTACATCCCTAAATGTTTTAATATGCTTTACCTCCATGGTTTTCAAATCTGATTAAACAGTTAAAATTCATGGATACAAATGGTTGGACCCCACCATAGCAAATCAAAATTTTGGTGGGGTGAAGTGGTATTTTTAAAGGTTCACAATGGACAATATGGTACTATGTTGGGGATCTTGTTCTGTCTCATTTGATCCTCAGAGCAACACTGTCAGGATCAAATAATACCATGTTTGTTTAACAGATAATTCGTCAGAAACATAAGTTACTTACCTAAGGTCATAACAATCGTAAACACAGGAGTTGGGACGACAACCCAAGTACTCCAAAGCCCGTTCTTCTACATATCTTTCTTTTAAAAAGACTGCATTTTGCTTCACTGTACACAAATAGGGTACAATTTCATTTCTATGGTTGTACACAACATAGATTCACACCATTCATGTAATCATACAGGTACATAGGGTAATACTGTCTGTCTCAGTCTACTATTTTCCCCTCCCCAACTCCTACCACTCCATTTTCCTCTACACCATCCAAAGTTCCTCCATTCTTTGCTTGCGCCGCCCTTGTCACCCCCGCCCTTGCTATGTATCATCATCCACTTATCAGAGAAAACATTTGGCCTTTGTTTTTTGGGGATTGGCTTATTTCACTTAGTATGATATTCTCCAACTCCATCCATTTACCAGCAAATGCCATGATTTTCATTCTTCTTTAAGGCTGAGTAATAGTCCATTGCGTACATGTACCACAGTTTCTTTATCCATTCATCTATTAAAGGGCATCTAGGTTGGTTCCACAATGTAATTATTGTGAATTGAGCAGCCATGAACACTGATGTGGCTGCAGCACTATAGTATGCTGATTTTAAGTCCTTTGGGTATAAACTGAGGAGTGGGCTAGCTGGGTCAAATGGTAGGTCCACGCCATGTTTTCTGAGGAATCTCCATACTGCTTTTCAGAGTGGTTGCACCAATTTGCAACTCCACCAGCAATGTATAAGTTTGCCTTTTTCCCCACATCCATGTCAACACTTATTATTGCTGTGTTCTTGATAATAGCCATTCTAATTAGAGTTAGATGAAATCTCGGGGTAGTTTTAATTTATATTTCTCTAATTACTAGAGATGGTGAGCACTTTTTCATATATTTGTTGATCACCTGTATATGTTCTTCTGTGAAGTGTCTGCCCAGTTCCTTAGCCCATTTATTGACTAGGTTCTTTGTATTTTGGGGGTAAAGTTTTTTAAGTTCTTTATAAATTCTGAAGATCAGTGCCCTATCTGAAGTGTGTGTGGAAAAGATTTTCTCCCACTGTGTAGGCTCTCTTTTCACATTATTGATTGCTTCCTTTGCTGAGAAAGAGCTTTATATGATATTTATCTTTATAAGATAGCCTAAAATTTGCAAATAACTTTTCACATATGGTATAAGAAGTATAAAAGAGAACAAAAACAACAAAAACCAACATTCAAATGCCTTAAGTATGTTCCAAATTATAGAGAGGGTAAATGTCAGAATTTGAATTAAGGCAACTCCTTTAAGACATAAGTTGAAAATAAATGAAGCAGAGTACTAATTCAAATGGATAAACTTCCTTTTGCCTATAGAGGGGGTAACGGTGTTTTCAAGAATAAGGAATTTCTATTGTACAGAAAAGTATATGAAATATAAACTAATGATGTACAGGTCTACTGAAGAAAACTGACACATCAGTATGCGAACAGACAAATACTAGGATTGTGGCTCCAAGGGTAAAAACTAAATCATGTATTTCTAGTGATAAACATCCCTATAAAAATTATGAATCCATATTAAAGATGCAATAGTATGGATACAGAGAGAGAGAAGAAAAGAACAAAGCCAAAGAAGTTCTTATAAAACAGGTGCTGCTACTTATCACTATTCTTCAGAACTAGTCAGAAGTAAAAATGCCACTGGAAGAAGAACTGCAAGATTAGAATGCAGGGTAACTTCTACTACTATGCTTAACTGGATAACATTTACTCCACAGATCTCACATTCCACTTCCATAAGGAAAACACAGCAACGTGACAAATTTCTTAACAAAGTCAGTATCCGTATTAGGGTGACTGTAAAATTGTCAATGTTGTAGTTCACTTCTCTAATACAATATCCCAAACTAACTGGTCATAAATTACACTACTAAAGTTAACATAGTCCCTTCTTTATTTATTTGGCCACTTTGTTGGCAAAAATCATACTCATCTGTGAAGGGAATCCCTTCAATAATAGCCCAGACAGTTTTGGCTTTTAGAAAGATCTCAGCTAAAAATCAGAAAATTAAAGTTACAACACAGAGGACCTTTTTAAAAATGGTATCCCCTAGAGAAGCCCTACCAACTTGCCACAAAAAGACTCTAAGGAAGAAAAAGAATTCATAACAAATGGGTTTATAGCAAATCTCCAGAAAAATCTTAGAATTCTCATGAACTTCAGAGAGCCACATAAGTACCATAGAAGGTATGTAATATGTTTTACTACCTTAATAAATAAAACCTAACCCTAATGGAACAGGAAGAAAGATATACACTCCTTCTCCACTTTAGCATGGAATTTTATGTATTTGTCAACTAGAGAACCATGCCAATGCCCCACCTGATGTAGAGGGACTGTGACCAAAATGGCCAGAACACCACCCAAACCTCCTGGTTCACAGGTTTCCTCCTAACAGCCTCCCTCAAACCTCAGCTTCCAAATAAAAACAGGTCAAAAGTGAGAATAGGGGTGCCCAGGCGAGCTGTCATTACATCTTGAGCAGCAATGAACATGACTCTCGCAGGGGAGACTGCTGGTTTTCATACAGTCTGCCCAGGTAGAAAATCAGAGAGTAGGGAGTGATAACAGGAGAGGCTTCCACTTCCCCAGGGAGGGCTGCCTTCACTGAATTACTCTAGTCAAAGGAAATCAGGCTCATCTGAAGACCCCTGTTGTTGATCTAAGAAGGTGATTCTATAACACCCAAAATAAATCAAGCAGGGCCAAGAATAAGTCAGGCACTGAATCTGATGCTAACATGGAATCAGGAAGAGCTCTTCTCCCTGTTCTGGAATAGATGAAACAAAACAAACAAATACACAATATCTATTTTTTAAAAAAACTGGAGAATACCATTCCAATTATTGTTTCTTCTGTACTAATAACATCCAAACAATTTACAGATATGAAGTCATTTAGTCCTCCTAATTATCATAAAGTAGGTACTGTGATTATACCTATTTTACAGAGGAGAAAGGAGACTGAGGCACAAAGAGACATAACTTATCTGATATCACATAGCTCAAAAGAGACCACATTATTCCTTCCTAACCATTAGGCAGTGCTGCCTGATACTCTAAGGCATATAAGAAGTAACAATTGTTTTTAAAAATTGAATGTTTTCCCTGATAAGTGAAGGATGATATATAATGGGGGTAGGGGTGGAGAATGAGAGAATAATGGGGGAACTTTAGAATATGTAGAAGAAAATGAGAGGGAGGGGGTATGAAAAACGGTGGAATGAGACAGACATCATTGACCTATATACATGTATGATTACACAAATGGTATGAATCTGCATTGTGTATAACCACAGAAACGAAATTATGTACCCCATTTGTGTACAATGAATCAAAATGCAGTCTGTAAAAAATTAAAAGCTAAGTAAAAATAATTTTTAAAAATTTAAAAAATTAAAAACTGAATTAATAATGGTAAAAAATTTATGTATCAGGTTGATATGAAAATAGAGCTAGGAGACAGATTTCTAGAAAATTAAAAATGCAAAATAAAATAAACATCTATTCCACAAAGCAATAAGGAACAAAACTGACACTGGAAGAAAAGCGAATTAGCAAAGGTAATAAATGAGTAGAGAATCTGTCCCTGACTACAGATAAATGGAAGGATAAAACCAATGAGAGAACAAAGTGTGAATGTGAGGTATTATATAATATGACCAATCCTTCTTACAATCTGCGTATTTTCAAAAAGAGAAGGGTTAATAGTACTTATCCATTCAGACTTTTGCATGGAAAAAGTTAGGTACAATAATGGGAGAGGGGAAGAGGCTAGCCTGCAAAGGGTTAGGATATAAATGGTCAAAAAGGTTGATGTGTAACTGAGTGACATCTCATGACATTCCCATGAAGGCCTCCTTTTGCACCCACTGCTCAGTTGAGGCAAGGACAGAATTGGGAAGCCAGGCAATGCACACACCTCATGGTAGTAGAGGAGGAATGCCAGCCCAAACAGCTGAACAGAGTTTTGCGCTTGGCCTCTGAGCAATACTGCCTCCCACCTTGTATTATTGAATTTCTTTGAAGAACTGAAAACAAATGGAACTGAAGTAATAATTAAAATTATAACTGAAGTAAACTTTCCTGAAATGAAAACAATACTTTAGTGTATGGATCAAAAGGATTTACTATGTTCCAAACAAAATTAGTGAAAAGAGACCAGAACTAGACATAACGTATCCAAATGAATTACAAGAACCATTTATTATTGCTTATTATTTACATATTAATTACTATATTAATATTATTATGTTATATAATTAATAATAATAATAATAGTCAAGCTCCAAGGCCAGACAAAAGAAAATTTTTTGACAGTTTATAAAAGAACAAAGGTAGGCTGCATCACGCATGTCTACATGTCTATAAAGTGTCAGAAAAAATGACAGTAACACGTCCAAAATTTGTAGAGAAAATATTTTGACCCAGAATTTTATAATATTGAAGGGAACATATGCAAGACTTGTATGTGTTTATCCTGAAAGTTACCTATGATTAATTGATGTCAGTAAAACAAAACTGAATACACATGTAGATACATACCCACAAGATACATGTGTATGTGTGCTTCAAAATTTAGAACCCAACTACAGAGAAGTCATGGAGGAAAAAAGAAATGAGCCCCAGTGAGCAAACAGGGTAAATTTTAACCAACTGCTAGAAATATGACTTCAAAACTGAATGCATATATCAAAGGTTATCTCTGAAATAAAGATAAATAACTATTTGCTTAGGAATCTTAATATATTCAAGAAAGCTCACAATAGTCATTTAAAGATGCATTAGGACTGGATATCTGAGGTTTATCTTTGTAAACATCTTTAGTTTTAATCATCACTAACCATTTACCATATCATTCTGTATTGGTTTCTCAATTTTCACAATGCCCATTAACCTATGGTAAGAGCTGGCTAACATAAACATATGCACTCTAAGATTTACTTTTCTATTAATGCTAATAAAATATGTGAGAAAACCATTCTTTAAAATACATCATGAGTCTATATGAAAATATGGCAGTCATAAATTTTACTAAAATAGGCAAACAGAGGTGTCTGCTAACAAGGGTACCATGAGATATCTCGAGGTCACCTCCTTATGCACCAGATGGAGTAGTTAAAATATTCCATTTTCATAGTAATTCTTCAACATTTAAAGCTCTGAAAATTCCTAAAGTATCTTAGCAAAAACACTATTTGCAATTAAAAACAAATATTCTCGTTCACCAAATTAAACTGGTATCAGTCTGGAAAAAATTCTTTGCATTTAAGAAAACAAAATGAAAATTAACTTTCTTTGCAAATACATGAACATAAAAATATTGTGTGGATGATTCTTCTCAATTTCTATACAAACTAACTCCCCCTCTTTCCCCTCTGACAGCTATGTTCATCTCAGGATTTCACAAAGTACTGGAAAATTTGACGGTGCTTTTTGAAAAGCACTAGTATTCCAATTACTGTTTCAAAAGATTCTGGGCAACATTAGATTTCAATATACAAAATGCCTTTTTGTATGTCAAAAGGATTTCATGTTGCTTTTATTAACAGATTAATAGGTATAACATTGTTAACAGATACAAATGGGTATAACTCTTTTATACTGAGTATATTGTTCTTAATTTACTCATCTTAATGGCCCACTGAATTTAGAGCACATAAAAAATACAAATTAGATTAGGAAATCTCTATTCGGTAGGGAATACGTAAGGTTCTATAATGATTCTTAATGCATTCTCTTCTTAAAACTGTTATTGTAGAAAAGTAGCTTAAATACACTGTGCATTAGAATTTTATCATTGCAAACCAACATTAGAAAAGACTTCCATCGACTTAAAAACAAAAAAGACATTTTTATAAGTGGAAAATCAATCACCACAACCACTAAATGTCACAGCTCAACATCAGCAAGAAGCACTGATAATTGTTAGTTATACACTGCACAAATGATGTATGTCCTCGGTCGAGGAAGTGGGTGCCAGGTTTTTAGAAAACTGTACATATATTGATTTTACATTTATTTAATGTGGCCATTGTAAGACACTTTATTCTTCTGATAAACTATGATTGCTTATCAAAAGATTCTATAATTCAAGAGAAACATTCATAACTTGTGTGTGAAAATGAAAACCACCAGCCTACAGAAATCATGTCCACAAAATCCAATTTTGTGGATTTATGGCAGAAAGGCATTAAGCTACTGTCTTGCAGGAACTGCAGACTACTCACTGAGGTATAAGTGGCACAGCAGTAATGATTAAGGTGACACGTCACCCTGCCATAGCTGTTAATCAGCTTAATACTAGTTATATTATTGACATTCTTGTAATTACTTTTCCTAAGGCACATTTGTGCAAAATATATTTTACTTTAATTATAAGCAATCGGAAGCAAGTCCAATACTCAAAAAGAATAATCAAGGTTCTCCTAATGCAGGTATATAGTAAGTGCAGTGCATTTCCGATCACCTGGGTTGGATAAAATCACAGCACTCAGTGCTGGATCAGGAACTTCAGCAGGACCCTGTCTTCACCGTACCTTGCCATCCTCTGAACACACGCCCATGTGTTCTCCACTTTCATCTAGGCTAATCTGATTTATCTTCACAGGACTCTATAAAAAAGAAACAAAAAGGACATGTAAAACTTCAGGAAAACATCGCTTTATAATCAAATTTCTTTGCTCTTTGTAAAATTTAAGTGATAAAAGTTATTTATTAGTTCAATGCATATTTGTTTTAATTATTGAATACAGTAAAATACACCTTTGTTTCATTGACCTGTAATAAATGCAGAAACCCAAAGTTTTCCAGATTTTCTACTTTTGTATATTTAAAGTACTAGCTAAAATGTTACTTCTTATACACTGTATGTCTTTTTAATCTCTTATATTCTATATACTCTTATATGTTTAAACATCTTTTCTAAACAAAATTCGTTAAGAGAATAAAACAAACTAAAACCAAAATAAAAGTGAGTATGTCAATAAAATTTTGTTCACCACTATTTGTTGCTCTACAAATTACTTAGCCAAGTCTGCATTTATAATATTTGCTAAGTACTTTCTGTGGAAAATCATTAGGTGTAATTGACATTAATTTTATTTTCCATTGTTTTGGGAACAATTTCAAAATCTATGAGTACAAGAACCAGACATTCTACTTTTGGATGCATTTTCTAAAAATGTTCAATTGTATTTTAAACATTTTTAATAGTTTTCTAGTTCACCAAGTATTCAACTATTTACTTACTAAAATATTCATAGTGGTGAAGTTTTCTGATAGAAGTCAAAATCAGTGAATATTATTGCTGACTTCTGGTTGAGAAGTCTTTGGATAAAGGATTCCTCAAATTGCATATCTTCTGTCAATAGTTCCCTCATTCTGACCTTATGTATACCAAACAGTTTAATGTCCATTTTACTCTTGTCAAGTGTAAATCCCACATACCTCCGACTGTACTTTAATTAGCAACCTGTTATATGTTTCAAATTACAATAGGCGCATGTAGTCTAATTTCTGTCCTATTCACTATGATTCTATTCATGTGAAATCAAGTCTTCATCATGAGACACCCCCCCCTTTTTTTTTAACTGCAAGTTATATTTAAGCAACTTTTCTTTCTTTACACACATCAAAAGTTATGTATTTGCTCTTGGACTCTATTGCTGAAAGATTCAGGGTCTGTCCTAACATTTTCCAAATCACATATTATCTGACATTTTGCCTTAGAAGACAAGTGATCAGCTAAGGATGGTGATCTGCATCTCACTGGGAAAATGAGGCTTCAAAATTTCATGTAAGTGGTCTAAAGCCAGGGTACTAAGTGGCTAAGCCACACAATGGTATTCTAAGAACAAATAAACTAAGCTTTTTATTATAACATGCCTCTCCCTGAACAGAAAATGATACCATCACATCAGTAATATTACAGGAAAAAAAACCTACCTTCAAAGTATGAGAATCCCCTTTTCCTAATATCTCTGCTAGTAACAGATTTTTTAAACTTATTTTTCTGCCAATGATCAATATTCATTGATTCATTTCCCTGACTACTAATATACTTAAGTGTTTTTCTTAGTCTATTGGTCAATTGATCTGCTCTCCTCTAAAGTGTTGGCTCATTATTTTTCTATTAACATATATTTTGTTTTATATTCACCCAGACATTTTATTTGTGTTCTCCTTTTTTCCCAAGATGGTTACTGCTTTATTTATTATATTTAAGGTTTAAATCCTTTTGGGATTCATTTTATTTTCTTCCAAATGGATATTCAGTTGGGCCAGCCCCATTTATTAAACAATCTATCCTGATCTACTCCTGAAGAGAACAGTTTATCATATAATAAATATTCATATACAGAGAAAACTTCCTGCATTTTCAAGTATTGTCTCTGTCCATCTTTGTATTAATTCAACCTCAATTTAATTACTGAGATTATATATAGCATGTCCCAATATCTAGTAAGGTGAGTTCCTCTCACAGTTTTTCCTATTTTGCTTGGCTTTATCAAATATTCATTCTTCCATGTGAATTTTAAGATAAAATGACCCAAAACTGTCAAAGATAATGGTCACTGTTGAATTATAACTTACTTAATCCAAATGGAACATATAATACACTGATATTCCCTTCTCTTTACTTCCATGACACCATATTTGTCTGTTTTTTCTTTTAAATTTTGGCTGCTCTGTCTCAGTCTGTTTTGCTAGATATTCCTCCTCTCCTGATTTCCATATCTAATAGTTTTGTCTTTGTAGCTCTCCTCTTTAACATCTATATGCAATGTTGGTATTCTTGTGCAGGCAATGAAATGACTCTTAAATTTATATCTACAGACCTTATCTCTCCCTATTCCAGACCAATACCTGACTGTATATTACATCTGTACTTGGATGCCTAAAGGGCATTTCACCTAAAGTGTAGCAAAACCTAAGATCTCCCTATTTCCTTGGGAAGGGGCTCTTTCTGATGTGCTCCCCATCTCAGTTAATGACTTCTACATTGTCCAGTTGCCCAAGACAAACAACTTGGGTCATTTCTGTCTCCTATCTTTCTTTCCCATTCTCTACTAGAACTGTCAGAAATTCTATCACCTCTTCAGACAAAATTTATCAAGACTTTATCATACTTCACTACCCCTAAGTTGCTATCCTGGTCCAAATCACTACCGTTCCTGTATAGATTATCATAATGGTCTCCTCACTAGTCAACCTTATCCTGCCCTAACTCTCCCAGGACACTGTTAACTGGTTCATAAGATGCCACTCCTTTGCTTAAAACTCTTCAATGACCTTCCATCTCGAGAAAAAAAGACAAACTTTTTAGTATGACCTACAGTCATAAATGATCTGGCTCCAGCCCTCCCCTCCAACTTCTGGCCTACGGCCTTTCCCTCTCCTTCTCTCTACTACAATTATGATGACCATTCACTGTTTCATCAGCCTTAGGGCCTTTGCATTTGTTTATCTTATGCCTGGAATAATTTCTCATTTGTTCTCCAGAAAACAAAAGAAAAAATTCCAAAAAAACTATTTAGAAAGTCAATTTTATCCCAGAAATAAAAATCTGGTTTAACACAGAAATATCAGTGTATGTGTGTGTGTGTATGTGTATAGCACTGGGAATTAAACCCAGTGGTAAAGTACCACTGAACTACATCCCCAGCTCTTTATTTTGAAACTTTATTTTGAAAAAGGGTCTCACTGCTGCCTAGGTTGGCCTCAAACTTGGGATCTTCGTGTTCAACCTCCCAAGTCACTGCGATTACAGATGTGTATCAACATGCCCAGTCAGTACAATTTTCTACATTAATAAAAGACAAAAAACATAGGTCATCTCAATGAATGTAGAAAGTTTTTAATGGAATTTAATACTCATTCATAGTAAAAACTCCTAGCATGTGAGGGGAAAAATTCCTCAGTCTCATAAAGGGTATTTACCAGCAGTTAGCAAATAAATTGTACTGAACTTACTAATAGACTGTTGAGACCTCACCTTTTGTTATCTTAATGACACCAATTTTTCTAATCCATAAACATGGAACATTTCATCATGTATTTAGATTTTATTCAATGTCTCTGAACAAAGTTTTATACTTTGCCCTTTAGGTCTTAACTTCTTTGACAATTTTATTCTAAGAATAGCAATGACAGTAAATATCCTTTCCTCCTTCCTGACATGCATAACACAGTCCAGTTAATATAACATACAAAATAGACAAAACAATATTATATATGTGGGGGAGCACGTACAAGTTGTATAACAAAATAAGAAAATCTAAAGTTATTACTATAAAGGTCAATATAGTGATTGTCTCTAAGGAAGAGAGAAAACTGTGGTCAGGAAGGGCTACCAGGTCTATTTGTGCAGAATTTGTGGATGATACTTTCCCATTTATCACCGGCCACAAAACCAAGACCAGAAAATAATATGTAATTATAATAATTACTTCTGTTTTGAGAAGTCATTTTATTCTGTTTCGTTTCCAAGGATGTGGCTGTCACAATAATCCCCTTATCTGTTCAGTTTAAGACATCCAGTGGCTACCAAATCCTATTTATAAACACTGGTAATGAAAGAGAGGATCTGATACCCAAAACAGCTACTAAGTGTCTAACAGGCAGGTAGCATAAACGACAAGGATATGCTAGCTAAAGGAATGGTTCACACCGGCAATGAGATATCAGGAAATTTTATCACACTACTCAGAACAATGATCAATTTAAAAATTATAAACTGTTTTTCTCTAGTAAGTTCCACTTCATTTTTTTTTTTTTTTGGACAGTTGACCACAGAAGAACAAAATCATGAATAATGGAGGACTACTGTATCTGCTTATTTAACTTTTTTAAAAAATATTTTTTTTAGTTGATGGACTTTTATTCATTGCTTTATACGCAGTGCTAAGAATTGTTGAACCCAGTGCCTCACATATGCAAGGCAAGCGCTCTACCACTGAGTTGCAATCTCAGACCCCTTACTTACCCTTGCAATTAATTAATTCTGAGGGTTAGGGATTTTTTAGCTCAGTTGTAGAGCAATTGCCTAGCGAGGCCTTAATTTGATCCCTAGCACCACCAAGAAAAAAAAAAAAATCTAGTGTGATTGCACTGTGGTTACAGAATGTGGTTCATATATTTATTTCTAAAAAATTTGATGATGTCTCTTCATTATGGTTTAGATACGAGGTATCCTCCAAAAACTAATGTATGAGACAATGCAAGAAAGTTTAGAGGTCATGATTGGATCAGGATATGATTGGATTAGTCTTAACATAATCAGCGTATTAATCACCTGATAGGGATTAACTGGGTAGTAACTGTAGGCAGGCTACAGTTACTAGAGGAGTGGCTAGAGGAGGTGGGTTCCTGGAGGTGTACTTTGGGGTATATAGTTTGTCCTTGTTGAGCCGAGCTCTCTCTGCTTTCTGGTGCCATGTCCCTGGCTGCTTTCCTCTGCAAACTCTTCTGCCATGATGTTCTGCCATACCTAAAGCCCCAAGGAATTGAGCTGGGCTTGTATGAACTGAGACCTCTGAAACTGTGAGCCCCAAAATAAACTTTTTCTCCTTAAAAGTGTTCTTGTCAAGTCTTTTGGTCACAACAGTGAAAAAGATGACTAGAACATTCTTTGTAACCTAAGATATCATAGCTTTAAAATAATTCATATTCTTCATTTCTGGCTAAATGCACATTTTTAAAACCATGTTATTTGTATTATTTAATTTCTCTATTTTTTTTACTGTTTTCTTCATCTATCAGACTAATTAAAAACATGTTGTACATTTAAAAACTTCTACCATTATAGTTGTCTATTTCTCCTTCAATTTAAAATGAAGTTTGGTGTTTATACTAAATGCTCCATAATTTGGTGTATCAAAGGGTTTAACTGGTATACTTTCCTTTTAACTTGTACACAAAATCAATACAATATGCCTTCTGCTGGCTAATGTTCTTTTGCTTTAAACTCTACTTTTTATTCTGTTTCTATTGCCAACAGGCTCAATTTTTGTTTGGCTTTTTATGATGTATATTTCCTCACATCTTTCTGATGTAATATGTCCAATGCAGAGGCTGTTCTTTTTTAAAGGTATCTGATCCATTTAGCGCTTCTTTAGTTACTACATTATTTCAGAGATTTCAGAATTATGTTTTCCTATTTCACTTTTATTCTTTTGCAATAATACTCAGATTCTTTTCTCTTTTATAACCAGGAAATAAATGTTCATTCTACTTTTATTTTATTAGTGACTACCCTTAAATTATTATAAATTATACTTGATTTATGTCTCTCACAAAATCAATACAATCACATTGACTTGTTTAGAAAGTGAGACATTTAGCACAAGACTATGTACTATGTCTACTTCCCTCTCTATTTTGAGGTCAAAGTACAAATATCTTCTATTTCTTGGACTATTTTAAACCAACTGGAGAAAGAAGTTAGTTAATACATCAGTCAAAATATCATCTTAAATTGAAGGTGGTAAGCATGAATACAGAGATAATTCTCTACTGAGATGTCCATTTAACTTTTAAGTTGAGTCATAGAAAGTTACTACAGATTAAAAATATTTACCTTTTATCATGTAAACTGAAAAAGATTTATAGTTTATAGTTTATTACACAACTTAAATTTTTCTTTAGTGATTTGTGAAGAAATTTGAATTTTTTACTCATGAAAATCAAACCAAGTAAACACTCCACTTGCAACTCACTTTAATAACATACTGTATCTAAAACTAAAACAATGAGATATTGTACCTTTGGAATAAAAAAAATTTTAAGTACCTAATTTGATCAATGAAGTGCAAAAATAATCAGTCTCTAAAACTCATGATGGTTATTCAAACTTGAAACGTTTCTGAAAAGGTATTTGGCAACGTATCAATTTCTTTAAGATATACATCATGTATCACAACCAAGAAAACGTTTCACACCTCATAACCAATGAAACATGCACAATAGCTTTCTTTTGTAAGATGTTAAGAAATAAAAATTAAATTTCTAACAGCAAGGAATCTGTTAAAGTATAATTTTAAAAAATGTACTATGTTGTAAAGAATTTGGCTTTGTCCAGAGAGAAGTCTGTTTTTTTCCCTTGGCTTCTGGAAAGTAATCCCTGTCGTAAGTGATAGGAATGTCTTAGGTTTAAGTCAGGTAGTTGGCCTTACCTGACACTGGGGGCGGGGAAGGGGGACCTGCCCACCTCCCAAAGTCTTAGAATGGAAACTAGTCATGCAAAAAAGAACAACCATATGATTTACAGGGTGGGATTTTGAGTCAAGGTGGTATTAGTCAACCTTGAGGCTGATATCAACCACACAGATAACCTGTCATCTTGCCCATGTAACAGAGCCTCAATAAAAATTTTGATCATCAAGGCATGGGAAATCCCCCCTGGTTGGCTCACTATGCCAGAAGGGTAACGCATTCTGAAGACAATGGAAACTTTGTATCTAGAACCATCCCAGGATATAGTCTATGGGCTCTCTCCTCCCTTTGGCTGATTTTTAAATTTTATCCTTTCCCTGTAATAACATCACATTAGTGTAACTGCTTTCTGTGAGTTCAGTGTGTCCTTTACCAAATAAATATCAAGAGGGTTTTGGGAATCCCCAGAAATTGCAGTTGGGTATACTTGGCAATCTAGAGAGCTGTATTTTCAAACCTTGAAGTTTGGCTAACTTCACTCAAGTATGATCCAGTGTTTACAAAATTACCTTACTTATAGATATTTTCATATCACACATGTGACTGAAGTAGATAGCACTGGTTTTATCTGAGTGCTGAGATATTATTATTAAGTTGCCCTTTCTATGTTTTTGTTTTCTACAAGTATTTGTGTGTGTGTGTGTGTGTGTGTGTGTGTGTGTAATTAGAAGATAAATATTTTTAAAATATGGTTAAGTAGCACATTCATTAATTTAAAAAATAAAGAAACCAATATCAGTATTAATTTTCAAAACCATCATTCTAGGGCACTATTTCACAAATTTTTATTTTGAATGATATATGAGTACCATCACTATGAATATTTCATTTACATAAAGTTCCACATTATTTAATAAAGGACAAATAAATAAAGAGAATTTCAATATCACAACTGTTAATGTCAGTGGTACCTGAAACTGGCCTGGCATCTGTAATCACTCCTCCCATAATCAGGAACAAAATGCCTAACATATTTGGGCCATTTCTATATACTAGAAACAAAGACACAACAGAAAGGCTGTAGGATGTCCACAAACTTGGAGGGAAACATGACAGTGCAAGATTCTGTGTTTCTTCAATGACAGATTTTCTATACCTTTTACCCTAACAGCTGAGGAGCAGAAAATGTCATATCTAAACATTCAATGTGGGACCTGTGTTTGCAAAGATGGGTTACTGGAGTAGATGTGGAAAAGGGAAAGGCACCAAAGAAAAGAAGACCAGAGAGAAAGTGGTCTCAGCTGTATTTTCCATTAGCTACAATTTTATTCCTAATGGAGACATGTTTGGAATTCTGGACAATACAACAGAGTTTGTTCAAAAATCAATAATGTCAAGCTGACACTATAGAACATACAAAAATGTTTCCTTAATGGAATAAAAAACAAAAGAAGTCCGAGTAAGCAGGAGGGGGTGAGAACCAGCATACCTTAAGTCCACTACAGGTGGTCTCAAGATCTTAAATTTAAAGAAAAGGCAAAATTACCAACATGTACACCTCATGTGATAATCAATTACCTAATGTAAAATGCTTGAAATAAACACACTTAGTATGGATTATGCCAGCTCTTCAATTAGGAATAAATTCACAGTCATTTCAAAGCTGCTTTTAATGCTGTTCTTTGTGGCAACTTCTTTTCCCCTGACACTCCTCATCATCCCACCTTAAGCTATCGGTCCCCCAACGGTGAACCTAAGAAATCAATCTGCTAATGTATAATTTGTAAGGCTCCTCTGACTAACAAATGGATAATTGATTCCTTCACAAATGCTGCATCCCCACGGACACAGGGTGGAATGAATAAGAAACAGAAGACAGGATTTCATTTTCCTGCTTTCAGAGATCCACTAGTTAGCAATCCCAACACCCACATGGTTGCCAATGCAGCTTCATGCTCTTTAGTCACAGTTAGCGAGCAAGCCGCACTTACATTCCATGTGTGAAAAGCAAACGTCTGTTCTTTCATACTTGGGAAAAGTCCACCTTACTGCTTATTTTACTCTCCATTGATGATCCACCCTAAAGACAGGCAAGACCTCCATCTGGACTTAGTCTATGAAAAACACACCTGATCATACATACTCTGGAAATCCACAAAACAAAAATATTAATTTCTCACTGGCTTACTTTAAAGCCAGAATGGCCCATTCTTTAAACTCTCAAACCTTCTCAGCTGCTGTATGATTTCATCTCTAGCATTAAATTCTTCTTTGATTCAAGATAGGGAATGAATTTAATAATAAGCAATCTTAAAGCTAGAAAACTTTTGTAGAGCTTTCCTGAAAGTCCCAAGATGGGTTCAAGAAAAGCAAGAGACGATGGAAGGGTTTTAACAAGTTCCTTGGGAGAGCTACCCACTCACTGCCCCTTGGCCCCAGGGCGCTATGTCACTCATTGTACCAGGGCCAATGGCTGCCTCTACTGCCAATTGCTCTTCCCAAGGCTGCCAAGAAATTCCTGGGGCTAAAGCAAATGGGAACTCATTCACCCTTCCTTGACTTAATTGCTTTGTGAAAACTTCTTTGCTGACCAACTTTCTCTTCCCTTAGCAGTGACAACTGCTCTCCACTGTTGAATTTACCACCATGGGCTATATAAACACTGCTGAATAAAAGAAGAAACAAACAACATGGACCCTTTTTGCTATTTTTGGTCCAGATGACAAAAGCTTAAATACATCATCTTTATCTAGCACATCAGTTTCATCCCTGCAAGAAGCTATGAAGACATGAACCCACCAAATAAGGTTTGGGAGCAAACTACTTAAAGATAGTTACAACAACATGTTCTCCTTAAAAAATTGAGATGGGGGGACTCCAGATTTTAAATTAACAAGAATGACAAATATCACAGAAAGAGATGGTGAAAAAAATCATACAAAAATTTGATTTATTCCTAGTCTGAGTTCAAAGTAGTTTAAGTAAGTGGAGATAGAAAAAAATCTTCAACACCACAATGAACTCATCATTCAAAGTATACAAAGGAATGACTATCTGCTCTCTTCATTCCTTAAGTATGTTTGCGAACAATCTTCTGCCTGAATTAGGCCACCAAAATTGTTCAGGGAAGGGTCACCAACACCTTTCTACCTTCAAAGTCTCATGACTCTGGCATCTAAAACTCTTCTCCACTGGCTGCCATCATATCTATTTCTCATTTGCCTCCTGTCGTTTGGTCACAACTTCTCAGTCACCTTTCTAAGTTATAATTCTTCTTGAGCCTGCCTCTTAATTATCAGAATTTACTTCACACCAGCTCATATCTCATTGCAGGGATGTATTTTCATATACCACAAATGCTCTTCAGCTTTATGTTTTCTATACTCTCAACTTCACCAAATGACTATTGTTCGCTTAAGATACCTACAGCAGAGTTCCAAGAATCATCCCAGAACCGTTCTTCTCCCTCACACCCCACACAAGCAATCCAAGATCACTAAGTCCTACCATTCTACCTGTCTTAATGCCTTTCAAATTTATCCTTTCACCACTCCTGTGGCAGATGGTCTCATAATTTATCACTTTCCCAAACAAACCCTACTCTTCATCTTCACCTTCTCCACACTACCAATCACAAGATCATCCTTCTAAAAGCAAATCAGATATGTTGCTACCCTTTTTCAAGAACAAACTTCTTAACTGGTTTTCAAATAGAAAGCATATATCATATTTACCCTTAGCAGCATCTGTTCCTGACTGCTACCTTTGAGTAATTTTTTTTCCTCTTCTTTTATGATGCTGGGGATTAAACCCAGGGCCTTTCACATATCAAGTATGTGTTCTATCATTAAGCTATACTCCCAGACCTAGGGAAAATTATTAAGAGACCCTTTCACCTTCAAATCCTAATCTGAGTAATTAAATATGTGATCTTCTTATTGACAAAGTCATTCTTCATTATCTGACTCCACTTATCTCACCCAGCTCATCTCTAGTCTGAAACAAAAGATCCAGAAGATTCTAGCATTCTGATTTTCTGAAATGTTCTCTCTAACTCTATTTCTTTGGATTAGAATAGGTAATGAACAGTCCACTCTTTGTTTTCCCCCACCTAGAAAAGTCCTTCTCTTCCTGTCAGATTAAATGCAAGCATCCACTCCTCTGGCAAGGTGTCTAACTTCTCTTTTGCTGATTGGAATACCCATCTCATGCTTTCCCATATCACCCTCTCTTTGAGGAAACCATTTCAGAAGAATAACCCACTTTGTTTCCTATCTCTGCCACCTCCTGGTGAGCTCCACAAGAGTAAAATCATACTTTAAACTCAGCAGCTGGCAGAAAAAAAGCTCAGGGAAGCTGCAGAGATGAGAATTATACATTTCATGTAACCAGAAAATAAATACATAAACAAAAATTCTGTTAGAAGGCAACTGATGAGTAGAATAGATGAAAACAGAAATGCAATGCTGTTATTTTCTTAAGAATAAGAAAATTTAAAGACTGTAAAGCCTCAAAATTAGTTCAATATAAAGAGTTAACTCCTGATATGCCCCTGCTCTCTTGGGACCCAATGTTTTCGATATTCAATATTAGGTTTGGAAGCTGAAGTGGAGCTGACAGCCCACCGTGGCAACCATGTCCCTGCGATGCTAACCATATTTCATAATTAAAATGAATATTCAAGAAACATGTCTTCTTACGAGGTTTTAAACATGATTCTACCTTCTCTTAAGATTGAATAACTACATTAATTTGAGGTTCTTTAACTGACAATTCAGCTTTTAACAGAAGCTACTATTTGTGCAGATGGGGAAAAATGCTTTCTCTATGAGTAGCAATTCGTTCCAACTTGAGAAATAATTGGGAAATTCAAAGAGCAGCCAAGTTATTTTTTTTTTCTGCTTTGAACAAACAGAAGATACAAATGGTGAATATGTGGCACAGCTGGCTATATGTTACATTTAAAATTCTGCATGATGAGGTGACAGAAATATCCTTTTATTCTACTACTCATTATCTATTATCAATTTGTACTTTTAGAAGTTCAACTCCTTTCATAAAAGCAAAACTGATTTCTAAGTGAAAACTATTTGACTGTTATGTGCTAGTTAAAAATTGAGCATACCAATATTTTAATAGTTACTTGTCTATCATTTGAGGTGATGTCTGCTGTGCTTGTAATCCAGGAACTTACAAATGCTCCCCAAATTTTACAACATACTGAAATGTAGATGATTCTTTCCCAGTGATTTCAAAGCTATGGTGGTTCAAGTAAAGTAGCTTTATGGTTCATTGATGCTGTCCCCCAATAGTATGAAAGTAATGTGAATAATACAAAATGATTAAAGTACATATGAACCTACCTCCAGGTAGCCCTATTTCTAGTCTCTAAAGTCTACTATAAGAATGCTGTTTGATAAGAAGAAATTAATTATAGATACCTTTAACTTGCTATTTACACATAACTTCCATTCTAATGACCTAAAAATTAAATTACCCTACTAGAAAATAAATATCCTTGATTTAAACTCTAATATCCTACAAATAATCTAAAAGAAATCAACTCATCTGGGAATGGAAAGATTAGAAAAAAGTTCTGCAGAAGAGTTATCTTGTTTGGAAAGAAAGTAAGGTAATTTTGCCTGTTCACTGTGTCATCGCTGTTTTAACATTTGAGTTTAAATTTTCTGCATTTGTGAGAATGTTTAAAATCAGAATTTGCTAATCATTAAAATACTTCTTCTCTTAACCTTTAAAAATGTCCTCCAGACTGAGGGTGTAGCTCAGTAGCAGAACATTAGCATGCCTGGGTTTAATCTCTAGAACCACAAAAATAAATATATTAACTAATTAATTAATTAAAATAAAATAAAAATATCCTCCAACCAAAGATTTTAACTACCTCCCCCATAAGAGCACAATGAGTTTGACTTAGATGCTGTAAATTTATGAGACCACAGGCATTTGCAACCTCCCTTGACCCCTAATACCCTAAGCTGCTGTCCCTACCTGGAGCCCAAGACCAAGAACCCTGTGTGTACAGCTGACAAGTAAAAGGCTCAGACATTCACCCTGCTGCTGTGCCCTGCCAGAACGACACAACCCAGCAGAGGCAGGGGCACAGAACAGCCTTTCCGCCTATGGAAGACTTATTAGTTGGATGTTCGTTTTCTAAATCCTAACAACCTTTAAAAGCACAGGGAGGATTTGGAAGGGATTGCCTCCTAAGAAGGTGGCATACTGCTGATTCCTAGAGCTGTTTTCCTTCTGTTAAACTTCATCTTCTGCCTGTGCCTGCCACATCCCCGTGGACAATGGTAGAAGTTGGCTTTGCACATGACATCAGATAGTAAACAGGTACTCTAGACAGTTATTCAAAATCTGGGCACTGATTACAAAGCATTACTTCAGGAAAACAAAGAACAATAAGAAGAACAAAAACAACAGGCTTTTAGTGAATGCTTTCCTCTTTTATTCACATGCCTGGGACTGAGCTGCATATCAGGTACTGAGAGGTGAACACAATAGGGGCCTTGCCCTTATTTAACTTATGAATCCCTGAAATACTGCTCAAGGTTGAGTCAGGCACCTTCTAGGATGCTAAAACCCTGCAGTTGTCATCTGCAGTAGGTGGGTGAATAGTGAATCCAGAGTTGGAGCTCATTTTCCCCTGAGCTCATGATACCCACATACTGTTGCAACTGAGAGGAAGGTAAATTTTCTTAACAGCTCAGATGAACATCTTGGACAAGTTGCATGCTGGTTTCCCCATGATGCCTTGAATGGTTTCCTATAATAGTAAGCTTGGCAGATAGGAGGAAAACTAACAGGACTGTCTATGTAAATCAAAATCACTCTCGGCAACGCATAAGAAGTCAACAAGAAGTTTCTCTTCCTAGTAGTCAGTTTTAATGAAAAATTGCTGAGAAAATACCAATACTGCACTTGGTTTTGATGTAACTGTGAAACAATCTATATTCTACTGGAATATGACTGCTAAAAGGATGTTTAAAAACAAACCATTTTTTCATATATAAATAACCTGAAATGAAATTCTACTGACAGTTTTCAAAATTGTGATATATGAAAAGTATAATGAAAAATTATTTGTTCTTAAACTAAGCAAATACTCTCCCAAAGACAGAAAGAAAAAAAAATGACAAAAAGAAAGGCAGTCACTAAGTCATCAGATTCTTGTAAGAGAATAACGAAGGAGACAAATTCACTAATAACTGCATTTAACAAAAAAGCAACTAATATTACCAAACACTCCACGTGATATGAAGAGAAGGTACAACAGAGTCCCTTCAGTTCCAACAGTAATTAACAACATAGATGTTTTCTCACATCATGTAAGTCAACTGATCTGAATTATTTTTAGTAATAATTTGGCATAAAAGTAAACTTTGATGGGTCCGGTGAAAGGCTGACATGGTAAATACATCAGCCTCTACAAGTGGACATGGCCCCAAGACGGCTAGTCTACAGGGTGTCTAATCCTACAATTCCAGAACATAAAACTCACTAAGGAGAATAACAAATGCTTTCTGGAAGAAATAAGGCAACAGAAATAGGGTCGTCACCTCCTGAGACCAGTTAAGTAGAAAGGGAAGAATCTGCACATTACTATTCTTTAAAAGTGGATCTTAGATCCCCAGGGCATCCAAAGAAAAATCTGTTTACAGTAAAAACAGCCTCTCATATTTTTCTCACTTCTATTTTTAATAACAGTAGTCACAATGCTAATTAACTAAAAGTTAAATAGTTGATAAAGTAAAGCCCATGCTTTCCATAGGCTAATAAAAATCACTAATCTAAAAAGAGCAGGCAGTGCAAAATTTTAAATAACTGAAATCAAGTTGTTGAGGAGAAAATGCCTAATTTATTTTTCCAACACAGTATGAAGATAGGTTACTTAACGCTTCACAAATTCAGCTATACTTTTACCACAAAAATTATTGTTATAATGCTCTCTGGTGTAAAAACACTGCTTTATCAATCCCCCATTAAACCATTCCCTAAGAAGATTGACATCTCGCAACAGTTCTCAAAAGAAAATTCTTGTAAATCAAATATCAACATGTCTATATTTAAAAGAAATTCCTGAAGTCAACTCACTAGATCTACACTACAATTAAAAAAAAAAAAAAAAAAAAAAAAAAAAAAAAAAAAACAAAACTACTTACCTAAGTATTTTCTTTAAAACATTACTTGTGCCAGACGATAAAAGAAACCTACCCATCCCAAGTAAACAAAGGCTCGGATGAAGCAGGCATTGAAATGGGTGTGTGAATCACAGAAACTTCTCTTTTTTCCTTTCACCTGTCTTATACATAATTAACATTATTAAAACCAATCATATGAATGAACTAAAAACTAACAGTTCTTCAGAAAGTGTTGGAAATGCCTGCAGTAAGAAATCAGACCCAGCCTGATCCATCTTCAGACAATGATTAACATTTACTGAGTCTTGCACTACATATGTTACATGTATTGGCTCATATAATTCCCCAAATTGTCATAAAAATCAGAGGTGTGATTGTAATCCACATTTTATAGACAAAGAAAACGAAAAGAAGGGATTACTTAAATTGCCCAAACTAAACAAATACAAGGCAAAGGCTGGAAAGCAGGATTCTGACCCTAAACCTGTCCCGTACTCAGTACTACTTAAGCAACATGTTCACGCGTGCCACCCCAGCCCAACCACCCTTCTGCTGGACATTACTGCACTGTCAGCACTTCATCTTGAATCATTCCATCAACACCTCTCCTTCTACATCCATTCTTAGCTAGTGGGTTTCCAATAAGGCAATTTAAAGGGCAGAAATGGAGCCAAGGAAATAAAACAGAAAATCAGCATGCTCAGAGGTTCTCTATTATCTGTGGTTTCACTTTCCAAGGTTTTAGTCATCTGTAGTCAACTGTGGTCTGAAAATATTTAATGGAAAATTCCAGAAATAATTTATAAGTTTTAAATTGTATGCTGCTCTAGAAGGTGATAAAATCTCACTGTCCCACTCCATGTGAATCAATCCTTCATCTAGCACATCTTTGCCGTATACACTACTAGTCTGTAAGTCACTTAGCAGCCATCTAGGTTAACAGATCAAACATCATGGAATCACAGTGTCTGTGTTCAAGTGAGCTTTATTTTACTTAATAAGGGCCCATAAGCACAAGTGGAGAGATGCTGGCAATTTTCTTATGGTATATTACTATAATTGTTATTTTATTGTTGCTAATCTCTTACTGTATTAACTGATAAGTTAAACTTTATCAAAGGTACATATGTATAGGAAAAACATACTACCATCATAGTTTAGAACTATCCATGGGTTCAGGCATACAATGGAGACCTTGAAATATTTTCCACATGGTTAAGGGAGGACTACTGTAAGTTTTTCCCAACAAGTCAAGAACTTTATTCTGTGTCATATCAAGGAATAAATTCTTCTCACAGTACAGTGAGACTATTTTGCTTGAGGAAGTGAAGAATTAATGCAAAAAGCAAAACTTTTAAAGTTTTAGAAGTTTAGAAACTTTAGAAGTTTTAGAAGAAACCTTCACAACATCAGTTATTTTAATAAAAGCAAAAACCAATTTTTCCTCAGAAAACATAAAAAATAAAAACTATAAATAAGATATATATTTACAACTGTGTTAGTCAGTTTTTCATGACTGTGACCAAAATACACGACAAGAAAAACTTAGAGAAGGGAAAGTTCACTTTGGGATAATGGCTTCAGAGGTTCAGTTCATCATGGGCCAGCTCCATTGCTCTGGGCCTGAGGTGAAGCAGAACATCATGGTGGAAGTGCATGGCAGAAGAAATGTGTCAGCTCATAGAATCCAGGAAGCAGAGAGAATGAGAGAGGCATCAGGAACAAGATACAGTCCAAGGGCATGCCCTAGTGACCTACTTCATTCATGCCCAACCTGTCTACAGTTACCACCTAGCAGTCTATTCAAATTAGTAATCCATCAAGCAGATTAATCCACTGATGAGGTTAAAGCTCTTGTAAGCTAATCATTTTACTTCTGAATATTCCCACATTGAGGATCATGGTTTCAAAATGAGAAATTTTGTTTTGTTTTGTTTGGGGGGCATTTATAGATCTAAAACGTAACAACTATATTAAACTTTAAAAATTTCTGAACTGTGAAGACCATGAAGGAAAAAGACAGCCACAGACTAGAAGTTATTTTTTACCCTTCAAAAAAGAGTGGTGTCCAGACTTCATATGCTGCCCTGGAGGACAGCGCCTGATTTCCTGGCCTAGCACTAGTATCTGGTATTGATCAGACTTTAAAAGTTTTGCCACACTGATAGGTATAAAATGGTATCTCATTGTTGTTTTACTTCTTGTTTCCCTTATAACGCTGTGGTTAAGACAGAAATTGAGCATCTTTTCTTGTGGCTACTGGGCATTCAGTGTTGTTCTGAGAAGAGCCTATTCATATTGCTTGCCCAATTTCATTCTGGTTTTGTTTGGGTTTTCCTTATTGATCTGTTAGAGTTCATTATATAAGTAGCTTTTTAACAAAAATAAGTATACTCATAAAACTTGGCACATACAGGCTTCCATAGATCTTAAAGAATAAAAACAAACACACAAGCAAATGAAAACAGTAACATTCAGGTTTAAAATATTAATATAGTGTGAAAGTGGATGTAAACTGTGAATGTTTTATTTAATAGTAGAGAGATTGGCAAGTGTTAAATGTGACTTGGTGACTTAATTTTTCTAATTTTGAGCCATTGTATTAGTCACCCTAATCAATGTTGTTACTTTTTCAACATGGTTATTTCTGCTTGTAAGCAATGAATTTTTAAATTACAAATCAATTTTGAACTTCGCACATACACTGACAAAGTATAAGAACAACTCTCAAGAGCAGTCTCATTAGTAACCAGAAAAATGCAAACTAAATCAATAAATTTTCCATTTTCTAGAAATCTAAGTGGCAATGCATTTTTGAATGATAGCAGCCAATGTGGTGACAAGACAGCAAGACACTCTCAAATAGTTCGGGGAGGAATATAATTCAGTACAACCTAATTGCAGGGAAAGGCAACATCTTTAGTAAAACCTTGATAGCTTCTGACTTAATGACTTCACCTCATAGAATTTATTAAGAGAAAAGGTCAGTCACAAGATTCCCCAGCCCACCCAAAGATTCTCATCCTAGTTTTATTACAGGATTCAGGATCACTCATTAAGTAGAGAAAGTACTGAAAATTGGTTCCTAGACAACTCCAAGCAATAACAGACCCACTTTATTCTTTGAGAAACTTTTTCTATATGACTGAAGTAGGACTCACATACATTTCTGTCACTGAGTCACCCAAAATTCCCTAATATATTAATTTTTTCTGCAAGGAGTAAGATTTTTAAACTACCTCTCAGGGCACTTGATTCTTTCTCTGAGATAAAACTCTAGTCAACCACTGATCTGCTTTCCATCACAACGCATTTGTTTGCATTTTCTCTAATTTTATAATGTAATTTTAAAATATGTGGCATGAGTTTGCTTCTTTCACTTGTCATGATACAGTTGAGATTCACCCAAGTTACTGCATGAATCAACAGTTAATTCCTTTTTATTGATGAATGCCATTATACGGATATAACAAATTTTGTTTACCTATAGGTAGACATAGACATATAGATTGGCTTCAGCTTAGGAGTATTATAAGTAAAACTGATTTGAATGTTAATATCATGAGAGCATATTGCTTTCAATTCCCAAGTGTGGTAAGGCTGGAGCATGATAGTTTATATTTACCATCTTAAAAATGTGCTAAACTGCTTTCCAAAGTGGTTATACTATTCTACATACTCACCAGCAGTGCATGAAGTTCCAGTCCCTCCACATCCCCACTAACAATTAATATGGTTAGTTTCTGTAACCATAGCCATCCTAACAAGTCTATTTAGTGGCATACGTTACTCCATTTCACCCGATTTTAATACCTTTTCTTCCTGTCAATTAAACAAAAAAGCTAAACTGTTAAGATTTAATAGCTACTCCTGGAAGTATAAAAGTATAAAATAACAGACAACCAAATGACAAAAATGTCATAGAAAAATTTCATGTCTTGGATGGATAGATGAAAACATTCTTTAAGTGTCCATCTGCCCTAATACATCATCATGATTCAATTAAGTGAAATACAGGTTGTGGAATACATCCAAGAAATAATTTCTAAAGAAGCCTAATAACATAAATCTATTCCAACAGAAAAACAGCTTAAGAAACAGGTATACACCATTACTTTGAAACACACTCTGTCAGGGTCCCCAGAGGCTAAAACGTCTATTATTAACAAAATAAATCCAATGTATAATTATTTGTCATTAAACTATATGCACAAACACTCATACCTTACCCATATATAAAGCCCTGACTTTGGATTCATGACACCATACTTGCCACCATTATTGTGGTTCCACTTAATTCCTTACTCTGAATTCCAAAGTCAGTAACCACAAAGACAGTCCCTGAAGATACTGCATTCCCTTCCCTTGTATCTCACTGTATCGCACCATCTATTCTTCCCTCACCAATCTCCTATTCTCTAGCTAGTGGGATAAACGAAATGTTTATATAGATTAAAAAGTCTGTAATAGATGTACTTTACCCTTTGGTGATTCCCAGTGTTACAGGAAGAATGTGTCAATCTATTTAGTCCAACTCTAACAACCTAAAAAACATGCAACCATCTTTGAAAACCCACCTTAAATTTCAGTTTCTATAGGTTCTCCCCAGTCTCTGCCTTGTTCATAATCCTTTTTATGGTCTTACTTTGCAAAAGAACCTGAACCCCCAGAACTGACAGTACTCTCTCCTGCAAAAGGAAGTAAATCTACTGTTTCAAACAATAAGCTTTAGTTTACTATCCTGGACAAAGTAATGTTCTAAATAGTTAAAATTACTTCAACCCCGACTTTGAAATATGTGTAATATCACACTGATTTCCGTTAGTGAAGAAATATTAAAGCTTAGCTATTTAAGAGATATTTGTCCAAATGCAGTTATCACAAAAAGGTCAGAGATTATAATATTCTGTAAGGCAAGTCTGACACTTTAAATGAGAGAAGCATCCTTTATTCTGAATAAACCTTCATAGTCACTTAGATGTGTACATGCCACCAAAGTTATCAAACTACTTATAAATACTTAATCCACAAACTTGAGATTATTTTTAATGCAGGAATTTGGAAATATGAAATTCCTTGGCATCATTTATCAGAGGTTAGAATGATTCCCACTTAAGTAATTCTCAACTCATTTGACACATCTCTTATCACTCAAAATACTGTACCCAAATATAGAAAACGGGTTCTTTAAGCACAGGAGAATCTGAAACCTGTCAATCAGTCTTAGACAAGCATTACAGGCACTGGCACATTTGGGCCAATAATGTACCATTTTAATCATATAAAAAGATACATGCTACGCTTCCCAATTAATGATGTCACATCTTGACTAGCACACTACTGATGGTACTTGCTTGAGGTTGATAAGCAAGTACTATTAGACCAATTGTAATGCAGCAATTCTTGCTCAAAGATAGGTAGCTTCAGTTTTTAGATCTGTTCCAAAGAATCTTTCAATGAATAGTTACCTCAACATAACACTTGCCACAACATAAATAAGCCCAAAAGAGCTGGATTGTTCAGGAACATAAAAATTGTATGTTATCTGTACTAATTTTCAAAGAGTTGGTCATGTCCATATGATTTCCCACAATATATACACAGTAACTATGATGTAGGAAAGGAAGGTGTAAAACCTTGATTATCTGGAAAATAGCAAAGACATATGGAATTTTTCTCATTTGGAATTACAGTCATGTGTTGCTTAATTCTTACGCAACTTCATGATTGTGTCAATATTACAGAGTATACTTCCATGAACTAAGTTGGCTACAACATCACTAGAAGATATAATCTTATGGGACCACTGTAGTATATGTAGTCCATCATTGACTGAAATGTCATTTTGCAGCATATGACTGTATTAGTTCAACCAAATTCTTTTTTTTTGGTGGGGGGCAGGGGTGATAAGAGGTACCAGGGATTGAACCCAGTGGTTCTTAACCACTCAGCCACAAACCTGCACCCACAACCCTCTTTTATTTAAAAATTTGAAATGGTGCTGGGAAAACTGGAAATCCATATGCAACAGAATGAAACTAAACCCCTATCTCTCACCCTGCACAAAAATCAACTCACAATGGATCAAGGACCTTGAAATCAGACAAGAGACCCTGCATCTTATAGAAGAAAAAGTAGGTCCAAATCTTCACCTTGTTGGCTTAGGATCAGACTTCCTTAACAGGACTCCCATAGCACAAGAAATAAAGGCAAGAATCAATAACTGGGATAGAGTCAAACTAAATAGCTTTCTCTCAGCAAAGGAAACTATCAGCAATGTGAAGAGAGAGCCTATAGAGTGGGAGAATATCTTTGCCACTCATACTTCAGATAGAGCACTAATTTCCAGAATATATAAAGAACTCAAAAAACTCTACAAGAATACAAATAACCCAATCGACAAATGGGCTAAGGATATGAACAGACACTTCACAGAAGAAGATCTACAAGCAATCAACAAACATATGAAAAAATGTTCACCATCTTTAGTAATAAGAGAAATGCAAATCAAAACTACACTAAGATTCCATCTCACCCCAATTAGAATGGCGATTATCAAGAATACAAGCAACAATAGGTGCTGGAGAGGATGTGGGGAAAAAAGTACACTCATACATTGCTGGTGGGGCTGCAAATTAGTGCAGCCACTGTGGAAAGCAGTGTGGAGATTCCTTAGAAAACTTGGAATGGACCTACCATTTGACCCAGCTATCCCACTCCTCGGCCTATACCCAAAGGACTTAAAATCAGCATACCACAGAGATAACAGCCACATCAATGTTCATAGCTGCTCAATTCACAATAGTCAGACTGTCGAACCAACCTAGATGCCCTTCAATTGATGAATGGATAAAGAAACTGTGGTATATATATACAACGGAATATTACTCAGCTATAAAGAATAATAAAATTATGGCATTTGCAGGCAAATGGATGAAATTGGAGAATATCATGTTAAGTGAGATAAGCCAATCTCAAAAATCCAAAAGGCGAATGATCTCACTGATAAGCGGATGATGATGATGATACATAATGGGGGGGTAGGAGGCGGGCAAGAACGGAGGAAGGAGGGACTGTGTAGAGGGAAAAGAGAGGTGGGAGGGGTGGGGGGGAAGGGAAAAATAACGGAATGAATCAAACATTACCCTATGTAAATGTATAATTATGCAAATGGTATGCTGTTACTCCATGTACAAACAGAAACAACATGTATCCCATTTGTTTACAATAAAAATAAATTGAAAAAAAAAAAGAAATTTTGAGACAGGGTCTCACTAAGTTGCTTAGGACCTTTCTAAGTTGCTGAGGCTGGACTTGAACTTGCAATCCTCCGTATCAGCCTAAGTTGCTACGATTACAGACATGTGCCAAACACCCAGGAGTTTAGCCAAATTCTGTTTCTCACTTCTACTAATTCTATCAAGCATTTAGGCTGACAACTGAGGATAGCAAGATAAATTATACTAAGCAACTGCCCTCAAGAAGCTAGCATTCCATGAGGAGAATGAAATTAGAGAAACAATCTCAACAAATACACCATATGCTCTAGTGGAGATAACACAGAGGAGATGATTATCATGCAAAAGATACAAGAGGTGTGTATGAAAATTAAAAATTTAAGAAGCTTAAAGGAACATTGAACTTTTAGGGAAGAAAAGTATTTCCTCTGATGAAACTTGAAGAAAAAAGTGGGTGATCTTCCAAATATTTATATTCCAATACAAAGATACAAGTAACTCACTTATATTAGAAATGAATTCTAGGTTGGTTCCACACTCTAGCTATTGTTTATAGCTGCTATAAACAGTGATGTGGCTGCGTTACTGTAGTACGCTGATTTTAAGTCCTTTGGGTATAAACTGAGGAGTGGGATAACTGGGTCAAAAGGTGGTCCATTCCAAGTTTTCTGAGGATTCTCCACACTGCTTTCCCGAGTGGCTACATCAATTTGCAACTCCACCAGCAACGTAAAAGTGTGCCTTTTTCCCCACATCCACACCATCTATTATTGTTTGTGTTCTTGATAACAGCCATTCTAATTGGAGTAAGATGAAATATTAGAGTTGTTTTAATTTGCATTTCTCTAATTACTAGAGATGTTGAACACTTTTTCATATGTTTATTAATCGTCTGTGTGTCTTCTGTAAAGTGTCTACCCAGTTCTTCGTATTTTTGGCGTAAAGTTTTGTTAGTTCTTCATAAATTTTTGGAGATAAGATTTTTGGAGTGGATAAAGAAACTGTGGTATATATACACAATGGAATATTAGTCAGCCATAAAGAATAATAATATTATGGCATTTGCAGGTAAATGGATGGAGCTGGAGAATATCATGCTAAGTGAAATAAGCCAATCCCAAAAAACCAAAGGCCGATGATATATAATGGGAATGGGGGAAGAATGGAAGAACTTTAGATTATGTAGAAGGAAATGAGAGGGAGAGGGGATATGAAAAATGGTGGAATGAGACATACATGTACCCTATGTACATGTATGATTACACAAGTTGTGGAGGCTCGTCTTGAACTTGCCACCCTCCTGCCTCAGTCTCCCAGTAGCTGGGATTACAGGTACATGCTACCATGCCTGCCTGGACAGACTATTCTTTTAAATGCTAAGAATGCATCACAATTTTTGCAACCACTATTGGTGGACATTTGGGTTGTTTCTAGTTTGCAGCATTTATGAACTAAGTCACATTAACATCTTCTATATGTTTCTTGTGGACATATGCACTGCATGCATTTTTCTTGAACATGTCCTTATAAGTGCATATGCTCACATTTAGTAGATTCTGTTAAACAGCATTTCTCTGGAAATATTAATAGGAAAAAATATCCTTCTTCAACATGCAGAATGATTTGTTTACTTCTTTTATGTCACATATATTTAAAGTAAAGTTAGAGAATTTCTGGTGCAGTGATTCCATCCACATTCAAACAACAGAATCACCTAGAAACATTTTTAAAATAGTGATTCCTTAATGATTGTCCCTCTATCAAACAAAACCCTATTGATCAACAAGGGTTAGGAACTAATGCTTCATAATTCTATTACTGGAACCTAAACTACATAAATGATGAATGGGTTAAGAGGACATTTCTTGGAAAAAATTTTTAAAAGTTGTGCAAATGTAAAGTATTATTATTTTGTCTAATGTTATTTAGCTTAAATTATTTTTATCTATAACTGAAAACTATAGTCAGGAGTGGCTGTTCATTAATTTTTTTAAATCCTTCTTTTTCACTGTGTTTCTAATGAAGAGAAAAGTTCTTGATTAAATATGGCAATCATTACATACAAAGAAAATAAAGAGATACAATTTTTAGAATTGAAAGATTTCCTTTATAAAAGGGCAATGAAAGAGGCCTACAAAGCAACCACATCATCACACACAGGAGGAAAAAAAGAATAAAGGGGAAAATCTCATAGATGAGAAGTCAAGATTTAGACTTCTTTCAAAAGATAGTTAAAATCTGAAACATCACTTAAAAGTCATTTAATATGATACTGATCATCAAGAAGACTTAGCCTTATGTAAAACTTTCCCACAATGGACTATCAACTTCTTGGGTAAACAAATTAACGAAAACAGTACCAATCATCCTCCCCTGCCAAAAAATGATGCAAAGCTATAGAAAGCTTGATTTCAAAAATGTCATATAAGCAGGACTGGGGTGGGCTGAATAAAGGCTAGGGAAAATTTATGTACATCATAAATCACGTGAAAGAAATGGATGTAGGATAAAGGTGATATGAAAATGACTTCAGAGAAGCTATATTTGAAGGTACACAATGAGGAGACACAAGGATTGCTTTTCGGAAGTGATATCAACAGTATATACCTCAACTCTTAGCAAGCGAACACTGCAACTTCTGTACAACACAAACTAAAAAGACTTACGTAGAAGCAGAACCTCTGAGAAATCATCAAACTGGAGCAGGAAATTTAAGAGACCATACAGACAAACTCTTTTTTAAAGATGAGGAAACAAGCATAACATCATTCATTCACATTCTCTCTCTCTCTCTCTCTCTCTCTCTCTTTCTGTTTCTCTCTCTCTCTCTCTCTCTCTCTCTCTCTCTCTCTCTCTCACACACACACATACACACACACACACACACACGCGCGCGCGCGCCCTGGTCCAGTTACACATTTTAGTGGTTGGTAACTGAAACACCAGATGTTTAGGATATCAAGATGTATGCTGATGTGTCCAGTGTGCAGGAGGTAGATGAGAGAGGGTCAAAAGTACATGCCTCTTGCCTGAAAGGGATGCTAAAGCAGATCAAGAAGCCATGATTTCCCTGAGGTGTCAGTATGATTAGTGTGCATATTTCCCTTTCTGTGCTGCTCCAAAGATTCTGTCACCATTCTGTGGTTCCATTTCTTTTAAGCAAAACAAGGCATTCCTTTTCCTTTCCACACATGATGCATCAGCTTTAGAAACTGCAGTCTCCTTGTAAAATACATCAGTACCTTATGATGGATCTTTCACAGGTGCTCCTGTTTTCTTCAAAAAAGTAATCTCTGCCCCCACAATGAGTACCTTTTTCAACACAAACATTAATATTCACACAAAAATAGAAGTTATAAATTCTTTTAAGGTATACCTTACACACCAAAATCAAGATTCAAATTCAACGTTTCCTTTATTCTCAATGACTCCAAATCACAATTTAAAAAAATAATAAAAAGCTTGGCTTTCAATTTATAAAACTCCCGAGTCCAAACCCCAAAAAAGTCACATAAAATATTTTAGCTTTATATATTCAGAAGAGATGAACTCATCTAGTAAGGTGATCAATCAATTTTCAGTTATTGGTAGTACCTCAATAAGATGACAAGGCATGTACTTCCAAGTGACATTAAGCACTAACTGAGGGGGTTCATACTTTAAGGCTTCCACAAACTCTCAGGATATATAAACTAGCACTATTCACTAACAAAAGCAGTATTTTTACATCTAATAACAATTCACCTGGACACTCTACATCATTAAAATTTTAAAAGAACATACACTGGATCATTCTAAACTCTCCATTTGCAGTTAAATGGATGACTATAATTAACTAAAAAAAAAGTAATCATATTTATACTAATAAGTTTTACATGGAGTTACTATATAGAGATACCCAGTCAAAATATACATAAAAGATTTCAATCAAATTATATAATGTATGTGTATACATATATATACACACATACAGATCTTTCCTTCCACAAGTTCACTTATAAAAATTTTTAGCACATACTATAAAGTTTAGATTTACACTCAGTACTGTTTTAATTGATAAAGATCCTCTTTATGCTCTTAAAACAAGATGCTAAAACTATACTGTAGAGCATAAATTCTTAGCATGAAGTTTAACACATTATTTAAAACATTATTTTATACCACATACTTACTACATCAAACTTCTGAGTGATGTTTCCCTGGACATCAAGTAAATAAACCTTGCCATAATGTGTGCCCAGTGCCAAAAACTGTAAATAGAACAGAAGGGCCAGTTAATTAATGTACTATTAATAAAGAATTAGTAATAAAACCATTTTCAAAATGATGATGCTTAATGCATAAATGATCTGTAATATCTTGGAAGATATACATTCCTTGGAGAAGGCTTGTTTCCAGCTTCAGAGAAATGACAGAACAGGACCTATTTTATTGTGATAGTGCAAGCTAGCTGTCAGAATGACTCATGAGGACCCTCATCTACTGACAACTAATGGTGTGTATGCAGTCTGTACACAATGCCTGATGGACTGAGGCAGTAAATTAAAAATGCAGCCGTGAAAGCACAACCAACCTAGAGCTGAATACAAAGTCAGAAGGGAATGATTAAGAAACTCCCCCTAATTTATGGCAAATGTGTAAATCTATGCTATCATTTAAGTTCAATGCAAAAATGCATACAAACAACCAAGTATTATTTTTTGAATGGATAATTCATGCCATACTGAGGGATAAAAAAACCCTCAGATGTACTTACACTATCGGTTAGCTTTAGGATGTCTCTAAGAGAGTTACTATAAATATTGAGTATAAATGTTTATATTCTAATGCAAAAAATCCTCTTCTGTCACTAAATAACTGTCGAGCTACATATTCATTTTATGATATAAGGTTACTTCATAACTCCCACTATTTCTTTACTTCTTTGAACAGATCCTAAACGAACTAGAAGAAACTTGAGGACTACCTGAAATATGACATGAGATTTCTCTTCCTTTTTATTTCTTTAAACATTACTCAAGAAGTTCAAAATTCTCTGTATTTCATTGCATGTGAGCATGCTTCATTGCAACCTATAATGAAATGCTCAAATTTACAGGCACTACTAAGCATTTCAGTCAAGCAGCACAATCTTTAAAAAATAACCTTACAGAAAGTCAAGATTTAAAAGGATTTATCAAAATGGAATTGCTTAAAATGAAATTTCAGTTCAGGCACTTAAAAAATGAAGCTACATTAAAGAAGAGTCACAAAAAGGGAAAGAAGGGGTTCATTAGAAATTCATCCCCTGCAATGCCTTTCACTCCTGCAAGGTTGCCTTTTTTCAGGAAGAAAAAAGTCCCCCGGGTAAAAAAATCAATACTGGTTAATAAAACATCAGGTGTGCAGACATAACTAGGTATGACGATTCCGCTGCACAGGCCTGCCTGAATGCACCAGGTGCCAGGACGATTAGTCATCCAGGGCAGACAGCGAGCCTGGTGAAAACAGGATGCTTGGGCACTGGAAGGGAGAGGGGTTAGAGGTAATTCTGGGGGGAAATTAGTCTGAATGTTTAAACCAAATAGGAATATTTTCTCCAAAGCAAAACAACATTCTAACCACAAACAGAGGATGCAAATGGTTATAATTTTATGTCTATGGTGACACTCTTGACAATATTTGAATAAAAAAACCACCACATAAAATACCAACTGAAAACAAACGATACTCCATTCTGAGGCTCTCTGTGGTAAAAGAATGAGTCTTAAAAGCTCCCAGCACCCCAAGTATCTCACAGTATTGATTCTCCTCATAAATACTGTATTTAGTTTGTTAGGAAACTAAGGGAGGTTGGATCCTTAAAATGCTTTAATACTCTTGTCATTCTCTGACACCATTGTAAAGGCCATTTTTGAACTTCTAATTGCATTTTATTTTATCAAAGTTTTAGAAGTTCTACGCAGGATATTCTACTCACTATTAATTCTTTCTCTTCTTCCCATCCCCACAAATTACTAGTTTCATTCATGTAATATTTAAGATAGAAAAAAGTATTATTTTGATTTTATAGTTTCAACCTAAAAATACAATTGTTTTAGAATATATTTTTGAAAAAATGTGTTTTTTTTTTTTATGACAAGCTACTTTTGTTTAGGAAAACACTTAAATCATTTAAATTCTTGCTACTTCCTTTTAGAAATAAACAATTATGTGCACTTCAAAAAAAGTTTAATAAGCTGATTACATTTACTTAACTACTAAAATCACTGATGAGTCATTTTCATCTGCTGATGCCTTCAACAAAATAAAACAAAAAAACGTAAAATGTCAAATTGGCCACAAATGTAATAGGAAATAAATGCAAATCCTTCATATTTTACCATTTAACAGCCTTAAGCTTTTACATATACTGAGTTTTGTTTCTTCTTAAACTAAAAAGCACTTAAAATCTAGGATGAACAAAGAATAAATAGAATTTCATTAACTCCCTTAAGGTTTAATTACAGAAACTTGATTTGCTTTATAAACTATCAGACTGGGCATCCCATCCTTTAAAATCCACTAGGCCTAACTGCTTTTACTTTGCAGGACTAAATTATGTAGGTGAACAAGTAGAAGAGATGGTAAGCCATCCTGGGAACAACACAAAAGAAACAAGAAGTAGCACATTTCAAATTTGGTCAGCTCCGTAATATCATCTACCTTTCTCATAGTGTTTTATAGTATTCCAAGTTTTAGAACTAGAAGGGCCTTCAATTACATATGAGAAAATAAGTTCTGGCAATTGATGAGACTTCCCCTTCTATAGTCAAGGACTACAGAATGAGGGTAAGGGGTAAAAGCTGAAATATGGTGCTGGGGCTATAACCCAGCAATACAGCACTATGTAGAATGAAGGCCCTAGGTTCAGTCCCTAGCACCACAAAAATAAAATTAAATACTGAAATGCTCTCAACTGGATCAGAATTCTCTTGATAAAGACATGGACCTCAGATTAAGAGTTCATGATCTAAAAGTCAATATTGATTACTGTTCCCAACCATTAGCTCTCTGGCCAAGATGATCCGTAAATAAGGTGTTAAAAAGTGACAAACTGTGTTCTCCATTTTAGTCATTCAATGGTTCATTCAACAAACATACAAAAAGTACTACAATGTTCTTAGCAATGTGACTAAAAGGTTCTGGTATACTGAGGGAGATATATATAAAAATTGATTGACTGCCATTAAATTTAATGAGTATGGTTAAAATGGAAGTATCTGTAAGACCTTATGGAATGCAGGAAGTGTCAGCTGTGCTAAACATGAAGGAGGAATTAAATAACAGAAGCCAACAGGGTAGGCTGGTGCTAAAGACCATTTTAAGGCACAATAAATACAACCTGCTCAAAGGCACAGCATACCATAAAAAACAAGAGAAAATCAAGAAATTATGTGCCATTTAATATGGATGAAGCATCATACTCATGCCAGAAGAAGAGACAGGTGATAGGGATGGAAAGGTTGGCTAGAAGCATTTGAATATTTATGGAGAGATAAAAGGTAGGGTGAATAGTGAAAAATCTGAAGACATCAGGAAGCCAATTAAGAATTTTGAGGAGGACTACATTATCACAGTGGAATTTCTAAAAAATTACTTTTGTAGAAGTGTTATGAGTGGACTGGAATAAAAGCAAATCTGAAGGAAAAAATACATTCATTCATATATGTGTATTAGCCAGGAAGAAATGAGGAATGCCTAGACTAATGAAAGAGAAGGGTTCAGGCAGTGGATTCAAGCTGGGGAGTAGAATCTAAGCAGAAGGGTGTTGTGAGTAAAAACTGCCAAGTGTTGCTACCACAGTACCACCCTTACGGCAAAGTGGTACGATACAAGACACAGGCACAAGATCTCAGAGGGCCTTACATTCCATATCAAGCTCAGATTTTATTTTGTAAATGATGAAAATCATACAAATCTGTATTTCCAACATATCCTGGTAACCAGGAGGCAGATGGGTTTAAAGAGGTAAAATGAGGGCACAAGAGGGTTCCTGTTTACCAAGTTCAGGCAGGAGAAGAAAGCCTATAATACAGCAGGGGAAAAAGAATATTACCAGGACTTACGGAATGTCTTGGGAAATGGCTTTGGGGAAGTGGGAAAAGTCACCTTTGGCTTAGGTGACAAAGGAAATGGTGATACCACTAAATGGGACAGAAAAAAAATAAAACTACATGTAAGTTTAGAAGGAAAAGAAGATTAATTCATTATGGACATGCTGAGGCTCAAGTAAAAAAGATAAAAAGCAGAAATGTTTAGGAGGCACCTATATACATACTCATGCTGTTCTGGTGAAGGTAAGACTTCCACAGAAGTCTTGTGATCCAAAACAAAGAAAAGGTAAAAATATGAGAAATGTGGATAATGAACCAAATCTTGGGAAAACTAACATGCAGGGAAAAGGTGGATGCAAGCAAGAGTGAAAGAAACAGAGGGAATATCAGAAATTATCAAGAAAATAGTAAGAGGATGGTGTCAAGCTAAAGACATTTTGAGAAGAGGTGAGTCACAATTTAAAAATCAGGAAACTATACACCAAATGGCAAATTTATAGACAAGAATGGTACATTCACACAACAGAATACTATTCAGCAATAAAAAAGATTGAATACTACTAACATATGTTCCATCATGAATGAACTTCAAAAACACACGCCAAGAGAAACAAGCCAACACAAGAGATCAAATGATGTATGACTGCATTTATCTGAAATATCCAAAATAGGCAAATCTACACAGACAGAAATTAGATTAGTGGTTACCTGAGGCTAGTATTGAATGGAGGAAATGAACTGAAGCAACTAAGAAAAGTAAACAAAAAGATCCTTGAACTGGAGAAAGAAAACCTCTTGTGGGTAAGGAGAGGTGTGGATTTGGACGAAGTAGGAAACTGAGGCCAACTGTGCCTCCGGTGGTTTCAATTTCTATTTTCTTAAATAGAAGTGACATCATTCTCTGAGAGTAAAGGGACAGTGGACTGAGGATGAAAGGAGCTGATGGAGTGATAGCGATTTTTCAGTGACAAATTTACCTGGGCATGTGAAACCCTACTAATACTAGCTGTCGTGGTCATTATGGCACTAATTTAGTATTCAGAGTATGGCTGAGGCATACAATGTGAAGATGGGGATGTGAGACAAGTGAACACACTGACAGATTAGGCTAATTAATCATTTCACACAGTAAGAAATGAAAAAGAAAGAACAGTTCAAAAATTGGGACTCTAAAAAGTCACAGAACAAGGTTGTAGGAAAATAAATGTGAAAGCCTAAAGGACAAAAGGAGTTAACAGAGCCAATACTGAAGACTGCAGGTACTCAAGTTCTAGGTACTGACATTGTGCAGAATGTGGTCTTAACAGGAGGGGAGGAAACAGGAGGAGGTGAAAAACATTGGAATTAAATGAAGATAAAGAACTGCAAGGCCAGTCTTCAATGAGCAAATAAAAGGGCCAGGAAGCTGGGGTAAGGGGTCAACCCTGGTGTTGCAGCCAAATGACAGGGCCTCAGAGTAGAGGGTTTCTGGTAAAACACGAGAGAACAGATGTTCTCATATGCTGTAGAGTGAGTACAGGTATGTCTACAATGGAACAAAATCTGAAGCAAAAAGGAACTGGGTGTGAGGCAAGCAGGAGAAGGAGGCAACATTGCCGATAACAGCAAAAGCCAGCAGACGGATCAGCGGTCAGGAGTCTGCCTTGTAAAGAAGGACCAAGATCTACTCACAAAGTCACAGGAAAAAAACAAATGATTACAACACCCAGGTGTCCACTATTCCAACCAAACAAAGGCTATTCTGGTCCAAGAAGAGGTGAAAGGTGCTCTCTAGTACCTAGTCTGGACTGTAAAAGTGGGTGGGAGCCTTGTTATACCAAGAACTCAAATATAGGATCTATTTATTTGTTCGCGTAATATATAAAGAGAAATTGCAGGCATTTCTACTGATTTCTAAGACCTCCAACGTAATCTCTTCTTCCCTTATGAAATCACTGAGCTTCGCACTGTTTCTAACCTTAATGTTTTCCCAATCTAATCCTTATGATTTGAGGAACTGACTGATGGAGTTCTCAAAATCATATAAATCTTTTCCATCACTTTCTAAATTCTACTTGATACACCCTCAGAACGTGTGTGTGTGTGTGTGTGTGTGTGTGTGTGTGTGTGTGTGTGTGTGTGTGTAAAATACCTGGGTGGTGACTTTGTTGTCAGTGAGGAATAAGAGAGGAGGAATGGCTGGGAGATATAATCACTATAAAAAAACATCCCATAGGCTTCAGGACTCCAAAGTGCAAACTACCAACACAAACGAGTCCTTTGGAAGTGCACCTTACCTTGTCATGGACTGTCATGCAGCTAGCTGCATCCTTCTGAAGAATTTCAGTAACTCCATTGGAAAGCCTTTCATACTTGAGTTTGGGTTCCTCTTCACTCTCTTCTTCCTGCATAAAAAGCAGAGAAAAACGACAGCTGTTGCAGATTTGTTTGTTTGAAACACTCAACACACATTTCCTAAGGAGGAACAAGAGATGGTCCCCTCACCCATTGTCAATAACGGCAACTACAAGCTAAAGGTTAAGATCTTCAGGTTTCCTTTTTCCAACTGGGTGTATTCACTGCTAAAGTTCAAAAGTTGAAAACAGGGGTATACAGACTTGCGGTAATATTGTCACTAACTTTGTATGTTCAAGTATACTGTTTGGTATAGCATCATAAGATACTCTTCACCCTCACAGTTAAGGAATAAATTTGGTAATCAATATTGACTATAATGACTATGAATAATAAATCAAGGATAGTTATAAAAATTATTACAAAAACGATTCAGAAAAAATTAATTTTACTTCAATAAGTAATGACAAACAAAAAAGTCCACATTATCAAAAACTGTGACAGCATAAAGTCAGACTAAATAGAAATTCACAAAAGTAATCTACTCACTGATATTTACTTTGAAAATAACTCTCCAGTTTTCACCACCCAGCCAATATTAAAGTACCTGAGGTACATCAATGCCCACAACCCAGAATAACAGCAAAGCCTTGATAAAATACAAGTCAACTGCTCCAGGAATCAAAGAGTTACAGAGGCAACCTTATCAGAAGGTCAAGATTGTAAGAGAAATCAGAGAAGTGAGCTGGCATTCTATAGACATTGTCTTCCTAGAAACATTTACCAATTCTGGGTGTAAGAAAAGGGTCTGAGAACCCAGGCTCTGGGAGGGAAAATGGTCACTGCTGGGGACAGGAAAAGCAGCAAACCTTTTTGTGCTCATGAAATAGAGGACAAGTTTGGAGATTTGAGAGGTCAAGATTCTAGTGGTATACTACCAAAAGTGCTATACAGATTCAATGCAATTCCAATTAAAATTCCAATGATGTACCTTACAGAAATAGAGCAAGCAATCATGAAATTCATCTGGAAGAATAAGAAACCCAGAATAGCTAAAGCAATCCTTAGGAAGAATGAAGCAGGGGGTATCGCAATACCAGAATTTCAACTATACTACAAAGCAATAGTTACAAAAACGGCATGGTATTGGCACCATAATAGACAGGTAGATCAATGGTACAGAATAGAGGACATGGACACAAACCCAAATAAATACAATTTTCTCATACTAGACAAAGGGGCCAAAAATATGCAATGGAGAAAAGATAGCCTCTTCAATAAATGGTGCTGGGAAAACTGGAAAACCATATGCAACAGAATGAAACTAAACTCCTATCTCTAACCCTGCACAAAAATCAACTCACAATGGATCAAGGACCTCAAAATCAGACAAGAGACCCTGCATCTTATAGAAGAAAAAGTAGGTCCAAATCTTCACCTTGTTGGCTTAGGATCAGACTTCCTTAACAGGACTCCCATAGCACAAGAAATAAAAGCAAGAATCAACAGCTTTCTCTCAGCAAAGGAGATTATCAGCAATACGAAGAAAGAGCCTACAGAGTGGGAGAAAATCTTTGCTACTCATACTTCAGATAGAGCACTAATTTCCAGAATCTATAAAGAACTCAAAAAACTCTACACCAAGAATACCAATAACCCAATCAACAAATGGGCTAAGGATATGAACAGACGCTTCACAGAAGATCTACAAGCAATCAACAAACATATGAAAAAATGTTCACCATCTTTAGTAATAAGAGAAATGCAAATCAAAACTACACTAAGATTCCATCTCACCCCAATTAGAATGGCAATTATCAAGAATACAAGCAACAATAGGTGTTGGAGAGGATGTGGGGAAAAAGGTACACTCATACATTGCTGGTGGGGCTGCAAATTAGTGCAGCCACTGTGGAAAGCAGTGTGGAGATTCCTTAGAAAACTTGGAATGGACCTACCATTTGACCCAGCTATCCCACTCCTCGGCCTATACCCAAAGGACTTAAAGTCAGCATACTACAGAGATACAGCTACATCAATGTTCATAGCTCTCAGTTCACAATAGTCAGACTGTGGAACCAACCTAGATGCCCTTCAATTGATGAATGGATAAAGAAACTGTGGTATATATATACAACGGAATATTACTCAGCTATAAAGAATAATAAAATTATGGCATTTGCAGGCAAATGGTTGAAATTGGAGAATATCATGTTAAGTGAGATAAGCCAATCTCAAAAATCCAAAAGGCGAATGATCTCACTGATAAGCGAATGATGACACATAATGGGGGGTGGGAGGGGGCAAGAATGGAGGAAGGAGGGACTGTATAGAAGGAAAAGAGGGGTGGGAGGGGTAGGGGGGAAGGAAAAAATAACAGAATGAATCAAACAACATTATCCTATGTAAATGTATGATTACGCAAATAGTATGCTGTTACTCCATGTACAATCAGAAACAACATGTATCCCATTTGTTTACAATATAAATAAATTAAAAAAAAAAAGATTCCAGTGGTAGAGATGGGCAGAGAACTGAGCTTATTATACAGTCACTTTTCCCTATAAGACAACTTTTAATTTCTAAAGCTGCATAGGGTGTGAGGTTAAAAAGCTAACAAAAAAACCTCAAAAATGCAAACCATTTGCTTTGATGGTATATTAAGAAGACAAGAATTAGAGTTCTAGAACTATCAGAAAATGTTCCTCATAATACCACACACTCACTGTTGGAAATTCTGGTCCTTATGGGACTCCAAAACTTACTAAAATATCAGTAGAGCTCTGACTCATTTTAATTTCTGATTGCAGTAAGGGTATATAATTTCCAACTGATCTACAGTGTATCTACAAAGTAAAGGAAAGACAGACTCCACTTAGATTTAAATACACACATATACGAACACACACACAAACACACATCTCTACAGTTTTTCACTTATAATTCTGAAAGTTCAATTACCAGGTATGCCTTAAGACAGAACCAAATAACCAAAAATCATGAAGAAAACAAAAACACACTGTAAAAATAAACCCAAGGGTGAGACGCAGATATTATAGTTAGCAGTAAAGGGTATTTGCTACTATCACTATGTGCTCAAAACAAACAAAAACAAAAGAGAAATGAGAAAATTGATGAAAAGAGAGAAATTTTCAACAACTATAATCTACAAAAAGAGAAATGGAAATTTTACAATGGAAATTAAGAATTGATAGCCAGTTTAATGGAAGTTTGGCAAATCAGAAGAGAAGATTAGCGACACAGAAACATAATAATAAAGAGTATGTAACCTTTTAGACAATAAATGATTTTAAAAGTATGTTAGACCTTTGCTGTGTTCCATGGGTCACACATTCTTTACTGTATTTTCCAACTACTTGTCCTTTCCTTTGGAAGCCCAGAGGACAAATGAATTAAAAAAAAAAAAAGATTCAGTAAGAGATATGGAACATAGGGAAAAGTCTAACATATTTTGAAAACATTTATTGTCTGAAAGATTATATAATGCATGTAATTTAAAATATTACATAATAAAGACTTTTTAAAAACATTTATTTGATAACATAATTTTAATTACAGTTCCAGAAGGATAAGGAAAAATGGTAAAGAGGAGTATTTAAAAGATAAAACAACTGAGAATATTCCAAATTGCTAATATACACCAACAAATTCAAAAGGCTGTGCAACCCCAAGCAGGATAAACATAAAAGAAATCACACCTAAGGCGCATGATAAAAAAAAAAAAAAAAAAAAAGACTAGGCAAAAGAAAAATGACTTGTAGAGTAATAACTGCTCTGCCTATTGAAGATTATAAGACAGATAGGATACCCTAGGGAGAAAGTGCAAACTCCAATGCTTACAGAAATCCTTACTCTGTGGCAAAGAATTGAATTTTTACTTAGAAAGTGGTTAATTTGTGGAAAAAATGGGAAGGATGGGTATCAAGCATCATGCTAAAAGTTTAACATCATATTCATCCTGACATTAAAATAAAAAAGAAAAACCACTATTATAAAATTAAGTGAAATTATCCCATTAACAGAGTTGTAGTAACAAACAAACAAACAAAACTCATTACCATAAGTTTTAAGTAATTTCCTTAAGACAGTGAATGGAGACAAAGCCAAAACTCAAATTCAGTTATGACTACTAAGTCAACTCATTGTATAAAATACTACCCAGTCTTTCGAAGATGACTCTATACACGACAAAGAACTCTGTAATCACCATGCTTATAACTATAAACTATGTGACCAACAGGAAATATTTTAAAATTGCTTCTTTAGTAGATGCATTAGTTATCTATAACTGCATCACAACTTATGCCAAAACTTGCTGATTTAAAATAGCAATAAATATGTACTCTTTCACAGTTTCTAAGCAATTCAGCAACAGCTTATCTAGATGGTCTCTGGAGATAACTCTCAAGGTTGCAGGCAAGATGTCAGCTGAGACTACAATAACCAGAAGACCTGATCGGAAGTTAGAGTATCCACTTCCAAGATGGCTCACTTAAATAGCAGGCAAAATGGCACTGGGTGTTAGCACAAGGCTTCAGCTTCTTGCTTACAGGCTTTTCCATAGGTCTGACTGAATGCCATCAGAACACGGTAGGTAGTTCCCCCCCAGTGAGTAGACCAAGAGAGATAAAATGTTTTATATGGCCTAGCTCAGAGGGTGTGTACTGTCATTTCTACATTATTCTATTGAGCTGAAGAAATAGCGCCGTTTGGAGAGCGTTCGCCTAGCATGCGGAAGGACCGCGGTTCGAATCCCAGGCCGCTCAAATGAGAAGAAAAAAAAAAAAAAAAAAAAACCGCAAAACTCTACATTATTCTATTGATCAGTCAGGTCAGTCATGTTCAGTATGAGAGGGAAGGATACAAGGATATGAATAACAGGAGCTGAAGATGACTGGGAGTTATTACAGAGTTAAGCTACAAGAACAGTAATCAAATGTTAAAAACAACAAATCTTGTTTTAAAAAAAATCATTATTCCATGTATTCTCTTGAGCTGTCTTGGATATAAATCAAATATATATAAGCTATTAGTAGTTTCTTTAGTAACAGAGTATTACAATCAAAGATGATACACCTATTACCACTCTAAGAATAACTTAAAGAACTAACAGCAACAAAAGTGAAATATAATAAACATAGTTATCCAAAGGATTGTCACATTTTAATAAAAAGATACCTTATGATAATCAACATAATGCAACTAGCTATCCCATTCTAAACTGATCTGTTTTGAATATAAAATGTGAAAAAGATAATTAACCTAGTCTAAACAAACCTGAAAAAAAGGAAAATAACAAAAAGCAACAAATAAAAACTTCTACTTGTATGTATCTACAAGGAAGAAACAGAAATCATTACAAAGTTAACATTAAATGTGGCACAGCTGATGTGTTCATTCTGGAGCAAATGTGTTAAATACAAATTGAATCCTGAATGTTAGTCTTTATAATAAGGTGCCACATGTTGCTCAAGTCTGGACATCAAATGTGCATCCAATGTGAAAAGTTAATTCTAGCCTCTTGACTATTTTGCATAAAAGCACTCATCCACGGACCATTAGATAAAGTTACTGTAAATAAGGTTTGCCTGTCTTATTTATAAGTGAAAACTAAATAATTTCTCTCACATAAATATACAAAAATAAATACTTTCACAACACAGTTCACTGAAGCAGTCTTGCAAGGTTTCAAAAACCATAAATAAAATGAAAACTTCAATATTAGGCACTTGATGCACCATTTCATGCTTTTCTGACAGGTATCTTTTATGTTAAGTTAAAAGCAGGATAAAGGTGAATTTTTAAGTTTTTTTTTTCCCTCCTTGTTATAAACAAAAACAAATTGATCCAAAAATACAATTCACAGAGATTATTCTGCTGCGGCACACTATATACCTTTTAAATAAAATAAAAAAAATTTAAAAAATTAAGAAGATTTAATATAGAGTTTCATTTTCATTTTTTAAAAAAAGTTTTAAACGGAAAAAAGGGTTTCATGCAGTTTGAACTTCCATGGTAAACAACCCAGTGTTAATAAAAAGCAAATCAATAATTTTTGTTAAATTTTAATAATCTTACAAACCTACAAATAAAACCATCAACAGCCTGAGTTGAGATGACAGTTAACTGCGTTACTATGACAACCTAGTGGAATAGAACAAGTCCTGACTTGCAGCTAAGCAAAGATATGAACAGAGTGACATTTACCCACACAGGAAAAATTTGCAGCTTTCCTTTAAAAAGAATCAATTCCTCAACTAACATGGATTTTTACTAAGTGTATAGCACTTTTAAGTAAAGACAAATCCTTTAAACCTTCTAATGAAATTCTAGAACACTATCTGAAAATAAATGTCATATCACTGTCACTTTTACTGAGTTTTGAACTTAAAGGAGGAAGAATTACTTTGGAGGTTAACAAATTAAAACAACCGAGGATTCTGTCTGAAAAACTGCTCAGTAGTTTGTTACTGTTGTTAATTTGTTCCCACAGGAAAAATTTCCATGGAGGAAGTCTTGTTACTTAACATGGACTTGTATACCAATGAGAATATTGCATTTTTGCTTTTCACCTCATCATTTAAAATTTGTGTGCAAAAAATCTCTCTCTCTTTGTGTGTGTGTGTTTACAACCAATGAACTCTACATTTTTCTTGTTTAATTTTACCAATATCTTTCTTTCACATATCAGTACTTTTTATAGGACTTAACAACACTGTTCATAGTTCAAAAAAATGACTTGAGTTTTACTTGTAAAAAACATATGGCATATGAAATCTAGCAGTTAAAAGAAGGAGCATTAGGTTTTCTATTATTTCTATTTATACAGAAGTTAATTTTTTATTTCCGAATACCACTTTTTCAATAAAATTCAGTTCTATTTTGACAAAATAAAGTGATACAAATGCACTGAAGGAAAGAGCAAGATGTCCTACAGAGCCCACATTAGAACAGTGGAAACATCATCAGTAGAGCACTGCTAAGACTACTGGCAATCTCACTCTGCAGAGATGGCCTTTCCCAAGCCAGCTTCCCCTGGAGAAAGACCTCAGCTGAACCACCAGGAATTTTAATCAGATGAATGGTTTACTTGGTTTCATGTCATCAACTACATCTGACTAGGGGCAAATCCTTTTAATAAATATCCAATGTTTTTAAAGCTAGGTACAATAGGGAAACACTAACATCCTCAAAAGAAATTCTCATTGTTTAAAAAAAAAAAACTCTCATGCAGTTTAAACTTCCTCAGCAAAAGAAAAAAAAGAAGAAAGAAAGAAAACCAAGTGTTAATAAAAAGCAAATCAATAATCAACCATGGGTATGAAGGTATAAAATAAAGGCTTTCTTCCTCTAGGACATTCTCTCTAGAACTGTAATTACCTTAAGGAGAATGAAATGCTCAAAATTGGTAGTCAACCTTATAAGTTTAATATATAAAAATAGCTATCAAAATCCACTATCAGAACATTTGAATTTTAGAAAACTGGCATTTTAAAATATTCTCTTTACAAATAATTCACATCACAGAAGCCCCATGAAATACTAAAACATTTCTTTTCAGTTACTATTTGTTAGAGGAAAATGAGGGAGAACAGAAAAATAAAACCAATCTGTGTCACATACAAATAAGAACCTTGTTAAATGCACAATTAAAATTAATACTATATGTCAATCAAAACATATAATTTGAATCGTGAAAACACGATTAACAATATTTTAAAGAATAGATCTCATCACTACCACAGGACATTATCAACAAATGCAAATTAAATAAACAAAAACTATACATTATTGGATAAACACATCTATTTGAAATTATAATGTTATCATTTAATGTATATGCATAATATAGGACACCTCTAAACATATCCCACTGAAAGAGAGGTTAAAAGATATACATGATGGGGCTGGGGTTGTAGCTCAGTGGTTGAGTACTTGCCTAGCACATGGGAGTCCTGGGTTTGATCCTCAGCACCACAAAAAAATAAAATAAAATAAATAAATAGAGGTATTATGTCCAACTACAACTAAAAAATACTTTTTAAAAAAGATATCCATGATGAAAAAAAAAGGATAAAAAAGATTCATGATGAGAGAAAAAATAAGATGTAGAAAAGAGAACACTGAAGGTCAGGCTCAAAATAATTCAGGGATTAATGACTTCAACTGGTTTTTTAATTGTCTAAATCATGTCCCCTACCACCAAAAAGAGTTAACGCTCCTTTCTTAAAGGGGCAATTGTGACTATTAATTATTGTATGCTACAGTTCTATTACAGAAAGGACATTTTATTTATACAAAAAGATGAGTATCTGGTAGGAAAGAGAGCTTTATAAATCCTTCTAAAGTGTCAAAACATATCAAGAAAACTACATAAACAAGCAGAAAGACTAACTTTTGGCTTCCATTAATAACACAAGGTATTATAGCTGCCTCAATGACCAAACTTTTTAAGAAAGTGACATGGAGATAATGGAATTCATCTACAATCAAACAACTGGTCAAAGCTCCCAGGATGCCATTCCATCAGACTGCTGACAGATAAGCAATTACATTCTTATATGAATGCAAATTATGTTGTTAAGCTTTCAACTTTCAAACAATATTGCTATTAAAGAAAATGTGTTAATAAGAAAAAGTAGCTAAATTAGCTGATAAATGTAATCTACATGGCATGAGTCTACTTTTTCCAATCAAAAGTTCACCATGAGTTTACTTATATCTATATTTTATTTTTAAAAGCAGAAAATACATATGATTAAGTGGGTCTCAACGAGATGATTCTGTCCCCCAGGAACACTTATTTCATTTATTTGACAACATCCAGAGTCATTTTTATTGTGACAAGTGGTTGGAGGGGTGGAGAAAAGGTGCTATTGGCATCTAACAAATAGAGGTCAGTCATAAAGCTAAACAACCTACAACACAAAAGACAGTACCCAGAATACAAAATTATCCAGCCCAAAATGCCAACAGTGCCAAATTAGAAACTATGGGTTAAATAAATTTCACAAAACAAAACATTACACAGACATTAAAACTTGTTTTCAAGGACAATTTAATAGCTAAGGGAAAAATTTTCACAATGTCTTGATGGGTAAAAAATAGGTCACAAACCTGTTTTGTATAATCCAAATTCTACTGAAGAAATCTATGTATACACAAGCAAGAAATTAGAATAATAAACACAAAAACAATAACCTCTCTGTGCTTCAGGTTCTTCACCTGTAGAACAGGAGTAATAATAATAGGACACACATCACAGGGACCATTAAAGAAAGTGAAGAAGGCAACAAATAAAAATTCCCTATTATGAATTACTGCCAACATTTCCTAAATTTCTAAAACAAATGCATCATATTTGTTATAAAAATAAATCCTACTTTCAAAGGTATTTTTCAACATCCTCTTCAAAACTTTTTATCTGCTGAACTACGATTCTTATTGCTCAGAGCTGCTTTCCTTACCGTAACACTTGGACCAGAAAAGTGAGAAAAAGTTGAGCCTGTAATAATTGAAGAGCTCTACTTAAGATTCACAAGATATGCAGTCTTCATAAACCCTGGTCTCTCCTTTGCCCTGTAGTATCAGAATTTCATGTTCAATTCAAGGAGGGAAAAATAAGGTGAAGGTTCCCATGCCCTAAGCCACATACCATAAACAGGATCAACTCTCATCATTTATTTTATATTGGGAAAGCGATAAGAATATATAGAGGAGGAAAAAAATCAGAAAAGCAAATAAGCTTTTCATTTCCTTCCAGCCATATGGAATAACCTCACCAATCTTTGAGATATGCCATTCAGGTGGACAATTTCCGCCACTAAAGCCAACATAACCCTCTTTCCCTTTCTTCCCAATATCCCTTGGTGATCACAAGATCCTTAGAAGCAGGGTTTATGCCTTTTCATTGTTCTGAACTTCACCTAACAAAACTGTGGGTACCTAATAAAGACCAGTGAAAACAAACGTCTGTAGTAACAGCAGAGTGAATTTAGTAAGCAGCTTTTCTAAGACATTCTCATTTAGATTTCCACACTCCAAATCAAAGACTGTCAACCAAAGAACTGCAAGAGGAGGAGTGGGGAGGTGGAGGCACCAAACAGAAGTGGATGGCTATCCTAAGGTAGTGTAAATCGGAACTATAGATCAATTCACAAAAATGAAACTCTACCATCTTTCAGTAGTAGTAACAGGTCCTGCAAACTCAAAATTCAGAAAAAAAGTTACATTTATTTCTAATCTGTATAATGTCATATGAAAAAGGAAAATGTTAAAGGTCTTGAAATTATTGTTTTAGAAATTTAAATACCTCTCAAGCAAGTCTGATTGCACATTCCCCATATGCCAAGTGCAAAGAAGTACCTTGTTAGATACTCCCATCAAAGTCTCCTAGAATTTCTCAATACTTTCCACGAAGAAACAGATAAAGGTAAAAACTTACAATAGCAATAAAAATTAGAGCAATTGTCAAATCAATGAGAAAGTGATGCATGTGTTGACTCTGAATTCACTGCACACCCTGATTTGTTTCAAGAAAACAAACCACGTGAACAAAAGATAGACAGATGCTTTTTAGCCTTCCTACCAACCCTCTGTGTCTAGACTTGGAGCCTACTCAATTCTACCAGAAGACACCCATTCTACCCCTTAAGGCCTATTCCCCAGGAGAAGGCATCTAAGTTTGTAGCCTCTGACCCCTTTATCTCCATACCCTGTACCTTTTAGCCCAGACCATCATCTTTCTACAACTTTCTTCATCATCTAGAGACTAAACCCTACATCACCTGGACACTTCGTCATCTATGATCTGGGAATTCTGATGGCAGTAAAGAGACAATAAAGGTAAAAGCAAAACTGAATTAATAAACTAGATAACAGAATCATTAGTAAGTCTCCAAGCATTAGTACTTGCTATAGTTTGGATCCTGAATATTCCCCAAAGGTCATGTGGCCTGGATGCCAATCTGTGATGCTTTGGGAGTTTGTGGAACTTTTGAGAGAGAAGACCTAATGGAAGGAAGTTAGATCACTGGGAGTACAGCCTTGAAGGGGATATTGTCACACTGCCAGAAATGCAAACACTGGGCATTTAAAAATCTGACCTTATCATTTGATAGTTCAAAGAAGAAAAACCATAGGGCAACTTGACAGACACTCAGGCAACATTTATAAACACTTTTTTCAGAAACACTTGCTTCTGAATTAACAGGAAAAGAGGAGAAAAAAAGCTTTTATTATGTTTAAAAAAAAGGTTTCCTTCTCAAAGAGCCTAGAATTAAGAGATAGGAAAGACAATTTAAAATCAAAAGCCAATACAATAATGAAACTTAATGAAGTGAGAGAAGCATTCCCATCATCCATAGACAACAACCCAGAGGTGCCAACTATCACTTTCACCTCTTTCAAAACCAATTTAGAAGTTTTAGCCAAGTCAAAAGACAAGAAAACAGAAAAGGTAATAAATAGATTATTGCTGTATGCTCTTAATTTGAAGATGGATATGAGTAACATAAGAACGAAACATAGTTCTGCCAAGACAGCTACTCTAGGCTGTGGGCTCCCTCCCCCCAAATCAGCCCTAAAGACAGGATAAAAATGAGAGCAATGAGATTCAGAAATTAATACCCCCAAATGAAACCACCCAGGAAGGGAAGTAGGGAACCTGCATCCAAGGCAGAGGCAGCAGTGGGGGACAGGTTCAAGGTCAGCTGGCTAGATGCTGTGCTTACCTTTCCCCAGGTTGCTTAGGGAGGTCTGTTGCTTCATTCACTACAGCAATGAGCAGCAGCACCCAGCCCCCAAAAGGGGTGACGATGACCCTCCAGCTTCTACTCTGACTTCCTCCTAAGGCTACTGCCCCATGGAGTACCCCAAAGGGCACTTCACCAGGGCTCAAGAAGAGTCATCACCCAGATTCCAATGCTGAAACACATTTTTCAAGGAAGTATTCAAATAATAGTAAAATATCCAGGAGATGTTTTAAGAGATATAAGAAATAAGGAAGATGAAATATTTTGATAAAGTTCACTAATGTCATTGTTTTAAAAAGAAAAAGAAGGGAAGAAGGGTGAAAAGCAGAGACAGGTAAAGAAGGGGGGAACATTATTCAAATGCCTACTAAGATAGTAAAAAGATTAAGGGAAGTAAATAACCAAGTACTAGTCATAAAATTAACCCAAATAATGTTTTCTTTGCCCAATGGAATTTTGTACCCTATGCAGCCTACATATACTCAGGTAGTTACTTAAAGCCTGAGTTACCTTTTTTTAAAAAGGGATGATAATATGTATTTCTGGGAATTTCTATAAGAATGAAATGTAACAAATGTTCACAAAGCACAAAGCTTAGTATCTGGTAATAGTCACTGAATGTTATTTCCCAAAAATGTGACTATTATATATGTTACAGCCCAAAGATTAAACTGCAGAATTCACATCCTCCCTCCTAAGCTGATTTCCTATCACACTGCCAGAACATAAAATTGAACAGTAACATGTATAATGTCATTACTTCTTTGTTTTAGACTACTTACAAAAAATGAAGACATGTCATCTTTGATTTTATTGCATCATTAAAAAGAATGTTTTCAGCTCAGGTATAGCTCAGAGGTAAAGTGCTTGCCTAGAAAGCACAAAACCCTGGTTTCCATTCCCAGAACCAATAAGTAAATAAAGTTTTCAAACATATCTAAGTGTGAATCTTGTCATAAGCAAGGGGAAAGGAAGTATTATACTGGTCTATTTACTAAGCCCAGAGCCTCTCTTGGACTCCAGCAAAGACTAAGTAATCTTAGACCAAATATCTCAAAACTGCCCAATCCCTGATGAAGGAAATGATGCCACAAACTAAAAGCTTAAGCTCTAACAGAGGTTTCCCCACTCCTGTCTTTCTTTGATACTGTTCTGAGAGACTTATTTAATCCACTGAGGTCTTTGAAGAAAACAGTCATATTTTTATGCAAGAAATGAGATGACACAGATGTCTGGGAATCTCTGCACTAAAAACCAAATAGTTCATGGATGAAAAGAGCCCTACATGCTATTTAGATGTGTCACAGGATTTCTTGAATCTGCAAAGACAGGAATGCCTTAAAACCTCTAAAGCATAGAATCAGGCACTAATTGTCAAGTGAAATCATCATTAAACAACATAAATAAATAGTCATCAGAAAACACATGCACGTTTTCATAAACATAGCTCCCCACAAGATTACCAGTTTCATTACAATCACTTTCTGTATGCTTTTCCTTGCTTGGATGTATTTGACTCCCCATACTGAGAAATAAAGCCAAATGAAAGTGCTAAGAAAGCAAGGTCAGCCAATCAAATTACTTACTGTATTGGTTAACTATTACTGATCACAAACATAGTGGCTTAAAACAACACAAATTTGTTATCTTACAATTCTGTTGGAGGTATAACAAGACTGCCTGGGGCTAACATCAGGATGTCAGAAATGCAGCACTCCTCTGGAAGCACTAGGGGAAAAACCATTTCTTACCTTTTCCAGGTTCTGGAAGGCCACCTGCCCATTTTGGCTATGGGCCCTTTCTCTACATTTAAAGCCAACAAAGGGAGGTCAGGTCCTTCCCATATCATATCACTGACCTGTTCTCCTGTCTCCTCTTCTCCCTGTAAAGATCCTTGCTGTTACACTGGTCCTGTCCAGCTAATCCAGGACAATCTATCTTAGAGTTAGCTAACAGCAACCTTACTTCCTCCCTGCCCCCGGAACAAGCCATATTCACAGTTCCCGAGGTGAGGACACAGACATCTTTGGAGTACCATAATTATACCTGTTCCTAAGAATGGCATGAGGATTAGAGGTGCTAAAATTGGTGTTGGATGCCCAGAGCCAAATCTAAAGGTAAAAAGTCAGTTCTCATTTGTGGTTCTTAAGTTAAACCATGATTCTTTTGAGGACAGTGTGGAATCAAACAATCTCAGTCTGAATCAGGAGACCTGTTTGACAAAGAGACCTCTCAAAGCTCTAGTTTCATCATCTTCAAAATAAGGACACAACTGTACCTTATCAGAGAAGCCCTAACCACTGATGATAAAACTGTAACTCTTCAATCTATTCCATATTCCACTCAGTGTTATTTCTTTTAATCTACAATATGTATTACTACCTCATCTACATGTAAATATTTTTGCTTCCAACTCTTCGACTCATCAACTACTAGTGTACCTTAGCATCCTAGTATTAAGAATATTTGTTGAAAATGGAAACAATCTTCTGAATAAAGTTAATTTAAAAATAAAAAGAAAATTTGTTGAAGGAATCAAAGGATCAATTAGTCAATCTTAGATTGCCTAATTTTTCTCCCATGCAGTGAAATTATAAATTTTGTTCAAAGATCTATCATAGGGGAAAACATTCACCTTTTCAATCTCTAACAAATGACAGAAATACAAAGTTTCTACTGTTTCCAAATGGATAATTTTTATAATCTATGCTTCAAAGGGAATGTTTATCCATGCCTGAATGATGTAATAAGCAGCAGAACCTGTTAATATTAATAGCTCATTAAATAAAAGAGCAAGTTTTTAATCTGAGAGCTATCTGGAAGGCTATAACATTATAATCCCATGCTCCATTTTTCTCAGCAATCGATCTCATAATAGGGTACATTACCATTTTAGTTGCTATAAATTTGTTTATTAAAATTAATACATGTAAAGAAATCAATTTAAGTTTTAATAAATGATTCATAATGTTCTACCCATCAGGTGAGATAAATAAATTATTTTTGTGTGATGCACTTTCTGATTAAAAAACCTCTCTCCTGATTTCTCACAATGACTGATTTTCATTTAAACAAAACTGAAAAAGGATTCTCCTAGTGGATGATGTACCTAGAAGTTGCATTTTATTTTAAACTTAATTTTTCATTCAACAGAAATAGCACCCAGATTTATTTTAATAGCTTCAGCTGTCAGTCCATTTGGTTTTAGTAAAATTTATATACTGAACATATTCGTGGCCTCCAAACTGTGGTAGCTGGAAGAACTAAACCATATCTAAATGGAAATCCATTTAGGAGTCATGTTTATTAATAAGGGCAACAAAAATTATAAAGATAGAAGTGATACTAATTAACTGTTTAGTTATTACAAGATTTGCCCAAGGGGATGGGTAATGCAACATACGTACATGAATCTTTGCTTCAATGGAATCCATTATAGACACTATAAGCCTTAGTCTAGCAGCTATCCAGTTGCATTCACAAATCACTCAAGGTCACTGCAATTCTTACCTGGTACAAAATGGACCTCATACATTTCAGCGTCCAGCTGGTGCTCGTCTCTCTCCTTGCCTCCCCTCGTTAGCCTAATATTGTTTCCCTTTCTCATTCTTCCCTTTGCTGTTAAAGTGCAATCTTGAAATGTGAGGCTAATAATTTGACGCTTCTACAACAAAGTTCTTTGTATAACACATTAAATTCTGAGAAAAGATTGGATATACTCCTAAATATATAATGCACCAAGAAGCCATTCAAAATAAGCAGGATTTTTTAAAAAAAAATACATACATCCAAGAAGCAGGGATGCTTTAGTTTCACACTCTATAACTGATATATCATACAGGTCACTATGTTCCATAAATAGGAAAGACCCTGTAGGCAATGATGACATTTCCATATTATTGGTGCCTCAGTGTCCTCTCCTTATACTACTGATTCTACTCAGAAATAAATCTGTTAAGTCACTACAATTTTGGAACTGATAGTTACTTCAGCATAACAAGCTTCTCCTGTCAAACTATCTGATAGCATCTTGGTTTGTATTAAATCAGATAACTTATGTAAAGCACCCAGTACAACATGTAGCACACAGTAAATGCTCCACAATACTTCACTTCATACATTGGCAGGAGTTCCAGGTTTTTAACCCTTCCCAATTCTATGAAGATACATAGACAGTCTGGAATAAAATTACAGAATCACAGTGAAGTCAACAAGCCTCCTATCACTAGAGGTTAGGAACCTGGGCTTTGGAGTACAACTGCTAGATTCGAATCTACTTACCAGCCAGGGATTTTCTGCAAGTTTACACTCTAAGTCTGTTTCTTCATCTGTGTCTTGGTCTGTTTTGTGCAGCTATTAACAGAATATCAGACTTGGTAACTTGTAAACAGTTTATTTGGCTCCAAGTTCTGGAGGCTGGGAAGTTCAAGATGGAGGGGCCGAATCTGCTGTGGGCCTTCCTGATGCACCATAACATGACAGAAGGCATCATACAGCAAGAGCTCACACAAGAGACAGCAAGAAAAGATCTGAACGAAAATTTACAACATATCCACTCTCAGTAATGACATTAATCCATTTAAGAGGGCAGAGCCCTGGCAACCTAATCACCTCTTAAAGGTCTCACCTATCAACACTATGGCACAAGGGATTAAGTTTCCAATACATGAACTTTAGGGAGCACATTCAAACCATAGCAATCTGTAGAACAGGAACAAGGCCAAGTCACAGGGCTGATTGATATACTCAGAGGCTACTAAGGAGCCAAGCACTGTTTTCTACACTAAATACAAGTTCATTTTTGTTATGATCATCATTATCAGAAAAGACTCCCAACATATTACCCATTCCACTACACCATCTTTTCTCCAAATAGGGCTCAAAAAGTGCCTCTACAAGCAGTGACTTGTAGCCTTTTAAAGTAAATTAAATTCCAGAAATTAGCTTGTTCATTTTCCTTTTGTTTGAAAATACATTTAATATGAAAGTATTTGTTTCCATATGAACAAAACCATTATAAAAAGGAGATACCAATGGATTAAAAAGTACCACTTTTAAAGAAAAAAATAATCTGAGCTGGGTGTGGAGACATGCACCCGTAATCCCAGCAGTTTGGGAGGCTGAGGCAGGAAGATTGCAAGTTCAAAGCCAGTCTCAGCAAAAGTGAGGCGCTAAGCGACTCAGTGAGACCCTGTCCCTAAAAAAGACACAAAATAGGGCTGGTGATGTGGCTCAGTGGTCAAGACTCCCTGAGTTTAATTCCCATAACCACCCCCAAAAAAAGAAAAAAGAAAAGGATAATCTGCATGTTGAGAAATCAATCTTTAAGTTTAAAATTTGGCCTGAGAATATATTTTTCTTTTAATTGCCTAATATTGGATTCAGTTTCCTACAATACAGTTGAGCTGGATATTTGGAATCTTCTTGACTCTCTATTTAGCTCATCTTTCACACACCATCCTATTCTTCCTTATTGACTGAATTTGAGAAGTAGCTCCTTGAAGGCAGCTCCTCTTTGTCTTCTGCCACCATCTTGTCCAGGCCCTGCACACTCCTACCTCTTATTGGGACGTCCATAAGAATCACACAAATGGTCATCCTGCTATGGTCTTTCCTTCCAGTTCATCTGTTACCAGCCCTCATCTCTCCCCCAACATCAAGTCCTGATATCCACAGAACCAAGTCCACACTGCCAGGTTTGATACATTAGGAGCTTTCCAACCTTACCTTAATATATTCCACCAGTCTCATTTCCCTATATTCCTTCTATATCCAGGCACACTGAGTGCCTCATGTTTGGCAAATATGCACAACACTGGCTTTGCAAATACATTTCCTCCTTCCTGAGGATTCCTGCCCTGACTCATTTTCCAAAGTTCCAGGCATATTCACCCTTGAAGACTTCAACTGAGACCATTCCCGAATATCCATCCACTCCTCTGTTCTCACCTCATCCCACTAACAGCGATCATCCCTAAGAACCGAAAAGATCTTAGTGCTTCAAAATGGGAGAGAAATCCTTTTAAAGATAATGTACTTCTGTTATGTTGTTCAAAAATAAAACACCATCTAAGAAACTGGCTCATCATAGCAAGATGGAAGAAACAGTACACTGTCTGATTTTTTAAAAGGCCTAGAAGCGAGGAACTGTTTAGTTATCCTACAAAATTTGCCACAACTAATTAAATGCAGGATAAATGCAGGACCCTTAACTATGGAGTCTCTTGAATGACCTACTTAACTATCTTGGTTGTAATAGTTTTGAATTTCTACCTTAACTGAAAAGTGCAAGTTAAAATTCTTAAATTGTTACACACAAACATACCCACCTTTGCATTACATTAGTTACACTGCTCTTAACACTTTCATTTCATTTGGTTGGAGTTTACAAGATTAATGAAAAAGTGGACAATTTTGGGCAGAAAATACTTGTCCAACATACATTAAAATGAGAACTGAGATAAATCTAAAACAATGGTCTTCCTAATATAAAAACCCAGTTTATATAAAATGCATCAGTTCATGAAATGTTAAACAAATTGTTAAAATACATGGTTCAAAACAATACACAGAATTGAAAATTATCCAAGCACTTGAATAAGAAAGAAGTATATAAAGGAAATTCATCCCCTAAAAAGTTAAAAAATGTCTTGGAAAGGAGAGAGAGAAAGGAATAGAGAAAGATTCTTTGGCAGACTAACTGGTATCTTAAAATATCACTTCTGGATGTGGAAAGTGGTTCACACTAAGTAAAGAAACTCAAGATAACTTCTCCTAAAGTTCAGCTACAAACAGCCTTACTAAATGTATGAAGCCTGAACTTGGTTTATCAATAGTGAACTACTTTGCTAGTCCAAAAACTCGCCAGGGTCAGTAATATTTGGGAGTGTAATCACACTCACAGAACTCTCCAACCTCTCAGGTTGAAGCACCAAGTTGCAAAATGAGCTATCACTACCACATTTAAAGTACAAACTGAAGATCACTAATATTTATGCAATGCTCCCCATGCGCCAGGCACTATACAAGATGTTTTACAAACATTTGCATTACCTAATCTTTACAGCAACCATACACAGCAAACTATAATCCCCATTTTTCACATGAGAACTAAAGAACAAAGGACATGTGTGTTACATTTAGGTCACAAAAATACAAAGGACAGCCAAAAACACAAACCCTAGGGCTGAAGTCAGTTCTTCAGTACCATGCCAAGAAGGCACCAGAGCTAGAAGGCAAAATGATGAAAAGAGCCCAGAGTTGGAACCCATTTTCTTGCCCATGAACTCTATTATACTATAGTCAGCCCACCCTTTGGTCTCAGCTTCCTGAACTTTAACTACCTTTTCCTTCCATTTCTTTCCACAGTTTGGTGAACTCTTATTCCCTAACTTTCTAGGTTTTTTGTTTTGTTTTGCTTTTTGTGGGTTTTTTATTGTCCATTTCTATTCTGAGTTTTTGAAGTTCAGATTTAAGGTCACTGATCATATTTTGAAATTCTTATTTAAAGAGACTCAGCTCAAGAAGGAACACATTACTTCTTTCTGCTGCAGCAAAAAGCTGCATTCTCACTTTGTCTTCTTCCTACAAGAACTTCATATGGATGTTACCTGCCATTTAAGTTCATTTTCAAAGTCTTGGGAGTTGCTAGATAGCCACAGCAGATGCCCCTAGGAAGGGGATGAGGCTTCAGGGTGGTTAACTTGTTTTCTGGGTCATGTAAATATAATGAAGTGTGCTATTTTTTATAAATGGCACTTTTATTTTGTGTGATAGTAGAGTAGGTAATTCTTCTGATCTTAGGATGCTCTATTTGTAAGCACCCTTAATTCTCTCTGCTTTGTCCTTTTCCTTTACTACCAAACCTCTAAGGAATGCTTCCTCCATCTTTTGCAGAATTAGCACCATCCAGCACTATCATTCTAGTCCCAAGCACTTTTAAGTTTTTCCTTCAAATTCCCATATACACCAGATCTCAGATCTCCAATGTTTTGCCACATTTTCCTACTCAGGGTGGAGCTGCCTCTGTATTCTGTATTTACCTGTATTCTGCCACCACTGGGGCTCAGCTGCACTCTGCACTTCTACCCCTTCTCCACCTGACTCTCAGTTCTAGCATCAAACCCAGAGCTGGCTCTACTGGTTTCCTAGTGTTTACTCCCCCACTTACATTAAAATCAGTAGTACTTCCTGTTTCCTAATTATACTGACGGCCTGACTTACATGTGCTTTTATTTGTTCTTGTTGATTCATTTAGTATCTGCAGAATGTGTGGCAAGATTTAGATTCAGGTGCCTGCCAACATGCTCCTCACCTATGCAATCAAATTCCTGGACAGATACTAAATAACACTTGATTCTATACCAATGGTTCTGAGAACACAAGGTTGTCAGTTATTTACAGATTTCCAAAAATAAGAATGGTTATCTGTTTTTCAGAAAATTAACAATACTATACCCTATCTATAAGTACACTCAGAAATACCATATCTGGAGTCCCACAGTAACAGAAATCCTACATAATGTTAAGAAACATGGCTAGAAAATGGTATAAGATATACGATGTTTTCCAAAAGATTATGCACAAGCCCAACAAAACTCATATAAAAACAATAGGCAATAAAACCCCAATTTAATAAACAATCACAGCTAGAGTCACATCAGTGTGAATTTCCAGCAGGTCATCATAGATACTTTTTATTTCCCTGAACTAAATGGAATATTAAAAGGGAAAAGAAATATTTCTTATACATTAGTCCACCTATAAAATTCATAAGCTAATTTTTATTATGCTTAAACTTACTTCTTATGCATATTATTTAAAAGAAATGTTCTAAAAGCCCTCATATTTTGAAAAGAATTACTTCATTCTCCTTAAGATATAATCTTTAACACAACTCCTTTGCAGGTTCCTTTTTTACTTTAAGAAATAAACTATATCTTTGCCCCTCATACTTCAGATAGAGCACTAATTTCCAGAATACATAAAGAACTCAAAAAACTCTACACCAAGAATACAAATAATCCAATCAACAAATGGGATAAGGAAATGAACAGACACTTCATGGAAGAAGATGTACAAGCAATCAACAGATATAGGAAAAAATGTTCAACATCTCTAGTAATAAGAGAAATGCAAATCAAAACTACCCTAAGATTCCATCTCACCCCAATTAGAATGGCGATTATCAAGAACACAAGCAACAATAGGTGTTGGCGAGGATGTGGGTAAAGGTACACTCATACATTGCTGGTGGGGCTGCAAATTAGTGCAGCCACTCTGGAAAGCAGTATGGAGATTCCTCAGAAAGCATGGAATGGAACCACCATTGACCCAGCTATCCCACTCCTTGGTCTATACCCAAACAACTTAAAATCAGCATTCTACAGAGATACAGCCACATCAATGTTCATTGCTGCTCAATTCACCATAGCCAGATTGTGGAACCAACCTAGATGTTCTTCAATTGATGAATGGATAAAGAAACTGTGATATATATATATACAATGGAATATTACTCAGCTATAAAGAATAATAAAATTATGGCATTTGCAGGCAAATGGTTGAAATTGGAGAATATCATGTTAAGTGAGATAAGCCAATTTCAAAAATCCAAAAGAGGAATGATCTCACTGATAAGTGGATGATGACACTTAATGGGGGGTGGGAGGGGGACAAGAATGGAGGAAGGAGGGACTGTATAGAGGGAAAAGAGAGGTGGGAGGGGTGGGAGGGAAGGAAAAAAATAACAGAATGAATCAAACATCATTACTCTATGTAAATATATGAATATGCAAATTGTATGCTGTTACTCCATGTACAAACTGAAACAACATGTATCCCATTTGTTTACAATAAAAATAAATTAAAGAAAAAAAGAAATAAACTATAATTTCAATGATTCAAGAATTATACCAATGAGTACCTCATATTCATCAAGAGAATAAGTAAAATAAATATTGGGACAAGAAGGGTAGCTCAGTGGAGAGTGTTTGCCTAGCATGTACAAGGCCCTGGGTTTAATCCCCAGCACCATGCTAAAAAAAATAACAAACAAACAAAAAATAAAAAACCCACAAATAAGTACTGTAAAACCTACATAGGATAATTTTAAAAAGCAAACAAACAGATGTCACAGTGTTGAGATTAGTTTTTAAAGCTTGACATCAATTTTCCCAGTGTCAACATGACATGGTTAAAATGCTATTTGCAACGAAAGGAAAACTTTTTATTCCTTTTCCTGTTTATTGTTTAAGCTAGTCCATTCAAGAATTTTAAAGATAACAGGCATGCTCTTCCCCAAGACTCGACTCTAAAACCCTCTCTGCCCCCAACCCCAGCAACAGAAAATGTCCCATTTAGCAGAGCAGAACAAGCTCAAGGGAATGAATGGTAGTGACAAATCCTAAGGCTCCTTGAATTACCACCTTACCTCAGACTCATCTGTAGATTCTTCAAGAGACCCGGTTTCCTACAAAGCATAGAGAGGGAAAAAATCAGAGGAGAAGACAAACCAATCAAAAGCATTTGTCAGGAAAAGGAGTCCTTGTGTCCCCACCTCTAATCTCTTTTGGGAAGGGCTTTTGCAACCACACTTTAAAGGACACTCCACATGCTCCTACTTTCCCATGCCCCCTTGAACTTCACACCTTGGCAGGCCCGTTGGTTCCCAGGGTCCACACTTCTGTTGCTCTCCCTCAAGCAGTCAGCAGGTGAACAAACTACCTACCCCCAGGAACTTGTCACCAAAGGACCTGGAAGACTCTCTCCCTAGCTAATGGTGAAAATCCATCCAGCAAAGGTACCTCACTGATCTCAGAAGGGAAGAGTAAACATTCATTTCAAATTATCTACAGGTCAATTCCTTGTACTGAAAAGCTCTCATGTTATTAATTATGATGCCATTAACCTGGCTGAATCAAAATGACTGTCTTGCTAAAACAGTGTTTAAAAAAGAATCCCCCTGCAGTGGTACCTAGCAGACTCTGTGCAAAAACCCTGTGTAATTTACATGTGCTCTTTAAACCATTAACTCTAAGACAAATTCTGCCATTTAGCACAGTTTCCCTCTTGCTAGACAATGAATCTTGCCGCTCTGGAGGAAACAAAGCAAAAAGGGAAAAATTGACTTGATCCTGCTAATCTCTCACCTGTCCACTGAAAGAGAGAATCTGCTGATGCCATGCATCCTCAAAGAGGTCAGCAAAATGAAGATTTACTTAACGTACTTATAGATATCAATAGCAATAAAAGGTTACAACTAATATGCTGACACTGAATGTAAGCATTTTACAACAATCCATGAAATAAACAAAGAAAGAACAAAAAATATGGGGCAAGGTCATTTCACATCTAACTAATATTTTTTCAAGAAAAAAAAAGAACATTTTAAAGTCAGGCGCATATATTACTCAATTCAAGCTTGACAGCAGGATAAATGCAAATCTGGTGTTTAGAAACATTTTTATTTCATACATCAAAAATCAGCAAGAGCTTGGCTGGTGGCAGGCACCCTCTGGAATACAATCCTATGGAAAATACAGTCCCTGCACTTGAAGACCATATGTAAAATAGGGATAAATGTTACTATAATGAGACAATGAAATTAAGAATTGTACTACTGATATCTCATTAACTATGATGAATATTAGAATCTCTACTTTCCAATGCTGCCTGTTTAATTTAATGTTAATCTAAATCTTTAAAAGTTCTCATAGTTTAAAGCTACAATCCTCCACAATGACTTTTTGTTCTCAGTACCACCAAGATACATAAAAAATCAACTTTTCTGCCACTTTACAGTTCCCCAGATAGTGACATGTAACATTTCTACCCTTCTAAGCCCTTTTTTCTCTGCAATAACCATCCACTTCTGGGTTTTTAGTTCTCTCATCATCTTGATCCTTCTCTTTTGGACACATTCTACATTTAATATTAATAGGCACTATTCTAACAGAATAGAGAACCCAAATCCAAACACATGTAATAGACTAATTTTCCACAAACGTGCCAAGAAGATACAATAGGGAAAGGTGCTAGAAAAACTGAACTTCCAACATGCAAAAGGAGGAAAGTGGAACCTTATCTTACATCACTCACAAAAATCAACTCAAAATGAACACAAAACCTAAATCCATAAAACTCCCAGAAGAACACACAGGGAAAGCTCCCTGACTTTGGCCTTGGCAATGCTTTCTTGGATCATACCAAAAGTGCAAGCTACAAAAGTAAAAATAATGGGACTGCATCAAACTAAAAAGTTTCTGCACAGCAAAAGGAAACAATCGACAAAATAAAAAGGCAGCTTATGGATTGGGAAAACATATGTGCAAGTCACATAGTTTTATAAAGAACTATACAACTCAACAGCAAAACAAAAACATAATCCAATTAAAAAGAGAACCTTAGTAGACATTTCTCCAAAGACATAGAAGCAGCCAACAAGTATATGAAAAGGTGCTGAAAATTACTAATCATAAGGGACATGCGAATCAAAACCTATGAGATATTGCCTCCCATCCATTAGGGACATCTATTATCCGAAAGACGAGATAATCAGTGTCAGCAAGGGTGCAGAGAAAAGCAAATCCCTGAACACTGCTGGTGGACATGGAGATTGGTGTAGTCATTATGGAAGAGAATTTGGAGGTTATTAAGAAATAAAAATAGCCAGATGCAGTGGTACACACCTATAATCCCAGGAGCTGTGGGGCTAAAGCAGGAGGATCACAAATTCAAAGCCAAGTGTCACCAATTTAGTGATGCCCTAAGCAACTTAGCAAGACCCTGTCTCAAAATAAAAAGTAAAAAGGGATGGGGGGCTGGGGTTGTAGCTCAGTGGCAGAGTGCTTGCTTGGCACTGGGTTTGATACTCAGCACCATATAAAAAATAAATAAAATAAAGATACAAATGAAATTATACATTTCTTAAAAAAAGGGTTGAGGATGTAGCTCAGTGGTTAAGCACTCCTGGGTTCAGTCTCCAGTACTAAAAAAAAAGAAAGAAAGAAAAAATTTAAAAATAGAATTACCATATAACCCAACATTTCTTCTTGCTATACACTCAAGGAAATGAAATCCATTGCCTCCTCATAAAGATATCTGCAATCCCATGTTCATTATAGCATTAGTCACACCAACCAAGATAAGAAAACAATCTAAGTGACTGCTAATAGATGAATAAAGAAACTATAATATGCAACTCTATCTCACTCACACACACACACACACACACACACACACACACACACACAAACACACAGGAACATTATTCAGAACTTTGAAAAAGAAGAAATCCTGCCATTTGCCAAAGCATGGATAGTGCGGGACATTATGCTAAGTGAAATAAGCCAGAAACAGAAAGAAAAATATTGCACAGTCTCACTTCTGTGTGGAATATTTTTTTGCATATTTATGAACTTATTTCATTCAAATAGATTTTCACACTTCTTATCTAAGGACATAGAACAGAAGCCTGGTAAGACAGACCTTGCATCCTGGGAATGACTGAGGCCAATGCATCCACCTTGGCCAAAGAACAGATCTTATAGGCAAAAAAGTCAAACATACAGAAACAGAGAATAAAACAGTGGTTACCAGGGGAAGGACAGATATAGATCAAAGGATACAAAGTAGCAGATATGTAGGATGATCGAAAAAAAGACCTATATACAACATGGGAACTGCAGTTAGTAATAGTGTATTGTATTCAGGGTTTTTGCTAATAGCTGTTTTTGCTACAGGGGACAAAATGAGTTACCTTTGTAAGATTATGAACATATTAACTTGTTTTGTTATAGTAACTATTTTACTATATACACATCTCTAATGTCCTGTTGTTCACCTTAACTGAGGCAGAAGGATTCCAAGTTCAAAGCCAGTCTCAGCAACTTAGCAAGGCCCTAAACAACTCAGTGAGACCCTGTCTCTAATTAAACAACAACAACGGGCTGGGGATGTGGCTCAGTGGTTAAGCACCCCTGTTCAATTCCTAGTTCCAAAAACAAAAGTACACAGTAGGATTTTTTAAAAGCAGTTGCTATCCTGACTTTTTACTGAACACCTATGATACATTTCTCATAATGCTAAAAGCTTTAACTATCTGCACCTTTATAACACAGCATCCTCCTGAACTTTCCTAACACCTAAAGTTGGAACTCAATGACTTCTAACATATCTCCCATCTCTGAGAGCCCCTGAATATTCAGTTATTAGCATTATCAAAACAAGGCTCCAGATGACTGTGCCAATAAATGTCTAGATTCCCATTTCTCATATCCAGAATTCTAAAAAGACACTTGATACTCTTGGAATTAAAACATGCACTAAGTGTAAATGAGTGAATGTTGTGTCCTATTCATCAAATCAAAAGACATAAATCCCCAAACAGCAATGTCAATTCAAAGACTCAAAATCAAATTATACTCCTGCTATATACCAGAAAGAATGCAGTGCCAGAATCTAACACCTCAAGGCGTGCAGTTCTCAGAGATCTGCATTTTCAGGGAAAACCAAGCTCTGAGAGCTTCCAGTGACAGGTGGCATCAGAAGAGAACATTTATTACACTAAGTAACAAATGTGTAATACTACAATAAATGTGTAATACACTAAGTAATAAATGTGTTATAAATACTATAATAGTGTAACATTCATTACACTATTTATTACTCTAAGACCTACCCTGAGCATTAGCATGGACCTCCAGACTATACAAGTGGTCTCAAAAAAATTACACTTTTATCCACAATCCTACCAAAGGAATGAATGAGTGACTTCAGAAATTAGCCTGGTCTATTATTTTTCAGCTGCTTTCATTCACCAATCCTCTCTCTTTAATGTTCTTACAGACAGGTGAACAAGAAGGCATAAGTACCCAATAAGGAATCTAAGCAGCAAGTCTGAACCCTGAGAACAGTTATTTAGAAAGAGTTTGTGGTTTTTCAAATGTTTCAGCTTCCGAAAAGTCTGTGAAATACTATAAAATTGTTCTGTTCTCTACATGGAATACAGCACACACCAAAAGACAAATATTATATGATTCTGACTCTGCATACATTAGACAGAAGTTAACCAAAGGGGTGGGAGGAAGGGGTAATGGGAGATATTGTTTAACGGGTACAGATTCGATTTGTGATAATGAAAACTTCTAGAGATGGAAAGTGGTGATGGACACACAAAAACATGAATGCACTTAATGCCACTGAATCATACATCATACACTTAATAATGGTCAAAGTGGTAAATCTTATGCTACGTAAATTTCCACAATTAAAAAAAATTGTGCTATTCTGGCTGAAGCAAAAGTACGGGCTGAAAGATACCCAGTGACATAAATGTATAGCTGGACAAAACTGAGAAAAAGGCTGAAAGTGAAATTCAACAATTTACCTTTCTTTTGCAAAGCAACCCTTGAAACTGAATCATCTATCCAAAGAACTTGACCTCAATTTTCTGCACTGTGAAATGTGACCCCTCTAATATACTTTACCTGCCATCTGGATTATCTTCCCAAAGCACAGATTAGAGTGTCAATGTCCTCCTCAAAGAACCCTCAGTAGTTTTCCAGTCTAAAGAATGAATTCAGATTCTCCAGCAAGGTAATCAAAGCTCTTTACAGCCTGACCCCCAAGAGGCATTGAGCCACACCTCCCACTCCCTCCACAAAGCTACACCCTCCAGTCACACTGGGTCATCTCTTGCTGAAATATCACATGCTCACATCTCTAAGAGAGAGGTGGCAAAACAGCATGGAGCCTGGATGTGGAATACAGGTGTTTTGTTTAGACTGGGTGATGTTTTTAAAGTCTTTTATGGAAAAATCTGTATTTATGACTTCATGGAAATCAGACTATGTCTATGTAGTATCCACATTTACATATAACCTCAGTTGGACCAAAACAGTAATCCCGATGCAAAGTACTTGACACCCTAAGCACTGCCATCCTCCCCACTCATGTCATTACCACCTGCCTGCCCTGAATTTGTGACCCTTGCTGAGCCTTTCCTTACAGCCCTTGGGCCTTTGCCCATCTTGGCACTCATACTAATAGTTTCCCCAGTATCCTCTTGAAGCTCAGTGGAACGGGCAGAGGGAACCTCAGGAAGGACACTGCCAGGCAGTCAGGACAAGGACCTTCACTCTTGCTTCAACATCAAAACTTGTTTTTTATGTTATATATTTCCATGTTGCCAATGTGAGGTTTAAGGTTTAAAAATCACTGGCTAGTTTTAAATCTTCACTTTCTTTCACAGCCTAACCTAGGTCTCCTCACCTTCACGTAACTGTATCCAGTAAGCCCAAGTCACAAGGTCCAGATCTGGCCTCCTTAGCTTTATTTCTTCGTATGCCCTCTGCTAGCACCTAACATTAACTGTCTTGTCCTAATAGCAATTATTTTAAATATACTATGGATAAATCCTAAAGCTTTGGCCTCTTGGTCTCCTACTATCCTACCCAACGTGTGAACTCAATACGTTCGCCAGTGATGACAATAAGAGACAAGCAGTGATCTGAAACAGGAATGCTTGCTTCCTCTGTATATTCCCTGAGGAGCCTTTTCTCCAAGGACCTTTTCTTCACACATATGCTCCAACTACTAGTTCATGCCACCGAACAGTTTCAGAAATGAATCTAGAGGAAGGCAAACAATGACAGGGTACGCTGAATAAAATGTTAACCAAGCAGAGCCCCTGGGCTCTCAGAAGGCCCATATAGTAAAGGCTTACGACCAACCCCGCGCCTAAACTTCAGCAGAGGCCCAATAACTGACCTGGGAGAAGATAGTACAGCTGAGTTAAGTCAGGAGTTAAGAGGAAGTCCAGGAGAGAAAGAAGCCAGGACTTCCCCGACTTGTGGATGAGACACTCAACAAGGTACTGTCACCTTCTGACCCTTTGCAGCAAAGAGTGTGCCCCAGCTGAGCTTAACAGGAAACAGGGTTATGAGAAATCCCAATGTCTGACACACATAGAAAGGAGGAAATATTTTGTGGTATATGTACTTCATATCAACAGTTCAAAGAACCAGTTTGGGGCACTGAGAGAATGGGCCGTTTGCGTAGGAAAGAGTAACTGGCAGAAGTATGGACACTTAGATTACAACCAGGTTCAGTCCACTGGGCTCAGCTAACACACTTATCCTATTCTGCAAATGAAAACCAGTGATGTCTGCTGCAGCGTGGAGAAAGGGACAAGCTCAGTTACAGTCTCCAAACTGATTTTGCATCAGAATCATCAAAACTCAGTCTGGGAAGGTAGCTAATATCCTCTAATATACCCATATTTCAGGTTCTGATTCAATAGCTCTAAAATAAGAGCCTGAATGTGTTAAGAAAATAACACTAGAGGACCTGGCATCAAGAACAAACCAAGGCCACTATGAATGAGCAGCCATGAATAAGGAGCTATATGAGACAGAAGCCCCTAATCAGATAAGTGCTCCTTCCCCAAGGCAGTAATGCAAAGAATGCCAGGGAGACCACTAATAATCAGCTAGTGACATTGGCTTCCAACCAACCAACCCAGATGAAGATGAGCAGGAAAGTATACAAAGCAATAAGCAAGTTCAATTAAGCTTTAGTTACATGACAGTGACTAAACTTTAGTTATTCGATAGTAAAGAGTGGACCCTCTAAAACTGTGTTGATTCTGTGCTTCTGTAACTTATTTGGGCTTTGCTTCTAACACTGCTTCTAAAAGATATACCTAGGCCAAACTGTAAGAAAAGAGAATTTTGCACAGTCCAGGTGTGAATGATTAATTTTGCCCTATTTGTAAGGCAACCATTTCAATCCAGCCACCTTAACATACTTTGTCTCATTTCATACTCACAAGAGTCTTAAGAGAGTAACATTCCCAACTTATAGACAAGAAAACTGAGGCATGTTGCCTTGATTTTTATTTTATGAACCTGGGAGCATTCATGATCATGGAAATGTGCCATCTGATAAACCATAAAGAGTCCACAATTAGGATAGAATTTTCCTACTTTCTAAGATGTAGAGGGAGAATTCAAAGTACAAACTCTCTCATCTAGTCAAGAAATAAATGATCTGATTGCTTAAATACTTAATGGACCAGCCTCCAGGCTGGGTGAGTAGAGAAGATGAAAGGGTACCTGGTAGGAGTAAAGAATGTATCTATAGTAGTAACATTATAAAGTCTCAAGTAAGATAAAATAAATTTACACAAATTCTACTGAACCTCATTTACAATATGACAATTAGAAAGCTATTCTTCTCCTAGTAAATTCGTTTAAGCATTTTATTAAGCACCTAACATCCGGAAAACACAGCCCTTTGGGAAATACAGACATGAGTAAGCTCTTGTTCCTATTCTTGAGGACTCAGCAATCTGTGGGAGAGATAAGATAAATACACAAACAACCAGACTTCAAGCAGAATGTTATTCGTAAGAGAGGTATGAACAAATTCTGTTGGGCATCGGTGATTATGAAGGACAACTATAAATCATTTTGGAGCCAAGCAAAACTGCTGGTTAGAAGATTTCCAGGCATGTGAACTATAAAATATAAACCTGGTTACTTTTACGAACTACCTTTACTATATTCAGCAAAAGCAAGAATTTCCCAAAGACTTAAAAACATCTGTTCATTCATACCCAAAAAGTGATTTTAGCTTTAGACTCTGAACTGTTTAACTTACTTGGCATAAATGCCACTTATTTGGTTATTCATAAAATGAAGGGTGGGAGTAATCATCAAAGAATAAAACACACACCCAAGAGAGTTCATGCCAAGAGGTTCGGTTTTCTTACTAATCCTGAAGAGCTGTAGGAATTTACAGGACACAGTACCAAGAAAAATACCTTCTTTTTCCCTCATGATAGTTCACTTAATATACATTTAATTCCTAAAGAATTCAGGAGAAGGAAAAACATTCAGGATTTCCAAAAAGGTTCTTCAAGGTGGCAGAATAGAACAATTAGCAAATTTATATGGCTCCATTGTTGTACATTTATAGTCTCCAAAATTTGTGTAATAAAGGTCTACTATCAGATTTCAAAGGTTCTCTACTGTGAAATTCAAAGTGCACCTATTAAGCAGAGTGCAAAAAAAGCTAAACACTTTCAATCTGTGAAGGATTGCTAGTACAGGTACAATTATTTGCTAGGTGTGTCTAAAAACAGAAAAATCCGTGAATATTTGCTTCTTTCTGTCACTGACATAGAGCACTGACTTTTTAGGAAAAACACTATCACCACTAAAGAGGCAAATGCCCACGCCAACGGTGCACTGGCTGTTAAAACATCCATGGTGGAATGATGGCTTGAAGCAAAATCACTAAGGTAATAAAGGCTAATTCTACTTCATACAATTTTTAAAAAGATTTACATTATTACATATATTTTAAAAGGCAGGGTGCTCTAGTAAAATATGAACTTTGGAGGTAGATGACTAAAGACTTATTACAGATGAGAAAGTTCATCTGAGAAACTTCCTCAAGTTGATTGACTTTCAACGGGCTCAGCTATAAAGTTGAATCATTTATCATATTATTAATTAAATATCAAGTAACAGTCTAGTTCAGGCATACATTCTGAACCAATCATTGTCAGATAGTTTATGTTCTAATAGTGAGGGTATACAGAAATGTACAAAAAAAGTAAGTAGAAATTTTAAAACTCAGCATGTCAAATGGTGATGAGTATTACAAAGAAAAATATTGCAGGGAGGAGGTTTCAAAGAATGCTGAAGAAGGTCTCAGTCCAAAAGAACACTTAGATCAAGGCACAAAGAAGTGAAAGAGAAAGTCCTGTGGATATCAGGAATCCTAAAGGAAGAGCACTAGCAAAGGTCCTGAGGTAGGAACATGCTTGGGTTATTAAAGGAACAGTAAGAAAGCCAATGAGGCTAATGCAAGGTAGTAGAAGGGAAGAAAGAACTTAGTGGAAAATGAGATCAGAGAAAGAAGGCAAGCGGTGGCTAGGACAAGGTCCTGCAAGGCATCAAGTCTACTGGAAGTGCACTGTCTTTTCCTCAGCATGAAATAAGAAGCCATTGGAAAGCTTGAAACAGGAAGAGTTTGCTCTACCATATATCAGAAAGACCAAAGGTCATGTGAAGGGGTTTTTTAAACTTGAAAGCATTGTATAAATTTGAAACATTATTTTTACATCCCTAACTTTCTATGTGTGTGTGTGTGTGTGTGTTTTAAAAAAACATGAGACAGCATTACCAAACTTGTCTTCTGGATAACAGTGGTAAACACTATGGGCAACTCTCTCCATTTCTCTTACACTATATCTTAAAAATTAATAACCTTTCTTTTTGCTTTTATATCAAACCAAGGAACAAAGATATTTCAACATGAAATAAAGATTAACATGGTGAAAGACAATCACACCACTAATCAAACAGAATAATGACAGTCATGAAATGATGTGTTTTTTTTTTTTTTTTGATAAGTTCTTAATAAGTGTTTTCTTCTGATTGCCCAGAATGGAAAAGGGAAGTGTAAGTGTACAAGATTCTTTTTTCATCACAATGACCAACAAAGCCATACTTCTGCCTAGTCAAATTTCTTAGTTATTGGGACACATCAAATATATACAGAGAAAATTCTCATTATGAAATGCAAGTATGATGCAAACAGTAAAAATTTAATTAGTGAAACGGATCAATGTATTTTGATACTAAACAGCAAAACATCCTCACATCACTTTTTAGAGGCAACATGGCAACTGATGGCCCTGTCAATTTTTGAGGAAGAATAGTATGAAACTGAAAGGACATAGGAAATGGAAAATTAAATGACTGCTCCAAAGTTCTAGCCTAGGTCGTCATCTTTTTTTTGTCATTTTGATTTTGTCTTTTAATCTAATGTGTGCACACCACTGTTGTTAAATGAAAATAATGCATATTCTCATCATTAGTAAATACCCAAAACTCCAGCACCACGTTGCCAGGTGTTGATTGGACATTGCCATCTGATGTCACTGCAGACAACAAATAATCCCACTTCACTGAGCCCAACAGTTCTAAGCACTTTAACTTTGTGTAATAACTCATTTCATCTTAACCTACGTTCTAAGGAGGGTGCAATTATTATCTCCACCGTATATTTGAAAGTCAAATTGCTGAAAGTCACACATTTAAAAAGAATAGGAACTAGCTTTGGAGCCTAGCCATTTTTGCTCCAGAAGCATTTGTTACTAGGTATGCCTGGGCATTTTTGTTCCCTTAATCCCTGCTGCACTGCAATAATGCCTCAACTCTGTACCTGAATCCAGTATATACAAAACATCATCTACTCTCTCCCACCTTTCACTGTATTATTCGGGTGGAAAGCAATTTAAATTTCAGTCACCTGGCCTCAAAACATCTCTTATGCCTCCCACAGGCACTTGAGGCAGCCGGGTCTGCCATTATACTAAAATTTTATGGCACACAGGCCACAGAGAATAGGCCCACGGCTAGATCGCCTGCCAAACGCCGGGCTGTGTCGGCGCGCTTCACCCGGGACCAGGAGCCCTCACTGGGACAGGCGGCCACCCCTGCACTCTGCTCCCTTAAAGGAACTTTCGCCACCCTTCCATGCCCTGCCGGGGTCCGCCTCAATCTCCAACAGACCAACACGCCCCACTCCACGCCCTCTATCACCTCACTCTCGTCTCCCGGTCCCTAGTGCCCTGAACTAGCACTTGCAGCCTTTACCTGATCTTCTGCTTCCGCCATGGTGCCGCCGAAGAGTCACATGACAGACCCGGAAATGAGAGAAAAAACCCGATGCTGTCCTCCAGGCCTGCTGGGAAATGTAGTTCTAGCCGCTCCCGAGCTTGGCCAGCGCATCTTCGCTTGGAAAACTGATTTGGCCTCAAGCTCTGCAAATTCAGCGGAGTCCTGCTTTGGAGAATCTGAACACAACCATTGTTAATGCTATGATTTATTTTATTGTTGTTCTAGTTTCTTTGGTTATTATCATATTTACTAAGCACTTCTTATATATCAGACCGTGGGTTTAGAGCTTTAAATGAATTATCTCATTTAATCCTCCGAGAAATCCCTGCCATTAACCCCATTTGTAGAACCTTGTAGCTCTGTGGTCCCACAGCTGTCAAGAGGCTGAACTAGGGTTAAAATTTGTTCTTTTTTTCTGCTGCCAAAGACGCTGTAATTATAAAATGATGATTAGTCTAAAAGTGTTGCCCTTGCTTTTAAAAAAGTGTTTTAAGTGAATATTAAGTGATATTTGCAACGGAGAGTTAGATAACAAGTTATACTACAACATTTAGCTCCTACTGCTTGCTGCTTTAAGTTGACATCTTCTGACGTATGAACACTGAAAAAAATTGCTATTGTTTGTTAATTTTTTAAGTACCACCTATAGATAAATATTAAAGATAAGAATATAAACTTGCCCTTGGTAAAATCTGTAAAATCACTGTAATACTTTTTTTTTTTTTTTTTTTTTTTTGATACAGGGGGATTGAACTCAGGGGCACTCAACCACTGAGCCACATCCCCAGCCCTATTTTGTATTTGACTTAGAGACAGGGTCACACTGAGTTGCTTAGCACCTTCTTTTTGCTGAGGCTGGCTTTGAACTCCCAATCCTCCTCAGCCTCCTAAGCCGCTGGGATCACAGGTTGTGTACACTGCACTCAGTCACTCTATTACTTTGATCTTGGGGAAAAACTGATTCCCCTCTCCATGTTTCTGGACATTATGAACTCTTTTTCCTACTTCTCAAGAATCTGCAGTATCTTATCCAAAGACAGGCATTTTTCTGCTTTCCATTCACTTGAGAAGTTGTTAAATAGCAGAAGTCATCATAGATGGCAAATTGTGGAGGATGCTTCATTATGCTTTTTGATTCCCTATGCCACATTAACTCTGACTTCTCCAGGTCTCTACCTGTCACTTGCTTGACCCATGACTCCTCATTGACCCAGAAGCCAGAGTGATGTCATCTTTCCCAAGGACCCAAACCTCCTCCAGACCTTGCTGGGGTCAATCTTCCCATCTGCTAATCAGCCACAAGGCAATGAAGGTGGACCCACCCAAAGCATTTAGATATTCATAGGCAAGCACCCAATACCCTAAATATCAACCTTCCCAATCCAAGAGTTTCCCACATCTATTACAAAGTAACCCAGAACCAAACATTGCTCTTGATGAACTCCAAGTCCCAGAAAGAACTTTGTATAGACCAAAGATGGTATGGAATCCATCAGTCCATTCTCCACAGGGGCTATAAATAAGCCTGGTTCTTGTACTTTTCTTTCTTTCACAAACTGTCATTTTTCCCTTTTTCTATTATGAGCTGGACTCACCCAGAAACTTCTAGGACTACAGCCTCTTCAAATTGGCAATCTCTTCTGCTTTGGTGAAATGACCATGATCAGGGTAAGGAAAGAAAAAAAGATTATTACCACTGTTTTTCCTCCAGGGTGCTTTTGTTTTATTGCTCAATTTTATTTTGGTAAGAAGTCAGGCAGCAGCACTTCCAGAAAAAGAATGATTAAATACTGAGAAAATTGCTACTGAAATCCAGAACAAGATTTTTGTTGTTGTTGTTGTTCTCCCAAAATTCCATTTTTCTCCCCCAGAACAGTGTGTGGTCTCTAAATTTTTGAGGATTCCACAACCTGGGCAGGTCCTGACTTCTCTCTTCCTCCTTCTAGACTGCCAGGGCTCTTAAGCCCACCTGGCCTCTGAGGCCAGCTGAGCTGCATTTTCTCCCAGGCCTGCAACCTGGCCCTATGTTGATATTAGAATTAGGGGTGGTGGCCAGTTGAAAGTCTTCAATGAAGGGATCTCCTGTGATTCAGCCTCTTGCCAAGACTGTTGCTTCCCTATGTCTTTGTTGAACTTGCTGTATTCTGTTTTGGCAACTGGAGCTCCCTTGATGGGTCTTCTTCACAACTTGTCTAAAGGACTCAATCCCTTTCATTTGCCACACAGCTTGTGTTTGGGAAGACCTCTTAGTGGAGAACACACACTGGCAGCCCAAACAAGCAAAGCTGGAGACCATTCATCCACTCCTGGTCTTCATTCTGAAATGAGGAATGTTCAAACACTCTTTCTCAAAAAGGTTGGTGTGAAACTGACTGAAGAGGCAAACAAAGTTTGTTGCAGATTTTCCTCTACTCATTCATCCCAGAGTCTGGGTCTATTCCCCATTCGGTGTACTATCTTGATTATAAGGAGATATTATGAGCATTGTATCATTTGTTGTTTCCTTTTGGACAGACTGAAAAAATAAAAAGAGTCACAGGTATGGAAAGATGAAATCTACCAGCTAGAGACTAGCAGGTTCATGCTGAGTCTATGGACAGGATGAAATGCACATGTGACCTCCAAGCTGTGAAGGGTTTAGGTTTTCCTTATCCAAGAGGTCCTGTAGCCTCCTGCAACCCAAAGTACACTCCACAGGACACAAGGGAGCTTGTTAGAAATGAATAATTCTGGGCACTCTGAGAGACCTGCTAAACAATATCTGAATTTTAATAATATTTCCAGGTAATAAGAATGTAGATTAAAGTTTGGAAAATTTCCATCCTGTCCTTGTTTCTATGTTAAATCCTGCTTCTTTCATGCATATCATCAGTTTACCTTCGCCCAGCTGCAAGCTATGGAGGTAAAGATTTAACTTCTTATTCTGTTTATAGACCCTAAATTTGTTAATGGACTTCAGAAACCAGGCCTAATGACTTATATTGGTAGAGTGGTTCACTGGCTTTACATATCTGCCTCATAAGTTTGCTTTATAGATGTGAAACAGTTTACTAATTGTTGTGATTTGGATCTGTATTGTTCCCCCAAAAGCTTGTGTATTGAAAATATCATCCCAGTGCAGCAAGGTTCAGAAGGGGGCTTTGGGGGTGATAGTTGAATAGGAGAGCTGTAACTTCATCAATGGATTAATGCATATGATAGATTAATAATTTGAATGGACTATACAGGGTGGTAATGTAAAAAGGTAGGTGTGCTGGAGAAAGTGGGTCACTGGGGGAACACCTAAGGGTCTGTATAATATTCTTGCTTCTCCCTCTCTCTCCACTCCCCCCACTCCCTGCCATCCCTTGCTGCCCCTCCTGATTGCCTTGTGCTAAGCAGTTTTCATCTGCCATGCCCTTCTGCCATAATGTTTCTGCCTTGGAGCAAGCAGACCATGGACTGAATTCTCTGAAACTATGAGACAAAGTAAATCTTTCCTCCTCTAAGCTGTTGTTGTCAGGTATTTTGTTCATGGTGATGAAAAGCTAACACACTAACTCAATAAATTATATCCTTTTATTCATAATAATAACCTTATCTCATTTTTAAACAATGTGAATGGACTTAATATTTTCCATTAAAAAATAACATTTCTTAATTCAGGAAACTGGAAAGTTAAAGTTTAAAAAAAAATTGCCTCATATCCCTTTAATTATTTAGGGCTTTTTATTTCCCCCAATCTTTAACTTTCATTCCTTCTTAGATTGCTACCATTTTAGCCTAATAGCCAGTAACAAGCAAAATTATGCCATATTATCCTACTGACTACAAGCACCAATCTTAGCCTTTCTTTAATTTACTTTCCAGAATAGCAAAAATAATAACAATGCTACCTTTAACAATATTGGAAATCCTCAGTTTATTTTTCAACTTAGTGTTACAAAAATTGTACCCACTGAAACTTGTTACCTTCTAGTGTTCTAAATGTCATTTCAAGATACATCTTGTGGGAAACTTCCTTTGCATCACTATAAAACATGCCTAGGATAATCAGTTTATAAATGGAATAGGGTTATTCTGACTCACAGTTTTGTAGGTCCTAGTCCGTGATCAGTTGTTTGATCCCATTGCTTTTGGGCCTGAGGCAGGGCAGCACAGTATGGCAGAAGTATGCTGCAGAGCAAACGCCTCATCTCATCACCAGGGAGCAAAAGAGAGGAAGAGGAAGGGGCCAAGGTACCCTGTTACACCACCTGCAACTACCCTCAGTTCTTGACAAGGATTCCACTGAGTAATAAAGATGTCTGCAAAGTCTCATCTCATTGGGAATTTGGGTTGTGGGCTTTCCTTCCTTGCTTGCTTAATATGTGTAGATTTACTATTATTTTATGTGTTTTCCCTGAAAATAGGGGTCTTAACAGAACCAGTGTTAGAACATAAAAATCAGACTACTAAAGGAAATCTGAAATCTCAGATTTAGTCATTTGCTATGAAACTCTGAGTAACCAAGATTGCTATGAGAAAATACAAAAACAGATTCTAGCTGCCGATCCCCTGTTGACTACTCTCAGATGACCTGAAACACGTAGGCGAATAATTCTAACCCCATCAGGAAGAATTAACAGGAACAGAAGAAATAAAGTGTTCCTCAATGTTAAGTTCACACAGTATAAGATGATATCATATATTTATTAGCTTAAAATGTCTAGCATTTATTAACTACAGCGCTGAGTAGTCACATGACTGATGTTTATTCAGCCCTACTGAGCTTGCTTTAAACTTTATGATTAGTTAAATATTAATATGTCTTATTGTTTAGTTATAGGTTATCACAAGTAAACAATTACTAGAATAATTAGAATACTTCATTGTCTAGTCTAGTAATGATTATACAAAATATTTTTGTTTTTCTCCTTGTGACCTTTTCCTGTTCTGAAAAAAACATGTGTAACTGCCTACCTTTTAATGTATATAAAAAGCTGGCTGGGAAAAATAAAATTTAGAACTTAGCATCCATTCCTTGAGTTTGTGTTGCTTTGTTCTCCACTCTGCCAACGCCTACTCCATCACCTGAGACCACTACGACCCCTGCTAGGGCTGGACCCCGGCAGTACTCCTATCCCCTTCAATGCCCCAAATGATCCAAAAACCTCCCTCTAGGTCGCCTCCACTTCTGGAAGTTTCCATCACCTCCCAATAGTGCTTGCTGAGGATGATCCTTTAAACCTGTGCCTTTCGGAGACACTTAAAATACAAACTATAGCCCTGAGCAAAAGCATTAAATTAACCACTGAGGCACATCCCAGCTCTTTTTATTTTTATTTTTTATTTTGAGACAGGGTCTCAGTAGGTTGCTTACAGCCTCACCAAGTTGCTGAGGCTGACTTGGAACCTGAGATCTTCCTGCCTCAACCTCCTGAGCTGCTGGGATTACAGGCACATGCCACCACACCTAATTACAAAACGTACCTAATTACAAAAAAAGGCATGTTAATGATATATATAATTAGAAAATATAAATTATATATATAATAAAAGCTATCAACAATGCTTCATCATTGCTGTATGTTTTTTCTTCTCCCCTCCCCAGTCTTCTTCCTTTCCCTTCTTCCTCTGTGTTTAAAGGATTTTTCCCAAACAAAAATCACATCATTACATACTGCCATCTGCTTTCTTCTCTTACGTACATTTCAACACCATTTTCCAACAACATTATAAAATAAAACATTTTAGTAGTATATATTATTATTGCATTCTATGAAAAATCATAATTTATGCAATCATTCTTTTGTTATATTTAAAAATATATAATTAGATATATAATTAGATATATATCAAATATATCTAGTTAACATACCATTGTCTGGCTTGTAAATACTTCCTTGGAAAAATATGCTGAAATAAAATAGTTTGGTTATTGAAAACTTTGAAGTTGTCATGAAAGTTCTTTGTAAATATCAAGAGATGCCTTTTTAAAAAAACTATTAAATACTACAATGTGGTGATTTTGAATAACTGAGAAAAAAATTTATTCATCCTTTGGATTCCTATTATATGTCTCACTAACTAATATTTCAAAGACCATCTGTTTGAGTTTTCCCCAGACATAGACTGCTGATGTGAAATCCACTTACTGAACTTCTTTCATATTTTTGACAGAAAAGCACAAAACTAATTTTTTAACTTAAAACATAAATTCAATCTGCTCAGGATCCAGGTGTTTAGCTGTGCCAAGAAAATGTGTTATCTCATAGAAAATATTTCATTTTCAATCAGAATTTTGAAACAAAATGCTTAAACACATCCTGCCTTTGGAAGCAAATATTACTTGTGAAGCAAGGTCCATTTCTCAGCAAGAGTTCAACTTCAAGATTTGTTTGTCAAAGAAGAGCCTTTCTCTTTCATATATCTTGAATCCTGCAAACATAAAAACATGAAAAATTGAAAACGAAAAGAAGAGTAAAGAAGGAAGTTTTGTCACACTAAGTGAAAGCAAAGGTAGTTCCCAATTATGTTTAAAATTTAACAGAGCTAGCAAATTAATTCATTAAAACTTAATAGTCACTTTTTTATATAAATAGTAATTATACATGATTCTTAGCCAGAAGGCTATCCAATCTATAATACAGTTGAATCTATACATGATGTGAAAATAGTGAAAAATATTGTTGCAATTAAAGTAAGTAAATAAAGCAAAAACACTATGATGTTGGTTTAATAGTTTGGACTTATCTCAAACATTTCTTTACAAAACCAAAAAAGCACTCAAAGTTACAGGGTTTTTATATATATATAATATATATATATATATATATATTATATATATATAAATTGTATATATATATATATATATATATATATATATAGTTGTTGTTGTCGTTGTCCTTGTTGTGTTTCTGCTGTACTCCCATCATTTATTGAACTAGCAAGACTGGATTGTGACAACCAGGGAGCTTATCCAACATTTATGACACTGTTAGTACAGGAAAATGCAACCTTAGTTACAAGACTCTGACCCAAAAACTAGGTTTAGAGTGTTTCAATTGTTACTTTAAGGAGGGAATGACTTTGACCACTCCTAGGGAAGACTTGTTCTTTAATATAGAGAGCATAACCGTGGAGAACACAAGAAAAAAAAAGTTCAAAATGCACAAGTTGGATGACATTGCACACAAAAATGAAGTCAGACCCACAGCTTTAGGTAATTATCATTAGATTCTCATGTGGTACAGCTGGGATTCTGCACTTGCAGTTTTAACCAACCTGGAATCCAGAATATTTTTAAAAGAAAATAAATTGCATCTGTACTGAACACATACAGACTTTTTCTTGTGATTCTTCCTTAGACAATATAGTATAGCAACTATGTGCATAGCATTTATACTGTATTAAGTATCATAAGCAATCGAGAGATGATTTAAAGTACACAGGAAGGTATATGTAGAGTATATGAAAACACTATGCCATTTTATGTAAGGGACTCTTTTAGTCAACTTTTTCACCACTGTGACCAAAAGACCCAACAAGAACAATTTTAGAGGAGGAAAAGTTCATTTGGCACTCATGGTTTCAGAGGTCTCAGTCCACAGACAGCTTACTCCATTGCTTTGGGCCCAGAGTAGAAAGAACAGCATGTGGAAGGATATGGAGGAGGAAGGCAGCTCAGGACATGATAATCAGGAAGCAGAGAGAGAAACCAAGTGAGCTGCAACCAGCAAGGCCATCACAGGGTTGGAGCTATACAAGCCATTTGGAGAGCAAATTATGATGTCATGTGCCTCAGATGCTAGACATGGAGGGCTTGTTTGCCCAGATAGATTTTGGTCTTGATCCCATCGTTCCTTTCTATGCCCCTATCTCTCCCTTGTGGAATAGAAATATTTATTCTGTGCCTTTATATTTGAATATATGAAACTTACTTTTGATTTTTATTGGGGCTCAGGCTGAGAGTTTGCTTTGACTCTCAGAGGAGACTTTGGACTTGGACTTTTGGACAATCCTGAACTAAGACTGTGGAAACTATTGGAAATGGACTCAATGTATTTTGCATTGCGAAATGGGCATGAGCTTTTGGGGGCCAGGGACAGCATGCTATAGTTTAGATGTAGATGTCCCCCAACAGCTCATGTGAGAGACAATGTAAGAAATTTCAGAGGGGAAATGATTGGGTTATGAGACTCTTAACCTAATCAGTGCATTAATCCACTTCAAGGGATTAACTGTGATAACTGTAGGCATGTAGGGTATGTCTGGAAGAGGTAAGCTTCTGGGGGTGTGCCTTTGGAGTATATATTTTGTCTCTGGTGAGTGAAGCTTAGTCTCTCTGCTTCCCAACACCACATTCTGAGCTGCATTCCTCTGTCATACTCTTCCCTTACCTTGGGCCCAGAACAATGGAGTTTTACATCTATGGATTGAGACTTCTAAAACCGTGTGCACCAAATAAACTTTTCCTCCTCTAAAATTGTTATTTTCAGGTCATTTGGTTATAGTAGTGAAAAAGTTGTCTAAAACAGAGCTTTAAATATCAGATGATTTTGGTATCTATAAGGGTCCTAGAACCAATCCTCTGTGGAAACTAAAGGACAATTGCATTTCTATCTGGTTTAATAATTACTCAAGAAAAAATATGTAGGTGGTAATACCAGAATAAAAGAACAAATATCTCCCAGCTAATGTCATGAACTTCTCTACCCTATAAATGACTCTTCAGGCCATCTGAAGTGCTCTTCCTGTCATGCATGCCTTTCCCTCAGTCTGGTACTTATAGATCCTTCTTCACTCTGGGATGTTTGGCCTTGCTGTTCTCATAAGCCAGATTCTACTCTTTCTTTCTGATTCCCTTCTGGAGACACCTCCCCTCTTTTCACTGGACTTCATTGGACTTTATTGTACAGGTGACACATGAAAATGAAAATGGGGAAAGGCCTTTTGGATAGGATTGACCATGGAGAAAGAAAACAGTGTCCTATCATCAGTTAATATGTGTGACAGGCCTCTGGCTACTAAGGCTGCTCCTGGTTTTCCCAATCCCAATCCTATTTGTTACAGCTGTGACAACCTAGTTATACAGAAATTCCACTTTAAGTATTTATTATATGTTTTGATAGACATGTATTGGATCACCTGTCCAGCACTCTTCCTGGGACTTACCTACCTATGTCTCTGGCTCACCACCAACATGGTACCTACAAAGTCCCTCTACTTATGGATACAGTGTATTCATATTTATCCTTTCCCTGAGATTTTTGGAATTAAGAATGAAAAAGATCAAACTATTTCCTGATATTTGGATTATGTTAGATATCATAGGAACTGTTTTTGGTGAAACAAGTTCAAATTAGTTTTCTGATGATAACAGTCAAAGAACCCTAAATGATGTGTACACACACACACACACATGCACACACACGCACACACAAGCACACAGAGCTGGCTTTCTCCTCTAAGCAATTTTTATGTCATATCTTCCCTGCCCTTTGCTCTAGTAAGTGGGCTTTGGTAACCAGGGAAACCGTCTTGGTTCCCAGACCTGAGGGATTAAGGAAAGGTATCTCAGAATAGATAGAAACAGCACTGAATTCTCTGCTCTTTGGAAGATGCATATAATTGTCACTCCCACCTTTCCTTGATATGTTCCCTTACTTGCATGTGGCACTCACAAAGGCCAGACTTCTCTGAATGCTAGCTGAATTTCAGCCAGTAAGTGATTTCACCATGCTTCTTTGCTAGATTTCAGATGAGCAATCAGCCACATTCATGGCCAGGAGCCATTTTGAAAGATAGTTTCAAGTTCAGGAAAAATTTTAATGCAAGGATATTGGCTCATTTATCTGGTTCAGAGACTGGGTTAAGACAGTACTAAGCTCGGGTTCCCATCTCTGGTGGATCTGGAGGTGAGAGGGCTATGAAGGACAGTGTTCAGGAAAATCCCGAGACCAACCAGGCATCCACTCAAAACCTACCTGTAATGCCATCAGAGTAGTCTTGTTATAATAAATATTTTTTGAATTAAAAGCATTACTCTACTCTTGCTTTGGTGGCATGTTTGGAGATAAGTCTCCTGCATTTCGACAGAAAGATATAAGGCACTGAACAATGAAGAATTAGATACAACTTTGCAAAACAACCCTTCCTAAACAAGGCATGGTCTATTCTCAGAGCATTGACTTTCTATCATATTTGAGTTCTAATCTTTTAATGGTTGGAAATCTTTCCTCTTCTACTAACAAACTGAAATAAATTACAGGTTTTTCTTTTTCTAATTATCTAAAATGTAGCCAGGTTTGTACTCTGGACCACAATGTGCACACATTATCTAAGATACTTATGCTAAACTGCAGAATTGAAGAAAGTATTCAGACTTCAGTAGTGATAATCTTTGCAGACCTGGTGTAGTTTCATACCTGGGAAAGGATTCAATAGCTACAGTTATAAGCTGTGCTCCAACTGGCACATTGCAGCAAATTACTGGAAAATCAATGCATTTAGTGAGTATGTCTACAACCCAAAAAGTCATTTCTCCTACAAGAATGGCTCGTTTTTATATTTGCACATACTGCATTCTGTGAATTGGGCTAGTCTCAGTGAAATTCTTAGAACTCATGCATGAAATATGTCTAAGATTCTCACACAGTAATATTAACAGTATATTATCACTGTGTAATTTTATTTAGAATATTGTTAAAAGTCATGTTTTCTATTACTCATTTACAGAGGTGTAGTTACTCATCTAACAATTAGCATGTAGTGAGGGTAAACATGTGAACCAAAGGTTAAGAGACCATTCTGCTGAGTGTGAGAATAGCTATGTAGAGTAGCTAAATATATAGTGTGAGAATGTTCAGCTAAATTCAGAGATTCAAATTGATTACTGCCATAGTTTAGTATCATCTTTTCTCTTTTCCTCTTCCCCTTTTTGAAGATATCCCAAATTGAATTCATAATCTTGCTCTAAAATCTCTTCCCCCTGAGTTTTCCTTCTCCATGACTGGCACCACTGATATGCCTATCTGTCTGTTTTGTGTGGCTATAACAGAATATCTGGGTGGGCAATGTATCAGGAAAAGAAGATTATTTTGCTTCACAATTCTGATGCTTGAAAAATCCAAATAGTATGGTGCTGGTGTCTGGTGAGGTACTCCTGGCTGTGTCACAAGGTAAAACATAGAGAAAGAGAACCAGCTGTGAGCAGGAGGGACCAAGCATATGGAGTGGCTTGCTTTATAACAACCCACTCTCTCAAGAACTAATGTAGTCACATGAGACCTGATCCACTCCCACAAGACCCTATTATTCTAAGGATGGTACCTCCATAATAATCGCCCACTAGGACCTACCACATCAATATTGTTTTGGGGGTGGGGACTAGCTTCCACCCCATGAACCTTTGAATGACAAACAAAATCCAAATCATAGCAATGTTCAAGTCAGATAGCTCGGAGTTGTACTTGATGCATCCTTCCTTCATACTCCCAGACCCCAACAAGTCACCAAGTTCTGTGATTTAGCCTTCATCTCCCTGTGTACCCTTCTCTCCATCCCCATGGCACCTATATTAATTCAATTCACCTAGAACATTGTAACATCCTCCTAATTGGTCTCTCTACCTACATCCCCATCTCTCTCCACTTATTCACTTTGCAGCCAGAGTGATATTTTATATTAGATACATGATTATAAAACTCTGCCTAAAATCCTTCACTGGCTCTCCAATGCTCTTGGGATAAAATCTAATTGATTTGTATTCACCACCTCTCCAGTTTCATATGCCACCACTCCCTCTTCCACATTCTTCTCCAGCAGTAGAGTCACTTGCTCTGCCTTATGTGTCCCACTATTTCTAGTATTTGGAACTTTGATTCACCTAAAAGAATCTCCCCTAACTTGTTTCCCTACCCCACTCCCACACTTGTTTGCTAAAACCTCAGATTTCAGAACTGTCATTCATTATTGAACTACAGAAATAAAAATTGCCTATTGATATCTTCAAAAGTAAATATACTTTCTATTTCAAATTTGGATTCGTTGCAAACTTCTGAGAATTTCAGGCAGTTCAAGTTATTGGTTACCATGAAATGATAACTGTTTTTTTGAACATAGATGGTCCTATTCTTGGAAAGGAATTTGCTACCCTGGGACACTGCAGCTCTTTTAAGTGTACCCACAGGGGTACAATTCCACAAATATATGATTATTTAACTCTGAGTTGAACACGTTTCTTTCACATCTAATATTGCCTTTGATAATGTCCTTCCTCCTTCTGGGTTATTATTTGATGCTAAAAATAACTATTTTGCTAAATATATTCCATTTGTAAGTTATGAAATAACTTAAAAATAACTTAGCTCTCAAAACAATCCTAATTCTTGGAACTGGTTTTCTGGATTCTTTGTAAATTGCTGTCCTGCTTTTCTGAAAGACAATCACCTCTGACTGCTTTCTCTCCAGCTCTTACAGTCACTGGTAAAGTTTGCTATTAGGTGGTTCTATAACCTTCTCTGTGAACTGCCTCTTGAGGACCTGGTTTTTGAGTTTACAGTACTAACTCTAGAACATTCAAACTGTGGACATTCATTGTTAGGCCTATAGGAAGTTTTTGTTTCATTGTTTTCCTGGTCACAACCTTTAGAAACCTATTGGCAGATGTTCATTAAATATGGAGAAAAATTAAGCCTCTTAATAGGAGTTGTTTCCTTCAAAAAGTGGGTAGAATTAATTTCATCTTCAAAATAATTAAATGTGCTTGAAGGTCTTACTGCTAATTAGATCAACTCAGTGTATCTTAAAGGTTTCCATTTGTTTTGTCTTGTTTTATTTTACTTACTGTTTCCCCTAATAAGAAACTCACTTTACATCATAACCAAATCATTAATATATGTATCAAGAGAGTACACACACACACACACACACACACACACACACACACACACACATGAAACAAAATTTCCATGAAATAATACTTTTTGTTACACTTTGAATCTTAAATGTCCCCTAAAGGCTCATGTGTCCGAAGCTTGATTACCAGCCTGTGATGTTACTGGCAGATGGTGGAACTCTTAGGAGGTAGGGCCTAGTGCAAGAAAGTTAGGCCATAGAGTGTGTGCCCTTGAAGGAGATATTGGAATCCCCAGTCCTTTCTTCTCTCTCTTTGCTTGCTGGTTACCAGGAGGTGAGCAGTTTTGCTCTACAACACGTTCCCCTCTTTGACATTCTGCCTCACTACGTATCAAAAGCAAAATGACCAAGCAATCATAGACTGAAACCTCTGAAACAGTGAACCAAAGTAATTTTTCCTCCTTTCAAGTTGATTTTTCTCAGGCATTTTGTCACAGCAACAGAAAAATGACTGACACCTTTAGTATAAGTGATGCACACTGATCTTAAAAAATGTTTTATTCTATTCTATTGTACAAGGTTTTGATCTCTATTTAAGTTGATTTCATAATTTGCAATGGGGGTACAACCTACAAATTGAAAAGTCTTGACAACAGTTTTGATGCTAAGAAAATAATAAGGCAAGTGAAATAGATGGGTGCAGCTCTAGTTTTCTACTTTCTAGAACCTTTTTTCAGTCCTTATTTCCTTTGATCTCTGGGTGTTTTGGTGGGGCACAATCACAGTGATTACTTACAATAATTAGCCCTCAGGGTGAGCATATAAGCAAGTTGGGCTAATTTTAATATTTGTCCTATTAGGCAGTAATTCTTCCTCATAAGGAAGGACTTTTAACTCCAAGTGCATGGTAAATACTTTTCTTGCAGGAATGAGTGTGGAAGATGGCTTCTTTCTCTGAGGGTCATGAGAATGTGAGTCTGGGCTGTTCACAGTCATCTTCATCTTGCTTGTATGGGGAAAACCTGATTAAATAATGAAGCCAAACTCTGCTAAGGAATGGCAAGGAAAGAGAGCACCCTAGTAGCAACTGGATCGAGTTGCAAAGAATCTAAGTGTAACTTATACTTACCTAGTACATGAGACAATATAATTTTCTTTTTCTAAGTTATTTTGAAATGAATTTTCTCATTTATCAGGTAGAAGAATCCTGTTAATATGGTAAAGTAGATGGTCACAAAGAGTTTGGTATTTTTGATGTGAGAGGTCTGCATCCATAGAGGAAATAGTGATACAGGCTATCTTCAACCTCCTTTCGATCATTCATGAGAAAACATGACTCCAGAAACAGGATAATATGCTTAAAGACGATTTCAAGTATTAATTCCTATATCCTTCCCCTTCTCCCACATCAATTCTTTTTTTTTAAAATTTTTTAGTTGTTGATGGAATTTTTTTATTTTATTCATTTATTTATATGCAGTGCTGAGAACTGAACCCAGTGCCTCACACATGCTAGGCAAGCACTCTACCACTGAGCCACAACCCCAGCCCACCCACATCAATTCTTTTATCTCTCATCTTTTCCCAATTGGCTTGGCAGTCTTTATTCATCTCCTTAGAACATGAATAGCATGACAGAAATGCAAAATCTAGGTTTTTCATTTTCAATTGCCTAGGATTTAGGAGACCATGAGAACGTAAAGGAAGTGTAATGAACAACAACAACAAAGCTTGTGACTCCTCAACAAATGTTATCCAATGTTACTTAAGCCCAATGCTAAGCACTGATAATTCAGAGTTGACAACCCAAGATCCCCCATCCTCACCATATGATAAGGGATGCAGAAACACGTGAAACCAATTCCATTGGATACAAAAGTGCTGTCAAGTTCAGAGGGCTCATGGCTCATGAAACAGGTTTGGCCTGGGTGGCCTTCCAAGGCCTCTTCCATTCTATCATTTGATAATTTGTTGTTGTTAAAATTTTCCCTGTGCAATCATAATTTTCATAAATCCCATTACATGAAAGCATATTCAACCTGCATGGATCAATGAATAAGTTTTCCTATAATATTTCCTGAAGGGTAAAATTTGGCATTAATAACAGTGTTAAAAATGAATGATGCACATAAGAGCCTTTGCCAGATTAACCTCCCCGCCCCCACACACTTTATTGATAAAATCACCCTTTGCAGTGTCTAACACCTGTAATAACTACTCTGCCAAACACATGGTGGCTTCCTTCATTACAGTTTCCATTCTGGCCCTGGTATCAATTCTCTCCTCTTCATAGAAATTTTAGCTTGCCCTTCCCATTTCCTCTTTTCCTCCTGGAGTCCCTTCAATAATTGAGGTTCACCTAGAGCTCAGAGGTTCTGGTGTTCACCTCTGGGCCATCCTTGATAATAGAGCTGCAGAGTGACTACCTCAGATGTCAATTCCTGATCTCTTCAGTTCAGCTCTACACCACTAAGTGGTGCTTGAAAGCGACTGCTTAAGTACATGGCTTTGTGATGGCTATTCCTCCCCTACTTCTTCTCAGTGAATCTTTCTAAAGAAATGTTTTGAGCTAAGAATCCTTCCAGGGTAGAGACTATATTTGTAGACTTCAAGGAATTAAAAACCAGGCCACCACCTGCCTGGATAGTTAAAATGGAGCCCAACAGCTTTCCTGGAGGAGGAGTCTGCCCTTATTAGGGAAGTTACTCAGCTTCCTAATTCATGAAAGAAATGGATTTTTCAAAAATGGAAGACACACTATTTTGAAAAGATTATGTAACATTCCAAAGACAACACTCTAAAATAGAGAAGTCTATTTGGGAAACTGCCTTACAGGAAAAGTTAATAATTGAAATGACTACATTTTGATAACAGGCAAAGGACTCCCTGAACAATAGTTCTTCTACATGCTTTTGATTCTGTAGATTCAGAGAGAGCTTTTGATGGATCATAAGGCTTTTATGAACACATGACCCAAATTAAGAAAAGCTGTGGGCCTGCCCGCAGGTTGCTTCAGAGACCAGGACAGGGCAGCCAGGGACTTCCCCAAGCAGCCTGGCTCCCTCTGGCAGGAAGTGCCTTTCTAGGCTAGCTTCTCGGAGCAGACCGCCCAGTGAGAGCCTTTCTACACAGAGCCAGCCACAGGTCCCCAAGCCAGCAGAGACCTCTGACCCGCAAGCAGCCTCTGGGACCAGCGTAGGGCAGCCAGAGACCTCTCCAGGCGACCCAGCCCCCCTCTGGCCGCAGGCTTTTTCCATGGGGTGATCCAAGATGGCAGACTAGAGGGTGACTGCATCTCCAGTCGCTCCAGAACTCAGGATTCAAGAAGGGGAGGCATTGAGAGACTCGGACTAAAATAGAACCACGGGGTGAGTCTCCCCCACCCGGTGAACATTGGCCCGGGCAGCAAGCCCAGATTTGGGCAGCTTATTAGAGTAGGGCAGGGCAGCTAGAGTCTTCTCCAAGCAGCCCTGGGCACTCCAGCGGTGGGCTTGTCCCACATGGCCAGCTTCTCAGAGCAGGCCCCCCAATGAGAGCCTTTCCACACGGAGCCAGCTCCAAGCCCTGGAACCAGTAGCGGGCTAGAGACAGCTTTCTTCGGAAGCACTGCATTATCAAGTTACTCCAAGACTTCAGGCTACTGAAGGCTGGGAGGTGATACACTGGAAATCTACAGGGACACTATAAGCCATAGAGGAAATCTGCAATATCACAGAGTCCCACTGACATCTGACCAATAGGAGAAAACAAGGGAAGAAAATGTCCCAAACAAACCTAGATACTATATCAATAAAACCCAATGACAGCACAGCAGAAGAAATGTCAGAAAGGGAGTTCAGAATGTACATAACTAAAAAATCAGGGAAGCAAACGAAGAGATGAAAGAGCAAATGCAGGCATTGAAGGAGGAGATGAAAGAGCAAATGCAGGCATTAAATGATCGCACCAATCAACAGTTAAAAGAGCAAATACGGGAAGCAAGAGATCATTTCAATAAAGAGATAGAGATATTGAAAAAAAAAAAAAAACAAACAGAAATCCTTGAAATGAAGGAAACAATAAACCAAGTTAAAAACTCCATAGAAAGCATCACCTGGAAGGATAGAACACCTGGAAGACAGAACATCAGACATTGAAGACAAAATATTTAATCTTGGAAACAAAGTTGACCAAACAGAAAAGATGGTAAGAAATCATGAACAGAATCTACAAGAATTATGGGATATCATGAAAAGACCAAATTTAAGAATTATTGGGATTGAGGAAGGCTTAGAGAAACAAACCAAAGGAATGAACAATCTATTCAATGAAATAATATCAGAAAATTTCCCAAATCTGAAGAATGAAATGGAAAACCAGATACAAGAGGCTTATAGGACTCCAAATATACAAAATTACAACAGACCTACACCAAGGCACATTATTATGAAAATACCTAACATACAAAATAAAGACAGAATTTTAAAGGCCGCGAGAGAAAAGAATCAAATTACATTCAGGGGAAAACCAATAAGAATATCAGCAAATTTTTCAATCCAGACCCTAAAAGCTAGAAGGGCCTGGAACAACATTTACCAAGCCCTGAAAGAAAACGGATGCCAACCAAGAATCTTATATCCAGCAAAACTTACTTTCAGATTTGATGAGGAAATAAGATCCTTCCATGATAAACAAAAGCTAAAGGAATTTACAAAAACAAAGCCGGCATTACAGAATATTCTCAGCAAAATATTCCATGAGGAAGAGATGAAAAACAATGATGCAAATTAGCAACGGGAGGAACTAGCCTAAAGGAATAGCCAAATAAAGGAGAAACCAAATCATGTCAAAAAACAAAAATGAGTCAAATGACTGGGAATACAAATCATATCACAATAATAACCCTGAATGTTAATGGCCTGAACTCATCAATCAAAAGACATAGACTGGCAGATTGGATTAAAAAGAAAAACCCAACAATATGCTGCCTGCAAGAGACTCATCTCATAGAAAGAGATACCCATAGACTAAAGGTGAAAGGATGGGAAAAAACATACCATGCACACGGACACAGCAAAAAAGCTGGAGTATCCATCCTCATTTCAGATAATGTGGACTTCAAGCCAAAACTAGTCAGAAGGGATAAAGAAGCACATTACATACTGCTTAAGGGAAGCATAAATCAGCAAGACATAACAATTATAAATATCTATGCCCCAAACATTGGCTCATCCATGTACGTCAAACAAATCCTTCTCAATTCCAGAAATCAAATAGACCACAACACAATAATACTAGGCGATTTTAACACACCTCCCTCACCGCTGGATAGATCGTCCAAAGAAAAATTGAATAAAGAAACCATAGATCTCAATAACACAATCAACAATTTAGACTTAACCAACTTATATAGACTATACCATCCAACAAAGAACAAATACACTTTCTTCTCAGCAGCACATGGATCCTTCTCTAAAATAGACCATGTCTTACGCCACAAAGCTACTGTTAGCAAATACAAGAAGATGGAGATACTACCTTGTACTCTATCAGATCATAATGGATTGAAATTAGAAATAAATGACAGAATAAAAAACAAAAACTTCTCCAATACCTGGAGATTAAATAATGTGCTATTATATGATGAATGGATAACAGAAGACATCAGGAGGGAAATGAAAAAATTCTTAGAAGTAAACGAGAACAAAGACACATCATATCAAAACCTCTGGGACACTATGAAAGCAGTACTTAGAGGAAGATTTATTTCATGGGGCGCATTCAACAAAAGAAGTAGAAATCAACGAATAAACGACTTAACACTACAGCTCAAAGCTCTAGAAAAAGAAGAGCAGACCAACACCAAAAGTAGTAGAAGACAGGAAATAGTTAAAATCAGAGCCCAAATCAACGAAATTGAAACAAAAGAAACAATCAGAAAAATTAACAAAATAAATAGTTGGTTCTTTGAAAAAATAAACAAAATTGATAAACCCTTAGCCACACTAACAAAGAGAAAGAGGGAGAAAATTCAAATTACTAAAATTTGGAACGAACAAGGAAATATCACAACAGATACGAGTGAAATACAAAACATAATTAGAAGCTATTTTGAAAATCTATACTCCAACAAAACAGAAAACCTCGAAGACATCAACAAGTTTCTAGAGACATATGAATTACCTAAACTGAACGAGGAGGACATACAGAACTTAAATAAATCAATTTCAAGCAATGAAATAGAAGAGGTCATCAAAAGCCTACCAACAAAGAAAAGTCCGGGACCAGATGGGTTCTCAGCCGAGTTCTACAAAACCTTTAAAGAAGAGCTCATTCCAATACTTCTCAAAGTATTTCATAAAATAGAAGAGGAGGGAACCCTCCCAAACTCATTCTATGAAGCCAATATCACCTTAATACCTAAACCAGACAGAGACACATCAAGGAAAGAAAATTTCAGACCAATACCCTTAATGAACACTGATGCAAAAATTCTCAACAAAATTTTAGCAAATCGCATACAAAAATATATTAAAAAGATAGTGCACCACGATCAAGTGGGTTTTATCCCAGGGATAGAAGGTTAGTTGAACATCCGGAAATCAATAAATGTCATTCACCATATGAACAGACTAAAAGTTAAGGATCACATGACTATTTCAATAGATGCAGAAAAAGCATTCGATAAAATACAGCCTCCCTTTAAGCTGAAAACACTAGAAGAAATCGGGGTAGTGGGAACATTCCTTAACATTGTAAAGGCCATCTACGCTAAGCCCATGGCCAATATCATTCTAAATGGTGAAAAACTGAAAGCATTCCCCCTAAAAACTGGAACAAGGCAGGAATGCCCTCTTTCACCACTTCTATTCAATATCATTCTTGAGACTCTAGCCAGAGCAATTAGACAAACCAAAGAAATTAAAGGGATACAAATTGGAAAAGAAGAACTCAAACTATCCCTGTTCACTGATGACATGATTATATATTTAGAGGAACCTGGAAATTCCACCAGAAAACTCTTAGAACTCATAAGTGAATTCAGTATAGTAGCAGGTTACAAGATCAATGCTCATAAATCCAATGCATTTTTATACATAAGTGATGAATCTTCAGAAAGAGAAATTAGGAAAACTACCCCATTCACAATAGCCTTGAATAAAATAAAATACTTGGGAATCAATCTCACAAAAGAAGTGAAAGACCTCTACAATGAGAACTACAGAACACTAAAGAAAGAAATTAAAGAAAACCTTAGAAGATGGAAAGATCTCCCATGTTCTTGGATAGGCAGAATTAATATTGTCAAAATGGCCATACTACCAAAAGTGCTATACAGATTCAATGCCATTCCAATTAAAATCCGAATGATGTACCATACAGAAATAGAGCAAACAATTATGAAATTCATCTGGAAGAATAAGAAACCCAGAATAGCTAAAGCAATCCTCAGTAGAAAGAGTGAAGCAGGGGGTATCGCAATACCAGATCTTCAACTCCATTACAAAGCAATAGTAACAAAACGGCATGGTATTGGTACCAAAATAGATAGGTAGATCAATGGTACAGAACAGAGGACATGGACACAAACCCAAATAAATACAATTTTCTCATACTAGACAAAGATGCCAAAAATATACAATGGAGAAAAGATAGCCTCTTCAACAAATGGTGCTGGGAAAACTGGAAAACCAAATGCAACAGAATGAAATTAAACCCCTGTCTCTCACCCTGCACAAAACTCAACTCACAATGGATCAAGGACCTCGGAATCAGACCAGAGACCCTGCATCTTATAGAAGAAAAAGTAGGTCCAAACCTTCAACTTGTTGGCTTAGGATCAGATTTCCTTAAGAGGACTCCCATAGCACAAGAAATAAAAGCAAGAATCAACAACTGGGATAGAATCAAACTAAAAAGCTTTCTCTCAGCAAAGGAAACTATCAGTAATGTGAAGAGAGAGCCTACTGAGTGGGAGAATATCTTTGCCACTCATACTTCAGATAGAGCCCTAATTTCCAGAATCTATAAAGAACTCAAAAAACTCTACACCAAGAATACAAATAATCCAGTCAACAAATGGGATAAGGAAATGAATAGATACTTCACAGAAGAAGATGTACAAGCAATCAACCAACATATGAAAAAATATTCACCATCTCTAGTAATAAGAGAAATGCAAATCAAAACTACCCTAAGATTTCATCTCACCCCAATTAGAATGGTGATTATCAAGAACACAAGCAACAATAGGTGTTGGAGAGGATGTGGGGAAAAAGGTACACTCATACATTGCTGGTGGGGTTGCAAATTAGTGCAGCCAATCTGGAAAGCAGTATGGAGATTCCTCAGAAAGCTTGGAATGGACCTACCATTTGACCCAGCTATCCCACTCCTTAGCCTATACTCAAAGGACTTAAAATCAGCATACTACAGAGATACAGCCACATCAATGTTCACAGCTGCTCAATTCACCATAGCCAGATTGTGGAACCAACCTAGATGCCCTTCAGTTGATGAATGGATAAAGAAACTGTGGCATATATACACAATGGAATATTACTCTGCCATGAAGAATTATAAAATCATGGCATTTGCAGGCAAATGGATGAAATTGGAGAATATCATGCTAAGTGAGATAAGCCAATCTCAAAAAACTAAAGGAGGAATGATCTCACTGATAAGCGGATGAAGCCATAAAATGGGGGGTAGGAGTGGTTAGCGTTAGGGTTAGGTTAGGTTTAGGGTAAGGGATAAGGAAGGTGGTAAGAACGGAGGAAGAAATGACTATTTAGAGGGAAAAGAGGGGTGGGAGGGGTGGGGGGGAAGGGAAAAAAATAACAGAATGAATCAAACAACATTGCCCTATGTAAATTTATGATTTTTAATAAAAAAAATCAGTGTAACCATCTAAAAAAAAGTATTGCTTCCCCATTGACATAATATGAAGTCCTCGACATTAAAAGTATTTATATAAAAAAATATTAACCATTTATTTTTGCTTAATATTTGTAGTAATTAATGTTCCTAAATTGGTCATCCAAGACACTAAGCATAGCAGAAGAACTTAGTAACGGGGAGTATTAAGAGTAGCCATCAGTCATTTTAATGTAATTCCAGGAATATTAAAAGCTTGTAGAATTTTGCCATTACATGCCCATTCTTCATTTGATAACTAGTATGAGTTGTTTCCCTGTGAAAATCAGTTCAAAGGGGCTCTAATAGTGCTACTCTTAAGCCTCATGTTCTCATAATACATTACATTTTTATTCAAAATAGTAAAATAGAAATAAATATAATTTAAAAAAATGATTAGCATTTCATTAGAACACAGTTACATATACTTCTGTGTAGTAAGGAAGTTAGAAGATGAAGCAAGGTATCATCATTTCAGACATAAGAGTTTGTTAGCAATGTCCACTCTCTGTCCCTGCATATACACCATGGAAAGATTTAATATTCGTATCAATGGTGAGCATTGCATGCCTTGTCTATGGATCGTTTAAAACAATTTACCAAACTGTAGTGAGATTTTTGATAGGATATATGTTTTAGAAGAAGAATAAAGCCGAAAGAAAGAAAAAAAAAAAAAAAAGAAAAGAAAAGCTGTTATCTCTACAACCAATGTTCATAAGTGTGGCTCACTCCTTCCTTGGTCTCAGCCCAAAAATTAACTCTAAAGGATAAAATTCATAAATCAGGAACTATATGCACTAGGAATTACAACCAAAGTATGGCATAATCCTGTCATAGTTTGACAATAAAGTAGCTAGTTAGAAGTCATATTAAGTGGAACCTAGTTGTGTATGCCAAAGACTAGACATTAGACTTAAAATGCCACTGTTGTTTTATATGTGCTTTATAGCATCACTGTATAGACATCTCTCTCTTTTTTGAGCAAAACCATATTTATTTATTTTTATTGACTTAAAACATAAAGTTATTGAACATACATTGTGTGCCAGCCTTATGCGTTAACCATGTGTATACAAAAGCAAATGCCATGGGTCCCTTTTTTCAAAGCGTCTAGGCAAGGAAAGAGATGCATACACATGTGTACACGTACCAAATTAGCTTTAAAGAAGAATGAAATTATGGCATTTGCTGGCAAATGAAGTTGGAGAATATCATGCTAAGTGAAATAAGCCAAACCCCAAAAAACAAAGGAGAAATGTTTTCTCTGATATGTGGATGCTAATTCACTATACAGGGGGCAGGCTAGGGAAGAATAAAGTTACCACATATTAGGTAAAGGGGAGTGAAGGGAGGAGAAGTGTTATGGGGGTAGGAAGGATAGTAGAGTGAAACAGACATTATTACCTCATGTACATACACATATACATGATCGATGTGATCCTACACTATCAGAAAAGTGAGAAATTACATTTTCTCTCTCCTTTTTTTTTTCTTTTTTGTGGTGCTGGGGATCAAACCCAGGGCCGTGTGCATGCAAGGCGAGCACTCTACCGACTGAGCCATCTCCCCAGCCCTACATTTCTCTTTTAAGAGAGCAAATTTAACCTTATCATTCTCTTCACAGATCTGGTAGCAACTTCATCTCATTGATATATTCCAAAATTGGCATTGAAGAGAGAATTTTCCATTGGAAAGGTCTAGCTGGCCAGTCCTGACTGCTCCATTGGCAGAGGCTGTTTTCCCACATCAATGGTAGATAGTTTTCAAGCTTTTATTAGGATCCAAGAAAGGAAGAGATGACTAGAAGCAGGAAAGTTTTACTCTTGGCCACTGATGAAGGTTCAGTTTCCAGTTTCTAGTTTTCTATCAGGGAGTAGTCTTACGTTAAAATGTCCTTGAAGGACATTTTATTAGAAGACAATTGTGCAACATTAGAGTAGGAGATATTCTCTGGCTCTTTTTCCCTCATGAACACCCATGGTAAATACAATAGTAATAAAAATTTATGCATTGCATTACAATCATATCTGGTTGCTCCTTAAATTCTCTTAACACACTAGTGTGTTAATCCAGACCAAGCTTTGTCTCCACTTAAGATAGCTTACTAAATCCTTTATCTACAAGAGAAAGTCTAAACTCTTAACAATAAAGGACCTTAAAGGAGTAGAATGGAAAATAAAGAAATAAAGTTGAACATCATTATAATTTCTTATTTGCATCTGTTTCCCTTCCAGATGTGTGGTCCTCAAGTCCATAATTATGGTCCAGTCCTGTCTTTGCCATTTGCCATTCATGTAACTTGGAAAAAACAGCTTAATGTTTCCACACAAGGAAACTGAGTTTCAGAAACATTTACTGATGTCTCCAAGGTGGCACACAGGGAAATGGCAGCAATGAGATTGGGACCCAGTCAGTTTGACAGCAGAACTGAGCTTCTATGCGTTCCTGAGTCACTGATGTTAATAGCAATTGAGACATTGTAGAAGTTCAGTACTAGTTCATTGTCATTATTATTAGTTCCTTTCCCACACAGAATCCAGAGTAAGCAACTACCAGCACATAATCAACATTCCAAGTATCTTGAGTTGATGATGGAGTCAATTACATCCATTTCTCAGATGAGAAAACTGAGATGCAGAGAGGCTAAATGGCCTGCAGTTAAAGGATTAGAAAATGGCAGAGCTAGGATTTGAATATAGATCCTGTGATAGTTAGTCCAGTGTTCTTGCCATGTCACCCACTCATCAGATTTTTTAATTTGTAATTGTGGAGAGATAATTGTGAATAAAAAAATGAACATTTAAATTTTCTAAGAGAAGAGATTTCTTAAGAGAAAATCCCTCTTACTTCTCTATTGGTAGATTGAAAATTACTATTGTTTTTAAAAAATTCACTATTGTAGTTTATAATCAAGATTTTAAAATAAAAATCTATGCTTCCTTATGGATGAGTAAAACCAGATTTTATCGAGTAGCAAGAATTAGAAACATGAGACACTTTATGGTAAATATAATGGAAATCTATTTTTTATTGACTCATTCCTTAGAATATCAGAATGAAAGTATATATGTGTGCTTATGTATTATTCGCCTAACTACTTTTCTTCCCTTTAATGCTTAGGTCACTTAAAAATATGGAGGCAAGCCTGGAATTGACAGTGCATTTCTTAGCCTTTGACCTGAACAGAAGAAAGGCACAGCCGAAAGAGTCAAACTGAGTTCTCAGCAAAAGCAAATGTATTTATTGGAGTTTTTTCTTCTTATTATTCTTTTCAGAAACCCATACTCATCTAACAACGAAAGTGAGTACAGACTTAAGCTTTAAAAAAATGAAAGGAAAAGAGCTTCCCCCTCCCCAGTGCTTATAACACCCTATTAAAAGCTTGAGAATAAAACTTTCTTCCCTATCAATGTTGCTTTTTTTTTTTTCCATTAAGCAAATATTGATTTCCCCTTCCCCTTTTATACGGGAGTCCAAATTACCATGGCTCTTTTGGAATTTGGTTTACTCCTTTGTGTATTAACAAGGCTGTTGTGAGTTGCCTGCTGCTAGGCAGCCAACAGGGGGTGCTCTCTGCATATTTTGATGAGGGGAAAAAAGATTGGATTCAAAATAATCTTTGATTTACTTTTTTTTTTAATTCCAGTGCAAAAGTAAAGACTATAGTTATTCTCATATGTATAGATTTTGTAAATATGTTCAGGAGCAAAGTGAGGAAATGCCTAGGTTGTGAAGGAGGCCTGAGGGAGAGCCAGTATTTATACATGAAATGGAGATTTGAGGTTCCAAGGGACTTGGGTCCCTGAATCATTTGGGTCATTGATCATCAATTACTCCTAAATTTTCTTGGCTATAATGACTAAATTTATTGGACAATCTATCAATTTCTCACTTTGTATAGGTACATGCAGAGTGAATAGTCAGAAAATATGTTCTAATTTTGTTTTTCCTGCATTCCTCTTAGCACGTCTTTCAGCACTCAGCTTCGGTTGCTCTGTGTCTAGAATACAGAATGGGATTGTGCATCCTTGCTGACAGTGTCTCCTATAAATAAACTTCTTGGTATCTGAGTGGCAAATAAAAACCATAACATCATTTTGGTATAATAAAAAAAAAAAAACCTGTTAAACAGCCATACATTGTAAGATTAAGGAAAAGTAGGGGAGAGGTTGTAGGATTCAAAGTAGTTCTTACCTACAGAGATTCAGAATCAGTTTGAATTGATATTTAATATGACATATTCAGATATTCTCTAATTGACATGTTTGAAAGGGCAAGTTTAAACTTGGATGGAAATTCAAAAGAAGTTGCTTAAACACCAGACGAATGCCAGCAGAAACAAGTTAGTTTGATTCATCTGCCTCTGAAGACAGAAGAAAAAGATCAGAGGTAACAAGCTCTCATTAGAAGAAAATATAGTATGTGGTCAGTCTTGTAAAATGTATCAGGCTACATCATCAGGAGATACCAAAGGCCATAGGTATGTATTGAGATATTTTAAAATAGTTAATACTGCTTACTGTTTATCAGGCTAATAAATAAGGTTTCCTATGGAAATTTAAAAGCCCTCATTTTGATTTACACAGCAGAGACCTCAGAAAGAGTGATGGCCATACTCATTATTCAACAAACACCGCAGGAAAAATGTGCATCTTAGAAATGTACTTTGTTTTCTCTTTCTGGAGTCTAAACAACTTCCAGCTAAAAGACATATTTTGATTAAGATAATATTTTTACCTAATCAATATTTTTTACCTCTGGGTTATTACTTCCTTGAAGGCTTCTCTGCCTTTTTTCTCCCCCTTTCTAAATTAGTCCATGTAGTTTATGAGAAATCATCAGCACTGCCATACGCCGCTGTTTACATTAAATCTTTCCCTTAATATTTACTGCTGGATGGCAGGGCTTGTCTCTAGCCTTTATGGTTTGGCATCAAATCCTGAAATGTGTATTTTATACTTAATTGGAGTGGGGATAGGAGCACAGGAGCAGAATTAACCATTAATGAAATAAGATTCCCGTTAACCAACTTGGATGGTTATATGCTTGAACACCCCTTGGTTTGAAACCATATCCAGCATGTTGTTACTAACTTGGTACGTGTTCCTAGAATCATGTACCGTTAGATCTATGTTCCATTGCCACAAAGGTGTCTAAAGGCTTACTCTAAATTTCTGTGCTTGCCTAATTGCAGACAGGTGATAAAGTGTATGAACCAGCACTTGACTGTGCACCACACTTGGAGGGGCATTGGTGCAGGTGTGAAGAAGGAAGGATCAGGTGTGCTCTGCCTTCAATTTTGCTGGCCTTTTCTATGCTCCGGCGTCCCTTGTTTCCTTAAACACTCAGTAGCTGCACATCTACACTCACACACTCAACTCATTCACATCTACACTCACACACTCAACTCATTCACATCTACACTCACACACTCAACTCATTCTATCATGTATAGGACTGCACATGCATATACACATGTGCACACACACAGATACATGACACTCTTGAATTTGAAGGAGTTTATTGATGATTCAGGAACCTGGGAACACCGGTGCTCGGGAGAGCCGGCTTATATTCCCTCCAGGAGGCGGAGGGTAGGGCCAATGTTAGTTAAGTGAGGATCAGGCGAGGAGCTAGCTGTCCAATCACTGTAAAGGTCCAAACAAAACAACAACAAAAAAAAAAAAACAAAAAAAAAAACAAAAACAAAACAAAAAAAAAAAAAAAACGAGCAGGCAGATCAGGAGCACTCAGGAACACAGGTGCACCGAGATGTGTGCGTGGACTTATTTGAATACGGCCAATGATAAAGCACCTGGTTGTGTTTATGTTAAGGACTTCCTCACCACGCCGTGATCAAAACAACTTCTGACTGGTTGCCAGGCGTCATCTTGGCGTAGTCCGCAAGGCCTAGCCCCCAACAGATACACACACACATGTAGTAGCAAAAATTCTAAAATTGAAACTCAATGATATGTGCTGCCTTGACATTTGGTGAAATTGGGAGGGCCTTGAATGACCTAACCATGAGTTTCCTTCTGTTGCTGCAGGTGATTTCTCCCAAATATGTCCTTATGAAAGGATAGGGCACAGGACCTGAGTGTCAGGTTTCAGTTTTCTACCAGTCCCTAGAATTATTCAAACAAGCCAATCACATCCTGGGGGAACCAGAGGGCACCTCACACTTTGATACTACAAAGCTTGCTTCTCACAGCCCTGGGTGTTCACTCTTTCCAAATGCAACCCCAGAGTGGGCGAATAGCTCATCCAGTAGAGCACTCGCCAGGCGTGTGCACGGACCCGGGTTCGAACCCCCGGCGTCCGTGAGATGAGCCCATAAGCCCAAAGCCAAATGCAACCCCAGGGTGTCCCTGCACAGTATGCAGTGTTCCCATCTCCAGATGGTGGGTATACCTAACTCATAAAGTGCTGCTAATCCAGTGATAAGCAAATGCGTCAAATAAATACACAGTGTTTCCCTAAAAAAAAAAAAAAAAAAAAAAGTGCTGCTAATCTCATCTGTGTTCAGCCACCCTCAGAACCCCAGGATGGGGGAATCCCTTTTTCACAGTGGGTAAAATATAGGGCAGGGCAATATACAACTCTCTCTCTCTCTCTCTCTCTCTCTCTCTCTCTCTCTCTCTCTCTCTCTCTCTCACACACACACACACACACACACACACACACACACAACTCCTGAGAAGGAAGAGGTTTGACCTAAGTCTAAATTCACAGGGCAATGTCTTGTATTTCTGTCCCCGAATGCTTCCTCTAAATTAGGGTGTTTGTACTTTTAAATGAGGAAGGAGGAATTAGGGTGAAGAGGATGTGTATCTCCAGGATTAGAATCGGAAGATTTAATGTGAAATGAAATTTAAAAATGTCCTGGTTTATTGTTAACTTTCAAAAAGAGTTCGTTCTCTCCTGCTCTTTCTATAGTATCATTGTGTGGTCCATCGTGATCCTAGATGTATTTTTGTAAAATGTTACACCTGTATTTTTAAATGGTGGGGGTGGTTCTTAAGCAGCTACTGATTCATTCTGCTTCATCTTCTCCCTGAAACACCCAAGAAATTAAACAAACAAACAAAAGGTAGCATTGTGGCTGCACCAGACCCAGGGAAAGGTTGTCATCCCACCAAGGGCAGAAGCTATGGTGTTTCGGGTGAGGGGAGTCAGGCACATCTTTCCAGCCTCTTCACTCTCTTCACCCTCATTGTCTTCTACATCTTCAATTTTAAAATATTTTTAATGTAAAATTTACCAACTTAGTCGTTTTTAAGAACAAAATTCAGCAATGGTAGGCACATTCATGCTCTTGTGCAATTGATCTCTAGAACTGTTTTGCCACTTTGAAAACCAAAATTCCGTACCTAACTTAAGACAACGCCTCATCTCCCTCCCCCAGCCCCTGGGAACCACCATTCTACTTCACGTCTCTACTACCTAGATTACTCTAAGTACCTCATATAAGTGAAATTATACCATAGGTGTCTTTTTGTGACTAAAAGCCAAATTTCTGTGGTTTGTCACTGAGTTATTTCACTTACCATAATGTCCTCGAGGTTCACACATGCTATAGATCATGTCAGAATTTCTTGCCTTTTTATGGCTGAATAGTATTCCATTGTGTATAAACATATTTTGTGTAACCATTCATTCATTGATGGACACTTGGATTGCCTCTACCTTTTGGCTATTGTGAATTATGCTGCTGTGAACATGTATGCACCAATATCTTTTCAGGTCTTGTTTTCAAATCTTTTGGGTATATACCCAGAAGTAGAATTGGTTATGCTATCTTAAATTTTTTGAGGAACTGCCATATTGTTTTCCATTCTCTCTGTACCAATTTGCATTCTCATTAACCATGCATAAGAATTCCGGTTTCTCCACATCGTTATTTTCTGGGCTTTCTTTCTTTTTTGTTAGTAGCCAGTCTAATGGGTGTAAGGTGGTACCTCCTTGTAGTTTTGATTTGTATTTCCCCAGTGATTAGTGATGTCGGTCACCTTTTCATGTATGTATTGGTTATCTTCTTTTGAGAAATGTCCATTCAGGTCCTTGGTCTATTATTTAATTGGATTGTTTTTGTTGAGTCCTAGGAGCTCTTTATATACTCTGGATATTAACCCCTTATCAGGTGGGTCAGTCAGCTTTCTATTACTGTATAATAAAATAACTGAGATAATCAATTTTAAAAAAATGAAAAGTTTATTTTGACTCACAGTTTGGGCTCTCAGTTCACATGCAGTTGGTTTCATTTCTGTTGGGCCTGTAGTGAGACAGTACATCATGGCAGGAGTTCATGGCAGGGAGAGTCCCTTCAGGATTGGGAATTAAGAAAGAGGAAGAGATGAGTGTTCCATAATCCCCTTTTACGGCATGCCCCCAGTGGCCTAAGACCTCTCACTAGGCCCCTCCTCTTAAGTTTTTACCACCTCCCAACAGCACCACGGGCTGGGGACCAAGCCTTTAACACATGGACCTTTGAGCAATACTCATCCAAGCCTTAGTATCCAATTTGCAGATTTTTTTTCTCCCATTCCGTGTTTACCTTTTCACTCTATTGACTATATTCTTTGATGCATGGAGTTTTTGGTTTTTATGTAGTCCAATTTGTCTATTATTTATACCTTTTGTGACTTGTACTTTTGGTGTCATATCCAAGAAATCATTGCCAAATCCAGTGTCATAAAGTATTCCCCCTGTTTTCATCTAATCATTCTATTGGTTTAATTCTTATTTTTAGGACTTTGGTCCATCTGGAGTTAATTTTTGGATATGGCATGAGGTAAAGCTCCAACTTTATTCTTTTTCATGTGGATATCCAGTTTTCTTTTTTTTTAAATTGTAAACAAATGGGATACATGTTGTTTCTCTGTTTGTACATGGTATAAAGGCATACCATTTGTGTAATCATAAATTTACATAGGGTAATGTTGTTTGATTCATTCTGTTTTTTTCCCTTCCCCCCACCCCTCCCACCCCTCTTTTCCCTCTATACAGTCCTTCCTTCCTCCCTAACCCTAACTCTAACCCTAACACTAACCCCTTCCTCCCCCCATTATGTGTCATCATCATCCACTTATTAGTGATATCATGCTAAGAAAGAGCCTACAGAGTGGGAGAAAATCTTTGCCAATCATATTTCAGATAGAGCACTAATCTCCAGAATCTATAAAGAACTCAAAAAACTCTACTCCAATAATTCAAATAATCCAATCGACAAATGGGCTAAGGAAATGAATAGACACTTCACAGAAGAAGATCTACAAGCAATCAACAAACATATGGAAAAATGTTCAACATCTCTAGTAATAAGAGAAATGCAAATCAAAACTACCCTAAGATTCCATCTCACCCCAATTAGAATGGCGATTATCAAGAATACAAGCAACAACAGGTGTTGGCGAGGATGTGGGGAGAAAGGTACACTCATACATTGCTGGTGGGGCTGCAAATTAGTGCAGCCACTCTGGAAAGCAGTGTGGAGATTCCTCAGAAAATTTGGAATGGACCAACATTTGACCCAGCTATCCCACTCCTTGGCCTATACCCAAAGGACTTAAAATCAGCATACTACAGAGATACAGCCACATCAATGTTCATAGCTGCTCAATTCACCATAGCCAGATTGTGGAACCAACCTAGATGTCCTTCAATTGATGAATGGATAAAGAAACTGTGGCATATATATACAATGGAATATTATTCAGCCATAAAGAATGATAAAACTATGGCATTTGCAGGCAAATGGATGAAATTGGAGAATATCATGTTAAGTGAGATAAGCCAATCTCAAAAAATCAAAGAATATCCAGTTTTCTAACACCATTAATTTAAAAATACATTTTTAAAATGTGTACTTTTATTTATTTTATTTTACTTTTTGGGGTACTGGAGATAGACCTCAGGGGCACGTGACCACTGAGTCACATCCCTAGTCTGTAACAGGCAGACAGGTTTGGCTCCATGGAAATGTCACAGGTCAGGCTATATGGGCAATGACTAAACAGACTCCATTTTCCTCTGAGACTCCATGTTATGTAGGAAATGAGCTTCTCCATCAGAACACCCCATCTCTGTACCCATCAACAATTGCTTAGCTTCTCCCATGGGAACATCCCACCTCTGTACCCATCATCAGTTACTTAGCATGACATGTTTAACAATACAAAATGATAATTCTTATGTGATGAAAAATTGTTCTCTTTTGATTCCTATTTCTCCTAAACAATGCACCATGTGAACGGTGATGTCAACAATGATTGTGTGGATTTTAGTAACCATTCTTTAGTTTGTACCCAGGTCAGGGTTGTTTTGACCCACTTCCCCCTATGCTGATGATTTCATGATGTTAGTTTGTAATTTCAAATCATAGCAATAGACACTTATGATCGATGTGATTTTTGGTTATAAGAACCCCTGCAACCCCATGGTCGGGGCTGTTCTCCCAATAGCCATTTTTGGGGCATTGTGTAAGACAGTCAGTCGGTCAGCTTAATAAAGACTCTCAAATTTGGACTTCTTAGTGCTGATCAGTCTGTTCTTAAGTTGCTCCCCATAACACAGTCCTTTTTTTTTTTGAAAAAAATTTAATTTAGAGAAGGGGTCTCACCAAGTTGCTTAGAGCCTTGCTGTTGCTGCGGTTGTCTTTGAACTCGGGATCCTCCTGCTATAGCCTGTCAAGTCACTGGGATTACAGGTGTGCCCCACCACACCTGGCTATTTTTTGATTTTTTTAATGTTTCCTCATCTGTGTAGTCCAGGGGCACCAACTTGGGAGAGAGGTCGAGAACAGCGGAGGGGAAGGGATGGTGGTTGAGATCACTGGCATGAGGGATTGCTTTGTTAAAAATACATTGGGGAGATGAAGAATTTGTAATTTTTAAATGTCTTCTGTGACTATCAATGTTGATGAACCTTATTTTAGTTCTCTACTGCTGTGTATGCTGTGTAACAAATTACTCCAAAACTTGGAAGTTTAAAACAATGAACATTTATTTTATATGGGTCAGGAATCTGGTTACCAATTAGTCATGTGCCTCTGACTCCAGGATCCTTGTGAGATTTCAGTTATGGTGTCTGCCTGAGCTGTGGTCTTACGTACAGATTTGACAGAGGAGGAAATCCTCAGGATTCAGTTCCTGGCAGTCTGTTGACTTGAGGGATATAGTTCTGTGCTGGTTGTTGGCCAAAGGCTTCCCTCAGTTCCCTGCCTTGGGCAATTGTCTTTAAGGCAGTTTACAACATGGCAGCTGCTTTTCCTTAGTGATAGGACAAGAGAACTTTCAAGATGTGAGTTATTTTGTAACTTAATCTGGTAAATAGCATTAAGTCTCTTCTGATAAATCTACTCTGTAGAAGCAAGTCACTGAATTCCTCACATATTCAAAGAGAAGGAATTACACAAGAGTGTGAATACTGGGAGGTGCCTAGTATAAAATGGTGCTTCTTAAGGATGACATGACCAAGGACAACACAGTTTTGGGAGAAAGTCATTTATTTTTGAGACCCTAACCCATCATGGGCCATAGGCCAGAGGGCTCATGATAGACTTCAGCAAGGGGTTTCTGTGCCTCCACCAGGACAACCATAAAGTGCGCCCAGCCAAAGAACTTATGAAATGGGTATTAATAGCAGTGTCTGCCATAGATAAATATCAAAGTATTATCATCAAGAAGACAATACTATTCACAACTGGGAAGACTTCAGTAGGAGAGTCAGTTGTAGAATCTGTGTGTGACCTCCAACCACCTCCTAGGTTAAGAATTAAATAAAGCATGTATAAATCATAAAAAAATTGCATTTTCTCACCTTCACATAGGGAAAACAACAGAGATTAGTAATAATACTAACATCATAGTCATGAGGATTATGTGAGATAATGTGTGCACAACATTTAGCAGAGTTATAGCACATAGCCAATGTTCAGTAAAGAACATTGAACATTATGTTCGTTTCTACATTTTCCAAGTATTACATATTTCAATGAATCATATATGTCATATTCTCATTATTTTAAAGTTACTTATTTTACTCAAATAAATTTATAGGTTTATGATATTCAAAATACAAAGGAGAGTCCCCTGAGAATCTAAAAAGTATTTCTAGATATTTTTTATTTCATTATTGCTGGGTGATTTGTTTCTTCATAGATAGGCAGTCTTCCTACCTCTATGTAAGTATTTGTGTTTACTGTACTCATATCATTATATTGTTTCAACATTTTTGGGTTGTATAAAAGAGAAGTTAAGAATTTATTAATATCAATTTCTGAAATATTTGCTGATTTTAAAATCTCACTTTACTATGTATTTTTTACCTAATATTTTAAAAATGTTTCTTTTTATTGATTTGACATATTCATACATGTATATAACATAATTTCATCAATTTCACTTCCCCAAACCTTCTCTTACCCTCCCCTCCTCCTTCCCCCGATTCCTTTCCTCTACACTAATGGTCTTCTATTTTCGTAATGATCTTTTTCCTTCTAGCTTCCATAATTGAGAGAGAACGTGATGCTTGATTTTCTGAGTCTCACTTATTTCACTTAACATGATGATCTCTAGTTTCATTGGTCTTCCTGAAATGACATAATTTCATTCTTCTTTGTGGTAAATAATATTCTATTTTGTGTTACACACACACACAAACACACACACACACACACACACACACACTTTATGCATTCATCTTTAGCAAACACCTAAGCTGATTCAATAATTTGGCTCTTGGGAATTGTGCCTTGATAAACATGGATATGCATTTATTTCTAACATATGCTCATTTGAATCCTCCTGGATAAATACCAAGTGTGGTATTTAATATGTTTAGGTTTTAAAAGAAACTCCATACTGATTCCCAAAGTGGTTATACCAATTTATATTCCCAATGGTGAATGAGAGAGTTCCTTTTCCCCCACATCCTTGCCAGTATTTATTATTACTTGTATTACTGATGATTGCTACTCTGACTGGGGTGAGATGAACTCCCATTTTTATTTTTTTAGTTGCTGATGGACTTTTATTTTATTTATTTATTTGCAGTATTGAGAATTGAACCCAGTGCTTCACATGTTAGGCAAGCACTCTACCAACTTAGCTATATCCTCATCTCCTCAATGTAGTTTTGATTTACATTTCCCTGATGAATAAAAATGATGAACATCTTTTCATAAAATTCTTGGTCATTCATACTTCTACTTTTGAGAAGTTTTTGTTCAGTTTATTTGCCCATGGATTATTTGATTTTTTTTTTCATGTTTTGTTTTTTAGTTCCTATTATATTCTGGATATTCATCCTCTGTGGGAAGAGTGGCTGGTAAAGTTTTTCTCCAATTCCGTAAGCTGTCTTTTCACTCTGTTTTTCCCTTTGCTGTGCAGAAGTTGTTTAACCTGATGCTATAAAATGTGTCCATTCTTGCTATTATTTCCTGAGCTATAGGAGTCCTATTCATGAAATTGTTGCTTATGCCTATATTTAGAAGTGTTTCCCCTATGTTTTCTTGCAGCAGTTCAAAAGTTTCTGACCTTATACTTAGGCCTTTGATCCATTTAAAGTTGATTTTTTTGTGCAGAGTGAGAGAGAGGGGTGTAGTTTCATTCTTCTACATTTGGATATCCAGTTTCCCCAGCACTGCTTGTTAGGGGCTATCATCTCTCCAATGTATGTTTTGGGCACCTTTGTCAAAGATCAGATGATTGTAGCTGTATGGGTTTATATATGCATCTTCTTTTTTTCATTGGTCTGCGTGTCTATTTTTATGGCAGTATCATGCTACTTTTATTACTATGGCTCTGTAGTATAATATGAAGTTGAGTATTTGGATGTGCCCAGACTTATTCTTTTTGCTCAGAATTTCTTTGCCTATTCTGGGTCTGTTGCTCTTCCACAGGAATCTTAGGGTTATTTTTCTAGTTCTGTAAAGAATATCATTGTACCCAGGCAGGGTGACACATGCCTGTAATCCCAGCAGCTCTGGAGGCTGAGGCAGGAGGATCACAAGTTCAAAGTCAGGCTTAGCAACTTAGTGAGAACCTAAGTGACTTAGCAAGATCCTGTTTCAAAAATAATATAAATAAAAATGTCTGGGATATGGCTCAGTGGTTAAGCATCCCTGAGTTCAATCCCTGTTATCAAAAAATTAAAAATATATATATTGTTATTTTGATAGGAACTACATTGAATCTGTAGATCATATTTGGTAATACGGTAATATTAATTCTGCCAATTCATGGACATGGGTTGGGGGTCTTTCTGTCTCCTACTGTCTTCTTCAATTTCTTTTTCAGTGTTCTGTACTTTTCCTTGTAGAGGTCTTGGTTAGGCTATTCCTAGGTACATTTTTGAAGCTTTTGTGAATGGTACTGATTTCCTGATTTATTTCTCAGCATGTTTGTTATTTATGCAAAGCTAATCTATTGATATTTGCATGTTAATTTTGTATACTGCTACACTGTTGAATTTGTTTATCAGATCTAGGAGTCTTCTGGTTGAGCCTTTAGGACCTTCTAAGAATAGGATCATATTCTCTGCCAATGGGGATCATTTGACTCCTTCCTTTCCTATTTGTATCCCTTTTATTTCCTTATTTTGCCTACTTGCTCTGGGTAAGTTTTAAAGTACTTTATTGAACAGGAGTTAACATTGTTGTGTTGTTCCTAATTTTAGACGAAATGCTTTCAGTTTTCCCCCATTTGGTATGATGTTGATTTTGGACTTGTCGTATATAAACATTACTACATGGGGTAAATTCCTTCTGTCCCTAGTTTCTTCAGAGTTTTTAACATGAAAGGGTGTTGAATTTTGTCAAAGGCTTTTTCCACATGAATTGAGATGATCACGTGGTCTTTGTCCTTGATTGGGTTTGTGTGACGTATCACATTGATTGATTTGCATAAGCTGAACCATCCTTGCAATGCTAAAGTGAAACTAACTCGATCATGGTGTATATTCTTTTTAATGTGTTGTTGAATTTGGTTTTCAAGTTAAAACACTTAAGGATTTTTGCAAGAATATTGATCTGTGATTTTATTTCCTTGATGTGTTCTTATCCTGTTTTGGTATGAGGGTAATAGAATGAGTTTGTAAGTATTCCTTCCCTTTCTATTTCATGGAATAATTTGAAAAACTTTGGTGTTATTTCTTCTTTAAAGATCTGGTAAAATTCAGGTTTTAATCTATCGAGTCCTAGGCTTTTCTTTGCTGGGAAACTATTTTTACTGCTTTAATTTCACTGCTTTATATTGGTCTGTTTAGATTTTCTGTATCCTCTAGGTTCAATTTTGGTAGATTGCATGCATCAACAAATATATCCATTTCTTCCAGATCTTCCAATTTGGGAATGTTGTTTTCTTTTTCTTTTTTTTTAGTTCATTGGTTCTTTTAGTTATGCGTAACAGCAGAACCCCTTCTGATATAATTACACATGCATGGAATATAACTTTATTCTAGTTAGGATCCCATTCTTATGGATGTACATGATTGTGGGGTTCACTGTGTTGTTTTCATATATGTACACAGGAAAATTATTCAGATTCAGTCCACTGTCTTTCTTTCCTTTTCCTATCCCCTCTCCCTTCCCTCCATTCCCCATTGTCTACTCTACCAAACTTCTATCCCTTCAGCATTGTGTGTTAGTATCCACATGTCAGAGAAGACATTCAACTTTGGATTTTGGGTACTGACTTATTTCACTTAGCATAGTGAAATAATCTTCAGATAGTCTCCAGATTCATCCATTTGCTGGGAAATGTGATATATATGTATAATATATATATATATATATATACACACACACACACACATATATATACACATACACACACATATATACATTTATATATAATATATTTATATATATTAAATATATATGTATACATTTTTTTATCCATTCATCTGTTGAAGGGCACCTAGGTTGGTTCCATAGCTTAGCTATTGTGAGTTGAGCTGCTATAAATATTGATGTGGCTATGTCACTGTAGTATGCTGATTTAAAATCCTTTGGACATATACTGAGGAGAGGGATAACTGGGTCAAATGGTGGTTCAATTTCAAGTTTTCTGAGGAATCTCCATACTGCTATCCAGAGTGGTTGTACCAATTTGCAGTCCTACCAGCAACGTATGAGTGTACCTTTTCCCCCACATCCTCACCAACATTTATTGTTACTTGTATTCTTAATAATTGCCATTCTGACTGGAGTGAGATGGACTCTCAATGTAGTTTTAACTTGCATTTCTCTAATTTCTGTGGATGCTGAACATTTTTTCATATTTTTTTGACCATTCCTGTTTCTTCTTCTGTGAAGGGTCTGTTCAGTTCCTTTGCCCATTTATTGATTGGATTATTTGTTGTGTGGGGGGTGGGTGTTAAGTTTTTTAGTTCTTTATGTATCCTGGAAATTAATGCTCTATCTGAGGTGCAGGTGGCAAAGATTTTCTCCCATTCTATAGGCTCTTTCTTCACACTCTTGATAGTTTCCTTTTCTGTGAAGAAACTTTTTAGTTTGATGTCATTCAATTTATTGATTATTGATTTTACTTCTTGTGCTGTAAGAGTCTTGTTAAGGAAGTTGGTTACTGTGCCCATATATTAGAGTGTTGTGCCTACATTTTCTTCTAGTGTGTGTAGGACTTATAGTCTAATACCCAGATCCTTCATCCACTTTGAGCTGAGTTTTGTGCAGGGTGAGATATAGGGTTAAACTTCATTCTACTACATATGGATTTCCAGTTTTCCTATCATAGCCTTGTTGAAGAGGCTATCTTTGGTACTTTTGTCTAGTATGAAGTAACTATATTTTTGTGGGTTTCTTTCTGTGTCTTCTATTCTGTTCCATTGATCTTCTTTCCTATTGTGATACCAATACCATGCTCTTTTTGTTACATAGTTCTATAGTATAATTTTAGGTGTGGTATTTCGAAGTCTCCTGCTTTGTTTTTCTTACAAGGATTGTAGGGAATCTGGCTTCCCCCACCACCTGTCAATCTGCGTTCACCCACCTCTCACTTTACAGGAATTTCTGGCTTAAGTTGCCGTAATCTTCCTGCCTCCCACGATACATTCTAATATGTCATTGGTCCATCAGTCAGTCTGTAAGAATTCTCCTCCACGATTGGTTCCTCTCAGCCCCGAAATTCCTATGTCTGAGAGAAACCTTGCGCCATGTTTCTCTTTCTTTCTTCCCTTTCCCCATGCAGATGTGAATCATCTGCACAAAATAAAAAGTTCCTTGTGTGAGACCTGTATCTGTGGAGTGTTTCTGGGAGCCAGCGACGAACAATAACTGTGCCTTTAACGTCTAACAAGGATGGCTTTGGCTATTCTGAGCCTCTTATTTTTTGGAATGTAAATTTTCAAAATAGTAATGATCCTGTGAATTTCAGTGGTTCATTCAGTAGATCTCAGTAGTGTGTTAGAACATTCCCCTTTTCATATCTAATTTTATCAGTTGGTACTTCTCTCTTTTGGTTCATTTAGTTAAGCGTTGATCAAACTTGTTTATCTTTTAAAAGAACCAATTCTTTGTTTCATTGATACTTGTATTTTTCTTTATACTATATTTTATACTTTCTTTAATTTTCTCTTATTCTCTATTACCTCTGATCTTCATCATTTCTTTTCTTCTTCTGGTTTGAGAATTGGTTTATCCTCATTTTTTTTTAATACCTTGAGATTCATTGTTAGGTTTTTTGAGATCACTCAGATTTTTTTATGTAGGCACTCACAGTTCTAAACCCCACTGTGGGCCCATGCGCACTGAGTACTAAAAAGATCTTGGTGCAGGGGGCGAAAGTAGGGAACATGAAAAGTGCTGTCTCACCCCTACCCCTGCCCCTATGCCTGAGTATATTTTCTCCTATACTCTGCTCCTGCCTCTGGTTGGTGGTAAATTATCTTAGCACCCTTTGGTTTGTAGTGATCTCACCATATATATCATTTAAATGACTTGCTTCAAAAGCAATCCTATCTCTAAAGGAAATGAAGAGGCAGGAATTTATCTTTCTCAAAGCTCTAAGCTTACACCAGATCTTAACACAGTGGCTTCCTGACACAGTCCTCCACTCAGGACTCACTCAACAGGCACAGGCAGCTTCTGTCTCTGCTGAGATCAGTCTGATTTTCTTTTCTATCACTGTTTCCAAGGCAATTTTCCCAACTTTACCTCTTTTTCTTTCTTTGCTTTTGTACTGCCCCTTTCCCCTGCCCTGCACCAGCTCAGCAAGGCAAACTTTACTTCTGCAGAAGGGTGTGCCACCAACAGTCTGGCAAGCAAGCACACTTGGGCAATCAGTCCTGCCTGTTTTCATCCCTAACATAGCACTGCCCCCTGCTCTGATAGGAGGAGCTCAGGGTTACAGTCTACACGATTGGCTAATATTAAAATTATGGGGGTGGGGAAAGGAAAGGACTATAGTTAAAATGGTTATGATTGGACTTTACCTCCCAATTAAGGTTAACTACTATATTCTGAAAATGGATCACTGGACTTCCTATTTCTTACAGTTTGCAATAAGAAACAAAGTGCAGGGCGGTTTCAGACAATAATGTCAGGGCATCCGTGGCTGCTGGGACACACCTCACTGTCAAGGGTGTCAAAGCAGAGAACACTTTTCATAAAACATATTTATTACATACTTTATCTCCAACATGTGTGAATAAGTCAATAAACTCTCTTAGATTATAAGAGTTTATATATTAGATTATAATTATTTTATAGGTCTGTCCATATTAAAAAATTAGTGATTTATTTAAAAAGTGTTCATTTTTTCTCATATGATGAAATTATAGGTATAGTTTCTTTTCTGTTACCTTCCTCAATAACAAGCAATTCTCTTTGTAAAGTGTCTTATACAGTATCAGATTAATTAGGTACTAAAATATGCTTTTTAGTGATGAAGAGAAAATTAAAGTCTACTTACAAAAATACATGTTTTTTTGACTAGCACATGTGCTCAAAGCTTTTAGAAGACTGTTGCAGATGACAATTTTTGCATTTTATAGCAGTTTCTTTAGGAATAAAATGTAATATCTCATGTCTTTTGAAGTCACTTTTAAGATCTGTGGAACAATTTTGTATCATCTCAAAATAAAAATAAAAATCTCTTCTGTTCAGAGACTGAAAATGGCATTAAGATAATAGTAGAATTACACACATGCCAGGCCTCTAAACACTGATGTTCTGTTTCCATGACATGCATGTTATTCTGGCCCAGTTGTTTTGTAGTTAGGACTTGGTGTTGGCATCTTCCTGCCTTCCCTGCATAGGCATACTTGCAAGAGCAATGAAGGTGAGCTATTTAAGGAGTTACATAGCACTAAATAGTCTATTGTAGCACATTCACATTTTCTTTTCAGAAGTGTATCAGACCAGTCTCAATTTCTGTGACAGATATTTTAAGATGAATTGTGCAGGGAAAGGATGACTTTGGCCCCAGAGAAGACTGGGTTTCTTTTTCATCTGGGACCAGTTCTTGCACAGAGTAGGAATTTTGAAAGGTGGTACTCTCTGAGGACAGAGAGCCTTTTGGAAAACATATATGAAAATTTACTTTTTTTTCCTTCTATAATTTTCTCATTAAAAGACCTATACCAGGTGTGGTGGTACACACCTGTAATCCAGCAGCTCTGGAGGCTGGGGCAGGAGGATCACAAGTTCAACACCAGCCTCAGCAACAGTGAGGCACTAAGCAACTCAATGAGACCCTGTTCCTAAATAAAATCCAAAAAAGGGCTGGGGATATGGCTCAGTGGTTGAGTGCCCCTGAGGTCAATCCCTAGTACTCCCTCTCCCCCCAAAAAGACCTACATTAATGCAACATTTGCAAACCCAAATACCCAAAAGGGCCATGCAGTTGACAAAAATGGGTGATATGACAGCCATATGACATAGGGTTTACCTCTCTAGAAATGGCAACAGTTTTAGTCTTCTGAACACATCCTCCCTGGCATAGCCATGCAATCAGTATTTTCTAAGAAATGTTCTGTCATTTATATATGGGAAACTACAAAAGTAAAAAAAAAAAAAATCAGAAATAAAAGTGTGGGTCAAAGAGAGCAAGTTGTACAAGAAATGTATCTGGTGTTCTCCAGTAGAACCCCTGCTTGATATCACAGCAGGATGCCTTGTCCTGAAAAAGATGGAGGAATCAGCTGAACTGATTTTGAGACTCAGAAGTACTTTCTAGAGTTTTGTTCCAGTACTTCCTGCTATGGGAGAGTTTATGTGTACACATTAGTTTCCTTGGTAACACAGGGCTATTAATACATACTTCACGAAATTTTTGTGAAACCTCAATCAATCAGTGATGTTCTGAAATCACTTTTTCTTTCCTCTGCTGTTAGGTGCATCAGTCATTTGGCTTCTGCCTCCCCTGTTTCATTACATTTTCTCATGTTCCTTTTTCACCGTGCTCATTCTTATCCTGTCTTTCCTCTTGCTATACACTTAGTCAGGGATGATCTTGCCACCTTCTTTTCCCATTCTAAATACCCCACAAGATCCAACTCATCTTTCCGCAAGAAATATCTTTGCCTTATTCCATTGTACCCTGATAACTAAAATCTTATTTTATTTTTTCCTTTTTCAATTGCAGCTCCAGACAGAAAGTAATATTTATAAAATCTTCATTCTATAAATAAAACCTTTGATTCCATACTAGATGATCCACTAACCTAAGTATTTCCCAGTAAACTCTCCTCTAGTTGTGCTGTGTATCTGAACCAAGTTTTCCCAATTACAACTTCTCATTAGTAAGGATATAATTTTGCTGCTTCTTTTGAATAGTCCATAAAGTTTATTGTAATGTGTTCATAATGATAAACACTGGAAAACGTGCTAAACAGAATAATTTAAATGTTCATATCTGACAAGAGAAGATTGCTTAGAACAGACTATCTTTAAATGTCCTTTCAAGATTGATGGTTCAGATCATCATATTTATTAAAAGTATGTACAAAGTAAAGCAGGCTGTTTGCGGAGGATCTTGTAATGAGTTTGAGTTCTTGACAAGTGTGATAATTAAGTGTGTCATTATCAAGGCTAGGGAAGGTCAAATATGTACTAACTTTAGCAGGTCTTCTGAATTCATATAAGAAATAATGCAAAAAGTACCTTAAACTGACATAAGAGACTAGGGTTTGCAACACTTAATTGTAGCAAGATTTAAGATATAACTTAAATAGCACTACATAATTGCAAGACAACTGGAACTTGTCGAGGGAGAGTAGGGGCCTTGGCTATCAATTTTGTTCTTGATTGTCAGTGTGGTACCTTATGTAGAGATAGAGAAAATTAAACAGCATGATCTGTCTGTTAAACATTTTACTTAATGGTTCATTTTTTCACAACCATGTTTATTAGGTAACTTACTTATTCTGATTTGTCTTTCTGTTAAAGTCTTTTTCCAGAGCTTTCCTTGATCATGCGGACGCCAGAATTTTGTCTCAGATAATTTTTATTTTCCACTATAATGCAACAAAGTAGTAGTTCTGGTGCCTACCTTGGTTTTCAGATATTCCATTTTGTAAAACATTTTCTTGAACTTGACCATTCCTGCATGCTGCAGAATATCCAATTCAGGTGCTCCTTGGCATAGCCCTGCCTGGATCTTGTCAGCCTGTCTGATTTCTCTTGTGGTCATATCCAGATCTCTACCTGACACACCAAAGTGATGGAATGAACACGTATGATCCATTTTCTCTTCATTCTTATCTCCCCAATAGCCTACTTAGATTTATGGCACACCTTGGTTACTCATTCATTCAGCACATACTAAGCATGTTCTATATGTCTAGCCCTGTGCAGCATGCTATGGGAGCAGATGTTGACCCTGCCACAATTGAGCTCTGACTACCAGAGGGTTTTGAAACCCATCGGCATCAGTTTAGTCATGCACAACTATTAGGTTCTTTTTGGTAGATATTTGTAGCTATGAAAATCAAAGCTCCTACAGTCAGCTAATCCTTCACAATCTGTTTTTTTTTTTTTTAAGCAAAGTCTCAAAACACATTCTACCACACATACATTTATTAGACATTTTTTAGCAAGCAGTCACATCATCCCACAGAACTCATTCTGTGACTACCAGGAAAATTGAGTTCTCCATTCATTTATGTGATCTGCAAACACCTTGAACAGAATTCACTTGAAGCAAGACTAACAACCATCCATAGAGAGACTTTGGTTTATCTGATAATTGGCAACAGAAAACAGTCTTTAAAGCTCGGACTTGAATCACAACCCAGGTGTCATGTTGAAGGCTTGCAGGTGCATACAAGGGTAGGATATATCCAAAGTCATTTACTCAACCCACGTACACTATCTCCAATACCACTCATTTACCTAATTTAACCATTCCTAACATTATCAAATCCATAATTTCATAGATACAAATTTATTTCAGTGCTCAATTTGTACATTAACAACATAATTGCTTAAAGATAAAAATAGCCATAATCTCACAGCTGTGGCCTTTCCGATTAAATGCTTGCTGATCCTACTTTGAGAGTAAATGCCTGACTAGGATAAGTGACAGCCCCTAGGGAGTAGATAAAAATTAACACACACATCCATTTACACCATGCTGTCTGTGCCGAAGCATTTTTAAGCAAATTATAGAGATCATAACACAGGGCTATAAGATTATGTGGTTTTAATAACATTTCTGTTTCTTCCAAATACTAGTCAAACCTCAGAAGAATGAGCTTTGGGCTCCTTTTTTGGAATAATCTGTGTTAAATATACTCTTTAATGAGAAATCTATTGGAAAGAAGAAAAATGTTGTAAATTTTTCTTCCTCTTTTTTCTTCCTTCCTTCCCTCTTCCCTTCCTTCCTTTTTTCCTTTCTTCTTCAGCTTAAGCTAGGAGAAAGACAAAATTCCTCTTAGGGTAAAAACTTCGCACTGGTAGAGCAAAATAGCCTACTTGACTCTAAAAGCCAGTAGGGCAAAGTCTAAGATCCAGGCCAATGAAGAAACAAATTACTTTGCATTACAAAGTAACTGGAATTTTTATCCTTGAATTAAGGGAGTCATTTAGGAGGCTCTAAGCTTAAGAGTCAGGAGTGGAGGTTAAAAAGGGAGGGATGGAGATTTGTTATGACTGAGAGGAGGGACCCAGGGAAATGAAAGCAAGTAGAGTCTGAAGGGAAGATGGACCCACAAAATATAATCTGCAGAAGAGATGACCTTTGAATCTTAGCACAGGGTGTCTAATACTCAATTTTATGGGGCTGCCAATTCTAACCTGTCTGTATGTAATTCACTTGTGTTAGCTTAAGCCTTCCATAAAATGTCTGCTACACAGAACCACTGCGGTTATTGGTCCTTTGAGGAAATGAAAGAAGAAAGGTGGTGTAGAGGATGGGTAAGTACATTCCAAGAGGGGACAGCAACCCGGTCATTGACCAACGAGTGCCATGATTGAGAATTCAGAAGGAGCATAAATCCAGATTGGGAGATGCCCATGAACTAGTAGACACCCACTGGGAATTCTCTAAAATCATGTGAAGACTTGAATTTCCTGCAATACAATGTGTGTCAGAAAACCTGGTGCCATCCTATTTCAGATATTAAAGGGATAGTGACCCTGGGAACCTGGAGGACTTAGGGACATCCAGACACACAAGTTAGTATTAAATAAAGGTAGATGAAAACCAAGAATGCCTCTCTTGATGTTCATTTGATCCATTTGTTACATTTTGTTTTAGACAACTAAGCAACCTGAACTTACAGTAGAATCCCAGGAAGAACTTTATCCAACATTGACTGACCTCAAAGCAGGGAGTTTATTCCAGAACTTTTGGTTTATTTAGCTTTGAAAGTGAATTGCTTGCTTACACTGGGAATTCACTTTTTCTAGAAAGGGGCAATATTATTTCTATGATGAAAAATGTGTCCTTGTTAAAAAAAAAAAAGGTTTTGTTTCATTTTTTTAGTTGATAAATAATAATTGCATGTATATGTTGGATACAATGTGATATTTCAGTGCTTGTATAAATTGTGGAAATGGTCAAATCAGGTTAATTAACATATCCATTACCTCAAATACTTATCATTTCTTTGTTTTAGGAACATTTGAAATTCTTGCTTTTAACCACTTGAAGAGAATAATACATTTTTATTGACTATAGTCACCTTGCTGTACAATAGAACATCAAAACTTATTCCCCTTACCTAACTGACACTTGATGCCTGTTGACCAATGTCTCCCCTTTTCTCCTCTGCCCCACCCTCATTTTTTTTTTTTTTCAATTCCAGAATGACTTGATGTTGAAAGCAAGATCATAACATAAATCTATGCCCTGCCCAGATCGTGGGTCTGGCAATGTTAAGAGTTGAAGATATGCAGAGGAAAAGACAGTCATTACCATATTCAAGCTCCTGCTAGCGGAAAAGTAAATATTACAGAATGCAATGAAGTCGGCTTATATTTATCTCAACCTGAGTATCCTTCCACAATGTAATATAATGACATTAAAACCATAAAACATAAATTCTTCTAAAGTGTACCCCAGTAAACTTCTTTGTGCTGTGGGTGTTCTGGGAAGGTGCGACCTTAGATTCTTATTCATATTTGCTCTGGGACTAAAGGTACTTTGGAATTTTCATTGGTCTTATTTGGGTTTAAACACATCTTGAAATACTAGACTGGGCTGGAGGTACATCTCAGGAGTAGAGGCCACGCTCAGCCCACACAGGGCCCTGGGTTCAATCTCCAGCACCAGATAAATTAATAAGAAATAAAAATGCTGGGTTGACTGTTTTGGTTTGTTGGTTGGTTTGTAAAATCTGATAGTTTTTAATCCCATAGGAATACTAAAGTTTCATTAATATTCAGGTTCATTACATATTCAGCATGCAGACAGTAAAAAGGAAGAAATTGGAAGCTTATTTGGGTTTTTGAGATGTGAGTGATATAATTTAAATAATAAGGGAATTTCTGTGATGTTGGCTGCACTGAATGGGTGTTACAAGATTGAAAAAAATTAACATACTAAGTCTGAATATTTAGAGTTCTGTCCTGTTTTAGATCAGAAATGGGAAAATTGGGAATGATTAGACAAGGAAATAGGATATTGATGTTTGGATTGTGGAGAGGTGTATTGGGGTAGAGGGTGCATGTGAAGGGGGTGCAGAGGATCGTAGTGGAAGATGTGTAGCGCTGCTGATGCTGCTCCTTCTGTCTGTCCACCTACAATTTGGAGCAGACTATTCTCTGATGCCCTTTGTTCTTTCCATACTACCTAACCACCCTGGAGGGGTACCATTGTGAGAAATAAAGGGTTCAAGAGTCACATTCCAAATGCAAGATCTGTTATTCCTTACCTATCTTTGTTGCCCATTTTAGCCCCATTTCTTCCTTCAGTAAAATTATAATAACAATAGCAAAGAGAAGATTTTGGTCAGAATTATTATTTTACATAAACTAATGAAGGAAAAGCACTGCCAATTAAACATGAACACCATCATCTGCAAGATGCATTCTGATTTTGGAGATGCTCAAACATAAAATCAGTGGGACACAACAAATGAAATGATTAATGTTACAGAGTCTTGCAAGCCTTCAGTTGTTATACAAATATTACTTGTTATTATTTACATATTGAGAAGCATAGCAACACAAATCTGATGGATACCCAGAAATGATTGACTTACTCAATTCTGGCCCATAAAAATCAGGAGTTATTCTTTGGAACTTGAGAGGGTAGTGACTTTATGAAACATCTCATTCAGGCATTTTGTAAGGTTTGCCTTACAAAAGTGAAAACAGATTCAAAAGATAAATGTATTCTCACATAGCCAATACATAATAAAATGGAAGTTACATACACTTTAGAACGTAACTGTCTGAGGTCTCTCATGCACACCATCATGCTATTCTTTCACAGCTCCCCTTAAAGGAAATGAGAAGGTCATATTCAGAGGACCAGGTTAAACTTGAATGTCCACCTTGAAATGGATGGTGAAATCAACAAACTAGCACTCAGTTGTTGGGAGTAGGAAGGGAAATTCTTCTTTTTCATGTTCCATATTGGTAGAGTTTATTGTACAAAATATTCCACATCACTTTTTTTACTAAAGGAAAGGGAAAACTGTGGCAACACAACTAGAGTATAAGGGTTAGATGAGTTTAGGACTAAGAAATCTATTTTTAATTGTGATTAAGTATCATTTATGGACTATTCCTGGTCAAAATGTGGAGAGGAAAATAGGGGAAATAGAATTTTTGAAGAGGGGTATTTATGGAACACTCACTAAACAGTCCTCTGGTCTTTTAAATTTATGAGTTTGTAAGAAAATAGAAGAGTGATCAATAGAATAGAGGAAGGAGATCCATAGGGAGGGAGGAGAGAAGGGCTTGGGGAAATGCTGGGAAACAAAATCTACCAAGTTGTGCTATATCCATGTACAAATATACCACAGTGAGTCCCATTTATATATAATGGTGATGTACAAATTAAAATAATAATGACAGTAGTAGAAGGGAGATCAGTAAAATAGAGCAAGTGAATGGGGGACCCTGGAGGGGAGGGAGAAGGAAGGTACTAGGAAAGGAGATTGAGCAAATTATGTTATGTGCATATATGAATATGGCATAATGAATCCCACTATCATGCATAATTATAATGCACCAATAAGAAATAAAAGTTTTAGGAACATTTATGAGTTCACTTACACTCCTTGAGCATTGGAGAAATACTGATTTCACTGGTAGAGTATTCTAATCCAGATTATGTTTACTAATAGTGAATAAAAGAAGCAACAGAGTGGTTTTTAATTAAAAGTTCACATATATTTTCCTTTTACATGTATCAGCCAGGATATTTTTCTAGGTCTGTGCATCATCCAATAACTAAAACATGTTCTGAAATGTGGTCCCACAAGATTGAGGAATTCTCTAGCATCTTTACTTTGAGTCTAACTATTACAAAACTCCTTTTTACATCCTGGCCCATGGTGGGGGCATAGAAAATGATCACGTAGACACACAGCTCCATCTCAAACTGCCTGTAGGTCAAAAAATATGGCTCGAAGGAGGAAGTTATAGAAAGCATTTTTAAAAAATAACAAGGCTGTTTTGTTTTGTTTTCATCAAAATGTGACAGGGTTATATCTGAGGAGGGTAAGTGGGGAGGGTGAGAAAGTTGAAGGTGGAGGGGTTTTGACATTTTGCTTTGTATTAAAAAAATTTCTCCACATTGAGAAGCTACTGCTTATGTACTTTCTTTAAAAAATTAATGTCTCTGATGAATTGGTATGGGGCAGCATTAGAAAAAATATCTGTAGATATAACAATCTTGGAGGTACGTTACTTAATGGAACTTCAAAATGCATAAAAAATGCACAGAACTGACATAATCCACAGTTGCAGATGGTGATTTTAAAAATCCTCTTGAGAGTATTAGTAGACAAAAATATCAGGAAGGATATAAGAGATTTGAACAATACTGTCAACCAACTTAAACTAATTGACATTTAAAGAATACTATGCTTTCGGCTTAGGAGGCTGAGGCAGGAAGATTGTGAGTTTAAAGTCAGCCTCGGTAAAAGCAAGGTGCTAAGCAGCTTAGTGAGACCCCATCTCTAAATAAAATACAAAATAGGGCTGAGGATGTGGCCCAGTGGTCGAATGCCCCTGAGTTCAATCCCTGGTACCACCTCCTCCCCCCCAAATAAGAATACATACTTGACAGTTGCAGCATACATATTATTTTATATTATTTTCCAGGGCTTGTGGAATGTTCATCAATACAGACTACATGCTGGGTTATAAAACAAGTCTGAAACATTATAGGGTGGAAATTAAACAAGGTGTGTTCTTTGATCACAAAGAATAAAATTAGAACTGAAAAGATATTTTGGGAAATCTTTAAGTATTTAGAAATTAAATAACATACTTCAAGTAACTCATGGGTTAGTGAAGAAATATATCAGAAATTAGAAAAAAAATTCATGAAACTGAAAACAGAATATCAAATTTTGTGAAGATTAAAGTCAATGATCAAAACTCATAATTTTAAGAAGTAGCAAGAGAAAATTAATTGCCAAATTAGAAGAAAAGTAAAGTAATAAAGATAATAATATAAAAGTCAAATGGAAAATGGATATAGAATTTAAAAATCAGTGAAACAAGTTGATTCTTTGAAAAAAATTGAAGTAAACTGGTCTAAAAAAAAAAAAAGAAAATACATCAGCATCAGAATAAAAAAGGGACATGACTACAGATCCTACAGACATTAAAATCATCCGGAAACCCAGAATTCTATATCTAGCCAAACATATTTTTGAAAAAGGTAAACTTTCTCAGATATAAAATTTAAGAGAATCCACCACCATCCAACCAATGAAGTTAAGGTGCACATTTCTTTTGGTTATTGCACTTGCTACCTATTAAGCATTTTATAAATATTATCGAATGAACTAAATGCTCATGTAAATAAGTATATTTATGCAAACTGTGGTATGCACTATGAATAAAAAAATACCAAATACCCCATGAAAGAGAAGAGAGTCTAATTTCTTTGGAGAAGAAACACTTGGAGACCTTAAGAGTTGTAAGGAGTTGGACAAAGTAGGGGAAACATAGCATTGCGGGAACAGGGAGCAGTGTGTGATGCAATGGCAGAAAAGAGTTCAGCTTGTCTTAATAATTGAGAGGAGGCCAATGTGATTGGAGAATAGTGAGTGTCAGGAAGTTCCAAGGCAGGAGTTTCTAAAACTAGGCAGGAAATTTTTTTGAGTAGGGAGCTTTTATGGACTGAATTTTCCCTCCCAAATTCATGTTAAAACCCTACCCCAAGTATCTCAAAATGTGCCTTTATTTAAAGATAGGACCCTCCCCACCTTTTCATACTGGAACTCGAACCCAGGGGTGCTTTGCCACTGAACTACAATCTCATTTCCCTTCCCCTTTAATTTTTAATTTTCAATTTTGAGAGTTGGTCTGGCTAAGTTGTTGAGGCTAGTCTCCAACTTAGGATCCTTCTGCCTTAGCCTCCCAAGTCTCTGGGATTATGGTGCACACCACCATACTCTGCTTAGAAATGGAGCCTTTATGAAATTAATTAAGGTAAAATGATATGATACACTGGGACCCTAATCCAATATGACTGGTATCCTGGTATCCCTGGAGATAGGGAAGACCATGTGAAGACACTGTGATGGCTATCTGCAGGCCAAGAAGAGAGGCCCTGAGAAGAAACCAACTCTGCTCACACTTCCATCTTGGACTTCTAGCCTCCAGAACTGTGAAAAAACAAATTTCTGTTGTTTAAGCCACCCAACATGTAGTGCTTTATCATGACAATCCTACTAAACTAATACAAGAACTTGACATATTATGATTTACTTTTCCAAATTTAATTTTATTACCTTCAAATAATCATGTCAATTTTAACTATGTGTCAAATACTGGGAATTATATCATGTGTATAAATCTAGCTGATAGATCAAAGTAGCTTTCTAATCCTCAAATACTAGAGAAATACCATAAGAGACTATTTCCCTGTGCCCTTAATCACGGATTACATCATAGGTAAAATACACCTTTATGGCATTTACCTTCTATCCCTTGGGCTCTCTTTCAGAGTACATTTCATGAAGCAAGTAGCTTGAATAGCCAAGTTCTAGTTGGTATCCATGGGCTGGCCTGCCTACAATATTGACTTGCTCTCATATTTATAAAGGTATCCTTGAACCATCATTTTTGGAGGAATTGGACTGGGTGGACTCAATGGTTTCTTTAAAAGCTAATGATTGAGCCTGGCAAGGTGACTCAGGAGGTTGATGCAGGAGGATCTTGCAAGAAACAAACAAACCAACAAACAAAAAACAAACCAGAATTCTCAATCATTAGATTTTTTTTTTTTTTTTTTTTTTGGTACAAGGGATTGAACCCAGAGGCACTCAACCACTGAGCCACATCCCCAACCCTTTTTATATTTTATTTAGGTAACAGGATCTCCCTGAGTTGCTAAGGGTCTCGATAAATTGCTGAAGCTGGCTTAGAACTTTTGATACTCCTACCTCAACCACCCAAGCCGCTGGGATTACAGGTGTGCAACACTGTGCCAGGCTGTTGTTTCTTAATTCACTGTTTACTATGTTCAACATTCAGGCTGCAGGATACTTGAAATTGCAAATACTTTCTCCTGTAGGAAATATTAACCTTCAGATATTCATACGCAGTTATAGAGAAATGCTATTGTCCTTGTGTAGTTGTTGGAAAAAAGATTTCTTAACATCCAATTCACTGCATTGGGCTATTAAACTGGCACTTCCCTTTGATGCACTCTCAACCCACTGTTCAGCAAGATATAATTGTGCCCATAGAGGAAGATGCCTCGGAAATACTCATAGCAAGACATACTTAAAGAAATTCAAGTTGAATGCAATTACATTATTCAAACTGAAAACCCAGTAAATAATTCGTTTCAGGGTTTCTTAACAAGTTAGAAGTCTCATTTGGAGGGACATGGATTTGCCATTTATGCTAAAACATGCCTTTTCTATCAATAATTGAATAAAATAGATAGCAAGAGATATCTTGGATCAGAGGTCTTCAGAATAGCATCAGCAACTTCCACACAATGTTAATCATTTCCTCTGGCTGGAACACAAGAAATAAGAAAATATCAAAGGTTTTGTTTTGATATAAGGTTTCCAACAAGGTACTGAGAAGCAGTAGATACCCAGAGTTCAGGAGCAGAGAATCAAAGGATGAAGTGAAGAACAGTAAACAGACTGAGTTTTGGAGAGTTCAGAACAGTGGATTTAGAAGAGTACAATATACCCAAAGGTCAAGATTTACATATTGCAGAAAAAGACTGTACTAACAATAAGAACCAAAAGCAAAAGCTTCCTAGCAATAACCATAGGAAGAGTTGTGAGGACCTTATAGAAGAAACGTACAACTTTCCATTGAAACTTAGAAAGAGAAAAGTGAATAATAAGTAGATCTTAAATGGTTTATTGACTGTGGTACAGATATCACTTATTTGCCAATTAATATTTCTAATAGAAATATTATTGGCAGGATCCTGGTGATTTCTATTCCCTTGGTGGTGCTTTTCAGGAAATAATAAATTTTATAAAAGCAGCATGTGTTTTTTTAAATCATGAAAAAGTTACTCTGGTTATATTAAGTGCTGAAAATAGGTGTGTGTGCTGAGTGGCAGTGTACAATTGGGAACCTAAGGGTCACCTGTCTGCTTGGAAATGCAAAACTACTGTGTTGTGCATCTCTGGCAGTTCCATTATCACATAGTCTATGAGAACAGCACTCTCTTTAAGTTGTGCAGTGAACAACTTAAGCTGTTGAACCAAGTGAACCTGCATATTGAGACATTGTTGTTTTTTCTTTTCTAATTCCAAGGAAAATTTTCCATTCTTATGTTTTAGCTTATTTGTCTTAGATAAAGAATACCTTACTTGAGAGGCCACATCACCATGTTGTAGAAACCATATGACTGAAAACAGAATTTTCTTAAAGATCTAATGGTATATTAAAGCTCTCTACTGCTTAATGAAGAAGTCGTGTACCCCATCAGGAACCCCAGCCAGAAGTCTTCATCTAAAAGGGAATTTGACTGCTGGTGTTCTGGAAAGGCTTTCTTATTTGCCCATCACTGAGTGGATAGTAACAATTCTGCCAATTCATTCACAGATTGTGCTGTCCAAAGACCAGATTTTGGGTTTTGTTTTTTGTAGGGGAACTGTACCAGGGATTGAACTCAGGGGACTCGACCACTGAGCCACATCTCCAGCCCTTTTTTGTATTTTATTTAGAGACAGGATCTCATTGAGTTGCTTAGTGCCTCACCATTGCTGAGGCAGGCTTTCAACTCTTGATCCTCCTGCCTCAGCCTCCCAAGCTGCTGGGATTACAGGCGTGCACCACCACACTAGGCCAGTTTTTGGTTTTAAGAACTCAGGAACCATTAACATTTGTGCATCAATTCATAGTTTCATAATGATTTGCAAGAGTACCTAAATATGTAATATAAAATGTATCTAAATCTGTATTTAAATATGCACAGTACAAAATGGAAATCTGAAAGTTTTAAAATACATAATAAAGCACAAATTTTTATGTTAATCTTATTGAGTACAAAATGATGTTTCCTATTTTCTTTGAATAGCAATAAAGCAACTTCCATCTTCAGTGAGCTCACTACACAGAGCTCAACACAGGCTGCTGCATATTTTCTTTTATAGGATCAGAGATTTGATTTAGTGGCCACACTATTTCCTTAATGCTTCTTGAAGAAATAGAAATGGCTTAGGAAGCATTTATTACCCAGCAAATGTGTTTCAGTAATGTTTATTAGAAAATAAAAGCCTGAGTAAAATGTTGCACATTAAAGCAATATTTATGAGACAGAGATTTTTAATTTTTTTAATTTAAAAGTTTTCAATTTCATATTGGACATTTAGATTTGAAACAATCTTAAAGAATAAGATTTTTTTGTTAACTAATAACTGAAAATGGTCAATTTTAAACTAACTTTTAATTTTATCACAAGAGTGTAGACTTAGTTAAAAACTCAATAGTAAATAAAAAAGGGTTAGATTGGAAAACAGGTGTCCCTTCCTGTCCCTATCTCCAAAGCCACAGCTTTCACACTGCTAAGTTTTCTCTTTTGCAACATAGTCACTACTTCCTCTCTCTTATTTTCCACAAATAGTTCACCAGAATGTCTGGTTTATTCTGTCATCAGGGTTTGTACTAGCATGACTGTATCAGTTAGGTCCCATCAGAAAAGTACCCATGTGGAATAGCTACACCCACTGCCACACGGATCAGGCAGTCTTCTCTTGTTAGGTGCTCTATTCCAAGTGAGCAACTTTTCAGATCACTGGGTTAATGGTCAGAGTAGTATATTAATATCAATATCTAATATCTAAAGATGAAAATCAACCATTTTGACTTTTCTTATTGGTGAGGGATGAACGTGGTTACAGTTTATTCCTTACTTTGAAAGAAATATCCTGGTATTTCCTAGAACACTGAACACAGAAACTTTAGGTGTCCTGAAGGATCATGTATTTCCTTGAAATTTATCCACACTGGCTGGCATGCCTGTGTATCATCAAGGATCGTGCTTGATCCTCTCAACTTTCCAGGACCTTGTAGCAAGATGTCATTAATATAGTGAACCAACCTTATGTCTCATCTTGAGCATTATAATTACACGTCTATATTAATGAGGAGAAGGAAATAGCACCTATGACTGTTCGATGATATGTTTACTATGGAGCTACTTCTTCTAAGCCCTTAGTTTATGTTGGAATAATCAAAACTTTTAGAGCCACATTGTGATTATTTCTTATGTATTATATACTAGTAATTGTTTTGTCATCTATATTAATGAGTTTCAATAATGTCAACAGGGTTAACTTTGTCCCTTAAGATCGTGTTAAGATCTGCTCAAATTCTAACGTGGAAACTCAATGGTCTTACCAAGATTTACAAAAATTTTCAGCAGTTTACATTCATCCAAGTTACTGTTACCAAATTATCCAAGTTACCTAAGTTATACCTTCTGCTGAATTTTCCCAAAATTTATTTTACATAGTGTTCCATGTTTTCTAATTTCTTAATTCTTCCACCCTTCAAAAATGCCACTCAGAGGAGAAGGAACAACTCTTCTGTTTCCTAGAGTTTGGGAGTTATAACAGTGAAAGGTGGTCGTGGGAGGGTGGGAGGTAGCAAAGGGTCCTAAGTGCATGTTCTTTGACGCCTCAGCCCCATTAGCTCAGCTGCAGTTTCTCACCAAGGTGCTTAGCCCTCTTCCTTCCCTTTCCTCTCCTCTTATTGCTTGTCTCCTTCCCTCACCAGCTTAAATTCCTACTCATTGATTAATAACAAATACTAACCATTGCCAAGCATGAACTATGTATTTGATGCTTTTCTAGATTGTTCCCTTAATGCTCACATAGCCAGCCCTATGAAGTAGGTACTAGTCTTCCCATTTTACAAATGAAAAAACCAGAGTAGAGAAGGACTCAGTAAATTCTCAGAAAATACACATTTTATCATTGTCTTTATTTTCCAACTAAAACTGGTTATTAAGTCACTGTTCTAGACAAAACAGTTTATAATTTAAAAGGAAGCCTGGAGCTAGTTGGTATAATATGAGTATTTTAATCACCCCCTGTGGTAGTTAAACACAATCCCCATGTTTGATAGGTTTTATTGTTCTCTACCTCTTCCTTTTTATCTCTTAGTGCCAGTACTTGAATTCCCTATCTTGGTTACATTCAGTGAGCTATGGAATATTTCTTTGCATCACTTTTTGATCAAAAATGTAGTAAAGAAAATAAAACTAGAAACTCTACAGATCTAAGAATATCTCTCTGTTGTTCCCACATACACAATACATTAGGAAAAAGTAGAAATACTAGAGACATTACCCTAAGATCATCCCCTACTTCTGGATAAAAGTCTGATACCAATCTGAATTTAAGATACTCTCACATATCACAAAACTACTAATAAGAGATGGAAATGTGAAAGAGAAATCAGTTGAAAAGGAAACAAAGGAAATTGACAGGAAACAAAATACATTAAACTTAGAAAAATTTCAGATTCAACAATTACCCAAGTATAAAATGAAGCACAAAACTGTGTACTGAGGGAAAATTAGCCAGGGGAAGACTAAGAAACATCCATTGTGGAGATCATTATCTACCTGATAATGGAAAGATTCCAGAAGACCATGCCCTGTTTTTATTTTCAGTTACCTGAGGAACTAAGAGAATGGTTGCAAGTCAGAAGAACAGGGGACAGAGGAAACAGGAAGATCACAGCCAATTGTATAACTACTGAATATAATCTGAGCAAAGAAAAAATTCATTAATAAAAAATGTTTAAGGAAAAAACTAAAATGTACATGGAAAGATTTGGAATAAAAGGGAGCCAATGTCTCTGCCATGACTATTCAAGTCCCAAATCTCTCTCCACAAACCCACAGCAGGCTAAATGATTAAACAAAATCCAATTAACCCAAACATCAAAATCCAGCTCCTATACCACTCTATTTTAAAGGGAAAGATTCATTGTGTAGGTTAACAGGGGTAAGGGTCTATAGGGACCCAGCCCTTACTATTCATGGCAAAGTCACGGGCAGGGAAGAACTGGCCCCATTTCAACATGAACAGATAAGAAACAAAGGTAAATCAGTGTGGAATCTATTTATCAATGGTATTTAAGAAATAAATTAAAACATAGCTTGAGTACTTTTGAAAGAATAAGAAAAGATCATTTTAGGCAAAATTCAAACAATGCCTGTAGATTAGCATTGTATCAATGTTAATTTTCTGGTTTCTATATTTTGACATAGTTATGTAAGGTGCTAACATCAGTAGTGACTGGGTGAAGGATATATGGAAACTCTTTGTGATATTTTTCAACTTCTGTGAGTCTGAAGTTCTTTAAATAAAAAGTTAAGATAATCCAGATACAGTTGTTTTTGTCTCTCTTCCCTTTCTTAATTCCCTTCTTTTCTTTTCTTTTGGCTTATTCCCTTCTTTCCTTTCTTTTTAAACTTCTTCAGTTGAAAGCTCAGCTTACAATTTTTAATTCCTTCATCATTTCCTGCTGCATAAACAAATTACCCCAAAACTTAGTGGCTTAAAGCTACCTGAAGTAACTAACAATTTCTGTGGGTCAGTAATCTGGGCTCAGGTCAGTTGGATCCTCAGGCTTTGTGGCTCCCAAAGAGCTGCCATCATGATGCCAATCAGGGCTGCTGACATCACAAGACTGGATGGGGGAAGGATCACCTTCCAATCTTCCACACTCACTTATATAGTTGTTGGCACATTTCAGTTCTTACTGGGTTGTTGCACTGTGGGCTTCAGTTTCCACTGGCTCTTGGTTGGAGGCTGCCCTTGATTCCTTACCACATGGGCCTCTCCACCAGGCAGCACACCACATGGCGGCTTCAACAGAGTGTGTAAAGGAGATAAGCCCAAGTGAGCATCAGCAAGATGCAAGTCAACATCTTTTATACAGTGATTTCTATGACATCTCATATCATCCCTCCGTATTCTACTAATTCTGAACAAGACATTAGTTCCTTCTCATACACTCAGTTGGAGGGGATCGCACAAGAACCCAGATACCAGGATGTGGGAATTATGGGGGCCATTTTAGAAGTTTCTGACCACAGTATTCATAGCTATGAATTTTGACTTCTAAGCAATTTACATTAGTTACCTTTCAGATGGGGATCTCAGGGTTAATGATTTTGTTAATTCTAAGCATTTTATAATTTCTAAAATACTTTGATCCATGAGTAACGTGATGTTTTAAATTTCCCAATATATAATTATTTCCATCATTTTTTAAATTTATACTTACAATGTAGTCCTTTTGTACTTTTTTTCCTTTTTTGCCTTCCATTGAATGAAATTACTTTATTTCCTTTTCTCTTTCTACTCTCTCAGAAGTCATATGATTATTTATTAGTGATTATCCATAAAAATTTAACAAGCATTCTTGATTTTTAGAGATTATCAATATTTATATCTTTCTGAATAATAAAAGTCCTTTAAATATTTTAATCCTACTCTCCATCCCTCCTATTTTATAAATTATAGTATTTTGGAATTTCCTTATTCCTCATCCCCTATTAATGATATTTTACCTTTTTCTCCAGTCTCTACTTATTTAGATTGATCCGATGTCCACCAATTTTTAGTTTGGCTTTTGGAAATTGCTCTTGTTTTATTTTTGCTCACCATTGGTTCTTGAATCCTTCTGTCTGGGTTCAATCTTCTTCCTGAAGTACATATTTCAGTTCTTTAGGCAAGGAGTCTCATGTGTTGGACATATATTAGAGCTCTTTGCCATGCTCCCTGCTTCTTGAGCCCTTTGTATAATGTCCATCCCTTTGTCTCTTTGACCATTACTCTTGTTAAAGTTCCTCAGACCTTTCCTTCTGTTCAACTGTTCTGTCTTTGCTTCGCTTTCTTCATTGGACCCTGTCATTTCTCATCCACTGAGTTGTGATTTTAGTTATATTTTTTTATGGCTAGAAGATGTATTTGAATCTTTGACACTTCCCTCTTTCAACTGTTTTTCTTCTTTAAGGTTTATTATTTTCTTCTTTTCTTTTGCTACTGGGCTTTTGCTACCTGGGGAGGCTTAACTAATGAGCTATGCCCACAGCGTTCTTAGTTATTTTGTTTAAATTTAAGACAGGGTCTCACTAAGTTGCTTAGGGTCTTGTTGAGACTGGCTTTAAACTTGCAATCCTCCTGCCTTGGGCTCTCAAGCTGCTAGTACTACAGGCTTGAGCCACCGTGCCCAGCAATATCTTCTTTTTCATTTGTTTAATTATTGTAATCATAGATATTTTATAATTTTTTATTCAAAAGAACATAAGTTTTTTGTTCTGTTAATTTTTTCTGAAGTTTACTTTCAATCGTAGATTGTTTTCTCATATATTTTTACCTTTTATAAAATTATAAGCTCATCTTCAATGACCTTTTCCCTATGGAAATTTCATAGCAAAATATTATCTTAGTTTTGTATTTGCTTTTGTCAGTTACCCCCAGTAAATTAAGAGCATTGAACTAATTGTCATTCACAATTGCAATGCAAACAAACAAAAATAGTAAGTTCATGTTTAAACTCTATGCTAGTATTCGTACTGGTGTTTCAGCCAACTGGGGTTTATAAGCTCTATCAGGGAACTTGATTCCAATTCATGACTATTATTGCCTAGAGGCCACAATTCCTGTCCTCATAGGGCACTAAACTCCAAGTCTCTCTTCATCTCCAGATCTTAAAGCCCATTTCCATTGTTTTTGTATCACATGATTGCTTACAGTGTTGGTTTTCCACTTCGTTTTTCTTTCTGTTTCCCAAATATTCCCCTTTCTAATCAAACCAAGTTTGCCTTTAAAAATGTATTGTTAAATAATATTATATTTCATTGATAGAAATTTCCTATATGATTTGAACTGGGGATGAGCTATCAGAATTATCTATTCAATGAAAGACCCTCAAGTTTTCTGAGACAGTGCTTCTTCCAGTGAGAGTGACTACACTCAAACTCAAACTCTCACTTGCTTGAGGTCTCTCAATTTCCAGGTTCTGATACCTAAACTCAGTCTGTCTGGTGCCAAAAGTTTATTGATCCTCAAATTCTTAAGACCACTGGAACTTACTTAAATAATTACCATGATGTTAGGAAGGACTCTATCTCCTGAACAGAGCCCCATAAGTTGTGCAGCTCAGCCCAGTCAAGCATGTAGAAAATCATACAGAGAAGAAGAACTAATAGATTTTAAAGTGCTAAATATGTAAAGCAAGAAAAATGTTCAAATAACACATATTTAAATAAACAGAACAAAACTAGAAAACAGAAAGTGTAAGTTTCCTGATAATGGAAGTCATTAAAATCACTTATTTTGTCTCTGATTGATAAATAAACATAGAATGACTATGAATAAGTTTCATTTTATGAACTACTTAATATGTATTATAGAATAAAATAAGCACATAATCATATCAATGTTATTTTGAAACACAATAGAAGCCACAAAAAAAAAAATAAATAAGAGGCAGAGTGTAAAATAAAGAAGTCAAGAAAAATCTCTAACATTAAATTTCAAATTGGATATTTCAGAGCCTGGTTTTTCACCCTTTAAAAGAATACATATATTTTGTAGCTCTGACCACTGATAGGACATATTACCAGTGGTTCTAAATACCATTCTTCTCTAAAAAGATTCTAAGACTGGTATAGGAAATGAACAAAAAGATTTTGGAACACTTGTTGGCACAAAAACAAGGCAGGTGTCCTAGGCTAATGGGATCATTTTGAAGTACACACAGCCAGGTTGATGGGTTCCCATAGCAGAAGATGTGACAATCTGAGCTTCAATGAGAATAGTGACTGCAATTGTTTAAAACTCACTGAAGGTATAAAAATCTATGAGTTATTAGTGATATTAAAATGAGAATAAAAAGAAATAAAACAATTCATTGTACAATATTACAGGTGGTTAAGGCTTAAACTCATTGCTCTGAAATCTGACAATGAAAGGAAAAGAATTGGGCATTTATTCTGCCTTTGCAGAAGAACCAAGTAACCTCAGTGAATGAGTTTTTCTGTAAGATAACTGATAATATATGCAGAAGGAATTATCAACAATTAAAGAAAAAAATCACCATTTTACAACTCCTACAGAGTAACAATTTTAGACCAGGGTTGAGATGTAGATGGAAATTTACACAATGAGGGAAACAGCTTGTCAACATCTGAACCCCAGGTCTCTGTTTCTAAGTGAGACAGCCAGGCTTCAGATAATGCAGTGTGAAACTACAGCTCCTATTCATGATGAAAACTGACCCTGAACTTCAGCAAGTCTCTGTATTAACTACCAGCCTACAGTAATTACAGGAGATAGAGAACTAGTTAAATCATAGCAGGAGTAAAGAAGTAGCAAGATGTACGCAGTTTCTTCAACGTGTAAAGCACAAAAAAACTAAATGAAGTAGAGGTGTTTGATATTAGAATTTAAGAAGAAACTCAAGAGATATGAGAAAATATAAACATGAATCTTATTTGAAATTCAGTTCAACCAAACCAAACATCATAAGACATTTGACTGATAATGTATCAATTTTGAGAATTTGAAATATGGACTGAATGTTATAATATTGAATATTCGATAATACTAAAATTATTAAGTGCTGGGCATGGTGCCACATGCCTGTAATCCCAGAGGCTTGGGAGGCTGAGGCAGGAGGATCAAGATTTCAAAGCCAGCCTCAACAAAAGCGAGGCACTAAGCAATTCAGTGAGACCCTGTCTCTAAATAAAATACAAAATAGGGCTGGGATGTGGCTCAGTGGTCAAGTGCCCCTGAGTTCAATACCCAATACCCCCGCAAAATTAAGTGATTAATAATATTAAGTAATAACTATTGTTAATTGTTACAATGATCTGTGATCATATAAGAAAATGTCCTATATGTTTTGAAATTCATAATGAAATTTTAAGGGGTAAAATAATATGACATCTGGGCTTTGTTTTAGTATACTAGTTAAGAAAGCAGAGGAGGATAATAAACCAAGAATGACTTCATAGATAATAGTTGAGGTTGGACAGCAGTTGCACATAGATTCCTTAAAATTCTGTAGAAGCAGTACATTGATGGTAGAGTTGCAAATTGGTGCAGCCACTCTGGAAAGCAGTATGGAGATTCCTCAGAAAACTTGGAATGGACCCACCTTTGACCCAGTTATCCCACTCCTCAGTTTATATCCAAAGGACTTAAAATCAGCATACTACAGTAACACAGCTACAACAATGTTTCTAGCAGTTCAATTTATAATAGCTAGATTGTGGAACCATCATTCGTATGATTACCCTAATGGTATGAATACACATAATGCACAACCATAGAAACGAAAAGTTGTACCCTCTTTGGGTACAATGAATCAAAATGAAGTCTGTAAAAATAAAATAAAGAAGTAGAGAATACTTTTGTGTATTTTGAAAAAATTTCCTAATGACAAGTAACAAAAAAAAATTATCTCTTAGTAAAGTTAAACATTTTCAAAAATGAAGTCTAAAACTTTTCAAGTATTTAGGCATACACTTTAAAAAAGACTTTTCCTTTGAAACATTAAATGACAGGTGATAAAGGAGAAAAGTATATGAAGTTGAAGAAAACCTAAAATAACAACAAAACATTTCACCCAACCAGGATTATTATTATTATTATTTTTACCATTAAGGCAACAGAGAACACACTTTTAAATATGTAGTGACTCAGAAATTGTAATAGCCTGAAACTCCTATTTGAAAATAAGAACTCATTCTAATTAAAGATTAATCAAAATCAGGAATCTATGAATGAGGAATCTGTGTTATTGAGGAACTGGTGGAATAATAGCATGAGTTTATTTAACCATGGAGTAATTCTACTGATACTTTTTATGAAATATAATGTAATTTTCAGAATGAATGATAGAGCAACCTAATATTCTCTCATATCCTCCCATCTACTTTCCTTTTTAACATTTATCACAAGTACTAATTTTAAGGCTTATTTGGTTAAGAGCTGATCCTACTGTGAATTTGCAAACTGTTTGATAACAGGGACCATGGGATTTTCATGTGTTCAATCTTTATCAGAGTGAATACTAACCATCTAATGTAGTTCTTACCTTGAAAAAGGCATTAAGAATTATTTTTTAAATTAAAATATAATAATTTGCAATTATTTGTTAAGGTAAGATTCTCAATGGTGACCATAATACCTTAGGATTTAGGAATTTTTTTTTTTTTTTTTTTTTTTTTTAACAGCATGTTAAAATTTTTGTCACTGGGAAAAATACCTGAGAAAAACAACTTAAAGGACAGATTTATTTTATCTCATGGCTTCAGAGGGTTCAGGGCATAGTCAGCAGCTCCATTACTTTGGACCTGATATGAGACAGGAACATCATGGCAGAAGGGTGTGGTGGAGGAAAGCTGCTCAAATTATGGCAACTGGGAAACAGAGAGAGGAGGGACTGGGAACAAGTTATGGTCCCAAGGGTACATCCTCAAGGACCTACTCTCTCCAACTTGGTATCACCTTCTATAATTTCCACCACCTCCCATCATCCATTCAGATTATGAGATCAGAGCTCCCATGATCCAACTGCTTCCCCAAACCCCTACCTCTGAACATCGCTGCATTGGGAACAGAGTTGTCAACACATGAACCTTTGGGGGATGTTCCCGATCCAAATCATAACATACAACTTTATCGAGGTACGTTCCAGATCCAAATCATAACACACAACTTTACTGAGTATATGATTTGGTATGTTTGACATATGTATCCCATGAAACAATCTTGGCAATTAAGTTAATGAATATATCCATCACCCCAAAATTTTTCATGTGCCTCTTTTAATCTGTCTTTGACCTTCTCTACCTTGCACTTTACCCCATATCTATAACAAAAGTTATCATATAGCACATTTTGAATAGGGCATTTTCTTGTGTATCAGATATGCCCTGATCTGATTTCTGTCACTATATATTAATTCGCATTTTCTATGATTTTATATTAATGGAATTCATATAAATTCATATATAGTAGATACTCTATTTTAGTCTGGCATCATTTACTCAGGATAATTAGTTTTAGATTCATTCATGTTCTAGAGTATATCAACACTTTGATTCTTCTTAATATTTGACTAGTATAAAATATGATGTGTGTGGAAATAGTTTATAAGTTCTCCCACTGATAACCTTTGGGTTGTTTTCAGTTTGGGGCTACTAAAAAATAAAGGAGTTATGAACATTTGTGTATAAATATTTGTGAAGACTAACTTTTTTTTATTTTTCATACCTAAATATTAAAAGTGGGATGGCAGCATCATACAGTAGGTATAGAGTTAACCTTCTATGGTGTCCCAACTATTGTGCTATTTTATACTCCTGCCAGAAAAGTCAGAGAGTTTATCTATTTCTATAAAAAAAATCCTGCTATGATTTTGTTTGGTATTACATTAAATCTATTGATCAACTTTGGAGGAATCAGTATCTTAACAATATTGAGTTTTTTTTTTTCTGAGCACTCTATTTGTCTTGTTTATTTAGATCTTATTTTCTTTCAGCAGGTCTTAAATATCTTGTCAGATTTATCTCTAAAGAATTTCATGTTTTATGCTGTTGTAAATGGTATTTTAAATTGTTTTTTTATTGCTAATATGTAGAAATACAGTTGATGATTGTGTACTGCTCTTGAATCCGGTAACCTCTTTAATCTTCCTTGTTAGTTCTAGTAGCTTTTTTGTAGATTCCATTAGATTTTCTATATAAAGTTTTAATAGGATATTTCTAGTAGGAAAGTAGTGTAAGAATGTGAATTTTCCTTATTTTTTCCCAAGGATGGTGTAGATAGCACCTAGAGTCAACTATTCTGAGGGCTTTTTCTGTAAAACAAGTCAGAGAACTGGGAGTGATAGCTGAAAGAGATTCTGGGAACAGGTGCTTTTAAAGATAACCTAGTGCTGATGGGTCCAGTTTACCAGAGATGTAAAATTTTCTGATTGTAGAAGAAAGAGGGCAAGATTATAAAAGCAAATTGAAGTTGTAGAGTAATTGAGAGGGAGCAGTTCTTTTGTATAAGAGCCTGGTTCTTATTCAAAAGGGAAGACAGAACATTGGGTACAAAGGCACCCAGATTGGCAGATTTGGCAGCAGAGTGGGTGGAAATCCTCTGCTTCTGTATTTTGGGGGAAAGCAGAAATAAGGTCATCACTGAGTAGGAGGAGTGGTGAGGGATTGCTGCAGGCTTGAGAAAGGAAGAGAAAGTGTAGAATTGTGCATTTGGCAAGTGGAAAGTGATTTGGCCAGAGAAATGGACTTGGTTTGCAGGACAGCACAAAGGACCCCTTTGAGGTTAATGTTCTTAAAGTAACACCAGTGCATTTTTCTTTCCCTAGATTCTTTTGCTTGAGTACAATTTTGGGGTAAAGCAATGGATTTAATGTGGGTTGGTTTTCACTGTATGACAGGAGAAGAAAAGGTCAGATGATCACAAGTGTGATGACCACTCTGTTCATTAACAGTGGGAATTTGGGGTTCAGATGGACAATCAAACATATGAGATGTGATGGACTTCAACATGCCCCAAGTTTACTTAGGTTTTGGTAAGCAACACAGCTTGAAGAGCGAGGGCATAAAGGAGGTCTGTGATTCCTAAGGTAGAACTTCTGATTTCTTAGTCATTCTATATTTGGGATGTACATAGACAATACCAAGTCAGGGCCACTGGAAACTTGAGGTCGCTTTGGTTTTTGTATTTCACAGGTCATGTAGCCCTCTCAAGTTCCCAAATCACAACTTGCACATGCTTGGTCTATCACCTTCAGCTAATTTCTTCTCCATCCATCTGGCATATGTGGAATTTCTGATCATTCTCTGAGTTAAAGTTGCAACAGGTACTCCATCAATAGTCAAATTCTCAGGCCACTGGAGGAAAGTTGACAGAACCAGCAGCTAATCTTTTCCTTCCTACAAGGAAATGATTATAAACTATAAAATTTGAGTTTGTGAAGGAAGGAAATAACATCAAGGATAGCAAGGGTCAGTGGTTTGGGACACTAATGAGGTTAAAGAAATGATGGAATTAGGCAATTTCTATATATATGGGGGCATAGTAGGAGAATGGGAGGCTTGGAATTGAGATGGTGGAGGTGGTAAAGTTGTTGGTAGGACCTAGATATGACTTTGGGAGTGAGTGATTGAGATGAGGTTGGGGGACAAGAATACCAAGGATAAGCAGGTTGAGGGCTAACACATTGGAAGAGTCATCTATTATTAAACTATATAGAGTAGAATAAGAGACTGATATTTTTGGCTACTCAGGTTTGAGTGTTGCTTCTAGAAACAACTCCAAAGGCTTCTAATGCCATGGATATATAATAAAATTTATAATTTTGTTTTGCTGCACGTAGATTCATCTCTTTTTTTTTAAGTGTTTGTGTGTGTGCATCTGTGTGTGTGTGTTTTAAGCTACATTCTCTTATCAACTTTCTTCTTCACTATGGGCCCAGAAAAAGGTCTGTCTTCATTGGTCCTATTGTTCATCCTGCCTAATAAATCTCACCACTGGGATTATACGAACAGTCTCTGTAAATATGAACACATTCACTATACTATGTATGAAACAAGACCAGGACTTTGCTGTGTTTTGCTGTTGTTCTTATCTATTTGTAAACAGGGCCCCAAATTTCTACATGATGAAGTAAAGACAATCTCTTAGTTCTCTACCAAGGTGACCATCTGAGTTTTTAATGTTATTTTATAATTTGAAAATCTTTCTTATGTAAGAACACGGTGTTAGAAAGTCTGCACTGTTGCTTAAAATACAAATTATATACTATATTTCATAGAGAGAAAGAAAAAGGAAAGTAGAAGAAAAAGGTTGCTACAATTCATAAAACTCTACTGTTACTCAACATGTTATGAGAGGTATTCATGCACATTTTCTCTTTTAATTCTCAAAACTACCATCAGGTCATCTGAGATCAGACTGTTTGTTGAAATTTAGTTAAATTTACTCATGCCTCCTTTATTTGCATCTTTCATGGATTTGCAAAATATCTGTGAATTCTCAGGGGCTGTTTTAGTAGTCTTCTGCTTCTTCTTTTAATATATTTCCTCTTTCATTGACCTAGCATTCATTCACCCTGAAAGTTCCTACCTGCTTATAGATTCATGGGTTTCCAGGGGCCCTGGTCCTGCCTCCAGCTCCCACAGTAGATGGTACCATCAAAGCTAAATCATCTAGCTTATGTCCCCTTGACCTGAGAGGCTGAGGGATGTGTGTGTGTCCTAATCTTGTCTAATCAGAGAATCTCTGAGCTTCGCTTGGATAGTTTGAAGCCAAGGGTCTCTCTTGTGTTCTGAATGGCGTGGTTTGTGTTATTGTGTAAGGCCTGAGGCTGCTGTAGCCATTCATTACCATGAGGGAGCCAAAACCAATGATCAAATTGAAACAGAGCCAAGGGACTCAAGGAGAGATGTAGCTAGAGCTCTATTAACTTTATAGACCTTTAGATTGAGCCAGGCATGAAGTCTCTCGGCTTCTGTACTTTTCAGCTTTGTGATCCAGTAAATTATCTTCATTGTCCAAAAACATCTGAACTAACTTTTGTATTTCTTGCATTTTAACAGATATTAGTTTACATTCTGTGTCACTTCTTCAGGCTCTGCTGAATGTTTGAACTCATTACATCTCACTTTCCATAGCTTGTCCCTCTGCCTGTCGCTCTAGACTCAGATGTGAAACAGACCTTCCTCTCCCTGGAAATGTGTTCCTTCACCCACGAATTTATATGTTTGGCAGATTTTGCTGAATCAAGCTGTATATACAATTCAGGGAAGAATAAACAATACCAAGAGCAACAAGAACATACCCGATTAGCCTGAGAATTAGCTATACCTATTTGTGAGAGTCTCATTACCCTCAGGGGATACAATGGGGAATTTCTTGCCCACTCCAAAGAGCTTAGTCTTCAGCATCCTATTTTCCCTTGTTCTTCCCCCCCACCTTTCCTTCCTGTTCTCCCTGATATATACTTTTATTTTTTAGGTATATTATTTATATTTTTCATTCTATATCTTTATTACTTTGTCTTCCACCTTGCTTTTGGATCTTTCTTGCTAAGTAGTGTATCAAATATTTTCCTGAAGAAAAATTTTCCCTATCCAGAGGATCATGCTGAATGGCAGGTCTAGATAATTACTGTGATTATATGCATGTGGTTCTGTTTCATGGGTATCATCTTGTTTCGTGCTTTAACTGTAGTTTTACTATCAAATGAATGCTTAAGTTAAAATGATAGGTTTCAATTTTTTTAATAAATATTTTGAAAGTTTGGGAATCAAACTGAGTTGCTTAGGGCCTTTCTAAATCGCTGAGGCTGGCTTTGAACTCACCATCCTTCTGCCTCAGTCTCCTGAGCCACTGGGATTACAGGTATGCACCATTGCGCCCAGGGTTTTCAATGTTTAACGTCCTGTGTAGATTATGTTTGCCAATGAACATGGAAATTGGGCAGTTACAAAATGATGTAACTGGGAAAAGCTTTGAAATTGCAATGCTTTATTCAGGATTAGGGTCATAAAGGAGTTAGCAATAGAGATGAAGCAGAACCAGGTACTCCTTGATCCTTTTGACTTTACTTTGAGGCATGTGACTATCACCAGGGACACTCTGGAATTACTGAGACACAAGTTTGATATTGGTCACAGATGAGTATTCTGTAAAATAAGAAAATAAATAAATAAATAACTTTAAAATCTTTAACTTAATGATTTTTTTTACAACATTTCCATCCAGAAGGCATTGCATATTTTAGTTTACATACATATAAACTTGCTGTCTTAGGTGCATTCATCTTTAGGAATCTTTGCATTTATAATACTCAATGTCATGCTTCCATTAGCTTATCTATAAAGTCAAGATAAAAATATCTATGTCCTAGGGCCAGAGTGAGGATTAAATGTGTTAATATAAGTGAACTGCTTAGAATTATAACACATGTCAAATAATAACATTCTATCATGTCTGCAATTCTCGAACTTTTTGGTCTTAGGACCTCTTTACTTCACTACAAAAATAATTAGAACACCTAAAAGCTTTTGTTTTGGTCAATTATGTTTATCAACATTTACTATGTTAGAAATTAAAAATGGGAAATATTTAAGTTTATTTACTTAGAATAATTACATTACATGGTCAGTTTTATGAAAAATAACTATATTTTCCCCAAACAAAATAGTGAACAGAATGGCACTGTTTTACATTGTTGCAAATCGTATTCATGTCTATTTAGTAGAAGACACTTGGAGTCTCTGACCTGCTTCTCCACTCAATCTGGTAAGAAGTCACACACCACGTAGCCTCAGGACCACTCCACATTATACTCTTCAGAAAACCAGATTGAAAAAGGAAAATCTAATTTTAGTATCACTTTGAAAAAGTTTTATCCTTTCACACCCCCTAAAGAAGCCTTAGAATCCTTCTGAGTCTTTAATTTACACCTTGAGAACCACTCCTACATTTTCTATCATTATCGTTATTAGTGACGATGATGACGATTATAGAGAAAGTCAGAACAGTAATGGGGTTTCCAAAATAGGAGGTGACTGTTGAAGTCCTCTTAATGAACCTGGTTTCATCCAGATATCTATTTTAAAATGTTTGGTTTCAAAACAACGGAACTGAGTGCTGTGAACCTATCAATATGAGGAGTAAAAAGACAGCAATATTTAGCTTTTTTAGGCATATGGAGGTATAGACACGAAGAAAATGAGAAAAAGCCCCTCACTCCCACTGTGTCCTGTGGATGGAAGGAAACAGACTGTGTCTGTATCACTGTGGAGAATTTCTGTGAGAAGTTATGTATTATCATTTAAGCTCAGACACCAAAACTGCCAAAAAGAACAGTGAAGCCCCAGAGGACTTATTTCAGTGCCTTTCCTGAGCATGTTCAGGTAGAAGAAATATATTCTAGAAGACCAAAATGATAACTGTTACTGAAGCATTTTATGGAAGGGACAAATGGGAATTAAGGAACAATTAGTTCCCTGTGATGACATTTTCTATTTTTGTCCTGGATACAGGTACCAGGTAGAAAAGATAACAAAGCTGGAGGTCAGATCATGCATTAGAGTATTCATAGATCTTTCTTGTAAAGAGTCAACAGGCTCTTGAACTTCTCAGCTGTTCATTTTAAAGGCAATATCTAGTCACTATTTCTCAGAGGAAAAACCATGCTCCCAAATTATGTTGTAGAATAAAACTGTAAATCATAGTTCCTCACCACTAACAGTGCCTGGGCTGAGTGTTGTCAAGCCCCTCTCAATTCTGCAGTGCCTGGGTCTTCTGCAGTGTTTTCCTCCTCTCTTTTACTTTTAAAAATAATCATTCTGCTTCTGATACTTTTCCTGTCCTCAGCTCTCTAGAAATATGAAAATAACAACAACAAAAGATCCCAGGATACAGATTAGTTATACTGGTCAATGTCCTGTGGAAGTCAAAGCCATCTAATGTCGCTTAAGGAAACTGATAGTGATTGAAAAGACTGTTCCAGAGGAATGCTCTACAAAACTTGGAAGTCTAGACAAAAATGTAGTGTTGGGGGTGGGGGTGAAAATTGAGAAAGTAATGAATCATTCCAGAGGCTGATGGTGCAAAATGAAATTAAAGGAAAACTGACCTTGAAAAAGAGGGCAGGAGCAAAGAGAGAGCAAACCAAAGACAGGGGAAAGAGAAGTCACTGAGGAGTTGGAGTGTGAATATCTCCATCTACTATGCTGTCTCATGCTCACTTGACATACACCTTGAAAATTGTGTGATGCCTGACAAATGCTTTGTCAGGATGCATCATCTAGGAAGAAGATTCTCATCAAATGAGTTGGGGTAGGTTGGGATATCAGGGGAATTAAAAAAAAAAAAACAGAAAAACAAGTTGGAGAAATGGTAAGATTAATCTTTTAGAGACTAGAGAGAAGAAGTATGAAAAAGCCAGGACTACAAGAGAAATGAACAAATAAATTAAAACTGTAAATGAAAGGGAACAAACTACTAAATAGGGAGAAAGAATAGAATGAACAGATCTCAACAGAGAAAGGCAGCTCACATTAAATTGAAGTGAATCTAACACATAAAGATAGTACAAGTGGAAATGCACTGTCTCGTAGGAGGAGATCCTTTCATTCAAATATCCACCCATTTTTTTCTGCTTTGGGTCCTTGCATTGAAGAAACCTCTAGCTATGTTATCCCTTCTCACCCTCAAATATTGGCAAAGCATCCACTGAATACCAAGGTGGAGATGACCCAAACCTCCATGTTATTGAAGTTCCTAGTGTTTCCTATATCTCAGTGTTCATTGTTTTCTAATGTTAAGAAATCAAGGACATCCCTATCCTGAAAAGCTAGAGACTGGAGTGAGGGACAAAGGTGAGGCATTTGCTGGTCAGATTCATAGTGGATCTGTTGCCTCCATTACTGTCTTGCATGAGGGGATAGTTTCCAAAACCATACAATTCTGCAAAGATTTGATGGGAAGAGGAGAAAGGAGAAGAGGTGAAGTTCATGGTGAGTTTTTGACTTAAGGAATTTCCCTTCCTAACTTCTACTATAAAAGTGAGAGTAAACATTTGTTGACATACCTCATTCTCTCCCAATCATTTTCCATGGCCCAGACTTTAAAAGCGTATGCCACCCACACTGATGGGGGAACAGATGGTTTTGCTCGTGTTATTTCCCCTGCTCTGAACAGAAGCTGCCTTCTGTTGATATCACAACCAAAAGCCTTGCACCATCTGCACAAAGTCTTCCTCAATTCCCCAGCAGAATTCATCTGTCTAGCCTCGTTATAATTCTCTCATATGGGAAAGTAACATTTGTTGGGTACCTTTGACTATAATCTAGTAAGCTTTCAAGAAACATTATCTCCCTAAATCCTTGAAGGATTATTATCTCTGCTATAAAACAAGAAACTCATGACTCAGAGAAGATGCCACTTGCCCTAGACCATACCTGACTTGGGTAATGGATGGAGATGCCTTAACACTGTGGTACCTCAAAAAATATAAGTACCTTCTATTAGCTAGAATCAAACTATCCCACAAACAAATCTTTTAAGCACTTAGTTTATTTTTATTACTTTTTAAAGCGATCTGTACCTTTCTGCTGTATCTCTAGCCCTTAATACTTGTCACCTGGTACAGGGCCCTAAATATTTGTTGCATGAGTCAGTGCATCATATATGGTCGCTGATATTTTGAACGTTACCTGATTTTAGTTTCATATGAAAAGTTCTCTCTTTGGGTTCAAAGTCCAAATAATCATGCTGCTGTTAATTTTGGGAACAGTCTTATTAATTAATTAATTAATTAATATAAGCGTCTTCCGTAAGATGGGAATAAACATCCCTGCCTCACTGGGTTGTTATGAGGATTTAATGAGCTAGTAATGTGAAGTGCCCAACAGTGTTTGGCTCAGGCCCTCATCAATGCTGACTAGTAATAATTCTAATTATTACAGATAGTCGTGTATACATGATATAAGTGAACAGTGTTGAACCCCTGACGTTTTGAACCACCGTAATTTGGAGGTTCTGATGCAACCTGCTGTCCTTCCCCACGCCCCATCCCTGATCCCAAGGGAATCCGACACAGGGAAGCCTAAATCCCAAGGGAAAGTTAAGCCTCCAGCGAGGTGGCAGCAGGTGGAAAACAGTCTGCCCTATGAAGGGTTCAGGGCAGCGAGGCCGCGAGTGCACTCCCGGGCTCACCCCCACCGGCGATCTGGGCTCAGCTTCTGAGTAGCAGGCTGCGGGCGCGGGGCTCCCAGACGCTGGGGACGTGGGGGTCGGTGTCGCCCGGGGCGTGCTCCAGGCTTAGCCTTGGGTTCCCCAAGAGTCCTAGATGCCAGGGCAGCTGCTGAGCTCAACCCGGGCGGGCGAGTCCAGCTAACCCCTCCTCCGCAACTTTCCGCTGGTCCCTGTACACCGCGTGTGTATCTAGAGTCTGCAGGAGCAGGTCCCAGGAAGGCGACGCCTGAGCAGTCGCGCCCCGCCTGCCCTCTGCCAGCCGGCAGGATTTGGGCAAGTTTGGGTCAGTCCCCTCCGGCTTCCACAGCGGTCCGATCCCCTATATTCCGAGTTAGGATGCCCTGCTTCCCATCTCGGGCCAGAGGAGGTGATGGATGTTCGAGGTCTTGATTTGGGGTGATTTCCATCCTCCAGGGGCATGGATGGAAAGAGCTTCAGCGGGGACCGTGCATTTGAATGCTTAGTGGGACCTTTCCATTCCTCAGTTCCCAGAAGGCTACATAGTTGGTGCAGGGATTCTTTTGTTTGGGAATGCTGACGTGTGTGTGTGTGTGTGTGTGTGTGTGTGTGTGTGTGTGTGTGTGTTTATTCTTAATGGGAAGTCTATGGGACTTCAATTCTTCCTTTATATCTCCTAAACCTGTCTTTGAAAATGTTAAAAACTGATTTTTTTTTGTACTTGAAGTTTCATTTAATTAACCTATCATATTACACAGTACCATAATATACATAGTATATATTGTATTAAATATTTCTCTGATCTCTACCTCTCGAGCTTAACATGTTTTGATCCTTGAAAAAAATCCCCATTTTAATAACACAAAATTTTCTTGTAAATATGTTTGAAAAAAAAAAGGCGAGTATACAAATGAACTTCAGTTTTGTAAAGTGGACAAATTCAAATTAACTCTACAAAATCACCAAATTAATGGATACTATTTACGACTGAGTTTTCAGAGAGCAACTTTGCAGTATCTGCACAGTTGTCTTCGGAGTCAAGTTCTGATCTTAATCTTGAAAGGGTTAAAAATCTACTAGGTCATATTCATGTATCAGAATAACTGACCCATAATACACTGACAATCTGTCCTAGATTGTTTAGAATCAAATAGCTTAAATTCAATGGAAAAAAGTTAAAATATTTGTTATCACATTACATCTGTTTAGATGAGCTGCAAGTAAATTATTTCATAACCTTTTAGAAGATGAAAAGTTTAGTGACTACTATTTACACTCTTTGAATATTTTATATTTGAATGGTCATCACAGTTTACACAAATGATTGTATATATCTATTTCAAATAAACAAATATCAAAGAATCCGTGTTATGTGATGGTTAACATTTCAAGCTTTTCTATTAAAAGGACTTTATACAAAACTACAGAGATTACTGAGTGTTGTCCAAAGGTCATTTAGAGATTTTGGAAATAAAATCATTAGGGACAACTTAAGAGAAATAAGGCAATGAATAATAATTTTTACATTTTATGCAGTGAAAATCAAAGTCTTAATTATCACTCACATGAAATAGTTAAATTTTTGTTTTTGTTTTAAACATAGATTTCTAGAGCATTTAAAAAATCCTTACAGGTTTGTTAAAACCTTTAGCGGAAGATTACAGTCAACGTTTTGTCTTTGGTGAATAGCTGTTTGTCTCACTTTATTTACTTGGTATTGGATATTTGTCAATGTCATTTCATATCTACAGAAAATTCTTACGCTCTATGGAGGTAGTGAATGTGTGTGTGCTTGTCTGCCGGAGGTCACATGACGGTTTCATCCTATTTGGTGGAGCAGCTTGACTTTTTTTCCCCTTGCTTTTGGTGATGGTTGTGAGTGCAGAAGTTGATTGACAGATGCATGCCAGAAACCCCCATTCTCCTTTTCAAAGACAACATATGATGGATTGCGATCTCTCAGCGCAGCAGGACACGGGGACCATGCAAGCTGTAATTGGTCAGGTATGGAGTCAGCCATTTCTCAACTCCCCTTTTTTTCACAAGGGTCTCACCATATGATTCACATAATTCATATTTACTGTACCATCTTTCTATCTGTATCTTCAGCTACCTGCCAGTGTAGTGCTGAAAGTGCGAAAGGCAAAAGGCACCCATTAAATCTGGTCAGCAAACCTCAGCTTAAAACTTCAATGCGGTGCTCTTAAACAAAAACTAAAACAACAACAACAACAACAAAAATCGAAGAACATATGTAATTTATGATGTGGTCTGAATGTTTTAAAAAAAATCCATTCTAAGAATTTATTTCTTCTGTTTACATTGTGATCTCTGAAAGAAATAAAGTATGAGAAGAGAATAAAGTCTCATGTTTCCAAGGTAGTTGTTAAAATTTTTTCTAGTGCTATTCAGTATTTTTATTTGGACTATATTCTTCTCTCTCCTTCTTTCCATATGGAAAATGTAAATATAGAAATACAAGTGCCTTTACTTCTAACCCCGATAATGTGTGATTGAGCTTGGTAAATGTAGTAGTAGTAGTCGTCTTGGCTGCTGCAGAGGGACAGGCTGCAAATTAAACACTGCCACAATCTGAAAGGTCCAGGTGGTCCGCTCGCGGTTCCTAATGCAATCCAGCACAACAGCTTTAATAAACAGCTCTATTTAGTTCCTCCTCCCCGTATCCTGGGAGGTGAACTGGTCTGGGGCTGCTGTGATGAAATGCCAGAAGAATCTCTCTCAGAGGCCTCACAAGCTGATTTTTAGAGCTTTCCTGTTCTGTCGTCTTTGTCTTCCAAATGGGTCAGTGAGTCCTACTCTCTCTGCTTGGTGCTTTCTGTTAAATCGGTAGTTTATGTTTGTGTTTCAATGTTTGTGTTGTAAGCTAAATGAGAAGAGGAAAGGATCGTTGTATTTTCATTTGCCTTCCAATAAACTGAAGTGGTGAAAGGAATGGTAGTACCCTGCTGCAGAGGGAGGCTGATTTTTCTGACTATGATGGGGGTGGGGTGAGGAAAAAGGGAATATATATGGTATAGTGGGGGTTTTTTTGGTAATTTTGTTTTGACTAAAATTTCTCTAAGTTACCCATGCTTACTTAAGAATTGTTAACTCATAAATCAGAATGTGGTTACGAATATTTATGAACTCTTAAAAGTTTTTTAATTTTTTATTTTTTGCACACTTTCCAATCAAGACAAACTGGCAAGGTGATGACATAAAATGTGTTTGCTGTATATTAATAGCATGGTGGAAAATATAACATCTTACTCTGTTTTCAACAAAATTATAGCAAAGCACTTCAGGGTTTTGAAAGCACATGGTTTATTAATACCAGCATGCCTCATAATGTATTTTTAGATGGAAAATGTCAGATATATAATACCATGTTTCCACAGGCTCACTCTATTTTTTTAAAAAAGTACATGTTTGCTTCAACAGAAAAAATATTTTTTAAAACTTTCAAGTTGTTTTTTGTTCTCCTGGCATGTATAAATTGAAGTCTCTGAGCATACATTTGTCAGGAGAAAATATGCAAAGTATTTTATACACTGTCAGTACCTGTTTCAGTATACGTGTTCCTTGATGAGCAAATCTATCAAATAGAGCTAAATAATTGTGATGTAGGGAATCAAATTCATATCTGTTAAAGTAGATGACCTTTTTGTATATAAATAAAACGTGAGCCCCTGTCAACTGTTCGGTCCTATTTAATAAAACTTTTTTTCTTCGATTACATCTCTGTTCTATATGACATAAGTACTAGTACTTAATACTGTGCCAAATTGTTCTGCTTTAGTCACAAATAAGAAATAGAATTTTCTTTTGTGTATGTTTCTGGTGAAAACTCAGAGAAGACACTTCTAGTTTGTTATTCAAAATTTGTATTGGATATCAACTGTAAAGGTGTATAGTTTTAAATGGTTCTGGCATATACTTTTTCAAAGGAATTGGTTTATGTTTTATAGATACTACACTCCTAACTTGTCAGGATTTAAAATCAGTTATTATTATTACACAGTTTTGTATTTTGTGTGTACTCTCAATCATTTTTAAGGTTCTTTATGCCCAGGAACTATAAATGCTAATGACTTCTTATAAATACTCTGTAAATAGTTGCATCAAACTAGACACATGTTTATGGATGTCATTTTTTAAATAAATTATTTGCTTAAAACATACTTCTTACCACATTAGTAAATTATAAACCCATTTTCCCGAAGATTATAATGATTCGAGTGCTAAAAATATACACACTAGAATGCTTAATTTTAACTTTTGTTTGAAATTGAGACACTAAGTATTCAGAAGGAAATAAAAATACTGTACTGTCTTACTATATACTATGAAAGTCAGAAAATTTAAGTGGAACCCATATCTATAAGTATAAAAAGAAAAGTTGTATACATGCTTGCAATTAATTTATTTTAATTGTTACAACATAAGAATATTTACTCAAATGATTACTTCTAATAATAAGGAAAAGAAAAACAATTTTTATTGCTTTGTAGTCACCCGTAATTAGAAAGAAATGGTTTCTTTTGCAGCTCTTGATTTTAATATCCTCTTATACCCTACTCAACAGGAGTGAACAGTCCCATTTGATCATGCAAATATTTGTATTTGCTCCATCTCTAACACATATTAAAATAATAATATTTTCTTTTCCTTTTTATGCCCTATTTCTGAGTTCTGTTCCTAGACAGCTTTGAGTTGGAGAAGCAAATAACCACTTTGCAGTTCTAGTTTCCATTCAGAATACTGAAAGATTCCCATGAAATATGATCTTTAGATTTTTTTCATTCACCTCTAGGATCAAATATCCACAGTTCCCTCCATGGAGGGAAGAGCAGACTTTTCTGTGTTGCTGGCCATGATCCAGCTGGGGCGAGAGTACTGGCTTCACAGAGTAGATATTGCTCATATATGCCTTTCCCCCAGGATTTTCCCTCCCTCAAGCAAGCAATTAAGCAGTCTAGTACTCCAAAGAACAGACTCTCTGCCTTAGTATATCAAGATCAAGAAACTTGGTTCATTCACACCATTTTTGGAAATCAGACTGGATTTTTGATAGCAGTTATCCATAGCAAGCTTCCTAACCCCTCGAACGTCAGGATGAATTGTTATCCTTCAGATGGTTTTCAAATCAATTCAAACTAAACGATTAAGGAACTTCTGAGCCATAGGTTTGAATATCATTTGAAAATGAAGGTTTGCGTTTCTATCTTTCCTGGTCATTAAATGTTTACTGCATCTTTTCATTTTTGTGGACTTGAGCTTGTGAGTGACAGATTAGTTCATCAGTACTGCACATTTCCTTTTTTTTTTTTTTTTTCCCTTCTTACCTCATGCAGACAGTCACCATGTCCAATCCTCTCTCTGGCACTTTGGTCCCCAGAGAACCTGGCCAGCCTACCATCCTGATGTGCAAGCTTGAGGGTCTGGGATGGCTGCACATAGTCTTATCTATAGTGTGACTTCTGCAAATGTTACAGAACAGAGGATATTAAATTAGGTGTTAATAAAAACTATAGATGAGACAAAGCAGATAAAAATATCTAGTCTATTTAAGAGTTTGCTAAGAATGGGATTAAAGTGCTCATGGGTACACTTTCAGTGACATTGCTAAATACTGGTAGAACAAAGATACCAACATTTCATATTCTAATGGAATTAGAAGTTCAATCAAAAGCATTTCTGTTGTCCTTACCTGTAAAATGGGTCTTCTTCCCCAGGTAGATGTAGACAGTTTAAGGTACTTTACATCTGTGCATTGGAAAGCTTGTGTAGGTGTCCAAGAGAGTATTACCTAAGTGTGTTAATGGCTCAGAGGGGGACTGTGGGCAACCGCAGGTGTGTGTGGCTTACAACTGAATAATGTGCCAATGTGCCTGCTTTTTTACATTTGTCTTTTGATGTCAAAATGGAAAAATACTTCATTGTACTGGTTTCAGAACACTTAATTTTATCTATTATATTTATTAATATTCTCTCTTGTTTCAGAAAGTATTCAATGTAGCTTTAAGAATAATTTACTTCCTTAAAAATACTCAAGCTGATGTGAGTGAGACAGAGGTCCTCTAAGAAGAGAAAATTCTAGCAGAAAGTAAATTGCAGATTATCCTCAGTCTATTTAGACTGATTTTTATGGCCTATATATAAAAATTAAACTTTGGGGCTAGCCTAACCCTATTTTACATTGTAAAGCATAACTCTTACATACTCTAAGAAAAGTTATTTTTGTGTGTATGAATGCCCTTAAAAGAAATCTGACATATTGCTTTATTCTTCAATAAGTCAGAATATTTTTAGGGTGTGAAATCATTACTGCTTGAATTAAATTAAGTGAGACTACTTCCCCCCAGGGTATTATAACACTAGAAAGGCACAAATTAAAGATTATTCTTTATGGTGCTCGTATTCCTTTGGTAAGTGCTAGAATCACCAATACTGAATTTGTGGTATGTACTACTTATTCATCCTTAACCAATTTACTTAACTCTCTACCCAGAGGAATTTAGTTTTTTGTTTTTTGTTTTTTTTTATCAAATATCCTCAATTTTCACTACCTTTTAGTTTTAAGTTGGAGCAGGCATTTAAATTTTAAAGTCAGTTTTTTTCATTAAAATTTATCAATATATTAATAATATTATACAATAATATTAATAATACCAAACAACCATTATAGGAAGTCAGGTCTTAAAACTGAATTTTCTTTTCTATCCCCAAGATCACTTAAGGAAACTTTTATATGTACTATTCAGACACCATTTCTAATGCTTAAGAATTTAAAGCTTTTGGATTCTTCTCTCCAGAAAATGCAGAAAGGTTACTGCAACACAAATACAAATGCTTGCGAAAGAAAGTTTGCATGTAATAAGTTTCCTCTGCGTAAAATCTGTAGTACTTGTTTTGGAGGTCAGTGTAAGAAAGCATTTCTTCACTGATTTTTTTCTTTGCTGTGTAAATTCATATTACCAGATAGTTTAAAGCATCTTTCTGTTTTTATCTTTGTTCACCAAAATTAGAATTTAACATGTTTTCACATGTTGAAAAGCTCCACTTTTCAGTGGCATTATGCTGTGTAAACTGTTGCTTTTTTCTAACATTTGTGAAATAGGAAGTAAAGTTGGAAATAAAATGCAAATAAAAAAGGATCAGACTTAAAGAACTTGAAAATAAACATTAACTATAGTTTGAACACTGAAAGAAAATCCAAATTATTAACTTCTAAATTAATTTGTATTTACGGCCAATCATTTATTGGGAAATAACAGCTGTCCTAAATATAAAACTCAAACCAGCATTATGTTCTTCCCCCACTTCTTTCTCTTCCTCCCCACTTCCTTCCTTTCCTGCCTCTCTCCTCCCCTCCTACTTCTCTCTCTCTCTCCTTCCTTCCTTTTTTTTGTTTGTAGAATTGTGTTTTCAGTAAAATAAATCAGAGTCAAGTCTTGTTTTGTGAGTACTTGTAAATTGCTCTCTAGAGCCATATTGTCTTAAGCTGATCCAAAATTATAATCAAGATTTGTGCCAGTTTTGCTTTTTACACGTTTCTCTGCTTCTCAGTTTGAAGGAGGTATTGTAAGGCACTATCGTTGTATTTGTAAGCCTTCATTCTTCTATTATTTTTCTTGTTCTTCCCAATTCTACAATGTCAGCCAATTATGGTGAAAATTGTTTTAATTTTTATTTGATAAATTCCTTCCTGTTTCCCCCCATGCTTGTGTTATTTTCTTTATCCCATATATCAATGATCATATTATTGTTATTGAAGAGCAAATTTTTTGTGTGTGACTAAAAAACCTTTGTATATAAGTAGCTGCAAAATAATTGAATATATCTTTGGTTATTTATATTAAAGGAAATCCTCTAGGTTTTAAAACACTTTAGTTCTCAAGTTGTCTGGTCTTTAGAAAATAGCTTTTTGTTTTATCACTGGCTTTAAAACCCCCATGATATGAAGGACTCTTTCTTCACCAGAGAGAGATTAGCTGTTGACACTTGGTACTGATTCCGGGTGAGCTGCAGCCCTACTCTCCAGCAGCACTTTTCCAATCATAAGATCAAGGAGAAAAATTGAGGATCAACAGAATATTTTAAAATTTCACCTATTTTCAATTTATTTTTTCCTTAAGGGGCAGATTATTCCTGTGGGAAGAGGATCCCATACAATTTCCAGCTCTCTCTTCCCAGGGTCAAAGATGCAAATAAATGTGGTGACACTTTAAATGAAGAGGATAGGGTCACTCAAATGCTCAGGCATTTTGTCCTCTTCCTTCACTGTCATTTTCCCAGCAGCTTTTCTTCTCCTTTCCACTGTAATCCAGAGTCAGTGATGAGTAATAAGTGAAAAGTGAATCTTTGTGGGCTGCCCAGGCAGGAAAGGACACCGGAAAGAGAGACAAGACCTGAAGCAAAACAAAGCAAGCAGAAAACTCACCAGCATACTTGCTTCTTTACTTAGTAGTTTTATGGAGCTAGTTTGTAAGCTTACTTTACCTCACCCTGCAATTGAGATTACATAAAGAGTGAAATAATATTTTAGAACCAGAAAAATTAAAGTGAAAAACAAAAACAAAAATCTTTGCAGTAACTTGTATCATACATGAATTTCAAAATTAAAGAAAACTTTTTAATTTTTTTTTTCCTCTTCTGGGGATCAAATCCTGGGCCTGGCACAAGGGATCAATCATGAGCTACATCCAGTCCCAAAGAATACTTAAACGACAACAGCAAAAATCTTTGGAGATTTTTAATAAGAGTTTAGCCAGTGCTCCGGTGCCATGCAAGAGCAGCTTATTACAGTAGATATTTCTGGGGCTTAATATGATGTTGCTGCTCTTCTTTTATGATTTTGATTTTTAATGCATAATTAGACACTATTATAAGAAGAAAGCATTTATCTCTAACACTTAAAAACTTAGAGAAACAAGTATATCTTAAAAACATTAAATACCTGTTAAAAGGTGTTTTTAGCATTGATCAGAAGAACTCAGACAAACTTCTCTTTAAAAGATCAAAGTGCATCATTTATAGAGAGTATAGTCTTCAATGCAGAATTCATATACAGTTTTTTTTAAACTAAATACTTTATTGCTGAGAGTGAGAGGTAAATATTATACCTGCACAGAGTCTAGGGTACTAGCAGTCCTAATGGATACTGAAGGTATATGAAAAAAAAAAAAAAAGTAGCTATTTCTTAGACTTTCAGTTTCATTCCTCTAAAACTGAAGGCAAATGTGGGAGCAGACACACAAAACTAGACTATGGCAGGCCAAACTTGCTTCCAACAGAGCTAGTTAATTTTGTAAGCCTTAAATAATACAAGAAAACATGACTCTTTCAACCTTTTTTTCCAAAAGGTTGAGAGTTGGGACAAATGTAAAATGCTGCTTAATGTGCACGAATAAAGCCAAGAACATCAAACTCATTTCACTTAGTGTCAGTCCTGATGATTCATCATCATGGTCAGGGCAAACTGTGGTCTCTGGGCTGAAACAATTTTATCCGTTTTTTTTTTTTTTAAACAGAATGTTCCAGCTTGGATCTTATATCCTTAGGGTTACAATATTGAATTCTGAATCGGGAAACTTAATCTTGCAGCCAGATTTGACAAGAGGCTGGCTGAATTGTAGGCAGAAGTGATGATTGTGGGATGAAATGCCCCAGGTCAGAATTTGGGAAAAATAGGAAGTTTTGTGGAAATTTGGCTGTTGTATAAGAACCCCAACTTTGACAATTTCTCTTTGCTCATATATATCAGCAGATGGTGTTCAAAGGTCTTAAAACTATTTTATAGATCACTGCTGTATTCATTCTCTCTGTTTCAAATCTTTCTCTAGCAGAGCTTTATCCATTTTTAGTTGTATTTCTTAGTGTGGTTCTAATATTGCTAATATAAAAGGCATCTATAGTAATATCCAAGATATCTGGGAATAAAGGATACCATTATTGGTTAAACTAAAACAATCACATTTTGTTCCTTAGTAGAATGTTAATGCCATATTCAAGAACTAAAGTTGTAGAGTTTTTTTGGAAAACTTTTTTTTTTTTTTTCATTTGTAAGCAAACTTAACATTTAGATTTCTAGGATCTAAAGAATTTGGAGTAAAAATAAAATGAGGCAATCTGTGAACCTAATTAGTTAATACACATACTTTCACATTTTATAAGTAATTATTTAAAGTCTAATCAATTATTTAACCTTTAATCATCTAAAGATATTTTGTCTTTTCAATTTTAACACATGAATTATTTTGGTGTTTATTGAACCTAAGTTGTTTAAGAAAATGGAAAAATACCTTGCAACTTTTAAACATCAAGATTATCATTGGAATCAGTCAGATGCCGTGGCACACGCCTATAATCCCAGCAGCTTGGGAGGCTGAGGCAGGATGGGAGTTCAAAGCTGTTCTCAACAAAAAGTGAGGTGCTAAGAGACAGGGGAGACCCTGTCTCTAAAAAAATACAAATTAGGGCTGGAGATGTGGCTCAGTGGTCAAGCACCCCTGAGTTCAATCTCTGGTTCACCCCTCCACCAAAAAAAAAAAAAAAAAAAAAGAAGAGAAAAGATTATCATATGAATTTGAGTACACAGTTGATTAGTGCACTGCAAAGAGATGATTATTGTGCTTATTTCCTTACAGAAAAAAGGAAGGTTTATAGTATTTCCATTATACAGTTACTTTGTGTGAGTGCGAAGATTTATCATCTGGAATTGTTTTCTCCCTTCTTACCATTCTCTAGCCTAATGAATTTATTTAAACAGCTAGTTCAGGTAGAGCATGTGAATAAAGTTGATAGAACAGTTAGGTTCTCAGAACATGAGAACAATTCACACATGCATGTGATTAAGGGTAGCTACATAGTATATTTTAAAAATTATAAAAGTAATCCATTCTTCTAACAACCAGCTTTAACAGCCAAGAAAAGTATAAAGTGGAAAGTAAAGTACCCTATCATTCCTCTCCCACAAATAACTGTCAATAATTTCTTATACATCCTTCCAGAAATTTTCAATGGAAGTATAAGCATAGACACTATATATGCAATCCAATGTTATACATGAAGTCCTGCAACTTTCTTTTATATTTAAAAACATATTTTGAACATCTTTTCATGTTACTTAGAATAGCTCTTCCATTCTTTTCTTTTTTCTTTTTATTAAGAGTCAGGGTCTTGTATGTTGTCTAGATTGGCTTGGGACTCCTGGGCTCAAGTGATCCTCCTGCCTCAAACTCCTGAGTAGCTGGGACCACAGGTGTGTACCACCACGGCTGGCTCTAGATCTGCATACTTCTATAGTATTCCCTTTTATTAATGCTCAGTGATTTATTTAACCAGTTCTCTTTTGATAAACATCTAGTTTTTTAAAAATAAGCTAAACATGGCAATTAGTCTAGAAAGTAGAGATGTTTCATTTTTCTTAACAGAAAAGTTTCCAAAAAATCCCAATAGGATTTGCTTTACTAAAAGATCTCACAAATAATGTCTTCTAAGAGAAAGTAAAGTATAATATTTAAAAGTGATGATTAGATTTATGCCATGAGGAAAGATATTAATCATTTATATGTTGAACATTCAAACCAATTAAAATAAAAATAAAAATCACAATATTGCTTAGCATTGAAGAACTAAGAATGAGAGAATGACATACAGCCAGTTCTCAGTAGGATACATTATAACATAAAACCTCTTGTGTTTTTTCCATGCAACCAACTCAGTTGAACAAAATGCATAACTTATTTTCTTTCATGGGCCTGAATGCTTTTTATTAGGATAATTGACATAGATGTATGTTTCTAGTGCATGATTCTGTTAGTATATCTAGATTAGTGAAAAAGAGACCAGAAGAAATTCATGGTAATTAATGTCAGTTAAATTTCTGCTTTCAATACTTTATATTTGTCAGACCAATCTTTCAACTCTGATTCATAGGTTAAATAATGTAGTCATGAGAAGGACTCAATTAAAACTAATCAGATTTGACCCTTGAATTCCACTAATTTAGTGTTTTGATAGGTTAGATGAAATACATACTACTTAAATATTAAAGAGAATGTTTTAGGAGTTGTGTTTTACATTTCTTTTAGGATATGTCTCTGCTTACTCATCTTTAATCACGTTACCTTATGTATACTGAGAAGAAAGTGAAGCCAGTATTAACGATGTCCTATATTTTAAATAAGAGATGGAATGTGAGCTATGACATCTCCTGCACAGATGTCCAGAACTCGTTTTATGGAGCTGCCTGTTGTGGGGATACATGCTTTTGCCTCCTCTCTTCTTCTTCTAGGTGCCAGAGCAAGTATCCTGGATTGAAAATACTCATACTTCACATACTTCATCTTTCAGTTTCAAAGTAGCTGGTTCCTTCCCCTAGAGCTCAAAATAGTCTCGAGAACAAATTGTAGAGTATGCCTTTGATATTCCCAATCTCATGAAACCCACAGCTCTAGAAGTAGGTGCAAATCATCCTTTCTGTGTTATGGAAGTGGAAACTGGCTCGGAGAGGTTATAGATATTTTTTATAGCCATGATTCTAGTGAGAGGAAGAAGTGATATTTGAACCCAAATATTCTTTCTAAAGGTTCACTGTTTCCCTTCTACTTCAATCTTAACTCTGGCTGCCTTTTAGAACCACCAGGGGCAACCTTTAAAAATCTACTGATTGTTGGACTCATTTTCAGGAATTTTGATTCAATTTCTCTGGGTGGAACCTGCATACTGGTATTTTTAAAGAGCTTTGCAGGTGCTCACTGGTAGAGTGCATGCTTAGTATATGCAAAACTGGGTTCAATTCCCCAATAAATTAATTCAACCCCCTGATAAATTAATTAATCAGCTAAAAAATTTAAAAAGCTTTACAGATGAGATTAAAATGCACTCTATTATAGTATCTCTTAAACTGGATAAATGTTACTTTAAATTAAAAAAATGGGTCAATGAAGATTGGATTAACCCCCCAGTCATAAATCAATAGCAGAAGAGAAATGAAGGAATGTAGTCTTATAATCGTGTGTGTGTGTGTGTGTGTGTGTGTGTGTGTGTGTGTATGTGTTTCAGTGGAAATCTTGTAATCTTTGTTGAATATCTGAAATAATATTTAATAACATCTGTCATCGAGAAAAGGGCTAAATATTTAACCATCTCAAAAATAACACTAGTAAATAATCCACCAATTAGTGAGCACTTACCAGGTGCTATCACTTTGCAAATATAATTTGATCTTCATAGCAGGTCTATGAAGTAGGTATGTTATCTCTATTTTATTGATTAGGAAGCCGAGACTAAGGAAGTGGTACAAGATCACGTGCATAGTAAGTGACCAAGCTAGAATTTGGGCTAAGAATGTTGGAGCCAAATGTAAATCATAACCATTCATAAAGTCACAGATTTGACTCAAAACATCACCTGTGGAAAGTAGGACATTAATATCACATCTTTGCAAAGGCAGATTTTATTACAGAGAAATCTCATTTACTCCCTCTCCCTCCTTCCCTTCTCCTTTCCCTCCTATCTTCCTTCTTTTCCTTTTCTACCTCTACCCCTTTCTCCTAAGAATTCACAACTCAATTATTTGTTATACCACATACAAGAATTTATTGTTGGCATCCATATCTGTTATAATGTGGCTCTATAAGGTGGCCTTAAAGATGATTCTTTCATAAACTATAAAATAATAGAGCAGATGGTGAATGGAAGAGCAAGACAGTGTTCTTCGGTCGGTTTCTGTTAAATGAGCTACTTCTAACTGAACAAGTAGTCACATTGGCCTCAGTCGACTTCTTAATACTCTATAAGACCCTCCTTCAGCCAGAGCAGACCTAAAATAGTGTGACCAGGAGGCACAGGTCTATGTGTTAGAGGAACAAAATTCTCATGACAATTTCAGGGAAGGTTTGAAAACACGTTTATATTATTATAATCCTGACAAAGTCCTCACTATTTGAGATTAATAGGTTCAAAAACTCTTTTGTGCATCTTTTAACTGATTAATGCTCTATCAATCATGTATCTATGTGTTCATCTTTTAACTGAATTTGAAGTCAGAGTGTTAAATTTGCAAGATGCCTTCTTTTTGTATCACTTTCTTCACAAAAACTCAACTAATTCTGACCAAATACACATAGGCACTTCTAAATTCATTTTCCTGTCCTAATTATGATCCTTAATGTTTTCATCAAGGATTACAGTGATGGTATTCTACCAAAGTACTACATATATCATAACTCAAATTTGGAAAACTCTTCATATTTCTGTGGCATTTCTCCCATTTCAATTTTTTGAAACCGAATTAATGAAGGGTATCTTTTATCCTACTCAACCATTTCCAACTAAATTTCTTCCTGTCCAATGGTGTTTTAAGAATTTGTGGTTGTGGAGGCAGAATGGGGTCTGAAAAAGAAAAATCTCTTCTCTACCTCATAGTTTGAAATTCTCACCAAACATTAATTTGGCATGTATTTGAGAGTTATGAATGGAGGACCAAGTAGAGTTTCCTCCCAAATATCTCCTTTCACTTTTACAAATACTTCAGTTATGTCAGACCTCATGGATATATGGCTAGGAAATAATTTGATGACTGGGTGAATTGAACAGCCATGATCTTCAACAACGTACTTGCTTTGGAACATCAGAAAGGAACACAACCCCTGTTAAAGCTAAAGAGTGTTTTTTTGTTGTTGTTATTGTTTTGTTTTGTTTTATTTTGCCCAGAGCCTGTAATCCATGGCAGTAGATTTTAAATCTTGCACAGTCACTTTTTCACACCTGCATCCCTCCTTTCAATGAGCACTCTGAATCAAAGGGAGGAGACATGGTCATCGTTCAAACAGATGAGCTGAGTGTTGATAGCATCGACTGCAAGAGCCCAGCAGTGTGGGAAATTGGGTTGAACCTGTTAAGAGGAAGTCAAAGTGAGGCGTGCTAGAATCCAAGATAGCAGACAAGGATGGGAGTTGATTTTGTGCATTAAGATCATTGAGGGTTTTCTGATACAGTCACATCTCTCTTCCTTCAATATTTTTGGTGGTTTTCTTTCTTTCCAGTTGAATCAAATCTTTGTCAGACCGTTTTAAAGGAAATGCTGAAGGTGAGAGATCCTGCTGCTTTCTGGTTATTTGCTTAAAGCCAGCACCTTAACTTTATATCACATCGCAGTATCAGGGCTCAAATTATGTTTTTGATCAAATGAACAGAAGAGCATGCTCCTGACCTGTCAGCTATTAACTGTAGGACAAATTGCTATAACATATTAATAAAAATTGAAGTTTTAAGGGGACAATAAATAAAACCCTTTCTTTAATTCATGAGGTTATTTTTACTTGATTAGTTATAAAGTTTTTTGAAAACTGTGACTTTCAATCTACAATTGTGACTTGATAATTTCTTGTGTCCATACAATTTTGATCTTGGGACAACATACCAGAGGAATGTTTGGATCTCATGAAGAGAGTCAGGGCTTCTGCCCCCTATTGGAAGTGGGGCAAAGAGGCAGCAGGTGAAGTCCCCATATGGAAGTGGGGGACCATGGATGTCAGACTCTTGTCAGGCACCAACGTGATGCAGAATCTCTCCTCCGGTGAATGAGAAGTGTGTTCATAGGAAACACTTCGTAAATGAAACAAAGCTCCTCCTACCACCCTTTACCTGGGCAATTTGTTCCTGCCTATTTTTGCAGGATGAATGCTATCGGTGTCTTATTGGAGTCATTGTCAGATTAAAAAGCCAATCAAAGGGATTTGAATAAAATGAGGTCCTGAATTTTCCATATTTTCAATGTAGATGGGTACAGAAATATTTTTTTTTCCTCCTGCTCTTTCTCTATCTTTCTCTTCCTCCTTTCCTTCCTTCCTGTGAAACTGGACCGTAACTGTCTTAGGGTAGGTGAAGAGTTGAAAAAATTGCCAGCAACTCTATAGGTTTTCATCTACAGATGCTGCACCTTCCTCTCCCCACTGTGCCCTGCGTTCCCTGTCATCTCTCCTGTCTTTCCAGAGTGCCTCCTGATGGGCAGTGGGAACTCAGTAATTGCTGTGGAATGACTTTCATCACAGCTACCGTTTTCTCACGTCTCTCTTGGCAGAATGCTCTTCTCATGTAGTTTTGAAGCTTTGGGTTGCCTTTACTCTATTTTATGACCTCTTGATACTTTTTGTCTGAAATTCCCCCCCCCCCTTTTTTTTTGGTTCTGAGTATTGAACCCAGGGGGCATTTACCCACTGAGCCACATTCCCAACACTTTTTTGTATTTTATTTAGAGACAGGGTCTCACTCAGTTGCTTAGCACCTTGCTAAATTGTTGAGTGTGGTTTTGATCTTGTGATCTTCCTGCCTCAGCCTCCTGAGCTGCTGGGATTACAGGCATCTACCACTGTTTCAGGCTCCTTGGGGTTTGTGTGTATGCGTGTGTGTACGTGTGTGTGTGTGTGTGTGTGTGTGTGTGTGTGTGTGTTTTCTGCTCCCAGTTCAGTTTCAGAAGGTGTAAATGAGGCTATCCTTGAACATGGTCATTTCCAATTTTCATATTGATTTCTTATTCATATTACATGAGGCATTAAATTTAGGCAGCCACCAGCAAGGTATTCAGCAGATACTTACTTTTAGCATAGTATAATGCTGAATCTTAAACCATGAAAGGGGTACACAGAGCTATTTAAAAGACCTTAAACGATAAAGGTGAGTGAAGAAGGAGGACACAATTTGTGTTTCAAATGTTTTCACTGACTAAATATTAAGTTGTATAGGAATCGAATAAATTAGACATGACCAAAAAAGCCTGACTGGAAGAGCAGCTTATAAATCTGATACCATGCTCTTCAGGAATTTTATAAAATATTCTTTTTTTTTTTTTTTCCTTCTGTGGTGCTAGGGATTGAACCTAGGGGTACTCTACCACAGAGCTACCTCATCAGCTCTTTTTATTTTTTATTTTGAGACCGGTCCTTGCTATGTTGCCCAAGCTGACCTTGAACTTGCGATCCTCAGTTGCTGGTATTACAGGACATGTGCAGTGCACCTAACAGGAATACTCTCATTAGATTTGTTGAAGATAAGTCTGTACTAACATTGTGTCACCTTTAACACATATTTTTTAAAAATATTATCTGGGTGGATTTTGTTACTGCTCACTTTTGCAATGCTTTGTGCAACTCAAGTCCAGTGACTATAAGCAATTACCATTTTTTTCCAGTCTGGAAAATGGATTATTCAAATCACTTTTTAAAACTTTTAATACAAAAGGCCATATAGTAGCATGTTAATTGGAAGCTTCATGTGTACTTACAAACTGACAAAGTTAATGAATAATAAAATATAATGAATAAAAAGATTACTTGGATATTTGAAAAACAATGGCATGAATTTAGGATCTACTTTACTTGATTTTTGAATAAAAATTTCTCAAAATAAAGTCTAAGTTAGGTTATATTAATGAATCTTTTTTTAATGTTTCTGTATATAGGGATAAGTAAATGGTAATATCAGTACACTTAACATTTGATTTTTCTTGGTTTCCCAGCTCAATTTTAAACATAATGACGAAGATTTTATATATATAAATATGTGTGTATATATATGTAACATTATGTATGCTTGTATATTCTTGTTTTAATGAAATAAGTATTACCAGTCTGTACAACAAAATGAGAAAAAAAATACAGGTCGAGGTTAAAAAAAAAAGTAAATTTTAGACTAAATCAGTAAAAAATGAAGTATAATTGTTTTCATTTATTTGAATAAGCATCATACATGAAAGTTAAAATTTTCAAGTTTCAAATTAGAATTGTGTGATGTTATAAAGTATGAAATGCTATTTTGTAAAGAAAAACGTGAAAATGTCAGAGATAACATCTGAGGGTACAGTTGGGATTTCTCAGGTTTTTACCAATCCAGAAACAACGTGAAGGAAAGTTCGTCTAACATCTGAACCGAAACTAAGCAACACTATTTGAATTTGGGGATTTTATACACAAGCACATATGCACACAAAAATCCAGTTTTTTTTTTTTTTTTCTTTTTTACACTATAAGACAACAGTTAACTGTTTTCTTCTTGCCAGAGGTCAAAGCTTACGAATTTCTAAAGCACTTCCGCTTTGACCTGTCACCACAGAATTTCATGAAGACACATCTGGTCTTCTAACCTGTGTTTCAGAGCCCTGGGCCTCTTGGTAGACGGCAGGAACAGCACTTTCTCGGGGCCTGAACTCACCCTCTGGAGGCAAAATCGAACTCTGATCACACCTTAGTACTTTCTACTGATCTATATTCATATCCTTATCCTTCCTAGAAAGTAATATTTCTTTTGTGGATAGGATTCAATGCCTTGGGGTAACAAAAAGATGGAAACTTCAATTTTGTTAGTGCTATCTTTGCTATTCTTAATTTTCCTACATTAGTTGAGATTTGAAAAGATGCCTTCCTAAGAGAGTAGGAACTCTAAGCTGAGGGAATTCTTCATGGTTGAGGCTAAGCAACAGCCCATAACAGGCAACAGGCACCAGAGTGGAATGGGGGTGGGCTGAGGAGCCACACTGCTGACTGAGTGGGAGAGGAAGATATTCTGCAAAATAGAGTGTTGTGACTTGGGGGTGTAAGGACTAGAACCTGTTAGGACCCAAAGGAGAAGAAGGCAAAACGGGGAGGGAGAAAATGAGGAGAGGAATTGATCTTGCAGGTCCCAGGAGAGGAAGGGAAGAATAATTCTGCAAAATAGGAAGAAAACTCCAGTTAGCAGGCTAAGTTTATAACATGAGGGTTTGGGCCCCCAAACAAAATGACTACCTATTCATTGAACCTAGGGCAGAGACAGCAGGATTAGAAGGCCACCCTGCCTGAGTTTTTATAGCACCCATGACAAGTTGTTAAGCAGAGCTTGGGCCAGGGATGTCTGTGGTACTGGTCAGTGGCCCTCTGGATAAAGAAGGGTTGTGGGTCTGACATCCACCTGGCTCCATCTTGCTTTCTCAATTTCCTAATTTTGTTCACCACTTCCTTTCCCCTTCCTGATTTGGTCTCTTTTCACTTCTTGCCTATATTCTGTTCCTTGCCTCTTCAATTCCCATTCCAATTCATACTGTCCTTAATTCCCAGATAAAATCTCCCAACCTGCCATTCTGATATTCTCACTTTTTGCCCCTGTCAGGTCCCATTGCTTAATGTAGCGAACTTAAACTCTTCCCAGCCTGGTGCCATCTTGCTTTTTTGGTCCTTGACTTCCAACACTGCCCTGTTGACAGACTCAACTCTTCTTATTGGAACTTCTACAAAGGATTCCTCCAGAAGAAATCCCTGGAAGGCAGAGAAATGCAGATATTCTATTAACCATAAGCTCTGAAGCTGAATGCTAATTCCAAAGTTTCCTTCTACGTAGCTTGTTGTGTGGCATTTTGTCTCTCCATTACTTGTTTAAAAATAAATCAAAGTTACTGAGTTGCTTCCCTGAGATGTCATGACCATTCATGAACATTTTTCTATTCTGTGTCTTGCATGATATTAGAGTTATACGAGCCAGGACAATTTAATTAGAAAACTTCTGAGACTCCTCAGACTCAAAATAGTGAAATATTGTAAAGGAAATGACTTTTACGAATTTTCCATGAAATTTGTCTTTATCACCTGGCCACTCTCTGGCATTGGTTTCTCCTGCATCCTCAAGGCAATTGTTAAATGGTAAAGAGAAAGGGGTAGAATATCAAAATGCAAGCATTTGACTGGCAGGCCCATCACCTTTCATAGCTTGTGTAACTTGCATACCTTGCTTGGCTTCTGTGTGCCTCAGTTTCTTGGGCATTGAAGAAGGAGTGGTAAAAATGGCTTCTTCAGAGGGTTGCTGTGAGGATTCAATAAGGCAATTCATATGAAAAATAAGCACAGTGTCCAGCACACAAAACACCATACACTTGAGCTAATTTTATTATTGTCACCCATTCACTTCTTGTATCTTTCCTTCCACTCTTGCTCCCTCCTTCCTTAAACTTTCCATATACAACAGATGGAAGCCCTGATTTACCTTTTCTTTTATATGGGATATTGTTGACTATGCTTCTTTTTTGGTTTATTTTTAATAAAATACAATAATTTATTTATATTTATATATTATTTATATTTATGTTTATTTATATATTTATATATTATATAATATAATATAATATATTATATTAATATATTATATTAATATATTAATATATTAATATATTAATATATAATATATTATATAATATATTATATTAATATATATAATATATTATATTATATTAATATATAATATATAAATATATTTATATATTATTACTCTATAAATATGAGTTAATGTATTTCACATATCAATACCCTATATCTCAATAATATGTATATAATTATAGTGTCCTATAAATATATACATATTATTATTAGTTAATGATATTAATTATATATTATAATTAATAGATGATATATTTATGAGGTTTTTTTTTTTTATGAGTACCATGGATTGAACTCAGGGGCACTCATCTCACGGAGTTGCTTAGCACCTTGTTTTTGCTGAGGTTGACTTTGAACTCACAATCCTCCTGCCTCAGCCTCCTGAGAAGCTGGGATTACAAGTGTGTGCCACCGTGCCTGACTCATGGGTATAATTTGATGTTACTATACATGTAGGTATTCTACAATTATCAAATCAAGATACTGAGCATAACTATCACTTCAAATATTTTTCATTTCTTTGTGGTGAGATTTCAAAATCCTATCTTTTAGTCATTTTGAAATGTACATCATGGTTAATTATAGGCAGACTACTATGTAATAGAACCCCCAAATTTATTCCTCCTACCTGACAGTAACTATGCTTCTTTTTAAAAATTTTTAATTTGTTCTAATTAGTTATACATTATAGTAGAATGCATTTATGTGCTTTGATATATCATACATAAATGGGGTATAATTTTTCATTTTTCTGATTGTACATGTTGTAGAATCACATCGATCATCAGTCATATATATATATATAAGACAATAATATCTGATCCATTCTCCTCCTTCCTATCCCCATATCCCCTCCTCTCCTTTCATTCCCCTCTACCTAAAGTAACTATTCTTCATTAGCACCCCCACCCCTTATTGTGAATTAGTATCCACATATCAGACAAAACATTCAGTCTTTGATTTGGGGGGATTGGCTTATTTCGTTTAGCATGATATTCTCTAACTCCATCCATTTACTGGCAAATGTCATAATTTCATTCTTCTTTAAAGCTGAGTAATATTTCATTGAATATAATGTCACATTTTCTTTATCCATTCATCTATTGAAACCATCTAGTTTGGTTCCATAGTTTGGCTATTGTGAATTGAGCTGCTAGAAACATTGTTGTGGTCAAGTCACTGTAACATGCTGATTTTAAGTCCTTTGGGTATAAACCGAGGAGTGGGATAGCTCGGACAAATGGTGGTTCCATTCCACGTTTTCTGAGGAATCTCCATACTGCTTCCAGAGTGATTGCACCAATTTGCAGTCCACCAGTAACGTATGAGTGTATCTTTTCCCTCACATCCTCTCCACCATTAATTGTTGCCTATATTCTTAATGATTGCCATTCTAACTGGAGTGAGATGAAATCTTAGTCATTGTGATTTGCATTTCTGTATTGCTAGAGATGTTGAACATTTTTTCATATATTTGTTGATCAATTGTATTTCTTCTGTGAACTGTCTTTTCAGTTCCTTAGCCCATTTATTGATTGGGTTATTTGTTTTTTGGTGTTAAGCTTTTTGAGTTCTTTATGTATCCTAGAGATTAATGTTTTATCTGACGTGCATGTGGTAGAGATTTTCTCCCACTTTGTAGGCTTTCTCTTCACATTATTGATTGTTTCTTTTGCTGAGAAGAAGCTTGTTAGTTTGAATCCATCCCTCCCCTCTTATTGATTCTTGATTTAACTTCTTGCACTTTAGGGGTCTTGTTAAGGAAGTCAGATCATTGCCAACATGGTGAAGGTTTTGGGCCTACTTTTTCTTCTAGTAGGTGCAGGGTCTCTGTTGTAGTGCCCAAGTCTTTGATCCACTTTGAGTTGAATTTTGTGCAGGGTGAGAGAGAGAGAGGTTTAATTTCATTTTGTTACAAAATGAACCAAAATGAAGCCAACATGTTTGGCTTTCTATTTTTGTCAGCACCATTTGTTGAATAGGCTATCTTTTCTCCAGTGAATGTCTTTGGCACCTTGTCTAGGGTGAGGTAACTGTATTTATATGGATTTGTCTCTGTGTCTTCTGTTCTGCACCATTGGTCAACACATCTGTTTGGGTGCCAAAACAATGCTGTTTTTGTTACTATAGCTCTGTAGTATAGTTTGAAGTATGGTATTGTGATGCCTCCTGCTTTACTTTTCTTGCTAAGGATTGCTTTGGCTATTCTGGGTCTCTTATTTTTCCAAATGAATTTCATGATTGCTTTTTCTAGTTCTACGAAGAATACTGTTGGAATTTTATTAGGAATTGCATTAAATCTGTATAATGCTTTTGGTAGTAGGGCCATTTTGACAATATTAATTCTGCCTATTCAGGAGCATGGGAGGTCTTTCCATCTTCTAAGGTTTTCAATTTCTTTCTTTAATAGACTTAAAAGCAAGAATCATATGATCACTTGAGAGATGCAGAAAAAGCATTCAACAAAATACAGCACCCCTTCATGTTCCAAAACACTAGAAAAAGTAGGGATAGTAGGAACATACCTCAACATCAAAAAAAAGCTATATATGCTAAACCAAAGACTAGCATAATTCTAAATGGAGAAAAATTGAAAGCATTCCCTCTAAAAACTGGAACAAGACAAGGATACCCTCTTTCACCACTTTATTTCAACATTGTCCTTGAAACTCTAGCCAGAGCAATTAAACAGAAGAAAGAAATTAAAGGGTTACAAATAGGTAAAGAAGAACTCAAACTATCACTATTTGCCAGTGACATGATTCTATATTTAGAAGATCCAAAAAATTCCACCAGAAAACTTCTAGAACTAATAAATGAATTCAACAAAGTAGGAGGATATAAAATTAACACCCATAAATCAAACACGTTCCTATACATAAGCAATGAATCCACTGAAAGAGAAATTAGGAAAACTACCCCTTTCACAATAGCCTCAAAAAAATAAAATACTTGGGAATCAATCTAATTGGTGAAAGACCTACAATGAAAACTGACTATGGGTCTTGATCTTCCTAATGGTGGTTTTTTTTTTTTAACCCAAACCATCTATTCCTAGTTTTCTTACCCCTCTTCTATCTTTAACTTGCTGCTGATTCTTTCTCCTCTCCAGAAATGAAGCATTCCCCATGATTTGATCCCAATTCTCTTTTCCCTTCTATATTCCCGTCAACTTTAGTAATTTCAACTATCATTTATCTATATATTTATTCTCCACTCCACTCCCAGTTCTGTCCATTTTTATTTATTTTTTTTTATTTTATCATATCTGCTTAGGCTTTTCCTTCACAGTATCTTGTTGGATGCTAGAGCCTTCTTTCCTACAAACTTATTCCACCTAAAGAATAATAGTAAAGCACCTACTTAACTCTTTTTTATAAAAAAAAATATTTATTTGTCCATGGATCTTTATTTTTATTTATTTATATGTGGTGCTGAGAATTGAACCCAGTGCCTCACACATGCTAGGCAAGCGCTGTACCACTGAGCCACAACCCCAGCCCACCTAATTAACTCTTATGGTGTGCCAGACAGTGTCCTAGGAATTTTGTACCATGTCCATTTCAGCATGAGTAAGTGGCAGAGTTGGGATTTGAAAGCAGGCAGTCTGACAGTATGTCTACACCTCTCCCCTTGCCTGTTTCTGCAAAGGATGTCACAGGCTTCCATTCCCCTAAGATTGGCCCCTCAGTCATCTTCATTCCTTCCATATTCAATGACTCTGCAGAGCTCCTGGGATCTATCTGGGTTGAGAATGTCTTTGTTCGTTCTTGCTGTCCCCTCCCTTTCAGACTTCTATTTTTCTTGCTTTGGTTATTGAAGTAACCTTCTTGCTTTCCTGTTCCTGTGCTTCCTAACTTCAGTAACTTTCACATATTTCTATTTTCAAATAACTTTTTCATAAAAAAACCCTAAATATGGAGCAGATGAGCCAGTGGGGCTCTGATTGGAGTTGGGGTAGGAACACAGATTCCCATCTGCTGTTTTGACTTTGTCTGCCATTGAACTGAATGCTGGAAAATTTCCTTAAGATACATTCACTTCTTCACAGACTCAGTGATGAGGTCATCTGATGCCCTAAACCATTTTCCCAGGTTTTTTATATGCCATCACTCCTCCCATTCAGACTCTGAACCCTACCTTGTTGAACTAGATTACTCACTTTTCTCAAACCTCTGGAGTTTCTTTCCACCATACTTCTGAATTTCCACCACGATTTCTGCTTACTTCCATCCTGTCCATCTTTCCAAAGAAGTAGTTCCTCTAGCAATCCTCTCCTGCCAGCCTGAACCAGTCTGTCCTCCTCTGAATCCCCAGAGCATCCACATTCTGGCTTGAATCAGGGTTACTGAAAATTTGTGCTCTATTTGCCATGGATGATGATCTCTAAGAGATCATCCTCTATGTATCTCCTCGGTGCCATCTATCCTTTGGGCTTAGTCCAAGGCTAGTCAAACGCACAGCCGTGGACCTAGACCTGCTGAACACAAACATTTTGCAGATAATGAAAAAAATATTTATTCAACAAATGTTTATTGAGTATTCATTGAGCAAATTTCTAAGCCCTGTGAATACTATGTCCCAGCTGTTTTAGAACTGATAGCAGATATGGATACATGTAAGTAGGTATGATAAAGTCCTCTTTCTCTAAAGCAGTATGAATTTTATATATTTATAGAATCTTAACAGGAAAGAGATTAGCATGTCCAATTGATCCATACCCCTTGTTATTAACAGATTTGACCAAGGTCAGTGGTCAAATCTAGGAGAGCCCCCATACTCTGGGTACTTACATCAGCTCTCAAGGCATTTCTGATTGGTTTCTAAGCATAACATCTTTTCCTGTTTAGAAAAATGTGCAAAACAGATTGTTCTTTGCAAAATAGTCCTTATATGTACATCTATCTTTCTGTGACCATTTTTACAATGGTTGCCTTATTTTATCTCCTCTCTTCATATCTCAAACTCTTCCCAACATTCACGTGAACAATGTATGCAGCTATTTATTGCTCTACTACTCTTTCCTTTTAATAAATTACCTGTGACATCTCCTAGACCTTGAAACTTCCTGAGGTTAGGGGTCGTGGAGGGGATCTTCTTCCTGTACTTTATCAGGTACATTCTAGCTTGAGCTGTCCTAAATGATTAAGGTGTAATCAAGTGAATTTTAACAATTCGGGAAGATGGAGTTGCAGTGCCCAGCTCCCAGTAAGAGTGAGTTTACACTATATACTATATGACCTTATTTTTAAACAACATACCTGTATTTAGACATGTAGATAGAGACACATATTTTTGAGATGTCACAAATACATAAGTGTAATTTGGAGGTCTGAATGTATATAAATAAGCATAAAAATGTTGCATAAAGAATTTGTAGTGCAAAGGGAATTTTAGAATTCAAGCAATAAAAATTTTTGGTGTTAATAGTATTAGTTGTTAAAAAGACGAGCTGGGAAGGGGGCAAGGGAAGAAATGACAGATCAACACATTAAGCTTAATGAGCTGACAGTAAAGAACAGCAGTGGACATCAGAGGGTTAGTATTAGAAGACAGATGCTGGAATTGAAGTAGGGGCATCTGGGTGTAGATTCTAAAAGCATTTCTACATTATGGGCTTCTCCACATGACATTTGAAAGATGTGGAATCTACTGTCTGGCCACAGAGGCCAAACATTCCTTGTAGGACTAGTAAGTCCCAGTGGATGTATTTCTTTAGAAGCTGCTTGAGGCAGGGGCCATATTTTTTCACAACCTCTAGCATGATGCTTTACACACAGTAGGCACTCTATAAAGATTTGTCAAGTGTATGAAAGTACAGGGTTTCCATAAAGGTCTGATCCAAGGCTCTTCAGGTGGTTCTGGCTCCATTTTTATCGCCATTCAGAACTTACAGCTCCCAGAGCAACAATAACTTGTATCCCTCAAGCATGTGTAGTATTTAGTATTTCTGTATGTGGTGTCAACTTCCCTGTCATAATATACTATATATGTAACTGGTTAAGTTACAGTTGTTGTGGGAATCATACACTTTTTCCCACCTAAAATAAGTTCTTGCCAGTCATCCTGGTCTGTGCAGAGGTAGCTTCATACAACATTTTTATACCTAGTTTCGTCTTTGACTCTGGGCTCCTGGTTCGGTTGATACCAAGTACAAATTTATGTGAGGTTTATATGAATAATTTTGGGCTTAATAATATTTTGCTAGTAACATTATAAGTATTTCTTAACTTTTACATTAAGGATTGTTTGTTGGGAGTTCTTTTAATATTATAATCAAATTTTGAAAACAGGGACCAATTCAAGAGTTGGTCTGATTATGTGAGCTGTTCCTAGGAACAACACGGCAAAATATGATTTGCAAAATGAAATGAATGTCCATAGTCGTTTTGTTTCCCTAAAGCAATATTATAACTTGTCAATTTCTGTTCTTACTTACAGATTTTTTGAAGGGAGTTTCTCAAAATTTGGAAAAAGGGCTAAGCCTCCTTTTATTTCTTGTAATTCTGTTTTGTGAATGACAAAGGGGGGACAGTGCACAGGTGAGGGGACAGTTAGGGGAAGTGAAGTGGAGTTAAGCACTTCTGTTCTCCAGGTTCCAGCCAGAACAGTTGGGCAGATGCTGGAGCACACTGGTTAAGAAGACTGGCTTTGAGCCAGCAGATATTCTGTTTGTGTTACTTAAAGCTTTCAAATGCAGCCTCTAAGGGAAGTCCCTGGAGTACCTCTACCTTTCTAGATTGAGAGCCCTTTATTGTTTAACACTGATTTACTTATGAGACTTTTACTTTATCTAGTGAGCACCTGCACTGTCTAGTGAAGCAAATACGTTTTACCAATGTAGATTATTCCAGAGCAACTAGTATCACACTTCTCTCCACTGTGTTTCTTCTACTAACTGTTCTCTTCATCTCATCTGTATCTCCTTCCCTCCAAACATAGACACACACACACACACACACACACACACACACACACCTTCCCCAAATTATAACTATATGTTAATCTCTCTCTTTTGCATTTGTAGCCCTGGTCTCAGTATTGAACACTTCTCATCTACATCTACTTTATAATTTATAAATTGGTTCACTCAAACATTAATGTTGAAGTGAAATAAAAATACTCCAATTTTGTTTATAGAAGAATATCTAAAAAAGATTAGAGCTAAAGGAAATGTTCCTTCCCTCTCTGGTGCATAGGATCGCCTGTGCAGAGATCCGTCTTTCCTTATGAACCATGTGATCTTTTCTTTTCCTAATGTGTTCCAACACCTCAGTCTTCAGAGAGTCAAAAATGACTGGTCCAGTTATCTTTGTTAAAATAGCCTATATACGAATTCATATGGGAACTGTGAGATCACGTGAATTATCACATAGTATTTGTATTTTAAAATAGGTTCCATGGTATTATGGAACAAAAGGCATAAATATTAATTTAATGATGGAAATTTCACTGTAAGTCAGTCTAAAGAGATGCTTCTGAGTGAACAGTTTCTTCCTCACCTCTTAACCCATATCATCTACCAGGCTACTGTCTCTGCCTTTATGTAATACTTTTTCTTGAAGTGACTGGATGGTTTGTAGATATAGTAAAAGTGACTTCTTATGAGTGTGCAGCAGTGAATTTCCATATTGAGACAAGATACTAGAAAGATCATTCTTTGTCTTGGGCAATTTTTATCTTTTCATTTTTTGTTTTGGGTCATAGGGTTGATTCCAGGTGATATATTAACTAATTCTTGTGATTTTTATTGATTACTTGCTGGTTAGTCAGACACTATATATTGTTCTGGGGATAGAACAGTGACTAACATAGTTGTGGTCCCTATCTTAACCTATTCTGCAGTGTAGTCAAGGAAACAAATGAGAAACAACAAACAAAAAACAAAAAGAAAAAAAAAAGGAGAAAGAAAAATTCCAAATTGTGCAAAGTACCAGGAAGGAAATAAAAAAAATTACTAAGATGGCAACTTATGATTGAGGATAGTACTGTGGTTTGGATAGGTCCTGAATATATCTCCTAAGCGTTCACATGTCATAAGCTAGGTCCTCAGTGTGTCAATGTTGAGAGGGATGAGACCTTTCAGAGGTGAAATCTAATGGGAAGTACTTAGGTCACTGGGGATTCTGCCCTCAGGAAGGATTAACATAGTTCCTGTGAGATCCCTGAGAGTGAGTTACTGATTATAAAAGCAGGAAGGATCCATCCTGTTCTCTTGTGTATCTGTATTGGGATCTTTTTTATGTACTCTCCTTATTATGATGCCACCTTCTGTGAGGCAAGGGCTTCACCAGAGGCCAAAATGATTGGGTCATCTGATCTTTGGCTATCAGTGTTTTAAACTGTAAGCTAAATAAATCTCTTTTCTGTAGAAATCACATAGACTCAGGCATTTTGTTATAGCAACATAAAACTGACAATACAGATGAGGAACCCACTTTAGATAGGGAAGAGTGAGAAGGATATACTTAAGATAAGTCCAAAAAGTTGAATGGTCAGCTTGTGGAGAATGGAGCTAATGATGGAGTGGGAGAGATTATGATGATAGTGATGGTGTCATGGTGATGGTGAGGTAATGGTGGTAATGGTGGTTATGATGATGGTGGTGATGGTGATAGTGATGGTGATGTGGTGATGTGAGGGCAGGGATGGTGGTAGCAGTGGTGATGGTGGTGATGGTTTTGGTGACAATGGTGGTTATAAGCCATAATGAGGCTTAAAACTAATATATGATAAAAATAAGAGTTATGTCATTACTCCTTGACATTTATTCAAGAATACCTAGAAACAATAGCAAATAGGATGATATTAAATAAGTTGTCAGATCTTACCTTCGCATTCAAACAATTTGCTATTGAAAGAAGAATGTACAGTTAGTAGCAAAGACACAAGCACTACTTCTAGAGTTTGTGCATTTTCTTTAATAGATAATGATTCTGGAAAAATTTTAATATGGACTGATTTTTGCCTTGAGGTCAACAATTTACAAGTATTAGGTAAAAAAATGACTGACCTGTTCCTTTGATAACTTATTGAGTCAATCAACTTTTTCAAAGCACTGCAGGTTATTTTTCTTTTCAGGGAGAATTTCTGAAGGTTTTTTGATTTTCATTTCCTTCTTCCCTGCCATACTTTCTCCCTTTTTCTTTTTCTTTCTCCCCTGCCAAAACATCTTCACCATATACATATGAAGTTTTCATTAAGGATCAGATTCAATGGAGGTAAGTGAGAAAACACAGTGTTTTAGAATCTACTGAATTGCTATTATTATATTCAGCTTCATCCATAATCTATGGGAGAGCACTTGTGGAAAACCAACACAACTTATTTAATTCTCTTTTTGAATTTGGAAGACTTAATGACATGGAAAGAATTTCGGTTACTTAGTTAACTGGAAAAAGCAGGTTATAACCCATTATGTACTACATGCTTCAGTTTTATAAATAATAAAAAACATGAGAAGTATATCTAAATATTTATGTATGCATACAAAAGCCATCAAGGACATAATAAAATGTTAATCTCTTACTTTTAGGATATTTTGAGAAATTTTTCCTTTCTTTTCTTAATTCTAAAATTTCTGCAATAATAAGGTTATTTTGAAATAAGCCACAAAAATAATAACTCTTGGCTTTTGATCTAGTATTTATAGTTTAAGGAAATACTCAGAAACCTGAATGAAGACATACTGTTAACATTCACACACATAAAACCAAACATCTGATGTCTTCAAAGAGAGCAGCAATTAAATATGTGAAGGTAAATTCATTGATCATGTGACATTAAAGTTGTTTACAAAGATGCTTGCTGAGTTTGGTGTTGCATGCCTATAATCCCAGCTACTTGGGAGACTGAGACAGGTGATTGCAAGTTCAAGGCCCACCTGGGCAATTTAGTGATAGCCTGTCTGAAAATAAAAACAAGGGCTGGGACTGTAGCTCAGTGGTGGAATGCACCTGGGTTTAGTCTTCAGTATGAGTGGGGAGGAGAAGAAGCTGAATGAACTAGGTATATGCTTATGATATAACATATAAGTAAAAAAAATAGTTGATATGTAAATTACTAATTATGCACAAGAAAAAAAGACCTGAAACAAATAAAATATCCCAGATAAGAATTCCTTCAAAGCTGAATATGGTGGCTCATGCTTGTAATCCCAGCAGTTTAGAAGCTGGGGCAGGAGGATCACAAGTTTAAAGCCAGGCTCAGAAACTTAGTAAGGCCCTATGCAATTTAGCAAGATCATGCCTCAAAATAAAGAATAAGAAATAAAAAGAACTGGGAACATTTCTCAGTGGTTAAGTGCCCCTGGGTAAATTTCTGGTACCAAATTAAAAAAAAAAAAGAATTCCTTCAAATATTTTGGAGATGATAATTAAGCAGACTTAGATATGTTTATTTTTTTCTACATTCATCAGTGGCTTAAACCTTGCATTTGTTGTACACTTCTTATATATTGCCTAACCTCTAGGAGTAAATTATTGGATTGTATAAGTGATTATAGTGGAGACCTGTTATTGTTAATATGATTATTAGACAGATTGTTAACTCTGCTCAGTTGACAAGGAGAGTTTAATCAGAGTAATGGGTAGCAGTTTTCTTGCATACTGGATATCTGGAAAGAAAATGGGCTTTACTAAATTGGCACCCCCATTAAGTTCTAGGACAAGACCTGTGGATGATCTGATCCAATCACTTAGACATCTCACTGCCTCTGAGTGAGGGGAGAAAACTGGACCAGTGCAGCCTGGCTGAGAAGGGCCTCAGAAATACATGATGGGAATCTGGGGCACCTTTGATCCTCTCCCTATTCCATCCCACGGTTTTACCTGGAAAGTTGGTACTTTGTGTAGATTATTTACATGAATAGTATCTATCTGGGACTAAAAAGTAAAGTAAGAGGATTAATTATATTAATAGTGATAAAAATCTAATGGAAATCATGTCTACTAATTATTGGGCACCTGCTGCTCTCCAGGCTCCAGGAGAGATGCTGGCATTTGTGGTCTTGTTAATCAGGAGGCCACCCCTGATTGGCCACAGGACTTGGCCTTTCCTGATGATGATAACACATAAAAAGACACAGTGGCCAGGCTCTCAGCACCTATGGTGTCTGATGTCCTTCACCCTCTTTCCACCCCTGGCTTTTGGTCTGTGCCCTGATGGTTTTCCATCTCTGTCTGAGGCAGATGAGTTTCAAGGTGAGAGAAAGAACAAATCTTGTAAGGTAATTCTGTCACTCACCTCATCTTCATAATCTTCCCTGAGCTTCCTGTGCTGCTCAGCCCTGGTATTGATCGTGTCACAGGCTATAGCAGACCAAGGCAGGGGGCTGAAAACCTTTCCGCACAACCCTGGCTCGTGCGCCTGTTTCGGCTCCAAGAAGAAAAGCCTGCTGTGAAAACAATCAGTGCATTTGCTTTAGATCTAAGTGATTCCAACTAGGTCGATGCTTCATGCTGATGTGTTGAAAACATTTAAAAAATTTCTCAGAGTTTGATTTCCACGGGAACATTGTGGCATGTGTCTGAGCGTCTGCGGTTGTTATTTTTCACTCACGCAGCCGACAACTGCTTCCTGCCACAGCGCACAAAAGCAATAGGGAAACGGAGGCTTTTGTCTGGATGGATATTTACTAGAAATGCTTTTGGGGGAAAGGGAGGGACGCACGTATGGGGATTTGGTTGATAGCCCTGTGCTATCTTGACCTGCCTACTGCAGCAGGAATTTTTGTTTGTTTGTTTGTTTTTTCCTTTTTTTTTTTTTTTTTTTTAAACTCCCGAAGTGATATGATTCCATGTTGTCAGAGGATAAATGCGAGAGAATGGACTACTCTCTGGTCTGGCTTTGGGTTTTGCGCTTTTCTTTGTTTTGGCACAGTTTTCCCTAAGGCAAATCATTCTAAATAATGCCAACAGTCCCTTCATCTTCTAAAGGATTCTTCAGATCTATGCAAATTTATGTTTATATTCGGAAACAATTGGACCTCTTCATCACATCTTGGCATCAAGTGGCAAAATAGACATTACAAAAAGGAGTACTCTTCAGCCAAAATTTATATTTAATCTCTGGCAGGGACCCAAGACAATATTTAATCATACAATCTAAGATAACGGATTTTCCACTGAAAAATAATGGAAAGGAAGGGAGCTGTGTGCTGTGCCAGCATTTATGTGGTGTATCATGGTGTTGGGGGGATGTGGTAAGGGGAAGGCTGGTCTAAAAGTGTGGAGGTCAAGGGCATCCATAAGCACATTACAGCTGATCACATTTCTAAGTCCCCCATTCTGGTTATTAATAGTAGAGTCCAGGATTGGTGTATTTTTTTTTTTTTTAATGCTAATCTGCAGCCGCACCTTCAAAATCACATTTATTTAGAGTTCAAGTAGAGAACTAGCATTAGGGAATTTTAAAGTTAAAATTAAATATATATATATTTAATATTTAATATATTATATATATTATATTTAATTTAATATATATATATTTCTCATGTAATTCCATGGAATATTTATGATTGCATTAGGGTTAGAACCTAGTTGGTCTATCTTTCATCTGCCAAGTTCTTTGAAAAATATGTGTGTTAGTTCAGCCGAGTTTTCTTTGCAATGTTATCATTTAAATAAAATGTTGGGGTTTTCTCCTAGGCATGAACTCTCTTGGGTTGTGTTACCCTGTTTGCTGTTTACTGGCAAGAGGCTGAAAGAATGTTCTTAGAATGATCCAAGAGGAAGTGGCAAATGAATGTTCTTCTTCAGGTATTTTGATTTTTCAGAAGACCTACCAATAGGAAATTCCCACTAAAATATAGTCTTGAGTTCAGTTTTTGAAATTGGAGGCACAACACTGTGAGATGTGCTTTGGTCAAATGAGGGAGAACCCCTTTTGCTTGGATCTGCTATGTCTCTGAAAAGTTAGATTCATTTTATGCCAGAATTATTCCTTAATTCATGAACTGTTTGCACTTCTGGTTAGTTCAGTGTCCATAAGTGACATTATGGTCTATTTTACAGAACTTCTACATTGAGTACATCTCTCTTCACTGTTTACATAGGTGACCATTAGTGCTCATATTCTAAATTCGAAGTATATATATCTCATTTTTAAAAAGAGGTAGGACATAGTTTTAATAGAAAAAAAGATACTTTAGGTCTTTAAATGTTACTTTACATTTGTATTTCAATATATCTGTATTTAGAAAACCCAAAGCATTTTCAGGTGATAGGTCAAAATATTCATGGATTACTTGTGAAGAAGTGAAGAAGGAGGAGGAAGTTTCAATAGAATGTACTATACTCTGTCATGGAGGCACAAAATACTCGAGCAGGAGACCTTGGTCATTGCTGGTGAATCTAGGAACAAAATAGATCTCTAGTTTTCTAATCTCTTCTTTTCATATTAGGTATATAAGGGTTATACCTTTAGAATATCTTGGTCAATAGAGTTTCAGAACCCTGGAGATAATCAACCAATTTTGACATGGTCATGGTATTTTGCATGGTTATGTAGCAGAAAGAAGGCCGCATTTATTTATATTTATTTATGCAACTATTTATGCAAAAATTTAGAGTCCCTTTCTTTCAAATAATAGCATTTGACTAAAAACACTAAGCAAGTAGAACTGCTGTAAGTTCAACGAATAGGGAAAATAATTCTAAAATGTCATCTTTCCAGTATCATTTCATTCATTTTAAAAATGAACTCCTTGGGTGTGCTGTAGAACTACTATTTGTACGTTAAGTATACTATCAAGAGCCCTATTTGTAAAGAATTTATGCGCTTAATTTATGTACTCAGCTTGTCAGATTACTTTGTTTCTGGATTTTCCCCCCAGAGCAGTCTACATGAGTTGCAAAAAGAAAAACCATAGGCTTATAATAAGCGTATAGTGGTTCATGCATGAAACTTAAGCAACTATAGATTTTCCAGAAAATCAAATATGGATGTGGTGGCAATATCTTTTCAGGCCAGGAGAAGCGACTCATTATGGGGCCATTAACTGTGTCTCTCCTGAGACTGTCTCTAAGCAGTTACTTAAAAGCCAATGTTGAGCCACAGAACTTTCAGAGAAGCAGAATCCAATGCTGGCAGTTCAGGAAAGCTCCTGAAAAGAACATTTCCCGACAGGAGACTGTTTCAGATGGGCCTGTGGAAATAGCAGGAGGATGGAGTTCTCACATTTTCAGAAGAGTAGATACCATAACTGTAAAAGTGAAAGTGAATGTGCTGAAAAATAAGTGGATACAATTATTTTTACAGAAATGATAAAATTTTAGATATTGTTTAAGCAACTTTTTATATCATTCACTTTGTTTTTAAAATTAACTCATAAAATTGTGCATATTTATGGAAGAAATAAGTTGTGTTCTATTGTACAGGAGGGTGACTAAATAACAATAAAGTATTGCATGTTTAGCAAATTTTAATGTTAAAAAATTTTTCTTGTAGGCCTTGGGTAATGTGAAGACAACATTGTTGAGTAGCATGAGAAGTCCTTACACTGGGCATGTCTTAATTTTTCTGATGTATCCAGTAGAATATTATGTGTGGAATCATGGATTCAGACGAAGCTGAATTATAGATGTTTCCTACTTTGTCAATTTGTCTTTATTCTTTTGTCATTCTCTACATGTTGCTATTGCTCAAACCTGGAAAGGAAACTCTGCAGGAATTTTTTTTTTTTCCCCAGTTCTTTTCCTGACTTCTGCCCAAGTTCAAGGGCCGCATGGAACATTCTTTCACTAATGTTAGAGAGCTCTTTTTCACAGTAGGCAATAGAAATACATCCCTGGCTTAATAAGTGATGGGCCCTCCCTACTTCTTAGCTCCTTTTGGCAAGAGCTGAACTGTTTCCATGAGGCTGTTGCTTCCTTCTTTCAGCTGTGATTGACCCTTCTTTTCTGTTAGTTGGGTTCACAAGCCTTTTGGTGAAAGGATGGTGTCTGAAGCTAAACTGTTGTTTTTCTCCTTATGGCCTCAGTTCAGACCACCACTGAGGGTCCTGATCATTTACTGCACATTTTAAAAGACATACTGAATTTTTAAAAATCCTTTCAGAAACTGTGTCAAAATATTCTGTTTTGTTCAGGAGAAGAATTTTAAAAATATTTGGATACTTAATAATTTGTTTCCTCCTCCAGGTTTTGAAACAATATTATGATGATGGCCAGGGGTGAACTCAGTGGTAGTGCTCATGCTGAGCATGTGCAAAGCCCTGGGTTCAGACCCCAGTACCACACAAAAAAATCATAAGGATTCTGATAATGACAATTAATCTTATATATAGGTCTGAATACATGATGTAAAGTAGAAAGACATTAAATTCACAGTGGGAGATAGTTTTAGGACAAAGACTAATTTGTTCATTCATCTCATTTCATTCACTGGTTTATTCATTCACCATTCAACAGATATTTTGTCCAGCCTTCATTATGTGGTAGGCATTTTGTTGAATGCTGAAGATAAAAGTAAAAACTTACTTGGTTTCTACCCATAAGAGGCTTATGGTTTAATTTTTAAAAAGGACAACAAATAATCTTAATATGATCAATACCTTAATTCATCCCATTAACCAATATTTATCAAATCCCCACTGTGAGTCAAACATGGTTCTAGGGATGGGAGATATGATAAGAGCTGAAACCAGTATGATCCTGTCTTTTTACAGGCCAGACAAAAGATGTCTAGTTCATCAAATAATCTAGTACATGTTAGAACAGAAAGGTGAATGGTCTTAACACACATCACTGGGCGTCATCAGTGAGTGAACCCAGGAGCTGAGGTTGCAGGGGAAGCCGGAGTAGGGATGATCAAGATGGTGGCAAGAATGTTGTCAGCCACTGAAAGGCATGTTCATAGTGCCTGGGGCCACATGGTTCAAGGGACATAAAGCAGGCTGGTGGCCACTGTTGCAGAAACACAGAGAGCAATGGGACCTTACAAATGGAGTGAACCAGACTATGTGGGCCTTGCTAAAGATTTTGGTTCAGTCCAAGAAACATTAGGGAGACAGTGAATGTCATAGACCTCAGGGGGTTGGGGAAGGCTGGAGTTGTGGCCAGCACCACTCCTGTGCTTACATGATTATGCAACTTTTATCCTACCATGTTGTATTTTTCCTCTTCATGTGACTATGAGCTTCTTGGGGCAGGACCTATCATCCTCCTTGTCCCATGGCCTAACTTAGTGGCTAACACACGGATGCTGTGCTCAGTGAACATTTATTAAATCCATGCCCTGATATTTTCTTATTCTCCTTGAATTTTCTTTAGATATTAATACATACACTTTTATAAAACAAAGGCAAAATTGTCCTGGTGGGTGGCATGAGCACATGTGATATTGTATATTTGTTACTGATTTTACAATCTTTCTAGGATCTGATTACTTGGTACCAATATCACTGCTATTAACTTGACTGGAGTCATCTTATTTTTATTGTTGTTGTTGAAGTTATTGTTATTTGGATTATCACAAGTTGGGTTTTGTTTTGTTTCTGTGTGGTGCTGGGATTGAACCAGGGCCCTGGGCATATGAGGCAAGCACTCTACCACTGATCCATATCCCCAGTCCTTATCACAAGTCTCCTAACTGTTCTTTGTCCTCTCACTATCTATTGTCAACACAGCAGTCCAATACTGTGATAACCTAAAGTAGATTATGTTAGTCTTGGCATGAAACCCCCCAGGTGGGTCTCCATATGACCCAGAATATGAGCCAAAGTCTTCAAAACTGCCACCCAAGACCCTGAATAATCTCCTTTCTCCCCATATTTCTCTGATCTCACTTTCTACTTCATGTCCCCTTTTTATTCTGGTGTAGTTACACTGTGCATTTTTGCAATTTCTCAAACATGCGATTGTGATCTCATCAAGAGGCTGAGTTCTTTGTTCTCTCTGCCTGAATGCCCTCCCTGCAAATGTTTACATGACTCCTCCTTTTTATAAGGTATTTAAATTTTTCTGTTAAGCCTCTTCTTGGATATCATGGTATGTGTGTGTGAGAAAGGAGATTTGAATGGATTTTCCCACCATGGGTTTTCATCATATTATCTGCAGCTAGCAGTAATTTATTTTCTATGTACTGGGGATTGAACCCAGGGGCACTTAACCACTGAACCACAGCCCCAGCCCTTTCTTAATGTTTTATTTTGAGACAAGGTCTTGCTAAGTTGCTGAGGCTGGCTTTGAACTTACGATCCTCCTGCCTCAGCCTCCTGAGTCACCGAGATTTTAAACATGTGCCACTGTGCCTAGCTTATTTTCTTTTTTATAATAGTTATACTCCATTTCCTTTTTTTGGTCTTCCTAAATTGGCTAACATTCTTAAGTCTGTGTAGAAAGCTCATGGTGATCCTAGGCACCTTTTTTTCTTCCCATCCTGTTGAGAAATTCTTGTGATTTGTGTTAAATGGAGAGTTACTCTGATTTTTTTAGTTGCAAATGACAAAAACTGAAAAACTTTGTTAAGCAAGAGATTGTAACTAGCTCATTTAACTGATAAGTCCAGGCAAAGGTGAACTTTGGGGTTCAACTAATTCTGTCAGGGCTCTGTCTGTTTCCAACTCTTAGCATTATTTTCCTTCATATCAGTTTTAGTTCTAGAAATGCTGCCTTGTGAAGTAGGAGATATAGACTAATTATGATTGATCTTGCTGAATTTACACCCCCTGCTTTTAGTTCAAATTCTGTGTTGGTTTGCAAATGTGACCGCTCTTTAGTCAATCACCTGGATTTATTTGGTTGCAAAACCTGACCTGAGCTCACATGAAATCAAAATTCATATTTTTTTCTTTTTTTCCTATATTTTCTTGTTGCAAAAATATTAAGCAACACAATATTCAGAATGTGCTTAATATATAACCTAAGCATTATATTGCTTTTGTAAAATTAAAATTCTGAGTTCTGATTCATGTCTTAAAGCAATGGAATCACATAAAGGATTGGGTTTTCCCTACTTACCTATAAGTTAAATGGAAAAATGAAAAAAAAAAAAAAACCAAAACTTCAGTGTTTCAGATAGTCACTATGAAACAAAATAGAAGGAGTCATAGATCAAGACATGATATGATATTAAGTCAGTGCCACTAAAAGTAGAAACAAAGTAGAAAGAGGGGAGGGAAAAGGAGAACATTTTAATTTAAAATATTTCTATGTGTTTTTAGCTTTTTATCAAGAGATTCAGTTCTTCCATCAAGAAGTGCACATAAGGACTCACTTGCTTCTTGGAGATGCTCTTCAGGGCTCCGGGACTCCATGTTCTATTGCAGCCTGGATTCCAGGTCCATGGCACACCCTCTTTCTGGAATTTCCTCTTATTTGACCATCCTATTTGGTCCACAGTTTCCTAAATCTCGTGTTTCTTACTCTTGGATTCCATTGTTGTTTTTGTTGTTTGGGTCTATAATAATAATTCTGTGAGAACAAATCTATAGATGGTAAATTTTACAAAATCCTGCATGTCTGAAAGTGACTATGATTTGTCTTAACTCTTGACCAATCGCTAGAATTCAAGGTTCCAAATAATTTTCATTTGACTTTTGAAGGCATTGCTCTGAAGTTTTGGCATCCAACTTTGCTTATGAGAAGCCTGAAACCAATTTAGTCTTTGTTCCTGTGAAGATAAGTTGTTGCAATCTTTTTGAAAGCTTTTAGGATCTTCTTTAGAACCTGGGTGTTATTGAATTTTATAGGAATGTGTTTAGATTTTTTTCCAATCTTTTCTTTCTGCTCAGTACAGATGAAATGATCTGTTTGCTTAAACTTTGGGTAATTTTAATACTATTATTCCGTTGATTAATTGTGCACATCCCTTTTATTACTGACTTCCTTCTGCATTTTCTGTGTATTTGACATCATCCCAAAAAACTCAAATCGTCAAGAATTACATATTTTTTTCTTTTTGGTACCAGGAATTGAACCCAGGGGTGCTTAACCACTAGGCCACATCCCAGTCCTTTTTATGTTTTATTTTGAGATGGGTTCTTGCTAGGTTGCCAAGGGCCTCGCTTTAAGTTGCTGAGGTTGGCTTTGAACTTGTTATTCTCCTGCCTCAGCCTCCTGATCTACTGAGATCACAAACATGTGCCACGATGCTCTGCCAGGAATTACATTTTGAATTTTCACAAACACTTATTTCTTTTATTTTACAACCTGTTCTTCTATAGATAAAATAATTGGTCAAATCTTCCCCACTATACCAATTAAAATTATTTGAAGAATCCTTTCTTTTCTCTGAATTATTTCTGTTTCCTCCTACATTAATGGATTGGTTTGTTCTTTGTGATTTTGTTGGGATTTTTGCTATGATTTTTTTTTCATATATCTGGGAATCATTTGTTGTCCATTTATACTTATAAATGAAGAAGTAGGATAATTATTCAATGTGGCTGACATGAGTTTCCTCAGCAGCTCACCTATGTCAAGATCATTCGATGATGCACCGAACCAGGAGCAGGCGAGGGTGTTGGATTTGCCCTACCAGACTCCAAAAGAAAGTTGGTTCCCATTCTTGGGTCTCATCCTCCGTGCTGGAAGCTGCTCTGTTGAAAAAATATTGACAGGTATCAGAAGAAACTCTCTCATTCACTCCCTGATTAAATAATGAAGTATTTTTTTTATGACAGCAAGATGAAATATTCAGACTGATATGATTTCCATCTACTTAGGATACTTAAATATCTACTTGAAGATATTGTTATACAACAATCATATTACCCCTACTTCTTTCTTAGTCCATGCTTGACATGATTTCTTTCATTTCTAGATTCTATGTGAAAGTATTGTGTTCATTTCCAGAATTATGACATTGAGGACAAAGTGTGGGCTAACTGATACTTCTTTGAGAAATTTGTTGAGAGGGCCTCCACCTGTGCCTCTGTGTACCATCTTTTTTCATTATGGTTACATGAACATTCAAAAGAATATGTATTTTTTGGCTGTAAGATACAATGCTCTCTCTCTCTTACTTTATCCTTAATAAACCAAATTCCTTAATTGTGTTGTTCAAGTACTTTCTCTTTTTCATCTACCTGATCTGTCATGCCCCTTAAGATTGTAGTTTTTGCCGATTTCTTGTTGTGTTTCTAAAACTTCTTTGCCTAATGTGTTTGGAAGTGAGATCTTTTTTTTTTTTTTTTTCCATTGTACAAAGTTTTTGACATAACATCTGGCAGAATGTACCTTGTATAAAATATGAAAGATCCCATTTGATGTATTTTGCTTCAGTTATATTTTCATGGTAATATTGCACCTGCTTTCTTTGTTTCCATTTGCTTATCATGTCTTCAATAGTCTATTTTCAACCTCCATTTTATATTTTATATAAAATGCTCTTTTAAACAGCCTCTGGCTGAGTTTATTTTTCTAGCTTCAGTTTTAATTCTTTCCCTTTTAATAGAGAAATTTAATTCTATTTGTTTTGTAAATCAATTTGGTTTTAATCTCACTCTTACTTGCTTTTTAAAAAAATAGTGACAAGTAGTAATTGTACATATTATATATTTGCGGTATAAGTGTGATGTTTTGACATATATTTACATTGTGGAATGATTAACCAATTTTGTAGCATCGTCCCAGATGCAGAATATGTACAAAAACTAAAATATAGTATATAATATAACCATAAATATTATATAATAAGAATATAATATCATAACAATAATTTCAATGTAAATTATTAATCAATATAACATATAAGCTATAGATTATGATTTTCAACCAATTTTAATGCACCCATATCAATTTCATCGACATATTCACAGATTACTTGTTACAATTTATGTTTTATGGTAATATTTTTCTTTTTCTGTCTTTCCTTAGAGTGATGAGGTTTTTTTTTTAAATGTTTATTTGAAAATCCTACTATTTCTCTTCTACTAATGGGTTACATTAAGTTTTGTAATAAGCATGCTTGGCAAAGTTCTTTTTTTCTAGCAGAAAGATATAAACTGAATTTGTGGCCTCCCCATAAACTGACAAAATTTAGCATTCATTTACTCCACTCTAGTTTATCATATTTTATAGAAAGTATGTTAAAATTTTCAGTTTTAGACTTTCTTAAAAAAAACTTCTCTATTTTTTCTTTCAAGAACTCTTTCTTTATAATTGATCTAAGCTTCAAAAATGCATTGTTAGCAATTTCTTAGGCTTAATGTTTATTTTACTACTTATATCTCCAAAATATTTCCTGTATACTACAAATTTTCTTCATTCTATTACATCTATGTTAGTTCATTTTTCCTTAAGTAAATTTTACAAAAAGCCCATCGGTTCAGATTATCTTAATCTTTCCATAAAAAAAGATGATTTAAACAGGAGTAGTATGCCAGGAAAATAGTTCATTTTACCCATATTCTCAGAATTTTATCTTTATTGTGGGAATTCAGAAAATTTGTAGCATATGTCAAGGAATAAGCCCTTAGGAAATAATCCTGTCTGGCTCTTAGGGAGACCTTGGGATTCAAAGACTTGTGACTTTCTTTAGCTCAGGGAAAATTTCTTTTATTATATTTCTGATTAATATTTTCCTTCCATTTTCTCTTCTCTTTTCTTTTATGATAGTCACTGTTTATTATTTTCTTCTTTCTTCTTTCTGGTCTTGCAGTTCACTGTTTTGTATTCTTTCTCATTTGTTAGCTGCTTGCTTTTCACACTAGGCAACTCTCTTACTTTCTGTTTAAAATGCCTTCTCAAAATTCACTGGAATGACATGAATATGGTTATTTAAATTTCTCAGGTTTCTTACATTCACTTTTTCCTGTTGCTGTTATTAATTCAGATTTTTCAATCTAATTATTTCCTCACCCATCATTTTTTCTTCAAAAAAACACACAGATGTGCTTCTCTCTGTTTTGACACATGTACAATTGTGTGATTACTACCCCAAATGAGACATAGAACCAGAGAGGCACAGAAATTTCCCTAATACTTTTGCTTCTTAGGCAACCACTTTTTAAATTTTGTCTTCCTAATTTATTTTGCCTGTTTTTGGGTTTTCTATAAATAGAACCATATAGTGTATTCTCCTTTAGGTTTCTGTTCTTTCACTCAACAGAACATATTTCTACTTCTTTCTTTTTTCTTTTCTTTGTCTTTCTTGCTGAGGAAATAAACCACCATATTCATCCATTCATCTGTTGGACATTTGGGTTGCTTCTGGTTCTGAACAGCCTTGTACATGTATTTGTATGTTTGCTTTCTTCATTTCTTGTGTACAAATACCAAGGATAGAAGTGCTAAATCACAGAGTAGGTATTTCTAACATTATAAAAACTGCCAGTTTTCCAAGCGAGTTTACCATTCTACTGACCTAACAGAAGAATACAAAAGTTCAGCTGCTTGTACCACAGTGGCACTTGGAATGGTCAGTCTTTTACGTCCAGACATTCTAACAAATGTACTGTTATGTTGCATTTCATTGATGACAAAAGATGTGACTACTTTTTCATAGCTGCATAACCACTGCCCCAAACGATCCATTTATGTATCTGCTTTTATGAAGTAGTTGAATATTCAAGCGTAGGTTTTAAATTTGTTCTTTAGAAATAATTGTTTTGCAGAAGTTTTGAAATATAAATGCTAGTTTTTATCAGATACATGTATTATGAACATTTTTGTTAGTCTTTCCCTTGCCTTTTCAGGTTTTAAAAAAGGTTTAATTTTTTTAAAAAATTTGATAATGTTCAATTTGCTATACTTTTCTTTTGTAATTGGTGCTTTATGAATCTTGTCTAAGATGTTCTGTACCCCTAGTGAACATTCAGCAATGTTTGTAATATCTGGAGACACTTTTGTTTGTTACAACTCAGGGAGAGGGACCATTGGCATCTATGAGTGAGTAGAAGCAGGGATATTGCTAAGCATCCTACAGTGTGCAGAGCAGACTCCCCACAATGTAGAGTTATCCAGCCCCAAATATCAAGAGAGCTATGGTTAAGGAATCTTGCTAAAACATAATATACAAATATCCAAGTGCATTTTTCATTTTTCTCATTAGAGAGTTCTTATTAGGAAGGTTTTCCAACAAGTTTGTAAATTCACAAGGTCTTACGTTCTCCAGCCCCTGCTACAGGTATCACTTTCTAAGAACTTAGCACTGACTCATTCTGTGAGTTTTGTGTGTTATTTTGCATGATCCTGACAAGTAGGTATTGTCCCACTTTTCAGATGGAAAAACTGAAGCCAGAAAGGAAAAAGGTCTAATGGTCAAACAAACAAATAAACAAAACCCCATGGTTTTTGTTAGGTCAGTGTGATAATTAACTCTAAGATTCTAAATATTCTTTTATGTTTATTTCAATATGCAACTTTTGAATTATTACTTGAATTACTTATTTTTACTTTTAATATTATAATAATATTTATAATCCTCCCCCCACACAAAATGCCCTGTATTTGTACTATGGTGATTCCAGTCTTAGGCTGAAATGCAGGGCAGTAAGGAGATAGGTGAATATTTTCATGTCCATTTTAGAGATTGCCAAATTAAGAGATAGATATCAAGTGTCTCATCTTATACCCAGGGATGAATTTAGACTATTGACTGATTTTTCCTCTATTTTTGTTTTTGTTTTCCATTTGACTATTCAACTTTCTGATTATTAAAGTCATTATTAAGTAGATTTTACTAAACAAGATAAAAGACATAAGGAATTTTTCTTGACAGTGCAGAAAACAATGTATGTGAACTGCTTATGAAGATTATAGTGAACTTTCAGAGTGCTTTGAGCAGTCTAAATGAGTAATAGGAAATATATTTGTATGCTTGAGACCTTTGAGGCTTCTTTCAAACACATTGGGTATTTTGATATTGCAACTGGATCTTTCCAGAAATCTTCCCCATTACTGTACATTGAGTAGGTGTTCTTTAAAAACATTCATTAGGATTCTGCGATCATCCAATTGCACAGACATCATATGATGCGTCTAGACTGGTACTGCAGGGTTTGAAACCCTACTGCCCACTACAACCTTTTTTCAACCTATTCCTAAGCATCAGGAACACTGTGGTACAGCCTCAGGGATCTCCATGAAGAGGGAGGAGGGACTGTGCACTCTTGGTTTGAGGACCTTCAATTTTAATCAAAGCAGTTCTTCTTTCTTGTCTTTTATATTTTCATCTTTCAATTTCAAGGGGCCCTGTGCCTAAAAATGATTGAAAATATCTGGTGTGCAGGGAAAAGCACAAATTCTTAAACATTGCAAAAGTAGTGCATTGTGAATTAGCCATTTGTCAAAGTTGCTAGACACATTTAATTCCTTTGCCCATAAACATACAGCTTGTGGTCCATCCACGGACATGTATACCTTTCTTGAAAATATTCCAAAGATGTATTATTATTTAATGTTGCCATCCCTTTTCACATGCAGAGTTTAGTTTTACTTTTGTATTCCAGGACATTCTTTTTTCCCAGGATATGAGATTTTCAAATTTAAAAGAGAATGTCAATTGGAATTTCAATATTGTCAGAAAACAATATTTAAGAATCTCCATTGATCCACATCTTCTTCAATACTTGACATAATCAAATTATTAATTTTTCCCAAGCTAAGCAGTATTACATTTTATCTCATGGTTCTCCAGTGGTATTTCCCTGATTACTACCAAAGATAAGAAATCTTTCATATGATTATTTTTTTATTTTTTTTATTTTTTTTTAATTAAAAATCATAAATTTACAAGGGCAATGTTGTTTGATTCATTCTGTTAATTTTTTCCCCTTCTCCCCCCACCCCTCTTTTCCCTCTATACAGTCCTTCCTTCCTCCATTCTTACCACCCTCCTTATCCCTTACCCTAAACCTAACCCTAACCCTAACACTAACCCCTCCTACACCCCCTTATATGTCCTCATCCGCTTATCAGTGAGATCATTCATGCTTTAGTTTTTTGAGATTGGCTTATCTCACTTAGCATGATATCCTCCAATTTCATCCATTTGTCTGCAAATGCCATAATTTTATCATTCTTCACAGCGGAGTAATAGTCCTTGTATATATATGCCACAGTTTCTTTATCCATTCATCAACTGAAGGGCATCTAGGTTGGTTCCACAATCTGGCTATAGTGAATTGAGCAGCTATGAACATTGATGTGGCTGTATCTGAGTATTATGCTGATTTAAAGTCCTTTGGGTATAGGCCAAGGAGTGGGATAGCTGGGTCAAATGGTGGTTCCATTCCAAGCTTTCTGAGGAATCTCCACACTGCTTTCCAGATTGGCTGCACTAATTTGCAACCCCACCAGCAATGTACGAGTGTACCTTTTTCCCCACATCCTCTCCAACACCTATTGTTGCTTGTGTTCTTGATAATCGCCTTTCTAATTGGCGTGAGATGAAATCTTAGTGTAGTTTTGATTTGCATTTCTCTTATTACTAGAGATGTTGAACATTTTTTCATATATGTGTTGATTGCTTGTACATCTTCTGTGAAGTTTCTGTTCATTTCCTTAGCCCATTTGTTGATTGGATTATTTGTATTCTTGGTGTAGAGTTTTTTGAGTTCTTTATGGATTCTGGAAATTAGCGCTCTATCTGAAGTATGAGTGGCAAAGATATTCTCCCACTCTGTAGGCTCTCTCTTCACATTACTGATAGTTTCTTTTGCTGAGAGAAAGCTTTTTAGTTTGAATCTATCCTAGTGGTTGATTCTAGCTTTTATTTCTTGTGCTATGGGAGTCCTGTTAAGGATGTCTGATCCTAAGCCAACAAGTTGAAGGTTTGGACCTACTTTTTCTCTATAAGATGCAGGGTCTCTGGTCTGATTCCGAGGTCCTTGATCCATTTTGAGTTGAGTTTTGTGCAGGGTGAGAGATAGGGATTTAGGTTCATTCTGTTGCATATGGATTTCCAGTTTTCCCAGAACCATTTGTTGAAGAGGTTATCTTTTCTCCATTGCATATTTTTGGTACCTTTGTCTAGTATGAGAAAATTGTATTTATTTGGGTTTGTGTCCATGTCCTCTATTGTGTACCATTGATCTACCTGTCTATTTTGGTACTAATACCATGCCGTTTTTGTTACTATTGCTTTGTAATAGAGTTGAAGATATGGTATTGCGATACTCCCTGCGTCACTCTTTCTACTGAGGATTGCTTTAGCTATTCTGGGTTTCTTATTCTTCCAGATGAATTTCATAATTGCTTGCTCTATTTCTGTAAGGTACACCATTGGGATTTTAATTGGAATTGCATTGAATCTGTATAGCACTTTAGGTAGTATGGCCATTTTGACAATATTAATTCTGCCTATCCAAGAACATGGGAGATCTTTCCATCTTCTAAGGTTTTCTTTAATTTCTTTCTTTAGTGTTCTGTAGTTCTCTTTGTAGAGGTCTTTCACCTCTTTTGTGAGATTGATTCCCAAGTATTTTATTTTTTTCGAGGCTATTGTGAATGGGGTAGTTTTCCTTATTTCTCTTTCTGAAGATTCATCACTTATGTATAAAAATGCATTGGATTTATGAGCATTGATCTTGTAACCTGCTACTTTACTGAATTCACTTATGAGTTCTAAGAGTTTTCTGGTGGAATTTCCAGGTTCCTCTATATATATAATCATGTCATCAGCAAACAGGGATAGTTTGAGTTCCTCTTTTCCAATTTGTATCCTTTAATTTGTTTGGTTTGTCTAATTGCTCTGGCTAGAGTCTCAAGAATGATATTGAATAGAAGTGGTGAAAGAGGGCATCCCTATCTTGTTCCAGTTTTTAGGGGAAATGCTTTCAGTTTTTCACCATTTAGAATGATATTGGCCATGGGCTTAGCGTAGATGGTCTTTACAATGTTAAGGAATGTTCCCACTACCCCAATTTTCTCTAAAGTTTTCAGCATGAAGGGATGCTGTATTTTAGCAAATGCTTTTTCTGCATCTATTGAAATAGTCATGTGATTCTTAACTTTTAGTCTGTTGATATAGTGAATGACATTTATTGATTTCTGGATATTGAACCAACCTTGCATCCCTGGGATAAAATCCACTTGATCGTGGTGCACTGTTTTTTTAATATATTTTTGTATGTGATTTGCTAAAATTTTGTTGAGAATTTTTGCATCGATGTTCATTAAGGATATTGGTCTGAAATTGTCTTCCTTGATGTGTCTCTGTCTGGTTTAGGTATCAGGGTGATATTGGCTTCATAGAATGAGTTTGGGAGGGTTCCCTCCTCTTCTATTTTATGGAATACTTTGAGATGTATTGGAATGAGCTCTTCTTTAAAGGTTTTGTAGAACTCGGCTGAGAACCCATCTGGTCCCGGACTTTTCTTTGTTGGTAGGCTTTTGATGACCTCTTCTATTTCATTGCTTGAAATTGATTTATTTAAGTTCTGTATGTCCTCCTCGTTCAGTTTAGGTAATTCATATGTCTCTAGAAACTTGTTGATGTCTTCGAGGTTTTCTGTTTTGTTGGAGTATAGATTTTCAAAATAGCTTCTAATTATGTTTTGTATTTCACTCGTGTCTGTTGTGATATTTCCTTGTTCATTCCGAAATTTAGTAATTTGAATTTTCTCCCTCTTTCTCTTTGATAGTGTGGCTAAGGGTCTATCAATTTTGTTTATTTTTTCAAAGAACCAACTATTTATTTTGTTAATTTTTCTGATTGTTTCTTTTGTTTCAATTTCGTTGATTTCGGCTCTGATTTTAACTATTTCCTTTCTTCTACTACTTTTGGTGTTGGTCTGCTCTTCTTTTTCTAGGGCTTTGAGCTGTAGTGTTGTCATTTATTTGTTGATTTCTACTTCTTTTGTTGAATGCACCCCATGAAATAAATCTTCCTCTAAGTACGGCTTTCATAGTGTCCCAGAGATTTTGATATGATCTGTCTTTGTTCTCATTTACTTCTAAGAATTTTTTCATTTCCCTCCTGATGTCTTCTGTTATCCATTCATCATATAATAGCGTATTATTTAATCTCCAGGTATTGGAGAAGTTTTTGTTTTTTATTCTGTCATTTATTTCTAATTTCAATCCATTATGATCTGATAGAGTACAAGGTAGTATCTCCATCTTCTTATATTTGCTAACAGTAGCTTTGTGGCATAACATGGTTTATTTTAGAGAAGGATCATGTGCTGCTGAGAAGAAAGTGTATTCGTTCTTTGTTGGATGGTATATTCTATATAAGTTGGTTAAGTCTGAATTGTTGATTGTGTTATTGAGATCTATGGTTTCTTTATTCAATTTTTGTTTTACGATCTATCCAGCGGTGAGAGAGGTGCGTTAAAATCGCCTAGTATTATTGTGTTGTGGTCTATTTGATTTCTGGAATTGAGAAGGATTTGTTTGACGTACATGGATGAGCCAATGTTTGGGGCATAGATGTTTATAATTGTTATGTCTTGCTGATTTATGCTTCCCTTAAGCAGTATGTAATGTCCTTCTTTACCCCTTCTGACTAGTTTTGGCTTGAAGTCCACATTATCTGAAATGAGGATGGATACTCCAGCTTTTTTGCTGTGTCCGTGTGCATGGTATGTTTTTTCCCATCCTTTTACCTTTAGTCTATGGGTATCTCTTTCTATGAGATGAGTCTCTTGCAGGCAGCAAATTGTTGGATTTTTCTTTTTAATCCATTCTGCCAGTCTATGTCTTTTGATTGATGAGTTCAGGCCATTAACATTCAGGGTTATTATTGTGATATGATTTGTATTCCCAGTCATTTGACTCATTTTTGTTTTTTGACATGATTTGGTTTCCCCTTTATTTGACTTTTCCTTTAGGCTAGTTCCTCCTGTTGCTGATTTGCATCATTGTTTTTCATCTCTTCCTCATGGAATATTTTGCTGAGAATGTTCTGCAATGCCGGCTTTGTTTTTGTAAATTCCTTTAGCTTTTGTTTATCATGGAAGGATCTTATTTCATCGTCAAATCTGAAAGTAAGTTTTGCTGGATATAAGATTCTTCGTTGGCATCCGTTTTCTTTCAGGGCTTGGTAAATGTTGTTCCAGGCCCTTTTAGCTTTTAGGGTCTAGAGTGAAAAATTTGCTGATATTCTTATTGGTTTCCCCCTGAATGGAATTTGATTCTTTTCTCTCGCGGCCTTTAAAATTCTGTCTTTATTTTGTATGTTAGGTATTTTCATAATAATGTGCCTTGGTGTAGGTCTGTTGTAATTTTGTATATTTGGAGTCCTGTAAGCCTGTTGTACTTGGTTTTCCATTTCATTCTTCAGATTTGGGAAATTTTCTGATATTATTTCATTGAATAGATTGTTCATTCCTTTGGTTTGTTTCTCTATGCCTTCCTCAATCCCAATAATTCTTAAATTTGGTCTTTTCATGATATCCCATAATTCTTGTAGATTCTGTTCATGATTTCTTACCATCTTTTCTGTTTGGTCAACTTTGTTTCCAAGATTAAATATTTTGTCTTCAATATCTGAGGTTCTGTCTTCCAGGTGTTCTTTCCTATTGGTTATGCTTTCTGTGGAGTTTTTAACTTGGTTTATTGTTTCCTTCATTTCAAGGATTTCTGTTTGGTTTTTTTTTTTCAATATCTCTAACTCTTTATTGAAATGATCTCTTGCTTCCCGTATTTGCTCCTTTAACTGTTGATTGGTGCGATCATTTAATGCCTGCATTTGCTCTTTCATCTCCTCATTTGATTCCCAGATTGTTTTAATTATGTACATTCTGAACTTCCTTTCGGACATTTCTTCTGCTGTGCTGTCTTTGGGTTTTATTGATATAGTATCTAGGTTTGTTTTGGACATTTTCTTCCCTTGTTTTCTCATATTGGTCAGATGTCTGTGGGAGTTTTGTGATATTTCAGAATTCTTCTATTGGCTTATATTGTCCATGTAGATTTCCAGTGTATCACCTTCCTGCCTTCAGTAGCCTGAAATCTTGGAGTAACTTGATAATGCAGTGCTTCCAACGAAAGCTGCCCCTAGTCCTCTACTGGTTCCAGGACTTGGAGCTGGCTCTGTGTGGAAAGGCTCTCACTGGGGGGTCTGCTCCAAGAAGCTAGCCTGGAAAGGCGCTTCCCGCCGGAGGAGGCTGGGCTGCTGGCTGCTTTGGGAAGTCCCTGTCTGCCCTGTCCTGGTCCCTGAACCAACCTGTGGGCAGTAACTCGCCATCCTGTTTCAGGGACTTGAAGCTTGGTTCTGTGCAGAAATGCTCTCACTCGGGGGCCTGCTCCGAGATGCTGGAGAATCTGGCCCTGTGGGAGGAACCCACCGCCGTAGTGGGCCGGGCCACCTGGGGAGGACTCTAGCTGCTCTGCCTTACTCTAATAAGCCACCCGAATCCGGGCCTGCAGCCCGGGCAGCACTTCACCGGTTCACCGGGTGGGGGAGACTCACCCCGAGGCTCTATTTTAGTCCGAGTCTCTCAATGCCTCCACTTCTTGAATCCTGGGTTCTGGAGCAACTGGAGATGCAGTCACCCTCTAGTCCGCCATCTTGGATCGTCCTGTGGAAAAAGCCTGCGGCCAGGGGGGCCAGGGGGCAGGTCTGCCTGTAGAAGTCTCTGGCTGCCTTGCCCTGGTCCCAGAGGCTGCTTGCGGGCTGGAGGTCACTGCTGGCTTGGGGACTTGTGGCTGGCTCTGTGTGGAAAGGCTCTCACTGGGCGGTCTGCTCCGAGAAGCTAGCCTGGAAAGGCGCTTCCCGCCGGAGGGGACCGGGCTGCGGGCTGCTTGGGAAAGTCCCTGGCTGCCCTCTCCTTGTCCCTGAAGCAACCTGCAGGCAGGAACTTGCTGCCCTGGTTCAGGGAACTGAAGCTTGGTTCTGTGCAGAAAGGCTCTCACTGCTCATATGATTATTTGACATCCCTATTTTGTCTTCTGCGAAAAGCTTATTCATGTATTTTGCCCATATTTTCTATTGTTTTAACATATTATAGATTCTTTATATATTCTAAATTTCAATCCTTTATTGGCTATATGAATTCTAAAAATATTTTACTTTGTATTTTTAAATTTATTTATGGTGACTTTTCACAGACAGGCATTTTTAATTTTGATGTTGATCAAATGAATTTTAAAACTATTTTATGTTTCTTTCTTTGAGTCTCTTGCTTAAGAAATGTAAAAGCACCTCAAAGTTTTAAGGTGCTTTTATACTTTTTTTTATACTTTTATACTTTTTTTTATACTTTTATACTTTTTTACTACTCTTTTATACTTTTTAAACATTTAACAATCTTGCTTTGGATGTCTTAAATATTACTATTTCATATCTGGTACGAGAAGTAGCCTAAACATTTTGATTTGAATGACTTTATGTCTTTCTAATACATTTGTAAAGAATTAACATCTTGGTATTTAGTTTTCTAATCCATGACCATAGTATGGCTCCTGATTTTTATATTTATATTTAATCTTTTCTATAATATTTTGTAAACTTCCATAAAAAATTTGTACAGTACTTTGTCCAGGTCTTGAATGTATTTTTCAAATTTATTCTGAGGTACCATGTAGTTTTGTTGATTCTCTTTTTTAATGGAAAATTTCCAACTTTTTGTACCTTTTTAAAATTTGTTTCATGATTGTTGATTCTGATGTATAGAATTGATATTCGTATATTGATCATATACCACCCATCTTTCCAAGTTCTCTATTTCTAATATGTTTTCTTTGCAATTAAATAATATAAATTATTTACACTTTTGTTTCCTTTCCATCATTTTATATTTTTAATTTTGTTTCCTGTTGAACCAAGATATCAACTCTTCTTTTTAATAAAATAGTGATAGTGAGCATATTTGACTTGATTCTCATTTTAAAGATATATTGTGTTTTCATCAAGAATAATAATTCCCTTAAGTTTATTATAAAATTCCTTTAAAATATTAGAGACAATTTCTTCTATTCCTAGTTTATTAAAATTATTATCTTATATATTATACTTTTAGAAGTTTAATCAAAAGCTTTTTCTGAATGCATTAAAATGATCACATACTTTTTCACTTTTAGTTATTTAGTGTGTTGAATGGCATTTAAAGATTTTAAAATATTAAACCATCCTTGCATTTCTTGATAAATATGACTTGGTAATGATGTAGTATAATTTTATATCCTACTAGGATCTATTTGCTAATATTTTTATATGATTTTTGCATTTTTATTCACAAATGAGATTACTGTATAAATGTCATTTGTTCTATGTCCCACTTTGGTTTGGTGTTAAGATTTTACTGATGTCATAGATTAAGAGAGTATTGTCTCTTTCTTTATTCCTTAAAAAAGTTTTAAAAAATTAGAATAACTTTTTAGAAGTTTCATCTGTAGAGTCATCTGAGATTGTGTGTGCACAGGCATATGTGTGCACAGGCATATGAATTCTAGTTATTTAATAATGATGGGAGTTATTCTTGCTTTCTATCACTGAGGTTTTTTTGAAAAGTTTTCTTGTAAATTGTACATTTTTATTGAGACACATTTTTTGACTTACATCCTTCATTGAATTCTTATTATCTTTTCAATATCTATTTTATTTTTCTGTATTTCTGTTTTTATTACTAATACGTTTACTTGTGCATTCTCTCTTTTTGCCTTCATTATTTTTGCCTGAGATCTATTTACTAGTTTTTCCAAAGGAGCCATTCTTGCTGATCTTTATTGAATAATTTTTTGAAATATATTTTCTTTTCATGCTTAATTGATACATAACAATTGTGCATATACATGGGAGACAGTGTGACATTTTAATACATGTATATATTGTGTAGTGATTGGATCAGGGTAGTTGGCAGTATAGTTGTGTTTGGAACATTCTACTAGCTACTTGGAAACATACAATTAATTCTCATGAATCATAGATATCCAACTGTGCTAGAGAACATTAGAAATGATTCTTGCTATCAAACTGCACCCTAATACTATTTAACCATCCTCTCTCCATCCCCCTACCTCAACACCCTTCTCAGGTTCTGGAAATCACTATTCTATTCTCTACTTCTGTTATATCAGCATTTTAGTTTCCACCTTTAAGTGAGAACACGTAGTATTTGTCCTTCTGTGCCTAACTTATTTCACTTAACATAAAATCCTGCAATTTCATCCATGACAGAAATGACAGAATTTCATTTAATTTTTTTATATTTAAATTTTCTTATCTTTATTAGTTCTTTCCTCCTACTATCTCTGAGTTCATTCTATTGTGTTGTCATGACTGAGATGAATGTTTAGTTCATCAATATCTGGACTTAATTATTTTTTAACATATACATTTGAGTCTATATTTCCCCTGGAAGAAACTTATTCTCTGTATGCCACAAGGTTTAGTTAGGTTTAATAGTTTTATATTTCTATTATGATTTCTTCTTTGACTTCTAAATTATTTAATAAATTTTAGAAATATTCTGAAGCATATGGAGATTTTAAAAAGATATTTTGATATTGACTTTTAAATTAATCCCATTTTGACCACATAGTGTGGTATGTTTATAGTTGATTATTTGAATTCTTTTGAGATTTACCTTATAACCTAACTAATTTGCATACCTCTTCCTTGCTTTGGAAAAGAATAAATGTTTTATCATCAGGTATATAGTTATATACTGGTTCATTAACTCAAGTTTGTTAATTATATTGTTCTTATTTTCTCTATTTTTAATAATTTGTGTGTTTGCTTTAACAAAAATATAGATATGTGAAAATCTTCCATTCTGATGGAGGATTTAAAAATTCTCTCTTTATAGTGCTCTAATTTTTTTGTATATTTTAGGTTATTTTAACTAGGTATATATAAGTTTAGTATTGTTTTATCTGTCAGATGAATAAATATTTTATCATTATCTAGTGATCATTTCTATTTCTTTTTTTTTGCTTGAATATATATTTTATTTTTATTGGGTTTTTTAACAGGTGGAACAATTTACATTTATTTGATTATCATCAAGCATGATTTTTATTTATTTATTTATTATTTTTTATTGTTATTTTTAGGTATTACATGACAGTAGAGCATATTTTGACATATCATACATACATGGAGTATAACTTCCCATTCTTGTGGTTGTACATGATGTGGAGTTACGCTGGTTATGTATTCACATATGAACATAGGAAAGTAATGTCTGGTTCATTCCATTGTCTTTCCTATTCCCATTCCCCCTCCTGTCCCTTCATTCCCCTTTGTCTAATACAGTGAACTTCTGTTTTTCCCTCTTGTTAATTTCATTTATTTCTAATAATAATTTTTGTCTTGAAGGTTTTGTCTAAGCTAATATAGTTTGCCTTGATTTTTTCATTTATATATATCTGGTATATATTCTTCAAAGCTTTTATATAAACCTCCCTATGTTTTATATCCCTCTGATTTGTGTGTCTTCTGTAAACTGCACATAGATGATTTTGAAGGTGCCTGACAGTCTATTCTAAAGTAAGTTAAAACTGTTCACATTTATGAAAACATCTATATGATTGGGACTTTTCTTTCATCTTCTTTTTATTTACTATATATTAAACTTTTATATACACTTTTCTTTCTTTTTAAAACTTTTTTTAGACAGTTTTAGTATCTGAGGGTTCTTTTATTTCTCAATTTTTATTTATTTATTTATTTCTCATCAATTTTTAAGATTATTTCTTTGGTCCCTCTATCATGTTTAGAATTTTTGTCTTCTATTTCTATTCTCAAGTGATTGCATTTTGGTATTTCTGCCATGCATATTTATCATATCAAAAGCTAAGTGGTTTAACTTTCTTAAGAAATAATAAAATAATATTTTTTAAAAAACTAATTCTATTCATTTCCTCTCTCAACCTGTGTGCTGTTGATGTTTGTGTCCCATATTTTAATTCTGTATTTCTTTATAACTCTATGTTAGCCTCTGTCATTATTTTATATGGACAATATTTGCTTAGATTTATGTACATATTTAACATTTCATATGATTTCCACAATGTCCTTCACTTCGAGTCATTTTTTTTCCCTAAGCTATATTTCTTCTTCAAGGGTTCAATAGTTATATTTTGTAGAGGGTACGTTTTCTATTGCCCTTAACTAAAATGTCTCTCTTCTACTCTTGTTTTTGAAAGATAATTTTTATAGTTACAGAATTCTGTTTGTCTTCAGTGTTCTGTGGTTTCTCTAAGGTATTTTCAGGTTTGCATTTCTTTTTGTTTATTTATTTGGGGAAATTATGTATTTCATGAATCTGTGAATTCATATCTTGTATCACTTATGGAAATTTTTCTTTTCCTTTTTGTAAAAAATTTCAGTACTGGGGATTGTACCCAGGGGCATGTTACCACTAAGCTACCTCCCTAGTCCTTTTCTTTTTTGAGACAGGTTCTAAGTTGCTGAGGGTCTTGCTAAGTTGCCCAGGCCATCCTCCGACCTGTGACCCTTCAGCCTCAGTGTCCCAAGTTGCTGGGATTACAGGCATATAATACCATTCCTGAGGCACATCTGGAAAATTTTTTGTTATTTCTTCAAATATGGCCTTCCATTTCCTCCTTTTGGGACTCTGTGAAAGGTGTGTTGGACCTTACCATTCTAACCACTGTACTTGGTTTTGATTTCCTATTTTTCTTCAGTTAGTCACTCTGTACTACATTCCAAAAAGCGACTTTAGTTGTATTTCTAGTACTGTTACAGGGCTGGTGCCTTCAGGGAAACTGAGGAAGTGTGAGGAACCATCCCTTACTTCAATCCCTGACTCTTGTCATCAAGTCAGAAAGATTTCAGACATGTCACTCAGTAACAGGCACGAGTTGTTGAAGAGATAGGAAAAGGTAAAGGAAGGAAGAGAGCGGGTCCTCTCAGGATGGAGAAGGACATGGTGCTTCTCCTGTATTCCAGTTTTTTTTTTTTTTTGTGTGGTGCTGGGGATTTGAACCTAGGGTCTTGTGCTTATGAGGCAAGCACTCTACCAACTGAGCTATATCTCCAGCCCTATATTCCAGTTTTATTGGGATCCCCAAGAAGTTTCCAGAGAGTCCTGTCCAGGTCCGCCTCTTGACTTTGATAGCAGATTGACATCAGACTTTCAAGTCCTCACTGCCTTGACAGCTGTAGGTCACTTTGGCCCTTGCTGACTGGTTCTAATTGGATTTTGAACCATAAATTCTTACAGATTTTATGGCTAAGAGAAATTATCCTTACCTCCTGAGTTTTGAGATCTGATCTTTGGAAAGAGTCACAAAAGTCTCCCCCTTCAGAGTAACTTGGGTTCCTCTTATCAACATTATTTTGGGTCTGCTTTCTTCTCAGATAACAGGAGAAAGGAATTTTTTCCTTTCTTCCTTTTTTGTTTGCTGAGGAATGTGACATATCCTGTTCACTTATGCCAGGCAGGGCTGCAGTGGACAGGATATGCTTCTTGGAAGATAAAGTCTGTGGAGGTCAGCACTGTGGGCCCATTTTGGATTCCCTTAACCTTGTGTTTAGGTCCCACCATGTGCATCTGTCTGCCCCTATTAATATTGCATTTCTGTCTTTGGTATGTTTAACTTGCTTTGCAGTGCTTTTGAAGCATGAACATGAAGGAGTGGAAAAGGACACCATTTGGCTATTTAGAGGAAAGAACATGTTTCACAGCATAAATCAAAGTACACAAGAAATGCCAGAGTTTACCAAATCCTAATACTACAGCTACACATAGGAATATGGGTAAAATAAGTCCCTTTTATATGGCAGGTGCCTTCCCTTATCTCATAAAACATCTGCCAACCCAACCACATCTGGCTTATGATATTTTTTAAGAAGGGATAATTTGGCCCAAATCTATTATTATATTGATTTTAGGAAAATTATCTGTAAACCACCACCTTACTAGAAGTTCAGTAAAAATAATTATGAGGCTCAGCAAGATGTTTTTGATGCAACAATACAAATTTTGAGTGTAAATTGAAATGCTACATTCGATTTTAATGTTCCCTATGAATATGAAATGTAATAAAACACATATACCTCCTATTGATGGGTATTTATTAAGCAGCCCTGATTTGTTCTTTGAAAAGGGGCAGCCTTCCTTTCCTTCTATCTTTTAGCTTTCTTAGAATTTCTCTTGCTTTTTGAAGGGTATGCCTTAGAATTTCATTCTATTACAAGACCTTGGAGAAATCTGAGTTTTCTTATTTCAATAGTTGTGTTTCACTGACTCTGAATTGTAAATCAGAAAGTACGCAAGACATTATTTCTAAACCTATGCTCCATTCAGGATTTTTCAAAGATGACACATTTCCCCCAAGTGTTTATAGACACCAACTAAGAACTCTTGTCTCATTTGCTACCCCCTGGACTTCCTATTGCATCTTGTTTACTAGTAGGCATTGGATGTTGGATTATATGTAGAAACTTGACCTTGCTTCTAATAAGTCTTATACTTTCTGGTCAAAAACATCACAAAAGTGGTTGGCAAGAGAGACTATAATCATAGTGAGTTCTTCTTCATGCCAAATAAATTATGGTCACTCTCTTTTGAATGTGAATGAACACCAATACAGCATTATTCAATTAAGAAGTGGAAAGAAGGCATTGTATAAAAACTTTGACATACAAGTTTCCATCCTTGAACAGATACTAATGGATGTAATTTCTGTATCATAGGTGCACATTCAGGTGAGCAAGTTTTGCATGCATTCATCACATCCGTTCGCTACAATTGAACATGTTAATACTCTTCTCTCTTCCTTTGTCCAAGGATGCTATTCATTAAATTAGGGCATCCCTTGGAAGAACTTTCCCTTTGAATAGAAGCTATCCTAATGTTAATTCTGATCTCTACTTGCCTAAGTATAGAGAAATTCAGACTTAAGCCTGCTGCATGCTGAGCCTTTGCTTTGTTCCATCTGGGTATTGCAGGACACATGATGTTTGGCATGCTCTGAGGCCCCTGACATACCTCGCTACCACACAGGCCATATTTTTTAATAACCCCTTTAACACAGAGCAGGGGAAATCTCAGCCACATACAGCTCAGGTTGCTATAACCAGAGAGCCTCCTGGGAGCCGTCAGTTCATTCCTAGGCTTGTTTTCTCATGACACACATCTTCTGTCTAAATTCTTTAGCAAGGATTCTCTGGCCTCAGAGAGGCAGAGAGTGTCCACACCCCAGTTGTGAGCAAATGGCAAAGGTGTTGGTGGGAAAGGGCTGGCTTGTTGTTACACCAGTTCAGTGTCATCAAGTGCATGTGATAAAACTGGTATCTGGGGTTTCTGTGGTCTTTGCCTGGGATGGAGGTGGGATGGGGAAAATAGTCCTGGAAGGGCTGTTAAGATCCCATGATCCTAAGTATATCACACCCCAGGTGTTTTTAGGCATTGTGAGAATATACACTATATATTGATGAATGGTTACCTAAAAACAGCAGAGATATATTTGGCTGAGGAATACCAAAATCACATCATGCGGCTACCCGGTGAACTGATATAGTTAGAAACATATATGTGTGTACAGCTATAATGACATTTCCTTGTATCACATCTATCAGGTTACAAGCGGCTAATAATTTTCTTTTTCTAGTCACAGCCAAACATTATAATGGCACATACCATAAATCAACATCAACACGGAACATTGCTTAGCAAATATAAATGTATGTGCATTGCAGAATGATCTGAGATTACAAAAATATATCAGAAGTCAAAAGTAGCTGGTGGAGAAATGCTATGTCTTTAGTTTATTGAGATTGTTTGGAGGATCCTAATGTACTGTCACTGAAAGAATAATTTTTCCTTTACAATCTACTTAGCAAAGATTTATCGATCCTTTCCCCCTTCATAGAGAATTACTGATCCATTTTAGAAAATCAGATTTTCACACCTTTCAGGAGAATGTGCCCAGCGCAGTTCTCAGGGGACTGCCTGGGAAGTTGACTTTGACACGTAGTCCCTTGGAACTTGCATACCACAGCCTAGCATCTCCTTGCTGATTTGTTGCACTAGGCAGTAAAATACTTTCATACATTTATAGAGAAATGATTGTACTGCAAGGACTTATTTTTCCATGCTAGTGGATGTATTCAGGGTACTGTTATTTGTGTAAACAGCATTTTTCAGATGTGGTGCTTTTTCTTGTTCTTTTTCCCCCTGTCTTCTCAGCTGTAATGTTATGAACAGTAAGGTAAGATAAAAGTTGTTGAAATTCATACTGCAAAACCATGGGATACTATAGAATTTTTCAGTGTGTGTGTAAATAACTTTCTTTGAGATGTAACATGTCTGCTCTCACCTCATTATGGGAGTAACTGAGGTAGCTAAGCAGCGGACATGTTATATTGAAGTATGCATTATAATGAAGGTGATTTATTATAATTAAAACAGTGTGGAGAGGAGCTTTGTGTTAGACATATTGTTTCACAGAAGAGCTTAATAAAGAGTGTTATTATTAGTTATGGATTTGGGTGAAGGATGTTGTTTACTGCGAGTTATGTGAGTATTAGTCAAAGTCTGAAGTTGCTTTTTGAGTTCTTCTCTATCAAGAAGAAAGAAACGCTCAGTAAATGAAGAATTTTTATACTGGCAGGAGGTTAGTATGTATGTGTTCGCATGTGAAAGAGGAAAGAAAGAGAAGAAAATGACATGCACCTGAAGGGTTCTCGGCAGGAGCAGTCCTAGAATACTTTATTACATATCTTTGGAGACAATGGCATGGACTGTAAGTAGCTCCTGTCTCTTGATATAATAATGCACATAAAGTCGGGGTCAGATTGGGTTCGCTCTGGGCTTTGATGCTGCGGAAGGTCACTAGGGGAATCGATGGACCAAAATGAGCCTTGAGTTTCTTGCAATCAATGCGATTTTTCTATTTAAAGTGGACACTGCTGAGTGTGAGTCTCAAGTTTCAAATGTGGTTTGTCTCTCAGCTTTTCAGGTCAAGAGTAGATTGCAATGCATATAGGTTGTTTATTATCAAAATTGATTCGACATGGTGAATGCAGGATGGGAGGGGCAGTCTGTCTGCAAATGCTGTTTTCAACTTTGGTGCCCTGTTATTTGGGCAAGGAGCCACTTGATTGCTAGGGGAATACCTTGTTCTTTGGTTATTTTGCTATTTTTAATGAATGAAAGGTAAAGAACCCTTCTAAAATAAAAAAGAAATAGTTATTAAACCAAAATATTTCCAAATTGTTGCTATATCTGCCTATCCATCCAGCTATCCATTTTCAGACTTTGCTGATTGGAAGATAGATAGAAGGATTTTTTAATGTGTGTGTGTGTGTGTGTGTGTGTGTGTGTTTTCATCAGTACCATTTATAAAATCATTTTTTTAAAGATTTCTCCAGTTGGAAAGTAAGTGGAAGATTTTTGATGACCTGCGAACTCAGAAGAGTTCTGACTTCTTGTTGAGACTTAAAGTTCTTATTCTGCAGCGGCAAGCAGATCCCTATTTAAAACATCAAATTACCAATGCAGTTTTCCCAACAGAATAAAAGTTCTGAACTGCAAAGGGATCTTCTGTGGGTTTCTCTTCATCATGCCATGTTGCTGCTAGGAAGAGCTGTATGTTATTTAGGGAAACAGACTGCAGAGGGAAACCGTGCTGCTTTCTGACTGGGGAGACAGCAAGTGAGACAAGACTGGGATTTATAAAAATATTCTAAGCAAGTCTATCAAGAACTCTCCTCTTTTGCTGTTATGTGAAAGGGGGCTGGTCGTGACAGAGACAAAAGCAACTGGCAGATTCTGCTTTTTATTTGGGATGAAACTTCACTTCTTCCTGTGAATCAAGCTTCTAGTCTACTGAGGAAAATAGGTGAAGACAATTCCCAATTCTTAAAGATCCGGAAGCTGGAGAAGTTAAGGAAAATCTAATCTTCCTTGAAGTTGAAACACATTTAGCCTCTGAGTTGCTACTTGACACAGAGTGCCCCGCAACCCTCCCTGTACCACTCCAAAAGATACCAGTATTGCCTAGTTCTTCATTCCAACTTAATTTGAATTTTCAGGGTTTTACTTTAGAGAAAGAAGATGGGAGGTAAAAAGTTGAAATTACTGTTGACCTTTAGTCCAAAGCCAAGTTCACACTCCCTCACATAGAACCTGGCAGCCTTTTGCATTTTTTGCATTCAAATAAACTTTTTTTTTTTTTTTTTTTGCTAAGAGCTAATTGAATACACTTGTAATAGTATAAGTCACAAGTCCAGGTCCCAGAAGATCTAAATTTATTTGCTGAACTGGAAAATCCACCCCCACCCTCACCCAAAAATAAGAAGTGTGTGAGAATGAAGATGGTGTAATAGGAACAGGAGAAACCTTTGCCCACAGCATGTTGTTAGTGGGGTTTTTGCAACAGGGATAGCTGTCTTCATGCCTGAAATGTGGGTCCCTGTATGTAGGGCCCAATTTTAGTATTTTGGTTCATGCTATCATCCTTATTCATCAAGAACCAAGATTCTTCTTTTTGTCATCTCTAGACTCCTGTGCAACAGGAATACTACAGCCCTCCTTGGCCAAGCCCTGTGTAGTTTATTTTATTGTAATAATCTATGAACAACTAAGAAATAAGCCACTGATAATTTCACTTAAAAGTATATTTGCATGGAATAGAATCTTAAATTTCAGGAATCTGAAATACCATATTGGATACCTGCAAGATTTGCAACAAATGCTTTCATTGTAATTAGTTGTCCTGAATTATTCCATTTACAATTATCCTACTAAATACAAAATTTTACTCTGCGGACAGGATTACTTTTTTCTTTGTTTTACCAATGGCTTTCTTAGATATTTAAAAATGAGAGGGAGGGGGAAATTTCAAATCTATGGTTGTGGCTCTTACTTTCCAGATTTAAGTTTATTTGTGAAAAGAATAGAATGCATTGAATTTTCTCTGACATAGATTTCTTTAAAAAAGTCGTATGTCTTATATTGCGAAGAGGAATGCCTAGTAAATGGAAAAACACGTATTTTGCAAAATGAATTTATAATATATATTGTTTTACATTTTGAAATATTTTATATAAAATCTGAGACTCAGATTTATTATTCTATTTATGGATTAATGTAATTTATCCCTTTAATCCATTTAACTTTGTAAAAAAAATTAGTGTGCTAATATTTTAATTTGTATGTCCATGGTAAAATGAAAGAGTGCCCTCCATTGATTATGATTTTTGAAATCTCTCTTACCCAATCCTCATTTGAAAAGTGAATTTAGAGACCCAGTCACTATTGAAAGACTCAGAAACCTTTTGGGGAGGGTGGATTAGGACTGCCAAGAGGATGCCTCTTGCTGTAAAATCACTTTTCCCTCAGATGAGGATACTGAGGTAATGGAAAAACCCTTAATCTCAAAAGCATCCCTGAATGTGCCACCCTGAAAATTAACCTCATTCATCCCTTTCCCCCACCTTCATTTTTTTCTTTTTTGAGATTTCAGAAAAATTGAGCACATAAATTAAAGTGTCCCCTTCGCCGCCCTAACTTATGCCACCAGCGTTTTACTCAATAGCACCCGGGTCTTGGGACCTTGGCGACATCACCAGGCTCATATTTTCTCCCAGACCAACTGGTCATGAACTATTTCTTCAATGTCTTAGGCCAAAGACTGGCTTTTCTTTGATTTCAGAGATGAAGGCTGTCGACTTTTTTGTCTTAATTTTTTAAAAAGACATTGTTTTTGCTATTTCTGGGAAAACCACCCTTTCCAGTTATGTTTGCTTTCTCTTTTGTATCTCTAGCAAAGCATCAGGTGAATAAAGAGTAACAGGCTCTCATTCTGCACTGACTTGTTTTCAGTTTTATTTGGAGTTCCCCCTTCTCTTTTCCAGTACCACAGAACAATAAGTCACGTTTGTCGATCTTTCTCATGAATTGGTTTAGTTCTGGAGGAGTCTGTGCCTGAGGTGCTCTCTGGAGAAGTGCTTTGCCCCGTTGCCCTGACTGTTTAGAAGGACCGTCAGTGGAGGTTATGATGTCTTTCTGGGTTTCTGAAGGCCAAGGGTCAATAAGCACCCCGCAATCATTTATGACTCCAAATTAACTTAGACAAACAAGAAATGTACAATAAGCAGCTTCCTATAAATCTCCCAAAACTAAAATGTATAGTAGGTTTATGTTGATGGTCTTTAAGAGTGGGACCCTTTTTGGAATATTTTACTCTCCCAGGAAATCTACTAATGAGACCATTTAGCTGTATGGAGAAGCTGCAGTTAACTGGGCATTCAAAAATTAAGAAAGCAAGTGACTTACTAATTCTAGAGTCCCTCTCTTGTGGCATAGGATTGTTTCTTCCACTGGTAAGAACTACCTGGAGGCCTTATTCTGTCTCACTAAGATGTCAGTACAGTTCACATTTTCCTGACATGTTGTCTTCCTTCGTATGCAGTTGTCCCTCACTATCTACGAGGGATTGGTTCCAGGATCCCCTGCAGATACCTACATCTGAGAATGTTCAAGTTCCTTTTATAAAATGGCATGGTCTTTGCATGTAACTCACGCACATCCTCCTGTATACTTGAAATCATCTCTAGATTACTTGCAAAACCTAATATAATGTAAATGCTATGTAAAGAGTTGTTATACCTTATTGTTAAGATAATAAGGACAAGGAAGTCTATACATGTTCAATGCAGATGCAGTTTTTTTTTCTTTGAATATTTTTGATCTGAGGTTGATTGAATCCACAGATGGGGAAAGTGCAGATACAAGATGCCAACTATACTGTCCTCGTTCATAGTTGAGATCCATCTAGTTCCCTCTGGACATTAAAATATGTGTTGAATTCAGGGGAAAATTAAGCTGATGATGAATAAGGAATTTGAATGCCCTTATGAAAGTTTGTGAAGTCTTTTTCTATCATATAAGATGGTAGATTTCTATTGCTCAGAATAAATGTACTTGAATCCCTAAAGGTTTGAATTGGTTTTAAAGATGATAACCAATAATAATGATCCCCCCTACACTCACATCTCTAAAAAGTTAACCTTAAGGCAATTTGAATCTTGGGTAAATATCTTCCCATTTTTCAATATTACTTAATTTTATTATAACCTTGAAATTAAGTACACTGTTTATTCTTTCTTGTGGATCCCTTAAAAACCTCTTCAGTAGTCTTGTTAAATTCCCCAAAACAAAACAAACAAAAAACCCTTGTTTTATTATCCAAACTTACTTTAGTTTTTCCTGTTAACTTGATTAACTCTCTGAGTCCTCTATTTAAATCTTAATGGTTATAGGGTACATTCCATTGAAAACAACTCCATTTAGGCTGAACTTAGTTGCATCTTTGTGGTTTGTCTTGAACAAAAGAGTGCATCTCTTTTTTTGAGTATTATGTCACCACAGGAGACAAAAATGGGAACTGGGTGCTTAATAAGGATGGAAAACAAAACTGCTTGTAAAATGCTTTTAGTTCCTTGGGAAGAAGTGATATATAAATATGTGGATTAAATGTATGGATGCAAGCCAGTTTGAATTCACATAAGTTTCGTTGGACAATTGTATCACAATATTGACTCAAGTCCAGATTAGGGCCTCTGGGGTGTCTCTTTCTTTACTGATTTGAGTTTATTGGTTCCACGATTCCATTAGTCTCTATCTGATTTTCTCAACATTTCTCTTGCTATTTTACCATGATCAAAAGCTCTGTTTAGGAACAGCAGATACAAGAGATTCCAGAATGTTGGCATCATATTTAATTTCCTTGATTCTTGGGTACTCACTCTGTGCTCCACAATTTATTAAAAGAAAAAGAATCAATAGTTGAGAAGCTTTATTAGTTAATTTCCATTGAAATCTGACATTCTCTTTTTTTTTTTGGTCATCTATGTTCTCTGATGTCTACATCCTTAATTTTATAAAGTATAGATGAGCCCTTTTATGGATACATCAACTAATTGAATTTGCTTAAGGTAAAAAAGAAGAGACTATATTTTTTCTTTACTAACTCTCTATAGACATTCTCCATAATTATAAAGAGTAAAGAAGGGTACAATAGTGATCCCAAGTAATCCTAATTAGTTCAATGGATATTGAAGTTCTATCAATCACTTAAATAATTTAGAAGTGAGGATAGTTCGGGTGAAGAATGTGAAGAACTATCAGCATCGGAGTTGGTAGTCCCAAGTACAACAAATGACTCAAGACACAGATAATATCCCAGTCTCTGGTCTTGAGATATCTCTGAATATAATAATTTGCATTTCCAGATTTTGAGCAATGGATAAGGTTTAGGTAGAGGATGCATTTGGAAATGAGATCAGAAATTTGATTGGGACTATACTTGGTGAGATACTGGATTAAGGCACAGAGCTCAATGCGATGACTTCAAATCCCTGGTGAATGCAGGTGTCTGGAATCCTGGGCTTAAGTGGGTTGTAGTGAATTCCCTTACCTGCTTTTTATCAGCAGCTGTATTGACAAGATTTTCATTACTTCCTAAATGTCTGCACTGGCTTGCTTTATTTTTCTTGTTAAAGTTTGATATTTATAAATATATAAAAGCCATTGGTAGCTCTGCCATTTTAGTCACTATGAATTTCATCATTCCTTCCATTTATTAATGGCCCTGCTTTCTCTCTAATATCTCTTTTTGTCCTGACATCTCTCTGAAGCCTTCTTATTTACCTCAAACTCTTTTGTCTTGTATTAATTCAGTCAACTTCCTCTGTGTTTTGTTTCTGTTGCAAGCTTCACAGAGCCAATAATTTTCTTGCATGTAAAACAATGCATGTGTAGTAAGATACAAAATGAATATCCTAACATATCTTTTCTATACTAGCATAAAAACCTTTTTAATGTTTTTAGTAAATCTAAGAGATAATATTTAGTGACATAGTGTTAGCCTGAATTGCATTTAATAAAAATCTAGTTATCCTCTCCTTAAGGTCTATTTTGTAATCTTACCTTTAATCAATAATTAATGCCACTCTTAAGCTAATAAAAGCATTATTTTCTAAGGAAATATCAGAAATGGAGTCAAAATTTATGTAGAGTTTTAACAAATTACTTTAAAAAAGTAAACCTGTTATGTTCTTCTAAGAAAACCAAATGGAACAAAAATACATCAAAATAGTACCAGTGGTTATTAAAGTGAAATAATTGTGGATAATTTTTCTTTTTCTTTCCTATTCTTTTATATTTTGCTATTTCTCTATGGAAATCATGTATGACTTTTATCAAAATAAATACTTCAGTTTTAATATAAGGAAATTATGAAAGCAAATGATGTTAGGTGGAACAAATTCAAACACCCAAGTGTAAAAACTACAATGTGATACTTTGCCTCCTGTCCTAATATATTTACACTTTCTGAATTTTTTTCTGTTCACACACACACACACACACACACACACACACACACAAACTCACTCATTTATATACTTATATATTCATATACCCATGTGCACTTTTAAAAAAATAAAAATTGTCCCACATGATAGTCTATAGAATTTCTCAAGTTGATTATCAAAGATTGATAGTCTGACTGCAGCCATGATGAGAGTATTTGCCTCATGGAAATCAGTTGACACCAATCAAGACTTCCTTATTTAATGAGAGTTGGTTTCCCAGCATCCTTATTTTATTCTGTAACTTGCTTCTTACTTAACAATGTACTGTAAGTCTTATTCCCAGTGTTATGGCTCCTCTCCAATTCCTTATGTATTCCTTATATATTTGTGCGAGTCTTTCTAAAAGACATTTCTGGAAGTGGAGGCTGTCCTGTGGTCAGAAGGCATGCAAACTTCAAGTTTGACTGATCCTGGTAAATTGCTCTCTCAAGTCAGTCTTCTGGTTTATACATCAACCAGTTCCCCATCTTCTGACCACCACTTGGTGTTATCAATCTTTTAATTTTTTTAATTTTAAAAGCAAAATGATCAGTACATTGTTTAATTTACCAGTAAGGTTATCATAGTTTTATGTTTACTGATCATTTTTGTCTTTTTAAATTGATTTATAGGCACCCATTGTATAGTATGGGTATTTTGTAATGTGTATTTTAAATGTTTTTGTAGGGTGTTGTTTTTTATTTTCTTCTTATTTAAGGCTTCTTTTGACATATGAGAGTTAAAATTTTGCCTTGTGACATCTAGGTTTCATGTTAGATTCACAAAGGAGTCTCCAATCTAAGGTTATGAAATTATCGGGTAATGTCTTTAGACTTCCTCCACATGTTTTTGTGGAAAAGGGGAATTCTCTTCTTTACTTTTCCCCACGGATGGAGGAATGGCTAATTTGGTAAGACTTACAAGCATTTACTGGATAGGATTTACAAATGTGTGGCTGCAGTGTTCAAAGTCATAGTTCTCTGTGGCAAAGTCACAGTCTTGACTTCTTGGACACAGACCACATGGAAAGAAGGTGAGCAAGAGACGGGTGGGAGGACCAGAGAGAATAGTTGTCCCCACACACACACATATAGAGGTGGCTTTTCAATGCTTTTTAAGATTAGGAAAATAAGACATTAGAGGAAGCAGAAGAAAAATGGGCAATGAAAATGTGGCCGAGCTGAGAGATACATAGAGAGAAAGCTAAATAAGCAGTAACTTCTACAGCCACTGTCCATTGTGTCACATTTTTCTGGTGTCTACACTTTGCTGGTTTGAGGGAAGAATGCATTTTTCCATCCTTTGGAATCTGGGAAGAGTCATTTGATGAGTTTTGATGGGTAGGTTGGAGGGACAAGTGAGGTGTGTTATTGCTCAGATAAAACATTCATTCAGGGCTGTGGGACCATCAGCTGCAGTGATCGTGGAAGCATGTGCTGGAAGAAGCTCTGTCAGAGTCTCTGAGTGACTGTGATATACAGACCCCCACAGTCGGGCGATATTTGTTATGGAGCAATAATAGGCAAAAATATTGTATTAAGTTTCTGAGATTTTGAAGTTTCTTACTGTAGCATAATCTAGCCTGGGCTTACTGTCACATTCATCAGTAAATGGAAGGTAACTCAGTGAGGTGCTTGCTCTTTCTGGTTTTGAACTTTCCTGTTCCATGTTGATGGCTAAGTCATGCCACCAGCACATGCTGACCTGTGTTTAACTGAAGCAGAGGGAATAGAAATATTTTTCTTTGTTTCAAACTGTCTCTTATGTTTCATCCTCCTGTCAGAGGCCTCAGCTGATAGGGGACTTGGAGACACCTACCTGGGCATGAATAAAACTGGCCACCTGATTCTCACTGGGCGAGTGATTCTTGATGTGTGTGTCTTCTCTGAATTTGAACCCAGAGTGGGTGTAGAGTATTAGACTTCCAAATATCCCACAAAGACATCTTCCTTAAGTTTATTCTTATAGGGATTTTATATTTGTTTCATAGGAACAAAGTTTTAACAAGTTGTATTTTCATATCATTGTGTTTAACATGACATATTTAATTCAGGAACTCAGTTCTAAATATCACCATTCTTTGGTGTACAAATAGCAAGAAAATACATTGGGGGAAAATGAACTTAGATATTTCAATATCTGACCAAAAATAGATCCCAGTACTGTAAAAGTATCAAGGACTATTTGTGAGAGCAATTCATGTGACATTATTCTGCTGTCTATAAATATGTCTTCCAGGCAAGAAGACTGAAGAGGGGGAAACTGCCCTGTAATACTCACTTAGGGAAGTGAGGGACGGCTTTCCAAACCAACGTGAATGCTGTTGCAGTAATGGGGCATCAAACAGGCAAAATTGTATGTGTTGTCAATGGCTACAATGTAATTTTATTGATTTACAATGTGTAAAGTGAAGACATGATTTCTAGCTTATATAAGGTGTCACATTGGAGTAATTGCAGACCAACTGAATTTTATGGCCAGAAAAGAACACCATGATGCCTACACAGATTCTTCTGGCTGCCAAGTATTTATGGCTTTTCAGTAATCAGGGAGTTCTTATTAGCAATTGTCCTGCTTGAATACTCGAAGGCACAGATGTTATCTGGCTTGGGTTTGGTTTTAGTATACTCTCAGATGGTCCTTGACTTTACAATGGCATGAAAGTGATAACCATTTAGTAGAATCCATGCTTTGAATTTTGATTTTTTCCTGAGGTAGTGATATGTGGTTAAGATACTCTATCTTGCTGGGCATTGGCTGTGGTCACCATTCCCAGTCAGTCATGTGATCATGAGGGGAAACAACCAGCACTCTAGAACATAGCGTGTTCCTGGCAATTTATGGCTATAGGTATTCAGTAGATGGCATGACATACTTCATACTTTACCACAAAACACTTTGTCTTAGATGATTTTGCCTAACTACAGGCTAATGGAAATATTCTGACCACATTTAAGATAGGTTAGGCTAAGCTATGTTGTTCAGTAAATTAATTGTATTGAATGTATTTTGGGAATATTTTCAATTTATGATGGGTTTATGGGAATGTGATCCCATTGTAAATTGAGGAGCACTGTATTTTAATCATCAAAAGAAAAAAAATTTAAATTGCTTGCATGGTAGAACGGAGATCCATTTTGTTTTCTTTGTCCCCCATTTTCAAGGTTTTTAATGACTCTCCATAGTGCACCATATTGCATGTGGTTTAACACAGCTGGGCTTAAATATAGAGGCATTGGGACCTACATCTTTCTGGAAGCTTCTCAATAGTTGATAGTTGTGATTCTTCTACTATCAAAACCATTGATTTGTAGGTCCGGTCTCAGACATACTAAAGCAGAATTTCCAGGGGGTAGAGACCCAAAAAGTCCATTTTAAATAAGCACCATAGTGTATTCTTGGGAATCTGGAAGTGAAGAAAGAATGTACATAAACTATGACTTATGTGAAAATTTTAAGGAATGGGGTTTATTTTCATTATGATTTTATTTTACCTTTGTGAAGTACCTTTATTCCCACAACCCAGAAATCAGTTTTCCAAATGATTTTTCATGCTGCTTTAAAGCATTCCACATTTGAGATTTATTGTGCAACAGAATGTGTGCCTACATATTTATACTTAAACAGGGATTATGGGTATATCATAAATAAAGACCTTGTTTGGAGCTTACTTGTTCCATTTTGACAATGAAATACCTTGAGACATTTTGAGAAAATTGTGTTTAATGAAGGAGCAAACTGTAGCATTTTGATTTAAAATTAAGAGAGATTAGTTTTTCTGAGACTGATAGAAATTTACAAAGCTATTTTCAAAATATTGCCCCCTGCGTCATGAAATAATAAATGTTTTCTCAGACTGACCAATACTGTGATGTGATTAAATTAGAAATCCATTTCGGTTCTTACAAGTTGTTTGGTCAACACAGGATGTCATTTCTCACAGGCTAAAAATTGCTGACCAAGACCATGAATAAGTTGATAAATATGAGCATTTTTCCACAGAAAAAAATGTACTCAAGGTAGCATTCAGAAAGAAAAAAAAGATATTTTTTCATATAATGTGTTATGAAGGCTGTGATTTTTTGGTAATTGTGATTGTTTATCTGGGAAACATTAACATATTAACATATTACCATCAGTTTTCTTTGAAAGCACAAAAAGTGAATTTTATCTGTGATTATTCCAGGGACATAGTTTGGCCCATTTCTGAAGCCTCACCAGATGCGAATCTTATTCTACTTCATTTACAACACTTCGTGTACACACAAGGAGTACATGACCTAGTTAGTGTTTTCTCTGGATACACATGTAACCCCCTCATTGCAATGACATTCCTGAAAACTCTTGAAGGTTTTCATCCCTTTGTAACTATGGCCTAATACACTGTGTCAATTTCAGTTCCTTACAGCAAGCTATAAGTATCATGAATTCATAACCCATACCTACATCTTGAGAAATTGTCAGCACCTTGGTCAGCTCCAGGACCCAATGGGTAGGAACCAGAGAAAAGGTCTTCAGATTTCCACTCCCTCCTTAGACTCTCCCATAATAGAAGGCTAGTTATGCAAACCTGTGGCAACCCCAGCCATCATTTATCTCCAGGATGTAAAGGGAGGAATTTCTAGGCACAGTTATAGCTCGTTATTCTCTCTTCCTGCCAATTCCAGGCACATTGCAATTAGTATACTTTATGACCTTTGCCACTTTTCTGTTTATTTGCTATAAATCTTCTTGTTCTCTTCTGACTTCTTTTCTATTATTACCTGTATTCTCACTTTGGGACTAAGCTCTTTAGCTTTGATCTTTAAAAATATCTTTTATTTTTTTGAGGTATAAGAGTCATGCCAAAATTTTACTCATTGTAAATGCACAGTTTAATAATTTTGAAAATTTATAGTTGCATGGTCATTACCACAAACCTGTTTTAGAGATTTTTTTTTCATTCCAAATGTTTTCTGATGCCCATTTCCAGCAAGCCACCATCCCTACCTCTAGCCTCAGGCAACCAAAGGTCTATTTTCTGTCACTACAAATTTACCTTTTATAAACTTTTTATTTATCCATTTTATTTTCCATTTTACTTGAATTTTTACCAGATTTAATTTATCTACTTGCAGCTCATAGACATTTGAATTATTTCCAGTCTTTTGCTATTATGAGCAATGTTGCTATGGCATTACATACATGTTTGTATAGACATATGTTTTCACTCTTAGGTAGATTCCTAGGAGTGGAATTTGTAGGTCATATTGATGTATTTCTGTTTCACTTCTAAGAAAGCTGCTAAATGACTTTCTAAAATAGTTATACCATTTAATATTACCACCAATGTATGTGAGGTCCAGTTTCTCCAAATTCTAACAAAAAATTGGTGTTGTCCACATTTTAAAAAATTATAACCATTTTATTGGGTACATAGTTTAATTTGCATTACCTGATGATTAAAGAAGTTAAGTATCTTTTTGTGTATATTTTAGCTATGTGTAGTTTTCATTGGTAAAATATATTTAAATAATTTTTCAAGTTAAAATTGCTACCTTATTTGAAGAGTTCATTATATATTCTGAATACAAAAACTTGCCAGAAATATAATTTTTCAAATATTTCCTTCCAGCCTGTGGCTTATAGTTTTATTTTCTTAGTGGTATACAAATGGTGCAATTTTTTAAAATGTTTAAGCTTTTAAAATAGGAGTTTGAACTTTATTTTTTATCAATTAAATATAATTGATACATAAAAATGTGAAAAGTTGTACATATTAATGGGGTATGATGTTTCAATACATGTATACATTATGTAATGTTTAAATCAAGTTAATATTGTCTCCTCAAATAGTTACCATTTTCTCACACTAAACACATTCAAAATCCTCTCTTCTAGAATTTTGAAACAACTGTTACCTATAGTCACCCTCCTTAGCAATAGCATACCAGAGCTTCTTATATCTATCTCACTGTAATGGACAATCATTTCAATAAATGGTGCTGGGGAAATTGAGTATTCACATGAAAAAGAATGAAATAGACACTTATCTCTCACCAGTTACAAAAATAAACTCAAGCTGTATTTAAAAAGTAAGCTTAATACCTGAAACCGTGAAACTACCAGAAGGAAACATTCAGGAAATGCTTCAGAACATTGAAATGGGCAAGGATATTTTGGTCAAGACCCTTAAAAGCACAGGAAACAGAAAAAATAGATAAATGGGATTACATCAAACCAAAAATCTTCTGCACAACAAAGGAAATAATCAATAAAGAGATATCTTACAGAGTGGGAGAAAATGTTTATGAACTGTACATCTGACAAGGAGTTAATATCCAGAAAATGAAAAAAAAAAAAAAACTCATAAAACTCAGTTGCAAAAAATCCAAATAACCCAATTAAAAAAATAGGCAAGAGACCTAAATAGACATTTCTCAAAAGAGGCATACCAATGACCAAAAAAAATATGTGAAAAAAATAATTCAACATCACTAATCATCAGAGAAATGCAAATTAAATCCACAAGGAGATATCACCTCACTATAGTAAGAATGGTTATTATCAAAAAGAAAAGATAACAAGTGCTGGTGAGCATGTGGAGAAAATAGAACCTTTATACACCATTTGTGGGAATGTAAATAAATATAGGTATTATGAGAAACATTATGAAGATTCTTCAAAAAACATAGAGGTACAATATGATCTAGCAATACCACTAATGGACCTTTATCTATACGAAATGAAATCAGTATGTTGAAGAGAAATCTACATGCTTGTGTCTACTGTGGAATTATTCACAATAGCCAAGAGGTAAAAACACCTGTGTCTATCAACTAAAGAAGGGATAAAGAAATGGATTTCTATTTAGCCACATGAAAGAAGGAAATCCTGTCCTTTGCAGCTTGGATGGAATTTAGACCACAACGTTAAGAGAAATAAAATAGGCACGGAAAGACAAGTGCCATGTGACCTCACTCAGGTGGAGCATAGAAAAGTTGGTCTCTTAGAAGTTGAGAATGGTATGGTGCTTACCAGAAGCTGGGGAGAGTATTTGTGGAGGGAGGGATGAGAAAAGTTTGATTAATGAGTATTATGTTTTACCTTTAAAATAAACAGATCAAACTTTTGATGTCATATCTAAAAATTTTTTATATAACCAATCATAGAGATTTTTTTCTATGCTTTTTGTTTTCATCTACAAAAGGATTTTGTGATAAGAACATTCTTGGTATTTTGGATCAGATTATTCTTTGCTGTGAGAGACTCTCTTATGCATTGTGGAAGATAGCAGTATTCATGTGCTTTACATCCTATTTGCCATTAGCATCTGTCCCTGCCTTCTCACTGATTATGATAACAAAAATGCTTCACATTGCCAAATATCCCTTCCCAGACGAAATTATCCTGAGAATCACCATTCTGCAGTTTTATAGTTTAAAGTTCTAACTTTAGGGTTATGGTTCACTTTGAGTTTATTTTGTGTGTGACTTATTTGGTTTTTATACAATTAATCCAGTTATCACAGAATAATTTGATTAAAAGACTACCATTTACCCCATTAAATTGTCTTGGCACTTCTGTAAAAAAAATCAATTGGTTCAGATTATAAGGTTTTATTTTTGAAATTCCACTTTGTTCCATTGATTTATACGTCTACAATTACATCAATACCACACCCTCCTGATTACTATAGCTTTATAGTTAGTTCTGAAAACAGGTAATTCAAGTACATATAAATATTTTCTCTGTGTTCTTGAATCAGTACAAGATATATCTTCTGCAAAACAACCTTAATTATTTCTTTCCAATCTGAATGCATTGTTTTTTGTTTTGTTTTGTTTTTGGTAGAAGTTGAAAAAATTCTTTTTGATTCCAATTGTCACTTCTCTAACTTTGTTCTTTTTGAAAATAGTTCTGATTATTCTAGGCTTTTGCATTTATATATAAATTTTATATATTGATCAACTCATCAATTTTAAAGAACTTTCATAGAAATTGCCATGAATTGATGTATTGATGTGCATAACTGTGAGGAGACTTTTCATCTGAACAATTTTAAGTTTTCTAATCCATGAATGAAGCATATGTCTCCATCTGTTTGTACCTTTTAAAATTCTATTAGCATTCATTTGTAGTTTTCAGTGTATAAATCCTATAGTTGGTTAGATTTATTAATGTTATTCTTTATACTATTATGATGGGATTCTATTCTTAATTTATTTTTCGGATTGCTTATTGACAGTGCAACTATAGTTGAGTTTTGTACATTGATTTTATATCATGCAACCTTGTAGGTGTGTGTGTGTGTGTGTGTGTGTGTGTGTGTGTGTGTGTTCCTTGGAATTTTCTACATACAAGATAATGTCTTCTGCAAATGAAAACAACTTTAATTCTTCCTTTTCAATCTGGATGCATTTAAGTTTTCTGGAGATGTTGAAAAAAATGTTTTATTCCAATTTTAAGAACTTTTAAAAACCTCATGAATGCATATAGGATTTTGTTAAATGCCTTTTGTTTCTCTGTATCTGTAAGAAGATTTAAAAACGTTAAATGAACTTTGCATTCTTGGGATAAATTCCATTTTGTACTGGTGTCAAATTTTTTTATCTGTTAATTGGTTTGGTTTGCTAAGTTTTAAAAAGAATTTTCCCCTCTTTATTTTGAGGAATATTGACCTACAATTTTGTTTTCTGATTATGTCCTTGGGTAGCATCTAGGATTGAGGTTTTCTTTGTGGCAAGATTTCTAAATTACCAATTTAATTTCTTAATTGGTTTGAGGTCTATAATATTTTTTGTGTTCTTGAGTCAGCTTGGTAATTTCTGTCTTTCTAGAAATTTGGCCATTTCATCAAATTTTCTAACTTATTGGCTTAAAATTGTTAATAATTGTTATAATACTCATCTTTTGACAGAATGGTCTCTTTTTTGTTTCTGATTTTGGCATTTTGTGCATTCTTTCTATTTTTCTTAGGTTAGCTAAAGGTTTGTCAATTGTGTTGATCTTTTAAAATAATCACTTTTTGTTTCACTATTTTCCCTATTTCTTTGATTTCCATGTTAACCTATATTTTTTTCCTTTTTCTGTTTTTTTTCCTAGTTTACTAATGAGGAAAAGCTTATGTTATTGATTTGAGATGCTTTCTCTTTTTTGATATAGCTACAAATCTTTACATATGCACTTCAGGTGCATGTCTGAAATTTTGATTATTGTTGTCTTGTGTTTTCATGCATTTAACAATATTTTGTCATTTCGTTTGACCCATGGATATTAGAAATGCATTTAATTTCCAAATACTTGGAGATTTATCAGATCTCTTTATTTTGTTGATTCCTAACCTAATTCTGTTGTCACAGAACATACTTCATATGATTTTAATCCTTTAAATTTATTAAGATTTGTTTTATGACTTTGTACAGAGGTCAGCAAGCTGTGGCCTGTGGTTATGTATCTTATTACAATCTACTTTGGCATAATACTAAGGTAATTCAGCTATCTACTATCCGCTATTGAGCCTTTGAAGTGAATTTTTTGTTCAGTTATTTTACTTTTCATCACCAAAATTTCCATTTGGTTTTAAAAAAATAACTTCTAAATTTATAAAGGCCCTCTACTTTTGAACCATTGTTAAGATACTGTCTTTTAATACTTAACTGTAATTTCTTTAGTTCTTTGAACATATGTATAATACTGAGTTGAAGTCATCTACTAAATTTGGTGTCTGAGAATACTCAGATCAATTTATATTAACCACTTTATTCCCCTTCTGTGTGGGTAACACTTTTCTGTTTCTTTTCATAGGCTCATAATTTTTTTTACTCCAATATGGGATATTTTGGAGTGGGGTGAATTTTTTATTTTATTGTTTCTTTTTAGTTATACATGACATTAGAATCTATTTTGATATATTTATGCAAGCCTGGAACCTCCCTTTCCTTCACTCCCATTTGTCTAATCCACAGAATTTCTATTCATCACCCCTCATTTGTTGTGTGTTAGCATCCACAAATCAGAGAGAGCATCCAACCTTTGGGTTTTGGGGATTGGATTATTTCACTCAGCATGATAGTTTCCAGATCCTTCCATTTACCAGAAAATGTCATAAAGTCATTCTTCTTTATGACTGAGTTATATTCCATTAAGTATATTTAACACAATTTCTTTATCCATTCATCTGTTGTTGGACATCAAGGTTGGTTCCATAGCTCAGCTATTATGAATTGTGCTGCCATAACATTGATGTGGCTGTGTCACTCTGGTATGCTAATTTTAGATCCTTTGGATATATACCAAGGAGTGGCATAACTGGCAATATGAAATATTTTAGGAATCATATTGTATCAACTATGAATTCTGGGGTTTTTTTTCCTTCTTAGGGGGTTGTTATTGCAGTTCTTTTTTAAAAAGTTGTTTACAGCTTTGTTTAATAACTTTTTTGGATTAAATGTTTGAAATTCATTTCTGCTATAATATGTGTAGAATATTCTCTGTTCAATTTTCTCTCCCATCCCTAGTTCAGATTTTTAAGGTTGACTTAGCTACCCACTTCTACAAAACCCAATGGTCAGCCAATGACTGGTCAGAATTGGACTCTAACATCTTGCCTGGAAATCCCTCAATCTCAGTTGATGAATCTACAGGCGGGTTTAGAAGCACATTCAAAGTTCATGCACTTTTTAATTCTGCTCCTTTTACTTCCCACCAGGCATCCTGGTACCTCCTTGGTAAGGCACAGAGGCTCCTGGTAAGACAGAGGTATATGAATATTTTGGCCTCCTGTCTCTCCTGTGTGTACATGATCAACTTCAGTCTGACAAAAATATCAAGTGTCTGTAGGGTGTCTCACCTTCTATATCTCTCTGTTAAATTTCTGACTGCTCCACTAGGGCCCTTACCTGGATTGCAACCTCAGGCTGTCACAATAGGTTGTTCCAATTCACTTGGCCTTCAAAATGTTGCTTATATCTGACATCTGCTGGGCATGAGATAAATCTACTGCTTTAAATCAAGTTATCCTCCTCCTACAGTTGAGTTGCTGGTTATTCACCAACTACCATATTTGAACTGCATGAAAGAGCTTGGAGAACGGAATTGGGGCAGCTTGGGCAAGAATATCATGAATTGCCACTGTTATTCCCCAAATTCAGTAGTTTCTGTTTAATAAGTACTTATCAGTTCGTTTTAAGCACTTGATCATTTTCCAGGACTTGGAAATTGTTTTTGATACATGTGTCCAATTTTTTAGTTACTGTTTAGAGCAAAGATTTGGTGACCTGCTCATTCTATCAATCCACTAGCTTTGGGGTTTTTTCCCCCCATTAACTATTGCATCTTGGATTATTCTCTAAAGCTCCCATGCCTAGCCCACTGTATAAGGAACCTGATATGGCCCAGTCTAGTACTCTGAGATGGACTTCAGACATCTAGGAAGGGAAAAAAACAGAGTTAAATCTGTTTTCATTCTTGTGTATTTGAATTCAAATGAGCCTCAAATTTTCACTGAGGGCTGGTTTCTGAAGGGATTAATTCAGGCAGCTGGAGGACACCAGGCAGTAAAGAACATCCATCTATCACAGTGGTGTGAACACAACCTTCTTCCCCATTTTTGTTTAAGATCAAACTGTGGGGCTGGCCAGTTTTCATGTTGTCTTGTATTTTATTGTATATGTTTGAGAGAATTTGGGCAGGAAATGCCAGCAAAGGCTAATGCTCAATAGTTTACTTGTAATTTTATATGCACATACTATTCAGGGGACTGAGATATGTGATAGGAAAACATCAGAATGTTTGAGGAATGATCACACTTCCCTACTTATGCTTTTCAAAGATACTCTACAGAAATATTAATCTTGAGCATAAAAAGCCAAAGCTCTCGGTGTATGAATTGAACAATATTTGACTAAAGCGTATTCTTTGAGATTTTTACAGGAGAGGATTTTTTTTTTTTTTTTTTTTTTTTTTTACCAAGATCTAGCTATTCCCTTGATTCAGACAGCCATCCTCTCCAGGAAAAGGAAGCTTCATCTGTTAAAGCAGCTACTGGACCATGTTCTCAACAGTATGGATCTAGAGGGTGGGAGAATGGACAGGAAGTTCACAAGATAGGGTTTGACTCTACCTGCTAATTCAAACTAAAGAGTGTTTTTATTTCTCCATGGTTCATTTATTCTTCATTATTCTTAATCTTTATAACAATTCTATAAGATTGATATTATAACCACAATATAAAGATGAGATGAGAAAAATTCAGGTCTAAAGAAATTAATTAATAATATAATGTCAGAAAGCCAGGAAGTGGAAAGGTAAGATTTGAAGCTTGGTGTATCAGATTGGGAAGTCTCTACTCCTGGAAACTGTGGTATAATTCTTCCTTAGGCCATTCACAGAGGCTTTTAGTAAAAAATGATGTCATTCATTCATTCATTCAATATTTATGGGATCTCCAGTGTGTGCTAGAACTTGGCTTTATCTATTTTTTTTTCCTAGCTCTTTTAAACCATGACTCTATTTATAAGATTTTCTGTCCTTGCTATATAGACTTGCAGAGCTTTCTGGAGATTAAGATCCCCAGATCAGCAGTGTCAGCTTATTAGAAAGCAGGTTCTTGGGCATGCTCCAGACCTCCTGAATCAGGAACTCTGGGGATGTATTGAAAAACGAAGACTCTATCACAATCTTTGAAAGACTGTGTCAGGGTTAATCTATGTTGAAAGTCCCTTGAGGACTCAGGAGCTCAAGGTCCTTCTCCTGAAATATACCCTCAAACTTCAAGAGACTTTGCATCACAACTGTATCCTATGGGTTTTTTAATGTTATTCCAGAAAGTAACTGAGGAAGTTGACAGTGCATTCTGTCAAACCACCATTTCTACATTGGATCCCAGGTAACTTCGACCACTCAGAGCCTCTTTGTGGTAGAGAATTCTGATAATTCTTTTCCTTTTTTTCCCTCCTTTCTTTCTTCTCTGTCTCTGTCTCCCTTGTCTATCTTTCTGCTCACTTTTCTCCTTCTTTCATAGGTGTATTAAACACATACATATTTGACATCATTACCAACACGTTCTTTTTCTGGACATATGAAATGACTGTTTCATTGTGTGTTCATATTCACATTAGCATGTAGCATATGTTATAGATAATTGCCCATTTTTTTTCTGCCTCTTATCATTAGTTTTCCATTCTCCTGAGGGTTTTAGAAACGTATCAGACTGACATGCTACGTAAATATGTTTTACATATTCCACATCTCTGGCCTAAAAGAAATCAGTGCTAACAAACAAAATAACAAAACGAAAAACATTTTAAAATCCTTAAACTGGGTGTAATAGTGCATGCCTGTAAACCCAGCTACTTGGGAGGATGAGGCAGAAGGATCACAAGTTCAAGACCAACCTAGGAAACTAGCCAGACCCTGTCTCAAATAAAAGTAAAAAGAGGTTGGAATGATGTAGCTCAGTCATAGAATATTGACCTAGCATGCTTGAGGCCATGGGTTCAATCCCTAATAATATAAAAAAAAAAAATGAAAACAAAAGAGAAACAACAACAACAAAAAATTCCCACTTTTAGAAATTTGTGTTTCCTCTTAAAAATGCTGTAGGGCACTTTTCTATGACTTACATTCGTATGTATAGCAAACCAAACAATGCCATTTGCAACATGAATAATAGTTATTATTCTGTTAATTAGCATTATACAATTCTTTATAAGAAACTACATTATTCATTATCAACTCTGACCCTTACGGATGTTCATGGGTGATGTGACCATTCCTATATTGCAAATGAGGCTAGAAGCCACAGGGTGTTTAAGCCATCTGTTTAAACCTCCAATACTGTGCAGACAGACATTGGATAAAACAAAGAAAATGAAATCTCAAGGGGGTGGGCTTATACTGTATCTCTAAGACCTTAAAAGTAACTATATTTTGAAGGTGGGGATGAATCTCATAACAATCAAGGTAGATCAGTAGAGGAAAGGGACCAAGGGGTAGGAAATAAGGAGGGAGGGTAGAAAGTGCCAGGAAGTGATATTGGCCAAATTATATTGTTATATATGTGCATGTATGAATATGTAACAATAAATCCCATCAATATGTACAACTATAATGCACCAAAAAATGTGGAAAAAATTAAAACGGAAAAATGTGATTTAAAAAAGTGTAAAAAAAAAATCTATGTTTTATTTCACTTTTTGTGATTGAGGACAGAAAATATGAATTCATACAGATGATGGCCCTCCAAGCATGTGGGTAGAGTTGGAAGGGACATATATTGGGAAGAAGGGGTAGCGGTGACTCGGGATAGGCTTCCCTGAGGAAGGATGCATAAAAGAGACACAGAAGTTGGGTAGGAGAAATCTGTGAACTGCAGGGGGAATCCAGGAAGGAGAGGAATGCTCTTAGCACTGAGAGCACTAGGAAAAAGATCAGAGCTTTGGGGGAACTGAAAACATAGCTAAGTGAGCACACTGGAAACTTTGGAGAAACTGATGATGAGAGGAACAAGGCCCGGCCAGAACATATGATTATTCATTACTCAAGAGGCAACAGAAAGCTACTGAAGCATCCTCAGGGAGGCTGGAGTCTGTCAAGGGAGAATAATGAGGTGATCATATTTGCTATTTAAAAGATCACTTTGAGTGCCGAGAGGAGAATAGAGTGGATGGGGGCAAGAGTGGTTGTCTGACAGTGACTTGGACTACAAGCGGTGGATTGTGGGGACACAGTAGATGACAAAGCCAAAAGCCAGTCAGAAGAATGAGCCAATTAAACTTGGGGATTAAGTGTGCATGGTAAGCAAGAGGAAATAGTATTTCAATGTGCACCTTTTAGAATGACTTTTGTAATGCTATTAGTAAAGTAGTAAAAAAGGTTTAGGTACTATGATTTTTCTTTGGGTATGAGAAAAGATGCAATGGCAAGCCACCTTCTTTCAAGGCAGAGATTTTATGATTATATTTCAAGATAGTTTATCCCTATGTTCCCACATCCCAGGAGTTCCCACAGTAAATCCTGTGGTCTGAACACTAATAAGCAGATAAAAACTTTTAAAATATTGTTTTTGTGAATATGAATATCAAACAAATATTACTCTTTCTGTTGATAGTGTTTGTTTCTTAAGTCTTTCAATTGAGAGCAAATGCCATTTTTTTTTTTCTTCCTTCAAACCATGAGTTCTTCCCTCTTTCCCTTCTTTATCAAGCTTTCTAGTCAGGATATCTTTGTCAGATTCTATACATTGGGCCAAAATCGAAAGTAGAAAACAGATAAATAATATTCCAAACCTTGGTAGAAAAAAAATACCCCTGAAACTGAAAATAGTAGATTTCTTCTAGATCAACTCACACACACCATAGTTTACTGTGAACCATGAAACACACACGACACAGTTTTCTGTGAAATGTTATATATTCATTCCTCGGAATCATATTCAGCCATAAGAAAGACTGAATATGATATGCTGTTTTTACATGGACAGACTTTGAAAACAACATGCTAACATAAAGAAGCCAGATATAAAATAGCCACATACTGTATGATTCCTTTTTTAGTCAGATTTTTCATCTCTGTGACCAAAACATCTGACAAGAACAATTAGAAGAGGAAAAGTTTATTTTGTGGCTCATGGTTTCAGAGGTCTCAGTCCTTAGATAACTGACTCCCTTGCTCTGGGGCTGAGGTGAGGCTGAACATCATGATGGAAGAGTGTAGTGGAGGAAAGCAGGTGAGGACATGGTCACCAAGAAACAGAGAGAGACACTACCTTCACCACAGACAAAATATATACCCCAAAGTCTTGCCCCGATGACCCAACTTCTCCAGCTGCACCCTACCTGACTTCAGTTACACCTACAGTGTATTAATATACTGACTGGGTTATGACCCTCAAAAACCCAATAATTTTACTCCTAAACTTTCTTGTATTGTCTCTCTCATAAGGTTTTGGAGAACACCTCATATCTGAACTGTAACAATTCCATTTATGTGAGTTTTCCAAGACAGTGAAATTCATAGGTACAGAAAGATTGGTGGTGTCTCAGGTCTGAGGAATAAGATAAGAGACTTGTAGCTTAAAGAATTTTGTTCTGAGGCATTGAAATGTTGATTTTGGTGATGGTGTATACTCTGTAAATATACTAAAAACCATTGTGTAACATTGCATACTATAACATGATGAATTTTATGACATTTGAATCATGTCACATTTTAAAAGAAAAGAGAAAAAAGGTTATCAATTTTTCACTGTAATGTATGAAAAAAAAACAAAAATAAATATACTTTCAAAAATTTCCAAATAAGACTAATAACCCAACTATTTATTGTCCAACTCTAAAAGTAATTTTCTTTAACTTTAGGATAGGAGGGGCAGTTCTCAAATTTTTTTATTTCAGAATCACATACTCTTAAAAATTGAGTTTTATGAAGAAACTGAGATTTGTAACTGGTCAAGAAAATAGTATTTTAATAAGCTTTTAGGATAATTGTGGTTAAATCTGACAAGTGGTTATTTGTAGTCACAACAGAGAACTGCAAAAATATTAATGAACTGTTTGAACTTATTTACATTTTAATCCACTGATGTGTTTTGTGCTGCGAATGAATCTTTTGCCAAAGCATTATTTTGTTCATGCATTGGTCATTTGGGAAGTATTAGTTCACCATTTTATGTAGCTCTTTTAATTGTTGACACATCTGTTATACACTATTAAAATAATATTTGTTAATATAACCACTTATGTCACCAGAAAAGTCTTTAAGTATGGAAAGTTATCAAACTTTTGGGAATGGATAAAAGTTTTCCAAACTTCTGATTTTCCCTTTTGAAAGCTCAAATTTTTGTCATTGGATATGAATGCTTTTAACTAGCGTGACAAACCCAGTTTATCCACTTCTCCAAAAGTATCTGCCTGCTAAATACCAAAGAGCAAAAATCTAGAGCTTTTCACATATGCAACTTACACAATCATAGACGTGCTTTTCCTTTTTGCATGCAACCATGGTGCTTTATGTGTACTTTTCAGTTCATGGTACAGAATATTTCCAAAAATGTGCTTAAGGATACTATTTAATTAAATTAATAATTTTATCACTCCATGAAGGACTTTTGCAAGTAAAACTGGTCGCTTGTTCTTTTTAAAAATTTAGTGGAATTCCTGGGTACCACAGGTGTAGTTTTGATGCTACTGTTATGACTTCTACCAAGACAACAGCAATGTTATCCACTGTTGCTTTTGCTTTTTGAGAGCAAATGTCAACACAGTGAAAAACAAATAGTGTCTAAATGTTATTATGAAATACTTAGTATTACTGTGTTGCAATGGAATAATTTTTACCCCAAAGGCTCCCTCAGCCGGTCTTAAGGATCTCAGGATTCAGAAAATGATTCTCTGAGAACGATTGAATTGGCGAACTTGAGAGTAACACACATTGAGAATTTGAACATTAATCTACCTTTCAACCCTCTTCTTCACTCCTTTTCTATACAGTTGTACTTTGTTATTGTGAAGAATAACTGCATGGAAAATAGAGGGTGTAAGGCAATTGACCATTCTGTTCTGAAAAATAGAATAGTGCCACAAAAAGCACCAGGAATGGGAGCAGCTGCAATTAGAACCCTGTGTGCCAGTAATTGTAGTTCCCCAGATATATCAGGGTGTCCCCAAGTAGACAGAGTAGGGAGGAGATCCAGTGTCAGTGCAACAAAATCATTCTAGATAAAACTTTAATACATAATCTTTAGTGTGGCAATGATCCTCAGAAGGAATAATCGTAGTACAGACAAAATTTTCAAAGAAAAGAAGACACTGAGAATGGGATCAGAAATTGTGTATAACAAACTGCGGTCACAGTGGATCTCAGAGAAAGATTTGGTGATCCACTTAAATGAGCTTCTGAAGAAGGGAACAGAATCTCTTTTAGCTCAGGAAATAATGCTATGGATAACTTTCTTCTGGTTTACAGAGAAACAGGAAAAAAATAAAAGAAAAGAAAAAAGAAGAACACTGGACCTATATAAAGATGCTACAGAAAAGGGAAAAGAAAACTTTACTATGAACACTCTAAAACAGCAAAACTCTGAATATGACTCAGAGATTTTAGAAAACTCTTTAGTATACTCAAAAGAAGCTATAGCCTTTCTGCCATAGGTTTAGAACTCATACCAGGAAGGAGGGCTACGAGGAAAGACAGCAGGGTGATGAGGAGGGGAATTTCTAAAATAAGAAAACATGTCAATGATAAAGCAACATCAGAAAAATTAACATTAGAGGATCAAAATACAGGTTTTCCATGGCAGGTTAAATCAATGCATCTCAAAACTCTTCCAAAACAGAACCAAGGGAGCTTAAAATGATGTGAGATACAATGGACATGAAGGACAGAAAGCGGAGAGCAATCCTGGACCTCTTGAAGACTGGATGTAAAGAATGTAAAATGAAGTCATGATTAAGTGGAGGGGGGAATTCTGAGAAATTAAAATGGAGCAGGTTTTCAGTTGAAGTAAAATCAACAACAACAAAAAAGACCCACACTAGAGATATCTTGGGCATTTTTTAAATAACAAAGAGAAACAGAATAATTTCATAAACTTGCAGCAGGAACCCTCCCCCCAAAAAAAAGTTATGAAAAGGAAAAACAATCAGTTGAGTTTCCCATTTATTAGAACCATATTTTAACTAGACATTTAAATAACTGCTATAGTTTTGACTCAAAGTGGCAATAGAAGAAATTTAGTCAGGATGCTTTTACTGTGTGAAGGCAGCAGAAATGCATTATCAGAAAAACAAGAACTCAGACAATCCACCACCCACATAATCTTCTTTGAAATATTGCTAAGAAGCTAATGAAATGGATCAAAATGAAGAACTAAAAACGGAGGACATTACAAAGGAAATGGACTGAGGCTGGATTTGAAGCCAATTAAATAAGAAGTGGACATAATATTGTAAATGTAGTTAAGAAATTGAATACAAACACAAAATAGCATTAAAATAAGATATTTCAGAGTATAAAAATTTTTGTAGTAATAGTAAATTTGGCATACATACTAAATCAAAGACTTAGAATGAGTTTTGTGTTGGTAGTTTTATAAAGCTAACTAAACCCATTCCTTTTAAAAAATCTTAGAGTGCATTGCTTAAATGATACTATTATATTGTCAATAATGATAGTTAAAAATTGAAATTAATATACATATTAAATCAATTGTAGAACTAAAAGTAAGTCATAAAACTTCCAAATTTCCAACAAAGATCAATACAAACACACACAAATGAAACAAACAAAAAATTGACAAGACAAATAGGAAACAAAAATTTCAAATAACAAAAAAGCACAATAAATGAAAGTAAAAATTAAAATAAAACTAAAAATAATAATAATAAACTACAAATGCCTGAAAATAAAAACAGAGGTAAACACAACAAGATAAAATGTGTTAATTATAAAACTAAAATAAATGTTTTAAATTTCCATATAAGGTATGGACTGCAACTTTGCTCTGAAAAAAAAAAAAAAAGACTAGATTGTCTTAGTAATAAGGGACACACTTAAAATGAAATATTATAAAAATGGTAAAATTGAAGAACAAGTATTTATTTATCAGCAAAGCTCAAACAAATGAACAAAAACCTCTAAGCTGAATTTAAGAAGCCCTGACTGATAAAAAACTTCATCTGTGTTGATGAGAAATGCAATTAAAACCAAGAGAAAATATTGCATATCAAATAACAAAATTTAAAGTCACACAAATCAGAAGAGCTTAGAAATTTAATTTAAAATGGATTAATACCAGTATTTTGGAAATAGCAATGTAAGTAGATGAATTTTAGCTAAATTAAGGAGACCCCCAAGTAAATAATGACATAAACAATTAAAACCACAATTTAAAATGTTTAATGTGAATACCAGGTGCTCTGATATATAAAGCTTAGAGAACATAATTGATTCTTACACATACATAGAACATTTACAAAAAACAATTTTAAACTGGACCCCCACAAGAGAAAAAATAATCTCAAAAAAAAAAAAAAAACAAAAACAAACTAAAAGCATCACATTCTCTGCCATAATATATTAAGATTACAAATTACTAATAAAACATTTTAAAACTTCATGTTTTTAAAGCAACTTCCAAATGATTATAGCAAACCATAAAACAACATCACAGGATGACCTCTTTACTAATTAAAATAATTGAAACAATAAACAATTGCACATGATATAACAAACTCATAACCTTTCATTCTCTCCTTTCTTTCTTTCTTCCTTCCTTCCTTTCTTTCTTTCTTTCTTTCTTTCTTTCTTTCTTTTTTTTTTTTTTTTTCTTTCTTTCTTGTTTATTTGTTTGTTTGTTTTTGATACTGGGGTTTGAACCCAGGGATGCTTAACCACTGACACATATTCCCAACCCTTTTTAAATTTATATTTAGAGACAGGGTCTCTCTGAATTGCTAAGTGCCTCAATAAGTTGCTGAGATGTATTTCTTAAAAGCAAATCTAAATTAACTGTGAAAATCAAGAAACATAATGATATCAGGAAGAAAGATATAATGAAAGTAAAAGAGGAAATCAAATAATCTTTTAAAAAGTTAATAAATACAATCGTTCTTTCAAAAAGCCAGTTGAATAAATATTTCATAAATCTAAACAACAATAAAATAAAATAGGAAAAACACAGCAAGATACATATGTAAGACAAGAGAATTAACAGTGGATATGAAGGAGATTAAAATAATAGAAGAATATCATATATACTTCTATTTGAATATGCTTGAAAATCTTGGCAAATGAGTGATTTATAATGCAATATGAATCCTCCAAATTGCCTAAGAAATAATTAGGTTATCACTATGAAAATTATAAAATTATTTAAAAATTCTCCTAAAATTAATAAAAGAAAAATCACTCCCAGTGCAGATCATTATAATAGTAAATTATTTCAAATTTTCAAGAGACATATACTCCCTTGCTACTTAAATTATTATAGAGATAGAAACAAAACAACCAGAATAATTTTATGAACCAGTTGTGATCCTGATAATCAAGTATAACCCAAAAATTGAAAAAAAAAATTGGAAACTATTTTTATACATAATAGTTATTAACACAAAACACTCAATAAACTGCTCTGAAGCCAAAACTCAGTTCAACAGATGAATTAAAGATCTCAGAATGTCCTTGACCTGAGCCCAAAGATGCTTTATGAGGAAACTTATTTTAATGATACTTTGCACACATAGGTTAACTAAAAGAAAAAAATGAAAATAGCACATTAAAATTCTTTTCTGATTAAAAACAGTTCTTACTGAATTGTGAGTTTTTTGTATAATAAAATTGATTTCTCTTAAACCAATATCAAATATCCTACAAATAAATATCTTTCTTAAGTAAAATACCAGGAGCATCCCAATTAAAATCAAGACTAAGATGAGAATGACTAATATTGTACATATTCATATTCTTACAGTGTTATGCAAAACAGTCATAAATAGAAAGGAGGGGATAGCTTTTATTTGTTAAAGGAATGGATATATATGTGTAGTCCTAACAGAATTGAATGAAAACTCAATGGTTTTTCTATACAAGAACAATAATCATATAATTTGACACATACAATGTGACTATAGAAAAGGAAAATAATTTCATTTACAAAAGAAACAAAACAAAAAATATTTGAAATTTGTAAACAAAAATGTCTGACAATAATAAAAGAAAATTTAAATAAATCAAGAGAAGCAAGTTTCTTGATAATGACACTGAATACAATAAAGATGACATTTATTCTCTCTTCTTTGTATTTTAGAATATGAAAATTGATTCTGAAGTTCATCTAAAAATTAAACATCTGAGAACATCTAAGAAATTTTTGACAAAAAGTAATAGAATATAGAGAATTTTTATCCTAAAATATTATATAATATATGCATTATATATTATATTTTATATACTATATTAATATAATTTATATGTAAGTTATATTTATTAATATGTGAAATATAAATGTATTATATAAATATCATACATTATATATGTTATAAATATGTATATATACTTAAAACATACATATGACATTATATATCATCATATATATGGTCCAAAAACAGACCTGAGATTCCATTAGAAGTTATTTTTTTGATTTAGAGAATAAAGTATAATGCACAAATGGTTATTCAAGTAATTGTGCTTTGAAATTTGACTATTTGGGAAAACGTGAGATTTTCAGTTAATGCTATACACTCATAAATCTAGATAAATTATACAATTCCTTGAAAACAAAATCATAGAAAATTTAAAAATTGGTACATATGTCTCATCATGGTTGGGGAAGGAATTTCTTATCATAAAAGTTGTAGAATAAAACAGAAGACAAATATGACTGGATAAATTTTTAAAAATCTTTTAAAAATCAACATTAATAAAAATCAAAGAAATAAATTGTGGAAAAATATGTGGTATGAGTACAGTTTGAAATCAGGAAGACTGACAAATTTTATTTTGTTTAACTTCATAAATTTTATCACCAATGAAATGGGGTAAAATAGCATGCTTGGTTGTTAAAAGGTTTGGAAATAAAATATATATCTCTAGTAGAGTCTGATACTCAACAGAATAACTGTCAGCTATTTTCTTTGAAATTATTACTTGTATATATATGTAACAAGTTTAATGAGAAAATTACTTAGACCCTTGCAATAGAAAGACAGGCAAAGCAAGTGAGTAATTCATAAAAGGAACAGCTCAATTAGCCAATAAACTTGAAAAATTTAACCTTGTTAATGAGATGCAAATTAAAACATTAATAAAATGCCACTTTCCATTTAATAAATTAGAAAGAATTAAATATAATACAAGAGAGCCTTTCTCATACCCTGGGAGCATAAATTTTCCACCACCTGATCTTGAAGGTAATTTGGCAACAGTCCACACTCTTTTAACCTGTAATTTTGCTTCTGAGAATGTATTTAAAACTGTCAAAATTTTATTTTTGTGTGAATAATTGGACACATATTAAATCAAAGGACTCCATAGTTTTTGATGACCCAGACTTATCAATAAAAATAATTTTTACAACATATTCTTAATGTATGTATATTTGTGTGTCTATGGTTCTTTTTATACTATTTGTTTTAACCACTAAAAACCATATGAAACAGAATTGAAAACATTGAAATAAGAGTAGAATTCTAATACTTTCTTCCTGCACTTCAATGCATTGTCTTATAAAATGTACACGTACCTCATTTCAAAGTCCACTATCCAGGATACTCTGCCATTAGAAGAGTTAAATAACTCATGGCACATCCATCAGAGCAAATATTATGTAGCTGTTTGAAATCACAATTTTGGATAAGATTCAGTCTTGAGAACATGGTTACAATATAATATAATAATGTCAGTAAGGGCAAATATAGTTCCTAACTGGCTTACCATTATAACCCCAGCACCTAGCCAGGAGCACGTTAGGCCCTTGCAAATACTTACTGAATGAAAAAGTAAATTATAAAAATAGGATACTAACTTGTTTATGCAATGTGATTGAAAAACATTAAGAAAAATAAAGGCTGTATACATACATATTACATATGCATTTAAACATGTACATTTATGTATATATATATATAAATACAACTGTATACATAATTTTCAGAAATTCAAGGCAGATATGGATAAAAAAGGAGTTTAAAAATGTAATATGCCTGTCAAATCAAATGGCAATTTTGAAAGGAGATAAGTCTGAAATATAGAAAATATGAAATAAGTAGTTCAAGATCACAAGTTTTATAACTCAGAAGACAGAATAAGAGGAAATGGTAAAAGCTTTTCTCTTAAATTATTACAAATTTGTATACTACTATGGCATACTTCTAAATGCTGGGAAAATTTCATAACACTTTCCTTCTTAATCCTCAGAATACACCGTTGCTGTAAAGGTTCTCACACTTCAGCATTCATAAGAATTTTCAGAGAAATGTGTTAAAAGCATAGATTTCTCAGCTCCACCCTCTGAGATTCTGAGTTAGCAGCTCTAAGGAAAGGTCCAGGAATCAATATTTAAGAACTCCATGTAGGTGGTTCTTATCCAGAGGATTGGAGGATCACAGATAGAAGGACCATATAGGATCTGGAACCTTCTTGACATTGCCCACAGCAAGTTTGAGTGGTTCAGAATGGATGACAATTGATGGGCTAGGACTGAAGTTGGGACCTAAAAAGCATATGCTTCTTCCTTGTGTCACCACCAGCCAAATGTTACATTAACAAGAGAGCGCTTAAAAGCAGCAGTCCCTAAACCAAAGTCAATATAAGCCATTAATAGTGGAAAAGGGGCTTTTTATTTTGTGAGATTATGTCAAAACACCCCAAATGCAAGTCACCAAGTGCTCAAGAAGAGACTTGCTTCGAGTGATCTAGCAGAGGCCCCTTCTAGAACAATGCCCAAGCTGTGGGGAGGGACATCATGCCTGGAGGGTCCTAGAGATGACATTCCTTTCTGACAAGCTCAAGGTTGTACTTGGTTTTTAAGCACCACTGGAAAGTGACAGAGAAGTTAAAGCAACTTTTCTAAGACTGTACTGAGAGCTAGTCAAGTGTCAACAAAAATGGACTTCAGTGATGTTAGGAACTCGCTCCATTCCCTGGCCACCTGTGACCCAGGAGACTTTCATGATAATCTGTTCGAGTTGAACAGACAAAAAGGAAGCAGCCAGTGCTTGTTCTGGAAAGGCAGGAAAATCCAAAAGGTGATTCATTGATTCATTTGATTAATTTCACACATTAAAAAAATTAGGTTGATATGAAGACTGTTGAGGTAAGGTAGTTAAAAAAAAAAAGTGGCCTAAATTTGCACTTTTGTCATTGAAATTTGAGATTTGAGTCACGAAAAATTTCCCTGGTTCTGAAGAAAAACAACTTTTATATGGCTAGCAGGCTTTTTACAACATTTTATTTTTAATTAAAAATTTATTTTGTGCCCAAACTACCAGTTTGAGTTTCCTACAAAGCAATCTTTTGAAAGGCAAGTATGACTCTGTCCTGTCTTGTTCAAAACCCTCAAGTGGTTTCTTCTCACGTTTAGAATTAAGTCCCAAGTCCTTAGAGTGGCCCAGAAGGCCTCACATGACCTTGCTGTTGTCTACTTCTCTGACACCCATGCCCACTCACTCCACAGCTCCAGAGATCTCTCTAGTCCCCAGACAGCACCTCACAGGGTCCCAGGGCAAGGCCTTTTTCTCCACGGTTTCCTGTGGTGTCCACGTGACCCCCTCAGTCCCTGTGGTCTCTGCCTGAGCGTCCCTTATCTGTGAGACAATTCTGGTCACCTTATACAGTTGTCCTTCATATCTGTGGTTCTTCTTCTGCAGATTCAAACAACAGATTAGAAATATATATATATTATATATATAAATATATATATAAATATTTATAATATATGTTATATATAATATATTATATATAAAATATATATAATATATATAAAATATATATATAGTATAATGACCATTTATATACATTTACATTGCGTTAGGTATTATAAGCAATCTAGAGGTGATTTCAAGAATACAGGAGAACATGTAAATGCAAAGATACACCATTGATATAAAGGACTTGAGCGACCCAAGGATTTTGTTCCTGGAATAAATTCCTCACAGAAACTGAGGGATCACTGGATAGATGACACACACCCCTCGGCATAATGTATATTCCACTTTATTTATTTATTTTTGTGGCACACATCACTACCCAACATCATGATGTTTACTTAATTATTTACTTGGCTTTTGTCAGTCTTCCTCATTAGAAGTTTAGATGCAAAAATGCCCTGGACTTGATGAGTGTTGTTCACTGATATGTTCCCATTGCCTAGAGAACTGGGTGAATAGCCACTGCTCACTCAAATATATATATGCTAAAAGAATGAGTAAATATTATTAAAAACTACTAATATCAAAGTTAAACAAGAAGTCAAAATGCCAATAATCCTTTACAACAGCAAATCAAATTGTTTTCCACTGGACTTTTAAAAACATAGTCAATGTTTAAAAGTCTATTTTTTATATCTCAAAGTTAGGAATTTGTTTCCTATCTCAATGCTGATTTGAATTTACTTTTCTGTTTTTTTTTTTTATTTGTTCTTTTTACTTATACATGGCAGTAGAATGTATTTTGGCAAACTATACATACATAGAGTATAACTTATTCTAATTAGAATTCTTTCTTGTGGTTGCACATGATGCAGAGTTACTCTGCTCATGTATTCAAATGTAAGACAAGGAAAGTTATGTTTGATTAATTCTACTGTCCTTCCTATTCCCCTCCCCTTTCTCCCTTCCCTTTGTTTCCCTTTGTCTAATCCAATGGACTTCTATTCTTCTCCTCCCCACCTTCCCTTGTTGTGGATTATCATCCACATATCAGAGAGAACATTCAGCCTTTGACTTTTTGGGGATTGGCTTATTTCACTGAGCATGATGATCTCCATTTCCATCCATTTACTGCCAAATGCCATAATTTCATTCTTCTTTATGACTGAATTATGTCTGCTTATTTTTAATCAAAAAAAGATTTCTTGCTTATTTTAAATATTCTGCAGGCTTGATTTTAGTTTTGGTTGACACAGTAAGAAAATGAGTGTCCATGGGTAGCCCTCTGGGCACTTCAAGATCTGAAAGCCAAGGGCAAGCCTTGTAAACATAGCACAGTCCCAAAAGTCATCCCAGCAGGAGTCTCCATTAGTGGGCATGGAGGAAGTTGGATACGTGGGCCCTAGGAGTTGAAGCATGTGAAAGTAGGAGAACCCAGCAATATTCCATTTCTTATTTGTTTTGTGTAGGAAACAGAACATTTCAGAATACATGTAGGTGTGGAGATATAGTACAGAAGCTCAATCGAGTAGAATGACAGGGTTGTGTAATGAGTAGCAAGGGCCTACTGAGACTTCTTGAGGCACTGACCCATTACTCTCATTGGCGCAGATTGCTCTTACTTGTGTTTGGGATAATTCAGCTGGCATTGAAGTTGTCTTTATTCAATCTGTGAAGTGTTTGTCTAAGTAAATTAATGGTAGAGGGGTGGGAATGGCATAAATGGAGCCTTCTCAATCCACTTTGAAGAGCCCATTGTTTATAAAATCTTCAGCATATCTGGTTTGATATGATTTTAGGAGTATGTCTTACTGATTTGTTAAGATGGGGTGTTTTCCTTTAGTTAACACATTATCCATTCTACCTGTGGTAGGTGCTTGAGGGCATTAACGGGGCAATTCTTTAAAAATTCTCAGTGACATATTGAAGTGAATCAAATATTTCATCTGCCCCATTGTGGGTTCAACACTTTACTGCCAGCAATCCCACAAATGACTGTGTGGATACCTTGCTTAAAGGTGTTACTTGCAGAATGGGAGGTAGTGGGTCACCAGTTGACAATTATCTCCCTAAAATTAGGAATTAAGCCTAGAAAACCCCAGTTATAACTCCCTGGGTGGAGCAAAATGTTTGCTCCTTAGTAACCAGAATGATGTCAAACCAGTGCACAAAGAAAGGATGTTGTGTTTGTATATACACATGCCTTGTCCATGTGCTTAGAACACATCACATCACATTTTACCAAAAAGGAAGATAAGTACCAAGAAACAGTTATAACTCAAATATAATATACTAAGGCATATTGAAGATGCTGCACACCATCCCTCTTTTCCTTTACTGATATCTATGAGTTGGTAAAATTTTTGATGGTAGCAAATGTTTCTTGATCTTTCCATTCCCCATAGTCCCTAGCACAACACCTTGTATATAATGAACTGTCAATAAATATTTGTTGAATTGCATCAGTTTTGTCTTAGGCAGACCCTGATTCGGAACCATCCCCAATTCATTCAAACTAAAAAGGACATAAATAAATATTAATAAAGACTGACCTGGCTTTTAAATTGCCTTCAAATTCCAAGGCTAGAGATTTAAAGAAATTATTTAGGTAAGCCTCAGTTTATAGTTTAGATCAGAAACAAATCAGTCAAATATTTCTAATAGAAGTTAATAAAGATAGCTGATGGGGTGGGGGAGAACCCACAAAACACAAAGCTCCCAGTTCGTTTATATGCAAGAGCCCAAATCCTCAGGAATGAGAAGATTTAGCTAATCTTTCCAATCACATTCTCCCTCCCTCCCCACTCCCACCTCCTTGGAATTATGTTATCTCTGCTCATCTTAAAAGCTCCGAAGCCTTTTGAATTGGGGAGGCATTCAAAGGACTCTCAAGGGTCACCCCTGGAATATTAAAGGAGAGTGGATTACAGGAGAGAGAGGGCAGGGAGCTGAAGGGGCTGGACAGAGAGGAAACAACACAGGCAGTCAGACAGCTGCCCTGGCTGGGAGGAAGGGGAGGAAGCAGCCAGGAGCAACCCACCCATAGGAAGTGTTCCAGCGAGAGCCACTGCCATTGCTGTCTGGGAGCAGAGGACAGAAAAAAATGTGTATTAGCGAAATCAATTAGGCAACGGCCTTTTGAACAGAAGGGGGATGGCTCCTTTCAAGAACGTGGTGACATCAACCTCATGAAATAAAATTAAAAGCCAGATACTGTTTTAATTCAGAAATAAAATTTTATGGAATTTACAGCCCCCTGACAGTTACTTATTTCTTAAAATAATAAGCCTTTAGGATTTATGGAGCAAATTCCTTCTCAAAAGACTTCCAAGTAATTTAGTTTTTAAAAACCTAACAGTTTTTTTGACCTTTCTTCTATTTTTTATAGATATCGATTCTTGTTTTTGTTTTTCAAATAAAATCAATGGCTATTTAGTGAGGGCTTATTATGTGCCAAGCACCATCCTCATGTCCGGAGTGGGAAGATACAAAGATGGGTTTCCCACTGCTTAGTGGTGCTTACTTAGTGATTTATTTTCTGTGTATGTTGGGGGAGTGGATGGGGAGGTAGATTATGTATTCCTTTGAAACTCTGATGAAGGTTAAGGAGCTTCTCCTCAATAAAGTACACAAACATCCACACCTTGTCAAAAGGGCCACAGACAAAGAACAGAGAGCAAGCAATACAGAACTCTATTATTACCATGCAGTTGGCTTGTTCTAAGCACTATTTGTGAATTATTTATTTAATCTGCAAACCCATCCCATGAGGTGGATGCTATTATTAACCTCCCCACGCCCCCCGTTTTCCTCCCAGGGAATTGAAGACTCAGATATTAGTCCCCTGCCCCAGATTGCTCAGCAGGTAGAAGATGACCTCAAGCCAGAACACAGGCTCTCTGGCCCTAATGCCCAAATGCTTACCCTTGGTACTATGGCACTGGGAAGTGGGGGTTAGCAAGGTCCTAGTTGAGACTAGATGCACTTAGCCCACTGTGGGTCAAAGAGCATTTGTGTACAAGTTACACCAGGATACTTTATTGACACATGTCAGAAAAATCACCTTAACAATTTTACAATCATTATCATGTGAAAGCACATTCTATGGTTGTGCAGTGCCCACTGGGTGTCCCAGGTCAGGGAAAGCCAGATCAGGGCCTGAATGTAGAGGACCTGGTGTATTAGGCAGGACTTTGTACCTAACTCAGAAGAGATTATAGACAAAATCAAGTTTTGAATTGGATTTCTAGGAATATTAGTCTGTCAGCAGGGGGCAGGATGGATTTTGCTATTTATTTATGGAAATTTGAAACTATAAGGAACCAGACATTTTGTGAAGAAAAAGTTTTTCTCCTCAGGACTTATGATCTTTTTCATCCAGAATGAAAGGACAGAATTAGAGGTATATACATAGTTAATGTCATAATTACTTAAATAAGTATTTTTCTCTAAGGAAAATGATGGAATTAGAACATTTGTAATAAAATCATATTTGGAAAATGCCATGTGTTTGATGGTACAACTCCTGAATGGCCATGAGGGGGCTGGGGACAAAAGCTAATTGTGTAGTAGGCTCCCCTTGGTGAGTCTGAGATTCTTGCAGGCTGAACTTGGCTTGGACAGAACCCTGAGTCTGAGCCCAGAAAAGGCAGGCCCTTTGCCCATCTGGGACCCCTCAGGTCTGCACCTGGCTTCCTTGAACTTATTCCCTGGGCCAGTGTGGTAGCAGCTCTTCTCCCATTCAACTTCCATCTGAGGGGAAAAGAGACCATCCTTTTCCTTCCATTGTTCCTATTACATTCTTCAATTTGTTCAGTTTAAAACAAAGTAACATCTTCATACAAACCTAACTCACTTCCATATCTGGGAAGCAGGATTCAGGTCAGTGTATGTATGTGTGTGCAGAACTAGAAAAGTAAGATAGCCAGGGAAGCTTAGCTGCATATTTCAGGTCTGGTTAAATGTATGTTTAAAATATTAAAAGTATCAATCACAGGCAATTCTTGCCCTTAACTTCCCTTCTTCCCCTCTGCCTTTTTTCCTTCCTCCCTCTCTTCCTTCATTCCTTCTTTCCTTTCTTCCTTCCATCCTATCAGCCAAATCAATCAACACACATTGATTGAGAGTCGATTTTGTATCAGACACAGTGTCGAGTTTGGGGGATTCTGAGATATCTCTGCCTACATCTCAGCTGTAGGATCTAATGCCTAAATGTTTTGAAAAGGTCAAAGATTAACCAGTAGAAAAACTGTCACAATTTTGTCTTTAGCACATAAAATGTACTGCAAATATGCTATATGGCCAGGCCTGTGAAACCCTCTTTTTAAGTATACTGAACACTCCATATAAAATAGATGAGAGGAGCCCATATGGTTTTTTAAAAACTGGGAATGGTCACTTCAGTTCTCCCCTGCTTCCCTTTGAGGTCCTGGGGGCAAGTCCCTAAAACCCTTGGGGCTTCTCAGTACTTCGTTTGAAAATCCTAGGAGAGAGACCAGGCCTTTTCATTCTGGGAATTGCCTGTCATTCATTTTTGCAGCATTTTACAAATGTTGAGATTACACAGACACACATACATGCACATACATTTTGCTGAAATATTTAAGACACTAGAAAGTAAGCTTTAATTAGGACAAAAATTGGATGCTCACTCCTTGTAACTCCTGAGTAACTGTACATTTCGATTGTTATATGTAAATACTTTAATCTGAGTTGTATTCTGATTAAATCCTGATACTTATTTGAAGCCATCAGATTATGAAGAATGTATGAATATAGGGTATGTGTATGCAATGTCAATACTGCTGTATAACCCCATTACCAAAGGACCAGATGTAGATGAGCCTGGATTGAACACTTATTGATGCTTTTACACAAAGGCAGCAGAAATTGAATTGATGGTGCTATTAGGTTGTCAATACCAGTGTCTTTCTTTCTTCCCAGATAAGTATACATGAAGCGTTGTCCATATAGTCATTTTAACCACCTGGGAGCAAAGAAGCTGTAGAGGTTCAAGGTGATGATTCAGACGAGGTGTATCCAACTGCACTGCCTTCTGGATGCTTTGTAGGAGTCCAGGACTAACGGACTCTTGCTTGCTTGATTGTTATGTTACTATCTCAACCTACAGGTGGTGTTGATGAACTGTTTTGCTTACTTATTTGCTCATATATTTTTAAATACAGCTGGAGTTGCCTCTAAGTATAAGCATAATTAAGGGATTGTTGCACTCATGGTGAGATTTGGAGAGGTATAGAGACCCTAGGTGAATATTGACAGGGGAGAATGAAATTGCACACTTATCTGAAGTTCAACTAAAAGACAAGAGACTCTTAAACTGTGCCCATATGTAAAATTTATCATTGGTAAAGGAAATATACCTTCCTCTGACGCAAAAGAAAATCAAATATTTTGCTGTCTCAGTTTTTTCCTTTCAAGATGATTCTGGACATTCATTTTAACCAAATATTCCCTGACTGATTGGGAACTGGTAGAGGTGGCAAATATTGTAATTTTCTCAGGGCCACCTTCTGAACTAGGGTTCTGGATCCTATTTCACTTTGCAATGACCTTCTCTGCCTCTAAGACAGTATTCATTTAACTAGGGGTCATTACCCAGTATGGTGGGTTGTGTCAAAGGTAGTCTAAGTCAAAAATTGTATGTACAACTCTACAGTTCTTTTTGGTAGATAACAGAGGCTAGTTAATAGTGATGGTTGGGAATTTGCTAAATTCTCAAAGTCTTGCAGTTTGGCTACAGGAAAAACAAACTTTCAGTCCAAAATCTGGCATTCATTGAGGTATTCATTAAACACACTTTTATTACCCACCATTCCTAAACGGTTCATTTAGCCTGCCTGTAAACATGAGTTCATAGTTCTGTTATTTTAAGTGAATCTAGTATACCTTGCATGGGAAGTTAATTAATGAAAATATGGCATGTGTCCAGAGGTAAAGTCTGTTTCTCTCACACCTCACAACATCAGGCAACTAATCCCCTCAGATCCAAAGATTGGATTTGGGACAGTTTGGGGCCAAAACTTAGGCAACTAGCCCCAAGGGTACAGGCAATAGGACATGACAGAGTCTTATCTATCAAGATTCAATAATGGGGAAAGTCTCCAAAATATGTTAACCAATACGCAAATCTCGAATATGATTAATTTAACTAAATGAAAGCCCACTTCTAACCTCCATTGATGCTGATCCTTAAGGCATCGATTCTACCCAAATTAATATAAACTGTACTCAATAGAAAAATGCAGGATGAGGGAGTGTTAGTGAACTGAAAATTTCAGCCACACTAACTGTAATGGGATGGGGAAAGAGAATTATTAGGAATATCGGGGTAAGGATCCAGATTGGGATCAACATTTTGTTGTGGAAATCTGTGGGACAATCAAGAATATTTATCTATAGACTTTGTCATTAATTTTGATGAAGATGTCTGTCTATTAAATATTTGCTAGAAATGTGGGATTGTCTGCTTTTCTCAAAACAATTTTGGTTTGCTGTCCAAGACACCAAATTTGAAATAAAATAATCAATAGAGGATGAATTTATGATGCTTTTAGTATTGCTCTTTGATCTTCCTAAAATTTCAAACTTTTCAACAATAAATGTATATACTGATATTGGTAGAAAAAAATCATAAAAATAAAAATTCTTATTTCAAAAAGTCTTGTACAGAATTGTTAAAAGCTATTTATAGAATGAGGAAATACTAAATGGTAAAAAATTAGAAATTCTTAAACTTTTGGGGGAAATATTTTTCAGTATAAAAATAAATTGGCAATTAAATTACTTAATATTTGGTACTTGATAGGAAAATCGGTAACAAAAGACATGCTTAAAGTTACCTTTAAAACAAACCCACCACATTCTAGTTTCTTTCTCATATACATATGATTTTGATTTTTACCTCTTTTCAGTGGGAGAAATTAAACACAAAATATGATGCTGTGTTTATATCTTAAATTGGCTGTATGTAATTTGTTTTTACATTTTTCCCCCCAAATTGAAATGAGGCCTTTTAAGAGGGGGGAGAGATCCAATACATTTTTTCTTTCCAGTGTACCTAATTTTTCTATTAATTCTATAAATAGATTTGTTGTTTATAACTTTACCATACTCTGATGTTTCACAACCAAATGCATTGTTTTCTCTTTTTTAAGCCTGCCTATCTTGTTTACATTTTCCCCAAAGTTGCTCTGACTGCTGTAGTTGGTTTGTACATACACAAAAATATGCTGGACCTATTTCAGGCTTAGTTTAGAGGGGTCTGGTATTTCCATTGAGTGGCTGCCACTGGACACGGATGCTTTGCTGAGTTAATGATCTTGCTATCTTTAGTTTCTCTGACCATAAAATGAGAATGATTATGCTTACAAAAACTCTGTTGGTTAAATTATTGAAGACCTTGAGCTGAATTATATCTTTGTTTATCTGGCATTATTTTTAGCAGCCTGGTAAAGCCCTAGTTGAATTCTCCACCTTAATGTAGCACCCTTTATCTATTCTTCAAATAAATATTCACAACAGAATATACTAGGACATCTCCAATTAAACATTATATTAAAGGATATCAGAAGTTAGTTTATGGTGAGAGTTTATGCAGTTGATCTCTTCTAAACCACATACAAATGTATACTGATTACACATAAAAGAATTTTTAAGGGATATTAATTAGGTTAATATTAGAATGTGAGAAGTACTGGGCAGATAGTTGCTTCTAGAAGTCTTCTTGCCTATTGTAGAATTGCTAAAACTTAATACTATCATTTACAGATAATCTAAGCTGGCACATCCTGGGTCTATTAGTACCATTATAATTTTGTAAGGAAAAGGCCTTCCATCATCAGGGAATTTTGGGAAATGCTAGGTTGAACAGAGTTAGATGGATTTCTTCCCTGGTAGATTCCCTGCTTATTTTCCACATGAGTACAAAAGCAGAACTCATTTATGGTAGAGCATCTCTGAAAAAAGTGTTTTGTGGAATGCTTTTTGGAAAATACTGTTCCTCCGCTCAAAATCTTTTCATCGTTCCCGATGAGAAAACCAAGACCCACAGTAGTTAAGTGGATTGCTACATATAAATAGTGAGTGAAGCTGAACACAAGGTTGCATGTTGGATGCTCTTTGATGTCCTGTCTCCTGTACCATATTGTCCCACAGATTTCACTCAAGCAGAGTCAGCCAGAAAAGTGTTTTGTTCACATACACTCCCCCCCCCACACACATACATATATAATACTTGATACTGGGGATTGAACCCCCAGGGACACTTTACCACTGGACTACATTGCCAGCCCTTTGTAATTTTTATTTTGAGACAGGGTCTTGCTAAGTTGCTGAAGCTGGCCTTGAACTTGTGATCTTCCTACCTCAGCCTCCAAGTCAATGGGATTATAGGTGTGCACCACTATGTCCAGCTTCCAGCTTGTTCCTTTATTCTGTAGGGAAGAAGATACTTCACAGTCTGCTCTGGGAATTGATCATGCTGACTTTAACACTCAGCATAGCCACACAAGTTCTTTGGTCCATAATTTAAGTTCTGGGATGCCCATGAATTACTACATCCATGAGTCTTGTTTTTGTTTTTGTTTTTTCACCAGGTGCCTATTATGAATATGAAAAGATGCTGATCTTTGGCAATAAATCTACTAGGGTTCAAAATGCAGCTTTACCACTTAGCTGTGTGTTTCTGGGCCAAGTCAGTTAGCCTCTCTGAACCTTAGTCCATAAAACATTGGATACTCTGAAGAGCTCGTCTATTAAAGGCATTTAATAAATGGGACTTATCTTTATTCTTTAACAATGCCTGAAGGAGACTTAAAAATTATTGTGCAGTTCTGATGTTGATGCTATTCTTTTGTTTGTTATAGGACATGGTAAAGCTTTTTGTTGAGATTTTGCTAATGGAAACTACCTCTCAGCTTCTCTTTTTTCACCATCTTGAATACTTAGATCTCTGATGACCTGCGAGTGTCCTGCATTAGCACAGCCTATGCCCCATTCTTGTACCTTTGACACTGTTCCATATTGGATCGGTCATTTTCTTCTATCAAGGTTGCTAAACAAATTGCAGGGAAGTTTCCATTTTCAGAATTTTAAGAAGTCTTCATCAACCCTATTTTATTTTTCACCCTCGCTAGCTATTTCTGTTCCTGTTTGTTGCTGCAGTGATCCTTGTACAAGCTGAAGCTACAGCTCTCTTACGTTTCTGCAAGCATCTACAAAGGTTCATGTTGGAAAATGCTTTCGTCATTCCAGAAGAAAGGATTTTATAGACTTCCATAGCTCTTTACAGGGAGAGAAAAACTTCTAAGCTGAGTGCTTCTTAAAAGAGGTACTCCCCCATCACTTATAAGACTGTACTCAGTGGTTACTGCTAGTGACACATTTTCAAATGGACCCCCCAGTGACTGCAGCTGTGATTAAAAGCAGTCTGTTCTCTGCCTCGCGGGGGTTTGCTGTTTAACCATGTCATGTATGTATGTATGGGTGTGTGTATGTCTCTGTGTGTGTGTGTGTGTGTGTGTGTGTGTATCATATACTGTAACTGCATCATGGAAAACAAAGTGTTTCATAAGGTGAAAAATCAAGTAAGTACTTGAATGACAAACTCAATTTTATAAGCTTAGGTCACTGAGAGGCACTAGTTGGGAACCTAACCATGTATGAAGAACATAAAAATAATTTAAGGAAGAAGAGCTAATGGTCAGTGAATACATACCATCTGCCAGTACATCCTTTACACACATCAGCTGGACTGAGCATCTTAAAGATTTAAGTACATTTGAACTTCGCATCAGCATTTCAGCTCCTCAGTGTGATTTGGGATTCAATTTTGACCCTTCACAAATAAAGCAAGAGAATATTCCTTTTAAAATCTACCCAGATATTCACTGACACATGAATAATCGTGTTTGGCTTATCATAGGAATGCCAATCTCAACAGAAGTTTACCATTAACGTTACCTTTAAAAAACGCTCAAATGAGCAGGGCGGCCACAGAGACCGGGGGTTTCAAAGGCACAAGTCACACTTCTTCCTTCAGATTAGACAGTTGTCAACCTTTTATAAAGTAAAAAGAGTGTTCTAGAATTTTAACCTGGGCTCTCTGCATCATGTGACTAGCGTACTAACAAATGCCATGAGGAGAAGCAATGTTGTTCCCCTCCCTACCCCACTCCACCCTACAACTGAATCAGAGGAATTCAAGCATGCCATCTTTCTTAAAAATCTAGGGAAGAAATCTGGGGAGATTTTGAGAATTGTGTGTCTCCTTTCCACTCTGCCTGCCTTCCCCCACCCACCTCTAAGTTCCAAACACTCCAAATCCCAGAGACCAAACCCAGTGAATGAGATGCTAATCTATCACCAGCAAATTTAGGCTGACAATACTGTGGATCGACCACATTGATGACATTGATTCTATTTCAAATATTTACAATAGAGCGAGACAAGCCTAATCTATTTCCTAAAGAGTTCAAGGTAGGTATCACCATTTCAGAGGGGGGAAAACAATGGAGAAATGTTTGTGGTCGCTATCTGCAATAATCTGATGCTGACAGAGAGTAGTATTTTATTTAGTAATTAACAGTGTAAAGGGGAGAGGAGCTGTCATGTTGGTTCTTAAGCTGGGGAATGTGATGAAAGATGATATCTGCGATCTCATCCTTTCCACTTGTTTAGGATTGTCAGGATGAGAAATGTCAGCATTATGAAAGCTTGGCTCTGCTCTTGATATGATAAAACCCTTCAAAAGCCAGTCTTTCTCTCTCCCTCGTCCCCCTCCTTTCTAGCTCTCTCTCTGCACTTGCTTTTTTATTTATCCTGTTTTGTTAGATGGCAGAAATATAATTCTTTTCTTTCTTCCTATTATAAGCCACCATTTTTGTTTTATTATATGTTTCACAACCCCTAATGCCCCACTGAAAATTACCTTGTTAAATGACAGTGTTTCAAAGCCATGAATCCTTTCCACCATTCCCTCAGAGGTTTGAAACAGTCAACAGACTGTAAAGAATAAATAATAAAAAAGTATTGATTATTTTGATGACTGTGAGATTCAATTAAGTATTAATTTTGCCCTCCAGTGGACCTATCAAGGTATTCAAAAGGGAGGATTCAGCTCAGCTAAATGCGTGCTGAGTGCTTTAGCCTTAAATAGGGAGAAAATGTGTTTACCTACAGTATTTGAAGAAGAAGTGCATTGATGCACAGAGTCCAATATTTAAGTGCTGTGCAAATTAAGCCCTGGTGACAGTGACATTGTTTTCAGTGGTATGAGTATTGACTAAAGAAGTGCATTTGATGACAGCTTAAACTATTTGTATTGATTAACATTTTCATAGATTATCATGTGTCATATCAAATTCACTTTTCAGGCATGAATACATTAAAAAAAAAAAAAAAAAAAACACACACAGGCATACCGCAACCAATGTAATGATGGGACCCGGGAGCAGCTGCCCCACCTGCTCCTGTACTGGTCACCTGTTTCCTGCTCAGGAACCATTTAGGCATGAACTTGGCAATAAATAGCTCCCAGATCACGAAAAAAGGGCACTTCTTGCTTTTCCTTTCCTACTGCGTCCGATATCTGTGCCAAAGCAATATTATGCATCTTAGTTTGCAATGGAATAAAAGGCTACACTTGGAAAATATTTCTGATCTTAACATGTCCTCCTAAATGAGCTGAAGATAAAGCAGATTTAAATTATTGGGGGGAAATTTGCCTTTTTTTGAGGTGATTTTTGTTTTCTTTTTCTTTAATGCTCTGGGCGTATGATGCTCTAGGTATCCGAATTATTGAACACAGTTTGTAAGTATTCTCCCAATTCCTTTAAAAAATTTTAATCATTTATTGTGTATTGTTTGCTTTAAAATGTTCATTTGATTTGGGGTCAGCTTCAGTCCCCAATCTGGGACCAGTGAAGTCAACTTCTAAGGCTGCTTATAGAATTTACATAAGAAATATCTTTTATTCCATTGAAAGCATTTCGAGGTCTCTTTTCTCCCTGTCTCTTTTCTCTGCTCTTGGGATAGGGTTTAATTGCTTCTCCCCCAGGGAGAAGGCTTCTTAAAATAGCCCGTGGTTCCTCCATAGGGTGCTCTTTTTGAAAAGGTATGTTGCTGAAGTACAAACCCAGCACTTTCTTTTTTTCTTACTGCATTAAAGACAGAACAAGGTGTAAAAACATTCCGCACAAAAGCACATCCCACAATTAAAGCTGTGTTGGTTAGGTTGCTTTCAAAGAAGTTTTTTTTTTTTTTTTTTTTTTTTTTTTTTTTCTTTTTCTTTCTCTCTCTCTCCCTCTCTCTCTCCTCCGAAGCTCCTGAATCTCTCACATGCTAGTTGAGCTTTAATAGGGTGGGGAGTAATGGAGAACTCATCGGATCTGTAATAGCTCTTCACTTGACTGCAGCCAGCAATAACAGCGGGAGCAGCCAGAGATAAGAGAGAGAGGAGAGAGGGAGAGTGTGTGTGTGTGGAAGAGAGAGAGAGAGAAGAGAGAGAGGGAGAGGGAGAGAGAGGACACGCACTCTAAAGCTGCCACTTTTTTTCCTCCCCTTCACTCTTTCCCCCCATCCTAGGATCCAATGATAGCTGGACAAGTCAGGAAGCCCTTGCTGTCAGCGCGGAGTGAAATGAATGCGGAGTTGAGAGGTGAGGACAAGGCTGCTACTTCAGACAGCGAGCTGAATGAGCCTCTGCTTGCGCCTGTGGAATCAAATGACAGCGAGGACACTCCCAGCAAGCTCTTCGGTAAGTCTGTCTAGGTATTTCATTTCAGTCCTACCATGTTGTCCGGAAGAGCAATTCAGCCCCCCACCCCCCCCCTTTTTTTTCTCCTGTTGTTCATTCAATTTTCTCGTAAGTACTAAAGAGGAGCTTCGCATCTTGGAGGTGCTAAGCCACCGAAGCCGATTCCAGCTGCCTGTGAGGATGTCCTCCAAACTTTTACCAACAAGGAACTTATTCGCTGCCCATTTTGACTTGTTAAATGTTGCTGGCATTCCCCAGGCTGGAAATTATTTGAAAAAAAAAGAAAGAAAGAAAAACGAAAAGAAAATGGTAATAGTAATCAGGAAATCAGTTCCATTGTGAGAATTGGTTAACATTTATTGAATAAATATCGACTCGGTTTCGGGTTGCTTCGCAGCCTTTTGTTAAGGGGAAGGAGAGTAAAGAGTTATTATCTGTAGTCAAAAGACTAGAGAGGAAAACTGGAAAATATCGATACAAGTCTTGCTATGCCAGGTAAACAAAGGTGGCTACGGGAGTTGCTCAAAGAAATAAACATTTTATCATCACAGTCAGAATGAATATCTCTTCTTTTAAAAGGGTGTTAAGGGAAGAAAATGGGTCTCTTGAATCCCTCCCCTGCCCCTCTCCCCTTTAACATTATGTTTGTAGCCTCATCCTAAATGTGAAGGCAGCACACGGGACCTTTCAGGAATCTCTGTTTCATAAACAAAACAAGAACAAGCAGAGTGCCACTCCAGCAAAGACATCTGTCATTCAAACAGATGACAGTCTGTAAGCCAACTCAAGCAACTGTGATCTCTAATCAGAAAGGGGAGCGGGTTGTTGAGGCGCCTTCCTGAGTGATAGATGTTGATAGATGTCTCTGCTGGAGAAGCACTTTATGGTTCAGAGTGACATTAGGTTTTCAGAACAATTGCTTCGGAAACACTTGCTTTTAATTATTTTCGAGTGTGTCTGTGTGTGCATGCACACATATCTGTAAATATACTAACCTGATACAAATGTCATATAGAGAACTGCGTACTCTTAGGTTAAAAAACGGTCATGTGCTTGAACTTTCAAAGACAAACAATATCATTGCACAGACTCTTAAAAGAGTTACTAATTTCGTTTAAAAAAATAGACCTTATTTATTTATTTTTTTAGTTGCCTTGATAGTTGTGTGACTCTTGGCCAGTTTCCACAGAGAGATTCTCCCTCCTTTTACATGCTCACTCAAACATCACAGAGGTGCTGCAAAGAAACTTTGCCTTTTAAATTTTTTGTTGGTAAAACACTGATTTGTACTTAAGAATATGACAGATTCAAATGTCAAGAAGTTCTGCAAGGTTACCTTTTCTTCAAGAGGGTTTAATCTCTGATATAAATTTTCCAAACCTATGTGTAAAGGTTTTAGCATTTTCACTCTAAAGAAGTATTTTGTTACGGTTAAGTTTTTATCTACATAGGAAGAGTTATGTTCTAAAAACACTCATTTCATTTAAGGAGGCTAATGAGAAAGGTAAAATAAAATTATAAAATAGAAGGCAAAATCATGCTCTAACTTCTCTGAGGCTGAGTATTCTAAGTACTCTGACTTTAAAAAGTGAATTCAGCACAACTGTAGATACTAATTATTTGTTCATAAACTCTGCATGCCTTTTAAAAAAAATAAATATGTTTGTAGACTTGGGCTTATAACCCAAATTGTTTTCTTTCAAGCAAACCAGTAGAGGAATGATTAGTTTGGCTTCTCAATATTTATTTAGATATTCTAATGTTGAAAATTATTAATATATTTTTAAATTCTACTTCTTGCTGATTTGCATGTATAGAGAAAGAAACTTTGAAAAATGACAGAGGGTCAAACAGATTTGAATTAAAAGTTTACTGAAAATACATTTTAAGTGAAATCTTTATGATAAGCCATATGCTAAGGAGTTATAGTTTAATTTAAAAATCATAGTAAGTTTTGGAAGGCACCCACCATTATTCTGAGATTCTCAACTTCTAAATTTGTGAGAAAGAAGAACCCAGCAAAATCTACATCCTATATCTTAGATTCTGTTTATATTTACTTCATTGTCCGGTCTCTAGATTATTTTTCTAACACAATGTGAATCTTTCCAGTTAGGTAAAGAAGAAATCAGTAGATTAACAGTTGGGAAACTTGAGAAAAAAATTGGAGACAGTATGAGATAGAAAGAAATCACCCCAATGTTTTTGTAAGTTTTTCTTAGCTATGGGGGTCTGTTGTGCTCTTACTTTTAAATATTAGTAGGACTTAGTCTTGGGATTCTAGTTCATGTAACTGGCTGAAACTTTCTAGAATAATTCTCTCTCAGAATTTTTAGCAACTTTGATGACACTATTTAAGGGACTTATTTTTATTTTATTTTTGATGTGCATTTGTTCAGGTCTTTATATTTTGCTTTTAGATGTAGTTCAGATTATGTTATTTACTTGATAATGAAGAAGTGCATTCTTCCTGAATAGTTGAGAACATTCATGTTTTTCTCTAAACAATGATTTTTCTAATATGTACTGTCTCTCAAACCATAATTCTTGTAGATTATACATTGTAGTATTGAAAACTATGTTTCTTTGATGAAAAGGGCAGATTAAGGCAAATTATGTGCATATTGACATATTTAATGTCATGGAGAGACATTGCCCAACAATGGGGGACAAGAAGAGCTCAATTTCCCTACTATACCTGAAATTTCAGTGTAAGTGGGTTTCTTTATAGGCTATTCCTTCATCCATATCTTGTTCAAATTAACAGTCCAGAGGATGAGCCTGTTTCTCTCACAGTATGGCACCTTCAGCCCAAAACTGCAGGAGAAAGGCTAATACTGATGCCCTCTATGGATAAACAAAGGAAATTCCAGGAACTATTGGGCTTTTTATGCCTCTCCTTAAATTGCACCTTTGCACTTAACAGTATCCAAAGGGAAACATACTGTGCAGAACGTTTCAGTGCTCTGAGCCGCTCAGCATACCAGAAGGCAAAGCGAGAAGCCATATGCCAGCCTAAGTAGAAAGTTCAGAAAAGGGCCCTTGTGCTTTATAAAGTAATTACATCAGAGGAACCGTTTTGCTTAACTTGAACAGCCATGGAAACTAAAGTACACTTAGGAGAGATGAATCCACATTTCATTGAGGAACATGTGGTGAGGTCGTTTGCTGTGATATCATTAAGTGGTGCATTATTTATTCTTGTAAAGCCTGTAGAATAACTATCTCCATTTGTAGTTCATGACTGTATTATGCTAAGCTCTGAGCCACAGGAAGCAGTACAGGGGAGCACAGGCTTACATGTCCAGGCATTATCAGAGAATCTGGTGCTTATGTCTCATGATACTGTAGCTGCGTGATCAAGTGAGTGATACCACACAGAGCCAGTCGTTGAATTTGTGACTTGTGATGTACATATTGGAAACCATTCTCAAAACTGGCCTTTTGCAAACAATCACCAAAGGAAGAGATTGTTGTGTTTCTCTAGTGACATTTATAGCACTTGTGTCAATGTGGTGCTTCGTTTTTAGTTATGCCCATCAAGAATTCAGTGTTCCACATTCAGTCAAGTTGGATGCTAAAATTCAAATGGTAGCATCAACAACTTGGTCAGGAAAATGGCTGCAGAAAAGATAAAAATAATATATATCCCCAGAAAAAGATCTGTACTAAAGTTTCCCCATGCACTCTCAGCTGAAGAAGTGAGACCTCATAAAACATGCCCTAAATATTTCCCCCATATATATTTGAGATGAAAGATGATTTATTAACAGTGTTTCTCCTGGGAAAATTTTTTATTATTTAAAGTTAAGTCTCATGATTGCTTTCCTTCAAGTTCCAACAACCTTGGGTGGCTGTGTTAGTCTCGGTGGCTTGTTCTGTACATGAATTGTCTCACAGCTCAGAATCCTGGGCTGAGATGGAAGCACAACATTCATAAACATTGTACCTGAAATAAAAATGTGCGATTGGTTTTCTCCAATGATATTGTGTTTTTCTAGGTTAAAAGAAATTGCATGCAATGATACTTGTGAGAATGGGTATTTTCAATGTCATTTATCTGTGAACTATTAGAAAAGGATTGAAAGTTGGGCCAGTGATTCCTCCATTCTAGGAAATACACTATCTATTGTGTTTATCTTTTCCTTTCGGTGATCTTTCTCACAGAAACATGCATTATAAGATTTTTTTTTTTCAAATTGCCATCCAGTTTGACTTGATTAGAATTTATGGCAGTAGAGTCGTTTTCAATGACAAAAGGATAAAGGACTAAATTGTCTGTCACCCCTTGAGACAGTGGTCTCTGCAGGTCAGCGTGGAGGTCATTGCAGGGCATTATGGGGGCTGTACTCCAGACATACTTGCCTGTGCATGAGGGGAGGCCTTCATTATGGGATCACTGTCTTCGTTACTTTATTTAAACATCTCTCTCAAGGTTTCGATATCTTGGGTATTCATAATATTCTGATATAATATGCTGAAGCCAGTAAGCAGTACATACAGCTTAAGCTCAAAAGGGATTTAACTGGAAGATGATGAAGAAAATTCTCTAGAGAAATATATATTTTTTTTAAAATATGGACCATACTTCTATATTTTTAAAAGTTTGAATATTTTTCAATTGAAAATTCATGCTCTTTTTTTCATGGAAGAAAGTGTGTTTTACTAGGAAAATATTAAAACAGCATATTTTCGTGTCAACCAAATAATGCGAATAATAGAGTCTATGCAAAAACAGTTATTTAAAAGAAATCAGAAGAAACCTGTGTTTGTGAAAATAAGTGGGATGCATGATAAGGTATTTTTCAAAAAACAATTATAGTTTAATAGTCAAACAGACCTTTTTTGTGCTGCTCTGACTACATGAGGGGGGAAATGCATATTTAGATACATTTCTTACATTTAGGAAAATCTAATGCACTGAGATACCTCTTCAAAAAATCAGTGTGAGGCTGTGTATATTCAGACAAATTTAGTTTGGTGATTTTTTTCATTGTAATGCTGCATTGATAATAAAGCTACTTTAGCATTAGTGTGTAAGCTTTGAAATGAAAATAAAACTAGATAGAAAAGCGCCAATGTTCAAACTTCTTAGCTTATTCGTTCATTGAGGTATGCTCTTTTCTAAGTGGCACTTCAGTGGAGTATGTGGCAGAAGATTCAGTGGGGACTTTCTTAGTGCCTTCCTTTGGTATCTCTGCCATGCCTGGGTTGCTCAGGGCAGGACTCTGTTTAAAGAAGAAAGTTCAATATTACAGCACCCAAGAATACTACATGGTAGTGCATTCCTAAGTCAAAATGCTCCTGTGGCTTTTCATTTTTTCCTTTCATTTCAAATGCTGTGGTTCTCGTATTTTGTTGTTAAATGGTTCTGTGAGTTCAAAATAAGGCAAGGTATTAGAAATCAGATTAATCTATACACCATCACCCCTTTAAATGATCCATTTTAGTGTTTTGAGTGTCTTGGATGTTTCTGACTTAAAGGTTACCTGGAATTACAGTGTTTTTGTAGTTCTCCTAGCCCAGTTTTTGTCATAATTAATAAGTAAAGGTGCATTCCAGATTCAAGCTTCCAAGGCTCAGCCCTTAAGTCGATTGCCTTCTTTCTTAATTACCCAATTTAATTATAGAATTAGCATTATTCTTTTCAAGAAAGGACCAAATAAAATTTTCTCCCACTTCAGAAATAAGATTTAAGTTGACTGTTTCAAGTGGGCCTTGTTTGTTATTACACAATAAACAGATAATTTGTGAGAGAACTGGTACTTTCTTTGATTGACGACCTTGCTGGTTTATGTTTGGGGATTAATAATACATCACACATTCACACATTAAAAAGAAAGTAGATGTGAAGAGGAAGGTAGAGAGTTCAGTTCTGCTGTTGGACTGCCCCTGATTATTCAGACCTTCCCTGGGAATGGAGAGGCAATCAGAGGAGAAGGCACATTTGCCCAAATATGCACCTGGCTCCACTTAACATGGTTCTTGATATTTTATGCTAAAGAAAAGGATAGCAAAGTGTTTAAACCAAACTGGCACCCTGTCAGGGGGCAATCTGTATAAAGTTTCCTGCTGTCAGGTTAATAAATTTTTTAAAAATATCCAAAGGCAGAGGTAGCTATGGAAAGCTCATAGTAACAGTTGCCATTCTCCGGCGGCCAGGTTTCTCTTTAATATCCAGCATGGCTCTGAAATTTTCTCATTTGTTGTTTTCTTAGTTTTTGTACTTTGCTGGTGTTTTTGTTCAGCTGTCCTTTTATACATGCCATTTCGGTCTTACTTTTTAAATATTTGTCCTTTGACATTTCAAATGTTTTTTTTTTCTCTTAGAAACAACTGAGCATAATTTGTTTTAATTTTTTATATGGTATTTTACAGTTGAACATACAACTCATCATGCCCTGACTCTGAATGAGGTTCTAAATCTACCAGTGCTGAACTTAGGAAATACCATCAAGTAATATTAAAACTCACTTATAAAGGAGTATTTGGGCTTTGGCAATACGGGGGCATCTGGTGATATCTGATTACTTAACATGTTGACCTGATTTTAATCTTTGAAATGCAAACTTTCACCTTCTGATTATCAGAGTCAATTTTGCAAAATACAAAACATTGGAGGACTTGTTTGGTGACATCTCTTACTCTATGTAGTCATACTATTGTGACCTATCAGAAATGGACTCAGTATTTTTAGTATAACACAAAGGGCAGAAAGAATAACACTTAATCTTTCTTGGTTATAGAAAGTTTGTCATTCTTAGAATAATGGAAATTAACTTTGTTTTGTAAGTATTCAAAGATAATATTCAAAACCACACTACTCAAGATAAATAGCTGCTACTATTTTTCCCTAGTATGTTATATGAATGTATTTTATTTGATAATTTAAAAGAAAATCTATGCTCAAAATTTTTAGTCTTTCCTTTCATAGTGCCTTAAAGTTCTTATATGTAATAAGAATATACTATAATTTTTAAAAATTAGAAACATGGAACAACGTGACTAATGTAGTCTAAGTCTCTTTTATTGGAGGACTGCACTGCCATCAAGACTATTTGAAAATACGAGGAAAAACTGATCAGATTATAATAAGAGAAACTAAGTAATATCATTACACTTCAGCTAAATGCTTAAGCGGTTTGCTAAACTGAAGGCTATAGAAGAATCTATGGATTAGAATCTTCAGAATAAGAATCTATAATGAAAATTGCATTCATTAAGACAGTTAAAATAACCTTCCAAAAAACTTGTTAGTTTAGTCTAAGAAGGTGGAACATGAGGGTGTTTTTAGAACCCATAATATAGGTTCCAAAGAGCCAACACAAAATGACTTCACAATTAAATGAACATGTTCATCCTGCCATATAGTGTTTGGCATTAATACTTAGTGTTTCATCTTTTCCTATAAAGTAATCATTGTTTTTCTTGATTGATGTACTTTCCAAATACCTTTTATTACTTTAATTTATTCTATAAGAGAGAGAGAGAGAGAAAGAGAGAGAATTGTTACAAAAGTTTGTGAAAGCCAAGAAACCCATATTTAAAATCTAGGGTCAACATTGAGCTTAAAAATAATAATGGTCTTTTTGCATTTTCTTATCATTTCCATACTTATTTTTGTTTCCCTATATTTTCTTTTCTTTATGAATGTGGCAAACAAATGTAATGCTATCCATGAAAACTATTGTGAGCATCGATGGTGTTTATCTCCTTATTTTCTCATATATGTTGCTTCAGATTGTCTTGCCAAATTCGTAGTATGTATTTTCTCTATCATAAAATACATTTATAATAGTAATTTTTCTTTTAGTTCATGCTATCCATACATCACTTAAATGTACTTCTACCATACTTCTGTATATTCTAAAACATAGTTCCCTAGTAAACTTTTCGAAATTAATGTTTATAATAAAGCACCACTAATTATATTACAGTATTGCTCCAGGCACGCTTAGGCTAGAATCTAAGTGCCAGTATTTTCTTAGATGTTGCTCTTCACTGAGCAGAGGAGACAACAGGATTCCTCAGAATTTGTGCAGTTTAATTCAGTAAAGTAATTTGAGTTTCTAAACAATTTGACTTATAGAAAATTTATGTATTTTTAAAAGTATTCCAAAGTTACCTAAGCTAGGGAAGACTCTTAGGACCAAAATATTGAGACCCTAATTTTTTGTCCTTTTGCGGGATATCCTTATATGACAATAAAAACCTTTATTCTTTTCTTTTTTTTTTTTTTAAGTAAAGGGAATTTGTTCAACAGTAGGCACAATTTTTGTTACACAGTCCTGTAAGAATTCCAAGTGCCTAAAAAATACATTTACATATATCTATGCCAAGGCAGAGTGGGTGGGTGGGTGATACAAAACAAAGAAATCACATTTTAACCATGTACCATAAAATAGTGTGGTATAATTAATCTCCTTTTGCAATTCTTGATGGCCACATATGTGGTGATTTGTCTTTTAGTACCGATATGGCAAGATTTATTTTTACAAATTAATGGTTTGGGGTTACTCATTGCAGGAGAGAATCATCACTGGCAGAGTAGGAGAGAGGCTAAGGGATTAATTTGATTTGAAAATGCAAACATTTGAAGCTGTTTAAAAAGCATGAAAAATTATTATTGCAGAGTGACTTTTTGCCAAAATCAACTGAGGACAGAAGAGAATAAAAAATTGAATGGAAAACCATACTTTCCTGTATTTAAACATGTATAGACGTGGAAGTGGTGCAGGGAGCAAACTGCACTTTATCAAAACTTGCATTTTTTTTCAATATATTTATTTCATGCACCCAAATAGCACAAAACAGAAACGTATCAAAAAGGAAACATACAGTTTGCAAGAGGAGAAGCATGACACAATAGAACATAAAGCTAACATTTTAATAGATCCATTTAATTAAATCTATGCACTGCACTGAAATCTGTGAATGGATAAATATCTGAAACAAGAATCATCTGGGTTAAGTTGGGAAGCTTTCTTTAACTTTTGGGAGAAAATATACATCACTGTTTTCAGTGCTGATTGGCTTATTGTATTCTGATTCCTAAGATTAAGGCAGGTTTTAGTTGCAAAGTTAACCTAAGAAATCATACAGATTTTCAGGTAGACTAGCCAATTTCTTTGCTGTAGCTTGAAATCTTTACTTCTTATATTGTGTATTCATATTCCTGGTAATTTCCTAATAAGCCAATTGGAGCCTGCAGGCAATCAGAAAAGTGTTAAAAATTATATATCATGCTTTAAATGAATTAATGTCTATGGTTGCCTGCTTGGGAAAGGAAAAAAAAAAAAAAAAAATGAAAGAATTGGTCAGATTGGAGACTGCTGATGGCATTGAGACCGGTGTGCTACCCTGGATGGTAGCTACATGTCTTGTCATCTGTAGTGTATCAATATGTTTTTATAATGATACAATAACCTGAACCTTGTAACGGTTTATGGTCCTTTTGAGAATTCTTATGGATTCTTAGAGTGACGGAGGTCTGAGAAAAGATCTTGAAAGCTTTCACAAAATCTGGCTGGGTGACAGAAAACTAGCCTGACTGTGATTTAGCTGCTAAGGACTCCTATTGACCGGGAACATCATTAAACTTTTAAGTTAAAACAAAAACCACGAAGCAAATGGTAGATGCGAAGGGCGAGGGGTACTCAAAGTGATGGTCAAAATTAAAAAGTGCTGAAGGTTCTGAGACAGGAGGCAAAAGGCAGGAAGCCCATTGTCGACCCTGCTCTCCCACTTAGAAACAGGATTTGTTTATATACTCTTCTGAATATTGCAGCATGTGTTGGAAATCTGTATTCGTGCATTTCCTTCATGGAATCTGTCAGAATTGATTGTTGCTTTTTCATTTTCCCTGGCTATTTTTAGTCAATGATAAATAAAGAACTTGAATTGTGAATCTGGCACCAGTGAGATATGAAACCAGAAACAGCAGGCAATAGCCCTGATGAGTAACTTCACAACAGTATATGCACGCAGATCTCAGTCCCCTTAACATTTGTAATACTGCTAATTTCTATGGGCTTTAAAAAAAAAATACACTTCCACATGAGCTCTCAAAACCCATAAAAGTGTGGCATGTAAAGTAAATTGTTTGTCACTTGCCGACGACCTGCCATATTTATTGTCAGGAGAAATGGACATTAGTTGGAAAAGCAGTTGTTAAAGGCCAAACAATTTTTAAAGATGGCAAAGATGCGCGAGGGTTTTCCTTTTTCTAACAATGAGCCACCCCTTCAGACATCAAAAGACAAGATAATAAGACACTTCAAGCACAATTCAAGATTATATTCAACATCTAAAGGCTCATCTCTTGTCAGTTTGCATTTACTCTCCCAGGGATGTAACGCTTCTATCATCTTTCTGTCAAGAGGAGTCTGGCAGAAGAAGCAAGGGCTCTTATTTCACACACTTAGGGTTTTTTATCAAATAGCCCACACTCGCTCTGATTCAGCCAAAATGGGGGGATAATTTGAAGAAGGTCATGCACAAGTACAAAAATCTCATATTGATTTGTGTGATTAGAAGGCATTAAAATTGCACGTTTATGTTAGTGGATGAGATGTTTTGTCAGTTTATTTGGTAATACACTTTTGCAGCCTAGAAAAAAGATGACTTAAAATTTAAAAATAGATAAACGAAAGCCAAATTTGTTTGTTTTAATGTAGCCATCTGTGAACATTTAACAAGTGAACATAAAAATAATTTAATTCTTTTAGCTTTGCAATATTTGCAATTAGCTTCTATAATGAAGTACTCCATGCAGTGTAAAAGAAAAATAGTACAACAGTGCCCATCAGTGAAATAAACATACATGTGAAATTGTTTTAAATACTTTAAAAATTGATTTCATATATATAATATAGAGATTAAAGGTGATGACATTTTCAATATAAATTTAATTATTAGGCTATTTTACAATGGTTATCAAAATTTTTTACATTTTTAAATCTTTGGAATTACAATATCATTTAATTTGTCATTTTATGCCATTCTTAGTATATATCCCCTTTCCAGAGAGCCTACTAAAGAATAAAGGAGTTTTTCTTATTATTATTCCCTGCCAAGATTTATCAAATTTCCTCTTTTGCTCTCTGATAGTCATAAAACTATACAAAAAAACGTATATATGTTGAGATATATATATATATATATATATATATATATATATATATGTATTTGGCAGAGGCATAGAAGTTAGAAGAACCAGCTTTTCCTCTCAAAATAAAACAATTGATGAAAATAAAACCACGATATCCTGGGATCGTTTCTATATTGAATCTTTGAAATTACTTTTCCTAGGAATTTTCATCAACTGTGTCTCCACTTCTTATATTTCTCTTCTTTGCTGTGAAGTGTTTTGAAACTGACTTTTTTTAAACTTCTGTACCATTTTCACATGCCAAAACAAAGGAGATGTACATATGTACAGTGTCTTTATAGCACATAATAGAGGTGAAAACCCATAATTTTGTCCTATTTATTTTAGGTTTGGTTCTGTACTATACAGTTTATGTATTCAACATTCAGTGGTGAATTCATCCATTCAACAAATATTTGCTGAGAACCTTCTCTGTGGCAGGTGCTCTGCTATGTTCTGGGGATTCCATGGAGAACATGCCAGACAGCATGGATAGCATAGTTTACCAACTATGACAGTTGCTGAGGATGCAAAAATGAGTAAGACATGACCACCTCACCTTCAAATAGCCCACAATCAGCATTAAATACTAACATTCTATTGGATGTCATCATTTCCAGTATCTTTTTGAGAAATCTTAATCTTCGGGGTCATGCATTTCAGAAGTTGTTCATTGGTCAGAAGTCTCATTATTTGAGAAAAAAAAAATCACATAAAAAGTGACAAATTACATTCACAAGTATTTACAATAGAGTTTGGTGTGTATGTCGTGAAACATACATGCTATGTTTCTGTAAGGATATTTAGTCATGTCCAAGGAGGGAGGGGAAAAATAACTAGAATAATCTTTTCCTTTTTGTTTCTCCTACCTCCATTTCTCCTTCCCAAATTCTCACTTATCTCATAATACAGTGCAGTGTTTCAAGGCTCTGGAATCCAGTCTGTTTGGATTTAAGTCTGATTCTGCCACTTATTAGCTAACTGAGCAAAGTTCATAACTTGCTTAAACCTCAGCTTCCCCACTGCTAAATGGAGGTGTAGATGGTACTCACCGCTCAGGGCGGTCTCAAAGTTTAAATGAAGTGACACTTATAGAGCCCTGCAGAGGGCCTGGAATGTAACACCACACTTTATTAAGACTTATAAAGGATTTGGCCATTTTTAGAAAGAAATTGATTAATTTTTAGCAGTATACACAAGAAAACCAACAATGAAAATTCTGAGTCCTTTGTAATTAGCTTTGCTTCTCTGTAAAGAAGTATTAGTACTCAGGGATCTCCAGCCAAAGAAAAGTTTTGGGGATCTTTTCCTCTTGTTACATCACCCCCTTCTTCCTCAGGAACATTAGTCACTGCTTGCTTCCAAAGCCCATTCAGGAAGATTCAGACTTATAAATGGAGAGGACAGTAATTCACTATCTTCTTGAAGAGCACGTGGGTGAGGGTGGAAAGGATGGAAGAGGGATGCTGACGTGTCTTACTCTAAATTTAAAATGTCGGAGTATGTGATTCTGTCAAATAATAGAGATTTTTAAAATAATGTTGGCATTGAGAAGCGATATGAAACCAGATGTCTGTGGGCGGCAGCGAATGCCTCTATAACTGGTGGTTTGATCAGATACCCTGGTGGCTGCCTGCCTGCTTTTGGGTGGACTTCCCCCAAGGCATGTAAGCTGTCACTCCAAGGGAATTTGCCAGCTCCCAGTCCAAACACCTTGACCACATTATTGCCAAAATTCAGAACAGAGCCTTGATCTCCGTTAAATGCTCTGAGGTCTTTTGTAGGATGGTTTTGTGACCATATCAGGAGGGCTGTAGAAAATTTCAAAGAGAAAAACATCCCATCAAAGTCACATGAGAATTTTATAAGCACGGTGCAGGGTAAGGATTGTAACTTGGGTTCAAATTACTGCTCTTGACCGAGGCAGAGAGGTATGAGCTCTTATGTCTCTGCTTCCTCTTCTGTAATGTGAAACTTAAAATACCAATCTGATAAGATACTGAAGACTGTGTAAAAGAAGTAAGGCGCTGGCACCTGAGAATGTTTAAGAAATAGGAGTTCCTTCCTTCGCCTGTTAGACCAATGTGTCTTTCTCAGCCAGGGAAGTGACTGTTACTCTGGGGGTGTGGACCAGATATTAATGATCAAACAAGGCTGGGGTGGTGGGGTTAATAAGATTTGCTTTCCTGATCTAACTGTCCCTATAAAAGTCAAACTCAAGCTAGACAGAATAATTTCTGCTCCAGAAGTAAAGGGATTCTGTTAGTTTGTGGGTCTTCTTTGTCCCAGCAGGAAGCTCTTTTCTATCCCCAAAGTGAAACACTTCTCCCAAGTCATGTATTGGGTGTTGCCACATAGTTGCGATTAGAAATCCACAGTGTCTTCCTTCCTTAGGAAATTTTTATAGCCAACGTTTAGTGTTTTTAGTCTTCAAGAATGAACAAACCCTGTATATTTTATTTTAAAAGAACAAATCAAAAGGAAGCTGGCAATCACAAAAAAAATCTATCATTGCAACATTTGAAAGAATCAACTGTCCTTTTAATAAGTAGCTTAAGTAAACATTGGAAGCCATATTTGGGGAAAAATATATTTTTCCATTTATTTAGAGATTTGGATTGAAATTACCAAAACCTTGTTCCCTCTATATACACCAAAGTCATCAAGATCACAAGGGGAACATTCCTGTTGTTGCTATTGTTGCCATGGCAACTTGTTTTTAATTATGTATTTGTGTCCCACATTTATTTTTTAGGAATTAACAGTGCTTTGTAAAACCACTTACTTAATAAGTATCAATTTCAATAAATGTATGGTGATATTAAAAATAAATCATGCTTTCAGATTGAATTAATGCACATTTATGTTTATAATAAGTGGAAGAGACAAACTCTCCTTTAAGTCGATGGCAATGAATACTTCTTTCATGTACTTTATCTATTTGATTGTTTAGACTTTCTTCCCTGAATTTGTAGGATGGATTGCCCATTATATGTCCTAGATGTTATTGTTCTTGCTGTGGTTTTGTCTCTGGGTAGCCAAACAGATCTGTTTACACTTGGCTGCACCACTGGATGGTGTTGGTGTAGAAATGATAATGTTACTGGGCACTGAGGCACATGCCTGAATCCCAGGGACTTAGGAAGTGAGGCAGGAGGGTTACAAGTTCAAGGCCTGCCTCACAACAAAAAATAAAGACTGTAGTTGTAGCTCAGTGGTAAAGTGTCCCTGGGTTCAATCCAAAGCTGGGGAACCTCATTCTAGATTCCTCTGTTCAGGCATTTACGTTGTACTGAGGGAAGAAACCCCACATCTTCGTGTCTGGCTGTATTAGGTCCAGATTTCTTTCATGAACCTCACCAGCTCAGATGTGCCATCCCTCGCCATTCCCTTCTAGTCACCACCTGAGAGACCTTCCATCTAGATTGCTCACTGCAGCTGAATCTTCCAATTTTTCATATTTTTATAAAAATGAAGTTGTATTCTTAATCAGTCTAGATTAAAATTCAACACTTAAAGGGAGAATTGCCTCTTCTAGGCAAGACTCTTTTAAAAACAGATTTCTCCATTTTTACTTTTCAAAAATCTTTCTTCACCAAAATCTTTGAAACTTTTCTGGTCTTTAACAAGACTGTGTAGGCTGGAAAAATGGGGTGGGGAATGGAGAGATGTTGGTTAAAGGGTAGAAAGTTTTCATTAGGAGGAATACATTTTAGGGTCTATTGCCATATGGTCATGCTAGTTAATAATGAATTTTATATTTCAAAACTACCAAAAGAATAGCTATTAAATGTTCTTACAACAGTATGTGTTAGATTGATTTAATCATGCCACAAGTAAACATATGTCAAAGTAGCATATCATTCTGCATAAACATATACAATCATTGTTGATAATTAAAACTAAAAATTTGCCAAAGAATTTATAGTGTACCTTCTTCATTTAAAGCATTAAAACAGTCTTCCTCACTCTACCTTAAGGTAATTTTTCTGGGAAAGTTGCAATAATTTTACAATATCTTTTGGAAGGACACCTTGGTCTTGTGATCATCCTGAATTTCATTTTTTCCCTATCATCTATCAGTCCTTTAGGAAAAAAAAATCTATAGACTCTATATAGCAGTGCATTGTCAGCCAGTATCACTTCATTGCAATTAGGTGACAGGGGCCAGGTGTGAATAATCATTTCATCTTTTGAAGTGTTCTCAAGTCCCTTCTAATGAACTTATTGAGAGATTAATTTTGAAAAAAAATTTAACACTTGTGTGTGTCTCAACCTGCCCTCTCCCCATCTTCTTGGGGTCAAAATATTTTGGCTAAGCCTCTTGATTTCCCACATTACAATGAATCTTGCCTTCCCTTGTGTTCCAACTATTCTCTCATTTTTTTTTCACCTCTTTTGCAGGCATTCCCAGTGTTTGCCTAGTATTATAATGACTTGTGCATTTGTCTGCCTCCCTTGCTGGGTAGCAAGCCCCTAGAGGACAGATAATAGATCTTGCATATATTAAGTGCCAGATAAATGTTTTTTGAATTGAACTGCTTCTGAATTGGATGTTTCTGGACATCATCCACACTTGGAAAATACTTACTGAATATTAAGGGAAAATAGACTCTACCCACAGGAGTCTACTATCCTACCTAGGGACAGAAGTAAGAATATATATATATATATATATATATATACATATATATATATGTATATAGGTATGCATGTGTATATCAGTAAATATAAACAATGAAACAAAGATAAAGAAGAACTTGTTCACATAGTCAACAAATATTTATTGAATATTTTACCAGGTTTTGAAAATACAGTGATAAGTTTGAAAAGGTCCCTGTTCTCATGGTCTTTAAGGATGGTAGGGAACTCAAATACTAAGCAGTGATTGTCTATAAATTTAATAGTTTGCCATGGTGAGAAGTGCTTTGGAAGAGAAGAGCCAGATACTGTAGAATGAATAATGGGGGAAAGGCATAACTTGTTGGTAGGATCAACCATTCTAGTGGAAACTGGGTAGACAATATATGGATATTATTCTGCCAAGTTACTCTTCTTCCATTGACTACAGATTTGGTAGGACTATCAAGCAAGATGGTCCATCTTCTCCTGAACAAAGAGATATTATGTTCACCAAAGTAGACAACCAGGTGCTCTCTCCTAGGAAGGTAATTTTTGAACTGAGTGACACAAGAACTGACAAGCAGCTGGAATGGGTCTAGATGGTTGTGCCCCAAGAGAGTTCCCATTGATTTTTACGAACTTGATTAAAAAAAGAGTCTTTGTTAGTATCTTATCAGAAAACTAGAGCTTTCTGTGAGCCACCCCAAACCCTTACAATACATTCTTTTCCTTCTCTCTTTTCTGCCTAAGTTAGGTTACTTGCCACTGAAGAACCCTTATACTGGCATATTCATGATATCAGGGCTGCATTTAGCTAAGGCATTTTTCTAAAACGGATATCTCAAAGTTAGAACAGAAGAGGTTTTCCAGGTAGGGTAAACAACATGAGCAAAGGAATAGAATGTGAAGAGTCATATTCAGCCACAACTTCCTCTACTGAGAAGTAAAGATTTAGCCCTTCTTGATAGGGAAAGGGACAGGGACAGGCAATGTTAGTGACAGATGCTGAAATCTGCCTTCTGAATTAGCAATGCTGGCAAAACTTGAGGGCAATGATCTAAGTTCGAAATTCTAGAACTGCTATTCATTCCTCCTGCTTAGCCTCAGACCCAGCCAGAGCCCCATTACCTCTCAAAAAGTTTCCTTTATAGTACAGCCGAGTCTTAATGTATGAATACTGTAGTTATCATTGTATAGTTGTTGTCACTATCTGTTGCTGCATTACCCCTTGTTATGGTTTGGATGTGAGGTGTCCCAAAACCTCACGTGTGAGACAATGCAAGAAGGTTCAGGGGAGAAATGATTGGGTTGTAAGAGTCTTACCCAATCAGTGATTAATCCCTGATAGGGATTAACTGAGTGGTAACCGAAGTGGTAGGGTGCTGCTGGAGAAGACTGGAATTGGGGTGAGACTTTGGGATATATTTTGTACATATTTTGAGAGAGAGTGGAGACTCACTCTCTCTGCTTCCTGATCACCGTGATGTGAACTGCTTCTCCCTGCCACTCTCTCCTGCCATGATGTTCAGCCTCACCTCAAGCCTCGAAGAATGGAGCTGATCTCCTATGGACTAAGACTAAGACCTCTGATACTGCGAGCCCTCAGATAAATATTTTCTCCTCTACAATTGTGCTGGGGTCCCTTAGTCACAGCAGCAAAAAAGCTGACTAAAACACCCCTCCCTCAATCTTAGGTGTACATGGAGGACAACATTTATTTTGCTCACAGATCTTCAATCTGAGCGGGCTTGGCAGAGGCAGTAGTACATTTCCGTTTCACCCGTTGTCAACTGTGGTAGTTTAAAGGCTGGGACTGGAGTCACTTGCAGGCTTATTTTCTCACATGTCTGTGGTTGATGTTAATGGATGTCTGGAACCTTAGCTAGAGTTGTTGGTCAGAGTGTCTAATTTACTTCTCCATATGAGTAGGGCTTCCTCACAGCGTGGTGATTGAGTTCCAAGGATAAGCATGGCTGGGTGGGAGGTGCAAGTAGAGAGATCACCAGGTGAAATCTGGCTTTCATAAACTGAATTTTCTAACCAGGCCTTGGAAGTCAACAGCATCACTTCCACCACTTTCTATTTATTAGCATTAAGTCATTAAGGTTGCCCCAGATTCAAAAAGAGGGGAATTAAACTGTGCATTTTGATAGGAAGAGTGCCAACCAATTTATGGACAAATTTTAAAACCACTGCAAAGGTATTATTTCTGTATATCTATTCCCTTTCTAATAAATTGAAATAAGTAAATGCATTTTAAAGGCAGTGTCCTTTTATTAGTGAGTAGATATTATAATGGATCAGAGGATGTTGTTTGAGGCAAGGTTAAGTGGGAGACAACATCTTACATCATTTAATGAGTGTTGCTCAATATCTTCCAGATATTGGTATGTTTGGTTCTACTGAAAGTTACCTTTCTTTTAACACTTTTATTTTCCTTGCAGAGATTAAGGGCTTTAGTTTAGATTTTGGAAGTTGGGTCTTTACTCAAAAAATATGAAAAAAAAATAAAGGCAGTTTCTCATCTTTGGGTATCAGGGGCAGATGGAAGATAGAATCTGAAAGTCCACTATGTCCACGCTTATGACAGACCATTGCTTATAGCAAATGAAAATAGATTTCCCAAACCTAACATATTAAGTTCAATACATTTCTCTTTGGTAATAACAGACAGAAATTTCAGTTATAATAAACCATTTGTGAGTCCTTATGTGTACCACTAGACATTCTAAAGAAAGATGAGCTGGTAAAAGAAAGTGGCTATGTGAAGATATTTCACGTAATTGTTGTTTATAAGAAAATCATTCACAATTTTCTAAAAATGTGTTTAAATTAAATACATCTTATATTTAAAGATTGTTTTACCTCAGATTTTTTTTCTAGTAATATCTAGGAGACTCTTTCTTCAAGCATCTTGAATTCTTATAAGAGCCGATTCCCCAATTCCTACTGTATGATAATTAGACTTGTCACAGTAGGCAAGAATGAGTATTCTTGATGTTCTAGACAGAGGGTATTATGGTTTAGATGCAGTATCCCCCAAAAGCTCACATGTGAGACAATGCAAGGTTTGGAGGAGAAATGATAGGGTCTTCACCTAGATTAGCCTTAACCTAATCAGTGAATTGATCCCTGATGGGATTAATTGAGTGGTAACCGGAGGCAGATGGTGTGTGGCTGGAGGAAGTGATTCATTGGAGACATGGCTATGGAGTATATATTTTGTATCTGGAAAATGGAGTCTCTCTCTCTCTGCTTTCTGATCACCATGTGAGCTGCTTCCCTCTGCCACACTCTTCTGCCATGATGTTCTGCCTCATCTCAAGCCCCAGGAATGGAGCCAGCCTTCTATGGACTGAGACCTCTGAAACTGTGAGCCCTCAAATAAACTTTTCCTCCTCTACAGTTGTTCTGGTCGGGTCTTTCATTTGCAGTTGACTAAAACTGAAGGATATACAAATAATGTATCAGATTCTTTTTGGCTCTATTGAGCAGAGTAGGGGAGCAAAATTTCCCATTAAAACTCAGAATTAGTTATGCTTATTCTAGGTAGGACTCAACAGATTAAAATTTGCTCCATTGCTATGGTTTGCTCAAATGGTGGCCAGGTTTTTATTAATTGAAAAAGTCATGAACTGAACTCTATTTTCACTATCATGAGAATTCCAGCCCATAATCTCATTTTGCTGTCCCAATATTCTCCAGCTTTCCCATCCCCCTAGGCAATACATGGGAAGCCAGGATGGAACTTTGTAGGGTGCCCACCTTCACACATAAAACTGCCAGGGAATGTGCTCAAGATTGAAGGGGAGGAGGGCATCAAAGAATGATGACTTTGTCCTTGTAACCACTCTCTGTAGGTCATGGTCATGTGCCATGGATATGCAATATGAAATAATCTGAAGAACTATTCACAAAAGCTCTTTCTTTAATTCTAGGTAGAAGAGTTTCATGACAAAATTGACAAGTGAAACCTTTACTATTTCCAGGCTTTAATATTGATGATGACACTGATAATGGTGATCGCATAGACTGTCATTTTCAAAGCCTGAATAGTCACCAAAATAAATAGTCACACCAAATAGTCACCATATATATATATATATATGGAGAGAGAGAGAGAGAGATGAACAATATTTTTTCCATTAATTAAAGCCTATGGTAGCTTCCTGTTAATCTCAGAATAAATTTCAAACACACATAACAAGGCTCCCATGGTCCAGATGATGCTTAATCTTATAACCATATTCTAATAATCTATAACCATGTTATAATAAAATGATTTTGTAGCTGCTTTTTCAAGCTTATACTGTTTATATGGAAACTAAGTGTGATGAACATTTTTTTGTGCCCCAAGCCCTATTTTCATAGCAATAGTTTAATGATTATAAAGTATTTTATCATATGGGTATGCCATCTTTAATTAATTATTCCTCTATCATTGGACAGTTAGATTGTTTTAAATTTTTTAAACCAAATATTTTTGTTGATAAAACAAAATCATTTGCAACCTTAATCATTTCCTTAGGACAAATTAATAGAAGGAGAATTACTATTTCCATAACTATGCATATTTTAAGGCTCTCCAGAAAGTGTATATAAATTTATATACCCCCAAACATGTTTAAGATTGTCCATCTTCTGATTTCTTCATAAAATCTGATATTTATCATTATTTTTCATCTTAATGCATAGGTGAGAAATAGTATCTCTTTTATTTTGTCATTCTTTGATTACTACAAATTAGAGTTTAATAATCTTTGTGTGGCCTTTGGCTGCTGGCAATTCTTCTGTGAATTGTCTATTTTGTACTTCATTTAAATTGGGGAGTCTTTTTTCTTATTTTATATGAGCTCTTTATATATATTAAAAAAGATACCCACATTTCATAAATTTCCATCAATCGAATAACACAATGTTGACCAATGTAGGATGGAAAAATGTATTCTTTTGAAGTGAGTAGTAATCTAATGGCTTTGTTTACACATAGCAGAGTATTATAGTAATGGTTTTCCTTCTGTGTTTTTTTCTTTTTTGGTGCTGGGGATTGAATCCACCTTGTGCTAAGCATGCTCTCTACCACTGAGCTATACTCCTAGCCCAGGAGTTGTTTTAGTCAGGCACAATCCTGATGGGAAAAAAGATGACATATTCAAACTGGGTAAGTTAAGAGAAGTTTAGTAACTCTGCTATTTACAATAATTTCGGATACAGAATAGGGAAACACAAAAAGATGGAGGAAACCCCTCACTCTAAATTAGTAAAACAGTATCCTTACTGCTTCAGACCCTTACCCTCTCCCTTTACCAGAGTCATGTGGAAAGGACCACCTGACTGAAGAATGCAGCCTTCCCAAGAAGACCCCACAGGAAAGGACAAAGGAATAAGCATTCCAATTCCAATATCTTCCCTTCCTCCTTTGACAAAACCCAACTAGAAATGAAGGGTAAGAAAGAGCTCTGAAATGATCCATATAATTGAGCCCTCCTACAACACTGAACGAGGTGTAAAAGGGCGGGTATAATCTGTAGTGACAAATAGATTCAGCACAATGGAATAGAACTATGATTCTAGAATCAGCCTCAGCTCCCTAGCCTTGCCACTTAGTTGTTACTTAATGTCTATGACCTTCATCTGAAACATTAAGGATCACCATATCACCCACCTCATATGGTTTTGGTGATCAAGGAAGGAGTTAGAGCACTTGTATATTCTTTGCATATACTATATGCAGTGCATATTCAGCTGTAGGAGGGAGGAGAGGGTCTCAGAAAGCTGGGACTTTTCTTTCTTTCCCCTTCCCCCTCTCCCTTAATAACACCTCCTTCCTTCTACCTTAGATGCTAGTTGAAATTTGACTGAACACCCATACTGTAGATACCAGGGGCCAACCCTATTCCTTTCTCTCAACATCAGCTGGAGAATTTATGGCAATGACTGCCACCCAGCATTGAGACAGACCTGCATGTCTCCCTGTGTATGTACTACCTCTGACCACTGGCCCAGGGGAAGCTCTGGGGTCTCTGTGCCATGTCCCAAAATAGTTGATCATATTCCACCAGTCTAGGCATTTCACATATTCCCTCACACAGATATCTTCATTTTCTTAGAGGAGTTATGAAATAAAATGAATGCATCCCCCAAAGGAAGGTTTACTTATTCTCACAATAACCATGAGATGGGTCTTCAGCATTTACTCACATTATTTTTTTTTCAATGTTTGCCTTCTAGATAAAGACTAAACAAAATCATTAACTCAACAAAATACACGTGTGGAGAGATTTGTGTACTGAGTATGTCACAACACACAGATTTATTTGTATTCCTTAGATTTTTTTTTTAGGTAATAATTTGTAACAAAACGTACATCTTCTTTTGAAACATTCGTATAAAAGTTTCTTAATTAAAACTAGAAGAAAACTTCAAAAATATTGCAAGCAAAAGTCACTTCCTAAAAGTCTGTAGTTGTTTCCACATTGGGTTTCCTATTTTTTTCTGTTAATTGCTACTATCTGAATGAAGTAACAATATTTTCATATTTAATGAGGCAACTTTTTAATACTGACTAATAGGTACAAAATTGCCACACTTGCATTTCTTGGTATTGATCCAAGGCACTGCTATCTAGCCTGAGATAGTATTTGGAAAGAATAAATTCTGCCTCATGAATATGAGCATAATGTGACCATGCATACAATGAGGCTTTCCTCCTTCTTCTCCATGAGAATTTTAGCTAATTCTATGAAGTTAGTTCTTGTGTGTGCACTTATAACATTTTTGTAGGATTAGTCATTTTTATAGGATTGTTTAGTTTCATAGAGTCATTTACAATGTATTATAATGATTTGGAATAACTATTAAAGATGTAGGTTTGGTGCATCTATCATCCAGTAAGAATGGTGCATGCTAGGTGGCATGACTTGTGAAGTTATTTTGAATGTTTCTAATTTGAATCAATGATTCCACAAACCAAGAGATGAATCTAGTAGATCAAGGTGGAACTTGAGAAATTGAATGTCTATCTAAGTCAGTCACTTCATGGGTGGTGTTCTGGAGCCAACTCATTCTGGCTTGTGAGAGACAATTGCTACATTTTCAGGAACTTTGTGAGCCAGTGGTTTAGCATAGCCACTGTTAAGAATCAAATTGTTTGACCCTAAAATTATATAAAGTATATTAAAAACAAAGATAATCAATATTGGAAACTCACCAGTTCCTGAATATTGAATTCTATTTTGTTATTATTTGTGCTGTTAAGATTATTCAAATTTATTGTGCCTGTGTGGTGGAAATACTATGTATATGCTGTTGTGAGTCTTCTGAGTCTTATTCACTCATACCTTTCTTGAAATTGGACACAGAGAGAGTATTTACATGATGGAAATTGGCAAATGCTTCATTTACTTTTCTTTTCATTGTCTAAATTTGAGAGGGTGTTGTAGAAAATGCTAATAATGCAGATTATACTTAAAAATGTATTGTTTCTAAAGGCATTATATTATTAATAGCATAAAGAAATGAGAAGATAGTCTTCTGATATGAAGAAAATATTATATGATTCTGCAAAGAAATAAGTTATATCATTGACAAATGAGTAAAATTCTAATATACATCATTATTTCATTAGCCATCACTCAGAATGTTTATCAATGACACAAATAGTTTTTAACTGAATCAGATAGTGATCAAGTATTTATTTGGAATCTGATTTTGTAAACACCATTGTTGAAGATAGAATTATAAGAACTGATAGATTTGTGTGTGTTGAGGGGGTGTTGCGGATTGAACCCAGAGCTCCAGTGCTTCATGCATGTTGACAAGTACTCTGTCACTGAACTACATTCTCAACCCTAAATACTGTCCTTAATTTTGTTTTGCTGGTATGGGGGATTGAACCTAGAGTGCAGGGGTGTCTCTACTAAGTTTAACCCCTTTTATATTTTTCATTTTGAAACAGGGCCTCACTAAGTTGCTGAGGCTAGCCTTGGACTTGAAATCCTCCTGCCTCAGCCTTTCAAGTCCTTGGGATTACATGGCCCCTGGCCCTGACAGCAGATTTTATAAGAAATAATGATACTGAATTATAAGTGTGCAAAGCTTTAACCAAGTACTATTTTGTTTGTATTTGTAAACTATGTGTTACACATTACAGGTATCAATTTATACGAAATGTATGTATACATATGCATGCATACTTTTTCCCCTGGGGGCTTACTGTTACATAATTGGTTGGATGTTATTAGTCCTAAAAACAAGTTTAGGAACCTCTCTTAATTTCATCTTGACATATCAGTTGTAGGTTTATGAGAACCTGCAAGAGATTAAAAAGTTTTGCTAAGATCTAATTGACCCAAGAGATACCATGTGGATATTCCAAAAGGATTATTGTGGTAATTTGGGCTCCACCACCATTTTTTTTTTTTCCTTAAGAGAAAATCCTGTCCATGAATTATTCTTATTATTTAATTTCTCTGGATTGTATAATTAAAGTGAAAAGTTTATTTTGGTTTATATATTGCCTTGCTGCCCAGCCTATTTATTTCTTTAATATTTCTCTACCTAAGAAAGTAAAAAAAATATTAAAATGGTAGATGTTACCTATTAGATTCAATAGCTGCATCGTAATCATATGTATGTAAGTAGGTTAGATATAGGTACAGATATAAATATAGATATAGAGGTTTATGCAGATAGACCAAGATGACCTGGTCTGCTCCTGAAAGTGAAGCTTATTCAGATTACACAGTGGGAACCTGAGTGAAATCAAAAGAGAGTGCCCAGATAGATAAAGGAATTCTCAACCCACACAAATGAAAGCTTAAAAGGCCATGGGAGAGCTCTGCAAATGTTGGGACATTTTTAAGTGTTGGAGAAATACTAGACTCAATCCTGGTGGCTTCAGGGGGTTTAACAAACCTCAGTGAATGGAAGTTGTAGGGAGTTGGATTTGGTGTAATGCAAAAATGATGGAATAGCTAGAACTGTACAAAATTAAGCATCTCCTCCTTAGGAGGAGATGATTTCTTCATCATTAGAGATCTTTAAGCAATGCTGAGGGTTGCTACAGTTGACATTCAGATGACCTTTGCAGTCACCCTTCCAGTTCTATTTTCTGTGAGCACCTGGCTTCTTACTAGCATATTACACCCAAAACACAAGCCAGCCCATGTAAATGTGTCTGCCCATTTGAAAATTGACTGAACATATAGGTTTAGAAATTTAATAACTGCAATTAGCCTTTCAAATATGAAAACTGAACAATACACATAGTCGTATAATATTTTTTAAATGAATGAATTCAGGTAAAATCCCATTGAAACAGATACCTTTACATGGAAGTATTTTTGTAACAAGAATGTTTCTGTATACTGGAGGTAGCACAAAAAAGCCTATGATCTACTAACTGTACATATATATTAATATATGCTTATACTCTTGCTCTATTACAAAGTCTCTCTTTTTTCAACATAGTTATTTTATAGCCCCAAATAAGGCAAGACAAAAAGGAAACATTCAAAAACAGTATTTAAACTGAGTTATTGGCGAGTTATTTCAGTAAGTACCCACATGAAATTGCTTAGAGCATAAGAATTGAGTAGTTTTTTTTCCCTACTTTTTAAAATACATTATCCTCTCTAGAGACCAATTATATCCCCCAAATCAGTGTTTTACTTGAAAAAGTTCATAGATCAAATGAACAAAAATGAAACTTGACTGGCACTCTGGAATATTAATTAGACATGGCTACGTAGCTATATAATAACTGTGTGCTGAAAGGATTTGTGTTGATTAGCAATGCTAATCAGATTTCTAAAGTTTCTGTTCCCCAGAGAAAAGATACTGCCATCCTAAGCTATTATGGATTAGATGTTTATATTTTTAACCCCCTGATTAACTATTCTAGAGGTAGTTAAAATTTTTTAATTTTAATTTTGTTCTTACAGAAAAAAAATTATTTCCAGGGATCAGAAAACTCACATGGATATCCTGGTTTTATTCTTGAGTCATCTTGGATATAAATGACAAAAGAAATAGGATATAAAAAGAAATGTAGGAAACACTTCTGAAATAGATCATTCTTTTGACTATAAATTCAGAAACTATGGTCAGGAAAGGGCTTCTTGGTACCCACATTATAAAAATATTCATTTGCAAAATTCCAAGAAGAGAAAGTACTCTTGTTTTGTTTTATATTTTATTTTATATATATATATATATAATATATATATATGTTATATATATATTATATATATATATTTAAGCACCAGGAACACTGTGAGTAAAATGAATGGGTAAAAATTGCTAGAATTTTAAAATACCACCACCAAATAATCTTTCCATAGGGTAACAGTCCTGGCTCAGAGGTTCACGGCTGCAGGAGATGGGATTACTACTTGGAGCATCCCACTAGGGAAAAACAAGTCTTATGCTTTCTCCTGAAATCAAAATAAAAATAGTGGAGAATATTCAAGGAGAGGAGATAGTCAAGGAAATAGAATTTATTTTTGGTAGAGTTATATGGAGGAAACGAGCTAAAATGAGTAGAGGTCAAATCAGTGCTCTTAAGGATCTCGCCACTAAACCAATCAACTCAGAAAAGACCTAGAAATTTGAAGAAGATATTACTGTATCTGTTTCCCAGATTTGTTTCTCTTTATTGCAAATTGACTCTTCTGGGTCTGAACCTAAGAAATGGTTCATCTTTAGTTTCTATAAACTAGGAAAGTGTCTCACTTCTACAAAATCCACCCTAGACCAAAACAATGTGTGAACCACATGGAGCTGCTTGTCATAGAGATTTGTAGAAGCATTTGCTTCCCACATGGTGTATTGCTGTTGGTCACAGGACTGGCTGAAAGTAAGCAAGGGCAGAGAGAAGAGCACAAACGCATTGCCAACATTGGGGGAAAATTCAAGGAAAAGGTCAATAGCATTCTTTTAATAAGTAGAGGTCAGTGGGGTGTATCTCCTGGGAAATGGTTTTACTGAACACTAATTTGAGTTGCTAGCCTATAAGGTTTACAAAACAATAGATATGAATGCATCAGTATATAGTAAGCTAAACATATATTGGGATATGGAATGACAGAAAAAGTGTCTAGACTACATACATAAAAATAAACATTATAAAGAGAGTTATTGGGTGAACCCAAATTTCTTTGTCATTTTTGTCAATGTTAACAGCCAAGTGATGGTGATGGTGATAGTGGTCATGATTATCACCTTTCAACTGATAGTAAAATTCTTATCTGCCGTACAATAATTTAAATAAGAGGCAAGCTCATTCATCTCTTCTGCAGGGTTACAATGAATATTTGACTATAGGAATTTAGCATTTACCCTTCATGGGTCAATGGATAGGTGAGTCTTAAAACCTCTTTAGGTGGAGATTATTCTAATAGAAACTTCTTCCAGCCCCCTGCCTTTCAAAAGCCCAAAGCAATATTCTGTATTTCTTAGAAGAAATAAGGTCAAATGTGGGGAAAGTACAGATAAACAATATCATTCACATGGAAATCATCACCTCAAGTTAAAGAAAAGATGATTTTTCTGGAAAGCAGAGATGGAACTGTTTTTGATGGTATTAAAGACAAGTTTTATTTTGAAAGTTGTCAGTGGTAAAGTACTGGCTTACAATTTTTATACCATAAGAATGAAATTGGCAAACCTTATACCAAAGAGAAATTATTGTCTTTTAATGTTTAATATTTTTTGTGTGTGTGCTGTGAGCACTGTGCAGCTAATGGGAGAAATTACCAAAAGTACCTTGGAGGGAAAATTTAAAATGATGCATAACGAATTAATGACTTACATACATATAAGAGTATATATGCAGGCAGATATATAGACATGTGTGTATGTGTTTGCATCATATGCCTGTACTCCTTTAATGTACACAGGTATAAGTTATAGTGGTTTAGGTGGTAAAAAATAGATTAGCAGTTAAATATACACACAAATGCATATACATATGCATACATATATTATATATGTAATATTAGCAAAAACTAACAAAACACACCAAAAGGCAGAAGAGATACCCCAATATCAGAATATCAGGCAGGCATAGAAGGCAGATCTTTTACATTATTGGCCTTGCTCTTCATTTTGCAGATGAGAACTTTGAGGCTGAGATGAGATGAGTGTCCATGATCCTTCAGCCACTGAGGAGAGAGCCAGACCCAGCCAAGGTCTCCTTTTGATCAGTGTTACTCAAATCTCTCATTTGCTCCATGAAGAACTCTCAGGAGATGTGACACCTAATCACATTTTTCTTCTTAACAAACTTTGTTTTCATTTCATCCTTAATACAAGCTCAGCTTTCATCAAAAACTAAAAGGACTTTTTTTGTAGGTACCTTACATTTCATCTCACTCTTCCTCCACTTCTTGTTTTCCAGTACAGTGGGCTCCAAGTAAGGTAATGCCAATCCAGCATCTCTCCTTGCCACCTGTCACCCCTCCCTGGGCTCAGGAAATCCTGCTACTCTGTCTCACATGGGAACTTCTCCATAGTTTTAAGAGCAGACCAGGATTTGCCTAATGCATGAAGACTTCTTGAGTTCCAGGGAAATCTCAGAAGTGAGAACAGGAAATTTTCCTGTATTCACTGAGATAAGAACTATAGGTATCTCAGACTTGGGCGGGTGTGTTGTTTGAAAAGGACACATTCACTTTGTATAATGTGGGTACATACCTCTTGCAGTAGCTGCTCTGATCTGTATTATGGAAATATATATTTGATGATAGATCAAATTCAACTTTGAGGAATAGAATTTTAGGTGCTATATCAAACAGGTATTGAGGAGGTTCAGGGGTGAATTAGGAGCCTATCCCACTTTCTCTGAAATGACAGTATAAGATGGGCACCTTTTTTGTAGCGGAAGCCTGAGAGCCTTTTTTGAAGTGAGTTATGGCCAGGAGACTCATGTATTCAGTTGCATATCAATTTTGTACATTTTGAAAGATAGGTATATTTCAAGAGAATTCAGTGGTGTGTACCCAGAAAATTACTTAATAGCAAATGAATTATTGCTTCACTGGTTACATAGTAAATCATTATGATAATAAATCTTCCCTGTGGTTGCTGAAAGCTTGGGCCTGGGCCTGTGGAGCAAAGGAGAGTGTAAGTAAATGCCTTCAGAGGAAGTATGAACTTGAGTTACATTATCCACTCCAGGAAGCAGACTCCCAGGGCTAGAGAAAACTAACAAAACCCACCAAAAACTTTACAGCAGATTTTGAGTTAAACACGGGAGATTGAACATATGGATTTTTCTCCACTTCCTATTGAAACCCAATAAGCACAGGCATAAAGGAGACTAAAAAGGCATAAATCTCAGGACAAAGAGAAGCAGGGAAGAAATGATCCTGAATAAGTACATCAGCTAACTTTCAGAAGAGGGTAAAGAACAAATGATGACGGATGTAGCCCAACAGAGAGAGTGAGCACTTCCTGCCTGCAGGAGGAGAAACCAAGAGGGGAGCCAACTCACATGAGAGGCTCACTGGAACTGAGGCTCCTGCACAAAGAGGGTGGGGATACAGTTGGAAGCAAGAGGATTGGTGGGCGAACCTATAAAGAGCAGTTGGAGCTCCAAGACTGCGTCTGCATGTCTCCTGGAAGGTAAATGATTCTCCCCCATCCAGGGGAGACAGGAGTCTTACTCTCTGGGGAAATAGAAGCACAGAGTTTTCAGTCTTAGGAACACCCAGCCCCACAAGGGGGTAACCCACAGGACTGAAAACAACGGTTCTGAGTGAGAGCTGGACTTACAAAAGGACCCTCAATTATCTTTCCCCGCTCAGTTTCTACGGTGTTGTTAGCCATTCATTCACAGTGGTAGCTCTCATTCCCCCACTCTCGCGCCCCATCTTAGAAGGCGAGAGGATTCTTTTCTGAAGGAATGGGCTGATCCAACAGGCAAGACATCCAGGTTTTGATGGTGAGTATTCCCACCATCAAATGACTTGTTCTCAACCAAACAAATCCTATGTCAACAAATCCCACTTTTGCATAGATTGACCAATCAGTTTTCTATTTCCCTTCTTTTAAATAACAACTGGTAGCCAAGGATTTCCAGATATTTGAAGAAAGTCTTCCATATGAAAGACAGACGATAAAGGAATAGGACTGGGAGAAGGAACTATGAAAAAATAGAAGCAATGCATATGCCAAACTTAGAATCCCCTCTACAATATAAGATGCTACAATTATGAAACCAGAAAGGGAAGCTGCTAAGAAGAGACAGAGATCGGCAGAGCGTTCTTGCAAATTAAAAATAGGGAAGCAGAAATAAAAAGTTCAATGAAGGTTTAGAAAAGAGTTAAGCTGACCAGTGATTTTCAGGCAGTAGAGATTGTTCATAGAATAGAAATGACTGAAAAGAAAATCAGAAGTGGAGTCAGGAAATTCAATGATCTGGCTAACAGGACTGTCAGAAGAACAACAGATAAAAGGGGAAAGAGGAAATTATTGGAGAAAAGATACAAAAATTATTTATCATAAACAAAGGATATGAACTACCAGTTCTAAAAGACCCACTAAATAACCCACACACGATGAGGAAAAAAAGATCATCCCATGATAAATCATTGTGAAACTTTAGAACATATTAAACATTTTCAGGAACAACAAAAAGCATATCTCAGAAATTGGAGCGATAGCAGTTTTCTCAAAGGTCATCCAAAAAGTTAAAGAATAGAGCAATGCTTAAATTTCTAAATCTGGCCAATCTTTCAAGCAGCAAGGGATAGTTTTCATTCACTCCTATTCAATTTTCAAAAACTGTGTTTGCAATATACTACTTCTTGGAAAGCTACTGGAGGATGTGCTCCACTGAAATGAGAGGATAAGCCAAGAAAGGAGAGAGAGAGAGAGAGAGAGAGAGAGAGAGAGAGAGAGAGAGAGAGAGAGAGAGAGAGATTGATTAAAGGAGATGTGAATCAAGAGAGAGGTGGAGAAAATCCCCAGGAGTATGGTGGAAGCCAGGCCTGGAGAACAGTTAGTCTGTTTGAAATTGAATGCTGAGATTCCCAGGTGTCTCTGAGGCTAAAAGATGGCACCGTTAGATGCCCCATGTGTTCAATGATGATAAGAGTCTCAGAAAAGAAATAATGATTTTCAGATAGAAAATTATGAAATAGACAAGGCAATTATTTATTACTAAAAAGTTTTAAGAAATGATTAAATATAGCTTATACACTAAGGGCTCAATTATAAGTAGTAAGTACATGATAATAATGCAAACATCACAAATTGATTTATTCAAGCATAATGATACAATTATTTTGGGAGAGGGCAAAAAAAAGGAAATGGAGAAATGAGGTAAAGAGAAATAAGTTCTCATTCTGCAAAAGAGAAAGCTATAAATCATGACTAAAATAGAAAATCAAGAAATATCATGATGAGCCTATTATTTAGAAATATAGATGTGGAGGAGTACTACTGATTATGGAAGGATGGGGCTGGATAGGCAGTTTTCTCTGTAAGACTTGTACTGTTTGACTTTAAAAAATGTGTTATGTTTCTTTAGTAAAAATTCAAAGTGAATTTAAACTCTGAAAATCTGACCTAAAGAAAAAATATTAATTAATGGGTTTGGTTCTTCAATCCATAATTGACAAGACTATATGTCATAAATGAATTAAATATAAGATGACGTGTCAAGCTCAAGAGCTTCAATTCAATCATGCTAAGTGAGATAAGCCAATCTCAAAAAACTAAAGGACGAATGATCTTGTTGATAAGCCGATGAGGACATATAATGGGGGGTAGGAGGGGTTAGCATTAGGGTTAGGGTTAGGTTTAGGGTTAGGGATAAGGAGGGTGGTAAGAGTGGAGGAAGGAAGGACTGTATAGAGGGAAAAGAGGGGTGGGAGGGGTGGGGGGAAGGGAAAAAATAACAGAATGAATCAAACAACATTACCGTATGTAAATTTATGATTACACAAATGGTATGCCTTGACTCCATGTACAAACAGAGAAACAACATGTATCCCATTTGTTTAAATAATAAAATAAATAAATAAATAAATAAATAGAGCTTCAATTCATAAGAAAGAATGGAGTTTATGAGAAACTGAAGTTCTTGGGGTGGGAGAATACAAGGCCCTGGTTTGATATGGCAGGACATAAAAGCTAAGCCAATTACAGGAGCCACATGGTAGGAAGAATTTATAAACCAGTTTTTCTCTACAAAACTTTGGCACACATCACATTGGACACTTACTGAACAGTAACCCATTCATTGAGTATGATAATATGGTATCAAACAAATTCTATGTTAAATGCTATGTTAACTTCATTTATCTAATTATAATGTCCTATGTACTTAAAATAATTATTTATAACATTAGAATAGGACCCAACCAGTCAATACACTGTTAATTCCTGTCTTTCATGGAAATTCATACCTTCAATAAAAAGTAATACACTATATTATACTTATATTTCTGGGGACTATGTTAACCTGTTGATTAATGAAATATATTGCTTCTTCACAGTTATTCTGTGATAGAAATAGCTTAAGAGAAAACCCAAATTTTCTAATTTACTGACAGCTCAACAGGTGATCTTTATAATAAAAATGTTTCTTATTTCATCTTTCTTGATTTTATTTGTAAGATGTTGATTTCCACTCAATGTCATGAAATTAATGTAGTAGGCTAATGACAACATTCATTTAAAAATAGAACAAAATAGAATATTTGAGAATACTATGGAATAGAATATAATATTTGTGACCCAGAGTTGTATTGAAAAATACAAAATCATCCCATAGTGCCTTTTTAATGGAATCCTACACTTTATAACATCTCAATCCTCATTAGAATTTGATACAGAAATGTAAGGACAGGTGAGAATCACAAAAATTGGAGAAAGAATGGACCAGCAGTTTTAGTGCTCTGACAGATTTTCTAGCCAACTCGTAAGATTCTGCTAAGCTTACTAGTTAATTTTTCAATTTTTTGGAAGTATTTTTTACCATAATCCACAGTGAAAAGGTGTCAACATGCATAGAATGTGAGGGTAGTTACTGTTCTACAAAACTGTTATTTTAGTTATACATAACTAAATGGGGGTGGGTGGGGAGAGACATTGTTGTCAGAAAGGTTAAAAAGACACAGGATTGGCTTATTTCACTTAGCATGATATTCTCTAGTTCTATCCATTTACTGGAAATGCCATGATTTCATTTTTCTTTATGCCTGAATAATATTCCATTGTGTATGTACACCACATTTTCTTTATCCATTCATCTATTGAAGGGCACACCTAGGCTGGTTCCATAGTTTAGCCATTATGAACTGAGCTGATAAAAACATTGATGTGGCTGCACCACTTTAGTATGCTTTTAAGTCCAAATGTTCCCTCTGATATGTGGATGCTAACTCACAATAAGCAGGGGATAGGGAAGAATAGAAGTACTTTGGATTAGACAAAGGGTAATGAAGGGAAGGGAGTGGTAACAGGAATAGGAAAGACAGTAGAAATGAATCAGATTACTTTCCTATGTTCATATATATAAACACACAACCAATGTAATTCCACATCGTACAACCACAAGAATGGGAAGTCATACTCCATATGTGTATAATATACCAAAATACATTCTGCTGTCATGTATAGCTAATAAGAACAATAACATCAGAAAAGTCACAGGAATATCTGTTAAGGCCTTGACTTTGACATGTAGCAGCCCTAGCTTTGCCTCCCATCTACTCAGTCACAAACTCTGTAGACGTGGGCAAGTTGCTTATTCTTTGTGAACCTTGATTTCCTCATCTGTTAGATGGGAAGGATAATATATTCCTCATTATTTTTCCAGAATTGATGTAATAATTCAAGTCAGCCTGGTGCTGGTGTCACATGCCTATAATCCCAGTTTCTCTGAAGACTCAGGCAGAAGATGCTTGAGTCCAGGAGTTTAAGCCCAGCTGGGCACCATGGCAAGAACCTGTATCAGGACAAAAAAAAAAAGTTGTAAATGCAGTAATCCATGTTTCTACATTTCCCCCAGTTCATGACAAAGACAAAGCCCTGGCGTTGGCTTTCATTACCAAATGTTTTCTCTCACAATATCACATCAGACTTTTCATTCATTAGAATTCTCTGCTAAGTGGTATAGTTAAGACTAATAACTTATAAATATTTCCCCAACTGATTTCTCTTTTTCTGTGAAAACATGTGCTTCTTGTTGTTCTTCTTCATTCATTACCTTATGATAGGCATATAATGTTTTAGGAGTTTTCTCATTTAACTTATGCACTTAACCAGCCTATCTTTGTTCAAAAGTTTGCACATCACCCAGGAGAAAAAGGTTGTTGTGTACAAACTTAGTGTATATGATGCTATATACAGAAAAATATTGAGTAACCAGGTTTGCGTAGTGATGATTCATTGACAATAGACCCAGGGTGAAGGATCTGATTCCTTTTCCATTTCATAGCTAATTGGTAATTTAATCTTAAGCCTTTCATTTAAGCCTTTGATAAAGAACTCAATGTTTTATGAAATGTGTATATATATTTTGCAGAAGTGTTCAGTCCTTCTTGACATTTGTGTTGCAACCTACCTTTAAGTCATAAACTTCCCATGTGTTTAAAATGTGACTAGTTTATGAAAGTCATGTACTTTACACATCCTGGTATTCAGGTACAGCACAAGGAACAGAATGACTGAGTGGAAAGAGCACTTGGTCTGGTGCAGCCAGATCACCCTCAAAAGCTGTCTTCGCTGTCTCACAGGAAGCTTGGGTGAGCTAACCTCTAAAGTGACTCAGTTTTCCCATCTGCTGAATGGCATATTCATAGGTCACTGTGTAAAATAAAGTTCGCAAAATGTTTGGCCTCAGGCAGAATAAACAGTCAAAAATATCTTCAAAGAGGGCTTGAGGGAGAATATAATTGCAGGAGGGGAGAGAGTCAATGCAAACAGGAATATTGCCTTTCCCTGATGTTCCGTTTTATTTTCCCTTTATTTTAAACTGAGCACTTCCATCTCAACCTGCTTGTTGATTAGGTTCAAGTAGGGGTTGAAACTAGGTGATCATAGATATCCCACCAGTTCAGAGCTGTGTGATATGAACAAGCTACTTAACTTCTCTGAGTCTGGGTTTCCTCATATGTAAATATTGACCCATGTTTAGTATTGAGCCAATTAAAGCTGATGTGCATAAATCAGCTGTAATAATGACAGACAAAAATAGTAGGTCCCAATCAAAGTTGAAATTATGCAAATGAGTTGTCAAGGCTCCAGAAGCCATTGTCCCTCTCTGAGGGGCACTGACTCTGTCTTAATCATCTTGCCTTCCCCTGGCAATGAATACACATCCCCAGTCCCTGGGGACTACTGAAAGGTTAGTTGTGTCTTCAGAGAACTATGAAAATCCACAACACAGACCTAAGTTAATAACTACGGAATCAAGCATTCAAAGGTTGGTAAGAAATAGAACATTTGATTAGATGCTTGTGGAAATAATACCTTCAATTTTCTTTGGGGGTAGGCCTGAGTTAAAACATCCACTCCTAAAACACAGTTCCTTATAGTTAAGCATAATTTTCTCAGATATTAGAGAATCAATTGATTGTTAATTTGGGGCATTTTCAAGACTATTGTAGAGCATCGTCTACTGTCATTTATGGCTCGACCAAGATTAAAAATACAATAAATACAGTAACAACACTTCTATCATCTCTTGCTCAGTTCCAGAATCTCTTGGGCATTTTTAAGGCATCTATTATGATTGTAGTGCCACATAGCAACGACTCCTGAGTTTCTTGGAGATGGGGTTTTAGCTTTCCTTGAACTGACCCTTGTTCTATTTTTTCAACTTTTGTTTACAATTATATATGCTGACATTTCAACAGTTTCACATGTCAAGGTGAAAAATCAAGTAACTAGTTCTGAAATCTGTAAATTAATTTATCTATAGACATATATGTAATATAAATTGCATAGATGCATACCCATAGTGATGACCCATGACCAAGAAACCAAAGTCATGTACATCCAGCCTTGTTCTACCTTAATATCCATAATATACATAAGTTGTTGACTTATGTATGCATGTATGGATCTGGTGCAGACTAATTAGTCAACATCCAAATAAGATTTTACTTACTTTGACCACTTTGGGAAAACACAGGCAACAGAAATAACAACAACAATAAAACTTCAATTCCTGCTTAGTTTGCTATGAGAAATTCAGTCTACTACTAAATTTCTCTGATATGGAAATTCTATTTAACTTTGCACATTTTCAGAACTGAAATTGTCAGGGAAAAGTGATCAATAGCTATATTTTTATGAAATAGTCATTTGTACTTTGAAAAAAAATAAGAATAACTTCCCAGTGTGAAGACTCTTGCTGTTGTAGCTGTTGTCACTCAAATGACAATAGTGGCTTCTAAGACATAATGGGGAGTTTAATTCTCCAAATGTTCTCTTATCACTCAGGGCTTCTACAGTAACAGAGGCTCATACTGAGGCCTCATTTTATACAAGCATATTAAAACTAACTAACAGTGATAACAACTACCAAAACCCATTGGTGAAAGATAAGTTTGTAGCAAAACAACCATAAGAATCCAGTGGTTCGAGTCATGTGGCTCACCAAGCAATTCTGTACACACCAGGGGTGCATCTTATGTTTGCCTATCCCTGTAAAACAAGGTCTGTTTTCAAAAGTTGAGCTTGCTTATATTTTGATTGAGACAATTAATTGAGGTACAAATAGATCCTTAAACTTCTGGTCAGACTTTATTTTTCTCTTTTTCCCTTCTTTATACTTTTCTGTGTAAGGGTATATGTGTATGACGGAAGGCAGAATTTATATTCCTATAGCAACATTGACACATTTCCAAAATAATTCAAGTATGTGTAAATAATGTTAGAGGTCTATGAAATGTCTATGTATGATGTAATTTCTATAATATCTAAACTTGTAGGTTCTGGACCCTGATATAAAAATATCTATTATTTTATTGTTTCTTTCCTTGTATTTAATTGCATTTTAACATCCATAGAAAATATTATTCTCTTTACAAATGAAAAAATACCACATCATTAGATCTGAAGCCATGCACCAGCCTAGTACTTATCTTGAAACTTTGAACCGTGTACTTGTGCGGTAGGCATTTATGTGGATCCGTGGCAATGCATTAGCAGAAAGATTCCTATACAGTGGGAATTCAATGTTAGATGGTATTTTTAAAGCTGAAATTAGATTCTCTGCTTTGATTATTCCATTGTGGGTCCCAGTTATATTTTAGTGTCCTTCACCCTTTCCTCCTTTATTATTTATAACCCGTACTCTTTGAGCAATGACCAGTACTAATCTGTAACCTTCTGTCCTTCTGCCTGATTCGCTGCCTTTTTTGAAACTCCAAGATTGAAGCATATATTCTGAGACTTTCTGTTAAAAAATATATTACATTTTTTTCATATTTCTGAGCCTGAAATAAGAATCAGTCCTGGGTTTGCTAGTCTCATTCATTTTCAGCAGGCCAGCTTCAAAAAGAAAGAGAGAGAGGAGAAAAGTATAAAGAAATCACATTTTTGTATTCATTATGTCACAATATCTCTCTCATGGACACACAGATATACTTTTGCATATACATTTATTAAAAATATTTTGTTTTGCTCTTCACTGCTAGATTAATGCATTTGGTCTTTCTCCCCCTTATCTTGCTTTTTCTTTCTCCCCCTTTTATGTATCTCCATCTGTAGTAGCTGGACCTAAATAATAATAAAAACAAAGAATAGCAATTCATTTGTTCTTGGTGTGCTTTAAAAAGAAGTGGGGCATAAAGCAGCATTAGCAGCAAATTCCCTGAGGACCGAAGACTCCCACTGGTTCCAGCCTCCTGAATGGTGCCTGTCCCTCCCACGCAGCTAATGACTGAAATGGGATCCATTGCCACCGGGAGCTTTTAATTTCTTTACATTGTTCAGGTCGCTCTGATGCAATGCAAAGTGACAGCTTCCATTCCAGTCTGGCTCATTATCAGCTCTTACATGAGACAGCAAGGACACACATCTTGATCTGCACGCTGGGCCTATGTACAGTGAATTCAGTCTAGGCTAAGGTATAAGATATCCAGAAGTGTGGGCATGTGTGCAAACCATCTCACATTCAAAGGGCTGAGGGAAAAGAAAAGGAAGTGGAGACAAGTCCTGGATTCCTCAGGATTTGCAAACTGAAGAAGTTGGGTTTGATCAAATACCACTGCTTAGTGGGTAGGGAAATTTCCAGGGAAGGTCCTAGCGTGAGCGGGATAGGCTGGTTTTAAGGTGTGGATCTGCAAACGGATGCCAGGTGCTTTGGTTCACTTGGGTATCCACTGTTGGTTGTCCTATTTGTCCATGAGCACTCTGTCATGAAGCAGGATATTGAATGAGTCCATGGTAGTTAAGCGTGTGCTGTGCGTTTCTTTTTCTTCCAGGAATGGCTACATGAACTGTAGCATGGTTCATGGATTTCTGTCATTTCCAGTCTACATTTAGAAACAAAAATGATCAAATCTGACCTAAGATATTCCTAAGCATGCCCCTGACAATTTTTCAAAGACAGCCCAAATTCTCATTAATAAGTGGTGATTCACAGCTGTTCACCTGAACACTAACACACTCTACTTCTGCATATGAGAAAGACAAAACCTATTATGTGTATAATTTTTCTTAAATGCATACAAAGATACTCATATTTATAATTCATACCAACATATGCTTATCTGCAAGATACTTATTGGTATCAAGTGTAAATGAGGTCGTTTGTTAGACCTGTAGTTTAAAGAAATAGATTAAGAACTTTAAAAGCAGGTGAAATGTGTTTATACCAGCACTATCATTGGCCAATGCAAGCCACATATGTAATTTTAAAGTTCCTAGTGTTCACATTAAAATACTGAAAATAAACAGGAGAAATTAATTTTATAATTTATTTTATTAACCTCATATAAAATACCATCATTTCAACATGCAAATTGAAATTATTTATGAGATAAAAATAATTAATGAGATACTTTAGATTCTCCCTTTTTGTATTTAGTCTATATGTAGTTTACACTGATAGTCTATCTCAATTCAACTTGGCTTACTGGTTACATGTGGCTTGTGGCTTCTGTAAGAGCACTCCATTAGATAGACAGGGATTCATAGAGTGCCTTACCAAATATGTGTCTACTTGAGAAATAAGAGGGATCTTTATAGTATCTTTGCTTAGGTAAAGAGCTTTCATTCATTTATATATTCATTCAAGGAATATTCAGTGTACATCATCTCCTAAGCATTGCAGTAAGGAATAGGGACACTATACAGAAGTGAAAAAGACAAACTATGGAGTTGTCCTTCTAGCGGGGAAGGCAGGAAGAAAGGCACTGGAAACAAAGGCTATGAAGAAAAATAAAGCGGGGGAAAGAACTAGAGAGTAATGGTGCCATGCTAGATTGGAGGAATCTGCAAAGTTGTTTGATAAGGGGACTTTGGAATTGAGATTTGACTGAAGGGAGAGATTGAGTCATGTGAGTACCTGAGGAAAGTTTGTTTCAGGAAGCAACTGCTGCAAAGGCCCTGAGGCAGGAAGGTAAATTTCATATGGTCTGTAGGCCACTATAAGAACTTGAATTTACTCTTGCTTTAATTTACTTCAAATAGGATGGAAAGCCATTTGGAAGTTTTAGGCAATGAATAATAAGAGCTATGTGTGTGCTCCGTGGAGAAGCAGCACTTTAGACAATATCATTAATGTGCATAGGCATTTTATATTTTTATTACCATTTGTGAATTCATTTACTTTTTAACCATATAATCTAAGATTAAATTCAAGATGAGGCAATATGCCATTTCTGAACCCTAATGAAACAATACTGTTATTAACCAAACAACCAGTGGTGAGATCTGCCTTTCAAATACAGAAGAACTGAATCCTAGATATAAATTGCACATTAGGGCTAGACAGAGATTAGGCAGCTAATCTGAACATTAGCAAAAATTGGAACATGTGGATTATTACTTATAAATGGATTGCAGTAGATGTGTATCTTAATTTGCTGATAATCAATGGGAACTATTCCTGCAAACAGACTATGTGTTTGAACTTCTTGTGTATAAATACAGAATCCTACTCTACTGTCAGTATTTACTCCTTTACTCAAAAATCTGATTATCATCAGTGCTGAATGTGCACAGGGTGAAATTGGTGGTATTTTATTCTTATTCAATGCGTGTATCACTAGGAAACAAGAAAGAAAACCAAAGATAGCCAGTTGCTTGGATCTATGATAGCCATGTGTTCTCAGGCAGCCTAGCAGCTAGATATAAGCCATTTCTTATCTCCTATTAGAATCGCAACTTATTCCTGCTCTCTGATTTAAGTTTTCTGCAGAGTGAAGAAAGTACATTTACCTCTAAAAAGGAATTCAGCTGAAATTCTGTGGCAGTAGTTTGGACTCTAAGAACAAATCTCTCACCAGCATCCTTATTTAGTAAAAGACTCTCTAAATGCAGTCAGTATGAAATTCAAGGTTGGGATAAGAGTGGATATTGCTTTTGGAATATCATGGTGAAAACAAACATATCTTAAAAGATATGAGTGCCCCTTAGAGTCCAGACTGAATGAAAAGCCAGTGAAGGATTCAAGGGAGAGTCTCTTTTGGTCATATCTTGGTGCAGTCAGAAACTGGTTTTGAGTTGCATCTGACCTTCATTTCTCTGCTTTCTTTGGAAATGGATTTCTAATTTTTTTTCCTTGATAAAGAATTTCAAGGAATCTCAATGAAGCCAATTGGAATTCTAAATCCCATGAGAGCACGAATTGTGCCCATCATTGCCTTTTGAGAACTAAGTCCTCAGCATACAGTGGATGCTCTATAAGTACCAGTCAAGCAAAATTTGACCCAAACTGACTTACATGTACATTGTTTTTTATAAAAACCTTTAAAAGTACAACTGATCCCCCGCTTCCCCTGTTTCCCCTCAGATCATCCTCAGATCAATGGGCAGTGGATTTACATAATTTGATTTTGAGGTAGTGGACATTCTGAGGCATTTAATCCTAATGGCTATTTGGCAATTGGAGACTCATTCACAAATTAGTAACAGAATATTTTTTGTGTCTCCAGTTTACTGCTCCATGATAGATAGTTGACCGTCAAGCTTCTAGCCCTTTACCATTTTTAGCACAATTCGATAGGTTTATTTTTCAAGCAATAATTCAATCTTTAAAGGCAGTATTATAATTATTCTCAAATTCTTTTCACAACATGGACTTTAGCAAATATTAATTTTAAAAAAGTAAAGAAAGGTGTGTGTGTGTGTTTGTGTGTGTGTGTGTGGTGTGTTGGGGTGTCTTCTTTTCTACAGGATTTCCTATATTAACTGTGGGAAAAATTATGTTTCGTATCAGATGAATCGAAACAAACAGAGGTACTGAAATTCAAATTACTTCCCACCACATGGGAGGCAGCAACACGCTACTCCTGTGAATCTGGACCCTTGTTTCTTTCCTTAAGGACTTCACTCTTTTTAAAAAACAAGAGGCCTGATTTACACATACGTGGACCATCATATTTGGCTTAGTTGACAATGCAAGGAACTGCATCATAGCTGTAAAAAAATTCACTTGAGAGATGTTATGTAGGTACAACCAACATGCTGAGCTAAGCTCACTATGGCTTGGAATTTTCCAGTTTAAAGTGTTTTCTTATCTCCCTACACAAAAGTAAAATGCAACTACACACAGCCAAGTCAGAGAATCCTTTATAGATTGTTTCACTTACTATGTGGAAGAGTTCATCATAATCAAGTTCATTCCTCAGGAAATTAACTAAAATAGAAGTTTCTTCTTTCTCTTCTTCTTCTTCTTCTTTTTTATTTATTTATTTATTTTTTTATTTTTTTTGATAGGAAGAAAATAATTTGTTTAGGAAACATCTCTTCTGGACCACGTACTGAAATAATTTTGAAGGTTCAGATGCTAAGTAGGGTCTGGGTGGGATTGTCAGTGCCCCGCCCTCCAATGAGCAAGGGGCATCCGAAAAAGCACTGCTTAATGAAAAGGGCACACTGGGGATTTGGGGGCGTCGGCTTGAGGAGGAATCTGGCCCTTGCGCGTTCCCACCTGCTGCCCGGCGCGCTGTGAGCCTCGTAGCTGTGTCTCACCGCTGCAGGTGAAGCCAGCGCGGAACCACTTTCACAGTCCAGAAAGCATGACATTCCTTGTTACCAGTGGGAGGAAAGGCTAATTGAGAAGTGTGTATAAAGGCTGTAATGAGTAGCATTTACATGTATTGATTAGAAGTAGGGCCACCGTTTCTCATTTATCACCACCAGCAGCTGTGAAATTTTCCCCACGTCGATTGGCACGGCTCATATTCCCGCTCCTCTGGTCCTTTATTGCTTTTTTTCCCCCTTCCCCTCCTGAACCAGAGTGCTGATCCACCAGCTGGAATGGCCTGGTAATTACTCCAGCTCCTCCACCAGCTGCCACAATTGCCAAACCGCTGGAGTGAAAAATTCCATCCCGCATTTCCGATTTTTTACATTACCATTGCATAATCATATTTGACGAATAATTAACCTGGGTTAATACTTCAGGGAGCCATTTGCAAGTAAATTGATAAGCTGAGTGCTGTAACAGCTCACAAGGGCTGAGGACTTTGGCTGTGTGGGGCGCTGCTGTTAGGCCTTCCTGCGTTCAGGGGAGTGTTCTCTCTGACCACCTAACCTGACCAAGGCAGCCGGCTTTTAAGAAGAGCCCTTGAAAGTGCCTCATTTGGATAAGAGGTGCAAGACCCTAAATCCAAGGTCACCTTGAATAGCTGATATCTCCTCTCTCTTAAAGGGTAGGCCTCATTGTCCATAGCTTGGGTGTGGAATGAGCATTTTAAATGCCATAAGTTCATTTTAAGAAATTTAGTAACTCAGAAGGTTGTGGGTTGGCAGTTTGGGAAGTTAACTAACACTATTTTGTCTTATCTTCTGATCTTTCATCTGGACAATGGAGAGGTTTCTGGGGGCTGGCTGGAGAGATTTGCTTCAACCTCCTGTGAGGGGCAGCCATTTTGGTGAAAGCAAAGGAGAAATATCTAACAGGACAGAGAGAATTGAGGGAAGTAGTGGATAATGACCCAATTTCCAGATCAAAAATAATTGAGGTGGTCATTTTAGAAAACTATAGGACTAAAGCAATAGAAAAGCATCACAGTCTAACCATTGGAATTCAAATTTGTTCCTAGCTCCTTTTTTTTTTTTTTTTTTTCTTAATGGCCAGCTTGTCTAGTCTTTTTTTTTTTTTCAGTTGCTTAATTTGACTACCTCCTGCTTTCTTATCTCCTCGCTTGTTCATTCAAGGCCATGGTCTTTTTTTTTTTTTTTTTTAAGGCTAATCAAAGGGGTAAACGATGATCCTGTGGTTTCAGAAGTATATTTGTATCATGCTGTTGGGCTCTGTCACGTGGGCCCAGTGTTCTTAAAGTGGAATCAGTATATACAAGCCAGGCAAAAAGTCCACACTCAGCATTTGTCACTGTGTGAGATAAGGTAAGGAAAAGCAGTTCCTTTCAGACTCAACTGTAGCACTAAGTGAAATCAATGGCCAAACAATCTAACACAATTGGTCACATATTGATAGAATTAAACACCGCTGTTAACGTGACTTGTCATTGATCTGACAAAAAGGAGTTCAGGATAAGAGTAGCCTGAAGCCTTTAGATTCTGTGTTTATGGAGAGAGATTTGGGGTTGAGGATGAGGAAGAGGGTAAGAAAATGAGAATTATTTTGTCCTCTCTGCTTAAATCATGATTTTTATTTCCCTCAGTGACTGTACTTCATTCAGGAACACATTTTCAAGACCTTGAACTTTTTCCTCATTGCTGACATGGAAGAGAGGACTTGAGGTAGCTTGTTTAAAGTTAACATACGATGTTATGTCAACATCTTGTATGTTAAGAACTTCATGGTGTGTCAGATTACCTCTGACAGAAATGCCATTGATTCTCATGGACAATAAAATGAGTCAACTCAGTTCATAAAGTATCACATTTCTATGTCCCATGGCTCTGCCTACAAGCAGGAATCTGCTTATCAAATATAAATTCTGAGAGTGTTTTCCATTATTTGCATGCAATAAAATAATATTGCAGACTACCGAGTCCAGGAGAGTCTGGCCACGTCATTCCTCGTGATGACTCTGAGCAGTGTAGTCAGCTGTTGCTGGGGCTTCATCTGCCACAAGCATGCATATGACTAATAAGAGAATGTCCCTCTGTCAGAGAAAGTCAGCAGCTGCTTGTAGCCTCTGAGTTGTACTTTGAGTCAAGTGCACCCACATCATTTGCTATGATTTCTGAAGTGCTGTGTAAGAGGCAGCAGACCTGTGTCAGTACCTGTGTCTGCAATGAATAGTCAAGAGAGTGACTGTGTATGAAAGGTTGGGTCTCATTCCTTACCAGGTTTCAAAATGACTGTGGGTGCGTTAGTGAATGTACTCAAAGATTTGAATATGAAATCTTTTTTTTTTTTTTAATAACCTGTTTAGTTACCTCAAAGCACTCTGCACTAAATTGTTTATCAGTTTAATGTGTAACTTCCCAATAGAATATGTACTCCATAAACACAATACAACTCTCTTGTTCCCCATAATATCAGCCTAATATTTACCCAGGGATAGAGTCACAGGTGTGGCTGGGTAGATTGTGCACTGCCCAACTCTAGGGAGTTCTATTCAGATAAGCCACAATGTACAACCTGTGTCTGCTCTGTCTACCAGTGTGAGGGGGCTGGAATATAGTAGGTACTCAATAATTATTTTTTAAATTAATGAATGATTTTTTTTCTTATGTTACAGTGGACAGAAAAAGCCACTTACCTTAATGTTAAATAATTAGCTATAAAGCTGTGGTTCTTTAGCATGCATGTGGTAGGCTTTTTAAAACACAGATTGTTGAGCCCCAACCCCAGGATCCCTGATTTAGTAGGTCTGGAGTGGGACTCATAAGCTTTCATCTTACCACTTTCCCAGATGCTGCTGCTACTGCTTGTTGGTGGTCTGGGACCACACTTTGAGAATCACTGCTATAAAGCCTGCAAATCATGATCACAGTGGTAATAGTGATGAAAGATGATAACACAACTCATCTCTGCCCTTCTTCATTCTGTCTTGCATATGGAAGCTACAGAGTTATTGTTCTAAAGGTGGGATCTAAACTTTAACTGTGCTACAAACTTTAAGACTCCTATATCAACATCACAAAGCCAAATCCTTTTACATAGTGTTTAAAGCCATGGGGGCCCCCATAAATACCTCTATCCCACCCCAAACAGTGCAGGTGAGCTCCTGGCATAACATACTAATTTCCCTCAACCATGGCTGTATGTATCAGAAAATATTAATACCTGAGTCCTATTGTAGATACTCTGAATGATAGGGCCTGGATGAATCTTGTGTTTTTAAAAAACTTCACCATTGCACTAAACTACCAATTTACAGGATGCAGGCAAGATTATAGTTAAAAGCAAACTGATAATTCCTTAGCTATCCATAATAAAAGAATAAAAATAAGTGAAAAAAAGAATAAAAATAAGAATAAAAGAATAAAATAAAAGAAATAAAAGAATAAAAATAAGTGAAATAGGCAATAACCTTAAAAGTTATGAAGAGAACAAGAAAAGAAAATTTGTAGGCTAAAATTAAAATGAAGAGAAGAGAAAAATTCAGTTGAGAACAAAAACAGAAAGAAAAATTAAATTCAGGAAACAACTTGACGAAACTAATAAGATGCAGCTCCTGATAAATATATAAACAAATATGGGCCAAGTAGTTTGAAAATGTGGGTGAAATAGATAATTTGTCAGAAAGCAATTATGATCAAAACACTTTTTTAAAATATTAAGTATATGTTACTTTAACTCAGCAAATATTTATCAAATGCTGACTATATATCAGGTACAGCCCTAGGCAGAGGGTATAGTAAAAGAAAAAAAAAAAAAAGACAAAATTCCAGCTTTTGTGGGATTTACTTTCTGTGAATCTAGGATCAAACTGATAAACCACATGAAGAGGCAATAGACCAGTTGCACATATGAAGATGGAAAATGCAAGAACAAGACCAGGAAATTATATTTGACAGTACATTAAGAGAATTATTCATTCACACTCATTCCAGGATTAGAATGATTATTTAATATTATCAAATATATTAATATAATGCATCAAATCAATAAGTCTACCAATTTTAAAAACATTACTCTCAGTAGAGTTCAATAAATGTTCAATAAAATTAAATATCCATTCTTGATTTTTAAAAATGCAATACTGAGAAGATGAGGGCATACACTAACCCATTAAAAGAAAGCTGAAACTAAGAGGTAACATCATACTTCAGTGCCAGACACTGGAGGCATTACGGGTTAAGCCTGACATGGGAGATGAATTCTCACTGTCTACCACCAGTATTTGGTATTGTCTGGGAGCTCAGGCAAATACAATAAAAAATAAAACTAGGAATAACAAGAGAAAGGGGAGAGAAATGTGTGGTTCTATGATGACCATGTGATTAGACATACCTTGGAAACCCAGGGAAACAACTAAATATGTTGTTTTTTTTGTGTGCGTAGTGCTGGGGATCAAACCCAGGGCCTTATGCTTTATGCTTGCAAGGCAAGCACTTTACCAACTGAGCTATATCCCCAGCCCTAAATAATGTTTTGAATTAATAAGCAAGTTTATCACAAGTGAATGGGAGCAGGATAAATATACAAGAATTGATAGTACTTCTGTATCACATCAGTAAACTTTCAAGAAAATGTAAAGCTATGGATTATCAAGGAATGTGTGATCTATGTAGGAAAAACTACAAAGTTTTATTGAGCAATTAAAAGAAAAGTTTGAATAAGTGGTAAGGAGTAGTACATTCTTGAATGGGAATGCTATAAAATAAAACCATGTTCTTTCTGCACAAATTAAGTTTTATAATAATCCATATGAGACTCCCTGGTTGGCTTGTCTAAACCTAAATTTAAAGAATAAAATATTTAAAATACTATGAAAACTTTGAAAAGTAAGTTATTTGGGGGGGTAGCAGAGAGAAATAGGCCTTGTTCTACTAAATACTAGATTGTATTATAATGATATAAGCGTTGGAAAAACAAGGCACTGTCCCAAGAACTAAAGGTTAAATCAAAGAACACTTACAGATACTTCTGAGACAGGTCCTTAGGTATCTAAAGCTCTCAGGGAGTGTGATTAAAATGGCACATGCTAAATCCCTGTGGTAGAAAGTTATGGGCATGGTGAAGAACTGAAAGTGGTTGGGGTATAAATAAGTTTAGCACCTTGGCACAACCTTTTGAGAAAAATTTTAACACGCTTGCAAAATCAGCAATTTTATGTTGATAAAAAGGAATTCTTTTTAACTTAATAATCCTTCCTCAAAGAATCTTAGAAGGGAATAGAGGTACAGATCAGTTATTTAAAATGTAGGTGTTTCTTAAAACATCGTTAATAGTAGCATTGAAACTTTAAACAACTTCAGTGATAATATAATAAATTATGACACTTCCATAAATTAGAATATTTTGAAATTATTAAAAAGTGTCATTTGAATGACTCAAAAAATTAATATATTCAAATTGCAGAATTTAAAACTTTGTTTACCATACAGTCCTATTTTTAGTCAGTATACTTACATGTAAAATATCATAGAAATATACCAAATTGTTCAGTGACTTCTTCTGGAATGGTGGGTTTGTGGTTTTTTTTAATGATTGAAACCTCTCAATTTTTCAAATTTTCTAGTTGGTTATAACAAAAATAGATTTTAGTAAACATAACATGAACATAAAAAGAAACCTTAAATTCTCCTTATGTTGTTTTTATGCCCAGCTCAACTATCAATTCTTCTGTGATTTCCCCAATCAGCATTAATCTTGTAAACTCTGTGTGTCTTTTCATAACTCGGTATACAACACTCCTGGGTGAAATACAGTTAAACGTATACCAATTGATCTCCACCACTTAATTTGAAGATTCTGAGTTGGTGGAGGTGGGTAGTGGAGCAGGCCCTAACTAAGAAGTTCCTACGAGAACCTTCACAACACCATAGACAGAGATTCTGTGAGCCTATAGTTAGGTGAAGAGTTTCTTCAATTAACATGGGTGCTCAAACCGGAGTGCCAAGTGGACTATCTTTGTCAATGAATCTTCCGTGCCTACTTCCTCTTGCTTTGACCCAGTGAACTTAATTCATCACCTTTTAGGAGGAGGAGCTATCATTCATTGCAGTATCAGCTTTGTAGTCATGAGACTTTGAACAATCATATGGGTCCATGCAGAGAAAAGATTGATTTTGGTTTAACACTATTGTCACCATCTTGAACATTTTAATAATTTTTGAACAGGGGGCCCTGCATTTTCCTTTTTCATGGGGCACTGCAAATTATTATTTGTTCTGTGCAGGAAGTCATCCCATCTTACTGATCCGATAGCAGTTGCCGAGGGTTATGCTCAACAATAGGATTGCAATAACTCTGAGATTATTGAGGCATTAGGGGTGTTTTCCTGGTCTAACTTCACTCATGTATAACATGAGAAGGAGTCTTTACCCCAGAGGGCAGCATCTTTGGAGATGGGACTTAGGGGATCATTTCAGTGCTGCTAGACTTGAGTCTTGCTGCTGATTTTATGAGTCCTGGTTTAGAGTTCCCTTCTGCTTGTACTGTCTGCTACCTGATTTATTTATAAGAGCAACAACTTTTCTTTTTCCACAAAAAATAACTGCCATGTATTTTATCTTAGATTTTATAAATTACTAAAATCCACATTGTTCTTCCTTTTGGTGGCCTTTCTCGATGATCTGGATGATGTTCTGCAAGCTTACAACTAGTTTCTATGGTTATTTGTGCTCAGATTCTCCCTCTCAGGTGGTGCCTATTTTAGAAGCTAGTCTGGGAAGAATTTTTGAGGAGCTGCTTTTAATATGCATGCAGAAGAGTTTTCTTCGGATTGAGCATAATTTGGAGTGGTTCTGCATGTCTTCTGAAGCCAGGGAAAATGGACAGAAGGGATGTGGTATATGTTCCTGGCTTGGTCTGTGAATTGTCACTTCTCTATTTGCAGGTTGATCCTCCTCGAATGACATTTAAGTCTGGCTTTTGTTAATGACTGTTCTATATCTGGGAAAGACTCAAGAACAACCAGTAACTAGGTGATCTGAACAAAGAATGAAAGTCAGTTGACAATGTTGTTTTTATAGGACACTGAAGGCAGAAATTGATAGTAGAAAGAGCTCTAGAGACAGTCAGGAAACTAAAACTCTCATTAACCAGTTGCCATGAAATGCATTCTCTGAGCTTTAGTTTTTTTCACACTTAAAAGGTGATGTTATTTCTTACCCTCCTCAACATCATTAGGTTGTTGTAAGGATAAAAGAGCATGGGGGAAAGCCTTTTATAAACTAAAGAACACTGTGAATATATAAAAGCTTGCAATTTTGAATGTTTCCTACAAATTTCATAAGTTGGAAACTTGTGTCAATGGGTTTTGGAGGTGTAATCTTTGAGGGATAATTAGGATTAGATGAGGTCATGAGGGTAGGGCTCTCGTGATGGCATTACTGGCCCTATAAGGAGAAGGGAGTCAGCCATATCATAACCCAGCAGCAAGGCCCCCACCAGAAGGCCAAGCAGATGCCAGCACCATGCTCTTGGACTTTCAGAACCATGAACTAAATGAATCCCTTTTTATAACTTAGCCAGTTTGTGGTATTTAGTTTAGCAATAGAAAATGGACTAAGAGTTATACACTGTAACTCCTACTTTTGCCAATCTAAGAACAGAATCAAAGTTTACTTCCATTTTTTACTATGCCATCCCTCAAAATTGGGAGCAATTTTGAGTCAACTGAAGTCCCTTGGTAGTAGAAACAGCTCATGCTATGGGCTAGAGGCTAAATAGTACCCTACTTTGGGGCAACTACAATTAGTTCCAGAATTGGTGGGGAATAGAGGAGCTAGGAAAGGAGTCTATTAATTTATTCTAAGAAACTACCTCAAACTTGGTGGTTTAAAACAATGGAAATTTATTTTCTCACAGTTTAGAAAACAGAAGTCTAAAATCAAGGTGTTGGCAGGATTGCATTTCCTTAGAGAATCTGTTCCTTGACTCTTCAGTTTCTGGAAGCTGCTGGCATTCCATGGCTGGGGCTGCAGTGCTCCACTCTCTTCTTCTGTGACTGTTTCTTCTTCCTCCATGTGTGGCCAGATCTCCCTAAGCTTCCGTCTTTTTAGAGCCTTCCTAGAAATCCAGGATGATCTCCCTATCTCCAGATCCTTAACTTCATTACCTCTGCAGGGACTTTTATTTTTCTAAAACAGTCACAGATTCCAGGGATTAGGAAATGGTCATCTTTGTGGTGGAGTACTGTTCGGCCTGCCATGGAGAGGGGAATGGAAAAATCATTTAAACCTTGCCCAGGCATTTGGAATTTATCCTGAGGTCAGTGAGGAGTCTGTGGAGGCTCTTGAGGGTCTGTGAAGATGGGCTATAGGATCAGGAATAGAGGTAGGAGGTCCAGTTAGAGAGTTGCTGCAGTGCAGGAGGACATGCCTAGGTGTCAGAAGAGTTCCTTCCCTGGGACTGTTGCATCTGTGACCATCAGTTAATCTTAAATTCAAAAGTTGTCTTTTTTAATCCACACCAGAGTCTCTGGACTTTGATGTCAATATTCAGGGGGGCTGTGTTCTTCCAGTCTCCTCCTCCCCTCCTCCTTTCATTTTGGGAATGCTTGAGAACAGTGCAAGCTGAACTGGTCATGAATGCGAAATCTCACATTTTTTAGAATACATCTAATTTGATTAGTAAAGAAGACTCAGTGAAGCAACTTGGTTGAGATTTCAGGTATCAGGAAACCATTGGAGGTAGTTTGGGGGAAAATTTTTTCCTTCTTCTATGTGTAAAGTCCACCCTGTCTTTAGGATTTTTCCAAATCATACCTAGACATTTGGAACTTTTCACAATTTGGGATATAGGGAGAAAGAGAGGCCAAAGTCTAAAGTTCTATTCGTCAATATGTCAGTGAGCTCATATTTTACTTAGTATATACTTTTGCATCTTAAACACAATTCCAGAGATCTTTGACACTTTCTAGCTCTACTCTAAGTGTTTGCCTCACTGTCCTGAAAACACATCTTACCACTGTAAGTAAAATCAAAATAGTACAGTCAAAATTTCTTTCTCAGTCCCACAGTAAATATTCATATTGCAAAAAAATAAATGAAAGATGTTTATAGATAGAACTTTAGAAATGCCTTGAAAGAAGACTGGGAAAAAAAAAAAAAAACACTAAAAATATTGTCATATCAAACCCAGCCTGACTCTTTTAATAAAATTCCTAAGTGGGTTCTAAGTGTGGCTAAGTTCTTAACCTTCTGTGAAAAGCAAATGTATGTGCAGAAGCTTAAAGCCCTGGCTTGACACTTGGCAGCTCATACTCTGCCTTTGCAAAGAGTTATTGGTCTTCTCATCATTTGTAGAACATTATTTCATGAGCCAGTAGAAAAGGATGTTCATGTTTGTTGTGCTGTGGTTTTTATGCCTCCTGTTAGGGAAGTGGGGGTGGGCAATGAACTGCTGGAAATTGTTCATAAGTTTGTAGATGTCCCTGTGCATTTAGTTGCAAGTCTGTTTTAAAGGAAGAGAAAGAATTCACTCTGGAGACTAATGGAAACATAAAGGATAAGAACCACTTTTTAGAAACAAATGAAAATATTACTTAATAAAGTTCAGCACACAATGAAATTAGGTTTTCCATGAAACTTCGTATGTCTTTGATTTTGTTTCTTATTGATATCTTTTTGTTGAATCATAAAACTCCTGACTATCAGAAATACACTGAGTCAGTTAGCCCTGGCCCTAGAAGAACTTTGCATTTTTAATTAATGTCCTCCTTCTTTGATCATCTTTTTTCCCTCATATAAAAGAAAAAATATAGCATTTCCTTGCCCCCTTCTGTGTTAAGCTAACAGATGTTAATAGTTTTATTTGTAATTTCCCATATGTCATATGTCTCTGAAAACATATAATTATATGCATATGTATTTTCATATATATACATGTTTTCATACATATGCATATATGCATATGTATGCATTCACATACATATATATGAACATACATTTATTTATTTAATGCAAATTAAATTTAAAATAATCATTTAGCCAGGTTCTTATAGAATTGTTATATGTGTTATCTCTGTTCTTGATTCTAAGGCTAAAGCACAGAATAAAACAAACATGAAACCCTCCCTTTATTTACATCCCAGTGGATTTTTTTTTTTTTTCTGAAGAAAGTCTCAAGATCTGCAAAGTCTTTAGTTCAGAGAAGCACATGAGAAGAGGACATTATGCATCAAAACCACTTTAGGAAGTCCTATTACCTTTAGTGGTCTCCAAGTTGGCCCCCATACTGATGAAGTTTATAATCAGAAGAAGCTGCCAAACAGACCAAGTGGATAAAGTGACATGAACACCTCAGTGTGTTAAACATTATATTCCTTGTTTGTGAGGTGGGAAGACAAGTGCACAGTGCTGACCTGCACAGGTGTTTGAGAAAACAGGTGTACAAAGCTCATCTGCACAGGATGTGGTCTAATTGAGGACATAAAATGTGCTATGGTTTAGATGTCATCTGTCCCACACCAGATCATGTGTTGCAGCCTTAGTCCAGAATGTGGGACTAAGAATGTGGGGTAATGTGAGAGGTGGTGGGACCTTTAAGAGATGAGACCCTCTGGGAGGTCAATTGGGGAGGAGCCCACAGAAGGGATTGTGAGACCCCACTGTCCCTCTGGCTTCCTGTTAGATGAGGTGATCTCTTCATGCACCTGCTTTTGCCACTGTGACACCATCTGCCACAAGGGCCTCACCAGAGCTCAGCTGATGTTCACTCCCATGCCCTTGGACCTCTAGCACTGTGAGCTACACAAACCTCTTTTCTTTATAAAGTCAGCTAGTTTCAGGTGTTTTGTTATGTTAACAAAAAACAAACCAAAACAAAATGCTTATGTAGAACTTACCGAGAACTGCTGAAGGAGCATGGAGAAGAGATTAGCTGAAGTCAGGTTTGGTTGATCACTGAAGGTTTATGGAAAATTCTCTGCTCACTATAAACTTTGAAGAAGATAGGGAATTTTAAAAGTAGAAACAAGTATCCTGTGAAAAAGAGCTGTGTGTATCCAAACTGTGTCTATTTTATAAGCAAGATGCTTTGACTGACCAGAAGTGGATATCTGTGGAGTAAGAGTTACTGAAGGGGAGAGGGATCCAGAAGCTCTCGGGATTGTGGGTTTTGTATTAGCCTTTAATTCCCCAGGATTAAGCCGGGCAGGTTTTGCAGAAACTCAGATAATTATTAAAAATTGTGTGGTGGTGGGGGTGATAAAAGGAAGTTTATTAAGGGTCTGGACTGTTAGATTAAAGAGTTTAAACTTGAATTAATTCTTTCATTCTATGTGGAATGACTATTGAACAACCACATCGATTATTGTGGCCTTATTTAAGGGTCACTGACAGATGGAAGAAACTGAGTTGCCAAAAAATCTTTGAAAGATTTCAAAAGTTGAATTGAGGGGGCTATGTGCAAGCAGGCAAGACATAATTAGTAAGGCTAAATATGAGAATTATCACCACAAGCCAAATAGCTCATAACATCTAAACAGTCCTTGCTCTTTATTACTCTTCTTCCGTCCCTCTTTTCTTCTTGAAGTATCCACCCAATCCCTGCTAGGTGAGTATTGGGAACACAAAATGGAACACAAGTAACACCCTGTTTTCATTTTTTTTAACACACCTTTTAAACAAGAAAACAACTCTATTATCTTATGAATCATGGAGGATAAATATATGGAAAACTCAGTTTTGATAGGGGATATCTAGATACTATTATCATGTATTAGAGATAAAATCATGTTGGGCTAGAGGAGTCTGCTTTTTAAAAAGTTTCTCATGCTCTATAATTAACTCTGAAAAACTGTGGGTAAATGTACCAATTGTAAGGTGAAGTCATATTTCCTTTGATTTTCATTATAATTTCTTCTGTGCTCTGTCTTAATTGCTTATAGCCTTTGAGTCGGCTCTGGCTCCTTTCAGTTTCTTTCACCAATTTCCATCCTCTATTCAACTCCTAATTGTCTAATTAGATTATTTTGGATGTTGCTATCTAAAGAGATACTTGTAAGTCAATGTGGACATGGGAACATGAATCATTAGCCTATAATTTATCTGTAGTTAGGCAATACCTCAGTGAGTCTCTCTCATGGTTTAGATGGTATCTACTACCCCATGAAAATGATCAACTGTCTTTCTAAATGTCTTCCTTTTCATGTGAGATCTCAGACAAACTGCCATTTGATGGGATTATTATAACAAACTCTCTAGAATTTCACAAGGCTATATTATTCTTCTGGGATGTTAGAAACATTGCAGGGATATACCTCTGAAGGTCTGGAGGTTTCCTCCTGTTTCTCCTCCTGGAGTCTTGGCCTGTTGTAGCCTCCTTTCTCCAGGAAGCTCAAGTAGTCTGAGCCTTTATAACTCACATGAAATTCATGCCTTAAGTCAAGACAACAATGGCTTTATGTCATGATTCTTTCACATAGCAATATATTTGGTCACTTAGAATGGACACACCAGGACAATTTCTCAGTGGTTCTTTCTTTAGGGTTCTTTCTCCACCTCCATGTATTTCAGGGGAAAAGGAAAAACCAGGCCAATTTTCCTACTGTATAATTCTTTTAAAAAGATTACATGAAAATATTATTTTGTCTGATCTATTGGATTATGGATAGGTTTTATTAACTTCTTTATTTTATTTTATAATTTTCAAATTTACTATAGATGATATATAAAGGGGATGGGGGTGAGAGAAGAATGGAGGAACTTTAGATTATGTAGAGGGAAATGAGAAGGAGGGGGTATAAAAATGGTGGAATGAGACAGACATCATTACCCTATGTACATGTATGATTACACAAATGGTATGAATCTACATTGTGCACAACCATAAAAAACTAAATGATGTACCCCATTTGTGTACAATGAATCAAAATGCAGTCTGTAAAAAATTTTCAAAATTTAAAAAAGAATGGATTATTAAAAATAATTTTAGGTTGTAGGTATTTTCTTATCTGATATTTCAGGAAAACTAAATGTAGTAATCTCTCCTTATCTGTCCAGTATATGCTACAACTGTCAATTGGATAACCAAGACAGTAATGGGTGAATAGTATATACGACATGGATACTCTGAATAAAGGGATGGCTCACATTCTCTAGGGGGAGGGAGGACAAAGGAGTAGGATGGTGTAAGATTTCACTTTGCTACTCAGAATGGTATGTGTTTTAAAATTTATGATTTGTTTAATTCTAGAATTTTCCATTTAATATTTTTGGATTTTGGGTGACCTTTAGTAACTAATTTTGGAAAGTGAATCTCTGAATAAAAAGGGACTGTTATACAGCATAATCAAGTAAATTCATCTGCAAGTACGGCATAAATTTATGTGTATTGAATTATAGAAGATAACATGTAAGCTGTTTGGACCTGAGGGTACAGAACTCAAACAATCTGGAAAAACACAAATTGAACTTATATGGAAGCGAAAGCTCCTTATAACTTACTCAAGAATAAAGAAGGAAACAGGTTTTAATTTGTAAACATGAATTTTATAAAACATACTTTGAAATGAATGGGAAAGTCCTAGAGAAGGGCAGGGACTCCAATTTTTCTTTCCTTTTTCTCTCCCCTCTGAAAAATGCTACAATATTTTTATGTGTTCATTTTCCTTTGGAGTCTTCACATAGTAATTTAGAGAGTAGGGGAGGGCTGATTATTAGGGGGTTGTGGGATAAATTGGGTTAACTTCTCTCAGACTATACCACCAACAAGTTACCTTGTCTAAGATTGTCTAATTCGTGTTAGGGAGATTTCCATTCCACACAAGTCCCACACACTTAAAGAAAATAGAAATCTGTACTCCACAGTCACTTATTATAGTAATACTCCCTCCCTCTCTCTCTCTCTCTCTCTCTCTCTCTCTCTCTCTCTCTCTCTCTCTCACACACACACACACACACACACACACACACACACACACACCCTCCAAAATTTAAAAGCAGTTTTTAGATATTTCAAATGCTTTCTAAAGGAGGTGTCACTTTTTTTCACCCTTAGGCCCTGTTCACAACCATACCCTTTAAATCAATTTCACCATACCATGAATGCCCTCTAGGGACGTGAAGACCATTTCATAATTGAGATAGGCTCCACTGCTCATCAACAGACAGCTTGGTACAGAACTAAAAGGAATTTCTATCTTGATTAGGATATAGCTGGCCTCTCTGCTAATGGACACCATCCTGTAGATAGGTGACTTTGCAAGTTTGGGTTGGACCTTCTTGGAAATTGATAAGACAAGCCCAGGGCACCAGCCTGGGCATTAGGATTCAGAAACTAGCTTACCTCCTGACCATGTTCTAGTTTCTAGCTATCCCATGTTTCCTATCCTTTTCCTGGGCTCTGAGTCCCACATTTCTCTCAATTTTGATAAAGGATTTTTAGTTTTCTCTAGCATGATCACTGGTTTGTTCCAGTGTCTATTTCTTGGGTTCACTGGACTAGGATATCTTTCCCCAGGAATAGTGTTAACTCTGATAATGGTGTTGGTGAATAATTTCTACAGGCATATCATTAAATCATCTAAACCTTAAAATAATTATAAAAATATTGTTATCAACCCAGCTTCCAAAGAGAAACAAATGGTTAAAGAGGTTAAGGAAATTACTTAAATAAACATAACCAGTGAAATCTGGCATTCCAAACATGTATCCAACTCCTGAAATTCTGCTTCATCCAAAGGTTATAAGAACTGAGCAATGGGGATGGAGTAGTGACATAGAAAGGGCATGATGTTAATATTATTTATCTCTAACAATTAAGAATTTTGTCAGCAAAGGGTGGAAGGAATTGGTGGGAGGTCATTGGTATGGATGGAGAACTTGTTTTGGGGGAGTAGATACTTGAGCATATTTATTTGCTGAGAAGAAGTTGAGGGTACAGGAAGGAGAGAGGATTGGTGATGAAAGCAGATCCTGAGAAAGTAGCTGAGAGGGAACTAGGAGGAATCAGACTCTTGCTAAGGCATGAGTCAGAATTCCATGTGATATAATAAATTTGTTTTATTCCATCCCTTACTGTTTCTCTCAGGTCCTAAGGCAAATCATCCCATTTCTGAACAAGATATGGGCTTGTACATGTATTGTTCACTGTAGAACTTGCATTGATTAACTTATGTAAAAGCTGAGTCTACATCCAACCATATTCTTACTTGTGGGGAATTTTGACAAAATTTCAAAATACCTTTTGAAAAATTATGAGGTAACTTATAAAATTGAGGTAAGACTCCTCACTCAGAAAACAATATATTCTTTTCTGATAACACAACTCCTTGGAGACTATGTGGAATTGACTCTTCCCACCTCAAAATTTTATAGAAAACTTCTATGAGAAGTGGGGAGTCTGCCCTCTAGGTTCTTATCATGATCCCAAATACACTGCCGAAGTGGCAGTGTTTTCTCTGCTATTAAACATGGGTTTTCTGCCTCTTCTAGAAGGTTCTTTTCCTTATGGAGTCAGCAAGCTACAAGGTCTAGCAATAATTGATCCCGGTCCTGTATGGCATTTTACAAAGCTGAAGTAACAGCTGCCTGAGCCATTGCACAGTAAAAGTGGTTTTATGTTTCCAGTGCCTATCTTAGAGTAGTTTTAGAGGTCAACATTAATCAATAAATCATTCTGATCACATGTATCCTCTCTGGGGGCCCATTACTGATGGGGATGGCTTAGTCATCTCAACATCAGCCTCCTTAGACCAGGAGTCCCTCATATCACAAGTTCAAATCCCTGCTGAGCTGATGTAGCTTTGGTTCTCTGAAGTAGGTAAATTGAGCTTCCCAGAGTTTGCTGTACACAGATTTTGATGACATCATCTGCTATCCAACAGCAGTGTAATATCTATGACCCTTTATTTATAAAAGGCGACAATGTTTGATTCTATCCTTATAACTTATATTTTTATCTAACTCTTAAATAAGGAGATATATGGCTTCTGAATTGGCTGGATTCATTTAATTCCTTAAAATGTGATGTAAGGGAAGTGATGGTCTTTTGTGGAGAATTCACACCCTTGACAGTGCCCAGATGCTATGAGGGCTTGGGACTGAGAGGGTTTCAAATCTGCTGCTTCTCAAACTATGGTAGAGAATTGGAGTCAAGAAAAAATAAGGAATGGAACTGTGCTTAACCCTTTCAAAATATGGTAACAAGAATCCTGCAAGTAATTTTTTTACTTGTGCCTTGTGGCTAATGAGATTATCAGCCTGGGTTTGGGGGTGGTAGAGTGCTTGCCTAGCATGCACAAGGCTCTCAGTTTGATCCCCAGCACAACAAAAATAAATACGTTAAATTTTAAAATGAAATAAAATAATAAAATTATCAGGATGCGAGTAATAGTTGGGTATCTTATCTTCCTTTGGTAGCCAGGAGAGCATGTGATAGAAAAAAGTGACTTCCAGGTCCAAGGCATTGTCCACCCTATTTATTGATATATGTATGCTTGTGCAGGGTTATAAAATGTAGCTAACCATGAATTTTCCTTGAGAAAGATTATGTCTGAAGTTGGAGTCTAAAAATATCAGAAATGTTTCTATAATTGAGATGCATGGAATCCTTTTTTAAAAAGCCCTATGCAGTTGGCACCTGATTAATCCTCCTCAAAGACTCCCTGAGTCGTCCAAGGGGCCCTGCCACCATCTGGCCTTATAGATGGGTAAATAACCTTTAGTTAGTTTGGGGGGATCAACTGTAGCAGTCGCTCATTTCATGGGGCCAGAAAAAAAGCACAAGGATCTTTCTGTCCCCAAAGGCTCCTACCTCTCCTCATGGTTGCTGGGGAGAGATGAGAGAGAAGCATGGAGCTGCAGTTATCTTCTCCTTTATCCTTACACCACAATGCTTCCTATTCCTGTTGGCAGAGCCCCTAAGCGTGGCAGAGGGAAATGTGCCCAGGAAGCCTGGTCTTCTCTCTGGTTGAGATTCCAAGGTCACTCAGTGATTTTTCTGCCAGCGTGGAAATCATTTCCGAGGTCCCCCGACTCCACATCCAGCTCTCCATCCATTAGACCATGCAGCCTTTCACTGCCTGCAAGACACACTCAGGACACTTTAATTTCAGAGTTTGATTCTATGTCTATTTTTCAGCTATTTGCTGCAACATTCTGGGAAAGTAAGGTTTAAATTTCCTACAATCCAAATCATTTTCTAGTTTACTTATAAGTGATTCTGAAACAGTTGGCCCTGGAAAGCTGACAACTTGATAAAATGTATCTTTCAAATCAACCTAGTGCTGCCTTTATATATAGTTAAATCATCCAAATCCAGGGTGCCGAGTTAAGAAACGGAGATCTTCTGTTCTCTGGCTGCCTGTCACTTTGGGTAAGAAAACACACAGAGTTATGTTCGCTTATGCTTACTCAAGTGTGGTCTCTTGGGAAAGAAATAAGCACTGGCTTTTGGCAGGTTTATCTGCTTTGAGCCAATAAGAAATGGTTTTTGCAGTGATGTGCATTGGACAAAGGTGGTTTGGGGAGACTTAGTGTCAAAACCAGCAGCCAATATAAGGTTGATGTAGAAAAGAATATATATATATATATATATATATATATATTCTTTTAATAATATATAATAATATATATAATATATATAATAATAAGTATATATATATATACTTATTATTATTATGAAGCTTCAAGGGGTTGAAGGGCAATTCTGAGTATTCAACACCAATGATGACAGTTTCTATTGCTTTAAAAAACTGATTGATCTGTATTTGAACTGATATGGCATTTTTTCACAACACCAAGCTGGGATTGATGTGACACATGTAGCTCTTCCCTGTGCCAATCAAGGCTCCCTGACAAGGTGGCTTCACTGAATTTACTACAGTATGGTTGCATCCCACCCTTTGGGGAAAAAAGGAGACCAGGAGCATGAAAACATTAGGGAATCATTTAAAAATATTATATTTATGTCCAGAGATGCTGGATGTCAAAGAAAGTATTTTGATGTATTTGTATTTTAGGGTAAATCAGTGAAAGGAAATTAATGTATCCTTAAACTACTATTGTATTTGACAATTAATTAAAGGATTCAATTAAAGAAAAGTATAGGTAGAGTGATTGAGCCTATGAGTTTTTAAAATTTCAATGGGTCACACAAAGTTGTAGCACTACTTGTTCACTTTTCTTTCCCCTTCATCTTTAATGATGCTTGGTTTTCCAAAAGAAACACAGGACTATAAGTATCAACAGTTGAGTCCAGTACCATGTTTGGTCCAAAATGATAACGTTCACATAAGGTTTTTGTAGAATTAAATGAACAAAAATACATATCACCTTATGTATTACAAGCACATGAAATATTAAGCAGTAGTTAACAGAACCATTACTGTCATGTGCTCTGTAACACCCTAAAGGGAAGGTTTATACCTAGGTCTAAAGAGCTTTGCTCATTGTTAATAGTTAATACATTTTATTAAAATTTATCAGATTAGAAATTGTGACGATGGTGTGACCATTGTGACCATTTTCAAGTGTTGGTGAACCTGAGTGTTGCGTGAATTTGTGCCTTCTCTGTATGAAGTCTCTGACCAAGTTAAGAAGAAGTCTGGGGGAGAGAATACTACTGCATCAGATGAGTTGATAGTTGTCCTTGTTCAAACAAAGGTTATCATTCTGTTCGCTGCAAAGCTAGGGAGAACAAGAACAGTGGAGAAACCAGCTGTATTTCTATAGTTATCTGAGGGCACAGAAATAGAAAAATAGTTTAACATATCCTGCCTGACTGATACTTTGTACTTATTCATGCTTTAGGTTGTATGGGAGTTAAATTTTTTACAAGAGAGGGGGACCTGTGGGATAAAATGACTCAGAAGTTTTCCTCTCTTCCTGGGAAAAAAAAAAAAAAATCATACCTGAAATTTGTGAAAGTTAAATACTGATTCTCCTAAATGAGTAGCATGGTGCAATGAGTGATAAAGCAATCTCACATCCAAGCAGGCGAAGCAAGAGCAGATTGAAGAAAATGTGTCTGGGGTTTTGAAAGGAACTGAGCAACTTTTGAAAAGAAATGATAATTCCAAACCAATATTTCTCTTGCTACCATTGATTTTTTTTTTCAAGGAGTTCAGAACTCAAGGGTTTTTTTTTTATTTAAAGAGTCAGAGTAACTTTTTGTGAGAAGGGGAAGAAGGTGAGATGGAAATGACATTTAAAAAATCTTTTTCACCATAACCATAATGCCTCACTTTCTAAAGTTCTATGAAAATGGTCAAAAATAGTTTTCATTTTTGGGAAGAGAAAGAGGAGAATAAGAGGGTGAATTTTTTGAAGGCCATTCTATAAGGGTATAATTTCCACTTGGAAAAACTGAACCTGCATATTGTAAGCTTTGAAGTTGCAAATACTTTTGAAAACCTTTGCCAGCAAATCTCCTTCCTATGTAGTCTACAGTATTTGTTTTAAACTGTATTCATGAGTACTGTTATGGTTTACTTTTGATGCAACTCTGTGTTGTATTAAAGGATGAATTAAATAATGGACAAAGAGTCAATTATATAATTCACATTAACCTTTCTGAAAGGAAGCCAGACTTGAGAGAGGAAAACTCAGTTTAAAAGTTAATCTGTTATTTAATTTTTAATGTGAAATTTTAATTTATAGTTCTGATAAACATGTAAATACAATATGGCAAACATTATGACCTACACATTAAACAATGTAATGCTATCTGCAGTTGAGGTCCCTGAGGACCCTTACTTGAACTAATTCCCCTCCCTATCTCCAAAATGTAATACCCACCCTGAATTTGATTGATCACATTATTTTTCATGTTTAATACCTATCAGTCACTATCAGTCATCAAAAATACATATCAAGCATATATTTTTACCAATAGGAACACACTGACCTAAAGGAATGTCCATATCTTGCTCTGAATTACCAGGTAAAACCCAGGTTATGAATTTATTGCTTAATACAGGCATGTAGCACACATAATGAAGAACTGTATCTTCTGTGTCCAAAATGAGTGGGTTATGGTTTGCTAGCTAAATGCATTTTGTAAAAAGCCCATGTTGAACCACAGACCCCCTTTAGATCATTTAGTTAGCTGAATGATCATGAAAAAATTTGGTGAGTGTTCATTGACTTTTGAGGTTTTTCTATTATTCAATAGTTATTTTGCAGTTTAATGTGATTTTACCCTTTTAGTCCTGTCTTTAGTCTTCAGCATGTCTACATAGTTTATGTCTAGTAACATGCTTTAGATTAATTGGGAAAATATATAAAAAGAATTTAGGAAACTGTATAGCATGAAACAAATGGTGTTATAATTGCCCTGTTATTGAGAAAGGAGCCTCAAATTTAAGATGATTAAAAGATAATGGAAAAAAATTTCTAAATGAGCTTTATAAACTTGTTGCTACACATGAAGGTTTAGTCCTAGATAGACTTTTATAGTTTGTAGGAATTTTCAAGGGAGTCTAGTGAATCCTGTGTATTGAAAGATGAGAAGCTTCAAGCATAGAAAAGTTAAATAACCTACTCAAAATCATGCATAATCATTCAGGAAGAGTCGGGACCACAAGTAGCTGTCTCCACTCCTCATCAGGACTCTCTCCTCTTTTCTGATGACCTCTTCAAGAAAGGGAAGTTGCAGAAAGATACCTGGACTTCAACCATGGGCTGTGTAGGTGCAGATGCCTTTGCCTAATATCAGAGTGATGCTTTTTTGTCACTTGGCCAAGCAGTATCCAACACAACTTCTTTCTTCATCATCAAAACTTTAAAGACCTTAACATTTTTCAAGTACAATTTTTTTGTGTCTGTTTCACAGAAAACAATATCTCTTATCCTAGTACCTCCAGTATATCCTTAGAACTCCTTTGTACTTATTGTAATCTGTGAATATTGTGTTTTACAGCTTGTAAATTAGATATGGAATTGAATACCAAGGCAGAGCACAGAGTGTTAAAAATGTTCAATTCCAGTGGGGAAACCAACAAGCGGTTAAGGCCTGGTGCATATAATGTTAATATTACATTAAGTGCTATGTTATTGCATGAGATGCTTATTGTTAATGTCTGTGGGGAGGATCCGTTCTGAAGATTTCAATTTCAATAAACAGATTACACAGTTCTACCATATGCAATTAGGGAGGTGGTAATGAAATGGTTATGAAGTCCCTTGTGGGTCTGTCATCTTTTTTTTAATTTCGTAAATAACATCAGAAGCATTCTAGAGGGAAGTGCTTATGCATTTATTTATTATTGATTTTTTAAAAAATACATTTAACATTACTAGTTATTGCAAATCCAGTCTCAGTGAGTTAAAGGAAATAAGTTCTTTCTAGATTATTAAATGCTGAATGTATAGGGAATTGTGAAGTGGCATCCTTCATATAAATATATTAAATATTAATAAACAGTGATTGCAAAAAATAATTTACAGCTACATTTACTTGGCAAATAAAACCTTTTTTAAGGTTTTGCTCTTTGGTTGCACACAATGCATGTTTTAAATACATCCCTTTGGCAAATGGTTTGGATGACAACATGTGATTCTGTCCTACAACTGGAATTATGCACAACTACAGAGAACCATGTTGGATTAAGTATACACTCTTCCAACAGGCAAATGATTGTTGGAGGGATGACTCCAATAAACTGCCAAAGTTTTGAGGAATCTACAAATAATTAACTATTATTTAATCTGTGAACCATAATAAAGTAACAAAAAATGAATGTTGAATAGTTAACAGCCAATCTATTTCCTTAGAGTGAGATGCTTAATATAGTAGATTAAAATTCAGGATGCTAGTCATTTGTTCAGGAAGGGATAATGCAGGGAGTTTAAAATTGGTCATCCAGATTCCATTTTCCCCCAACTTTAACAGTTTGCATAATTTCCCTAAGTTTCATTTTCCTTATCTGTAAAATGGGAGTAATAATGTATTCTTCCTAGGATGTTAAGATTAAAGGGTAGCACACACTAAGCACAAAACAAAACATATTGCTCATAGTTTGCTCAATTAATTCTTATCTGTTTATAGAAAGTGTTCTTATTCATTCATGCATTCAATAAGAAATTTATTAAATATTTTATATAGCTGGGTAGAGGATACAATGGTGAATAGCAGTCCTCAAGTTTCATGGGTTATGTCCAAAGTGTAGACATGATTGAGGATTATGAAGGATTTTACATACTGTATTTCTCAGGGTTTTCCAGAGAGACAGAAACAGTAGGATAGACAGATAGATGGATGGAAGGAAATTTATTAGGGAAATTGTCTCATAAGATTATGAAGGCTGAGAAGTTCCACAATAAGCTCTCTACAAGCTGGAGAACTAGGAGAGCCAGAAGCATGACTCAGTCCAAGTCCAAAGGTGATGATTTTAACTCTCATTACTATGTCAAAGGTCTGAGAACCTAGGGGACTGCTGGTGCTAGTCCTACAGTCTAAAGGCCAAAGAACCTGGAGTTATGATGTCCACAGAAAGGAGATGAGTGTCCTAGCTCCAGAAGAAAGATAGACAGACAGACAGACAGACAGACACACACACACACACACACACACACACACACACACACACACACACACAGAGCAAATTTCCTCTGCATTTTTGTTCTGTCTAAGCCCCCAGAAGACTGGATAGTGTCTGCCCACATTGATTGAAAGCAGATGTTCCTTAGTCACTCCATTGATTCAGATGCCAATCTCTTCCAGAAACACCTTCACAGACATACCCAGAAATGATGTTTTACCGACTCTCTGGGTATCTCTCAATTCACTCAGGTTAACATTTAAACCTGACCATCATATTTACCCTCCTCCACTGCCACATTTATTGTTTTTCTTATAGTATTAAGTTTATGTAGGCTGTTTTCTTTCATTGGCACTCTATAATTACCCAAAGATATAAAGATTTCCTTTTCTTTCTCTGTTTCTTTTCCAATCCATTTTTTAATATTCATCCAAGGTTAGGTATTAGACTGAAAGCTCCTTAAATCTGAGTACTGTGGAACATCTGATTACAATTAACCCACTCAAAACTTATTGTACACATACTTACACTATATATTCTTAACTACCATCTTAAATTTCTCTATAGTCTTCTTTAAGGGTTGAAATGTATGTGCCTTTATAGTTTAGTAAGCACATAATCATATTTAGCTCATTTCACATAATCTTGCATACCTGTTCTGTGCAAAGCACTATGAGAAAAAATGTATAGGACATATATTAAAATGGGTTTATACTAAGGACCATGGCAAGAAGTAGTAATAAAAAGGTTATGATGATGAGTAGATGATAGATGGACAGATATATGATAGATAAAAGAAGGGAATAATAGATATGTTTTATGAAAAATTTTCTGGTTAATTCTCCAGCAGCTGCTTTCTTCTTCTGTCTTGTCTCAATATTCTTAAAATACATTTTAACTTGTATGATAGTTGTGAATTTGTAAAATTCTTCTTGCTAGATTTAAACCCCTTGAGGGGAGTTCTGGGAATGTTGGAAGAACCCAGAGCATAATTTTTGTCAGAGAGTTGGCGAGTGAGAAGACTACCTTTTGCTGTACTTCCTTTGGTGTGTAACAGTGTCTTGCATATAGTAGTTACTTGTTGAACAGATATTGAAATGAATTCATGGCAGTCACTGGCATCTTTTGTTAGCCATTTAGTTTTGTCTTCATATTTTGTGCATAGAGTAATAACAAATTGTGATGAAAATTTTAGTCAGAGAATGAGAACTGTGAATGTGGGAGGAGAAAATGCAGAAAGGTAAGTACCAGAAAGAAGATGACCACGTCTTCATTATCTGAGTCTATCACCTACTATAGTCCCCTAGCTATAATCTCCTCCACTTCTTCCTTTCTCTTTTATTCCTTTCCTATCTTTTCAGAGTTTTCTCATCACAAATCTTTTGATAGGGAGATGGTTTAATACCTTATATTTCATATAGTACTTTATCTTTTCACAAGAACATTCAGATGCATCACATTGAAACTGGTACGCTATTTGAGTCATCTCGGTCTGCCTTGAGTATATTTCTTTGTTCTAACTCAGTCTCATTTCTGCAAAGGTCAGTAGAATTGTAGTACTAAAATTTAGTATTTCCACAGTTTTCAATCTGCTAAAGACAGCTGCGTGACAGATATGTTGAAATAGGTATTAACCCTACTAGGCAGATCCATGTTGGCATCTTTGTTTTATAGATGAGAAGACAGGAGCTCAGAGGGGTCAAGTGATTTGCTCAAGGAAACTGGCTTCAGAATGGCCTGTGTAGACTGATGAGTTATCTTTCAAGTCCTTAAAGCAAAGCCATATGGGTATTACTTGTTCCATGGTCTCCATTGGTCCATGACAGATGCCTTGTTATCCAAAATTTCATAATACAAAAGCAGTAATATGGAAATTAGGGAATATCAGGTAAAAATGATGAAGAATAAGGGAAAAGATAAATAGATAATGCAAGACAGACCATGTGCCTACTTAATTCCATTTTTCTGTGGTATTTAGGGACTAAGTGTTGGATGTCTTCTTAGGCATTGTGTTAGTCAGTTTTGGGTTGCCGTGATCAAAACATCTGGAAGGAACAACTTAGAGGAGGAAAAGTTTATTTTGGCTCATGGTTTCAAAGCTCTCAGTCCATGATCAGCAGACTCCATAGCTCTGGGCCCAAGGTGAGGCACAACATTATGGAGGAAGGGTGTAGCAGAGGAAAGCTACTCAGCTCTTGGGAAGCAGAGAGCAAAGAGGCACCAGGGACAAAATACAAACCCCAAAGCTATCCCTCCAGCCACACCCTACTTTCTCCAGCCATATCCTACTTGCCTACAGTTACCACTCAGTCCATTCAAATTATAAATCCAACAAATGGACTAATCCACTGATTAAGTTACAGCTCTCCTAATCTAATCTTTTTACCTCTGAACCTTCATGTGGGGTGCATCTCATATCTAAGCCTTAACACATATCATCATCCCAATGCAGTGTACTGGTGATCTTCTTTAATATTCATTTAACCTACAGGGTGTAGGAATGTTGTCCTTTGACAGAAAAAGATGCACCTGACCCACCATTCATCATGATACATGCTTTGGATGGATTTTTCTATTTGTGGGGATGCCTTTCTGCTGATCCATCTGTACCCTCTCATAGAGTTTCCATGGTGACCAGCAGTCATTTTTGTAAGACATGTGGTCAGAGGCTGTTGGTATAATCTGTGGTCACAGTACCTAGAGAAGTTAAGTGCATATAGCAAGCTCAAGAGGGGGAGGCAGGGAATGTGCAAATAGGACTTAGAGAGTTGCGTTTAAAGTAGTCAAGATTTTTTTTTTTTTGTATTTTAATATCCAACAACGGATGTTCTATATTAGAATGATACATGTTCGCTAAGCAGATTTGGTTGCCAACTTGAAAAGGCTTCATTATTGGTAGTGCTGGTTGTTCTATGTCAATAAAACACAATGAAATTTTCCTTCTTCCACAATAGTCCATAGTTTCAAGGGAAATAGTTCCTAATTGAGATTTCATTCACACAATGAGGTTTTATCATACCCGAATTCTGTCTTTTCAAAGATCAGATAGTCTCCAAGTCAGATAAATCCCCATGATGCAAGAATGATATCACTGCTGTGAAACCACGTTTCTCAAAGTGTGTTCCATGGAGCACCGCTTCAGTTTCAACAGAATGTTCATCGGTAACATACAAAACTGTAGTTCTGCATTAAAAGTTTACTGTAAACAAAGTTAAATAATCTGGCTTTCTCCAAGTCATTATATCATTTTGCTGGTAAATTTCTAAGGGGAATACTAGTTAGTGTTTCTCAGAACTTTCTAGTAAATAAATATTTTCCCTAAAACATAGCTTAATATAGCCCAAAAAACAAAGGCATTGAGTAAAACAAAGTCTGAGTTTTCTAGGTATCTATGATTTTATTTGTTATATAAATAAAGGGAAGACTGGAACAGAACTGAGAAGCCATGTGTCTCTATTTCCCCCACAGTCTGGGAGATCAATATACTACCATGTCAGCACCTTGCTTGACTTTTAGATATTTGTCTTCAACCCTATGGTAGCACAAGTTTAAGCCCTATTTCTTAATCAGAGACAATTGTAAATGCAATGTGTCAGAGAGGGTGTGATCAAACCGATTCTGACAGGAGTGAAGTGAATATCAAGACCTGATCTATCATAGGAAGTTGACTGGACAATTAATTCGATGACTCCTGAAAGGCTCCCAAGAACTGTGTCTAAACCATTAGTATTGACTTAAAGGAGCAGCTTAATTCCCCTGTTTGAATTTCTAGTGGAGATAAGAAGCTGCCCGTTAAAGGTGACTGAAGTCATGGAGGCGTTTCTAGGGGCAGGTAGAGATGAGAGCACAGCTACCAGGCATCATGAGGCTCTGTCTATATGGAAGATGTTCTGAGTGAGATTCAGACTTGGGGATTTAGTCCTTGCTTCAGACCTTACAAGGTAACTTTAACCAGCTGCCTTAAAACTTTCATTGGTCTCAGTTTCATCTTTGAAATACAATGGTTAAAGAAACCCCACTATTGAGTATATACCCAAAGGAAAGGAAATTCATATGTCAAAGAGACTGTGTTCAGCAGCACTGTCCAAATAGCTAAGATGGGGAATCCTACCAAGTGTCTACTGATGGATGAATGGGTAAAGAAAACATGGTCTGTTCGTACAATGCAATACTACTCAGGCTTTCAAAGGAAAGAAATCCTGTCATTTGTGACAACATGGATGAACCAGGAGGACATGACATGAAATGGAATAAGTCATTCAAAGGTTACCAGAAGGTGTGTTGGGGTTGGGGTGGGTTAGGGGCAGGGGTTGGAAAGATGTTGGTTAAAGGATACAAAATTTGAGTTAGAAAGAATAAATTCAATTCTATTGTACAACATGGTGACTATAACTGATAACTATGTGTTGCACACTTGAAAATGGCTAAAAGTGAATTTTAAGCACTCTTACCATATACACACACAATGATAATAATCATGTAAGGTAATATATATATTAATTAGCTCCATTCAATTTTCCACAATGTATGCATATTTCAAATATCATTTGTGTACCATAAATATTTCTAATTTTTATTTAGTAATTTAAAACATAAAAAATAATAATGTTAAATATAGCAGCTAAACCATTGTTGTTGTTTTTACCATCTGTTCCTTTCCTCCATGTTTTTTCAAATGAGATCATTTCTAAAGAGTGAATAAAAGCATACTCATTAGGATGGATGTGGGGCTCACAGTTCCATGTACCCTGCTTCCATGTCACTCCTGGAACCTCCAAGCAGGATACTATGGAGCAAGGTATGAAACTATTGGTCCCTAAGGTACTGAATGCCAAAAGGCTCTGTTCTTGCCAAGTCCCAGTTCCTGCCAACCTGCGTGCAGTGTCAGGTGGGAAGGAAGTCTATGGAGGCATTCTCTGTCCAGAGCTGCTGGTGGACATCAGCTGGCATTGAAGCTGGCCCAGAGTTCACAAAGACAGTTATGTAGATGTAGTCCAATGTAGGGGAGCTAGGGATGGGGTGTGTTGGCCTTATACCTGTATATAAAGGAGGATGATGAGGATGAGAAGGAAAAGCTGTAGTCCATTACTCCTGGTGGACTCAAAGGTGAGTGTATGTTGAGAATTTTGTGTCTGGACATTATTTCTTTACACGAGGCTTTACAATTGCTGTTGGCTCTCTCACAAATCAGCTAAGCCTCTTTCACCCTCCTTAACTCAATTCCCACCTCCACATTAGCGACAGTAGGATGATCTCGCACTTATTAATATTAACCACCATACCACCCATTACTTCTGTTTCTTTGAAGTCATTCTTGGCCTATTTATTTAAATTATGCAAAGGTTTGTATTTCCTAAGATTACAACTTCACTAGGATCACTGAACGTGTCATGCTCCCTGGGGATCTCAGCCCACCATGAGTGGCAGGCACACCCCATGTTTTCATAAGGCTTTTCCATCCTGACTATAATCTAATGTACTTGATTAAAAGCAGCATCACGTCCCCAGCCCCTCATAAAGTAGTGTCCCAGGTGGACTAGCCCGTCTTCATTGGTTAACCCTTTTAAGTCAGGCTGTGGCTGTGTGCTTGGTATATTTGATGGGATAAAATCTCATTGACCTTGAGGGCCTGAGGAGATCTTAGGGATCCTATAACCTACCCCATTCCATTCCATTTTGTATGACAGAATGGAAGTCAGTGACTTGCCAAGGCAGAGGTGAGAAAAGGGACTGTGCTAATATTATAAGCCTTGGGAACATGCCCAGCACAGCTGGCTTAGCCATAGTTTTATATACTATCATGTTAATTCCCCAATAATGCCTCCCAGAGGGAATTAGTAGCCTTGATTTGCAAATGAGAATGTTCAGCACCACAGAGCTTAGATGACTTGTCCAAGTTTATACGTCCCATTGTGAGGACTCACTGGGTTAAATGGATCCCCTTTTATCAGGTTGGACGTGAGCTTCCCTTACTTCCCCACGCCCATTCCATTTCCTGTAGCTGTGGTACTTAGCCTTATTTTTATGTTTTTGGTACGTTTTCGTACACTAGGGTTCTTGGGGACTCACCAGTTTTTAAAATGTGACCCATCATGTTAGAGTTTAACATCTGTCTCCTGCTGTAACTTCAAGAATTGGGAAATGAAATCTTCCCAGCCCCAACTAATCACAGAGAGAAATGTCTTTAAATTAGAAGCTCCTAATTAACCAGCTTTACCCTTTATGTGTTGAAAAGAAGCGAGAACCACTTGATGAGTGTCAAAGTGAGAGCTCTGGAAGGATAGAAATAGTGACGCTGGTGTTCCTGACCTGGAATTTGAGGAAATTAAAGATGACTGAATGCAAAAGATCCTAAACTGCCCCGGGGTGGCCTATGTACCTCCTAAAGTTTTTTTGTGATTGAGTTTACTCACTTTGTATTTACTTGATTTTTAGGTATTTAGCTTCAACCTGTGCCAGTATGCATTTCTTAACCCCTGTTTCTTAATCAAAGACAAACAAATGTTTACTGAAAAAAAAAAAAAAAAAAAAAATCTGCCAGTTTAAGAAATTGTGATAATTCTGAGAGAAAAATAAAAATCCTTAAGGGTCAATAGCTTTCCCTATTTAGGCAGAGAATTCTTGGCAAAATTAGTGATGATGGAACACAAAATTTTTAGTCAAGTGTATAAATAATTTAGTGCCCCCAATATTATGTGGTTAATTGGGAAATCTAGGAAATAAATTACTTAAGTATTTCTTTGTAACATAAATGTATTCAACATCCCAAAGTTGCTTACTCTTTGACCTCAGTCTCAACTGAAGACCACACAAGAGAATCTATTTCCTCTGTGTAAAAGGATGAAGTTAAACCAGTTACAAAAACTAAGCGCCTAAGACAGACAGATGCTTTACATGAGTCCCTGGACCCCTAGGGAGGAGAATGCTAATGGCAGTTTATTAACTGCTTGCATGGTTTCAAAAGCCAAATGAGAATCTACTCATAAGAAACAACTAAAAAAACACATTTCTTTTGTTAGCTTGAAATTCTTTCATGGAGGAATATGCTAAAGGAGAGTCACATGTGTTTTGATAAACAAAATGAAAATAGTTTTGATTGTGAAATAAATGCAGTTTATTCAGCATAAAAGATTTCCAAGACCTGCATGCCTAGAAGAGTAGTTGAACTTATGATGAAGAAAAGACCTGGGAATCTAAGAGAAAGAAGAAGGAGGGGGAAAATGGAGCATTGTATATAATAGATGGAGGAAAATAAGACCCAGAGACAAAAAGTAATAATTGACCAGTGAATGTAAAGAAAAATCAGAATTGATCAATCATAAGTGAGGAAAGATTTTTCTCACCCCAATCTCACCAAATCTAGGCAAGGTGTTGCAGCTCCTAGTGACAATTCTTGCTTTATGATGAGCTAATTGCATCCAACAGAGAAACCTCTACCCATTCATTCACTGTAGAAGCAGTCACATTACTTCTGGTACTCCTTCCACACCTCTGTCACATCTCTTTCATTGCACCAAGCCACCCTGCAATTCATGTTTATGTCATCCACCAAATTGTGTCACGGGTCTTAATGTTTGCAGTGCCCAGCATAATATCCGACATATCAATAGTGGTCAAATTAATAAATGAATGAATGAGCACTTCCCCTAATACCTAAGATATTTAATTATGTTATCTTCTATTTTCCAAAATAATATTCCACTGTGGAAAACTTGATTGGTTCCGCAATTAAAAATAACTCTAAAAAATGTTGTACATTATAATGCCTTACGGATGTTCACAGTGAATTTTACTTAGTATAAAGGTTGTTAGATTTTTCTCACCAAGTTAAATTTGGCTTGACATGGGATCTTTCAAACTTATTTAATGGTGAAAACTATTGTCCCACTAAATTGCCGTTTCCATGGAAGAAATGTTCTGTAAGGCACTGATTGGGAAATGGTTCTTTGGAGAAGATGGAGTATTTAGGAAGAGGTGTAGTGAGTATCATTTTTGATACAGTCCAAGTGTCAGCCTGACCTAACTATTACCTGTGAAAGTTAGATCATATCACCAGTCATTAGAAAAATCTTACACTGAGGGAACTGGACACTTTCCCTACCCATTATCTACCCGAGGGTTCTCTGGGGCCCTTTCTTTGCCATATGACCCTTGTTGATCTTTGTTTACCCTAGTCTGTGTCTGTGACTGTTGAAATGTTAAACTGACCAATGGAAGGCAGAGCTAGAATGCTCACTTCCCCCCAGTAAGGCAGAAAGCTTCTTTCCAAGTAGATCCACTTCCCGGAGGATAAAGGAGACATTTCTGTGACTGATAATGTCCCAACTTTGAATGGGATTTCTCAACAGACTGTTTTAGTCAGCTTTGAGTTGCTGTGTCCAAAATACCTAACAAGAACAACTTAGAGCAAGGAAAGATTGCTTGAGGGAGGACAAAGGGAAGATGAACCCAGTGACCCACCTCCTCCAGCTGAACCCCCACCAGCCTACAGTTACTACCCAGTTTTTAAACTAGGTTGGACTGTTTTGGTTATAGCCCTAATAATTCAATCACTCTTCACCTTCAAACATTCCTGCATTTATCTTGGGAAGTTTCTGTGGGTTTTTCTGTTAATGCATTTTTGAAGCATATTCAAACGATATGAATGTCTTCCCTCCTTCCTCCCTTCATGCCTCACACCCTATTTGTCATTAAACATTTTGAATAGTTTGGTTTAAACTCCTCATATATGTTTGCATATTGAAATTTGATAAATATGAAGATAGATAATTTAGAAAATACTCTGTCTATATTTTATATGGATGGATATAGATATGCCATATAGCATATGCATATGGTATATAAATATAATCTCGTTACGAACTAAGCACTTCCTATGCGTATTATTTAGAATCTTCAATTTTTCCCTCACAAAGCATGTTTATAGCAGTGCTTACTTTTAACAACTATATAGTATCCTAGTATCTCATTTTATAGAGGATTCATAATTTATTTAAATAGTCTACTCTCAATCGATTTACCTTTGGTCACCATTAAAATATTTACCTGTGCAGACAATGTGTTCTTCATAAACACCTTCTATGCACATCCTGGTATTAGTGTGACTTCCTATAGGAAGAACACCTGGAAATGGAGTTTCTGGACCCCAGGTGTGAACTTCTTATTTAATTGGTTCTACAAACTTTCCCTTCAATGACTGTGCCATTTTTACACACTTCTACAGGTGGCACTGATGTTGAATATCTTTTCCTTTGTTTATTAGCTGTTTCTATTTCCTTTATGAGTTGTTTATTCCTATATTCTGCCTTCTACATACTAATCTATTTAGTGAAGATACATAGGCAATGCTATATTCTGTGCATATTAATGCTTTGGATATTATATAGATGGAAAATTTTATACCAATTCTTAATTGTTCTCAAAATTCATTTGTTCCTCAGAGAAGTTGTATCTTTTTATATAGTAGCATATTATGTACTTTTTCATCTTGGCTTTTCCATTTCATATCATGCTAAGTAAGGTCTTTTCTAACTACAAAATGATTGCCATAGTTCATATTTTATTTTGATGCTTCCTCAAATGTGTTATCATTTTACAAGTAATTCAAGTCCATATTTAGTCCATCTGGAATATTATTTTAGTTGTTGATGGCATGTTGTAAAAATTTTCAAATTGAGAATACCACAAAACATATGTCTACAATGGTACAATTTACCATATCTTATAAAAATTTTTAAAGTCTTAGAAAAAAATAAAATTAGGCATTTGGTCAAGCATCAGTTATAACCTATATTTATTTTCTCAAGTGTCATTACATGACAAAGTGCATGGTATTTGTCCAGATCTTTTCACATCTGCTTTCTCCTTTTCAACATCAATACAACTTTATGCAGTAGTTAGAGCAGGAAGTATTATCTGTTTTAAATGACTTTTCTAAGATCTCTAAGATAACTAATGGCTCTATTGATTCAACAGGCCAGCACTCTTTACATTCCAGTATTCTCTACTATTATAACAATCATAAACTTCCCACCAGGCATTATTCGGCATGTGGAAAAATCCCAAGACAGAAAGTCATGACTGTAATAAAGGTGAAAGATTTAAATGAGTTAGAGCAATAGAGATTTGTTAAAACCATTGGTCATAAGTCCTTTTCTGCCCGTCCCTGGCCTAACATGAATGGTCGTGTCTGAGTTGCAAACCTGCGGGAAGTGGGTCTGGGGTGGGTGCCCGGAGCAGGCTTAACTGGAGAGGTGCAAATTGTGCCAGTGTAATTCCTAATACAAGACAGTGGAAAATTGCTAGCCCAATTGAGAGTTGTTAACACAATAGAAAGGACGCTGAAGGAAAACCTGATGTGTCTCTCCTGCATCTTTTTTTGTCCCCGCTGCCATTTTCCGAGGGGATAAAATGAGATGACATTGGGAAGAAAACTACCGTACCAGAGCTGCTGGTGATTTGCTGCTTTGAATGCCGTGCAGCTGCGCCAGTGTGGCCAGATTGATCCATTTCAAAGCAATGGTCATTATATTGCGTTTTACTCTGAAAATGCAGTGCTTTTCTGTTTCCTGAGTTGTCTGTTGTGATGGATGGCGGGCTGCCCTACCTCAGTACATTATTTTATGTTTAACAATCCTGCATCGTGGAATTAACTGAGGTGTACATTTTAGTAGTATTCCCAAACTAAGTCTGACTATGAAAAGAATGCAAATGAAGGGAGAGGTTTGAACAATAGGAAAGCATTTTATTTTGCTCAAAGGATCCTCGTTTAGATCTGGTTAGATCCCACATCTAATTTTCCCACTGTTATTTTAATGCCTGCTGAGTTTTATTCAAAGAGAAAACTATTGTTGAAAGTGTTGTCTACAAACTTCTTTAATCTCTACGACTTTAATATTTTAAAGCCATTATGCTTTGAGACTGAGCATTTGGGAGAATTGTTATGCTTGTTAAGCCCACAACTGAGCCTATTGTTACAAACAACCCACTCCTAGCCCCCACCGAGTGAAATACCAACAACGTAACAAAAACCTGTTGGAAATAGATTAGTATACAAGCCTGTGAGCGCAGGGACCCATTGCAGTGAATAAAGTTACAACAAATCACACAATGTTTAAAAGTTTTATTGACAAAAATGTGACTTCCATGTTTTTCTCTTTCTTTTATTATTTATTTATTTAGGACTGGAGACTGAACTCAGGGGTCCTTTACCACTGAGTTATATCCCCAGTGCTTTTCCCAATTTTATTTGGAGACAGAGTCAGTCTCACTAAGTTGCTAAGTCTAGCCTTGAACTTGTGATTCTCCTGCCTCAGTCTCTCAAGTTACTGGGATGACAGGTGTACAACATTTTGCCTGACATTTATACGTTTTTCTTGGGCTTAGTAAGATAGATGGGACTAAGTACATACACTTAGGACTTGTACCACAGCCACTTTGACCTGGAGTAGCCCATAGAACAGTGTCCAGCATGATCTAACGATTACTTGTTGTATGACCTGATAAATTATTGAAATAAGAGTGCTCAGAATTAAATATCCATATATTTTACAATAAAATTATTTTTGTAAACTGTTATCATATTTTGTACATATAAAGTTTTGTATTATAAACATTTTGTAAATATAAAGTTGAATTACAAGGTAAATTATCCTGTTGGTTATCATGTTTTTGCTTTGTTTCAGCATATTCTATTGCCCAATACACTTGGCATATTATAGAGTTAGACTGGCAAAAATACATGTTTTTTATATTTGTCTATCTTCTTCAAAGGGAAGAATGAAGTAAAAAATCAGGAAATACTCAGAATCCTTTGCAAATTACATGCTGTATATGGACATAGTAATTTTATTAACTCCATTAACCCTAGGTACTAAGAATGAGTTCATATGGCAGGGGAGCTAAAAATTTTCCAATTTCTTGGCTTTGAATAGCATAACTATGCAATTTTAATACTGTAATATTGTTATACATATTTAATCATAAAGTAGGAATAATAGAGAACTAATCCTCATCCAATTAATCCAATTACCTACATGTTCTTATGAAATTAGTAACCTTTTTAGATGACTTTTCAGCAAATATGAAGCAAAACTCAGAATTGAAACAGCATTTAAATACATCTTAGATGTATTCTATAATCTATTTATCCTTTAAGTTCTGCTATAAAATACTACTGTAAAATTATAACCTAAAGGTTAAACAATTTTCCTTAGAATGTTTTAGTAGTTGTATTTAAAGACAGAATATCCAAATTTTAAGGAATAGGATGTATTTTAATTTGGGTAACAATCTGTAAATTACAAAACATCTATCATTTAGACTTAGACTTTTCTTCATATTTTAAGCATACATCTATCAGTGTTATCTATGTTCTCAAAAATATTATGTCATAAAGGAGAAAAAGAAGTTGTTGGGTTTTTTTTTTAAGGCGTTCGACTATAAAACAAAGATAATCCTTCAATTGGTTAATGGTTGTCCTTAATAAAGTCCAGCAAGAAATCCAAATTTCAGAGTACTTAGCCCTGGGACACCCATCCCTGTTTCCTTCCCTGCTGTGGTGCTGAGGGATGGATGGCACTCTGTCCTCCTCTGCCCCGTTTGAGACAGCAGCACCATCATCAACTCAATCTTCTATTTGAAAATCACCTATCTTTCAAAACATTCAAGGTTGAAAATCCTTAAAAGTCAAGAAGACTTCCTTGTATCTGACATACATCCTTCTGCTCAACAGTAAGTTCACGGGGCGACTTTTGTCATTACTTCATGGTTTGTTGCTGATTTGTTTGGTTTTCTTGGGGAGTGAGGAAAGAGAGCAGAGCTTTTGGAAAAGGAGAGGCAGTTGGCACTACTAAAACCTCATTTTCTCCCTTTTAGAAAAGTCAGAAACATCAGAAAAGTGAAAAGAGATTAATATTTCTACAAAATTCACCCAAACCTTATCCTGCCCGAGAGACATTTGTTAATGCTCTGCGGTACTGGCTTCCCTCTATTCTGGGCACACGTGTCCTCATAGTTGGGAAAATGGTGTACATTTAACATGAGGTCATAAGCATGTCCCAGTATAATCACAGATGTTTTAGATGTGTCATTTTGAATATTTTACTTAACATTCATATTCTGTAATTTACATAACCATTCCCTGTGGCTGGGCAATTAGGTTGTTACCAATTGCCCATGAAACATTGTTTTCAACCTGAACTTCTGCATCAGTTTAAGCCCTTGGTCACATAAATGGCTTAATCTATAGGATTTACTGGATTACTTTATAGAATATAATAGTATGAAGGTGATTCTTGACTAGGATACCATTATTTTTCAAGGAACTTGTAACCCTGGAAGAATATGAAAATCATGCTATCCACCCCAGCCCAACCTCCATTCATAGGAATTAACAGAGGCCTCTCCCTTTAAGTTCCTTGTTAATGTGACAGGGAAGAGCAGTCCAATAGAAACAGGTCACAGACATAATTTTAAGCTAGCTTTCTTCCTCTCTCTCTCTCTCTCTCTCTCTCTCTCTCTCTCTCTCTCTCTCTCTCTCTCTTTATTTCTTCTTTTTTCTTTCTTTCTACACTGGGGACTGAATATAGGAGTGTTTTATCACTGAGCTACATCCCCAGTCTCTCTCTCTTTTCTTTTCTTTCTTTCTCTCTCTCTCTCTCTCTCTCTCTTTTGCCACATGGTCTCTCTAAGTCCCTAAGGTCCTCCATGAATTGCAATTTTCCTGCCTCTGTCTCCCAAGTTGCTAGAATTACAGGAATGTACCATCACCCCAAGCTTACGATTTTAAATTTTCTAATAGACACATTTAAAAAGTAACAAGAAACAGAAGAAATTAATTTTAATAATATAATTAGTCTAATATATGCAGAATATTACCATTTCAAACATGCTATCAGTATAAAAATTACTTAGATATTTTATATATTTTTCATAATGTTAGAAATTTGGTGCATTTTGTATTTAAAGTACGTCACTATTCTGTCCACTATTCCTATTGGACAACTCAGTTGTAGAGACATAATATAGGTAGTAGATAAGAAGGCAGATTCTGACTAGGTTTAATTAGCTCTGTCACTTACTAGTTAACCTCAGGCAAATTACTTGTCTGTGCTTCAGTTTGCCAATCTGTAAAATGGAAATAATAATAATGTGTAGAGTTGAAATAGAGATTGGTGAAATAATCCATGAAGTAAATATTTAATAAATGTCCTTTATAAGGATCTTGAAAAAGTATAGCTGGTTATTCAATTCTAACCTAACCAACTATTTTCAGCATCCTGTACCCTTCTCCTTTGAACTTTTCCCTGTTTTTCCTAAGGATGAGTTATTTAGAAGATAATCACTGTCCTTGTGTTCTGGAGAGAAGGAATAGCCCTTTACCCACAACCCAGATGACCAAAGCAACATGGAACCATGTGCCTTTTGGTTATTTCCAACCTATGTGGATATTTGTCCTCTGTGACTATATTGGTTTCATTCACTTTGTGCATAATGTGTTCTGCACTCTTCCACAGGGGTGGGAATACAGAAGGAGCCATGGGTAAATACTCTGTCTGGTGGCCATCATGGTATCTGCATGGTTGTTTAGTGGAGAGTTAGCCCTGTTATTCTCTTCTCAGATTCTAATATTCTGGTCTCTGCATGGAACTGAAACAGATGCAACTGGGAATTTGGTAAAGATTTCTGAGCCATAGCACTGGCTTCTCGCACTGGCTTCTCACACTGTTTCATGTGTCTGTGTCAGTGCTTCTTCCAGATGGGACAGACCTACTGGGATAGCCCATGTGGGAGAGGTGAGTGGAGACGTTGCCCTTAAGTTGACCCTGGAAATGGGTTAGATTTCTTCAAGCAGAAAGACCTTGGCTATAATCACAAATCCTTTGCACTTAGAATGTGACAGAGGCTGATTGAAAATGTTATGTTAGAGGCAAACACTCTTACTGACCAAGAGACAGGCCCTCTCCAGGTAGGCAGGTAAGCTGCAGTTAAAGAGCATAATCAGAATCACCTTGTTGAATTTAGAGTCTCACTAGAGTGCACATTCTTGTAAGTTATTACTTCTCTGTATCAGCTCTTGGTGCTAAAGAGGAGGTGTGAACCCACAATGTTCTTATACTGTGAGTACGATCAGACCTGTCTTTAAAAGTGATGCTACTTGACTTGTAATGGAGTTACATCCTGATAGTCCCCTCTGCTCTCAGTCTTTATACCATTCATGCTCTGCTGGTTCCTTCATCTGGTATTATGTCTACACAAGTCCTTGGCATCTTTTGGACCCTACATCCTCTCCAGTTATTTCTTGATCTCTCTCTTCCCAGCTTAGCCCTGATGCTTAAAAGGACTGTCTTATTTGTGGCATCCATTCTGCCACTACCACATACTCCTCCAGTCCCTGAGATCTGGATTCCACACCCTCTTTCCCATTGCTAGGATGCTGCTCTCACGTTGGCCAGGATGTACTCCTTGGAAGTAAGTCTGCAAATATTTTCTATCCATCTTCCCCTATGAACTCACTGTTTGATGCTGTTGTCTATTCCTCCATCATCAAATATTCTCTTGGTCTGAGATTCCACACTTGTGTGGAATGTGCTTTCTTGTGTGTATGTATGTGCTTTCTTCCCCTCCTGCCTGTGCAGTTTACTGGATCCTCTTCTGCCATCACTCCAATGGGTGCTCTCCTAGGTGCTCTATTGATTTCCTCGTGCATTCATTCTTATGTCTTTAATGGTATTTAAACACTGACAACTCTACACTTCGTGTATTGACTCCAGATCATTCTTCTGACTTGCAACCCATATTTCCAGGTCTCCCCTAAATACTTTTATTCAGATGTCCCAACAGACACCTCAAACTAATCTTGTCCAAAATTCAGTGCATAACTATAGGGCGACAATATATTTTATTGTCCACACTAGATCATTTTTGAATATGAAAAAAAAGTACTCTAATACTTTATCCCAAATAAGAGTCATAGAGAGGAATTGTTGTAGGAAAGTCATGACATGGATCTAGGGCCAGCTTATCCTTTAGGCGTAGCCAGCACAGTGCTGAGGGACTGTGGTTCTTTTAGGAGTTCATGAAAATATTTTTGTTTGCTTAAAATTTAAAAAGATAATAATAGTAAATATGATCATGAATCCAGTCTAGACTATCTCTGCCTTTGTACTCATGGAATCTTAAAGTATAACTTTGAAATTCTTTTTTAATGGAAGAAAGAGTGCACAAAGGAAAATATGTCTGAGGGACCATAAAAATCATAATATGGCCTTGTACATGGCCATCCTCAACACCCATTTCTCCAGATGTGCTTCCTCTCTTGATTTCCTTCTCTCTTGTGCTGGTACCTTCAATAACCACTCAGAGGACCCCACGCTGAAAACCTGGGCATCATCCCTGACTGTCCTCCACCCCTGTCCATTCAGTACCAACACTACTTGCAGAAGGATTATATGTGACTTAACTCCCTAAAACTTCACCTTCCATTTGGGAAAACTGTCCCATGGCTGCATTTATCTTAGGTCAATCAACAAGTCAAATAAATGTTTTTGCCAAACTTTTGCCAAATGTTTTCTTATTTTTCTTCTTGTACTCTTCCTTAAGCCTAGTCTCTTCTTCCTCTTTCCTCACTTTCACCATTCTTTTAGTAGCCAGTCTCAAAGTATTTATTTCTGCCACAAAACCATCACTAACCTACAGGCCCTTCCCCATGCAGGTTTTGGTTTCCTTTCTCACCACGAGTGAGTTTTTGAATGGCAGGCAAAGGAAGAGCATCTCTCCCCATTGCAAGATTTCAGTTATGATGTTTCTCTTCCTAACTCCACTGCCAAAGCTGCTTCACATTTTTTATATTTTCCTAACATTTTCTTTTGAGAAGTTTTAGCTATAAAAAAAAATGTTAATTTTTATATTTGGCATCATAAATAATGAGAATGGGAATGCTGTACCATGCCTGGACATTGCCTGTGAAGGTGATAACAACACCCTCACAGAGCCTCCTCTTCTGTTAGATTTTTTTTTCTGGTGAATTGCTACCTGCTGCACGGATTGAACCAATATGAAAACACTAGGAAGGATCACAAGGAAAAGCTTGTCCTTCCTAAAACATGCTTCTTTGATCATCCCTGCTCTGCAGATGTCTGACTGATCATAAATTTACTATCCTGGTTCTGAAATGTCTGTCATTCATAAGTGAGCATACAACCAAAGAAAAATTAAACAGAATACAATATGTACAAACACACACCCTACATCTTACATTAGCAACAAAACCACATTTTTGAATCCTAGAACATCAAAGTTTTTCAAATACCATGAAAAACACAATAATATGAAGGTTCATAGCATTAAGCATAAGAAGAAAGTAAAGGTGCTCTTTAGTCCCTTCAAACAGGAAAACATTGGTGTCTACTGGAATAAAAGTTAAAGAACATAATTAAAATGCCCTCATCTCATCAACATTAGAAGAAATGGTCATTACTTACAGTGGGAGAAAAACACAGAAAATTACAAAATTCATTGGTACTGGGGATTGAACTCAGGGGTGCTTTACCACAGAGCAACATCCCTGGTCTTTTTAAAAATCTTTTTTTTGAAACAGGGTCTTGCTAAGTTGCTGAGGCTATCCTTCCAAGTTGCCAAGATTATAGGCATGAGCCACCACACATGGCATGTATTACTCTTCAATCAACTTGTCCTTCCTATACTGTATCTCACTCAGTCTTAAACACTTTTACCAATCTTCAAATACAGTGCATAGATAACTGCATCTGCTCATAAAATAATCCATTTGTAGAATGAAAATTGGATCCATATGGGGGATACACATGTGTAACTCAGTGGCCATCATTCATTCTGTTCTTCCCTCAGACACTGAACTTTCCTCTCCCCCAGCATTTAATGTTAGAGGGTTCAGAAGCTACCAGAATTTTCCCAGGACCTCCCAAGTCCTGCTTTCACACAGGGCTCAGCATGGGGATGGAAAGTGTTTTCCAACCTTCATGTGAACCATGATGATGCATGATTTGAGGAAGAGCATCAGCACTGACTTGCAGTCTGCCAGGGGCAGTCCTGGGGGGTGGAAGCCCAGGTGCTGCCCAAGTGGAGCCTCAGGTAGCCGAGTAAGACAATCCAAAGTTTTAGAAAGAAGAGAAAGAAGAATGCCTTCTGAGATACAAGGTTTAAAACAACACGATTTGTGTTGCATTTCACCTCTTTGGATGAATTAGAGGCAAAAACACCTTTCAACCAACTATGCCTGCTGGTTTAGTCAGAAGTTGGCTGTGTGCTTCAAGAATGGGAGGGGTCAGCATAGCCCAAGACCTTGAATGATGGTCCATGAGTTCACTATACATCTGGTCTCTAATAGTCTGATGCCATCGAATATAAGGTTCCCAGTTTTTCTTTCTTTAAAATTTTTCAACCTTCTCAAATTAAGAGATATTTTAGAAAGATAAGTTTTTTTGTTTTTTGCAGAACATGATTTAATTAACAGATCTTGATTAAAGATGTACAAAGAGTCTTTAAATTGGGACATTAGGCTCAAAAATTAGTTGGGAAAAATGAAACATCAATCTTCAGAAAATGGACAATCTGATCTTATCATCAAGAAAAATGTGCAGAGATAGAAATGATAAAAGCTGTCACTCTACACCCATGATTTCATCATAGGCTTAAACATCTATAGAAAATATCATTTGTTGATACTGATGAAATACTTTCAGATGAAACTGACACCATACATGTAATAGCACTTTACAGGGTATGACAGCATTTTATACATAACCTCATGTTAGAGTTAGTATAGATATTCTGAATTTGAGTTTTGGGAAATCCTTGATTGGATTATGTATGGTGCAAGTCAATGGGTCTGGTGATTGGACACTCTTTTGCTAATGTTTTAATCTCTTTGAAAACTGAAATGGTCAAAGAAGTCTTCAAAGTTATGGATATAACCAGCAGCTCTGCCACTTATAAGTTGTAGGGCTTGCATAAATTACTTCATGGACGTCAACTTTAGTTTTCTTATCTGCAGAACAAAGGTAAACTATTTCATCAGGTTGTTTGTATGATTAAATGATGAGATTTTTTATATAGAATTTTTATCTGGGAAATTATTACATTAATGGTATATGTTTAAATGAAGGATTTCTCTGAATAAAAAGCCTAACATACATTATACTCCTCTTGTGTAAATCTATATTAATAAGCATAAATTTATAATTGTTAAGTATATTCCATGTAGCTCTATCTGTATCCATTTCTTTTCAAACTTTAAAATTCTTTTCCTTAATCTGATCATAAGTAAAAGAAAAATCAACAAATTAAAATTGACCCAGAATTGACACATGACACGGGACATTAGGAGAGTTTTTAAAATGGTTTTTCTTACGTTCAAGGAAGTGAAAAAAAATATGAGCATGTTGGGACATTAAAAATAATTTTTAAAAAGACCCAAATCAAACTTCTAAAGATAAAAACTGCAATGTCTGAAATGAAACGTGTAGATCAGATTAAGAATAGATTAGACGTTGTAGAAGAAAGCATTAGTAAACTTGAAGCCATAGCAATAGAAACTTTCCCAAAATGGGGGAAATATTGAGAATTTGTGAGCTATGGGATAAATTACAGGAGGCCTAATACTCATATTATTTGAGTCTCTGAAAGATAGACAACAAAAAATAACATTTGGAGAGTGCTGGCTGAAAATTTTCCAAATTTGATGAAAATTACAAACCCACAGATCAAGGAAGCTCTACTCCAAACACAGACACACAGACACACACACACACACACACACACACACACACACACACACACACACAGAGAGAGAGGGAGAGAAACAATAGAAAAAAACACTAGCAGACATTATTATCAAATTTCTTAAAACAATATGATAAAGAGGAAACCATAAAAGCATCCAGAGGAAAAATACATCATATACAGACAAATACAAACAAGAATGGTTGCAGAATTTTATTTGAAGATATCAATCTATAACATGATGGAGTAGCATCTCCGTGGTAGTGAATGGGGAAGTAAGTGGTCAACATTGAATCCTTCACCCTGTGAAATAACTTTCAAAAAATAAAATATTCTTTTCAAACATAAAAAATTCCTCTTTTTCTCTAAATATAAAAACTTTAGCATCCTCCCACTTTTCTATGATCTACTGTTCAGCCCTATCCCATGAGAAACCTTCTTCTATATATCCCTGTCAAATAAGAATTCTTCACTGGATTTTACATTCGAGAGTTTGATTACAAAGTTAATCTCTATTTTCTAAACATAATATTTTATAAGCATGATAATAATTATATCAAAAGCTATCATATAAAATAGACTTTAAAACTACAGATGCAGAAGCTCTCAGTTGGAAAGAATGTATTATTTTAAATTTTAATTTAATAAGTTTTCATTTTGACAACTTTTTCAGGAGACATGTTCTCCCTTTTATACTCTTTTTTTTTATGACTACAGTTAAAACAAAATCTAATATCTCATTAATTCTTCTGGATAGACCCTCCACTGAGAGAGCATGTTAGTTTGTTCTGGATTTTCATGCACAGACACACACACTTGTAGACTTCATGATCTTGGTAAATGTGAGTCTGTTCATGAAAAGAGCTTCATTCCATACACCAACAGAATCATGGGTTCAGAGACAGAAAAGCCAGAAAAGGACCCAGGACTATGGTAACCTCAACAGCAACAGAGTCCCTGGTGCTGCTGCTTGGCAGGGATCCAACCTGCTTCTTTCCTGGTAGCCCAGCCCTACTAAGACTCTTCTGGACAAGTGCCCACATATTTCTGTCCTATTTACTGCTAATATTCCTTCTGCTTGTCTGCTTGTTGACTGTGCTATAAGATGGTTAGCCCAAATTTTTTTTTTAAATGGGGGATTGAACCCAGTGGCACTTAATCACTGAGCCACATACCCAGTCCTTTTATATATTTTATTTAGAGAGAGTCTCGCTAAATTGCTTAGGGCCTCACTAACTTGCTAAAGTTGGCTTTGAACTTGACATCCTCCTGCCTCAGTCTCTTAAGTTGTTGGGATTACAGGTGTATGCCACTAGCCCAGATGTTTTAATCCTATGATAGCAGTTTTTTCTGTACCCAAGTCAGGCTGATAAAATATGGTGCATTCTGAGCTGAGTTTTATTGGGTAAATAAAAGTTACTTTCTCATAATTAAAGAGGCATAGTGGTCGTTAAGACCTTCAGGTTGCATGCGTTTCCACTGACTGGGATTGCATTATGATTGCATTATGATGATGTGCTTATATTCCATTTATTAAAGAATTATGGGTCAATAAAGAAAAACTGAAGTCACTGCTACTGTGTCAAGACCATTGTCCTGAGTGCTATGGAATGATCCCAAAAGACCAGAGAGGGAGCCCCTTCACTTAATCAATGAGGGAAAACAGCATAACACTCAAGGACACGCATGCTGGTGCCAATTGCTTGGGTTCAAATCCTAATGCTGCCACTTTTACTAGCTTACACAAAGTTTTCTGTTTGTAAAATGTAGGTTAGGTTACATTTTACAATGAAGTTATCCTTTTCTTCCCTAGCAGGGGTTGTGTTGAGGACTAAGTCAGCATATAACAAGTGTTCAATGTGAAACTTTATTGTTATTATTATGATGCATGAGGCCCAGAGAGACCACAGACACACACGCATGTGTGATCTACAGCACTGATTCTCAATCTCTGATGCACACAGAAGCCATCTGGTGATCTTTTTTTTTTTTTTAACTTTGTTTATATTCTTTTTAATGTGGTGCTGAGGATCAAACCCAGTGCCTCACACGTGACACAGAGCCACAACTTCATCCCCCTTCTGGGGATCTTAAAATGCAGATTCTGATCTGGTAGGTCCAGCAGGATCTGAGATCCTGCCATTGCTGCTGAGCCATGGATCACACCTGGTAAGCAGAAGGGGTCCAGAGGCAACGAAGAGCACTGTTTACAGGAGGAGGGACAGGAGTGGAAAATTAGCATGGCCACAGTTTTATAATCACTCTTCGCCTCCTGGAAAGTTCCCAGAGCGGTAGGAGAGTGAGGCGAATTCAGTTCTGGCCTGACCAGCTGCATGTCATATCACTTAAGGCCCTCCACTTAAGCGCGTTGTATTTCATTTCTCCCATTTTCCAAATGGGGATAATAATACTTGCTCTACCTACTTCACAGGATTGTTGTAAGGGTCAAATGAGAAAATGTATGTGAAAGCTCTTTGAAAAATTAAAAGTGCTGCCCAATTGTAAAGGGATCAATAGTAGAGGAAGGAGGGGAGGTGGGGGGATGTTTGGCTGGTAATGGAGTGCTCCCCAGAAGGGTAAATTCTGAGCTCAGGTTTGAAGGAGACTGGAGAGGCAGATTGACTGTTATTCCAACTGGGAAGTGGCTGCTAATGGAGGACACAGCACAAAGACAGGCAAATAAGCCCAGGTGTGTGTCTATGCATGAAAAGCCAGAACAAACTAACGTGCTTTCTCAGTGGAGGGTCTATTCAGGAGAATTAATGAGATATTAGATTTTGTTTTAACTGTAGTAACAGAAAAAGAGTATAAAAGGAAAGGGAGAATATGCTTCCTGAAATCTCAATTGAACACTTTTGAGTTGATGCAAAGACAATAGAGGAATTATTTTACAAAGCACACTCGGGTCACTCATTTAGCAAACAGGCCTCCTCTTGCCATGCACACAGTACAGATAACATCACCACACACTTAAAAATGAATCACTGTCTCCATCAGGCCTCCAGCTCCTGGGATCAGCATGCGTCCGGACCAAGGAGTCAACTCCCAAACTGTGTGGGGAAAAATCCAGTCTCGCATCTTTGCTGTTCTGGGTGATTCATCCTCTTGGGTAAGGGCAGCTCCAGGAGTGTTTGATCAGCGCATGGGGACCTCCAGGGCAGAAGGCCCCTTGTTTAGTTTACTACTTTATTGTCACTGTCTTGGAATGCCTCATCATATTTGAGCAGGAGATCCCGTGTTTTCATTTTCCACTGGGCCCCAGTACTGGCTGTGATTTCCCTCTTCTCCTTACCAACTACCCATCCCTCACCCTCCTGCCAGCCTTTCTCCTTTGCCTCCTAGAACACTGTTTCATGAGAACCTGTCCCACCCATGGATCTCAGTTAACGACGCATTGTTATCACCTGAGGCACTTAAATAATATTTGTATCTAAGTTCTACTTCAAGCAATTGGAGCAGAATTGTTGGAATGGGTCCCAGGCACATTTATTTATGTGATAATGTGCATGAGATTCTGATGTGCATTCTTCCAGTGTTGGAATAACTATCTTGTTTGCAGAGAGCATCATTTATCTCCGAGTTTTCACCCACACTTGACTGTTCCCTAGGGATCCAGATTTCTTTGCAGTCCTTTCTTCCTGGCACAAGAATGAATGCAGACTGTTCATTCCTGTTCATTCTTCAGGCACCTCGACTCGGGTGCACTTCGTCTTCTCTCTGTGGACATACACTCTCAAGCTAACTGTTATCACCTAGAATTCCTCTGCTTTGAATCCCACATGCCGAGCCCAGCCTCATTCTGTGTCATCTCTTAGCTGTAGCTTTGTTCCTATCATTCCTGTTCACCCACCCAGATAAGGCTGTGTTCATTTGTGCAGGGCAGGAGGTGACCGTATCTTTGGGGAGTCACCATTAAGCTCACTACACGAACTCATGAAACTTGGCAAGCTGGAACCATGGAAAAGCCACTGTCTGCAACTTCTTCAACTCTTTACTCGTTCACAAAGAGCTCCCGTTCCTACTCCTTTCAAGGGCTATCAGAAGCATCACCAAACACCCCTCTCGAATTTAAGCCATTTTACTTCTCTCGCAGCAGATGAGCTGGTGTCCTCTTTCCTTTAGAAAATTGGAGTCCTTAGGTTTCTTCCTCATCGGATTCCTCTGTACACATCCAAACTCTTTTCTTCTAGGCACAACGGATGATGTTTCCTTTCTTGTGTTCAAAGTTACTTCCTCATATAAATTCTGAGTCCATCTCTCACATCTCCTTTGGGGACCTTATTCCATGAGGAGTACCAGATTTCTCACTGGTACAACAGATATCTTTGGTCGTATAAGCCTGGAGCTTTCAAATTTATTCAAACCAGAAGTCAAAAAAACTTTTCCCTTGTAGCTGACTCCTTCCAATCATCATAGCTCCTTATAAACAACCATAGCAGAAAATTTTACTCCACACTATCTCTTTCCGTTTTTTAACACAGAGGATCTCAAACTTTCTGATTTCAACTTATAGCACAGAACCCATTTCACATTGAAACTCATTATAGCTGTCAATAGAATACATAACTAAAACTAAAATTTCTTGAAATATTATTTACCCTTAATGGGTACTAAGCACTCCTATCTCCTATTGTATTTTACTTCATTCTACTGTAACTTTTTATTTTATTTTATTTTTAAATACTGGTTCCAACTCACAAAACCTATTTCACATCTCACTAATAGCCTACCACCTACATTTAAAAATCATCAATTTAAACCATCCTGCCCATGGTGTATACTTCCTCATTTCCTATGAATTTTCACTCACTAAAATGTAGTCTCGGTCGCTATTATTCCAAAGAAACTGCTCGTGTGAGGGTTTACTCATGAAGGTACTTAAAATAGTAAGTAGATAGTATGCATTAACATATTAGCAAATATAATGGGTATCTTGTGTTCTTCTCTGACTTGACCCCTTTAACACAGTTGATATGACTAGCTCTGGTGTCCTCTAAAATCTCTCCTTCTGTGGCAACTAGATGACTGTGAACTTTGTGTTCTTACTGCTTCTTATTTAGGGCTCCTCCTTGGCTTAGCTCCTGATCTCCTTTCTAAGGCAATTTTAAACTGCTGGTTTTGCAGAACTGCCTCATTAAGTTATTGTTCTATTAACTCATTTTCGGGAGTCTGTCCACTCTGTGGTTTACATTCCACCTGTTCATTGATAGTTCCTGACTCTCAGTGTCTTTGCTGACCCTCTCCTCCTTGGTGGTACCAATGTCTCTTTGAGTCTCATAGGTCCCTCACACTTACTAAGTCCAAACCTGAATCTTTTATTCCAACAAAAATACAGAGAGGAAAATCATGATTTCTGGAATTTGGGTTGTCAGAAATCAACATATTCTCTAGACCAATAACTCTCACATTTTCTTAGCCCTAATGATATCAAGCGTTCTTACAGAACAACTTACCCTATAGCTTCCATTTGCCACAGTGAATTTTAAGTTGGCATTACTATTTATGACCCATAATAATGAATATAATTCCTTATTATAACACAGAACATCCTGTGCATATCTGAATTATGATGTCAAGCTCCAAGCCAAAGGACAAACATTGTCATACCTTCAACATAAAACCACTAAGAATCCAGCATTCCAACCACCTGAGTAAGGTCTGTAAGTCCAGGCTGATGGATGTGTTCCCCATGAAGTCCTGCAAATGCCTCCTGAGAAAGGAGACCCAGTTCTGTTTCAATAGATAATGTAGAGGAACAAATCCATGTATATATCTTGTCCATGGGAGAAGACAAGCTGGTCTATGCAAATAGGTCAATAAAACATGGAATTATAACCAAAATAGAGAAATGGAATCATCACAGCAATAGAATCATCATGAATATTTAAGTGACCTTATCTGTTAATTTTTCTTTTTCTCTATTTTAGTTATCATTCGCTCCTCAGGTATAAAAACATTTGAATTGATGCCAATTTGTTTAATTGGATTTTTCAATAAGTGGAAAAATATCCCCCAAAAAGTACTTTTAAGCTTTTTTTAGTGAACTCAACAAGGGCCAAATCAATTAAGCAAATTGCTTTATTAAAAAAATAATAATAACCTCCCAACTCCAGCTAAACCTCTTCCCTCCTTCAGAGATAGGACACGCCAAGGCGCATACAGAGCACATTTTTCCAGCTGAATTACCAACCTCTCAAAACTAAGGATTTAAAGGGGAAATGCTGACACAATCTCTGCGGTGGTAGCTAGCAAAATGGTGCAGCTCTAATCCAGCAGGGCTGTTTTGACAGCAAATAGGGGACAATGCAATATCGACCTGGAGAAGCTCACCAAGCGGATGGCTGTCACCTGATTTTCATGCCTTCAGTGGGGCACTCCTATGAAAAATATCTGCACTCTGACTTATAAAACAAGGCATTTCTTTCTGCTCTTTAGTTTCCTTAAATAAGTATGTGTGAAATCTGAGATAGTACGCAGGTGGAAGGTTTAGTGGTTTCCTTTTTTCCCTTTGTTTACCACCTCCCCCCTCACATTGCACTTAATAAACAGTAGTCCAAGAGCTGTATTTTCTTTTGAGCGGTAATATGTAACCAGAACAAACAGAGGACAGAGGAAAGGTGGAGAAAAGTTAGATATATAAGCAAGAAAAAGTGAGTTATTGATTTTATTGACTGGTCTGTTAACTTCTGACATTGCAATAAAGTCTTATTTATTTGTATACAGAAGACTCAATTACATAGATACATATCATTTTAACAACTGGGTTATTTACAGGAGAATTGCAGCTTCATAAATAATATAGACCTGGAATTTCTCAAGCCGATGTTTATCCATTGTTACCTAAGGAAGTTGTGATAGCTGCTGGGGTACCTCAGTAGGGTCATTAGGATGGCATTATAGTAGGAGTGGGGAGAAGGGCAGTAAGGGAGGAAGTGCTGAGTCCAGCTGGGAGGTACTGTAAACAGTCCCAGGGTGTCCAGAGGGGCTTAATGATTCTCCCTCCTTCTATAGGGTGACAACCCAGAAAGCTGTCCAAGTCATTAGGATGATATTTCAGGGTTTGTTTTTTTAAACATGAAGGATAGGCCTCAAAAGAATTTTTCTAAGGGTAAGATCAAATATTCCCAAGTGTTTTATCTTGATGGGGGATAACTGGTGGAAATGGAGAGGGACATCCTAATGCTGCCCCTTGTGTCCCCTTACATCTTACAGCCTTATCCAGGTGATCAGAAATAATTCTCTTTCTTTTGTCTTCTTTTAAAAATTTTGTTCTTTTTAGATATGCAAGATAGTAGAGTGTATTTTGACATATCATACATACATGGAGTATAACTTCCCATTCTTATGGTTGTGCATGATATGGAGTTACACTGGTCATGTATTCATATATGAACAAAGGAAAGTAATGTCTGGTTCATTCTACTGTCTTTCCTATTTCCATCTCCCACCCTTCCCTTCATTCCCCTTTGTCTAATCCAATGAACTTCTATTCTTCCTTCCCCACCCCCCTTATTGTGCACTAGCATCTGCATATTAAAGAGAACATTCAGCCTTTGGCTTTTATTTTCATATTTTTTTAATTGTAGGTGGACACAATACCCCTATTTTATTTATTTATGTGTAGCACTGAGGATGAAACCCAGTACCTACACATGCTAGGTACTGAGCCATAATCCCAGCCACTGGCCTGTGGTTTTTTTTTTTTTATATCAGCTTATTTCACATAGCGTGATTGAAACAATTCTTTAACTATTAGTTTAATGCATAGCTTCCTTGCTAGACTGCAAACCCTAGAGGCTCTGCAATCATATCTGGCCTTTGTGACTACATATTGGTTGGGAATGAATGAATGAATTGAGTAATAAGAAGTGTGACCACGTAGTATTATTTTAATGTGTCCCTAGCATCTTGCAAAATACCCTCCATCTACCAGGGACTTAATAAATATGTGGCATGAGTGAAAATTTTTCAGACAAGGTTACTAGAGCTTACAGTCAGTGGTAGACCTGGAACTCAGGCCCAGGTCTTGGACTCAGAATCGCCAAGTATAGCTCCCCTATAGGACAAAGACTAGTGAGTTGCTGGGAAGCAAGTACAGAGAGTTGGCAGCTGCAAGAATACCAACAGAACAGAATGAGGGCTCAGAGCACTCATTTGCTACTTATCTCCCCTTAGGACTATTACCACCTCCCTCATGGCTGTCAGCTACCTGGTCCATGTGTATTTATTTGGTTTTTACTTTTAGAGTCCATCTACCTATACATCTGTGCTTCTGCTCCATTTAGGACCCAAGTTCTTTCTGCCTCAGTCCATGTATAGATTTATAAGCACCAACCAAACTCTATTTGGTCAAAGCCATTGTTGCCAGACGTAGCCTTGAAAATTCTACCTTCCATGCTGGAATCGTTTTTTCATTCTTTTTCCACCACCGCCACACATGACTGCATGCGTTTCTTTCCTGGATGTGAGCAGTCATGTCATCCCCCTTGCACAGAGCCTTTGCAAACCACCGGGGGAGGTGCTGTCAGGTTCTGTTCCATCCCCGGCTCTGTGTTCCTCACCTGACACACCTGTGAGCTCTGCCCTGCCCCTGAGGCATTGACAGTGCTTGAGGCTAATGCTCAGAATCGCAGTCTCTTGTCAGATCAAGCCGCTGTGACCAGCTTTCCCAGGCCTGCTGCCTGTTCTGTGTTCTGGAGCCCTGCTGGGTAACACACCTACTAATGTGGTAGCCACGGTGGTCTTTAGCTGTCTCCAAAGACAAATTTTAAGAGAGTTTGCATTTATTGAATGTTTATTATGTGCTAGAAACTGTGATCATGCAATTTATTTATGTGGATCAGTGGACACCCCTCACCCTATGAGGGAGATACTATTTTTATTTCAATTTTACAGATGACAAAACTGAGCTGAGAAAGATTATGCAACTTGCTGGAGGCAACACATCTGGTATGTAGACAGGCACTGTGACTCCAGAGCTGGCTTTCCCATCTTAAAGCTCTAATGTCTTTCTAGATCCTTCCCTAGGGCTGGCATGTAGCAGTGACAGTTGTCCTAATGGAGGATGCATCCCTGACTTCCCACTTCCATCTCCTGTCTCAGCTTTGCTTCTGGGAGGTAGGGATCTGCTGGACCTTGCTCTGTGGCCTTATTGACAGGTCTTCGCTATCATCAGTGTGTGGGATGAACCAGAGACAGGACCAGTCAGAGGCACCCTGTGATCTGAGTGAATGCCAGTGAGGGCCACCAAAGCAGAAGGATACAGTTGCCAGTCATACTGGAAAGCAAGATGTGGGATCTGGTAGCTGGCTATCTCTGGGAAGTAAGGCAGAGGAACCAGGCAAAAGTAATACAGAGATTTGTATTTTAAGCATGTGTGATTGGAAGATTCAATGTAAATGGATACAGTCAAGTTAGGAAACTGGAGTTTTCAAGAGAAATACTGGTTGTTGATTTTCTCCTTTGTTCATTTAACTGTGGGAGATGCATGTGTTTAGATACATAGGATGGAGCTCAGAAGAATTTTTGGATGTAGCACCTTAGAATTGGAAATCATCCTCATTCTCTAGTCTTCCTGAGTTTTTCCCCATATATGTGACTTCTTGCTTAAATATTGACCACATGAGTCTTTGATTTTACAGTTTCCCCTAAAGTGCTGCTGTGTTAGTGAAGGCATCCTCCGTGGCCACAGTGATTTCTTTAAAGCTCTCCTCTTTCCTTCTTTACCAAAATCATTTGTGATTGGATAATTGTATGTCATATAATTTGCAGTGACACTAATAATACTTGCTAACATCAGCCAACATTTGTGGAGTATTCACCACGTGTTAGGCACAGTATTGGGCTCTTTTTATTCAGTAATATATTTAAATTTCAAAACTATAATGGAGGTGCTGTTATCACCTCCATTTTCTAGTTGAAGAAACTTAAAATCAGAGAGGTTAAGTAATTTATCCAAAGTCACACAGGTATCCCATGTGAAGCAAAGATGAAAACATAAGCAGTCCATCTTCACACTGTGTTGTCAGAATGTGATTTATAAAGATACCTGTTATTTATCCTTCCCCCAGACCCCCTCTCCACCCCTCTTTTTTCTCTATACAATCCATTCTTCCTCCAGAATGAGACAAACATCATTACCCTATATACATGTACGATTACACAAACAGTGTGACAAATGGTGTGACTCTGCTTCATGTGCATCCAGAGAAACAACTGTTGTACCCCATTTGTGTACAATGAATCAAAATAAATAAATTTTAAAAAAGGATACCTGTTCTCTCTCTCTATCTCTCTCCTTCTCTCCCTCTCTCTCTCTCTCCTTCTCTCCTCTCTCTCTCTCTCCTCTCTCTCTCTCTCCCTCTCTCTCTCTCTCTCTCTCTCTCTCTCTCTCTCTCTCTCTCTCTCTCTCTCTCCTTCTCTCCCTCTCTCCCTCTCTCTCTTCTCTTTCTCTCTCTTTCACTCACTCGTTCTCTTTCTCCCTCCCCCCTCTTTCCCCACTCCCTCTGTATGAGTTCTGGTTATGAGATGATGGGAATGATTTTCCCAAATCTTTCATCTGATTTTCCTAAGTCTAGACACATTTGATTCTGTTCCACCTTCTCTTTCTTGATACATAAACCATCTAGAAATATCTAGTCATATTATCCAAGGATCCTGTTATAACCGCATGGCTCTATCGATCAGAATTAAGTCTAGACACAAAGAGCCTCTCTGTTTCCTAAACCTGAGAGATGAAACTGTCACACAGGCAGCCAGAAATGCAAGAGATCCTCTGCTAGTAACCGACCTGTCTGGAAGAAATTTTGTTACCAAACATTTCTTCTGGGTATGCAAATTTTGCAATTAGCATCAGAACAGCTTGTCCGCATCTTGCAACAGGGGCCTTCAAAATGGAACTTTTTCTCTTTAACTGAGAAAGAGAAAATGGCCCTTGATGCCTGGTGCTGGGCTAGTGCTAACAGTAGGGCCTTGCTGCTGTCCTGCCAAACACCAACGATTTCTTAGAACACCAGCCTCAGTTAAGGCCACTCTGACTGTGAATAGAGACAAAACCAGAGGCACTCCATAATCACCAAGCCAAGCACATTGTCCAAACCACCTGTGACTCGCATTCAGCCAACCTGGTGAGGAGTGGACGTTGGTCCTTCTCCAGTGACAGTGTTGGCCTGACTTCTTTTTCCCTATCTTCCACAGAAGAACTTTTAAAGTACTTAATCATAAATTTTCCTCCAATTGCAGACAGCATCCAGTTCAGAGGAAGGCACTCTAAAGTCACCTAATGTGGACCTCAATCCTGTATGTCCAGCCCTTCCTGAGACTATTTGCTGTTCCCTAGGGTGCACATTCCTCCTCTTCTCAGTGAGCCCATAGATGAGATTTGCTTCAACTACATGGTGGGTCTGTGACTGAAGTACATTGACATCCATAAATGTTCCTCCTTGCACAAACTCACAGGTTATAATATAGGTGCAGTTTGGGGTTGAGATGACGAAAACCAGACTCTAGTTTGATTCTCAGCCCCTCCTTTTCTAAAAACAAAAAACAAACAAACAAAAAACCTGAGGATTTTAAAAAATTTTCTGAACTTTAATTCTAGTATCATGGAGTTAGCATAAAGTTTAAAGGAGATCACAGGTGAAGAATCTTCATTCAATCATATTGCCAGATTCTCAACTGATACCTTGCAACTGGTGGTTTCTTTCCCTTATCCCTTCTTAATTCAACTTATTTCTTGTAAATAAAGTACCTTATCCAACTACTATATTCCAGTCATAAATCCTAACCTATCAAATCCTGAGGATATTTTGAGATTGTATGTACATTTCCAGTTTATTCTATTCCCTATTCTCTGTGCCGTAGTAAGTTGAAATTTAAAAGCCATTGAGCAATAAGAGCTGAAGTATTTTATTCATTCTAGGATACACAGATTTCACACATACGAATTGTGATTTATTTATTTTAGTACCAGGGATTGAACCCAGGGATGCTTAATTAGTGAGCTACATCTCTAACCATTTTTATATTTTATTTTGAGACAGGGTCTTATTAAGTTGCTTAGGGCCTTGCTAAGTTGCTGAGGTTGACCTTGAACTTGTGATCCTCCTGATTCAACCTCCCAAGCTGCTGGGATTACAGGCATGGTGACATCTTAAAAGGAAGACTGGGGCAGGGGGAATTGGTATATGTCTTATAAGCAGTGGCATGTCCTGGTTTCATTGGCAAGTTTTTCTTCTTTCTTAGTGGAACATAAAATATTCATGAGTTTGTATCAGTAGCATCTGAGATTTGATGACATATAGTATATATTTTTAAATTATCAGACAATTCTGCTATTTCACCTTTTCACAAAGTATTCATGGATTTGCTGCATTTTTAATTTTAATTGCAATACAATACTAAAGTTCTAAAGACAAATGTAAATTCGAGAAGTAATATTTTTTTAATATTTGGATTTAGAACATGTAGGCTATAATCAGAGTCTAAGTCTTGTTTCATAGACATATTTATATTGTATATGCTCTGGCATAGGCCCCAAATTATGCTAATATAATTATTGAAAATCACTCCCTGCTGGATACTATCATGTAATAGAGTTAAAATAACAATAAAAGATAATCTGAACAAGTCATGTGAAGCTTTTGTTCTATTTGACTTTAAGTGGAACAAAATCTTCAGAACAAGAGGACAACAAAATAATGCTTTGCTAAAAGGATAAAAGAATATGACCCAAGTCTATTAGTGATATAACACTCTATGAATGCACTCAAGTTAATAGCATCTTTTAGCAATAGGTACTTTTTCAATTACAGTAATGCTAAGAAATAAATAGACTAAGTGAAAGAAAAATGGTCAGAGACACATGAATTGGACGACTTGTTTGGCTGTTTGGTTTCTTATAACCAACTCTTAGGGAGGAAAATATTATCTAACCCACAGTTGATTGATGGGACATTAATTTGATTTTTCCTACTTGAGACCTACTTCATCTTATTAAGGATGCAATGTTTTGCTACTCCATCTCAAAAGAAGGGTTTGTGGCTCTTGGTTATTTGTTCCTGGTGTGTCGTACAACATCCTTCCCTTCCTGAACAATTTTGAGTTGTCCTGCTGTTATAGAGGCTCCATTACTGTAAGGGGTTGCTAACTAGGTGTGATGCTACAATTTCATGCAATGTAATTCCTCTGGGGGTATTTCCTTCCTGTCCTTTGCTGAGTTCTAAATGACCCTACTTTCACCAATCTCAAGTCGCACGCAAGAGTGATTGCAAATGCTACCCTTTTGGAGTATCTGTGCAGAAATGCAGTTTTATTTCCACTTTAAGGGATTTAAAATTTTTATTCTCCTTTTTTAAAGTGGCGCTCTGGCTACTTTTGCAAAGAATGTGATGTTCTGAGAGCAAATAACTGAAATGGATAGGCCAGACTCTTATCTTCATGGATCCTCACAAATGGAAAAGTAAAGATATGGATATGGAAGGAGAAAGTGGTCAGGAAAATTGCCATAAATCACAGAGCAATGATATTGAGCTAGATCTGGCGTCAGTTTTGTTGTGTTTTAAAAAGGATAAATATGCTTCCCTTTAAGAATGTGGGGCCAGTTCTTCCTGCTGTGAACCTCTTCCTTGGACATCCTCCCACCAGGTTGCATGGGGTGAGAAGTGGCCCAGGCTTATTATTGTGATTGAGAGTATTCCTGTTGAAGATTTTCCTTCTCTACACCCCCACCGCTCCCCCCACCCCCGACTCTTGTGAGGGAGGACTTAAGAGACTAGTGCAAAGGTCTGAAAAAAGTTAGGAGTCACAGATACATTTATGCTTTACATACTACCCAAGTAAAAACTGAAAGGAAGGAGAAAGAAAGGAAGAAAGAAAGGAAGGAAGAAGGAAGGAAAGGCTGAGGGGAGGGACAGAGATGGAGGATAAGAGGAAGGAAGGCAGAGAAAAAGTTGTAAATTCAAATCCATTGCTTCTCATGCTTTAATGTGGAATGAATCACCTGGGAATTTTGTTGCAATGTGGATTCTGACTCAGACGTCTGAGTCCAGGATGACTTGGACCCAGGAGTCTGCCTTTCTCACAAGGTTCTTAATAGTGCCAATGCTGCTAATTGAGAGTTCATTCCTCAACTATGGAGACCCTAAACTAAGAAAGGAGCTATCATTTAGCTTGAAATTAAATTTATTCTTAAAAAGATTGAGGGTGCTTATTTCTTAGAAGTTTGGCCAAGTCTGTCCAAGAAAAAATATGGGGCACAGGAAAAAGCATGTCTCTGGTTGAGGTTGTCCTTTATTTTCTTCTCCTTCTCTGCCACTTTCCTTCCTCCGTCAGCTACTTTCCCAGACTGGGAACCTAGAATTCTCTGGAGCCAGGTTCCATTAGATGCAGAAGAAAATATCTGAGAAACACATTTCTATCATGATGTTGGTAATTTATCATGCTCTGCCTCCCTGAAATTTTTGCATTTGATGTATGGTGTAGTGTGGTCTTGGAGTCAAATGGAACTAGGTTCAGATCCTGATGAACTGTGTGACCATAAGTGAGTTATAACCTGTCTAAATCTGTGTGTCTACATGTATAAAATGGGAATGATAACCTGGTTAACATGGGGCTAATTTCTGTGATAGCTGAATGAGACAATGTGTACAGGAGGTTTCTAATTTAGGATGGTTTGGCTTACAATTTTTCAACTTCACAATGATGTGAAAGTCACAAGCCTTCAGTAGAAACTGCTTTGAACTGTGATAATTTCTCAGGCTAGCAAAAGGCAATATGATATTCTCTTGCAATGCTGGACAGAGACTGCAAGCCATAGCTCTCAGTCAGCCACGTGATCAGGAGGGAAAAACCCTACGCTACAGTGTACTGTGTTGCTAAGCTGTGATGTTCAGTAGGTTAGGTATAGTAAATGTATTTTGGACTTGTGATACTTTCAACTTAAAATGAATTTATTTGGATGAAACCCCATTGAGAATCATGTATTTAAAAATTGAGCCTAGTGTCTGACACATAGTAAATACTCAGTAAGTGGTAAGTATTATAAAATATTTGAGCAGCAGTGAGCCTAATGGATGAAAATATGGCCTTCCATCAATTAGAAAGCCCAGGATACCATAGTGTCTCTGACCCTTTCTCAGTGTGCATAATAGACAGTGACTCAGCCTGTATAATACTTTCCTGTATAAATAGACATAATAATTGTGAACCCCTAATAGGATTGTTATAAGGGTTGATAAAACACCATATACAAAGTAACTAATGCATGACATGGGTACATAGAAATTTATGTATATAAAGACAATTATATTGTTGTCTCTAAAAAAGTAAAAAGGGATTTAGGGAAGAGAGGAATTATTTATTCAAAAGAAGAACCATTTTAGGAGTTTTTGGTCACATATTCCCTATGCCTAGAAAAATCAAAGAGTGAACATGTTGTGATTCCTTCAATCCTACCATGATGACAAATTCCCAAATGCTGTGATAGCCCAATCCATCCACAACGAAAGTCAATACATTGCTAGGAGTTTTTCATTAGGTTAAACTTCTTCCACTTTAAAAAAAATTTCCTTTAGATGGAAAACACATTCTCTGGGAATGAACATTAAAATATTTTTGTTGCATTATTATGTTAGCATATGGTAGTGCTTAACAATTGTTTTTATTTGGCACAATTAAATGTTGAGATCCTTCTTTCTGTCTGCTAAGCTATTAAAGTTCTCCTTTAATTTGACTGCCCTGTGAAATCGCAAGGTCTGGGGAAGTTATTGGTCTGTAATAATCGGATCACCTGCCCTTGGCAGTCACAAATGTGGCCACTGTGGATGGAGAACCACACTCTTACTCTGTCAGAGGTCTCTGAGATCTTGTACCAGGCCTATTATCAGAAGCGACTGCACCCACAGGCCATCATTTTCAATTGAAATAATGATTTATTCTGTTGTAGCTCATGGTTAAATCATATTCTGCACGTCAGATTAGTAGCCTACTTGCCACTGAAGGGTTGTGCAGAGTTCAGACCTCTGGAAGGCATCTAGAGTACTGGCTGAAGAGAGAGGAATGATGTATCACTGTAGTTTCCACATTAACTTTAGCTGAGCCTGGAGTTTGGGCTCATGTCACCATGATGTACCTAGCTTGATCCATTCCACATGTCCCTTTCAGTTTTGGATTTTCTAGTTTCCAAGTGAAGCTGCTCAGCTGATCTCAGCTAATTGAAAACAGTTCGAAATCTCATAATGAGACCTTTGATGGGACAGTCCCATAGGTCCATAGGACTGCAAAGGGTGGGGTGCAGATCTTAGAAGACAGACCAGAATGTTGCTGGAAGAGGGCAGGAGGATGGGATATTTCAAAATGAACTCCAGGGTCCCTGACCCTCCTACTTATATACCACATACTATAATTCAGGTATTAGGTGGGAAAAATGGCTTCCCTCCCTTCAGCCTCATCTCCACACCCCAAAACACACATACTTTATCTCTTTCTCTCTCCCCCTCACCCCCAAGCTAGTGCTGAAATTTCAAAGATCATTATTTATAATTCCGACCATTTTCTAAGCACATTTAAAGTCAGCTCTAAGTAAATCTTTTTTTTTAAATTTGTTCTAATTAGTTGTACATGACAGTAGAATGCATTTATACATTTTGATAGATCATACATAAATAGAGTGTAAGCTCTAAATAATTCTTGCCTGTTCTACTATGGGTAGGTGAGCTGGGAGACTTTTTTAAAAACTTTTTTTGTATTAGTTGTCAATGGTCTTTTTTAAAAAAAATTATTCATATGTAGTGCTGAGAATCAAACCCAGTGCCTTACGCATGCTACGCAAGCGCTCTACCACTGAGCTACAACCCCAGCTTCTTGGAGACTTTTTAAATTAAGTTGGTCACACAGCCTTGAAGTAACTATATCAAGTCCCCTTGTTGTAAAGTTTGGGGGCAATTTGATTTGCAGCCAGTCAGGAGAGAAAATTGGTATTAGTGAAGGTATAACATTGTTAGAAAGGTAGATCTACAACTGAAAAAGGCATGCAACCTCTTTCCTATGCATTTTCCTTGAATGAATTCCTGCCCTGTCTCCCTTATCAACATAGATAATAGCAGGTGATATAAAACAAAATAATTTTATCTTATTTTATCTTAATTTTCTACGAAGTATCATATTTATGTGGTCATTGATACTGTAATATAATAGATGTGTTGATGAGTGTAGGTTTGTTTTCCCCATTGTAGAAAAAAGTCATATTTAACTCTTCTGTAGAGGTGGGCATGGTGGCTCATGCCTGTAATCCCAGTGACTCTAGAGTCTGAAGCAGGAGGATTGCAAGTTCAAAGCCAGTCTGGAAAGTTTAGTAAGGCCCTATCTCAAAAATAGAAGAAGGAGGAGGAAGAGAGGGAGAAGGAGAAAGAAAAGTCTCTAAATACCTCTGTAGCTACAATGACTTCAGAATTTGCAAGGAAATACAAAAGCAACCTTCTTGAAGGAGTTGTAAGCCAAGGTGCAATTTTTAAAATGTGAAGATGAAAAACTAGTAATCCCAGATTGTATAGGAACTGAGTCAAAGGAAACTTAGAGTGGGCTGTGAGCAGAGCCCACTTCACGGGTAGGCGACCACTGCAGTCTCACAGTTGGTGCCTAATGCTCTGAGATTATATCTTGAATTTCTTAATAATTTGTCTTTGCTTTTGTGTTTTGCAAATAACTTCAGTGAGACAACAGAGCATGTGAGAAGAGAAAGGAAGGAGCTTCCTATTCTCCCCAAAGCAGGATGATGTGGACTACCCATTCCCTACCTCTGGTGTCCCTGGAAGCCTAAATGTGGCTGTCACACTCTCCCCTCAGTCCTCAAGGAACCAGGGTTCAAGTGATAGGAAGGTCATATACTTCCTAGCAGAATCTTCCAACTCACCACTGATCCAGGTGTCTATCACATCCCAGAGGAGAGGTTGCAATTCTTTGAGCTTGACCCTCTGTGATGGCCAGTGTTGGTGTGAAGGGTCTACAGAAGGGGAAATTGATTCCAGCTCCAGATCAGTGACCCGCATTTCTGTTTTGCATTGAGTCTGACAGATTTTATGGCTGTCACTGGCATAAAGATGAACATGTATGAAACATGAAAAGGAGACTCCATAGATGGGCATAAATCACAGGATACATATGACCTGCATCATCAACAGAGCACCTGTTAATCATTTATGAGGGAAAAGTTCACATTGACTGTAATGTTGAAGGTGGCCCCAAGCAATAACCTTGTCAGAGGACGTGCTGTTTTCCTTGGAGAAGTGTGTTGACATGAGCAAGACTCAAATTTAAGGGGAAAAAAAGCATTTAAAAAATTAGACAAATCATTTTCAGTTGGTTTAAAATCTAGATCTAAAGAACCCTAAACTCACTACAATGTATATAAACACCAACAAACACACATGTACGTAGGTAGATACATGCCAACATGCCAAGGACTGGAGCTGGCCTGCAGGAGATCCGAAGATGGGTTAGAAAGAGTCTTTACCCAGAAAGAACTCATACTCTTGGAGATAGCAATGCTTAAGGGATAATCCCTACCCCAGAGCTTTCTATCTGCCAACAGTATGTCATGGAATTTTGCTAAAGTATGTTTGATGACTCTCTTCTTTTTCATCTCTCTCCGAGAAGAAGTATTTACAGAAATTGAAACCTTTATTGGCCTGGATACCACAGGAGTTCAATGCTGCTTTTATTAGATGGATGTGAAAACAAATGATAAGAAGTTGTTGGAGGAAGACTGGAGGGAGATTTAGTAAATTTTGAGAAAAGAAAAAAAAATGTCTCTAAACTCTCTGTAGTACACAGATACTAAAATCCACATGTAGAACTGATTATTGAATAATTTTGGTAAACATTACAAAAATATCTTTGGATACTCAAATCCAAATGAGCAATTTATAAGGAGTTTTGTTTCTGTATGTTTTATCTAAATGTCCCAAGTCTCCCTTTGATTTTTCATGGTTCTCTGCAACCTTAAAATAAAGATCAACACTTAGAACCAGAGGTTCTAGACCCCTTACTCAAAGAGTGAGGTGTGGCCTCTCTCCACCAGAGGCCAGATAAGTCACCAGCTAGAATAAAGCAGTCTGCTTTTTGCATCAATATCACCAGCTATTCTCTGTTCTTCAGGCCTCAATGGGTGAAGTTACAAGTACCTGACAACATAATTTGCAAAAACACACAAACTCTTATGTGAATTAATGAATGTTTGATTTTCAAGTGTGTCTTATAGAATCACCCTTATTACTTTAGAGTCTCACATTCCACCAAGAGTCAGTATAGTGTACATAAATACATGTGTGTCCAGTATCATAAAGAAATCCTGACTAGCAATAAAAAGTGGCAAACAGTGACTCTGAAAAAATGTTTATAGACACCTCCACTCCCTTCATGGCATTTAGTAATCTTAAAGAAATTGAAAGAAAGGGAAGTTTAATTTAGAGGGGACTTCTGCCCTGCTTAGTTGGGGGTCACCTGTCCAACATGAAATAATAATGCATTCAACTGTCCATCTTATAATAAGTGACCTTTGCATCACCTCAGTCACTGGTGAAAATTGCAAATAGTGGGCAAGCAAGGTACGGAATAACAGAAAGAGCTGAGAGATCCCTGTGACCTTCATGTGATTATGTTTGTACTAATGCATAGAAGACAGAAGCCCAAACTCAGACGTCTGAAGAACCTGATTCATTAAAAATGCATTGGTTGTTAACAAGGGAATCTTGCATGCTGGACGCTGGAGGGATGGTCGACTTGTGGGAGGACATCAGGGATGAGCAAGTCCTGTTTGCAATTCTGTTTCCTTCTCAATCTGCTGCAACCATCGTGTCCTCTTTGCAAAAATAGTGGGATAAGGCTTCAGAAAGGCATATACCCTCTTAGGGTGAAAAATATTATATTTGTTTCTTAAGATGACTTTTTTGAAAGAGGTAAATTCAAAACTCTATGCTGGAGTATACACCTGTTTACTTTTGCAGTAGCTGAGAAGTGCTGAGCCTGAGGTTTGCCTTAGTTAACGAAAAACCTGTTATAACAAAATTTAAAAAGAACGAATTTGCAAAACAAATATGAACTTGTTATGAAGAATGTGGTAGCACTCATCAGTGACAGCCACTCAGGAACTCTGAACTTAAGCTGGATGGGGAGGGAGAGTTGGGAGGCTCCATTCTCCAGAAGGCACTGAAGGGAGGACTATTGTCTGTCATCCCTCTCAACTCCATGGGTCACCATGTCACTCCAGGGCAGAGGAATATACAGGAAACTACAGGTTTCAGATGTGAGATCACACCTGGAAAGATGGTGTTGAAGGAATGAATGGTCTCTGACAGCAGGCATTTCAACAATTAAAAATCAGTCAGCCAAGTACACTCCCCAAACTCCTAATCAGTCTTCCAATGTCTTCATTGTCCTTTCTCTAACACATTGAAATCTGATTTCTTTGTATTTGCAGAGAATTAACACCTATTACATAGCTATTTAAAATTCTATAGTATGGTTCTTCAAAATCAGTTTTTTGCACTCCCTGAATTACCTGTGAACAAATTATAATTACAAAAGAGATGCATCTGAGAGGATTCTTCCCCTTACTGAGCTAGACGTCTATCAGGATTGATCTGGGAGAAAGTTCCAGGTGAAAAACTTTGGAAAACCATGGGGGTTGCCAGCTGATGATGCTTTCACTGTTGATAAAACTAATTGTACATGATGTCCTCAGTGCAAAGGAGATTCAGACTTCCCTGGGAGGCAGCTAAACCAAAATGTCCACACAAACTGCCTCTTAAGGTCTCTGTCAGTAGCCTCCTGTGGGATGTGACCCTCTGTATAGTTGAGAACCTTTCGAATGATTCATAGGCCTAGCCGTGGTCTGTGTGAGAATTTGGAAGCTCTTTGCTTTTATCTTGGTGCCATATTTCCTGGTTTTGCAGCCATAAACTAAAGGGAGTATAATATAATTAGCTCTCTATATTTCTAGGATCTGTAACCTCAGATTCAACCAACCACGGATGGAAAATATTTGGGGAAAAAAATTGCATTTGTACTGAATATATGTACTTTCTTTTCTTGCCATTTCTGCCTACACAATATAACAACTATTTACATAGCTTTTACATTGTATTAGGTATTAAGAGTACTCTAGAGATGATTTAAAGTATGTGAGAGGGTATGGGTACATTATATGTAAATGCTATACTACTTTATGTAAGGGACTTGGGCATCTTGAAATGTGGTATTGATACCGCCGTTTACCGGTGCCGAGTTCTGCTCCTTCTAATGTTGAAGATTGAACACTAGAGAAGCACGCCAAGGCAAGCATATTAAGCAGGTTTTATTTAAAGCTAATAATACAGACTTCTCCCGGCAGGGAGAAGGGGGCCATGGCTGATGTTCTAAAGTCCCAAGAAGTGAGCGCACCCTACATCTTTTATAGGTTAAAGTCTCTTTTGTTCTCCAGTTCTCTCCCCCCCTTATCTCTCCTTTCTGCCTACGTGACTAGGCCTGGTTTTGCATTAAGTGAAAAGCCATGGGCAGGGGGAGGGCCTAGGTGATTCAGGCAGGCAAGGGCCCAGGGGGCATTAATTAGCAGCTCCTGGCTTGCAGTTCTTGATAAAGGCAGGTAAATTTGGTAATCAATGGCCTCCGGAGATCCTTGACATTCCATCCTTCCAGGGGCAGATGACTTTATGGCCTCCATTTCCTCGATTTGACCTGATCCCCTATTTCTACACTAACTACCTGTTCCCAATTCTGGCTTCAGTATCTATGTGGGGTCCCAGAACTCGTCTTTTGGACACTGAGGGATGACTGTTGTAAACATCTCATTTCATAGTCGCCTAAAGACTCAACTATTTAGTTCAGTTCCAAACATGCATTTAATAGTGCACAGTATATAGTTAAGGGTAATGCACACCCTTGGCTAGTGTGTAGGAGGATGTAGGCTATACACATAGAAATGGGAATATGTACTGTGTTGACTTGGGGCAGGTGAATATTATGGACAGATTAAATAATATTAAATATTATTCATTTAAATGCAAATTTTATTATAGTAGCCAACCAAAATAGCATTTATATAACAAGCAGGCACCATTTGAAGAAATGTACGTTTATTAACATTTATTTAACACAACAGCCACCCTATGATGGAGATACCATGATTATCCCTGACTTCTACAAAAGGAAGCTGATGCATTAAGAAGTTAAAATAACAAGCCCAAGTTGGTGCTCTTAGTTAAGCGGCAGAGCTAAATATAAACTGAGGCAGAGTTTAACATTTAAAAAAGTCCTTGCCTTTAACTCTTACACCAAACTGCTTTTTGTATCTGTGTTAGTCAGCTTTATATCAAGAGGAAAGTTTCACCATTTCATTTTGGTTCACCATTTCATAGGTTCCAGCCCATGGTTAGTTGGTTCCATTGTTTTGAATCTGTGGCGAGGCAGCACATCATGGTGGAGAAGCACATGGTGGAGCAAAGCTGCTCACCTCACAGTGGATGGAAAGCAAAGAGCGTGAGAAGAGGCGCCAGGGCCCTGATCTGCTCGAGGGCACGGTTCCAATGACTCAACTTCCTTTCATGAGGCCCCACCTCCCAAAGGTTTTTACCACCTCCCAGTAGTGTTCCAGGCTGGTGACCAAGTCATCATCACATGGGCTTTGGGGGGGACATTCAAGATCTTAATTATACTTACATGCCAATTGGAATTGAGGTAGAATTGCCAATAAGTTAGTAATTTGAAGATATTTTCAAGGCTTAATGTTAAACAATAGTAAGTAGTCTAGTGGATGCCAACATGTATCTTAAAGGAATTATACCACTGCCGAAACTCTATTGTTACTGAGTGAATAGTCACCACATATAAATGATATCTGTACATGAAGTAGGGAACCTATAGCCTCGTTCATGACCCACTGAGCTTGGAGTCGCTGCCTAAAAGCACAGGAATTCCCTTCTGAACTAGCCTCAGGGAGCTTTCTTGGGATTCCTTGGTCCCCAGAGACGTAAAATATTTCCCAGACTCTAGGTCAGAAGGAACCTACCCAATCTATTCAAGTTTGTATTTTTATATCCATGCCCACAGAAATATCTAAACTCAAATTCTCTGTTCTTATATACCCAACTCCTATTTTGCCTTAAATTAGGCAAAGTGTTGCTTCAAATCTCCGAAACCTTTAACCAATGTCATTTATTCATTCTGACTGCTGAATTCGCCTCCAACTCTGAGAGAGCCCCTATTCCGGAGGTGCCTTCCAACCAGACAGATTCACTTATGGTCCTACAAGGCTAAGCGTGATACACGTGTTTGGGGAAAATGGAGATGTGCATTAAGAAGAAACATTACTTTTTGATCCAGGCAAGAGAGCATACATAATCTCCTCTAGAGCCTGTGAAAGACTTCATTTTACACATGAAATTGTGTGGAATTGCCCCAGACTGCATTGAACATGGTTTTTAAGAATAGCCAGCTCTGGAACAAGCTGCTGAGCATCAGAGAGGGCCTCAAAGAATAAATGTAAGCAAATGCAATCTGTGTAAAACTGTGGGGAAAAAATACACTCTTTGTATACACAGTGCCTGTATGGGACCATCTTAAACGTTGCAATGGCATGCATTAGGAAGAGTCAAAAATGCGGCTGGCACACTGTAAAGAAATATGACACAGAGGGGCTTGCGTGGTTCAGAAATTTTAAAAAAACGATATGTATATTTTTTAAAGGAATTTTCCATTTTTTTTCTGTGCACTGTAAAACTTGCTTTTCACAGTCTGGTAAAAAAAAATCCATACCTGACAAATATGGGGAAGCAACAAAAATTTTAAAAAGAGTGAAAATTTTTAGCCATTTGCTGCTTAACCTAATTTGAATGTTTGGCCAAAAGCGTTATTTTGGGACCAAAGAAGTTATTTGTAGTCATAAAGTTCTGCTGAGAATTTTAAGGCAAAATAGGAGTTGGGTATATAAGAACAGACACTATGAGATTACATTGCATAAGGTACTTTCTTATTATGATGCTCTGCTTTTCAAGTATAATAAGTAAATCATATAAAAAATTTAGAAGAAAGATCTTCTCACATTATGGGGAAATTGTTGGCATCTTCTGATAGGTCATCTTACCCTTGTTATTAAATGACAGCAATCATTAAAATGCCAAACATATTTTGACAGAATTCACTTTATAAAATGTCAGCAAGTCTGTGTTTTTATTAGTTTGTTCCAAATCAATTTAGAAATTTCAATAGAATGCTTGTAAGTATTCCCCAAGCAATGTCCATTCCTGACTTTCTGCACAAAAAAATATTACAAATTAATCAGATTTTCAGATTTCTGCATAATGGCTTTGCACGTTTATTGCTTAATCCTATTATAAAATGCTGTTATGATTGACACATTGCTGTGGAGATAGAAGTCAATTGAATAATATGTAGCAGTCAATTTTATTTGTAGCTTAATGTGCTGAAGTATTTTTTCCACATTTCCATTATTTATAAGTCTGTCCCTTTGGAGAATATATAGAAGAATTTGTTTTAAATGAGCCAATAATACCTTCTTTAAAATTTATAAGTGTGACAGAATCATATCTCTTTTTTCTTGGTCATCCATGGTATGCCAGTAAACAGGGTTTGAATTGTCTTCTACTTGCTATTCATAGGACAAACATCAGGAAAGAGGATCTTGTTAAGGTTTGCTTGGAATTGGATTTCAACCATCCCATTAGAAAACCCCAAGAAAACAAAAGCTACCAACTAGAGACCTTCAAAAATGGCTGCAAGTTTTGTTTGTTTGTGTGTTCACATATTTATTGTTCTACTATTGTCTAACACGTTATGGTTTGTCCTGAAACAAAGCACATAAGCACATGCACAAACTCTAGTGTTCAAAGGGCTTTAAAGATTGCTGTTTTCTCGATTCCTGCTTTGTAGTCTGAAAGGATTCCATCACAGGAAACAGGTTCTGTTCAGTGCTTAGCATAGTGGGACTCCCTGGAGTTACTATGGGTTTCCTCCACTTTCGATTGGCACCCGAGAAACCTGCTGAAGGAAATCCATGTACTTTTTGGATTATTTTGAAAGGTGACTTTGAAAGAGGCTTTTTTCTTAGGAAAAGGCATATATACAAGATACAGAGTCGGAAGAATGTGTGGAAGGAGGGCTTAAGAGTATGAAGAAGAGGGAAGCCATATTAGGGGATAATGTGGATGGACTTGGTCATGTCTGAGACTGCACTTTCTATGTCTTTGGAAAAATAGAATAACTGTTGCTCACCTGTGCAGAAAGAACACAGTTCCCCACATGTACCACACACTGCTGTGTGCCATGCACACTGAGATCGATGCAAACCCCTGGGTGCAACTGATGATAGTATTGCTTTCCCTACTGTCCTTGCTTTCTACCTTGCTATGACTTTGACCATTTTGAATGTCCCTTAGCATCATTTATGCAGTTGACAAGTGATTTGAATGCTGGAACTATTGATAACCACTCTGTCATATCATTTGTCCCTTAATGCTCTGTGACATCACAGGGAAACGGGTCATGTGCAGTTCCCAGGCTGGATCTTATATTAAGGAAGCACATCTCTTTGAATTTCAGGGGCCAGGGGCAACTCGGTGCCATCAGACCCAGGTACTCCTGACCAACACCAGGCTGGCCAGACTCACCCCCCATTTCCCGTTGGGCCACAGGTCAGTATCTTTCAACTGCTTTCTATTAGGCTGCATTTAGGATGGTTTAAAAATATAAATAACCAAATAAATAATAATGAGTTAAATCCAATTAACTCCAACAGAGCAAAGATGGTGAGAAATTTTCATATGGGAAGCTGTATGTCTACATTATTTATTAAATACCACTGAGAATATACATTTGCAAAACTCTTGTCTCTTCTTAAAGGAAAGTTGGTTTTAATCATTTGGAAGCATTTCTTTCCCCTTTTAAACCCACTCCATCTGTGCTCTTGGTTACTGTGCAGTTTTCTTGAAAGTAAAACTTTAATGACTGGAGTGTGAAGAAAATTAAGTTATTTCAACCTTACCATAGCCATTTTTGAAATACAAGATGTGATTTAATATAAAAAAGTTAATGCAATTTTAATGCAAGTTCAGCTTATTGGGTTTGACAATACTGTACATCACACATAGCTCCTGCATTAATAAAGAAATACATTCATTATTTTTTAAAGTCCAATATTTGTTTTTTGCAGCCTGGTGTGGGTTATATGGAGATGTAGAACACAATTATAAAAGACTAGGCTTCTTTTAACCTCTGTCGTTTAGTGTGAAGCTTTCAGAGTTCATCCTATTTTTATGGAAGGAGATATTGGGAACTTTTCCTTTTGCTGTCATGTTGTTACTGGAAATTAATCACTTTCAACATATTGAGGGCTTGTCCAAGTGTAGAGCTTGGTTGCTCTTGTTGTTCTAGTTGCCACCAAGTCTCCTAATGGCCTTAGATCCTGTCATCCATCTCAGAGCAAGTCTGGGTCGATGTCTGATGGGTTACCAAAGCTCAGAGAGAGTTTTATGGAAATCTCAGTAACTTTCTTTGTGTCATGCCCTGTATAATGTTACATCGTGCATGTGTGTGTGCACAGATGTGCCTGTAAGTGTACTAGTCCTAACACACTCCAGTACCTCCAGCTTAGGTAAATAGCATGACAGATCCAGGACAGTGAGTACAATGGCACTGTGACAAACTGGAGAGGGCATGGCCTGCTTTCAGCTCATAAATCCACTTTAAAAATCCTGCAGGGCAAAACCCCCAAATCTGTGATGTGTATATCATCTGAGGACTGGCCTATTTACCTTCCTACTTAACATAATATTTCATGGCAGTGAAGTCATACCAGGAGTCTGAGGGCCACCTTATAATTTTATTCTTACACCCAGAGGCTGTTTAGTTTGCTCTTTAAAGTAGCTTAAGAAAAGGGACACACAACTACTTGATGTGAATTTGATAAAGTGTAAAAATATATTAGGACCTAGGTCCAGAGCAGAGGTTCTAAATCTGATTTGGTGGAGCTCTAAGTCTTCTCTAGTGTCCCCTGAAGGGACCTGAGGAATATGGGGGAGGGATGACCAAAGGTGGGCTCAGCCTTTCCATTCTTCCCCTCATTCTTCAAACAAAGTAGCCCCACTTGTCTATATCTGCTCTTTGTATTGGCAAAAGGGGTAAAACAGGAGCCCTGGAAACACTCACCAGCACTTGAACTTGACCTCCCCACACATACTAGAAATGGGACTTTGGGCAAGTTACTCTCCCTCTGTTCCTCATTGGTAAGATAACTGAAGCATTAGAATAGTGCCTGACTATTATATATTGGACTGTGTATCATGCTTCTATTTAATTACCTTTCCTTTATAGAATCATACTTCATTTAAAAACCATTAAACCCCCCCCCCCTCCACAAGATAGAGAGTTTTATATTGGTTACTACAGAAGAAAACTGAATATGGGCTTAGGTTTCACACGGCAGCTCCCACAGGAGAGCAATAAAGTCCTGGATTAAAGATGTTAAAATCAAATGACTCTTGAGGCCATTTAGCCAGGCCAGGCCAGGGATCCTCAATACAACACCCTCCTGAAGGCCACGCCCCAACACTCAAGCAGACCTGTGCCCAGTGGCTGCCTTGCCACATCAAACAATGGTTATTGGAGCAATAATGGATATAAATGTGTATTTTATAATATTTTAATTAGTCACAGAATGTTTAAATAATAAAAGAATTTTTAACCCTATATACATCTACAATTACACTACTGGTGTGACTCTGCACCATGTTCAACCAGAGGAAGGAGAAGTTATGCTCCATTTGTGTACAATGTGTCTAAATGCATTCTACTGTCATGTATAGCTAATTAGAACAAATGTAAAAAATTAAAAATTTAATAAAACAAGGATTTTTAAAGATTTTCTTTTAAAACTATAAAACCTAAATATTCTTGTTCTTATATTCCATTTTATTTTTTTAATTTTTTAATGTTTTTGTTCTGATTAGTTGTACAGGACAGTAGAATGCATTTATAGACCTTGCTGGTCAATACATGTGACTTTACCATTTTAATAATAATCATTTATTTACTTAATTATCTAGGGGTTTTTTGGCATATTCTCCTGTTATAAACATCTTCCGTTTTTCTTAAGAGTTGTAATCATAATCTATTTTAATGACTATGCAATGTCTCATCAAGTTATAGTAACAAACTATTTTCCAACATTTATGCATTTTAAAATGTAATGCATATTTCCATGCATTTATCGCTTTTCCTTTTGAATTCTATCTTCAAGCTATATCCTGGGAGTATATTCTGAGTCAAAAGGGGATGACTATATTTGCAACTCTTACTATGTATATCCAAATTGCTTTCCAAAAGGATTATGTCAGTGTACATGTCCTCTAGCCATTGATCTGCATAATGGTGTCACTATAGACTTTTTAGCATCGAGTAAATCTTTTACATTATTTTTGTTAATAGCTGAAAATAGTATTTCAGCTATTTTTAAACCAGAACTATCCCACTAACTTCAATGAGTTCTTTCGAGAACAACATAGGATAAGTAATCTGAGAGTTTAGAATCAAATGAAAATTCATTGGAAGGATATTATGTAAGTGTAAGATATTACTTTCAGAGGTATTTGAGCACCTCAGAGGAAGTCTAAACTAAATAAAATTTTCCAAAGGAATAAAGGAAATGTGATTTCCAAATTTTTGTTCTGACTGAAATCTCTTTTTCTGGGATAGAGTGTGATTCATTGCTACTTCTTCAGGAACTTTTGGACCCTACCGAAATAGAAGGAATATACTTCCATGTCTTGGTTCCCCTGGGAAGTGAGCTAGGTCTCTCTTGTTTCTTTGCAGCCACTTCTGACGGCACAGCAGTTAGCCTCTGCTGTGGCCGGCGTGATGCCCGGAGGCCCTCCAACCCTCAATCAACCTATCCTCATACCTTTCAACATGGCCGGCCAGCTAGGAGGTCAGCAAGGACTGGTCCTCACACTGCCTGCAGCGAATCTCACCAACATCCAAGGGCTGGTAGCAGCAGCTGCAGCTGGAGGCATTATGACTCTGCCATTGCAAAATCTACAAGGTAACCCCTGAGTCCTTGTGCTGTGTAGGGCTCTACCCATTGGCAAGAGTTCTCTGAAGTAGAGAAGGAAAGTGCTCTGAATGGTAAATGTGGTTCAGAGTTGTTTCCACCATGAAGGATATAACAGTTTTTTTGGAAGCAATGTTGCCAGTTGTCTGTGAATCCCAAGCTTGCTCTAGCCAGGGCTTTTCCAGCCGTCATTTCTTAAAGTTGATATCTAAACCTTTCAGGTCTTCTGGAACCATTTTTGAGTGACTGTTGCAAAACACATCAATCATTTAAGTATAAAATTCCTGTGTTGTTATTTGGAGTTCTAAGTAAAAATGTGACAAGTTCTTTAATTGAGCCACTTGCAAAGAAAAGTTAGATGTTTCTTGCTTGTGTGAAGTGGGTGGAGGACCTTTAATACAGGGCATCTTTTGGAATAATTAATTTAATGATGATTTTGCTTACTATGTATATTTGAATTATAATTATTTAAAAAATTTATTATTCAACCCTATATTTTTGTAATGAGAAAATACTTATATATTGAGCCTTTGTCTTATATGGCATATAACAGAAATGCAACTCTAATTTTGCTCCGGAATGGTAATTCTTTTGAGACTATGAAAGTTTGGGCTTTTTAAAAAGAGATTTGAAATGCTGACTGACAGATTGACTCACAAAAGACTTCATCAAAGGAGGAATTATTTTGATGGAAAATGGTCTGAATATGAATAGTATGCCTACTAAACAGAAAACTAACTTACTTTGGATTAGTTTGGCTAGTCAAAGATCTTTGTTATCTTCATTTATGAAAATGTTAACAGTTTTTTTCATAGTGAGGGTTTGGCTGAGTATGTTATCAGAATAACAATTTAAAACAACTTTTTAGTTGTTTATAATCAGGGATCCACACAATTTATTAAATTGGTCAGAGTATCTGTTCACAGACTAAGAAACAGGCAAAGTGAAAACTGGTGAACTCTGGACCTGAACTTCCTTACACTCTGAATGTTCTGATATCCCACCTATTGCTGCCACTTCTTAACTTTCATTTTAATGTTTAAAACAAAGTCTCTCTTATGCCATTAAATTGTGCCAAGAAACTTGCCATTCATAAATCATGCATGCTCAGGATACGCTAATGCACAAACTTTGCCTGTTTCGATTTTGAGAGTGCCCGGGAAGCCAGGAACTCAAGATTAAGTAAATAAAGCAGGAATATACAAGGTGAAAGCAGAAGCAACAAAGTGTAGGGAGAGGCTTTTTAATGTAGGTGGATGATGAAATCTTAATGAAGAAATGGGCATTATCAAAATGCAGTCTTCCATTTGGAACATTTGTGCTTGTGGGAATATTGAATATTATAAATAAACATAAGCTCACGGAGTTCCTAGGCCATGAATTAATCCTGCTAGGTTAAGATGGACACCAAAGTCAGAGCAAAAAAAAAGGATCTTTATTATGGTTGATAGTCTTAGGATTCTAGTGTCTGTCATTTGAGGGTTCAAAATTAATGACTGGTTTAATGTGAACCTCTTCCTTCAAAAAAATTTTTTTTGGAATTTTTTTTAATGTCAAATTTAAGTATGAGCTTATGGTTTCAAATTTGGTTCTTCCCTGCACCTTTGCTTTCAAAAAGTGAATCCCAAGTTTTGTGACCTAATTAAGTAGGGGCAACAAAAGCACTGGCTTGTTTTATCCCTTGGTGCTTTGGACACGATTTCCCCGTCAGCATCATTTTCAGAAGTGTATCAGAGTTGACAGCCAAGCTCTTGCCCGCTACACAAGCAAACATTTTCCCCTTTGTCTTCGCCTTTGAAATTTCAGCGATGTTAGGGTGAGGGGGTGTTGAGATCATTAAAATAAAACACCTCCCAGGAACAAGCCAACAGATTATGGGAAAGATTCCTAATTTGTGTTAACACTGAGCCCCTCCCCCAACACCTTCTTCTTGAATGTTCTTATGAATAAAAGCCAAATCCTAAATCACTGTCAGGACACAGAGAAGTTCTACCTATACCTTTCCTTGGGTTTTCTATCCCTTTCACATCTTTCCACAGGGTTTCTTCACCACCTACACCTCACTAGGCTAAGAAGAAAACCTTCCTGGTTTGCCTGAGATTGGGAGGTTTCCCAGGGCACAGACATTTTAGCATTAAAATCTGAAATGCAAACCAGGAAGAGCTGGCTGCCCAGTGAGAAGTCCAAGGGCAATAAGGATGGTAGCCAGGATGTCTTATTTCTCCAGTGTGCCCAAGATCAGTGCCCACCACCTAAAGGGCAATGCCAGTGATCACCTTGTGATCAGTCTACCAGCAGAAAACTCAGCATTGACCTCATTTCCCTTAGACAACATACTGTAGCCCTTGAAAATCCTAAGGCAGTGTTCATGGCCTGTGCCACTTCTCAGGTTACACTGCAGAAGGGAGTGGCACTTGGGACAGTGAGTTGGATATCTGGGAGGAGGGTCCGGGTCCCCTTTGAAACTGAACCAGTCATATTTCTCAAGTCATATTCTCTCTCAAGGAGGGAAATTTTATTAATCTTTACACACATTCATGTAAAAAAACAGCCTTTTCATAGCCTATGCTCACAGAAACCTTGGCTTTCGGACTCTTTTAAAATGTTTGGAAATTCTGCCCATTTATAATTGAGATCCCACCTTCCCCAGTGATTTTATAAAACAAATTTGATTGTGAGAGTGAAGGGGAAGGATTTAAGTGTAACACATGTAGTCTGAATTAGTACTGTTCCTGTACACCACACATTGCCTTTTCTCATTGTGAAGTGTTAAGTTTTTATTCATGAGACAACTTGGCCAACAGGAATTGTCTGACTATTTTCCAACCTTTCTATTCAGCCCTCCAGCCTTCCCATTCTTCTAGCTCAAAAGCTGTAATTTGCTAAGAAGAAACAAAGAAAAAGTTGCTGCCATCAGTTCCTTAATGGTTTGGAATTCAGGGATAAGTTTTCAACTATTTTCCTTTTTACTAACGTGACTGAGAATTTATTCATTTGCATCCCCTATCAAGTAACACAGAACAGCTCTCAGAGCCTCAGAGACCATGCTTCACATGCGTTTTAACAAGCACTCATGCCGTGATGACAGTGTGAGCAGCTATTCTCAGCCTGGGCAGTGGGGTTCATGTCACAGTCGCCTCCTCAAAATGTGCTCCCAGAGTATTGTCCTCAGCATCTCACAGGAGCTTACTGAAAATACTGAATCTCCATACACACCCACTGAACAGAATCTGCATTTTTTAAAGACCCCCAGGTGATTCCTAGGCATATTAATTTTTTTTAAATGAGTGTTTAGGGACCTTTTTTCAAAATTCATTTGACAACAACCACTGTCTTAGTCTGTTTCGGCTGCTATAACAAAAATACCATAGACTTGATGGTTGATAAACAATAGGTTATATTTCTCACAGTTCTGGAGGCTGAGAATTTCAAGGTCCAGGTGTCCACAAGTTCAGATCTCATGGCACTCACTTCCTGGTTCATAAATGCTGTCTTCTCTCAGCCCTCCCAGGGAAGAAGGGACAAGGGAATTCTCTGAGTCCCTTTTATAAGAAACTGATCACATGGCCTAATCACTTCTCTAAAGACCCTACTTCCTAATATCGCCACCCTCGGGGATCAAGTTTTACCACAAAAATTTTGAGGGGACACAAACATTTAGTCCAATATTGCCAGCAGACTCCTCTACCAGATTCTGAGAATCCCATAGGATAGCAAGTAGCACCCTAATTAATTCTCTTGCTCTCACTCATTACCCCAGGTTTCCAGTGATGACTAAATTAATGATTTATTGGGAACATTTTTGTTTCTCTTAGGACATCCAAGTCCTCAAAACCAAGAGGAGTTCTCATTTATAATGGGAATGTTATTGAAGCCCTTGTGCTAAGATTTTACCCAGCAAAAGTTTTGCATTGCTGATAGATTACGATGCCCAGCAGGAAACGCATCTACATGGTTTGGGGCTTATTGTCCTTTTCTCCTCAGATCTTTCTTCTATGCAAGAAACAGATTCACTCCTCTCTAGTCAACGATGGTATCTTATTGCAAGGAGATACATGAGAGTGAGGATAGAAATGATTCAGAGTACCAGGAACAACTCTATAATCCAGTCTCATCCTAACCCAGAATGAGCATGAGCTTTAGAAGCTCCAACAACCCAGAAGGCTGCAGGCAATATTAGCCTGCTGTCTGCAGCAGGCAAGTGTCCATCCCCCACATTTACTGACCTGTCTCCCATCTTCTCCTGCTTCCTCTAGGACACTTCTCTGCTGCATGGGTTGGCTTTTGGCTAACCCATACCTTAGGTGCATTCATGATATGCTTTGTCTCCTCTGAGTATATTCATCTTTCCAACTCATGCACCTATCAGGAACTTTCCATTGCCATCCCAATCTCCATATTGATTATGTTTATCCTTGTCTTCATGTTTATCTAAAATTCACAGAATTCAAGAAAGAAATTTCCTGTTGGGTTGGGCCTTTTTATTTTTGATTACCTCACAGTTCCCTGGCCATACTGGAAACTGGCTATTGAGATGTCTATTCCTGTCCAATTAACTTTACAACTTGGGTGGGAAAGTGGAGGCCAGGACGATGTGGTATGGAACCTAGGAAACCTTGAGCACGCCAGGCCTCCCTCATTTGAAGGGCAGTGGGCATGGCAAAGTATATTGTGAACTGCATAGAACAGTAGGACCATGGGCATGGACTGAGAATGAAACCCACTCTGAGCTCAGAAATGCAAAAGGTGGGGTTTAGTTACTGACCACTTCAAAGAGAAGTGTTTGGACACTCTAGTTAAGATCTAAACCCAGCATGCTCTACTCAGAGAATTCAGGTAAGACCTAGAAATGACCTACTCCTCAACACTCTGATCTCTACACAATATAGGTGAGGTTTTGTGTCCTTTCCTATTTTCCCTTCCAATTATCTCCTACCATTCAACCTGGGTGCCTCCATTCCTGGGTCCTTCGTGCCATGCTCTTGTGGCTTCCATTTCTGCAAGCCCACACCTGTGAAATGTGACTAATAATGACCTCAAAAAAAGAAATTACTAAGATTGTTCTGTCATGCAATTCCTAAACTCCTTTACAAGTCAGTGTCTTCCATTGTACTAGTGAGTTTGGAGCACAGACATGGTACTAAAAATGTGAGGCACAGTTGTCCTAGGAAAGAAATGGAGATTATTAGTTGATGTGGCAAAACAAAATCCCCTTTATGGAACTCATTCCAATGTGTTGGATCTTTTGCTTTTCTTAAACTTAGGCAGAAAATATGAATAAAATGTAGGCAGCCTCAGCAAGACTGACAATGGCCACAGAGGAGTTAATGGGACAGCAGAGGTAGGTCTCCCTCTAAGACAGACAATTCAGGTTAGTGACTTATTCTCATAGCACAAGCCAGGATGACCTGCTAATCACTGTAGGCAACATAAATGGTGAATATAAATGTGCTATGTGGGAGATTTATATCAAAGTGTGAACATTCCAGTTAAGTCAACCATAACATTTAAATTAATGACCAAAAATACATTAGAGAGTACTGCTTAACCTGAACATGGAAAAGCAATTAGGTTCAAGGCAAGTTTTAAAAAAAATCAAGACAAAGGATGTTTTTCCTGCCCTTAACTCTGACAGAAATCCTTCCCTGGTTTTCTCTACTCCTGAAATAGTCTGTTTTGTGTTGCTATAACAGAATACTTAACACTGGGAACTTTATAAGGAAAAGAGGTTTACTTAGCTCAAAGGTTTGGTGATTCAAAGTTCAAGATTGACTTCATAGGTTTGTTCTCTGGAAAGGGCCTTCTGGCTACATCAGAACAACAGGGAATCAGTTGTGTGTACAAAGGGCCAAGCCAAGGAGTGACCTCAATGAATAACAACTCACTCTCATGGTAACTAACTCACTCTGAAAGAACAGTATTAATCCCTTCTGAGAGTAGTACCCCATAACCTGATTACCTTCAACTAAGCTCACTTCTTGAAAGTTCCACTACCTCAATACCACCACACTTGGGACAAAATATCCTATCCTTTGGGGGACAAGTCATATCCAAACTGTAGCACTCCCATTCTGTTCATGGTAAGATATATGAGAATAGATTGGGGGAGTACTAATTTCTTGTGCAGGTTGCATCTTCTTTTTGTTTTCAGAAGTGTGGTTTTCACTAGGGTATAATTTATATACAAGAAAATGCATGGATCTTAAGCTCTCAGTTCAATGAGTTCTGATAATTTTATACACCCACGCAGCCTCCATCCGCCACAATCAATACATAAAACATTTCATTATCCCCAAATGTTCCCTTGTGTTGCTTCAGGGTCAATCCCCTGCCTGCACCCAGGCAATCCCTGCTCTGCTTTCTGTTAGTATAGATCAGTTTTGTCTGTTTGAGAGCATCCTATGAATGGATTCATATAGCATGTATTTTTTTTCTATCTGGTTCTTCTTATTCAGCATAATGTCTTTAAATTCATCCATGTTGTGTACGTATCAATAGTTCATTTATTTTAATTTTCAAGTACAGCAGTTCTTCATTATGAAAACATGCCACGGTTTGTTTATTCGCAGTCATTCCAACATCCAAGTTAGCCGATGCCATGAAGTTCCCCTCCATGGAGAGGTTCCTTGATGGGGCATCTCTAGGGAGGCATCCTTGGTCACTGCTTTCCTTGTCCTTTGGCTATATCCCAGGGTCTTTGTTTATAATCTATGTTGGCTACATCTGATGATGATGTAGAAACATCCTTGGGCAATTTCTCAGTCCATTTAGGGCTTATGGAAACTTAGGAACCAAAGGGTTTCTTTACGTCTCTAACAATTAAAGATTTGTAGCTTCTTTGGAAAGATGATTCAGAAAAGAGACTGCTTCTGATCTTTTTGCCTGAAGTCAGTTCCATGTGCCAAGGTTTTTTTTCAACACATACACTTTGAGTCTAATTTATCTTTTTTCACCCCCACGCCCTTCTTTCAATTCAGGCCTCTACGTGAGGGTACTCTGGCCTCCTTGGCATTCTTTGAACACACTCAAGGGAGTTTGAATAGGCTGTCCTCTCTGCCTGAAGGGCTTGGTCCCCAGGCATCATCATCAAACCTACCTGCTTCCTCTTCCCCCATGCCCAGAACTCTGTCCTGCTAACCTGATTTCTTTATTTCCTTGTCCCCTAGTACTTACTACCATCTATGAAATTTCAAAAATGTTTGAATCATTTTCTTCCTTCTTTCATAAGCATTTTGGTCATGCTCATTGTAGCAATCAGGCAGTGACACTGTGATGCTTGGCCTTGGTGTTATAGAGGAGAATCTGTGTGTATAATGTACTTGTAATATGTATTGATGGTGTCTGACTCTGTGCCTAGAATGAAGCCCTGTGATTGGCATATTGGTTCACTAATATGACCTGAGAACAGAGGACAGTGCCTGGCTTACCTGTAATAGGTGGCCAAATATGGGGGAATGGATTGATGGAGGGAGGATGGATGAATGGATGAATTTTAAATAATTAGTAGGAGGAATTCAACTGAAAAGAAATATAGAGAGCTTTCAACCTAGATAAGAAGGCATGAGGAGAATGGAGTATATCAGGTCCTATGAAGTTTAGTTTTTGTTCAAGTGAAAGTTAAAATTTCCAGGTGGCAAGAAATTAGACTGGAGAGGAAGGAAGGGGACAGTATTGGAGGACCTCATATGCCCCTCCTATATAAGAGAGTGGACATCACAGGGTCTAATGTTAGAGGTTAACATACTTGAAGATAATGGCATTGTACTATGATATTGTCATGGATATATGTTTGCATTGACTTATTTATGCCTCAGGGATTCCAAGGATTCAAAGTAACTTATAAGAAGTATGAAAGTTCAAATTCTTTAACCAGAAAAAAAAAAAAAAAACTAAACTATGGATTACAGCTAGAGGACATGTCAAAACATGGATTTAATTATTAGATCATAAACAAACAAACCCATACCATTTGGCAAAAGATTTACTTATTTGTTTTTTATTAATGCAAAGTTTTTAAATTTTTTTCAACACTTGTTGAACTTTCATAGTGTATGTAATAAGCTTTGATCTAAATGGGGGATATAGAAGTAAAATCAAGAGAGTCCCTGAAGGCACATATCTGATAGTTAGGGAATAAAGCAGGTGAAAGGGTGGCAGGGATGGAGACATGATGTACTTTCTACAGGGTCATTTGTCATGGTCTCTACATTGCACAGACCTAAAAGTTGCAAGTGACTAAGCTGTACAATATCTGGAGGACGAGTGTCTCCAGAAGTAGTTCTAAGTACCGAGAATGGTTAATTACACAGATTCTGGATACAGAAACCCTGAACAACCCAGTGGACAGGATGTCTCTATTGTTCAGCTCTCCGTAGTTTATGCTATAGCAATAAGCACAAGATCCAAGTGTCATCCAAAATCCAAGGTGTATTAATTTCATATTACACGTTGGCTGCAGGTGGGCAGGAACTCTGTTACACATCTTTCAAATTCTAGGATCCAGGCTGAAAAAGCCACTCTTCTCTGGGATTCCTCTTGGCCCCTTTTTTATTGCAAATAAAATAGAGGTGGCAGAACCACAGTGGCTCTTAAAGCTTTGTCCCAGAAGTAGTGGACACAACTTCCACTCACATCCTGTTGGCCAGGTAAGTGGCCTGGCCAAGCCAGCTACCAGTGGAGTGGGACATGAAGACAAATATAATCCCAAAAGAAAGGAAAATGTGGCATAATTGAACACTACAATACAAGGTGCTATGTTGTTCCACAGACATTGCATTGAAGATTTACAGCAAAGCATTTGACTTAGAGACCTAAGGTGACCTAAGGTAACCTTTAAGATTCCTTCCAAAGCTGAGATTCCATAATTTCATTAGGTGAACCTATTAGGTTGCATTGACTATCTGGGTGGCTCTTGGAACAGACACATTAACAATTTCTTAAATTACTAGAATTCAAAAGATGAATGTAAAAGTGGATAACAAGTATATGGAACAACCAGAGACTATTTCAGGGAGCAAATGAGGACTTCAAAAAGTAAGATTCCAGGCTGGGGATATAGCTCATTTGGTAGAGTTCTTGCCTCGCAAGCAAAAGGCCCTGGGTTCAATTCCCGTTGGGGGTGGGGAGGTAAGATTCCCTTCTTTTGAAGTAACATTCAGGAAAATGCAAACTTGTAGGGACAGAAAACATATGGGGGCAGATTGGGGCAAGTAACCAAAAGGAACACAAAGGGAATTTGGGGAATTGCTGCCTGTCTTGATCGCGATGATGGTTACACAACCATGTGTGTTTTTCAAATTTGTATAAAATTGGGTATTTTTACTCTATGTAAAATACAGCACTTCAATTTTTCAAAGAAAGGTGAAGAGTAAGTGGATGCCACAGTACTTAATAAAATTTCAACTTATTTGAAAACAACTTTTTATAAAACTGCTAATGGAGTTAAAATCAGGGGAAACTTTGTGGAAATAAAAGATTCAAATACTTCCATGAAAGATTTCAAATGCATGTAATTTGATCCCCATTGTTTAAAAGAAGCTCAAACACACACACACACACACACACACACACACACACACACACACACATGCACACATGAAAAAAATAAATACAGTCCTCTCTCAGTATCTAGGGTAATTTGTTCCAGGAACCTGGGGTTACCAAACTCCACCAATGCTCAAGTCCCTTATGTAAAGTAAGTATTAGATATCCATTATATATTAGATATATTTGTATTAAATGTAAAGTAAGTATTAGAAATAAAATAAGAATTAGATTATTTATTTACATATAATTTATGCATATCTTCCCACATGCTTTAAGCCATCTCTAGATGACTTATGTCACCTTGTATATGTAAATGCTATATAAAAAGTTGTTATAGTGCATTGCTTAGGAAATAATGACAAAAAAATTCTGTATATGTTTATAGTTACAATTTTTTTCATAATTGGTTGAATCTTAAGATGTAGAACCTGCAGATATTAAAGGTCAGCTGTATGCAACAGTGTTACTGGTAGTGAGAAATTATTCATTTCCTCTTTTTATTATCTGAGTATTCCAAAGTGTTTACATTGGTAATTTTATTTTAAAATCAGAATACTTTCTAGTCATTAAGGTGAAAGATCAGATCCAAAACATCATTACCAGCATTGCTAAGGTTAGGGCTGTGGGATCCATTATTACTATGTTTAAAAAAGATCTCAACTCAAAGTGCAGTAATTCTCAAATTAAAAACAGTACAACCTCAAAACAATTATGCATTTACTATGCATGAGCAATATTTAGTATTAATAAAATTGTCTTTAAATGTGCTTGAGCATATTGTTTGAAGGAGAAATGACTGAGAAGTAGAGATGGGCAGTGAACATTCTGGTACCAAGGAGGTGACTGTGTGAATTGTTTCTCCTTATGATTTACCCTTGTGCTGTCCCAGTGATGACCACACTCAGAAAGTTGCCTCCATGGTGGCATCATGAACGTGAAAGCAGAGATCCAATACTACACACAGAAAAGGACAATGCAGGACCCGCTGCAGAAATGAGAAGAAAGGACTCTGGCTTTTAGTGTGCGGTGATACGCAGCTTGCTATCGCCAAGTACAACATTAAAAATACCTAGTGCATAAATTCTTATTTGCAATGTGATTCAGAAGAGCCACACATGACACACCATACAATAATACCAAATCCACCATAAAGAAGTTATGAAAAGTAGTTGCAATGTGTCTTACTTTGGCAGTTTTCAAACCTCTGTATCTCCAAGGCTTCAGACTTTTTATTTAAACTACCTGGAGAGCCCATTCTGCAGTACATTATCCTTGAAACAGGCGTCACTAAGGCACTGGGGCATGGATTAAACTAGAAGCACATGAATGAGGAGTATGACTAGTATACTGCGTATTTAAGAGATACTGTCAATGGAATAAAGCATTGTCAAAGGATAATGGTTTCCAGCTGCCACATAAATGTCAAAGCAAAGCCAAAGCATTTATTTTCAAAGCAAAAGGCAGGAAAGTAATGTGATCCCCAGTTTGCACGTAATAAGACTGTAAATCCATCAGGACTTTTGATGGCATCTAGCAATGTGTCTACACTGGGATGTGCAAACTGAATTCAGTTCCAAATCAGCCAACAGAGTTAGCAAAATAGAGTAGTTCTTTTCCAAGATGGCTGCCACTAGAATGGTACCAATGATTGCCTGATAAAGGAAAAGACTGAAATTCTTCTCAGTGTCACTCCATTACCAAGGATGAAGGACACTGGATTTACTTCCTTACTTTTCCTCTGGAACCAAATAAAGAAGATTTCTGTATTTAAAGTGTGGGAGGTTAGGAGGAGTATATTGAAATGGGGGAGATATTGAAGATGGTCCCCAGTTCCCCTCTGCCCACTGTTCAGAGAACAGAGAGTTTAATTTTCTCCAAGAAAACCATGTCTTCTCCTGTGTGTATAATTCTCACAGGGTGGATTCCCAATGAGAAGTCATAGCTATTATTTTCAGTCCCCTCTAGGGGAACATCTTAACCTCATTTTCTTCGTGGGTTGTGCCCAAAGATTGACTGATGTATTTTCCTTTTGCTAAGGATCTGCTCTTTGCAAGGCACTATAATAGGCACTCCAATCTGGTTAGGAGGCTATTGCAATAATCCCAGAAAAAGGGGTCGTGGTGGCTGTGATGAGCATCAGAGGACTGATTTAGGAGATGGTAATGAGGTGGGTTTGATAAGACTGAGTGATGGGTTCAATAAGATTCAAGAGAGGGGAAATTGTTTGTTCCTTCGACATGATTAGTTCAAGTTTCCTATTTAAATGGAGATACTAGTAGCGGTTGGAAATGCATGCATCTGGAATTCAGAGTGGGATTCCTGTTGGAGATCCTGATGTACAAGCCATCGAACATAAATGACTGATGTCAAGGAGGAAAGAGATTTCTAGGTGAGAAGAGGTTAGGGAAGGAACACCACAATACCAGCCTTAGAGAAGGAAGGTGCAGGCATAATGTAGGCCAAGAAAGAACTTCCAACATAGGTGCAGGCATAATGTAGGCCAAGAAAGAACTTCCAACATGTCTGATCGTTCTGCATCAACTTATGCTAGGGCTCCTGTAATTGTGTCTGCACTTGGAGCTTTTCCAATGGACATACTGTCCACATTCACACTGGAGTCTTTGATAGTTACTTACCCCTTAGATGGCCAGAATGCAACAAGGAGGAAATAAAAAAATTATATGTCAGTTTGCGTTTTAATCTTCTAAGGACAAGCCAAGTTTCCATGTATAAAGAAGCTATTTTAAGAACTTGTACATAAAAGCTTCAACAGTGTTTTGCTCTTTTACTGAAAAGTAACTCAATTGATTTAAGCCTATTATTAAAAAAAGAAAAACACATAGTTGTAGCCTTGAAACCTCAAAACCAAAATATTCGAGTCCTTTTTTCCTTCCTTTCTTCTTTGTCAAGAACATTTAGGTTGTGCCTACTATAGTCACGTAAGACAGGAGAAGTAGCACTATTCTGTTTGGCACCACTGCTACAGAGGAAGGTATCTGTGCTTTGTAAAAACTCAATAACTAGTACTAAATAGTACAGTTTTAATTTTTTGAAATTTAATTTTTTGAAATCATTTTACCTTGGAAAACTATGTCTTACTGCAATCAAAATTCATCTTTGAAAAACCTTTGATTCCATGTTAACCTTTTCCTTTGGTTTAGTATCACCTTTTCCTAAGTCATATTTATCAATGTGCTCACAAAGGTTACAGCCAAAATTAGAAAGAAAATATATATATAGTACGTTTGCCATTTGTCACTGGATTGGGATTGGCACAGATGTATAGGTCCATTAACACATTTTTATGCATCTCAGTTCCCCTGTGTGTCATTATGTTAGAAATTCTTAGCAGAACACATATATATATTTAACATTTGACAAAAGATAATTTGAGTTTGCAGTGTTTGGAAAATAACTCACATGGGAGAGAGTTGCATTAAATAAATAATAGAGATAAAATTTATACTTCCATATATTTCAAAGCTAATGCTGCTAACTTACAATGGAATGGTAACATGAAGACACAGTGCTATAATTTGATTGATTTGTTTTGACAGCAACCAAATAATTGAGAGTGAAAGGTGTCAGCACAGATGAAATATTGTATAAGCCACATTCAGAAGGCAACCCCAGCAGCAACAGCAGTTGGAGTTTTATTTCCTTTGATTTTGTACCTTCCTCACTTCCAGTTTATTATGAAACCATGAAAGGTACACAACTTTCTCAACAAGGGACACTTTCATGGAGAGGAGAGACAGAAGTTTGTCAAATAGTGGAACAATGGTAACCAACAAAAAATTCTAAGACGGCTATAGCACACCAACCTAAATGACATCAGTCTTCCCTATTCTTTTAAGAGTTGCTGCTCCAGTGCATTTTGTTTCATTTTGAAATGATTCTGAGTCAGAGCAAATATTAGATCCCATTTTCCAGCCCCTTGAAAAGAGGTGGTACCATCTCTAGGCCTAGATAAGGCGATTAGTCAACTGAAAACCCAAGTGCCTGGTAAGAATAAGATTTGAGGTGCTCAGTTAATATAGAAGTTAAATGGTCAGGAGAAGATCAATTAGGACAAAGCCTCTGCCCTTAGGCAAACATTGAGCATCCTGTTTAATGGAGTGGGCTGTGAATCACATTGACCAGGTTTAATTCCAGCCTAGCTGATTTGGCTCTGTGAGCCCAGCAAGGCACTCTGAGGTCTGACTGACTTTTCTCAGCTATTTTTTAGGGTTGTTTTAAGGATGCATGTGTTACTGTTTAGAACATGGTTGCCATAGTGCTGGATGCTTGGTAAAAGCACAATGAATGACAGTTATACTTTTATCATTTACAGCTGCAAAATCCAATGTGGTAGCCATGAGCCACATGTGCCTATTGGGCACTTGAAATGTGGCTTGTTGAAACAGATATGGTGCAAGTGTGAAGTTCACACAAACACAAATTATCTCATCAATATTGTTGTATTGATAACATTTTGAAGTTATATTTGGGATTTCTTGGGTTAAATACAATATATTATTGAAATTAATTTCACCCATTTCCTTTTCACTTTTTAAAGTATGGACACCAATTTTAAATCACTGTGATTCACATTATGTTTCTTTTTGGATCGCACTGAACTGGAAGAACTACCTAAATATTGTATATGTATAGCACTGCTTAATGTATGTCTGTATGAAATAACCCCATCTCAAATTACACAGATGTTAATGTTTTGCTTCATTTGCTTACAATCTTTTATCTTAAAAAATGAAACCATAAATCATGCTAAAAACTTCCTCTGCCTCTGCTCACAGTCTTTCTTTCTTTCTTTTTTTTTTTTTTTCCTCATTAAATTTTTGTTTTAATGGGTCTCAAAATTCTGTGACAGATTTTTGGTCAAGTTGTTTCCATTAAAAAGTACTGATTTTAAAAACTAATAACTTAAAACTGCCACACACACACACACACACACACACACACACACACACACACACACACACACAAATGGTCCACAGAACATTCTCCTTTCCTTCTGAAGGTTTTACGATGCATTGTTATCATTAACCAGTCTTTTACTATTAAACTTAAATGGTCACTTGAGACATACAGTTCTCAGACCGTTCTTCTACCACTGATTAAGACTGGGGTGGCAGGTATTAGAGGTAATATTCATTTACCCTCTGAGCTTTCTGGGCAGACTTGGTGACCTTGCCAGCTCCAGCAGCCTTCTTGTCCACTGCTTTGATGACACCCACAGCAACTGTCTGCCTCATATCACGAACAGCAAAATGACCCAGAGGAGGATAGTTAGAGAAGCTCTCAACACACATGGGCTTTCCTGGAACCATATCAACGATGGCAGCATCACCAGACTTCAAGAATTTAGGACCATCTTCCAGCTTCTTACCAGAACAGCAATCAATCTTTTCTTTCAGCTCAGCAAACTTGCAAGCAATGTGAGCTGTGTGACAACCAGTACAGGGGCATAGCCAGCACTGATTTGGCCTGGATGGTTCAGGATAATCACCTGAGCAGTGAAACCAGCTGCTTCCATTGGTGGGTCGTTTTTGCTGTCACCAGCAACATTGCCACGACGAACATCTTTGACAGACACGTTCTTGACATTGAAGCCCACATCATCTCCAGGAAGAGCTTCACTCAGAGCTTCATGGTGCATTTCAACAGACTTTACTTCAGTTGTGACACTGACTGGAGCAAAGGTGACCATCATGCCAGGCTTGAGAACTCCAGTCTCCACTCGGCCCACAGGGACAGTACCAATACCCCCAATTTTGTAGACATCCTGGAGGGGCAGACGCAAAGGCTGTCAGTTGGACCAGTTGGTGGCAGGATGCAATCTAAACCTTCGAGCAGTGTGGTTCCACTGGCACTGCCATCTTTACGGGTGCCTTTCCATCCCTCGAACCAAGGCATATTAGCACTTGGTTCCAACATATTGTCACTATTCCAACCAGAAATTGGCCCAAATGCTACTGTGTCAGGGTTGTTGCCAATTTTCTTAATGTAGGCACTGACTTCCTTAACAATTTCCTTGTATCTCTTCTGACTGTAGGGTGGCTCAGTGGAATCCATTTTGTTAACACCAACAATTAGTTGTTTCACACCCAGTGTGTAATCCAGAAGGGCATGCTCACAGGTCTGCCCATTCTTGGAGATACCAACTTCAAATTCACCAACACCAGCAGCGACAATCAGGACAGCACCCCCAGCCTGAGATGTGCCTGTAATCATGTTTTTTATAAAGTCTCTGTGTCCTGGGGCATCAATGATAGTCACATAATACTTGCTGGTCTCAAATTTCCACAGGGAGATGTCAATGGTGATACCACGCTCACGCTCAGCTTTCAGTTTATCCAAGACCCCAGGCATACTTGAATGAGCCCTTTCCCACATCAGCAGCTTCCTTCTCAAATGTTTCAATGGTTCTTTTGTCGATCCCACCACATTTGTAGATCAGATGACCAGTAGTGGTAGACTTGCCCGAATCTACGTGTCTGAAGACAACGATGTTGATATGAGTCTTTTCCTTTCCCATTTTGGCTTTGATTTAGCGGTGGTTTTCACGACACCTGTGTTCTGGTGGCAAACCCGTTGCGAGAAAGCACAGTCTTTCTATAACATTCTTTGTCTTATAGAACTAACCATTAGCCATCCTGTGCACATGTTTATAATTTTAGTAAATGTACATGAAATACGTAGAATTTTTTGAATGTGCTAAAATTTTATGTAATGATAGCACACTGGAGATCTTGTGTTTTGCTTTTTTCTTTCATTGATTTTTCTTTTGAGGATTTATCCATGTTGATACATGTAGGTAATGACCTATTTAATTTATTTCAATTATCTGGTAGGGTTTTTCTTCTTCTTCTTTTTTTTTTTTTTCTGCCCTTTTCTTTTTATGTCCATTCTAATAGATTTATTAAGTTTTCTTTTGTTCTCATCTTCTGGGTCACAAGTAGATGAGAAATGCTTATTTTTCTAGTTTTTTTTTTTTTTTTTAGTTGCTACTGCCTTCTAGAATCTAATCAGTCATTTCACCTTTCCTCCCAAATAATAATCACAATTTATTCATCTTCCCTTCCCATGTTCTATATTATTATTTCCCAGCATCAGTTATTCTGAATACTACTGTGTTTACAAACTCACTTAGCCCTAATTCCACTGACAAAGTCTTTACTTATCATTGTGTCATGAAACATGTTCCTTCCTTTCAGAGTTTTCTGATTCTTTAATGAAGATCTCTGACAAATTGAGTTCCATTTGTTTGAAAATGTTTCTTTTGCCCTTAATTTTTAATTGCTTACCTGAATTTAAGATTCTGCATTAATAGTTGTTTTTAGAAAGTAAAAGAAATGCACTTTGACCTCTATTTTTGCTATTAATAAACATGATGTAAACTTAATTATCATTCCTTTAGAGATAAAATGCCTTTTAAAATTTTGGTCAATTACGAGCGTGGTGGCACATGCCTGTAATCCCAGCAGCTCAGAAGTCTGAGTCAGTAGGATCATGAGTTCAAGGCTAGCCTCAGCAACTTATTGAGGCCCTAAGCAACTTAGCATGAACCTGTTTCAAAATAAAATATAAAAAATGGGCAGAGGATGTGGTTCAGTGATTAAGCACTCATGGGCTCAATCTCTAGCAAAAAAAAAAAAAAAATTGCAAGTCAATTAACCTTTTTTTTTTTTCTTTGCCTTTGAGATTCTCTAATATGAAAGATCTTGGTATGGATTTATTATTTATCCTGCTTGGTACGTTGATCTTAACATTTTTCCAAAAAGTTATTACATGTACACTGAATCCTTCATGCCATCTTTTATGTCTCTTAACTTCCTTCACATGTTCTTTTTTTTTAAGTTCAAGCTACATTTTTGTGATTTCCTTAGACCTACCATCCAGTTTATCAATTCTCTCTGCAGTTTTATTTACCGTTTAACCTTAAATTTTTCATTTGTCATTTTTAGAAGTTTTGCTTGATTCTTTTATTTTTCCTTAGTTCTCTTTAATTGTTTTAAATATGCTGATTTTATGACCTTCTTCAGACTACCTTTTAGCTTAAATACCTGAGGAGCTAACTAATCATTGCTTTCTCTCTCTTCCTCACAGTGAATAGTTTCATGGTTGATAATTTTTTATTTTGAAGTTACTTTAAGCAGAGATTATTTTTCTATGAAATCTTTTAAACTCCAGGTTGCATAGTATTGCTAAAAAGAAGCTAATTTGCTTCCTCCAAATGTCCAGCAGATTTCACTGAATTAGCTCTCTGTTTAGAGATAAGTAGTACCAGGTATAGAGTATGAATTTAGATGCTGCACTGTGCAATATAGCCCTAGGTGTCAATTTCTCGCAGCCCGTTTTTTCCCTAATCAGAGCTTTCAACTGAGATATGTATCATTATTACCTCCCAGGCCAGGGACTAGTGTTTTCACTGTTGGGACAGCTTTTTCAGCATTAGTATTTTCGCCAGGAGCTCAATTCTAACACCTGTGCTTGCTTGGGCCCCAGGCCTCGGATCTCTGAGTCGGTGTCTGAACATCAGTCCCAAGGGAGTCAGACCTGTACTGGTATCTCTTGTTAGGGTTCCAGGATGTCAGTCTATGGGCTTACTATTCTGGATTTCTGATGCCTGGGGATTGTCCTTTCTTCCTGTGTATTGATTTATTCATGTATTTTATCCATAATTTCTACCTATTGGACATAGGAAAGATTTCCTTGTCAGGTCAGACAGAGTGATTTTGGAGGTAACAAGTCTCAGGATAGCCCATCTGCAGGCTAGGGAACCAGGAAAGCTGATTGCATGGCTCAGTCTGAGTTAAGTAGCTTCAGAACCAGGGAGGCCAGTAGAGCAACTTTCAGTCCAAGGTCTGAGAATCTAGGGAATAGAGCCAGAGGCACTGGTGCAAGCCATGGAACCTGGAGTGCTGATGGATATCCAAATGCAGGAGGAAGAAATGTGTCCCAGCTCCAGGAGATAGAAAGAATTCACCTTTCCTCTGCCTTTTCGTTCTATCTAGGTCCTCAACCAATTGGATGTTGCCCACCCACATTGAATGAGGGCCGATTTTCTTTAGTCAATGAATTAATTCAAAGGCCAACCTCTTCTAGAAGGTTCCAGATATAACCAGGAAAAAAATATGCTTCATCAGCTATCAGAGTATCCCTAAATCCATTCAAAATTACACCTAAAATTAACCATAACAGTCTAATAATTTTGCTATTTTTTGGGTTTTGTTTTGTTTTCTTTTTTCTTGCTTTCTGTTTGCTGATAATACCAATCCTAATGGGTGTAAAATGGTATTTCAGTGTGTTTGAAGGGCATTTTTTTTTTTTGTTGCTAAATATTCCCCCTTTTTTTTCTTTTATTTGTTCTTTTTAGATATACATGACAGTAGAGTGTATTTTGACATAGTATACATACATGGAGTACAACTTATTCTAATTAAAATCCCATTCTTGTGGTTGCACATGATGTGGAGTTTCACTGGTCATATATTCATATATGAACATAAGAAAATTATATCTGATTCATGCTACTGTCTTTGCTGTGCTCATTCCCCCTTCCTTCCCTTCATTTTCCTTTGTCTAATCCAATGAACTTTTATTCCCCCCACCTCCATTGTGTGTTAGCATCTGCATATCAGAGAGAAACTTTGGTCTTTGGTTTTGGGGATTGGCTTATTTCACTTAGCATGGTACTCTCTACTTCTATTTACCAGCAAAGGTCATAATTTCATTTTTCTTTATGGCTGAGTAGTATTCCATTGTGCATATCTACTATACTTTCTTTATCCATTCATCTATTGAAGGACACCTAGGTTAGTTCCATAGCTTAGCTATTGTGAATTGAGCTGCTATAAACACTGATGTGACTGTATCACTGTAGTATGCTGATTTTAAGTCCTTAGGATAGATACTCCGGAGTAGGGTAACTGGGTCAAATGGTGGTTTGAAGGAACATTTTAGAGGGAACAATGACCTATTAACTTCTTATATTGCTTTATCAAATTTAAGTATGATTCTAAATTTTAAAGTAATATGAGAATGAAGTTGCCTTGTATTATCTTCATGGCCTTCAAATGGCAAATAGTATCATAATATTTATATAATTGCAATTGGATTTACATGTACTTACAAATGTGTTACATGTATAGGTGAACACTAGCAATTTTGGATGTGAAAAAAACTCATACAGTACAAATTCTCTTTTCCTACTGACTTCCAGTACAATTAAAGATTCCTCTGGGTGCAGGGGAGGGAAAACTATAGTTAAGAGGAAACTTTTCTTGAGGAAGATGTTCAAGTAGTGGCTTGCTCAGTGGAATGGTAACTGTTGGAATTCACTGGGGTATCTGAACAATAGTTCTCCTTTGCAGCATTTTTTCCCCACTTTGAAATTGTTCCTAACTTTAGGAGCTAGCCCAATGCCTTCCTGAATCCTAAGAATTTCTTTCATGCCAGGGTATTGCTTTATTTATTGTTTTCAATGCCAGGAACGTTTCTACAATGTCCATACTTCAATCTACAAGGGACTATTTTCCAGTATATTTGAACTAAACAGTTCAAATAGTTCACTTTTCTGATAATTTCTAGTTCTTGTTTGACTCTAACCAAAATTTTTGTTGTGAATCCCTTCAACTTATATTAACAAAAGCACATTAATTTTCTACTTTAGTATTTCCATCCGATCTTATGTATTTATTCAAAATTTCTGGTGCATTTTGTTTTATAATTTTCAAGTGCAATGCATGTATTTTTAAAGCAAATATGATAAGCAGTTAGTAGAACTACACTTTGTCAGCAAGTTTTTGCATTTTCTGCCCCAGACTCTGGAAGAGAACAGGGTGCAGGATAAAGTAGCCAGGTCACCTCAAAAGAAAAGAGCTGGTGTACAAAGACCCTTCAAAATCATAAAGTCTTTGGTGCTCATAAAATGATATTGCATACTTCTTCAGATTAACGAGTGGATCATAAAATAGCATTAATTTTTGGCCAACTTCCAGTTAGAAAGTTGTGTTTTTTTCCTTAGTACTGCTTTTCCAAGGGACAAAGCCTTGCTCTGAGAATACCTTGCAGTTCAAAACACTAATGCTATTACATTTCTTCACTTAAAAAAGGAAAAAAGAGGAAAGTAGCTATTGAAATCCCTAATGGAGCCATCATTTCTGCCCAAGCTCATACAAAGTTGTGCTGTTATGTACTTAGCTAAACTCCCCCAATTGCTGCAGAATGAGGATGAAGTAGCTTGGGTAGAATGCTGAAAGTGCCCGGTGCCCATACTCCAGCCAATTCATGCATCTTAGAGGTACAGACGGCTTCCTTACCCCAACCAGCAAACTTGAAAATATAATTTATTGGTCCAAAGAGTGATAATAAATAGCAACAACAACAACAACAAAAACTACTACAAGAAAAAAGAAATAACCCACATCAGTTGGATCAGCCCTCTAATCCCTGCAATGACTGACAGCACATTTCCTCCCACAGTGGGAACAGAAAAAGGACATGCCCACCCACCACCATGGCTTCTCAGATATTCTGAGGGCACTCAATAAAAGTGGCCATGTCTCTCTGTGCCTGACTTTGTAAGTGCAGTTTTCTCTGTGCAATCTGGAACAGCTTCTATGTCAGAGCTTGCCTCCTGAATGTTCCTGAAGAGCATATCATGTAACTGTGTGATTTCCCGATTAACAATCATCTGCTGACTGTACTCTAAGAATGAGAACTCCATGGTACCTGCTTGCCTAGTTTGTGCAAGGTTCTGGGCTCAGCCCAGCACTAAACACACCAAGAGAAAAAAATATATATACAAATGAGAACTCAAACTCCAAACTCTTCTCATCTGGAATATTTCAATATTATATTCACATAGGTATACCATTGATACATTTTAAATTTTTTTTAATTTGTTCTAATTTGTTGTACATGACAGTAGAATGCACTTATACATTTTGATAGGTCATACATTGATACATTTTTAAAATAAAACAAAGCTTCAAACCACTTGGAATTTTACATCCTCTGCAGAACGATCAGGAGTATTGTCAGACATAAAATGTATTCAATTCAGAATAACATTAAACTAATAAACTTTTAATTAAACTGCTAAAACTTGAGAAGAGGACTATTTTATAAGGATTTACTTATTCCGTATCTACCCAACTCTCCCCCAACTTAATATTGTTTGAATCAGGATATTTTATGGCCTCATAACAAAAGTACAAGATGTCTTTCTCTCTGAATGTTTCTGAGAATGGAGGATGAACTCCTTCCTTTACTGCGGAGAAACCTGGACTCCGAGAGTGTTCTTACCAAGGCAAAATTTCCTTATCTACAATACTCACAGAATTATTAGATACAAAAGAGACTTTGTCTAAAATTTGATGTATAACTTTATTCTTAAAAACTGGACTATATAACTTCACGCCTGGGCATGTAATTAGCATGCGTTGATGCACACGTGTGTCTTTAGCAAAGGGGTTCTACTTTATGTGGGGTAAAACGTTGCCACGTTGGTTAATTCTGTCATGACAAACATTTTACCACGTGTGATTTCATGCCTTAAAAATATATCTGTATTTTGGGTGGGAACTAGGATGCCTCAGGTCTCACACCAGATTTTAATGTAATATTAATTCCTTTAAAAGAAGGTTTTTTTATAAAAAAAAAAAAAACATTTTTCTAATGTACATTAAGGATGTTGGAGAGTTCACTGAAGCATATGCTCTGAGCTTTCAGGAGCAATCTGTAGTCAGGCATTTTAAATGAAAATTGATTTGTGATTTACATGGTCAGTGGAAAGAAAATTAACTTATGGAAGGTTGTAATGAAATATTAGACAAGTAAAAAAGTAGATGGTGATCTAGTGGAACTAAAAGTCCCATCTGGAAGAATTCTGTGACATTTTTACATTTATCTGTGTTCTGCATGAGTTGTAATGTTAGTGGTAATTTTATGGGACTGAACTGAAATGAAAAGGGTGTTATCACAGATTGCCTACAATATAGGATTGTGTTCAGTGGAGAGGCCTGTATCCTTTTCTCCATTTTCCTATAATATGACTCATTGCACTTTTTTCAGCTACTGTTGTTGAATGCATTCAGCCTTTTACTTGAGGTTATTAAAGAAGAACATCAAACGCTCACAAATACAATCTACCCGCACATTTAAAAGCAACGCTGCAGCTTCTCCTTAGTTCTGCATTGTTTAGGTAATGTCCAAGAAAGAGCCTTCAAAATGTATATGAAAGAAGCCAAGTGCATTGAGTGTAAAGTTTTTATTTTAAACCACTTTTTCTGGTCTCAAAAGTATGATTATTATCTCATCAAAACCTTGAACATGTTAGCAAAATAGTAAACTTTATCCTCCCAGAAATGGGTCACCCAAAAATCCATTTTTCTCCTTTTTTTATTCTAGTTTTGTGAAAGCAATCACAATTGTTTCTGTGACCAGAGAAGTTCGTGCTAAGAAGGAAAGTCTAAGATTCCTTATTTTCCATTTGATTAAAAAAAAGTAAAAGAAATGTCTTATTTCAGTAATGATGAGCTGATGTGAATTTGAAAGAGGGAAAGAACAGTGTGCTTAATTCCATATGCTGTTCTTCTTTCTTTTACATTTACTATACTTGACAGATGGCCAAGACTTTTTGAAGTCTATAATTTCTAAATTACTATACCTTAAATATTTGATACAGTTTAAATACTTTGACCCTGTGCTAAAGCATAAGCCATGAAATTATTTGCCTTAGAATTTTAAAATCCATTTTCTGTCTGTTTTCTCTCCTTTCATCTCTTTCCTCCATGAACCACAACTGAATATAGGTAAAATTTCTTTAAAATCTAAAGATAAAGGTCTTTGGCTAAATTGATACTTGTACTATATTTAAATAAACCCATTCAAGGTGAGAAATCCTTACCTTTAGGATTGGTAGTCTGAATAGTCCTTTTTTATTTTCAATTATTTTCATCAAGTGTTTTTCATTTGTGAAGTTTTCTCATTTTTCTCAGTATTTTCTCTAACAGGAAAATTGCTGGTTATCTTATTAGGTTAAAATAATGTGTTCTATTTAGTTCAACCAGAATGGTAACTTTCTATCTCTGGAACTGTGTGGTGCTTCTCAGCTAAGGCTGCCCATTAGCATCACCTGGGGACTTTGGAAAAAATATCAGTTCCTAGGCCCCATCCCAGAGTTCTAACTTAATGGGTCCAGGGTGCTTTCTGACATTGGTACCTTTTAAAAACTTCCTGTTGGAGGCTAATGTGTAGCCAAAATGAAGACTATGGCTCTCAGAACAGGCTGTAGGGAACTTCAGTGAAACAACCCTATTTTAGAAGGAGGAAGAGATGATTCAGGAGATAGGGCTGAATTCACCCCTTCCTTACCTTTCTCCTTTCCTGCATGCCATTTTTATGTTCTGAGATTAACAATTTGATCCACAATATTTGGATTTGTGTTTTTGACCTAACTATACATACAATCAGGTTATAAGACAATTGTGCATTTTATGTTTAATTATGTTTTGAAATTGCATACTCAAAACATACAATGTATCCATTGTTTTTTGTTTGGTGACAAACTGATATTTCTCTTCCAATTTAATATTTTTTAAAAAAATTAAGAATTGCTTCTGAAATCTGGCTAGAAATATCTGGTTTTATAGGTAGGAGATGGTCAGTTGCTTCTAACTTTATGCTTGGTTTTTAGTTGTTTTGTACAAATGGAGAGCAAATAGCCATCTCACCAAAATGTCCTCTAACGTCAGAACCTAAGACCGTCGCGGTGGGTGCTGACGTAGCATTTAAGCAACCGTTTGACATCCATCCCTTCTGTCATTTCTGCCATGCATTCAGTTCATGACATTTCTAGGGAAAAGGTCATGGATCTGTCACCGGCAGTGTTTGTGGCACTCAGAAAATAAAATGGGGTGGTTAATGATAGCTGGGGCAGCCCGTGTAATCACAGGATGCTGCCGAGGTCAATACAGAGTATTGGCTTTCCGTCCTGTCCATCTGAAACAATATACTGGAGTAAATATAATCAGTAAGTGGTCACAAATGAATCTTTTAGAGACATCAGTATTACAGAAACAAGAGATTCAAAAAAGAGATGCTAAGTGGGATCTTTTGGGTTGTAATTGTAGCCCTGGGAATAATTACTTTAATTAATAGCTGTGAAGCCTTGAACCCTTGCTCCCGGGGCTCATGGATGAGTTTACAATTGCTGTTCTGGGAATGTATTTTGGGCTCTGTAGAAAGTGTTGAGGGGTAAACAGGCCCTGGGGACCAGGCTCGGTGCTGAGAACCTCCTGATCCTATCTTTTTCTCACCACAAGTGCATTCCTGGTGGTCAGGTGGCCATTTTCATAGACCACAAAGTAGTGAGTGGTGTTTGTGGGAAAGGATGTGGAGACCCATTTCAGCATCAAGTTCCTGTTTAGAAAAGAGGCCCTTCAATATATGCTGCTTCTGGTGGATTGATAGCTCTAGTTAGAAGACAGCAACCTTCCTGACATTTGTTCGTGAATATATAAGAACTCAAGAAAGAAAATAACAGGACAGCTGTTGTTTGAGTTTTCTGAACCTACTTCAGTAGACTGTCTTGAAGAACCACTGATAAAACTTGTTTCAAGGGTCAGTCTCAGGCAAAATTGTGAACAAGTTTGTTTCGAAGTCCTTGCTTTTCCTTTGCCCTCTCCTGTGAAGATCCCAGTTTCTCCCTTCTTCATCTGCCATCAATTTTTCAGGTCACTGTGCTTCCTCTTCCTAGTCCAAATCTCATCTCAGGAAAGGTCCCAATGGGCTTGCTCATTCTGAGGAATCCTTTCTCAATGATCCTTCCAAAAACATAGGAAAGCAAAGACTCACATCAGGTATCAAGTTAACTAGACCTGGGAAATATTTTGGAAGAGAGAAAATTCTTCTCTACCTTATTCTCATCCTTTGGCCTGATCGACTTCACTAATAAGACATTAATTACCAAGGGCCCCCTGTCATCATTGATTCATTGATTTTCTCACTGTGTAAGCTGATGCACGAAGAATAAATGTGGATCAAAGTTTTCTTAGCAATGATCTGAATATTATCTACACCAAAGAAGCTATTTATGTGGGAAATGTATGTGTTAGAGAAACAAGCAAGCATTTTATAATAGCAATAAGTGTCTCTGTACTTACCTTGAAATCTTTGCCCTGAACAAGGCATGTGATTCTGGGCATCATAAAGGAAGGACTGATACTAACTGAAATATGTTGAGGCTTTTAATACTGATGGACTGACTCAAATCCACTTCATGTTTATTGAGCACACACTAAAGGTTGAGCGCTCACAAAAATCTTCTTCCGTGGTTCTCACAAGAAGCCTGGTGGAAATGGGCATTTTCCTCCTCACTCATCACAGTAGTCAACCAACGTAGAAGTGTGATGAAGAAATTTTCCCCAAATAATACAACTGGGAAACCTTGGAGTCCACATTTGAACTTGAGCGATGGCACCCTGACTCATCTTCTGCTTCAGAAACTTGGGATTTGTGCTCACCTGCTATTGGTTGGGAAGATTTTAAATGGCTCTCATAGCTCTTTCAAAAGCTCAAGGGCAGCATGCTTTGATTACATAATTATGGTACACTGAGATAGTAATTGGTGTGTAGTAAAATTTGATGGACTAACTGATTAACTGGAATAATCTCATACCTCTGACTATGTCATTTCTTGTTCAGCAACAGAAGATTTTGCAGATAAATCTAGAAAGGGGTAAATCATAAGGAATTCAACAGAAGTATCAGAACTGATTCTTAAAATAAATAAGCAAAAGAATGCCAGTCTGTACTGGCCAATATACTGGATGTGGATTTTTTATGTAGCTGATGAATCCAAAATAGGTCTCTGTGTTAATGAAGTGAAAAGAGCCTAGAGAAAGAATTAGTATCATAGTTCTCAACTGGAGATATTCACTTCCTCAGGGGACAATGTCTAGAAACATATTTTGTTGTCACATCTAAGGTTGGTGGCACTACTGGCACTTATAAGGTAGAGACAAGGGATGCTGTCTACTACTGGCACTTATAAGGTAGAGACCACATCCCTGTGTGGGACACCCCACAACAAAAAGTTACCCAGCCCAGGATTGAGGATGAAGCTCAGTGGTACAGCACTTGCCTAGCATCCTGGGTTCAAATCCCAGGAGGGAAAGAAAGGAAGAAAGAGAGAGAAAGTGAGAGAAAAAAGAAAAGAAGAAAAGAAGGAAGGAAGGAAGGAAGGAAGGAAGGAAGGAAGGAAGGAAGGAAGAAAGGAAGGAAGGAAGGAAGGAAAGAAAAAAAGGAAAGGAATTAAAATTATGTAGTCCAAAATGTCAATTGTGCTGATGTTGAGAAAACTTAGTTAAACTTAGGAGAAAAATTGACACAAGGTAAAGAAGCCTGGTGGAATTTAAAATTTCAAAATTAAATTGTATTCTGGTTAGAAATTGTGATAACTAGAGTCTTAGTGATGTTAGCTTAATTGAAAAATTACTTCAGTATTTTTAGGTGGTTTAGTGAGATTGGCCTCATAATATATTTCAAACCAAGACGAAGTTAAATTCCAGGAAAACAGCAATGATAATAACATTTTTCAACCACCTACTAAATTCCAGGCATTTACTAAATGTTTTATAGACATCATATTTAATCATCACAACTCTATGAAATATGTATAATTATGCCCTTCCCAATGTGATGAAATTTTGACTATAAGAGATTGAATAGTGAGATGAATGTGTATAGCTCTTTCCAGCATATGGTAGGTCTTCAAATACTTATGGAATGCATCTGAGTATTGCTGTGTTATTGAAATTATGATATCTAATAACAATGAATACACTGAAATTGTTAGTAGGTTTCCTTTAACTTCTTATTGCCAATGATTTCTTTGAACTCAACACATGAAGCAAATATTGCAGTAGCAGTAGCTTAATCTTACCATGACATGCTAAGATCTGAAGTAGTTATGGCCCATGTCATTTGCCTGAAATAATGCATATGCTAAAGGTAAAGAATCTTCTGGTGTGGTATCAATTTCCATGGCATTAATCTAAGAATTTGCCCATGAAATGAAGTTTTGTGCTCTCTCAAGGGCATCTACAAAATTTCTTGACTCTATGTGTACTATTTCCCTTCTTTCTACAAGTATTTATTGGCTTTTAAGCTCATTACAAAAATATTTTAGCTTATTATAGATAACATTGTATCTTGTATATTTAAGATGTTTTCCGAAAGTTATGTGCAATTTATTAGTTAACTCATTTATTCATCAGATGTCTCATTAACTACTTAGCTTATGCTATGCTTAGAGATATCAGTTACACAGAACCCACATTCACAGCCTTATAATATGCTAACCTGAGTAATACAGAGGTCAAATTTTAATGGGAAAAGTAGGTCTGAAAACAGGCAACTTGTAAAATAATTTGTAAAAAACATGAATTAAAATAGAAACTAAGGAAGTGGTGTCTTACAAAATAATATTTCCATTAAGTGGTATCAAATCTCAACTTAGCATTTGGTTCTTATTAACTGCTTTCTTAATTAAATTGCTAATGTATCAGTAATTTCATAAATTTTTTTTTTAGAAATAATTATTGCAAAACTTTTTGTCCTGCTCATTTTCTGCAACTGAGAGGAAGGGTCCATCCCTAGGATGACCTTCCTTCCCCCCTCCGTCACTGCAGAAAGCAGGTGTTCTGTCCAGAGGGCAGGCGATGAGCCAGGTATAGTAAGCCCAAAATAGGGTCTTCCTGGGCTCCTTCACATGGTTGCATCATTAATGTCAGTGGCCAGAGTTCTGTGATCATTAGCCATTCCCCAGAGGAAAGCCTGTGAGTGTCACCCCACATGATATGGTTACATTCCTGAACTTCCTGGTGACTCATTTTCTCCTGCACAGCAGAGTCTTTAAAAAAACATAAAACCCGATGACTTTAATTATATCAATCCATCTGCTCAATTGTCTCCCACTTGTGTTTTCTAGGCTCCCAGTTGTGAAATCAGAACATGTGGATATTTCCTCGGAGACTTTTCATTAAATGGTATTCAGCACAGAGAAAGGCATTGTTGAATCTTTAATGTTATGCTACCCATAGATGTGTGGGCCTCCTGTCCTGCCTGTTTTAGCATAAATTTTACAGAAACTACATCTTTGTTATATGCCTAGCATTCAGCACCATAAGAGCCCCATCCTGTGGACAATAAACCCAGGATATTGTCATTTCTGTCTTTTGGTGATGAATTGGTCCACTCAAATATTGAGTAGGATAATACTCTAAGGATTCCTTGTGATTAAAATTAGATTATTGAAGGAAAAACAAGAGACTAAATGGAAATATATCCTGGCCTCTGATTAGGATGTGTTTTAGGTACTGCCCTATTGAGCTTGTTCTCCCTGAATTCTGAGTGCATTCCCTCTGACACCCCCATTCCTGAGAACACAGTGGGAATCACATTCCCTGATAATACACAGTGCTGTGGCTCTGGGTGTCCTTAGGCTTACCTCTATAAATTTTACTGTGTAGAAGATGAGTGCACATCAGTTATTTATCAGTTATTTATTTGTTTGTTTGTTTGTTTGTTTTTTTAGGCAAAGACAAAATGTAGTCATGTTTTTGTGTGTTCATCCCTGAAAGGAGTTTGGGAGTAAAGGAATGAGATCATCAGTACAAAATGATCTTGGAAACTCACTTCTCTTGGAGTTTTTGTCTGACTATTGGCTGTTTCATAGGCAACTTCCCTATAGGTGCAAAAGCATCTTTTGTTTCAATGATGTCACTCATCCCTTCTTCATATGAGCAAAACTACAAATAGTTTGAGACTTTTCAAGAAATTTTCATCCTACTAATGTCAATTTCTTGCCAACACATTGAATTTTCCATGCATCATTAATGTCATTGTTCCCATCTATTCTTTCTGTAACACATGACGTTTTCTAGAAGTAAAACTATCGCAACAGGGCAGCTTTGTTGCTAGACCCCTGCTGAATATACGCTGTCTTCTGCATTACTCTCCAGGCTAGGCTTTCTCGCTGGGTTCTGAAACCCATTTGTTCACTTCAATCCAACAAAAACATCTACCTCCCCACTTTTTCATTTCTAGTGCCTTGTAGGTGCCAACTGTGCTGGGTTTTGGAAGCTACACGCTACACCACCCAGATGTAGACTCTAGGATTTGCTACTTTTAGCATCCTAATTACAACTACCCTGTCTTTTCCTTTCATCACAATGTAAACACCTTCTGCTCTCATGCTCACTCCTCTGGCAGCCTTCCCTTGTGACCCAGGTCCAGAGCCCCTCATTTTTAGAGGAGAGAAGAAGCAATAAAGGTAGTGTCATACGGGAATCAGGGCAGATCACAATAAAAAATTGTTCCCAAATATCAAGTACCATGCTCAGGACTTCCCCAATACCATCTCATTTATACATATGATGGTTGTGTGAGCTAGTTATCACCTCCATTTCCTTTGTTCAAGGTTTCATAGCTGGTCAACCACCGTGCTGACATTAAAGCCCAGTGAGCCTGCCTCCGCTGCCAGGCAACACACCTCTCTCCTTCCAGGTCACAGAGATTCAGCCAGTTTTTCCCTCTGAGGTCCTTGGTGTTGACAAGACTCAGTCTACATCAGATTGTATTTTATCCTTTGACTCCCTGGGCATTTGTCTCCAAGGGCTTTTTAACATACAGGGAGCCCTTCCCTAGAGTAGCTGTCACCTAGGTCTTTTGTAATTTATACCTATTGACATTACGCTGCAGGTAATTCACCCTTGCAACTGTCACTTTCCACTGTCACCAGAAGTAGCTAGCAAAGGGAAATTGTATGCATGGCACCCATCCACAGAGGACCTTGATGTCACCTGATGCAAAAACACACGTGGGGAAATGAGCCTGTATTGCTTGGATTGCACAAATGTCTTTTTTTTAAAAACAGGAATTTTATTTGATGATTTTGAGGAAGACCAAAGAAGGCAGGGATCTACTCAACGATATGATCATTATCGAAACAAAATACTGAACAGGCACGTCTGCATATTCTGAAACTTCCCTCCAGTAGATTTTTCATTCTTGGGTTAAGTAGCAAAACGCAATTGCAACATTCTTCCAGGAAGCTATTAATATATCATGTAGTAAAAACCAATCTACTCTGCCCATTGCCTTTTGAGAGCTCAAAAATAAAAATCAGAACCACAGACATTTCTTTAAATGGAAGACACTTTAGAAATTATTTGTCCCACCTCTTTTTTAGCAAATAAGGATATTGAGGTGCAGAAATCTTAAGGGACTTTCTCAAGGTTAAATCTGATGAAGACTCCTGGGAGAATATAACCAGAAAGTCTCTCTCTCTCGCTCTCTCTCAAATTAATATCACGGCAGTTCGAAGGGTACATTTCTGTACCCTTTGCTTTTCTCTGCTTCCATGGTGTAGGTAATAATGGAAACCTATTCCTGCCTTCAGATGGTGTTTGCGTCTTTTCCCTCGCCCTTGTGGTTTGAAACAGTTAAAGCATCAGCCCCAACCAATATGCACTTGAATTTGAAATTTGCTGTATGATGTGGCTGCTTTTCATTTTTTACCATTTCACACCTTGTCCGCATCTTGAGCAAGCTTGTAAGTTTCCAGCGCATACATTTCTTGTGATGATATATTGTCCTGGTGGAAAATTTCATTTACTGGCTGTGCCCTTTGCTGAACCTGTTGCTAGTCAGGGAACATGATAAGCGTATAAGTAGCATGCTACTTCATTTATCATACATCGTTTTAGACACTCAAATATCTCATATACAATTCTGCATTCTGCACAGTGGAGAACTACCCAACTCATGGAAAAAAAAAAAAAAGATCTTCAAATAAATTGTCAGTTTATGATATATAAGTGTATCTTCTTAATAAAAATTAAAATCATAGTTTGTACAAAATCCATGTGTCTGCCCTCCACACACACACCCTGCTAACCACATGCTATCAAACACTAATAGGAAGTATCTGGCTTTTGTGATTGGAGGTATAAGAGGATTGAAAGACATAAAAATGCTGTCTATTTTCAATAATTGAATTACATTATGAAATAAATCAGGGCATTGGGAATTTCAGCAGTATCCCAAGGGCTGTCTGGCATTATGCTTCTCACGTGGGAAAGTGCTTCAAAATTTTCCTCCTGTTGCCTCATGTGAAAACAGTCGTAAGTCAGAGCCCTTATTTGCTGAAGTTTGAATTAAGCTGAAAAGAGAGGGTGCTGACCAGTGAGTGAAAAGCCAGGAAGACCCGGCTCTACGTGTCTACCTTAGAAAGTCCATTCTTAAAGGGTTAGTTTCCAAGACTGCTATAGGAGGTCAGGCCTACCTAATTTCAGTAACTTTTCATGTATTGATTTCTGCTCTTCCCCTGCCTGTCATTACAATGTTTTACTGGCATCCATGCTTTATGTGTAGCATAAAAAAAATCTACATTCTGTCAGAATGGGACTGTTGGAATTTTGAAAATGAAACCTGATTTACATTAAACACTGCCTAGACTAATTAGGACCTTTCTCGAAGGAATTGTGAACATGAAATACAGCTAACAATTATGTGTTTGCTGTCTCCCTGTTCTTTTGAGTCTAGGAAGTACTTTGACTGAATAAAACCCATACAGGGAGAGGGGGCTCTGCATACTTACATACAGATACAGAGATAGAGGCCCACACATTCTTATTTATATAGCATTATTGTCCTTCAGAAAGGACAGTGGTACTGTGGTATATTTCAGTAGCAAACTCACTTACCTTCATGTAAAAATGACACTTCTGGACTCTGTTTTGTAGGAGGTGTTCACTCAAAAGGGGAGATGTCTGTCAAATGAAAATCACAATTTTTAAAATAAGGAAGGATATTTCTTTCTAAAATATAGGGTTAGGATGCAGAATTTAAATGTAGCATCACTTCTGGACACTGAAAAATACCTTGACTAGGTATGTGGCAAGAAATCATTTGATTTTCTCTGTGTCTCATATTGATAAAACTGTCCCTAAGCTTTGGTTCTTCCTGCCTTTTGGATTCCATTGCCTTTAAGATGCTAATAGAAACTAAAGATCTTCTCTACAGAAAAAGACACATACCCCCAAACACACAAACATTTGCATAGTATTTTCAGAGGTAAAATACTCAGGTTCATTCTGGGATCCCTGAATGTGGCAGAAGAATCACTCGATTCAAATCATCAGTCATGGACTAGCAGGTTATTAAGCCTCTCCGAACTTAGTTTGGGTATCTCTAAAATGAACACAAAGATGGTACTTGTTCAAATGGTGTGTTAGTCAGTTTTCCATCACTGTAATAAAATACCTGAGAAAAAATAACTTACATAGAAAAAGGCTCATTTTGGCTCACAGTTTTTCAGGTTCCAATCCATGATTGACTGACTCTGTTGCTTTGGGCCTGTAGCTACACAGCACACCATAGCCAGGGTACATGGAGGGACCTGTTTACATCAGGACCAGGGAGCAAAGGGGCACACTCCTACTGACCTAAGGACCTCTCACTAGGAGCACCCTCTTTAAAGTTCCACCACCTCCTAATAGCACCACCATGGGACCAAACCTTTAACACATGGACTTTTGGAAGGATATTTAATGTCCAAACTATAGCATGTGGGGTCTTGTAAAGGTAAGATGAGACCATGAAAAGTATAGGAAGACAAAGTCAGTCTAGCATGTGGTGGTTGCTTAGTCAATGTCTATCTCTTTTCCTCTCTCAGACTAACTTACCAGGAAGCAAAGGCATCTGTCAGAAAGCAGGGTTTGGCAAACTACAGTCTCCTGACCAAATCTCACACATCTCCTGTTTTTCTAAATAAAGCTTTAATGGAACCCAGCCAAGTTCATGTATTTACATATTGTCTATATCTCTTTTTGTATTACAATGGCAGAATCAAGTAGTTGTACTAAAAACTACATGGTTCTTGAAACCAAAAATGTTTACTGTATTGCCCTTTACAAAAAAAAGTTTTCAGGACCTAGAGCTGTTAACACAAGTTAAAATCATTTGCAGGGCAGCTTCCTTCATCCTAACTAGGGAAATCTGTTTATCTCTTTTGTGATGATGCTCTGTGAAGGTTGAATGTGGGCAAAACACTGAGAATTGGTGGCAGTAGGTCTGATAGTTAAAACTCCAGTTTCAAACTGGAATCAACTCAAATGTCCCTTCAAGGAAATGGGTGAATATATTTATGGTCTATTTATACAGTGAAATAGTGCACAATAAACATAATGAACTACCACTACACACAGCAACAGGGATCTAGAAAAATAAGCTGGTGTAAAAGGCACATATAATACATTCTCATGTGTATAACATTCTAGGACATACAAAATGAATACTTAATGGCGATACACTTCAGAATAGTGGGAGAAACAATGGTCCCTGGAAAGGGGTAAAAGGGAAACTTATCTCAAGATGACAGTTGTGTATGAAAAAGTTCATTTAGCTGTGTGTTTAAATTAAGTGCACTTTCTGTGCATGGTACACTATATCTGAACTGAAATAATATAAGCAAGAAAGAGAAGAGTTAAGGCCATGAAGGTTCAACCTGATTCCACCAAAAACTAGGTATGAGATTTGCAGCAGCTGTCTTCAAATTCCCTCAGTTTTGTCCACTATAAATGGACAAATGTTTGTGTAAATCGAAATATCCTTATCTACAATTCCAAAATTCAAAAATCTCTGAAAAGCAATGGTATTTTCATCATTTATTTAGCAGCAAAATTGACCCAACTTGTATCAGGATATTTATAGTTTTTGTTTACCCACTTCAATGTGAAAAGTAATGTTTTGTTGCAAGAATACTAATGCGTTTGATTGTGGAATGCTGCCCCAGACCATAGTAGGGATATTTTGTGATGAATGATGTATATTTTCCATATTAACTTTATAATTTTATTTTAAATTTTACTTCCACAGCATCTGTACCAAGAGTTTCAGGCAAGGGGTTATGGACTTATATACCATCCTCTTGGAGTTTATGAGAATTAAAGTAACACCTGAAGAGCAATTGAACACCACCTGCCCCATGCAAAACTCTCAACTAAGAGATTAATATTGACTAAGAGGTTAATTTTATTATTAATTGTGGTCTCTGCTTGTAAATATAGCTTCTTTTAGGGCCACTTGATACCAATTATGAAAACAATCCTATAACAAGTCTCTAAAAACCATAATCTATAAACTTTTCCTTGAGCAAACTTTATGGGAAATAAGTGGAAAACCGTGGCCTTATAGAGCAGGCAATCCCCTGATTTATCTCCCAGCAAAACTTCACAACGGGGCCTCTCTTAGGAAAGGCTGTTTTCTACTATGTCTCCAAGTGGATACTTCTTCCACTTAGACCAGAAATTGCTAAGTGTTCTTGAACAGGGCATGAGGGTTTCTCTGAAGGACCAGGAGAGGGGTTTTATCTAATGCTGACTCTGCCTGAGTTTAAGAAATACACCATTTCCTGTGTTCAGGCTGGGCTGTGCATATTTGAAGCACTCTACTGAAAGGACTCCACTGTCTGACATCTTTGCTTGTGCAAAGATAAATGATCCTTCAAAAGGATTTTCAGTATCTGCAAGTAATCAAAAGAAAAGGCCTCTGCTTTAGTGGAAAGGGTAATGTTGTTGTGTACCAAATCCTGGTTCTTTATTCTGTCACTACTTGTTGGGTGGCCGTGGACCAGCCACTTAAGATCCTTTCTGCCTGAGTTTCCTCATTTGTAAATTGAAGGCCTTTTATAAATTGAACATTGATTTCTAAGATTCCTCTCAATTCTGCAAATTCTGATTGTACTAATTTTGGAAGACTGGAGACCAGTTCTTACCAATCACTTCAAAATCCTACATATGACATGACCCGAAGATCTACAGAATGAGAAATTTCACAAAATACTCATTAATTTTAAAATATGACTTCGTTTTTTTAACTATGGTATCTTTAGTATCTAAAGTAGTGCTTGGCACAATGTAGTTACTCAAAATATATTGTTAAATGAATTAATAAAGATTATTGTAGTGATAGACCTCTTACTGAGTTAGCAAGAGTTTCTTTGATTAACTACTAAGTTTATGTTATTTAATGACTCTTGGAAGTAGCAAGATATTTTCAACAATATGGAAAACCACAACTTAAAATGATCTACCAGGAAAATGTCAGGTAGGAAAATGTCAAAGGTAGACAGCATCTTTACTGGTTTATTTAGGAGTCAACAGTATTATTGAAGAGTCAGGACAGGTTAGCTCTCTTGCAGGTGGCTCACCCTGTGGTTGCAAAATGGCTGCTGCATTTCCAGGTGTCACATCACATTTTCCAGCAAATTTCTTCTCCCTTTCTGTTGGCCAAAAATAGGTTGCACGTACATGCAGGCAAAAAATCTGGGATTCGTAATTGTCCTAGATAATTTGAGGGAGATTGTTATTTTTCCCTGAACAAAAGCAGTGATCTTCTAGAAAGAAAAAGTAGAGGAATAAATTTACATTATCAACCAATATTGATTGTCCCAAGTATTGTCTGTTTAATAAATATTTGTTCAATGAAAATGAATGAATGAATGGAGAAGCAAAAGGTGTGCAGATAAAAAAATCAAATGTTAAAACAACAAATGGGTGATCCAAAGAATAAATGCCAGAGATGAGTACTACAGATGTCACCGTCGACTGATGTGAGAAGGAAGATGTCACTGAGATAACTACATGTGACCTGGACCTCATTGATTGGACATGGGTTAAGAGCCTATAAAGACACTTTATTTGCCAGGATAGTTTGATCCAATACAGGAAAGTAGAAACACATATAGCAAGTATCAATGGCAAGAGGGACTTTGAATGAAGAAAGGAGAGGTCAATAGTGGACAATAATTAAGGATCAATTTAGAAGAATAGATTTTAGTGCTCAACTAATTGACTAAACCTTGTACTATTGTACTATTGAGGAGTTTTTTTTTTTTTTTTTTTTTTTTTTTTTTTTTTTTTTTGTACTAGGGATTGAACCCAGGGATGTGTCACCACTAAGGCATATCCCCAACACTTTTTATTTTTTATATGGGTCTTAAGGGTCTTACGTTGCTTAGGACCTTGATAAATTGCTGAGGCTGGCCTTGAACTTGCAATCCTCCTATCTCAGCCATCCAAGCTGCAGGGATTACAGGTGTGTACCACCACACCTGGATTTTATTTTAATATATTTTTAGTTGTAAGTAGACACAATACCTTTATTTTATTTTTATGTGGTGCTGAGGATCAAACCCAAGTCCTCATGCATGCTAGATGAGCATGCTACCACTGAACCACATCCCCAGCTCCACCTGGATTTTTGTTATCTATTGAACTATACTTTTCAAAAAGAAAAATTTACTTTATGAAAAGACTGTGAACTACATAATCTTTTAGGTATGTAGTTCCAGTAGATGTGACAAACATATGACCAGTGTAACTACTACCACAATTAAGATCAAATTATTCCTCAAACATTCCCTCATTCCCTTTTGTAAATCAGCCCCTCCATGATCCCAGGCCCTGAATAACTGATCCACTTTCTGTCTTTAGTCTTACCTTTTCCATAAAATGGTAAACATTTGAGTTCATCTCCATTCACTTAACGTATACATTTGAGATTCATTTATGTTGTATGGAGCAATAATTAGTTCCTTTTCATTTGAGTAGGGCTGCTTTGTATGGATATGCCATGGTTTGTTTTTCCATTCACCAGCTAGAGGCTATTAGGACAGTTTCCCATTCACTTGGCAATTATGAATAAAGCCACTATAAACGTGCATACAGGTTTTTCTGTGAACATAGGTTTTCACTTCTCTTGGGTAATATTCAGGAGTGGGATTGCTGTTATTGTTGTATATTAACTGCCAGTTTTCTGAAGTGGTTGTGCTTTTCTGTAATCTTATCAACAAAGTATGAGTATCCTAGTGACATCGCATCCATGTCAGCACTTGGTGTTGTCAGTTTGAGCTTGCTTTTTTTCTTCCCCCCTTCTTTTAGTTTAGTCATTCTAACAAATGGGAAGTGGCATATCTCATTCTGACTTTAGTTTTAATTTCCTTAATGAATAATAATGTTGAACATCTTTCGGGTATGTATTTGCCTTTTAAATGTCCTCTTTGGTAAAGTGTCTAAAGAGGAAGGTTTTGGTGTGTGTGTGCGTGTGTGTGTGTTCTTTTTGGATCACAATATGGTAAAAGTAAAACTTTAGAAATACAAATCTGGGTCTGGGAATAAAGGTATGCATGGTATGGAAATCAGATGGGTACTCATAATCCAAGCACAAGGTGAAGAAAGAAGTGATAGATCTGTAACTAAGCAGTATATTTGCCCTAACAGAAAGTTATTGAACATTTATGCCAGAAAATGTGTGTGTTTTCAGTGTACTGAAAACCATCAGCATCATTGATGATTTTCCAGATGCATGCATTCACGTGCATATACTTCGCAAGTGTGAACTCAATCTTCACACCACCAACAATGGGTTCTAGTTTCACTTCTGTTTGTCATATGAGGAAAATGAGGTATAGAGAGCAATATCTCTCGCTTAAGGTCATGTAGCTCCTAAGTGGCAGCTGGGGGATTTGAATCCTGCCTTTAACAGAATCTGCCTCTGATACAGCCTCACTATCCTATCCTCGTAGAAGCACCTCCATTAATGTTTGTCAAATTAGCCAAATTAAACTATAAGGAGTCACCCCAATGACAAAGAAACATTTTAAATATTTTTTAAAAGAAATCACAAAGGGTACCCATTTCATGGTTCTGGTTCTTAAAATCAAAACTGGCTTGACAAAGATATCAAATGTAACTAGAATATACAGCACATACACCATTCCTTAAACCATAGTAAAATGGCAATGGGCTTCCTTATGCATCCAACTAGATCTAGAGTGGTGGTCCCCAGACATAACACACTGTTGGGTTCACTATCAATTTTCTGTGATTTCTTCCCAAATATGTCCTTTTGCTGATGGAAAAAAGAGGACTACCAAGTGCAGGCTGCTTTGAAGACAGCTCCTCTGCACTCCAGCCCCCTTAGCTGGCGTGAGTTTGAGTCATTTTCTCACTTAGCTGGACACTCGTTCCACTCCATGCTCCAATGGAAGAAACAGCATCACTTCTTTCGAATACTTATGCCCCTCGAGAGCATGGCAGCACCCACCTTTGAAACCACTTTTACAGAGCAAGAAGGATGAGGGAAAACAAACAAGAAATACAACACAAAGCCCTTTTATCCTTTCTCATTTCTTGGCTCTGCTAGAGTTATTTCACTGAGTTCCCCCAAGAAGAGACAAGAGGTGCTAATTGTAGTATCAATAATTTAGTCTAGGAACCAAGGCAATTTGTGCCACTAGATCAAAAGGGACACATTTTTAGAGATTTTATGTTGTAAGGTGTGAAAAGCCCAGCTTTGTCAGGATAGTACACTAATCCTCAGAAATGAAGTCCCCAGAATCCATCTGATTTGTCTCAAAGTCAGTCAGGAAACAGAATTTGCTTTTCTCCACTCCTCACTTAGTACCTTCTTTGAAACAGGCATTTGAAACTGTTTTCCAGCAAAGATTTGTATGTGGACATTAGAGGAGTAGGAAGTGGTACAGAAGTGCCAAGCCTTTTTTTTTTTTTTTGGTGTCAGAGAGTCGACAGGCCATTAACAGTTCAAGACCGGGTAACATCAGTCTTCAACTTCTTAAAACAAGATACTTGCTGAAACATGAGGAAAATTTTTGATCAAAAAGGTAACAGTGTTTGATAAATTTTCATCAATTGACTTCATCTTTTCCTAGCCATATCCATTATGAGATGAAAGATAGGTTCTCTCAAGGGAAAAAAAATGTTTATTATATTCTAGATGACACAGGACTGTGGAGTAGAAAACATCCAGTTAAAATGTCATATGAAAACAATTTTGTGATGAGATATTATAATTCATCTTGATTTCTATCATTAACTCTAGATTGTGATGTGTCCTTCTGAGGCATAAACATCTTCTAAGTTGCTCCTCAAAGGAAGACTTCAAAATTTTACCCCAACACAGGCCCATGTTGCAGAAAATCTCTATCTATAGTTTTTGGCTTACTGTGAGGAAGCGTCTGATTCTGTGATGAGATCCAGCTTTGGCACCACTCTCTGCCTGTGTGACTGTAACAAATTTCCTTCTCATGATGAAATTTCCTCATCTATAAAGTAGGTAAAAGAATACTTAAACTTGGGGTTGTTATGAGGATTAAATACATTACAATGTAGGAAATGCCTAGAACAGAGTAGCCACTTACTGACAGTTCATTTTTCCAAAAATTGTAATGTCAAGAAATCCCATGTAAACTAATCCTTCAGTCCTATACACACACACACTTTATACAAGCTATATAATGTTGATATAGGAAAGATCGTAGCCTAATATTACCTACTCTATGAAGGTCCAGATTCTAAGTTGATGTTAATATAATTGTCTCCATTCACACTTAACATTAACAGAATCAAAATCTCCAGTTCAGAGGATCTAAACTTACCATCAGGTCTTCCTTGGCATTATACAGCTGCTCCTTGCCCGGAAATGTTTCTTCCATCAAAAAGGGCTTGATTTCTAAAACTTCATATTCTGATGAATCAGAAGAAGTTAGTAGCAGCCACAATTGCCCCCACAAAGCTTTTAATATTTTCAAAGGAATTTTGTGAATATCTTTCACTGTAGCCCTTGAAAAAAAAAAATTGTCCTGAAGTTGTCCTAAATAGAGCAAATGATGCCATTCACTCTCTCTCCACTTTTTCACCCAAACCAGGAGATGTTCAAATTCGATACCCTCATGGGTATTTCAAAGAATTAACATAAGGCTTAGATCATGAATTGCCAAAATTAAGAATTTTTTTGATTGAGTTACCATCAAGCAAAGATAAAGTCTAGTTTGGGTTCATAAATCATGGAAATTGGCATTTCTCCATTGTGTATTGCTTAGACCCATGGAGAATATTAGGCATGATGTTATCCCAAGAGGTTGTCTCAATAGCAGCAATACCTACCATTTTGATAGAAAGTCTTCCTTCGTAACTTGGGTTTTATCAAGTTTTCTCCTCACCTCTGAAACTACTGGCGAGAAATCACTGTCTCTCCTATATCCTTGTTTGTTTAGCAGTCTTATAATTCCACATGCTGGATTAGAATTGAACACTAATGCAAACCTCTTTCCATATGAAAATATCTTAGTTTTTGTAGGAAATCATATTTCATCTCCAACAAAAACCTTGGTTATCCCCAGTACCATATACCAGCGTGTACATAATTCTATCATGAACATTTCAGAGAGTTGCATATCAGTGAATCTTGGGGTCCTTGCTTAGAGATGAAGAATCAAACAAGACTTCAACATGATGAAAACTAAACCCAAAGGTTTTCTGCTTCCTGCTACCATTCTTTAACTTTCTCATTGGATTAATGTTGGTGAACCTTTATTATACAATTCAGGAAATCATGTTTGCATTTCATCAGTAAATGTGTTCTGAGTCCCTTCTATGCACCAGGCATTGTCATAGCCACTGGGACTACAATAGGGAACATTCTAAGGAAACATTCTACTGGGATGACAAGTCATTTAGCCAAAGATGTGCACAAACATTGTGTAATTACAAATCGTGATAAGGACTATGAGGGAGGAAAACAGAGTGTCAGGATAAGACCAGAAAAGAGAGGGGACACAGTTTAGACAGGATGGTCTTGGTTGACCCACTCTCGAGAAGTGACATTTGAGACTTTAATGAAAGATAGTGCAATGGAGTGAGCATGTCAAGATGCCTGGTGTCAGGTGTCAATTCTAGCCCTAGTCACTTGACGTGGAGCAAGTTACTTAACCTATGTGAACCTTGGTTCCTTCATGTGAAATTGGGATGACAAAACAACCTATTTATCTCATGAAATCAATGGGATGATGTCTCTCAGAGAATTAGCTAATCACCTGTAAATGGTTTAATAAATATCATCTATCACCACCACCCTCATTCTAGGGGACACCAATAGAGATAGAAGCACTAAGTTGAGACCCTAGGAATCTCATGAATCCAGGACATTTTTTCCCACTCAGTGTTTCATTAGCCAATTGTTACATGGATGTTTCTAACCAAAAAGAGAGTGATGGAAGTCTCTGTTCAGTTTTGATACACATTCCAGCTCATCTCAAATGTAGGATTTTTTTTTCTATCCAGTCATCATTCTACTGAGAAACAAAGGAAAAACAAATCCTTCTCCCATGCCTCCTTGTAGTCCAAGCTCTGTATTAGGTTCTTTCTCATAGAATGTTACCATTTGGTTCACACAATTGTTGGTTAGGGATTCTTATTTCTACTTGTACAAAGAAAGACATGGAGGCTCAGAGGCTCAAGAAATTTTCTTAGTGTCACACTAAGAAATGGCAGAGAAGGATCAGATAGAAGACTTCAGATCTTAATGCTCTTTCTGCTCTAATCTACTCATGAATGCATTTCCCCCTTCACTATGACATCACGTATTCATCAACACCTACTTAATGACCAATCCCACTCTCAAAGAACTATGAGGGAATTCCAGAAATTACTCACCTGTCCAGGTTAACACTTGCTTCAGTCAAGATCAAGAGGTCGCACATTTTAAGTTAATGACCACCTGTAACACAAGATTCCAGTGCAGCTAGTAGGTGGTACCCCTGTCAGAGCCTGAAGGTTTCTGATGTTTTCCGAACATCTCTGGATTCTTTTAATTTTCCACTGCTATTCTAAGTAGAAGTTAGGTTTTTTCCTGACAATCTAAGATGGATTCGCTTCTTAAGAAATTATAAGGTACACTTAAATCCTTAGTATGTATCCCATGTGGAAACCCAATATTAAAGATAAGATTTAGTGGGTTGATTTTGGTAGACCTCTCGGCAATTGTTTTCTAGGGGGAAAAAACACCATGGCATTACCATTCTGGGAGAAGCAGACCAATTGACTTATTCAGAGATATTGTAAATATTTCCAGTACCAGAAAAAAATGCTTAACAAGAGAAGGAATTAAAATAGTATTTCTGGGCTGTGGTTGTAGCTCAGTAGTAGAGTGCTTGCCTAGCATGTATAAGGCACTGGTTTTGATTCTCAGCACCACATAAAAATAAATAAAATGAAGGTATTGTGTCCATTTACAACTAAACAAAAATTTTAAATAGTATTTCTGACCAGTGATCTCATTTTCAGACTATGCATCAACAATGGGAAAGTTGCTGGGGTAGGTTCTTCCCAATTAAAAAAGCAAACATCAAACAAACCACTTAAGAAAGAATTCTTACCAGGGAGATAATGTTTCAAAATGACAAGGTGTGTTCAGGGAAACCCAGAGATGAAAGGCAGTCTGTGCTGCTCCCCTGGGGTTTCCCATCGTCTGTCCATCTCAGCACAAGGGCAATCCTAGGATTGTTCAGAAGTCTATGCCTCTCTCAGATAATGTGGCAACATGGGGATCATGGAAATCTTTTTTCCTTGAGTTTTAAGCTTCTCAAAAATTTCTAAAATTGATTTAATTGATTTATTTACTTATTTTAGGAGATAAGATCTCACTTTGGTGGCCATGTTGGCCTCAAACTCAAAGGATCAATCCATCCTCCTGCCTCCCTCAGTCCCAGTAGATGGGACTATAGGCACACACCCACACCCAGGTCAAAGACCCTTGTTGACTCACATATGAATAGAGTCCTTTGGTGGGTAGTTTTGGGGACATATACACACAGTACATGCCATATCCACATTTGAAGCCTTAGCACCAGTATAGCCATTGTGCTTCCAGTAGTTCAGGTTAATGCTATTGTTCACTTTGGGAATGCAAACATAAGGTGCCCTTCATGCCACTGATTAAGAGCTGAACTGACTTGTGTTGGTTGCCCAGTGTAGTTACATGTCACAAGGAGGCAGATAGTTGGTTTTGGGAGTCGCCACACAGGAGCTCTCCTAACCCCACTGGGCTGACTCGGCCCATCTTGCTTGATGGTTGTGAGAGTTGGAAACAATAGCATTTCCCACCCACCCTGTGGACAAGAATATACACACGTGATTTTTCATGGTTTACCACCAAGGTGCTTTCTCACACCACAGTTTAACCTCCAGATTCTGATTCTCGCAGTCATTTTAGCCTGTGATTTCTTTCTTTCTTTCTTTTTTTCCCCTCCCTGTTGTATATCTGTTCCCGGGGACAGCCTCTGTATTTCCACAACCCCTGAACTCTCTGACACCTGGGCCCCAGCACAGCTGTAAAATCTTCCTTCAGCAGGGTTTGAGGAATAGGAAGAAATCTCACCTGTGTTGTTGCTGACTACTTAATGTGCTGTCACAACACGTTGTTGAGCTTCTGATTGAATTAATTGCAAGGATTTTGTGTGTGTGTGTGTGTGTGTGTGTGTGTGTGTGTGTTTGCTTCCTGATTAAATGCCAACTTGTAAGCCTCCCTAAACTTCTACTTAAGAGATGCTATTAACATTTTAAACCAGAGTTCAGATGCAGTCTCTCTCCCATCTTGGACAGCACCCCTGGAATGTGTGTTCTTCCAACGTTGAACACAAATGTAGACACACACCTCTTTCAAAACACATAACACCCATTACAGCTCTGTTCTTTCTAAAATCATGTCTGGGGAAACTGAGAAGCTCCTTTTGAAGGATTACATTACGGCTTTGATTTTTATTTATAAAACATAAAGGACTAATATATATCAGTTAGGACATTTTGCTTCCAAAGTGCATTGTAGCAAAATAATTGGAAGGCAGTTGCGGTGTGAAATATATGACAGCTTTACAGGACATAAAAAGCAGCTTTTTCTTTGTAATAGTGTAATTGCCTTAAACCCCACAATCATAATTGTTATCAAAAAATAATCCCAAGGAAAGGCTAATATAAGGTGAGCAGACTATTACAAGAGCCCTAATACACTCGATCCCTTGAACAGCAAATGCAGCTCTCAATCTCCTGGTGCTTTTAGTGTCAGTCAGAGAGTACTCAGTCATTTCTGTGCATCAAGCCTGCAGTATTGATTTTTCCACTGACTGAAACAGCCATATAAGCATAAATTTTGCATGAGCCTTTCACTTTGTAGACTCTCCTTTGGTCAGATGACACATGATGTGAACATGAAGACTGTATAATAACAATGCATGGTCAACCTGCAGGCAGTAAAGCGTGGGCTCTCGCAGCTCTGAAGGACAAAAGCTGGAGGGAGAGAGTGCCGCCCCACCAGCGCCAGAGAAAACAAATAGCGTTCCCATCTCGGCAGCCCCGCGTGCAATTTTATTTTCTACTTCTCTCCTATATTTTCACATCTCCTTTTCAGAAAACCCCCACAACACGCACACTCACTCTCACTCACACTCCAGGTAAAACTCGGCTTTATGGAAAAGCGTCGCTGTGGTAATGGCTGCACAGCCCACCCGAACCCTCCTACTGCACCGCCTTCTGGTTTTCTCCATGTTGTTTTGTTACCTTCGCTGGTTGATGTCATTTCTTTTGTGTCGCCCCAGAGACTAAATAGTGTGTAACAACATTTGATAAGATCTGGTATCCTGCTGAGAAAGCCTTATCTAAAGATGTGGCTCACTGATACACAGGTACAAGAAACACCAGCCTCCTTAACAGCCACATTCCATTTAACCTACTTTGGCCCTGTTTGAGATCTCCTTGTTCATTAATAGCTCTTTATCTCATCTCTTGATGATGGAAAACGTTCTGTTCGAGGTGCAATCATTCTGTTTGAGATTTTGCCAGTGGAAATGAGCGAGGAAAGTATAATCCTGCCCCCGTCTGTGGGTCTGAGCCCACCTTAATCCCAGGTGGCATAATTGCCAGTCTGCTCCATCGCATAACCTCATCTATTTCAAGTAATTAATTTATATTATGATATGAAGAAGTCTCAAGATTAAATTGAGTTGACCTGGAAGGATTATCCACATCTAGGTGTCTATACCAATATCTATCTGTGTGTGTGTGTGTGTGTGTGTGTGTGTGCACACGCGCGTGTGCCAGATAGAGCCAACCAGAACACCATTTTCTTTAAAATAAAAATCATGGTGCCAAGCAAGGACTTGCTCTATTGAATAACTGCAAATGCACTCACTTTTCCCCCATGTGTAACCATTTGGAATAACAATAAAAACATTCACCTTGAAGCTTGCTAACCTGGAGGAAGAGAGGTGTTAAACCCAGAATAAAACCCTCCAAACTTCCACAGCATCTAATTAATTAAACTTCACAATAGGCAGCCTTCATCTATGTAAATCTAACCACAATGTGATTTATTTTTAAAGTGGGGTGGTCCTGCCCTCACCTGGAAGGGCTCCATTGCTCAGAATGGAAAGACGGATGCTAATATTTCTAATTCTTTCAGTGTTTCCCCTTACTGGAGAAGGCAGCCTGCTTTCTACAGGAGGCTGCCTGCTTTCTGTCAACAGTTTCATCAGTGCTTCTTATTGTTTGCAGAGAGTTTTGAAAATTATCCTCTTTATTTCCAGTTGATGGCATCACAGGTGATATTTCTACTTAAAACTCGAGTCATTATAGTGAGCAGCGTTCTCTGAAATGAATTTCGTCCAAGGAGAATGAGCAAAATGACACTGTGAGCCCAAGCCCTGGGAGAATTGGGGCTCAGGGCTGGAGTGTGAAGGAGGTGGATCTGGTTTGTTTGACCTTTATAGGAAACTAAAAATCTGTGGAGCAAATGCAATAAGCTTCCTAGTTAATGATTTACTTGCTAACCTCTTCCCACTAAAATAAGCTCGAATACCATTTGCTCAGAATAAGGATACATGAGTATTTAATGTTAAGGAAAAAGAAAGAAAAATGAGAAGAGGACTCCCAGCCCAGCTGACCTCCCACTCTGAGAATCCTCTCCTCATTTAGCAAGTGCATTCGCAACTCTGAGATCCTGGGAGATGTTGCACAAAAGCACGGGGGCCCAGGGCATGCACTAAGGGTACATACCAGGAACCAGAATCTGCTGAACTAAGTGCCAGCGCAGGATGAGGGTGTTGTGGGAAGAAATCCCTCATCATTTTTAGGTTTTTTCTTTACTTTTACACCTTCCCTCACCTTCACCCTGAAATTTGATTATAACCAAAAGAAAAATAGAGGGAGGCTGAGAGATGTTAAAAGGCTGGCAGCAGAATCTCCAATGCTCCTATCAGTGCCTGTTGCCTCTAATCCAATCCCATGTCCTGTCCATCTGATGGCCTACCTGAAGTGTGATGGCCAGCTGCACATCCTTCTGCATGTGTAGCTGTCCTTGTCATTTCTCTCATCCTCCTCAATTCTCTGTGGGGAGATCAGAGATCAGCATGTGATGGGGAAGGACACTAAAGGATTTGACAGCCAGAGTCAGTCCCCAGAGCTCCTGAGATTTCTCATCGCTGGGGCAAATGCACTAACACTCTTCCCTTTACCTGGTTCTCAGTCTGATATGGCTTCAGTTCTAGCTGAGCCTCTGCAGGGGTCTGCAAATTTCATCTTATCAGAGATACCTTCTCGAACTGAAATATAGTGCCCCCAAACTCCCTCCCCACTGGGACAGCTCATTCCTTCTCCCTGTCATAATTTAACCATAGCTCTTAACATCATGTGATAGGCCATATATTCTCCAATTATTTGTCTGTTTTCTGCCTGCCTCATGGAATGTAAGCTCCAGCAGGGCAGTGACCGGGTAGGTACAGCTGGCCTCTCAGCTCCTGAGACACTGCCCCTAGTGGGCACTCCTTGAATATCCTATGCTTGGGAAGAGCCCATTTAGGTATAGAAACCTCCATTTGGTCCCTGAGATGTTTGTGCTCTGCAGAATAACTCCAGAAGCTATGGAGGGCTGGTTTGGAGGCTGAAGAATTTTCCAGAACACGCAAGACTCTACATGTACCTTTGTCTTCTTGCCTCACACTGGAGCCTTAGATAGAGAGGAACTGACAGAGGCAGGAATCAAGTACAAAGTTTGCTGATTGATGTGCCAAGAGCACCTGATTAACAGAGCCTCTATCCTATAAATGTACGCAGTGCCTTGTGATAGACAAGCTTTATAAAATAACAGCAATAATAGCCTTTATTTAATTTTAGTATTTCTATATTTCTTTGTACATTGCCTTTGGGCAGTGTGCAACTTTAATAAACACACAGTTTCTAATGAGGGAATGAAATTATAGAATCTCTAACAATCCCAGAACAATAGTTCAACGGCAGTAGCCTAAATGAGAAGCATGTAATATAGGTCACAGTACAGAGAAGCTGGAGGGACCCCAGTTTCATGCAAAGTGGTGAGGTGGATAGAGGAAGGCACAGAGGGGAAAGAAAAGAAAGCACGGTGATATCTAGAGTAACAACTGAAAATGGAGTGCTGCAAAGAAACTTCTATTTCTTTTCTCTTTCAGACTTATGGTGAAGTTATTTAACTGTTTCCTATAATGCATCTCCTTTATGATAATCAAACCATCATTTTTTTTCTCTTTGAGTTTATTCATTCTTAATATTCTGGCTCTTTATATATGGATTCATCTCCATTCACTTATTAAACTTTATCTTGCCTAAAATGCATATTGTAATACCTGACAATAAACTGTAAGGAGTTGTTGGGATCCCATTTTAAAGTCAGGACACGCTGTAGGGTCATTAGGAAATCAATGCAAGGGACGTGTCTGCTGCTCTGTGTTTCTGTCATTGCATACTCTATGTTACAATTTTCTCACTCTGAGCCATCTCCCCCACCCTCACTGGAAGTTGGACAGCTCCCAGGCAGGGACTGGCTTATTCTCTCTAGCGAAGAGAACGTCCACCTCTACCCAGCACAGGCCCTTGAAAAAGGCTGTACAAACATCTGTGTAAAAGAAGGAATACAATAATTTGAAAGCCACAGACAATGAGATTTACTTTTTTTCCCCTTAAATTGTCTAACAGCCTGATATATCCATCAAGCCAACATTCCTTCTAAAAAGAAGACAGCTCTTGCATTACCAAAAGTTGTCAAATTGAAGAATCACAGCTTGTAATATGAATTGGCTCAGAACAGCCAATGGTTCCTTCAGTGTGAGAAACAGAGGCCCACTCAAGTAGTTTTCTGTAAGAGGGCAGATATTAAAAATATTAATGAGAATCTCCTGAGGATCTAAGAATCCAAGACAATGGGGGCTTGGGGAACCAACCTTGAGAAGCCATTAGGACCCTATGTTGTCTTTCTGTGCCCTCTGTCCTTTATCCAGCATCTCTGCTTCTCTCCATGCATCTGCTCCTTCCCCTCCATTGTCAAACTATAGGACTCCAGTGATTCGTGTTTTCAACTACACATTTAGCTTCCATAGCCATTTTGACCATTCTCCATCTGTTTTCCGGGTCCTTACATAACTTCAGCCTCAGTGCCCATGGCTAAAGATCTCTCAGTCCCTAACTACAAATTTCCAAGAGAAATACAATCAGTTATGTTCATCCATTCATTTGAGTCACATCATATACGTCATCTTCTAAGAGAAAATTGCTTATGCTTTCGAATACCAATGAGGCTTCATGAAGAAAGCAGGGCCAGTTCAAGGCTTCAGTGGTGGCATAAACCACCACCAGCAGAGTGAGTAGTTCTACCTAACTTGTCCAAGTCACTTTGCAACACAACAACTGCATATAAATTATCTACAGAGAAGATAAATAATATGGTAGGTTTATAAAACTTCTAGATAACTTTGAGAGTATGACTGACCATATCCTTGATAACTGAGTATTCAAATAGAAATGTTAGTTTGAAAAGATCCTAAAAAATATGAGACCTTGATTTTAAAGAAATTATCAGAACTTTAAAAAAAATGAATTGTGATGTCTTGAAATTGAAATATAAGTGAAAGTCTCATTTTGGTGGGGAGGCAGGTATTGGAAGTTGAACCCAGGGAAATTTTACCACTCTGATAACCCCAGCCCTTTTTATTTTAAGACAGGGTCTCGCAAAGCTGTTTGGGTTACCCTCGAACTTGCAATTTTCCTGCATCAGCCTCCTAGGTTTCTGGGGTTACAGGTGTGTAGCAGCACTCCTGGCCTGACATTCCCACTTAAAGATAAGCATTTACTGTTGTTAAAATTATTTTAATTGGGACTCATACATTGATAATAAAAAAGACCTAGTTATTGGATTAAAGGAAAGTATTAAAAGATCTAAACGAGAAAAGCTAAATTAGAAACATTTACTTTCAGAGAATAGAAGAGAATATGCATCACTCAATTATTACAAAGGCCTTATGGAAAGAAAATACTTGATTTTTCTTGTATGGTTCATGACAAAGAAGCATGCCTTTTTCATCTTTGTGTGTCTGGTGTTGAGTGAAGAGTCTGACACATAAATGATGTCAATAAATGGTGAGTTAATAATAAATGACTCTGTTCTTAATATTTTGGGAAATGGAGCAGAATGCAAACTACTTTTTTAACTCAAGTTACTTAAAACTTAAATCAACTAAATGCCTGATTCAGATTAAGCAATAGCCAAATAAGTCACCATTCAATGCTAACCAGTCTAACTTTAGAAGTGACAGTCCCACGTAAAGAAAGGAATTTGGAGCCATCTGTCTAGAGCTGAGGGCATTCTGGAAGAGTGCAGATGATTTTGTTTTAGGAAGTTGTATGTGCAAATCTGTCTACTACATCCCCCTTTAATCCCCAACCTGCACAAATTTTGGACAATGTGCTCATTCAGGGGAGTTATATCTTTCTACTTTTCCAGCTTCTAGCCCATGTCTCCTACATGTCTGCTGAATGAACAAATTGCTCCACACAAGGAAAAAATTAAAAATCACCTAGGAGTGTAGTAGATCAATAGTTTCAAGAGAGCTATAAGTACAAGAGTGATTTCTGCCCTTCCAAGCTATATTCTGTGAACCCCTACCCTTGATATTTCCTTGTTCCACATTGAGATCCTCTGATATTCTATATTTTCTTGACCAAGCCATTTTGCTCTTTCAAAGCTGTCTTCACCTCATTACTTATAGACACCTACATCTATTTCATAAATCACTTGGCCTTGCACACAGTAGGTCCTCAACAAGCACAGTAATGCTCTGCATAATGATGTTTTGGTCAATAGTGGACTAATATACAATGGTGGTCCCAGAAGAGTACTTCACCTGTAAAGTCATAGCCATCTTAGTTTATATGAGCACACTTTACTATATTTTGACAATGACAAAATTCCCTAATGACACATTTCTCAGAATGAATTCCCATCATTAGCAATGCATGACTGTAGTTAGTATCAGAAAGATGGAATCTGGTAGAACAAAAGAACCATTGAAATCCCCAAGAGAGGATGCCATAAGACTAATGGAAAAGAAAGAGAAGTTACTAATCTTTAGAGGGTAGGAGATGAGTCAGAGAGGTCAAGGTAGAATGTATTCCACAGTAAACTCTTTGGAAGGAAGAATAATTCCTCCTTCCCCATACCCCAAATATGTCCATAACCTTATCTCCAGAATCAATGAATATGTTGCTGGGGAAAGGGAAACCAAGGTTATGTAAAAAATTAGAGCTGCTAACCTGCTAACCTTAAAATGGGGAGATTATTCAGGATTGTTGGGTGCACTCAGAGTAGTCATAAATTTCTTTAAAAGCAGTGGAGACAGGCAGAAAAAGAGTCAGACTTAAAGAAAGAAATGTGATGATGGAAGTCGGACGAAGTGGTACAAAGTAGAAAGAAGGACTGAGTCAGCCATTGCTGGCTTTGAAGACAGAGGAAGGAGGACACAAGTCAATGTTTTGGTCAGCTTTTTTGCTGCTGTGACTAAAAGACCGACAGAAACAATTGTACAGGAGGAAAAGTTTATTTGGGGGCTCACAGTTTCAGAGGTCTCAATCCATAGACAGCAGGCTCCATTCCTTGGGGTTCAAGGTGAGGCTGAAGATCCTGGAGGAAGAGTGTGGCCGAGGGAAACAGCTCACATGTTAATCAGAAAGCAGAGAGAGAGATCTCCACTTGCCAGATACAAATACATACCCCAAAGCCACACCCCTAATACCCACCTCCTCTAGTCACACCCCACCTGCCTTCAATTACACTCTATTTATCCCATCATGTGATTAATTCGCTGATTGTGTTAAGGCTTTCACAACCCAATCCTTTCCCCCCTGAACCCTCTCACATTGTCTCACGCATGAGCTTTTGGGGGATACCTCCCATCCAAACCACAACAGCCAAGGAACATGGGTCACCTCTAGGAGCTGGAAAAGGAATAGAAAAGGATTCTCCCTTAGAACATCCATGAAGAAATAGAGCCAGGCTGACACCTTCAACTTAGTGGAACAAAACCCATTTTGGACTTTTGTTCTCTGGATTAGGATATCAAATTTGTGTTGTTTATATGAATAAATTTGTGGTAATGTGTTACATCAGCAAATATTAAACTAATACACCTCACGGGAGTTTGTTTTTACTTGGCACATATTTACCTAGGAATTTATCAACTCAGTGAGGAACTCTCCCAAATGAAGTCTTGTTGCATCTACTTATTTCCACAAGCCACGTTAAGTTCACCGACCACAGGTTTACATTTTGGGAAACTTCGCCTCAATAACAAAGGAGCATAGGTACCTGAGGGAAGGAAAGAGTGGAAACACAGAGCTTTTGCCTTTTCTAGCATTGTGAATGATACACTTCCTAATACTTTTGGGAAAATACATGCACCTAGAGTCAGGAATAACTAAAATTCTGAAAAACTTAAATATTATGTAGCTATTGTAAAGCCTGGTTAGAATTTCAAATAATTTAATATGCTTTAGATAGAACTGTCAACCTTTGAAGGGAGAAAGCATCTTCCCAACACAGTGAAATTTTCAATTCCTGTTCATACAGGTTTTTCTTTTTCCATTGCCCATCTGAAAATCATTATGCATTATCCAGTAATAAATGCCATAATCAACCTCCTTTAAACTGCCTACATAGGGTCTCCATATGATTATACACCCACAGAATAGCCCTGGGTGGGGATAAAGGCACTACCTCATGCTCCATCTGTACCAATCCAGCTTGGGAAGACGCCTACTTGGACATAAAAAAGCAAAAGTAAGAAGGAGAGAGAAATAGGCTTAGAATAGAGCTTTCAATTGCAACCCCAAGTCTAAAACACCGAAAATAAAGATAGTATTTATGCATTTGAATAAAAATCACATACATCATCACAAATTCCACTGAGAAAATCCATATTACCAAAGTTTTGTGCTCCTATAAAACAGAGTGTACACAAGGGGAACTTACACATGCATAGCACCCCCACACTTAGTGTCTTTATTCTCTTCCATAGATATGTTTTCATGAACATCAGAGCTTTCAGACACCTATAACTTCTATGCAAAAGCAACAAAAAATTTAAAGGAAAGTATCCATGCTTAATACTATTCATAGGCACAGTTTTGTAAGTACATTATAAGGTCCACCACTGCTTCCCTCCTATTTCATATTGATGACAGATTTTCTGGGGAGAAGTATAAGGTAAGCTAAGGCTATCGGGTAGTGGAATTAACTATCAAATGACACATAGACACATAGAGTTAGTTGTAGCTATAACTCATAATGGAAACAATAGTTACACGTTTTTATTTTTCTATTTGTCTCCCAAATTAGGGAAAAAAAAAAAAAAAAAAAAAAAAACACCCAGAGGCAATAGGGCTATACTGTACTGTAAGAAATTTGAAGGCAGCCAATCTACCTTTTACTTTTTGAGAACACTGAGTGTAAATGAGAAGAATAAGAACCTTAACAGCACCTTTGCTCTGGAGCTTTGGATTTTACCCAGAAATTTTTACATGCTGTTTTTACATTACACTTCACGTCATTCTGTCCTCATGGGTAGCTGGCATGAGCCCCAAGTCTCCCATTTTAAGAATTTTATGTTAGACCCAGGATATAAAAAACCAGCCCATCTTTTCTCTGGTTGCTTCATTCTACAAAGAACCATCTAGAACAATCTATAATACAGTAACCCAACAACTCGTTGTTCATTTCCTTCTGGCCTCAAATTCTGCAGATTTTTCTACAGATTTTTTTGACATCTCAGGCATAAAAACCACCAATAGTCACAAGTTGTTTTCTGACTGCTTGTTTATCTTTACATGGTAAATAAATTAATTGACTAAATAAAAGAAGGTGCAATAGAACTTGTTGAAAAGTAGTCCAAGTAGACAGGAAATCTAATGGTGGCAGCTCTAATTCACCTTGCTTATTTCATGTGACAGAATGCAAAAAGTCAGTGGAAGGGAAGGACACAGAGAAAAGAAAGCTAATCGTAGACCATTTGTGACTGCTAGCAACAGGTAAACACATCACACTTCTCCCATTGTAACACACTGTTCTGGCTGAATTGCACCTAAATTTTTTCTTATTATGCCATTTGAAGGACAAACTCATTCTTCACAGAAATTGCTTCAGGGCCCGAGGGCTCATGTAACTTGTTTAATCATGATTGTTATTTGATAGCATTACTTGGTAATCACTCTATCAAAAGTTGGATGATTATCTAGAAGCCACATTAAGCAAAGACCTTTGAAGACTAAGATTGACAAAAACCCAGCTCTGCCTCCGTAACACAGTCGATGAACTTCAGCAGCAGCTGATTTTTGTTTTTCAATCTCAATCTTGTCCTCTTGGAAAAAAAAATAAAAAATAAAATAGTCAATGACTTTTTTTAAGCCATGTTGATTCAGAAATAATCCTGGGTAAGTTCTTAGCCTAACTCTGGGTTGAGAAGTTTCCTGGCCCTTAAAGGAGACCATCTTCCTAAAATAGGTACAAACCATAGATTGTACTTGAGGGGAGAGAAAAACAGTGACCATGGGAGGGAGGTGACAAGGTGGTTCCGAAAGGAAGGGTCTGGAGGCCAAGCAGTAAGACACGAGCATAGAGGACAGGCAGGGAGTGGCCCCACTGTGATCAGCAAAGATGGCGACTGACCCCGCCCTAAGCACTTGGAGCCTGGTCCCTCAGCCCAAGAACTTTGCAAGGACAGTTTCTTTCTTTTGCAAGCAGGTGGTGACCAGGTTTTTGCTCTGATATAGGCAACCAGGGCCTGCATATTCCTAATTTTCCTGGGCTGTTCTTGAGAACAGCCTTCTGGGTTCTGGAGAAGTCCATGGAGCACTATTTTAGCTCTGCACACCTGCCTTCTGATTCTCCAAAAGCAGCCTTTCTCTTATCCAACCACTTCCTCCCCGCCCCTCCCCCACCTCAACCCCACCGCTCCTGCACATTGTCTGGCATTTTCCTTCCATGCCTAGGCATCTTTGCATATCCTCTAAAAATTTCTACCTTAGAGCCCTTCATCAGGCTGCTCCATGTCCTCTCTCTCCTGGTCTCCTATTCCTTTCCAACAAACTTCTCTGCTCCTTAGGGAAATCTGTTCTCTGCTCATTTCAGCCCCTCTCCCCCTCCCAGCTCCACACTTTGTTGTAAACTATGCGGAGCCCAGGTGCCCAGGCCACCCAAGCCTGTGAACACGTGTGCAGCCTCCAGCAGGCACACCACACACGCCACACAATATGCATACACAACAAACACACACACAGACACCATAAACATATATATCCCATGTCACATATCACACATACACAACACACACCTAATGGATGTGGAACACACTATACACACAATCATACATGCCACACACCAAGCACCACAAACATTACACTCCATACACAACACACACATGCCCCATGCCGCACATATCCCACAAAACACACCAGACACCAGACCATATAGAGACAGCACATATTCAAACTGCACACACATCACACACAAATGCCACGCAGCACATACATGTACACTACACATTCACATATGTAGACCACACACCACACATGTACAAACACACCACACACCAGTAATCTATCTCCTGCCTCTTTCAGTCAACAATAAAAACTGCCCTGAAGATGACCTTGGACAAAGGTTCTGTGACCAATAGTTCTACACGCAGCCAGGACTCCACAGGTTATCAGTCCTCCAGGAATAGGGCATCACAGGATCCTCTTCCTGCCTCACCAGAACTGTCTCCCTCCACTTAGGCATTTGCACAAATTCAAATCCTTCTCTCTAGTCTTCTCTGCTAATTCCTCATATCACTTCATATAAATAAATCATTCCAATGATCACCCAAGCTCTATGTGTTTCTCTATTTGCTTGGAACTTACTTCCATCTTCGGCTAACTTGAAGTATCAGCTTTTCCGGTTCACACTTTTCTAAGGCATGGTTATCAATCTTTCCAAAGACTTTAGGAAGGCCTGTTTCTAGTCCCATTCTACAGATGAAAAATTTGAGCACAGAACATTTGAGTAATTTTTCAAACTACACAGCTTATAGGCAGCAGAGGCAGGATTCTAACTTGGACACTAACCAGTTATCATTTCTCACTGAAGAAATGAGACAATGGAGCTAGTAATCCCTAAGGTCCTTTCCATCTCTATAGTTCTGTGATTTGTTTCTTACTATGCTGTTCAGGTAAATGAGTTTTTATTTTTGTCATATTTATGCAGATTGGCTTAACCAGAAAATTCACTAGTACTTATGTCTTTGAGAAGTCAGAGTAGATGTGAAGGAAATGAACCAGTAAATCTAAAACACATTCAATATTTTCTCTCATCTTGATTTCAGGCGTCGTGGGAATCAGGATGTGAGGGAGAGCAAGAGATGTGTTTTCTGTGTTGGCTGCTGCAGGAAAATGCAGAAGGGTAGGGGGTGGTAGAAAAGAAATCTAGGATAAGAAAAAAATTACTCACTGGTGCCAGATTGGTTCAAAACCTTTTGCCTTAAACCAGTTTATAGCCCAAGATGAGCTTCATTTATTACATATAAAACTGAAAACAGTGGCTCAGAAGATCCCTGTTTGTGGCAGGAAAACAGGCTTATTCTGAGACTTCAGTGGGACACAAAGACGAAGAGACCCAACTGCCAACAATCAAATCTGGGGAAAGAAAGAGCTCACCAGACAGGAGTGAGTGGCCCCACCCACTTCAGTATGCTTGTGCCCAAGGTCAGAGCAGCTGGATTTCCTGACAAGCTCAAGTCCCACTGAATGCCTGTTGGTGATCAATCCTAGATGTTTTTTCTTCTCCCCAGCGAGCTTTAATACATAGGGCAAAAGTTCATTGATGGAATCCACATAGGATCCCTATTCAACTCTGATCCGAAAGTGCCAAGCACACAATTATGATGTGGCTGTAAGGAGCAATCCTGTACTCTTTATTTTTATACATGTTTTGAGTTTTGTTTTTTTTTTTTAATATTTAAGACAAGCATGATCATACACCAATCAACACCACATTGGAAAACTTAAGTAATCACCCCAGAAATGTGTAGAACTTTCACATCAGATCATAAACTTCTTTACTTTCAAACCCCCTGGTATGCATTTTATTTATAGCATGTTGTAGTTGTTTTATTTTATTTTTTTCCAAACCTACACGAATCATGGAGTCTGACTTTTTTAAATATAAAATGCATTGGAACCTATAACATATACTTAACAAAATTACCCGTGCATTTTCTGTGAATAGTACCCAACTCCCTTTCCCTTCTCTTCTGACAACAAGAGTGCTATTGCTTGGAAAATCACCATTTCCCTTCACTTGTATTTGACTGAAAACAGACAAGTTTCTAAGGGTTTCCTAAGGTATGGTATTCGGCTCATCTGATATGAGATCACGTTAAAGATGATTGTGGCAATTTGTTTTCTCTTGTTGTGAAACCACATGCTGTCCCCAGAAATTCAGGCCACATTTTAGAGATGTCTTTTGTGTGCTTTTTATTATTATAAAGATATGTACAAACCATTTTAAAATTTAGAAATTCAGAAGAACATCAATAAGAAAACTACAATCATCTCTAATATGTCATAAAATTAGGAAATGTTTCCTTTTTACTCTTTCTGGTATTATTAATAAAATGTTTAAAATGTGTTTTGAAATCATCCATAATCTTATTATAACTCAGAGTTAACTATTAATAATGTTCAATGCTTTATCTAATCATCCATAGTATGTATATATTTTTAAAAGCTTAAATCACATTCTTTAGAGTAGTCAGGGTGTTTTCTTTTAGCATCCTTTTCTGAGTATATTCCTTAAACTGTAACCTTTAGCTTTAAGTAGACTCTTGAAGATAAGAGGATTGTGTATTTGTTTAATTAAGATACACATAGATACATAAGGTAGCTATCTGTTGGGTGTATTCATTGAACAAGGAAAATAGAAAAGATCAAAAAAGGAGATTCCAGTATAATTCACATTGGCCTTTTGCATTGTGAAACCCACTGCAGACAGTCTCCAATTTACTATAGTGCAAGTTACAGTTTTTCAACTTTGCAATGGTATGAAAGCAATACATATTAAGCAGAACCCAGACCTCAAATTTTAAATTAGGATTTTCTTTTCCTGGACTAGCAATGTGTAATACCATCCTTTTTCTATGCTGAGCTGGGTGATGAGCTATTGCTCCTTGTCAGCCCTACAAGGGAAGCAACTGGCCCCCTGCCAGGCACTGTGTTGCTAAGCCGTGGTGTTCAGTGGGTTAAGAGCATTTTTACTTAACCATATTTTCAATTTACAAAGGATTTATTGGGATTATATGCATACAGTTTCACACACATGCACACACACCCATACTAACATACACACACATTCTGTCACCTGCCCCCTGATTTATATTCTTCTAATTATTATAACCTGACAGAATACTAAATATGATTTGTTTATTATCTGTTCTTTCCAACTCCTGTAGCTATCCACCACCCCCAAATGGGGAGGGACTTTCCATGAATGCAAGATGAGCTCATTGTTTTATCTATAGAACCTAGAATGGTGCCCAGCTCGTAGTAAGGGTTTGTGTAAAAAGGAGATGCAAAGGGCCATTTCCTGTCCTGCATTCCCTCAGTTCTCCAACCGCTCAATCTGGCATCTGAAGCCAATTTGCTGATTTTTCTGCTCAAAAGCAGAAGAAAGTGACTTGGAGAGTCATTTCTGGACCATGCAAGGTCTCCAGGTAATCAAAAAATGGTAGCCCAGCCATCTGGTTTAGTGGTGAAGAGCAGGGCCCTGAAGCTGACTTCCCCAGTCTGAGCCCAGCTCCTCTACTTTCTACCTAGGCTGCTAGGGCAATTCATCAGCCTTGAAGGCCGTGAGCAATCAGTGATTTTGTATAAAGCTCTTAGAACAACAGGGCCTGGCACCTAGAAAGTGTTCTGTTAGTGTAGGCGTTCTGAGAGAAAATTCAGGAGCAAGGAGGTGAAAAGAAACCTATTTTTCAAATTGACTTTGTCCCCAGTCATCTAATTTTCTGTCCTTACATGCACACTTTGCCATCCCTTAGCCTGTCTCCTCCAGAAAAGTGTCACTGGTCTAGAGAGGGGAGTTGGAGTGTGGGTCCTCAGGAGAGCAAGGATGAGGAATAGGGAATAAAGGTCCAAACCTGGAAAATTGGTCAATTTTTAGATAGAATAAATTTCCTGATAAGAAAATTCAACCCTTGTGTTATAATGCCAATTAAGAAAACCCCTCTGATTCCAAAAATGGGCTTGCAACCCAAAAGATTATTCCTCATATTGTTTTGGATATGTGGGTCCCATCTTGTGCCTCTGTGATTGTGCCAGGCCTGGGGAACTGATGGGTGAGGCCATAAGTCATTTACCATCTGGCTCCCTCCTACAGTATAAGTCTGTAGCCCTGTGATTATTATAGGGCCTGCTGTGTGTGTATTCAATACATGTTGTATGAACTAATCAATAAATCAATTAAAAGTCTAAACGTTCAGAGTATGTGTACATATACATATATGCATATACTGTCATTCCTTGGTATCCATGGGGAATTAGTTCCAGGACCCCAAGATACCAAAAGTCTGCAGATGCACAAATCCTTTATATAAAATGACATAGTATTTGTGAACAACATACCCACATCATTCCATATATTTAAAATCATCTCCAGATGACTTTTAATACCTAATAATATAAATAGTTGCAATACTAAATAATTTAAGGAATTATGTTGAGAAAAAAGTCTACACATGTTCAGTACAAATGAAATTTTTAAAATAGTTTGAATCTACAGATATGAAATCCACAGACACAAAGGGCCAACTGTATGTGTGCATATATATACACATATGCCATCTATATGCATGTGTGTGTTTGTGTGTTGGTGACTAAGGAATATACCCCTTAAATACCACAAAGAATTATTCTAAAGAATAAGTCCAGGGAAGTATCCAAAATTGATTGGAAAAGCTGCAGATATCTATTCAACAGGAAAGTATTTGCTTTCATTGTCAGGTGTGGTCAGAGAAGGATATTAGAGGAGGTCATTAGGCTGTAAGCTGAACTTTGAAAGAAAGGTAAAGTTTGACCAGGCAGAGAAAAGCCAGCCTGGTGAAAGAAACAGAAAAGGTCAGAATGTACACCTCAGGCAGTTCTTGATTTGCTGTTTTACAGAAAAAATAAAGATACTCCCCCCACACCAGCCCAGTAGAACTTCAGAGATCCCATGATTTTTCAAGGATCACACTGAGTGGGAAATCCAGGCCTGTGGGGTGGACCCCAGACCTGAGGTCCAAGTGTTAAAACCATTGGTGATGCCCCCTAGTAAATCACCACCTCCCCAGAGCCACCCAATGTCCAGGGCTCTGCCAGCCAGGCCAGCTTGGAGAAATCTAAACCAGGTGTTAACTGTCCTATACCTGCTTTCTCCAGGGAGGAAACCAGAGTTTCACAAATATCTCATACCCAAGGCTTTTCTTCATAGAATCAAAGCCCCATTGTTATTAAGTACATTTAGTTCATTCGAAAGTAAAGTACATACATTTAAACATGTTTGCATTTGCATTTCAGGAGGGACTTGTAGTTTCAAATCGGTTATCTATATTTTTGCAACTGAAATACTCCACAGTTTAGGACCTCTTATTAATATTAAAATCTAAGTTTTTAAAATAATAATTATTTTAATCGTCAGTGTTCTTCTTTGACTCAGTACTCTCCGAGATGGGTTTTATGATGTAAAGCAGCATCTCAGATTGGCGGGCATGACTTCTATCCTGCTTCAACTCCATTAAAGTAAGCTTCTATAAACAGACATCAATTACAACCAGTTTTAAGGGTTTTAAAATGTAATCCAACAGTACTGCTTAACTAAATGAATCCCAGAAAGTGATCTCCAGTGAATTAATAGAGCTGTGTGCGGACGAGCCACTATGAGTCTGAGTTAATGACTGGAGAAGATCAAATTAATTACAAGTGTCTCCAAGGAGTTTCTAGGAAGAATCCTCCTTTATCAGTTAAAGTCTGCTTAACCCTTCCCATTCAAAGTCCGTACATTTTCTAATTGCTAAGATATCAAGTCATAACAGGAAAAGAAAGGCTGATCTGCCTTCTCCTTGGAAGCATGGGTTCTCAGATGTATCAAAGGATCTCACCCCACTGAGAGGGAAGAATTCTCCTGAAGACACTGTGATTCACCAGGCCCTTTTCAGATATCGGAATCCAGCTGGGTTTGTATTTGACCCATCAGCCGAGTTCCCTTGGCAAAGATCCATAGGAGATTTTAATGACATTCTTATGGTTAAAAAGTGCCCAAGAAAGATAACTTTAATTGGAGTGGGAGGAAAGCCTCATGAATAGAGTTAGATAACAGTCTGCACTGACCAGGGTAAAGGGTTCAAGGTCATCACCAATATCATTTTGCACCATAAGGATGTAATACAGGTTGAGCATCCCCAATCCAAAAAATTAAATTAAATCGGAAATGCTCCAAATCCTGAAACTTTTTGAGTACCTATGTGACACCCCAAGTAGAAAATTCCGCATCTGACCTCATGTGATGGGCTCTTGGTAGAAATGCAGGCACACCAAAAATGTAGTATAAAATTGCTTTTAGGCTATGTATATAAGGTATATGTGAAACATAAATGAATTTCATATTTAAACTTGGGTCCCATCCCCAAGATACCTCATTATATAAGTTCAAATATTCCACAATCCAAAAAAATCTGAAATCCAAAAACCTTCTGATCTCAAGCGTTGGGATAAAGAATAGTTTACCTGTGATTTATCAGCAGAGTTCCTGAATGAGTCACTTGCCCCAGGAAACCTCAGTGAGCCAAATGCAGTAGGGCTTATGTTCACTCTGCACTGTTTACCCGATCTTCAGAAATCACTTCAAGTCAGCCCTAGACTTTTAAAATGTATAGTAATTTCCCTGTAGAGTGATTTTTAAAATGAAGATTTCATGGGGTATTTTTGGGGCGGGGGGCAGGATCCCAGGGATTGAACCCAGGGCCACTCAACCACTGAGCCACATTTCCAGCCCTACTTCGTATTTTATTTAGAAACAGAGTCTTGCTGAGTTGCTTAGCACCTTGCCTTTACTGAGGCAGGCTTTGAACTTGTGATCCTCCTGCCTCAGCCTCCTGAGCCACTGGGATTACAGGCGTGCACCACCTTATCCAGTCAGATTTCATGTTTTATAAACGAGTTGCCTTGCATTTTATTATTAGCAGGATCAAGAATTATTTGACAGGGTCAAGGGTGTTGTGCTTGTCTGAATAGCATAACTTGAGAGTAAAGTGGTGTAAATGTGAAAAATCAAAGAGTAGGCAAGTGGCATAAGAGGCAAATGGTACTATGTAAGGAAGATCAGGAACAAGAGAACACACACACCCAGACTGCCAAATTATATTGTAGAAAAAATAAAGGGAATTTGGATCCCAGATTCTCCACTCTTCCAATATACAGTGTCATTTCCTATAGATGTCATATCCTTCGAGCACCCTTTACATTCAGATTAATTCATTTATGTATTCAGTACCTGCTCATTGAATGCCTTTTCTGAGCAAGGCCCTTACTAGGCCCTGGGAAGGCAGCAGTGAGCTTATCACTGGTGGCATAAAGGAGTCCCAATAACATTCTACAATTGGCATGATTTGAAAAAGATGTCCCTCTGTAAAGTCATATGCCTAATTGATAAGCAGTAGCTGTTGAGTTTTCAATAAATTTTTAGTTTAACTGAGCACATATTATTAACCCTAATTAGCTAGTCTGCTGACACTCTAATTCCTCATGTCAAATTGTTTTCAACATTTATTCATAATATGAGGTTTTGCCTGCCTAAGCCCCTTGTCTGTCATCTTTAAATAAATAAGCTAAGTTCTACACAAATTGCTTTTAAGGAGAGTCTGAATAGGAGTTACAGACTTTGATCATAAGGTGCATCCTACAGCAAGCTGGGCTTCTCTTAAATACGCTCATTCAGGACACTTTAGCTCTTGGTGACTTTCTCAATTTCCGCCTCTGAGATAACATGCCATGTTTTTATGTGTTGTCTGCATAGGGAGATGTGGCAACAGAGTGTGAAAGTCACGGAGTCACAAGCCCAGACCGACTGATTTTGTTACTGCTGTAAAGTCCATCAAGGATAATGGAAAGTAGATAAAATAAAATCACATTGCCCATTCTGCACCCACCCGAGCCGGAATTTCTGTGTGCAGACACTAATTGGTGGCGGTTTAGATCCGCCTGACGTTATCTTTATGAGTGTTCGTACTTGTGGAATGATCATACAAAACATGTCAGAGCAATGGCTGACACAGGCCAGGATGGAAGTCAGCCATGCACTGAGGTGAAAGGTGCTTGGTGATTTTCAGTGAGTTTTTTTAAGCAGACAGACCTGTTGTTAAGCAGCTCAAGCAGAAGGGTCCATAGGGCACTCCAATGGCAGTGTTTAAAAGAGCCCCTTTCTCATGTATTCTACAGAATAACAGGTGAGGGACAGAGAAGATAATGTATGGGCCTGTCCTGCGCAGTGAAGAATCGCCCTGATCCAGCACGACTCAAATGTCCTGCCAGACACGCATGGTCACGAAAACCCTTTCAATGATGACTCTGAGCTGAGAACCTTCAGTCCACCTTCCATATAAATCCAAAAAATTTTTGCCTGGACATTGAGTTTTCTAGAAGTGCAATCACAATTGACGTCAAGGGAGGGCTGATCTTTGTTCAGATTCACCACCCGATTTACCAAGTGTTTTCACCACTTTAAAAAAGTCTCCAATTCCCGCATTGTTGGTGGCATTTGAATTGCTAATCCCAGCCTCCTGTGTTCTGAGGAATAGCCATCATCTTCACAGGACTCTACCTATAGGCACAAAAATCCTATGACTTCACTGTGACTTTCAGCGGAGTCATGCCCGAGCTCTTATACCTGCAAATGCATGTTATTTTATTATAAATTGTCTTCCTTTTATCTCTCCTTTGTGTCATAGTTGAGGGAGTCTATTGATTTTTTAATTTTTTTAGAGAGTATGTTTGTAGATAGGTTACTTTTTCAATTGAGGCTGTAAGGGAATTTTATAAAATATGCTACATAGAAATGGGAGTGGGTATGATATAGTTGAGAACTACCAACCCACAGCAAGAGGAGGAAGGCCAGAGACCACACAAACACAGCATTCAGGTCTGGCCGGGTGCAGTGCCAGTTACCCCCAGCACAAGGACTATCTTATTTCAGTGTGTCACTGATCTTTTCTCCACAGCTCTTCCTAGTTTAGGACTTCACTTGTTTCAGGAATCAGGAAGAAGAACTGGATTCTCCCCAGGTTCTTTCAAGGACCATCTTCAGCCCTGTGGAACCCCCCCCCCCCCACCCTGGCAGATACAGACGGTCTGCTGACCTGGGGGCCCAACCTGGCCTTGACAAGCCAGGTCACCAAATGCAGACTGTTCTCCTTACTTCATCCTTTAATTAAAGGACATCCTCTCACCCTTTCAGTGATCCTTTTTTCTTTATCAGCAGCTTCTAACTTGGGTCATAGAATCTGCCTTCCCAGATGCCTCGTCCATGTTATTGAAGACAGATCTTGATTACCTGGCATGTCTTCTCCTAGGGACCTACTAGAGCACAACCTGCCCCGGCTTTATATCTAGTTCCTGGTGCAAAGCAGGGACTCGTGATGTGCTCTTTTATGTATTCTTTGCATGGGACAATGTGACAACAGGGGGTGGGAGTCCAGCAGTCACGGGCCATGTCGACTCTATGACTATATTTTTATGGCCATAATAAAGTCCATCAAAAATAGGGAAAATAAAGCCATGCCACCTCATTCCCAACTCACCAAAGGTAGAATTTCAATACCACAAGCAAGTCAAGCTAAGCTCTCAAAATTTTTCAAAAGCAGGAAGAAGTTTTATCAGTGTTACAGTTAAAACAATAATCATTAAGAAAGGTCCCACAACAGTGTATATAGGAGGGCTTTTGGGGTAATCCTATTTTTCTCTCCCTGTCCTTCCTTTGTGGGAGACACAGTTAAGAGAACGAGCAGATCTGGCTTTAAAGTCCAGTGGGGACACCATGAACAAGAACTTCACCAAGCCTTGGTGTCCTCAGGCATCACATGAGATTAATAATACTTGCCTTCGAGGGTCATTCTGAGATTGGTGGGGGAGTGCAGACACTACAATGCACCAGGTACTATCTTAAGGGTCCGCTTCATCCTCACAACATTATTTTATAGGTGAAGAAACTAAGGTGCAGAGAGGTTAAAGAAGCTGTCTGCCAAGATCCCAAAGAGAGTATGTGGTAGGTCTGGATTTGAATCCAGGCCATTTGACTTCAGAGATCATGCTTTTAACCCCCTTCCTATTTTGCCTCAAGGAAATATATATAGTTAGCAGTAGTTATTATTATATAGACCTGAATCTTGCCATGGTAGTAAATTAAGCTACAATGTATTCATCCTTATTGGTCACTAGGCAGTTTGGAGGATCAAAGCAGAATTCCCAAGGGTCACTCAAATTTTATTTTCCTATCAATTATCTTACATGTCTCTAAAATGTGAAACAACAGTAGGTATTCCCAGATTAGAAAGTCCCAGTATTCTAGTCCCAACTATTTACATAACTTCAGTTCCATAAGTTAACTGCTTCCAGACTCACTTTCTTCTCTTGGCCTCAGAGGCTGTTTTTGTCGTTGTTATTGTTGTTTCAATGTTCTCAGAGATCCCTTCCTCCTTGAGGATTCTGGGATTCTTTTTCAGAATCCTGGATCAGTTAATTTACATCACACATTCCATAGAACACAGAGCAATCTCTTCACAAGCTGGTGGCCAGTATTGCCCTAAAGCCCCTCTGGTGATGCCTCCCTTAGCTGTAACAGAATCAAGGATCAGTCAACTACCACCAGTGGGCCAAACTCACCCACCACCTATTTTTGTATACCACAAGCTAAGAATGTTTTTTGTTTTACATTTTAGATGGTTGCAAAAAAATCAAAAAGAAAAATAATCTTTCATAACTCATGAAAATGATGCAAAATGTAGATTTTAGTGTCCATAAATAAAGTTCTACTGGAACCCAGCTTGCTCATTCATTTAGGCATTGTCTATGACTGCTTTTGCACTCCAGAGCTGAGTTGAGAAGATTCAACAGAGATTATACATGGTGATTCACGGAAGTTTGCTGACCCTGGATCTTGAAAGAACAGCAAGAGGAAAATTTTCTAGGTTGACTTTTTTTTTTTTTTAACAAAGGAAATCCAGGTACTGTTCACTGTCCTGTGTTCAATCAGTGAAACAAATAACTCTTATGACCAGGCAGTAGTCCCTACAGTCAAAAAATTACAGGATGCCCAAGGCCTGGCACTGTGCCTGCAAAAGTGGCTTTGGCAGCTGTGTGAACCATAGGGAGCAGCCGATTATCACAGCAGCGTGAGCTTTGCAAAATTCCCCTCTTGTGGCTCAGGAAACCTGCTCCATGTGCCACAACTTTCCATCAGTAACACGCTTAAATGCTCATTTTCAAACATTATCTCTGCCAGGAGGGATAATTTGCTGTAATGTGGGGGTGAGACATCCAGGAGCAGTTCAACCAGTCATTCGATTTATTTTCTTCTTTTTTTAACTGAAAAATCCTGGAAATGGAAATGTTTTCAGCAAAACCAATTTGCTGTGGAAGAAAAAACCAGGAGATTTGATTATTTCTGACCGAGTAGAAGGCTGGGTACTATTGGATCCATAAGGTTATAAAGAAGATGAGGAAGTGGTGTGTGTGTGTGTGTGTGTGTGTGTGTGTGTGTGTGTGTGTGTGTTAGAGAGAGAGAGAGATCAGATTATGAAAAAAACTAGTGCTTCTGAAAAACATTTAGGTGGAAGATTTGGAGAGAAATGTAAATATTATGATGGGTACATAGAAAATAAGTGGGGAGTGTCTAGAGAGAGATAATAGGGTGATAGGGAAGAAGTTGTTCTGTGGTTTTTAAGAAAACATAGCACCTAATAGAGAAAAGGAGTCATAAATATCAAATGGAAAGCATTAAGAAGTAGTTAGGGGTGGGGGGGAAGAAAAAAATAACAGAATGAATCAAACAACATTACACTATGTAAATTTATGATTACACAAATGGTATGCCTTGACTCCATGTACAAACAGAGAAACAACATGTATCCCATTTGTTTACAATAAAAAAAAAGAAGTAGTTAATTCCTTATCATCCCCATCACTGCAGAAAGGAAACTCTGCCTTTACGTCCATCAGGGTTCAACTGCTGGAGTCTTCCCAGCCAGCTTTTCAAGCCTTCTGTCTCTGGGCCAGGGGCCTCTTGCCCTTTTTCCCTACCAGGCTGCAAGTTCTTAGAAACCAGGTCACGTTTTATATTTCAGCAAACCCAAGGACTGCTTTCAGGGCCAGAGCCATAGTAGCAATCCAATTAATAAATATTTGCTGAACAAAATCAAATACCTAGTTAGCTGTACTTTGGGGATTGAAGCAAACTTTTTGTTGGTTTTAGAGTTCTCTAGAAATAAATATGCTGTTACACACACTAAACATTCTTTAAACTTAGTTTCAAGATTGAGTTCCTCAAACATCTGTTAAATTCCATATCAAAAAGAGTCAATTTTCTGTGTTGTTATTTTTGATCCCTAATTATGTATTTTTAGAAAGACTTACTTTTTTGAAGAAAGGATAATCCTTAAATAAAGGTGATTTATTCTATAGTGGTATAACTCTCCTTTCCCAAATTCTTCCCTTCTACAACAAGTAGGAGAAGATTTAGCACCTGGATTGTATGTATTGAACAAGCAGTAACTCAACTTTAACTACACAACAAGCAGTAAGAAAGTAAGAGCCACTCGTCTTCCAGATTCCTTCATACTGAGGGTGAAATATGTCTTCAAGCAAACTATGAACATTTTAGAGAAGGAAAGAATGGGAAAGGGAAAATGATGGGGGAAGGTATGGGAATATGACTCTTGGCAGGTTATTAACCAAGAAACCCTGAAGTATGAACTTCAGCAAGTGAGAGATAATAAGAGAATAAAAAAGAAGTCTCCAGTTTCCCTCAAAGAATTTCAAACAACAGGTGTAGAAGCTCCCCACCCTCCAGGTGGTAGAATCTGATCCTGTCCTACCTACAGGAGGGGCTAGAACTGTATGCTCCCAAAGAACTGTAACTCTGTTACAGTAACAAACCTGGCAAGCATACCTTAGTCAAATAAGGAAGGATAATATCACCAGTATGCTGTGTGGATGGTATCTGCCTTCTGATATGATGTGACGATAAGGATCACCTCTGTAGTGATCTTTCCAGAAACCCTTAACCCTGTTGAATCAAGATCAAAACATCAGGTTTTGGAGCCAGCATTTTTTTTTTTTGTTTGTTTGTTTGTTTTTTGCCACTGTGAAAAAAAGACCTGACAAGAATAGAAGAGGAAAAGTTTATTTGGGGCTCACAATTTTAGAGATCTCTGTCCATAGATAGTCAATTCCATTCCTCTGGGCCCAGGGTGAGGCAGAACATCATGGTGGAAGGGTGTGGAGGAGGAAAGCAGCTCAGAACATGGCAATTAGGAAGCAAAGAGAGCCCTGATCACCAGGGACAAAGCATAAATCCAAAGGCACAATCCCAGTGACCTAGCTCCTCCAGTCACAGTTTCCACCCAGTTAATCCTATCAGTGGATTAATTCATTGATTAGTTTACAACTTGTCATAATTTGATGGTTTCACCTCTGAGGTTCTTGCACCATCTCACACATGAGCTTTTGGGGGATACCTCACATTTAAACCATACCACCAGGCAAACCTAGACTAGGGAACATTCTACAGGAAACCTGGTCAACACTCTTCAGAACTTTAAGTCATGAAAAACAGGGAAAGACGGAGAAATTGTCATAGACCTGAGGAAAACTAGGAAAAGATGACAAATAAATATACCATGGTATCCTGGATTGGATCCTGAAAGAGAAAGGGGACATCAATGGAAAACTGACAAAAGCCAAGTAAAGTCTAGAGTTTATTTGAATCAAAGAAAGAGAGGAAAGAAAGAAAAAAAAGGGAGAGAGGAAGTGTGAGTCACCATGAAATAGTAAACGCTAACTAGTTCTCTTCCTCATTTCTTCCAGTAGATTACAATTTGCCAACTACTTTTTCCATGAAACTTCTTAGATGCCTCAGAAAGTTAAAAGAAGACATCAGCTTATAGATGTCTATATTGGCGACAAAATTATAGTGAAAAAGCAATGAAAAATGTAAATGAGTATAAGATTATATAGTTAAAACACTTTTGGAATAAACTGTAAGGAGTAAAACTAAAAATAAAACATGTAATTAATAACCACATGAATGGCTAACTCCCAACATATTCAATTTACTTAATATAAACAACCATATTCAAGAATTTGGTGACCCTTCACTTCAACTTCAGACTTCTCACCAAAATATTTATTGTTGCCCAGTAGCATTTGAGTCAGCCATATATAAAATTCTCTTCCAAAATACAGCTAGCAGCATTGTGCTTCTGGAGAAACTCTTTCAGTTGAAAAAACAATAAGATTTTTAGAACAGTACAATTTCAAGTAAACAGAAGTAGAAAGGAAGTGCTCTGATTTTCAACTTCCCTAGCTAATAAATCAACATAATCAGAAAAACATATATTATTGAGTCTCCAAGCACCCATGGCTTGATTTCAGCCCTGAGGGAGTCTGAAGTGTCTAGGATCTCAGAAGCTTTGTCATCATCAACTGATGCAGGATGGACCTACAGGAGGGAAAAGATTGTGCCCTGGTTAACTTACCTTTCACAGACTCATGAGTGTGGCCACTAAGGTGGCTGGGGAGAAATTCTCCTGGGGAATTTGTTAAAGCCTACCTACCTTACAGGACAGGGTAGGGGAACTTGGATGAGGAATGACCCCTCTAGGTTCACCGAGCAAGAGGAACTCTGAGCAAAAGCAAGAAGGACACTTCAGAAAAGTTCCTGAGAAATGAACCACAGGACATTTTAGCATTCAAGTGTGACCAGAAACTAAAAGTGAGCTCCTCCAATAGATCTAGGCATAAACCAATGTTACTGACCTGTTTATGGTCACCTTCTGTATGGTGTTGGGGTGAGGGAAGTTTGCTTACCTGGTTTTGTTCATTATCCAAGTGGTCAGACAAAATCCACAGGGCCCAGGTTACAATATTCTTCTACCCATCCTTCACAAAAAAACCCCACACTCTGAAGAATGCTTTTCACAGGGGGAATGCAGTGAACAATGATGCTGAGTGGATTCTGATTTGCCCTCATCCCTTTTGCTGGATTCCAGGTGGCCCAATCTGGACACTCAGTTTGTGTTTGTCCCTCTCTTGCAGTCTGTAGAAGCCCCATTGTTGTCTCAAGGTCTGTCCTAGTCTGTTTTATGTTGTTATAACAGAACACCATAGACTGAATAATGTATAAAGAAAATAAAATTTTTTTCTCACAGTTCTGGAGGTCAGGAAGTCCAATATCAAAGTTCCAACAACTGATAAGCTGCTTTTTGCTACATCATCCCAGAAAAGAAGGCAAAAGGGTGGAAGAAAGAGAACAAGAGATCAAACTCCCAGCTTTAAGCCCTTTTATAATCAACTTTAGTCCACTCATGAAGGCAGACCTGAATACCTGCCATTAGGCCCCACCTCTAAATACTGTTGCATTAAAGATCAAGTTCCCAACACATAAACTTTGGGGAACACGTTCAAACCATAGCTGGGTCCTTTTTTTTTTTTCATCACTAATAATCCTTTGATTTTTTTGCACCAGTAATTCTCCTTTGCCCATTGTCTCCATGCATGTGCCCTTTTTCTATGCCAGTATCCAGAGACTATTGAGGAAAAATGGTATATGTGTCTGTCATTATATCCACATGCAACTCAGCTAAGAAGCAAATTTTGTGCAATTCATTCTGCATGTGACCTTTCTCAGTCAAGTCATCCCCATCCATAGGTCACTCAAGCTGGAGAACTGAGACAAACCTTCTCCCTCATTACCAGCCATTTCCAACCTTGTGAATGCCCACATTCTAGATTCTGTCTCTGAAATGATACCCATATTCATTTCCTGCTCCCTGACCCTTCTTCCAGCCTTAATCCCAATCCTTATTTCTAACTAGGATTAGGACTACCCAGCTTTTCAGGAGCTCCCCCAACTCTAGTTTCTTCAAACACCCTAGTGTGACATACTCTACTTTTCAGAATCAACTCCTGTTTCCCTTTCAAGTTTCACCTCATGGTCCTCCTGGCTATACATCCCATATTCTAATCACTCATAACATCTCCTCTACATAGCCTATTCCTTTTCATCACCCTGGAATGCATTTTCTCCACCCAGCAAATGTCTACTCATGTTTCAAGCTCAAAACAGATGCCACCACCCAACCTTCCTAGACAACCTAAATGGTTTTTGCCTGGGAAAAGTGCTGCCATGATACATGTATGACTTTGGATTCAGCCCTTGTCTTTCTTAGCCTCACTTTCTGCCTTTATAAAATAGGAGAAAAAATAGAATCAGTTCCATAGGATAGTTTTAAATAAAATACTGTGCTGGTTCCCTTGGACTGCTACAACAAAGCTCCACACACTGAGTGACTTACTTACTGTTCTGGAGGCTTGGAATCCAAAACCAAGGTGTGGGAAGGACCATGCTCCCACTAAAACCTGGAGGAGGGTCCTTCCTTGCCTCTTGCTAACTCTGAGTGATAAGTCAGCAATCTTTGCCATTCCTTGGCTTATAAATGCATTGCTCTGGTCCTCCATCTTCACATTGCCGTTCCTCCTCAGTATGTGTCTCTCTGTGTCCAAATTTCCCTTTATCAGGACACCAGTTCATATCAGATGAGAGCCCCTATTTTAACTGAATTATCCATTTAAGAAATTCTCTCTAAGTAAGGTCATATTCTAAGGTACTAGAGATCAAGGCTTCAACATATCTTCTTGGAAGAATTTAATTCAACCGATGACAAATAACAAATAACAAATAACAGTTTGGGTACATACTGAGCCCAAGTCCCCCCATAGTGTGTGCTCATGGCCTGCCCACTCCTCCCTCAGGCACAGTGCTGGGATCCAACAGGTGATGAGAAGTGTGCATTCAAGCCATTGGTGCAGCTTCCTTTCCTTCTGTCATTCATCTCATAGGAGACCTAGAATCTGTGCCACTAGAGAGTACACACACTCAAGGAGAAAGATTCAAATGGACCATGTCTCTGGAACTTTCCTTTCAATTGCTTCTGAAAATTGCTAAAGGAGCAATTACAGCTGCATGTTAATATTGAAAATGATTATGAGTAGTTTCTGAAATTATGTGTTTAATATACATCTCACAGGTAATTTAAGGGGGTAGTGAACTGGGATAGGTGGGTTTTTTTTACTGAAAGCTCACACTGATAATTGGACAGCATAATAGAGCAAGAAAGCTAATGCAACCAGCAGGAAATAAGCTAACATACCAATTGCTTTGGAATTTCACCAGATAACTGAAGCCCTGAGGGGAAACCCATGAGTGAAGACATCTACCTACAAGAGGATCACCACATGCCATTTTTTTCAGACTCCTAAAAATGTGGTGGTCTTCAGGAGTTGGCAGACATTAGTGAATTTCCAAACATTTATGATGTTGTTAGTACCCAGAGAAACCTGGATGCAAAATCTCTTCAGGCTTAAAGGACATTTTGCAAGACCAATGCATTTTTAAAGAAATTTAATATTAATACACTAGGGCAATAAACAGAACACAAGACAAATGGAAAGCAAATTCACTAACAAATGATTACATTTTTATTTATTTAGGTTATTTTACTTATTTTGTTAATACATACAAAAATTTTTACTATTTTAGTCATGTTTAAATGTACGTTTCAGAAGTAGCAGTACATTCACATTGATAAGTAACCATCACCTCTACCATCTCCAGAGCTTTTTCATCATTTCAAACTGAAATTCTGTAGTCATTATACAGAAACTCCCCATTTCTCCCACCTTCAGCACCTAAAAAATCAACATCTTACTTTCTGTCTCTATGAATATGATTACTCTAGGCACTTCATATAAATGGATGACTAACTTGTGTCATTTAGCATGTTTTACCCATCTTGTAGTATGTGGCAGAAATTCCTTTGCAAGGCTAAGTAATATTGGGGTTGTTTCCACTTTTAGCTATTGAGCAAATCATGATTTTTAAAACTTTGACCTCATTCCCAAGACCCAAAGATTTTGTTTTCTGAATATGGTAAATAAATACTATTTCTGGGTAACTCACTCAAAAGACACTTAACTCATTTTCCTTCCTAACATCTTAAAAATTTAGCCCCAAAGCCCTCTCCAATTGTGAGACACACATTATTTTTGTGATGATTGCAAATGAGTTTAGACCTTTTAAGTGACTTAGCCAACATACAGCTAGTAAGTGATAAAACCAGGGTGCAAATCCCATCTGTGTGCACCCTAGTCTGAGCCCTTCCCCTATACCACCACCCAAGGCCTACATGTATCAAGAAGCAAGAGATTCCTTTGCACCAGGTGCAGTGGTTCACATCTGAAATCCTGGAGTTCAGGAGGCTAGGGCAGGAGGATCACAAGCTCAAAGCCAGCCTCAGCAATGGCAAGGCACTAAGCAACTCAGTGAGACCCTGTCTCTAAATAAAACACAAAAAAATAGGGCCGGAGATGTGGCTCAGTTGTTGAGTGCCCCTGAGTTCAATCCCCCATACCAAAAAAAAAAAAAAAAAAACAACTTCCTTTGCAAAAAAATCTTCATGGTGGGAAATTTTTGAGACATGCACATGATTAAGATGGATCTTCAGTACGTGTGCTGCACTGGTTGAGTCCACCGAACACATCCCAGGCTGAGTTGGGATATACATGTTAGAGCCCAAGTTGACACATTTGGGAGCAAATTTACAAGGAGGGGATACAAAAATCCTCTGTGAACTCCATGCTTTCTGCAGATTTTGCAGCTGTGGTGGCAGACACTCACAAGATAAAGGAATCTGGTGGGGTTTGAAAAGGCTGCCACACTCACCTGTATTTTCTCCATTGAATGTACTGTAGGAAATTTCTCCTGACAGGTTATTATGACTGCTTTAACGTACATATGACCAGCTGTCTGGGAAACAGTTCAAATTATGAATTGTTCATAAATATACTGACATACTTGGCGACAGCACATTGTGGCATTGAACATTTAATTTGATCTTTGTTCTTTAAAAATAGTGATATTGCCTTCTGAGTGGGAGTAAGACACTCTATCCTTCGCAGAAATACACATCTCTTTACTGTGTTCTCGCTTTCAAATACCTTCTGTTTGGGATTTTAATATGTTTGACATTAAAATCATAACAGGTTTGGGTTTCTCCATGTCATTTGAAGAATAGAAATGGTTTCCATTTTTCCTAAGTTTAGTTAAGTTCAAACAAGGTTGGTAAGAACATATCAGTCATTTCTAAAACTGTTTCCTCCTCCTCTGACCATGAGACTCTTGGGTATATGTAGCCCACAACACCAGGGGTGGCTGTGGTTGGCCTAGGTGGCCTTGTTTCTCAAAGGCCGGGTTTCTCAAAGGCCAGGTTTGTAGGGTCCACTGGAAAGCTGGAAGCTTTATTCCTGTGTGCCAAGTTGAGCCATGGGAAATCAACACAGTCCTTAGTCTGCAGAGTGCAACCCTCGTGGGGGTAACAATGCATCTTATAAAGAAGGCAACTGGTTCTCATAATGGCTTACCTTGGTCATACAGAAAATGACAATGCTGGATTTCACCCCTAGGTCTTCGGATCCCAAGTCAACAAGTTTGTTGTTGTCGTTGTTGTTTCTTATTTTTTCATGGTCACTTTTGTTGAATTTTTCTCCTGCAGGGATTATAACTCATCTTCTCCCTCCTCACTGCAGATACCAGGTTTCCCAAGGAAAACTCTGATACCAGGGCTGGTTATGAATATGTAGGATGGATTGACAAAGGGACAGGATTATTTTTCAAAGCTACCCCAGAAGTCTAGGATGTACGATCTCCAGATCCATCATATCTGGTGTATTAGTCACTCAAGTTTTATGACTAACAGATCCACTAGCAAAAAGGCCCTTGGAATGTGTGGTTTGTTTCTATACCAGTAGTGAGTGGTAAGGAATTCTACTTGGGAATAGAAGCAGAGTTGTCAATTTATTTTGAAAATTGATATTTGTGCAGAACCCAATGGTTACCCAATGTTTCTAAAATTTGGACATCAAATTTATGAATCTTGATATTTTGCAAAACTAAAATGTTCCCAATCAACTAAAAAGGAAAGAAATCTGAAATTACATGAAATACTATGAAAGAACTGGCCTTGGATATACCCAAAGGGCTTGAAATTAACATACCATGGTGATGGGTCCACATCAATGTTTATAGTAGCTCAATTTACAGTAGCTAAGCCTTGAAACCAACTTAGGTGTCCTCCAATAGATGAATGGATCAAAAAATATGGTATATACACACAACGGAATATTAGTCACAAAGAAAAATGAAATTATGGCATTTGCCAGTAAATGAATGGAACTGGAGACTGTGATGCTGAAATAAGTTAATCCCCCCCAAAACAAAGGCTGAATGTTCTCTCTGATGTGCAAATGCTAACACACAATATGGTCAGTGGAGAACAGAAGTTCATTGGATTAAACCAAAGGGGATGAAGGGAAAGCAGCGGGGACAGGAATAGGAAAGACAGTAGAATGAATTGGACATAACTTCCCTATGTTCATATATGAACACACAACCAGTGTCACTCCACATCACGTACAACCATAGGAGCTGGAAGTTATACTCCACGTATGTATGATATGTCAAAATATACTGTTATGAAAAACTAAAAAGAACAAAAAAATAGTACAAAAGAATGGAAAGTTATATTCTATGTATGTGTATAATATGTCAATACATTCTACCATCAAGTATAACTAAAAAGAAAAACAAGAAAAAAGAACTGGCCTTGGCTCCTACATGAGATGCTGAAGTTCTGCAGCACCATCTCCAGAAACTCCATGTCGTTCCTTCCCTGTTGGCTCCTTGATGGCTCCTGGGCATCCTTCTCATTCCCAGGGCCTTCTTTGCCCTCCTCAGATTCAAGCCTGTTTTCAGGAAAGTGTGTGACCTCAGCCTTGATTCCTGTAGATTCACAGAAGCATGTAGCTCTACGTTCCCAGCTATTGCCAGCACAGGGCACGTGTTGAGTCTCCAGAAATGCTGACTGATGGAGTAAAATGGTAAATGAATGAGTGAATAGGAGCTGCTGAATCCCTCCTCCCACCAGCATCTTTACTGTTGAATATACAGTTTTTTCTCTTGGAAAAGGAACTTTATCCCCCAGAATGGCCATTGAGAGAGTTATACAGGATAAGGAGAGTAGGGAGGAAAAGTAAAATCCTGTTTTATAGGGGCACATATCTGTCCTGCCTAGACTCTAGAGAGGTCACCCATGTGAAGAATTACAGAAGAATTTCTATAGCAGGAGGATTTGTAAGAGATAATATCCTGGCTTAGCAGTAAATCTAAAATAATCTAATTACTTACAGGTCTGTTTATAACATCATTTCCTAATGCCACTCTTGCATAGTTTAACATCACTGTCAAATTAAAGGAAAAATCAACAAGCCCGTGTAAAACCCAGGTGGTATTCTAACACCAACCTATTCTGTAAAATGGCATGTCTTCCCAGATGTGCTCAACTTTCTCCTAAGTACGTTATTCTAGCTTCTTCCTGATCTTTCCTGGTATGGGAAGTTTATTGTTTTAGACAGATCAGATAGTTAAAAAGTTCTCCTTTAGATTACTCTGAACTCTGCTTCCCCGAAACTTTCACTTGTTGGCCCTATCTCTTCTGTTGACATCAGCATTTTCCAAAGTGTGTCCTGGGGATGCTAATTAGTTTCATGGGATGTTAAGAAGTAACTTTTTTTAGAGGGAGACAAGGAGTTTGTAGTCAAATCAGAAAGAAATTCCTAATTTAACAGCTGTCAAGCCAGCCTGCCACCCCAGGGACTTTTCAGAGGCTTTGAATGCTGTGAATCTCTAAGAGAAATGGGCACAAACCTTCATTCTGCTCCCCACAGCTTCAGTTTTCTCCCACAGAGCATCTCTTTGCATCTCATAGCCAAACAGGCAATGTCTGCAAGTAGTTATCTAAATAGATATAACATAAGTCTACTTTTCCTTCCATATTAATAGCTCTTCAAATAACTGAAGAACATTACAAGAAATATAAGTTCTGAATCCAGGCTAAACATCCAAATGTCCTAAAGGGTTGCACCTGTGATACGGTTTTTAGGCCTCTTCAATATCCTGGTTCCTCTCCCCTAGATTCTTCTGTACCTATGCTCTGCCTCCTCTAATGCATGACATGTTAAAGCTGAGCTCCTGGCTTGTAGTTGCTTCTAGCTGTATCACATCCTCTCTGTGCCTTAGTTTCCTAGTCTGAAAAATGGGGAAAGTCAGTCTACAAACCTCGCTGAGTTGTTTTAGAAATTAACCAGGGTAATGTACATAAAGGACTATGTGTTAGCTGTGCGCTGTTTTTCCTATCTTTTCTTCTATCTAGGATCTGTTTCCTCTTCAATATGTTTGCCATCCCCTTTCACATTCAGATTCCAGAAGACTCGCACAGAGAAAGACACTGGGTCAACCATTCAGTGATCTGAATCTTCAACTGTTCAGTCATTTTAGGTTCACAGGAGCCAGTTAGAGACAGAGAATTTCAGACCCCAGCCCTGTATAAAAACTGCTGGTGGAGGGAAGGGAATTGCTGATTGGAAATTCTGGACTTACAGGCATGCAAAGAGTAGATGGAAATGGTCTTGCTTCATAGCAATTACCACAATTTGCCTAAATACGATAAAGAACAGATACATTTTAAACACTGAAAAGTAATTGAAGACCCAGCTTTTAATGTATCTTCTCTTTCTAATTATCTTTTAATTATTTAATCTTTCAGTTATAATCAAAGCTTTAAATTGGGAGAGGTAATGGCAACAATTTAGTGAACCTATTTATCCTCAGAGGCAATAAGATGTAGTATCAAGACCTTCATCTTTGTATTGAGTTCAATGCTTAGCTCTGTTTCCTATTAGCTTTGTGATGCTGGGCAAATCACCTCACCTTTCTGAGCTTCCATGTCCTCCTCATCTATAGCAGGGGCATAATCATGCCTATCCCATAGGGCAAAGAAAGAAAAACTAATATGCATACAGAATTTCTAGTATAGTGACGCATAAGTAACAGACATTCAATAAATGTCAGTTCTTTCCTTCTTCAAAGGGTGATGAAGGGAATATTGGAGTGCTTCTTAGATATTGTATTAGTCCATCTTTTGTTACTATAACAAAATACCTGAGGCTTGGTACTTTAGAAAGAAAAGAGATCGAGTTAGTTCACAATTATGGAGGACAAAAGTCCAAGATTGGGCAGCTTCATCTTTTCAAACCCTGATGAGGGGGTCCTCTGGTTGCATCACAACATGTCAGAGCAGTGGAGTAAGAAACAGGCAAAATGCCAAGTGCATCATGTGTTCTCACTTTAGAATGCCTCATTTCATAACAACTCACCCTTGGAAAAAATATTTTATGCTAATACCAGTATCAATCCCTTTTAAGGATGTCACCCCAAGTGACATAACCACCTCTACTAGGCCCCACCCCTTCAGGGTTCCACCTCCATTCAACATCACTACACTGGGGACCAAGCTTCTAGCATATGAAGCCTTGAGGCACAAACACAAATCATATCCAAACCACAGCAGACATATAACCTCCTGGTTCATTGATGGGCAAGCCCATCCTTGAAGCATAGATCATGAACCATCTATCCTACAGTGCCTGCAGTGATCATAGCCAGAAAAGGGGCAAGTTCTCAATCCATTCCCCAATTATCAACATGACGAAAAAGCAATTGAATCAATGTGTCATGTGGAGGCTAGTAAGACCAAATACTTCATTGAATCATAGTGTCTGGCACCCAGAGAATGCTAAATCACTATTGGCCAGTGAAACTAATAGTTATATATAACCTTAGAGGACATCTAGTCCAAGCCCCCTTCCATCTTGGGTCTCCATCTGTAGTGGATTCTTGCCCAGTCTCTGCCTATAGAAATAGTTACACCAGAAATAGTTACTCAGAATAGCATATTCCATGCTTATAATCAAATTATTAAGTCCTTATTTTTTATTTGAGTGCAAAAGTCTACCTTTCCACAGTTTCCAAATGTTGTTTCTAATATTGCCCTAAGCAAAAGCTATACTGCCTAAATATAACTCCTTTTCTTCAAGAGTACATCTTGAATTATGTTAAACCAGCACTCATCTCTCCTTTTGTGCTTATTATCTCTCCCCCCGCACCAGCCCACTCACCTTGGTTCCTCCTTCCAGCTGTCTTTGGTGGACACCACAAGTAGTTCTGCCTGGACACAGGTCCTGCTGCCCCTGGATAACCCCACACTTGCATGGGGCCACTCTAACCCCAGCCCTGGAAAGTAGACAGCAAAGCCCAGAAATGCTGGTGTATACTTGATGTGGTTATCATATCATTCTGGCCATAAAGCCACCCACCATATGACAAGTCAAATTATTGGGTAATAATCAACTAAAATTTTGTTATATTCAGTTGCATTAAACTGAGTTTTCCTGATCTTACAGCTGCCTGATTGTTTTTGTTTTACCTGAAAGTTGGACTTCATATTTTTTTCATGGATGCCCACATTAAAAACTGTCAAAGTGTTTTAGCACTTTGATCCAATTGTGAAAAATATCAACTATCATCTTTCATTGGCCTGTATACCAGGTACTTTGTTCCTGGCTATTTGCAATGCTAGTGTGGCTGCTGGTCATTCAACATCAAAATGATCTTTTAAAAGAAAATGTATGCAGTCAGTGTTTAACAGTTTGTCAATAATCTGAATTTATGGTTTGAAATAGTTGGCCCCAGTTTTGATAGTCCATTAGAATAAATACCTTGGCCTCGCAGTATGGAATCTAGACCATTTGTAGTCAGAACTGTTGCATTTCCATTATTATTTGTAGTTTGGGGTGATCCTCGTGGGGCTTATTATGTCGTCTCTGAATGGTTCTTCTGCATTTGCTGTCAGCAGTATGAGCAGGGTTACTGTTGAACCATCTTTGCTTAACAATATGGACTCAGGCCTTAGTACCCACCTTGAGAAGTCCCAGTGATGCTTACAAAGAATAGGCATAAGATTCAGAAGAACAAAACGTGAAGATATTTCTTCTTTTTAGAAATTATCAAATAAGCACCAAAGTCAGAGTAAATACAACTGAAGATATTTATTTATTTGTTTTTTATTTATTTATTTATTTATTTGCAGTGCTGGGGATTGAACCCAGGGCCTTGTTCTTGCGAGGCAAGCACTCTACCAACTGAGCTATCTCCCCAGCCCAAAGATATTTATTTTTATTTTTTTTTACAGACTGCATTTTGATTCATTGTACATAAATAGGGTGCAATTTTCCATTTCTATGGTTGGCATGATGTAGATTCAAACCATTTGTGTAATTATACTTGTACTTAGGGTAATGACATCTGTCTCATTCCACCATTTTTCATATTTTTAATCTGAACATTTCGACAAGTTTATTTTAGCACCTTTCTTATAAACAGGGGCTCTAGTTTTTATGATCCACTTTCTAATTTTAGTTGGTCAGCTTCCTCTTTCATATTTGGTCTGTCTCCTTCTTGGAGAACTGAAGTGCTCTTAACCCTTGTCCCCAGGGCCACTCATCCCCTTTCAGAATCAAAATCTCATCCCTGTACAGACTTTGTTCTCTGAGCTTCTTGCTCTTGTATTCCAGATTCTCAATATGGCTGTGTCATGTCCCTTGTATGTAATTGTGAAATAGAAATATTTCTGTAATCATGAAATAGAAATAAAGAAGAAATCACTGGCCCATAAAAGACTTCTTATCACTCTGTAGTTGCCAACCAATAGGAAGAAATGTACTAAGGAAAATTACAGGGCCCTCTGGCTGAACAGCTACAAGTGCCACATTTCAAGAACAAAACTTGAGCCACTAAATCAAGTTATGTTATACTCAGAGTTAATTGCCATTTCTGGGTACATTGAAATCTGCTTAGAATTTCATTGAAGGTTTTAATTTGTTATCATCATTATCTTCTTCCTTAAGAAGATCTCTGCTCATCTCATAGGCCTGCCATGATTTCTCTGCAACCTCTGAGACACTCAGTAGGACTTTCTGTGGAGCCCACCCTCCTTTAGGGATGGCAAGCCTGTAATCAGGAAATAGAAATAAAGAGGAATTCACTGGTCCATAAAAGACTTCAGTCACACCACATAGCTGCTAACCAATAGGAGGAGATGCACTAATGAAAATTACAAATACCTGTAGAAAAGATTAGATGATTGCTCCAAATAATGTCACTGCTGTAAAGAAAATTCTAATCTAGATTTATCAGTTCATTTTGGTCCAGGTCTCTGCACTAACAGTATTTAGAGAAAAAGAGAACAGAGGAAAAAGCAACACTGGGATATAAAATAAGACACTCACAATTCTTGCTTAAGGTTTAAACTTTAAGCTGTTATCTAGCTGTAGATATAAATTTGTATTTCATGAGTTCCCCACCTTTGAGCTGATAACTTATAACATTTGGCAGATCCCTGCTCAAAAATTCACAAATTAATTCCCATCTAATGAATCATCATTCTTGTTCACTTTAGAATAATTAAACATGAGCTAATTAAATGAGTCTTTTGGAGGTGAAATTATTTGATGGTGGTAACCTACATTTGACCTGCTATGGATGGCATGTTAGACGCCCAGCAAAATCAATGCATTTATTTTAGGTTCTGCATTATGTTGTTGGGACCCACTGTAATTATAATGGGGACATTTTTTTCTTTATTTACGACACATAATTTTAGGTGTAACATCTCATTCTGTTTTCCTCTTGATGAGATGCAAAGATATTGCCACCATCCAATTACATCGCCTCACAAGCTTTGCACCTGCTATGATTTAATTACATTTTTGTTCATCCAAACGTTTACACTTCGCGTGTGTTTTCAAATCATTCTCACTCTGATGGCAATTTCCCAATGTGGCTGTGGGAGAAAATGGCCTTTGAAATGGGGCTTTCTCTGTAGTGCTTTAAAAAGGAAGGCAGAACATGAAGAAGAACCTCAGAAGATGAGGGCCAGGCTTGAAGCACGATTTCATTAATACTGGATGGCAGAGAAGGAGCCAAGTCCCAGATAATGAGGAAGGAGTTGCAATTTTTTTTAAAGCTATCTGGTGACAGGGAAAACAAAAATGACATTCAGCTGACGAATGAGCGGAGTTTGACCTAGCCTTTTGACCCTTGACAATCAATCTTACCTGCTACTTCATAAAGAATTATGGCACTGCCACTCACATTTGACTCTGTATTTTTACTATTCCCTTTACCTTTTTTTTTTTTTTTTTGAATACATGGTCCAAGAAGATAAATGTTTATGTTGGATATAGCAGAGAGGAGGAAATATGGGATACTCAGAAGGAGGGAAAAAAAAAAAAAAAAGCTGAGAAAGAGAAGAGAGAGCAACAAGAAGACCAACAGCCATAAAATGGTTTATACATGCAATTCAGAATTGTCAGGGATATTTTTTATGTGGCCAACCAAAATAGCAACTGGATATAACAGATGACCCTACACACCTTCCACCCAGCGTTGGGCTGGATGTGAAATCTGGAAGAGCGAAGGTGAGAGGCGAGCTCACCTTCCCGCCTGCCTCTCTGCTCCCCACCCCAAAATACATCCAATGAATTTTGATGAATCCATTCCCCGTCCAGGAGCTCTGATTACGGCATGCACTGTGAAGGGTTCTGGTGCCATCATTACAGGAAAGAAAGGGCAGGGAGTCCAGGCCACGGAGCTGTTTTCATTATTTGTTCCAGGCACCATTGCAAGCACTAAACACTTTGTGCTCAGTCCACCTTTGTGTCCACTGAGAGAGCGTAAATCAACAGGGGTGAAAAGTGGCTCGCTGGGGAGCGAGAAGAAACACCTTAGGAATAAGAGATAAGGTCTTCCTTGGCATTGGGGATGCTTTGTTTTTATATATAATTTGACGCAGTTTGTCTTGAGACACTAAAACCCAGGCTAGTCAGCAAGAGCAACTTTATGGAGCTCGCCCGGTGCATAAGTTGACCATGGGGAGTTTTTCTTGCCTTTATAGAGTCGAGATTCTTTTTCATGACTGTACTGGAGACTTCAGCAAAAACTCAGTCTCATAGAAGCAGAATGCAATTTCTGACCATTTAATCCATCTTGAATCACTGGGAATGTAAAACTATTTTCCTCATCTAGCCTGAAATAAGAGAATCAGGTAGGGGGGCTGGAACGTGGATGGAGCTGTGCAGTGGCTTTCAAAAACAAGAACAAAACCTCAGAGTGCTGTGTACACAAATTAGACCTTTCTGGAGTATATTTCCAAACCTGAATCATGTACTTCCACCACCTCTGTCTTTGGAAGAGAGGAGACATCCAGGCAAATAAAAAGAACCCTGGTTATTGCATGCAAATCCACCAATCTACCTCTGACACCTTTCTGGGTAAGCAGGGATTAAACTTTGCTTTTAGCTGCTTCACAAACCTAGTAGTTGTGACAGACTTTGCCCACTCGATATGGTGCCAGGCAACTCTGTGGCTGGCTTCAGGGGGTCAGCTGGCTTCAGAGGCACCACCCTCCCTCTTCTTGGCATGGAGTTTGTTACTTCCAGAATTACAAGGCTGACAAGCTGGTTATGAGGTGTTCCTGGGCTGTGTGTTCATAAAGAATCTCCCCTAAAAATAGGGCGAGCTCGTTAATGGAGGAAGTGAGGTCAGTGGGCTTCTGACAATCCTAACAAGATGACAGAATTTATGAAGCGCTGCGGTGGAAAGATGTAGTTATCTGCAGTCTATTCATATAATAAGGCCACTTGGGGCCCGTCGTTATTCCCCTTGAATTTGTTTTCCTTTCCTCCTTCCTTTTTGTTGTCTGTCTCTTCCTTTGGCTGCCCTTGCTGATCCACATAGAACATTATCACTACGGACCCCCTCTTAGCTGAGGTGAATGGGCTGGCTTCCTCTCAAGGACTGGTGGACTTGCTCTCTGAGTTGTGTGTGACCATGGTAAGAAAGGAGAGTTGGGTGGGCCAAGTCTTGTGAAAATCTAATCTTGTGAAAGTCTAAATGTGGTATCATATTGGCAACATCTTAAGACCAAATTAGAATTTCCAACTCAAAAAAAAAAAAAAGAAACTTTTTTCAGTTTCTTCTTAAAGTACAATGAGTGAACTTTTCATTCTAATGAGTTGCGACATCTCTTTTGCTCCAATTCTATGAAGTAGGGTAAATTTCATTGTCCCTAGGAATGCTGAGACCATCATGGCCTAAGTAGTGAGGGAAGACTTGATGGAAATGTACAGCTTTGTCTGCACAAGAATAGAGCAAAGGATTCGAAAAGTAAAAGGGAAGAAGGAAAAAATGGTAGGCTAAACCATTTTTGGTATTAAAATTAGGAGACAATTTGCTAATAGCATTTATTATTTATAAAAACTAGAACAGGTTAAATGGATTAGTAACCTGAAGTAAAATGGTACCTGTGTTTAAATTATGGGAATCAGAACTAATGAGATCATTTTGCTGGGAGAATCAATTGTCCATTGAGAAACCCACAACAATGGAGGTGGTAGCTGGCTCATATTTTATGATCACTCAATATTCCTTGTTAATTAGAAGTCTTAAAAGTATATTTTCCAGCTGAGAGTGGTGGCGCATGTCTGTAATCCCAGTGGCTTGGGTGACTGAGACAAGAGGATTGCAAGTTCAAAGCCAACCTCAGCAACTTAGCAAGGACCTAAGCAACTTAGAGAGACCTTGTCTCAAAAAAAAAAGGGGGGGGGGGCTGAGAATGTGGCTCAGTGGTTAAGTGCTCTGGGTTCAATTCCCAGGACCCAAAAAATAAATAAATAAATAAAGGTTTCCCCAGCCGAATTATTAACACTATGCATTATGCATAAATTTTCCTAATAATATTACAGTTGTCCTTTGGTGAATACCAAAATCCACAGATGCTTGGGTACCTTATATAAAATGGTATAGTACTGGCATATTACCTACTAACATCAACTAGTCATTTCTAGATGATTGATAATGCCTAATACAATGTAAATGCTATGTAAATAGTTGCCATACTGTATTGTTCAGGAAATAATGACGAGAAAAAAGCATTTGTATATATTCAATATAGATGCATTCTTTTTAATTTTTAAATTTTATTTGTTCTAATTATTTATACATGGCAGTAGAATGCATTTATATATTTTGATAGATCATACTTAAGAGTATAATCTCTCCTTTTTCTGATTATACATATTGCAGGATCACATCAGTCATGCAGTCATATATATACATGAAGTAATAATGTCTGTTTCACTCTACTATCATTGCCTCCCCCATACTCCTTCCCCTCTCTACACTCCCTTCTACCTAGTAACTCTATTCTTCCCTATCCACCCCCCTTATTGTGAATTAGCATCTGCATACCAGAGAAAACATTCAGTCTTTGGTTTTGGGGGATTGGCTTATTTCACTTAGCATGATATTCTCCAGCTCTATCCACTTACCTGCAAATGCATAATTTCATTCTTCTTTATGGCTGGGTGATAGTCCATTGTGTATATATACCACATTTTCTTTATCCATTCATGTGTTGAAGGGCCTCTAGGTTGGTTCCATAGTTTAGCTATTGTGAATTGAGCTGCTATAAACATTGATGTGACTGTGTCACTGTGGTATGTTGATTTTAAGTTCTTTGGGTATAAATTGAGGAGTGGGATAACTGGGTCAAATGGTGTTTCTATTCCACATTTTCTGAGGAATCTCCATACTGCTTTCCATAATGGTTGCACCAATTTTCATTCTCGCCAGTAATGTATAAGTGTACCTTTCTCCTCACACCCTCCCTAACATTTATTGTTGCTTGTATTCTTGATAATTGCCATTCTTATTGGAGTGAGATGAAATCTTAGAGTAGTTTTGATTTGCATTTCTCTAAATGCTAGAGATGTTGAACATTTTTTCAAAAATTTGTTGAACAATTGTATCATATGCATTCTTAAAAAGTATTTCCATCCTCACTTGATTCAATTTGTAGATATAGAACCCCTAGATACAGAGGGAGGACTGTACTTCACAATACACTGAGAAAAAGGAATAGTAAAAAGATTATCTCAGGGCTGGAAGTTTAAAAGCTCAGTGGTGAGCACTTGCCTGCTATGCCCAAGGCCCTGGGATTGATGTCCAGAACCGCAAAACAAACAAGAAAGAATTAACTCAAATAAACAAAACAAAAGCAAGATCACACTATTCTTTCCTCTGCCTACCTAGACCCAAAGAGCTATGAAATAGCTGGTGGTCCAAAACTATGGGGTCTGACCATAGGGCAAAGTTAATCTCTATGCAGTTAACAAAAAAGAAGAGTCCATCTTACCTTTGAATCTTATAGACTAAAAATGTTGTTTGGCTACTTGCAGTACTATTGGGGTTTGCCAAATGCAACCTGATTTATTCCAGAGCTCAAGAGATGGATGTTCTCTTAAAACCAGATCCCCAAAAGACTTCAGGACCTGTGCTGCTCCCAGATAGGTGACTGATATTTATCCAGCCTGATCAGCATGTGACAGTTGTGGCATTTGACCTCCTCTTTCAAGGCTGACTTGTATTTGACCCTTCAGGAAAGACCTCCTGTGGACATGAGAACCATCCATGGCATGAGAACATCTCAGAGTTGGGTCTAAGGATGTGCTTCAGTGAGATCAGGTTGAGTCCAGGGAGAACAGCCCTTCGGTCTGGTGGGTAAAACAGAACATTCAGAGCATCCGATGGATTCTGAGAAAAAGATTATGAAACAATTCTCATTTGTGAATCATGCTCCCAACTACTACAAGATCAAGACTCCACTTACGAGTTTGCATTCTTGTGGTTGTCTTTTGTACAGTTTCAGTGTACAGTGTATAATTATCAGATTCCTAAATTGAAGACTAGGGTGGATGTGTGATGGAGTTCTGTAACTAGCAGTCTCTCCTTTCTCAGGATTAATATAATAGTGAAGTGGCGATAAGCTGAATATGTGGAAGAAAATTGTCAATCCAATATTTAGATAGAATATTCCCATGTGACACTGTGTCTCAATGGTATTAGGAAGGTCAAATACTGCTTAAAATGACCCCTACACGCTTTGTGCCAAATTATCTAAAATTCATCCATTAGGAATTTCTCCTTACACGTTATTAAACATATTCTTTTAAAACACAAGCAATTTAAGAGAATTAACTGAATTTCAATTCATATCAACAATATGTTCCTGACACAAGACCAGAGGATTCCTGCCTCCATAAAATGCCATTTTATTGTCATTAGTCCTTCGCATTTTTGTGGAAATGAAGTAGGAAACTGGTGCTATTATCAGTCCTCACACCTTAAGGCTAGTTAACTTATCACATAAATGTCTTCTTTAAAAGCTTAATGTGAACAAGATCACATCATAGATTTAAGAAAGTTGAAAACTAAAGATACAATATTCTGTTTATTCATTTCCAAGTGGAGCCCATTTGCCCACACAAATTCCTGTTGTGCATTCTCTAAATTTTATCTTTGTCAGAATAAAGAAAATAAAAGAATTATTTGGTCTTTGTTATTTGTGAGAACTCTAAAATTAATCATTTTCCCTGCAAAACAAATTTGAAATCTTAATGTTTGCCTGTCCTACGAAGTACCAATGGAAGCAAGATAGCATGTCTTAAACATAAATGTATCCCCAAGAACCATATTTTCCATGTAAGGCATCTACGGAGCTACCATCCTCTCTCCTTTTCCCCTCCCTGAATCCAATCTGTTCTCTGCATTGTAACTAGACTCAAAATACAAATTTGTTCTCAAAATACAAGTATCAGCTGTCATGCCCATGTAGCTTTTGAGATAAAACCCAAGTCTCTAAACACAACTTCGAGGACTTCTTCTCCAGTTATCCTGACTCCCTCCCACAGCAGAGTCTTTACCATTGCTGATCTTTCCTCATAGAACCTGTTCCCTCCCCTGCTCATTGGCAGAGACCCACCTGCAGGGAGGTCCCCCCGCCACCACTCCAGAAGGACACAAGGTGTAATTTTCAGTTCACGTGTATGATTATGGGGCTAATGTGCTTCTCCTCTTGACGCCTAGCTCTGTGATAATAGATACCATGCCCAATTCTCTTCACTATTGTTTCCCTAGCACTTGGTCTATGTCTGGCACTGAATGAATGAATGGATGAATGGATGGATGGATGGTTTAAGTTCTTAATAAAAGCTCTAGGAGTTTTTAATTCAAAGGTATCAAAACAATATGCACAGCCCAGAGAACTTTTGAGTCTAAAATAATTTTGAAAACCTCTGTCTATAGCAGGAAGAGAAAAGAGTTAAATTGAACCATAATTAAGAACTACTAATTAGGACAAAATCTCTATATAAATCCTGTTTAAATTGTACTTTTTCTGTTTTTTTTTTTAAATTTGTTCTAATTAGTTATACATGACGGTAGAATGCACATCTCATACATAAATGGAATATAACTTCTCATTCCTCTGGTTGTACATGATGTAGAATCACACTGTTCATGTAGTCATATATGCACATAGGGTATTAATGTCCAATTCATTCTACTCTTACCCCCCTACTCACTCCCTTCCCATCACTTCCCTCTGCCTAATTCAAAGTAACTATTTTTCCATAGCCCACCCCCCTTATTGTGAATTAGCATCCACATATCAGAGAAAACATTCAGCCTTTAGATTTGGGGATTGGCTTATTTCACTAGCATGATCCTCTCCAGTTCTATCCATTTATTGGCAAATACCATAATTTCATTCTTCTTTAAGGCTGAGTAATATTCCATTGTGTATATGTACCACATTTTCTCCATCCATTCATCTGTTCAAGGGTACCTAAGTTGGTGCTGTAGTTCAGCTATTGTGAATTGAGCTGCTATAAACATTGATGTGACTGTGTCACTGTAGTGTGCTGATTTTAAGTCCTTTGGGTATAAACTGAGGAGCTGGGTCAAATGGTGTTTCTGTTCCACATTTTCTGAGGACTCTTCACACTGCTTTCCAAAGTGGTTGCACCAATTTGCAGTCCCACCAGCAATATATGAGTGTATTGGTGCTTAATTATTTTAGCAGGGGGTCCTCCCACACATATTCTTTGCCTAGACTAGACCCAGCATGCCTGTGGGAGTCTGGAACTTTGCACCTTGAGGCCATAACCATCACTGATGTCCTGTTGCATTTCACTTGCACTATAAGACAAAAATCATTTGAAACCTACAAATAAGCCATGTCATGGGTCTTATTGTAAAAATTTCTTCTAATTAAATTTGGGCAGTTCCTGACTTACAGTGGTTTGATATGATATTTTGACTTTACAATGGTATGAAAATATGCATTTAAATAAGATCATCCTTAGATTTCTAAATGTGGATCTTCTCCTGGGCTGGCAATTTGCTATGATCCTCCATGGAGATGTTGGGCAGCAATGAGCTGTAGCTCCCAGTCATCCCTGGATGAGGAGAACAACCCACACCGTACAGCGTACTGTGTTGCTGAATTGTGATGTTCACTAGGTTAGGTGCATAAAAGGCATATTTGAATTATGATATTTTCAAATTAAAATGGGTTTATTAGGGCATGACCCCATCTTAAGTGGAAAAACATCTATATAGTCTTGTCTTAGACCAGTCTCTTATCTGACCTCCACCAGAACCAGAAAGCAGAAGGACAAGAAATCCTTTGCATTGACATTTACAGTCATGGCCTAAATTATTTTGCAAGACCATTCAGAAATACTCTATCACTTTTTAAGTCAGGCTTATACAAATCTACAAAACAAGCGCAAAGCTGGAGCCACCCCATCTGTGAGCCAGCCGTGGCAGTGTGGGGTGCGATTCCTCATAGTCTAATTAAACTCTCCTCACCTGCTTCCTGAGTCGGGCCTGTTGGGTACTTATAGTTTAATTTTTCATCACTTACTTCTCATAATTTTTTTCATCCTTTTGAATAACTAGATGATCTTATCTGCTGACCCTTTTGGCCACTACTTTGTATTTTATCTATATTATAAAGATCTATTTGGGTCCACTTAAAGAGGGAGTCCAAATAATTAATAAACCAAATTCCCTGAATTGTGCCCCCAGTATTTGATACTGCCAAAAGACTCTGAAATATACAAAACAAAAACAGTGAGGAGTTTGTCAATTTCACAGCAGGGCCCAGCAGAAAACTGCTACTAAATAGGTAATGAGGGCTTGAATTCTTTCAAGTTTGCTATAGACTTCAGCTATCATTGAAAGTCAAAAATCTAAAAGTCATGAGAAGTAAACACACTAGATTTAAGGAGCATTTGCTTTAAAGTAGACAGTGTTGAGAGATTCCTGTCTTACTGGCCTTTGTGCTATTTCTGCACATGGGTCCTTATTCAACTCCAAAAGGGCCTTTGCTGATGTCGAGGTCTTTCAGGCAGAAAAATCCTGGGAGAATTCTCTGTGAGAAGAAAAGTGATGAGCCACGGCTTGATTAACTTAGCACCCGGGCATCTGCCCTCGGCAGCTCGCTCTAGGCCACGTTTCTGCTGCCAGACAGCCTGGTTCTTTCATCCAGCCAGCCAGGAGACAGATCTTCCTTTCCAGAGTCCAGCCTGCCTGCCTTTTGCAGCAGTCCCAAGGAGGCCTCTCTGACTTCTGCCTAGAGAGCCAAAGCACTGATTTACCTCCCAAAGACAAGTCAAGCTCTGGGAGGATCTAGGACCTGCCATGTTTCCCAATGAACAATGGCCTTTAGTCATTAAGGAAATCCTCAAACCCAAGTGTACAACTGCATCCTTCATAAGAAGGATGAATAAATTTGATGAATAGATGAATAGATTTGACTTTATAAAACTTTGAAACTTCTACACAGTTCCGCTAAAACAGTGTAATAAATCGTCAGAAGTAAAGTAGAGGCCAGAATTCAATTAAGCATGGAAGGAAGACATCCCAAACAGGACACATGCCAAGGATCCTGGAGACAAGGGAGGGAAGGAAAAGCTGGTAGAAGAGTGACAGGGACCTCGGGAAGGTGCTTCAAAATGCTCAGTGCCTCAGGGAAGTATAATGTACTAGAGGAGGGGCTGATGACTGAAGGTCAGTCCTCATGGCAGGTGGCAAATGCTGGGGAAGAGCCACCATCTTCAACTCTCACTTACCTTCTGTGCTAGTTTTCTCGAGCTGCCATAACAAACTTTACCAGACTGGGTGGTTTCAACTCCAGAAGTCCAAGATCAAGGTGTCAGTAGAAATCATTCTTTCTGAGGGCTGAGGGAAGGCTCCACTCCAGGCCCCTCTCCTTGGCTTGTAGATGGCCGTTTCCTCCCTGAGTGTTCACATCATCCCTCTGTCTGTGTCCCTATTTCCTCTTCTTGTGAGATCACCAGTCACCCACCCTAATGACCTCATTTTAAGTTAATGTCCTCTTTAAGACCATTCCTCTAATATACTCACATTCTGAGGTGCCCATAAGTTGGAACATCAACATGTTGAATTTTGGAGGACACACAATTTAGCCCATAACAACATCTTTACTGGAAAGCTTATCATCTCTTTTGAAAAGTCATTTTTCGTGGAATGCTGTTTTTAATTTCATAAGGAAAATTGCACCCTATTTGTATTTTGGTAAAATGCTATTCCATGATCTTACCTTGTTTTTAAATTCTCAGGCTCTATACATTGCTGTTCTCTATGAAAGCTACCCAAAAGTCTATCCAGATGTTCAAAAGTGATTTTCAGTTGTTCACTTAATAAGTCTGGGACTCCTATTCCTGGCTATTCTGTGAAATTAGAATTGACACCTTTCTAGAAATTTTGGTTTTGTTTACTTTAGGACCTTTGGACATCACGAAGGAATGTTGGAATTCTTCTCAGTGCCCCTTGTAAATCATGGCATCCAGAACAGAACACAATATCCCCCAGTAGGATCTGCCAGCCCTGTGCGCAGGTGGATTTTACAGCCTTTGTTCTGGGTTCTGTTCTTTTATTGATTACATCAGCTTTGGCCACCCCTATTGTTCTGCTGACCCCATTGTTGCTCAATGTCATTGAACCTGTAAGGCTTTTTAATGTGTCCTGCTGTTACCCATGTATCACGACTCTAGTGACTCTGTAGAGGCACGTATGCACAAATCGTACGTGTGTGTGCACGTATGCATGTGTGTGTGTGTGTCTTAAACAGCCACATTGATTGCTCACTTTTCTTCATTATACTTTATTTTGTCAGACTTCTTGCATCATTCCCAACCTGTCCTGAATTCGTTGTACCCATGTTCTGTCAGTCATCGCCTTTTCAGTCATCTCCTCTCTGCCCTTACTCTAGTCACTAATGAAAATGTTAACTAGGAAAGGGCCAAGGACAGATCTTTGAGGAAGTACATCAGAGCTCTTATCTGGGATTGACAAGGCCCCATTAAAAAGTCCTCTGGATTTGCATGCTCAGTGATTTGTGGACTTTATGAAGCCCCCTGGTAGCCTTCATTTTCCCACCTTATTCAAATGGATATGTGAGAGATGCTGTTGCTTCTCATACCTAAATCCAAAGAATAGCAATTTATTCAAAGTTTCACCCAAATCTATAAAACTGGTAAGTTTTTCAGGGAAGTAAAGAATTCTTCCCATTCATTTTCTTTTTCCTTTCCTTTCCTCTTCTTGCTTTCCTACCCCGACCCTCAAGTACCAGCAATTGAACTCAGGGGTTCTCTACCACTGAGCTGAATATATCCCCAGCCTTCTTGATTTTTGAGACAGGGTCTAAAGTTGCCCAGGTTGTCCTCGAACTTGTGATCCTCTTGCCTCAAACTTTTGAGTCAGTGGGATTACAGGTATATGCCACTGTGCCTGACCCATGTGCCAGGCAACTTTTCTCTTTCAAGCAGCTAACAACCATTTATTTAATACATAATCTGTGAGTTCTCATAAGAACAAAGTCAATTTCTCTAATTTATAGTTTTCAAAACCATCTTTTTCCCCCTTGAAATTTTTCATGTTTTCTCAATTTTCACATTTTCTGACACAAATTCAAAAGTTAGAAAGTTCCAGGCATGGTGTGGTGCATGCCTGTAATCCCAGAGGCTCAGGAGGCTGAGGCAGGAAGATCACAAGTTCAGAGCCAGCCTCAGCAATTTAGCAAGTCCTTAAGCAACTTAGCAAGACCCTACCTCTAAATAAAAAATAAAAAGGGCTGGAAATGTGTCTCAGTGGTTGAGCACCCCTGGATTCAATCCCTGGTACTAATGAGGCAAGTTTTGTCCAATAAGCTTTGAACTAGAGTAACCTAAAAGACTCAAAAAAGAGGGGCTGGGGTTGTAGATCAATAGTAGAGCGCTTGCCTAGCGTCTGTGGGGCACTGGGTTCGATTCTCAGCATCACATGTAAATAAAATAAAGATACATTGACAACTAAAAAAAACTTTTAAGGACTCAAAAAAGAGGGTCCAAGACCACAGGGTAGGTCTGTCCCAGATCAGGAGCATAAAATACAACAAATGGACCTGGTACCAAAAATGTAAGCCTTTGAGATTACCTTGATTTCCCCCACACTCCATCCTTTTGTACATTCTGTTCCAAAGCCAAAGTATTTGGGTAAAGCATTCATTTGAAGATTAGTAGAGTGGAAAGGGAGAAACTCTAAGTTCCCTCCCTCTGTACCACTGAATTTAGTAAAGACAATCCCCAACTTGAAATGGTTTTATTTACAGTTTTTGGTTTTGCTATGGTGCAAAAGCTATAGACATTCAGTAGAAATCATACTTCAGACTTTAAATGTTGACCTTCTCCTGAGCTAGCAATATGTAGTAGGTACTCTCCTGTGGTGCTGAGCAGCGGCAGGAGGCTGCAACTCTCAGCCAACACTTGATCACTCAGAGGAACCACTAATACTCTAAGTGTACTTTGCTGCCAGCAGTGTTTGGATACTGGCATGCAATAAATTACATGAGATATTTAGCACTTTATTACGAAATTATGGAATTTCAATAAGTTGTCATGACTTCAAAGAAGCAATCAATGAAAGCCAAGAACCCAGATAAAATCAAAATCACATTTTACAAAGTGACATATGTCCCAGCATCCTTTCTTTCTTTAAAGCTTGAGCATCTGTCCTAGAGCCATTCATGGTTAGGGTACATTAAATGTTTGTAGAACTGAACACTTAGTAGGTATGTGACAATCAACTAACAAGTAACTGAATGCAAGACCTGGATGTGAGGTCTATCTAGCCCAGTGACTCTCAATGCAAACTTGCATCAAAATCACTAGCAAGACTTATTAAACTATTTTTCTATTGGTTGGTCCAAGGTGAGGTCAGCTGAAATTTGCATTTCTAACAAGTGCCTTAGAGATGCTGCTGGTGATAGAAGGGGGAACACTTAAAGAACTGCTTCTTGTATGTGTCAGCTCTTGGGGCACGGACACCACTCTTACTCCAGTGTTCTCTTTACATTTTAGTTCTTCTACCTGGCTGTTTTACATGGATGTGTAGAAACATCTACTACTCTCAGATTACAATTGTTTTCATCCTCTAACTTTTTATAGTATTCTCATCCCTGCAACTGTTGGAAGGAGCAAAAGGATTTGATCTTACAAACGAATTGTGTGGAATGATGCTCTGGAAGTCAGACTAACTTCCTTTCCTTCAGTAAACACAGAAACAGAATTTCAGTACCAGCAGTGACTTATGTGATGAAGTAAATCGCACACCTAGCATGGCCTGTTGCTATAGAGTCACAGACTTAGGAATGATCGTGTGATCTATGTGATTGTAGGAAAGAAAAGGAGAATGGGAAAGAAATTAAATAAGCTATAAATCCTAAGAAATCATCCCTAATTTTTCCTAGAGAAAAAAAAAAAAAAAAAAGAAGAAACATAATTCCATGAAACACTACCTAGTCCGGACATTTATTATTTCTGTGAAGAAAAATCACAAATGAAGTTAAAGTAAAAGTAACCCTCAAGACACACAAGACAGATTTGCAAATTGGGAAAATGCAATTTCAACTAGAGACGAAACAAACATTTTGCAGAGAAAATGGCTTGTGCATTCATAACAAGAAGTGGGTCAGTGCAGCTTAGCATTCTTTGGGGCAGGTGAACAGGATTGAGGCAATTCAATAGTTGGAAACTGATGAAAACCAGGGTGGTTGTAAATTTGATAAATCCATTGGAATGTCCAAGTCAGAAGGGAAACTGGGCATTTAGGTAAGTCTCAAACCTGGAAAGTGATCGTTAGATTCCAGAAAAATTATTCCCTCTGGCAGATTCCATGCCTGGCATGACATCTGCATAGGAATCTTGTCAGTAAATCTCTCAGACTCAAAAAGGAATTTCTGCTCTCTTTCTGATCATTCTACAGCTGCTTTGGCTTTTTTTTTTTTTTTTTTTTTTTTTTCTTGCTAAGATTATTACACTCAACCCTCCCCATCTTCCACTTTAACCTATCCAGATACGGTATCAACTCGTTTACTAAACCACACACCTGATAAAAGTCGCCCCCTTGTACAAACACCCTCAGTGACATTTATCTCATCTCAACTGTGATTAGGCATTTCTAAAAGTAAAGGAAACAAAGCCATAAAAGAAAATCTACATAGATTTGATATATAAAATTGTAAAATATCTTTGTGTTTAAAAAACGAAAGAAATGAACTGGGCTCCCAGAGGCTTGGGAAGCTGAGGCAGGAGGATTGCAAGTTCAAAGCCAGCCTCATCAACTTAGTGAGGTCCTAAGCAACTTAACGAGACTCCGTCTCAAATTAAAAAGTATAAAAAAGGGCTGGGAATGTTGCTCAGTGGTTAAGTGCCCCTGGGTTCAATTCCCAGTACCATAAATAAATAAATAAATAAATAAATAAATAAATATTCCTGGGCTAAGGATTACTATAATGCCAAAGTGTGGTAATAAGTCCTAGAAAATGGAATCATACAGAGCATTTTTTAGCCAAATGTTTCTCAGTTAAACAAGTATGTTAAAAGAGGCAAGATTTATAGCTAATCTTTATCTAGCCATTTAAACTTTTATTTAGAATAACACAATGATGATAATTAATAATAAAGATGACAATTAATTATATATAATATACAATTCATAAATTAACTTGTTTGATACTAAAACCCAACACGTATCTTACAGGCTAAAACAATAATAATAATAATAATTGTTGAATATTTAATGCTAAGATTAGCCCTTAAGAAACATTATTTAATTTAATCTTCAAAGTAACTTCATTAAGAAGGTATTATTCCATTATACTCTTGAAGAAGCTAAGAGTTAATGGAATTAAATGACTTGCCCAAAAGCCATAATTAGTCATGATACTGTCCCTAGTTTTGCACTTCTTACTTTACAATCAACAGTGATTCATATCTTGCTTTTTTTCTAAAGTGTGTTTAACTCAGAAGTGCCTGTGTTAGCTCTTTATCGATGTGACCAAAATAGCTAACATGAATAACTTAAGATGAGGAAAAGTTTATGGCTTATAGCTTCAGAAGTTCAGTGCATGATCTCAGAGGTTTAGTTCATGGTCAGCCCAGTTCAGGGCTTTGGGCCCAAGGAGAGGCAGAACATCATGGTGGAAGTGAATGGCAAAGAAAGCATTTCAGGATGTGGCGGGCAGTCAGGAAGCAGAGGGAAAAGGTGAAGGGGCTGCAGAAAAAATTAATCCTTCTAGGGCATGCCCCCAGTCCCTACCTCCTCCATCCATTCCCCACCTGCCTACAGTTACCTGTTGGTCCATCCAAACTAGAATGGACCAATTATATTACAGCTCTCATAACCCAATCATTTCAACTTCTGTATTAACATCAGAGCTTTTGGGGACACCTCATATCCAAACCATAACAGAGTCTTTGTTTTAACTCTTAATGGTTAAAAAAATTATGTATCAGAATAGCACTCTAACTTTCTGTTAGGTTCATTGACATGTGACCAAGATAAATCAAATTGCTCATGAATGTTCATGCCACAATCATGTTTATACAGGTGTGCAGCAAGGGTTTGTATATTTCTTGATGTTTGTGATTTCTATTAGTAGTCATAGTCCTCAGTGTTGAAATTTTGAGATTTTCAGTTATCATATACATGTGGAGACAGCGATAGCAGGCTATTCCCCCTGCTGTGCAATTCCAATGAGAACACACAAGTACAACCTGAAGGGAAATTGTTGGCTTAAATTGGCAATATTATACCTCTTTGAAAATGTAGGATGGCAAACAGGCCTTTGCTAATGTTCTTCAATGTGCTAAGAACATCTTGAAGCCTGATACTTTGAGTTCTCATGTATGTGATTTCCACTGAATGTAACAGAAAAGAGAAATGAGCTGAATTTACTCTTAAAAAGCTTCAATAGATGGTTTTCTTTGTTGGAATAGAATAGTAAATTCTTTAACCACCCTGAAACAAGACTCAATTTCCTTTTCTTTGAGAATAGCACTATTATTACTATTTCTTTTCCATTTTTCCTCTTTTCCCTATAGGTATTTAACTTCAGGGAGAAATGTTACATTTGCAGATTCAGTCTATGAAATCCTATATATGTGAGTGGTATTTAAATTTTCCAGGCTTCTAACAAATGGAAACCAGGTTCACAAATCAAGAAAATCCAACACATTAAATCAACCAAGTTGCCAGACTGTCAGTAACCAACAAATTAGGATTGCTGAAAATAAAGTCATGCTGGCTTATAAAAGCAGCCATTACTGATGAGTCTGAGATTTTGGCCTTCCAACAGCAGTGGTAGCAATAAACCCACAAGGGAAATAGTACCTATTATTCCTTGTTATCCAGATACTTTACCCACAGCATTGTGTTTGTTCTTCCTAATATACTTGTAGGTGAGTACCATTAAACATGCTTATGGATGAGGAAACTGACACTCAGAAAGTTAAGTAACATAGCTGAAGTCACTTAGTAAATATTAGAGATTTAAACCCAACTCTCCAAAACCCATCCTCCCCAAACAACACCCACTACCACCATTATAACATCATGGAGGTGCCAGTTGAGATTCTTCATTCTGATTCTACTTTCTGGAATTTATTATTATGCTCTGGCTTCTCTCATTACTTCAAGGACTTTAACTCTAGACTCACTCTGAGGGTCACCTCCTCATCTGAATACCTAACTCAATTCAGAAAAACTAGCCAGGAATTTAGAATTCACTGCAAACCGCCAAAAGCCTAGAACTTCCTTTCCAAATAGAAAAGGATTCTACTTATGTATGTTCTGAGCAGGCATGGAGCATAATTGTTTTTAACAATCCTTATACAGGGAACTTTTGTCCAAATTAGAATTGGACAGGCCCTGTTTATTGACTGTCATGGTTAATCTGTTTTAAAGTTATGGGTACTTTTTGAAAGTTTCTTAGAGTTTCAGGTATGATTGGCAATGTAAGGTTTTACGATTATTGAGAAAAAAAAAAGTATCTCTTGTGTTACTTTCATTATAAGCATTGTAAGATTTGGAAGAAGTTTTCAGACTAGCTTCTGGCTATACACTTTTCAGCTATTGCCTCCATTATCCACAAACCTCCAGTGCCAGACACCACCAAAGCAGGTCCCATAGGGGTCGCTGTCCATGTCACAGAGATGGGTGATAGTAATAGCACAAAGTCCCTTCTACACCAAGATATCTAGCAGTAGCTTAACTGTTCATAGAAGAAACGACAAACCACATAAAGACATCCCACTAAATCAATACTAAATATATCTCTAACTCCACTTCCTCATAAATGCCCACAGCCACTCCAAGTAGCACCTGTGCTAAAGGTGGGGACAAGAATGGGAACCAAAGTGGAAAGAGAGAACCGATGAAGCTAACTATAATTAAAGTATCTCAGTAAGACTTGTCATCATAGAGTCAGTGCTGGGCCCTTTCCCAGAGACTTTGAAGAGTTTGTGCCTATCCATGAGCTGCCTTTACGAGGTTTTCTAAGAGGATTTTACAGCTTGCAAGCAGCCACTAAAAGTCTGCATACCCCTGTTTGCCATTTCTCTATGTAGTTTTTTTTTTTTTTTTAAAGCACTCCTGGTTATAAATAAGGACAAGCAGGGGCTCGGGACATGGCTCAGTGGCAGAGAGTTTGCCTAGCACTAGCAAGGTCTTGTATTTGGTTCCCAGTACGACAAAGAGGTGTGGGGCTGGTGGAGGAGCTGAACAGGGCCCAGATTATAGACAAAATTGAATAGATTCAACCACAAGATTTTCTTAAAGGAGCAATACTGTACCCTCCATGCGTGAAAAGGTGCTATAAGGGACAAATGTCAACCCTGGAATTACCAGCCTCCTCTACCTGTCCTTTCCCTTTCCCCTTCCACTCTCTAATCACTGGATAACAGGAGAAGCAGAGTAAGATGGCAAAGAAAGTTCCTAGAAGAAATGAGGGAACAGAGATGGTGAAGGAAACCCCAAAAGTGGCTGTGGCCATTGCCTGGGACAGCCAATCCCCATAGTTCTCCATAAAGATGACACAGGCAAGAGAGCTCCTCACTATAGACACTTCACACTTAAAAAAAAAAAAAAAAAAAAAAAAAAAAAACCTCTTCAGGTTTGCAAACTGAAGGACATACAAAGAAAACTGGAGGGCTAGTACAATGTCAAGGTTAACATTTTAATTGCATGAAACAGAGAAAGTCTACGCTTGTCATCTTTACAAGGTTACCTTTCCTGTACAATGGAGGCTTTTATCCAACAACTATATATGAGTTGGTGACATGACATAGAATGTGACTTACATAAATGGAAGAGCTCACGCTCTTTTCTTCTGTATAGCTCCTCCAGAAGGCACCATCAAGTAGCTAAATTGTGGCCTTTAAAACCTTTCCTCGCAGATAAGAAATGCACATATATGTGTCATTTTGCAGTTGTGAATTCACAGGGCCCTAATTCTCCTATAGTTTCTCTGGCCCCTCGGCATCCAGAGCCCCATTGACTTCAAAGAGGGTTTTGCAGGTGGAATGGCAGATAAGCGATGGAGAATTTAGCTTTTGGATGATGTGATCACTTAATAAAAGGCTGCTGTAACCCTGCAAGAAGGCAAAGTTAAGGTTACTGTTGGACCTTAGTTCTGAATTCCCTGAATCTAGGGCAATCCAGAGTATATAGCCCCATAGCGCAATACTTCACAGCATTTTACAATGAGTGAAGAAAGAAAAAGGAAAAAATCTTGTAAAGGATGGGAAGTCTTTCAGATCTGTGCATTGGATCAAAATCTTAAAAAAAAATAATAATAACTTTCCAAGGTTGAAAAGTAGCTGAAGTTTCCACACATAATACACAGTTGAAAATAACAGTTATGCGACAAAGAAACGGAAGGGACATGTCCTTATTGGTTTATACACAGTGTCTGCTTAAGTTTTTATTTCATAAGACTCTGGAACACAAAGGAAGTTGCCATCCAGAAGCAAAGATGGTGAAAGACCCATATTTTCACAACCAGTTTTGAGATAGAAATCCAAATCCTTAGGTGTCGGTAAAAAGCATCTGTAGTTGCCTTAGAAATTAAAATAAAGATTCATCCTTGAAACAAGATCGATTCCTTTTAAAATTAAGAAAACACCACATTTCATTTTATACTTTGTGATGCTAAAGGACAATGTTAAATTATATGTGTACATAACTGGAAACAGTGGTACATGCATGTAATCCCTATAACAGGAGGCAGAAGCAGGAGGATTACAAGTTTGAGCCCAGCCTCAGCAACTTAGTTAGACCCTGTCTCAAAATTAAATAAATAAATAAATAAATAAATAAGGGTTGAGAGTGTAGCACAATGGTAGAGCACCCTGGTTTCAATTCCCAGTACCAAAAAAAAAAAAAAAAAAAAAAAAAAATTACATGTATACAACATACTAGTTTTGTTCTCCAGTCAGTATGAAGGCAGGAATGTTGTAACCACCCAGATCTAAATACATGGGTTTGGCTTAATAAAAGACAAGTGAGAATACATGGATGAAGTGTCGCCTCTAGAGAGTACTAGTAGAAGTCCTCTGCCTTATCCCCCCTCAGAAGAAGGTCCCCACCCACTTCCTGTCTTTCCCTGTACCTCTAAGACAGGAGTAGAAAGCTACTTGGGAAGTGTCTTTTACCATTTTCAGTTACTATAACAAGATGCCTGAGGCTGAATAATTTATAAAGAAAAGAGAATTATTTAGCTCACAGTTTTGGAGACTGAAAGTCCAAGATCCAGTGGCCCATCTGTTTGGCCTCTGTTGAGGGCCTCATGGAAATACATGGTATCACAATGGTAGAGATGTGTTATGAAAGAGGTCACATGGCAAGACATGAAGCAAGTTTATAACACACTTCAAGGGAACTTATCAGGATCCCACAGAAATATCTTAATCCCTTCCAGTGCCTGAGGTCACCTCAGTGACTAATGGCCATCCAGTAGTTCCATCGGATCTCAACATTGCCACACTGAGGACCAATCTTCCAACATAGGAAGCTTTGGATGACTCACTCCAACTCATGGAAACCACAGCAGGAAGAAAAGGTGAAGAAATGAAGCAGGACAAGGAAGGCCTGGGGCTGGCTTCCTTTGTTTGCTGAGAAAGGGATTCTACTTGAATTAGGAGATCCACAGGGGTGCATCTCCAGGAAATCAGGACACATCCTTTTTGGATAAAGTCATCCTGATAACAAACTGTGGGAAAGAAGGGCCGGGAGTGAATGGCAGGTGGCCATCCTGGGTTCCAGGTGACCTCTTCCCTTTTCCTCACTCCCTCCATCACTGAAACGCACCAGCCCTCCTCTGAGAGGGACAGAGGATCTCTGACAAGGAAAGGAAAGGGTCACCTAGAGGCCACTCACACTATACAGGAAAACAGAGTGGCCACACGGGACACATGCCATCAATATAAAAAGCAACCAGGGTTTTCCTTAAAAAAAAAAAAAAAAATGCGTACAGTCCTACCACTTGTCTGCTCAAAAGTCTCCCAGAGTTACTTATTCCTGTACAAGTCAGCTGGCCTTAAATTTTTCCATAGCATTTTTCACCTTTAATCACATAACATAGTGTACCCCATGTTGTGCATATGTTTATTCTTTACTTTCTGACTCCTTCCCTAGAATGTAAGTTCCACGAGGGCAGAGATTTTTGTCTGTTTTTATCCCTGATTTATCTTTAGTACACAAAATGTACCTAGCACTGACGAGGAAGTCAGTAAATACTTGTTGAACTGATTAGTTAATCGATGGATAGATAAACGATATTACAGTGTTAGACAAGATAAAAATAATGACACGAGCTAGATATGTAGGGCAAGTATAAATAAAGACAGAGCCATGACCATAATTATAGAAAAAGCCACGTATAAAAAGAGAGACACATATGGCTAGATAGAAAATGAAGGAACGGCATATGCAAAAGATGAAGAATTTATCCTGGAAGAAAGAAAGTTCAAAAAAGAAAAATTTATCTCTAAAGAAAGTGAACAAACGAAAAAAAAAAAAAGGAAGTGAAAAAATGAAAAAAAAAAAAAAAAAAAGTCCCCAAAGAGGCGATAAATGGCATCGAATGACATTTTAAAGAAAGAGTTAGGGGCTACCAAAACACATTATAAATCAGAATGACAATATTAAAGAAAGGATTAATAAATTAGAAACATCAATGAACAGAATACATGTAGCTGAAGACAGAATTATGGTACTGTATATCTCTATGCAAGGAAAGTAGATAAAAGCAACTAAAAGGGAAAAATATTTGGATCATAGACATATGTGATCCACATAAATACAATCGATTTTCTGAACAGAACATAAGATGTCATAGGAGAAATACATGGATATAAAGAAAGGGCCAAATCAGCATGCAAAAATATGTTCTGGAGAAAAGAACACAGAATGCTTGTCATGAGGCCTATTTTGGTATTGTTACTGAACTTAAAGGCTTTTCATTCAGGCATACAGACAACAAAAGTAAGTTATCTAGAAAGGCAAATACTAAGCTAGTCTTCAGCCTCACCACAGAAAGACTCAACTCCAGAAGACAGTGATGCAAATTCTGTAAGATTTTGAAGGAAAGAGTGACTTCAGCATTTTGTACCAAGCCAAGCCATCACCCAGGTATTAAAACCACTGCTATGTAAGAGCCCAGGGAACAGAGCACCATTTAAAATCCACTCAATGAAGAGATGAATGAAGACCCCCTCCTGGGTCAGAGTCAAAGCCATAATTCTTTCAACAGTCTACAAGATCCTGTACCTTTTGGTTTCCCCTTCCCTTCCCACCCTGTCCCCCAGTATCTGACCCTTTGTCCCAGGCTTTCTAGCCTTGTTCCCCTCCTTCCAGGTCTCCAGACACTTGGACTGCACATTGGCCTTGCACCAGTGGCCCTGCCTCTGGGGCTCTTTGCCTCATGTCTGAATGTCTTGTTGCTGAACCCGTTTGTAGAGATCTCCCTCACCACCCCATCCAGACTTCCAATACCTTCAAGGCCTTCTTTGGCTCTTCTCTGCTTGACTTTTCTCCTTAGCACTTTTCACCATTTAACTCACTCTATTTCCTTTATGTATCTTGTCTCTTATCTGTCTCCCTCAACTAGAATATAAGTTCTCTGAAGACACAAATAGTTGTCAGTTTCGTCTGTTTCCTTATATCTAGAATGGTGCCTGGAACATAGCAGGTATTCAAATAAGCATTATGAATAAGCAAATCCTCTGAGGAATAAGTCTATCCCTTACCCATCACCTTGACATTTCTGATCAGAGTGAAACTGAGATAAAGAGCAGTAGTACCCTCAAGAGTCTGAAAACCTAACCTTTTTTTTTAATTAAAAATCATAAATTTACATAGAGCAATATTGCTTGATTCATTCTGTTATTTTTTCCCCTTCCCCCCCACCCCTTCCACCCCTCTTTTCCCTCTATACAGTCCTTCCTTCCTCCATTCTTACCACCCACCTTATCCCTAACCCTAAACCTAACCATAACCCTAACGCTAACCCCTCCTACCCCCCATTATATGTCCTCATCCACTTATCAGTGAGACCATTCGTCCTTTAGTTTTTTGAGATTGGCTTATCTCACTTAGCATGATATTCTCCAATTTCATCCATTTGCCTGCAAATGCCATAATTTTATCATACTTCATGGCAGAGTAATATTCCATTGTATATATATATGCCACAGTTTCTTTATCCATTCATCAACTGAAGGGCATCTAGGTTGGTTCCACAATCTGGCTATAGTGAATTGAGCAGCTATGAACATTGATGTGGCTGTATCTCTGTAGTATGCTGATTTTAAGTCCTTTGGGTATAGGCCAAGGAGTGGGATAGCTGGGTCAAATGGTGGTTCCATTCCAAGCTTTCTGAGGAATCTCCACACTGCTTTCCAGAGTAGCTGCACTAATTTGCAACCCCACCAGCAATGTATGAGTGTACCTTTTCCCCCACATCCTCGCCAACACCTATTGTTGCTTGTGTTCTTGATAATCGCCATTCTAATTGGGGTGAGATGGAATCTTAGGGTAGTTTTGATTTGCATTTCTCTTATCACTAGAGATGAACATTTTGAAAACCTAATCTTGTTAGAGCAGTCTGATGAATACTTAGCCTTCTGTTAATTGACCCTAAATATATTACTAGGAATGTCAAAAAGAATTTTCAATGTAGTGCTGCAGAAATAGAATTGGGACATTTACAAATAGGCAGATTTTCAGTCTTCCAAGAAAATCATCTTACAATCTGGGTTAATGATGAACTCAACCTCCTCATGAACACTGAGTGTCCCTGCCAATGGAGATTGTGGGGAAAAAAAAAAAAAAAGATGTTGGGTGTTTTCTGACAGGAACCCTATGGAAGAAATTTCTACCATGTAAAGGAATTTAAAGAGGTACCCACATTCTTCTGAGATTCTGTGATGTGTGATGCTGTGCACATCTGGAACATGCAGTCTCCATTGTTGTATAGTGTGGGATAGTATTTTGCAGACATTTCTGTTTGAGAACTGGAATTATAGTTCTGACTGTAGGTTCCTTCCTGGCTTCTTTGCCATTTTTGAATTGCACCATTCCTAGTAGGTAGGAGGTCTGCGTAGTTGGTTGGCTGGTTTTTCTTGAAGATTTACAATTCAGTCATAATTCCAACAGGAGAAATCCATTTGCTATAATCGACTAAGCAGGTCATCTCCTATTTCTTTTGAAAACTGTCATTAATATGATCTCCAGGCAATTCCTCCCAGCTAGACATGGACCATGGTTGAAGTGAAATTCTATATTTCCTTGTGGTAAACATAAAAGGCCTTATGAGAAGAAACTGAAGAATCTAAATAGAATTCAGTCTGCCCTGGATATTTTGGTTGGAGGGCACATTTTCTTTGGAAAGTTGTAAGAAAGACAACTGAAATAAATGTTTATTTCATGAAATAAACATTTTTATTTAATAAACATGAAATAAATGTTTTATTTGTTTGCTTTTCTGTTTTATTGTTATTATTTTCCTAATCCTTACCTTTCGTGTGACTATTCCTGTTCTTGGGTTCAGTTGACAAGATATGGAATTTACACTAATATTCAATGCAATATTCAAGTTTTAAAACACTTGTTCTTATACTTAAAAACATACCTATTCAGCCTAAAAAGCTGGAGCCTAAATTAATCGTGATTTTATTTTATAGGATGTATAAACTGTAGCAAAGGTTTTTGACAGATCTGAGGCTCTGAAGAAAAGAATTGTTTCTAGTAAATATTTAGAAATGGACCTTCTTAAGCCTGAAGAATAGCAATCAGTCTCCTGAACTTTAAAGGACACAACTTTTAAAAAGTCTCTTGGCCATGGAACCATAATGGCGGTTCCCTTCCCAAAGATAGTCTGTTAAAGCTTCAAGCGATCAAAATTAAACATAACTAAACCACAAGCCTCTGTGGTGTTAAGTACAAAACTTCACTGTATTTCATAGAATTTCCATGACTGATATTTATGGTACTGTCAGTTTTAGTATCCTCTTTTACAACCTTAGAAAGAAAGAAAGGACTGCATTTCCCATCTACTGCTGAGTGGGAGAGCTATGCATAGCTTTGGGGTTTTGAGGGAGTTCTGTTGCTCTAATTCTATAAACCATCATCTCCAAGAATCTTTTTTTTTTTTTTTCCACTTGTAAATGTGTCTTTAACATTCGCAATGTTAATTTTTCCAAGGAGGTTTACAGACTCCAGGATCACCTTAGGGGTGGTCATTGGCACAGGTTCCACAAGGCAGATGTGCAGATAAATCATCAGGAGTCTTTGTAAGGGTGATCAAAGGTTAAGTATGGTACATAAGTACTTTGTGAAAACTGGTTAACTTTTTGATTGTGTTAGTTTGTGTTTTTAGGTTGATGACTTTTGGTCACAGCGATAAAGAGCTAACACAGGCACTTTTGAGTTAAACACACTTTAGAAAAAAAGCAAGATATGAATCACGGTTGATTGTAAAGTAAGAAGTGCAAAACTAGGGACACTATAAAGACTAATTATGGCCTGTTGGGCAAGTTATTTAATTCCATTAACTCTTAGCTTCTTCAAGAGTATAATGGAATAATACCTTCTTAATAAAGTTACTTTGAAGATTAAATGAAATAATGTTTCTTAAGGGCAGGCAGCCTTCTCATACCAAGGCTATTCTTCATCGTTACCAGAGCTATGTAGCTGGGCTATCTCATAGAGGAGTCTTCCCTTTATTCCTCTTTATTCCATTTTACTTTCTCCTTCAAATTCCTCCCACCTATCTCACAGGTCTTTCACTTCAGTCCAAGTTGGAGACTGCAGTAGCAAAAATAATGTCTATGTTCCTCCTTCATGGATGACATTGACCTAGGGGTTTTCCATATGCCATTCCATTTTAGCTTTAAAACACCCATGTGGACATGCTAATTTTTCTAATTATATAGACAAAACACCTATGGTTTGGTAAAATAATTTTAGCAATTTTACCAATATTAAAAGATTATTTCATCTTCTTGATATTTCTGTCCTATGAGAAAATCCTGCCAGTTAAAAAGGAAGGAGTTGGTTGAGAGCAGATTGAAGAGTCCTCCTTGGATTCAAGTTCTGTGTTCTAATAACATTGGAAATAATAGAATTAATGGCACTGAAAGTAATAGTAATAGCAGTAACAGTACTAATGGTAGTAATAGAAATCTTAGAAATAACACACCTCTATGCACTGACAGGGTTCCATATTCATCTTGCCGCCATTCAATCTCACTCTTTGAAAAGCTCAATCAACCAGTACCATTCAGGTCACTGAGCTTACAGATTTAAGTTTATCTTGTTGCTGGTGACCTTCTAAACACTTATAGGGACTTAATGTATTGACCTCCTTTTTTAACTCTAATACTAACAAAGCATAATTGTGATCTTATTCAAAGCTGCCTTCCATCCCCATCTCTATCTGATCTAGGCACTCAAATGAGAAGATAGGGCAACGAAAAGTATCTCTCAGAAAAAAATGACATATCCTAGGAACTGAGTTAGTACCTGAAACCCCCTGGGTTCCTATCTAGAACCCAGTGGTTGCAATATGAGTGAGTTTTGCCTTAAGGTGTAGGGAAAATCCAGCCTGGAGACACCAAGCAGTCCACACACTGTTTACAAAGTTCTCTGTATCATTTCATTGTAAGCTTTAAGATTTGGAAGCACTTAAGTTAGCCTAGTGCACACATCTCTTGGAATTGACTCCCTCTGAAAGACTAGATTTCTTGATGATCTTCCTAAATTTGGATCTGCAGACATTCAAAGTATAGCTATGCATTGCTTAACAATGGTGATATCTTCTGAAAGGTACATCCTTAGGGTGGTTTCATTATTATATGAACATCACAGAGTCTATTTACACAAACATTAAGATGACTACCATGGTGATAGAATCTGATGAGACCCACACCATGTATACAGTCTGATGATGACTGCAATGATCGTTTGTCTAACACAAGGCAACAGATTCCTCCACCTCAATGCTCCACACCATTCTGTTTGCTGTGGTTGTCAAAATTGTGCATTTCAGAATAGAACTTAATTTTGTCAAATGCCTAGCAATGAAAAAGGAAACAAAATCTGACAATGTAGATTGGAGTCTTTGGCATATTCATTCTCATAAAATTCTTTTACTTGGAAAAATAAGGGGCGAATCTGGAAGGCACATGGGCAAACTTGGCCTGAGATTGGAAAATCTTCCCATTAACGTGAGGTTGTCTCAGTCTGAGAGGGAGGATTCCAAACAAGGAAGCAGAAGCTCACCTTCCTTCTCTCAATATAAGCAAAATGTTTTATTCCGGAACAGGAATTTCTCTTTCTCAACCTATCTCCTCTGCAATGAGCCATGCTTTATATAGAAGGAAGTAGGTGTCACCCAGTTGCTTTACCAGGCCTTGAATGCACTGAAGGGAGAAAAATTTCCCCTTGGATCCCCTAACTCAATAGCATGTAAAACTGACTCCCAGTTGGCTGGACCTAGAAATCGGCTGTCTACATGATTGACACTCACTGATGGTTTGTAAAAAGGCTGTACAACCCAGAGAGAGAGAGAAAGCTTGCAGTCCTTCTTTCATATTCCAAATTTGCTTTGGAAGTAATCACAGTACCTTGGAACATAGTAGGCACTCAGTGAGTACATGTTGCCTTAACAAATGAAGATATATACACAGCTCAGCTTTTGTACCAATGATATTTTTCAGGTTTAATAATTTATGGTCAAAGATGAGACATAATAAATTACCATGGGGATTTTTTTTTCACTTTTATTATCTTAGAAATATTTCTTTAAGAAAAAAAAACTTTGATAAGCCTTTCTAATTACTTCACTCATCTAATTATATATTATATTTAAAAGGTTTTTTTGCAGTGTTTATAAATTTTAATACATAAAATCTATTTGATATTTATTAAACTTAGTTTCTCCAGCTATGGTTTGGCATTATACAAAGCATCTTAATGACACAGGTTTAAAAGATTTTTACAAATTGAAATGTGATACCTTTGTCTCCAAATATTTTAATTGCCATAAATTTGCTTAAAAATATACATTAAATGCTTATTTGACACTCTAAACTTTCTATAATCTCAATACCACAAAACACATAACATATATTAAACAGATATGAAAAAATCTAGTTAGTATATAATACTTTGCTCACCATTAACAGCTTTATTATGTGAAATGCATATACTGACTTAGAAATCCAAGCTTTTGAGCCCCAAAGTACCTCTGAAATTTTCATGTATTGCAGCAAATAAAATCACAGTATATAATTGAATTTTGGGTTGAAAATGTCAAATGCCTAAATATTTTGGATAAAAGAAATGTAAAACAAGATTTGGATCATGTACAAAACAAAGGCATCCTATTAGTCACTAAAAGTACCTTTCTGCAGAATTAACAGGCTTATAATTCATCAATGGCATTACCTCCCCTTCCAAACCCTCCCACTGTTACTTACCAAATAATTTAAATTTCAAATAAGATAAAAGGGTTTCAATAACTATATAATCATTTCCATCCTCCATATACAAAATTTCTTAAAGTCATTCAAAACAGAGGCTAGGTAGAAATTTTCCATACTGTGCTTAGCAATCCCATAACTGGCCCTCACAGGTGGTGCCTTACCAGGTATTACCAACAGGGCCAGCTCATATCAACAATATGGATACTCATGGCATGGATTTGAAAGGCAGCATTTCCAAATTGGTATTTTCCAGAGAGGAAAGTAGCAGGTAGAAAATTCCAGTGGTTGAAAGCTGAAAAGAAACCACATGGAGGCATAAAAAAGTAAAAACGAAATATTACTAGAATTTTAAAATAAATAAATAAACTAAGTAACTTGGGGAACCAGGACATTTCAAATCCATATGGACTCCTGTAACATATTTCTTAGTTACATAGAAAACAGATTCCATTTCAACTTGATGTATGGATGTGTTGGAGAGGCAGACTTCCCCCTCCCCCAATTATGTTGCACAACTGAGGTTGCTATTCAGTAAAATCAGTAGAATAGTTAATCATTCAATGACTTGAATATGCAGTGACAAGAGGCTGAATAAGTTGTTTGTGAATAATGGAGAAATGCAGTTTAGCCTTCTAGACCCTGTAAAACAACCTGCATGTCACAGGCAGTATGTTGTTGTAAGTTCATAAAGGAATGCTGGTATATCTAGCTCCTATTCACATAAACCTGGTTGTGTGGTTAATTAAAAAGCGTTTTCTGTCTCCTAAAAAGGGAATGGGAATAGCTAACTGTCTTCTTTTAATGGAATTTGGTCACAGAACTAAGTATTCAGGCTAGATCTCAACCAAATCATGTAGATATTGAAGCATCCTAAAATAGCAGACTGAGTAGTCACATAAAGAAGTTGATTTTCAGGAATGTCAGATTCTCAAAGGGATTCACTATCCAAAAAGGCTTATCACAGCTCTAGAACAAGGACAGCAGTATTCTAATGCAATCCAGTGTGCCTAACAACTCTGAAAGAGATGTGCACTACCACAACTATGCTGTCACATCATTGTACATACTGTGTGTAGAAAGGGGGCCAAAAAGGCTACAGAGAAAGATGAACTGAGCTTTAAAATAAGATTGTCCCCAACTTACCACCATTTGACTTACAGTTTTTCAACTTAAAGATGGTGCACAATGAGCATTCAGTAGAAACCAAACTTTGAATTCTGAATTTAGACCTTTTCCTAGGCTAGATAAAGGCAGTAGGATCCTTTCTCTAGATGCTGGGCAGTGGCAGCAAACCGCAGTTCCCTGTCAGCCACACAAGGGAAAGAGCCAATATTCCACAGTGTACTGTGTTGCCATGATATTCAATAAATCACATGAGCTTTTCAACACTTTATTATAAAATACACATTGTGTTAGATGATTTTGTCCAACCTCAGCTGATAATGTAACTGTTCTGAGCAAGTTTAAGGTAGGCTAGGCTAAGCTATGATATTCACCTGTAAGACATATTAAATGCACTTTTGACACAATCTTTTCCAACTTATGATGTGTTTATTAGGACATAAGCCCATCATGAAGTTGAACTGCATCTGTATAGGACCATGATAGTGAAAAAATCAGAGGTGGCAGTGGAAGGGTGGTGGAAGCGACCACTGTAGAAATCAGAGCAAATCATGAGCAAAAGTTAAGTGTGAGCATGAAGTCAAATACAGGTAGAAAGTGAGGTTGTGATAGGAGAATAATGGGAGCCAAAGCTAGAAACTGAAGTTGGAGCTAAATGGTAAGAGTTTTGATGTGAAGCATGAGGCTATGCACTTATTTTGGAGAAGTAGAGAGATGATGAAAATCAATAACCAAGAAAATATATTAACATATCACATTGTATGGTAATTGGGCATTCATGTGTCTGTTTTCCCAGATAGAAGTGAATGGAGTGTGAGAAAGCAGAAGCCAAGTTTAATTCATGTTTACAAGTTCAGCTTCCTGCATGTTCCCTGGCAAATGGTAAATGCTTCAATTTGTTTTAGAGTAAAGAGGGAAAATGGATAGAAAAGAAGGAAGGGAAGAAAGTAGGGGAAGAAGAAAGGGGGAAGGAGCAGGAAGAAAGAGAGGTGGGGAGGATGAGTTAAGCTTTAAGAGAAAGACAGAGAGGAGACCATTGCATGGGTCCAGGCAAGCAACCACCAGTGACTTCATGACGGGGTGAGTAGCCAAAGGCTATGAGATGCTATGTAGCCATAAAACTTCAATTCTCACCTTCTTCTAAACAGTGCTTCTATAACCTGTTCATGATCAGTATTTAATGTTTTCATTCATTCTAAGAAGAAAGCATCTGTTAGGTATTGTTTTACCAGCACTGTTCATGAGTTGGTGCTCATTAATCCTATGCTTTTGCCCAGTTTCCCTTATGATCAGAGCAGGCATTTGCTGATGGCGAGAAGCAGAGTATGGCCATGGAAAAGGGAGATGGTAACTGACCCGTGGGGACCCCTGCATCCACACTGAGACTCTGCCCGTCTACCACCACTCACTCAACAGAGCAGCACATCTGTTATGCCTGACTGATGTTCACATCCTGCCAGCCCAAACATACTAAAAACTTGACCTTCAACTCAAACCCCCTTAATCCATATTCTCTATTATGTTTCTCTCCAGATTGGGTGGAATTTGGGTCAGCCTGGTTTAGGATGACGTTTTTTCTCCTCTAAGATTAAGATTTAATCTGTCTATCTGAGACCCACCTGAGGCATTTTCTGTTTATCCAGATAACCTTTCTGGGCTTTCTAAGCTTGTCATTTCCTCTTTGACTACATTTTATATACATATTTCATGATGCATTTATATAGCACACTTTCAAATCCTGAATCCTTATGGGTCCTCATTTACTTCCTTTAATAAGTAGCTATTTAGAAACGAAATTACCCTACAGAATTCTTAGAGAATACCTCTAGATGCACCATGGTAGCTGCCTTAGCATGTATAGTTATAAAAAGGAATTCAGAAATCTGACTGTTTAAAAAATGAATCTATAACATTCTCCAAATATAATTGCAGCTCCTTACAAGCTCAGAGATCACATGATTTGCATGTTGTCTCCTAGAAATTTGAGCAATGGATCTCTTTAACTTCAGGAATTCTCCCCTGATATCTCTTGTGAGCCAAACCAAAGCAAGCATATGATACCTGCCAGGAATGAAGACTAGGCTGAAGTGAACAATTGGCCAATCAAATTACAGTTTTCTACAATGACCATTTTTAATTATTTAGTGACCATCTATTATATGCTGATTGTTGGCAGAGAAGAAAGGAAGATTTCAAAAAACAAAAACAAAATCATGAATGAAAAATGGTTACCTTTCTTACGAAGCTATTTGGCGAAAGAAGCAACCAGGGACACATTATTAATAAAGTACAAGGCACGGCATGGCATCACTTCATACTAGTACAAAGGAGAGCAATTCTTAATATCCCCTTAAGAAAATACTGGGATAATCCCATTCTAGTGGAAGAGGGACACATGGCACGTGACTTGATATCATTAATCAATTTAATGAATGAGAGAAAGAATGGTAAAGGTAAGAGATTAGAGGCCAATTAACAGTCTTTCAGTGATCCAAACAAAGCATAATGAGGTTAAACTAAGGGAAATGAAAAATGAAAAGAAAGCAATAAATACGGAAACTATCTGGGAGATAGGGCATGCCTTTGTGAGGTCATTAATGCCATTCAGTACATTTTTCTGGCTCTCTCCCTTCTGGCACCCTTCTGATAGGATGGCACCTTCTGGTCTCGTGTTTGGTGCAGCATGACTAGAGTTGGCCAAAGAGTGGTGAGAGAGTGGTGGGGTTACTTCCCGGCTGGAGTACTTCATTTCCACCCTCAAAAGCTCTCTTTTCTTCTGACATCATCCTGGTAATGTTCAATCAAGTTAGTGACTATGGACCCCTGTTGGTGTGGGCACCTGGTGAATCCAATGAGATCACCCTCCCTGCCAACTTTCCACATATAAAGAAATAATTTTCGTTGGACTAAGTCACTTAAGATTGCCTACTATTTCAGCACAGCCTACCCTACCAATACATTTGTGTTTACCTCCTTTTTTTCATACTGCAGTAAACAAAGTAAAAAATAATATTCCCCCATGAATAAGATCAACTAGCCTAGCAGAAATCCAAGATATATTGACAGAAACACATTTGCACTCACAGGTGATGTGACAATAAGGACATCCTAGTTCTATTAATACTCCAGCATCTATTGCTTTTTATGAATTTTCCCAGGATTCTTTTTCCTGATGACTTCTCTTTGCCAGTAGATTTTATCAATATGCAAGTGTTTCATTACAACTATTAGTTGTCTTCTTTTTAACTTAGTACATATGAAAGGCTTTGAAATGAAGTATATGAATTGAATGACTGATTTGCACATCAGTATAAAATAAACCAAATTACCCATGCAGTGTATTCTTTTTCCTACTAAAGAATTCAACTGCAGAGATGAAAAGAGAAAATAAGAATGAGAATAGTAATGATATTTACTATGTAACTTGAGTAACTTTCAACATTTTACAGGAGAGTAGCATTTTGCCCTATGATGTCATTTTATGACAAGTTTCTTTTCAAAAATCTGGAATAGAATTGCAAATCTGGCAAGAACATGTTTTTAATTCTTATATCTCAAAAGACAAAAATAGATGTTGCTTAAAGGAAGTATTGTTATTTATTGTGAAGGCTAAGCAAAGCCAGGATACACGTGGTCCTAGACTCACGTCTTAGATTTCTTCATCTGTAAAGTGAGAGGAAATATATACTATCTCTTCTCAAAAAATAAGCAAGAACCAATGAGGTAAGATCTATAAAGCTTTTTGGCATCCCTGAAGCTGTTGTACAGGAACAAAATTGAATTGCCTGTTTAGGGAGTTTAAAGTTCAGCCTAGATAAGGAAGGTTTGTGGTGATACGAGGAAAATTAAAAAGGGAAGAACATAGTCAGATTCTTAAAAAGAAATCTCTTGCTATACACTTTAGCTTCCACAGCCTTCTAAAGGAATCAGCCAGCACATCTTTGTCACTTAACTTTTTTTAATCTGAACTGACAGATCACTGGAGAATAACTATAGGGAATAATCCCCACACTGGCAGAGGGGATGGATTAAATCAACCATGAAAATAAGCACTGGCCCATGTGTCTATAGCCTAAAAGAAATTTGAGTGAACATAGTGCTGTGTTTAAACCAGGCTCAGTAGCCAATGAATTGCCTGAAATATTTTCTCCTGCAAATCTTCATTTGAAGCAAAAGGCAAATGCTGATGTTTTGAAAGCCAGGGTGCATCATGCTTTGTTTGCTAAATTTAAAGAATTATTTTCTTGTTTATTAGCATAGAAACATAAAATGTACATACTTCATTCTTTTCTCCATATCCACAGCATCCTTTTTGGTAAATATAGTCTCTTTTCAACCTTAATAAAAGAAGTAAAAATTTCACGATAAAAATCATACTCAATAAATGTTGACTCTAATTTAAAAATTTTAATCTCCAGCGGAAGGTAGATTGGCCTTCTTGGAAGAGATCACCAAGAATGTATTAACTGTTTTTTCACATTTTCATATGGTGAAAATAATGGGGTTGATTGTTATATGAGCACTTTTTTGAGCTGCTTTCTCTTTCACACAAATGTATTTTCTGTCCTTCACCTCATGTTCTATCAACAGAGTGAGGCATGGATAATGGCGTACTGTGAATCTCAGACCTCTCAAACACACACACAACAACAACGTGATTATCACATATTGGAGAATGAACACGGAAAATTGACATCCAAAGAGCATTTCATCCTTTCTGCAGTATTCTTCACCAAGTCTCTGCCAAACTTCATGAAGGAAGGATACCAGTTGTTATGGAGGGTTAGGATTCTCTGGGTAAATTTGGTCTCATCTGTTGAGCAAATGGATTTCAAATCAAAAATTGATGTTTCTATATGCAGTATATAGATTCCCTACAGGTTATGCAAACATCAATAAAACAAAATCAAGGAACACATAGAATCTATCCCCAGGAATTCACTTTCAAATGCACGTTCAAATCTTATGAGTTCTATTTGGTATTGTATTAATTCCTGAACAAGACTTTAAAATTCAGTGGAAACAGGCAGGTGGGAGTTATTTTAATCTTTTTTTTTATTTTTTAATTCTTAGAAGTTTAGTATTAATAGAGCTGCATTTTCTTCTTTTACTCATTCTACTCATATGCTTATTTCAGGAGCAGTTTGATCGGCACCAAGTTCCTCACAACTTAAAAAAATAAAATAAAAAATAAAAAAAATCGCCAGTAATGATGATGCTTTTCCCATAACCTGGGGAGATCTCAGCAAGGCCTCAGTTTGTCCTACCTGGTCACAGAGAACTCCAGCCTCAGTTTCCCACCTTTGCACCCTTTAAGGTCCTTTTCTATATTTCTGTATTTTCTTTATTTCTTTTTTACATGTCTTTCTTCTTTTCTAGCATATTATCTGAAACAGTTTGCCTTCAAGGAAACTGAATTTATTAAAAATCCATATGCACATACTCCCTTAACTTGTTTATACAATTTTACAAATCAAAGATATGTATTAAATAAACTTAAATTTTTCCTTTGGTAAGAATTAACCTGTTGTACCACACTGGATAAGCCTGATACATGGATTAGTCTGTGAAGTCTTATTAGGGATAAACTGAAGAATTTCATTAGGCATATGCTTATTTTATATTGAAAATAGCTCATCAATTCCTCCAGAGACCCTGATATAAAGTTCATAAATTATATATGTATCTAATTATATAAATGTATATGTGTGCATAATATATATTAATATATAATACATTAATATTATATATAAAATTATAAATATATAATCATATATTACAATGTGATATATGTGTATGAGTGTGTGTGTGTGTATATATATATATACATATATGTGTATATATACATATATATATATACACACACACATATCTATACCCACACATATATAAAGAGACAAATAAAGAGGGTCACGAGGACCTAATATGATTACCCTTTGGAAATTCATATCTTGTCTTATCTCCCTAAGACAATTCCCTTCTCTTAAGAGTACCTTAATGCAGCCTGCTATATACTATGACCAACTCCAATAATAATTGTAAAATATGTACATTGATTACAAGGAATTATTTGATTCTTGGGCACTGAAGTCACTTACCCACGTGGAAAGCAGGAAGTTCCTGAAGTGGATGCCCCATCTCTGCCTAGAACAAATAACTCACTGATATGGGAAGATAGAAGTAATGGAGGGGCACTTCAGATAGTATAGGCATAGGTGCAATTTAGACTTCTGAGCTCCCTGGAATCAGGATGAGGCTGGAACTTCATATTAAATCTCCTCCTTGCTTGACTTGCTGCCCTTCCTGGCTTCTCCTAGGAGCCCTTTCTTAATAAATTACTTGCACTTGAATCCCTGGCTCTGGGTCTGAATCTGGGAGAATCCATTTTGGAAGACATGCTTTATAAGACTGTTGAGAAGACCAATAAAAAAGTTAATGTCAATTACTTAGAGTCGTACCTGGTGCATAAAAACTTGTAGTTATCATACATGATGTAGCCACAGTTTTAAAACTGAATTTTTAAAAAAATTAATCATACCTGTGGTTAAAAGTCAGTTCAGTCCAGAGGGTTTATAAAGACATTCAGAGTTCATAGCTATACTCCTCACACCCTCAAGATTACTCCACCAGGGCATTCACATTGAATCATTTCTGGGGTTTAGCCTCTATACTTCTAAATACTGAACTTCCAACTGATCTCTATTCTGGTTGTTTGTTCATTTAGACGCAGGATCTCGCTGAGTTGCTTAGGGCTTTACTAAGTTGCTGAGTCTGGCTTTGAACTTGTGATCCTCCTGCCTCAGCCTTATACTTTAGCAAATGTTCATCATACTGCATTTTACAGCATAATTGGTGTTATAGACCCAAGCCACTGGGAATTACAGGTGTGAGCCACTGCGCCTGGCCTTGATCTCCATTCTTGATCTATTGACTTTGTGTATTATATGTTCATTTCCTGGTACAATGTATGATGGTTTTGCTCACTTTCTCTTCTTCCCTCCTGCTAATAGAAGTATAGCACATATGATACTATAAATTGCATATTTAAATCTCTATTTGTTCTTCCAACTATAGAAATATCTCTTGGTTCCCCATTTAGCACTCTGATTCTCACTTCGCCTCCCTCACTCTCACCAACTTTTCACTTTTACATGATCAAGGATCATAGCATTTATGTCCTCATTAAATCTTTCATGATTTGTTCATATAGGTTGCTCCAAAAATTGAAAGTCAGTCAACACTCTTAATTTCAGTTTGGCTATCTTATTATTTCCTGTGGAACCAAGAACAAGAACAGAGTCCTTCTTACTCTGTTTTAATATCATTCAAGAAAATATCCAAATGGAGCATCTTTTTATACTTCAGCAAATGCTCATCATACCACATTTTATTGCATAATTGGGCATTATAGTCAGCTTTTGTGTTGCTGTGAACAATATGCCTGACAAGAGCAATTTACAGGAGGAAAAGTTTGATTCGTCTCAATAGTTGCAGAGGTTCAGTAGGTAGTTGGCTGACTCCATAGCTCTAGGCCTGAGGTGAGGTAGAATATCATGGTGGAAGGACACGGCAGAGGAAAGCAGCTCAGGACATGGCAACCAGGAAGCAGAGCCTTGCTCACCAAGGACAAAAATATAAAGACATAACCCCAGTGACCTACTTCTTCTAGCCACACCCTATCTGCCTATAGTCATCACCGAGTTAGTTCATATCAGTGGATTAATCCTCTGATTAGGTTATACCTCTCATATTCTAATTATTTGTCTCTGAAAATTCTTGCATGATCTCACACATGAGATTTTGGGAGACACCTTATTTCTAAACCACAACATATTGCATGTTTCATTCATTATTCCTTGTAAAACCGTACACTTTTTTCTTTCTTTTTTTTGTTTTGTTTTTGTTTGTTTTTTGTTTTGGGGGTACAGGGATTGAACTCAGGGGCACTTGACCACTGAGTCACACCCCCAGCCCCATTTTGTATTTTATTTAGAGACAGGGACTCTTCATTGAGTTGCTTAGTGCCTTGCTGTTGCTGAGGCTGACTTTGAACTCACTATCCTCCTGCCTCAGCCTCCCAAGTCTCTGGAATTACAGGTGTGCAACAATATGCCCGGCAATGAAGTTCCTTTAAGCCATCTTTTTTTTATATATAAGAAGAAACGTGTGCTTTTCTTAGGAAGTGAAATCTTAACATATCATTTTTTCTATAGCATTGAATCCATTCAGTTTTTCTTCTTGAAGTTCAATCAATGGTTTGTTCAGATTTGAAACAGCTTCTTCATAACTGGATTGTGATTTTCCTGAACAGCTTTTGTTTTTTATGAAGTTGCTAGTTTCTTTTTTTTTTTTTTTTACATTCCCAAATTCTTCCCAAATGTCTACCGTTTTATCACTTCTTTAGCATCCCCATTTTTTTCTGCAGGTATTTCACCAAGGGCCTTACACTCTGACCTGGATTGGTCACTGTCTAGAACTGCTGGACAGTGTCATAGTGGGGCTCCCTCATGACGCACTTCAGATTGCCACACACTTTCCTGGATCCTAGGTCTTCATCTTTCTTAGTTTATTGTTTCATTTTATTAATGTACTTATTCAACTTTGTAAGGAAAATTATGTAAAGAAAAGGGTTCTAAACCTTTGTAAGTTCCAAAAATCAGCTTACTTTGATCATGCTTTTGCCAGATAATTTTGCTAGCAGTGGAATTCTTGATGGGAGTTCAGTCTCACTCAGAAGCTTTTTGTTGTTTGGTTTGGTTTGGTACTGGGGATTGAACCCTGGGCCACTTTACCACTGAACTATATCCCCAGCCCTTTTGTTTTTTATTTTGAGGCAGGATCTTGCTAATTTGCTGAGGGAGGCCTGAAACTTGCAATCCTGCCTTAGCCTCCTGAGTCACTGGTATTCTTTCTCAGAACTTGGAAGGCATCACTCCTTTGACTTTAGCTACAAACTTTTACTAATGACAGTCAATTGCATGGTAATAATGCTAGTGTGATTTACATTTCTTTGTAGATAGACTTTTGTTTTCTCTACAAAATCTTTTTGGATTTTGATATGCATCCTTGGTGTTCTTCAGTCCCATGTGTTTCTTTCTTTCTTTCTTTCTTTCTTTCTTTCTTTTTTTATTTATTTTTCTTGTTAACAAATGGGATATATGTTGTTTCTCTGTACATGGAGTAAGTCTTTATCTTGGTTGGCACTCATTAGGAATGGAAGGATTCCTAAGGACTTGGGAGAGTAGTGGAGAGCTCAGTGTGTTGGAGTGAATTTGTGGACAGACAGGCCTCTTTACAGTAAATGAGAGAAGCACTTAACTTTGGGGTGCCAGATCCACATTAGAAATCCTAATTTTTCTCCAGACAGATTTTTCAATTTCTTTAGAGGAGAGTCTTTTCATTATGTTTCAGTCATTTTAGGCATAGCTATGCAGTACTGTAAAGGCGAAGATGGTAGGGAGGCCAGCTCTTCCATGAAAAAGGGTCAGCAAATCCCTCTGGGAATCCAGAGCCACTTGCCCCTTCTGAGTCTTTAGCTTCTCTAACATGCTGGACAGGTCCAGCTCCTCCTGGAGTAGCCCTGCCAAAGCTCCTTCCCTCTGCTTTCAGGGCACATGTTTACTCTTTTCATCTTTCCTATTTAATAAAGCATCTGAAATCTAATGTTCTGTCTCAGATTTAACTCTTATTAAATGTACTTCAACAAGAGTGCCCCCCAAAATGTCAACAAAGGTAACAGTGATTAATGAATTGCTCTAATTTCCAAAAGAAGGCACTAAAGAACAACTGATTTCTGGCTGCTTCTTTTCTTTTCAACCCATTATTTGTTTCTTTGTATCCCCTCTCTTCACCCCAATGGGTAGAACAAATTGTTCAAATGAAGTTTCCCCAAAGTTTTGGAGGGAGATGGATTAGCAAGTTGCTCTGGTTCAAAGTCAAGGGAAGAGCTGCTCCCTCCCCACTTACTGTGATTCAGTAAGGGCTGATGGGAGCCCCAAGGGCAATGGCTCCTGATCCCCGGGGATGGTTCTTTAGAATGCAGATTTTGCTCTACTCTCTGGAAACTACTGTCCTAACAAGCTCCCTTGGTGATTCTGGTCCACAATTTGAGATAGGCCGCAAGAGTTGTTGGAAACAACCAAGCTAAGAAAAAGGTCTGGGTGACTCAGGCTACTGATGGAAATTTGTAGGGATATTTTCACTGGAAAATTTTTTTCTCTTTGTTTTCCCTGGACATCTCAAGAAACACTCAGAACTCTGCCTTACATGCAAAAGAAGCAAAAAGACAGATTAAGGACATGTGTAGCAATATTTTTGGAGCTGATAACACTGACCATATGTGAGATGTTACACATCATCATCTTTGAGGCAGAATTGATTTTGCTTGTTTCTGACTGTTGCCAAGAATAAAGGCAGATTTCCCAGCAAGTTTTCACCTTCTGTGCTTTTTCAAAATCCTCAATCCCCAACTATCTACATTTTTTTTCCATCTGCTTTGCAAAACTTCTGCATGCTAGTGTAGACTAGAGATGTCCTTAATGAGGACACCAGAGATGGTTCCTGGTTCATTCACCTTAGATGTTATTATCTAATGGCTGTGTGTGGATGTCCAATTTAGTAACTCAGATTCTTCCTGTTAGGTTGTTTAAGAGTCTATTATTCCTTCTTCTAGAGATTTTAGTGGGCCACAAAAGTAAACAATAAATACAGACCAGGGAGACAAAGACAACATGAGAAATCATGAGATCCCTTTTCACTGGTTCATGGGCTCAGTGAGTTTTTGTTTGTTTGTTTGTTTGTTTGTTTGTTTGTTTGTTTTAATGAGCCTGATCTGAAAGTGACTGCCCCCAGCTGAGAACAAATCCAGCTAGAGAACTCTCAGCTGCCACAAATGATCCTCTAGGACAGCAGGTCACAGAGTTCTGGGGCCAATACGACCTGATGCCCATTTGCTTCCCTTAAAATGAAGAGTTTGAGAATAGTGTTGCCGCCACCCCATGTCTAAGAAGGGAGGAAACACTGTCTTGCCATCAAGACAAATTTGTGACAAGAATAGAGCACACTGTGTCCCTTCTCCTCCTCATACCTCTTACTGTCCCTTCCTACCACCTCCTTCCCACCCCCTCATATGTCTCTGTTCCTTATAATAACTCATGGCTATGGCTCTTACTCAAATTAGCATCTTTAGTCTCAGAATGCACATTTACATTTCATGTTAGCAGGCTTTAAAAAACATGATTTGCCTGTAGCAGAACCAATATTATTATATGTGTACAAAATTTCCCAGGAGCTGAACAATTCATCACCAAGGAGACATCCTTCAGTTTAGTCTTTGGAACTAGGTACCTGCACCACCTCTTCTCAAGAGCACAGCCATGGCGTAACTTGCTCTCTATCTACAAGTGAGCAGTTTCTTTTGTTCAAACCCTCAGGGAAGAGTAGGTTTCCCCACCTGTATATGTAATTCTGTTATGCTAACAGGCTTTGGAAGCTGCAGACTTAAGACAGAGTTTCTCAGAGAGCACTCACAAGCTGTGCAAATTTGACTCTCCTGTGGCTCCATCAGCACAGCCCTTGCTGGTGGCTGCCCTGTGTACTCAGGACCACAAAGTCCTGCAGAGCAGAAGAAGATTATTTCATTCCCTTGTGGCACCTCAAGGCAGTGTAGCTTTGTCCCCAGTGTATGAATATAGGAAGAGCTCTTTAAATTTGAATACACACATTTAAATTTGGTCATTTTAATAATTTTAAAATGCACAACTCAGCAGCAGTAAGTACCTTCCCAATGTTGTCCAACCATCACCATTACCCAGTTCCAGAGCTTTATCATTACCCCCAAAGAAAATCCATACCCCTTAGCAGTTACTCCCAATTCTACCTGCCCCCACAACTCATACTCCAGAGGCCACTACTGTGCTTTCTGTCTTTATGTATGTACCTATTCTGGATATTTCATATAAATGGAATCATACACTATGTGGCCCCTCGTGTCTGGCTTCTTTCATTCAGCATCATATTCTCAAGGTTGTTTAATTTGGTTTTGCTGGGTACTCTTTCTCTCCTAGGACCAGGGGACTGGGCTAAGGGTGGGTTTAGAGAATTATTACCACCGTACTTTTTGCAGGGATCCTGGTCATTTTCAAGGATAAGCCCTGCCCACTTCCTTCCTCTTCAGCATGAGTCTTTTCCCCTCTGTACACATTTCCATGAGATTACTCTAGTTTCCAGATATGCCCAAAGGTATGTAAGTATCAGCAGTAAGTCAGAGCTTTCTGCTACTGCTCAGCAGACCCTCAAACCCAATCCAGCACTTTGACCACATATGCCTAAACCCAAAAAGCCCAAGAAAATGCTAAGTGGAGAACTGACTAGAGTTAATATAACAGCATGATGTTATACCTTGGCATGAAGTAGGAGAGGGTGTTGCTAACAACCACACTTCTTTTAGCATTTGATTGCCATTTTGCTTTCTGTCCCTTCCTAAGCATGGGACACATTCTATAATCTTTCATGAACTTGTTTTCCAAATGCAGATACAGTCAGCCTTTTGTATCCTCTGGTTCCACATCTTCAGATTCAACCATCCATGGTTCAAAAATATTTTTTAAAAAATATTAAATTTTTTTCTCTGTCATTATTTCCTTTTTTTTCTTGTCATTATCCCTAAACAATGCATACAGCAAATACTTATATAGCATTTACATTGTATTAGACATAAGGAGTCTCTAGAGACAATTCAAGGCATATAGTAGGACTGTATAGATCCAATGCATTTACTAAACTGTTTTATAGTAGGGACTTGGGTATCATGGATTTTGCTATCTGGGGGGTTGCTTGAACAGATCTCCCATGGAAACCAAGGGACAAGTGTATATATGATGTTTTTGACTCTCGAATCCCCAAATCCCTTCAAGTATAACACAGATGTTTCTGATGGTGTGGCTCTATTTAAGTGTGGAGTTTACTGAGGACACCTTTATCAAACATTTAAAATGGGAAATTATTTACCAAACATTAAAATGGGAAATTACTAGAAATATCAAAAGCAAACGAAAGGAGAAATACAGAATTCTTAGCTACTCTTTTTTCATATTAAATTATTTATTTGGGAACTTTAAAGTCCTTGGAATTTTGCTTTGTGTTTCCTTTTTAAAACTGTAAGTTTTTAAATTTTCAAGATATATTTCTGTGCAGCTTTTCTTTTCTCATAGCTGCTGTTATTGTAGTTAAATTTCACATTTCACATTGGCCTACAGAGTGGATAGTAACCAGATCTAGGAAACAATCATAAAAGGACATAAATACCAGGGACAAGTAAAAATCTTTAATCTTCATGCCTATGGTCAGAGTTTTACCCCAAGAAGCATCATTTTATCCACAATCTTTCTTTGTAGTTCAAATATGCCCTTGAACCTTCCTAACTTCAGGCACTTTTAAAAATTCTTCTGTGTCCATATTTCACTATGCCTTATAAGATGAGCCATTTAGAGACACTACATTTTCACTTTTTTTCTTTCATTTTCATATTATTGAGTAGCTTTGGCATTTTTTAGACCAGAGTCATGTTCTTATACATTCCCCTCATTGCCCATTTTTTTTTGCATCCACTATACACCTGAACGCATTTTATTTTCCATCTTTTTTTTTTTTTTTTTTTTGCTTGCAAATGCCAAATTAGTTTATGTAACTCAAAAGGGTTTTGCTTAGGTTTATGCCTTTCCAGTCAAACTGCTGTTACAGGAAAGAAATAGCCAAACAATGTGAACTCACCGATATAAAACATCGAAGACATGTTTGGGACCCTGTCTCATTAGTAGGTTAGGGTCTGTTGCACCTACTTGTCTGCCAATATCTATCTGCCAATATTCCCCAGTCTTTCCTGTTTCTAAATGTTGATTTAGATAAATGCTTTTCTAACCAAAATGAAACAGTATGGTATTTAAGTCAACCGTGAAAATAAGCACTGGCGTATGTGCCCCCACTTGAAAAAAGTCCATACAGGCTTGATTTGAATCAGGCAAGAGGCCAAATGCAATCAGGTTCCCAAAGTCTGTCACTCCACCAAAAGGAAGAGGAGAGGATCCCCCAGATTGCAGAAGACCTTGAAAGGCTGGAATTGAGCTTTCATCTTCCATCAAATATGATTTTGTAGAATAGGAAGAGGGAGAAGGTGGCAAATGAGGCCTTCCTCTTCAAGTTCTGATAAAGGGCACAATGACTGGGTAATTTCTAGCTTATCTCTACCTCTACAGTCCTGTTACAAGTTCCAGGTCACCCTGGGCTAGTGCAAAACTTCAAATAGACACAGAGAGACTCAGTGACCTGATGAAGACTTGCTGTTCAAATGGCCCATTGTGGATGCCCTGTATGGTACCTGAGATCACAGAACTGGTCATTGGTGTCCCCAGAAAAAGTCAAGCTATCACTTTACCAATATAATTTTATCTTCCTAGAAATAAGCCTGATTTATGTTTGAAATCTGACTTACAAATGTTAATTAGGAGGATTCGAACTCTCACCCTTTTTACTAGGTAGGCTCCCTACCTACCTTCGTTGTACTTTAAGTTACTCAAAACTTCCCTGAGTTTGAGACAGTCCATTCTTAGCACTGCGTCCACCTAAAAGCTATGCTGTCTTCTGGATGTCTCTCCAACCTGACATACCCTCTCTTCCTTCACCTCACTATCCTAAACCCTGTCTGCCCACGTGGCACATCTGTCTTGTGCACTGCTTTGGCCTCTACAACCCACAAAGGATCCTGTCTCTTTATTCTCCCAATTCAGTCCTTTTGGTCAGTTTCACACTATTGACAACTTCATCCATGGACAGATAAGTATGAAGTATCTAAACTTCTACCTTTAGCAGGACTCTGTAAGAGGCACCTCCAAACCAGATTGTTTTTTATGAATTAATCTTATTTAGATTGTGAACTCCCTGAGGCAGGACTAGCTTTCCTTTTTAAATTCTGCCTATTACCTGGCACATTACCAGTGCCTAGCTGATATTCAATAAATTTTACAAAGTGAGTTTTAGCTTTACAAAAATAGTCACTGGTTAACTCTCTTACAGAGAAATTTCCTCAGGTGCCCTCATTATTGTTCAATGCACATGTATATTTCAAGAACACAGTTGTGTGAAGGCAGGTGTATCATATGCCAAATCATATCACATAATTTTCACTAGAATTTTTTTAATGGGCATTTTTCAAAATAGGAACTAGTTTTATGTTGCAAAAGGGGGAATTATTGCTTTTGGAAATCTTGACTAACTGTAGGTAGAGGATAAGCAGGAAAACTTTGCAGCTAAGGCCTGCTGGTTCAAAGTTGCTCCTTATACCAACGTCCATGGGCTTGTTAGAAAGCGTGTAGGCTGAGACTTTGGCAAAGAAGGAAGTGAATTTGGTTTTCAGCAGTAACTTTCTCTAGTCCATGCTTTGGCTTCCTGCAACAGAAATTGTTCAGTGCTAGATGGACATAAGAACAAACTTAGTGTTCTCAGTACTAAGACAGCCCATCAACTCTTGCCTTTCATATAACAAGAAAATCTTGAAAGATAATTTCATTCTTTCAATTCCTGCCTGTCTGTGAGGTGCTTTAAAAGAATTACTTTTAAAGGGGTTATGCAAGGAATGGAGCTTATTTGCAAGTACACGCTAATGTGTCGGGTCATCACACTACATATTTCAGTCACCTACCATATTCCTCTGGTTTGGGGGCTCTGTCTTTTTGATCAGCAGGCAAAAAAAAAATTAAAAAATTACATGTTGGCAAAATGGAGAGGCACATGCATGAGAAACTATTTTTAAGAAAAAAACACACTATAGAAACATGAAACTAAGATGTCTAAGCAGATTGGTAGAGGTCTGAATAAAGAGTGAAAATGGAACCATTCATGGTATTGATGATGAGTGAAAAGGAGAATATAAACAATTTAGTGGTCTGTTCTTAACTCCAGTCAAGCATTTACCAAAAGAATTTAACTGGTTGAACTTTGAAAATCTACATCAGATCTTGACCTGAGTATATTTCACAAGCAGTGTGGAAAGGGAGAGAGGGAGTCCTTAAAAACATCTCTGTTCCTTGTATACCCCCTTTAAAAGGGATGCTTTTACAGCAATTCCCACTGCCTTTCAGAGGAAATGTCTGATGTATTACATTCTGCTCCGAATTTGTAAAAAATTCCCAAGAAGTGATTTTATTTCTCTGAGGACCTCACAGCCCTCTTAAACACTAAAGAGCTTCAGTGAAAGAAGGCAAACTTTCTCTAAAGGAGGCCCTTCTCAACTTGCACCGGACAAGCCATCAAGACGCAGCAGGATGTTTTTGTCATGTTTGTTTCACTCTCTTTTCTTACAGCTACCTCATCCCTGAACTCCCAACTGCAACAGCTCCAGCAGCTCCAGCAGCTCCAGCAGCAGCAGCAGCAGCAGCAGCAACAACAGCAGCAGCAGCAGCAGCAGCAGCAACAGCAGCCTCCTTCAGCGCCAACCAGCCAGCACCCACAGCCAGCCACACAGGTGCCCTCACAGCCCCAGCAGCCTCCACAGCCCCAGCCCACCCCGCCCCAGCAGCCGCCACCTGCCTCCCAGCAGCTGCCAGCTCCTCCATCTCAGCTGCAACAGGCGCCTCAGCCCCAGCAGCATCAGTCCCATTCCCACCCGCAGAACCAGAACCAGCCATCTCCAACCCAGCAGAGTGCAAGCCCCCCTCAGAAGCCCAGTCAATCTCCGGGACATGGCCTGCCGTCGCCGCTCACGCCACCCAATCCTCTACAGGTACGATTTCCAGCCACCCCTCAAGGAGCACAGAGGACCTTTCCATGGTGCCGTGCCATCCCCAAAGGCAAAGGGCCAGCACAACTTAGCATCCAGTTCTGCAGCATCTAATTCAAATTGATCTCTTAGACATAGGGAAGAGGAAGCAAATAGCAGGCAGCCGGGGATGCATGTAAACGAAACAAATAGAAGCCCACTGGTGTTGCCCTCCAAAGGATAAATGTTATCTCTTTCCTTCTGTGAGAGGCCAGCTCTGTAAGTGCACTTGTAGCCTGTAATAATTCCATTTTATGATACTTTTTGAAGGCAGCAAAGATAGCATCCAATTAAAATTATTACTAGCACAGTTTTGTAGCCCCGTGGAGAACCGCATCTACTGTCCATGAGGCATGGTGGTTATTTCTCTATATTATGAATACAACAGTGGCTTACCTTAAGTACTTTCTGCTCTTTTGTTTTTATTTTTCTAAAGACTCTCTGGGGTTAGGAGGGCAAAGAAACTTATCCCCAGTCTTACGTCCCAGATTCCAACCATTACTCCACAGACTTGTTAGTGTTAGAGCCTCAGCAAATATGCATCTTTATAAAATAATAAAGCTGCTATATATTTCCTTTATTACTGTGAGGCTGAGGGTACCACAATGGATGCTTCAGGTTAATCATGAAAGCTCATCTTTCACTTACCACCACTGAGAAAGAAATAGAAGCATTCAGGAATATATAAGTTTAAACTTCAGAAAAACATTCTTCACATAGACACCCTTAAAAGAAATTAACTTCCCAACATAATGATTATGATGTCAACACATCAGATCTAGAAATTAACAGTTCAGTGGAGCCATCCAGACTTTGACTTACATGATGATGAATTCTGCAGTAAGAGTTCAGATGATTTAGTATGCTCAGAGTTCAGTGACAAACTCTAACGCAGTGAGCAGTGAGTGTGCTCATTTGGATACCAATTCACCCTTCCTTCATGGTGGGCCTTGTCCTGTCCTCCCCAACTGGAGGATGGCAATAGAGATGGCATTCGTGGCTACTGAATGAGGAAATAATGCACAATCAAGATAAAAATTAAAAATAAATCTAAAAAAATAAAATTAATAAATTAATAAATCTAAGAAAAAAAGATATTCATACTCAAAGAGAAGACAGGTGGATTAGGGACTTAGAATGTTTGGACCAGCTTTATTTGTTGTCCCATATCTTTGTCCCTTTTAACTTGGATTCTCAGTGTGGTCCAAAGTTTTCCTGGGGGGTCGGGGGGGAACACTTGGGTGAGATGAGTAATTGTGTTTGGCACTTGGGCCAAGGCCACTTCCAGTATGAACATTTTCCTGAGTCAGTTGGAGTTGTAGTTTCACAAATCTTAACAAGGAAGAGACAACCTAATACCTTTGACATGGCCCTGAAATGAACATAAGCTTAAAAAGCCTTCACTAGACACTTGACATCTAAGGAGAGAGGAGGTATAATCAAATTTACAAAATGCATAATTAAATCAACCCTAATGTTTTCAACATCTGCAGTTCAACTCTATTGTTCCAAAGAATGAGTTTAATACTTTTTAACAACAGTTCAATTAGATGTGCCTGTATACAATGTAATTTAACACTTCCTGTTGCCCGGGCACCAAACTAGATAAAATTACCTAAGAAAAAATGACCCTGTGCTGAGATGTGAAATTCTTAGGTCTGATCCTAGTTGTATATTGTTCAGCATTCTTTCCCATTAAGTAAAAATTGTCTTGGAGCTCTATGGAAAACTGCCTTCCCTGAATACTTCCAGCATCTTAATATCTGCCAGTCAGTGAAATGGCAGCATGGACATGTCTGTTGACAGGACTTCAGGTGTGGTGACCACTTCACCTCTTTGAGAATAAATTCTCTTAGGACAAGTTCTAAAAGTTGTCCTAACAGTTTCCCATGGAAATCCTGGGACTGAATGGTTTTGTTTTGGCAGTAAATAAAGGCTCAGAACTACATTTCTTTACAACCTTGAGAGAATATCCTAATTTTTTCACCATTGGAATTTTAACTTGTAATAAACATATTTAGAATCATTTAAATATAGAGTAGATACTACATTAACTTCTGTGGATCTAATGGGTAACCACCAAAGAAGTGACTTGATGCGAATTTTAAAAATATTATTGAGTAGATATAGAACTAATGTTGAATAAGTAGATATCTATAGAAATTAAAGAATTTTTTCCCCTTTACTACAGTTGTATGTAAGTAAAATGGAGAATATCATAGTTTAATTTTTTTTTTTTCAACACTAGCTGTGGGGCTTTTGAGTTTGGGAAACATGTTTGAACTATTTTTTTGTTGATACTGGGAATTGAACTCAGGGCCTTGTAAAGTGCTCTACCACTGAGCTACACCACCAGTCCAGAATGTTTGAACTTTTTAAAAAGAAAGCTATTTAAAAGGCACTGCCCAGATAGTTAACTCTCAAAGGTAATGATCTTCATGAAGTAGACTAAAGCATTTTTGCTTAAAAATTATTAAGGGAATAAAGATCAACTAAATTCATATATGAAAGCCTAAATTTCATTTTACAATTCTTTATTTTCATGTAGGCTTTGTCTTTTTACATTATTCAAAATCCATCTAAGAAATATTAGTTTAGAACTATGCAATGTAGTTTATTAGGGAAAGCCAGCACATGAAAAGGGTTTATACTTAAAAAAAATTTTGAAGGATAATTATTTCTAAAAATGTGCAGATAACATCATGTCTTCAGAAAAAAATACATGAAAGTAGGTTGTAAAGATATATTTGGGTTAGGTCATTTCTTAAGATGAAAAAAAATATATTAATAGTGCTGATGGGTAGTAACACTCTAGACAAAAATTCTCCAAATAGCTCTTGTCAGGTTTTTCTGTAAAATTGCAGTATAATTTTATTTCACTCTTTTACTCAATTCCATGAAATAGATTGCATTTACAAAACCAGGTTGTTGTTTCAAGACAGGTATGAGTAGAAAGTATTATACCTTCAGAGAAGCCAAGGTAGGGGAATAACTGTTCACTAATTTTGATCACTCAGATCTACGGGAGGGCTGGGGGTCTAGAGTGGATGACAGAAGTTAGTCCTGCAGGTCTGTCTGTAGCTTCTCCATTGAGATTCAAGACCTGACCACTCAAAACTTCATTCTCTCCCAGGAGGCACAAGGGGAGAAGTTCTAAACAGAAAATGCAAAAGTCGGGCAGTCATTATAAATTAGTAGGTGTGTGTACAAAACCCAAAGTTGAATTTCTTAAAACCATGTATGGGACAAACAAGATATACCTGTGAGCTGAATTCAGCCCTTGGATTCAGGGTAGATGTCAGTCCATATGCCTTACTTTTACTCTAACCCACCAGTCACAGACTGTACCAAAATCAAAAACTAGAAATCCCTATTGCACTGAGGAGGAATAGATCAGAAGCATAAATGGAAACAACTGCGTAGGGAAAAAGATATGTTCTAATCATTTTGGCATAAACAAAACAACCCAACAATTTTATTTCCAATATATAAATTTGATCTGGGTAAAGATCACTTTAGCATAGAATGATGAAATAAATTTCTACCTTTTATCACCGTTGAGATGGTTTTTCCTGCAAAGTTCTTTGGGAGTTTCTATTTGCATTGGGGACATCCCAAACATTTTGTAAATGGCCTAATGTGCACCTATTCCCTGCAGAGTGGTCTGGTTGATGCCTAGTTGTGTCCAGAGAATGAGAATGGCTGGAGAGTTAGAGGCATTCTTCTCATTCTGACCCTGCTTCCAACTAACTCTCAACAAGATGTAACTCTCTAGACTTCATTTTTCTCTTCTGAGCTCATTTTTCTCATCTATGAGCTCTAAGTTGGTAGGCCTCTGGAATTTTATTGACTATTAAAAACCTGTTGGTCTTGAAGATTCTCTGCGTATTCTTCAAGGTCAGGTGGATTTCTTCCCACTCAGCTGGGTGGCAGAGTGGAAAGAGAGCAGGAGACAAACCTAAGTGGGATAATGATAGCAGAAGCAGACTTTATCTTAGTAAGAGAGTCCAAATTAAAGTCAAGTTTTTATCCTTGGAGAGTCACCGCTATAAGCTCTGTTTCAGATTGTTTTTCCACACCTATACATTAGAGAAGCTTAAGAAACCAAATGCTGCATTTAACCTTGGCCTTCTGCGTACTGTCTTGCATGGCAGGAAGCAGGATAATCTTTTCCTTTTCTTGTATTGCACATTTTAATAGATAACAGAGGGAGGAAGAGATCAGGGGAAATAAAAGGACTTGTATGAGGAATGAGGGACATGGTCACCCCCTCAGAGGTGATGGTACTTGAGAGAGAGTGTAAAACATGGCCTCGAACATGTGCATTTACTAATGTAAAGGTCTAGTTACTACTTAGGCTTAGAGCAATAAAACTGTTTAAGAATTACACTTCTGTTATGCAGTGGGCATAGCCTTCTAGTCTTCTCAGTTGAGATGTTCACTGACAAGCTTTAGCACAAAGTCCTAAAGTATATATGTGATAAAGAAAGGTGATACATTATTACTTTTTAAAACAAAGAGTTCCAGTCCTTGAAAAGTGGTCAGATCTACACGTCCTTATGTCCTTTAAAGCTAATGGTCTCCAATCTTGGGTCCCTCCCTCCACTATGGGAAAGGTCCAGTACACTAATCCAAACTTCTTCTTCCCCCAGCAATTAGTCTTGATCAATTCAGCAAAATATTAGTTAAGGTTCTGTGGATCTAAGAGATCTCATTTATAAAGGGAAATAGTAAAAGGAAATACTTTCTAGTATTCTCTTTGAACTTCTATTTAGAATTTTATATTAAAATCCCCTCAAACTATTCAATGTTGAGTGATCTATACAGGAACACTCATATAACTGCTCATGTGGCTATTGCAAATTCTAACAACACTCAGACATCTCTACACCCGTAAAGGCTGAATCACTCGCAGGATTCTCCTCCCCAAAGCCAAGGCTAACATGAGGCTATGAAACCCTCATATCAGAGGAAGAATTTAAAGGTGCACCTCCTCAAAAGTGCAGTAATCAAGAAAGTATTTCAGAGCAACATTTTCAAAAATCAAAATGAAAGACAAAAATCCACAATCAACAAAATCTCAAATTTTAAAATGCTGGGTCAATAACAATTTTGACCTACATTGGCGTTTAAGACAAAAGGAAAAAGTCAGTAACATTGATATTTTGTTGGTCATGAATTTGGGGTATTCATATTTATTTTTTTAAATATTGCATAAAGATGTTATTCGTCTTGCTTTGTACAGTAGTGCATACCTGTAATCCCAGCAGCTCAGGAAGTTAAGGCTGGAGGATCTCAAATTTGAGGCTAGCTTCAGCAACTTACTGAGGCCCTAAGCGACTTAGTGAGAACCTGTGTCAAAATAAAAAATAAAAAGGACTGGGGATGTGGCTCAGTGGTTAGGCAAACATCCCTGGGTTCAATCCCCAGTGTCAAACTAAAAAAAAAAAAAAAAAGATGTTATGATTAATGTTTTTGATTACCTTGCTTTGGGACATACCCTCACATTTTGTGCCCAAGGCAAGTGTCCCATTAACCTCACTCTTATCCCTTCAAACTCTGCTCCTAGTTGTACAAATGATTTAGCAAACAAACATTCTCCAAGTTCACTGGCATTTTGTCCATTGTAAACTTCAACTATCTCTCAGCTCCCACTTTCTAGTTGAACTTGAAAAATATACAGAATTTTGCACAGTTGAAAATGTACAATTAGAAAAAAATTATAAAAATAAATATATACTTATTAAATACATAATATATATTTATATATATGTAAATTTATATATAAATGCATATAGGATAAAGGATCAGGGCAGTAAAGGGGTTGTAAAGTCATATCTTCCCCATTGCATAGGACTAACAAACCAATTCCTCTTTTGGATGACATTTTTTTACTGAACTAATTTAGGATTTTATAAAATTAATTCTGATGAAAACGGTAGAACTATCACTATGTAGACAACATTCTCCAAGAACCTCCAAGCCATGAGGACCTTTAGAAACTGAGTCTACACAGGGTAAATAAGGTTTCCTCTTGAACTAAAGAACTTAAGAAAACTTGATTGTCATGGATGAGATCTATAAAAACTCAGAATCATTGTGCAGATTAAATATAATATACCGATGGAAATGCTTTATGTACTATAAATTTGTTAAACAAGTGTTGATTAGTCCAAAGATATGAAAAAGTATGAATGTATTTATGTTCATACTACCATTCAGAAGATTGAGGGCTTCATTCATGACTCACTCATTCAGCAGAGATCAGGTGGGAAATGGAAATCCCTTTCCCCAACTGTATTAAGCACAGAATAAAATAAACAAAATATATTTACCCATATACTCTGCAAGGGACAATTTTTCCTTTTATAAAAGAAAATCTCCTTTTTAAAAAGTCCTCAGTTCAACATTACTGACATTTCAAAGAATTTATTACAGGCATTTGAGATCCAGGAGGAACAACAAAGTTTATATTATTTCGAGAGTGGCAGGGGAAAAAATTAGTTTACCAAGAATACACTTATATACTGCAGTACTTCTCTGCCATTGTCTAGATTTACCATTCCTGTGTACTTCTCTGTAAATTAGTCACATCATGTAGAAAGGGGTTGAACAAAGCAAGCAGCACGTTCACACCACTGACTAATGGAAGCTCCTGTCAAGTAACGCTAGATGGAAAAGGGTACCAGACTCAAAGGAGGGCAGAAAGATTCTTGCAGCATTTGAACATGGCGAGTTATAACTTTTCAAAGAAAATAGGACCACTCTGATCATCACAGGGGGACAGCTCCATGGGCTGTCTGCAGTGAGCTCAGTGAAGAGTCTGGAGCCACTCATACCATCCAGTCCCATCACTGCCTGTTGGATGGTGGCTGATAAGCCATCCTCAAATGCTTCTGAAACTGCTTTGCCTTTGTGTGCATAGATGTACGTTTCAGTGGCAATTTGAGATGCCCCAAATGTGCCGGTTGGCACTTTGTTCTGAATGAGCAAAACTTAGCCAGTATTTATGTGAACTTAAGATAATATTCCAGTACTTTTATCACCACATTATTCCTCATCTTTTAGCCTCAATTCATTTCCCACAGGTTTAGAATAAATTTTCCATGAGCTTTTAAATGGACTTCCAAAGCATAGGCTTGCAAGCAAATATTCTCCAGGTTATAAAGATAGTTAGTACTTTTATCAATATCCATGAACGTTTATGTGTGTGCATTGTAGCCATAGGAAAGGTTTGCAGAACAGACATTGTGGGGTCTTAGTGCCTGGTCTTTAGAAGCAAACAAATTCTGGCTCTGCTGGACACTTGGTTTCCTCATTGGTTAGAGGGTTGGTGTGGGGAATAAGAAATGATTTATGTGACAGCACTTAATTTGATTCCTGATAAGAAAGCTCACACCAATGTATCATTTCTTCCTTGACTATACCTCTTATAATCTAAAGAGGAATATGAGACAAACGGATGCACTTGAAAGTAAACAAAAGCCATGAGGATATTAAAATGCATGTGTAACCAGGCACGGTGGCACACACCTGTAATCCCAGCAGCTCAGGAGGTTGAGGCAGGAGAATTGCAGGTTCAAAGACAACCTCAGCAATTTAGCAAGGCCCTAAGCAAATCGGTGAAACCCTATCAAATATAAAAAGGTCTGGGGATATGGCTCAGTGGTTAAGCAGCCCTGGGTTCAATCCCTGGTATCCAAGAAAATAAAAAAAAACTTAAAATTTATATGTACACAATAGAACTATGCTGTAAAAACTCTGGAAACCTCATGTTAGCTAGAATGAGGTTAACAACTGCACATGAATTTTGTAGTGTCATGCTGAGTCAAAGAGGTAAGAAGGACTTCTGAGAAGGGATCTTAATAAAGGGTGTCTTGAGTGTGGGGCAAGCCTGCGCAAAGGTGATTTGGAAAGTATGGACCCCACAATGGTTCTGGAGCAGGAAGGAGAGCAGTAGCTAGGCACAAGAGTGGTAGCTAGGCACTCAGTAATCCTAATCTTGCCTAATCACATCACCTTAAAACCTACTCTCTTAAACCCACAAGCTTCAGTTCCACCATCAATATTAAGGACCGAAAAATCATTTTGTTCCTTCTAAATTCCCAAGCTATAGTTTTTAGCATGTAGGTAAAGAGGAAAAATCCTGATCATCTCAGTTTCCTCCCTAGCTTTAGGACCTTGGACAAGCCGTCTGTTCTCTTTGGAACTTGGTTGGTCAGTTATTATATGAAAAGTTTATAACCTAACCAGCTCCACATTCTTTTTATGAAATAGCATAAAATGTTTTGACTTCTATGGAAAGAATTATATATGTATAATTCCATAATTCATATCACATATGCAATACTCAGTAAATATGCCTAGTAATATTGGGCTAATATTTAATGTTTTAAATTTTACGAAGTGCATTTTTCATATTATTTCATGCATGGCCCCATGGATTCGTACCTCTAATCAGAATAATAACAATCACTTATCAAATGATTACTATACAGCTTGTACTCTATAAGTACTTCAATCTCTCATTTTATCCTCACAACACAAAAGAGTCAAAAATTTTCTTCAGATCTAAAGAAACAGTCTCAGAAAGTTGAAGCAACTTCTTAAACATCACAAATAACGACTGAATTGGAATTCCAGAGCTGAACTGAATTCAAATTGTCTCCATTTATATTTCAACCACCTCTGCAATGTCTATTTTGGTTGAGATATATTTATATAATTTCTTTATTTGGCTTACAGCATTTTCCAAGGCAGCATTTCCCAAAGTATCTTCCTCAGGATGTGAGGGTGATCTGGTGGGACATCTATTAACCCACTGAGCACCAGGGTTGATTTGACTGATCTGGCTGGCTAGGTGGGTGTCATCTTCCTCCCTCACAACTCCATGTCCTTCCCTAAGCTACGCACTTGGTCAAAGAGGACGTATGTAGGTTGACCACCCCTGATGGAGGAAGACCGTTCTTCGGTCAAGTGTATACAATTAGCTGTGCTGCCCTGCTGGAACCTCCAAACAAGCTCTCAAGGTCCAAAGTATCTTACATAAAACAGTAGTCCAAAGAAATTTTATTGAAAACAGAAACCAGGATGGATGGATGGAGAGAGAGAGAGAGAGAGAGAGAGAGAGAGAGAGAAAGAGAGAGAGAAAGAGAGGGAGAGAGGCATATTGTTATGCTACTCCTAGATATTTCTCAATGAATATTAGAATGCTGAAAGCTAAAGATATCCTGGAGTAAATATATCCAGCCAACATTAGTTAACCAAGAAATTTTGAAATTTATGTAACCACTGGACCCTTTTCTTCATATAATGCTTATAATATGTCATTGAAAAGTCCTTCAGGAACCACAGCTCTTAGCTTTTTTTCCCCCTAATAGTTGTAGGTTCAGAATGAATAAAATAACCTTTCATTTCTTTACCCAGAATAATAAGCAGAAATCCACAGACTGTATCCAAGAAGTTGGACCAGGAAGAAAAGAAAGTACAAAAAGATAGAAAAAGAGGGAAAGAAATACCTCAAAATCGAAGCAAGAGCAGGGAAAGTCAAACCTAGAGATGGTATTTACATCCTTTGGCAATTATTTGGCAAGGAACAAAATCACTCTGTTCAAAAATCTGACTGAGTAGCTCCTCAGCATCTGAAGTCTTACAGAGCTTCGCATAGCCTCATTCTGGCCTCCTCTTCTTCGCTGTCTATTATTTCTCTTGTTCACACACCACTAAACCTGGAGTTGCACTCCCCAGTTCAGTGATGGGCATGGTGCTCCTGAACCACACATCCCTGGGCAAATCCACCCTCCCCATCTTTTGACAGGAATTTCCAGTGCTCAGAAGATCTCCCAGTCCTTTTAATAGGATTCGGATTGCAAACTAAAGGTCAAGTCAGTCTGAAATCCGTTTGGCAAGCCGTTACTGTCATCTAAAGTACCAGGTTGTCAAAACTCCATGGTCTGTGGGGCATTTTCCTGGCTGTCAGGATCCCATCCTGCTCTTTTTCCATGCCTATGTTTAGAAATGGTCTTTTGGAGTCACTGGCATTTTTCTTCTCTTTGTTCTCCACTGTTAAAAACTGTATTGAGCATCATGGTCTCCTGTGTCAATACTGAGGCTCTATGGCTGCAAAGGAAGTCAGAAAAAGGCACCATGTTGAGAATACCAACTCCAGTCTCTTCTGTCATCCAGAAGAGGAACTTGCATGGCAAAGGTGCTGGTGATCCTCTGAGGGATTGTCTACTGGAAATAGAGTTCTCATGTCCTTGGCCACTTGGTGGGGATGCCTGTGAGACCACAGATGAATGCTCAGTGGAGGAAGCACTTTGCATTCGTATGCTGTTGGCTCTGTTCTCAGAACTGGTGGCTGTGTCTGAAAGCCCAGTTGGGCTCCAATCAATGCAACTTTCCCAGCCCAACGTATTTTGTCTGAACTGTCAGTTGACAGGGATCAGCGGCACCAACGCTTAGTTTTCAACACCAGAAGGTATTTAACTGTCATAAAAAAGAAGTCAAGTTAGGAATCCCCTTCTTTTTCTCAACTGGACTCCATATCTTCCCAGAGAATGGCTGTTCTTTCCCGGGAGTTGAGTTCTCTGTCCTTGTATTGTAAGGTTGCAAATGTGGCATTTAAAGAGAACAAAACAATGTTTAAGTGTTCAGAGAAGAGAACATGTAAGAGAAATTCTCTTGCTTCCCCCAAGGAAAACCCTCCACTCTGGAAGGCTTAAAAAGTTCATTTTTTTTAATTAGGAGAAAAATAATCTTGTACTCCTGTCTCAAGATTCTAAAAAGTAATATTCCTTAAGGTAGTTACCACTTCCAGTCCTCTGCACTCATGGAGGGAGCTGATCAATCTAGGGCTAAAGCCAACGGACCTTGGAACTGACCTGAACAGCAGAAAGTTAATAAAGGCAGAAAACAAAGATGTGGAGTTTTCCAAGCTCCCTTTGTGTAGCGATCTCATGGAATCCATTTTAAGCATCTTTAAAGCTTAAAATACCATTTTCATTGCCAGTCAACCTCCTGAAGTGATACAGTATCTTCTAACCAGGAAAAAAAAAAAAAAAGGTCTGCATATAATCAAATGTTTTCAGGGCCCTTGGGACCTTGGCTGGCTAAGGATTGTCCCTCCTTCTACTTGTCTCACTCAAGTCACACCACCTCCTAACAACTGAGGCCATATCCATACTCCTACAGCTGTATTTTGTCCAATTCCTTTCTTTATTCGAGGAAATTTCCAAACTCTGTGGCAGTGATTCTCAACATTGGCTGTTGGAATCAAAGAGTAGCTTTTTAAAATACCAGTGATCGGGTCCCACCCAGAGGTTCTAATAGCTAGACATTAGTATTTGCAAACTCCCTACAAGATCCCAGTGTGCAGCCAGGGCTAAGGATGAACATTCATGGTCTTGGAAATAAGTTCCAGATTATTCACTTTGAAAAGAGTGAGTTCCTACCCTTCACTTACGCAAAAAGCTTTTTACCCTAAGTCTTGGTTACACAAATTGGTGCTGACTTTTATGCTATTATATTAAGACTGGTTCTTTATTTCTCAAAAGAACAAGCCACTCTCACTTCTGCTGTAAGCCCCTTCAGGTTCACACCCCATCAGGGAATGAAAACAAGGATGTCTGTGCTTTATTATCCACCCAACCTGCTCCCAAACTCTGAACTTGGGTTAAAATACCCATATTGAAGGGGGGGAACCCCTCAAACCTAGTAAGTTATATCTGAAACAAAACAAAGCAAGGGAAATAAATAATCCTTTTATTATCTTTAGCATCTTCTCAAAACAAGAACAACCACTGCTGACTGAGAGTTTATTAGATGCCCCATCTGCTGCTAGATGCTGTGTCTGCTAGTCCACAGCAAGTCTTCCTAAATTTGTATTGCTTATGAATCCCTCGGGGACCTTGAGAACTGTGGATTCTAATTCCCGGGTTCTGAGATAGATAGCGCTCTCCAGATCTCCAGATTCTGCATGTCTAACCAGATCCCAAGTGATGGATGCCGTTAGTTCTCAGCCCAGATCTTGAGTAGTAAAGCTATATTCAGTGGACCTACCAGTCTCATTCACTTTTTTCCTTTTCTCTTTATTTGTTCTTTTTAGATACACATGACAGTAGAGTACATTTTGACATATTTATACAAACATGAAGTATATCTTATTCTAATTGAGATCCTGGTCTTGTGGTTGTACATGATGCACAGATTCATTGTTGTGTATTTCTATATGTGTAAGAAAAATGCAGCTCAGTTTGGGTCCCAAGGCTGCTCAGACCCTTGAATCCAGGGGAGCAAGCACTCTGGGGTGCCTGGTCTGAGTCGCGGCCCAGTGACTGCACCCCAAAAGCCACTCCAGACATGGGAACGCACACCAGAGATTTTATTAGGTGGACGACCAGAGTGCCCACTCTCAGGGCTGGGTCCTAAGTAGTGAAATTTCATGGGCTAACAATAATCAGGCCAATTGCTAAGAAGGGAGTTAGCAGGATGACAAGTGGACCAATGGCTGGCTAGAATGTTCACAGACTGACAATCTGGGTTGTAAGATGGGAGAGGGAGAAATGGCTGCAGCGTAAAGGGCAGGGAAGCGGTAAATGATCTCAGCTTTATATTATAATATGTACATAGGAAAGTTGTCGGATTCATTCTGTCTTCCCTGTACCTATCCCTTCTCCCTTCCCTTCAGGTGTAAGGACCTATAAGCAACAAGATTCAAATGGGGGTCTATCTGAGATCAAAGCTTTGTCCACTATGCTCCTTGCCTCTTTTTCCATTGTGGGGTTTTGATCTTTATAAAGAGATCTCATTTAAATCACACAGTCATTTATTTCGCTACAGACAAAGATGGGGGTAGAAACAACTGCTGGAGGAAACATTCTCATTTTCCCACCCATCTAGTCTTTCACGTAGTTTAAATGTTCCTCCTGATCTAAATCTTGATCTTATCATTGCTCGAACATTAGCATCTCTGAGGTTGGGGGTAAGGACAAGGCCACCTTTTCTTTGTTTTACAAATGCACTAGTTTTGTTGAAATCATTCCTACCCACTGAAACACAAGTATGAAGAGGTTACAGTGGTCTGTGACTACCAAGTTAGAGTCAAGGTAGCCAATGGGATCCCCTTGAGAAGTCTGAAGGTCTCATACTAATTTTTAGGCCCTGAATCACCTTGCTGTATGACTCTAACGATCACAGCTGCCTATGTTCTGACCATCCTCCATGCAGCAATGAAAGTGCCCTTGAGACAGTCTGCTTAAGAGCCTTCTCCTACACCATCATCTCAACACTCTTTAGGGACCAAGAGTCAAGATAGGTGTAACACAGCAGAAAAATCATGCTCAAAATGCAGAGACCATATCAAAGTTAGAATGTGGATCTTTTTTACCTGATTTTAGATCATATAGTGGTAGTAGAAATTCTTCACTCTCAGAGAGATGCAGGGAGGCGGAGTGCTGTATACCAAATGACATTCAAATTTGGCATCAGGACTCTAGTCACATGTTCGTGTTCTCAAATGGCCATTCCTGTTAGAATGGGGGATTTGTTTTATGATAAGTGGGAGAAAGGTTATCGATGTAGAGTGAAATTTTCTTGATAAAAATGGAAGACAGACTTTAAAACTATCTGCCCCTTTGCAGTTCTTGGCCTGTCTTTTTATATTTCCTGCAAGGAGGCACATGGACCCAGTAACCCTGACAAATCCTTAAGACCTGCCCACTGTCTGTCTATACCAGATTGGACAGGCAGGTTCTGCTGTAATATTAAACAGCTTTGGGAAGAAATTTCATTAACACCTTCATCTTCAAGGAAAAGAAACCTAAAAGAACTTGTACAAATATCAGCCTTACAATGCATAAATGAATGCCTGGGGTGAAAGAAAACAAGAGATAAGTCCTACGCAGCTTCTTAAAAGAGAAAGAGAAGTTTCTTCTAAAAGAAAACAAATTGGGAAAATAAACTCTTAAGCCCCACCAACTCAAATCTGATATGTATATGGTTGTGTACCTGCATTTAAGGATGAGACACATACACACAATCATAAGTGGTCAATCTCAATAGTTACAGTCAATATTTGTCTGAATATATTAGTATTTGTTTGGAATAGGCGTGTGTATTTATATAAGTATTTATTTAAAATCTTTCTTAGAAAGACCAACTCAGGGTTTCTGTACAGTGTCCACTTATGAGGTTATTCATGTAGTTTGGGCAAATCAGTGGAGGGTAAGCCTGGGGGAAAGAACGACATTGTCTGGGGCTTTTTTTCCCCTTTCCTTTTCTGCCTAGGACGTTTTGAGAGAATGACTAAGCAGTGCTGGAGATTATGAATTTGCTTAAGTGTGAATGGTTGATTGCCGAATGCGAGGCCCGGCCCTCCCCGAAGGTGATTGACTGGGGCTGCAGGTCTTCACACTTGATGCCTGGATTTGACTCGGAAAGTCTGCCAAGTCTTTTACTGGGAAATTTATCTTAATTAGATCTGAAAGACCTGCCACAGCAGAATAGTCACACCGATTAAAATGAAAAACAGGAGAAATTACTGATCAAATTAATCATAATGTCGGGTTACAGCTGTAGGTCTGATGTAATTTGCCACTCCAGTGAGTTACATCGGCCCGGCCCGGCAAAGGAAGCTGGCTTTATGCTGATCCGTAACACCCGCCCGCTCCAGGCGGCCCGGCAGGAGGCTGATTCCATTCATTTTCCTGGCTTGCTCTGACCTCCCTGCTGCAACTAGAAACAAATCAGGCACCAAACAAATGGGGAGGGGGGGGCAGGGAGGGTAAACAAGAAATATTCTCTTACCCAAGCGATTGTACCATTGTACTGTTTCAAAATGGTGAGCTTTTAAAACTCGGCTGGGTGGGCTCGGGGCCTTGTGCCTGGTTGGGCATTGTGCTTTCTCGTTTTTTCCACTTAACCTCCTTTTAGTTTTACTCGGGGTGACCTGACATTGATTAGATGCAGGATGGGAATCAAAAGGTCAAAGGACAAAACCTTTGGCTCTAAGCAATGGGAGAAAACCTTTAGAAAAATCTCCTTGCCAACATGGCTCTACAACTAGGGCATGGATTGAAATAATCTAAAGTGTCACCACAGAGGAAGACTCCTAGGCAGTAAGATCTGACTGTTCCAGCATGCGCAGGGGCCTGCTATTCTAATTTTTAAATAAACATCACTCGATACCAACGCATATTGTATGTTCAGAGGTGAAGTGGATGGACTCTACTATCTTTTTTTAAAGAAAACAAATCAGTCTATATTGTGTTCATTATGAGCCTTGATTCTGACTGTGGTTCATCCAGTGATTATCACATTACCTCCCCATTAGAGATACAAAGAAGGGGACCCTAAAGCATCTAGACATTGCACTGGAAATTCTCAGAAGTTAGATTAAGAAGCTGAATAGGACTTATCTCTATGGCTCTTCTTTCTCAGGGAACTAAGTGAAGGAAGCTAAGCCTTTCCTACAGGAGGCCATTTTGAAATGAAGGTGGGGAGAGAAGAAGAGGGAAAGGGGGTCTCCTTCACTCCTTCCCAGGAATGTTCCCAGGAATGTGGAGTGGTAAGACCCTCCTTTCTGACCCTATGATGAGTTCCCCAAATCCCGTTTATTCATCACTGGACCAGATGTGTCTCCCTACCCCCTGCAGTATAAAAGGTTCACATCCTCCCTCCTTCCTGCCACGATGAACCTGGTACATTTTGCAACCAGGAATAGGAAAACAGGCCAACAATAGAAGACAAAGCAGCCTTGTGCCTTCCAGGCCTTTCTATGGAGTCTTATGATGAATAAGGTAGGACTGTATGCTCAGATTGAGGGAAAATACTGTGTTTTCTCTCATGACATTGTGAGTGACTATTAAATCAGTTTCGTGGTTTGTAACCAGTTTGAAAGGAAGTAATGAAAGAGAATAGGAAACACCAGGGCAAGACAGACATAGTAAGGCTATGTGGCTATGTGTTTTTTTTCTTGAAACTTTTAAGTTAGACACACATACACACACATTTGCAAACACACATATGTGTATGTATATATATATATATACATATATTTTTACACATAGAGAAACATGTGAATATTGATATATATATATGGGAGGGTGTGTGTTTGTGTGTGCATAGTATGGATTGGCTTGAGATGTAAAATGTATTTTTTGCAGGGGTGGCACTGGGAATTGAACCCTGAACTTAACACAACTCAGCAAGCACTCCACCACTGAACGGCATCCCAAGCCCTTTTTATTTTGGAACAGGGTCTTACTAAGTTGCTGAGGCTGACCTGGAACTTGCTACCCTCCTGCCTCAGACTTCTGAGTAGTTGGGATTACATGCATAAGCCACTGTGCTCAGCTGGAAAATATATTTCTTACTCCACAATAATGACATAAGAACCTAAAAATCGTCTCCTAAAACAACCAACTTTTCAGGTAGGCAGAAATGGGATTTCTTTAGCATATACCAGGTCAGAAAGCAAGATGAACAGTATGCCAACATACTGCATGCGATGATGAATCCAAGTCAAAATGAACCAAGAGATGATGCCCGCCTCCCTGCCCCCCCCCACACACATGCACACACACATCTTGCTGAAACCTTGCAGATTCAACAGTAGACCATTACCTATATAGTGGAAAACTCACATCAAAGTAATGGTTTAACAAACCTATTACAATGGGAGACTAATTGATGATATTAAAAGTGAATAAAGTAGTCCTGCCAATAGTAAATAATCATTCTAAAGAGAAAGTAAAAGGGTAAGAGAAATGGCAGGAAGCAAGCACAGAACCCCACAGTGATTAATTGACTAATTTGGGTTCTTGGAAAAGAGCTGTGTCCCCCTCAGGGAGGTACAGGTCAGAGGTCAGACCCACAGGTCCCTGGTCAAAGAAACTGGGAACCATCAAGCTCTACAACCAAGGTGCCTGAAACTGTTCTCAGCCCTACATGTCTGGTCCTGGAGCAGAGCTGTCACCATCCTCCCTAACTTGGTCTTCCTACTTCTGTTTTCTCCCTGATCCAATCCACTTTGCACACTGCTGGTATATTAATCTTCCTAAAAGAACATTTTGTTCCTATCACCTCTGTCTTAGTCCACTTTGTTCTTCTATAACAAAATATCAGAGACCAGGAAAGTTGTAATGAGCTGAAATTTCTGTGGCTTACTATTCTGGAGTCTGGAAGCCCAAGTTCTAGCAGCCATATCTGATAAGGACCTTCCTGCTGAGTCATAACATGGCAGAAGATATCATCTGAGCAAGAGAGAAAGACTGAGATCAAGAGGAAGCTGAATCCACTTATAACAAACCCACTCTGTGATAACCGTATTGATCCATTTATGAGGGCAGAACCCTCTTGACCATAAAGGTCCCAGCTCTCAACACCATTGCATTAGGGATTAAGTTTCCAGTACCTGTTCAAACCACAGCAACCTCTATGATCAAGCCTTTCCTCTGGCTTCCTTACAAGAACTCCCTGGCCCTGTCCTACACCCTGTCACCTACCTCTTCTGCTGCTTTCAGCCTGGCCCCACCCCTGTTCTTCCCGGTCCCCTGCTATGTCCCATGTAGTATGCCTTGCTGGCTTTACTGGTGTCATGAAAGTTGCCTAGAAGCCTTGTTTTTCCAGCCACTGTTCCCTCATGGCTCACTCCCCTTCCTGCTTCTTCCTCGAAGTACCCACTGAGCTCCAACCTTCAATGATTATCCTGTTGCTGAACTCCTACCCTGGGCACTTAGCATGTGTTTATTGAATCTTTTTTTTTTTTTTTTTTCTTTTTCTGTCATTTTTTATGGACCCATTTGTTTTCTTATTTGAATTATAAATTCCTTTTATAAAAGCAGCCGCTACATCTCACAGCTTTCTATGTCCGAGGGTTCTCAATTGTCGTAAGTGGTTATTTCTCATTTAATAGCCATTCATTTCACAAATATTTAAGTGCTTGTTGTCAGACTACCTAAAATATATTTACAAAATTGCTTGATGAAGATAGCAATTACTAATGAAAGAAACAGTACCTATTTATTGTTGTATTTAGAACACTGGCGTAGGGTCTATGCTATAAAGCTCTTAGATCTTATCAGGATTATGATTACTCTAAAATGCTTTCACCCCATCCTTCCCACACTGCCTTCCCATTGGGCTTTGTAAAGTGCAGGATTGATTTAGACTGCTTTAAATCAGCCTCTTTCATTTGGGAGGAAATGTACATCAAAATAAGGACCATAATTTTCTAATTAATCTGTTTCTTTTTCCCCACCATCTTGCCAACACATGATGGTTCTTGATACTCAGACTATAATAGACAGAAGAGCAGACCTTCTTAATATTTTATAGATCTGATTGATCTGTGGGTTAAATCATGTTTTCCTAAGCATAAAAGTATTACAAAGCAGTCAGGGAAACCTGAGAAAAATGAAAGTGGATATTCCGCCTTGGGTGGCCCTCAGACCCCACCATTGAATGCCTGGAACCCTCACCTGACAGGCTCTGACTTCCCCCCAAATCCCAGTCATAGTGGACAAACACATCTAGAAACCACCAGCACAAAAACGATGGCCCAGTTTCAAATCCAAGAACAGTGCAGAGCATTTACCATGTGCCAGATGACATCCTGAGTGTTTCGTGTAGTCCTTCGACTTAGGCCTCGCAGTCACTATGGGAGTGAGGAGGTCAAGGGTCAGAGAAGCTGGAAACTCATCAAAACCCCTCAAATCTGTGAGAGGTGGAACTGAGATTTGAAATTATTTGGCTCCAACCCAAAGGACCTCATACCTCTTTTTAACCAGGACCAGTCTCTGCGTGTCTGTCATCCTGTGCCATCACTAATAGCACCCACTTCCCCTCAGAAGAGTTTCAGAATGGTGGGGAATGCAGCACAGGGCACCTTACTGGGAAGTCGTGCTCACCATACTGCCTCCAGCACTTATCCAAAATTTCACTCCATTCAATGTAGAAGCTGAGTTTAGATGACTTTTTAATTTAGTGAAAAGATGGAACTAATAATTCTTATAAATATGTTGTGTCCTTTCTAGAGTCCAAAATGCAGCATTATTAAAAGGTTTGCTGGTAACATGGAGAGTAAGGGGCCAAAGTCTTCATAAACAATTGTGGTGATTCAGCTTCCCTTCTGCCATGTGACCCCAGAGGGTGCTTTGAGAGATTGATCACCCATCCAAACCTCATGAAGAGGCTTCTTAAACAACAAAATTTTAGAAAAAGAGAGGGGAGGAGGAGAACTGGGGAACTGAATCTCTAGATGAAGACACAGCAACTGATCTCATTATGGACCTTGTTTTAGTCAGTTTTTTCACTGCTGTGACCAAAAGACCCAATAAGAACAATTTTAGAAGAGGAAAAGTTTGTCTGGGGGCTCATGGGTTCAGAGGTCTTAGTCTATAGATAGCCAACTCCATTCCTCAGGACCTGGGATGAGGCAGAACATCATGGCAGAAGAGTGTGGTGAAGGAATGCAGCCGGGAACATGGTGCCAGGAAGCAGAGAGAGAGCTCTGCTCAACAAGGACAAAATATAGACACCAAAGGCATGTCCCCAAGACCTACCTCCTCCAGTCACACTACTTAACTACAGTTACCATGTTAATCCCTATCAGGGGATTAATTCACTGGTTGGGTTAAGGCTCACATACCCAATCATTTCACCTCCAAACTTTCTTTCTTTGTCTTATGCATGAGCTTTTTGGGGACACCTAATATCTAAACCATAAAAGGCCTTATTTAATTACAAAGTAAGCAAACCATCAACAGGAAAAAGTATGACACTTATGGGACACTGACTGAATAGCTGATTACATTAAAGAATTATTTTTATTATTTTCATGAGAGTGGTATGTCCCATTTTTGGTTTTGTTTTGAGCAACTTTTGAAGATAAATACTAAAATGCTTACAAATGAAGTGACAGCATGTCTGGAGTTTTTTCTAAAATGGTATAGGAGACAAAAGAACAAAGTAGGTGAGAATAAATGGGTAGGGTACAAATGGAAACCTATTGGCTAAGAGCTGATAACCGTTGAAGCTGGGTGATGATGGGTCCATGGTAGTTAGTTATACTGTTGTGTGTTCTGTGCTTTTAAATTTTTCCAAAAGAAACAAATTAAAGAAAAAAGTTTTATTACATGGAGATTCTTTAATCCTATAAATCCCCCTTCTAGAACTCCAGAACTACAAAATCAGAATCTCTGGGGCAAGGCCGGTGATTTTTATGATCAACAGGATTTAGCAACTACTGCTCTATAGAATTGTGCATAACATATTAGATCAAGATAGGTTAGTTAAGACTCAGGGCAACACACAAAAATGGCTAATGAATTGAGAAACAGTATTTTAAGAAACTGAGGTTTTTAACTGAAAGATAAGTGACTAAAGATGATCATTATTATCTGAGGAATTGAAAAGAATGGAAAAGGCAATAGAAAACTAAAAATAATAAAGATCCTTCCAATTCTCAAAAAAAAAAAAAAAAAGAAAAAGAAAAAAAAGGAGGGGGAGGATTTCCTATTAAATGAGACAGATTGAATGTGTGTATTTATCTCTATACCCACCCAAACCCCACAAAAATGATACTAAAGGTTTAAAGGTTTAACTCCAAAAAGGCAAAAAAAGTGGGGAAAAAAAATAGTAGACAAGCACTGTCCACCAATTTTGGAAAAGCCAATGAAAGAGTTAACTGAGCTGAGAAAGGTAAATACCAAGTTTGAGGGAGGGACACAATAAAGAGCAAGGGAACTCTGGAAACTGGAAGCCATGGGGGTTGGAGACACCAGCTGCTAGGAAGAAAGGGATGAGGGTGGCAGGTTGCTGAAAACAGGCCATCCGCTAAGTAACTGCAGAGTGGACAGTTAGATCGTTAGCTCCCTCCCCAACCGGAGCAGATGGGCGACACTCTCTCCAGCAGCTTTATTTCTTAGAAATTGAATGAGAGACACTCTAGATCCAGGGACATAAGGTGTAGTTATATTTGGGAAGAGCTGTTTGCTCTTTATAGGAGGATCTGTGGAAAGTCTGTATCCTAAGTGACAAGACTGGCCTCACTGGGTCACTCAGAGCTATGTGAGGGTGTTCAAGGATGAGGCATCCCATCACCTATCCGCCTCTCCACCACCCCACCTCCTGGACAGGAAATTGTGATTCTTTTCTGGAAAGACTCCCTAGCTAACCAGAGAAAAAAGTCCCAGTTATAGATATTTGGGATCTCCAACAGTATGGCCCAGTCCCTGCCTCATTCTTGTGTATGAAAAAACAAGAATGAATAACTAGATATTTGAGGAATGACTGTGGGTGAACTAGAAATTTAAACGAATGGCAAGGGGAAGGAATTTTTAGAAAATATAAACAACACAGGAAGGAGAAAACTGTAAAAGCTTAACAATATCCTTTTAGAGGTAAAAGAAAGCTAGTCACCCACAAAATGTGGGTGTTCACCAAACATATTTATAGCAATTTAAATACTTATAACAGGAATAAAAAATTATGAGAATGTTTAGAAAATTTTAAAAAACTATAACAAGTCTCATCAAAAGATGAGGCATGGAACCACAATATGGCCCAGCTATACCAGTCCTCGGTATTTATCCTGAGAATTAGCACACTAAAGTGATACATGCATACCCAGGTTTGTAGCAGTACAATTCACAGTAGCCGAACTATGGAACCAGCCCAGTTGTCCTTCAATGGATGAATGGATAAGGAAAATGTGGTATATACACACAATGGAGTTTTATTAAATCATAAAGAAAAATGAAATTATGTTATTTGTAGGAAAATGATAGAACTTGAGAACATTATGTTAAGTGAAATAAGTCAAACTCAGAAGATCAAGGGTCATGTTTTCTCTTATATGTGGAAGCTAGAGAGGAAAAGGGAAAAGAAAGTTCAGGGGAATCTCATGAAAATGGAAGGGAGATCAGTAGAATAAAGTTACCAGGGGGAAGGAGGAAGGGAGGGAACAAGGAAATACTGGGGAATTATACTGGCTAAATCATATTGTTATATTGTGTGCATGCATGAATATGTAACAAAAATCCCATCATTATGTACAACTCTAATGAATCAATAAAAATATGGAAAAAATAAGTAGACTTTAACAAAAGGACAAAGAAGGGGAAAAAGAAAAACAACTAAAATGGAAGACAATAGCAGATCGAGCTAGGAAGTCTAACTTCTAACTAATAGAACAGAAAAAAATGGAGATGAACTTACCAAAAAAAAAAAAAAATCAAGAAAATGACCCAGATTTGAATGATTCAAAGGATTGAAAGTTCCACTGAATACCCAATCTAATGAGTTTAAAAATATCCATCTCATACGTATCATTGTGAACATTTTCAGGAGAGGAAAAACAAAGAGTCAGGAATCAGAATAGCTTTGAACTTTAATAGCAAAACTTGAAACTGAAAGACAAAATTCTAAAAGAAGATGATTTTCAACTTATATTTTATATACTGCCATGTTATCTATCAGGTGTAAGAGTGTCCCAAAGACTCAGAATCTCTTGAAAATTTGTCTCAAATATATCTGTCATACCTCCTTCATCAACCTCCTAAAGGAAGTATTCCACCAAAGCAAGAGAGTAATCCAAAAAAAGAGGAAGATGAGAGATTTACCATAGAAAGAGGCCAAAAGGAGTCCCAGAATGACAGTTATACGTCAGGCTTAGAAAGCAACCAGTCCAGCTTGGAGTAGGAATTCAGAGGATCCCAAGAGGGCTGTCCCTGGAGAGAAGGGGTGGGGAATTGATGAGAAAGAAGGGAGCAGAAAAGAAGCTACCTGGTGTGTTTGACCTCATAGAAAACGGTGTTCGAGGAGATTTCACTGTTCCTGTGATGAGTTTGGGAAGCTATGAATAAAAACAAAGAAAACTAAGAATTAAACAAACAAAAAAAATGCAATCATTAACATTGTAAAAACAAAAACCGGTAGAAAGGGACTGTAGCTATGGTGTACCAATAGGCCATCCTTCCATAGTCACTAAAAGAAATGCTGATTGAATCAGAAACTGTGGGAGGACAAAGAAAATTAGGAGGAGCTAAGGCCAGTGTTCAGTCTTCACCTTTTGAATGGGATGTCAATAGATCAGGCCCAAAATTAGCAAATTGGGAAAAACAACAATAAGCATATTATTTAGAACTGTGAAAGTAAATACTAAAAGAAATAGCCAAAAGAATTTGGATAGGAGTTCCAAAAATATACAGATATGTAAGGCAGAGGATGATATGTATCATATATATAAAATCATATGCATGACATATATATTGCCATACATATGACATATCATGTATACAGATATATAGATATGATTACACTATTTTAAGGTTTGATTTTCTGTACTCAGGGCCTTAGCTCTTAATATTCCCTGCTTGGTTACTTTTTCCTTAAATTCCACCTTGATCCATCACTTCATTCAGGTCTTAGCTTAAGTTTTGTCTCATCGGAGTTGAAGTTCCCTTACCACTACCTGACCAGTCATATGTTTATTTGATCATCTGCTTATTTATTTTCTTCTTACAACTAGAATGTAAATTTCATAATCATGGGGTCTTATTTATTGCTGTATTCCAGCAAAGACCAAGGTCACTACTGTGGTAGAAGTGGGACCAGTGGGTACACATTCCACATAACAGAGCTTCCTAGGAATCCTGTTCTAAGATGGGGTATGCTGTCAGGGGAGCTGGCAAGGGACCCTTCAAGAGAACTGGTGCCCACTTTACTGGTTCTCTTGTGTTGTAGTGTTGTTGAACCAAATGAGCTTCCTGGTCCTGTCCAATTCTGAGATTCTGTGGAAATAGAATGTTCCTGGGAACAGAACAGAAGGAAACGAAACTGGACTTCTGTATAAAAACCTGGGCAAGACAGGAAAATGATAAAAATGTGTGGGTGGCATTCTAAACACAAGATAAAGCCTTATTGCATGGGCTTGATTTAATGCATCTATGAGTCTTAATCAGCTCTATGACCTTTATGCTTCATATGGAACCTAGAATGTGGTACATATTTAATGTGACTAGTTGAATACTGTAATGTTCTCAGGTTACTCTGTTCCTTGAGATGATTCTTATTAGAAAATGATATTTTCTCAGTTTGGTATGAGGAGAGAAGGTAGGAAACTAATAAGGAATAAGTACACATTGCTGTCAGACCATATAGGAAGGATGTGCCCCCATCTACACTAAATGTGGCCTTGGGAGGTAAGAGCCACTTTTAAGTCTTGATTATTTGTCCTTCTCACTGGCTCCAAGTGTTAGTCATGGCACATAGAGAGAAGTACCATCTAACTCAAGAAGATATTCCTCTATTTTTAAATATCCTATGGATTTATTTTAGAAAAATCTTTGATTATAAAAGTTTTCAGTTTGTGGATCTGTACCGTACCTATAAACAGTCTATGTGTTAAAATATTTTTATGTAAAACATATACTCTTAAGCCTAATTTATGGAAATAGAAAAATAGGTATATTGTAGACTTTGATTGATTTAATTATCACATTTCTAGACCAAAGAGATAGAAATAGGAAAAAGGTGGAGAAATGAAGTTTTCTTTTATCTTTCAGATACCCAGGATGTTTTCTGTTCATCGGGGAGTTGTCAAATGCACTGATGACAGGTTCCCTAAAGTTAATTTTTCTCATAATACAATAACCAAATTTGCTTTAACACTTGAAAAGACCCATCCATACTAAAAAGAGTCAGTTGCTTAATCCTAAAATTAAAGGTTATTGCATGCAAGAGAAAATAATTACATGCTCAAAGTATGGAAAAAAGAAAACTTTTTTTTAATATGTAGGTATTTGTATAATTAAAGACTAATCAAGCGTGAAGGGCTGCTGACTAAACCAGAAAATGAGATTGTTGGCAAGCAATATTGTAATGTAAATGCCATTTTTGTTTAACTACTAAGAAGCCAGAGAAATGATATCCTGAACAGATTAAAAGCAAACAGCATTGATAATAAATATTTATCAGATTTCAAATGCAACACAAAGAATTTTTATATTTTACGTGCAAGATTTGTTTGCAGTGAAGTATTCAGGCACTTTTCAAGATGATAGTTAACATCCTTATTTAGAATTGCATTTTCAGATAGCATCTTCCTACTGTTAAAGTACTTGTGAAATATTAACCAAAGCAAAATGTCCCTTTTGAAATAAACTGCTCACAATGCAGTTATTTATTAATTAGGATTTTGCTAATTGGTATCAGTTACTTAGGTAAAGACTTTTTATTGCATATACTGAATGTATTTTCAGAGAGAGAAATGAGATACAAGTTACACACAGTTGTTAAAACAAAGAAAACAGCAAGCCAGAAAAGCAAAAATGGACAAATGGGATTACATCAAACTGAAAAGCTTCTGAGCAGTAAAGGAAATAACAGTGTGCAAGATTGGAAGAAAATAATTGCAAACCTTGCATCAGAGATTAATACTGAAAATGCACAGGGAGTTCAAACAATTTAATAGCAAGGAAAAAAATTAAAAGTGGGCAAGGGACCTAAATAGGCATTTCTCAATTGAAATACAGATGGCCAAAAGATATATGAAAAAAATGTTCAACATCAGTAATCATTAGGGAAATGCAAATCAAAACCACAGTGAGATATCATCTCACTCTTATCTGAATGACCATTAACAAAAAGACTGAAGATAAATGTTGGTAAGCATATAGAGAAAAGGGAATTCTTGTACATTGTTGGTGGGAATGGACATCAATACGGCCATTATAGAAAACTGTACGGAGATTCATCAGAAAACTGAAAGTAGAATTACCATATTATCCAGCAATCCCACTTCTAGAAACCTACCTAAAAAATCTGAAATCAATTTGTCAAAGAAATGTCTGCACTAGCATGTTCATTGCAGCCTATTCAAATTCACAACAGCCAAATTAAAGAATCCACCTAGATGTCCATCAGCAGATGACCAGATAAAGAAAACCTGTTATATAGACACAGTGGAATATTATTCAGCCTTAAAAAGAAGGAGATCCTTCCGTTTGACACAACCTGTATGGAATTAGAGAACATTATGGTAAGTGAAAAAAGCCAGGTTCAAAACGACAAACACTGCATGTTCTCACTTATGTGAACTAATTGAAACAGAAAATAAAAAAGTGTCAGAATCTGAGAGCTGGTGGAGAACAAGGGAGGATGATGGTCAAAGAGTTAAACTTATATAAGAGGAACTTTTTTAGATCTATTGCACAGTATTGAAAATTTATTTAATAAAATAATATTCTGCATTTGAAAATTGCTAAGAGACCAAATTTCAGTGGTTTTTACTACAAAGCGCATTAAACAATTGACATGATAGTTATGCTAACCAGCTTAATTTAACTATTCCACATTGCACTGCTAACTTATTGCATCGTTTTAACCTAATAAATACATACAATTATAAACTGTCAACTTATAATTGAAAAAATAAAAATAAAACAGAGACATTAGGTACAAAATAAACAGTTTCTGTAAACTTCAGGCACATGGTTTAAAGTAGAAAATTTGAAGTCACATATAAATATTCTGAGATTTTCTCCAACTATCAAATTTTGCATGGCACACTTATGAAGATTAAATAGTGTGGGTAAAACACTTTTCACTAACTAGAGTACATAGTCACTCAGTGAATCTAAGTTGTGCTCCCTTTCTCCCCTCTTCTCTACTGACTGAATTCAGTCTGACCACTCCCACACCTCTCTTCATAGGGACTCTGTTTCCTCCAGAGACACTGATTTTGCACAGTAGATATGCACAGGGATTCTGGCCAGGTCAGATCCTCAGTACTCCCGAAGATTCAAGTGGAGAGTCTGTGTTTTCTGTTTGACCTGCAAGACTTAGAAATTTAACAGGAAAGAAAGACTGTGCCTCAAACAGGCAAAGATTTTAATGTCGTGAAGCCCTGCCTGCAAAATGAGTTTCTATTTGATTCCCCACTATTCAATGTGTTCAGCTCTGACTTATCATATAAATCAAGATTCGCTGCATAATCTGGGTGACCTCTGAAAGGCAGAATTCTGGACCCACTGCTGAAAGAAGGAATGAGTAAACCAAAAGTAGCTTTTAAAACTCAAGTGTTAGCAGAGATGCTGTTTTCCTCCCACCACAAAGCGTAATTATGGATAACTTTTCAGGAGAAGAGGCAAGTCTGTCAACTTTTTTTTAACCTTCAAAAACAATAGAAGATTCACTTTTCAGTTTCCAAATTAGAATCCATCAGTTTGACTGCCTCCGTTTCTTTTGGGTGTGTGCATATGGTGTGTGATCCACAAGCTGAAAGCTTGCAGACCTACTAAAATGCATTTGGGGATTCTCAGAAACCGATTATTGAGTGACAATATGATAGCCTTCAGGCTTCCTGCTGGAAATTTTTATTTAACTTATTTTCTCCCTAATGTGGTGGTAACATGTACCTATTTTCTGAAGATTGCTGAACACATCATCAAATGACAGTTCAAAAACATTTTAAAGTTTGTTCTTTTCCTTTTTATGTAACTTACTTTGAGAGCCAGGAAACAGCACTAAAAGCTGTGCCTCTCTCACTGCTTCTCCCCACTCTTGCCATTTGAAGGGGTCACAGTGAAATTGCAAGTTCTTGAGTCTGAATAAAGAACACCCACAAATGTTTGAGCTCCGATTCTAGAGAAAATCTGAGGTTATTTGCAGAAGTGAGTGGGTCAGACAAGGGGGAGGAACCCATGGAAAGTGCCTCTGTCACACAGGGACAGCATTTCCTTCCCCTGATGCACACAGACAAAGTGCCAGCCACCCCTGGGCAGCTTCTGGAGCCATCTCCTGGTGGCACTGTCACTCAGTTAGCTCAGGCTTCATTGCTGTAGCAGTCCTTGCTGTCGCCTGGTCTGGGCATATGGAGCTGCAGTTTGGGGGAACCTGAACAAAACTATAATCTAGTCTTAAATTGCTCAAAAAACACCTTCCACTAAAATACATTTTGAAGTTTCTCAGATCCCAACCAAAATTCAGATAGAATGAATTTGGGCAACACCTTTGTATTCCTTATTGAAAGCTATCAGCAGCCCAGGGGAAGGGGGATGCCATCATTTTTTTTTACAACCCTTGTAAAGATTGAGTAGTCCAAGAGAGAACCTGCCAGGACCCTCGTTGCTGGGCAAATTCGTTTAGAAGGATGGTAAGGCCAGAAGGACTCATGGGATACTTAGTTTCATAGAGGATTCTATAGCAGAATGACCCAGTCTTCATCACCTAGGTTATTTCCTGATAGCATTTGCAGATTAGATTTCTAACTACATTTCTGAAGTCATTGTAATTCTTTGAGTCATTCATTCATCCATGAACTGTGTATTGAGCATCTACCAAGTACTAGGAGCTAGGGCAGGAATTAAGAGTGCATACAAGTTAAAAAGCAAACACTTAAACATACAGCTTATCAAACACTGACAACTTCTCTGGGAGAATAACAAAGGCAGTCAAAGAAAAAGAAAGTGCTAAAGTAGGGAATTACTATTTGATATAGGTTCATTAGTGAAGGCATCTCTTTTGGGTTAGACACCTGCCAACAAATGAAGAAACATACTTCAGGAGAGGAAACTTGCACAAAGTTCTGAGGTAGGAGGATTCTGGAGAGATTCATGGAGGAGAAGAAAGGTCAGAAAGACTGAAAAGGAGCAGGTGAGGGTCACAGAGGCAGGAGATGGGGCCAGAGAAGAAGCCCCATCACCAGATCTTCCTTAGTCTTATAGGCCACCATGAGGGCTTTAGCTAGTCCTCAGAAGGAAATGGGAAGCCCCAAAGGTGATATGAAGAAGCAGGAAGTCTGGTTAGGAGGTTATTGCCGCAGTCCTAATGAGGCCATGACTGCTTATACCGGTCGGATGAGGCAGAAACAGTGAGAAGCAATCTGCCTCCGCATATATTTTGAAAGAAGAGCTAGCAGAATTTGCTGATAGATTGACTTTGGGTTGTAAGAAAAAGAGAGGCAATGTTGTCTTCTGTGATTTCTGACCTAAGCAACTGGAGGTTTCCCATTTCCGGAAGTGGGAAAGACAATGGGAAGAACAGATTGGTGGACATGCTTTGCTTTTAGCATGTCAGTTTGGGACAGGTCATGTTTGAGAAATACTAAATGTTTGAGAAGAAATGGTGAAAGACTAGCTGGGAAGACATGTTCTGGAGAAAGGTCCATGCTGGAGAAACAAACTTGGGGACTCATCAGAGTGTTACTGGTATGCAAAGCCCAAAGTCTAGATAAGGCACCTAGAGGGTGCACACATAAAGAGGTTCAAGCACTGGCTCTGAAACTTCCCAACATGAAGGATTCCTGAGAAGGGAGAAAAATTAGCCAAGGACTAGTGTTAGGGGGGTGCCCAGAAGCCTTGTAAGTCAAATGTTTCAAGAAGGTCATGATAATTATGTCAACTAGTTTAGAATTAACCATTGGTGTTATCATCTGGAAGCAAGTAGTGATGTGGAGTGATTAAAGTAGATTCAGAAAAGAATAAAAGAAATGCAGACATTAAAGACAGGCAGCTTTGGGGTTGGGGTATAGCTCAGTGGCAGAAGTCTGACACAAGACCCTGAGTTTGCTCCCCCAGCAAAACACACACACACACACACACACACACACACACACACACACACATAGAAAGACAACTCTGTAGGCATTTTTATCTGAAAGAAAGAAGACAAATGATGCAATAAACCAGAGGAGATGTGTGAGTTGAGAGGTTTGTTTTTATGATGAAAACTGAAAATTCATATGTATGTGTTGATGGTAGTGATCTCACAGAAGTGGGAGATTTCATGAAACAAATCAGGGATGTTCTTGACTAGGCAAGAAGCATAGGATCCACTGAACTAGTAGAGGGTTTTGTCTAGAGAGGAGTTCACCCTGCTCATCTATAGGAACAGAACACAAATACACATGCTGAGGGTAGGTATGTGCAGCAGTGAAAGGGTGTGTGGAAATTCCTCTTCTGTTCTATTCTATTTTCTCAGTGAAATAAGGAGCAAGTCAGTGGCCAAGAGTAAGAATAGAAAAGGAGGTTCTGGAGGCCTCAAGAGAAATGAGATGGTGTAAACCAATCCTCACAGTATGGTGAAATGTCATAGAGTTGCTGGGTGACCCCAAGAGTCTATCTCCTTGAGGACTGTGGTTGTGTATTTAAAGGAAGCTATTGGCATGGTTGTGAGCTTTTCCTCCAACCAAGGTCACCTGTGCAGAAAGCTGAGCCATGAAACCTCAGCAGGGTAAGGAAGGAAGGACTCAAGGGGCTTGGGGGTCATGACATTAGAAAGGTAGGAATATTCAAGAATTCTTCCAAGGATGCACATTCCAGTGTGGATTAAAATATTGATGGACATTGATGTGGGAGGGAATGATCTATAAACACAGGAGACAGAGGCCAGAGAGTGGGATGCTGGTAACTGAGACAATAGAAGGAGTGCAATTATTGGCGATGCAAGGACATGAACTTAGGAAGGATGAGTGAGGTAGAACAGAGGATATGGTCATGCTCAGTGGGGAACAGAAGGTCTAACAACTGAGAAATCAGGAATCAGAAGGATATAAAAGTCTCTCTCCCTCTCCCTCCCCCCCCCCCTCACACACACACACACACACACACACACACACACACAGAGTTAACCACAGCAATCTTAATTCCATAGAAATTGACAAAAAGCCAGAAGAAAACTTTCAAGGATTGAGGTGGGGTGACATAAGAACCAACAGGAATTATGGCAAGAATAGCAAACGGTATGATGGAGGGGATGAACTTCAAAACACTGGGTTTGTCCAGGAGATGGAAGAGCGAAAGACCTGAAAGCAGCAAGGGTGGGCAAGCAGGACCCTTCCCACCTCCACGAGGAATGGATAGAGAAAAACACCACCCAGGAGTCTTAGGGAAGTAGAGAACTTTGGGAGAGCTAGACTTCTACTGGGGCAATAGTGCTCAGAGAATATTCTGAGAAAGTGTTAAGGAGATGGGTAATCGGGCTGAGGAAGAACCACGAACTCCAGCGACTACAGTGGAGGAGTCTCAGGACTTGGAGAGGTGAGGAAGATGGACTCTACAGATGCCAGTGGGGAAAAGCATCCAGGTGTGAGGTTGATCTTGGATTCTTGGGCTTCCTGAGCTAAACACCACGAGGTGTCATGGTGTACCCCTATGCCTGCACTGCAGACCATAGTGGGAGCTCTGAGCACCCAGAGAAGAGAGAAGTGGAATTTTTCCAGGGATACACAAAGTTTTGGGGTGCATTTTACTCTAAGAAATAGAAAGAGAATCTGGGAGAGGGATAATACTTTGAGAATCACAAGACCTTGGGCCTTATTCCCTCATGGGAAACACTATTCTAAATGATTAATAAAAAAATATTGATAAATTAATCTCAGCTAATTTAACCATCACCATAATAATAATTTGGAAATTATTTGCTTTTCTCCTCTCAGAACATTCAGATGCATTTAAATTTAAATGTTCAAGTATACAATGAACCCGAAGAACCATTTGTCTAATAGACACCCACACCATGAAAATACATGTAATTTTTAATATATGAGAATGTAAAAGTAAGTAGAATGTACATACTAAACACACACACACACACACACACACACACACACACACACACACAAATGGAAGGATATTAGAATAACCCTTCAAAGAAATCTTGGTTATCCGTAACACACAGAAATACGTTCTTCTTCATAGCTGAATTTTTCCAGAAGAGCTAAGGGTTAAACCTTTTAGTGCTAGCACTATAAAACTTGTAAAATGTAAATCTTTTAAAAGCATTTTACTTCCATCCTCTGCCTTCTTAAACAGAGTATCATAGTAATAAAAATCTTCTATTTGTATCATGCCTTGTGGTTTACAAAGTACTTTCACAAACATTATCTCATATTATCATCCAACATCTTGGTAAAGTAGGCATTTCACAGACTTGACAGATTGGTGAGAAGGGAAGTTGCAGGGGTACGAATGGCTCAAAGTGGATGGGGGGACATAATTGCAACTTCCTGATGACTTTGATCATTGTTATTGATATTAATTATAAGGATGATCCCGGATGGTAAGATTAGCTTCCAACATGAAAGAATATAATGAAGGATGGAACTTCATGGGTAGACAGCAGATGCTCTCAGAGACCCCAAGAGGAACTGGCTGAGCACTGCAGATGTCCAAGAGAACTTCTAGGAGGTGGTGGAACTTGAGCAGGGCTTTAGAGTTTTAGTAGGGTTTAGACAGGCAGGAAGAGTTGGAGGAAGACACAGTTAATATGCTCCAGGTACGTATATGCTTACATGATTTTTCTCTTGCTATAAAATGGATCCCACAGCCTTGGCCAACAGCACCCCTCATCACCCTCACCTAAATTAGTCTTTGTGATGGTGATTTTTATATGTCAGTTTGATGAAGTCATGGTGCTAGCTATTTGGTCAAGCATTATTCTAGGTGTTTCTGTGAGGGTGTTTTTGAGTAAGATGAATGCTTTAAATTGGTGGATAATGAATAGAGCAGAATTCCTTCCAAAAGTGGTGGACCTCATCTAATCAGTTGAAGGCTTGAGTCGAACCAAAGACTGACCTCCCCCAAGCATGAGGGGATTCTGCAGCAGACAGCCTTTGAACTCAGAGTTCAATATTAACTCTTCCCTAGGTCTCCAGTCTGCTGGTCTCCATAGTCATGTGAACTGATTCCTTAAAATAAATCTTTCTCAACATAGACACACACACACACACACACACACACACACACACACCCCACACACAATTATTTCTGTTTCTCTGGAGAACATTGATTAATATAATTCCTTTCTCATAAGTAATATATATTTCCAAAAGACAAAGGGGGTACAAATCTCCTTTGAATAGATATATACAATAGATGGAAGGAAGAGTGCTTACTCATACCATTAATGGAATCAAGGATGACCCTGTGTTTATCAGGGCAATAGAAGACGGACTCTGAGAAGCAGTTCTCAAAGCTGAGTCCATAAGGAACCCAGACCAAGAGCACTGGAGACCTGTCTTCTCCTGTTTCTCCCATGACTGCTCTGCTCAGGGTCACTTTGACAGTTATCACGTCCCTTCCACAGGCTTTCCCCTTGAGCCAGCTCTGTGGCTTTCCTTAATAACACCCAAGAGGAGAACCATGCTGGATACACTGTGGTTAACCTCTGTCATTTGATTCCACTGATACTTCTTCCAAACACCCACTTAAGGCAGACAATTGATCAAACTAACTAGCTAGTTTAGATTCAAACCACAGGTTCATTGCTACAGCGCAGGAGGCAGGGAACATTTTATGTAAAGAGCCAGATAGAAAATATTTTAGACTCTTCAGGTAAGAGACAAAATCAAGACTATTCTTTATATACTTACGTAAAAAGAGAAAACAAATTCCCACAAGTTTTTTTTAGTGACGAAATTTGAAATAAAACAATAACTATTAAGTAAATTTTTTGAAATACAGATCTACGAATGAGAAGAATGGAATTCTTTGGGGAGGAGTCATGTTAGTCAGTGTTCTTCAGAGAAATAGAACCAATAGGATCTGTCAGTCTCTCTATCTACCTGTGTATTGAGAGAGAGATTTATCATCAGGAATTGACTCATGTGACTATGGAGGCTTTCGAGTCCCAAATATTCAGGACTTATATCCCAGTTCAAGTTTCTGGCTGCCAGGCAGAAGAATGTTCTTAGTAACAAGAGGGTCAGCTTTCTGTTTGATTCAGGCCTTCTCCTGATTGGATAAGGCCCACCCACATAATGGAAGGTAATCTGCTTTACTCAATCTACTGATTCATCTAAAAAATTCTCATAAAAACAGATTCATGTTTGACCAAAAATCTGGGTATTTCATGGCTCAGCCAAGTTAACACATAAAATTAACAACACAAGGGGATAATGTTTCACTTATTAGCATTCAAACAGGGCTCATCACATTCTACTCAAGGATAAATAGTCATCTGTAAAAATCATTGTTAGCTTGGTGAGCTGTACAAAAGCCATCTGTGGGCCAGATTTGAATCATGAGCAGTAGTTTATCTACCCTTACCATAAAATAATGTTGATGATAATAATAATAGTAATAACCCCCCAAAGAAAGATGAGTGTCAGTCTCACATATAGTTAGGAAGGAGGCTGACGTCCAACTCCTTGGGTTTGAACTCTTACTTTCTCACTGAAGTAACATCTTAGTCAGGTTGTTAATTCTTCAGTTCCTCTGTTTTCTTCTTTTTAAAATGCAAATAAAAGTATCAACCTCCCAAGTTAGGATCTGGGACACAGTGAGTACTGTGTCTTGGACATGATAGGCATGTGGTGTCGCTGATAAAAGAGCACAGAGAAGATGGGAGATAAGTCCTAAAGATGCCAGGACACTGAGTGTTTTCCAAGGGTATAAGAACTGCTAGAAAATTGATTGATTGACCTCTGAGGCCAACCAACCCTGTTAGCAACTCAACTGTGAGATACACTCTTGCAGTCCTAGAACCAAGAGATATGGTCTTGAATTGTAACCCAACAATCAAGATTATTAATGTTCATTTTATTCTAAAGACCCAATAGTCTAGAAAAAATACACAGTAAGGAGAAATGAGGAATGGAAGAATTTCCTACTTACCTTCAGAAATGATTCAAAGTCTAGCACACAGGGAATGGAGAACTGCCTACCTAGTCTTAGGTAACTGTGTGAGTTTACTGGAGAAGCAATAATTTTACAAAGAGGCTGAGAATGGGTATTCCTATTGAGTGAAGAATAAACTCCAAGATTTACATGCATTGATTTTCTATCCAGTTTCCATCTATGTTCATTGTGTTGAATTTCTTCTTAGTATCCAAAAATTAAAGCCATTCAGAAGCTATGTATTCATATGCCCCCAGAATACCCAGACCCTTTGTAAATATGGCCAATTTTTTTTAGTTCTTAACTATTAATTGTAGTCCTTCTGCAGAGCAGATTTTTAAAAGAGAAATGATGGATCCTGAAAAATAAAAAGATCTTGCCTTACTGCTTTGATGAAGATTTCCCACCCGTGACCCTTTAAATATTGAACTTGGACTATAAAAATACCACTTCTTATTGATCACATGGTTATTAAAGTCAGTCAAATGCTGAATTTATATGTCAAACAGTTGTAATATTTCCGTAAATATTAGGGTGAAGGGAGAAGATGATAATGCCACTGTGAAGAGTCACGTTAGATTTGTTCAACTTTACGTAACTGAAAAATAATAAAACTGTCAGCAAGAAGCTCATTATATATGACCAGCACTTGTCAAATACGGCTGTGCATCATTTATGCATGCATATGTGTCTGTGTACGAGCCCAGAAAACATACACACATGTGGCACGGAGGAGAAAGAGTAAAAAGCAATTCGTGTACCTGTCCACCTACGCTGTGCCTACACAGCACAGCATCTGACAGTAGCTGGATTACACAGGCAGTCCCAGTACATAGCACATTTAGGTTTCCTTAAACCCCAACCTACTATGAGATACTAACCAATTATCTGGACTTGGGGGAAAGGCTGGCAACTCAGTAAGTCAACAAATACTAATGGAGGGTTGAAGGCAGATTCTTAAAGTCCTTCAGTTTCTTGAAGTCCCCAAGACTTTTGACTAATAATAGTCAAAAGCATTTTGTGGGAGAGGTCAGCAGAAAGACCTTTAGATCTCCTGTTTTTCCCCAAGACACCTTTCCGTATAAGCAAATGTTTTCAAATGAGTAACAGAAAGAAGCCATCAGTCACTGACGGGGGTCTTCACTGGCTGTCTTGGATTGGAGGCCCAGGGCAGGTCCGTGAACGGGGAGTGGAGAGGCATTTCTAATGGCATTTTGATGTACATGCACAAAATTGATGTCGGAAGGATCATTGTAAAGTCCCAAACAGTGGAATATTGAGGACATTTTCAGGTGGCAGTCAGATTCTGGCTGGGTGAGCCCAGTATATTTTCTCATGTCACAGTTGATTAGGTTCACAGGGAAGTGGAAAGAGTAAAAAATTCTCTTATTACTGCAGCAATGCCGTCTCAGCCTCTTTTCCCTTTGAATGCAACATTAGTTTTTGTCCAGAAGTCTAACTGCTTTCTACAGTTTGGGGAATTGTAAAGCAGAAACAATTTTCCCAGCCAGGCTGACCTTCACAGTAATGAGAAATGACTGGAATTTCTCTCTATTTCTCTAACATTTGGGGGGGTTTTGGAAGGGGGGTGGAGGGGATGAAGGAATATGCTTGTTTTACCTGATATTATGTTGTGGGTGTCCATTTGGCACTTTGAGCCTAATTTTTTTCCGTTCAGGGGATTACATGGACTGTTGCACCATATGACCCGGGAGCCAGACCACAAGTGTATTGAGAAACGACAGTAATGCACTTTAAACCTTTTGTTATCACAGCAGAGATGGCATTTTGTTTCAGCCATTAAATGAATAAATATTTTTCTCTGGGGATGGCTATTTTCATTTACTCTCCAGCCCTCACTCGGGTGATGAGCAGTGGGGCTGGGACCTCCCCGCTTCCTTCAGACGGTGGAGTTCCCCCAGCCCTGGCACCTTCTGGGAAGGCTCCTCGTTGAGTGGGCCAGTCGAGCTCTTTTCTGGTTTCTTCTTTCTGGCTTCTTGTTCAACACTTACCTTTTCCTTTGCTGGGTTGATGGGATAAATGGATTCTCTGGTCCAGACCAATGTTCCTGGATTTTTCTTCCCAAATATTTAAAGTTCCTATTTAACTAGAGAAAAGTGGAAAATCCCTGAAGGAGAGTGTAGAAAACAAAATTAAACCCTGCCCCCCCCCCAACCCTAGAGGAAGCAGTCCTGAAGGAAAAATTTAGTCCCAAGAGATCTATCCTGTGACTGAGTGCCCAAGTGCGTATTCAAGTGTAGGAGACACTTAGGTACAAAGAGTAATTTGGGGGGGCATGAGGGTGTGTGGTTGCTCCTCCAACCACCAAAGTCTCCCTACACCCTTTCAAATAGGCAATAGAGGATCATGACTATACTGAATTCATATTCAGCTGTGCCACTCACTAGCTGTGGGACCGGTAGGTAAGCTACTTAAACTAGCTGAACTCAATGTCCTTATCTGTAAATATGGGGTTATATACTTCCTACCTCACAAGACTTTTTTTTTTTATATTTGAAGAAGAAAATAACATGTAGCATGATGTCTTCTGTGTGCCCTCAAAGAAAGGCCTCAATAAACTGTGTTTTTTAACTCGATTCTGCCCATTTTAAGTGTGCTGCGATTGGTGGTTCATCTGCCTTACAGTAGCATGCAGGGCTCCACAAACCATTCACTGGTATGTGTAATAGAAAGTTGTCACTGGATGCTCACCTAGGATGGCAAATGAAAAGAGATGTGGTTTGAGACTTAAATTTTCTCATTTTTTTCTGGACTGCTACAACTAAGTGTGAAAGCCAACGAACAGTGTTGGAGAAGTGAATGGTCCTGAGGGGAATTCACAGGAGGAACACAGAAGGAGGGAAGCTCCAAGAAAGATGGGCAGCAGCCAGCCCTGGGTCCCCAGAGGGGAATCTTGGTGCTTCTGGTTACCTACTCAGCTGCACACTGTGCTGAGGACTCATCTAGTCTGGATTCAGCACCTGGGTAACATTCTCATGCTTGCCTATTTCACAGAATAGGAAAGTAAGTCTGGAGTGTTCCAGAAACATACCCAAGGCCAAGTATGCCCAGGGGGTAGATGATCTCTGAGGTCTCTTCCAACTCTACATTTAATGATACAAATATATTTGTGTTATATGCAAATTGTTTAATTAAATTATATATTTAATATATAGTAATACATATTAAATAAATTATAATGAGATAAATCACTTCAATTACACAGTTGGCCCTTAGATAGTTGGCCCTTAGATAGGTTCCAGATCTGCAAATTCCATCAACCTTGGATTGTGTACCATGCAGAGGCTTATAGTGTGGTTTAATCTATAATAATATGCAGACACTTTTTTTTCATAATTCCCTTAACTATACAGCATAACAATTATTTACAAAGCATTTACACTTGTATCAAATATTATAAGTAACCCAGAGGTGGTTTAAAGCACAGGAAGGATATGCACAGGTTATAGATAAGTACTTTGCTGACTTATATAAGGAATTTGAGCATCAGTGGATTTTGATATTCTTGGCGGGGTCCTGGAACCAATCCCCTACAGATACCAAGGGATAACTGTATATTGTAATTGTATATAAATTATATGTTAATTAAAGTGAAATATTAAATATATTCATGATCATATTTTAATTTTATATAAAACGTATATAATTTTATTAGCAAATGAAGAGTTTTCCCCCCACACTTCAGAAGATGATTCAACATTCTTTTCCTAGCAGACCCAGGTTTTTGATACATTTCATGAATTAATTTGATATCATGGCCTTGGAGGACAAACTACCTCATATAAAAACATGTTTCAAGAGATAGTCTCTGTCCTGGGAACATCTTTGAGCAGAAACAATGATTTATGGGTGCGGAACCATGTTTTCTTTCTCAAATTCCTTCCCTCCTCTTTGTTCCCACTGTTACCATCTTGGGTTACACCTAGGATATGATAACTCGTGAAGTTCCTGATCTGTGTTTCCTAGTGATGCTGCCAATCCATGCTACAGACCAAGGTAGCCCTCCAGACACTTCGGTGAAACATTCTGGAGGCATGGTGTGGCATGATATGGTATGATGTCACATGAAATAGCCTGGTGTAGCATGGTGTGACATGGAAGAACATGAACTCGATGAATCAAGAAAAAATTCCAGAAAATCCTATCTTGGCCTTCCATGTCTTATAAAGCTGTGATCATTTTCATTTTTTGAGCCTTCTGAAAAATGAGTTATCTCCAGGTCTTCTGAAAGACTTCTTTTTTCTCCAATATTGTGACATGTATCCAAGTTACACACATTATCATCCTTGCAACTTGGGGTCATTCAGAAAGTAGAGAAAACTCTTCAAATTGTAGGAGGACCAATCTGAGAGCCTTGTTAAATGTTTCTGATCTTTTGAAAGACTAAGGAAGCCATTCTTAGCAAGTATTCGATCCCAAAAGTGTCTGAAACTCATGTTGTAACTGAATTATGTAATTCTTTGATTTTTTTCCCTATGGGGACAATTAATTAAACATGGAAAATGCTAGAGGCATTTTGAGGAGAATGATCTTGCAATAGTCCAAATGTGAAGAAATGAGGACCTAAACTAGACTGACAGCAGTGGAAAGGAGGAAGAGAAGCAGCTCCTTTTCAAAGTCAATATTAAGATTGAGTCATTGATGGCACCCAGGAAGTGAGGATGGGGAGAGGGACAGGAACGATGCAGGGACTGCAGAGGAAAGGAGTTGAGTTCTGCTTTGAACAAGCAGAGGCCTAGGAGGTGCCCTGCACTATTACTATGCAGATGCAACACAGACACTTGGGATTTGTCTGAAGTTAGGCAAAAATAGAGCTAGACTCATAGATCCTAATATGGAATCATCTGCATTTAACTCTCCAGATGTAAGAATGCTTCTGCTACCTTGCTCTTTGTCCAGCAATCAACCCTCTGCTTTTATACTTTTGGTTTTCTAGTCATTATTACAGTTGGACTGCCTGTGTACTTAGCTAGCCCCACCCCCTTGGTCCCCAAATACCTACTATCAGTTATCACCCTGCACCTACTGTCTTGCAGTATGACTTCACCTCCTTCCCTTAAGTCTCAATCCTCTTAACTCGGATGTTAGGAATATACACAAATGGGTTTTCTCCTTTTGCACGACCATGACTAAAAGTTCTACAGGCAAAATTCCATCCAGTTTCTGTGATCTTGCAGAGGAGACAGACATCCTACACGCTCTGCGGTTTCCCATGATTACTACTGTTCTCCTTTTTTCTTTAAAAATGTTTTTAAACACAAAGAGATCCAGGGCCAGTTTCTCCTCTTGGTTCTACCATCCTGCCCTCCCCCGCTCCTCCCCATGTCACCAACACTAACTCCCCTGGTTTCCAGAGAGAACTGTTCACTTGGGTCAATGTGTGAGAGGATATTCCTTCTCAAAATGAAAGCTCTCGTCATTTTGAGGTAAAATGCCCTTCTAGACAGCGCCGTGTGCCTTTCTGAAAGAGGGCATTTATAGAACCTCAAATAGATGAATCGTTTTCTTTCAAGCAGGGAAATGTATTTTACTCTTCTTGCTTCAACTGGGATTGAGCCCATTCATTTCATTTTTTTATGCTCTCCTGTTTTATTTAGAAATGATCTATTCATCCCAACCCAATTGAAGAAATATAGATAACGCAGGAAAAAAATTGCCATATTATTCACATGAGAAGTATAGATGCTCCCACTGAATATTTTCATAGCTCCATTTAATTTGAGCTGTATAAACCTGGCCTATAAAATTTTCTTTTATTTGCTATGCTCTAAAAAGGCAGTATAATCCTGGAGGAAGTGAGACCTAGATTCTAATTGCAGCTGCTCCTGTGCCCCTTGGACAAGGTGTCAAACTTCAGTCTCTTCACCTGAAAATTTGGATAAAAATCTATTTTTCAGTGTCTTGTGGGATTAAGTTGGATAATATATGTTAAGCATCTGGCAATACTGTTATATAGTAAATATTATTCCACGTATAAAAACTCTGTTTTGCAGGACTCTTTCTGCATTTCTAATAGTGTTGATGTTTACCTAATAAGATGATGCTCTATCTTGCCCTTTTAATTTTCAGCTCACTGCTTATATTGCAAATTATAGGAGATTTTTAAACCATCATTTAAAAAATTGTAAGTGTGAGGGCCCTAGATATTCTAAATGCTAGATAAAAACCACATCATTATAAATTAAAACTGCTTTTACCTATTTTTATTACATTAGCATGTATCTGCTTTTGTGATAAATGTCTATACAGAGATAAAGCAATTAAAAGTTGCTGCAGTGCTGCCTCCCATCCTTCATCTCCTAGAAGTCATCTCTTCTTGGGCCCTTTTGCTGTGATATTTGATAATGTCTTTGCTGAAACAGGTTTCACAACTGATCCACAAATTCAGAAACTCTATTGGTACTCAGCCTGCCATTTTCTCTAGCACTCTGTAACCTGGAAGGAAAGACTAGGCACCAAATTTTTGATTACCTCACTCTCCAGAAAAAGTAGATTCCCCCATGGGAAATTCATGGCATGATGTGACACAGGAAAAATATGATTAGTGTATTTCTCTTGCGTTTTTTATGCATTTGGTGAGAGCCTCTCTCCTTCCCAGGCACAAGACATTTCCCTGTGAGTTGCCTCTCACCATCCCATCCAAAGCTTTTTTCAGGAGCAACCCAATGAAATCTTTTGCTATGAGTTGCAAAAGACTGATTTGTACGTGTAAGTGTTTCTCCCTTCCTCCCCACCATCGAATATTTGCATGATTGCAGGGGACAGTGTTACTGTCCCAAATGAAGCAGAAAAATGACCTAATTATTAAATGGAATCCCATAATCAGTTGATTAGATTCCTGATTTCCATTCATCAACCCATTTGTCTTAAGTTATACAAACTCTTCTAGAATCTATATATATATATATAGATATATCTTTAAGAATTCTCTTGAGCTAATAGCTACATAATTTCCTGACAAACTATAAGAAAACAGCATTTTTCACTCACAACCAGGTGACAACTCCCCTATTGGAAACGCCTTTGTCCAGCAACCAAAGAGACAAACAAAAAGTTGAGAACCAAGAGTCAAACAAAAAATAATAATGCAAAAAATCATTAGATCCTTTTCAAGATGTTTATGCACATTACTTAAAGGAAAGAAGACACTAAAGCTCTGACCCAGATCCAACCAGATTGCTTTTCCGGTTGCAAATTAAAAGCAAGTAAGAAAGGGAGGAGGTGCCTTTAGGAGTAAGTCCAAGGACACTGAGAAAAATGACCTGTCACCTATCATAATAGGCACATGCAGAAACAGACAACTCAGAGTGCACAGAACTTCTGGGCCATCAGAGGTTGAGGCAAAAGAAGCGAATTATCCAGTAGCAAAGAGGTCACCATTAGCACTGACTCTGGTAAGAGAATGGATGGAGTGAGACAGGCATGTGGAGTAGACCCCAGCCCAACCCCAGATCCCAGGGAGAAGAAACAGAGCACTGGATCTAGGAATTCTTGCATGGACACAGGCTCCTGCATGAAGGATGAGTAACATTTCAAGACAGAAGGCTGAGAAACTAAGAAGGATGAAGGGAAACTGGAAGATGTTGAAACTTGCAGGTTCTCAGGGAAAGAACTTGAGCAAGAAAGAATGTAATAATAGCCTTGTTAAAAGAGCTGGGATGCTACCCAGAGCCTTGGCATTAGACACTGAGTCAGAGAAGATCTAAGTGTGCAGTAATTCTAAAAAAGTTTTTCAGATCAAGATTCTCAAACATCCCATAAAGACAAATTCAGGGCCAGAGAACCTGGCAATTCACACAGTACTCATTGATTTTCAAAATACTTTGAAGTTATTAAGAAAATGAGACATTCCATTAACAGAAAGACACAAAAATATATTGGTATGGAAAGACATGAATTATATATAATAAATGAGTTAAAAAATTAAAAAATACCTCTTTCCTGAAAAATTACTTTTATTGTGCTCCTATTATGTTTATATATGTATCACCAGGAAGAAATCCAATAAGACAGATACCAAAATGTTAGCATCATTATCTCTGGGATTGAGATAGTTTTAATTTATACCTTATTTGTTTCTATTCTATAAGTTTCTACAAGAAACACATACTTCATATGTAATAAAAGTGATAAAGGCTAAAGAAGGTCCTTGTGTTAGTTAGCTTTGTATTACTGTGACAAAAAAAATGCCTGAAAAGAACCACTTAGAGAAAAGAAACTTTATTTTGGCTCACATTTTCAGGCCATGATCAACCAGCTCCATTGCTTTGGGCCTGAGGTAAAGCAGAACATCATAGCAGAAGGTATAGCAGAAGAAAGTTGCTCAGCTCATAGCAGCCAGGAAGCAGAAAGAAAAAGAAAGGAAGGGACCAGGGTCAAATATAGTTCCCCAGGACACACACTCAGTGATCTACTTCTTCCAATGATGCCCCACCTGCCTACAGTTATCACACAGTTGTCCATTCAAATTATTAATCCTGCAAATGGATTAATCCACCAAGAAGGTTAGATCTCTCATGATTCAATCATTTCTTAAAGCCCCACCTCTTCACCTTACTGCATTGGGGACCATGCTTTCAACACATGACTCATGAGGTCAATAATTCATTTTCTTTGCCCACCCTAGTACTAGGGTTTGAACCCAGAGGCAATCTACTACTGAGTTACACCCCCAGCCTTTTTTCTCCTCCTTTTCTTCCTCCTCCTCCTCTTCCTTCTTGTCTTCTGCTCTCGGGTCTTGCTAAATTGCCAAGGCTGGCCTCCAACTTGCAATCCTTCTGCTTCAGCCTCCAGAGTCACCAGGGTTACAGTCATGCACCATCATGCCTGACTAGCAATGCATTTTCTAATACTTCCATGTATAAGAGTAAAACTATTTTAAAAACTCCGCAGCCATCCAGAAGTCCCATTGAGCTGATATGATTCATGCCTCTAAGATCCTCAGACAGCTAAGATTTTCCATTACCCATTAAATGAAAACTTCAGTCTAAATTCTTGCTGCCAGAAACTTTCTACACCACTATGTCCTGCAATAGTTTAGTCAATTTTTATAAGAAAAATACTAATTTATTTGATAAGTAGATCAAAGATCCCTGATTAGATCAATGCAATAGTGTAAGCTCTTTTACATAAAAGCCAGGTCTTTGGGCACTTCTGTCTTCACCAAGAGAATATAAAAACCAGTAGTGAGTACACAGAAGTCACTCAGAGATGCTTATTCATTGACCAAAACTCAGACAGATTATACAAAGGTATGTCCAGTCACATAAAAAACCAGTACTAGAATCTAGGACTGATCACCATTAGATCTACAAAAAAAACCACAGTCATTATCAGCAGTCCTGGGAAAGTCACACAGAGATTGTAAGTAGTGAGGATTTTCTGCACCTATAAGACCTGGGCAACTTCTCTGAGCTTCCATTTCATTTGTCAGTTACCTATCTCTCAGCATTCTGTTTTATGTTACTTCAATTTTAGTGGTCCTCTCTCACTCATTTCTGCAAAGGCAGAATGATTTAATTCTACCATATTTTTCCTAAAATACTTAATTTAAATATGATAAATGGGACCACAGGTAAAGGTCTTAAAATAAGTAGTAAATTACAAATGATTCTAACATAAGGAGCTCAAAGATCTTGGCTATAAAGGCTGATTCAATAATCCAAAGCATTGCTCAGTTAGAGGTCAGGGAGTGGGGGATAAATCCAAACTAGCCCCAGTGGTTCTCATTTGTTGCACTAAAGTCTGGAGAAGAAATGTTATTGGTTGTGGCTCATAAAAGAATAGATATTCCATCCTTAGAAATCCTTGCATTTGGTTTGGATCAAATGCTCCAGGGCTTGGACCAGACACCATGGCTAGGCTGTTTCTTTTTTGCAATCGCTTTGACAGATTGTCGTGTTAAAATCCTTATAACATTTTTTTTAAGTTTTAATAAAAGACACTGCAGCTCAAAGCATATGTATATTAGTATATGAATGAATAAATGATTCCATTTAATTTTCAGTTCAGTTCAGCAGCTAAGTTTTATTCCCCTGTGGACCATATTTTAGGCACTATCTCTACCATAACTTAGCTATAGTATTTTTTTCCTTACTCTCCATAAATAGAATGGATGCAAAATATACTGGGCCAAGATGATTCAAGATACATTTGGAAGCTTTGTATTCTATAAATAAATCCTTATAAATAGAGAGATGAATTTTGTTCAGATAGTGATGGCTAAATATTACTATGATATTGTTTGTTTTAATCAGCTTTTTCCACTGTGATCAAAAGAAACTGTGACCTGACAATAATAATTCTAGAGGAGGAATAGTGTATTTGGGGCTCACAGTTTCAGAGGTCTCAGTCCATAGATGGTTGGCTCCCTTGCTCTGGGCCTGAGATGAGACAGAACATCATGGCAGAAGTGAGTGAAGTAAGAAAGCAACTCAGGACATGGCAATCAGTAAGCAGAGAGAGGACCTTCTCACCAGGGACAAAATATCAACCCCAAAGGTACATCCCCAGTGACTCACTTCCTCCAGCCACTCCCCATCTGCCTATAGTTATGGCTCAGTTAATCCCTATCAGTGAATTAATGCACTGATTAAGTCAAGGCTCACATAACCCAATGATTTCACCTCTAAACTTTTTTGCATTGTCTCACACATGATCTTCTGGGGCACACATCATATCTAAACAATAATTGCACATGCTTTGAGTTGCAGTGTATTTTGTTTAAACTTTTTAAAAACTTTATAAGGATTTTATCATGGCTACAAATGAATTGAAAATTATAAGAAAGATGGAAAATGTAGTTTTTTAAAATTATTCTTTACAAAGGTAAATCTGCCATGTGTATCAAGTATAAATTAAAATAACAAATATCCAAATAGTTATAAATGCTTTCTAAGCCCAGGGCTTGTAAACAGCCTTGCTTGTTTCTGCCCTGGGGCCTTTGCACTTCCTATTCCTGTTCTACATAACTCTGCATCCAGATATTTACCTGGTTGGCTTCCTCTCCTCTCTAAATTCCGACCTCAAATCTCTCCTTCTCAGAGAGAGCTCTCCTGACCATGCAATCTAACATGTGTCCTGTGTCTCCCCACCAGTCCCTCTACCACATTCTCCTCTTTTATATTCTTCCTAGCATATCCTGCTACCTAAAATTATCTTGTCTACTGTGTACACATCTACTATATATCTCCTTACACAAGAAAGCAAGAGCAAACACCTTTTCCCCTGTTTCATTCTTGCTCCCTTCTGTACCTCCAGCACCTAGAACAATGTAAGCAGATGACAGGCACTCAGTAAACATAAACTGAATGAAAGAATGAATGAATGATTCCACTTATTTCCCTTTTGATTCAGTATCTATGGCTTCCTCTCCACCCCATGGGCCATATTTTTGGCATGATCCTTACCATACCTTAGCTATAATACTTTCTCCCCATAACTTCTCATAAACATAGAATGTATGTAAAATATATTTGGATGAGTTGATTCAGGACACATTTGGAAGCTTTGTGTTCTATAAATAAATCCTTATAAGTAGATGGATGAATTCTGATCATATAGCCATAGCTAAATGTTTTCAAAGGCCAGAAGTTAGCAGATGTTATTTGCATACATATAATTTATAACCTGCCTGCATCCAAAAGGGATCTGAGAGGGCTTATGATCAAAAACATATAATACTCATAAGCAGAGTCAATAAAACAAACACCAAAATCGATGCAGAGTGAAAGGAAAATAAGATACCAAATGACTAGGTTAATATCATTTCTATAATTGCTCATTAAATTTAACTCTGGACTTCCCAAGGGTGAAGTTAGAAAAGGAAACAATAGGTTCTATAAATCTTAAATCCTTGCAATGGGAAAGCTACTCATGTGTGACAAATGACTGATCTTTCCCTTTAGTGTGATTTATTCATTCAACAAGCATCCACTGCTTACCTAACAAGGCACTGTGCTCAGTACTAGGAGTAGTGGGAGGAAGTACATGGTCTCTGCTCTTTAGTTGCTTATGATCCTAGGAGGTGAGGGAGGAGTCAGAGAAGACTATAATTAATTATAATATTAAGCCCTGTGGGATTGGCAGATTTGTCCAGTTACACTGAAGCTCAACTACTCTGTCTCCTGTCTCTGACCTTTCCTTTCCTCCTGGGTCATCCAGGGGCCAGTCTTCATTAAGTCCTTCACCCTACACTCTTAGAGTCTGCTTTCTGGTAAACCCACCTGGAACTCGGTCAAGGTGACAGGTGGCAGAGTATCATTTAGAACTCACTCAGTATGACTCCAGAGCTCAGTCATTTGTCTTGCTCCTGACCCTTCGGGCAGAGTGGAGATGAGGCTGGAGTTTTATATTTGGGCCCAACTGTGAATGGCCTTTTGTTCATCCTCAGGTTAAGGCCTTTCAAGGAAGAAGCAGACAGATGTCTTCCAGTCTTTATATAAAAGTGAATGGAGAGCTATGTGGGTAAGAGCAGGATCAACCGTGTATGCATTTTAAGTTAAGCATTTCATTGTGATGTGACAGTGCTCATATGGAAAACGTAACCATCACAGGAATGGAGAAGGGAATTTCTATAAGCATCAGCGCAGACCCCAGTAAATTCATCATCTCCTTGCTTCCATTGTTTGAATGTCCTGCTGATATCATGGTTTAATTTTCAAAATAACTTGAGGGTGATTTGGGGTGACTTTTTAAATAAATCATACATTTTAGAGCAGCATAAGATTTACAGCAAAATTTCCCATATATCCCTGCTTCCACATGTGTTCCTACCATCAACATCCTCCACCGGAGGGGTACATTTGTTAAAATTAATGAACCTATGTTGACACATCATTATCCCTCAAAATCCATAGTTCATAGTAAGGTTCACTCTTGGTGGTGTTTGGAAAAATGTGTAAGGACATGCATCCGCCATTAGAGTATCATGCAGAATTTACTGCCCTAAAAAATCCTCTGTGCTCTGCATATTTATTCCTCCTTTCCCCTAACCCCTGGCAATCACTGATCATTTTGCTTTCTCCTCAGTTTTGCCTTTTCTAGTACGTCAAGTATTTGGAATCATCTAATATGTAGCATCTTCAGATTGGCTTCTTTCACTTAGGGATGCAATATGGCCATATACCTATTAGTGTGGTCAAAATTCAGGTCACTGACAATACCAAATGCTGGCAAGAATGTGGACCAATAGGAACTTTCATTTATTGCTGGTGAGAATGCAAAATGGTACAACCACTTTGGAAGGCAATCTGGCAGTTTCTTACAAAACTATTACCTTACAATCTAGTAATTTATGCTCCTTGGTATTTACCCAAAGAAGTTGAAAACTTATGTCCACATAACAACCTGTACACAGATGCTTATAGCAACTTTATTTATAATTGCCCAAACTTGGTAGCAACCAAGATATTCTTTAGTATGTAAATGGATTTTTTTAAATGTGATACATTAGAAACATTCAAATGTATATTAAAATGGAATATTCACCACTAAGAATAAATTAATAACCAAGCCATGAAAAGGTATAGAGGAAATTAAACATATATTGCTAAGTGAAAGAAGTCAATAAAAATGATTTTGAAACAAAGAAAAACTGCTGTGGAATGATGCTTACAATGATGAATTGAATTCCCTGGACTTAGTCTTCCAAGAAAAGCAAAAATCAGAAAGAGGGAAAAGTACTTATTTTGCTGCCAAGTTCATCTTCTATCTATTCTGTTAAATTAATGGCTAGTACATGAAGTCCATGTTATATTCGAAATCATTTCTACTTCAAATAACCTATTTTATAATGTATTGCATGATTATTGTTTGAATACCAGGTGACAAAGTTCATGAGAGAAAAATGCATTAAAAATGTTTAGAAAATTATAGGATAGTTTCAAAATTTTTCTGAAATGGAATGCAATTTTCACTACATTTCCTGTGTTTATTTACCATAATTTTATTGCTCTACTTTAGGCAATTTATGGACATCACTATACATCAGTTTATTGGTCCCCCTCCCCCTTTTGAAGATGTTTGTCACAGAGAAATATATCTACAGCAGTCACAGTGTTACTGACAATGGCCATAAGAAACACAGAATGTCATTCATGTCAGCACTACACAACACGCCACTGTGTCATATTACTTTTCTAAACACATAGGTAAGATTAAGGAAAAGACAGTAATACAAGATTGCATCCTGTTTAAATAAATTTATTTCCAGGCACAATAATTCTTTTAGTTTAATTCTGACATGCTTCAAAACAATTTTGTCAATGACAATTCTAAACCATAATGTTGCTTTGTTTTAGAATCAAGCGTTTCATTGTAAGATTTAATTATACTTTACAATAACTGTATTTTATGTTAGAGACTTTTTTTTTTTCAGAAGTTTGGCTATAACTACACCAATATCTTTCAGTGATTTTCCTTTCTTGCAATTGTGAAGTGAAGCAATTCATCTACAAATGCAAATAAACTCATCTACCAATATTTATAAGGTTTAAAAAAAAGTTGTGCTTATGGGAATTAAGGAAAATAAAAGACTATACGTTTGCTTTTTAATTACAAAAATTTTGACTATAGTATCATATAAATAATATATATGAAAATATGTGTTTTTTTGCTTTCTTTTTTAACAAATAATAATTGTTTTAAATTGAGGTTTGCAAACAAAATGAAAGGCTAAATGATCATCTAACAATTATCTACCAAGGCATATATGAATAGAAAAGAGTAAAGGGTATTTAATCTGGAAAAAGAATTAAGTCAAACACAGGGAGAATTAAATACCTATGGCCTTAGAAAAGGACCCAGGTGGCCCTATTCCAGCCTGCCTACAGGGAGCCCTTGGCCAGTTTGTTCCTCCTAGAGTTGCTTCTCTAACATGTGTGCTTACTTTCCATCGCATTCAGTCACATTCAGAACTCTTCTCTTTGTGGGGTGTAAAAGGTGCTACATCAAGCAGTGATAGTGGGGACACCATCACTTTTATGCTCACTTACAGGTTCTCTTTCACTTAATAGTAATGCAGAAATATTACCATCATGGTCACTTAATGGTAATGCAGATGTTTTGGTGAATTCTCAAAGCTCATGCATCTCCATGATACTTTTTAAATCAATAGATCTTATCTTAACCAATTTGTATCAACATTAACTAAAGTATTGGGGAAATGCTTTCCAGAGTTAGGTGGTTTATGGAGCATCTAGGTTTGGAAGATAAAGTCCTTCCTTTAAAAATAGTTGATGAGAATAGCCAAGGTGTATTACCAGCATATTCCATTAGGCCATTTGTTAAATCTGTAGGTAACCAAGTAATACATTGCCCAGTTTTTCCAGAGAGCACAGCATAGGACACAGTTCTAAGGGGCTTTACATGTGGTATTTCGTGAAAAGGGAGTACTACAATCAAATAACATGCTAATATGCATTATAAATCACCAGAAGGCATACACGTCACGCCATGTGTGCCAGACCTGATTCCTGAATCAGTACAGAGCAAATCCTGGGACCAGGGTCCCACAAAAAGCACTTTGGGAATTGCTGTAATTCTCAAGAGTTCTGTCAAAATATCATCGCTTGCTAGCATGTACACCTACAAGAAAAAAAAATACATATTTCTAAAAAAATTTATGAACTTCCATTATATTTTGATAAATTCTTGAAAATTCCATTTCTCCTTGTTCCTTGATGACTTTTTCCTTAAAAACTCATGTGGCTATCTTGGTCAATTTGTCCAAGTTTTTGAAATCAAAATCTTGAAAAAGTAAATAAGTTTAACATGCCAAGTATTTTTAATTTTCTATTTCTATATTTTATTTTCTATTTCTGTTTTGTTTCCCATAAAATAATTATCTTTGTTTTCTTCCTTTCTGTTTTTTACACTGAGTCATTTTGCTTTATTTTTCCTTCCTGTATTGCAATTGAGAAGCATACAGGCATAAAGAGTAATAAGGTGCTGTCATTTTTTAAAGTGATATTTAAAACAAGAATTAAGCAATATACATGCTAATCTGAAACATCAAATACAACAGGAATAAAACGTTCTACCTTTCAAGCCAAGAGTACAAACCCCTGCAACTCAAATTAATCTGGAATTTCATACCAGAGTTATACAAATTTCCATCAGCTATTTCTCTGACTAAATTTCACAGTGACAATCAACCCTTTTTATTCTCCTCTCTGCAAAGGTATTCTTCAGTATGTAGACAAAACTTAGAAATGCCAGTTCTTAGTCTTTCCTATAATCTTCCAAAACCTTTGTGTGGTTGAATTGCAGCTATTTATCTCTAACATCAGGTAATTTGGGTTTTTTATTAAAAATATAGATTTAAAATTCCATTTTTGTTCTTGTGCTAGAACATTGTGACACCTTTGATCATGTTGGAAAGACCCCTAGCTCCAATCTCAGCCCAAGGGTATTTATGTATCTACTGGGTCGACCATAGGCTGTTGGAACAGTCAATGAACTGCACATTTGTATTAGAAACTTATTATAAACCCGGATTCACTAAATACTTATTTCCAGCCCTATATTTCCACTTGTGAAAGCAGACTTAGAAAATTATATTAACTAATATATTTATCTAATAATTCTTAAAAGAGAACTCAAAACACTTCTAGTACTGACCCTAATTTCATTCCATTTTAACATCATCATTGCTGTATTTAGATCATGAATGTGCCCCAAAAGCCTATGTGCTAAAGGTTTGGTCATCAGTTAGTGGTGTAATTATGAAGTGGTGGGTCCTAGTGGAAGCAAGTTCAGAAGGAAGGGGAGTATCCTTAACGGAGATGCCAGAACCCTGGTCCTTCCTCTTTTTCTTTGCTTCCCAGTCAACTGTAAGATGAGCAGCTTCTTCCACCACACACTCCCACCATGATGTACTGTGCTGCCACAGGCCCAAAGCAACAGGGCCAAGTAACTGTGAAACCTCTGAAATTGTGAGCCAAAGTAAACCTTTTTTCTTTATAAGTTGATTATCTCTGGCATTTTTCCAGTGATGGGAAACTGACTGACATGACCATAGATTTTTTTTTTTTTTTTTACCATTTGAAGGAATCTTAAAAACTACCTACTTTCAGAGGTTCTCAGACTTCAGTGTGAATCAGCATCACCCCAGTACCTTTAAAACCCAGATTTCTGCTTCTGTCCCCAGGGGTTTTGAGTCAGCAGGTCTGGGAAGGAGGCTGAAAATTTGCATTTTTAGCAGTTCCCAGGTAATGCCGATGTGGGTGGTCTCAGGACACACTCTAAGAGCCTCAGGGGTAGAAAGGACTTTCTACCACTACTCTGGAGGTTTGGAGATGATCTTCAACTCAACCCCTACAGAGCTCTCACAGTAGAAGGGACATCTTGCTTTCTCCAATCCTTAAGTGGCAAGGAGGATTGATCTGTGCACCCTTGTGCATCAGGAGTTCTCTACAGGGACCATTGTGACCTCACTGCCCCTCAGAGATCACATTTCCCCCCACTTTTCAAAAATTGGTGCATTACAATTGTACATAATGATGGAATTTCTTGTTACATATTCATACATACTCACAATATAACAATATAATTTGTCCAATATCACTCCCCAGCACTCTGCCTCTCTCTCCCCACTGATCTCCTTTCATTTTCACATAATCACTCTGCCCCCCCACACACACCTTTCTCTTCCTTTTTCCTCTCTAGCTTCCACATATGAGAGAAAATATATGACCCTTGACCTTCTGAGTTTGACTTACTTCACTTAACATGATGGTCTCTAGTTCTATTCGTTTTCCTACAAATGACATAATTGCATTTTTCTTTATGGCTGGTCTTGTGTGTGTGTGTATTCACATTTTCTTTATTCATTTGTCCATTGATGGATAGATGGACACCTAGGCTATTCCATAGTTTGGTTGTTGTGAATTGTGAATTGTGCTGCTATAAACATGGGTATGCATGTATCACTATAGTACGATGACTTTAATTCTTTAGGATAAATACCAAGGAAGGGTATATCTGGGTCAGATGATGGTTCCATGCCTAGTCTTTTGAGGAACCTCCATACTGATTTCCATATTGGTTGTACTAATTTAGAATCCCACCAACAGTATAAAAGTGTTCCTTTTTCTCCACATGCTGTCTAGTATTTATTATTATTTACATTCTGGATGACTGCCATCCTGACTGGTGTGAGATGAAATCTCAATGTAGTTTTCGGCTTATTGGTTCTTCGCCCAGGCCCCAGGGATTAGACCCCGGGTCCGTGCACATGCTGGTCGAGTGCTCTACAGGATGAGCTATTCTCCCACTTCAATGTAGTTTTGATTTGCATTTTCAGAGACCACATTTGAGTATCACTGATGTAATTCAATCTTCTTAATTTAAGAACAAGGACAGGCAGGGCAGGTGGAATGACCTGTGAGCTTCTGACTCAGGAGGAGGACCCAGGTGCCCTGACTTTGGGTGATTCCACATTCCCCCCCTGCATTCCTACTTACCTAGCATTTGCTGGTGAATGTGCAGACATTTCTCAGTATTGGCCAGAATTGGCAAGAATATTTTAAAAAATATTTTCTCTGCTGATTGGAAAGATTGGTTTCTTCAGTTATTGACTCCCTGCTCCTTTCTCCCTAAATGTGGAAAATTTCAACACAGCCTTGCTTTTGCTCTTGGTGAGATTAAGCTTTATGTTTTTTAACCTATGTTCAATTTTATTAATGGGAACTTCTCAAACGATCTATACAACAACTTTTTATATTTTCTTGGCTTACGGCTCCTACAGGTAGTGGTTCTTATTGTTAGCTTAATGTTTTTAGAACAACCTATAACCAATATATTTTGTGAGCACAGAAGGATTTTATTTACCTTTGAGCATTCTGGTCATGTTTTTTGCTTTCTCTTTCATGTACTTATCTTCTGACTTCTGCAGAGTCGTATTTTCTCTAATAATTTGGACTGCTTGTTTTTCCTAATGGTGTGGTTCTCTGTGGGGCACTGGAGCTGCCGCACATCCAACACTGTGGCAGCTGCTCCTATGATGTTCAGAGTTGCTTCTTTAACCATCTGCCAAAAGTACCCCTATCCTCTTTTCAATGAGCCCTCCTGGGCATTAACTCAGGGCTGCATACGGACGTCCACTTAAGAGGGGTATGACATGAACAGAAACCGTATATCTGATCCTTTTTGCAAATTCAAGAAAGAAGATGTTGTTCTAAGGTTTAGTGACAGACCAACATATGGGTTGATTTCTCCTGGTCCTTGGGGAAAAAATAACATGTGACCCAAATGTAGTATTGTTTTTTTGGAAGAATAGCATATCCTTTGATTCTTGAACAGCTGTTCAGCAAATAGATTTTATGAGGCAAGTAAGCCATTATGCATAATAATAAAATTCAGTAACAACTTCAACAAGTCTCTCCATTTGATCATGGATTGATGAAACCAAGATATTATGCATAACATTTGTTACAAGCAGTTTTTAATAACCAATGTGATCATTGAGATGAAAGGAAGAGGAGGCGTATATTGTGCTCTTTATTAGTGATAAATTGAATTGGAAGGACTTATGAGAAATTTCTTGAGTTTCGGTAAAAATAGAAGCTGTGGAAAATATGCATATTCAAAAGTAAAACAATCCCAAAGTAAATAGTTCTATCTATTTTGGGACGATTCTCAGAGATCTGAGCTCTTATTATAAACTAGTATAGCCCTTCTAGTTAATGGATAAAATTAAAATTTATAAAGTCATGGCTTGGTCATAACACATGAACCCAGCCATAGATAAATGATGGTGGTCCCTCATAATCTATCGTTGTAATTTTTTTGTAACAGAACATTCTGTATTTTTAAAATGATGGCTTTGTTTTTATTACTCAAATTTAATTGCTAATTTTTGGTCAGTCAGCAGTTTAAATTTCTCTTCGTATAAAGTAAATGAAAGTATTTTATGACTTGGACTATCAAATAGTGTTGCTTCACGGGTTGCAAAGCTGTTAAGGCTATCCTCATGATATTGCAAAAGAATACCTATTTAGGTGTTTTCATAGCAACAGCTCACAGGAGAGTAGCTCAGGATGTACATAGCAGGAACACATGTACAACATTCACATATGTACTTCCTAGTTTGTTCCCCTCCTTTCTCTGCCTTCAAAACCCAACTCAGAAGTTTCCTAGATTCATCTTCTGCCCTATCTGTGCTCTGGACACTCAGCAGGGTGGGGGTGTCTGATAAACCCATAACCCTGTACTTTTTCTTCTGCTCTAATTGTCTGTCTTCTCCAACCTGCCTAGTTGATCTGCAGTTGACTCAGGATTGACTCCTATTAATTCTTTGGTGAAACTTTTCTGACACCTTGTACTCTTTCCTCTACTGAGCTAGACACCTCCCCAATGTTTCTTGCATTAACTGTGTTTACCTCTCCCCTGGCCTGTACCCACAGGATCTCAATTATCTGCCTGCATAACTGTCACCTCTCCCCAGCAGCTGAAAGTACTTTGGGAAGAAATCACACCGTCTACCTGACATGTAGTTGATGCTCAATGTATGCTGAATGAATGAATGAATGAATGAATGAATGAATGGATGGAAAAAAACTGTACTTCTGTGCACAAATTTAACCAGGAGCTGCATCCCCTCTCCTTCTTCTGTCATTACTCTGTCATTTGCCTCCAATCTAATCCACCTCCACCCAGACCAACTGAGTGTCTAATTTGCCTTATCTTCTGTTTTCCCCCTTCCACTTCAATTTCCCCAAATATTGATGAAGTGCCACACTAACAGCTCCACATACACAAAATTCCTATTTCTCTCCTACACATCTGTAACTGTGCTATTCCCAGAGGTTGAGAAGCCTTTTCCTCTTTTCTTCCCACGTCCCCACCGATAAACTCCTGGTCATCCTTTAGGACTTCCTTTCAAAGAATCCTCCTCAGGAAATCTCCCATATTCCCCAAGGTTTGGGCAGGTCTCCTTGTCTGGGCTTCCTGTCCCTTTTTCTTACAGCACTGGCTAGGGAAAGTGAGGAGACTGAAAGTGTCTCTAGGAAGTGCTTTTTACCTTGCCCACCTCTGTACCCCTGGCATCTGGCCCAGAGCCTGTGCCATGGTTACCAAGAAACAGCTGATGATCCAAATTGCCCTGACGCCTCCTAAAGGCAGAAACTCAGCCTCTGCTTTCTCTGAGTCCTTCATCCTTTCTTGTCTTTCTTCCTCCCTGTGCAGCACCTATTTTCCCTTGTAGAGACTCAACTAATGTTGGAACTAACTTAAGTAAATTGGGCATGGGTGAGTAAAGAGTGTATTGCACTTTTCCATAGCTTAAAAACTAGCATCATGCTAACTGCTGTACCATGGCAACAATTTACCTCTTAAAAAATTTTTTTTTAAAAAGATTGCCTTTTTTTCCTTTCATCGCAGGAGTGCTCCCAATCACTTGTTTAAACTGGATGATAGAATAAAAAATACGGAAAGAGTAATTTTCAAAATATCAACAAATTCACCTAACTAATGTGCCATGACAATAGGCGATTGGTAAAAGTAGCACTATTGTATATAAGTAAGAAAATAGCATGAAACTCCATAAAAAGATGGATTTTTCAGGTTATTAAGTGGAGGACTAGACAGAAAAGGAAATGAGATGTGCAGGCTTGTAGTAACACAGTATTTGTCTACATATAACTTGGGTAAAATCTGATTTAGAGTTGGTGTGTTTCCATAATGCTGACCTCTCTACTTCAAAATCAAATAAATGTATTGGGTTAAGTTGAAAGCTAGTTACTTCCCTCAAATCTGGGCTTGACTGTTTTATCAGTAAATTTAAAAATAAAAAAGAAATGCATCTCTTTGGAGAGCTTTCGAACAGCTTACCACCAAATCACAGTGTGTCCGCCAGACTTATTTATTTCCTCCCTCTCCATCTAGTGTCCCTGAGCGACTTCAGTGCAGAGCTCATCAATTATCCCACATAACTTGGACCCAGCCCCTCTGCAACATCTATCACTCTCTCCCCAGTGTATTTCTAGAATACTTTCTAGTGTGTTCACATGTGCTCATGGACAGTCGCCTCTGTCCGTCTGCAATGATATCCAAGCTTTGCAGAGTTACCTGAGTGGATGCTCACTTTTAACTCTGGAATCAATGACCTTCAGGAGCTACAAACCATCTAAATGCCCAAGTGGCTCAACACACCCTCATTAATACTCTCAATGAGGCCATATGAGGGGAGAGAGTGCAGCTCCTTAACTGATTCACACTATCACCTGGCCTCCAAGCAGCACTGCTCATGCCCAGAAGCACATAGAGTCTGTCCTCATCTGGAGAAAGAGCCCCTGTAGCTTCAGCCCATGTCCCACCATCCACATGGGACTTCGTTTCAGTTCACAAGCCTGGACTGAGGGATGTCAGCTCCATAGCCCAACTCCACCTCCATCACCACATCCCAAGGATTTTTTTAAAAAATCAAACCACTCACTGCAACCACCCAGCTTCTACAATAATCTACTGAAGAGTTGACTTCTATATATGATCACCTTCCCTCTCTGTTTTGTCATGAATCTCTATGAGAAAGGGGATGCTGTCAGATAAAGTAGTCAAGGAAAGTGTCCCTAAGGAAATGATCTGGGAGAATGAGATATGTGAATGGAAAAAAAAAAAAAAAAAAAGAGTTCCAGAAGTGTAAACAGCAAATGCAATCCCCTGAGGTAGTTGAGGATCAGCAAAAAGGTCAGTAGGACTGCCTAGGAGGGAGTGAGGGAGTGAGGGAACTCAATCCCAAAACATCAGTATTACCAAAAGTTCCAAGAAGTAACAAAAGTATTATAGCCAAACTGGCCTGGGGCTTATGATATGCCAGGAACTCTTTTAGTGTTTACCATGTATTGACTCTGATGTATAGATAGGTGATAGGTAGATCATTTTTTTTTTTTTTTTAATGACGCTAGGGATGGAACCCAGGACCTCCTGCATGCTAAGCACATGCTCTCCACTGAGCTGTATTCCCAGCCCTCCTGACTCAGGTATTTTTTTCAACAATTCTGTGAAGTCATTACCACTACTTCCATTTTACTAAACTAAAGAAAATGGAACATAGAAAGAGACAGCTAGCTAAGAGCAGCCTTGGAATCTGGATTTGGGATTCAAGGTACTAATCTTTACACTGTGCTGCTTCCCCTTTCAAGGGAGACCTGCTCATTAATTTCAAGCTACATATCTGTGAAAGTCTGATCAAGTCAGGTACCGGGATCAGAACTTCCCCCATCAGATCTGCTGGAGTTACTGCAGACCTTACAAATGAGGGCTCAGTCCCATTTCAGATATCAGTTGCAAGTAGTGGGTCCCCAGGTTACTCACCTTTCTGTCTAGTTTGGCTGCAAATCAGATGCCCCCATCACCCCCCCCACTCATGTACAGTAATTTTCTATAATGGCTCACAGAACAGAGAGAAGCACGTTTACCAGTTTATTATAAAGGATACAAGCGAACAACCAGATGAAGAAATGCATAGGGCAAGGTCTGAAAGCCTTCCGAGTGTGGGAGCTTCTGCCCCTATGCAGTTTGGGGTGTGCCACCTTCCCTGCCTGTGGAAGCTCTGTGAACCCCATTGTGTAGGGTGTCATTTTGTAGGCATGACTAATTAGATCTTCAGACATTGTGAGTAATTTGATTTCAGCCCCTCTCCCCTTCCTGGAGGTTTTAGAGGCAGGGCAAAAGTTCCAACCATCTAATTACATGGTTGGTTCCTCTGGCAACAAGTCCCCCCCCTCCATCATCCTGCAAGAGCCACCTCATTAACATATGGATACTAATATATGCTTCTCTTACCTCGTCACTCAGAAATTCCAAGGGTTTAGAAGCTCTGTGCCCAGAAAAGGGGGATGATAACCAAATGTTTCATTATGCCACAAAATCATAATGTTTCACTCAAGTCCCTCAGAGTTCCTCTTTTCCATTTGTTACTCCAACCCCTTTGTTGGACTTTCAATAACCAGCACCTGTGGTTCTTCTTCCAAGGACACCCTCAGGCTCCAGGTTCCATTTTACAGCAAGAGCAAAAACACAACCATGCCTGGGGATTGCCAACCCTTCATCTGCACCCCAGGGGCTATTAATACTGTCAGATGTGGAGGGTAAAAGCCCAGCTTGCCCTGGGGTAAGACCTCTCTGAGTCCCAACTCACAATCGGAGCCCACTACAGGATCAGGGTTCTGTTCTTCCCTATCTTTTTTCTGGGGAACCCAACAAAAGCATTAGGTAATGTAAAAATGTTCTCTGCTAACAAATGTGGTTGTGTATTTGAGCACTAATAGCAAGTTACTGTACTTGTATAAAAACAAAATACAATTAATTCTAAAATCAATTATACATATAGAAATCAATATTTGTTTACATGGATGAATCAAAATATTTTAGGAGGGCATTTGCAAGTTGATGTAGTGTTAGGTGTATGAGTAGTTTTAGGGGTAAGGTTAGGGTTAGGATTAAGCTTAGGGAACGAACATGTATAACTATATATTTGAATAAAAATGAAAATATACCTGAAAAAAAGTATTTTAGGATTTTGCAGTGCCTCCGAGTCATCATTATAAATCTCATGTAACCCCCAGCCCCAGAGAATCCTCATTGATGTCAGTGGTGACTCTCCATTGTCTGACTGAACATACTGTCTAGCATACTGTTGTCTCTGCAGAGAGGTGGGTAGCAGAGACCAAGCAACAAAGCTCAACTCAGTATAAAAACTCACAAAACTGCTTTTAAACTGTCATGGAGTTTTATACACATAATAACCATGAAAGTACGAGGGGAAACTTAGCAGGATAAAACACACGTAAGTAGATCATTGAGAAGAATATGGCCACCCATCCAATTTTCGTCTACTGGTATTTCCTTAACCTTTTAAAAGAAGACTTGAGGGTAAGAAGCAGAAGCATTGGTTTGGTTAAGTGTCTTAGGGATCCAAGAGGAATGCTTGTTTTTTGTTTTTTGGTTTTTTTTTTGTTTGTTTGTTTGTTTTTTGTTTTTCACACATATAAGGAGAGGGAAAGTCAAGGTCTTAGTAAATGAATTCAAGTTGCTGCATGTGCTCTCCTATTTCTGGGTAGCCGCTGTGGGTTGTTTGGGGCCTTAAATGATGAGTAATTTGTGATAAATGCATTTCTGAATATTCTTATTTAAAAACAAATGGCACCACAGTTCCAGAGTTCTAAATTGAAAAGTTAGTAGCAAAAAGAACTGCTCCAAAATCCATACTCTATAAAATCCACATAATTCATGAGGAGAATGATAGAACCATAGATCATGGGCAATTATGTTCCAAAGAAAGGTTTTGAGCCTGCTGCATGCCTAAGGCCCTCCTGGAATAAAGGAATAAACATAACAATATAATATCATAGCTAAATTGTCTCATCATGTTGTCATATTTTTGTAAATGAGATTTATAATAATAAAACAATGTTATCAACACATTTTCATGAAAAATATTATGAGTACTGATGTTCAGGTTCAAAAAACCTGAGTTTTTGCCAGGATGCAGGATGTGAGTCTTTAAAAGAGGATAAGGGGCAAGACCAAAGAAGAGCATTCCTCCATCACCTCGTGATGGTATCTGTGGTGACATCTCTATGTTGTCATACATATGATGTCATCAAAGAGTGTTCCTGGGGGAGACTTCACTGAAAGTTTTTTTTTTTTTTTTTCTCATCCCCATGTAGTGTCTAGAGGGAATAAGATGCACAAAACTTGTAAATATGAACTTATTCTCAATCTGAGGTGAGCACCCAGTATCCATATCAATAGGGAACAGAGAAGTAAGTCATTACAAATCTTAAGGGAATTGTTTTTTAGTAAATCTTTTTTCTTGAATGCTGTCACTATCAAATCAGCAACTGTGAAATTATTTCAAAATATTTTGACATGAAGCAGGAATTACATTCCAAAATTAATGTCCTTATGTGAACTAAAAAGTGTACCATGGTGGTGGGAGGACTAGGAAGAATATATTAGGTAGAGTGAAGGGAGTGGAAGGGGTATGGGGGAAGGAATGATAGTAGAGTGAAACAGACATGATTACCTCATGTACATGTATGACTGCATGACTGATGTGATCCTGCAATGTGTAAACAGAAAAATAAGAAATTACACTCCATTTATGTATGATCTATCACAATGTATAAATGCATTCTACTGTCATGTACAACTAATTAGAACAAATAAAATATTAATTAAAAAACATAAACTAAGTTTGAGGATAATGTACTATAAAGAAGGCGATGCCTTCTCTTACTGATCTGTCACTACCAACCCTGGCCTCAGAATCATAACACTGCATTCTGTACAAATGAGCAAGTTCTATCAATTAGCAAAACTTGCACACAAGCAGGTGAACCATGTTTTAAATACTGTTTTTGGATACCCTCCATTTTAAAATATTTTTAAACAGCATTTGTCTTTTAAACCATTAAACTCACCTCATCTAACCATGTTAGGTAGCTAATAACTTTCTTCAAACAGCCCTTTTTAAAAAATGTAACTGGTAAAAAAATTCAGAATAATCATTCTATTCATGTAATTATCAAGGTAAGTAGATATTTATGGGGGCAAGTCCTAATTATGATGAATTGATTAGTTCAAAATTTTCATGCACAGCATGAACTGTAAGAATATTAGCTAACATGTATTCAGAAAATGCTATATGCCAGGTATTCTCAAAATTGGCCTGTGTTATCTCATTTATTTCTCATAATAACCCTGTGGTGGTATTATTTTTGCACCCATTTTACTCATGAGAAAATGAGGCATGGTTTACTTACAGTCACAAACCAGGACTGTCTTGTATCAGAGCTACATGATGGATGGGCAGGAGGAAGGTAATGTTTGGAGGTCTACCTCATTGTGACAAAACTATTTTAAATTTTTATGTTGTTATTTTATTCTGTAAAATTCTAGGGGAAAATGTCAAAAAATCAGTGAATCTATGAGTGGGGTTATAGACTAGCTGATTCCAGAATTATAGCTTGATGTATTCAGACCCAGAATCCATTTGGATGTAACATAAGAATGCTTGCCTTCTGCAAATTCTTGCTTTGAGAGCTTCGGCTTTTTAAATAAGCATGCAGTAAAATTTAGCATGTCTTTCAAGTTGATCTGCTGAAAACGTGACCATATAATACAGTCAGACTTCATTTGGGCCATCCTTTGCTGGTTAGGTACATTGGCAATGAAAGATCTGAAGGCATAAATTTGGCAGCAGCTTCAAAATATCCAGTTGGCCCTGGAACGTTAACATGCTCATTATGTGCATTTATTGTGCATGGGTTTGCCGCTGTCTAAATCTAACCTGAGTCTCCAATCAAGAATAAGTATTGATAGGAACACTGCTAATATGACATGACTCGGGACAATACAGAGTGACATGACCTGAGGTGATGAGGAAAACACTTATGGTTTCCTGACTATCCCCCTCCCCCTCCCTGCTGCTTATCTTAATGCACATTACATCCCTGCCCCAGCAGTCACAGACAGACAAGCCAAAAGGTATTTATGAAGCTGCATCCATCAACACCATCCATGGTCCACCTGAAATGTTGTCAGCTACAAACTGACTTGTAACCACTGTCCACTATTCTATATGCACCATGCTCAGTGCTTGTAGTTCTTATGCTAGAGCTAGGGGCCAGCCAGGCATCACCCCAGAGCCCAGACGCCTTTCACAAAGACCTACCAGGAAATCAGATAGGAAATAAGAGAGTCATCTGAGTTGACATTTGCTCCATGAAGAGGGGAAGACAGCAAAAAGAAGAATAAATTAAATTTCAACCTAAGACCAGGATATAAAGAAAATAAACAGTACTAATAAACAAAACCCATATATTTGTGATTGCTGAAGCAGCCTTCCAGAGCAGTTCAAGCATACCCATTTCTAACCCACAAACACAAAGATTCAGAAGCATAGTTTTTATTTTTTCGTTTGTTTTGTTTTTTTCAATGCTGGGGATTGAACCCAGGGCCTTGTGCTTATGAGGCAAGCACTCTACCAAATGAGCTATATCCCTAGCCCAAGAAGCACACTGTGAAGTACATAATTTGCTGTATATTCAGAATGATTATTTAATCTTTGTGTAATGCCTGAATTTGCAGCAAAAGCCTGGGACCATAGCTGAAGTAATGTTCAAAATATGAGGAATTCTCAATCTCTACTATTGTATTATATCCAGTGAGTATAATTCCATAACTTCCTATATGAGCTTTTGATTGACCTAGATATTAGAGAAACGTCCTACAATTACTAAAAATATTTCCTCTAAATTAAATAGAAATAAGTGCTTGGCTTCTCAGAGCACTCTACATGCATGAATTTTAATTTTTTATCCAAAATTCAGGAACAAAATGGCCTATTCAACACAAAAACCCTACTGCACATAATTTAATCTTTCTTTGAGAATTAAGAAGCTTAATTCTGAGATCTCCCTGAAACTCAAGAATTTCATTATGATTTCAACTTGATTGCATAAAAGAAATGTAAACACAGCAGTTGGCAAATGACCTGAGAATGGTGCACCCAAGCACAGAGTCTGTGCTGACAGGGGCAGATTCCCCAAGCAGTCTCCTGAAGTTACTGCAAAAGTAAGAGTGATAACATGAACTCCTCTCACTCTAGGTAGTCAAGCTGAAAACAAAGTTTTCTCTCAGCACATACCATTACTCATTATGTATATACTCTACAAACACAGTCAGTAAACCAAGACCAAAGCCAACCTAAATTTTAAATCCCATGGGGACAATCTGGGATAAGACAGGGTTTCTCTTCTGGCCAAAGAATGAGAATTTTTTTCTCTATAAAAAAGAAAATTGTTCTTGTTCTTAGGAGAGAGATAAAGGCAAAAGACAAAGTAATGAGTTTAAAATGGATTTCCATTCCGACGTAAATGTGCTAGGTCAATGGAAATGCTGTAGAACTAGTTTTGTGAAACTCAGTTATAAGTAAATAAAGAAACCAATAAGATAAGGATATCACATTAATGAAAAAATAATTATTAAATTCCAAACCCTTTTTATTTCCTTTGATAATTAGTATTTTCTTCCTCATCAGATGATATAAACTGTAGGCAAATTTCCAAAGGAATTTAGTTCATAAAATAAGTTTTGAAGGAAGAAAAAGGATAGAAAAAAAGAGACTGAGACAGAAAAGGAAGGAAGCAAGGAAAAAAAGTTAAAAAAAAAAAAAAAAAGTAAGAAGCATTTTTAGAAGAGCAACCAGAATTTGAATTAAGTATGGCATTAATTTTTTTTTGCCACCAAGTTTTAGCCTTGGCAGTTTTCTGCTAAAATGCAGGAATTTCATGGATGTGGGAACTGGTGATGGAAAATGCATTATTATACACAACAATTGTTGTACTTGAGAGAAACTATATGGGGAAAAAATAACACCCTAGAATAAATACAAATGAAATTCATGTATCAAAACCAATACTGTGAAAATAGTTTAAATGTTTCTTGAATTTATATCTAGTCATTAACCTAAATGCAGATTTTAGTTCAAGCTACACTTCTGCCTCATGGTCAGAAGGCCTGAAAACCTGTGGCGTGGAAAATTGGCAGGATAAAGAATATTGAATTGGTCTCCATGGAAAAAACAGATTTTGGCAGCCATAACCTCCTCCCCGAGCTGGTCTCTCTCCCCCCTCTCTTTCTTCCTCCTTGTCTGACTCTTCTCTCAGTAAAGAGGCCAGTAGAAGACCATATATTAGCTAACACAGCAAGGAGAGGTTAACCTGACCATTCACTAAAGGACCTTCCTTCTTGATCTTGAATCCCATGGTCAGAGTGAGCTCCCCAAAATGTCCTGGCCCTAGACTCGTCCTCTGAGCACACAGATTTCCTCTTCTACTAACTCTTACTCCCCTTAAAGAAATGAGTTGGGACATCTGCCACACCCATCAACTCTAAAAGAAACTGCAATTCACAAATGAAAGTGACAAATTCATTTACAAATCTCCCTACCTGATCCTATTTTACTCCCTTGATTATCTCAAGAAAAGCAGATCATTTCCTGAGAGCTTTTTATTCTCTAGAGGACAAATCCAGGGACTCCTCCAAAATCAGTTCTCCACCCTCCAGGTTCATGCTCAGTCCTTTCAGGACTAGCTTTAAGCGCATGCACCACTAAGAAGCCCAGTGTTGGTGGAGGTTTTCTTCCAACCTTGTCTCCATTCTTCCCCAAGCCTGGAGCTTCTAAGGGATTCTTCACCAGGCCCCTCCAGTGGGTTTGGGGCCCTTTGCATGAAAGAATTGGGGCGAGAACTACCTCCCCCAATGTGAATGTTATGTCCGTGTGCTGTGCCTGTGCCTCTCAGTGGTTTTCACCCTGATCTTTTCTCTCTTTGCAGCTGGTTAATAATCCTCTAGCAAGTCAGGCCGCAGCGGCTGCAGCAGCCATGGGCTCCATAGCAAGCTCACAGGCCTTTGGCAATGCCCTCTCCAGTCTTCAGGGGGTCACAGGTCAACTAGTTACTAATGCACAAGGACAGGTGAGTGGGAGATGGGAACAAGAGTGGATTTTTATGGCAGATTGAACTCGGAAAGGAAATGAATTTCTTTTGCATGACAGTGATATGTAACCGCATCTATCTGAGGCAAATAAATAATGTTTACTAGGAATGTCAAGAATAGGAGAAGGGTTGGGAGGTGTTTCTATATTTTAGAAGCGAGATTTTTCTTTCCTTCCCCTAGGATGTCAAAGTTTTATTTTGTTTTTATTTTTATACAATGACTCATGTTATGACCTTAGTTGAAGAATTTACCTGTCATTGCTGGGGCATTCTTTGAAACAAACAAATAGAAGTTAAATTTAGAAATAAAATTTCAGGTTTTCTTTTTAATTTTGCATTTAAAAAACAAAACTTGGATATGATAGAGGAAACTGGTACGTTTCCTTCCCTAATTGCAGTAGAGTTCTAAACAAGTTTCAATAAAGCCAGCTTCTGGGTATGTGGGAAACTGAAGAAGTTCTGTAAAAGTAACAAAAGGGTGAGTTAGAAAGACGCCCACTGCAAGTCAGACCTGTGGCCCCTGCCTCCTGCTGATTCTCCTGGCAGCTGGGTGTAGATTTTCTTACTCTGTCAAAGCCAGTTTACATCCTCCTATCATAAGAGTCCATTCCTTTCCACTGCTACTGTGCCCATGTCATGTTCACCAGAGCTTCGGATAACCCCCACCCCACTGCCCAGAAAACCTAAAAGGTGCATAAAAACAAGCAAGTTGAATCTCACTATACTGGGTGTACCTTTCAATCAAAAGCCCGACACAGAGCCCAACCTCCGTATTAGGACACATGCTTCTCCAAAGTGGCTATTTATGATCATGAAACGCAGGGAAATCTTTGCATCCTTGCAAAGATTTTTCCTCCCAGAGTTATTTATTTACCCTGCGGTCTGTTTACATACTCTCTGCTTGGCCTGCTGTGTGGAGACATTGCAATGTCTTAAACACTGTTTTTTTTTTATTTTACATAAAGAGTAAACAAAGATGCATTATAAGCTAAACCATCTTCATCTACGTCCCAGGGAAAGAAAAAGCTGACCTTGTTATATTTCCTGGGTGGGTACAGGATGGTCCCGTCAGAAGCCCGAGTGCTGAACGATGGAGCTTGTCAAAGACAGGCCCCATGTAATGAATCATCTTATCACAGGTGCACACCACACATATTAAAGGAGGGTTGTATGAACACTGTGCCCTCTACAGTAACCTTTCAATGTCTGCTTTAACCCTTGTTCCAATCCCTTTTCATCAAAGGATCATTTTATGCAGCCAGCTCCAAATGGAGGCTCTCAAAAGCCTATTAAGATTTCTGGAGGGATGAGGTGCTGGGGTGGAGGAAAAGTTGGTTTTAATATCTATAACTCATATTCATATCAGGTCAGTCCTGGAAGATGCTTCCTAGGGCTGTGCCCAGAAACAGAATACCTTCTTACACTCTGCCAGGTGCATGGCCCTTGAGATAAATTTTAAGAGCTTAAGATAGGAACCACTTCCAGGGATGGGTATTTCCCTCTGACTCCAACATCCAAGTAAAATACACTACTGTCTTCTACCACTTGAGTATTTATGATGGGTAAAATGCTTTATTATTTAGAAGGAATGTTTTAGGAGTTTGTTTCTTTTCCTTTTTTTCCTGAAGATTTAATGACTGATCATTTCGCCAGTTACAAATTCTCAGGTACTAGAGTTACAATCTTTGCTTGCCTCGATCCCAGGGATAGCTCTCCGAGTCCAGGTAGCCAGGAGAAAACGATCTTTAAATGCAAGACTGATTGGTATTGTGCATTCATTCGTAAAAGGTGATTTTACTTTAAAGTTTTTTTTTCTTTTAGAAGCTGTGTTATGGTATTTGATGTAGTAAACAAACTTCTCAAAGTGAAAAAAAATTACATTTACAGAGACATTAATCATGATGTCCTGTCTTCATTTTAACACGTGTCATGTGGTATCTCATCCACCTCCTAGTACAGAAAGAGTCCTAGAGTTAAAATACATTTCCAGGAGGTGATTCGGCCACATTCATGAAACACTATGTTTTTTGTCTTAATCTTTGGGTATAAACACAGTCATTTTCCCCAAAAAAGGTGCATGTCCTGCATCTGTTAGCACAGAAATACATGTTTGAGCTTTATGAAGCAGAGGTAAACAACCTGTAGTCAAATTATATCAAAAATATACAAACAAAGATTATTTCATTTGTGTCTCTGTGTGTGTGTGTGTGTGTGTGTGTGTGTGTGTGTGTGTGGCTAGTGTTAGGGAAAAACAAAAGATAAGAATTCATTAGAACCAGTTTAGTACAATTAGCCTTGCTCAAAATACCAGGTAAACTGAAATTCCTATACTATTTCAATTTCTTTTTTTTTATTGTAAACAAATGGGATACATGCTGTTTCTCTGTACATGGCGTAAAGGCATACCATTTGTGTAATCATAAATTTACATAGGGTAATGTTGTTTGATTCATTCGGTTGTTTTTTCCCTTCCCCCACCTCTCCCACCCCTCATTTCCCTCTATATAGTCCTTCCTTCCTCCATTCTTACCACCCTCCTTATCCCTAACCCTAAACCTAACCTTAACCCTAACACTAACCCCTCCTACCCCCCCATTATATGTCCTCATCCGCTTATCAGTGAGATCATTCGTCCTTTAGTTTTTTGAGAATGGCTTATCTCACTTAGCATGATATTCTCCAATTTCATCCATTTGCCTGCAAATGCCATAATTTTATCATTCTTCATGGCAGAGTAATATTCCATTGTATATATATGCCACAGTTTCTTTAACCATTCATCAACTGAAGGGCATCTAGGTTGGTTCCACAATCTGGCTATGGTGAATTGAGCAGCTATGAACATTGATGTGGCTGTATCTGTGTAGTATGCTGATTTTAAGTCCTTTGGGTATAGGCCAAGGAGTGGGATAGCTGGGTCAAATGGTGGTTCCATTCCAAGCTTTCTGAGGAATCTCCACACTGCTTTCCAGAGTGGCTGCACTAATTTGCAACCCCACCAGCAATGTATGAGTGTACCTTTTTCCCCACATCCTCGCCAACACCTGTTGTTGCTTGTATTCTTGATAATCGCCATTCTAATTGGGGTGAGATGAAATCTTAGGGTACTTTTGATTTGCATTTCTCTTATTACTAGAGATGTTGAACATTTTTTCATATATCTGTTGATTGCTTGTACATCTTCTTCTGTGAAGTGTCTGTTCATTTCCTTAGCCCATTTGTTGATTGGATTATTTGTATTCTTGGGGTAGAGTTTTTTGAGTTCTTTATAGATTCTGGAGATTAGTGCTCTATCTGAAGTATGATTGGCAAAGATTTTCTCCCACTCTGTAGGCTCTTTCTTCGCATTACTGATAGTTTCCTTTGCTGAGAGAAAGCTTTTTAGTTTGAATCTATCCCAGTTATTGATTCTTGCTTTTATTTCTTGTGCTATGGGAGTCCTGTTGAGGAAGTCTGGTCCTAAGCCGACATGTTGAAGATCTGAACCTACTTTTTCTTCTATAAGCTGCAGGGCATCTGGTCTGATTCCGAGGTCCTTAATCCATTTTGAGTTTAGTTTCATGCATGGTGAGAGATATGGGTTTAGTTTCATTCTGTTGCATATGGATTTCCAGTTTTCCCAGCACCATTTGTTGAAGAGGCTCTCTTTTCTCCATTGCATATTTTTGGCACCTTTGTCTAGTATGAGAAAATTGCATTTATTTGGGTTTGTGTCCGTGTTCTCTATTCTGTACCATTGATCTACCTTTCTATTTTGGTACCAATACCATGCCGTTTTTGTTACTATTGCTTTGTAGTAGAGTTGAAGATCTGGTATTGCGATACTCCCTGTTTCACTCTTCCTGCTAAGGATTGCTTTAGCTATTCTGGGTTTCTTATTCTTCCAGATGAATTACTTAAAAGTCTCCATAGAGTTTTCCCAGAAAAGGTACAAAGAGAAAACTCTTAATATATTTAGAGATTCTTTTACTAGCGCTTTTGACATCAACTATTTTCTTTCTTTCTTTCTTTCTTTCTTTCTTTCTTTCTTTCTTTCTTTCTTTTTTTCTTCTTTCCTTTCTTTCTGTCTTTCTTCTTTTTTTAACATTTGAAATTTGCCCATCAGTGAATACAATCATTGCATTTTATTTTAGATGTGACCTCACAGGGCATCTGTGTTATCTTGACACAGAAGTTCTATTAAGTGGCTTCAAGACCATGCTCAGTTTAAAAACACATTTTTTTATTTTTTTGCCACTAACATTCTTCAATTTGAAAATTGATATAGTTGTTCCCATTTGAAAATTGGAAAATTTCTTATAAAACAATTTGGATATATGATTTCTCTTGAAATTGGATGGTCTAACACACTGAACCTATATTCTCTCATGGCAGTAAGCCACTAATGCTAGTTGGAATATTTTCTCCAGTACCTGTACCCACATCATATATGTATGTTACCTGCTTGGTGCTGTAGTTATTGAAATTCTGAGCCCTGATTAACTACTGCACATTTTCAATAATACCTCTTAAATATAGAATTTCATCCAATATAATGAACACTGGATTTTGTACTGCTATGTGTAAGATACTGGACTGAGGAATAAGGTGACAAGGTCCACTTCCTCTTGGAATTTGTTCTAGTCTTATAGACAATTATGAGTTGAATTGTATCCCCCTATAATAAATTTTAAGTTCAAGTTCTAAAAAAAAAAAAAAAAGAAAGAAAGAAAGAAAGAAATTTGCCCAGGGGTAAAAGCATTAAAATCTAAGCCTAAATTTGAAAAGCACATTTTCCTGATACGTTATACTGATTGGTGAGGCTAGGCATGTAGAGAAGGTATCAAGTGGGATAATTCTATACCACCCCCAACCTGTGCGAGCCCCTGGCACTCAGCACAAGTGACACCAGGTCTGCTGCCTCGGGTGGGCAAATACCCACCCCACATGGGGAGACATGCCAGAATCTTCCTTCAGGCTCTTGGCCTTCCACTCGCAACAGGAAGAAACCTCACAAACTAGCAGTTTGTTTCCCCATCTTGGAATCTGTGTTTCCATTCACTATATTCCAGTAAATTGAGAGAGATGGGAAATCTTGCTATATCGAAGGGTTATTTTATCTGCTCCCATTTTTTTTTTTGTTTTTGTTCACCAGAACCAGTAAGTATGAGCAAATATGAAAGAAAAACTGTTATTTCTATAAGTTCTAATTCTTCCCATTCATGTACCATTAATTCAAAAGGCAGGCACTACTATTTAATAGGGTTATTCATTTTAACAGAAATGCTACATTCTAAAGTCACAAAGCACATGTCTCACCCAGGGATGTTAAGGGGTTTTAAAATTAGGTCATACTCAACTTTAAGATGGGAAGGAAGCAAATGTCCTCTTGGTTATTAGTGGTCATAAAACTGATATTGGATATGGCATTGCTACGAACATTGTAGTTCTCTTTACTTAGTGGATCAGGAATTCCTGCAAGTATTGGTAGGCAATGGAATAAGCACTAGAGATGGACTTTGAATCCCAGGTTGGCCAATAGCTAGCTCTATGACCTATGACAAATTCCTTGAGCCCTCTGAGCCTCAGTTTTTCTGACTATAAAATAAGAATGATAAAATCTAAGCCCCTAAGGTGTGAGCATTAAATGAGATAATGTGACCAAAAAAAAAAAAACAAAACAAAACAAAAAATACCCCACCCCAGTTCCTGAGTACACAGGTAAAGTTTCAATAAATGTTAACCATAATTATTTTTTTCATCACCACTTAGAGTTTTGTCTTACATATTTGGTTTGCATATGCAGCAGGAGGCAGTAGGTGTACAGTCAAAGAGAAAGGGTTCTGGAACCAGACTGTCATTCACTAGTCAGGAGGCCTTGGGCAATGTCCCTATTGTCTCTGTGCCTCAAGCCCTTCATCTGAAAAGTGGGAATAATAATGACACCGGTTCCAAGGATTAAAGTGCGTAGAATGGAGTCAGACTCACAATCTTCTCTCACTCCATAAATGCTATCTGTTAATCAAGATGATACGTGTTTTTAGTTGGTAACTTCACATGAACCGGTGTTAGAGTCTATGTGTGAATAATCTGAAAGAGTGAGAATCTTAGTAGTAGGGCGTTAAGTTATTCATCTTTATTCTGGATAGTTCAGCAGTGGGTAGGGGGAGTGCAAATGTGTGTGTGTGTGTGTATGTGTGTGTGTGTGTGTGTGTGTGTGTGTGTGGTGTGTATGCTCCTATTACACATTCGGTGAGTATGTTCAGGATTTGGCAAGTAGATTTAACATCGATTTGTTCAGCTATAGAATTGGCTTCCCTTGTGCCCCTGGCAATATCTCCTTATTGGCATTATTACAGAAAAGTAAAAGCAAATGAAATTTTATTTTATCCTGGGGTTAAAGAAAGCATTTTACATTTTAACTGAAGCTCAGAATGTTTCCTGATGAAATTAAGTCCTCGACCACCGTGAAGTTTTCTTAAATGGTAGCAAGTAAACTCCAAGACCCTCTTTCCCTTTGGTCTTTAAAGAGTCAGTCAAGGAAAAACAAAAAAGAAACTACACAACATTATTTTAAAAGTACAAATAGAAGAACAAAGGTAAAGAGACCCACACAGGTTATTCAATAATAGACAAAATATAATACGATTAAATGATGGCTGAGCAGAATCAATTTGGTGAGACAGAAGGATTTGCTGTAGCAGTGTGGGATAGAAGCTTCCTTCTAAAATGATCCCAAGGCCATGATGAAAGGAAAAGTACCTATGACCTTTGCATTGTGGCTTACAGGATATACCCTTGATTGTACAAACCTGTTACTTGCCTGTATTCAACCGCTCTGGGCTGGAGAAGGGTGGATGGAGAGGCAGGAATATCACTGGCACTTCATGTGTACACACCAACTGTCCAATATCACTTTCAAATGTGATTAAAAATACATATCTTAAGAATTGAAGAAACATGATGCTTACGTATGGATGTTCCTTTGAATTGTAATAATGAACTAAATAACAACATGTCCAGAGGGCAGCAGGGTAGCTAAAAGCATGAGTTTTAACTGGAATAAAAAACACTGTCATTTATGAGTTGTGTGGCTTTGGATAAGTTATATAACTTTTCTGGGACTCTGTTCTCTCATCAGTAAAAAGGAAATGATAAGGCTTCTCACATGTATTTGTTGTGGGGCTAAACATGATAATAGGAAAAGTGCTTAGCACAGTTCCTGATATGTCCCAGGCATTTAATAAATTATACCTATTCCCTTTCAAATGAAAAGCCAGCAGCTGACCCTGCTATGTGCTGCTAAAGTAATTTAGCACATAATTTAAATAGGAAGATGAGAATCTTTTAGAGCAAATCACTACAAGATGAACAAAGATAAAGTTATAACAAATGCTAATCTCAGCCAAAGGATTGAGAGATAATGAATCCATTCAATAAGTGTCTATTGAGCCCCCCTATAGGTTTTATTAGATCTGCTTAAAGAACTAACAAAACCATAACTGCACACATTTATAAAACTATTTCCAATCCCTGTGGAAAAGAAATAGTATGTGATTCTGACCACATGACCAAATCAAATGAGGTACTTTGGATATAATGGGCCAAAACCAACTGACCAAGAATTTAGGGAGTTTCACATATGTTCTTGTATTTCTTTTTTTAAATAATGACATGCATAAAATGTATATCAACTAACTGTACAAAAACCACAGGACACCCTATCTACATATTAGTTTTGTTTCCCTTGTTCATTTTAAAAAGGAACAAAAGATGGAATTGGGATGTAGCTCAATGGTAGAATACTTACTTAGCATGCATGAGGTTCTGGGTTCAACTCCCACCCCTAAAAAAAATACAAACCGAAAATTGATACCCTTTCCTCCCATTCCCAAGGTAATTACATAGATAAATCGGTGGCTCCTTTCCATGCAAGTTTTGCATTTTTTTACTACAAAATATTAATTGAGAAAGCAAGATACAAAATGCATACAGAATGATACCATTTTTAAATACAATACAAGCAATAGAATATATTTAGACATTTTTCAAACATGTTTTATTTAAACTTCAGAGATGATGGCTGTTTTCTCATAAATATTATGAACAGAGCAACCTATTGATATAATATGTTTAACTAATGGTTTTGACCATGTTTTCCAAACCAAAACTCCAAACAGTCTGACAAAAGATTTTTTTAAATACATATATATACATACACATTTTTTTAGATGTCGAGGAACATTTATTTTATTCGTTTATTTATACGTGATGCTGAGAATCAAACCCAGTGCCTCACACATGCTAGGCAAGTGCTCTATCGCCGAGCCACAACCCCAGCCCCCCGGACAAAAGATTTTATTTTCTCATTTGCAAGCCATCATATGAAGTTCTTTTAAAAGGTGTAAAACTTAAATCCCATTGAGTGAACTATATTCCAAGTAGCATTTTTCAAAGAACATGTTTAAAATCTTCTCTGCCTAGAGACTGGGAAATATATATTCGTGGGGTTACTAACATTATAAGAATTTTATCCTGGCTTCGTCGAAGTAATAAAGATAAAACAACAACAATAAACAACCTCGATCTTTCTACTAACTTATCAAATCTGCCCTTCGAGCCCGGTTAAGAGCTTTATTTCCTCATTTCAGGAGAAGCGATTGCATTAATGTAGGATTTTCTTAAATGTGTGTCTTATGAGACCCTCAAGATGCTCCACGATCCAGGGTTCTCGGGTCAGATGAGCTGCCCCGCTGTCTAGCTTGGTGCCCGCCACGACCTCCGGTCCTGCGGGGCAGGGACTCTGGCAGCTTATTCGCGGACGGGCAGCCCCAGGGAATTTAACTTTCTTAACCCTTCTCTCCCTAACCCAACACTTCACAGAATTCACACCCTCCGAGTAGGCTTTAGATGACACTACGGGAAGTAATTCACGCTCATTCTTATCCATGTTTCTAAAATGAGAAATAATCATTTAAATCAGAAAAGAACTTCGTCCAGGAAGGTTTGCTTTGCACTCGGGCTTTGCTTCTGGGCTGCTGTTTTGTTGGTACTTATCACGTTTCAAAGAAATAAGGGGTCTCAGACCATTCCAAGCACTCCCTGGGACTCATAATATACAAATCGAGCGCAAATTAATGTGTGGTTGTCCCAAGGCCCTCGCCCAAGTGACGCTGTCTTTGGAGTTTTGTAATCTGCTATATGACAGGTCAGAAGTTGAGTCCAGGGAAGTGGTTGATGGTGTCAGTGAAGTTCAGCCTTTGGGTCCTCGCCTTTCCGAGTTGTGGGCCTCTTGGGTAAACGGTGCTTTTGAGCCCTGATAAGCAGTGACTGCGGGCTTCCGTCTTCCTGGGAGGCTCGGCCACCAGGGTGGTTCTACCGCTGACACGCAGCACCGATCAGGGCTCAAAGCACAGCGGCGCCACCAGCAGAAGCACAGCGCTGTCCCTCATCCAGGCAGCCTATTGTTCAGTCCAGATTTTACCCACGCTGCCAAACACCTCCCCTCTCTCCGCCTCACGCTCCACCCCCTCATTCCCCACCTCCATTTCCGAAATGAAAGGGTCATCAGTCTAAAAAGCTGTTCAACTTAACTTTTAAAAGCCTCCTCTGAGATCTTTCTTTCCACCCTTCTTCATCAGCAAAACTCAGTCATACAACTTATTACGTGCAATAAAACGGGTGGGCAGAAATATACAGTTTTTAAAAACCCAGTGTGAGGGTCTGCCCCTGAAGATTGAGTAGAGAGGACCAGTCTCTCGCCTGCAACATTTTGTTTTTTCTTCGCTTTGCTTTTAATTCATTTTCCTGCAATGGGGTAATCTTTTCTCTCGTGTAGGCCCCTTAGTCAAGACTGTTGGCACATCCATTCTGTCTGAAGGTTAGAAGAGGGGCCAATTAACTGCTGAAGCATCCCAATTAAGAGCTATAATTCTAAGCAGGTAGTAAGTTACAAGATGCCATTTACAGCGCTCGTCAGAGCTACCTGACTTTTTTGAATGTTTGTTTGTTTGTTTTTTAACTAGGATATTTTCATTCCAATCAATGCAACCTTATGGCAAAATTCTCTCACTAATTATCACGTGGCTCATTTCAGTATGCCCAGCTCTTTAACCATCTTAATTCTGTATGAGTGCTAAGTTTTATCTGGATGCTCCCTTGGGCCAACCATCTTCTAGAAAAGAACAATGAAAATAATATCTCCCCTGCACTAAATCTGTACTATAGGACTGGTGTCATCAATAATCTCCTGGAGCAACTCATAGTAGGTTTGATTATTCCAGCTGTGCAAATGAGCAAACTCTCAAGATGTCCAGGGTTAAGTGATTCACTGGAATAAAACCCTTTGTAAGTGATAGAACTGAGATTTTGGCCCAGAGTCCACACCCATTTTCTTATATCACCCTGATTTCCTGTGGTTCAAAGACCTGGTTTATTTCCTGGATGCTCCATAGACATATCAGAACCTCTGGAACTTTCATTTCTCCATCTGCAAATGAGAACTATACCCCTTGGCCTTCAATCTCACAGACTTCTCTTGAAGGTGTACATATACACATACTTGAATATTCTTGCTATAAATATAAGGTAATTTTATTTCTGTTATCACCATTATTATTTTTGTTGATCAAAGAAATTGAAGAGGTAAGTCTCTAAAGCAATAAGTTAGCCTTAGAAAGTCTATCTCAGGTCGGTATATCACCTTACTAGAATTGGCCTGGTCAGATCATAGGTCTCCTGCCTCCCAAAAGGCATGGTAACCATGAGGAAAGAAGCCCATGTTAAGCACAAGAGCACACACACAAACACACACACATACTTTATAATCCTCAGGGTAGCAGATCTAAAGGTCTATTTAATATATTAAAGTTTTATGTGTACAACTTTTAAGTGGGCCATATGGCATTACTGTATCTAATATAGTATCTGCCAAATGAAAATGGCAATTGTCTATTTACTTTATTTTCAATTTATTTTTTTAACATTTCACTGTTGCTCTAAAGACTAAACAATATAAAAGATTTTAAACATTTAGCACTCCAATAGTGAATACCAAGTCTGTCCTGACCTTCCTTGATCCCTTGACCACATCTCTCTTGAAATCATGGTCTCTCCAGCATACAGAGAAGACTTGTTTGACAATTTTGAGTTTACTGATCATACCATTAGTAACCAGCTGAGCTGAACAACCTTGTTTTCTCCAGATTAAAAGCAGCAACCAGCTAGGTGATGGCCAGCCTGCTTCCCTAACATGACTATGTGGTTACTGAACATGGTAGCATCTACATTCTCTGTAAAAAGTGGATCACAGGGATATTACCTAGTAGGTTCATGTAAGTACTCTTGATTTTCTATGGTGCCCTAGAATAAAAACATTCCCATCTACCTTCAATAAATCTGTAGGTGATGTTAGCAAGTCATCTCAGGTAACCAAAGGGAAGGAACAAGTGACACGGAAGTTGAGGATTTGGTTGCAACTTAAAAATGGAAGGTTTTTTAATGTGAGGATCTTCTCAGTATCATTGGGTTATAAGAGAACTATTTTTTAAATATAAAAGTGTCCTTGAAAGAAAGGATACTTATGTTTAAAAGACGATACACATATTTCTTAAATAAACACAAAAGGGAGTGGCATAGTATGTTCAGGACATAGTACTCTCAGGACACTGAGAACTCATTTTGATTTTTGAGATCTCAAAATCATGTTTTAAGATATATAAAAGATACAACTTCTTCCCCTTCAGGCTTGCATACAAATAAAACAATAGAAGTGGGGATGTTATCTATGGTTTTACGTTTCTCAACTTGTTTCTGCAACGAAGAGCTAAGATGAATCAGAAAGCACTAAGAACTTGTTCTCAGAAACCAAACATGATTCAACAAATATATTTTAAAGTTAAATGTATTATTTTTTAACTCTGAGTTGTGGATTAAGTTAATGATTGTATAATTAAATAACTCACTGTTTTTCAATGTTAAGTATTACTACATCCGCTTCTCCATTATTTAAAAACATAAATTAAATGTCTAATTTGTGAATGATTTCATCTGGCAAGACTGGCAAAAAACATGTTCCTGATAAAGCTATACTTCAAAAATAACATAAAATTTCAAAATTCAGGTTATTGGCATTAATTGTAAATCATTGAGCCTAGACCAAGACAGTCAATAAATCATTATGTTAGGAATTTAGCGATAATAATAAGTCACATTTCCCCAGGACCAAATATGAAGTACTAATTTTTTAGGGACATTTAAAGTAAAAACCAGAAAACTCTGAGAAATCCAGTTGGAAGAATACATCTGCCTCTCTTTCCTTTCATCTATCAAAAACTGCCTAATCATTAGGGATAAAGGTGAAGACTGATCACCTATGAAAACAGGGATGCAATATTATGAGAAAAACTCATCAGCATAATTCTAATGAGTTGCGGTCTTTGTTGTGAGAAATGAGAAATTCTGTGGTCTCACCCTAAAGAACATTAAGAAAACATTACTTACAGGAAATTGAAAAAGTAATATATGTTAGAATGATGAGGACAACTTTTTTCTGATTGAACAGATAGATAAATATTGCAAGCAAGTATCAAAACACGTTTAATTTTGCCACAACAATGGATATTCTCTTCATAAAAAGCACATGAATCATTTTGAACTCATGGAACTGGGTGATGATAAACAGATGCATCTTTAATGGCACTTGGGGTAGCCTCTTTCCCTACCCTATTTTCTTCTTTTCTTACAGGCTTGTTTTGTTGTTTATCCTAATTTAAATTCAGCTTTACAGCCTGAGTGCACTCACTGCGTATAAACACAGACCTAGGAGATGCTAAATATGTATAGCACTTTCTTGAGCAACTGCCAAACATTTTCTTCACCAATTCCCATTGAATAAGAAACTATTTCAATGAAGGGTGAATTTGGAATATTGGAGATCACTGGTCCCTGATTAGATTTTTTGCTATCTCTGCAGTAGCTATCTCTCTCTTTTTTTTTTTTCCTCCTCTCATTTGGGAAAAAATATAAAATAAACAGCTCGTAGGTCCAGGGCCTCATTTGGGAATGTTTGCTAAAGCTTCTAAGGACAAGCCTTGAGTCAAGGTGTTCTCCCAAGCAATAAATAACTTTAATCTGATTTAGTCTCTTAATCTGGTACCAACAGGCAGAAGCAGAAATACTTTTCTAAACTCTAAGTATATTTTGCTCATATTAAAAGTTAAAGTCTTAGGCAAAGCCATGTAAAGGCTCACAAACTTGGTCTTTCTGCAAAAAAGATGGCTTCACCCCAGTTGTGTTACTCTTTTGAAGGAAAAAGAAAAACAACTGTTTTTGCAATTCCACAATATTGGCAGTTGCAGAGAACATGAAAAGAACTGGCAGTTTAATTTGTAAAATCATTGGAGAAAAGGGGAAATGATGATTAAAAAATGTTTCCAATTCATCCTAAGAATTTGTCTTTGTTTTCTGGTTCATAGAAAATTCTTGAATTTTCTAGTGGACAAATATAATGAAAATGTAAAACCATTGAAGAGAATTGGAAATTGAAGCATTAGATCATCTTTACAAATATTTTCATTTTCTCTGGCTGAATAAGTAATATTCAAATAAATAAATAAAGTGAGAAAAAAGAATAAATAATGTGAGAAGCTACAAAACAAAAACTAAGGCCACAAATAGCTTGAAAGAATTTGCTTTATGAAATGTTAGATGTGCCTTATTTGGGAATGTTTGCTAAAGCTTCTAAGGACAAGCCTAAAATGTCCTTTTTTATTCTAATTAGGATTCTATAGATGGGAAAATTAAAATATATTCATAGATGGGGGAGGCTTTGTGAGAGCATGGTAGAATGGAGCCACTATTTACCAGCAAGAAGTTCACAGAATCCTTGTGGAAGTATCAAGAAGTACAGAGGTTATGACTGTAGTCTGGTCACTGAGGAGGAATATTGTTCTATTCCCTAACATATGTCTGTCATGTCTGCTCTCCAGTAGAAAACCAGCAGTTTCAATTTATGTCCTTGGAAATCCGAAGTCCCAATGGGCACCTTTTCCCCTATCCCCCATAAATTAACCTAGTCCTGATTGTTACCTAACCTCTGCAGCATTTCAGCCATCTTCTTTCTCTCTCTCTCTCTCTCTCTCTCTCTCTCTCTCTCTCTCTCTCTCTCTCTCTCTCTCTTTCTATTTCTTTCTTTCTTTCTTTCTTATATAGGGTAGTTTAAAAGCAAGATTTAAAATAGCCATATTTCTCAAACTCCTAATATCTAGAACAGTGCCTGGTACACAGTGGGCATTCACTAAATGAATTAATTTTTTTATAATATTGGCCTTCCTCAAAGATTGTTTTTTAAAATACTATCAGTTTAGAAGAGAGAATAAGAAACTATTTCAGTGAACACAGGTGTCCAGTGACACCTTTGATTACGTAAACAACCAGTCTTCAAAAGGAGCAGTCTCCAAAGACCACCTAAAGTCTTTGACAGTTACAGCGGTTTCTAGGAGGGAAAGGAACTTGTAGAACTCTTGTCAACAGTAGGAGTTTTAGGTTTTATAAATTGCTCCCATCTTGACTATCCTGCCCTTGGGGAGAATAGGCTGTCCTCATAGGCAGTTTGCTGGTGCCATGTGAGAACAAGATCTACAGAACAATTCTATTAATCCAAAAGAAAGGTCTCGAGGTTTCAAGATGGCGGACTAGAGGGTGGCTGCATTTCATGTTGCTCCAGGACTCAGGATTCAAAAGAGGAGAAATTGAGAGACTTGGGACCAACTCAAAGCAGCCCGGTGAGTCTCTCCTGTTGGGGAGGCGTCCTGGATGGGGTGGTAGTCCCAAAAGAAAGGTCTCAAAGAATTCACATGACTGGGTAATTTCCCCATCTTCTTTAGTGGACATTTGTGCAATGTGATATGGCTTTGCACTATGCGTATAGCAGGCCCTCAGAAAGGATATACTGAGTGAGTGAATGAATATGTGAGTGACCAGTCTGTAAATTTGTGATGCATGGAGTGAATGCATGAGTAAAACAACCTCTTAGTTTTAAATCCATTACAGAATAAAGCAGAGGGGTTCTGCCAATGAATATGCTGCGGCCAATGTCTACAGTCTATAAGACATACTTTTAATATGTAAAATATTAATATCTGTACAAACCTAGCCAAACAAGCACTCAAAACCTTTAAGTATGCTACCATAAGTAGTACACTTCCAGGGGGAAATCTATGTGCTAACCACAAGCAATAAATTTCTGAAGCACAGAACAAAATGGCAACTTCCATCCATTTCTGAAAGTGTCCTTCCAAATAGCACTTCCCTTACCCAAATCCTCATTTCTTGCTGAGGATCTTCAAATTTGGAGAATTTTGAGATTTTTTTTTTTTTTTTTTTCTCGCTCAATGCTAAATTCTCCACATTTTCTTCCCACGCTGAGTATTACTTATTTGGTCTTTCAGGAGAACCACTTTGTATCATGGGATATTTCTCTCCAGTCATCAATGAAACCAGTGATCACTGATTCTAACATTATGTCTGTCTTAATCCATTCAGGCTGCTTCAGTAAAATACCATAGACTGTGAGGTTTGTAAACAATAAAAATTTATTTTTCACAGTTCTCAAGGTAGATCAATCCAAGATCAAGGTGCAAGCAGATTCAGTGTCTGGTGAGGGCCCACTTCTTGGTTCATAGTCAAGAAGACTTCTTCCTGACTGTGTCTCACACAGTGGAAGAAGTCTTTTTTCATAAGGACACTAATCAAGCCCTCATGACCTAACTATTTCCAAAAGGCCTCGCCTCCAAATATCATCACACTTGAAATAGGTTTCAACATGTGAAGTTCAGAGAGTCATAAAGACTCTGTCTACAGCAGTTTCCAACTGAACCCTGACAATAGCTGGAGACAAAGTTTTGTATAATTGACTCTCTCCTGTCCTGTCTTCATTTTCCCACTTTCTAGCTGAGTAAAAATATGCAGAGAAGTAGAAGGAAAACAGCACCATAGAGAAACCAAGAATCCCTATATAATCCAGAACTTGCCAATGTGCTTTTAAATACAGTAAGTGCTGAATTTTCAGAAATAACTTTAAAACTGATGTTGATGACAAGCATCTAGGCTTTGTTCAGGAAAAGGGTGCAATTCCTGGACACTGATTGCTATCCACCTGTCCCTCCAAGAACAGACCACTTAATTCTCATCTCAATGTAGTGTCATCTGTGTAAATTTAATTTAATGTTTTGATTACATGCTGGATCAAATCTTTTTTATCAATATTTTCTAACACTTGAGTAGGAACCCCAAATAAAGGAGAAAATAGCAAATCTCACAATTACAGTAATCTATGTAAGTATAGATATTATGGGACATCTTAAAATAAAAATTTTAAGGAAAAAATAAAATAAAATGAAGCACTTGTCTCCAGAGAGCAGAGTGTGCCAGATTCAGTTGTAGCATTACTGTAGTGGGAACTGTCAACTGCTCAGAACGGCACCAAGACTGCTAACTTCATTTTGCCAAAGAACCCGAGAAAGATTCAGGTCCAATAAGGATGATCAGTGTATCAATCAAGTTGACTCTTACCTGGGAGGCCTGTCAGCTCCCTGAGAGATGCGGAGTTTCTTCTGTGACGTTTGCTGCTAATGGGCTGCACAACTAGGTTCAACCTATGGTCTATAAGCAAATTTTTCCTGTAAAGCACCCTTGAAATTGACATTATCCACCCTGTCCTACATCATTAAGATTCGATAGGATTCCTTCATCCCACCTTATCATTTGTAATTGGAAAACACAGACACACACGGTATATTTCTTTTGTCTCAACAATTAAACAAATTAAAAAAATGTGTTCAAGAGTGTGTCTAGGAGTTTCAGATACTTTTCGTTTAATTAAGGAAAAGAGAGGAAGGGGAGATCCACAAAAGTACATCTTTATTGTACTTTAGAAATATTGCTGATTACTCATGAGAATAACCTTGCTAACATAATTGCCAAATGACCAGTTCAGAATTGCTTCTGACTCTTCCCTTTGACATTTTCTCAGATACTGACACTACTGTCCCCTCTGGTAGGCACTGGCTTCCCCTGGTATAATTTCAAGATTTTCAAAAGCTTTGGAGAAACTTCAGCAACTAATGCTTTTAAGTAGAATTTATTTTAATGTCAGCTAAAATTTCAACAATCAGGATTATAAATAGCGGGCACTACCTCTCAGAAATAAATCAAATTCATAGTTTATGAGAAAATATATATTATGTTCACAGTTTGAAATTCTCTACCTCTGGTAGCTTGTTAAAATTCTCTTTTCTCTTTCCCAAAACTTCTCGCTTTCTTTTCTCCTCTATATTTCAAGCATTCTTAGTTGACAAACTTTTAGCATTTGTGAAATCACCTTTCTGAGTGCTTCTGACTTAATATTTCGGGGAAAGGCAGTTCCTTCCAACCTTATCTGTGGTGATGGTCTTTTCTGAACCTTCAGATGAAGTTTGGGTCCTTGGTCCATGATTTCTCCGGGTATTTTGGGGGAATAAAATCTTCTATGGTCCCTTTAAATTGAAAATGAGATTCCTGGTTCCTTGACAACAATCAAAACTGCAGATCTATTTGAAACACCACTAACAGAAGCAGCAGCCCCAGCGAGGTCTCCTTTCTGCTGCTTACTACTGTGGGAAGGGGTCACCAAGTCCTTCTTTCTGTCCCTATTGGACTGAATCCCCTCCTTCCTCACTTGTTAATGATGTTTCTGATACACCAGGTTGAAGTGGGGACATAAGGGAGATGGCTCCAGCCATCTGTGGCCCAAGAGAGCAGATGGCTCAGGCAAACTCTTGGTGGAACTTTCATGAGTCCTTCCCAGATCTGGATGGGATTCTCCAATGGCACATTTCTATAGGCTGTGAGTTTCCTTCCAACTGCGCACTTCCATCTCAGACCTTGCTGTTCTCCAGATCTGCTCCTCAAAGCTTTCTCTAGTGCTGTCCTAGTGCCCTTTCTCTAGAGGGTCCTCTAAGACAGAGTTTCTAATGGCTCAGTTTCATGAGTCTAGAAAAACACACATCTCACCCCTGCCATCAGTGGATATGCAACTAATACCAATGGCATTCCTGGCTCATTCTCTCTCTCCTCCTTCTCCTCTTCCTCTTCCTCTTCCTCCCCTTGTGCTCTCCTCTTCTCTTTCTTTTTTTTTTCTTTTCTTCCTCTTCTCCTTCTAATCTCTCTCTTTTTCTCTCCCTTCTCTCCCTTTTTCTCTCTCCTCCCCTCTCAGTTCAAAAGCCACAGTCTCTCATTTTTGCACTGCTCAGGTACATTTCTCCCAAATTCAAGAGTATAATATTGCTCCAACCTCTTTTATTAACCTTGAGGTAAGAAGAAAGCTCCCTGTGTCCCACTCCTGAGAGTGAAGAAGATGCACAAAATTTCAAAAGTTCTCTACATTTACTGTGGAGGCCTGAGTTCTGGAACTGTCTAGTTGCTTTTGAGAAACCTCCTCTACGTAGTCAGCATATGACCTAGTCTTTCCTTTGGAACACAACACCTTCTGAATGTTGGTGCCTACATGGAAACTTCCAACGTAGCATTCTGTTATAAAACAAGAAAAATTTAATTATGTTTCATGTTAAGCTACTGTCTTCTCTTCTTCTTTTTTTTTTTTTAGTTTCTAAAGTTTTAATGAATGTTTCTAATAATAAAAATATTACTCACTGATGATGAATTAAAATTTTATAGAAAAAGAAGAATAATAGGACATTTAAGGTATATATTCATGAGTCTTAAGTATGTATTTCAGGATACATCCAGGTTACTCTTTTTTAAAACTTAAAACTTAAGAATGGGTATTTTCCCCCTTTTTTATTAAAAATCATAAATTTACATAGGGCAATGTTGTTTGATTCATTCTGTTATATTTTTTCCCTTTCCCCACCACCTCTCCCACCCCTCTTTTCCCTCTATACAGTCCTTCCTTCCTCCATTCTTACAACCCTCCTTATCGCTAACCCTAAACTTAACCATAACCCTAACACTAACCCCTCCTACCCCCCATTATATGTCGTCATCCGCTTATCAGCGAGATCATTTGTCCTTTAGTTTTTTGAGATTGGCTTATCTCACTTAGCATGATATCCTCCAATTTCATCCATTTGCCTGCAAATGCCATAATTTTATCATTCTTCATGGCAGAGTAATATTCCATTATATATATATACTGCAGTTTCTTTATCCATTCATCAACTGAAGGGCATCTAGGTTGGTTCCACAATCTGGTTATGGTGAATTGAGCAGCTATGATCATTGATGTGGCTGTATATCTGTAGAATGCTGATTTTAAGTCCTTTGGGTATAGGCCAAGGAGTGGGATAGCTGGGTCAAATGGTGGTTCCATTCCAAGCTTTCTGAGGAATCTCCACACTGCTTTCCAGAGTGGCTGCACTAATTTGCAACCCCACCAGCAATGTATGAGTGTACCTTTTTTCCCACATCCTCGCCAACACCTGTTGTTGCTTGTATTCTTGATAATCGCCATTCTAATTGGGGTGAGATGAAATCTTAGGGTACTTTTGATTTGCATTTCTCTTATTACTAGAGATGTTGAACATTTTTTCATATATCTGTTGATTGCTTGTACATCTTCTTCTGTGAAGTGTCTGTTCATTTCCTTAGCCCATTTGTTGATTGGATTATTTGTATTCTTGGTGTAGAGTTTTTTGAGTTCTTAATAGATTCTGGAAATGAGCGCTCTATCTGAAGTATGAGTGGCAAAGATACTCTCCCACTCTGTAGGCTCTCTCTTCACATTACTGATAGTTTCCTTTGCTGAGAGAAAGCTTTTTAGTTTGAATCTATCCCAGTTGTTGATTCTTGCTTTTATTTCTTGTGCTATGGGAGTCCTGTTAAGGAAGTCTGATCCTAAGCCAACAAGTCGAAGGTTTGGACCTACTTTTTCTTCTATAAGATGCAGGGTCTCTGGTCTGATTCCGAGGTCCTTGATCCATTTTGAGTTGAGTTTTGTGCAGGGTGAGAGACAGGGGATAAATTTCATTCTGTTGCATATGGTTTTCCAGTTCTCCCAGCACCATATGTTGAAGGGGCTATCTTTTCCCCATTGCATATTTTTGGCACCTTTGTCTAGTATGAGAAAATTGTATTTATTTGGGTTTGTGTCCATGTCCTCTATTCTGTACCATTGATCTACCTGTCTATTTTGGTACTAGTACCATGCTGTTTTTGTTACTATTGCTTTGTAATAGAGTTGAAGATCTGGTATTGCGATACCCCCTGCTTCGCTCTTCCTGCTGAGGATTGCTTTAGCTATTCTGGGTTTCTTATTCTTCCAGATGAATTTCATAATTGCTTGCTCTATTTCTGTAAGGTACGTAATTGGGATTTTAATTGGAATTGCATTGAATCTGTATAGCACTTTTGGTAGTATGGCCATTTTGACAATATTGATTCTTCCTATCCATGAACATGGGAGATCTTTCCATCTTCTAAGGTTTTCTTTAATTTCTTTCTTTAGTGTTCTGTAGTTCTCATTGTAGAGGTCTTTCATCTCTTTTGTGAGATTGATTCCCAAGTATTTTATTTTTTCAATGCTATTGTGAATGGGGTAGTTTTCCTAATTTCTCTTTCTGAAGATTCATCACTTATGTATAAAAATGCATTGGATTTATGGGCATTGATCTTGTAACCTGCTACTTTACTGAATTCACTTATGAGTTCTAAGAGTTTTCTGGTGGAATTTCCAGGTTCCTCTAAATATATAATCATGTCATCAGTGAACAGGGATAGTTTGAGTTCTTCTTTTCCAATTCGTATCCCTTTAATGTCTTTGTTTTGTCTAATTGCTCTGGCTAGAGTCTCAAGGACGATGTTGAATAGAAGTGGTGAAAGAGGGCATCCCTGCCTTGTTCCAGTTTTTAGGGGGAATGCTTTCAGTTTTTCACCATTTAGAATGATATTAGCCATGGGCTTAGCGTAGATGGCCTTTACAATGTTAAGGAATGTTCCCACTACCCCAATTTTTTCTAGTGTTTTGAGCATGAAGGGGTGCTGTGTTCTATCGAATGCTTTTTCCACATCTATTGAAATAATCATGTGATTCTTAACTTTTAGTCTGTTGATATGGTGAATGACATTTATTGATTTCTGGATGTTGAACCAACCTTGCATCCCTGGGATAAAACCCACTTGATCGTGGTGCACTATCTTTTTAATATATTTTTGTATGCGATTTGCTAAAATTTTGTTGAGAATTTTTGCATCAGTGTTCATTAAGGGTATTGGTCTGAAATTTTCTTTCCTTGATGTGTCTCTGTCTGGTTTAGGTATGAGGGTGATATTGGCTTCATAGAATGAGTTTGGGAGGGTTCCCTCCTCTTCTATTTCTTGGAATACTTTGAGAAGTATTGGAATGAGCTCTTCTTTAAAGGTTTTGTAGAACTTGGCTGAGAACCCATCTGGTCCCGGACTTTTCTTTGTTGGTAGGCTTTTGATGACCTCTTCTATTTCATTGCTTGAAATTGATTTATTTAAGTTGTGTATATCCTCCTCGTTCAGTTTAGGTAATTCATATGTTTCTAGAAACTTATTGATGTCTTCGAGGTTTTCTGTTTGGTTGGAGTATAGATTTTCAAAATAGCTTCTAATTATGTTTTGTATTTCACTCGTGTCTGTTGTAATATTTCCTTGTTCATTCCGAATTTTAGTAATTTGAGTTTTCTCCCTCTTTTTCTTTGTTAGTGTGGCTAAGGGTTTATCAATTTTGTTTATTTCTTCAAAGAACCAACTCTTTATTTAGTTAATTTTTCTGATTGTTTCTTTTGTTTCAATTTCATTGATTTTGGCTCTGATTTTAACTATTTCCTGTCTTCTACTACTTTTGGTGTTGGTCTGCTCTTCTTTTTCTAGGGCTTTGAGCTGTAATGTTAAGTCATTTATTTGTTGATTTCTACTTCTTTTGTTGAATGCGCCCCATGAAATAAATCTTCCTCTAAGTACTGCTTTCATAGTGTCCCAGAGGTTTTGATATGATGTGTCTTTGTTCTCATTTACTTCTAAGAATTTTTTATTTCCCTCCTGATGTCTTCTGTTATCCATTCATCATATAGTAGTGTATTATTTAATCTCCAAGTATTGGAGAAGTTTCTGTTTTTTATTCTGTCATTTATTTCTAATTTCAGTCCATTATGATCTGATAGAGTACAAGGTAGTATCTCTATCTTCTTGTATTTGCTAACAGTAGCTTTGTGGCATAAAACATGGTCTATTTTAGAGAAGGATCCATGTGCTGCTGAGAAGAAAGTGTATTCGTTCTTTGTTGGATGGTATATTCTATATAGGTCAGTTAAGTCTAAATTGTTGATTGTGTTATTGAGATCTATGGTTTCTTTATTCAATTTTTGTTTGGACGATCTATCCAGTGGTGAGAGAGGTGTGTTAAGATCACCTAGTATTATTGTGTTGTGGTCTATTTGATTTCTGGAATTGAGGGATTTGTTTGACATACGTGGATGAGCCAATGTTCGGGGCATAGATATTTATGATTGTTATGTCTTGCTGATTTGTGCTTCCCTTAAGCAGTATATAATGTCCTTCTTTATCCCTTCTGACTAGTTTTGGCTTGAAGTCCACATTATCTGAAATGAGGATGGATACTCCAGCCTTTTTGCTGTGTCCGTGTGCATGGTATGTTTTTTCCCATCCTTTCACCTTTAGTCTATGGGTATCTCTTTCTATGAGATGAGTCTCTTGCAGGCAGCATATTGTTGGATTTTTCTTTTTAATCCAATCTGCCAGTCTGTGTCTTTTGATTGATGAGTTCAGGCCATTAACATTCAGGGTTATTATTGTGATATGATTTGTATTCCCAGTCGTTTGACTCATTTTTGTTTTTTGACATGATTTGTTTTCTCCTTTATTTGGCTATTCTTTTAGGCTAGTTCCTCCCATTGCTGATTTGCATTGTTGTTTTTCATCTCTTCCTCATGGAATATTTTGCTGAGAATGTTCTGCAATGCTGGCTTTCTTTTTGTAAATTCCTTTAGCTTTTGTTTATCATGGGAGGATCTTATTTCATCGTCAATTCTGAAAGTAAGTTTTGCTGGGTATAAGATTCTTGGTTGGCATCTGTTTTCTTTCAGGGCTTGGTAAATGTTGTTCCAGGCCCTTCTAGCTTTTAGGGTCTGGATTGAAAAATCTGCTGATATTCTTATTGGTTTCCCCCTGAATGTAATTTGATTCTTTTCTCTCGCGGCCTTTAAAATTCTGTCTTTATTTTGTATGTTAGGTATTTTCATAATAATGTGCCTTGGTGTGGGTCTATTGCAATTTTGTATATTTGGAGTCCTATAAACCTCTTGTACTTGGTTTTCCTTTTCATTCTTCAGATGGGAAATTTTCTGATATTATTTCATTGAATAGATTGTTCATTCCTTTGGTTTGTTTCTCTAAGCCTTCCTCAATCCCAATAATTCTTAAATTTGGCCTTTTCATGATATCCCATAATTCTTATAGATTCTGTTCATGATTTCTTACCATCTTTTCTGTTTGGTCAACTTTGTTTCCAAGATTAAATATTTTGTCTTCAATATCTGAGGTTCTGTCTTCCAGGTGTTCTATCCTATTGGTTATGCTTTCTATGGAGTTTTTAACTTGGTTTATTGTTTCCTTCATTTCAAGGATTTCTGTTTGGTTTTCTTTCAGTATCTCTAACTCTTTATTGAAATGATCTCTTGCTTCCCGTATTTGCGCTTTTAACTATTCATTGGTGCGATCATTTAATGCCTGCATTTGCTCTTTCATCTCCTCCTTCAATGCCTGCATTTGCTCTTTCATCTCCTCATTTGCTTCCCTGATTGTTTTAATTATGTACATTCTGAACTCCCTTTCTGACATATCTTCTGCTGTGCTGTCATTGAGTTTTATTGATATAGTATCTAGGTTTGTTTGGGACATTTTCTTCCCTTGTTTTCTCATATCGGTCAGATGTCAGTGGGACTCTGTGATATTGCAGATTTCCTCTATTTGCTTATAGTGTCCCTATAGATTTCCAGTGTATCACCTCCCAGCCTTCAGTAGCCTGAAGTCTTGGAGTAACTTGATAATGCAGTACTTCCAAAGAAAGCTGTCCCTAGCCCGCTACTGGTTCCAGGGCTTGGAGCTGGCTCTGTGTGGAAAGGCTCTCACTGGGGGCCTGCTCCAAGATGCTGGCCATGTGGGAGGAGCCCACCATTGGAGTGCCCAGGGCTGCCTGGAGAAGACTCTAGCTGCCCTCCCCTACTCTAATAAGCCACCCGAATCCGGGCCTGCTGCCCGGGCCAAGCTTCACCAGGTGGGGGAGACTCACCCCGTGGTTCTATTTTAGTCTGAGTCTCTCAATGCCTCCCCTTCTTGAATCCTGGGTTCTGGAGGGACTGGAGATGCAGTCACCCTCTAGTCTGCCATCTTGGATTGCGTGTCTTCTCTTCTTAATGACAAACTGTTTCCATGATGATATAACATTCAAAAGAGCTTTTGCAATTTTGTACAAATGCCTAGGAGTTACCACACAAGCATGTAAGCAAAATAAGTTATGAATGAACATTTATTGAACACCTATTTGATTGGCAAAGCCCAATGTTGGGGCTTCATATGCATTCTTATATTTAGTACTCACTTTAATTCAAGCAGTGAACTCATTTTACCGATGAGACTACTAAAAGTCTAAAGGTAAAGTAATTCACCAGCAATCTCCACTAGTTTATAGGAAAGTTGAGCTTAAACAGAGTCAGTAGGAAATTTGTTTTCTCTCTTATGGAGTATTACCTTTAATGGCTTTAAGACACTTGTAGGGAAGAGGGGGGATTGTTTTTATTGTTGCTATTGCTGTTTTTATAATATTAGTTTTCATGCAAATTATTCTTCTGATAATGCAACAGAAAATGACATTTTAATGATCCTGACAACTCCAATTCTTTGCCTTTGTCTGTGAGTATGTTTCTAAAGTTGGAACCAAACAGTAGAACACCTAGTAGGGATTCTAATTCTAGTTGACAATGGAAAACATCAAACAGGTGGGTATTCCCAGGTGTAGAGTACCTACAAACACCCACAATAAAAGCATTAAAATGTTCTTTCTCACAGTTGCTTATTAAAGATGTGTATCATCTATTACTTGCAAGATAGTTTAAGATAATTCAACCCATGTCCTGGCCTTATGATGCCACCTTTGGGCCCATAGCCATTCCCTATTTCCATGCCCATGCCAGATGTTCTTAATCATCTTGATACTCTTTCTTCCTGACATTGTAACTTCCAGATCTTCAGGAAGCCAAAGCCAACTGATTGGCACAGCCTGGAAGACTAAAACTATTTGCCTTTGGTTTAATGTCCTTCTCTAATTAGACGCTTTCAACTGCTTATCTTCATGCCTTTACCACTGTGATTCAAATTCTCCACTGGAGACCCTCTCAACATTCATGTCTCTCTTATTTTCCATCTTGAACATAGCCAAATGTAAGAAGGCACTCGATGGCATCTTGGAAAATAAATTTTGTTTGTAAAATAATGCTATTCCCCACCCTCCCCAGAATCAATACCCTAATCAGGGCTGCCAAAATAATTCCACGAAAGTTTAACCTTAAGTCTGGGAGCACAATGAGCTTAGAACAAATGTATCATTTAAGAAGATAAAATCATCACATGGAGGAAGGGAGAGAACAGTTGTAGCCAGAGGAGAAAAAAATAACAAAGCTATTGGCTGCTTCCATTTGGTGGTTGCTTTCCACCAGCTCCCTGCCTCTCAAATGCTTTAATCTTTTTATTCAAGTATGGACAAAGTGATGCTAGTGTTAACAAAAGCCTCTTGACCAAAAAGTGCTGAGGTTACACAAATATTTGGAAAGGAACTGTCTCTGCTGATGCATTGAAAGCCCCAAGAAAGTCACTGATTTTACAGCATTGATGGGTTTCCTGTTTTTAAAGACATGGACAACAAAATTACTTGTCAATTTGACATCTGCAATCACATTCTTGTAGCAGAGTTTAACAACATATCATAGATGGTAACAACACATGGCCCATCAGATGACTTGTCTGACTGCCTGAGCTTCTGTGACACTACTCTCAGACTGTTGCAGATGACACCCACATGGCAGTGGTGAATACATTCAGAGCACTTAACTTCCTTCGGTCCTAATTCATTCCTATTGAATACCTCAACCGGGCAAAGGCGGATCGGGGTACTGTAATGATAACCTGAAGACCCCAAAGAGCTATACGACCCTGAACTGCAAGCATTTGCTATAATCACAAAATAATCTTCATGATCCCTTTTATTATAATTGGTGCTGAATTAATTTTAGGTCCAGTTGGGTGTAAGACTCCCAAATATGCATGGAAATGGGAATCTTTTAGATATGGTGCTAATGAACACTAACCATCTGGATTTTCTTGCAGCATGTGAAATTGTGGTTTATACTGTTAATTCATCTAAGGAAAGAGACAGGTGGACATGAACAGCAACGATCAAATGAGTTTCCCGTCAGAGAAGCTGGAACTCTTTCAGATCACAAATTATCATTCTCATATCAGTATGAGCTTCAGCCTGGTTAAAGTATTCATCAGAGATGAATCATTACTGGTAGTGAGTCAGGGCAATGACACAGAAGATCATTGCAAAGGATGCCTGAGCTATTTGCTGTGGGATTGATGGGGCAATAACTTCACTCAAAAATTTCTAATGTTGCCAGCTAGGCATAGAGTAGGCCATGGTTTTTGAATTGAAGTGGAAGTCAACCAATGAAGCATCCCCCGTGCTGAGGATTCATGGGGGCATTCTGCTTCACACTTGGATAACTACAGTAGTATTCCAGAGACTGATCTCCTTGGTCTGTAGTCTCTCACCACTTCACTCATTCTAGCCATACTGCCACATTCACAACTGAATGTCTCCATTTCAGCACTCTTTCCCAACCCCATCAAAACCCATGCACCATAACCCCTTGGCTGGATAGAATTTGACACATGCTGGTCTGTTCACTTCTCTTGCCTCCAAACTGGTTAAGTCACCATCCTCCCTGTCTCTCACCTTTAGGTTAGTCCTGCTGTTTTGCCCAACCCCATCCAACCTCCACATCTTCTGTGAAGTCTTCCTGAACCATTCCTGCCTTTCCTCCTCTGAAGTTACTCATTTATCCTCAACATTCTTCTGTGTACCTGCTGTATAGGTACAGAAATTTTCATCAGAGAGTTCCTGCCCATTCGTTTAGTGTTTTTCATTTCTCCTTCTGAATTGGTAGAATTTTTGCTTTCAATGCCTTATCATCCCTACTCTGTCCCAACTGCATCTCCTTGGCACCTCCCATGGCACATGATGCAGTGCTTACAGAGAGAAGGGTCTGTAGGAATCCAGCTGCTCTTCCAGAATCCTCAGTGTTTTAGGAGAGCATGAATTAGTTTTGGATATTGAATGACTTGTACATAATGATGGAATTTATTGTTACACATTCATACATACACAAAATATAACATAATTTGGCCAATATTACTCCCCAGCACTTCCCCCCTCCCTCCCCACCTCCCATGCTTTGGTTTCTTTCCTCTACTAATCTCCCTTAGATTTTTATTTCATTACCCTTAACCTTTCTTTTCCTTTTTCCTGTCTTCTGCATTTCAGAGAAAACATATGAACTTTGACCTTCTGAGTTTGACTTATTTCACTTAACATGATGGTCTCTAGTTCTAGTCTTTTTCCTGCAAATGACAATTTCATTTTTCTTTATGGCTGAGTAAGAGTCCATTGTGTATATACACCACATTTTCTTTATCTATCACTGGATGAATGGCTGGTTCCATAGTTTGATTATTGTGAATTGTGCTGCTACAAACATGGGTATGCATGTGTCACTATAGTATGATGACTTTAATTCTTTAGGATAAATACTAAGGAATGGTATAGCTGGAGCATATGGTGGTTCCATGCCTAGTTTTTGAAGTCTATACTGATTTCCATAGTGGCTGTACTAATTTAGAGTCCCATCAACAGAGTAAAAGTGTTCCTTTTTCTCCACATCCTGTCTAGCATTTATTATTTGTATTCTCGATGGCCACCATTCTGACTGATGAAATCTCAGTATAGTTTTGATTTGCATTTCCCTAATTTCTAATGACATTTTTTCATATATTTGTTGGCTATTTATTTTTCTTCTTTTGAGAGGTATTTGTTTAATTCATTTGCCCATTTATTTAATTGGGTTATTGATTTTTTGGTGTAAAGTTTTTTTGGTCTCTTTATACATTCTAAATATTAATCCTCTGTCAGAAGAGTAGCTCACAAAGATTTTCTCCCATTCTATAAGTTCTCTCTTCACATTCCTAATTGTTTTCTTTGCTTTGCAGAAACTTTTTAATTTGATGCCATTCCATTTATTGACTCTTGCCAAAAGGCCTTAGTTTAAAATACAACCTCCACTGGTAAAACAGACAACTTATATTGAATCTCAGATCTTTGCCACCTGGGCACCTCTCAGCTTCTTGTGGCAATCTAATCGCTGTGAAATCAAAGTCCATAGCAGAATTCTGATTTAATATGTAGAGATGTTAACAGGAATCAGAGCCAGCCTTAGCAAAGTAGGCTCATCAGAAGATTTTTAGACAATCCAGTCTGTGATCATCTCTACCCTTCAATGGAAGAGAGCAAATTAAAACCAGCATATTGTGATTCCTTGCAGAATATGACAAAATTCCCCACAATGCACTGCCAAGTTTTTGGCATGCTGAGATGGTGATCCCAACATCCCTGAAAGGGAGAGAAAAATGAGAAATGTGTAGCTTCAACGAGGTTTCCTGACTCTCCACCTGCTCCTGCCCCTGCCCTTCACCTCACAGGCAAACTCCTTTTATTAAAGGGCTCCTTCAGTCAGGCCATTACAGATTCCTCTGGGTCTGACACTACTGTTGTCCTATCCTTGATATGTGATGCTAACACCTAGGAAAAAAGAGAGGAGAGCTGGGAAGGACATAAGTGGCACATGTTTTAGTGATGTCGCAGCTCAGCGTTGGAAAGTGAGGCTGTACTTAGAGGAGAGGCTGGTGAGTCGTTTGCATTTGCCTTTCTGCCTCTTCTTTCACCCAGAAAGCGCATCTCGTTACCACGGAGGTAGCACAGACTCCTGTCAATCATCCCGGGGCAGAATGCTTCTCTTTCATCACAGTGTGTTCTGTAACTGTCAAGTGCTGTGCCTCACTCTGAGGCATTCTCTTAGGCTACTTACTCCCACAGACTCCTAAACACACTGACATCTTGCCTAAAATAGAACCCACCAACTCTGCCTCCTAAATGCATCCAGCATTCACAGGCTTTCAGCTCAGGCCAATCCAATGGAACAGGTCTGTGAGACACTGAGGGCAGCCAGAGTGGGTAGGTTGTTTGCTGAGTTTTCACTATACGTGCATGAAAAAGGAAGTTATCCAAAGTAGCCTGGAACAGGAGATTTGTTCCCCATCACCTGTGGGGGGTCACAGGAATTGGTCTTTGAATCCTGGGCAGCTTAATGCAAGACTACTCATCAATGAAGTACTTATGTGCTGTGATCTATTGATGTGGACTTCTCCTGACCTTGCTTGCGCTGGGATCGTGTTCACGGCTGATGCTGCTGTGTGGAATGGCAGCTATGCTGGGGGAGACTACAGGCCTGGAAACTCCCTTAGGGATGACTGACCACTCTTAGAGTAATTACTTGACCTTTATCAGTGTCCATTGACAACTGCCATTGATACTTGATATTCGCACAGCTCCTCCATTAGAGCCATCCCTCAGGGATTTCTGAGGTGGAAGCAGTGGCCACGTGAGGAGGGGGCTTTCTCCAGCATGACCTACCCTCAAATAATGTGGTCTTGTGGTTCTCCTGTGGTTCTGGGTTGCATCTGGAGTCCCAGTGGTAGCTGACTCTAATAACTACTCATTGAGGAAGTATTTACTGAGAAACTACCTTCAAAGCCCTGGGTGGGTGCTGTGGGAGTAGGAAATGGTATTATTTATAAACCGAGTCCACAAGTAGATTATCACCTAGAGGGAAATTGCAACCAGGATGTGAACATTATCTCGAAGCTGGTACTTCCAGGGGAGGGGATCCAAGAATCAAAGGGAAAAACAATTATTTGGGAGTCAGCCACACCCAGATTTCAGTTCCACCTGTCACCTACAAACTCCATTAAGTGACTCCACTGAGTTCATTTACCTCCCTACACCTCTGCTTCTTTATCTATGAAATAGACATGACTTATACCCACTTCATAGAGTTGTTAGAAGAATACAGAATGAAATGAAATCATACATGTGGAAGAACTCTCTGAGGTATTATTATTATTATTATTATTATTTTTATTATTATTATTATTATTATTATTATTATGTTGTCTTGGTGACCCACAGGCCAGGTCAATTGAGGAGCAACCTTTAACAATGACCCAGAAAACATGGGAGAAAAACCATGTACATAGCAAGCCCTCGAGATTCCCCTTAGAAAAGTCCACAGTATTTGGAAACACATCATAGTTTGGTTTTTACAGATTAAACCTCTTCTTAACAATGTATGAATAATATCTTTATTTCCTGAGTCTGTGGACACCCTGGACCTTTGCTGCTCCCATCTGTGGTGCCTTCCCTCCTTCCACAGCAATTAGATCCAGCAAACCCCTCCCAAAGTCAGTCCCCTCAATTTACTCACTGAAGCCACAGGCAGATGCACAGGAAAACCTGCCCTCTCACCTTCACAGAGGCCCAAATCCCTAATCTTTAGCTCCCCTTCCCATTTAAAATGCATGTTTTTTTTTTTTTCTGATGTCACTCCTCCGAGTCTCTTCATCTCTAAGAATTTCAAACATTTATTTATAATGTTGATTTTCTCAGGCCTTCAAAACGCTTAGGTCTATTGACACACGTGACATGGCTGGCAGGTGGCATAGCTGGGTGCAATCCTGTCCCCCTGTTTCCAAAGACTGAGCTCTCAACCACCAAGTGCACCAGGATGCTTGAAGCCCCAAATGCTGCTGGCAATGTCAGGAAGCAGACCCCAACATTGAAAGAGATACAGGACAGAGGAAAGAATGTCAGGGAGCAGACTATGGAAGGGGAGCCCCCAGGGGTCAGCACATGTGGACCCCTTGTGGGGGAAAGATGTAGTCCTCCAGTGGGCAAGAGCTTTGGCTGCTGAGAAATCCATCCACTCCCTGGTTCTGAAAGGAAGTAGATGTCTATACTCTCCTGGCAGAAATTGCATGTTTATGCATTTATCATTGCTTTGACTTTAATTTTAAATAAGATACTTTTCCCTTCCCCTGGTGAGCTCAGTCT